>NC_090921.1:173683350-176182725 GCF_040938575.1 Ambystoma mexicanum | reverse complement strand
GAAAAGAGAGAAAGAGAGGAAAAGAGAGAGACAGAGGAATAGAGAGTGAGAGAGAAATAGAGTGAGAGACAATGGGGACCAGAGAGCAACAGAGAGAAAAACAGAGAGAGAGAGAGAGAGGAAGAGAGAGAGATATAGAGAGTGAGAGAGAGAGGAGGACAGGAGAGCAAGAGAGAGAGAACAAAGAGAGGAATAGAGAGAGAGAGAAATAGAGAGTGAGAGAGAGAGGGGGGACAGGATAGCAAGAGAGAGACAAACAGAGAGAGGGAGAGCAAGAGAGAGAGAAACAGAGAAAGAGAGGAAAAGAGAGAGAGAGGGGAATAGATATAGAGAGAGAGGAATAGAGAGTGAGAGAAAAGAGAGAGAGAGAGCGAGGAATAGAGAGTCAGCGAGAAAGAGAGAGAGAGAGAGATAGAGAGGGGACAAGAGAGCGAGAGGAAAAGAGAGAGATAGTGAGAGGACAGGAGAGCAAGAGCGAGAGGAAAAGGGAGAGCAAAAGAGAGGAATAGATAGCGAGAGAGAGAGGGAGTAGAGGGGGGATATGGGAGCAAGAGAGAGAGGAAACGCGAGAGAGATGAATAGAGAGAGGGGGGTAATAGCGAGAGAGTGAGGAGTAGAGAGTGAGAGGGGATAAGAGAGAGTGATAGAGAGGGGACAAAAGAGCAAGAGAGAGAGACACAAAAAGCGAAAGGAAAAGAGAGAGAGAGAGATGAATAGAGAGAGAGAAAGAGAGAGAGGGGACAAGAGAGAGAGAGAGTGAGTGTAAATGGCAGGTAAGTCCTTAAACCAGCTTTCATGTGCTGGCAAGATGTCAATATCAGGGATGTTTTGCGAAATGTTCTTTATATGGTCAGTTAAACATAAGCCTATTGCTGTATTTTCCCACACTAGAAAGGTTCTCAGTTCATTTTCACAAAATAAATTCTCTTATAGACGCACTGAAGAAGAGACAGCTTAATACACTTACGGCGTGTTCAATCTGTGAAAACATGATAGGCTTCACTTTACTGCGAGCACAGAGAGGGGAGGGGAGGGGGAGTAATGGCCGCCCCTGTATCATGTTGCATAATGCGGATGTGGTAAGAATGAAGAGGCTCAGATTCAAGGAGGTCGCATCGTGAAAAATGATACTTTATTTATAGCGCGCCGATACACATGTTTCAAGACGCGATGAGGCATGGGAGGGGAACAAGACAACGATCTTACTAGGCCCAGTGACATTGAGATCGCGCAAGTGCAGGGGAGAGGGAAGGGGAGAAGAGGAGGGGGAGGAGAAGCAAGTACAAGACATAGGTGCGGCCAGCAGGTGGCAGTGCAGGGTTAAGTGCAGAGAAACAGGTGACAGATAAGTGCAAGCAGGGGGCGGGGGTTGTAGGATTGCAGATACAGCCACAAGTGCAGCGTTGCCAGGGGGCAGTGCAGGTGTGCAACTGGGAGGGCAGGAACCTCTGGGGCCCGTGGTTCAGAGGGTAGCCAAGTAACCAGTGCAGTATCAGGCAGGTCAGCAAGGGCGAAGAAGAGAGAGAGAAGGCAGAAGCAAAGAGGAAAGTCTTCAGCTGCTTCTGGCCCCGGAGATGGCTCTGCTCAGGTTTCAGAGTGGCATGGAGGCTGTTCCAGGAGGAGGTGCCAGCGGAAGAGAGAGATCGTTTGTCTCGGCATGATAGCTCAGCGGCAACGTGCTCGCCTTGGAAGCAAGACGACACGGAGCAACACAGGTTCGATTCCCTGCGTACTCGCTTAGAAACCTCTAGGTATTAAGCACTTTATAAATAACCTATCATATCATATATCTGCCCCCAACTCGTTGCTTGGAAAAGCGACACCCTCAGGGAGTTGGAGGTGGAGGAGCAAAGTGCTCGAGTAGGAAGATACTTCCGAAGAGAAAGCTGGAGATAATTTGGTCCCCGGCCCCGGGAGGCCTTGTGGAAAATGCGCTGGGTGTTGAAGTTGACCCTTGCAGCCACTGGGAGCCAATGGAGTGATTCCAGTGCTGGAGAGATACGATCCCTGAGGTTGAGAGCAAGGACATGTCTTGCAGTCCTATTCTGGATGAGTTGCAGAGGACGGAGAGTAGAGGACGGCAGATTTAGAAAGAGGCTGCTGCAGTAGTCCAGCCTAGAGAGAACCAGAGCTCTAGGGACAGTGAGTTTCTGGAAGAAGGAGAGAAAGGGAAGAATACCTCTGACGAGGTGCAGCTGATAGTGTGACTTCTTAATGACGTCGGAAATATGAGGAGAGAAGGATTGTGAGTGGTCAAATATAACCCTGAGGTTCTTAGCCTCGGAGGTGGGAGCAGGGAGAAGGCCAAGGTAAGCCGGCCAGAAAGTGGCGGGAAAGAGGGGTGCGGGTGTGCCGATGAGGATCTCCGCCGTGCACCCCGAGAAGTCAGTCTGCATTAAGGTGAAAATATATGTTGGTTATATTTGTTTATATATTGTAATATTTATGTGGATGTGTTTTTTTTTATTTTGTGTCTTTTATATTTATTTTTCATACTTTATATTTTTCTGTTTTTCTATTTTCGATATTACAATATTATTTCCTACACATTTATACAACACACCTTTTTTCCTTTTATCTACCACAGACTTTTTAATGTACAGTGTCCTGGTTGCCGTTCAGAGGGTATCAGGCTCATGTCCCAAGATACACACATGGAGAGGTTTTGATGCACCAAGTTCGTTTTCTTTCACTGCACGTAACATTTTACTGAGTAGAGTGCACTGAGTAGATAGCACTGAGTAGTTAAACAGATGAACTGAGATATTACCATCTCCATTTTAAGCGACAAGAGGCAAAGGTAGGCATATATAGATATTAATAGGTTATGTTATGTTAATTTATTTATATCGCACACCAAAGCGCCTGGAGGTATACAGGTGCTCTACTGAAAGGTGTTATGCATAGCCAACAGGCAAAATCGACCAACAAGAACTAAAAAAGCCAGAAGGTACTGGGTCAGAAAAAAACAGGTACCTTTTTACCTGTAGGAAATTTGAGGGTGCAGAGGCTCCCTGAAAAGATGTGTGTGAAAGCTGAGCCAAAGATCCGAGAAGGTCCAGCAATATAGCCCTATACGCCGAGTAAGGAGTCATTGTCGCTTCTGAACATTCTCACCTAACGTAGACAACACCGAGTAAGGAGTCATTATCGCTTCTGAACATTCTCGCCTCAACACAGTAAACACTAAGTAAGGAGTCATTGTTGCTTCTGAACATTCTCACCTAACGTAGACAAAACCGAGTAAGGAGTCATTATCGCTTCTGAACATTCTCACCTCAACGGAGACAACACTGAGTAAGGAGTCGTTATCGCTTCTGAACATTCTCGCCTCAACACAGAAAACACTGAGTAAGGAGTCATTCTTGCTTCTGAACATTCTCACCTAAAGTACACAACACCGAGTAAGGAGTCATTATCGCTTCTGAACATTCTCACCTCAATGCAGACAACACTGAGTAAGGAGTCATTATCGCTTCTGAACATTCTCACCTAACGCAGACAACACTGAGTAAGGAGTCATTATCGCTTCTGAACATTCTCACCTCATCACAGAAAACACTGAGGAAGGAGTCATTATCACTTCTGAACATTCTCACCTCACCGCAGACAGGGAAGGAGCAATGCAATTTTCAGGAAAGATTTCTTTCAACAAGACACTTCCGCACTGGGAGGAGCCTCTCTTTGGCTGCACAGCCTATTCATTTTACCAAAGAGAAAGGTCACATATTGGACATTATTTCGCTTTCTTATGAAGAAACTGTACACTTTTGAAGGGCACTTAATGCATGCTCATGTTACACCCGCTCCAGTTCATCCAAGTTTGCAGGTAAAATGATAACCTTAAGAAGAGATCCTTGTTATCTAAATATTGCAAAATAAAACCACACTTAATTTACTAACTCAGTTTGTCTACTTACTTAACTTGCTATGAAAACACCTTTTATTTTTCACCACCAAAACTCCGACCATGTATTGCTACTACCACCATGTGCTAATCGCCTTATAGACCCTGGGAGGGCAGTCATTATCACTCACGATAATGACCATTCCCCAACCTATGGCCCTCGTTGCTGCCTCGTGCCATAACTTGGTGCCGGGTCATTATCCCACGATAGCAGCCCCTCCCTCTGTCTATAAGGATATAGTAATGAGTGTGTCTAAACATTCCAAAAGCATCTGCATACCTGCAGCGAGCCAAGTAGGGCGAGGTCGGAGAGGAATTGACGTAACTTTCTTCCATCTTCTTCTTCCTATGGGATAAACCATCACAAAGATTAACACATTATTTCTACGCTGCCGGCGGCGACGAGGCACTACACTCATCTAACAATACTTTTAATACATAGTTGCAACCCCATTCTTTTTTTAGTCCTGGAGATATGGTAT
Organism: Ambystoma mexicanum; assembly: GCF_040938575.1. Lineage (NCBI taxonomy): Eukaryota > Metazoa > Chordata > Amphibia > Caudata > Ambystomatidae > Ambystoma > Ambystoma mexicanum. The sequence goes on along the minus strand of NC_090921.1, from coordinate 176,178,336 downwards.
GGTGACCTGTCGTGGCACAATTACCATATTTGACATGAGCAGGGTTGTAGAGGTTACGTAGAGTCTATCACCTGGACCTCTATGAAGAGGGATCAAACAGAAATGTACCTTACTGGCTCCAGCAACCTTTATTAATGAACAAAGCCGGGAATACACGGTGACTGTATGCTTATTTACGAGCTCTAGTAAGTGGAACACAAGTCAAATTCCAATGGATGTAAGTACTTTGATGTCAATAACCTCTGCGATGCAATATTGCAATCCAAGCCCTCTTTTTGGGACCTCCTGGACATCTGAAATAAAGCAACAACATATATACCACTCTTCCCTCTGGTCCCAAACTCCTAACACACGCCCCCAGAGCGAGCCTGAAGTCCACGATCATCTCAAGGTCCGGAACTACAAGTCCAAGAATGCATCTGTCTGCAAGCTCCAAAGCCTGGCCGAGCGACATAGGATCTGTTTAGGGTTTTCAATGGGCAATATGAAGGAGATGAGGAGAAGAATATGAATATGCTTTAAGCTACATACAGCAGATTGTGGGAATAATCTTTGCATGCGCTGTAAAGCTATCAATCGACCAATCGTACCTTACAGGCGCGCTGGCAGTAGGTCGGTGAGCTTATTCGCTCTTCCACGCATGGTATTGGTATGCAAGGTTCCTCGCACTGGTATGATGTGCTCTGCTTCCGCTCGGGTTCAGCCAATCGCAATGGGGGATGATGCGGGAAGGGATCGACCACCGGATTCTCCTGAGCTTCATTGTAGTGTAAGCAGGTATGCTCATGCCCCCCCCCCCACACAGCAGGAGGTCCCCAAAATTAGTCTGTCTCTCTCTCTTTCTCATTCTGTTTCTTTCCCTCTCTCACTCCCACTTGTTCATCAGGGTCATAGGCCATGATTGCGCAGATCCACAGAGGAGAACTCGAGAAACATCCCTCAGGAAGGCATGACAAACTCCAAACCAGAACAGTACCTCTGATGGGCAGTGCCCTCTCTTTGTAACCTCTGCAGCCTGGCTCAGGCATGTTCCTTTCCAGTCCCAGATCCAGGTGACTTCGGATCACATTAAAGATAGTCCTCCTCCGGGCCGTTCCCATTAGGGTACCTCCAGAATACAGATCCACTGGTGATCTGCTTGCTCCCAAACCTAAGGGGTGAGTACCCCAGTATCACTGGTATATGCTTGGATCCATCGAAGCCTCTCATCTGGCTACATGGTTCCAGTCCTGTCTAGAATAGTCCTGCTACATCACTCAGCTTGACCATCCTTTTGTGAGTGATAAAGGGATGCCATTGGTTATGCCAGACCCTTCATCTGAATGCATGCATGCTGGCCATCCATAGTGCACAGGTATATTAATATTTATTATTTGTTCATTATTCAAGGCTTTTCTATAGCGTGAACCTAACCCCAGGGCATCAGAGCGCTGTACAGTAAAAACATGTATACAAATATTATTTAACTGGCGATAGACAGAGAAATTGTTCCAAACCTAAAACAACTTCTAAAACGTAAATTAAAATCAGATCATTTCCTAAAGAAATATTTTACCATGGAACAATAGTAAAAAGGCAGAAAAATAAGTTGATCGGCACAATCTCTAAAATCCTAAAATGCCATTTTCCATAGCCAGGCCTTAATACGTTTCTGAAATTTGAAGAAGTCTTCGCTCAGACAGAACTCTTTTGGCGGGTCATTCATGCACCCAGAAAATGCCTGTTTCATTCAAAAAGAGCATTTCAAACTTGGCACTTCCAGAAATAGAGATTCTCAACAACGTAGTCCTCGCGGCCCTCTTGAAATCCTCAGTTTACTAAACAGATATTGAACTTAATCCCCTGTTCAATCAGTAACTAATAGAAGTCCTTCAAGATTGGTGAACTATGGTCAAATTTCCTCGCTCAATGCACCAATCTGGCAGCATTTAAAGCCGATCTTAGAGTGGCAAGCAACGAATTAGGGTACCCCATGAGAAAGGAAACCTATTCGTGATAGAGCCAGTGCTTGGATTAATGTCAAAAGTGAGAAATCGCTGCATCTCGTTTTAATGCTCTCAGCGAAGGGAGATGGGAATGTACGGCTTTTACCTGATAGTTTATCTGGGGAATCGGAGAAAGTTAGGACTGCAACCTGAGGCTCTCCAGATGTTTTTGGACTACAACTCCCATGATCTCTCACCATTGAGTATGCTGCCTAGAGAAGATAGAACGTGCAGTCCAAAGCATCTCGAGAGCCAAAGGTTGCAGACCTCTGGTCTAGACGTTCCAGCAATATTCGCCACCTGGGGAAGTAGCGATGAGTCGGGTTTCCCGTGTGAAAGCACCAGGAATTCTGTCTTGTCTGGATTCAGTTTTAAAAAGTGAGCGGCCCTCCATCTCTCAATATCCTGGAGACACTCTCAGACGCTTTACGTCTCCAGTTGCAGAAATCTATAGATACAATTGTGTGTTGTCTGCATATTGATACTTTATGTTCCGATATAGAATCGTGCACTAGCTCATGTATAGCCTGAATAGCACGGGTGATACAATAGGACCCTGAGGATCTCCATAAGGCATTGGGAAAGGGCCTGAGCGCTCTGCTTCCGTTATAATAATTTGTCTCTGATTGGTCATGTAGGACAGTATCCATTTTAGTATTAGTCCTCTGATACTCATTCTTTGTGATAATGTCTTCAGGAGGACCTCAAGGTCGATAGCCTTGAATGCTGCAGTTACATACACATGAGCCTCCACCATGTAACAACTTTATTATGTGGGCGGGACAAAGACTGATATGCAAATGGATATTTTCCTTCTGTGAAAGGTACAGTGAGCTAAAGTGTGGCTGCGGACTCTGGAGTATGTACCTTCCTAAAGAACAGGTAATTTAGCCGTGTTCGTTCTCGCCGAGGGGCACCTATGACTATTTAGTTCACTTTATTATGTCGACTAAAATCTGGAGGGTCGCCGGCATGAAAACCTGACTAACATGGTCTTCATTTCTACTTTTTTATTCAGGCATTTAATTGCAGGACTACTTCTCTCTCCAGGAATTTTCTGAGAAATGGGAGACCGGTGACTGGCCAGTAATTAGATAAAGAGTTAACATCCAGATTCACTTTTTTTAATATAAGGCCAAGATAACCGATTTTCAGAGAGTCAGGAAAGCATTCTTGTGCCAAAGAACGATGGAGCGCTTGTAAAAAGTAAGGCGCGAAGCTGAAAAAGGGTTCCTATACCTTTCTTGCTGGACAAGGATCTTCAGCAGGAAATTAAGGTTTTAAGCTCGACACAACATTAAAAACAGACTCAAGATCAAGCAAAGTAAAGGAGTCCCAGACCCAAGATGTTTTTCAGCCCCAGGAGCATTTTGTTAAACCTATGAAAGATCTATGCTTGCTTATGAGACCAGAAGGTGCAATGGGTGCCGCCTTCTTTCCCCCAGTGGTGAACAGCTTACTCCCTCATTTCTGCGGCGCAGCGAAGGATGGTGCCTTCATTCCCCCAGCGGGCAACACCGCAGATGGATGCCACCCTCACCTCCTTTCCCCACGGGCAACCAACTACACCACATGGTTCCTCTCCTTCGTCGCCATTGTTGCGGAGGCCAGCTATTGTCATCAAGCCAGCCCCAAGGGGTGCAATGGGTCACCAGCACCCTGGAGGCCCACTGCCTCAGGGGGTTGCCAAGGGACACCTGGCCTTAAGTGCGGACACGGCGGGCCATACCCTTGACCATGCAGACCCTTGCCACCTTACTGGCACAAGGGCCCCACAGCACCATGGCATGCAGGCCCGTGTTCACACGGTGTGGGCCGGGAGGCCTAAATGAGAGACAGACTCAGTCGTTCCTCTTAAGGAGACTGCAGCCGTTCTGATGCACGGGCCTGCAGGGGTCCTTTTATTAGCTTGGGCCATGACATATCTTAAAAGGGCAATACACATGGGAGGGACACATCACATTAAAAGGGCAACATACTTGGGTGGGTCACACAGCACAGTGGACGTCTAAAAGCTTCACCAGCATGATTTAAATAGAACAAGCAATGAACCATAAGAGTACATTTTTGTCATGCCGGTTGCCAAACTGCAGCTTCTGGGTAACTTCCGGCAACTTGGCGTGCCTGACGCTGGCTCATTGCTCCTCTCCTTCGAGAGCGAGCGCGTCACCACCACCTTTCTCCTGAGGTCCTAGTGCCGTTGTGCCTCCTTCCGGCTTGCCAAACTGCAGCTTCTGGGTAACTTCGAGCAGGTTGGTTCGCCTGACGCTGGCGCGTCGTTCCTCTCCTTAGAGAGCGAGGGCGTCACCGCCACCTTTCTCCTGAGGTCCTAGTGCCGTTGTGCCTCCTGCCGGCTGAAAAACTGCAGCTTCTGTATTACCACCAGGATGTTCTGAATAGATTTCTTGTACATTTCTAGCAAAGAAAGTCATTGTCGACCAGGTCTAACGGACCAGTGCTTTCTGAATATGGCATGCAGGCAGTTGGCCTCACGGGGACATTGTGAATGATGAAGCAACTACAATCCATACAAAACTACAACACAAAACTCTTAAACAACTCGCGTTTGGTACGGCCAATCAAATTGTTTCCTCCCTTTGAGGTTTATTCTGGCCATGTAGAGTAAAGAGTACTTACTTATCATATGTGTGTGTCAACACCATCCAGGGCAGGGCATCTTGGTATGGATTTCTACTGCCTTTATACATTATGCCACTTTTCCTTACATGTGGTTTCCATTTCTTTAAGGACTGAAGACAACTCGTTCAGTCTGTGGCAAATTAATGGAAGCTGATCCCATGCTTTGACCATCAGTGCTTTTGTCATTCTGGTACCAGTCAGTTGCACTGGTCTTTTGGGGCCAATCAGAGCATTCCAGAGATCTCCAGGCTCATGGCATAAAAGTATAAGGAAGGCATGGTGTCTGATGTCATTCCATTGATGATTTTGTGCTATTGGATCATGTGGTCGGCCCACCATTTTGTTTATGGCCTGGACAGCTCGTGCTGGTGACACGGTCCAGGAGCTTTGGTTTGAGGAGTCGGAAGCATGAGGTTTAGATAGGGCGTCCCCAGCGATGTTTCTCTTCCTGGACAGTAGAGGTGGAGGAGCCAGAGCTGGCTCGAGCCTAGTTAGAATCTAACGCTTAGCTCTGGCTCGGCTCCAGTGCCTCTGTGAAAGAAGAGCCCAAGTGGAGCTGAGCCACACATCACCTCTGTTGCATGTGCAGAGTAAATTAAAGTGCCACTGCCAACCGGTGACACTTAAAAAGACTACATTCAAGCATCTCATCTACTTGCACAGAGGGCTTTGTTTATCTCTGGCCAGTGATTGGATGTTGGTGCAAAACTAATGATGCAATGGAATGCCGTGAGGTCTGAAACCTCAAAAAATTGCAAACTGTGCAACCAGAAAACCAGATTTCACACTTCACCAAACTATGCAATCTTGGACTCATCTGTCTACTTAAATGAGTCGTATTTCCTTTGACTCCCACAATGGGGAGCACTTAGAAGCGATTCTGTGAAATGTGCACTACACAAACAACCGCACTTGTATATTAAACTAAAGTGTTTGCTCCAAAGATAATGCAAATATTGTGGCCAATTCTCAAAGGAGCACAGAGAATATTCTCATTTCATTTGTACTATTTTTAAAAATATGCAGATCATTTTATTCTCAAAGGTGACCTGCACGTTTCAGGAGGGGCTGGACAGCTGCGCATCTGCGCTGCCCCGCCCCTTGCATACATTCCTGACACCAATGTATGACAGGCTCCTAGCAACCACCTTCCAACAGAGACAACAGCCACTCTATTTTCCATCCTGCCAGACATTGGTCTATTGGTAGAACTTTGCCAGGTGGTATGGGGTGGGATTGCTTCCAGAAAATAATGTCATTAGTAATGTGGATGTGACGCACCACGATTTTGCCCACTTTCCAGAAGTCAACTTCCCTTGATGAATCACACTTCCCGCAGCCCAGTCTTACCTTATGAGGGAATAGCTTTATACTTGAACACGCTTTTGTTACAGATGGTTGCAGGCAAGCCAGCCTACAATGAATTTACATGGGACCACCCGCCACACCATGTGCTTCACCTATGGCCCATTCACAGTGGGGCAGAGGCAGATAGAGGGGGAACCAGGAAGGGGTGTGATACCTCAGCTCAGAGTAAGGAAGAGGCAGACAGAGAGAGTATTAGGAAGGTAAGTGATACCTAGGCTCAGAGTAGGGAAGAGGCAGACAGAGAGAGCATCGGGAAGGTAAGTGATACCTAGGCTCAGAGTAGGGAAGAGGTAGGTAGAGGGGTAACTAGGAGGGGGTGTGATACCTCACCTCAGAGTAGGGAAGAGGCAGACAGAGAGAGTATTAGGAAGGTAAGTGATACCTAGGCTCAGAGTAGGGAAGAGGCAGACAGAGAGAGCATTAGGAAGGTAAGTGATACCTAGGCTCAGAGTAGGGAAGAGGCAGACAGAGAGAGTATTACAAAGGTAAGTGATACCTAGGCTCAGAGTAGTGAAGGGACGGGTAGAGGGGGAACCAGGAAGGGGTGTGATACCTCAGCTCAGAGTAGGGAAGAGGCAGACAGAGAGAGTATTACGAAGGTAAGTGATACCTAGGCTCAGAGTAGTGAAGAGACGGGTAGAGGGGGAACCAGGAAGCGGTGTGACACCTCAGCCCAGAGTAGGGAAGAGGCAGGCAGAGAGAGTATTAGGAAGGTAAGTGATACCTAGGCTCAGAGTAGTGAAGGGACCAGTAGAGGGGGAACCAGGAAGGGGTGTGATGCCTCAGGTCAGAGTAGGGAAGAGGCATATAAAGGGAGAACTGGGAAGAGGTGTGCTATCTCAAATATTTCTTTAATGAATTTGTGGAAGGTTTCATGTAATCCACATCACAATAAAGAAATAAAAGGGAGACTTGGGAAGGGGTATGATACCTCTGTTCAGAGTAGGGAAGAGGCAGATAAGGGGAGAGTTGGGAAGGGAAGTGATACCTTAGCTCAGAGTAGGGAAGAGGCAGATAGAGTGAGAACTGTGAATGGGTGTGATACCTCTGTTCAGAGTAGGGAAGAGGCAGATAAGGGGAGACTTGGGAAGGGAAGTGATACCTCAGTTCAGACTAGAGTAGAGGCAGATATAGGGAGAATTAGTAAGGGGTGTGATACCTCTGTTCAGAGTAGGGGAGAGCCAGGTAGAGGGAGAACTGGGAAGGGGTGTGATATCTCAGTTCAGAGAATGAAAAAGGAAGAAAGAGGGAGAACTGGAAAGTAAAGTGATACCTTACCTCAGAGTAGGGAAGAGGCAGATAGAGTGAGAACTGTGAATGGGTGTGATACCTCTGTTCCGAGTAGGGAAAAGACAGATAGAGGGAGAACTGGGAAGGGGTGTGATGCCTCAGTTCAGAGTAGAGAAGAGACAAATAGAGGGAGAACTGGGAAGGGGTGTGATACCTCAGTTCAGAGTAGAGAAGAGACATATAGAGGGGGAACTGGGAAGGGGTGTGATACCTCAGTTCATAGTAGAGAAGAGACAGATAGAGGGAGAACTGGGAAGGGAAGTGATACCTAAGTTTAGAGTAGGGAAGAGACAGAGGGATAACTGTGAAGGGGTGTGATATCTCAGTTCAGAGAAGAGGCAGATAAAGGGAGAACTAGGAAGAGGTGTGATACATCAGTTCAGAGTAGAGAAGAGACGGATAGAGGGAGAAATGGGAAGGGGTGTGATACCTCCGTTCATAGTAGAGAAGAGACAGATAGAGGGAGAACTGGGAAGGGAAGTGATACCTAAGTTTAGAGTAGGGAAGAGAAAGAGGGAGAACTGTGAAGGGGGTGATACCTCAGTTCAGAGTAGAGAAGAAGCAGATAAAGGGAGAACTGGGAAGAGGTGTGATATCTCAATTCACAGTGGGGAAGAGGCAGATAGAGGGGGAATTAGTAAGGGGTGTGATACCTCAGCTCAGAGTAGGGAAGAGGGAGACAGAGGGAGAATATTAAGCACTACACAATAATGGTCACATTCATTTTACTTTCACGAATGGGTGCCAAGCACTTACCCCACACGCGTTCATCACGACCGCCTCAGCGCAGGCCGAGGACACGCCGTGCAAGCAGGCTAGAGACAGCAGAGGAGGGGTGTGGGGTGGGGGCGCACGCCTCCTCGGTAGAAACGCAGGTCACGGGATCCTGGCCAGGTAGCTGAGCGCGCCAGCAGGAGACCAGGACCACCCATCGCGGCCCCAGTCAGCCTGCAGCCCCGTCTCAATCCAGCCGAAGACGGTAGCCGCGTATCGCCCTTCCCCTGGCTGGGCACCATTCGTTCCCATGGCAACAGATGCAGCAGCCACTTGGGGGAAAGGCCGAGGATGCTAAGGAGCGGTGGATAAGCACAGCAATGCGGTACAGACAGTGTGTCTTGAGGGCCAATCGCAGCTCTGCGCGTGGAACTGCCGATCTCTCTCACGTGGAAGAGCACGGTTTCTCGGTGCAGAGATGACTGGCGGTATTATACGTCATTCTATGATAACCGTGCTATCCACAGCTGAAGGATGAAAGGCCGATGTTCTCCACCGCTGAAGGATGACAGGGCGGGTCCGCTCCCGCTGGCACCCGAAAGGGGCGGGGAAACACATTGTCGTCTTTGGGGGGCCTCGTCAGCTCGTCATGCTGTATATCGCACTAAGATTCACCTCTATTTGTCCACTGTCTCCCCACCCCCACCAATGCACCTCTAATTGGAAGCAGTTTAATTAACGGTGGCAGCCGACACTATAAATAGAGAGTATTGGTGGCCCTTTCCTCCCAAACGCCTGTCCCTGGTTACATGTTAATCAGGATTCATTGATATACAAATGCACGCGTTACGCATCACAGGGAGCGCGACTTTATCAAATGGGACTACAAGCAGGTAATGGTACCACACAAGCTCTTAGGCGTGTAAGTCTTGAGCCCAGTAGCACTCAAGACATGTAGAATGGTTTCTTCAAAGTCAGGTGTGAAATAAACATTCCCTGCCTTGTACGCTCATATCGTGTTGCATTATGGTACTTATAGTCCAGCATTGATTTTGTATTGTATATAGCGCTTACGTATACCACCCAACCAAAGTCGGTACTCATTAATAGACCTCCAAGGGGTGAAGGGTTAAGCTGGCCTTGCGTGGATTGGAACCTGCAACCTGCTGATCACACACACACAGATCGCAGCAACGAGCAGTCAACCTGCGGAGCTATCTTACCGGATCTGCATTTACAGAAAATGACTATAGCGCTCTGGCTCTATTTCTGCATATTTCTAGGGAGTGATAGGGTGAATGAAGTTGTATAACAAGCACATACTATGCATGTCAATATGAAGCCTTCTGTCAGAAGGCGGAAGTGAAACTATTGACCTTTCCCAATTAGGCAGATTGAGCCCATTTATGCAGATGCCCAGAGAGCTTTGTGCAAACCCTTTGTATATGCATAGCACAGGGGCAATACGCAGGTCTGGGAAGCGAAACCACACAGAGCAACAGAGGTTCGAATCCCCGATCCGCGCTTAGAAACAGAACTCGGGTATGGTATTAGGCGCATTATAAATAATGTTAGAATTCCAGCCTATGAACTAGTAAGGCTCCCCACTCAACTAAATGTGTTCTGCAAGGTTATTTTGTGGAATAAAAGGGCGGTATTTTCTATTATCGCACAATTCATTACTAAAAATAGGACTTGTGGTGTATTACGCAGACAGATGGAAGTTTTATAGTCAGCATTCGATTATCACCTCTTTGCTGTCTGATACACTGTGTAAAAACAAGGGGGGTTCTGGGAGTTTCTCTACTACCAGCCTATATCCCGGGTTAGTGTCTCAACCAGAGTCTTTAGCTCACCATCCTTTCACAGAAGAGAAATGTCCACTACACATCAGTCTTTGTCCTGCCCAAGGGCAGTCCAGCACCGAATCGCCTTGCAATTCTCTTCTGAACAAGAGTACCAACAGCAACCCCAGACACGTGTTTTGGTCTGGTTGGGCCTCGTCAGTGAGGTGGAGCTGTGCCTTTCTAAGAATAGTGAGCAAGGGGTCCACGTCTGGATTACCCTCGACTGAGACGGGTATGCCCAGACGTGTGTCCTGTGCCACCTGGGCCTAGAGACCCAAGCTACTCCTCACTGATGACACCCAACGAAGCCGAAACATGTTTGGTGATGCTTGTGGTCTTGTGCAGAAGGGATGTGACCTAGCAGTTCGGGCTGCACGCCCCTTTTGGGCCCAACCCTGATTTACATATGGACTTTCCCCATCTGTAATGGCTTGGAAGGCAAAGAACGATGGTCTGGAGGGTTGCCTAGAGCAATGCCAGAGGTGAAGATTCATTCTAAACCCTCCAGCCATCACTACTTTGTCACCCCGAGTGGGACGGGTATGGCCAGTCGTGGCCCCGGTGCCTGCTGGGCCTAGAGACCCAAGCTAGTCCTCACTGATGAGGCTCAACAAGGCCGAAACTTGGGGATGCTTGTGGTCTTGTGCAGAAGGGATGTGACCTAGCAGTTCGGGCTGGACCGCCCCTTTTGGGCCCAACCCTGATTTACAAATGGACTTTCCCCTTCAGTAATGGCTTGGAAGGCAAAGAACGATAGTCTGGAGGGTTGCCCAGAGCAATGCCAGAGGTGAAGATTCATTCTAAACCTTCCAGCCATCACTGCTTTGACACCCCGAGTGGGACGGGTATGCCCCGATGTGGACCCCGTGCCTGTTAAGCCTAGAGACTCAAGGTACTCCTCACTGATGAGGCTCAACAAGGCCGAAACATGTTTGGGGATGCTTGTGGTCTTGTGCAGAAGGGATGTCACCTAGCATTTCGGGCTGGACCGCCCCTTTTGGAGAGGGACCAAGCCTGATTTGCATATGGTCTTTCCACTTCTGTAATGGCTTGGCAGGCAAAGAACGATGGTCTGGAGGGTTGCCCAGAGCAATGCCAGTGGTTAAGATTAATTCGAAACCTTCCAGCCATCACCTATTTGTTTTTGCTGATACACTGTGCATACAAATAATGTTCCAAGAGGGCCTTACTCCCAGCATCCATTGTTAGTCCAGAAGGGACTGTAACAATGTTTGTCGATAACTGCCCATTTTTGCTAAACCCTGAGTACTTTATTACGGCAGAGGCTGTTATTTTAATTTGTATAAGTTTGAATGTTGAAATAAAAGCGAAATGATGTAAAACAGTGCTGTAATAAATTGTGTGATAATGGGGTGATATGACCCGAGGCGGCAGTGCCGACACTGTTGATAACAGCCCGCTGGCCAAGTTAAGGTTCCGAGCAAAGTGGGGTCCCTTAACGAGGGCGGCAGTGCCATTACCGACAGGGTCAGCCCGCCACCGAGTGGCATATCCCCATTAGCACCCATGTAGTTCCCTACACGGGTACGAATGGGGTGTTTAAAAAAAGAAAACATACCTTTGCTGCACAGCGTGCCGTGGTTCTTAAGTCCATTTTCAATGTTGATGACGGGGACATCATCGACATTCAAAAAAGAACTATGGAAAAGCCCTGCATGGCGTCGAGGGCCACGCAACAATGGTATTTCTTTCTTTTTTTACTCACACTCTTAGCACCCGCATAGAAAACTACACAGGTGGTGAGGGCGAGGGGGAGGAGGTATGGGGATGCAGGCTGCTCAGAACGCGGGCTTGTACCATACAATACAGCCCACGTTCCGAGCATCCTGATTGGCCAGCATCCCCTTCCAATGCTAATAGCAAATACTAGGCCTCATTATAAGTTTGCCGGTCCAGTAACAACAGTACCGGTAAGCTTGCTGGTACCGTTGTTACTGGACCGTCAAACTCCGAGGTCTACGAGTGGGTGCCTTTTCGCCCACCAGGTCTGACCGAGAATGGACAATTACCGGGTCTGCCGGGGCTGTAATGCCCCAGTAATTGCCCATTCCCGGGCGCCAGAGTCATAATGAGGCACACTGTCTTTATATTCCACAAAATAACACTGGTAGAACCCCTAGCATACACCGATAGTTGGGTGGAGAACCCTACCAGTTCATTGACTTTTATTTTTACAGGAACCAACTTTAGTAGGATTTTAACAAGTTAGACAATTTATGTTTGAATTCTGGAAGGGCCGTCTCTGCCATCCATCCAACCTTATACAGTCAGTAGCTGATATTCAGAAGGTTGTGGCGTTTACTGCGATGCAGTGAAGTTCAGTTCTTTATCCAGGCAGCATCTAGACCAGTCGCGCCCTAGCTTTATACATAATCCACTACAGCGTCATGCAGACGACGCGCCATCATTAAACCTGTCAGGTGCCCTGGCATGCCACTATATGAGATGTGGTGCGGTCCCACACGGGGCCTGCAGAGGCCTCTATTGCTGCATGTACTAGGTGGCACTACAGAGCCCTTGTCCTGTGGGATGTATTTACCCATGCATCCGAGCCCTACCTCAAAACTGTGCAGTACTGACATGGAAAACCTCATGATGGCCAGAGCTTCCCAGAAAATGCACAGGGAAATGCAGGAAGAATAGGCTGCCACCCATTTTTGCCGATGTTATGGGCACAGAAGGACACTGCCTAAAACCACCATTGGACTACCCTCACAGTAGTCTGAAACCATTGGGAATGGCAATGCTGATTGCCAAATGCAACCTAGAATTGTGGGGAATTCATTCTTAAATCCCAAAAATGGGTGCAGTACCAGTACTCACCACTATCCAAAAGCCGGCATTTTAAAACCACATCAGATTTTACTTTTTTGTGTAAAAATGAATGAACCCAAAACATGCCAAAGAAAGACTTACTGAGAGGTGGATACAATGTAAAGTGATATTCTGAAGTGACTTGAAGGTTTATAACAAGACTGGCTGAGCTGTGGATTGCAGCAGTTTAAGTTGCACTGGATTAAAGACACTAAAATCGAAAATGTTTAGATTAAATGAGTGACCTATGTTGGTGTCACATGCCTTTGTAACTGTTGAAATGCCATAGTTTTGCACTTAGAATCAGCATTCTAGCTGCATATGTAAAAATGTTTAGTTTTATTTGAATGCAGGAACTGGGGAACAAAAAGTGACATTTTATCTGAAACCTGGCTTAAGGAACTGAATTCTGCCTGGCAACTACCCCCATCAGGAGTGAAACTTGAGTCACAGCTGTGTTCCCAGGCCTAGCTGCCCTTTTGCTGCTCACACTAAGGATATGCCATCTATCTGATAATTGAATTACCTGTGCTCTGCAGGAAAGTGAACAAAGCCCTGTCCTGGCTCAGGCAAAGGTTTTATTGGCAGGAGTCGTAAATGGTCGTAAAAAGTGGCTTCCTCCTGAGGAAAGGGGAGGAGCACTGCCTGTGAGAGCAAGCTGGCTTGGCAGAACTGGAAAAACCAGAAATTCAACCTTGTGCTGAGGGTAAACCACACCCCTTTGGAGCCAGAACATAACTCTAAAAAGATGAATAACTCATAGAGCGGACATGTGAAAATTTTATAAATGATACCATAATTCTTGTGATTTTTCTGCCCACAGTTTAAGAGGTTTTTAGAACCGGTGGTATGTTCAGGGGGGTGTTAGCGGAAAAGTGGATATTACTCTAAATGTGTGCATGTTAAAAGTCTGAAACTTCATCAGTTAATGTCCTTACTCCCTGCGCACATGTATGTAAAGTTGGGTCAATGTCAGAAATTGAAAAATCAGTTAAAAAGTCAATTATGTGCCATTTCTGAATGCAAGCTCTTAGAAACAGCAGATTTGGACAGAGACATGGCTAAATTCAGCCACACCATGTATATGTAATTTCAAGCAACTGCGTAACTGTGAAATATGTCTTTTATTATCAAATATAGAATGTGTGCAATCTGACAGAGGAGTGTCCTATCTGCAAGCCATAAAATGACATTCCTCTGACTCACAGTTCATTCCCCAATCAAATGATAAATGGAAGTTTGACCAATTAGAAGCTGAGAGAGAGGTAGGGTCAGTGATGCTAGAACACACCCACATTCTAAACACATAAAAGCAGACAGACAGGACAGATAGGGGGCTCCAAATCCATCTGCAGCGGGACGCTCTGCCGGAAAAATCCATACTTACCTCCATCAAACCTCCAGAGAGCCAAATTAGAGACTTCAATCTATCCAGAACTAAGAGACCAGACCAGAGAGAGAAAGCAGTGCTGTACCCAGAGAGACCCAGAGAACCAGAGAGAGCTGACCCAGATCACTGTGAAGTGCAGAGGCCAGACCAGACCAGACCAGAGTCCAGTTTAAAACCCTGACCAGATCCGTGACGAGGCCCATTTAATTCAAGAATATAGTGTGAGTACCCAGCAGAACTGTGTAGAACCAATCTCTTAGTTTAAATTCATCTAATTCAATCTATTTAACCTAAGTAGAACTGCAGCTTAGCAATTGTGTTATCCGGCCATCATTTTTAAAGCTGAAAAAGTGTGCGTTTAAAATTTCAAATCTGAAAAACGACCTTTATTCAATCGCTCATATCTCCGCAACCGTTTGTGCTAGAGACTTGCAGTAACTTTTATTTGGAAGCTGAGATCCTAGGCTTTCCTAGGACCCCAAAACGATAGAGATAGTCCTTGTGGTTCCTCTGTAATAGCGCTCGGCGCATCCGCGAATTTTGCCGCGATTTGCAAATTTCTTCACATGTAAAAACTGCTGCTGCTTGCCTTCCATTTGCCAGAAATTCGTTTAACCTGCTAACTATCCCTGCCTCATTGCTAGTGTGAGCCTGGACTAATATTAACTAGATACCACTCACCCTGAACCTCTGAAAGGGAATTAAAAAGCATTTCCAGCATATTTCTCATCCATTGCTAGCACATATCAAAGCATTTGGGCCTGTGTTTTCAAAACTCCTATCTGTGTTTTCAAACTTCTGTAGTCTAAGCTTGCTGGGGTGAACTGAATCACATTTTATTGCATTTCTGAGAACTGTGTGTTTTCCTTCCATTTCCTTGCCTTGCATCAAGGGGGGGAGGGGATTGCCAGAGAAAAGTGATTACATTGTTTTGTTGAAATCATATTGAGTATTTTCTGTACTGCATTTCATTCCACCTTGCATCCATTGGAAACCATAAAAGTATTGTGCTACCTTATCCATTTCATGTCAACTCCTTATTGATTATAGAGAAGCGTGTTAGTGCCAGATTCTCCGTTGTGAATCTTTATCATATCAGATTAAGTGTGATATTCAATTATTAATTTATTATAAAGCGTGATATAATATATCTATTGTTTAAATTATCAAATAAACCTTTTAAACTTGCAAAACAGAACTACTTCTTGGCTCAGTGGGGTCAGGGGGATTCCAAGAGAGGGGTGTTATATAGGGGTAGTCATCCAGAACGCATGAACTGGACATAAAGATATATCAATAAGGGTTTTCATTCAGTATTCTAGACTAGGCGTTGACTTAGCTGTAGTGTTGAATTGAATCCTCTTACAAATTGGGGGCTCGAGCCGAGACGTTGGGTTAGATTTACCACTTGTGCAGCTTAATACAGTGTGCTAACTGACGGGATACATACATCCAGTCGGATCACCAGGCTGCATTACGCTGTAAAGCATTCCTCAAAAGGGACACTCCAAGAAAAGTTCTGTTCTGCAAAAATAAAATACTAACTTCTGTAAGTTAGGACAGAGACCAATCTCTAGAATGACGACCTTAGTAGACATGAAAATAGCCAGAGAGCACCTCTTGCATAAGCTATTTGTGAGAGGTGAATGGACCGAACAGGGCCAGGATGCGTGGTTGCAGGCCATCACACAACAGGTCACTGAAACAGGGTCAGATATATATAGAGATCAGGGTCCCTTACATGTGGCCCTGAGTGAACTATATATGGCTCCTAAAGCCAAAGAGGAACACAATAAGATTGCCAGGATAGCAGCATACCTGTACCTATATATGGGAGACATGCAGGATAGATGTGCTGAAAGCCAAAATCTGGCAAATAGGCAACAGATGGTGTTAGAGAAGGCCCAATCTGACCTGGTCTCTTCTGAGCAGAGGCTGCAGAGGAGCCAGGAGTCAGAAGATGATAGTAGGCAGCACATCATTAAAATAAAGAAGGATTTGGATGTGCTGCAACAGGAAAAGGTAGAACAGGATACTAGATTTCTGGCCCTGCAGAAGGAGCACCAAGACAGTTTGGACTCCTTACTGCAGAGCCAGAAAAAGCTGGAGCAACAATTAGACTTTAACAGGGCATGCACGGAGCAGGTAGCCACCCTGCAAAGTCATCTAGATAGAGTGAAGGTAGAGAGCAACAAGCTGATCTTGAAAGACCTGGATACCCAGGCAGAGTTTGATGAAGAACGCCAGAAAGCTGGTGCCTTTCAAAGGCAAAGGGACGACCTGGCGGCACAAATGCAGGCTCTTAGTCAGGAAAGAGACGCCTTAGGCCAGGAAGTCTGCCATTTAAAAAGGAAAACGGAAGAAAATCACCTGGCCCACCAGGGACTGGGTGACCTCCAAAAAGAACACCAGAACTTGCTAGAGCACACCAGGAGGGTGGAGGATGCTCTAGCAAGAAAGGAGCAGGCCAATAGGGACACAGCTCAGGAGGTTACCCTCCTGCAGCAAAGACTGGCCCAGTTCTCCAGGACCAACCAGGAAGCACAGAGGGAAAACGAGGCCCTCTGTGAACACAATGATAGGCTCCAACAACAGGTAGCGATGCAGGAGAGACTGATAGAGTCCAGTAAGGCCTTAACTGAAGAACTGAAGGCACAAATGCAGGCTCTTGCATTGCAACAGGGAGCAGGGGCGGATAGAGATGAGGTTCGCTGGGAAAGGGAAACTCCAGAGCATAACCTCAGGAGCCCTAGTACCAGAGGCCCTCATACCTCTCAGTCCCTGGACTCTGCCACCCCCATGTTCCCTGGCGCACATGAGCACAGGGCCACAGGGATGGCAGATTACTATCCAGCTAAGAGTATGGGGCTCATAGGCCAGAACCACTCAGGAATGGAGGGGTGGGCATCCGGGTATGGGCACCCAAGTACAGTACAGTTCAATGGGGAACCCCAGGAGAGTAGGCCCATTAAGGGCATCCTGAAAACCTCTGCCCAGTTAGGTCAGTGGAGGGGGTACCCATCAAATCCTGGCAGCAAGGAGGAATCTGAAGACTCCTCTGAACTGCGCAGGACACAGGAGACCAGGTCCCCACATTCTGCCAGCCATTCCCAGGCTCGCAGAATCCGGGAAAACCTGGAAGAACAGACGGGAACCTCTGGGAGCAGTGCCTCTGAGTCCGAGGAAGAATGGACAAGGGTTACCCGAACCAAAAAGGCCAATAAGGCAAAAAGGGCCTTGCTTAAGGACCCCTTAAAGCAGATTAAGGCGATCAGGAGCGTCATCACGCCTTACCATAAGAACGCTAAGTATTCTGTTTGGGGGCACTTAGAGTTGTTTGAACAAATGATGGAGACTTTCCATTTGAAGGACAGCCAAAGCTGTATTCAATATGTAAAGTGGACATTCTCCCCGGAATACTCCAGTTTCTTTGCGGGGCTGGAGGACCAAAATCATTTAAGATGGTCCACATATAAGGCGGCCATCCTGAAACATTTTTCTGTTCACAGAAATCCTCAAGAGGCTCGCAAGGCAGCCTACAATTTGCAATGTGGGGAGGATCAGGCCCCACAAGAATTTGTGCAGGAGTTAAAGCGTGCTTTTGCACAGACCACAAGAAGGGTGCGCACGGATAGCAGGGAATTTATAAATACGTTTTTCCATGCCTTGCCCAAATATATCATGACCCAGCTCGTGAGGGATTTTCACGAGAAAAGATCTTTAGACTGGGTCATTGAACAGGCTACCCGGATCTATGAGGTGCAGAAACCGATAGATAGCAAAAGTAATGCCCAGAAAAACCCCAAAGCCAACAGCACCCCTGCTGCTGCCAAGGTGGCAGAGGTAAAGGTCACCCCCGTTTTGGATTTGGAGATGGGGGGGCCTAAAAACCTACCTGCACCTAATAATGCTAGGCCCAGAAGGTCCTCGGGCCAGTCACAGACAGGGAGCCAGGGAGGCAGCCCCACAAATGGGGTCCCTCGCTCTCCTGATTATGTAAGTCCCCGTTACAAGGGAAATCGACCCATCCTGGGTTATGTGTGGACTCCTCCAGCCCAAGGGGGGGGATCCAGCCAAGCACCCAACCCAGGGAACTTCCCTCCAAACTTCCCACAGGAGGGCAGAAATTTACCAAACCCTGGGCAGAACTTTTTCCCCAGATATCCACCCGACTTTCAGCCCCAAAACCATCCATCCTTCTTTCCCCAATTCCCTGAGCCCAGACCACTGAATCCGGGAGAGGGGAGGCCAAGGGTGGAGGGGTACCCAAATCTTCCCAACCCGGGGTATTACCAGAGGAGGGACAGCTACCCTTCCCGGGATCAGCCCAGGGGAGAAAACAGGGCCCCGTATCAGCCTGAGCGGGTTTCCCAGTTAGAGCGCCAGGTTCAAAACATGGCGCGGGATCTGGGTCACATACTGAGGGCTCAGCAGAACCCTCAGACCGGCATGCCGGCGCAGAACGCACCCAACTCTGGACCTGGTGCCCCAGAACAATGACGGGGGCAGCACCCCGATAACTCACCGGTTCCCAGGGAGGAGGCACAAAGGGAAGGGGGGTGTAAAGCCTTGGAGGAAGCTTCCTTCCTCACTTGTAAACAGCCCCTGGAAACCCAGGAACCGGAAACAAAATCTCTTGCCCCTGAAAGTCTGCCTCCTAAGGAGCAGAGGGGGGGTAGGAGAAACAAAAGACCCAAACAGACTCAGTTTGAGGAGGAGGTACAGATCTTCCAATTTGAGGGAGAGGGATCCTCAGAGGATCCTGGGGAAAGGATCTTCTCCTTCAGAGAGGGGGGAACTCCTCCCAAAGAAAAATGGGTCCCTAGGGATGCAAATCCAGACTGGGGAGATGTGGAGACTGAGCTACCGCCGCCCACCATCTCATCCCAGAACCAACAGCATGAAAATCCCCTGGTTCAAACCCATCCTGGGGACTGCCTCCAAAAAGGGGGGGGCGGCCCAGAACCGGAGCCAGGGGAACCCACATTGGCTCTGATCTCCAGTTGCCAAATTTTTCTTTCAGATTCCCAAGGCTCTCCACAGAATTCTGCCCAAATTTCTTCTCTTGCAATGTCCAAAACCAGAAAATTTGCCCACCAGTTGTCCAAAAATGTACATTATCTGTGCCCCCTTGAGGAGAAGGAGGGAAGATATTATGCCCCGGTACAAGTACAGGGGCAGGGTACAATCTCGGCACTGGTGGACACTGGATCTCAAGCTACCCTTCTGTCCAGAAGGGCCTTTGACGAACTGAATGCAGGAAGGGGAGAGAATTACCAAATTCCTCTCATCTCTCTTCCTGGACAACTGCAGAACTTTGACGGGAAGGAAATTCCCGTTGAGGGGACTGCAGACTTGGACTTTAAGATCGGGCGACACAAGTTGAAACACCCGGTCATAGTTGTGACCCCAGAGGGCACCCCTTGTTTACTAGGGAATGACCTCCTGAGAAGGTTGTCACCCCTAATAGATTGCGTAAACAAGGTCCTCTGGACCCAGACTAGCCGACCAATAAAATTAAAACAGAGTGTCAACCATGTTAGTTTAAACGGCACCTGCCACATGGTTGAACAAAAATCTGACAAAGTAGAATTTCACTTCCAGAATAGCCAAATTCCAGACGTGACAGTAATAGCAGTAGGACAAGAGACTGGTGGTGGAGGGTCCTCTCTATTTCTGAAAATCAACCTTCCTTCCAGTCTAAAGTGGTACTCCACGCTGGAAGGAAACACTCTGAAATTCTATACCAATCCACAATCTGAAACTCCCACTCCTATAGTCCAGAAAGATGTGAAATCAGCTCAGAGCCTGGCTGATATTCAGCAAATTGGAGAGCAGTTGTTCATCCCTGTCCAGTTAAATGATGGGAAGGACTCTGTTCTCGCTCGAGTGGGTGTGAACAACGCTAAGAGCTTCATCAGCGAAGCCATGTTCCGCCAACTCCCAAAAGATCCAGCCATTCCCACCTTCAAACTGATAGACAAATGGGAAATGGACCTGGAAGCACCCAATTCAAAACATCTCCTGCCAAGCAGGTGTATGCTCAAAATCTCCATTGGCAACAAGAGCATAGTCCACAATTGTTGGGTCGTGCGAGACGTCCCTGCCGCCTTTTACTTAGGCAGTGACATTCTCAATCGCTTTGCCATTAGTTTGGACCTAATAAACTTCAAAGCTTGGTCCCGATTAGCGGATAATCCCATGGGCTTTGATGATCCAGAAAAAGCATTTAGGTCAGCTCAATTGCTACCTTATGCAGTTGAAATTCAGGTTAAAGAGGAAGTCACCATCCCAGAAAGGACTTGACAATTCTCCCTGGAAGTGAAAGTTAAAAGGGGACAAGAGTTGAAAAACCCTGATGCTTACATACATCTAAATGCTTCTCTCCAACAGCAAGGGTTGGGGGTAAACCCAACACCATTAGTCAACATAGAACATGACACCATTCCAATAGAGGTGGATAACAGCGACTTAAAGAGTATTACTCTAGCCGCAGGCACCATTATTGGAATGGCGGTCGATGACCGACATTTTTCCATCGACTTAGTAAATGAACTGTTAGGACCAATCCCCAAGGACTGTTTTGACAGTGACAGTGAGGACAATACAACACCAGACAGGATTTTCACCCGGCATGGGGGGAACTTCCTGGTGTACACTTCCTGCCCCTATGGTAAGGAAGATGTGACGTGTGACTTCAGGAGGGATGAGGTGATTTTCCAGGTACATGAGGGCTGCCTTTCCCACCTGAAGCCTCCGGTCCAAATCGGCACTCTGACCAGGGACTTCTCCACCCAGCTGGAGGAGGCCGCGGAAATAGCCAAACCAGAAGTCTTTCCAGGCTTCAGGCAGATGGTGGAAGAGAGAGTCAACCTAGCTGATGCCTGTGTGACTCTGGAACAAAAGCAAAAGTTGAAACAAGTTTTCTTGGATTTCCAAGATCTCTTTGCGGTAGACTCATATGACTGTGGTCGCACTGACATCCACACAACAACAATCCCCACGGACCCTGGCATGACTCCTGTGTTTGTGAAGCAATATCGCTTGCCTCTCGCATCAATGGAGTCCCTTACTGAAATAATTAAGAACCTTGAGTCCCGGGGAATAATCCGTCCAGTCCACAGCACCTTCAATAATCCGGTGCTGGGAATATTGAAGCCAAACGGCCAGTGGAGACTCTGCGCCGACCTTAGGGAGCTCAACAAACGGGTCCATACTTCCCGATGGCCTCTGCCCTACATTGACCAAGGGCTGGCCCAGATTCAGGGGTCACAGGTATTCACTGCAATAGACCTGACCAATGGATACTGGACCGTGCCTGTCAGCAGGGAGGACCAATACAAACTGGCTTTTACCTTTGGGGGCCAGCAGTACACATGGACCCGGACTCCCTTCGGATACCTCAACTCCGGCAATGAATTCAACATTTTCCTACATAAGGCCATGCCCGACCTGGGTGCAAGGGGTAACCTGGCTTATGTAGATGATGTCCTCATCAAAAGTTCATCTGTGGAGGAACACATAGCGGAGATCCGTTATGTTCTGACACAGTTGAGGGCCGCCGGAGCAAAACTTTCCTTTCAGAAAGCACAGTGGTGTAGAACTCGTGTTAATTTCTTGGGGCATGAGATTACTCCTCAGGGCCTCTGTCCCCAGGAAAAGAAAGTGGAAGCACTTCAGAAACTGAAAGACCCCACAACTCTGCGGGAACTAAGGAGCCTCCTTGGACTGACTAATTACAGCAGAAAGTTCATTGAGGGCTACGCAGAGATCACCAGACCCCTGATTCATCTCCTGAAGGGGGGGGTCAAGTGGGAATGGGGTCCAGAACAAGCCGAGGCAGTAAGACAACTCAAGAGAAGCCTCTCACAAGCGCCTTGCCTAGCTTACCCTGTCAGAAACAAGGAGTTCTTCCTGGAGACGGGGTTCTCTAATACGTGCTTGACGGCAGTATTATACCAAAAGCATGACAAGGTCAATAAAGTAATCTCCTATGCGAGCAAAACTTTATCCTCTGTGGAGGAGAAATTCAACGATTGTGAGAAGGCACTCCTGGCGACGGTGTGGGCATTGAAGAATTACCGCCCGTTTATCCAGGGGGAACACATCATAGTGGAGACTCCACACCAGCCTCTGCAATATCTCCAAAGTGACAGAATCCGGGCCGGAAATGTGAGTAATTCCCGAATTACTTCCTGGATTCTGTCAATGCAAGGCTTTCCTGTGGAGGTCAGATATGGCCAAAACAAGAAGAGTCCCCTCGCGCAAGGTCTGGCTGACTTGCATGATTGTGCCAGAGAAAACTGTCTCGAGGACGAAATTCTAAAAATAAAGGACAACACGGAGGCATACCTTAATTCCCCACACAAAGTCTTTGAAGAGGACAAGTGTGAGGGAATGCCCACTGTCTATGTGGATGGATGCTCTTACCATGTTGACAACAACGGGGAGAAAGAACTGGTGGCTGGCGTAGGGAATGCATGGGTGAATGAGTCCCCAGAACCCTCCGCTGGATACAAAATTGGTCCCCGAAGTAGTCAGGTGGCAGAATTGATGGCTGTGCATCAGGCCATCCTCACTGCTGTCCAGCATCAACTCCGCGAACTGGTCATAATCACAGATTCGGATTATGTACGGAACGGGTTCGTGGAGCACCTGGTTAATTGGAAAACCAGAGGCATGTTATGTGCTAACAACAAACCCTTGAAACATGGGAAGTTGATCCAAAACATTGATGATCTGGTCACCTCGAATGAGATGACCATCTATTGGAAAAAGATCAAGGGTCATTCCAAAGTAGAGGGACCAGACAAAACTGGAAATGACTTAGCTGATCAGCTGGCCAAAACCGGGGCCATCCAAGGGGATCTAATTGAGATTGAGTCCCTGTTGGGGGAAATCCAGGTCACTGCCATCACTAGGTCCCAGACAAATGCTCACAACGACCTTTCAATTGCACAATGGAGTAAGGAGACCCCTGATGATGATTTGATTACCGCTCAGAAGGGGGATCCAATTATTGGTAAATTTTACCAGCACCTTGAGGACCCTGAGAACTTTCCCCTGACGGATACCGATTACATTGGGAAAGAGGACCTAAGAGTGTTGATGAAATGTCCAAAAATGTTCCGGATCCAAGACGGTTTGTTGGTAAGGAAATCCAAAGCTGGCCACGATCAGTGGGTGGTTCCTACCTCATTCCGAAGCCTGATGTTAAGTCACGCCCATGATGCGGCCACCGCCGGTCATAGGGGGTTTCACACAACACTGGAAATCTTAAGAGAGGTTGCATACTGGCCACACATGGGCCAGGACCTCAACCAATATTTGAAGGGTTGTCTTGTGTGTGCACAATTTCAGCCGACATCCCTCACACACCGGGCACCTTTACAAAAGAGGGGAATGACACTGCCATGGTCAGATTTACAAATCGACTTTGTAAGCCCCGTGATTCGCTCGGCTAGGGGGAATAAGTACATGTTGACCGTCACATGCTTGTTTACCAAGTGGGTGGAATGTCTCCCAGCCCCAAATTGCAAGGCAGAAACTGCAGCTGCCTTGATGATTAACCACATCTTTTCCCGTTTTGGTCTACCTCAAAGAATTGAGTCAGACAGAGGTAGCCACTTCACCAGTGAAGTAATGACAAAGATGTGGGAGATACTGGGGGTCAAGAGAAAGCTGCATATTGCTTATAGACCAGCTTCTTCTGGGGCAGTAGAGAGATATAACCGAACCATTGTGAGCATATTAAAGAAGTTTGTGGCAGATTCTGGGCCAAGTTGGGATATCCGATTACCTCTGGTCCTAATGGCCATCAGATCTACCCCTTCATCTGCAACCAAAATGTCACCATTTGAGTTGATGACTGGGCGCAAGATGGTGCTTCCTCAGCATTTGCTCTACAGGACCCAAGAGCAGACACTGATAAATGCCTCCACTACTCATGAGTATGTAGAGAATTTAAGGAAACACCTCCAACATGCTTTTGCTTATGCTCAGCGGAATCTAGAAAGATCAGCTGATAGCATGAAGACCCACTATGACCTGAAAACTTCCAGGAAGGAATATCAGGTGGGAGACCGGGTCTATCTATACAACTTCCAAAGGAACCAGGCCAAGCAGCGCAAATTTTTGCCTACATGGAAAGGACCCTTTGAGATCGTCGATAAGATCTCCCCTGTGGCCTACAAGATCCGCATCCCCAAAGGCGGTTCTGCAGAGGGGGAAGACAAGTGGGTCCACATAAACCAGTTGAAATGTTGCCATCCCAGGCACACTCTGCAACAACTGGAGGAATCCTCTGGAATCCTAGCGGGTACTGTATCAGACTAATTCAGTTCCAATCATAAAACATACCGCATCTAGTCTCTAACATACTGTGATTTGTATGAAACTGTCTCTTAGTCATACTGTTTTTATTAAAATAAGAATGTAATGTTTCGTTATGATAAAATGCATATGCTGCCCCACTATCTCAACAGTGGTGGAAAAAAAAAAAAACGTCTATGAGTAGGTATTGCCGCTCTTCCTTTGTCGTCCTAGGAGAAAGAAAACCTGAAGACGGGCCAAGGAGGGCGATCCGGAGACCGGGAACGAAGATCCAATGGGCCCAGTGTACCGCCCAATATTCCCATCAGGACCGGCGAGGAGAACCGATCGATCAGTACCGGATGGAGGAAAAGATGCTGAACTGTGCCATCTATTGGAAGAAGATGAGGAAACATCCCAGGTCTTGCGAGTCCCATTCGTGAAATAGAATGGCCATTGCAAGAGGGGGGCTTGTGGGATGTATTTACCCATGCATCCGAGCCCTACCTCAAAACTGTGCAGTACTGACATGGAAAACCTCATGATGGCCAGAGCTTCCCAGAAAATGCACAGGGAAATGCAGGAAGAATAGGCTGCCACCCATTTTTGCCGATGTTATGGGCACAGAAGGACACTGCCTAAAACCACCATTGGACTACCCTCACAGTAGTCTGAAACCATTGGGAATGGCAATGCTGATTGCCAAATGCAACCTAGAATTGTGGGGAATTCATTCTTAAATCCCAAAAATGGGTGCAGTACCAGTACTCACCACTATCCAAAAGCCGGCATTTTAAAACCACATCAGATTTTACTTTTTTGTGTAAAAATGAATGAACCCAAAACATGCCAAAGAAAGACTTACTGAGAGGTGGATACAATGTAAAGTGATATTCTGAAGTGACTTGAAGGTTTATAACAAGACTGGCTGAGCTGTGGATTGCAGCAGTTTAAGTTGCACTGGATTAAAGACACTAAAATCGAAAATGTTTAGATTAAATGAGTGACCTATGTTGGTGTCACATGCCTTTGTAACTGTTGAAATGCCATAGTTTTGCACTTAGAATCAGCATTCTAGCTGCATATGTAAAAATGTTTAGTTTTATTTGAATGCAGGAACTGGGGAACAAAAAGTGACATTTTATCTGAAACCTGGCTTAAGGAACTGAATTCTGCCTGGCAACTACCCCCATCAGGAGTGAAACTTGAGTCACAGCTGTGTTCCCAGGCCTAGCTGCCCTTTTGCTGCTCACACTAAGGATATGCCATCTATCTGATAATTGAATTACCTGTGCTCTGCAGGAAAGTGAACAAAGCCCTGTCCTGGCTCAGGCAAAGGTTTTATTGGCAGGAGTCGTAAATGGTCGTAAAAAGTGGCTTCCTCCTGAGGAAAGGGGAGGAGCACTGCCTGTGAGAGCAAGCTGGCTTGGCAGAACTGGAAAAACCAGAAATTCAACCTTGTGCTGAGGGTAAACCACACCCCTTTGGAGCCAGAACATAACTCTAAAAAGATGAATAACTCATAGAGCGGACATGTGAAAATTTTATAAATGATACCATAATTCTTGTGATTTTTCTGCCCACAGTTTAAGAGGTTTTTAGAACCGGTGGTATGTTCAGGGGGGTGTTAGCGGAAAAGTGGATATTACTCTAAATGTGTGCATGTTAAAAGTCTGAAACTTCATCAGTTAATGTCCTTACTCCCTGCGCACATGTATGTAAAGTTGGGTCAATGTCAGAAATTGAAAAATCAGTTAAAAAGTCAATTATGTGCCATTTCTGAATGCAAGCTCTTAGAAACAGCAGATTTGGACAGAGACATGGCTAAATTCAGCCACACCATGTATATGTAATTTCAAGCAACTGCGTAACTGTGAAATATGTCTTTTATTATCAAATATAGAATGTGTGCAATCTGACAGAGGAGTGTCCTATCTGCAAGCCATAAAATGACATTCCTCTGACTCACAGTTCATTCCCCAATCAAATGATAAATGGAAGTTTGACCAATTAGAAGCTGAGAGAGAGGTAGGGTCAGTGATGCTAGAACACACCCACATTCTAAACACATAAAAGCAGACAGACAGGACAGATAGGGGGCTCAAAATCCATCTGCAGCGGGACGCTCTGCCGGAAAAATCCATACTTACCTCCATCAAACCTCCAGAGAGCCAAACTAGAGACTTCAATCTATCCAGAACTAAGAGACCAGACCAGAGAGAGAAAGCAGTGCTGTACCCAGAGAGACCCAGAGAACCAGAGAGAGGTGACCCAGATCACTGTGAAGTGCAGAGGCCAGACCAGACCAGACCAGAGTCCAGTTTAAAACCCTGACCAGATCCGTGACGAGGCCCATTTAATTCAAGAATATAGTGTGAGTACCCAGCAGAACTGTGTAGAACCAATCTCTTAGTTTAAATTCATCTAATTCAATCTATTTAACCTAAGTAGAACTGCAGCTTAGCAATTGTGTTATCCGGCCATCATTTTTAAAGCTGAAAAAGTGTGCGTTTAAAATTTCAAATCTGAAAAACGACCTTTATTCAATCGCTCATATCTCCGCAACCGTTTGTGCTAGAGACTTGCAGTAACTTTTATTTGGAAGCTGAGATCCTAGGCTTTCCTAGGACCCCAAAACGATAGAGATAGTCCTTGTGGTTCCTCTGTAATAGCGCTCGGCGCATCCGCGAATTTTGCAGCGATTTGCAAATTTCTTCACATGTAAAAACTGCTGCTGCTTGCCTTCCATTTGCCAGAAATTCGTTTAACCTGCTAACTATCCCTGCCTCATTGCTAGTGTGAGCCTGGACTAATATTAACTAGATACCACTCACCCTGAACCTCTGAAAGGGAATTAAAAAGCATTTCCAGCATATTTCTCATCCATTGCTAGCACATATCAAAGCATTTGGGCCTGTGTTTTCAAAACTCCTATCTGTGTTTTCAAACTTCTGTAGTCTAAGCTTGCTGGGGTGAACTGAATCACATTTTATTGCATTTCTGAGAACTGTGTGTTTTCCTTCCATTTCCTTGCCTTGCATCAAGGGGGGGAGGGGATTGCCAGAGAAAAGTGATTACATTGTTTTGTTGAAATCATATTGAGTATTTTCTGTACTGCATTTCATTCCACCTTGCATCCATTGGAAACCATAAAAGTATTGTGCTACCTTATCCATTTCATGTCAACTCCTTATTGATTATAGAGAAGCGTGTTAGTGCCAGATTCTCCGTTGTGAATCTTTATCATATCAGATTAAGTGTGATATTCAATTATTAATTTATTATAAAGCGTGATATAATATATCTATTGTTTAAATTATCAAATAAACCTTTTAAACTTGCAAAACAGAACTACTTCTTGGCTCAGTGGGGTCAGGGGGATTCCAAGAGAGGGGTGTTATATAGGGGTAGTCATCCAGAACGCATGAACTGGACATAAAGATATATCAATAAGGGTTTTCATTCAGTATTCTAGACTAGGCGTTGACTTAGCTGTAGTGTTGAATTGAATCCTCTTACAGTCCACAGTAGGCCATAAAGGCATGTGAGTTGGAGTCCTGGTTGTCTCACCTCTCCCGTATTGAGAGCGTGGCATGAAAGAATAAGCGTGCAACATTGAGGAAATTCACCTTATAAGTGCCCGCTCAAGGTGCACTCGGAGGGTGCGGCCGCACAAGGGCACCCCCACGGTGCAGCAAAAAAAAGGGCACCTTGCTTACAACTCAGTGTCATGTAAGCATCGCCCATTAAAGAATCATGGTGTGATGCTTTAAGGATAAATGTTAAAAGAATGTATCCCAAAAGATCGAATTACAAAATTACAGAGCCCACTTGGCACTGTTTTCATGACACTGAGTGGAGGTAAGGTGCCCTTAAACACACTTTAGAAGAACAGCAGGGGTCAATCTTTATTTTCCACGTAGTGCCTAGATGGGACCCCCATCCCCATGGCTCCCTATTCTCTTACCGCCTTGTCCTTTTTTCTCTCCTCCTGATCATGTCCTTCTACCCCCCTAATGAAACACCGGACCAATGGCAGGATGGACGGGGCATCGCTGGGCTTGCACCAGGTCATCGACCCTTTACAAGAGGACACAGCATCTCCCCGGATTTCTAACAACAACCCACAACACCTAACAATTTGTTAGTAGCATTAGGAGCACTCAAAGAAAAGGTTCATATTTCTTCCATGAGTCACAGTGGTCTCTTCATTAACCTACACGATTGGGTCAATTACAATATTACACGTCGCACCATTCTCCT
This sequence comes from Ambystoma mexicanum, assembly GCF_040938575.1. Classification (NCBI taxonomy): domain Eukaryota; kingdom Metazoa; phylum Chordata; class Amphibia; order Caudata; family Ambystomatidae; genus Ambystoma; species Ambystoma mexicanum. The sequence continues at coordinate 176,149,693 of NC_090921.1, read as the reverse complement.
TGCATGTCCTGAGGTGAGACACATTTCTCGTGACAATTTGATAAGGAGTGCATAGGGCCTTTCAGGTGGGTAATGAATTAAACGTAGAATCAGTCTTCTTCACCAGATGGTTGCGAATCAGAGCAGTGTCTCTTATCTTTAGTTGAGACAATTTATGGTGCCTCCTATCCGAATAATCCTTCATTTGCTCTTTGTGCCTGCGGTCACATTTCTCCACCCCCTTGTGTTGCTTTGCTTTTTTTTTTTTAGGCAAGCACGGTGGTCTCATGCGTGGTTTTCTCTTCAGCATCAGTTCTGCAGGATGTCGTGGAAATCCACCATAGTCTGTCCAGGTGGATTAGTGAATGTCTTTAATAGCAGTGCCAGCATACACAGGAAATCAATCAGCAACCCAACGACAGAACGAAACTCGGCTCAGCAACGCCCCCCCTCCATCCAGGCCCAGAGCCTTTTGACAAGCGAGCACACATGCATTTCAATGGAAAGGCAGGTTCAGACACGAGGTCATCAAGCAACAATGTTTCAGGTGACTGTGCACAGTCTCAGCACACACGTCATAAACAGGGGCTAGGTGCTCACGCTTGGGAAGCCCAATCTGGATGTCAGCGGAAGAAATCTTTAAGATGCATTGCAACTCGTGCTGTGCAAGCTACTTCTACGATTCTCACACGGTTCGGGGTATAATGGCTTGCTTAGTAATGACTACTTCTGTCTGCTAAAGCCGCCTTCTCTCGAAAGACTTCTCTCAAAAACACGCTCATGTATGCCAGAAGGGAAACACGTCCGAGGCAAGAACTATGGACACAAGCACTGTCAGGTAGTAAATGGTAACGCCATAGTGGTTAAGGCATGCGCATTAGAATATGGGGCAAGCCCTGCAATGGCAATAAGGCAGGGTTAAAGGAATAGTGCGCTCAAAAATATTATTGCCTTAAAAGATGGGCAATAATCCCAAAAATATATAAAAATTATTTGTAAACAATGTCCCTATGCAAAGTTTTGAGCAAATGAAGCTCAAACTAAAACATTTGAAGCACTAGGAGGCATCCATTTTGTGAAATGGATGATCCTCCTGTGCTTGCCCTTTCAGCACTAATGAAGCAAAAGCCAGCCAGCTGTAATAAACAAAAGATACCACTGGGTGGCTTTTGCTTCATTGGTGCCGGAGACCAGAGAATGCAGGCATGAAAGCTGCATTTAGGTAAGTGCTTATTTCTTTTTTTAAATAAGCACTGCAAGTATAAAAGCTTCGGTTTTCTTTCTAAGTTTTCCAGGCTGGAGGAGCCCGGGAAACTTAGAAAGAAAACCACAGCTTTTAAAGTGTTGTATTTATGTTTGCGGTGGCTTCAGCTTGGAGTCCCGTGGGCTCCAAGCTGAAGCTACCACAAACATAAATACAACGTTGTTGTGTTTAAAAATGCTGTGGTTTTCTTTCTAAGGTTTTCGTGCTCCTCCGTGCCGGAGGAGCCAGAGAAACTTAGAAAGAAAACCGCAGTGTTTTTATATACGACCGTGTTGTATTTCCAAATGCTGCAGTGTATCTGCTTGCAGCGGCTTTTACTATGAGTCCCCTGCGCTCCCCCAGGGGAGCCCAGGAGATCAAAGTGAAAGCCGCTGCAGGCAGAAACACAACACGGTTGTGTTTCCAAATGCTGCGGTGTTTCTGCTTGCAGCGACTTTCACTATGAGTCTACGGGGCTCCCTCAAGGTTGGGGGAGCCCAGGAGACTCAAAGTGAAAGCCGCTGCAGGCAGAAACACAACACGGTTGTGTTTCGAAATGCCACAGTATTTCTCACTTTGGTGGCTTTCGCTTGGAGTCTCCTGGGCTTCCCCAACCCTGAGGGAGCCCCGGAGACTCCAAGAGAAAGCTGCTGCAGTGAGAAATGCAACGTTATTGTATTTGTAAATGCTGCAGTATTTACAAATACAACAACATTGTTATTCTGACTGCGGCGGCTTTTGCTTGGAATCTCCTGGGCTCCACGCATTGGGGGAGCCCAGGAGACTCCACGTGAAGGCCGCCGCAGTCAGAAATACAACATTCTTGTATTTATGATTTCCGTGGTTTTTAAAGTTGTATTTGTAATTGCCGCACCTTTGCTTTTTGCCTTCGTTTTATGTTTTCTGTGATTCGCTGGGCTTGGGGAGCACCAAAAACTTAAAATGAAAGTGAAGGCAGCCTCCCCAGCTCATGTTGAGCTCTGCTCTGGCTGCAGTAAGCAAAAGCTCCCAATAGTGGGCTTATGCTGCTTGTTTAGTGCCACCAGGGCAGAGCTCAAAATGAGCCGAGGAGGCTGCCTTAAATGGCAAAATGGATGGTCCCGTGTAAACGCTTTGAGCCTCGTTTGCTCAAAAGTTTACATAGGAACTTTCATTAAAAATATGTTTAATGTACGTTTTGGATTATTGCCCATCTTTTAAGGCAATAATATTTATGAGCGCACTATTCCTTTAAACGTGGCAGTTAGCATAGACTCATCAAAACTATAAAGGCAGCAGGGTATCTGGGGAGTTCATTTGAAATTTCAGTTCTCCCCCGCAAGGGCATGTTCTCATATTGCTGTGGGGTGAATTGCAATGATCCCGAAGCATAGCACAAAGACCTTCGATTTAAGGACATGGCCCTGGACTCACAGTGTCGTACGACCTTCTTGAGACTGCCCAAAAACCTTTCCACCATGCCATTTGCTTGAGGTCATAATTGAGAGACCTTCTTGTGTTCGACTTCCATGTGCTTCATGAAGACTGCAAACTCATGCCCGTTGAATGGCGGGCCCTTATCAGACGTAAGAACTGCTGGTATGCCCCGGGCAGAAAAGAGGCCACTTAGGGTGGGAAAAACTGCTGACGCTGAAGTCGTTACCCTTACTATAGGAATTCTTGAATATGCATCCATCCACACTAACAGGTGTTTACCGTCTTTCAGGGATCCCAATAAATGGATATCCGCATGACTCGATACCACATTTGGTAATTGTGACATCACTGGTGGGGCTGTACATTGACAAAGATGGCAGCCACCCACTGTGTTCTCTACATCTGCATCCAATGGTGGGAAACACGTAGGGCCTCATTACAAATAATGTGGTAAGGCAACAATGGCGCCGGTATTGCTACCGGCACCGTTGCTACCATACCAGCATACTAGGATATCTGCTCGCGGGTGCCCTTGCAGCCATGAAGTCTGACCTGGTGGGCATTCCGGCACACGTGAGCAGAACATGATGGTAGCACCGGTACCGTTATTAACGGTACCGGTGCAACCACCCTCCCCATTCCCATTGGGCCCTATGGGGCTAAAATGGGAATGGGGTGTACCGGGCCTGGCATTTCTGACGGCAGCTTGGCCACAACAGGTGTCGAAAGTTGAATTTTTTACCAGGTTTGTGAATTATGAGGAAATCCTATTCATGAAGTCGAAGAGGTGTTTTGCATTTTGGGTTCCCATATATTGTCACCATGGCTTTGGTGATCCATGACGATGGAGAAAGAAAGTGATTGAATGCCCACGCTACAGCCAATCCATCTTTATCTACCTGAGAGTATGCACTCTCGATATCAGAGTCTTCTACTGGCATAGGTCCCCACAGTTTTCGTGGATTTTCAGCTAAGCACGTGCTGCACCAGAATTGCTCATAGCACAACAGAGCTTGCGTCTCTGTCAGATCTGTACAAAGAGACGGGTCTAAGTAGGACATGTGATCTGCAGGTGCAAAGTCGCATTTAAACCCCTCGATGGCTTGTTCATATTATTTTAGCCATCAGAAAGTCAGTTCCCTAAGTGGTATGCTCGTTTCCGCGAATTCTAGCCATGCCCAGAACTGAACGAATGTCGCTCACATCTAACAGAGAAGGATCATCTGAAATGGCTTTCACCTTGGAAGGGTCTGGCTGCATACCCTGACACCAGAACAATAGTCAAGGAACTTTAGGTGTGGCTTGTGAAATGTGCATTTGTTGATGTTGATGTTAGACCAGCCTTTGAACGCGCCATGCGTATCTGTGTTAGCATCTTGATTGTGGGTTTTACAGGTGTCGCTGAACACGTGAATATCCTTGCTGCAATTTAAACAGTTGTGTATTTCTCTGAAGACTTCAGGTATGCCCTCTTGGAAAATTTCTGCTGCTGAAGTAATGCCAAAATGGAGGCCTTTATATCTGAACAGGCCAAGATGAGTGGAGACGGTTGTTATGTAGCGGGACTGCTAATCAAAGTCTATCTGGCTGCATCCATTGTTCAAATTTAATTTGGCAAAATATTTCAGCACCATTTAGGATGCTATTAATGTGATCGATATGCATTACAGGATGGCTTTCCCTTTCTGGCACCTTGTTTGCCTGTCACATATCCACACATATGCGAATGTCCCCTTTTAAATTTTTTTTTGGTATCGCAACAATAGGAGGAATCCAAGAAGTGGGACATGTGGCTGGCTCACTCGTGTCCCTTTTGAGTAATGCAGATATTTCCTTTTTCCTCTTCCGGCTGCAGGTGTATCGGCATCCAACACTGATGCTGAGCTATTGGCCTTGCTGACTCGTCAATGTGGAATGTGATTGGATCGCCTTCCAGTTGACCTATTCCCTGAAACAGTGATGGACACTAAGTAAGAAAAGGGTGCTCTTGCTTCATGGAAACTGGTAGTGCTGCTATTACCATTGCAACAACTGTTGCTCTTTCGGGTAGCTTGCTTCTGGGAACCTTCCCCGTACCTCAAGCGTATCACTGGATACTGTTTTTCCTTTCTGTTGAAATTGAGCCATAACCTTTTGTGTGGTTTATCATGGGGCCCTTGGCTGCCCAAGTGAACACACGTGGTCCCAAATGAGAGAGCAGAGATGTCACTTCCATCTTCTTACATACAACAAAAACAATGGTACGACATTGTTACATCGCCAGGCTTTCTTTCGCAGAGTTTTTTGCCAAAAAAGTTCAGCCATAAAATCTCATTGAAAACTATGGGATGTGGGGGGATGGCATAAGGGGATATAAGGGGTAGGGAGTGTGGGGAATAGGGACTAGATGATAGGGAATACAAATTCAATTCATTTTATTCAGCCGAAAATATTTGGCAAAAAATTCTGCTACAAAAAACCTGCCCATAAACAGCAAAACAAAAGGGGTGATGGCTGGAAGGTTTAGAATGAATCTTAACCTCTGGCATTGCTCTGGGCAACCCTCCAGACCACCAGGGTATTTCACGCGGTGTACCCCTTTTCTTTAGGGAAAATTAATTTATTAAACACAATATCGCTAATGACTTATGATCTATGCAAGACAGAAAAGAAGAGAAAGAAGGCGCTAACGCTTGGAGATCAAGGGCAATAACACAGAGAATTCTGACAGTTTTAACAAGTTACCAGGATAAGGATAGGATGGCTTAGAGAGTGGGATAAATACAAATGCAAGACAAGGTAGACTATGGATTTGTATGGGGTAGGGATCATACTTACAGTCCACTTTTAGTTTTGGGATTTTTGGACCATCAACAGGTTCTGGTTACTACACGGAAGCGCGCCTGGCCAAGGACAGCTGGGCAAAAACAGCTGGGCAGCGTCAGGTCACCGGAGGGTAATTCTGGTCGCTGGATGGCACAGGTACAGCTGGATGCAGTTAGCGGGCGGGCAGCAAGCCAAGCTGGTTCAGGGTGCAATGCTTTGGTCTTGTAGTTGGAATCTGGACTCAGCAGGATGAATGGAACAGGAACGCCGGCACAGGAAAATAAGGAAGAGTGTGTGTCTAGAGTCTTGTCAGGGACTCTTATTTATAATGCATAGTGATATACTGGGCATGGCAGGGCCTTATTAAACACAGTGGTTTAACGAAGAACAGATGGAAATAACGTCAGAGAAGCATTTTTTAAAGGTGAAAAAGTTTCCTTTTTAATGGGGATTTTGGGCTTGCAGCAAGGTAACGCTGCTTTTTCACTTGATTCCATTTGTATAATGCCAAGCCATTACAGAAGGGAAAGACCATATGCAAGTCAGGCTTGGCCCCACCCCAAAAGGGGCAGCCCAGCCCGAACTGCTAGGCCACATCCCTTCTGCACAAGACCACAAGCATCCCCAAACATTTTTCGCCCTTGTTGAGGCTCATCAGTGAGGAGTAGCTTGGGTCTCTAGGCCCAGCAGGCACGGAATGTGTAAACAAAGAAATGTACCCTTACTACTGGACAAAGCTCAAGGCAATTATGCTATATAGAAACAGGTTATGGGCCTGTCCGCAAATTAGTGTGAAGGTTGGCCGGCTAAGTAGCAGATACAAACCTGAGGTCAAAGGTGTGCTAACCGCTCACTGAGCTGAAAAATACAGAGAGTAGCAAGCAAAGATTTATTTGCTAGTCATACAAACAGGCATTTAGAACATAAAAAACTTGAGAGAAGATGTTGGGGGGTACAACATACATAAACAAAGAGTAATAACAATGAATGATACCATCAATTTAACAAAAAAGAGAAAAGTGCAATATTTACAACAAAGTGAACAAAAAAATATATACTGTATTATTTAGTATACAGATACATCTGAACAAACATTTCATTATTGCATAATAATGTATCTATTTGTTTGGACACATAGGTCCTTTGTAAATGAATCCCAAGTCCAGAAATTAAAGGCGAAAGAGGCTATATCATCGCCCAATTTCATAAGGGTGTCCTAATTAGTGGAAAGTTTCTTAGTCAGTTTCCTAGTTTCCTTTCAGTGTTATTTCTAGTTACAACAATATATGTTCCAGGGTCCTATGGAGAAAAAGATATCTTTTAAAGCCAACGTGGCAGAGACTGAATAAACAGAGTCTGGTTCAAACGGGAACCACTACACGCAGCTGTTCCCGGATTGACACTTTTCGGCGGATGTGCAGTGAGGTAGCGTCCGCCTTCATCAGGGCTCCGTAGGGGCGACCCTGCAATGTGAATAAAGAGCTACAGTCAGTAATTTAGATGAATGCCAATGGTCATTGGGCATAAATGACAATATACATGTTCTCACAAGCACCGTGTCGGCGGCTTACCTGCCAGTGCTGTTATCCCAAAAACTCGGTCTTCAATCACCGAAGGGCATGGGGCTGAGCAAGGAGGATTCTCAAGTGGGTCCTGCTGGACGGTGTGCGGGCCCAAGGCAGTAGTCGTGGTCTGCAACATCATTCTGCGCAGGGGACAAAATGGAGATTTGAGTGATATAATGAGGGCTGTTGTGTGTACCTCACTGCTGGCTACAGTATCTTGCGGGCAAAGACCATTGAGCGGTGAAACAATTACATAAGGTAGGTACCTGCAGGTCGAAAGGTGATGGGTCACTGAGTGATGGGTAAATTAAGGTTGAAGCGTAGAAATTCTTCATAAGCATCAGGCGTATTTGCTGAAATTAGTCCTAGGGAAATCCGGGACAAAGAAGGAGAAGAAAAGCCCAAGGTAAGGTGGGAAACCAAGGCTGACTATCAAATTTATGGTTGAAGTGTGAGTAACATGCGCTAGCTGTGCTGTGTGGAGGGAACATGAATGCATGGCGAGAGATTGCACCACGGTCTTGTTACCAGTGAAGGACTAACAACAGACACTAATGGCATGCGCGTCATGGTCTGGAAAAAGAGGGAATCAAGCTATCCCCTGACGTCCTTATGGTGCTTGCAAGCCGAGCGTTCATGACCGTGTGCTGAAGTGCAGATTATAGCTTGAGTGAGCTGTGGCCAAATATTTCACCCGATGTGTATCAGTTCACAAGCAGGCGAACTCAAAAAAGCTGGGAGTTAGATTACCTGTGTGAGCGGCTCAGGCATTCCAGCCGCGTGCAGGGAAGAACACTGTCCGGCTGGCGGAGGCCACGAGTAAGCGTTGTAAATGGTGGCGCGGGCGCTGGGTGCCGTTGTAGAAAAAGCAGCGTCCATGGCAACCGTGCGTGCGCGGGGCCCGAAGCTCCGTGACGCTGGCCAATCCCCTGCAACACGGAAGCGGTGTCGAGCGAGGTTAGGGAAGCGCGTTCTCGTTTGTTGATATGGTGGTGGCCATGGGAACCCTGAGGCGGCGCGGGGCTGCAGTCGCTGGACAGCTACTCGTGGAGCGACAGAACCTCTTCCCTCAGGGCTGATTAAGGTAAAAAGGGGGGGGGTGATAATAATGCATCCCAGTACTAGGCTGATGGGTCCCTGCACGATGATGTGTGGCACATAAAAAAATAGTTGGTGGTAACAAAGCACATGGGCCGGAGACCTCATGTGCGGTATACTGAAGCCCCAAAATGTGTGGCTGCTGGCATGCAAGTCCACGGGGGCTGTAAGAGCCCGTTGAGGGCAAAATGCACATGTGGTGCTGCAAAGTGTCTGGGGATGAGGGGGGGGTTTGTTTTAACGCCAGGCAAGGTGCATAGTGAGGTGCACTGCAACAGGCTCCTCATTGAGGTTATTGCTTAAATGAGAGGCTGAAAAATCTCATTCAGACCGTGGTAGTATGTGTCTAGGCGGTGGATCCATCTGGATTCTTTTTTTAGAAGACTGTGCTGGATGTCCGCTCCGCCTTTCGCTTTTTCCACCATCCACCACAGAATGTCGTTGGGGGTGTGGTTCATAGTCCGATAATGCTCCACTAAGGGCACTGTCAGATTTTTACATCTGATTTTAGAACGGTGTTCCGAAATGCGCGTGTTAACACCCAGGGTGGTCTGGCCTATGTATCTAAGGCCACATGGGCACTCAATACAATAGATCACGTTGTAGCTTTTACAGTTGAACAGATCTTTTAGGGTCCATTGTCGAGCACCGATTGAGAAGGATTTTATCTTCTTTGTAAATTTGCACGCGACACAACTGCCGCATGGATGATGACCTTGTAGGAGACGAAGTGTGCGGGACCAGCGCATGTGGTATCTAGCTGGTAAAGAGAGTGTACCAAATGTTCTTTAATGTTTTTAGCACGTTTAAAGGCGAACCTCAGGGGTTGTTCATCCGGTAGGTTCAGACGTGCTATGTGCCAATGTTTCTTGACAATTTTCTTCAATTATGCTGTGTGTGCACCAAACGTTACCACACATGTCATGCGGGTCTCGGTGGGCGGGTAGTCTTCCCGTACTGGATGGATGAGAATGTCTCAATTTGTGTGCCGGGCTCGTTTCCTGGCCTGTGCAAGTTGTTTCCTTGGGTAGCCTCTAGCTCGTAAACGAGCAGAGAGGTCTTCCGAGTGGCGCTTGTAGTTCACAATCGAGGTACAATTCCTCCGGATGCAGAGGAATTGTCCGTAGGGTAGATTATCTCTTGTATGGGATGGGTGGTTGCTAGTATATTGCAAAAGGATGTTCCTGTCCGTGGGTTTCCGATAAAGGTCACATTGTAAGGTTCCCTCCTCATGCCTGATAATTACGTCCAGAAAATTAATCTCCGAGTTACTATTGTCAATAGTGAACTGTATGTCCCTGTTGCAGGTGTTTAGCAATGTCCAGAAAGCTGTTCGCTCAATGTCAGTGCCCGTCCAGATGAATATGACGTCATCAATGTAGCAATGCCAATTCGTGATCTGTGCCTGCCATTGGTTCTAGTCTGAGAAGATGTAATCATTCTCAAATTTGGCCATGTACAATATTGCCAGGCTTGAGGCGAATGCCGCACCCATGGCCGTTCCTTTGGTCTGTAGGTACATTACACCATTGAAAGTAAAGAAGCTTTTACATAAGGCAATCTCCATTAATTCCAGGACAAAATTGATCGGGGTCTTATGGGGAGAGGAGTCAGCGGACATCCACTCTCGGGCACACTCAATGGCATCCGCTTGGGGGATGTTCGTGTATAAGGACTTGATGTCCATTGTCACCAAAAGTTGACCTGTAGGGTCATAGGTGAGGCCCTCAAACACGGAGATGGTGTGCGTAGTGTCCTTTAGGTATGTACGTGTTTGTGTACTGATGGGTTGGAGAAAATGGTCTACAAACTTGCACAGGGTCTCCAGAATTGAGCCGCAGCCAGATACAATCGGGTGACCAGGTGGGTTCAGAGGGTCCTTATGTATTTTTGGTAGGGCATAAAAACAAGGAGTCCTCCCCGATGGTCTAGTCAAAAAAGCTGCCTCCTTATCAGAGATCCAGTCTCTTTCTTCTGCGTAGGCAACTGCGTTGCTTATTTCCTGACAGAGGTCCTTTGTAGGGTCTTTGCGAAGGATACTGTAGCTATCTCTATCATCGAGTAGCAACAGAACCATGTCTTTATATTATTTGTTATTCATTATCACCAGGCCCCCTCCTTTGTCAGAGGGTTTAATGACGATCTTTTTATTGCTTTGTAGTGATGTCAAAGCTCGTCTCTCCGCTATACTGAGATTGTGTTTAGTTCTCATAGTTCTGGTTTTTAAATGGTCTAGGTCCTCCAAAGCAGTGACCCACGTCCTGGCATACCCATCCCACTCGGGGTGACAATAGCAAAACAAAAGAGGTGATGGCTTGAAGGTTTAGAATGAATCTTAACCTCTGGCATTGCTCTGGGCAACCCTCCAGACCACCGTTCTTCACCTGCCAAGCCATTACAGAAGGGAAAGACCATATGCAAATCAGGCTTGGCCCCACCCCAAAAGGGGCAGTCCAGCCCGAACTGCTAGGGAACATCCCTTCTGCACGAGACCACAAGCATCCCTAAACATGTTTCACCCTTGTTGAGGCTCATCAGTGAAGAGTAGCTTGGGTCTCTAGGCCCAGGAGGCACGGGACCCACGTCTTGGCATACCCGTCCCACTCGGGGTGACAATAGCAAAACAAAAGAGGTGATGGCTGGAAGGTTTAGAATGAATCTTAACCTCTGGAATTGCTCTGGGCAACCCTCCAGACCACCGTTCTTCGCCTGCCAAGCCATTACAGAAGGGAAAGACCATATGCAAATCAGGCTTGGCCCCACCCCAAAAGGGGCAGTCCAGCCCGAACTGCTAGGCCACATTCCTTCTGCACGAGACCACAAGCATCCCCAAACATGTTTTGCCCTTGTTGAGGCTCATCAGTGAGGAGTCGCTTGGGTCTCTAGGCCCAGCAGTCACGGGACCCATATCTGGGCATACCTGTCCCACTCGGGGTGACAATAGCAAAACAAAAGAGGTGATAGCTGTAAGGTTTAGAATGAATCTTAACCTCTGGCATTGCTCTGGGCAACCCTCTAGACCACCGTTCTTTTGCCTGCCAAGCCATTACAGAAGGGAAAGACCACATGCAAATCAGGCTTGGGCCGAAACATGTTTGGGGATGCTTGTGGTCTCGTGCAGAAGGGATGTGACCTAGCAGTTCGGGCTGGACTGCCCCTTTTGCGGTGGGGCCAAGCCTGATTTGCATATGGTCTTTTCCCTTCTGTAATGGCTTGGCAGGCGAAGAACGATGGTCTGGTGGGTTGCCCAGAGCAATGCCAGTGGTTAAGATTAATTCTAAACCTTCCAGCCATCACCTCCTTGTTTTTGCTTCATCTAAGAACATAAAACCACAAAAATACTCCTTTCTTGTCTCTACTGGAAATATAATCATTTAATTCGAAACAATTTGCAATGAATGGTGCACATTTCTTCCTGCTCCCTCACAGAGTCATAGCGTGTGCTCAAGTATTCGAATGATTTAATAACTCTGTCCTTTCTATATGAGCTTTGCAGCAATTAGTCATTCATAAATTGGAATTAATGAACTCCGCACACCATGAATTACAAAGAACAAGGAATACAAGACGATGTTAACAAAAACCAGCATCAACAACATAACTTGGCAAACAATGTAACACAAACAGATGACAAAACCTGGAAACATTATAGAGACATTTCTTTCAAGGAATACATGGACAATGTACACATGCTCAAAAGGCATTCACAATCTGTCTCGAACTATCTAATCTAGAATGAATCCAGTTAGTAAATGAGGTGAATAATGTACATATAAACAGTTAATCATATTGAGCCACATTGCAATAATGATAACATGGTGATCATACTGAAAGTTTCAGCGTAAACCAAAGTTATAAATGCGCCTTCATCAGGAGCAATAGTAGATGCGGCGGAACCTGCTGGCCTGTGAAGAAGATCCATGCAGCGTTGTCAATAAAGATTTAAATCCATGCGATGCTGGCGTGACACCCACGCAACAGCGTAGCTGAGGTTAATAATAGTCACGACTTAAAAAGCTTCTAATTAGAAAATTGGGCATACAAGCAATACCCTGTCCTCATTCCAATGACCGTGTACGCTGCCCTAATGGGGATCACACCAAGTGTGACACCAAGTGTGAACAATTTCACTTGTCATGGCTGACTGTGCTCACAACGCTTCCCGGCTGGGAAAACGTTCTCTTGCTCAGCTAAAGCAAGCACAAGACTCCATCTTTTTATACTCGGATATGCACGTTATATTCAGCATAGCTCCTGGGTCAACAGCGCATCATGGCACATGGCTGCCCTACCATGATCTCTAGGTCTTCTTCGTGGGACCAATATCCGTCAACATTTGCATGGGGTCTTCTGGTGCTTCTGCAGATGACAAAGGAGAATCTGGTCTTGCAACCATGTTGCTGACGCAGCCTCTGTTGTTGCGGTTTACAGAGCTTCCAGCCGGGAAATCCATTCTCGTACCATACCAAGCTTTGTGACGGAAAGCTGAGAAGGGTTATAACCCTGCCTCGACTTAATATTCTCCACACTAGGGAGTATACCGGCAGATGTTAAAAACTGGCACGGAACAGCGCAGCTGTAGACATTGTGACTGCACTGAGGAAATCACTTGCCACATTTTAACAGTGTGCCCTCTACTACAAACCATCTTTGCAAGAGAATATCGAGACATTATAACCAATATTGACTTTGTCACTTCCAATCAATTCCGGAGCTCTATCTACTCGACCCTCATCTTTGGTCATCACAGCTGCGGCTTTTAACATATGGTGCGAATTCTTGGTTTTACCCGTGGTATATTAACGATGCATTTATGAAATTTTGAATAATAATTTGTTTTTTAGTGCAATTGCCTTATGGACCTATTTTTATTGCAGGTTTCGATGTATTTGTTATATTTTTTTTATTTCACTGTGTAATTATAGTGTATGAATTGCTTTGCTTTTAGTTGTGCCTAAGTGCATAATTAACCAGAGCACTGAAATAAATAAAATTTAAAAATTTCAAATTAGTTAAAAAAAAATAATAATGTGTACATCTTTTACACACAGTCTTTGCACTTCATTTGCTGCTCTGGGAGATAAGAAAAATATCTCCTACATTTCCCCATTGTTAGAGAGGATTTTTAATCAGAACTCCCAATGTTTGCAGACAAAGCACAGTGAGATTAAATGATTTGCTCACAATTATACACTTTGCTTAAGTGGTTGAACCAGGGTGTAGGTCCAGTCGGTGATTTACTCACTTGCCCCCATATCTTCCCATCTATAGTTAATATAAGTGTTTAGGTTTGAAAATATTAAATAATAGTTTTATAGCAATCCGGCTCAGACTGACCTATAGGAGCAATAGGCCCATGGCCGAACCAAAAACACAAAATGTTGGTGAGGGCCAGTATTTTTAGTTAAAGCAGGCCACTTTTTCGAGCAATGTGGACCAGTTTGATGAGTTTCTTCTCTATGCAGCTAGCCGTTTTGACAAGTGTTGTAAGTAAATAATCTTTACAATGCACAATTTGCATTAAAATTTATCAAAAAACTCCCCCCCCCCCTCGGTACTATTCAAACAGTGTCACAAAAGGAATGAATAGCCATTTGCCACTGTGGCCAACTTTTTCATTGGTGCCCGAGACAATTTTATGGCCCAGTCCGACCCTGATAGCAATGCATTTAAAAGTACACAAATCAGATAACACACTAACCTTACATTGTGCAAATCGTTTCAGGAACATGTCGAGCATACTGCTTTATTTGACCCATCCAAGACTAGAAGATTGGAATAAAAGTCTTAAAAACTGTGTGAGTTTTTGGAACTGTTTTACCGATGAAAGAAAATGCAACACAATGTACCGTGATTCGTTTCACACAGCATGCAACGTTATGCTCCCCTCCCATGTGCTACCACATATGCTTCTTAATGGACAATAGACATTCCACCCCACACCTGCTCCATCAGCCTCGGATCTGGTGCGGCTTATTGTAATGCTTTGTTGACACGCAGTGTAACATTGGGGGGGGGGCGGGCAGCGGCGCTTCCTTGCACTTTGACGCTTCACAGGAAACAAAAGTGAACGCTGAGCTGGGAAGGCATTGGAGAGCTGATGTGTGTCGGATCAGGAAATACGTGTCGTTTGTCGCCATTGAGTACCTGTACTCTCCTCAAAACTGGAGAAGTCCTGGCCCTCAATACAGTCAAAAATAAGAAGTGCAGGTACAGAGGGCCAGTTTGAGCCTGGATAGTTCGTGCAGGGCCAGATTTATTTTATTTATTTATTTATTCTTTCATTTATAAAGCGCTCAAAGCCCAGAGGCAACTAGGCGCTGTTACGTAGTTAAGGAGGTGATTACAAGTTATTAATAGCAAGCTTCATGGTTACAGTTATATACATGTTAAATACATTTGTCATGCAAGTATTGATCTAATGTTGGGACAAGTATTGCAAGAGATCAGTCTTGAAGAGTAAGATTTTCAGGCTTTTTCTGAAGGACCAGAAGGATGTGTCATTTCTAAGGGAAGGAGGGAGGGCATTGCATAGTTTGGGAGCTATTATAGGGAAGCTTGCTCCTCCTGCTTTCTGTCTTTTGTAATTTGGGGTGATGAGGAGATTGGTATACTGGGATCGGGTGGGTCTACTGGAATGGGCTTTGTGATACCACTGACTTTCCACCACCCACCTTGGTCATGCACCTCATAGCCCGCAAATTTCTTTCCTCACCAGCAACCGCCATCCCTATTTTCAGGTGTGTCTTTATGATCTTGATGCTCGCCTTCAGCTCTCACCCCTGGAGTCCCTGCTTGCCTATGTTCAGGCTGAGAGGAAGGCCTCCTCATGTTGCATTGAGAATACTAAGATGGCTGCTGTACATGCTGTGTGGCTAGTGTGGAGGTTAAGGCGCTGTGCCTGCAAACGCCTGTGAACAAGTGGTTACATTGCCTACTGCTGTTTTTCAAAGGTGTTTGGAGTCAAAGATGTGTGCACAGCACACTGGAATGCCACTGCTAATAAGTTAAAGAGTTTTCCTTTCTTTTTCCTCTGGGAATATCTGGATGTTTTAATGTCTTTTTTATTCTATGTACTTATGTGATTTTGTCTCGTATTTTTTCCGATTATGTTGTGTAAGGTTTTGGGCAAACCATAAATGCAACAATAAAAAAATAGAAAAAAAAGTTAAAGATTCTAAGATAGGGACTAGTCCCTGATGACGACTAAATAACAGATGAATGAGGTGTCTAGTGAGTGTGCGAAGCCTGACATGACACTTGTGTGAAAACGGCAAAGAAATACATGAATGGCCTGTGGCTGCAAGATATTGTACAAGAAGTTCAATTTTCTGAAGTCACAGATTTCTGGGCTATCAGACCTGAGCATTAGTAATCACGTTGCCCGTGGGGTTGGTGTTGTGAGTTCACACTTTATACCAACTGCACTTTACATCTGGTTTCTGATACCCTTGAGGAAGGTCCAACATTCATAGTATCATGGACTGAAACATGTAGGGTTAGGTTAAGGCGATTAGGGCATTACATTCTGTTTAGGTAATTTTGTGTTGCTATATGGGCTATCATTATCCATGAGTTCTCTGGGTGAGATTGAACATGTTTTTTGGTTTGTGTATTGTGTGACTTTTTCCAATATTGTTTAGAAGAAATATTGTGGTATATGCTTCATCAATCATTGAATTAAGATTATTTTTTTCACCCACAGTTATAACCCGCCAGCTCCTGGTTCCACACTCTCCCTGTTAATGTTTTCAATCAGGCGACACACACTTTGGTCTCGGCCTAGTATGTAGCGCACAACTGGGATGCTTTTCTCCTTATTTTATGCAGATTCAATTTGAGATGGTACACAACTCGTATCACACCCCCTTTTTCAAATACCCTGGGTGACAATGGAACATGAACCAGGCTGGTTGGTAAAATGAAATATTTATTTATTTATTTTTAATATGGGGCAGCAATTACCAATGGGGTGATAATTACAATGAGAATGTAAGCAATGCACTTGGTTTAACCTTCTAGTGGAACATATACAAAACACCAGGGAATAGGAGCACTTTTTGATTTAGGAAAGATAGCACCCAAGTTAAGATATCCCCCTGCAATGTTCCCTCAACCCACAAATAATCAATTCTGAATGGATAGAAAGACACCACAGGTAATCAGGAATAAGAGGCAGAAAACAGAATCAAAATCCGACCTTACCTCAACAAATAAGAGTGGAAAACAGATTTTAAACCCCTTGTAATGTTATGAAATGACCCTCGGAAATGGACAAATAAATAATGTGCGGTTAAAACTCCAAGGCAAATACAATTTCTCACTAAAACAACAATGCATAGACACTAACAATTACCAGCAATGGGTTACCAAGAACATGCAATGGAAAATTGAGTGGAAAGTTTAAAACGGATTGCAGCAAAATAACACGTGTAAAAGTTACATATCCTTTCAATTTCCATGTAAATTTACTCAAATGGTTTCTTTAAAAAACAGGTGAAATATTGCAAATCATGATGCGGTTTTTAGTCTGAGGGACAGAGGTACATCACAGGGATATTACAGAAGTGAAAGAATGGGCGTAGCTGGAGAATTGAGAGAGATTTGTAAGGTAGAGTGAGGTTCGTTTTTAGGAAAATATAGCAGCGAAAAAGAGAAAATCAGTTTTAAAAGTGAAAGGCAAATTTTACTTAAACTAGATTTAAAGGCTAAGCAAAGAGGAATGCCACCCGTGAATATAAAGTTACGCAGCAGTTGTAACCCTTCACGCGGTGTACCCCTTTCCTTTAATCTGAATCAGTGATTATGACCAGTTCGTGGAGTTGGTGTTGAATGGCTGGGAGGATGGCCTGATGAACTGCCATCAACTCTGCCACCTGACTACTACGGGGACCGATTTTGTACCCAGCGGAGGGTTGCGGGGCATCATTTACCAAGGCATTCCCAATGCTGGCCACCAGTTCCATTTCCACGTTGTTGTCAATATGGTAGGAGCACCCGTCCACATAAACTGTGGGCATTCCCTCGCACTTGTCTTCGTCATAGACTTTGTGCAGGGAATTCAGGCAAGTCTAAATGTTGTCCTGGGTTTTAAGACTTTCGTCCTCGAGACAGTTTTCTCTGGCACAATCATGCAAGCTCTTCTTGTTTAGCCCATAACTGACGTCCACAGGAAAGCCTTGCATTGAAAGAATCCAGGAAGTAATTCTGGAATTACTCACATTTCCGGCACAAATTCTGTCACTTTGGAGGTATTGCAAAGGCTAGTGTGGAGTCTCCACTGTGATGTGTTCCCCCTGGACGAACGGGCGGTAATTCTTCAATGCCCACACAGTTGCCAGGAGTGCCTTCTCACAATCGTTTAATTTTTCCTCCATAGAGGATAAAGTCTTGCTTGCATAGGAGATTACTTTATTGACCGTGTCATGCTTTTGATATAATACTGCTGTCAAGCATGTATTCAAGAACCCTGTCTCCAAGAAGAATTCCTTGTTTTTGACAGGGTAAGTTAGAGAAGGCGCTTGTGAGAGGCTTATTTTGAGTTGCTTTACTGCCTCTGCTTGTTCTGGACCCCACTCCAACTTCACCCCCCCCTTCAACAGATGGATCAGGGGTCTTGTGATCTATGCGTAATCCTCAATGAACTTCCTACTGTAATTAGTCAGTCCAAGGAGGCTGCTTAGCTCACGCAGAGTTGTGGGGTCTTTTAGTTTTAGGAGTGCTTCCACTTTCTTTTCCTGGGGACAGAGACCCTCGGGAGTTATTTCATGTCCCAAGAAGTTGACACTGGCTCTGCACCACTGCGCCTTTTGAAAGGACAGTTTGTTCTGGCAACCCTCAGAACATAACGGATTTCCGCTATGTGTTCCTCCACAGTTGAGCTTTTTATCAGGACATCATCCACATAGGCCAGGTTACCCCTTTCACCAGGGGATGGCCTTATGTAAGAAGATGCTGAATTCGTTGCCAGAGTTGATGTAACCGAAGGGAGTCTGGGTCCTTGTGTACTGCTGCCCGCCGAAGGTAAAGGCCAGCTTGTATTGGTCCTCCCTACTGACAGGCACGATCCAGTACCCATTGGTTAGGTCAATGGCAGTGTATACCTTTGACCCCTGGATCTGGGCCAGCCCCTGGTCAATGTAGGGGAGAGACCATCGGGACATGTGGACCCATTTATTCAGCTCCCTCAGGTCAGCACAGTGTCTCCACTGGCCGTTCGGTTTTAAAATCCCCAGCACTGGATTATTAAAGGTCCTGTGGACTGGACGAATTATCCCACGGGACTCAAGGTTTTTGATTATTTCCGTCAGGGACTCCATGGATGCGAGAGGCAAGCAGTATTGCTTCACAAACACTGGAGTCATTCTATGGTCCGTGGGAATTGTTGTAGTGTGGATTTCGGAGCGACCACAGTCATACGAGTCCACCGCAAAGAGATCATGAAAATCTAAGAACACCTGTTTCAACTTCTGCTTTTTTTCCTGGGGTCTCACAGGCATCAGCTAGGTTGACTCGCTCTTCAACCACTTGCCTGAAGCCTGGAAAGACTTCCAGTTTTGCTCCAGGTGAGTGGAAAGGTCCCTGGTTAGAGTATTGACCTGGACAGAGGGTTTCACGTAGGAGAGACTGTCACTGTGGACCTGGAGATCACAGGTCACCTCTTCCTCACCGTAAGGGCAGGCAGAGTACACCAGGCGATTCCCCCCCTTGCCGGGTGAAGATCCTGTCTGGTGGTAAGCCATGGTCACTATCACTGTTAAAGCAGTCATTAGGGATTGGTCCCATCAGTTCATTACCTAGCTCCATGGAAAAATATCAGTCATCAACCGCCATTCCAATAATGGTGCCTGCGTCCAGAGTGATAATCCTAAGGTTGCTGTTATCCATCAATATTGGAATGGTGTTGTTTTCTACATTGACTAATAGTGTTGGGTTTATCCCCAACCCCTGCTGTTGGAGATGGGCATTGAGGTATACATATGCGTCAGGATTTTGCAGTTTCTGTCCTCTTTTAATTTTTAATTCAAGTGGGAATAGTCGTGTACGTCTGGCATGGTGACCTCCTCTCCAATTTGAACTTCAACTGCATACGGCAGCAATTGGGCTGACCGAAATGCTTTTTCTGAATCATCAAAGTCCATGGGATTACCCCCTAGTCGGAACCAGGCTTTGTAATGTATCAGGTCCAAATTAATGGCAAAACGGTTGAGAATGTCACTGCCCAAATAGAATGCAGCAGGGACATCTCACACCACCCAACAATTGTGTTCTATGCTTTTGTTTCCTATAGAAATTTTGAGCCTACACCTGCTAGGCAGGAAATGTTTGGAATTGGGAGTTTCCAGACCCATTTCCCACTTATCGATCAATTTAAATGTGGGAATGGCTGGAACTTTTGGAACATGACTTCGCAGATGAAGCTCTTACCGTACACGCACACTTCGGCAAGAACAGATTCCTTCCCCTCATTTAACTGAATAGGGATAAATAACTGTTCTCCAATTTTCTGAATATCAGCTAAACTTTGAGTTGGTTTCTCATCACTTTTGGGTTTAGAATTGGAATTTTCAGATTGTGAATTGATATAAAATTTCAAAGTATTTCCTTCCAGTGAGGAATGCCACTTGAAACTGGAAGGTTGATTTTCAGGAATGGAGAGAAGTTCCCATCACCCTTTTGTTGTCCTATAGCAATTACTGTCACGTCAGGTATTTGATTGATCTGGAAATGAAACTCAATATGATAAGGTTTTTGTTCAACCATGTGGCATGTGCCATTTAACCTAACATGGTTGACACTCTGTTTCAATTTTATTTGCCTGTTAGTCTGAGTCCAGAAGACCTTGTTCACACAGTCTATTAGGGGGGACAACCTATGCAGGATGTCATTCCCTAGAAGACCGGGTGTGCCCTCTTGAGTCATGGCCATGACTGGGTGTTTCACTTTGTGTCGCCCAATTTTTATTTCCAAATCTGCAGTCCCCTCGACTGGAATTTCATTCCCATTGAAGTTCTGGAGTTGTCCAGGAAGAAGAGTGAGAGGTATCTGGTAGCTCTCCCCCTTCCTGAATTTAGCTGCTCAAAGGCCCTTTTTGACAGAAGAGTGGCTTGGGATCCAGTGTCCACCAGCGCCGAAAATGTACATTGCCCTTGCACTTGACCGGGGCATAAAATCTACCCTCTTTCTCCTCCAATGGGCAAAGGTAATGTGCATTTTGGGCAAGCTGGATGGTCAATTTCCTTATTTATTGACTCCAACAGAGGGGTAGTTTGGGCATAATTCTGTGCTGGGGTTTGGGGATCTGAAAGACAAATTTTACATTATGATATTTGGGGAGTTTCTGGCTCCCCTTTTTCTGATTCTGGCCTGCCCCGCCCCTTTTTGGAGGCAGTCAACAGAATTGGTGATTTTGACTTAGTCCCTACACCCACGCAGTCTTCATTTAGATCTCTTGGGACCCATTTTTCGTGAGAGTCCCCCCCACCGTCCGTGAAGGAGATCTTTTTCCCAGAATCCTCTAAGGATTCTTCCCCTTCAAATTGGAGGACACTAACTTCCTCCACAAAATGGGCCTTTTTGAGTTCTTTATTCCTTCTACCCGCCCTCTGTTCCTTGGGTTGCAGATTTTCAGGGGCAGGAGATTTATGTTCCGGTTCCTGGGTGTCCAGGGGCTTTTCACAAGTAAGGAAGGAAGCTTCCTCTAGGGCTTTACACCTCCCTTCCCCCCGTGTCGCCTCCTCTGGAACCGGTGAGTTGTCAGGGTTCTCTCCCCATAATTGTTCTGGGGTACCCGACCCTTGGTTTGTGGGGTTCTGAGCCACCATGTTCATCTGAGGGTTCTGTTGAGCCCTCAACATGCGACCCATATCCTGGGTTAGGTTCTGGACCTGGGGCTCCAGTTGGGACACCCGTTCCAGCTGGTACGGGGGGTCTATGATCAACTCTAGGTGGATCACGGGAAGGATAACTATCCCTTCTCCCATAGTCAATGTTCCCTGTAAGGTGCGCACCTGTGCGGCCGTGCACCTTTTGATTGTGAGCCGCGCATAGTGCTTATTTTGCCGCGCACTTGCTCCAATCATCATTTTGTGATTTTTCTTTTTAAATAAAACATAATTTAAGGCTAGACACCAAATGTAAATACGTGGCCGAACGTCTTTGGGGTCCCCTGGGGCTGGTTTTTCGGCACCTTTGGGGCGTTTAAAAAAAAAAATTACAATGCAATTTGTTTATTGGCACTGACAGGTCCGGCCTGCCCTGCCCACAGTAACAGTGTGTGTGCGGTGTGCCGGCGCTGCGGCCCACATGGAGCAGCTCGCCCGAGTCATCACAGGCTCACAGTCACAGTAGGCCGCCCGCAGCCGGGAAGTCAAGTCAGACTCATGGGGGGGGGGACTGGGCCGCCTGGGGCTGGGCTGGGCA
This sequence comes from Ambystoma mexicanum, assembly GCF_040938575.1. NCBI lineage: Eukaryota > Metazoa > Chordata > Amphibia > Caudata > Ambystomatidae > Ambystoma > Ambystoma mexicanum. The sequence goes on along the minus strand of NC_090921.1, from coordinate 176,128,165 downwards.
GGGCAGGAACCAGGAGGCACCGGCAGCACTGTCTGCAGACTGCACACAATTCATCATCATAGCAAGGTAACACTAGATGTTGTTACCTTGCTTTGTTGATTGCGTCATGCATGCATCATAATTCATGATGCATGTGCAGCAAGCAGCATCATTCATCACGGTGGGCGAGCCACCGGCGGCCGTGCTGCCACTGCAGGGGGCCGGTGCCATGTAGTGCTTGGCTCGCGCTCTGCTCGGCCGGCGGCGGCCGATTTGAACGTTACTTTGATCTGTGGAGGGAGGCGGCTGAAGCAATTGCGAACACTTAAGCAATTGTAACACCTGCCGCCTCCCTCCGAGTCCTGACCCTGGGGGGGGGGGGTCCTGCCTGCAGGGCTGAGCTGGGGCCCAGTGACACATTTCACACTAGTTGCTTCAACTTTGCAGTAACTAACAACAAATTTGTTGTTGCACTTCTTTGCAAAGTTGAAAGCAACTTCCACTTGTGCCCTTAGAAGGAAGAAACAATGCTGCTAGTTCCTGTTCCTTGTTCGTGATGTATCCTGCTCATTTGATCGTGATGTCCAGTAGGGGAAAGGTTTCCAGTGTTGAAGCGTTCCAGGGATAGAAGCTTTCAGTTCCAGCTAAGAGTGATCGTCGTGTTTCGCAGAGCAAACCGAAACAAGGTGAATATCGTACGTAGGGAGGCGTGCGAGGTGGGGGCTTGGGCAACGGGTAACTGAGAACAAGGTATTTTGTGTGGCTCCATATTTACACTTCATATGGTGAGGTCGCACATCTGCTTTATTTGTTGCCCTTGGTGTGCGCGTGATATGCTAGAATCTGCATCAGGGGGTGGACAGTGCCGGCATGTGCTTCATTGCTCGCATGTGTCTGATGGAAAAAAGGAAGCTGTCTGTCGGGTCGAATGGCGTATTGAAGGGTTAATGCCCCACGTACGTGCAGGAGAGATCACACCGGGGGGGGGCAATATACTGCAGGGCAGTGCTCCAGGGTTATAAAAAACAAAACAAAAAACGATACATAAATAAATGTCTAGTGTACGTCCGCCTATGTTTATGCTCGGTTTGTCTGTGGGTAGTAAAGTTAACCTCCCATGAAATGGAATGAGGCTGTAGATGATGGGCAACCAGGTTGTATAGGCACTGGTAACATACGACTATCCGCAAAGTAATGAAGTGAGGCTTTAAGTGCAGCCAAGGCAGATGATTGAGAATCAAGTGCTGGTCGCATTTATTATATGTTGGGTTTACACGATCTTTAAGTATAATTTGAAGTGGGCAGGCGTGGTCTTCAGAGCTGCTCGCATTGACTAGAATGCAGTCGCGGCACCAGTTAATTCAAAGGCTTTGTCTAATCAGTGATGTGTGGTGGGGGCAGAGCATGGCGCTTGCGGGAAGCAGAAGAGAAGTGGGGTTTAACTTGTGTGAAACCCTATATTGTGTTAGGCCTGTGCGCTCAGGGGCATGCCAGTTTGAAAACAAGTGCGTTTGTTTGTGCGCTTGTCGGTAAGGGGGGGATCATATATAGTGTTCAGGCCAGCATTGTATTAGCTGATGGTTTAGTGCCTCCATTGTAAGAATCGGTGCATGTACTGAGGAGGACTCAGGAGTTGGATGCATTGATGTTTGGGTGTACCGTAGGAGGTGATAAGCAGAGGTTTTTTGAGGGGGCGAGGGTCATGAATGCTGGGTATGGTCGATGGCAAACGCAGTTTGCAGCGTTAAGGTTTTCGGGAAATTTAAAGTGTATGTGGCGAGTTTCACAACACAGTAACTGGAAAGCAACTTGCAGGGGAAATATGGTAGGGGGGGAGGAGGTACAGCCTCGTGGCTAATGGTGGCCGTTGTCCCTGTGGCGAGACTCTGTGTTTAAAAATAAAAAAAGTAGATGGACGGTTGTCCCACAGTGCTGACATGGGTGCGGAATGTTATTTGTATTTCCTCCCAGCTTTCTGAGGCTTGCACAATGTATGTTGAGGTCGGATTGCTTGTGCTGCATTATGGCTCATTGTCCATGCTTGGTTAGTATGTAGTGTTAGCTATCCTGCCCTCGAGCCATAAGATGTCATATAGAATAGTAATACGGTAAAGTCGTTTTTCGGGGTCTTGCAAAGTGCTACAGTGAAATGCAGCCTGCCATTCAAAAAGGACATTTAAAAAAAAAAAAAAACACACAGCGCCGTTATGGGTCGGCAAGTTATGCTGCGCTGTCTAATGAATTTGCCCGTCCCAAACGTATGGCCCTGCATAGTTATTGTGTGTAACATTGTATTGGTAAAAAATGACGTGCACCGTAATAAAAGGTCTTGTGCGAATTGTAATTAATGATGGCTGCGTGGGGGGACTGGGTCTTTTCAGTTCGGGGTTCAGTATGAGGATTGCATTGTACAGTGCTTGGAGGAGGGAGCAAAACGGCAAGAGGCGCTATGTAAAAACGGTTTGTTATTCCTAAATGAAGTTCAGTTGCAGTACCCATGCGTTGCTTTGCCTCTCATTAGTACATTCGAGTAGGGCGTTCTCCAGGCATTTCACGCACACGCCAGTCGCCATTCCAGAGGGCACAGAGGGATGGCGGAGGCATTTATTGTCGTCTTGGGGGGTTGCATTGGACAGTGTCGTCAATCAAGGGGAGTGGAGTCTGCAGGCAAATTTATATGACCCCAATTTAGGCACCAGAAGCAGCGCTGCCATCGGGGTTATGGTAGGGAGCGGTGCGTTGCAGCAATCCTGCCAGAGGGGCGGGACACATGGCAGTTGTGGGGGGCGTGCAGCTTGTCGCACCCAGGAGACCTCAGGCCGTTTGCGGTCTATTGATGGCGGTCCTTGTCCTAATGGGCAGTCGTCAAACTGCTATGTCTGCAAGGCATGTATCAGCCCAATCAAAGGTTTAGTTTCATGAATGTATGGCCTCAGGGCGGACGTTTGTAAGCTGTCCATGCCACGTGCTTGGTATGTAGGCCCCCGTACGCCTTTACCTTTTGACATATAGGGAAATGTTGGGAATGTCAGCCAGCCAAAACTGCAATTTAGCAACTCTTGTCCTTGTGGTGTGCGGGTGCCGTTCTCGGGGGAAATTTAACCAGATGTTTCAATGTTGTTTGTTTTCAAAATTGCGCAAAAAAATCTCTGTGGCCATTGGCAGGGTGGTTGGGTGGGGTGGTGGGAAGATGGGGGGTATGGCGATCCGTTGCAAATTCTTTTATGACCAACCAAGTCAGCTGCCAGATGCTTGCTGGCGCCAGAGATTCAGAAGCGGGAGGTGGGGAACCACCAAAGTGGGCTACGGGGGAGAAGTGGTTGATGCTAGAGTCTTTTAGTTTAATGTACGCTTGCAGCAGCGATAGCTCTCAGGTCGCTGAAAGGGTTGCCCAGCACTTACGTGTTAGTGTGAAGGTATAATTTCTAATGGGGCTCCATACAGCATTAAGGAAAGCACAGGAGACAGGACACACGCACATTGAAGAGGCCAATCCTTGTATGGGCAGCTGTTAGTCAGCAGCTAAAGGGCACCGTAATGCGCTGAGGGTCTTGGTAGGTAGAGGTAGTGGGAAATATTAATTGATTAAGGACTATGGCAGGAAGCCGAATGAAAATCATATATACGACATGCATTGGTAATTAATTGAAGTATATGCGGCTCGAGCACCGCTGACGTTGCATTAAGATGCTACCAGAAGGAGCGAGCGACATGTCCGCACGCTCAGTTAAGTAGCGGCATCACAATCATATGATATTTTATTTGTATCGCGCTCGTACATAAGCGTTTCGGAGTGCGACAAGGTAAAGGGAGGGTAACAGGGGAGAACAAAAACAACGATCTTCCTAGGCCCCGTGACATTGAGAACGCGCAAGTGCATAGGGGCACAGAGCTCCAGGGAGATAGATGTGTAGGGTGTGGGGTAAGTGGTACGCAAGGGGGGGTTGCTTGTGGCTGCTTTATAAAGATGCTGTTCGTGGTAAAGTGACCACAAGGCAAGAAGGAGCGGTATTACAAGATATAAAGGTCGGTTTGTTAAGGCGCTCATTAGAAGTCAGGGACCATGTGGTAATATAATATTATCGCCTCGCTTAAATTTAGAAAAGTGTTATCATAATACGCACAATGTTCATGGGAGGTTGTCCCTCAGTTAGCCATATCTGTGCTCAAATTGTCACCGTTTACATGGAGTAGCATTGAAGCAATGCATACTTTATCAACGCCAATAACCCGAATTCAAGAGCAGCATTACGGCAGGAAATAGTAAAAGAGGGGTATGTGCGCCTCAGAGGGCGAGTAACGCAAGTGTGAATGGACCAGGTGAGACCAGCTATGCCTTGTGGTTTCCTTCCCCACTGATGTGGCAGGAAGGGTGGGGTGGGGTGAGAGGCACTTCTGAAGTTTGTGCTAAATTATGCAGGCCTGCTGGTCTGCAAAGGCATTTTGGTATCTGCTTTAGGGAAGGGTTTGACTCTTGACTGAAAGAAGTCTCAGAACAGCCGTACTGGCACAGGCAGAGTGAGCATAGACAAATGGCACCAATGAGGATGCATGGAGAAGAAAATAGAAATTATCTCTGGCCCATAACAACGATTAAAAATCCCCACAACAGGACTATGGCAGTCTTCAGAAATCTCTGTATGTGATAAACAGATCAAGATAAAAGGAATTGCATGAAGGAGCAAGAGAGTGGGAAACGCAAAGTGTAATCTGTGTTCCACTACAAGAACCCCTCTGTTCTTGTACCAACCCATCATAAAACGAAAGATCTTGCTAATGTTTGGAGATGTAAAAGGACACAATTTCAGATGAGTTAAAGTCTTGGGAGGAGAATAGAGCACCCAAATGTCCCTTGAAGTAGAGCTAGAAGTTGTGTCGCAAATTTGCATTCCTCGCTTGCACACTGTGGAATCTGATCACTAAGCCTTGCTCACTGGTGGGGCGCTGCACCGCCACTACCGTGCCGCGGCCGTGCCACCGACCACCCCCGGTCTGGCAGCGCATCACTCAGTTCCGCACATGACTGAAAACAGCCCGCACACAACTATTCTTTGGCACACAGAGCCCCAAAAAATTAGAGGCAACATTGCCCATAGTACCCTGGATATGGTGAATTTTGGTAATCTTCCACCCTTGGCCTCCCCTCTCCCGTATTGGGTTGTCTAGGTTCCTGAAATCGGGGAATGAAAGGCAGGGCTGTCCTGCAGGTTGGGGTTTTGCGAGTATCGGGGGAAGAAACTTAACCTAGCATTTGGGGAATTACTGCCCTCCTGGGGGAAGTTAGGAGGGGAGTTTCCCGGGGCGGTACTTACCTGATTGGATCCACCCCTTGGGCTGGGGGAGTCCAGACATACCCGAAGATTGGTGGTTGACCTTGTATCGGGGACTGATATAATCAGGGGCCCCATTACTGGGATTACCTCCCTAACTGCGACCTGTTTGAGATTGCCCTGAAGGCAGTCTGCGTCTCCGATTTTGCTGATTTTGTGTAGGTACATTTTTAGGCCCTCCCATCTCTAGGTCTAAAATGGGGGCGACCTCCACCTCCACCACCTTAATAGCAGCAGGGGTGTTGGCTGGCTTGGGGTTTTTGGCCAGAATTAGATTTTCTGCAGGTTTTTGGAACTCATAAATGCGGGTTGCCTTCACTATGACCCAGTCCAGAGATCTTTTGTCATGGAAATCCCTCACCAGCTGGGCCATGATATACTTGGGGAGTGCATGGAAGGTGTGTAGAGGAGGTCACGGATATGGCCTGCACCCCATCCCCTCAGCTCGCGGTACCAGGAGCATACTCGCCAAGGTATGTGACGTATGAGGAGCAAATGAATCAACAAAGAGCTGCACTGGGACTCTGCCCAGTATACATCAGAAGATCCATACATGTTGAAGCGCCCATAACCAGACAACCCTGGGCAGCACGGTACCCCATCAGACAGCCGTACCAGCCGCTGATACGAAACGAAGAGTACCTACAGACGGTCCATGAAGAGACCCAAAGAGCCCTAATGGAAGGCCAGTGGAAATGGCACAAGGGCCTGAACAGACTTGTGAATGAACAAAAGCTATCAAAGACAAGCATGCCAGTGCAAGTAACTACGAAAATAAATGTAATGGACACAGAGAAGAGACAATGTTAAAACGTGAAGAGACGTTGCTACGAGACAAGATGGAAGCAACCGACCTGTTAAACGTGTGTAAATAGGCTTGAAACGCAAGAGGCTAAAGAAACAATACTGCTTGCAATGCTTAGTAGAAGATTAGAGCGCCAAGCGCCAACTATATATCTACCTCAATAAGGCATCCATTTCGTAACAGCAGAAATGTACCCAGGTTGCCAGAGGCCTGACAGACCAAGTTTCGTAACCCAGCCAGAGGCAAGAGGAGGAGCAGAATTGAAACTCAACAAAGAGCGGCTCATGCCTAGGAAATCGAAGTCATCCAGAGGAAGGGAGGAGAGCGTCAGCTAACAAGACTCAAACTTCAGAGCATACCAGCCTGCCCCATGAAGGTCAAGATAAGGGGGGCCCATGCAGCTGGTGAGGCTGAAACAGAATTAAATGCACTAAAAGCTGGAAACTGAAGCAGATTCATGGTGAACTAACACGTAACCAGCCAGGCGCGAAGAAGTACCACCGCCTGATTTCATCCAGGACCCGAGGATGCCATAACTTTTCCCGATAAGAGGCTACAGTTTCGAGGCCGAACCCAGCCAGCTAATTGAAACATAGCCCTAAGATACTGATTGATGGAAGGGAGGCAGGATGAAACTTGGGACACCAGGCACATGGGTGTCCATTCTGCATGGCGCTAATTAAAATGGGGATTTATGTCTAGGGGTGTAACCTGCCCAATCACAATGGACCAAGTTATCTGGAGTCCTATAGATAGTAGAACCAATAGGACGTCGTACTTGTAGTGACGTCAATCACGTGTGATGTAGTGGGATGGGCATAGACGCCCACCCGATAAGAATTATCCAGTCCGCATGCTCTATTATCATATACAGATATGGGACCTATACTTAAGTTACCTTTCCTAACCAATTGTATTGCATGTCGAGTTTTGTAGAATTAGACATCAGTGATGACAAGTTTTGTCTATAACTATTGCTGTTCGACTGAAGTTCGAGGAAATCAGAGCGAGACGGGTGATCGCAGCAATGCTGATTCCTAACTGCTTCCCTGTTTGATGTACTTGTCATTAAACGGACTTCCCTTTGCCAAATTACTGAGCCCTCATTATTGAGTCGTGTTGGAGTAAGTGAATCCTGCACCCCCAGTCCTCACATAGTGCAGCTATCTTGTTTTACAGCTACTAGAGGGTGCGCACTGATCTATGGGCCCGTCAGTGAAACCCTGCTCCTCTGTACACTTTGTAGCAGAGGATGGTTTCGGCCATTAATTATTGAATACATAATACTAAGACACCTTAGACCGACGGCACAAAGTAACTCAAAGCCTTCGGCAATATCACAAGACCTTTCGCCATTCTGGCTGAGTAGACTGAGAAGCTTCCCGTGGACAATGATAGAGTAAAACTTCAAAAACTGCAGTGGGTCTGAAGGAACCTGCCTACCAAGCATAATCCTTCTCATTCCCACGGACAGCCAATCGGACGAAAACCCTTAAAAGGCTGGAAGAGGAAGGGGCAGTGATCCCAAAGCTCCAGAGACGAAAAGATGCGATCGGTGAGGGAAACAAGAAACTCGCTACTTTGGCAAATGTCTTGTAGGCATTAGAGCAAGTAAGGGAAAGGTAGCGGTGGATGGCGGAGAAAAAATGTAAATAGTTAGAGGTAGAGAAGACTGTATATATATAGGCGGTAATGACTCGAGCATAAGAAAAACAAGGGGTGCCAGGGGGACACCTGAGATAAAAACAAAGGATTACAGGGGCGGAAACCCGAGAGAAAAACAAGGGGTACCAGGACACCTGAGATAAAAAAGAAGGATTACCAGGGGGCACCTGAGATAAAAACGTAAGGATTCGCCTTGTTCCTGTGCTTTAATACAGCGGTCCGAAGAAACGTGAACTCATAGCCCATATAATAAGGGACAAATAGACTACGGTGACGTTTAAAGATACATCAAAGGAGTTTGTTTAAACTCCATGACGGGGTATTGATTAGAAGGCAGGTATATGTATGACCAGCTGGTGTCTGTCTAGTCTGTCAAGTGTCCGTCATATGTGTTTTGGTGTACGTCGAATGTAGACCAATTGTATTATTGATTGTGTGAAATGTAATTTGGCTTTACGCGATTCTGTATCTAAGAAGGAATGGCCAACGAATTGATAGTTTTCTGAGCAAATTGATATTATAAATTTTGGCGGGGAGAAGATTGGATTGGAGCTTGCGTATTTGGTGCTTGCTCATACTATTGGAAGGATAAAATACTGTATAAACATTGTTGGTGACGAAATCAAAATGGAGGAAGTTACTCCACTTGCACATTTGTGCAGGCAGCTACCCAAGCATGCACCAAAACTCACGAACTATAGCACAGAGTGGGTTAAGGGTAGCGCCCACAAAATGTTTATGCCTTGGCCACAGAATGGGTCCTGTTCTAAGGCTATTTTACAGCATATGACTACCTTCCTACATGCCACATATACAGGCAAGAAGATAAAGAAACGTCTTGCTGTTCTAGAATTGTGGAAGATGTTTGTGGGTGTTTCTTCCACCTTCGTTTCTTCAGACTGGATACTAAATGTATGTACGGAGGGGGGTGAGACGCCTACCGCGCCACCAGCCCCGCCTGAGCCAGTCATTGAAGAGAGTAAAACAGAGGGGCTTTACCTGCTAAGAGAACTTAAGGCAGCCACAGGGTATAGCAACCCCGCATATGAGTCAACTACATACAGTATTGACGAGAATAAGGGAAGGGAACAGGAAAACAATATTGCCTCTGCGGTCCCGAGGGACAAGGAGGGACGCAAAGATGAAGGAAAAGATTGGGCACAGTGTTGTGCACCTCCAGATAAGGAGAAAGAGGGAAATAAAAGTAAGGGAAATGAAGGTAGAGTTGATGAGGTAGCATTCGCGAAAGACAAATGGATGGGAGGTCAGATATTACTGAAGTTGGATGGAAAAGGAAGTGATGATATGAGACCAAGGTCTGATGAGACGCAAAGGAGAGAGAGAGAGAAAGAGATGGAAGTAAGGGATGAAAGGACAAGAAAGAAAGATAGACTAATGCAAGAACAACTATATCATGAAGAGCAAGAGAAACAGCTCTATGGCAGACAAGAGTTAGCCTGCGACTGATACAAACAGACTAAGCAAAGGATGGAAGAAGAGCAAAGGGTACGTGAGAAGAGAGCGAAGAGACGAGAAGAGGAAATTAGAAGGGCAAAGGAACGTAGAAACGAAAGGATGAGGGAGGTAGACAAAGCTAGAGAAGAAGCGAGCAAGCGCAAGGAAGTAGATGAGGAAACAGAATGGAAGCGCAGGCAGAGGGCACGGGATCTTGAATATCTGGAGCGGGAAGTTAAAAAACCCAACCCTGTTGTAGAATGGGAAGACGTAGAAGAATTCTTTCCTGTGAGCGACTCGGTGCAAGGTATAAGTGGGACAAATATTGAAGATGACTTTGACACCAGAAGCATCGGGGAAACGATTGATAAAATATATGATGAGATGGGGCTAGAACAGAAATCCTATGGGGGAAGGGAAGATGAGCGCTTGGAGAGCACTCAGCTATATGACACTGAGGATGTCACTCGAAGTAGTGGGAGCAGGGGACTTTCCCTAGACAGGCTGGAGATTGGGCAGAATGAAGAAGATGCAAGGAGTTGTGTAAACTGGGAGTATTCAGGATCTGACTCCGGTGGGGAAATGGAGGATGTGGCACACGAGGAAGGGAGACGGTGCGAAAAACGGCACCCAGGAGACCGAGGGGTACGATGGTCAGACGCTAGCGAGTACACAAGTAGGACACCGAAGTCTGCCGCGCAGTTGGGCCGACATGAAGGAACACCCCACGGTCAGAGAGGGATGTCAGCACCTACTTATGCAGACAGATTAAGGGCATTGCCAGGCAGACGGCAAGGCAGGATTGCCACCCCCGCGGTAGACAGAGGAGCTATGGGGAAGGAAAAGGAAGACTGCGCATTCCAATTCCCGTTGCTAGAAAAGGGGGGAGCAAGACCACAATATATTCCATGACCACACATGGACCGAGAGAACCTAAAAAATAAGCTTCCAATGCTGACATCGGGAGCCGGGAAGTGGATACATGAGTTAGAGAAAATGACGAGGGGTGTCACCTTAGCTATAGGGGACATTAAGGGCCTCCTGATTGTCATACTTGGTGAAAGAGCAGACAATGTATGGAAATGGGCAGGGTACCCTAGGGTAACCATAATTGACACTTCCCATGACGGAGCGCCATTTAATAATTGTAGAACAGCGGTGTGGAAAGCACTGCAAACGCTATATCGAGACACTTCAGATATGGGCGCTATAATGACTAGGAAAATGAAAGAGTCAGAGGATCCGTTGATTTACATCCAGAATTTCCAAGACACGTGCGTGCTCGAAACGCATGAGTCTTGGACGAAATCTATCCCTGTATTCTCCCATATATTATGCCAAGGGTTGCCTGAACCTGTGCAGAAGCAGCTCAAAAAATTGCTAGGAGTAGAAGCAAAACCATGGGCCGAAATACAGTTGACAATTGTACACTACTGCAGATTGTTGCAAGAAAAGAACCGGAAGAAGGAGGCAACTCATAAGGGTGAGGAAGCAAAGCTGGTGAAAAGAAACTCTCAAAGTATGCTCTCGAGGGAGCCATGCTGACAAGCCCAGCTGAACCAAGGATGCAATCAGTAGCTAACCCATCCCAGAATAACCAAGGTAGCGTGGGATTTTACCTGAGGGGAAGGGGTTTTGGAGGAAGAGGATGGCAGAGTAATCAGGGTGAGTTTCGAGGTAACCAGGGAGGCTTTCAGAATACTCAAAGTGGCTTTCAGAACGCGCAGATGGGCAGTCCAGCTACGCCAGATGGCCCAGCCACCGCCAGTGTGTTGGCTGTGTGGAATGACAGGACATGTGGCGCGCGTGTGCAGAAGCCAAGGCATGTGACAAAATAGCCAAGGGATGGGGGCAGGCATGGTGAATCAGCCTGCCATCCCGCAGCAGGGCAGTGCACAAAAATCATAGTGCAGCAGCAGGCGCCAGGCCTGCAGCAAGGTGTACAGCAAGTGGTTCAACCCCCGCACATGGGGAACGTACCGCAGTGACAAACCCAGCAGACACCACCGCAAATGTCACAGGGCACTAGCTACGGAGGGGAAGTCAACCCTGGGGTTGGGGGAAATCAACAAGTATACAGTGGGCCGAATTTATATATGAAATAGGACAGCTCACGGGGGACTCTGATGTGTTCTATCCTATCGGCTTACACGTCCTGAGAGCACAAGCTGCTCGGTAAATACTATCCGTGTCCATTTGACTATAGGTTTTCTTTCTAAACATCAGCAATAGGGTCACAAGTCTTTATTTTTTTATCATAGATGTATCTGTGTACAGAAGTACATTTTCGAGAAACTGGCATGACTCAGGTAGGACATGCTTATTCAGATTTTGCGGATACACATAGTAAACATTACACTATCAATTAACTAATTGACACTTCAATTTTGTTTTATTTCATCTACCTATTTAAACAGATGTGGCTCGCTCACGGAATGGTATGTGTTTTTGTATTGATTTCACTAAAATGAATTGGTTTAAAGTGTTAAATACGTTGAACATCTACTAGAGATGAATGAAATATCAGTCATGTGACATCAATTTTGCCTAAATACCGCCCTGATGAAGGTTTTATCTGAAATGCATTGGCACTAGATTATTACGGGCAAACTGAGATGCGAACCCAGTGTGCGATTTGTAAAGACAAATTATGTTAACGGACATTTCAGGAATGTGCATTAAACATTTCCTGTAATAAATCATTCCGTTTTGAACTTATCACTCACCTATGGCCAAGACTTTTTATGCAAAATTCACAGCAGATAAATTAGCAGCAACCAAATGGGGCCAACTGTGAAGCGCCTTTCCTAACAAAGTAGAGTTACTTTGTTTTCTGGCTATCCTATCAGTGACACCAGACCCTAATAGGGAACCTAGGGTGAATGTCGTCATAGGGGGTAAAGAATATTTGTTCTTATTTGAAACGGGTGTGATGCGCTCGTGCATATGAGAAGGCAAATTTTCCTTGTCCGGCGAGGCCACACAGTAGAGTTCCCTTTACAGACGCACCTCCTGTCTCTGTGGGAGAGTGCAAAATTAATGTACCCTTATTATATTCACGTTAGACCCCAGTAAACATCCTGGGTCAGGACTTAATGACAAAGTTGAATATGACAATCTCGTTTACCAAGAATGGTATAGTGTGCTCCACTCCAGGAATGCATTAGTCCAACGTGTGCGAAATGATCAGAGAATACTCGGGCTGCACAGCCATGAGAGCTATACTGTTAGAGCCAGAAGTCTTCGCATATGGGATGCAGGTGCTCATGGCAGGATTGCCAGGCCTCGCAGATAGAACTATGAGGACACCTGATGAGTTTCTATTCAGACCCAGAATACCTATGCACGAAGAGGAGGGACAAGTATTTCCCTTAACGATACAATCTGCCGCAGTGCGAGGGAAAATGGTATTGGTCGAAGGATATGATGACGAAGGCAGACAATGGTGTGCGATTATAGCCATCGAAGAAGGGTATCGAGTGACTGATGTCATCGATGACGATCTGTTCGAAGAACACCCTGACCTGGAAGAGACGAGGGTGGAAGTAAGTCTCACATTGGGGGTCAAAATGATCAAACGAGAGGTGCCACAGAGAATGATGTTGGCGCTGATACGTCCAGAATACTTTGATGACGGCATGGACCAAGTGCCTGCCGCGGTATAGACTACAGGGCCATATGACGTAGGCCTCCTGAGGGGGGCAGGTGAAGTGAAAATTAACCTGAAACCAGGAGCAATTTTACGAAGAGCACGACAATATCCTATGTCCAGAGAGGCAGATGAAGGAATTGCAAAGACAATCTCCGCCATGATGGAGCAGGGCATTCTAGTGACATCAGAATCACCTTGCAACACAGTGATTTACCCTGTCAAGAAATCAAAAGGGAGGGTCTTGGCGTTTAATCCAAGATTTACAAACATTAAACGATATAGTTGAAGCCGAATTCCCTCTAGTCCCGAATCCATCCACAATTCTGTGTAACATACCAAATGAGGCAAACATTTTCACGGTGATTGACCTGAAAAATGCATTTTTCTCAATCCCGTTGCACCGTGACTCTCAAGATCTGATGTCATTTACTTTCAGACAAATGCGCCTGAAAAGCACAATTTGCCACAGGGGTACTGTGAGTCTCCATCCATTTTCAACAGAGTCCTGCAGATGGACCTCAACAAAGTCCTGCAGATGGACCTAAACAATATTGCAGTAGACAGTGTTTTGCAGTATGTGGATGACATTCTGATCTGCAGCATCACTGAGGAACAATGCAGGCACGACTCTGTCCAGCTATTGACTATCCTGGCTGAGAAAGGATATAAAGTTGATAAGGAAAAGTTACAATACTATCAGCGAGAGGTGCTGTACATAGGCCAGCAAATCTCTTACGAAGGGAAAAAGGTAACCCCAGAAAGGGCTGAAGCTATCATGAACACGGCTAAACCGCTCACAATAAAACAAATGCAAAGCTTCTTAGGCCTGTGCAACTATGTCAGAGCATGAGTCTTCGACTACAGCTTGTATACCAAGCCCTTGCTTCAGGCACTAAGGAAGGCCCAGGCGACAGGGGAAAAAATAGAATGGACTGAGGCAATGGAAAAGGGGTTTGCAGAACTCAAGGGGGTGATTTGTAAGGCCCCAGTTCTCGGGATTCCTAATTATGCAGAGGAATTCTACCTGTTCTCACACAACGATTGTTACTTTATGACGGCAGTGCTCGTGCAGTGAACCTCGCTGGGGTACAAGCCCTAGCATATTACAGCGGGAGTCTGGACCCGGTCATGAAGGGCCACTTCGCATGCCAACAAAATCTAGCTGCTGCCACATTCGCCATTGAAAAGGCGTCATCTATTGTGATGGGATGCTCCATGACATTGTACGTCGAGCACTCGTTATTCGCCATACTAGAGAAGCCAAAGGGCATGCTGACATCAGAGAGAGCATCTGAGGTGATTATCTCCAACCCATCGATCAAAATAGTTCAATGTAAAACTGTAAACCCTGCTACGTTCATAGCTCAGCCAGTCACAGAAGGAGAACCTATACAGGACTTTGCGAATTATGAGGAATTCTATGATGAAATCCTCAGGGTAAATGAAAACGCTCTGGTGAGTGGTGAAATCGTTTTCATTGACGGTTCATTAAGAATCGACCAAGAAGACGGACAAAGATACACAGGTGTGGCCGTAGTGAAACACCTGGCGAATGGGGAGTTTCAGGTACTCATCAGTGTGCGAATACCATCTCACTATTCAGCTCAAGCTGCAGAACTAGTGGTGCTGATACTCGCCATTGAGAATCATGCAGACCAGGAAGTAACGGTGTACAGCGACTCTGCTTATGTGACATCCACCATGCACGCAGGCTTAGCACGCTGGAAAAGGAGGGGCTACCTCCGAGCGGACGCCACGCCAGTGCAACATGCAGCCTTATTGGACAGGCTGATAAAAGCACTACAGCTCCCAGTGGGCATAGCAGTCGTGAAATGCGCCACCCACAGCAAGGGGACAGATTTCGTGTCACGTGGAAACCATGAAGCGGACACGGAAGCCAAGCGCATGGCATCCAAAAATGAAACAATCATGGACATGGAGGTGGCACGCACCCATGAGAGGATGATGGTAGCGCGAACCACACCTGAGGCATATAGTAACATGGGGCAGACTCAGCTAATGGAACTCCAAGGGGAGGCACCTCAGGAGGAGAAAAATTTGTGGAAGCGTCAAGGGTGTTCTTTAAACCCTTCTGACGGGTTGTGGAGGCAAGACAGCACTGGTAAACCAGTAATGCCTGTCTCCCTGCTAAAAGTAGCATTAGAACAACTCCACTACCCTACACACATGTCTAAAGAAAATATCGCTGCAATGCTCGCAGAAGACTGGTTTACACCGAATTTAGGAGAGCACGTTGCGTTCTTCATGGTGAACTGCATAATCTGCCAGCAATTCACCGCTGGGTACATATTAAAAGTAATGAGAGGAGTTATCACCCGGCCAAATGGCCCATTCCAGCACTTGCATATCGACTGTGTCGACATGATTCAAGTGTGCAACAGGTATAGGTATTTAATTGTGGTGGTGTGTCCATTCTCTAGATGGATAGAATCAGGTCCCTGTACACACCCAGACGCTACCTGTGATGCCAAATTTCTAGTGAGGGAAGTGTTCCCTAGATGGGGGGTGTGCGAGGTAATGAGATCAGACATCGGCGCTCACTTTGTTAACGCAGTTTTCGAACAGATCAGCTTATTACTTGGTATAAAACACAAGTTCTCGTCGGCGTATCAACCACAGGGAAATGGGATATGTGAGCGGCTCAATGGCCTGTTAAAAGGAGAGGATAGCCAAGTTGAAGCTCACATTAAGAAAGGGATGGCTGCACGGTCTACCACTGGCATTGTATGCACTTCGGAACCAACCCGGCTCTGACCATCATCTTACGCCGCACAAGATAGTTACAGGCAGAAGGATGAGGACCCCTCTCACCCCTGAGATAGAGCTAGATGTGATGCCCAGCCAACTAGAGAGGTTCTGGGAACAGAGATGCAGGAGTACCTTAACTGTAGGACATCCAGCGCCTGTCATTTCAGGCCAGCCGCACCGACGGCGAAAAGGGGACAGTGCAGCACAAAACACATCAGGAAGTGCTGAAGCTGACCCCGCACAAGGTCTACATGCGCACCTTGTCTTCCCTGGAGGCAACGTGCTCGTGAGGAACTTTACCAGGAAGAGGTGGGATGAGCCACGATTCAATGGCCCTTTCATCGTAGAGGACTGCACCCCTTCCGCCGTCAAGCTCCAGGGCAGAAGGGCATGGATCTTCATAAAGGACATTAAACCTTATATAGGGGAGAGCCATACTGCTGCATCCAACTGTGAAGAAACCACAGACAACGGGGAAGAACCTCAGCACGTGCAGACAAGATCCATGGCGAGGAAGAAGGACGCATGAGCAGCACAATAAAGGCAATAGGAACACTGATTTAAATTGTGACTTATAAACAAGACATTTTCTCAAACCAGTGAAAGATAATAAAGGTCATAAAATGAACACTCTGTGCATCCCAGTTGCAGTGTAAAGAGAAGCTCATCCAAAGCCACAACAACATTGATAAAAACAAACTTTTGAAAGGATGTCATGCCCAAGTAATACAAAGAATCAAGACTCTGATAGACTACAAACAAAATATTTTTGAGAGTGTAACACAGTATCCTGAAGCAACCAGTATCGAGACTTTGTTCACAGAATTTATGGTACATTCCAGCAAAAGTCTCAAGTGGGATCTACTCACCTATTTTCAACTGGTGGGTTTATCTTATCCGTCACTCTTAGGGAGAGAAGCCAGTGTCACAGACTTTATTCAAGATCCAGCCAACAAAACAGTGATCAGGCGACTGCTGACTGTCATCACGTAAGCCTTCGCCGAGCTACCTGAGCACAGCGAGGACGACACAGATGCTTCCACCGCCAGTAGACATTGATGAACTCATATTTAATTTGTTCTTTCAAGTAATCGAGAAATGCCCAGGACTTGTCGGGAGAACAACTGACACATGCACTTTCATCAGAGACCCAAGAAATCTAGCTAAATTGAATCAGCTGTGGACTAGACTAAATCACCTCCTGGTAGTCCACGTAACAGGAAGGTGCAGAGACTGTGCGAATCAAAAGAAAATCCCATGACCAGGACCCAGCCAAACAGGACAAATGTCCCTATCCCCCCCAAGGACACCCGGCTGGCGCACAATGTCCTGCTTAGATGCTTAGACTAGTCACAGACTATCCGGAAATGGTGGGGAGGCCTGCAGATGTTGACGTCATCACCTTTCCTAGAGATCCAGCCAACACCCCACACATGGGCACACTCCTCCAAGGCATAATGCTCCAGGTGGAGCTATCCAACTTCCAGCCAGAGTACCTTAGGAGATTCCAGTAAGACTTTCCACCGTGGAACAAACCAAGGACAGGTTCTAGTCCACAGTTCTTCAATTTTCAGCTACAGGACAGATCGAGGAGAGCAAAGACAAGAACTACATCGTCCTATTTTTCTTTGTACTAATCCACTACTTTTCCTTATTTTTATTTTATTTTTGTTTTTATTTTTTCATGTTCGCTTTTGTTTTATTTTTACTTTTATTTTTACAACATTTTATTTGTGTGATTTTTAGCAGTTCCATCTTTTCATTTCTTCGCATTGAACAGGTTCCAGCATGTCCGCAGGACCAAAACAAATTCGAGGAGTGCACTGGGACCTTACCTACTATAGATATGCATAATGAATGTGATGTACCAAAGTGCTAGCCTAACCCTTTTCCATAGTCTAGCACAG
Organism: Ambystoma mexicanum; assembly: GCF_040938575.1. Lineage (NCBI taxonomy): Eukaryota > Metazoa > Chordata > Amphibia > Caudata > Ambystomatidae > Ambystoma > Ambystoma mexicanum. The sequence continues at coordinate 176,110,603 of NC_090921.1, read as the reverse complement.
GAACTGTACTGCATACCCAGAAACTACCGTCATCACCCACAAGAGGGGGGACATTTGGAAAGCACTTGTCACTTTAATAGTAATGAACTCTCGAACTACGAGACCAGAGCAAGAGAAGGAATAAATAACTGACTGTGAACTCATTCGAAATGGGGACCCAGAAGAGTAACTTGGTTTTACCCCCCAGCAGAAGGGCGCCCCCACTTCCCTGGAAGAAAATGTTGCAAATTGTCATTCCGAACGATTATGAGTATATGTATAATTATTATTATTGTTTTTCTGTCATTAACAATCAGAACTGCTTTCTTTATTGGTGAACAAAGTGTCCCAAGTTTAGTGCATCCATCAGATAATGAACGTCTGGGGCCTACGAAAGCACCCAGACCCTACATAGTCATTCCAGTCCCAAGAAAACCTGATGGTAAAATTAACGAACTAAAATTAAATGTAATTAGCAGTAATTTAGACACATTTGAGGTAACAAATGAAGAGAAAAGCTGGAGACAGGGTCAGCACGGAATGAATCAAACCGCAGCACTGACCACTGCACGCACCCACACACAGGATGCACGCAGACAAGGTCAAGTGTCGATGGCTTCAGGGCCTCCAACGAAGGCTACAGAGAAGGGGAGACAACCTGCCAAGCAATCAGTTCCAGAAAATAATGGAAGTGACCAAGAGAAGTCAAGTAAGAAACCCAAGAGAGAGGGCATAGCAAAATCCCTCGAAAGAACAGAAGAAGCCACAAAGGAACTCACAGAGAAAACATAAACGCTGATAGATTATTTGTTCCCACTCATAGTCAGAGCAAAGAAACTGCATGAGGAGCTGAAACATAGAACTGCAGACACTATAACGACAAGCACGTCAGCTCGAACACTGCAAACAAGCACCAGATCTACGACTCAGCCACACGTTGAGGAGATGGTGAGCCAAAGGCGGCCAGAGAACCTTGATGAAAAATTGCAAGAGGAGAAGAAGGGAAACAAAAAACCTTTTCCTACCACAGCAATGCAGCAAAAGGACCTTGCTCCACCAAGACGCACAGAGTGGAAAAGCAGCACAGATGCATTTAGAGACATAGTCATAGCAAACTATAGAAAAACACTGAGAATCAAGAGAAGCCCGTACGAAGATGACATTGAGCTCAACGATTACCTGTACAGCACAGCCCATCTCGGAAATAACATATGGTACCAGCACATGAAGAAAGTAGGACGAAGGCAATTAGAAGGAGAATGCTTTGTCTGTGCACTCCTACCATACAGTATGGAAAATCAAAGATCTTTGTGGCTGCAGAAATTGATGTCCAGACAGCACCCTGTATGTCACATATAGCAATGTGCAACACCAGAGGACAATTTATGGGGAGAGACGCCTCATTGATATGGGCCAACAAAAAGAACTACCCAGACGAAGACGAAGACAGCTACATCCAGGACAGGACATTAAGACAAGAAACAGGGCTCACACAAGGAATCACGTGACAAGATACGAGAACCCTGGCATCAAAGGATCAGGGATAAAATGGGAAATAAACCCAAGACTGAACGCTCAGGGAAAAACTGCAGACAAAGCTCAAATCTGGAAGAACAGAGGCCAAATGCAGATTTGGGGAACAGTGGTTCCCAAAATGGATGGGAAGAAGGAGTGGTAATCAGCCTAGCTTGGATAGTCTTTGGAGCCTGCCGAGAAGCAATAGAGAATTCGCAGAAATTGTGCAAACCCCTATGGCCAAAGCTAGTAAAGTTACTAACATGGGTCGAAGATAGAGGGGGACCCCTGCAGATAGTGCCACTGGAGAGCCCGAAACTATGCTTCAGAAACAATGGAAGATGGGAGAGAATCTAAACTGCGGACAAATCTTTGAAGCCCCAGGAATGACACAAGGAACTGCAGTTATTATGGACCATTACTGGGCGTGTGGATCCAAGGCATACATAAGGCTGCCGAAAAACTGGGGAGGCATATGCACACTAGTGACCGTCCACGTTCCTGCGCTAGGGATCCCTAAGAATGACCTGAAGTTGGACAGTTTCCCGAAAGCAGATGCTCATCTAAGAAGAAGGAGATCTGTGGAACTGGTATCCAGAATTAAGAGAGAAAATTACTTTTCTACCAAATCAGAAGAGGCATTCCATGCAATCCCATACGAACACAGGCTGTTCAGCCTCACCTTAACAGTATTCACCACAATGCTCTTGCCATACATCCAAATTGGAGTGAATGCTAAATGGTTGCAGATAACCGGATGGGAGTTACTGCAGACCATCAATACCACTATTAAAGAATTTAACCCGATCAAGGAAGAGCTGAGAGCAATCAGACTAATGACCCTCCAGAACATATATGTGCTTGACATGATCACAGCAATGGATGGGGGTGTTTGTGCAAAATTGGAGAATCATGTTGCACATTTGTACCGTCACACAATGAAGAAATGGAACCTTAACAGAAGCCATAAGTATGTTGACAAACTTGAAAAACCAGATGAGCGATGAAAGTGATGAAGTGGACGATGACAGCTGGTTTGGAGACCTATTCTCATGGGTCCCACAATAGATGGCAGACGTATTTAAGTTTCTGGGAGCCCTACTAGCAATGGTGTTGCTAGGATCCTGTGTTATCAAGATAATCGTCACACAATGCCAGAAATAGTCAATGAAAGCCATAGGGATAAAGATAATGGTTGATGTCGAACCAGTGTGGAAGCCCAGAGACCTGACTGATGAACAAATAAGAGACTTTGTGAAGGCCAGCAAATTTGCACCAGAAGGAACAAAGTTCACATATCCTAAGAAATGACAACGATATGAAGGAAAATGGATCTACTGCAGTCCAAATGGACAATGCCAGCTAATGACATCGAACAAAGACGAATATGTGAAAACAGCAGGGAGATTGAAAGGGGTGATAAAAATATAGACTCCAAAGACTCACACATTCACACCATCATGTACAAACCCTGATGACGATGAACATGACACTGAAGAACCAAAGGAAATAAGTGCAAAAGAGATTTCACAAGTGGTCGATGAACCGACCAGAGGTGGGAGTGTAGAGGAGGTCCCGGATATGGCCTGCACCACATCCCCTCAGCTCAAGGTACCAGGAGCATACTCGCTAAGGTATGTGACGTATGAGGAGCAAATGAATCAACAAAGAGCTGCACTGGGACTCTGCCCAATATACATCAGAAGATCCATACCTGTTGAAGCGCCCATAACCAGACAACACTGGGCAGCAAGGTACCCCATCAGACAGCCATACCAGCCGCTGATACGAAAAGTACCTACAGACGGTCCATGAAGAAACGCAAAGAGCCCTAATGGAAGGCCAGTGGAAATGACACAAGGGCCTGAACAGACTCGTGAAGGAACAAAAGCAGCTATCAAAGACAAGCACGCCAGTGTGAGTAACTACAAAAATAAATGTAATGGACACAGAGAAGAGACAATGTTAAAACGTGAGGAGACGTTGCTACGAGACAAGATGGAAGCAACCGACCTGTTAAACGTGTGTAAATAGGCTTGAAACGCAAGAGGCTAAAGAAACTATACTGCTTGCAATGCTTAGTAGAAGATTAGACCGGCAAGCGCCAACTATATATCTACCTCAATAAGGCACATTCTACAAGTGCGACTCCATTTTGTAAAAGCAGAAATGTACCCAGATTGCCAGAAACCTGACAGACCAAGTTTCGTAACCCGGCAAGAGAAGGAGCGTAATCGAAACTCAACAAAGAGCGGCTCATGCCTAGGAAATCGAAGTCATCCAGAGGAAGGGAGGAGAGCGTCAGCTAACACAAACTTCAGAGCATACCAGCCTGCCCCATGAAGGTCAAGATAAGGGGGGCCCATGCAGGTGGCGAGGCTGAAACAGAATTAAATGCACTAAAAGCTGGAAACTGAAGCAGATTCATGGTGAATTAACACGCGACCAGCCAGGCGCGAAGAAGTACCACCGCCTGATGTCATCCAGGACCTGAGGATGCCATAACTTTTCCTCGATTAGAGGCTACAGTTTCAAGGCCATACCCAGCCAACTAATTGACACATAGCCCTAAGATACTGATTGATGGAAGGGAGGCAGGGTGAAACTTGGGACACCAGGCACATGGGTGTCCATTCTGCATGCTGCTAATTAAAATGGGGATTTATGTCTAGGGGTGTAACCTGCCGAATCACAATGGACCAAGTTATCTGGAGTCCTATAGATAGTAGAACCAATAGGACATCATACTTGTAGTGATGTCAATCATGTGTGATGTAGTGGGATGGGCGTAGACGCCCACCCAATAAGAATTATCCAATCCGCATGCTCTATTATCATATACAGATATAGCACCCATACTTAAGTTACCTTTCCTAACCAATTGTATTGCATGTCGAGTTTTGTAGAATTAGACGTCAGTGATGACGAGTTTTGCCTATAACTATTGCTGTTTGACTGAAGTTCGAGGAAGTCGGAGCGAGACGGGTGGTCGCAACAATGCGGATTCCTAACTGCTTCCCTGTTTGATGTACTTGTCATTAAACGGACTTCCCTTTGCCAAATTACTGAGCCCTCGTTATTGAGTCGTGTTGGAGTAAGTGAATCCTGCACCCCTAGTCCTCACATGGTGCAGCTATCTTGTCTTACAAGTACTAGAGGGTGCACACTGATCTATGGGCCCGTCTGTGAAACCCCGCTCCTCTGTACAGCTGGTTATAAACTTCCTATTATCCGTGCACACCATCCTAGTGGTTTGTTCAAAAGCGTGTTTGAGCTGCTGCACAAATTCTCGTTGGGCCTGATCTTCCCCGCACTGCAGATTGTAGGCTGCTTTGCGAGCCTCTTGGGGGTTTCTGTGGGCGGAAAAGTGTTTCAAGATGGCCACCCTTTAGGTGGACCATCTTGAATGGTTCTGGTCCTCCAGTCCAGCAAAGAAGCTGGAGTACTCAGGGGAGAAGGTCCATTTTACATACTCTATGCAGTTCTGGTTGTCTTTCAGATGAAAAGTGTCCATCATCTGCTCATAGAGTTCCAAGTGTTCCCAAACAGAATATTTTAAGGTATGGGGTTATGACACTCCTAATGGCCTTAATCTGCCTAACGGGGTCTTTTGTCATAACTCTCTTAAGTTTATTTGGCTTAGTCACCAGAGTCCACACGCCCTCAGACTCAGGGGCGCTACTACTTGAGGTCCCCGCATGATCATCTAGGCGCTCCCTGATTCTGTGAGCTTGAGAGGGGCTCGCAGAATGAAGGGGCCTAGTTTCTCTATTCCTGTGGTGCTCAGGAGAGCAGTCTTCTGGCTCAACCCTGCTCCCAGGGTTAGCAGAGTATCCCCCCACTGTCCTAATTGGGTAGAGGTCTTCAGGATGCTCTTTTGGGGCCTCATTGCATTTGGTTTTTCATCAAATTGAACCAACTGGTCCCTTGGAAGGTAGTATTTCTGTGGATATAATTCCCTGACTCTCCCCTCATAGGAGACTTCCTTGTCAGAGACATCAGCATTAATGTTTGGGTATCTATACAGGGACACCCGTCCATCCATTTCTGGGGGACGCTGACCTGTCAGTTCCATCATGCTTGGTCTATTAAATTTGGATGGCCTCATGGTTTCCGGCTCGTGTGAACCTCCAGCTATGAAGTCAGCAGTGTACAAAGTGTTAAATGGGTTTGAGTCCCTTAGTACAGAGGTCCTTATGCTATGATCAGGGGTTGCCCTGTCTCTCTCTATCTGTTCAGGATCCCTCCAATTAGGATTAAATCTAGCACCCTCTTTCTCCATCCTCGCTAGTTTCTCCTTCTCAGCCCCTATTTCTTGATAGCAGAGATCTGAGCCTTTTGATCAGCTATCAAGGCTTTATTGGCCTCTATGACCCGCTCTTGCACTGCCACTTGTTGCACCTTCTACCCATCTGGCGTGCTCCAGTAGATTTCCATACTCTGTTTTGAGCGCTTTTAGTTTCTGGAGGGCTAACTCTCTTCCTTGTATCTCTGTATTTAACTTGCTTATTTCCTGGCCTAGGGCGTCTTTCTCCCGACTTAGGGTTCCCCTCTGTTCAGCCAGGTCATCCCTTTGTTTCTTGATGGTATTGGATTTCTGGCGCTCTTGATCAAATTCTGCTTGAGAGTGGAGGTCTCTCATAATTAATTTATTATTTTCCTCTTTCAATTTTCCTATCTGATCTTGTAGGGTAACTATCTGCTCTGCGCAGGCTCTATTAAAATGTATTTGTTGAGTTAACTTCTGTAGACTCTCTTGCAGAGAGTCAACCCTTTCCTTACACTCCTCTTTCAAGCTTGTAATTGGGTCTCTTGATCTGCATTATTCCACTGTTGGAGAGCCAAATCCTCTTAAATTTTATGACATCATTTCCAGATTCTACCTCCAACTATTGGCTCTTCTGTAATTTATGTTCTGCTAAATTTAGAACAGTCTGGATTTTATTTAATAGTTCAGCTTGATTTGCTCCTCTTTAATTCTTGGGGTCATATATAGCTCACTCAAAGCTTGGTGTAATAGGCCACCGTCCTGCCATGTGTCCATGTTCATGGCGGTGACCTAGTGTGTTATTTCTCGTAGCCAGACTTTCATCCGGTTCTGGCCACTCACCTCTGACAAATAGCTTCTGCAGAAGGTGCTCCCTAGCCTTATTTATTTCTACTACAGTCATTTTGGACATGGTCTTTCTTTATTGATGTATTTATGTAAGGGTAACCTGTATTCTATTGCTTTTCTGTCTATTATGGGGTTGATTTTAGTTTTACTTTTAGAAACAGGCCTGGTACTTAGAGTACGTGTTTTTGGGAGGCACTTGTACAGTGTAACACAGTATTCCAACAACAGAAAAGTATCACTACTCTGCAGGTTAGTCTGCTGTGCTAGACTGCACGGGTGGTAACCACACTCAATCCCGGACTCAAGCCCCCAAATTTGTTGGATTTCAATCAGGCAACACACACTTTGGTCTCAGCCTAGTATGTAGCGCACAACTGAGATGTTTTTCTCTTCATTTTATGCAGGTTCAATTTGAGATGGTACACAACTCGTATCACACCCCCTTTTCAAATACCCCAGGTCACAATGGACCATGAACCAGGCTGGTTGGTAAAATGCAATATTTGTTTATTTATTTTAAAATTCAAAAGAAATCATACAATTTTTAATATGGGGCTGCAATCACCAATGGGGTGATAATTACAATGAGAATGTAAGCAATGCACTTGGTTTAACCTTCTAGTGGAGCATATACAAAACATCAGGGAATAGGAACACTTTTTGATTTAGGAAAGATAGCACCCAAGTTAGGATTTCCCCCTGCAATGTTCCCTCAACCCACAAATAATCAATTCTGAATGTATAGAAGGACACCACAGGTAATCAGGAATAAGAGGCAGAAAACGGAATCAGAATCTGACCTTTCCTCACCAAATACGAGTGGAAAACTGATTTTAATCCCCTTGCAATGTTATGAAATTACCCTCGGAAATGGACAAATAAATAATTAAAGTGTGGTTAAAACTGCAAGGTAAATACAATTTCTCACTAAACCAACAATGCATAGACACTAACAATCCCCAGCAATGGATTACCAAGAACATACATTGGGAAACTGAGTGGAAAGTTTAAAACTGACTGCAGCAAAATGACACGTGAAAATGTACCCAAACGGTTTCTTTAAAAAACAGGGGAAATATTGTAAATCGTGATGCGGTTTTTAGCCTGAGGGACAGAGGAACATCACAGGGATATTTACAGAAGTGAAAGAATGGGTGTAGCTGGTGAATTGAGAGAGATTTGGAAGGTAATGTGAGGTTCGTTTTTAGGAAAATATAGCAGTGAAAAAGAGAAAATCGGTTTTAAAAGTGATAGGCAAATTTTACTTAAACTAGATTTAATGGCTAAGCAAAGAGGAACACCACCCGTAAATATAGAAGTTACGCTGCAGTTGTAACCCTTCACACAGTGTACCCCTTTTCTTTAAGGAAAAATTAATTTATTTAAACACAATAAAGCTAATGACTTATGATCTATGCAAGACAGAAATTAAGAGAAAAGTGGCACTAACGCTTGGAGATCAAGGGCAAGAACAAAGAATTCTGACAGTTTTAACAAGTTACCAGGATAAGGATAGGATGGCTTAGAGAGTGGGATAAAGACAAATGCACGACAAGGTAGACTATGGATTTCTATGGGGTAGGGATTATACCTACAATCCACTTTTAGTTTTGGGATCTTTGGACTGTTACCAGGTTCTGGTCACTACATGGCAGTGCGCCTAGCCAAGGACAGCTGGGCAAAAACAGCTGGGCAGGGTCGAGTCATATGGATAGTAATTCTGGTCGCTGGATGGCACAGGTACCACTGGATGCAGTAAGCAGGCAGCAAACCAAGCTGGTTCAGGGTACAAAAGGTACCACAGCTTTCCCCTTTTGAATGGGAGAATAGTGGTTTGATTCTGGATCAATGGCCTTGCTGGGAATAGGATCAGCAATGCTTGGGTTTTGCAATGGGCCTTGGAGTAGGGTCAGCAATGCTTTGGCCTTGGAGTTGGAATATGGACTCAGCAGGATGAATGGAACAGGAATGCCGGCGCAGGAAAATCAGGAAGAGTGTGTGTCTAGAGTCTGTCAGGGACTCCAATTTATAATGCATAGTGACATCAAAGTAAATGGCTGGGCAGGTGTAGCTAAGCACACCTCTAACCCACGGGATTGGACAGGGGTGCTAGTCTCCGCCTCGCTCTCAACTGGTTGGATTTTAAAAGCAGGAGGGCAGATTTATAATGCGAGTTTACAATGTTCAAAACCCTCACCCAGTTATTTCAGCGTAAATCCGATTTTGCCACAACCGGTACATTTTGTGTAGAGCATAGCACTCCAACTCTGAAATCTGTGAGACATTGTTTCACCTTCTAATGCTTTTTTGGTAATTTTGAGTATGAACGATTCGGCCTAACATTCCATAACTTTATACACATGTGTGGATAAACATAAGGGATGTAAGTATAAAAATTTGCATTGGCATTATGGATACTTTCCTTGTAATCCCTGATTCTTTGCCATTTCTATTCCCAAGGGGTCAGTGAATTCTACCATGTCTTAAATGAAAGCCCAAAAACATCACTTTAAACTGCGAAATCTTTACATTTTTACAAAGTCTTGCTGCAGAGATAAAAGTCTTTACATTTTAATAATAAATAGTCTTTGGAAGCAAATGGCAGCCCTTTGTCACTGGACCATTTTTTTTTCTTTGTTCAGATGCCACCAACTGTCATTTCCTCCAGAGCAAGGTGGGGGTTTCAAAGCTTGATTTAAGGTTTATTGCCTCTTCCCCGTTTCACACTTCCTTGTCCTGGAAATTCCATGGTCAGTGGGTTCAGCCTAGAGTAGATTCTGTCCAACCTACTAATTATCACTGGGGTGTTAGTATCTGCTGAGAGAGGCCCTCCTGTTGGTAGCATCCCCCCCAAAGCAGAAACCTATTTTTATTTTGGAACTTGCAAAATCCAGCCAATATAGTTTAACAGTTTTACTTTATTATATTAGGTCCTGAATTAAACAAGCCAGTTGAATAAAGTAACCCATGTGTGTATTTCCCCCAGCAACAAACCCCTTCACATTGCTAGATAATGGAAGGGTTTCATTCAACAGTTTACTTTTTAAAACGGGTATTTTTCTCCTTGAGTTTGCAAAGCCCATTTTACATCTGTGGGGAAAAGCTCGCTTTTCTTTTCAAATTCGGTTTTGCATCTCCCTCTTGATTCACACACCGTCTTACAGCTATAGTTATTTTCTTGTATGCAGGAGTTTTGTTTGAAGCACAGATGCATTGAAATTGACATGGCTCAGATAGCTGGAGTTTCATTGAACTGCTGAGCTTTGATACTTTGTGAAGAAAATTAACGTGTTTTCCCAGGCAGGTAAAAGTGGAGCTCCTTTTTGATTCTTCTTAGAGTTGATTTGACAGGGCCTGGAATTCAGAAATCCTGCTTGGTTTTGCTGAAGCACAGTGAGATATAATGGGCATGGCAGGGCCTTATTAATCACACTGGTTTAAGGAAGAACAGATGGAAATAACGTCAGAGCAGCATTTCTTAAAGGTGAAAAAGTTTCCTTTTTGATGGGGATTTTGGGTTTGCTTTAAGGCAAAGCTGCTTTTTCACTTTATTCCATTTGTATAGGTCAGAACACACTGGCATGCTCCCTCAGTGTGGCCCCTTGTTCCATCCTGCCCAATGTATGCTTGGGAAAATGGTGCAGCCATCTTTTTGTTGCTGCAAAAATGCAGTTTTAAGGCCATGGAGCTCACATGAGCCAGCGGAACCATTTTGCTGTTTCTGCACAAATGCAGCTTGGTTTTGGCGAAATTCTTTTCAGTGGGTCAATGTAGCCGCCATCCCCGAGTTTCCAATTGTATCCAAACCCTCTATACCCCTCCCCCTTTTTTGTATTTTGTGGCATCGAGTATACCATCAGGGCAGGCGTCTCTCCGTTGGAGTACCAGTTTCTGGGTGGATCATAATTTGGAGCCCTCTTGAAACTTAGTAATTGTTCAGCGCAGATTGAACTGTTTGAAATTTTTCATGCCTGCTCTGTTCCTTTATGCCAATTTATAACCATTCCAACTTCTTTTAAGTCCTCCCAATGCCAAGATGCCCGATTTAGGTTCCCATGTGCTCATTACAAAATAAAAACAATGAGCCCATATATTGTAGAGACAAGCCTCTAGACTTTCTTTGGGTACAAACCAGAATGTAGACAGGAGGTGGGGGCAGAGCTGGCATAGTGTATTGACAGGCACACGTGCTGCATCAGGGACAACCAGCTTAAAAACGGACAGTACTGGCATCACAGAGACAGGCCACATGGTTTTTCGGCGTGCACAGCCAACGTGCCAATTTGTTGTGCAATTCTCTAGTGTACTCTTTGTGTCCTGGCATTGATTGGAGTATGTCATTTGTTGGCCAACAGAGCCGAATGTACATTCTATGGCTTTTTACTCAATTCTTCAACTAATTATAAAAAATTATTTTTGGGGGCAAAATTCCCCCAAAACCACCCTAAGTTAGATTGGTTGGATTTCTCAGTCTATTCGGGGAAGATAGAGTATTTTGCACATGTATTTGTGTGATCCTAGCTAGGAAGCGACGTAGTGCTGGACCAGCAATTTGGAGTTATCAGAGGGCAGTGGAAGGGGACAGTACAGGTTATTTTATCTTGGATATCCCATACTATAGAAGTGGTGCTTCTCTAGGATTAGCAGGGACTAACTGTCCCTAGATATTCCCTGTACTGCAGGCGTACAGTCGGGGCCACGATTGAGAACAGGATAGTGTTCCTGCAGGCTGCGGTGTAGCAAGAGACAACCTTTCCTCCTAGCTTTCTCTTTTCATGCCAGTTTAGTTTCGAGTCTCACGACGGTCTGGGCCTAGAGGAGCACCTCCCAAATGATCCCATGTGCTTTGCAGCCAGGCGGGCTAGCATTCAGATGTTGCGTGTCCACTTGTGATCACTCCTGGCCAGTAAGAGCTCTGACCTCAAGGAGGGCCGAGACTCTCAGCTTAGCTGAGAGAAAAGGTCTAGCAGTCTTCTTATGCAACAGAACAAGCCATCAGTCACTGAACTGGACCACATAGTACATCTCCCCTGGACTAGTTCAGACCTGATATTATGCTCTTGCCAGAATGTTTAAAATGTATAATGCATGGGCTTCAAAGCGTGTTTCTTTTCCCAGCTCACGGTCACAACAATATACAGAATCTACAACGCTCTAACTTGACAGTTTCCTCATGGGCTCTGCAACACTCCCATGTCAAATCTTGTGACGCTTCCTATATTTTAGAAAACTAAAAGACTTAAAGGAGAGAAGCAAAAATGCATCACATAACAGTGCTTAGCAATTCACTGTAACAACGTATCTCACTGTCAAGAATGACCAACGTTGTATAAAGGAAATGTTTTGCTTACATTCACAATCCCACATTCCTTTTTGCTAGAACATAGAATTCAAACACATTTGTCATTTGCAATGCCCCTCATTTAATCTTGCTAGATCAACACAAGATTCACAGACATTTGTTTGGGAGGTAACAAGTCACCAATTGACAATTGTGATTGTAATGAGTTATTTATAACGCGCAGACCCAGGGATCGAACCTGTGTTGCTCTGCATCATCTTGCTTCCAAGACAAGCTGTTGCCCCTGAGCTATCCTCCCGATACTAATGCTCATCATTGAGCTCGTCCAACACAAAAATCCATCTTCATCCCAACGTGGGGCTTAATTCACATTTCCTTCCTTTAAGGAAAGGTGCCACAATTCTAGAACTCAGATTACAGTGCTCAATTCACTTAGAGGAACACTATATGAAGTTATTCAAACCTATTCTATCACTGAAACAATATTGTCTGGAGAAATACTGTATAAAAGGCACACAACTCTATTCTACGGTTTCCAAACGAAACCAAAAGCTTAAATCACAATAAAGCAATCATTGCATTTCAATATACATCTTTCACACTACTCAAATGCAAAGCGCAATTTCCCTGCATCAACATCCCAAAGGACCGGGTAAGAGTTGCATCCCCTGTATAGCCTGCGGCCGCAGCAACAGCCAGCCCTGATGTCCGAGTTTAAGGCATATTTATAGGGCCAGAGCTTGGAAACCCCCCCCCCCACCATGGAATGATGTCACTGGTTGGGCAGATCCCCTGCTTCTGAATCTAACTTGCACTTGGAAGTACCTTCCCTTATCTGAATGATGCAGATAAACAATTTGATGAGTACCACCCCTTAGCTTCTTGCTGTTAGCCTCTTGCTAAATTATCGCTACAACTTCAAGCTAATCCCTAAATGTCCTTTGTTCAAGGACTTTGTCAAACGTGTTTTGTCTTTGCTCTTAAACAAAATGCTACTTATTCCTTTAACATAGTGTAATGAAGGTCCCAACCTATATGTATAGGTTGAATCAACAGCTGAATGAAGTGGAGACCCCCCCCCCACTTAAACCTAATCAGAGAAATTCAAAGGGACTTATGTGGTGACAATTATGCGAAAATGGGTTTCTATAATGATGCAACATACTAGAGTTCAAAGTCATTGTGTTATGTCGAAAATGGCTATTACCATGTTGTAGAAAGGTGGCAAAGCACAGAATGGACAATGAGATATTCTGTACACGGACATAAAATCCTTCAGGCTAAAATTGCCTTTAATGAAAATGCATGCAACTAAATGTGGCTTGAACAGAGGGAACTAAGGAGTGCTCAAAGTATGCAGTGATGAGATCATTTTAAGAGTTGAGACGTTCAGGGACAATCATGCCTTCAAAAACTTGACGAATGGACAGAAACCAGATTAAAGGGAGCCTGGTCGAAACCCTTATCTGAAGGAATCCAGCTGCACAACGATAAATTGAGCAGAACACCGGAGGAAAAGACAGATATGCATGCCAGAGTGTATTTCATTTTTGAAGGGTTTCGTCCAATTAAATTTAATTGCCAATGAGCTAATGTTGACAATATAGCTGTCTAAGACGGTGCAGGGAAAGGTGGGGGCACTTTGCTCCCTCCCATTTTGCTATAAATGTGTGTTTAATGCTGGAGGGTGAGTTCTCTTGGAGGCAGGGAACTTGGTCACTGTGTTAGGGCTGCACTGTGTCAAGCTATGGTGAATAAACCCTTATGGACTTAACAGTCTCTGGGCTGATCCATTTGAGTGGTCCTTATTGAATTGTGTTGGAGTATGTGAATCCTGCAACCCAACCTCCTTGAGGTGCAGATACTTTGTCTTAAGGTATTCGAGGGCCAGCCCTGATCCCATGTGCCCGTAAGAGGTCATTAGGTCCTCAATTACATTAGGAAATGAACTGGATTTGAATCCACAGCCTACTCACTATAGCTCTGTGTATGCATATGGGGTTAATGCACTGGCCTGCAAAAACTACATATGAAAGCATGTTTGCATGCATGATATGATCAAGCTGCTAAGCGCTTTTCTTTCATGGCTACATGAATCAATTAAGGAATGTTAACACAGAAATACACTTCTCATTAGGTGCTTGTGCTTACTACTAAAACTCGATTGTTTTGTAGCTACTTTTGCAATACAAGGCTAATATATTTATGTACGTATGTATTGGACACAGGTTTCCAGGCACTGCAAGGCAAAAAGAAAGGAGGGGGGCATGGGAAAACAACAGTAACAGTCGTACTAGGCCTTGTGACGTTCTTACTGTGCAAGTGTGGAGACAAAGTGCAGGGGGGGTGGAGGTAGAGCGGCAGGGCTGGAAAGGGAGGAGGGAGGTCAAGGGTAGAAAGTGCAGGACTGGGCTACCAGGGGGCTGAGCAAGTGCTGAGGGGGGCCACGAAAGCAAGTGCCTGGGAGAAGGCGGAAGGAAAAACAAGTGCAATGAATGGGGTGGACCCGATTCAGGTTAGTTCCCAAGGGCAAGTGCTGGTTAGGTATGCTGTGGGAGACTGGCCAAGGAGGGCCTGGCCCCTGCAAGACTCATAAGGGGCCAGGCACCAGTCACAGTGGCACAGGGGCATTAGCAAGGGAGGGGGGAGAGGGAAGGAGGAGGCGAAAAGGAACGTCTTGAACATTTCCGGAACAGGCTCAAGTCTGAGGGGGGGGGGGGCAGGGAGGCCTTTCCAGAGGGCAGCTCCTGCCGAGGAAAGGGATCTACCGCGCACTCTGCTCTGAGAAATGTCTGACCTGCAGAGAGTTGGAGCTAGATGACCGAAGAACTCTAGCTGGGAAGTATTTGGGGAGAGAAAGCTGGATATAGAGGGGTCTAGGGCCCAGGCAGCCTTGTGGATGATAGAGATGCCATAAATTGGCCTTCTTGGCAAGGTCCATGACATGAGGAGAGAGGGAGAGTGAGGAGTCAAAGATGACCCCAAAGTTTTTAGCCTCACAAGAGGGGGAGGGTAGGGGTCCCAGGGAGTGTGCCCAGAAGATGTGGGGGGAATAGGGAGCAGACGTCCCAATGAGATGGATCTCTGTCTTACTGGCATTAAGGCAGAGATTGTTAGCAGAGCACCACGCCTGGATTGCAGTCCAGTATTAGAGTGGAAGGAGAGGCAGTAGAGGATGGAAGCTTAATGGAGAGCTGGGTGTCATCAGCATAGCACTGGAAGTGACGAGAGAAGGTGGAGATGAAGTGGCCCAGAGGGGCAAGCTAGATGTTGAAGAGCCATGGTGATAGGATAGAGCCCTGAGGGACACCATGGGTGGAGAGTGTGGTGGAGGAGAGGAAAGGGCCCAATTGCACTTGGGAGGGTTGGTTAGAAAGTAAGGAGGTCAGCCATGCTAGTGCCCTGTCTGTAATGCCTAGGGTATCACAGAGAAGATTTATGAGAATGGCATGATTGGCAGTGTCAAAGGGAGAAGAAAGATCGAGAAGGATCAGAACAGAGAGGGAGTTTGAATCCAGGTTCAATTGAAGGTCTTCACAGATGTTCAGGAGAGCAGTTTTCGTGCCTCTGGATGATCTGAAATCTGACTGCTGGTCGTGGAGGCAGCCAGCTGGTTGGGTGTGATGGGTCAGTTATGATATGATAGGTTATTTATAACGCGCCTAATACCCAGAGGTTTCTAAGCACGGACCCGGGGATCGAACCTGTGTTGCTCCGTGTCGCCTTGCTTCCAAGGCCAGCACGTTGCCCCTGAGCTATCCTCCCGAGAGGAGAATAGCTCAAATGAGGGATGAACAACTTCTCCATGAGTTTGCCCAAGAAAGGGGTGATAGAGACAGGACGATAGTTAGCCGGGCATGAAGGGTCTGCAGATGGCCTTTATAGGAGAGGGTGCACAAGAGAGTGCTTGCCTGGTTGTGGAAAAGAGCCAGCGGGAAAGGAGTGATTAAAAAAGGTCAGCCAAGGAAGGGGCGAGAGAGGAGATGTCTTTGATGGAGACCTCATCTGGTGCAATGGGAGAGAAGGAGGAGAGTATGGGGGAGAGCGGACAAAGGGAGGCAAGAGAAGAGGGGGGGTTGGGAGGGGAGTAGAAGACAGTGAGTACAGGATGTCCCGAGTTTTGATGGAAAAGTGGGAAGACAGTGCAGTGGGCCTAGGATGGAGGAGAAGGGGAGGATAGTGCAGAAGGATTGGCAAGTTCCTTGCAGATTTCAGCTGTGTTATTGGTGGCCCCATTGATGCAGGCTTGGATATGCGCCCTCTTCTTCGAGCGGATGGGGAGGCGATCATGCCTTTGGAGCAGGTGGGAGGCCAGTTTCTCAGTGGATGTACCGGATGCCTGCCATTTCCACCCGGCAGCTTTGAACTTGCGTTTCAAAGCTGCCAAGTTGGAGTTATACCAAGAGTTGTATTTGGTGGCAGGCTTCATGCAGATCCTCAGGACAGGTTCAAGGATGTCCAGTGTGTGAGTGATGGAGGTTAGCCAGAGCAGGGTCATTAGGAGGGTCAAAGGCAGGCGAGGGAGGAGGGATGACAGGATCTCGTAGCCCTCAGGGAGAAGGGTGTCAAAACAAGTGACAGCTGGCCTTGAACTACATCTCAGTAAGAGCAAAGACATCGAGGTCAAGGTCTTCAAGGAGGAGACAGATGTCTGGGAAGTGTTTGACAGCGGAGCGAGAATTGAGGGTAGCTAAGTGAAGCTGGTTGCCACCTTTGAATGTTTTCCGAGACGGGGTACACGGGCAGGGTACCACAACTGGAAGGGGGGGTGGGGATTGGAAGACAGTGAGGCAGGAGGGGGGGTGGAGTTGAAAAGAGATGGTAAACGCCTGTCAGGAAGCAGGAGGTTGGGCTGAGTACCCTGGTCCATGATGGTGCCATTGGATAGACATTGATGATGCACCTGGATGATAAGTGAGCCAAGAGCACTTCCCATCTTGCTCCACCATTAATGGGTGAGGAAGAGAAAGGGGAGAAGACAGAAACCATATGGGGAGTCCATAGGTCAGGAGAGGGAACGACAAATAGAATGTCAGCCATAGTCTGCCTGGAGGAAGCATTAACATAGGTGTCAGCCTTGGACAGGCCAGAGTTGAAGGCCAGGAGAGCCTTCTTAAATGTATTCTTTCCAGACATCGAGAGAGAGTGACGATAAGTAATGGAGAAGCAGTTGAAATAGAAAGATGAGAGAGAGCACCATAGGGGTGAGGGGCGGTAATCAAAGTGATCGGCAGAGGAGGGAGAGGGGCAGAAATGCTCTGTGCATGACAGAACTCAACAGGCGGCCTAGCAGCCAAACAAGAGTAGAAAAAAGTAGGCACACAAATAAGATTCCAGTGAGAGTAGCAGCAGCAGCAAATTTAGGGGTGAAAGGGGTGTATTTCAGATGTACACGAGGAGTGTCGGAGCAGGGCACACATTTACGTGTTATGAGGAATCCCAAGGAAAAAAAGGCCAAATTCTAATGTCATTTAGCACAGAAAAATGCCTAAAATCTGAAATCCTTAGCACAGAAAAAAGGCTAACATCAAAAGTCATTTGGAACAGAAAAATTCTAAAAATCTGAAATCATTTAGCATCAAATAAAGGCGAACATCAAAAGTCATTAAGCACAAAAAATACCTAAAGTCAGAGAGCTCACAACACAGTGAAATACATTGAAATGAAGAGGTGCAAGACTAGGATACACAGTGAGATCCAAGAGGAAATTAGATAGCAACCGTAAGGTAGTCCGAGGACTTATGTGGGATTAGGGTCAAGAAGGTGACAGTGAGGGCAGGAAGGACGAAAAAGTCACTTAGTGCCGGCTTGCAGGTGCGGATACAATACAAGCCAGGAAGGAAATGCTCACTTTATAGAAAAAGCGCCAGATTAGCTTGCTTTCCAGCAGCCAAAAACAAAGCAGGGTAGCAGATGAAAAGCGATGTGCGGCCCGGCGGTCATGGCTGTCTAGGCCGGACAGGCCAGACGGTGGCCTTAGTAGAGGGCTGGTTTTCACCTGCTGGCTCCCCCGATTGGCCCTAAAGGTGCTGACTGGGCCAATAAATGCAGTGGCTGGGAGACAAAGGCATGCACTCCAGTGCTTGCTGTAGCAGTGGCCATGATGGAAAGAAGTCCAAGTCGAATTTTAGAATAGCCCAACTGGGCGCTGCCACAAGAGTAATAAAGCCGATCGGGCAAATGCAGGCAGTTTTTGATTTTTGTAGGAGCGCTCAACGCTCCATATCAGCAATAACACACGGATGCCAATCAGGGCTTACCTCACAGGAGATTTGAAAAAAAGCACCTGCAGCCTTGTGGGGGTGGAATTAAGGCAGCTGGTGGTTTCTCTGTGCAGCAGAGTAGATAGGAGGGAGACCTATTTAGCAAAGTGCTTTGAGTATACGTCTGACATTTGTAGCACTACTACTGCTATTGTAAGTATTGCAAATATTGTAGGCTAGTGTGCCCTTTAAGCATGATATGATATGGCATTTATAACGCACCTGTACACGTGCATTGCACTATTTGCTCTTCAAGGTACTACATTCTACTCCTCCTAGACAATGCTAGTTGTACTACTATGAGGGGAATGCTGACCTGAAATTGTATCTCACTTGTTGCACCTACCCTGCAGGGTATCAGGTAATAAAACTGCGGCAAAAATGTCGCCAGTAAAAAAAAAAATCACGGCAAAAATGCTGTGGTTTGACCCGATAGAGGTGTACCCCATTATACCATTTAAGGGGAGCGGGGGTGTACCCCGCTCCCCTTAAATGGTATAATGGGTCGGTCCGGGGGTTGCGGGGGTGTCCCCCGCATCTTTTACATGATTGTGGCGGCAAAGCCACGGCATTTTTGCCGCGATATTTTGTAAACACAGCCATTTTTACAGCGATTTTAAGACATGGAACCCCCTGCAGGGCAGAATGGGATGAAAATACCAAGACATAGGCAGTATTTGCCTTCTATGGGATGCAGGTAGTTTGGAATAGTATCCTGGCTGGGTTGGGTGCCCGGTGTAATTCTCTTAATTTGGGGGGAGATGTGGTCAAATTCCCTAGTACCCCTTATTTCGCATGCAGCAGCATTATGAACGTCACCTGGGAGGCATGTGTGTGACCAAGACGCCAGCGACGAGCGCATTCCCCTACATTGAGGTGCGAGGCTACCAGGGCCTGGACCCTGCTTCCGAAATCCTCTGGTGGGAGGAAGGGGTTTCTCTTCCAGAGGAGTGCTAATTGATACTAGACAGTTTAGGATTTGTTGGTGTTCTGTTGCAGCCAGGAGCGGTTGCCATCAATAATGAGCACATGGGGCCGACGGGGGTGTGAATCCATGTCAATCCGCCACCCTGGGATGGCCTTCTGTGCTGATACATGGTTTAGCAGGCCTATTCCGTTTTGGTGGGAATGCATTTCAGGTAGGTGCTTGCATGGAGGGGAGGCATTTACTGAATGTGTAGAGTGCAATTCACTTTGACGTAGAACGATCATCAGCGGATGGGTGAAGTGAAATGGAAGGAGCCTGGAGAAGTGGCCCGGGTGGCATACCAATTGAGTACTGCGCCTGTGGACACCATTCTACCTGCGAGAAGTCTTTAAGCGTGAAGTGGTCGACCGCGTCAAGTGCAGCAGAGGGGTCCAGGAGGAACAAAAGTCATCTTTACCAATGATTTGGAGAGCATCGTCTATGACCTGGATGATGGCCGATCCCATGCTGCATCTGGGTCTAAATCCAGAATGGCAGACAGTGAACAGGCCATGGAGGTTAATCTGATGGCAGGTTGCGATGGCAACTGCCTCCTCAATGATTTTACAAACAAACGGAAGGCTGGGGATTGTCTGGGTCTATAGTGTTGTTTATTTTGAGGCATTGGCAGCTAAACCCTGTTTTTAAGGTGCTTGGGAAAATGCCCCCATCATGGAAGGTGGTGACTATTCGGAGGAGGAGAGGAAGGGCAGATCCTGGGAACTGTTTCTTGATGGTACAGGGAAGGGTGTCTTCCATGTATGGGGTAAGGTTGTTATGCGAGAGTATCAGCGAGGTCCTCGTGGATGGGTGCTGTGAAGGTTGCCCAGGGTTGTGTTGCATGAGGTGGGGTCGGGTGTGAGGCGGGCACCGATTTTGATGCAGCAATATTTTGGCTAATATCCATCTTGGTGAAGTTACTTGCGTGACAGTTTTCCTGCTGTCTAGGGAATTATGGCTTGTTCAGCCAAGTGGGATCGGGTTGAAGCGTAGGTTTCAGCACGTGCTGAGTTATGTTCGTGGATCCTTGATACAGTGCATCCTGGTGCTTCTAGTGGCCTGGTAAATTGAAATCACCAAGAAAGCAGTTTGTCTGTGTGATTGACACTGATGTGATCAGATCAGAGACATCATCAAAAATGGCTTACACCTGTGCTGGGTACAGAGACAAGTTGGAAAAAGTGGCAGCCTGCCTGTGTGATAGTGAGAAGTGGCAAGTGAGGAGCTCCCTGGGGTTCATAGGCACCTGGTTGAGCATGGTGCGGCCCACTTGGATTTATGCATGACTGCAGAACCTCCCCCCCCACCTCCCCGTGTGGTCTGCATGTTGGATGCTGTACCCGGCTGGCATGAGTATACCAAAGATCTGATATGAGGTGGGGGAAAGCCAAGTTTTGGCTACATCGATGGCATCAAGCTCATGCGTGGAAATGAGATCGGCAAGGTTGGCGGCATGCACGATGGCCGAGTGAGCATGGATTAGCAGCATGTAAGTAGCAGGAGTGTGGGTGGATTGGCGATAAGTGGGATGTAAATGGAGTTCAGATTATTCGAGGAGTGGGGGCTCTTAAAGAGTTGATGAGCCCAGGCCCTTGAGAGCATGAGAATGATATGTAACTGTAGAAGACCTATTGTAATGTCTCCCTGATGGTGAAAAAAAGGCAGGGGTTCCAGGCCTTAGCCCTGTCAAGGGCCAAACAGGCAACCTTCTCGTCTTCGCTCTCAATTGAGGACAAGTATGGAAGACTGGAAACAAGGAAGCACAGGTGTTTCCAGATTGTCTGGTGGGCTCATGACCAGAGACGTTCCTCTGAGTCTGGTGAATGAGCACTGCAAGGGAGGGGCTAGTGCCCAAATCCTTTAGTAGTCACAGCTTGGTGGGAAACGCTGGAGGAGGCCGAGCTGGTCACATGACATGGGAAACTCCTCTGAGCCTGTTGGAAGAGCAACCTTTACATTTCTTAACATAAAATAAATGTACACACTACCACTGCTCTAGACTGTAATGCTATTTCTGGAGCGAGCTCATGAACCCAAGAATGTAGCAGGTAAAGTCTTGCTCACTTCTTTGACCACACATTGAGAGAACTAGACACCCCCCAAACCCCCCACCTAGCCATCAAACAAAAGAGGACTTTTTCCATAGTCTCCCATCCCCATGCTGGATACACCCCCCACAACCTCTAAAAACAAAAATAGACTGCGCTACTAAAGTCGAACTTTTTACTGAAACTGAAAACCATGAATGGATTTCTGCAACTTGCCATTTGTTTCGTTTTTCTTTGGGAGTCCATCTTGAATTCACATAATGCATAACAAGATGAACTGCATCAAACAATGAGACACCGATGACTATCACACATGAAGACCCACAAAGGGGGATTAAAGACAATTTGGCCCATGTTAAGTGTGATGTGCTTTAGCCAGTCGTGGCTTCATGGGCTCCCATCACATTTCATTGCATTCTGGTGTTTGTAGCTCTGTATTTATAAATTCATCCACAAATGATCTTGTGTACAATTTGAAATGTTCTTCACATTATGAATAACAATCTGCAATTTTCTTCCAAACAATGACAAAAGGCACGTGACTGTATCAAGCAGTTGCGTGTACGTAATGCTTTAAACTACAGTAGCAAAACCCAGTTGAGCTTTTAGTCAGTGTTCTTGTACTTGCATACTTCACTTGATGAAGGAGGAAATACAGCTACAGTAGAATCATTCCTTTTGCATAAGTAAGGGAGCCATATTCTGCATTTAGCATGGGGTAGGTTAGCATATGCTGCATTTAGCCTTACTGTGCAAGGTAGCCATATTCTCCATCTAGCATTAGGAGGCAAGGTAGCCATATCCTGCATTTAGCCTTACTGCGTAAGGTAGCCATATTCTGTATTTAGCCTGTGCAAGGTAGCCATATTCTGTATTTAGCCTAACTATGTAAGGTAGTCACATTCTGCATTCAGCATTATGGGATAAGGTAGCCATATCCTGCATTTTGCCCAACTGCTTAAGGTAGCAATATTCTGCATTTAGCCTCACTGTGTAAGGTAGCCATATTCTGCATTTAGCATTATGGGGTAAGGTAGAGTGAGAAACCAAAGAATGTCTCAACCGCTAGTCCTCGGGGACTTGTCATCCAGGTGGCCAGGACACTGCCATTGCTTTTGGATCCAGTTCCTGGGGGTGGACCAGTGCAAGACGATCACCTGGGTGAGGGGTCTACAGGCAGTGCCGGGTGAGACAAATGATGGTGAGACACAGTGTTCCCCCCCTTTCCCAGGCCCATTCCCCATCCTACCAGGTAGGATATCTTGAGACTTCCCTTTCCCTACACGAACACAGACAGTGTGCTCTGCGGAAAGAGACTCACACCCGAGCATCACATTGGACATGTCC
Organism: Ambystoma mexicanum; assembly: GCF_040938575.1. NCBI lineage: Eukaryota > Metazoa > Chordata > Amphibia > Caudata > Ambystomatidae > Ambystoma > Ambystoma mexicanum. Next base: position 176,088,066 of record NC_090921.1, on the reverse strand, counting down.
CGCTAATCGGGTCAGGCAAAGTCAGGCACTTGACTTTAATTACATACATCTGGTACCCATTAGCTCTCCCCACACGGATAAAAGGAGGAACATAGAGACACACACTCAGAGCAAGGTGGAACACGAGAAGGAGCGGAACTTCGGGGGGGAAGGCAAACACAACCTACTGGAGCAGAGGGACGAGAGCAAAGGGTAGAGAAACCCAGGAGATCCCTGCAGGAGGTCGCTGCCTCCCAAGAGCCATGAAAGATACGCAGTGAAGGCCAAATCCCAAACAAGAAGACTGCATTGTGTTTCAAGGACGCTAATGATCCTCCCAGGTAAACAACAGAGTTAGCGAGGCGAGGCCAAGCCTATGGTATTAACCTTGACTCGTGAATTACAACCGCAAAGACAAGAACGGAATGCACGCAGCCGGTGAGTTAGTGAGTGACATGAAGCCAGTGATACAGAGTAGTGGAGTAGTCCGGCAAAAGGAAGTAGCCCACTCAAAAGTCTCTGCGAAAGGTGAAATATTTCATCAAAAACCGACAAAGTGAATTAACTCTAAAATGCATATTGGTCAAGATTAACCCTAGCAAAAGGGGAAGTGAAAAGGTGAATGTTGAACTTTCGTGCTAATGATACTGAACTACCCCGACCAAGAGACACTGAGGCAAATAACACAAGAGTGAGCGCTGAAGGGAAAGTCAAAGTGGTCCTGCAGACATCTATAGTAAAAGCCTTGCACATTAAAAGTCCTCAACATCAGGAAGGCCCGAGCACAACAGAGGGAGATCGGCAGTGTGATAAGGAAGGGGAAGGGAACCCCTGAAGTGGGTGAACTAAGCTTGGGGAAGGGAACCCCTGCAAGTGCTGTGATTGAAAGGTCTGAGCCTGACCGAGGGAGACCTACGTGAACTTTGGTTGAACTGTGAAAGAACTTTTGAAATCTGGAATTATGACTTTAAACGTGGAAGGCCAAGTGAGCCTCGATCCACGTTTTGTACTACCTTTGTTTTGAGAACCTGAGCGAGAGTGTGTCAACCTGTCTACGGGGGCCGCCTTTCTCCATGCTGTCAAACGTGGCGAGCTGACTCAGCCACATTGATTCTTTATATTCTTACATTGCCTTTGCATTCATATTCCCCTATACACACTTTTTGTATAGGAGATAGAGCAGGCATTAGGTTTTGTTACTATAGGCCATCTTTGATTTGACAGAGACTGATAGGACTATGTTTTCATTACTATTTGATGGTAGAGACTACTCCCATCATAGCTATAGGGCAAAGCAGAAGTTTTTCCAAAACCCGAAAATTGAATGAAGGTTTTACAAAGTGTACCTTTCTGTCTTACAGTAGCCATATCCTGCATTTAGCCTTACTGCATAAGGTAGCCATACTCTGCATTTAGCATAATGATGATATAACGCTGCTCTTTGTACTTATATGGAACCCAGGATATAGACATTGTTGTTTTACAACCAGCTCATTTACTCCCCTCGTACACCGCACCTTTGTAACTTAGCAAATGGCAGAGTCTCCTTCCACACACCCTGCATCACATACAAAACATTATTGCAAAACATCTCTGCCATAATAATGAAGCTACCTTTAACATAAGTTGGAGCTGTAGCTTCTCACAGAATTCCCGATCTCCTTAAACACAATCCACCCCTGCTTAGTTCATAGTTTACCTCTGCATCGCCCACCCACGCACCATTCAGACATGGGTGACTAGCAGGGTCTTAGGCACCCTCACATAACGTCAATGGGCGAAACGCACACACGCATAACATCTCCTCCCAATTCAGACTCCGGTCCCTCTGAGGGCGTTCAACCAACAGCGCGTTGAGATCATAATTATGGTGAAAGGCACTATACAAATGACAAAATGAATGAATAACCTTTCTATGTGGATTTCTCTTTTAAATATTGTCCTGTTTGGTTATCGTATATTTGTGTACTTTCTAAATCAGTTCTACAATGCAGGGTGCTATTTTGGTTCATGAAAGTTACATATTCACAAATCATTGCACCTTGCTATGCAACAAGAACAGGTAAACAACGTGGTTAAGTGCCAACATTGCAGACTGAGCTAAAACCCCAGCTTCACCCTTTAACCAAATGGAGTGGTCCTAGGCAAGTCATTTAATCTCGTAGTGATTAACCGGTCACTATTGATGGTCTCCAAACATTTAAATAATGTCAGCCCTTAGTTCTCAGGCTACACTCGTCAACACACCTCACTCATGGGTCAACTGACTGTAGTATTGCATCATACAAAATAATCGTGACATAATGCACACCATAAAGGAGTGTATCCCTTTGCCACTCGTGGCAACATCACTTGAAGATCATGGCCTCTTCGAACCTCAGTGTATGTTTGCCTATGTGGCCCTTCCTAGTCTGCCTTCTGTATCCATGCTTGGGCACAAGGGCATTCTCGGAGACTGCTAAATCTGGGTCGTGGATCCATGCGTCTTTCTCGTAATGTGATTGGTTCTTTATAACGCGCTTAATACCTAGAGGGTTCTAAGGGCGGACCCAGCGATCAGACCGAGTTGGCTTGCTTCCAAGGAGAGCACGTTGCCCCTGAGTTATCCTCCCGAGACAGCTATTGCTCTGTGTCAAGCATCAAGACTACAGGCTGGATAACCCTTCTCGCGGGTGCTATTGTTAAAATGAGTCCTGTGCCTATGCTAGAACACGCGCGGACTGCGATATTGCTCTTAAAATGCTACTTGTTGGTTATTCCGATTGCAGAAAGGATAAAGGAGGCAAAGAGGGTTCCCCACTCGTTTTAATCAGCGTATGGTAGCATAGTTCAGTGGGGCAGCAGAGGCGCAACCAGAGATTCTTAGATTACTTAATTTATTTGGTTTTGCAAGGGAACAGGGGCAAATGTTTTTTTTTTTCCCCATACATCCAAAATAGTTGAAGATGGCTCCACCTATGTCCAGTCTAAACATGATATCTTTGAAACCCAGCACATGTACTCCCTATAGAACCCTGGCATTCTGTGTCTGGGGCAGACCGCCCTCTCCAGTAAGGTTTCAGGAACAGAAGCCTGGGCATACATCCAAAGGCATCACCTGCAAGATCTCATGAACAAACGCCCCAGAAAGGTCAGCCAGACCTTGTGAATAGATGTTTAGCAGGGATGTTTAATACACTGCCGAGGCAGAATGATGGCAGTGCACAGTGAAATCTAACCAAGATAGCCTCAATATCTTCCTCTGCCACCTGATGGCCGCTTCACCCTCTTGCCATCTGCCCCCCAACTCCAGACCCCTTTTAAAATAATCTCCCCTTCCCCACTTACCTCAATGCGGCGGCGGCACTCGCCACTGATGCTTCCTTCTTCCTCAAGTTTGAGGCCACCATGGAAAGGGAAGAGGGGCTCCGTACAGGCCTCCATGGAAAGACTAGAGTTGCACCGTACAGAGCCTCCCCTTCCCTTTACATGGCAGCCATCTTTGAACAGTCTTTCTTCCTCGAACAGGACAGCGCAAGGCGACCCATTCACAGAACGGAAATACTTTAAATTAGCCCCATCCCAGCCCATGGGACAGGTGCTAATGGTGTTACGCACCTGTTCCACTGGCTAAAATGGGTGGTAAAGTCCCGGGACCCTCATTAAATGCCCTTGCTACGCCCCATATTAGAAGACATTTACCCAATGTGTCAAGTTGAGCCACTTCTTGCATCCAAGTGTGTAGTAGACCCACCTGGCTCAATGGCAAGTGGGGCGAGATGCACGTTCCACAGTACAACTCAGCAAAACCAAGCTCACCTAGAAAATACGGGGTCAAGATGAAAAGTCAAAAATTAGTCATGGGCGATCCTCTATGAGAATGAACACAGCAACAATGGCCTGTTCTTTGGGAAGGTACCCACTCTAGAGTCTGCAGCCACACTTTAGCACAGTGCCTTTCAAAGATGGGAAATAACCATTTGCAAATCAGTCTTTGTCCAACCCACATGGCGAGTCCAGCACCGAAATGCTATGGCAATTTCCTTTTGAACAAGAGTACCAACAGCCACCCCAGACACGTGTTTCAGCCTTGTTGGGCCTCATCAGTGAGGTGGAGCTGTGCCTCTCTGAGCACAGTGAGCAAGGGGTCCACATGTGGATGGCCCTGGGAAATTTAGATTGACTGGACCTAAGGCCCTTCCAAAAATCAAAAATTAGTCATGGGCGCTCCTCTATGAGAATGAACACGGCAAAAATTGCCTGTTCTTTGGGAAGGTACCCACTCTAGAGTCTGCAGCCACACTTTAGCTCACTGTGCCTTTCACAGATGGGAAATATCCATTTGCATATCAGTCTTTGCGCCCAAAACTACTTTTTCAAGAAGAAAATTGCCAGCACCTGACTTTTTAGTTGGATAAACTCCATTTCTTGGTGGGAAGTTTTTGTCAGATGTATTGCGGGAAAGGGGGCGTGTCAAAGCTATGAGCCTGCCAGTGACCTGGAGGCTCAACAGATCTCAACCCCTTCTTCACTGCAGGCAGAATCAATTTGGACTCATTGGTGAACGCTTACTGCTCGCATGCGGTTTCTTGTGAGGCTTCACCTTGCTTTCAGATTTTATTAATTTAGGTGTTGGATGGAGCAGTAACCGATCCACCGCCAAGGAAGAACTTGGCACTTGTATCAGAGCAGGAGCTTCACAAACATCAGGTGCTGTACATCAAACCATATAGTGGGTGTGGGGTCTGCATTACAGAAATCAGGGATCCTGGAAACAGGTAATAGAGGCAACATACTGCACAGTGGGTTTCACATAAGGTTTTAGATGCAGTTCTTGCAATGTGTGGCACAATGAGATGGTTCCTTGGCCAGAATCACATGTTCCAGATTGTGGCCAGCTTGTCCACACCCCCATCCTCATATTGTACTATGAACGTTATTATGAACGTTTACTTCATAACTTGCTAAATTATCGCTACCAGTGTTCTGCTCTATGGCCTGTGGAACGCTCCAAGGCACCCAAGTTAGGTTTGCGGTATAGAAATAGATTATAATTAAGCGTTAACCAGCCGCTCCAAGTGCTGGAACTGGATGTAATGGCCCGAGTTAAAGGCCTGAGCGTAGCTCATTTAAATGAATGACCATTTTAATCAGAGCTAGCCTACCGGCAAGTAAAAGCACCATCTTTGACCACTTCTTTGTTTGGTTATATGGTATTCTTCATGCATATGATACTTATCGATAAGCAGTTCATCCTTACCTCTAGATATGGTCACCCCCAAGTATTTAAATTGGTCTGGTGACCATTGTAAGGGGGTGTATACCATGCGGATCTTGTTGTAGCCTCCGATAGGGGACATATTTCCGATTTAGTGCATTTTATGGTGTAGCCCGAGAACGCCCCGAATGGCATGGTGTCTTCTATGATAGGGTCCAAGTTCACCCGTGGGTCTTTAATATGGAATAAAACGTCACCAGCAGAAAGGGAGATGATCTCTGGGGATCCAGTAATATGGATACCACAGTCAGTGTCCGTCGATCTTGGACTAGGTCTGCCATGGGTTCAATCAAGGATTGGGGATAGGGGGCAGCCTTGGCATGTCCCTCTTTCCAGTACGAACGGTTTCGAAAGGGTGGCATTTACCAGGACTCTAGGTGTCAGGCAAGAATACAGCAATTGAATATACTTAAACCATGTGATCGCCTATTCCACACCTGGTCAATGTGCTTAAAAGGTATTCCCATGAAACTATATCAAAGGACTTCTGTGCAACTAGACTGCCCGCAACTGCAGAGGCCTTGGGAGATCTGCGGGCCAGTACATTAAACACCCTTCATATAGTCAGAGCAGTGGACCCAACGGGTATGAATTCTGCTTGACCTGGATGAATCATGTGCAGCATCAGGGGGTAGCAGACTGTTCGCAATAATGTTGGCGTATATTTTAGGGTCAACATTCATGAGAGATAACGGCCTATATGATCCGCAATCATCTCCAGGTTTCGCCGGTTTCAGAAGCACTGTTACCATTGCCTCGCACAGTCTCTGGGAGTTCACCAGTGATTCCTCCCAGACCAACACTAAATAGGAGACCAGTAGGGTCCCAAACGCCATGTCAATTTCTGCAGTTAGCCCATCCGGGCCAGTGGCTTCATTTCTCGGAAGCTCATTTTTGACCTGCATAATTTCTTCAGTGATAAACGGGATATCGATCTGTTCTCTGGCGTTATCAAAAAGTCTAAATATAGCAATTTCACCTACTAACACGTGGATACTCGCCGCATCTCTAGGTGTACCAGCATGGTGTAATGTTTCAGAACATTTTTGGTAAACCGCAGTAAATTCGTGATCTGTGTAGTGTACTGATCCCTGGTTGTCACAGACACTTGTCACCTTGCAGAAGTCTTGACAGGCAATATGGTCTTTGATATCGGTTTTAAATGCTAAGTCACTGAGTGCCTTGAGTTGAATCTCCAGGCCAAGGAATTGTTTATGTGGCCCAATGGCTATCTGTAGTAGTTTGGGCAAATGGTCAGAGTAAGTGCGTGGATAAATTTCTGCATTACTGACTTTACCCATTAGGTTATGCAACAGGAGGAAGCGGTCTATCTAGATGCCATGTCACGCATTGTGGAGTAGTAAGTGAATTCACGCACTTGCCGGTGTAACGTTCTCAACACATCACAAAGCTTCAATCTATCGATTTGATGCATTAGGCAATGCACCATCCTTGACAGTAGTCTGGGTGCCTTGCCCATTCGGTTTAGTCAGAGATCAAGTATGGTATTCATATTGCACCCCCATATGACCAGAGGTACGCCTTCCGCTATATTTGGTGGTCTGTTCGATGCATTGCCAGGCGAGTCACAGGGGAGAAGGATGTTGGCCTCGATGAGTGTATAGTTGTGGCCGGGGCTCTCTAGCAGGGACCCCAGTTATCAGCAGAGAACACTTGGGCAAAGCAAAGACTCCCCGCCACAAGAATGGAAGACTCAGCCATGGGGCAAAGTTACTGTCTTTTATTAGCAAACAGAAACTGACAGGGATAACACCAGAAATACAAGTATCCTCCAGAGCTCTCATCTTCCAAGCATGTGTCACCCGGTTTTATCCCAGTGTGACATCACAAATTCAGGTTCCATCCCAGAACCCCATCAGACATTTACATTGGTCAGCTACATATAGAAGCTATAAGGGTTGTTCTACCATTGGATAGCCATAGCTAGTAGCTTCCTTCTAGGAGCACCTCTAATATAGTTTACCTACAATGTTGCAGGGTCGCAGAGAGACCATCAGCCCTTGCAACAAATGATATCCCCACATACAAGGTGAATCTGGATTGGGCAGAATGCGTGTTCCCATCCATGGGACCCTGGACAGTTACCAGACTGAGTGCACCTTTTCAAGGCAATAGGAATAATCATGGAGGTGCAAAGTGTTCTCTAATGTTGCCATCTCTGATCACCCAAGCCCGTGAATGCAGTCAGTTAGCAGTTTGTGGGCAACACTTGTACATTTTTTCTTCTGGTTCGATGGGAACAGCCCTCTATCTACCTTGGTTGCATGGGCATGGTCCAGTTTGGCTAGGTCACGTGTGTTGAGACCACAAAATGTAGCCTTCGGTCTGTAATTGAGGATTTTTGTCTGACTTTTTGCAGGTGGCTCATCGCCTTTGTAACTCGAACTTTCCAGTCTCCACTCGTCCATGGCTGGGTGCGGCGTTTCTGCTTGCCTCTGGCGATCATGTCAGCCTTTCCATGTACCCAAAGTCTGTCTCTCCTTTGTCATTCACGTCAGAGTCCTATGGCTTCCATATTATTCCATATTAGTGTTAGTCAAGCATGCGCAAGTTACATATATAAATACTTTGCATCTTGCAGGTTCAGCTATGGCGAAAGATATGAATATAGAAATATCCATGTGTCTGTCCTCTACCTAATAGAGGTCACAAGCATGTGCTTCGTGCCCATATGCAATAAACTAGTGCATGTTCATGAATGGATGAATATATACTTCATGTATAAGTAATTGTACATTTGTAAAGTACTTATACACAAATTAAGTGCTTCAAAGCGGGAAGGGAATACAGAGTCATTCTTGGGCCTTGAAGTTTCTGAACGATCTAAGAAAAATGACTAGCAAACTAGGCCTGATGGCATTGCTACTAGTGCAAGTGCACAACATGAAGGTAGGCGAGAAAGGGGGGGAGGAGAGTGACAAGAACATATAATAATAATATAATACATAAACTACCATACTAGGCCAACAAAGGGGTTGGGGAGGACATACAGAAAACTACTGAACAAGGCCTAGTGCATTCTAGGTAATGTAAGTGCACAGACAGGAAGTGGAGTTGAAAGGGATAAAGGGCACCTAGTCCTGCAGAGCCCTGGGTTAAGCGCAGAGAGGTTACCCTTCTCATGGAATGCATTGCAGTAGTGGTGAGCAGAGTGCAGCGGCCTGGAGGCAAGCACGAGGACTGGTGCGGGGGACCAGGGGGGTGGGAGCCAGAGACCTGTGTGGCTCTGGAGGTGCACCAGGTGACCAGTAAGCAAAACAGAGCAGAGTTAGGGAAGAGAAGGAGGAGGGAAGTAGGCAAGAATAGAGAGTAGGTTAGCAAGGGAGAGTGAGAGAAATAGGAAGTGAAGAGGAAGGTCCTGAGGAGTTTCAGGAACATAAGGAGATCAGGCTCAAGATGGAGAGAGTCAGGGAGGTTATTCCAGAGGGAAGCACCTGGAGAGGATAAAGATCTACCACCAAATCTGTCTGGAAAAACATCTCACCCGCAGAGAGTTGGAAGAGGATGAGTGGACAGCTCTGGAAGGAGTATTTAGGGAGATTGAGTTGTAGATAGTACGGGTCTGGCCCCAGAAGGCCTTGTTGACTATGCAGAGGGTCTTGACCTTTACCCTTGCAGCCACAGGGAGCCAGTGGAGGGATTTCAGCGCCTGAGAGATTCAGTCCCTGGGCTCGAGGTCAAGGATAAGTCTCACAGTTCTGTTCTGGATGAGTTGTAGAAGTAGGAAGATTGAGAAAGACTCTTGCAGTAGTCCAGCCCAGAGGGAACCAGGGTTCTGGAGACAGTAAGCATCTGGGGGAAGTTAGAAAAGGTAGAATACCTCTGAGGAGGTGCAGCTGGTAGCAGGACTTTAAAAATAAAATAGAGATTTCCAAGATGAAAGATGAGAAGGAGAGAGTGGCGTCGAAGATGACTCCCAGATTATTTGCCTCACTAGTGCATGAGGGCGCAGGGCCAAGTGGGAAAGCGTGAGCAGAGGTCCCGGTGAGGATGATCTCTGTCTTGCTGGCAAGGCGGCAGAAATTGTTTGCAGCACAAAAAGACTAAATTGCGAACAGGCAGTCAGGAATGAGTAAGCAGGCGACCGAGGGTATCCTGAAAGAGTTATGCGTCATCTGCATAACACCGAAAGTTGGAGGTGAAGGCAGAGATTGCTCCGGAAAGCATCTCGTGGGCACTGCGTACCTGAGCTTCCTGTTGATGGACATGGAGGGTTAGCTAGTCTGTCTTGAATGCAGAGGTGAAGAAAAGGAAATGCAAGGAACCAGCCCAACACCCACCCAATGAAACAATAGGTTGGGAGTGGACAAGCTCCCCACGTCATGGAACAGTGATTCCCTGATTAGCGGGACGTCAGAACAGTGCAAGCACTGACAGGGAAGGCCAACTGATGTCCAGTAGATGTAGTGCGCAGGACTCAGACAGGCTGGTGCTGGGCTCAGGAAGTGTAGCATAGAACTCAGAAGGCAGAAGCAGGTCTTCGGTGGCAAGGTACCCAAATGGAGACTGGAGACTAGGCAATGACAAAGTGAAGGTGGATCAAGGAACAGAGATCCAGAACAAGGGAACTGAGTACCAAAATGGATGCCAAAGGAAGCCAAGGAGGGAAGAGGCAGGGAGGATTCCCCAACTGCAGGGAACCCAACCAGGAATCATGGAGCGATCCAACCCAGGAACAAGAACCAGCAAGGAGGCAAGAGGATCAAGCAGGGACTGGAGCAAGAGCAAGGACCAGAAGCAAAGCACAGAGCGTGGCGATCAGGAAACATACTGCATTGAGACGCAGTTTTTGTGGGCGGGGCCCTGATAAGGGACCAGGACCATGAGGCTTGCAACGCAAGCCCACGTTGCTCCAATGCCAGGCGAACTGTACATGCACAGAAGGCAGAACACGGCTGCCTGTGCATGCGCAGACCCACAAACCCAGATGCCCTCAGGAGACAGAGGCTGTGAGAAAACGCAGCCGCCACAGACTCCAATGAGGGTAAACCCTGCATGACAGTACCTGCCGGTCCTGGTGACCCCATCTCCTCGCCCATGTAAGTGGCAGTGGTGTGACAGAGATCCTGTGGGTCAGAGGGGCAATGTAGACATTGAAGAACCAGGGGGATATGTGTCCTTGGGGGACACCACAAGTAGAGAGTGGTACAGAGAAAAGACCCAAGTTCCACCTGGGAAGGACAGTCTGAGAGAAAGGAGGCAAGCCACACCAGGGCCTGATCTGTGAGCCCAGGGTGTCACAGAGATGGGTGATCAGGATGTTGTGGTTTACTGTATCAAAAGCAGAAGAGAGGTCAAGAAGAATGAAGACGGAATGGGAGTCAAGATTTGAGAGCAGGTCTCCACAAGTGTTCAGAAGAGCAGTTTCCGTACCTCTGGATGCGCTAAAGCCAGACTGATGGTCATGGAGACAACCAACAGATTCAGTCTGGATGGTAAGTCAAGAGATGGAAAACTTCTCCAGGAGTTTTCCCAGGAAAGGAGCGATAGAGATCGGGCAGAAGGTTTTTTGAGCAGAGGGAGCACAAGAGTGCTTGAAAGAAGTGGGGAAAACAGCAGTGGTGAAGGAGAGGTTACAGAGATCTTCCAAGGCTGGAGCGAGTGTCAATGTTGTCCTTGATGGTTTTGGAAGGGCCTGGGGCCACCTGTTGGGAAGAGGCTTTCATAGACCGGACTTGTCTAGAGACTTCCTCAGGTGTGACAGGGGAGAGGGCAGAGAGAAGAGGGGGGAAAGGTGGGGATGGCCAAGGGGGGCCCAAGAGATGTGGGTGCCCGAGTGGGTGCAGAGCAGAGAGAGGTCAGCATGTTATGTGTTTGGCGGTTAAGTGTGCAGCCAGGGCCAAGCAAAGGGCCTGAGTGGGTACAGTAGAGGATGACACTGCTTTAGGGTTGGCCAGTTCCTTGCAGACTTTGAAAAGTTCAGCCATGTTAGATGCTGCGAAGGTGCAGGCTTGAATATGGACTCTTTTTGGATGGATGAGGAGTCTGTATTGCCTTTCAAGAAGGTGGCATGCCAGCTTGTCAGTGGTGGCACCGGAGGATCCCCATGTCTGTTCTGCTGCTCTGCACATGCGTTTAAGGGCAGTCAGATCAGAGTCGTACCAAGAGTTGCACTTTTTGGCAGGCCTCAGTCAGACCCTCATGATAGGGGAAAGAATGTCAAGAGTGTTGGAGATGGAAAGGTGAAACTTAGAGTGCTGTGTCAGGGTGGGAGTCCACCACAGGCATCGAAGGAGGATAGTAGGTGGAGGCAAAGGCAGCCACTGTCCCTTTTCATGGGTCAGAAGACCTTGAAGGTGGCAGCAGTGCAGGGTGTGCCAGTGCTAAAGGACAAAAGAGCTTCAAGCATGAAGAGAGAAGAGAGTGATAAGTCCAGGAGAGTGAGGTAGTGAGAGGAATAGAGAGGGATGTCTGTGGAGATTAGAGCTTCCAAGGTAAGTCCTGCAGTGTGTGCCTGGCCAGATGGTGGAATGGAGAGAGAAAGTCGCATAGGTTGCGTAAAGGTCCTGACGAGTCGGGAGAGTCAAGGTATATGTTAAGATCACCCAGCAGGAGGAGTTGGGGAGAGGATGAAAGGAGAGCAGAGGCCAGGTCTGCCCATTCCAAGAGGTAGAGGGTAGACTGGCCTGGCAGCCTATAGAAGTTGGCCAGAGTAAAGAGAGACAGGAGAGAGCCTGCAGACCAGGCATTCAAAGGTGGAGTAGACTCGAGTGGGAATAACAGTAACAGGGATTCACTCAGGCTACTCCGAGGAGAGTGCAGGCAAGGGAGCCAGGCAGGTTTATGCGTGGCAAGTGGGCCATGGTGAGAGAGTACATACGGTCAGGAAGCGGCAAGGGAGCCAGGGAGACCGTGGAAGCAGATGGCAAGAGAGCCCATGAGGAGGAAAGTTGATAAGGCAAGGGAGGTGCCTATCAAAACATGTAGCTACATCTTGATGTCAATAATGACATTTATTTTGGCTTTGCAGTCAGTAAACTTTCAGGACCTGTCTTTTCCAGATCATCCAAACCATTGATTGAATAGGGTCTGAATGGCTGTCTAAGATAATAGCGTTTCTCATACCTGCGATACATCAATGACTGCAGTGATGGGCCCAAGACTGAGGCACATCTGCCATTCTCCACCTTCATGTTGAGTTGTGTGGGGGCCATGAGGGTCATATTCCCCCCCCCCACCTTCTAGAATCCCTCCTCTGATCGACAAGTCGACCGCACTACCTACATCAATCTCTGTTGATCTGTAATTTCAGGAGCCAAACCTTTGTTATGCCTCCAAACTGTCCATAATATTTTGCATGATATCCAGGCTCCAAGTCTGGTAACTGCAGTCGCCACCAGGGTTGCACCAAACCCATTTTACCCAATAGTCACACCTGCAACAGTTGTGATGTCAGTGCTTTCTTTTTGTTTCCTCCTCCTCTTCAGTCTCTGCATCTATCAACACTTCATCCCTATAGTAGTCTCAGTTGTCGTGCTACACTGCACAATTGCTAATCTAATTACACTTAATGCTAGCAACACTAGCATTAGGGCTGCTGCCAATACTCCAGTCCATAAGCCAACCATGTTGGTATCCATGAAAATCTACAAGACAACCAACCTTTGTCCTTTCCTACAGTTTTAATTTCTGCCTCCACCTTCGTGTGCTGTTCAGAAAGACAGGTGAGGGACTCTGCCAGCATCTCATTGTCTTCATCATGGGCAGGAACAAATGTACAGCGAGAAAAAGCAATCTTGGTGCAAATCCCTCCCTCCATGACTGTCAGGTGATCTAGTTCATATCTATTCTGGAAGTTCATCAGCCTAACTGCTCTCAGCTCTTCCTTGATTGCGTTGAACCCCTTGAAGGTTCAGTTTTTTGTCGGCATCAGCTCCCAACAAGGTCCTCTAGGGTTTACACCACATTCAAGGGGAGCACAGAAAATGTGTGCTTTTACAAAGTAGTCATTCTGGCCCTCCCTTAATAGGAGCTCACATGGAAACATGTCAGAAATGTTTCTGGATCATCAGCAGTTTATCCAACTCATCACATTGCACCCTCTGCATCACGCAATGCCAAGATAGTGGGGGATCCTGATTTTTTACGTTGATTCACCAGGAGAGGATTTGTCTTACTGCCCCAGACATTGCTTGATTCTAAGAATTGCTTGGTCCGACCAGTCTGCTAGATGTGCTTCAAAATTCTTCCATGCCCGATTCAATTTACGGAACACGGACCAAGAGCCCACCCGCTTGTGAGTGGATTCAACTGTGCACACCTGCACTTCCAATTGCATTTGTACCAGCTTGCATTCCCTGGTAAAGGCGGAGGACCTGCTGATTGGCTCCCCTCTGACCACCACCTTGGTAGCGTCACAGAAAACCCTCATTGGGTGGACCATGCCGAGATTTTCTTTGAAGAAAATAAAAATAATTAATTATGCAATTTCCTGACAATACCTGGTCCCTCAATATCAGATCACAGCCTCCAGGGACATCTGATCCATGGTGGCCTACCCACAATCGCCAATGCTAGTACCACTGGGGCATGATCCAAAAAGGACAGTGTACCAATTTCCACCCTCCAAATAACCTGATAGAGCGCTAGGAATCGGCAACTAGTCAATTCTGGAGAAAACCCAACGTATGTGAGACAAGAATGAGAAATCACTCTCCTCCCCATTTAATTAACTGTGCATCGGCCACCCACAATTCACATAGGAAGGCCAGAAACACAATAGCGCATTTATAATCTGTTCTGGTCGGCTGTAGACTGTCAAGAAGCAAATTTGGAACCAGTTTGAACCCCCTTATCTGAAATCCCTCTGTGAATGCCAATGCTTGGGTAATGAAAACCTCCAGAAAGCTATGCAGCCCATTAATGGGCATATACAGAGAAATAAAGGTACATTTTTGCTCAACTGAAGACCCTTCACCCATATCAACCTTCCCCACGGGAGCCCCCAGGACACTAACCTTCATGAACAGCATATCACATGCCACCAGGATGGGACCCCCACACCCTTTATTACTTATCCTCCACTCAAAGCAAAGAATTGCCGTGGGACAGCCCGAATTCGTTTTTCTGAAGCAGGTGGGTCTCTTGTAGGAATACTACAGAGACCGACAATTCTGCCTTCTCCCGGATGATCAACTTCCTTTTCACAGGGAAATTCAGACCCTGCACACTCCATGATCCAAACATATCCTCCTCACCCGACAGGCCAGGGGCATGGACCGAATGATAAATCGCCAAGGCAAGCTAGAATACTCTAAAGAGTTTTGTGCCTGCAACACAGTAGTCACTAAACCCACACCCTCCATACGCACTTCTGCAACATTTGCCAACCGCACAGTCCATTTTCCACAATCAATACGCTCCCCACCCAACTAAAGCAAAGCCCAAAAGAATATAAGGTTAACACTCAAAACCTTAGCAATGAGTATACCGACTTGTGGGGGGGGGGGGGGGGGATTTACAACCACATTTTTTTGTGAACTCCCTCTGCCAAGGAACCATTGATGTAGCCACCCTTGCATCTTGAGACAGCAGGAAAGCGGCTGAGCAGGATGAGCAGCCACTGAGATGCCAAAGCAAGTTATAGATAGCAGCAGAGGGCCATCACAGTCCCAGATTTTATTATTGCTCTGCTACTCGTGCCGAGGGCCTCTAGGCTTACGGGACCTCTACTACTACTTTGATGCTTCAGAAGGCAGCAGGGGTGGGGGAGAAGCAGTGTCCCCACCTTCCCCCAGACTTGCCTCCCAGCATCTCAATAGGTGCTCCCCGCCATCATAGTTTTAACAGCCCAATGCTTGTCTCTATATGATTTCTCCTTATGCCTCAGCCATTTTGTCATCGGACAAAGCACCTTCCTTTTGCTCAATGTCATGGCCACCAGGTCCCAGAATAGTGACCGTGAGGTTCCTGAACACGAGCACGCAGCCAACATTAGGTGGTCCTTCATGGAGTAAAAATGTACATGTGTCAACACATCTGGCAGTCTATCTTGATTTGTGACTGACCTGGTCCTCATGCAGTGGGTCCAATCCAGTTAAACTGGAATCTATGGTGAGACCCAGTTATTGTTCTTTATTTGTACACGATTCTTAAAGAATTGTTACAACAGTAAAATAAATAATTTCATATTAATACAATTTAAAATCAAAGTGTACAATATCTTTTTTTTTTTTTTTTTTTTTTATTAAAATGTTACGTTTGACTTATCAAACTTTTCATTTGTATTTCTGCTTCTACTCTTCTTACCACAAGTTTTTATTCCGATTTTTCTTTTACGGTTCTTTGTTGATTTCAATCCAAAATTTGATCACTGTAATGATCAGCGATTGGTTGTTTCCTTGGAGCAACATTGCCCATCGCTCTTCAGTTGACATTCGGTGATTGGATATTTTAAAGAAATCTCTAAATAGTTCACGTTTATTTATTAGCCTTGGGCACACCATGATTAGGTGAAATAATGTTTCTGGTTCTGTAGGGTCTTTACAGTAACGACAGGATGGTGAAGTACTATGTGTTCGATCTCTCTTCACAACTCCACCTTAATATGAACATACACTTGACATAAAATGTAAAAAGTTTACATTTATAGCACCCTACCAATCTTCATCAATTTATAGTTTTGTATCCGTTAGAGCGCACATCTAAAATACATTAACTCCCATTTCACTAAAATGAGACCTACTATACTGCTACTCCATTCTTACTATAGATACTAAACAGCTGGAGAGCCCCATCATCCATACTGAATAGTCTTATGTTATATCAGCAATCGACTGGCCCAGTATGAAATGGCAAAAGTATCACCAAGTCCAGGAGCTCATCTCTCACAGATAAGGGAATGCCGCGTATACGGACATTGTTTCTACAGGAACGATTTTCAGCATCTTCTTGCTGGTTTTTCAATGCCTAGCATCAGCCCCCTCTCCTCCCCCCACAAGAGCTCCATCTGTCGCACCCATTCACCCACCTCATAGACCTGCTCACATACCATGTTCTCCACTTCATACTCCACCGCCGAGACAGTTATCCAGCACAGTGATTTTCGAGATAGTGCTGCTGTGCTGATCTCTCGATTTCCCTGAGCAGGTCTTTCAAATCAGACTTGTTGGAAAGGATGCCCGGACCTGGCATAAATCAGAGGCATGGACCTGTGCTGCCACCACCTCCGAACGCTTGGCTTGATCAACTGGATGTAGTATTGAGCCGATGTGTCTCTCCCCCCCATCCCTCCCCGGTTGGCCACCTTTGCTATCTTGGCAGGACCTTTCGCTTTTCTGAGGTCAGTGTGCTGAGGGAAGTAAACCGTACCCAGACACTGGCCCCTGCGCGTCCCCCACACCAAAGCAAAAGGTCCTGACAAGATGGCAAAGTCCTGCACACTGCTGTGCCAGGCGTCCCCTCCAGTGGGGGGGCCGCGTTAATGCCAGGGCTCACCCGCTATTGAGGAAACCAAGCTGCCCCCAAGTACAGCCATCAGGGAGACCCCAGAAGAATGCAAGATAGTGTGGCAGGAGGAGCAAAGCTGGATGCAAATGTCAGCCCCCAGCCAAGGCCGACCGCCCCGCCTCAAACCTCACATGGGACACCAGGCTGTCCTTCAACAAGCCACTCACTCAGGTACTACCGCAACCCGAGTCCACCGTGTCTGCCCTGCATGGGGATCTCTTCATGGGCTGCCTGACAAGCTCCAGTGGAGAGAGGTGGGCTGCCAGGACCTGCCTCACCTCCCTCAATGGCTCCAGGTCAGGATCTCGGTGACCATCATGCTCTTCCAGGGCCATCAATGGAGGCCTAATCCAGCTCAGAGACACCCTCCATCTTGCACGCCCACAAGCAGAGACAAACTTGGTCTCCAATATGTCCCTTCCCAGGGGCGTAGGACGATGAAAACTCTGGGAAGTCACCACTAAATGCCCAGCGCCATCATCTGCGCACCAGTAGGTGGTCTGAGCAGGGAACCAACAAGTTTATCGCCCCTCACAATGTCCAAGGCTCTTAAGAATCCATCCAGTAGGTTGGCGCTCCTAGCCACGTCGCAGATTGTTGTGGTCTCTTTGCAAGTGTCACTGAACCTCAGCACCACACTACACATTTGTGGAGGGTAACCCAACCGTTTTGCCACTACACATTGGTAAACAGTGGCATTTCAGGACCCTGGTTGGACTTTGATGAACAGTTGCTGGGTTGCCAGGGAACAAAGGTGTGCTCTTGTCCTAGAGAGCACAGATTGACACAGGCTGGTCTCATCCTTACATTGTATGGAAAGCATTGAAGCAATGGCTCGGCTTCAATAACGCATTAGATTCAGCAGTCAAATCTGAGCCCATCAGCTTTCTAAAATAAGTAAGCAGTGAACGGTTTGAAGATGATCAAATGCATCCTGGTTTCAATGCCAACATTGCCAGGAATGGCCGACTTTTAGGGAATGAACACCAAGCCTTCAGGAGACTTCAAACATGGTGCTCACAACATGCTACAGCTCGACATATCCAACTAGTACATACCCCGCGACAGACCAGGCTGTAATGAAATTGCAAAGCAGTCCATGAATGACCAAAGAAGTCCCTAGTAATCAGTCGAGGTTATAAAGCAACAGGAGTCGCAGGTTGTGATTCTGGAAATGCATCGGAACAGGGCCTCCATAGACTTGTCCTTTACTGTTTTTATTATGTGTTCTGTCATGTTTTCCATGCAGGAGTTCATGTGGGACTCCTGGTGGTGCAGCCCTCTCTTTTGGTTTGGTGTACAGACCCATGGGATACCCTTATGGCTCCCATGGGTGGGGGTACAACCCTGTGTCCCTAGTGTATGTTTTTGGGCACCTGTGGGTGGCCCACAGAGCAGGGTATGGGCTGGTGGCAGCTGCGTGCTCAACTGATAGGTGCCCTGAGCGTCCTCCATTTTGGGATGCCCAGGCCCTTTCATTGGAATTGGTAGATTTCTGATGGAGACAAGATGGCCCTGTGGTCTCTTGCCTTCCATCGCCTGTTACTTTGAACTTCCCAAAGTCCAGGGAAGCCCTGACTCTGTCCCTTCCCCCCAAATGGCTGTTGGGTGGAAGTTCCATATATGGTAGTGTGGAGGAAGTGCCGACCAGACTGGCTGGAGCCTTAAACGACTGTATAGAGTGTCTGACGAATCTACACTTCTTGTTGTGGGTATCTGGTGGTTGACACAATGACTGAGACAGCCCTGCCCAAAACTGGTATGAATGCAGTGTGTAGTGTTGAATCCCGTGGTACTTGTCCAAATCCACATTCTGTGGTAGGAGTGTCTGGATGGAGAAGAAAGGCCTGAATGCACTGTGTGCCTGATTGGCTGACTGACAATGCCCTTCGAAGTGATTGGATGCTCAAGTGTGACCCTGCAGAATGAATGGGAGATCAACAGTATATCTGGGGACCTCTCACGGCTAGGAATTGTGTTCAGAAGCTGAAGTCCAAACTGCGAAGAGTAACTGGAGTGAAACTGAAGCTTGACCTTGAAGCCCTGCTGGAAGAGAAGTGCTTTTGCTCTCCTTCATCAATCTGAAATCTGCTGTGTCTCCAAGGACTGACCCATAAAGGACCTGGTAAGGCGCCCTCTTCCTGAGCTACAAGGGACCATTGTGCACCAGCTGAGTTTTGCCAAAGCTCCCTAGTAGACAGACCTACGAAAGGCTGCCAACCGGAGACTGGGGCTGCCGCAGAATCCCAAAGAGAAGCACCCAGACCGTTGTCAGTCACCGTCAACAACATCTGTCGCCAACCGGCGCCACCATGCACCTGTTGCCTAAGCACTTTCAATCCAAGGACGCTCTTGCCTGCACCATTGCCCGTCTTATCCCGATGGAGAAGGCCAGGCCGTCGACGCGCCGAGGAGCATCCACCGGTGGGTTTCCCACCACCCAAAGACACCGACGACTCGACACCCTTGCTGGGCCACAGTTCTTCAAACTCTTTGCGGTCCAGAACTAGCGACATCAAGGTGCCCCGCACACCGCTTCCTTGCAGGACGTTTATGCTTTCCCCATCGACGAGCACCGCTAGGAAAGAAGCTGTCACTTCACTGCCGTAGTTCACCCTGTTCTCCGTCGGACATTCAACGACCCATGACTCCTGCCTTAAAGGGAAGGCACTCAAGAAGGACCGTCGATTCCCAGACAAGGAAAACTACAACGCCAGGGGGTTGCTGAACTATTGGAAAGACTCTTGTGAACAATATATGGACTGGGCTTGTGATATATCTTTATTCTACAGGTTGTCCAGGTTTGGGGGGGGATCTCCACACAGAACTGTGTCTAGGTAACAGGGCCAGTATTCTGCCAATTGTTCTGACCAACTGCTTTCCTCTTCTATCTATTGTTGGTTGCCTTTACGAACTGGTTTGTGTGACATTTAACCGTACAGTTGATGCACTTTAAAAGAGATCTAATAGTAATTGTGGTACCACATAGACATGTAATTTGCCATTAAAGATAACCGAGTACAAAGTGAGTTATCGTGATATTGTACATAACCTTGAATATTAATTATATAAAGACTGCGTTTTAATGAATACAGTGTGCAGACATTCCTTTGTGGGTGCTTGGGGACTACACTGTACTTAAGAACCAGCCCGCATCACCTGAGAAGCTAGGCCTGGATTGCTCAACCACATACCAATAATAAAGAATCTTGGCAGGGGTCCTCTGTGCCTCTCCTCTACCAAATAGAGAGCAGAAGTACAGACCCCCCCCACCCTCACCTCTGGTCTTTACAGCTGGTGGCAGAAGTGGGGTGCTTATGGTTTTAAGAATCAGTGTATAACCATGCCACTTACATGGATATCTGCACTTTGTTAAATTAAGGTTTAGTGGTGTACAAGGGTGTCCAGTCATCATATCGAATACAAAATTTCGAATGTCAAAAA
This sequence comes from Ambystoma mexicanum, assembly GCF_040938575.1. NCBI lineage: Eukaryota > Metazoa > Chordata > Amphibia > Caudata > Ambystomatidae > Ambystoma > Ambystoma mexicanum. The sequence goes on along the minus strand of NC_090921.1, from coordinate 176,067,917 downwards.
AGTCGAATCAAAAATGTCGAAAAAAAAATGTCAAATTATTTTTTTTTTTCGATATTTTTTTGGGCTCTAGTTTATATATAAAAAATAGGTAAAAACAAAAAAAATAAAAAAGAAAAAAACGGGGGTTGGGGGAGAACCCCCCCCCCCCCGTTTCGAAAAAAAAAACGTCATAAAAAAAAAAATTCAACATTATTTTTTTCGACATTTTTTTTTTCCACTTTCGAAATTTTTGATTTCGAAATTATGTCTATAAACCGTGTACAAGATAACTGCATTACAAGCAATGGAATCTATTGCGAATGGTAAACTGACTCAGATTACCTTAGAGGCTCTTCAGAGTGCTTGTGAAGCCAGGGAGTTACTTTGTGGATAGGTCTAGGGCTGAGCTGATAGCTGCCCTGGTGAACTACTAGACTGATGGTGAAACTCTTGAAGGGGGGGGATGCAACAAATGAGGACTCTGCCCCGGGGGTTGTCACTGGATCGGTTTTGGGAATAACACCATTCCTGCTGCCTCTGTTCCGAACCCCAGCAATTCCTTGGAACTTGAGTTATTAAGGGTGAAATTGACCTTTGAATATTGCAAGTTGGAAATAGATGCTGAACTTAAGAAAGAGGAGCTGGCACAGCAAGTGGAACGCAGGATCTTGAATTCAGTGACAAGGACACTGAATGTAAGCAAATACAGTTAGGGAAAGCTCGAGTGGAGACTTCAGCTAAACCCGTTCAGAGTGTCAGGTCCCCAGCAACCAGGTTTATGAAAGATTTGGTTGTGTGTTTACGGAGGGTTATGATATCTTCCAATGGATTGAAGCATTTGATATGGCTTGTGCAATTCATGATGTTGATAAGAAAGATTGGTCTAAGTGTTTGTTAAGCAGAGTTCCTCAGACTGGGTATGACTGTATTCTGAAACTGAGTGTGGAAGAAGGGAGTCAGTATGAGTGCATGAAGTCTGCTTTGATTGCCAAGTTTGGCAAGACACCGACCCAATACCTTAAAAGGTTCAGGGATTTTAAGAAACAAGAGAATGTGTCTTGGGTTGACTAGGTGAGTGCAGCGCACATGAACATGATGCAGTTGGATTGATGGTTACAAAGTGAAAACATTTGTTGAATTGTCCCATGTTTTGTTTTTTGAGCATTTTTCAGAAGCCTGTTCACCAGACCTGCATCAGTATGTTGCTGACCACAACATTTTGGACCCCTTTAAGCTGGCTAGGTTGGCTGACATGTGGGTCTCCCACCGGGTGTCCCCTAAGGAATCCAGTGAGAAGTACAAAGAAAAGGGGACCTCTCAGAAAGCTGAGGAATCCCAGAAGCAATCAGTCGGGTAAACCAAAACCTTCCGCTCCTAAGACCCAAAAACCTAGTGGGGATACGTCTGTTGTGGGTGGGAGTAAGAGTAGTGGTCAGCCTGGGGCAAAGCAGGGTCCCAGTGGTTCCAGTACCATACCTCACACTCCAGGCACTTGTTGGGATTGTGGGGCTCTGGATCACAGAAGGGGTGACCCCAAGTGTAAGGGTAAGGCACTTGGAGTCCAGGCCGTCAGCCTGACCTACCCCTACTCCGCACCTGAGGTGGAGGCCACTGTCCTCCCCTCCTCTACCGGGATCACATTTGGTGCCCCCGTAGAGATTTCCTTAGTGTCCCTTGGGGCCTGGGACCAGTATGCAGAAGTACTGGCAACTATCCCACAGAACACCCGTAGGTTTTTGAGAAGGGTCCTCTTGAATGGCCAGCCTTCTACTGGTTTGAGAGACACTGGGGCAAGCCGGACAGTGGTGGACAGGACCCTGCTTAAGCCAGAGGACTATGTAGGTGCTCCTCTGAGCACCACCAGGTTAGCTGGTGGGCCTCCCAAATTATCACCTGTAGCCTTAGTCAACATTACAATTGGAGACAAGACAGCAAAGCTTCCGGTCCTGGTTCAGGACAACGTTCCTGTAAACATTTTGTTACGCAACGATTTGTTCATGTTGGGGATGATCACAGATGGTCTACCCATGGCTGCTGTGGCGGTCACCCAATCGCAAATCACACAGGGTCCGGCTGCGAGTCCAGTACCCTCACCAACAGGGAAACCCAAGGCGCAAAGGAAACGGACGAGTAAGAAGGCCACCTATGTGGAGGGGGCTCCTCTTCCTGCTGTTCCGACAGCACCCATTGGGATCCATGCTCCAGATGGGCTGGGTCCAGTGGTAAACCCCGTCTCAACTCCTGTGGGAGAATAGCCAGAAGACTTTTCTGTGGGAGAGGTACTCAACCCAGAGGACCACCCCGACCTTCAATGCTTGTTAGCATGAACGGGGACCTTCCCGGGCAGACTTCTTAAGGGTCAGAGAGAGGGTCTAAGAAACCAGGCCCTGTCGCAGGCACAAGGAGAAGTGCTGAGGACATTCCGAATCTATTGGGTGTGCTTCTTGTTAGTGAGCCCACTAAGCCTGAACCTGGTGCCCTCAAGAGGTTGGTGGTACCCCAGGTTTACAGGCCCTTCCTGCTGCAGTTGGCGCATGAGGTGCACTTAGCTGGTCATCTTGGACCCAAGAAGACTAAGCAGAGGCTCTCTGCCCATTTATACTGGCCACAGATGGGAGTAGAAGTGGAGTCCCACTGCAGGACCTGCCCAACTTGTCAGTTGTCTGGCAAGACTGGAGGCAGAGTCATTGTCCCAATGCAACCATTGTCAGTGGTTGGCACACCATTTGAGAGGGTGGGCATCGACATAGTCGGTCCCCTTGACCCTCCCACTTCAGGTGGACATCGGTTCATTCTAGTCTTGGTCGATCATAGCACCAGGTACCCTGAGGCTATACCCCTTCGGACTGTAACTGCCAAGGTGGTTGCCAGGGCCCTCCTGGGCATTTTCACCCGTGTTGGATTCCCCAAGGAGGTTCTCTCTGACAGAGGATCCAACTACATGTCTAGTTACATGAAAACCATGTGAAAAGAGTGCAGGGTAACCTATAAGTTCTCCACCTCTTACCACCCCCAGACCAATGCTCTGGTTGAGAGATTTAATAAAACTCAAGGGAATGCTAGGCGCTTTGGAAGAGCCCCTACGGAGGAAATGGGATCTCCTCCTGCCATGCCTGCTGTTCGCTTACAGAGAGGTACCTCAAGAGGGTGTTGGTTTCAGCCCCTTTGTTACTCTTTGGACATCCCGTGAGGGGGCCCCTTGCCTTGATCCAAGAAGGTTTGGAGGCCACCCCTCCAGGTCCCGCCAAGCAAGTGGGGGACCTCAGATGGAAGATGACACAGATGATCGATCAGGCGACAGCAAATCTCAAGGCCAGCCAGGAATTGAATAAGTACTGGCATGGCCTTAAAGCATCGCAAGTGGATTGGAGTCCGGGACAGGAGGTCCTTGTGATGGAGCCTACCAAGCCTCGAGCTTTGGCAAATTAAGTGGACTGGACTCTTCAGGATAATCTCCAAGATGGGCGAGGTCAATTACCTGGTTGATATGGGAGCCCCTGGGATTGCCCCTCAGGTATTCCATGTTAACAGGCTCAAACCTTTCCACAGGTGAGCAGAAGTCTCATGTCTCTTGCTAGCTTAAGAGCAAGAAGAGGATGAGACTGAGCCCCTTCCTGATTTGCTGTGCCTGTCAAAAGCAGGTTCTACCTTATGTCAGATACCGTTAAGAACCACATCCAGGCTGAGGTCGCCAAGATGTTGGATCTGGGTGTCATTCAACCCTCAACCAGTCCCTGGTCCAGTCCCGTGGTCCTTGTCCCCGAGGCAAGTTCCCAGGCAGGCACCAAGGATTGGAGGTTCTGTGTGGACTACCAAGGAGTCAATTCTGTCACCAAAACTGACGCGCACCCATTGCCCCGGGCCGATGAGCTCGTGGACACCATAGGTGCTGCCAAATTTGTGAGCCCCTTTGGCCTTACCTCAGGCTATTGGCAAATAGCTCTTACGGACCATGCCAAGGAAAAGACAGCGTTCTCAACCCCCAAGGGACTCTACCAGTTTAGGGTCAAGCCCTTTGGGTTGAAGAATGCCCCTGCCACCTCCCAGAGATTAGTCAATCATGCACTCAGTGGGCTGAGGCCTTTTGTGTGGCCTACTTGTTGTCTACAGTTACACCTGGGAAGAGCATACAACACATCTGGATAGGGTGTTGCAGGCCTTGAAAAGGGCTAACCTCACTATCAAGGCCACCAAGTGCCAGATAGCGCAGGGGGGAAGTCACGTATCTTGGTCATGGGTTATGAGGGGGTCAAATCCAACATCTCCCCAGTAAAGTACAGGACGTACACGACTGGGAGCCTCCCACTACTCAAACCCAGGTGAGAGCCTTTTTGGGCCTCACTGGGTATTATCGTAATTTCATGGTGGACTATGGAACCATAGCTGCATCTCTGACTTCACCCAAACAGCCTAGGAAGGTTAATTGGACAGAAGACTGTCAGAGGGCCTTTAATGGCTTGAAAGAAAGTGTGTAGGGCACCCGTGTTGTGTGCGCCTGATTTCAGCAAGTCCTATATCGTTCAAACTGACACCTGCGACACCTGAATTGGAGCAGTCTTGTCCCAGTTAGATGACAAAGGAAGAGAACATCCGATCTTCCTCAGTAGACAACTTAAGGGTATAGAATGTAGGTGGGCTATGGTTGAGAAGGAATGTTTTAGCATAGATTGGAGCCTTGGGCGTTTTAGACACTACCTTACCGGGTCTACCTTCAAGGTCCAAACCGATCATAAGCCCCTGAGTGGCTTATGCAGATGAAGGGTGAAAACCCAAAGCTGCTCCGGTGGTCCATTAGCCTGCAAGGGCTAGACTTCACCATAGAGCATAGGCCAGTGAAGAGTCACGATAATACAGATGGCCTTTCCAGAAGGTAGGTTGACCGTCTGGATGAGGGGGTCTATCCCATGGGAGATTAGGCACCCTAACCGCAATCTGGGGGGCGGGGAGGTGACCGATACTGGAAATGCATTGGAGGGACAGGGCCTCTGTATCCTTGTCCTTTACTGTTTTTATCGTGTGTTCTGCGCAGGAGTTCATGTGGGACTCCTGGCAGTGCAGCTCTCTTTTGGTTTGGTGTAGAGACCCATGGGTAGGGGCTACAACTCTTTGCCCCTAGTGTATGTTTTTGGGCACCTGTGTGTGGCCCACAGAGCAGGGTACAAGCTGGAGGCAGCTCTGTGCTGAATTGACTGGTGCCCTGAGCGTCCTCCATTTTGGGATGCCCAAGCCCTGTCATTGGAATCGGTAGTTTCCTGATGGAGACAGGATGGCCCCGTAGCCTCTTGCCTTCTATCGCCTGTTACCTTGATCTTCCTGAAGTCCCGGGAAGCCCTGGCTCTGTCCCTCAATCCCCGCAACCCCTCAAGAGTCGATTGGGTGGAAGTTCCATATATAGTAATGTGGGGAAGTGCCGATCAGACTAGCTGGAGGCTTCCCAACGACCGTATGTTGTGGGTACGCCTGTGGGTGGGACCTGGGTGAATGGAGTGTGAGACGAATCTACACTTTTTGTTGTGGAGGTCTGGTATCTGGTGGTTGACAATGACGGAGACAGCACTGCCGGAAACTGGTATGAATGCAGTGTTGAATGGCATGGTACTTGTCCGAAATCCACATTCTGTGTTGGAGTGTCTTGATGGAGTAGAATGGCCTGAATGCACCGTGTGCCTGATTGCCTGATTGGCTGACTGCCCTTTGAAGTGATTGGATGCTCGAGCGCGACCCTGCAGAATGAATGGGAGAATAGTATATCTGGGGACCTCTCACTACTAGGAATCGTGTTCAGAAGTTGAAGTCAAAACTACAAAGAGTAACTGGAGTGAAACTGAAGCTTGACCTTGAAGCCCTGCTGGAAGAGAAGAAGTGCTGTTGCTCTCCATCGATCTGAAAGCTGCTGTGTCTCCAAGGACTGACCCAGAGAGGACCTGGTAAGGCGCCCTCTTCCCAAGCTACGAGGGACCATCGTGCACCAGCTGATCTTTGCCAAAGCTCCCTGGTAGACCGACCTATGAAGGGCTGCCATCCGGAGACAGGGACTGCTAGGAAATACCAAAGAGAAGCACCCAGACTGTTGTCCGCCACAGTCAACGACCGCAGTCACCGACCAGAGCCGCCGTGCTCCCGTTGTCTAAGAACTTTCGATACAAGGACGCTCTCGACTGCACCATTGCCAGTCTTATCCCGCTGGAGAAGGGAAGGCTGTCGACACGCCCAGTAGCATCCGCGGTGGGTTTCCCACCACCCAAAGACCACAGACACGCCATCGACTGGACGCCCTTGCTGGACCACAGTTCTTCAAACTCTTTGTGGTCCAGAACTAGCGAAAGAGGTGCCCCGCATGCCTCTTCCTTGCGGGACGTTTACGCTTTCCTGTTAACCAGCACCGCTAGGAAAGAAGCTGCCACTTCACCGCCGTAGTTTACCCTGTTCTCCGTCAGACGTTCAACGCCCCGTGACTCCTGCCTTAAAGGGAGGGCACTCCAGAAGGGCCGTCGATTCCCCGACAAGGAACGCTACAACGCCAGGTACTTTGGGGTTGCTGAACTATTGGAAAGACGGTGAACAATATATGGACTTAGCTTGTGATATATCTTTATCTTACAGGCTGCCCAGGTTGGGGGGGGGTGGGAGGGGGATCCCCACACAGAACTGTGTCTAGGTAACTGAGCCAGTAGTCTGCCAATTGTTCTGACCAACTGCTTTCCCCTTACATCTATTGTTGGTTGCCTTTACAAACTGATGCGTGACATTTAATCGTACAGTTGATGCACTTTAAAGAGATCTAATAGTAAATGTGGTACCACGTAGACTTGTATATTTGCCATTATAGATAACCAAGTACAAAGTGAGTTATCGTAATATTGTACATAACCTTGAATATTAATTATATAAAGACCGCATTTTAACTAATACAGTGTGCGGACATTCCTTTGTGGGTGCTTGGGCACTACACTGTACTTAAGAACCTGCCCACATCACCTCTTGAGAAGCTAGGCCTCGATTGCTCGACCACGCACTAATAGAGAATCTTGGCAGGGGTCCTCTGTGCCTCTCCTCAATAGAGAGCAGAAATACCATCCCACCCTCGCCCCCCGGTCTTTACACAGGTCACATTGTCTCGAAAGACCTTTTCAGGAATCTCACAATTATTCTTCTGGCACGAATACACTGCTGGAGAAGGAACCCACTTTCAATAGTTATGCAACCATGCCTTGGCTTGCTTATGTTTTCTCCCTACGTCCCCTAGAGCTTTTCAGTAGAGCATCATGGAAAACAGGTAACTGCAGATTCCAGAATGAGAAAAGCATTCGAAATTGGCTGTACGGGGGCACTGTTGAACAGCCTGCAAGATGGCTGCCTAGCTTTCTTGCTCCGTGGCCCGGCTGCTGTTCATCCGCCTATATCAGCGGTTCTACATCTCATCCGAGGTTGATATTGCGAGCATTGTGCTGCCGGTTTAATTGGCGACACTTTGATATCTTTTGGGCGAGGATTGGAGTTCGGGCTGCTCTGGTGCTGTGCTGCCCGCCGGACGGCTGAGGCCTCTTGCCGCGTGATCGAGCTGCGGCCCTGGTCGCTGGGGTCCCCCGGGAGTTGGGTCTCCTGCCCCGTCTGGCTGCCCTGCTGTGTGGAGTCCTGACACTTGGGCTGCGGCCCAGAATCTCTCCCTGCCCGCCCAGCTTCGTGACCAGGCAGCGCTTCCTCCTCCCGGCCCCGCTCTCCCTGCTGCCCAGTACCCAGTGCCGTCGCCGGCCTAACCCGACTCCTCTCCCCGGCCTGCTTCTGGAGAGGTACGGGGACGGGGGCGGGCCCGGCAACATCGACCTGCTGGGGCCGCCGGAGCGGCTCCCCCCGCTGGACTGCTGACTTCGCGGGATCTGGGCGGCCCACTCTTGCTCCGGCTGCCGGATAGCTGTGCCCCCCTTGGGCCTCCTCGATTGTGTCCTCTGCCTGCGGCCCCGACGACCCGTGGTCCCCGGAGGCAGCCGTCCTGACCTCGCGGGCTGCCCGGCCCCTCCGCCCGCCTGTGCTGTGGTCTCCTGCTTCTTCGGAGTCGGCCCTGGTGCACAGGTGCCTTCATTTCCCCGGCCGGCTCTCCCTATGGCCCAGTACCTTCGGTTCGCCAGCACGGCCTCCTCCTCGCGCCCGGCGGATCCTGCCCCTCCTCCGGCCGCCGCTCATTGCACATCACACTGCGGGGCCCGCTGGAGCGGACCCCCGCAGCTCGGATGCCAGGCCCTTCTGTCTGGCGGCTTCTCCGCCGGGTTCTTTCACCCCGTGGGGTGGCCCTGGTCCTCCGGTGGTGGTGAGGCTCTACGGCTGGTCCCTCCTGGGCTGCCCACAGATCCTGGTGGGGCCGTACTGGATTTGGCCCGCTGCCGGCACCATATCCACCAGTCTGCTAATTACAGGTGAGGAGTAGGGGGCCCCATCACTGCTGCTTACCGCTCCCTCCAACTTCTCAATCCTGGGGGTGGCGGCCTACCTTCCTCGCAGGACACCATTGCCCCCACATCTGCCCGATTGCTGTGAGACTATCGGCTTTAATCCTTGCTGAGCCTGCCCAACGGGCAGCCCGTGGGTCATTGCTCTGGTCCTGCTGTTCCCACTGCCGCCCTCTTCCTATTACCCTGCCGCCTGGGGCACCTTGTCTGCTGTCCCAGGTACAGCATCCTTCTGGTGCTCTACACAGCGGGCACTCTGTGTTAACGACCCGACTGGATCTTTGATGTGCCTTTCTCGGCGGTCTCCCCTCTATAATCCCCTACCACTACTGCCAGCTGGACGCACTGCTCCTTCTTGCACAGTGATACCTGTACCCCGCAACGCACCTGCCTACTGTATACCTCGCTCTAATCCCTATACAGTGGTTGGTCCTGCGTGGGTTGGGAGGCTTGCCCCCTCCCGGAACCCTTGCCCCCAATTGCCCTGTGGCCTGGTACGTACATTCTGCATAACAGCCCACAGGGATCTTGGTGTGTCGCCGAATATGTCTGGCAAGTCACGTGGGGCCAACAAAACTGGGGCGATGGACAAATATGCCAAAAACCTCTCTAGACAGGAGCAGGGGGGGCTGCCTTGCCTCAGGACGACCCGGATACTCCCTCTTCTTTCCCTCAGCCAGATCTTACAACACTGATGAAGTCTCTGGCAAAGAACTTTGCATCTTTTCATGAAAAATTAGATGATATAAAACGCCAGTGTAGCCTCACTACGCACCAAATTGGATCAGCATGGCACTAGGCTGGTTGAGGCCGAGACCAGGATTGGGGCCAATGAGGATGAGGTGCACTTGCTCCAAAGCACGGTTTCTGACTTGGTGCGCGATATGGAGCAGGTCAAGGCGAAGTGTGACGACTTAGAGTCCAGATCCCGCAGGAACAATATCCGCATTGTGGGGGTCCCGGAGGCGGACCTCAAAGGCAAAATGGAATATGCTGTTGAAAATCTCCTGAAAGACCTTTTGGGCAATCATGAACCCTCCCCGTTTTTCAATATTGAACGCGTTCATCGCGCACTGGCCCCCCCCCCCCGTTCCAAGCCGGGCGATTTCCCTCGACCAATCGTCGTTAAGGTTCTCAGCTTCAGAGATAGGGATCATATTCTACGTTTGGCTCAAGAAAAGGATGAACTTCTCAGACTTCTCTGTCAATGTCCAAATGGAGCGCAGACAATTCAATGGTGTGAAAAAACTGCTCCGGGAGAGGAGGGTGGAGTATGCCATGTTGTTCCCCGCAAGGCTGAAGCTCACCCACCGCAATAAGTTGTACTTTTTCACAATCCCAGAAGAGGCAGTGAAATTTATTGAGTCCCATATTCCTCTCCCTGGTCCAGTGGACGAATCAGTGGAGGAGGGTTGAGCTGGTTGGTCTGGCCCCCAAGGCCTAAATCCTTTATTGTACCGGTGGCATGCTCGCCATCTGCATTTGCCTTGCCATCTCATGAATCCTTTGTCTTGCATATCCTTTGTTTGGTGTAACTTGTTGTAATGTCTCCTGAAACTTAATATGTGACACCGGGGTACGATCTACGGTATATTGCACTGACCATTGGGGTCCTCTATTTCTATACCTTCTGTTAACCGTACTCTGCTGTGGTGTCTCCTGGAAACTTACCATGTTTACCGCTGTACGTTACACGGTGTATACCACCGATCTGTCATCTCAGTTGGGCCCACGGAAGCAGCGACCCCTGCTGCAGTTGCAACGCCGAGTTTTGCCTGTTCTGATCATTGGTTGCGCCCCAGTTGGGTGTGTGAGCAAGTGGTGCCCTGTTGGGTTTGGCACGCTCGCCTTGGATCTTTGGGTGGGTATTTGGGCACTGCTGTGTTGGGGGAGGCAGTGAGGCAGGGGGGGGATACAGTTGTGGGATGTTATGGTAAAAATGGCAAGGTAGTAGTGGCTCATGGCGCGATGCAGCGTGTCACTGTATTGGTGGCTGACACTTATTCGACAAACTATGTCACGCGTTACTTGGATCCCCCCCCTAAAACGCTACTGAATGGCTATTAGGCTAATGTCAGAGGGCTCAGCAACTTTGCGAAGGTGCGCAGGATTACTGCATATGTCCAGCGACACGGGGTCAAAATACTTCTCTTGCAAGAAACCCACGCCCTCCCACACCTCTCGTCCTCTCTTGCCCCGGAATGGGGCCCCAACAAATATTACACAGTGTACTCCTCACAGTCCAGGGGTGTCCACCTTGATTTACAAGTCCTTGGAATTCTCCCTGCGCACCAGCCACATAGATACTGAGGGCAGGTACGTGATCCTCCACTGTTTCCTTGCTAATACTGAATGCCTTCTCGTTAACACATACGCCCCGAGCATTGATGCACCCGATTTCTTTGATCGCGTTATCGAAATCCTCCTAGGATTATGTCGGGGTTCCAATTATCGGGGGGGAGGGGACATGAATCTCATTCTAGACTCTGAGTTGGACAGATCCGGAGCTGTACCCAGAGTAATGTCCAGGGCCGCTCGCCGCCTCCATGCACACATGGAAACAGCTGGTCTGGTCGATGCCTGGAGAACGTTTTACCCATTGTCTACAGAGTTTACATTTTATTCCTCTGCCCATGACAGTCATTCCAGAATCAATCTTTTCCTTCTTTCTGCTGGGCTCATGGGCAAAACACTTATCACACAGATTCTACCGCGCACACTGTCTGACCACTCCCCGATCACATTGGACATAGCTCTGCACCGAGCCCTCCCCCATCACTCTAACTGGCGCTTTAAGTCAGAGGCACTTCAGGATATTGTCTTCAGGGCCGACATCCTTGCTGAAATCACCTCGTTTTTTGATAATAACAAACATGACACAACGGACGGGGTGAGATGGGAGGCATTCAAGGTTTTCATTAGAGGCATGTGTATCTCCAAGGAGGCTGGGGTCCTGAAAGACATTAGAAACTCTTTATGCCGCTCTGAGTCCAGACTTAGGGAGCTTGAGCGCGAGTACGCTGCCACCCCTTCCCCGCCCAAGCTAGCACAGATACGAACTGGACACATTCGAGTCCCTCGCTCTCAGCGAGATAAGATAACATGCCCAGCCCGGAAGTATGGTGAGGGGGAGAGGCCGGGTCGTACCCTTGCCCGTCTTGTCCATACCGAGGGGGGCAGAGCCCGGGTTGATAGTATCATCGACAATAATGGAGTGCAGCATTGGTCCGACCGGCCCATTCTTGAGACCTTCGCAGATTTTTACGCTACCCTCTATGCCCGACAACGGGAGTACAGCCCGCAAGATCTGAATGCCCTCCTCGATCGCATCCCAATGTCCCTTATATCTCTAGCTACTAAAGAACAATTAGATACACCCTTCACCCTTGATGAGATCGCCTCGGTCATCTCCGCCCTCCCTAAGGGGAAAGCTCCCGGTCCAGACGGCCTAACTGCCGAGTTCTATCAAGAGCACGTTGCCCTTCTTGCCTTGTGGCTTTATGAGGTTTGGGTTGAGTCGCTGCGCCTTGCCACCCCTCACCAGTCCCTGCGTGAGGCTGTCATCACCGTGCTCCCCAAGCCGGGTAAGCCGCTTGATGAATGCGGCTCCTACAGACCTCTGTCCCTCATCAATACCGACACCAAAATTTTTGCCACGATCATAGCAAATAGGTTCCTCCACATCATGAAATATCTGATCCACCCGGATCAAAGTGGTTTTGTTCCTGCCGGCTCCACTGCCTTAAACATTCGGCGGTTGTTCAATGTTATCTCTAGGATAGACCCCAAAGCCAACGCGGTTGCCGTGACGCTAGACGCCCAAAAGGAGTTTGAGATGGTCTCATGGCAATACCTGTGGGCGGTGCTGGAGAAGATGGGGATCGGCCCATACATGATGGCCTGCATTAAACTGCTATATACTAACCCCGTGGCCAGAGTCCTGGTTAACTCTCATCTTTCAGCTCCCTTCAACCTCCATAAAGGGACGCGTCAGGGTTGCCCATTCTCTCCCCTGCTGTTCGCGATGGCTATTGAGCCCATGGCGGATAGTGTCAGAGACAACCATACCCGCAAAGGGATACGGCTACGGGACACCCCCGAAATCATCACTTTATGCAGACGATGTGCTCTTGTACATTAGAGACCCTTCGGTCCATCTCGACCCGATCATTCATGAAATAATCAAAATTGGCACAACTTCCCAACCTGCATGCGAATTCCCGCTCAAGTGGGCCCCCGAGGGCATCAAATACCTGGGGGTCCAGGTGTCCCTCTCGAAGTCCTCTCTATTGGCTGACAACTATGGGGCAGCTGCGCAATATACTGAGACTAGGATGAAAAGATAGTGTAACCTTCCCCTCTCACTATCAGGGAGGCTGTCCCTAATAAAGATGATCATAGTCCCAAAGCATATATATATATATATATATATATATACATACTAACGTCCCACTCTGGCCCGGGAAACAATACTTTGCAGACTTGCATGCGGGGTGCGCCCGCTTCCTGTGGCATTCCGGTGCCGTGCGAAGGAAGTGGCAACTTATGACTCTGCCCTACGAGAAGGGGGGCTTCAATGCGCCGGATCTTACCCAGTATTGGATAGCCGCACAAGCTCAGCACGCCACACACTGGTACCAGGACCCTCCTCCCCATGTTAAGCTCGAGATCCTCACGACTGGGAAGGTAAATGTCATGTCCCTTATCCTTTTCCACTCATATCGCTCGGATGCCCCTGCTGACCCGGTGGCCTCCACTATCAGAGCATGGCGACAGGTTCTGCTGCCCCACTCTGGCTCCCCCCCCGTACTATAAATGGCTTCCCTTGTGGTCGTTCCCTGGCCTCACCCCCACACAAGATAAGCTGCTGATGCGTCACTGGTTGGACCTGGGATACAGATCATTCTCTGACTTGTTCCCCGATGGGAAATTTATCACCCCGCATGTTCGTGGGAATAGAGATTTTTGTTTCATGTTTTGTCTGTCTTGGTTATATTATTGTTTCGAGCATGCTGTCTGCAATTTCGTTCGTCGTAGGAAGGGGAGCGTAATTGTTTGACTTTGGTTGCCAGAATTGGTTGTAACATTGACCGAGAACAGTATTTCATGACTGGCAATGTTTTTATGAATAAATGTACATGAATTCACCGAGTGAGAAACAGTTTTTTTTTATTGAAGACGCTCAGAATAATTGAAACTGCAGAATGAGTTCATTTCTTAGTGACCTGAAGGCAATAAGAAATTGACTTAAAAATATGCTTTATTCCTGGGAAGTATCACAGGCATCAACCATATTGAAAGTAAAAAGTGTAGCTACAGAAGGGAGCCCATATATTGTTGACTTGCACTCAGTAATATATTGTCTTAGAGATGTGAATAACTGGGAAAATGTCCCATTAAAAGAATCAGACCCATTGAATTCAATTTCATCAGCAGTGATGGGCAGGAACAGCGTTCCTATAGAAATGTATATTGTTAAAGGGGAGAAAAAGTTACCTCAGGACAAAGGAAGAGATAGTGCATTTTTGACAGACATGTGCAGTGAGCCTAGAGAATTGGCTAGGGGAGTGCAAAGAGGGGGTGCCTATGAAGACTTGAGGCATTGTGAAACTGTGCCATTGAAGAGACCTTTGCATGAAGGTAGTTATGTGCAAATCTTTGATTTGAACAGAGAGAATGACAGTTTTTACATCAGCACTTTGCCTACGTTTTCAAGTGAAAAAATAAAATTGTACAATGACCTAGATATTTGGGAAACAATAGAAGACAACATGGATAAAAGGAATCATGCTAAATTTGGATGTTTTAAAAGCTTGGATTCCTGGAATTTTTGTAGTCCGAATGTGTGCATGGAGAGTGAGTTTGTTGACATTGGCGAAAGCGCTGGGCTGGCAGACTGTACTTGAAGCACGAGGCAGTGCATCTTTTTTAGCATTGCAGGAATGTAGGGTGAATGTGAATTGTTGTTTGAATGAAACTGATTTTTCAACATGTAATAATTCAGCTTTGTGAATTTTTAATGAAGAAAAATGAGGAGAGCGTTGTGACATTAAATGCAGTTGTGACATTGTTGGAGTATGTGAAACTGGTTGTTTTGTTTTCAAAAGGATAGGAATGGCAGCAGGAGTCATGCATTAAGCATGCATGCATTATGATGCAGGCCTAGTGAGACAGTAGTTATATGCACTGACACATTGAAAAGACACAGGGGGAACTAGCATTGATGTCTGTAGAGACACATGGGAAAGGGTAGAGATAGCAGATGTGCACTTCAACGCACAATGAGAAATGCTGTTTTATTTTGAAATACCTGAAACTGAGTAAGACTGATTCTTGCACTTTTGTTTCTTTACATGAAATCTGGAGAGACACCTTGACCAGACGAGATGGCATCACCGCATGAAATGATGAGACCATGATTTGGAGCAGCATGACGCCTGAGAGCATGTCCTGATGACCGGCATGATGACCAGACCAGATGACCATCTGAGATCCATGATGGCTGACACCTTGTGACTTTGCAGCACCAGAGAAAGAGACTGACTTTTGTCACCTTGCAATGTGCATCATGGCTGTTTGTTTGCAGCAATGATGAGACATTGGCATCTGACATTTGACGCTTTGCAGCAGCACTTTCGGGGAATGCCGACCAACCGACCGACCGACCGACTTGAGGCCTTAGCATACGCCTTGTCCAATGGCTGTGCTCTGAGAATGTACCCAGAAAATCTGCTGCTAGAGAGACTTTGTGGCATGACACCTATTGCCATAGAGAGAAGAGATTGTGACCGACTGTGCATAGAATACACCTTGCAGCATCCTGTGCCAAGAAGTGAGAGAGAAGAGCAGTGCAGCAGCAGAAGGGAAGCACGGAAGAAATTCGAATTGCTTTGTGAGCAGCTTTTGTAATCTGCAGCGAGAAGAGAATCCATTTGGAATGCCTTTTGCACCAGACAAGTTTGTGCATGAGCAGCAATGAGCAGGAAGACACGCTCTGAAAGCATTTCTTGCCTGATTGCACTTGCATTTAACGCTGGCTGTCCCTCATTTGAAGAGCATGGGACTGGCTGGCAATGGCAACAGCATGACCTGGTGAGAGGAGAGAATTTGAACCTGCTAGAGATGGGCCTATGGAGAAGGGCCACACTGTGTCCAGAGGAGAGTAACCACCTGCATTGGCAATGCCTTGCAAACACTCTGAATGAGTGCACCCGTCGCCTTTGTTCATGATGTGAAGGGAAAAAGGGAGCGTAAGCATCGATTGGCATCAATTGAAAGTTCTGACACGCAGGTTTTCCCTGTGCTACCTTTAAAGTGAAAGGGCATATGCTGATTACTCCATGGGGACGAATGGGGCACATATGTTACCCGACACTTGCTTGCTCCTTGATGGAGCCCTATGCAAAATCTCATTCAAGCAGGCCAACCTGAATTGGCTTGTACGCATTTCTGCTGCCTGAACATTGATGGCTTGAACACTTTGCTGTTTCACACGTTTGCTGTTGTGGAGAACACTTTGCTACCTGAACTTTTGACCTTTTGCTGAACACTGAACTTTCTTGTTGTGAACACATTATCCGCTTTGTTGACACTTGCTTGGTTGACATTCCCTGGCTACAAATTCACTACAAATCAATTCTAATGTGAAAAGTTTCAATGTGCACGGTTGTGAGGACACATACCTCATGAGTGACTTGGAAATAACCTGGACTGGAATATAACTGAAATGGCCTATATGACCAATACACTGCATGTATACACTGATATGTATGCATTGATCACTGAACGTTTGGCCTGTTTGGCTACTGACCTTTGACACCTGTGAAAGTGATTGTCATATTTTGTGCTTGACACATTGAGATGGCAAAACATGGAACAACAGTACTTATGTATTGATTATATGCATTGCATTTTCGTTGTCTGCTTGTAGAGACACTTTCACACCTTTGGCTTGTAGACACTGATTTCTGACTTTTTGCTGAACTTTTGACATTTGGCTATGTTATTCTGATTTCTGACACATTTGCAGTTTTGCATTTGAATATTTTAGCTTGCCACTGATAGAGTGATATGCTTGCATTATTTAGAAAGGTTTTCCATGCATCATGATACATGCTTTTTCCTTTCTGTAATATTTACTTGGTATTAGCATACCACGATTGCTATGCTATATTTTGTTATGATTTATTTAATGATAAAAAGGAGGGATTGTGGAATTGGATAAAATGAGGAGCCTTGGATTGTTATCATTATGATGAAATCATAAGTACTCTGTAGAAGAACCATTATCCAATCATTACTCTTTGCTATGGAATCAATCAATTATTGCATTCTGTTTAGCTATCCATAGTACATTGCTGTAGTAGACACAATTACCCAATCACATATTAGACTGATGCATTTGCAATATGCTTTTAGAATGATTTTGTATGCATATAGTGCTTGCCATTTAGTATGATAAAGAAACATGCTGCCACTTTGCACTTTTGCCATTTGCAATAGAATGACACTTGCCATATATTTGAAGTGACATGTAGTGTTTTAGGGACACGATATATACTCACCATGATATTGCTATATATTCATGTTTGCATTAGAAATAGCGTTTAGGCTGAGCATTTATGAATTAGGCCTGTAATGACACACACACACACACACAGTGGCATATTTGAAATGCCATGGAAAGCCATTTAGAGGAACACACATGTATGCTTTGTAGAGACACATTTAGAGACCGTAAGTATGTATGATTGAGTATACACCTAGAATGAGTTTTGCATTTAGTTAGTGCTTGCATTGCGAGAGATTTGCAGTAAACACTAGGAAGCATTCAGAATGAGACACGAGGCCTGAGCCATTTGCTGATGGAGAAAGACAGAAATTGCTCAGTGCGAAGAAATGTTATGGTACACTGTGTTGTAAACATTGGCAGAGAGTACAGATAACATTGACCCTTGTCCTAGTAGAGACGGCCTAGGAAGCTTATCAGCATGGCTGGTGTGCTTCGCAGAGACTGCAAAGGTGGGGGCTGCGCAAAGGGAGCCACATGGAGAAGGGGAGAAGGGGCTTTTGCATGAGAGGGACGGGGCCTAAGACAGCATTTCTGTAATGCAGAGTGATGCCTACAGTGGAGAGAATGGTATGAACAGTGAATAGATGATGTATTTCGCAACATACTCGAAAGGCCAAGGCAAAGAGATATGAGGTCACGCTGATAGCACACGACAGGACATGCCGTGCAAGTAACACATGCAAACAGCAGACTGACAGGCATTTTGCTAAACGCTGAGGGAGAGACATTCTTAGACATTCTGTGCATCATCAAAAGAGACTATAACCAGGAGTGGCTGGAGGGAAAAGGGTTAGAGAGTTTTGGGAGGAGTTCGAGAGAGTTGTTGGAGAGAGCTGAGGAGATCGAGGAAGAGACAGAGACAGAGAGAGAGAGCGAGAGAGTTGCTGGAGGCTGCACAAGAGTGGGACTGCACTAGAGTTGGGGAGAACCACAGAGATCGAGCGTTGGCTGGAGATGGTGCTTGGTGCAGCAGACTGATGGGCCTTGATGAGATCGATGAGGCAGAGAGAGCGCTTGGGAGTTCGAGTGACCAGATCTTGAGAGGCAGATACTGACTGACCTGGCACATGCAGAATGGGAAGTAATGTTTGGCGTAGGCCTTAAATTGTTTGATAAGGACACACACACACACACACACACACACACACACAGCTAAGGGGAGAAGGGGGAAACCAGACAGGGATTGTTTAGAGTGATGGTGTGGATTTGCCCATGGAGGAGATGGATGCTAGCGCTTGCATTACATTGCATTAGAACCACACACTTGCAGCACAGGCTTACATCAGAAACCTGAGAGGCTTACATAGTTACTGCATGGTAGCTTTGCATCAGAAGTATAAACAGTGCAAATTAGACATAGCATTAGAACGGCCTGCATTGTTATGCAATATGCTTAGCTGTGTGTGATATAAATAAATGTATCCCAGTGTTATAAATTGAATCGATTCTTTGTGTCTTAATGTTATTTGTTATTGCCCACGCTTGTAAAATAGGTGTATGTTATTAGAACACATTGCACATAGGGCCTGATACGAATGCAGTCAAAAGGGGGTGTATAGTGATCCACACCCCAATTGGAGATTGTCCAAGTTTGTTTGAAGACCAGTGGTTGTGGTTGCCCAAGGGGGAGGGGGGTGGGTAACACGACAGTTAGCTGGTTTGGTTTTTCAGACTGACAAAATCATTAAGACACAAGTCCTCTTTGGAGCTGCTGCAATACTTTCGACTCAGAGCGGCTGTCCAGGACATGTGGCCTTCGCATCCGGATGAACTCCCGGAGTCCCCCGAGATTTGCTACATTGTGAATTCCGCAGGGGGCAGGGGCATAGTGTCTGCCCTGTATAAAATGTTGATGGCACGAGCTGCAGAACCCCCCCACCCCCATACTGTCCGGGATGCTTGGAGTTGCGATCTGGGGTTGGACATCACAGATGGTATGTGGACCAAAATGTGCATGCATACACGCAAGGTTTCTCTCAATTCTAGGGTTAGATGCGTTCTATACAAGTTACTCAATCGTCTGTATTACACTCCTTACGCGGTTGGGAAATTTGCATGGGACCACTCCTGTCAGAGATGTAGATCCAGCAATGCGGACCACGCCCACATGTTCTGGTCTTGTGGGGCATTGGCTCAGTTTTGGGAGGCGGTGCTTGGGGCCCTCTCTGAGATGGTGGGGTTTCGTATTGACTCTGACCCCCTGTCTCTACTATTTGGGCCCTGGGAGAGGACTGATGCGAAGCGGGTTGCTAGATTTCTGAATGGGGTTGCGATAGTGGCCAAGAAATGCATTCTGCAGTGTTGGAAACGGCGATTCCCCCCCTTCACTAGAGAAGTGGTTGAAAGCCCTTACCTTGACACAAATTTGTGAGGAGGACTATATCAACATGTTGCCTGGGAATGCTCGACCTAAAAATATTTGGACTGAGTTTTGTAGCTACCTGAACAGAAGGGTTGATTTGGAGCTTCGGTCTTCTCCCTCATCTCCTGAGCAGGGGATAGATCAAGCTATACATTGAATGGCCCTGCTGTAATTGACCTGCCGTTATGAACGTGTGCGATTTTTCTGTTGCGCCTTTGCATTGTCATCCACTCTTCAAATATGAAATGTGTTGTTGTTGTAACATGCCAGCTACTACTTCTTGCCAAAAATGTCAAAAAAAAGAAATTGGCTGTACGAGAAAGCATTTAGGGCGAGTGATTGTGTGTAGGCTAAAGGGTTGGAGGGGGCCCTACTACAACCTGTGGGATTAATTGCATTTTACATTTGTATAGCGCACTAAACCCTTAGGCATCAAGGCGCTGCTTATTGCGAGGAAGCAGTTACATGAGGCAAAATCAGAGTTTGTACAGAGGAGAAACAAACATTAAATCAATGATCAAAAACATGCAAGTGGTAGCTAGAAACTCGTTGCTCTTCATTGCTCGTTGCTCTTCGTTGCTCAGCCTCAGAGAGACAGTGAGAGCGAGGGGTTAGTTGAACAATAAGATTTTTAATGATTTCCTAAAGGACCAATAGGACTGTTCTGCCCGGAGGGAGAAGGTTCCATTGCTTGGCTGCATATGCAGGGAAGCTGGATCATCCAGCGGTTTGAATTTAGGTTGAGTAATGCGGTGGGTGTAAGCTGTTCTAGTTGGCCGAAGATTTAGATTTGGAGATTTTTTGGGATACATATGGGGGAGCAATTTTAGATAGGCATTAGTGCATTGTATAAAGTTTTGAAGATTAGTTCATGAATCGGGAGCAAATGGGCAAGTTTTCTCACTGCAGTGATGTGATCGGCTCTCGGGACGTTGAGTGCAACTGTGAAGGCTTTATTTTGGATAACTTGCATTTTTCAAATGTTGGAGTCTGTGGTGCCTGCACACAGGGCATTACAATAGTCCAGTCTGGACCCTATTGTGGCTCAGGCTATCGTCATGCAACTGTCTATGAAGTGGACAGGTCTAGCTGCGTTCCATAGTTTGGTTGTGTAGGCAGCACTGGAAGAGCTAGCATTCACTGGTCATGCGAGTGAGAGACACATCCAGATATACACCAAGCATTTTCACTACCGGGGAGACCGGGATGGTTACTTTGTTGATGTTAAATGAAGAGTATTGAATGCTTAATTTTTGTATTACTGCTGGCGGCCAAGAGTATAGTCTTCTCATTGTTAAGGCTAAGACGGTGCATGGCCATCCAGGATTGGATGGTCCGGTGCACAGAGTTAAGAGTAGCAGAATCTTCTTGGTAGTTTCCCCGAGAGAGGTAGTAAGATCTGCATGTCATCCACGTAGTTTGTATAGGTCATGCAAATGGCGACCTGGAAAGTGAATAGAAGTTTTGTAAATCTCTTGTACAAGGTGTGTGACACAGGAACCCTGCTGGACTCTGCAGGAGAGGGGAGCTGGAGGAGCGCTAGCCTCCTCTGCAAATACCCTCATGGATCCTTTTCCTAGGAATGAGGAAGGCCAAGCTGAGGCTTCTGGAGAGAAGTTGGCTGAGGTTAAGTTAAGGCCTAGGATTGAGGGATCAACTAGGTCAAACACAGCTGAGAGGTCTAGGAGTAGTAGCAAGGTGGGCTTGCCTTGGTCCCTTATTTAATCAATTTGGATTTTCATGTGGATAAGGGCATATTCTGTCCCATGGCCTGGGTGATGGCCTGATTGGCGCATACCCAGGATTTGTTTGTCCAAGGTGTCGTTGAATTTTTAAGTAGGCAGCTCTGTCAAGGATTGTCAGTAGAAAGGGGACAGTTGCAATTAGGCAGTAGTTCATAGGGATAGCTGGGTCCAGTGAAAGCTTTGATGAGTGGGAGGACCCAGGCTTCAAGGCTGGTAGGAACTGATCCTGTAATGAAGGATGCGCTGAAGGCTGTAATGAGAGGCGTTCGGTGGTCTGAGCACTCTTATGAGACTTGCAGGACAGATGTCCCTTCGCAGTGGGACAGCTTGAGATCGATGAGGATGGCTTTGACTTCGTCTTCAGACATTTGCAAAATGTAACAGGCAGGGAATGGTGGCTGATGGTGTGGTCTGGGCAGGCGAAGTGGTTGGATCATATTTTGTTTGGAATCATTTTATTTGCAAGGTTTCAATTTTGGTGAGCATGGCGTTTTGTATATTGGCACACCGTGCAACTTCTTTTGTTATGGTGGTGGTTGGTGTCCCTAGTTCTGAGAATTATGAAGAGCTCACGTGTATTTGACTTTGCGTTTGCAATGCAGGTGGAAGATTTGGCAGCAATGATTGTTTTTTTGTAGCAGTTGGCTACCGTTGTGTACTGGAGCTTGCTGGCCTCAGTTGGCGATTCTTCAGCTATCTTGTTGGCGCAGATTGTCAGCACCCAGACTCATGGTTTACCCCTGAACTCCTGGGAGTTTAGGTTTACACGGTTATGCGGTGCTACGGTGTTGATGGCAGTTAGTGTATCTGAGTAGCTGTTCGCAAGCGTGGTTGGGTCACTAGGGAAAGGAGGATTGGGTAGTAGAGTACTTAACAAGGGGGCTAGGCATTCTGTTGATGTTTTTGGCACCGAGGGCTAAGGTAGCGGACAGGAAGGTAAGAATAGGTGGTGCTTGGGTGACTGGTAAGATTCAAAATTGCACAATGTCGTCTGACCAGGGGGCAAGGATTATTAGAGAGGAGCGTTACCTGTGCATGGAGGTCTGCGATCCAGTCAAGAGTACCACCTTTATTGTGAGTGGGGGTGTTGACGGTGATTGAAACAAAGGGTGCGGCGAGAGTTAGTAAGCAACAGGGCTGCTGGGTCAAGTGTAATGTGGGCATTCAGACAGTGGAGGGGGTTCTCTTCAAAGGTCAGGGATGGGCCTGGTGGACGGGAGATGGTGTGCAACGTGAGAGAGCTAGTCGGTGCGTTTTGTTTTCATGGAGAGTATGTCAAAGTTGTTTGGGAGGGAGGTGTTCAGTTGTCTAATGGGTAGGGTGTCCTTGGCTATCAGTGCTGCTCCACCGGCTTTGGCATTCAATCCATCTGCACTAGATAGTATATATCTGGGCAGGAGGGCGATGGACAGGCCTGGCCAGAGGCTGCATGAAGCCAGCTCTTCGTAATAGCCAGGAAGTCTAGGTTGCTGGTAGTGATGAGGTCATATATTTGTGGCATGGACTGGCATAGATCATGCGTTGATTAGGGCACATTAAGCCCAGCAGGAGTAACATCCAGTGACTTTTGAGCGACTGTTAGGCGCACTGGGGTGCACCAGGAAGTTTTTGGAGCCAAAGAAAGAAGGAAAATCCACAAATGTACACCAAATTGACAAACAAACTCTTGTAACTATCATCGCCCGGGCGACCGAAAGTGCTATATTATACTAGGTTTCAGCTAATTCTACTGGGGAGACCGAAAGGGCTAGTCCCTTGGATCCCAACAGAACACATATCAACTTACAAAAGATGTCAAATCGAACCACGAAACAAATCATCCAACGTCCCAAAACAAGACAAAGAACCAAACTTGTCTTGCTCAGAAATGCTAGTCGTCACATCACAGCTAACCATGGAACAATCCTTCCAAAGAGCAACAAAATGCAAAGAAAATCCAAAAGACTGTCCAACAAATATTGAACTCAAACAAGAATACCTCATCATAGAAGATACTTCAAACACAGGCATAACCCTTCATGAATCCCTCTAACCTGCTGCTGAGAAACAAAATAGAGGACACTAATCAACTTAATCCGGAAGAACCGATACCCTCTCAAACTAAAGTACAGGTTCATAACCCCCATACTAGAAACCAACAAGACCCTTTGTCTTTAATCACATGCACCCCCCAGTTACTTTCTGAAAACCAAGACATCTCTGCTCAGTCCACCGAAAAGGAGCCAACTTTAAGCCAAAATCTGCCTCATAATGTGACAAAAGCAGCAATACTAATACCCACAACCAGCAAACAAGAATCCACATCAACTAAATTCGAACATATCGAAACCCCCAAAAAAAAGCTTTAACCACTCGAATAGTAACCCCAAAACTACAAAACCAGAAGTGCAAACAACAAACGACCAACAAAATACGCTACCCACTGAACCAACCACCATAACACAAGAAACCAACACCAAACTAGCAGAAAAAGACTCAACTACCTACTCCATTGGAAAAGCCACATCATTACACTAAACAACTGAGCCAAGAAAGACCACAAACCCTCAAAAATCAGCATGGACAACATCCCAACAAACGAAGAAAGAAAAAGCAAGACTAGCGAAACTTGCGTGGCTACACACCCATAACTCCATAAAATACGCACAGCCTTTGGACACCACAGCCCCTAAACCAAAAACTAAACCAGCAAGACTCTCAATGGACATTACTGAAATTGAGTCAATTATGACAAACATTGAAAAAATAAATATGTGGAAACAGATACATCAACTTCAACTATCAACTTCAACTATCAACGCCATGTATTGCGCATCGCAGTATGAATCAACCTGTAAAAGGAGAACCACAACCCAATTTCACTGAGAAAAAAAACTAACCACGATTTAACTTTGATTCAGATGAATCTTATACTCCAGAACCGATAACTAAGAGCTCAAAACCGACCAACCCACAAGACAACGTCAACACCATACAGAAAGATGATCACTCGGAGGAAAACAACCACCCGAGCATCCCGACCACGATGATAGATCTACAAAATATGCTCATTGCCATACTTTCACAAGCGATGATTCCTTTCTTGAAACTACATGAAGACATGAAAGACAACATGAAGGACCAAGCCACCCTCCTCACCCTAAATCACTCGAAACAGATTCACATGGAACACTTCGTCTCGACAATCGAATCCCGCCTGACCGTTGAAGCTGAAGAATCACATCGTTGGCAACAAAGATTGGCCGAAATTGCAAGAGGCGACTGACAAGAAAAAACTAAACTCACAGCAGAACTAATACATATGCTTAAAGCAAACCACCAACAACAAGCGAACTTACCAAACGATCAAGAAAAATCCACCTCAACCGTCACGAACCTACCACAACAACCAACTGCTGCAATCCCGACACACGGACAACAGACGCTGAAACACAGCTGAAATTACCACTATTCCACAACCGGAGTCTACTGAATGGAAAAAGTTAAGAATGCTACCAAAGAATACCACATCTTTTCAAAAGAAAAAAACCACAAAGGAGGCAAAACTAGTACACCCAAAAAATATCAAAAAACGACAAACGGGCTCGAGAGCATTCCTAAGAATTGTAAAAATAACTGATCATTCCACTATAACCACAACAATCAAAACCCAAACCCCAGCAACACCATCAATTACCAACATCCAGAGACCATAAACCCGCAAATCAGATGCACCATCAAGTGCTACAAAGGACGTCACCTGAACCATTCATTGACTAAGAATTACTCAATCTACCCACAAAGACCAAATCTCAGCAAATTAGACCACAAACTGAACCAAGACCTCATACGAGTTTCATAATAATTGACGAATACTCCATAGACCAGGAACAATGGGTAAATGACAACCAAGACGAAACATCAGATCTCTTTAGAAGAAATCTCAGATGCATCGCTAGAAAATTATACAATAGACAAAACAAATCTCAACTGACTCGCTAACAAGAACATTAGAAGAATCAACCGAACACAGGCACACCATCCCAATATTTGTCAACCCACTACGACAGAATGAAATCTGTGAAATTCATATTGAAAATGAAACCAACAGATCTGAACCCATAATCCTAAACAGAACCAATCTTCTACGTCTGATTGGAGCAATACCACAGCTGAGTAAGATAACAAAAGACATTGACCTCGTAACATTCAAAGATGATCTAAATCTAGATAGGATCAGGTAATTCTATGGCAATCTTAACAACCAAGAACTCAGTCTATCAAGACGCGCTCAACTCCAAAAACTTGGCTTCACGTGCTGGGCCACAACATTCACAAGACTACCCAACAAACCAAAACACAGACTAACCACAGACAAAGAGGAAAACAGACAACATCAAACAGGACCATATACGAACAATTATACCTCCGACCACACCAGAGCTGACAGAAGCCGAAGCCACTCGCCGCAATCATACCAACCAGACACAGACGAACGACCGATCAGAAGAACCTACGATTTAGAATCTTCCTTCACGGAAACTGCATCCATAGAAGACTCAACGATATCCAACTCATAACAATCAACGAACCTGGGTTACACGTGGTCACTGTTTGTGGAACACCAGAGGAAACATGCATCTTTTCACAAACCCCTCCCCTGACCTAGAACAATACCAAATCATATGCCTGCAGGAAACCTGGCTTCGTGAACCCCCAGCCTGCGAAGAGGATGCAGTGTTCTTTCTCATATTTCTCAATCCTGCTATTGGTCAAAAACAAGGAAGGCCTGCGTCTGGCCTCCTCACCTTAATTAAGATGAACCCCCACTGTACAGTACTAAGCACTGAGAATATCAACCCTTGGACCCAACTTACAAAATTAACCTTTACCAAGACACATTGAAACAACGAAAGTAAAAATCTAATAATTCTAATCCTAAATCTATACTGGAACCCTGCAGCAATATCAACGGAGGCCTTCATCGATGGCGTATTTCTCGCAATAAACAAGGCCATGACAAAACACCATTTACCAGAAATTATAATCTTGCGGAGACCTAAACATCAAACTATATAACCAAAACGGCTCCCTTCAAACAATCTCAGATCTGTCCCCAAAAGCAAAGAGATGGATAAAGGAAACTACGATACACAATCTTATCCTCCTGAACCACTCAAAGAACAACTCCGCAACTTACAGGCCAACATGGACCAGAGGATCATCACATGCAATTATTGACTATATATTTCTATCTTATAACCTACATGAATAAGTCACAAAAGCACAAACGGTATCAACCGACAAAAGTGATCATAACCAACTCATCGTCCAATCCGAGTCACTAAGCCAACAAAGCGAACCAAGACCATCGCCCCCCATGGAACTTGACAGTACAGCATAAGGCTAAGAATTCCACAAACAGCTATGGCAAAACTATCAAAGAAACTCCATGATGCCACTTTGACAGACTGAGAAACTTAATTACGAATAGATTTGTCTTCCTTTTTGACAAACCACCAAAAACCGCCTCCATATGGATCATCGCCACACATACAACCAAGAAATAGCCGAGATGAAAAAGTGCCTAAACCGAACAATAAGACAGATAAAGAAAATAACATCAGCAGAGAATAAGAACGAGATCAAAAACCTGAAACGAAAACACACAAATGGGACAAAATCTCAACAAAAAGTCCTCCAACAAGCAGACGCAGAAAACAATGAAATTGCATAAAACCCACAATACCAGAGAGCTGTGGAACCTGCTCAATGATAACCAACAAAAGCAACATAAACTAACAGCCAATGTCGCACAAGAAACTTGGATAATGCACCTCGACCATATACGGACCGAAAAGAATGGACTCACAAACCACACTCCCCTCATCCGAAGTAACCTGGCAAGTAAATGCAGAATTTGAAGACTTCATGCAGCTGATCAAAAAACTGAATACGTCGAGATCCCCAGGTCCTGATGGACTCTCGAACGCTGACATTAAACAAGACCCAGCTGCTTGGGCGAACTTTATGGTCACATCACAACCTTGGTAAATACACTCCACCGAATACCAAACTACTGGAGGTCGGCGATAATTGTCCCAATCCACAAGCAAGGACCAAGAGAAGACCCACAAAACTTCCGCTCAATTTCCCTACTAGAGCCGTGGGGGGGTGGAGGGGGGAGTTATTCGCTGCAGTGCTCTTGAAACAGCTAACCACTTGGGCCATAGAAAACGGCAAATTCTCGACCAGGCAAACAGGCTTCACAGCAAATGTCGTAACAAATCTCAACCTGATATTACTTCAATTAATAAAGCATGAAGCTATCAACTCCCACACCACAATATATGCAGCATTCATGGATTTAAAGATGGCCTTCGATGCAATCTCAAGACAAAAACTTTGGTCTAAACTCAGAGCTTGGAACTGTCCAGCGAACATCCTCGAACCGATCATACTCCTCTACTCAGAAACCACCATAAAAGTGAGATTATCGAAGCAAGGAGTCACAACCAACGCTATGCCGACAATAAACGGGCTAAAACAAGGCTGCCCTTTAGCAGCAACACTATACAACCTTTTCACGGCCGACATCGAAGAACACCTAAGATCCAACAAAACTAATCCCCCGAAAATAAATGCGACATCAGTGCCTGCCATGGCATATGCAGACAACATCGTCTTGCTGGACAAAACACCAACTGGACTACAAGCCTCCCTGACAGCCTTGAACAGCTATATGGAAAAAACAAACTAACGATTAACACTGGAAAAACCAAGACAATGATTCTAACCAAACCACCCACCAAAAAACCACAACAACCGAGCTTCTACATCAACAGGAGCAAAATAGAAAACATAACTTTCAAATATCTCACCATCCAAATAAATCAAAATCAGAAGAGCTATGGCTCGACAAAATTGAACAAACAGCACAATCACTATCGAGACAAGGATGTTTACTTCACAGAAAATATGGCAAGTTCTCCTTTAAACCCATCATTGCCTATTACAGACAAAAATACATCCCGATACTAACCTATGGAACAGAAGCAATGCTAAACACCCGGACAATCAACTGGATGAAATTTGAATCAATCTTTTGTCGCAAAATTCTTCACCTACCACAGACATACCCAATGCCAAGAATCCGCTTTGAATTGGCAACCCAGTCAATCGAATCATTTGTACAATGGAAAAGTTTAGACCTCTTCCGGAAAATACTGACTGATCAAAAAATCCCAGCTATCCAAATTCTACGAGCTCAGGCAAACACCTTTAATACCACGATACTACAAAAATGGAAACAGTCAATGAGGAAAGAAATGGAAAACGAAGACATCTCGGAAGAACGTCTAACGCTTCGCCCACAGCATGCAAAAACAAAGCTTCATAATGACTGGATAAAGACCATCCAAATAAAGAACACTTTACAAACAGAATCTTCAACGTATCAAAGATTCATGAACCACCAGCATACCTTCAAATCTTCCCAGATCAGAACATCAGAACAACGTTCACAAGAATACGCTTGAACATTCTTCCTACAAAATTGTATCTAGCTATTACGAAGCAGATTGATGCTACAAACAACTACTGCCGCTTTTATAAGGACCAAGCAATTCCGGAAACCATCTTCCATCTGGTCATGGAATGCCCATCACTTTCCTCTCAACGCAAACAATTCGGAACGTTTTTCCAACTCTCGGCCCAACAAATGACCACGCAAGAAAGATGGGCAGCTCTGCTCAGTAGCCATAGCAATAAATATACATATACAATTGCTCTCTTCCTAACCTCTATACTGGAATTAAAAAAAAAACACCAGGAAACCTATTTTAAACTATGAACTCTGATCACTTCTAGAATAGAAGTAAATGATGAAAGTTTACAAACTAAATCAAGAAAAATGAAAAAAATAAATTAGGGCACATTACAGGGGGGCGTGGGTTTGCTCTGGAGTTTGTGTGCAGTTTTCTTTGTCTTGTTGTAGGTGGTAGTAGTGTAGTGTCTGAGGCAAGAATCCTTGTGCTTTGTGGTAGTAGTGTTAAGACGAGGCGTGTCGGGGTTGAGAAGGCAGGGCAGCGTTCTCCTAGCCGAGTTTCTTGTGATGGTGATTTGTGGGCAGTAGGGTCCATGTATAGAGTAGTAGTTGGGAAAATTAGTTGTGAAGAAAACACCTGCTCAACTGATAGTCCTCAGGGGGGTGCACAATCAGAAAGATTAAACTAGACATTAGATGTGCACCCTGCCTGCCACAGCCACGTTTGATTGGACCCAACACGTGCGCAGCACCAGTGCATGAATGACCCCATTGTATACTCTCATACATTGCTGCACATCTGCTGATTTCATTTGATGCAACTGCAATTGCCTACAGCCCTCAAAGCTGCAGCTTATTTTATGTATATACGAGAGGAACAATGCACTCTTGATCACAAAATAATGCTTACCTTCAAATCCTATGTCTTATATATTATACAGTGAGTTTCTTAGAGTTAGTTTAAGGGACATTCTGACCAAGTTGTGGAGGGGAGTAGATGGAACAGTCACCAGGACAAGACAAAAGTAGAAATACATAGATTAAGGACAATGAACATTGTCAATGTTCAAGTGCAGGTGGGCTGTAAGGCCAGCTGTGCCTGGGATGTGACCATGATGGGTGAAGTGCTAGAGTGGAGGCAGGGGAAGTAAGGGACAAAGGCAGGTAAAAGGTGAGGGAAACATTTAGCTAGCATGTAGATGAGGTAGGTTAAGAGGGCAACTCTTGAGGTGAGCAGGTGGGTTTTAAGTTCGGTTTTCAAACAAATCAGTTTCTCGGATGTGAGGTCCGGGGGGTGGGGGAGGAAGAGACATCCATGCACCTGGAACAAGAGAAGCAGAAGCTAGAGGAAGCACAGGGAGGGTGAGGAGCTACGAGGGTAGTAGGAGGCAGAGCAGAGATTACAAGAAGGCGTGTAGAGTTTGGTAGATCCAGTGGTGTTTTACCATGGATCGATTTGTGAACCAGGAGAAAAATCAACCCAGTTTTGCATCAGCCATCCACCTTGGTGATGGTACAAGGAAGTAGATGCGTGCGAGGGAGTTTAGAGTGTCCTGGTCGCAAAGTGAATGATCTTGTCAAGAGGACAGAAAGCATCGTTCGAGACCAAAGAGGATGTCACAGAAGTCCAGTTTAGAGAAAACAAGAGTGGTTAAGAGATGCTTGGCGCTGTTGATTTTCCTAATATTTAGGAGGTTCAGGTGACCTGCTGTTGCCGTTAGAGATGAAAGTAGAGCCGGTGTGAGAAGGATCATAGATGATGCTGAGATTTCTAGCTGAGGCAGTGTAGGGGAGAGGCAGAGAGTCACTTTTGGCAGGGAATAACCCCTGCTTTCTATCAGAGTGCAAAGCCATGTTTATCGAGATTAGAGGAGAGCTTCTTAAAGATTTGGTACTAGAACGAAAAGAAGATTAGTGCCCAAGAGTAGAGGTGTAGAATGTGAAGATGAGCGACACCAAAACAGAGCCTTGTTAAACACCAACAGTTTAAGGAATGACGAGGTGTTGCTCCAGGACACTGAATTGGCGAGGTGCAAGGTAGAATTCAATCCAGGCAAAGGCTCTAGCAAGAAAGAGTATTAAGGAGATCAGCGTGATCAACAGTGCCGCACACGGGTCAAGGGAAATAGAGGATAGTTTGGAGTGCTTAGCAGAGGCGATGAAGTTGGACACATTCTTGCTGCAGACAGAAGTGAGTGCCCCGAGCTGCAAAGGAGGTGGATTGGGCACCACTGAATCAAGGAGGTGGCCTTGAGGCACTCCCTGTGGATGCACAGCCTGGTAAGCAATAGTCAGCCCACAGAGGTCTCAGTAAGCCTAGCCATCTCTGCAAATCAGACTGGCATACTGCTGCAATATTGCTGCCATTGGTGTCCAAGTCCTTTAACCCCATTCCAGCCTGTACTCGACAGAAATCTCAGCTGGCATAGGAGCGTGGTCTTGGCACTATGGAGGTCAGGAGGTAATGTGCTACAGTAGTGATCACGCTGCACCGTGCACTTCATATTTGGCTTGATTGGGTCTTCACCATATATCATTACAACTCACCTCAGGGCGATCTATAATAAAAATGCTACAATAGCCAGGAGATGAGTGGCAAAGCAATATGGAGGCCTACGCTTACTCAATTAAACCAGGAGGGGAGGATGCAGTGTTCTCCCCTCAAACGCAAGGGCAACTGATGCTGCTCAGGCAATTCAGGCAGCCAGAAAAAGAGTCCCTTGATGAGTTGGCCTAAAAGATCAGGGCAGTTGGCATAGACCTCTGCATATGTATCCCCATGAAGTCCTGTTGGATATTGAAGAGGCTTAAGTGATATATTGGAAGAGATGTTAAAGAACCCAAACAATTGTTGATCCTAGCTGTAAAGCCAGAGGACCTGCAGTGAAGAGCCGAGGGCACAGAAGGCGGCAACATACATTAGAACTGGGAGCCAGTAAACTCATTTCTACCCCTGCCATCAGTGGAGCTAAAGCTCCAGCAAGATCTGGAGTAACCACATTGGGTGTAGATTACAAATATTGGTAACTTTGATGGTATGGGTATATCTGCGCTCAAATTTCTAGATTGCCAGGCTATGCTTGGCTGCGGGTCCGAGTGCCTGGCTCTCTGCGATGGAGGACTGTTTCCTCAGCAGTTTAATGTGAAATAAACGTTGCTCCACCTCCACAGGCGGATGATCATCCCCAATTACTGCACGCATTGGACACCAGCAGCAAAACATTCCTGGCCAGAAACTCCACTTCTATCCCCCAGTCATTAGCACATCCTGCAGAAGCCAACACTTGGATGACCATCAGCAGAAGAAGAAACTGGACCCTGGCTGCTGTACAAGTAGAAGCACCACATCCCCACAGATGTCAACTCCGGATTCCATTTCAGAGGCAGATTTAATCTCTGGGAAAGGCAGAGAGCCATTACCATTCAAGACTGGGATGCGACTAATGAGAACCAATGTGCCTTATCAGATAGTGCAAAGGGATTCAATAATCACGGGTGGGCTTCAGTGTATGGCAATGTATTATCCCCCCCCATGCCTCTGAATAACAGATCAGTACCTAGATTCATGGAACTAGGTAAATTGCACTGGCCGCGCAAGTGGCTCAGCAATTGGGCCGGAAGTTAAACGGTCTTCTCATGGAAGCTGCTTGGAACAAGGAGCATCCCTGCAGAAGGCATCATCTCCATTACTTCTCCTACAGGGACCTCCGCCTTTGGCGGACTCCCCACTAATGGGGCGACCGGAAAGATACAGCGGCGGTCCCCGCATTTCCACTTGGCTTATTGTGAAATGTGGTGCGATACGTGTACAATTATGCTTCAGAAGTTGGTAGAAAGTGGTATGCCGCACACCATATGCAGAGAAGTACTGGGCACGTATGCAGAGTAAATAATTGAGGAACATGTTGGGAGAGTCCATTCTAGAGAGCAGTGGGGTGTGGGCTGGTTCCAGGTGAGGTTGGTTTTTGGCAGTCGTTTATTCCCCATTGAAGACCATGCAGAGCACTTGCAGGTGGCGACTGACTTTGTATTCAAGCCTTGGAAGGTCCATCGCCTAAATAGTTAGGTCCGGTACATGGTACGATCAATTTTCCAGAGACTGTTCAAGTAGCAATGATGGAGACGCAGCCTGCCAACAGTTCACAAAACTGCAAAAGACGTTGCAAAAAGGGGGCGGGGGATTAAATGTATGGATTGGTTCTTAAAACACATCTATGTTCAACCATAAATCTGGATTTAGGACACTATGGTCAACGCCAAGCCGAGGCTGACCTATGTAATCAGTCATACAAGCCTCAAGCCTCTCAGCAACAGCAGTTTGCCCTTGTTGATCAGGGTTGCCGAGTCACAGGACTTCAATAGCAAATCTTGGGATTCCAAGCTCAGGTGGTTGGCGCCCATTACAAGCATGAGACACCGAGAGACCAGCAGACATTGCACCATTCAACATGGCGCACAGTTTGCATTTGCCATACTGCATGCTAGCCCAAACCACTGTGAAACGGGAGGTACACTGAAGTACCATTCAGCATCGTCAAACAGCTTAGTGTCAGGTAATGCCAGTCAGAGAAACCTACGAGGCTGCAGATAGACAGCGGTTTAAAAACAACTGGAGACAGGTCTGCATTCCATTGTCCTCACGTCAACCTGTCTTTTAAACGAACAATCGTTTTTGAAAATGTGCTTTGCCGAAGTTGAAAACAAGAAGTGTTTTTTTTAATGCAGTGCAATGGACTTTTTTTTACGTTTCTTGCTTCCACAACTGGTAGAGAACGCAGCAATTCGAGGCCTGCATGCTGTCGCTTCAGTTGGTGACATTTAAAATGCTTGGCTGCTGCTTCGCTTTTACCAGTCATTTCCCGTGGGTTATGTGCAGGAGTGAGGACACCTGGTGCCAGCGCAGTTGAGCTGGCAGATCCTGGCGCTACATACGCCCATGCTTTGCATTCCTCTGGTCCTGGTGCCAGTCCAAGATGGCCGCAAGCATCTTGTTAGGCAGCCCCTGAACTCCTCCATCACTTTCCAACGTCTACACAAAGCTTGGGACAGGCTGAAAGGCACTGGTACTCACCCTGGCAAGCCGGTGCCTAATCAGGGCTGCAAAAGTCAAGAAGTTGCCACCATAATTGCCATGAAAGTTATTAAGCCCGTGTTTGTCCAAATTGGGGCTGTACAGGAGTTCTGGGCAAAGTGAATGGAACAGAGTTCAGTCTGTGTCTGATCTGAAAAGTGGATTTTCTTTCTGACACCCTCCGATGACTTGGGTTAAGTGCATCCCCAGAAGACCAAACCAAAAGATGGCTATGAGGCTCTACAGTGGCACTGTTGGCATATTAATTGCCAATATCCACAGTTTTAGCTAGAAAAAGGGATGCAAAGATTCAAAAATCCATGCGGGACCATCTGGCTTCTCCCAGACAAAATTGAACTCCATTTTCTGCATTCCCACTTTAGGGGTCTTCACTCAAACATGGAGTGCAGGTACCACCGTTACCAGTTCCAGCCTCAGGCACTACTTCACACAAGACAAATTAAGCATCCCAGAGTAAATTAAAAACCCCACACAACATACGAAAAGTAATTTATTTTCAACATTTGAAAATTCGGATTGCAAGAAAGACAGACGCCACCGACAGCACTCCAACAACAGCCATTCCAACGGCCATGACCCAGGGCCAGGTTAGCCACTGCTTCTCACCTAAAAGAGAGGGGGGCAAAAAAGAAAATGTCGGTGAATTAGCAACGTAACCTACCAAGTGACTGGTCTGTAGGTTCCACATAACCAAACATGGCCCCCACTAGCCAATAGATGTATTGCAGATTCCTGTGCCGAGCACGCAGCAACAATGCACGGCCAGCATTGCTAGAAATAAACAGCCCATCAGCCACCCCCTCCCTCCCTCCGCCCCTCCCTCGTGGGTTCGATCAATATCATACCAAGGAGCCAAGTGGATCCCTGCAGCCTAGAAGAGCCTGGCTAACTTGTCACCGCCTGCTGCCAGGAGCCACTTTCCACTCCCTAGGCCAACTGGTGCCATGCACATTTACTTGCGAGACATTCTAGGATGAATTTGGCAGGTGAATATAAAAAGGAGCATTTGGAAAGATCCAAAGACCTTTGAAAGCCCAGTCCTAGGTAACAGACGAAGTTAGTTTGCATCTCCCATTAGCCTGGTGGCATCCTGTACTCGCTCCCCGTTCCCAGAGGTAGCTCCTGATTACCGAGCGATGCCCGACATCAAGGAGCCGGTTTCTGCACTTAATCTTTGTGAAATCAGACTAAGACAGAGCAATTATTTTACAACCAATTGCACTGCGAGGCATTACACCGCTGGCATAATAATCCAAGCACAGCAAAGCCCTAAAACCAGGGCATTAACACTGCGGCCCCTCCCCCACTCCCATAGGCCCATTCAGTTTGAAATCATTGTCTGAATGGTCAAGAAGCCATATTACTAGCCATGCTTCATTGAAAGATCCAATGCTGCAAGGACCTATGTATCCGCAATACTACATGCCTCACTGAAGGAGCCATTGCTGCAAGGACCTACGCATCCGCAATACTAGCCATGCCTCACTGAAGGAACCATTGCTGCAAGGACCTACGCATCCGCAATACTAGCCATGCCTCACTGAAGGAGCCTTTGCTGCAAGGACCTACGCATCCGCAATACTAGCCATGCCTCACTGAAGGAACCATTGCTGCAAGGACCTACGCATCCGCAATACTGGCCATGCCTCACTGAAGGAACCATTGCTGCAAGGAGCTACGCATCCGCAATACTAGCCATGCCTCACTGAAGGAGCCATTGCTGCAAGGACCTACGCATCGGCAATACTAGCCATGCCTCACTGAAGGAGCCATTGCTGCAAGGACCTACGCATCCGCAATACTAGCCATGCCTCACTGAAGGAACCATTGCTGCAAGGACCTGCGCATCCGCAATACTAGCCATGCCTCACTGAAGGAGCCATTGCTGCAAGGACCTACGCATCCGCAATAGCCATGCCTCACTGAAGGAGCCATTGCTGCAAGGACCTACGCATCTGCAATACTAGCCATGCCTCACTGAAGGAGCCATTGCTGCAAGGACCTACGCATCCGCAATAATAGCCATGCCTCACAGAAGGAGCCTTTGCTGCAAGGACCTACGCATCCGCAATACTAGCCATGCCTCACTGAAGGAGCCTTTGCTGCAAGGACCTACTTATCCGCAATACTAGCCATGCCTCACTGAAGGAGCCTTTGCTGCAAGGGCCTACGCATCCGCAATACTAGCCATGCCTCACTGAAGGAGCCTTTGCTGCAAGGACCTACGCATCCGCAATACTAGCCATGCCTCAAGTGCTGCAAGGACCTACGCATCTGCAATAGTAGGGGCGCTTTTCAAGTTGGCCTGCATGGCTCTGAAACCGTGTACTACCCAAAAAGACATCCCAACTAATCTCCAATAAATCAGGCAGGGCCAGGTCTATTTAGACAGCCCTGCCCATTTGTCATGCCATTACAAAATGTCTTGCAACTGACCAACAAGGACAGGTAGAAACAGCTGTCCTAGTTACAAATGACCCAGCGGCTCAGACCATAATGTTACTGCTTCCACCAAGCAGCCTACCAGCTCTCCGCTCACTTAAGTCCCCGCCCCTTCCACTCCCAATGTACAGGGACCCACGCCCCAAAGCTAAACTTCTACGTCACAATTACTAGGAAAACAAAAAAAACATTTCTTTAGGCCACGCCACAGCTTCAAACATGGACGGGAAGGTACACAAAGTTATGACAAACCTCGTGGTCTAGCCTTCGGGCATGCAGCAAAAAACGGCATGCGCTTTGGCTCCAGCCCCACATTCAATGCACCAATTCAGACCCATCGTCTTGGATTCTGCCAGTGTTATCATATATATTTATAGGGCATGAACCTACCCTGGGGGGGGAGGGGCCCACATTTCACCACCCTGACACTGCCCAGTCTCGCCTGTCGCATGAGACCTGCACCAGTTGGTGTCAAAAGACTGCTCTAGTTTTTATTTATTGAATTTATAAAGCACCTTTCGCCAAAACCGATACCATTACAAAATATTAGAACAGTGCAATTTACATAATGCAAAAAACATCTAAAAAGGAGGAAGCGTAGAGAAAAAAAAAAGTCACCAAGTAGAAGGGGAGGGAAGACGAGGCTTCAGGTTAGCTTGAAATATACAAAGAGATGAAGTGGATAGAGAGGGAGAGAATTCCATTGTTTATGGGGAAAAGAGTGGAAACTGGAAACAGCACAGGGGAAGTTGGGGGACAGTGAGAAGCAGACTGACAGCTAGTCTCGTTCTATTCTCTCTCGGACACCCCGAAGATAAACAAGGAGACAAGCCGCGAGTACATTTAAAAACAAAGAAAATGGTAAACAAGACTTTATTCAAAGGGAAACCGTGCAACAGCCATTAAAGATGTGATGGGAGGGCACAGGTCAAGAGAAGACAAACCAAAGACATAACAGATGGGAAGGGAATAAGCTGTGAGCCAGGTAGGCCAAGAAAGAGCAGTGGTCCACACGAGAAAGACCAGGCAAAACAGAAGAAGTTTGCTAGCAGGAAGTGAGAGATGGGGAGAGCAAGACGGATGTGAAGGGCATCACAGCAGATAAACGCATTGCCTCTGTAAAGACACCATTTGCCTAAAAGGTAGGGCAAACCGTGTCTTCCTTTAAACGTTACTAGAACCTGCAGGCATCGGACCCAGTTCCTTCACCCACCTCCAATGCCCTCCATGTTTCACACAAAACAAATGACTATCCAATTACCAATTTCAAGGTGGGAACCTGTGCCAACAGTACACATCGAAGTCAATCCAATTAGTTAAGCTAGAAAGCCACCAAACCCTGGGTTGGGAAGGGAAAGCCAACTAACGCCAAAAGTCAAAGGCTCAATAATGCTTAGTGTCATTTGCTTTATACGTCCCTAACATCCAGCAGAAATCAGTTCACCAGTTGCTAAACTTACCAGAATACTTTGAGCTGACCACATCCTGCGCGGCCTGGATTTCTACAGGTCCCATAGACAAAAGCTCGGTCACTTGTTCCTTGATAAGGGCCGCAGGTTCTGTATGGAAAAGAAGCAGTTAAGTTATACAAACTTGTCCAATAGCAACATCGAACAATACTGGTTGAATGGTGAGGCCAGGCCAATTTAGCAGGAAGGGGTTGGCTGATCCAACCACTGGAGAGCCAACAAACAGCATCAAGGAAGGGGGATCAAAACCAGTAGTGAACTTGGGTGACCTTACAGCAGTACTGAACCAATAACGATGTCCGTGTACAGAGGGTGAGGGGGGTGCATTCATACCCAAAAGAAGGTCAAATGTACTGGACGCCACACGCAGAAGCGACAGTTGAGGTTGCGTGCAAGGTTGGGCACCCAACTGGTTAGAGAACACCAGGGG
This sequence comes from Ambystoma mexicanum, assembly GCF_040938575.1. Lineage (NCBI taxonomy): Eukaryota > Metazoa > Chordata > Amphibia > Caudata > Ambystomatidae > Ambystoma > Ambystoma mexicanum. The sequence continues at coordinate 176,029,857 of NC_090921.1, read as the reverse complement.
CCAGAGCCAAGCTTGTTGGTCCATAAACCAACGCAGGCAAAGCCTGGAGAACTTGGACACGTCTGTCTGAATTCTCAGGGGTCTGGCAGCCGTGTTGCCGGAACCCAATAAAGCCATGTGGTGACGTACTAGATTTGAAGCGCAGTAGTGCGATTGGGTAAAACATGCACTTCAGCAGGGCCAGCAATGCTACCGCCCTTCCCATGCGACATTCAAGCCAGTCTGGCCAGCATGAACTTTCAGCAAAGGCTTTTTCTCCACTCAGGTTGTAAACCAACAAGGTTTCGGGGAAAATGTTGATGCTTAGGCAAGCCAGACATGGCAAAAAAACAAAAGGAGACTGGCATAACACGTTTTAACCAGTGCCAGGAACAAAAGACTAACTAGTGAGGCCCATTTTAGAGGAAATCTGGTGGCATTTCTACAGCGTTCGCCCAGAGCTAAAGTAGAGGGTAGATGCAGGTGGTGTTGACACCACCCCCCCAGGGTATTTTAAAAGCAATTGGTAAAATGATATGTTAAGGTTTTTATACAGCACACTGTCACTACGCGTTCATTTACAGCGCACGCCAGATCCGACAGTATCAGAACGCGAGAATACTCTAGGCTTGCAGTTTACACAGTTACATGGTTACGACGATACAGGTCAGTACAAGTACAGCAAGTAGTACATATGCATTTACAGGTATGGAAGGTGTAGTCCTTTGGTGCTCTTGCAGATCAGTAAAGCAAGAGGGGGTGTAGATTAGTAGGACTGAGTGGGAGGACTGTAAGAGCTGTGATTTGCCCTTAGCAGCTTCAGTTCCGTTTACACTGTTCGGGGAGCGTAGGTGCGATTTTCGATTGTAGCCTTAATGTGCCGTTTTGCGAGGTTGTGTGGTTTATTTCATTGTGGTGTAGTGAAGAGTTCGGTTTGTTGCACTGTAGAGGTAGAATTGTGTTTAGTGCAGAGTATGAGGGGCAGATGCAGAGGATGAGTTTTGTAGGGTTGGGTTGTGGCAGTCGAAACAAAGGGGGCAGGATGGGCCACTGTCTGCTGCGCATGTCCTGCCCCCGTCATATTGTGGTCTGGTACAATTACCACTCCAATGTGTGGGTCGTCAGTGTTTAGAGGTGGCACCCTCTCCACCACCAGGTGTGGTAACTAGTAGCCGCCCGCATCCTTTACCCCTACTCCCTGTGGTCCGTGGTCCATCTGATCAGAGCATGGGAGGCCTCCCTTTTAATCTAACGCCCTCTGTGGTCTAATCAAGTCAGTCCAGGTTCTCTCCAGTTGCAACCCTGTACGGGAAACTGGTACCCCTGGGTCTACCCCTCCCATTTGGGGGACTATACTTGCTCTGGATCAGCCTACTCAGTCTTTTCCAGTTGTGTGTCAGTTTCAAGGGGCGTGGGTTTTCAACTCGGGACCAACAGGTCCTTCATGGATCATATTTCTGGGGGATGGGGGGGGGGGTTCCAAAGTTTAAGAGATAGGCAGGAGAATGCTGATCCACAGTTTGTGGTGTGCGGTTTATGTTCTAGGTGGATGTCGTCGCTGGATCAGAGTGTTCTAGTCAGCTGGTAGATAGTGAATTTATGTAGGAATCCAGCTCCCTGGCCGTGGACTGCTGTGTTTTAGGCACATTGTTTTGAAGGGGATTATGATGTGCTCCCTTCGAGGAGTAGTCTGGCAGTTTTGTATATGTTGGAATTTCTTCAGAAATGGTCCATCATACCGAGGTATAGGATGCTAGCGTAGTCCACCCTAGAGATGAGGGAGATGATGGCCAGTGTTTTGTGCATGAAGGAGAGGAACGTTATAATCTGTGTGCGGATGGAAGAGGCATTTCTTGAATATTGCATTTACTTGCATTTCTAATGTTCGCTCATTGTCCATTAGGAATCCAAGGTTTTTGACAACTTGGATGTGTTCCCAGTTGTGGGTCATGGGATGTAGTGGTTGCTTCCTTGGTTGTTGGATGTCATCATTCTCAGACTTGCCGGGGTTGATTTTGAGATGGGTGGAGTTCCGAGACAGCATTAGCGATGTATCCTACTACAATAGCGATTCCCAGGCTGGTCACTGCACCAGAGAACCAGATAGGACCGAAACGACTGAAGGGGGAAAGGTCACATGTACCCCTGTGCCACAAACCAACTGTACACCATACATCATTTTCCAACACGATTAGAAGAACATATCTGTCTTGGGTTACATTTTGTGTTGATTTTTGGAAAGGAAAATTCCCATTCACCAGATAGCACTTTGTTCCGTTACGCAAAGCCAATTAAATGAAAAGTGCATATTTCACTGATACGCAAATTTCTGGTGACGTCACTCCCATCTCATGTTTTATTTGTAAAGAACTTGGAACTTTAGCATTGTCACTTTCCACCCACTGCAATTACTAGTTTTACCTAAATAGGGGAGAGTAATCGTGTAAAAAAAAAAAAGATACCTTTTGACCATTTTTTTTTTGTTTTGTTTTTTTTTTAAATGGTAGATTGTGCCACAAATATATGCAGGGGAGCCCCACATTCCCCTCCCTCTTAGTCCCCCTACATTAACCAAAACCCATCCCGACCATACATAGATTTTGTGCAAAATCCATTAAAAAACCTCCCATTCCCTTAGCACTTGCACCGCAACCCTCAATCTTTTGGGTGGCTGGAGTGAAAGGAAGGGGTATCGCAACCCATTTAGCAGAGACAGTATGCACCAGTTTTCGGGGCTCCGAACCTCCCCTGCGAATGCGTCACCAATCAGGAAACCGCAAGACTATCACCGACCCCTCGGTACCCGTCCAAACCAATTCACCCCAATACTGACCAGTCCGTTCGTCATTGGGATCGCAGGTCTGCACACAGGCCTCATGAGTAGCTTGGCTCCCATCGCAGATGGACACGAGGCAATGGATGTACACCTGGGGAAGAAAAGCAAGCGTAAACACTGGCAGCCATCTTCCCTGAAAGGCTCAGTGGGACTCAGTCTGATATTTACTGGGCAGTAATTCGGTCTCAGAATTCATGGTACAAGTATCCCAAATATGAAAGTTTGGAAAGTCAATATTTGTTTGATTTAGCACCAAGTGCCAATGTTCATTCAGTTGCCATGGCAAGAGACTGCAGGAAGGGCTCATGAAACGAAAGGCGCGCTGTGCAAACCACCAATATGGAAGCCACAGTCCAAGCACCTTCAGGGCGACAGTGTTAGGACTGTTGGCGTTTTATACATTTTCTCCAACCAAATCTCACCGTCTAATAGCCCAGAAGAGAGCAAATGCCTGCACAATGAGAAACATTACAATAAGGCATGCTACATCTTGCAGGTCTTGTGGGTGCTCAAGACGACATGACAACGGAAGTGCACAATACACTCCTCGCACACCCACCAGCAAAGCACGATTCAGTTTAAAGCTTAAACTGAAGGCAGCAAAGTGGCGGAAAACAAAATGGCCGCAGGAACCTAAAGCCGCATCCCTTACCTGCCCATGGAGCCCATCAGTCTTCACTGCAAACTGTTTCACGTTTTTCAGAGCTCTGTCCTGGATAGTGGTTCTGTGGGAAGCCTTGCCCACGGGGCACCTGCAAGTAGAATTTCACCCGGTCATTGACAGCCAGCTGGCTACATCACTGCAGAGTTCTTATTGTGGTGCTACTACTCCACACCGACAGGATGGCCACACAACCTGGCGACCAAAACGACAGCCACCCTATTGCCCTGCCAGACTGGGATGGGGCTAGGATTTAACCGGACCCTTTCGGCCCCTCTACAGTATCAACTTCCCCAAAGTCAAGCAGAAACATTGCAGTCAAAATGCAGCCAAGTGCTGCCATTTTCCTTTGATGCAGCCAAGTGCTGCCATTTTCCTTTAATGCAGCCAAGTGCTGCCATTTTCCTTTAATGCAGCCAAGTGCTGCCATTTTCCTTTAATGCAGCCAAGTGCTGCCATTTTCCTTTAATGCAGCCAAGTGCTGCCATTTTCCTTTAATGCAGCCAAGTGCTGCCATTTTCCTTTTAGATCCACCCCATCCATGTGCTGCCATTTTCCTTTTAGATCCACCCCATCCATGTGCTGCCATTTTCCTTTTAGACCCACCCCATCCATGTGCTGCCATTTTCCTTTTAGATCCACCCCATCCATGTGCTGCCATTTTCCTTTTAGACCCAGACTTCCAGCCTTCCATTACTCGCAACCGATTCTGACATCACACGTGACCCTCCAGCAACCTCAGGGCCTTCTGTTGAGGCTTGGGAAGATATGGCAGCCAGGTTAAGCAATGCCACCTGGGCAGCAAGGAGTGAGGCCTTCGAGGTGACAGCAGATCCTCTTAGAAATGAGGACTTCTTGCGCGGCCCCACAGCTGGAAATTAGTGATCTAGGAAAGTCGTTGACTTAATGGTTTGAGTGCACCTTCTCCCACAACAAGAGAACCTCATGAACCACCAGTCTTGCTCATGTGAGGGCACCCACCCCCAAAACCCTCTTCCCAACCTCAATACAAAGCTTGCCACTCCATTCCACTGTCCCATCTGCTACACATACCTGAGTGATATGAAGTCCCATCGCGTAACCGCATCAGGCTCCGGCACGGTCGTTGCCCAGCAGTCCTCCAGTACCACCTCCTGTTGATCGCCATGCGGCAGCAGGTACACATCCAAGTACAGGGTCTGGGGGGCCAGTCTCAGCAAGGCCAGGTCCTCAGCAGAGTAGAACTTGTTGTAAGAACCATCTGAAAGAAACAAAGAGCAACTCAAAACACTCCTGCAGTTGACAACCAATCGCATCCATTCCTTTTAAAAAAGAGGCAAACGGATTTGCCTGCACACAAGTTCCCAAATGTGGCGACATCAATCACAGCAGGGGTGTTGCTAGGGGGGGCTAAGGGGGCTATAGCCCCTGATCCTTTGGTTGTAGCCCCGGATAGAATCTCAGGAGCTACAGCCAAAAGACTAGCTAGCCCCCAGTCCCAACAGTTCCGACATCAGCTTAGCCCCGGGTCTTTTCCAGACCTAGCAACTCCCCTGAATCACAGTAAAGGCTGTTGCTTGTGATGCAGTCTAGATCCTTCCCCCCCCCCATATTGACCTTGATAGAAACGAGACTACAGGTTGCCATGTCACAGAAAACTGGGGCACAGAAGAGAAAGGCTCCAAATAGGAGTAGTCTTCAACTGTGCTTATCCTTCTAAAAAGTAAAGTAGCATCAGTCAAATACTAAAAGCTTGGACTCAGCCACAAGTCCTACAGCAGCCCCCGAGCCATGTTGATCCAGTTCCCTGTATAAGGCAGGAGTGCACAACCCGCGGCTCTGCAGATGTTGGGACTACAGCTCCCTTGATCCCTCATTGACCGTCTCCAGTTTGGACTACAATCCCTCCCCCCCCCCCCCCCCCATCAGCCATGCCAATAAACAAAGGTTGCCAACACCTGGTACAGAGGCCAACAGTGAACATTTACATGTCTAACCTCCTGCCTTAATTCAAGTATTCATACAGGCAATCCAAGCTAGGCTGACATGCTTTAGGACACTGGATTGAATAAATCTCCATTTGTGCGGTCATATAATCTAGGTCCCACCACTCCCCCTCCCTAATGATTAGGATAGGTTATTTACAACGCGCTTAATACCCAGAGGTTTCTAAGCTCGGACCTGGGGAATCGAATGTTTGTTGCTCCGTGTCGTCTTGTTTCCAAGGCGAGCAGGTTGCCCCTGAGCTATCCTCCGGAGACAAATGAGCCAACATCTACCCTACTGCGCACCACACAAACATAACGATGCTATTGTGTGGACGGAGGATAGCACAGGGCAACGCGCTCGTCTTAAAAGCAAGACCACGCAGAGCAACAGAAGAGCAAATCCCAGATCCGCGCCTCGACACCGAACTCTGGTACAGTATTGGGCGGGTTATAAATGATCCCATCACTGCTTCATCTCCAGCCCCAGAGCATGGCTAGAGATTGGACCATACGAGAACTACACCCCGTAGCCCTGCACTATACATTTTATCCCCCTCCTGCAGACGATAGGGAAAAGCATGACGCCCAAAGTTCAGCAGCTGTCATTTGCTGCAGCAATACCAGTCCATGGTACGTCCCTGGGGTCACCAGGAGTTGCAGGCTGGTGACTTCCATGCACACCTTGCACTGCATCCCCCGATCAAGGATTGCAGAGTGTGCAGACAAAATAAAGCAGGTCCTTCGGATCATTTCCAACATTCAAAAAGACCCTGCATTCCTCTGATGGGCTAGATTTGCAAAGATGCAGCTGGCGATTATCGTTAGTCTGTATGGGCCAGGCAGACTGGAGGCCCCAGACTAGGCGTTATATTTAATTTAGGGTTAATTTGATTTGATGTTCGATGCCTAAAATCTTTTGCAAAAAAATACAGTACTATGGCCTAGACTTCCCATCTCCAGTTAAAATAAATTGTACTTTAGCATATGTATGTATAGTGCTTCATGTCCAACTCCTCGTGCTGTTATTCATTGTAAAGTACGAGCCGTCAGCTTCATGAAAGGCTGGTGCAGCCCTACTGAAATATGAACTGGAAAATGCAGGCTGCTACAAAGGAGCTGTTAACTGGGAGATACTCCATTTGCACATGTAATCATGTCACAGTTCAACCAATAGGAGCGCCCATGTGTCACTTGATCATGTGACAAAAAAAACAGTTCACCACATTTTTATATTCTAATTTGAACGGCTTATTTAAACCAAAAGCATAAAAGGCCTTGGCTGGACTTTCTCATTCAATTAACGGTGCAGCCGATTTCATGCATTTTTATGGCAGAGCTGATGGGTGGATCGCAATTCCGATTCTGCCACCCCCTTACTCTGCTACAACACACGCATTTGCGCAGGCATGCATTTTCCTGCTGGTGCAAATGTATTGGACGAGTGCCTGCTCTTCACACCAGCAAAAAGCAGGCGGGCGTCAACGGAATCAATTGTTAACGCTGCCACGTGGAGAGCAAAAGGTGTATGCTGCCTTTTTACAGCCCGTCGTGCCTTAGGCAGTGGGGACCAGCTTAAACCAAAAGTAAGAATTTACCAGGTCCGCACCGCCATGGAGATCATGGAGGTCACGAGGGGTCGGTGCTGCGACCCATGGAGTCTTCCCTGCAACCTCTAGCACTGCCTTTGCGACCCCTGGTCTGGGATTGCAGAGGTTCGTCCAAGCTTTGCATTTATTACACAGGATAAAGACTCAGCTGGAGCTCAGCAGTCATCCTTGTAGGCAAGGGAGGCTAACGTTTCACATCATTTTGTTTAAAAGTACTCCATGTTTCGATGTTGCTCTGGCCTACATTTTGTATGTATTGTATTCGGCTACTAGACCCCTCACTTGTGGCGTTTGCCATGGCAAACGCCACAAGCGCTTCTAGGGCATCACAGTGCTAATGAGGTAGGAACTGTACAAGTAGCACTCCAAGACCGTGAGCAAACCAAGCGGTAAACAGAAAAGTCTTAAGGGCCCGCTTGAAGGAAAGATGGTGGAGCCTCTCACGAAGGGTCGCTGGGGTGGCGTTCCTTACCTGAGCCGCTGTTAGAGAACGAGCCACCACCCGCACGTGGAGCACGATGACCTGCAAGGCCGTAGAGGAGCACAAAGATCGAAGAGGGATATATAGCCTGAAGGCATGCAGGCATTCAGGCCCAGTTCAATAGGAGGCCCGAAGGACAATGCAAAGGACCTTCAACTTGACTTGCTTGGTCACAGGGAACTAATGCAGAGTGTTCAAAAGAGACAGGCGTAACCAGTAGCCCCATCGGCCAGCCTAGCAGCAGAGTTTTCAATCACTGGAGAAGAATGTTTGAGCGAGAAAAAGCGAGTTGCAATAATCCAAGGACCCAGATGACAACCAAGGGATGAAGGAGAGAGGGGAGAAAAGGTAAAACCTTGCGCAGAAAGCGCTGTTTATAACTGACTGGAATACTGCACCTGCATAGACAATGAAGTGGAAAACCCAGGTTCTTGACAATTGGGGAGGGAGGACCAGGTTCTGACAGCCAGAAGGCAGAGGACCACCCAGAGGATTCCAGCATGGAGCAGACTAAGCACCTGTTTTTTGCTCTCCATTTCGGATAAGCTCATTTTTTCCATCCAGAGATGGACTGCAGAGAAAGGAATGGCCCCGCTCAGCTATTGCCAATAGAGAGAGATGAGCCATGCCAAGATTTGGGCCTCACCCGTGTATGAAACACTGAAACCCAAGAGTGAATCAATTTGAAAGAGCAGCAGAGCCATGGCAAACACCACAAGTGAGGGGTCTAGTAGCCGAATGAGAGAATGATAACGACCAGAAAGGAATGACCCAAACCAGTCGAGGACTGTGCCCCGAGACACAAGCAGACAGCCTCTCCATGAGGATGCCATGGTCCCGGATGTCAAATGCAGCGAAAGGTCCAGCAGGATCAGGGTCCCAATAGAACCCTGATCCACAATCTGGCTAAACACCAGGACCGATTCCGTTCCCGGCCAGGTCGAAAACTGGGCTGGAAAGGGTCGAGGAAGCCAGAGTCCTCAAAGAAGTGAAGGTGAGGGACCAGAGCTTCTAGAAGCTTCATGGGAAACGGGAAAAGAGAAGTAGAGCAAACATTTGAAAGAATGAAGTATCCAGAGTAGGTGTTAATAGGAATAATCAAAGCATGCGCGAGTATAACCGGAATGTTCACATTAGAAAAAGGTCTAACGGCAGAGGTCGCTAGGTGTGCGATGTCGAATGATGGATTTAAGGATGCAGAGTGGAATAGGTTCAGCAGAAACGGCGATTTCATACTGAGAGTAGCTAAAAGAACCTCAGATTCCTGAAAGACTGGGAAGGTAGACCTACCATGAGAGACTGCCTAGGGACCACAGTGTCTACTGGGAGTGACAGGGCCGCAGTGCCAGCAATTTTTTTGATAGTGATTTTTTCGTCAAAGAATGTGGACAAGTCCATTTTTGCAACGTGATTGCCAGATAAGTGGAGGGACGAGAGGGAATGAACCAGTAAATAATTCCTTAAGGGAATTTACAGCAACTTCCACACGGGAAGCAAAGTACAAACATGTGGCTTATACGATTGCATGTTGATAAAGTCATAGCCTTGCAAAGTGCAAGAGTCAAGGGACAACAGGCAATGCATCACTTGTGCTCAGCTTGCCTTCGGGCCAGGCGACTCATTTAGATCGGCCGAAAACCAAGGCTCAGAAAGACCACAGGGCCCTGAAGCTTTAAGGGGTACAAATGAATTAGCAGTAGCCATAGCCGACAAGAGGGTTAGAAGATCACAAGGTTAGAAGATCACAAGGGGTACCCACTGGCTGTAAATAGTGATACCAGTGTATAGGCAGTCCCAAATCTAGGCCAGACTCCAGCTGCCCATTTCGAAGTACCAGGAACGTTCACACCGAGATATGCGACGTATGATGAGCAAATAAACCAGCAGAGAGCCGCACTAGGGCTCTGCCCAGTGCCTATCAGAATACCTATTGAAGTACCAATAACCAGACAACCATGGGCAGCAAGGTACCCATTGAGAAAACCCTACCTCAACAGGCCTTAATTGAAGACCAATGGTGACGTCATGAGGGCCCGGACAGACTCACAAATGAAAGAAACGACAATCAAAAGACACAGATGAAATGTCATGAATAAGGACATGAACTTAGGAGAGACGATGTTGAAATATAAAGAAACGGTAACTGTTAAGCAGGATGAAGCTATTCAACCAGCTAACTCCTGTACATATGCTTGTAACCGCAAGAAGCTAAGAAAACAGTGCGGCTTGCCATGCTTAGTAGAAGAATAGAGCAGCAAGCGCCATCTATACATCTACCTCAACAAAGCACATTATATAAGTGCGAATCCACTTTATACAAAAGCAGCATTAACTCAGGTTACTAGGGGGTGAAACAGGACAGAATTTATATTCCAGCTAAAACAAGAAGAGACTGCAGAATGGAAACTTAGCAAGAAGCAGCTCATGCCTGGGAAAGAGGTCAAACCAAGAGAGGGAGGTGGGGTCAGTAGCTCCGGAGAATCGAAACAGCCTGCCCCGTGAAGGTCGAGATAAGGAGGCCCAGGCAGGTGGCAAGGCAAATAAGAATTAAATGCACAAATAGAAGGAAAACTAAGCAGATTCATGGTGTGCTAGTACATGACCAGCCGAGCGAGAAGAGGCACCTACGCCTGGCTATCTCCCAAACAGAAGATACAACTTTTCCTGACAAGATAGTTTTGAGGTCGACCACAGCCAACTAATTGACACATAGCACTAAAGTACTGATTGATGGAAGGGAGGCTGGGTGAATCTTGGGGCATCCTGCACCTGGCTCACCATTCTGCGCGCTGCTAATTAAAGTGGAGATTTATGCAGGGGGTTGAAGCCAACCCAATCATAGTGGACCAAATAATCTAGAGTCCTATAGATAGTAGAACCTATGGGACATTGTACTTTCAGTGACGTCTTCAAGAGTAATGTTAGAAGGATGGGCTTCGACACCCACCTAATGATGTTTATCCAATCCTCCCACTCCTGTTACCATATACAGATATAGCACCTATAGTAAAGTTACCTTTTTGAGTGTTCCAAGTCAATGACAAATTTTGAGTATAACTGTTACTGATTGCATGAAGTCGTTGGGAGTTGAGACGGGCTATCACATCACTGTTGATTTCCATGTTTCCCCATTTTTTGTACTCGTCATTGAACGGACTCCCTTTGCCAAACCATCGAGTTGTCCTTATTGACTGGTGTTGGAGTAATATACCTGCACCCCATCCACCTCAAGGTGCAGCTATCTCGTCTTAAAATACGAGAGAGAGCTCCGTTTCTATGGGCCTGTCAAGGGTCACTCACTCCTGTACACCAGCACCTTTAATCTTGCCCCAGTGTCGTGAAGGTGGTCAGGGAAGGGCCGGTGACCAGGAAGTAGGAGAGACATCAACAGAAAACTGAATACCACATGGTCGTCAGAATACAGCTGGCAAAAATAAGATCAAGACTTACTACTAGCTGGGACAAGCAAAGGTCTGTGAAAGCGGAGATAGCTCAGGGGCAACATGCTCACCTTGGAAGCAAGAGACAGCACCACAGGTTCGATCCCTGGGTCTGTGCATGGAAACCTCTGGGTATTAAGCTTGTTATAAATAACATATCAGATAAGGTAGTTTGCATGAATATTAAAGACCAAGTATTATCTGAGTCCCACACTGGAGTGAAGTCAGCCACCATCTCAGAAATGGCAAGGTGGAAACCAGGGTATGGGCGGCCGATACGAGTCCAAGAAAAGATCACAACAAGGAGCAGGAAAGCCTCATGTTAAGATTATGCTGGAAAGTCACAATAGAACATTCGTTAGTACAGCGATACAAAAGAGCAAATCTGCCCCCTGAGCGGGGAGGGACCTTAACCAATCTGAGTAAGCAATACTCGGAGGCAGGTATGGACCATGAGTGGAGCAGCGGTAGCTTTCAACCACGTCTGTGTGACAATCACCAGGTCCAGAGAAGGGTCCTGTAAAACGGCATAGCAGTCGACGGCATGAACCGCTAATGAACACGCTCATTTCACCTGGTGTTGCAGAGAAGCGGGAAAGGCCAGACAACCAGCCCAGGGGAACACTAGCCGAAGGAGCAGCGCTAACCAGGTCGTTGCGGGTAGAACAAGGCAGCATTCTCATGAGAACTAGTCCAGAGCCCGTCGGCAGCACAGATGAGCTCAGATGGGCTAGACTTGGCCAGATTTCTGCTGCAGTGAGGCGCTTCGGTGGGAGGCAGACAAACTGGCTCCTGCCAAGCTGATGTGCAATATCAATCAGCCTGCAGGGCCCAGGGGCAGTGAAGAGAGACTCAGCACAAAGCGTGGACGTCTGAAGACAGACTCGCATCGGGAAGATGCCCCGTGCAAGCCAGGAGGGCGGGCAACCTGAAGCTAAATTCAGCGTATATACAAGGAAAGTAAGATTAAATGAGACCAAGGAGAAAAAAGTAAAACAGGGGTGAGCCGAAGGCACAAAATAAAACAGAAAATTAAATCGCCACAGTACCAGCGAAGTGAAATATATATATATATTAGTGCGGCAGTTGCTGCGCTATTGTGGAGTAGCCAGAAACCAAAAGAATGAATTGCATCGAATGACGGACTGGGCTGAAATTTCGCAAACAAAAATGTCAACTTTGATGCCAATTCGTCGACCTCAAAAGGTTCAATTTCCATTGCCGGGTAAAATGAGTGCTTTGCTGGAAGCGCTATACTAGTAAGGGATTATAAAAAAAGTAATTATAAGCGCTCGCGCCAACAAATCCAAGCAATGGGCTCAGAATAACGCTTCAGTGCAAGTGAGGGCATGCGCTAGTACATCTCATCACTTGCACCAAAAAAAAGGAGCAGCCGAACCCACAAAGGACATCGGAACGTGCCCTCAGATGCCCATGCAACCCTTCGCACATTTGCACAAATCAGGGGGCGTTTCCGCGCATTTAAAAGTGGATCCGGAATCCACAAATGGATGCGCATTTAAATGCGCAGAAATGAGGGTCATCGGCCACGGCCAGCTGGGACAATGAAAAGGGAGCAACAAATCACGAGTGTCATTTCTGACCCGGATATTCATTTTGTAGTCTAGCAGCTGTGGGTTAAACTGCAGCCGTCGCCCATTTTCCAAGCACTCCTCAGAGAGCGGAACTGTGTGGTGGCTTTGGTTCATGGAGGCGGTCTTCGGCACATGGAAAGAAATGGCATGCAAGCCTGCACACACAGTAGCTCACACCATGCATATGGCGTTACTGCGGAATCCCAAGGCTCCACTTCACATAGCAATTAGACATGCGAGGCACGCCGTTACACAGGTGAACCGCACCAGGTGTGAGGGGCAATAAGCAGCATTGGGCGTCATTGCTGAACCTTTGAGGGTGCACGTGACATGATAGAAACAACTATATAAAGAATGTAACAAGTGTATTTGGACTGTAGCCATAAGACGGCATTATCCTCAAATCGAGGCCACATTGACCGCACCATCATGGCAGCAACTGGGAAGGGGGGCTTGGCTGATTACTAGACCTCCCATGTGCCGCCATCATTGCTCCAAGATGGCAGTAAATGGTCAAAAGGCTGTACGGTGCATGGTAGTGCCTATGTTGTTAGAAGTGGGCTACCCAGTCATAACATGACCCCCTCCATGGAAGATGGCACCCTAGTTAAAATGTGGTTGGGAATCCACAAAAAAAAAAAATTGAGTCTTGTGCCCATGTTCGTATTGGTTTGGGATTTTATGAAATGTAAGCATATGCATGTTTTTCACACCTGTCAAATTAGGTCATTGGAATTACGTGTCAATGTGATGTCATGTGATGGGTCAAAGGGCATAGGACATCCCTTCCTGTGATGTCATCAGATGTCACTTTCCCTACCTCTGGCATTCTGGTGACTCGGCATCCTGTACCAGTCAGCCTTCAGTTTCATGGGAGGATGAGAATGAGTGGGGGGAACTGGGGGGCTTGGTGAAACCCTTTGATCAGTAGTCACTTTAGACATGTGCAATGTTCATCCAACAGTTGGGGCCTAAAACAAAGAGTACTCGTATTGCCAACACACCCTTTTAGGTTAATTCTGATCCAAACACAGAACTAGCAGATGCCATGTGTGCAGTGTATGTAAAACGTAGTCACTCCTTGCCATGCATCCAAGTCATGAAACCTTACCTTTGGCCAGTCTTAGCTGCAGATTGGGTGCATGCCGGGCAACTCTCCTCACTGCGGGTTTCCTTTCCACTGAAAAAGAAACGGGGGGGAAGATTAAACCTCAGTAACTGAGTCTAGTGACAGCCAATAGGCTTATTGGACGGCTAATTCAAGCACCCAGGGGAACAGTCCACCTGAAGTACCTACTACTGCCAATCTACCCGCAAGCAGGAGCTCCTTGACCTGTAGTCCAGATATTAAGCACTAGGCCACAGACGCCTTTGAAACCTCAACTCCCCACAAAGCACGAGCCAAGGCCTCAAACTCTAGCAGACTTTAGGTCCATGTGCATCAAGGCTTTGCCCTGGAAAATCTAATCCAGCTGTAAATGAGTACATTTGAGAGGCTACACGTTTGAACGCAAGCTCACAGGCAGTGTTACCTAAAGTCTTAATCCCTTCATCCTGGAAGAGAAAGGGAACTTTAATGCTGCACACTACAGCATCTGCGCAGACCTCCTCCGAAATTCATCCGTTTCACCCACTTGTAAGCATGGCAGCTGTAGTCTCCAATCCAGAATACCCTACAATGGCAACCTAGAGTCGGCGGCTCACACCAGCTGTCCAGCATTGGGTAGGAGAATCTGATAGTTAGACCAGGCACATGTAAGGGTGTGCTGTGCCCTATTGAGCTGCATAAACCATAAGAGGATGCAGTGAGTGGCAAGCAGCAGTCCCTGGCTTCCCCCACAAGTGGGTAAAGCACATGTACTACTCCCAAAGCAACTGGAAAACAGTCCTGCTCCCATGCCTACTCCCTACCTCCTGCCACCATACCACGCTCAGCCACATGGCCCTCAACTCCATTCCCAATGTTGGCCAACTCTACACCTCCCTGCAGAGAGGCCCTTTCATCATGGGCAACTTCAATGTACCCAAAATATCCCCTGCCCGCCAACCACCAGGCACTCGATTTACTTCAGACGGCCCTTCGACCCCCTAAATAAATAAACTGCCTACTCACACCCAAACTCTTGATCTCTTTCCTCCTCTCTCACCATTTGCCCTCACTGTAGCCCACCACCCACTCTGGTGGAGGGTCCCTCCATTACCCAACCAAATTAAAACAGACTCCTTGTGCCCCTTCTCCACCTCACCCTCTCCCCCCTCCCCCCCACCTTCTCGGGTCTCATTGGCTTCTACCTAGCTGTAAGCTCACAATGCCACCACACGTACCCTTCCTTTACCAGCCCTCACAACCCACCCTCCACTATGGATAACCCATGTCTACTCCAGACCGTGCGGCTCTACCCTCAAAGCCGGTGTAAATGCAGGAGCCCTACACTTCGAGAAATCCAGAAAACCCACTGCTGCACTGCAAGCGACTTCACCCATCTAATTTCACCCAGGTAAACTACACTCCAGGCCCTTCTCCCCTCCCATCCGCACACCAGGCCCTTCTCCCCACCTCAGCATTCTCAAACTAGATCCCCCCCCCCCCCTCGATGCAGGCAAAAGACAGGACACCCTCTGCAACAGCCCTTCCTGCCAACCCCTAATGAGCTCTAGCTGCTCACACGACGCCCCCCCATCTGCAACAGCCCTTTCTGCCAACCCATCACGAGCAATAACTGCCCGCACAACATCGAAAAGCTGTCACCAGATCTTGCTCCACTAATCAAACCTCCCCCCCCACAATCGACCCGAAACCTTTCTGCACGCTTCATTCTCACAGCAGTACCCAGCTGCAACAAGCCCTCTACAGATCCCAACTGGCCAGTCTCCAGCCACACACCAACATCCTGTAACGTGTAGGCGTCACTAATTCGCTTGAAACCAGCAACCATTACAGATCTTCTGAAGCAGTTTCCTTGGCTGTCATTCCAAAGTCAGACTTATTCTGCTCACCACTCACGCACCCCGGGACCCTCATACTGCCCTGCCTTACATCTAGTGAACCACCCCACTCCCGCCAACCTAAACTCTACCTTTGACCATTTCTCGTCTGGGCACCTCAGATCCTACTTCTCTCCCAACTGATGTCTACAGACCACCTTTGACGCTCTGCCAATGAACAAGTTGGAACAGGTGAAGCACCAACTTAAAACCTCACGTGGGTTCTACTGCCAGAAGGAGCCCCTTCACTTTAACTACCTGCCGCCCTTACACCATCCAAAAGACTCCACCCTGAAAGGAAGCCCCACCCTCACACAGAACTTCCATTCCCAGCTTCCACTGTTGCAACTACAACCATGCCTCAACACCCCTGCCCATCACACAAGATGCCCTACTCTGCACTTGTCCCGAGTACACATTTCACAAGCCGTATCACCACATCATACACAAGCATCGATCAGTTTGCACTTACTGAGGGCAGACCTCAAAACACTACCTCCAGGAACCCTCCAAATCACTCCTTAATGGTCACTTACAATGCTGCAGTGAGTCCAGAGGCGTTACTAGGGGGAGTTGAGGCGGCTATAGACCCGGTTCTTGGTTGTAGAGCTGGATAGAAGTTCAGGGGCTACAACCAAAAGGCTAGAGTCCCCCCCCCCCCCATCCACCACTGCCACCTCGACAGTCGCAACATTAGCTTAGCCCCAGATCTTTGCCTGACCTAGCACCACTCCTGGCAGTGACTCATTGCTAATTCCATCAGGTGAGTGGCAGGCATGCATACAATGGTGGGGCTCAGAAGGTGGAGTCAGCTCATCTGGCAGCGATGGGGAAACTCCAAAAACTGACCAATGCACGATACTTTGCGTGAAACAATTGTGGCATGGCTTCATGCCAGCTACCTTCCATCTCCCAACGTACGGAATAATCCCCATACCCCTACAATTCTCAGATGTCTGAATAATTCCTTTTACATGTACTAACGCCCCATCGCCTCTCTTCTCCCCCCACACCCCGCGTTCCAAATCCAAACCAGCCTGGGGGATTTAGTTGGGCACAAATCACTACACAAGTATCCAATGCATGTCAATTAATTGTTCTGGGGAAGCTAGTCTACCTCTGAGCCCTCTGTGAAGGGGCACGCTCTTCTTGGCCCAAATGGTCTTCGTTTGCTGGGTGGCGTAACGGCAGCGGATGGTCAACCTGAAAAAATAAACCAACATTCATTTGCTTGACTCAAAGGAACCCTGGAGCACTGCGGTCACTGAAAACAGATAGCTGAGACAATTGTGGTATCCTGGATTACCATGACAAAAAGGAAGCCACCATTTACCACCAGCGAGTCAAGGATTCTACAGGTCCATCTGTTTGGCAACAACGTCAATTCAATCTTTTTAAAGGCCCAAGTAGAAGGACAGGTCCAGCTCGGCGATTGCTACATTGAGCTATGGTAAGCCAATAGGTCAAAGTGCACAAAGGCTCTGCAGAACATGAAGTCATGGACCTTTGTAGGGGCAGCACAACTGAAGTCCATGCAGTCTAGACACTTGACCCTCAGCAACCTTCGATGGTCCCTAAAGCCCACCAGGTTCAGACGCGCCCTCCATTGGGTGGATGTCACTTGAAGAAAGGCATCCAAGGCACGTCTTCAGTGATGCATAGACTACGAACCATCCACGTTGTGAAGTAACTAAGATCCAACATGGTTCTAGGCACAACCTGAATGAAGTTGGGATAATAAACCAGACACCCATAGGACTATGTATTCCATTATGGCTAGACTGCTCCATAGGACCATGTATTCCAATATGGCTAGACTGCTCCATAGGACCATGTATTCCAATATGGCTAGACTGCTCCATAGGACCATGTATTCCATTATGGCTAGACTGCTCCCATTTAATTGGAGTCCCCAGCACACTTGAAATCCAAGTTTGACTTTGGCACGAGTGCATCTGTACTCACTGGTCGCCAATAACCGTCAACACGTGAAAGGAACGCAAGTTGCATTAGCTCTGGGCCACTAACCATATGCAGCAGTGCGATGCTCATTAACAATTTGGTCATGGAAGGGATAAAGTGGTGAGACTCCTACACCGTGCTCACTGCACACCAGAGATGTCCTGGGTGGGCCACAGCATGGCCACGTGTTTGCCCAAACATGCAACTCTACTGGTCGACAAGCTTTGGCATTATGGCAAGGAGACTAGAATTAGACAATAAGTCAAGGGGGTTTGTGTTTTTTAACTTGTACCTCAACTGGTACTAAAACCAAGAAAATCACTGGCTTTGTGCCATCAAGCCCTTACACCACCTTCGTACATATAGGTACGACTAGAGCATGGTTACCCATGGGGCCGTCCAGAGATTTTGGACTGAATCTCCCATGATCCTTCACAGCTGAAATTGAACACATGCGGCAAGCCGCACCAGTCGACAAGGACGCAGAGGTCCACACTGAAGGTCCGGAAGTACTCACCGAATAGCAGCGCTTTCTATGGCCTTCAGGCGGCGTCAACATAAGCGTTATGTTGAGCCAGCTGACAGTCTTCATTTCCATGCAACCCTGAAAGTTGAATGTTCACCCCCCCCTCCCAATAGAGGGCACCTGTAAAAACATAACTCACTTGTGCTCAGAATCTCTTGAGATGGACGGTGCGCCAACAGGCACCTCCTCCCGTCTGAAGATGATTTCATTGTCCGTGATCACGTGGGTGCCGTCGTACTATGGGGCAAAAGAAATATGCAACAAAGTGAGCTACAATGGTGCCATTTCCAATATACACCACCAATCCCCCTGCCCTCACAGCCTTCTTTGGGGTTAAGCCATGGAAGCTCTAAAACTTCCAATGAAACCAGTTCAGCTTCATAGCAAGGGCGTTCCTACCAAACTACAGATCCCAGCTCCTGGGGTGCCAACAGGTCATAGCACACCAGCACTACAGCCATCCAACCAGAAACCAGTTGGAAAAAAAAACATGCACTCCACACACCAAAAAAGCCCGAAACAGATCCAAGACAAAAATTAGATTGGCCCCCTCAGACACCAGAACTTCAATATAATAACCAAACACGGTTACTCACCTGCATCCCCGATAGGTTTGTTTGGCAAAGCATGGCTGTGGAGGCATCTCTAATCTAGGAGCCAGTTTGGCCATTCCCTGCAATAGGCCAGCCCTACTAGTCCACCACCCACTGTCATTTCGTGGTTCATCATCGTAAAGCGGGTCTACCATCGTTACTCAGAATTTATCAGCCCTGCTCCCATCACCCACCCACCCACACCCCAGTCCTTGGTCCCGGAGCAAGGTTGGACTTTACAGGTGCATTTACATTCTCATTTAGTAATCAGCCCCTTTGCCAATGGACATGTGCACTCGCCCATTCTACAACCATCAGTAGCCCAGAAGTTCCCAAGTACTGCTATATTGCATACGCTTCACCCCCCCACCCCCCTCACACCCTCCCTCTGCACCCCATTTGGGTGCTAGCCAAACAGCTTCTTGTCTTACAAAAAGGAGTTGCAAAGCCAGTAACTATTGGAATGAAGTGGTCAATAAGGCTACCCAAATTACAACCATGCGCAGTGTGGCGAAGTGTTTCCGGAGTTGCGAGGGAGCGCCAGTTCAGAGCGGCCGAGCCCAGGATTTGCAGATTCTTTGTGCAGTTTGACAACGTATGACCTGTGCAGCAAACTTCCAGTCGGAGTTTTAAAAACTGACAGATCTTTAAGGCACTGCTCCCCGCTCACTCTTTACCACGCCCGATGCAGTCAATTTAGAAGATCTTTCCCCAGGAACCTTTAACAGGACTTGGACACGCTTCTGAAACAGTCTGTTCAATGAAGTAATCCTGCAAATCAAAATGCAACTCCAGACGCCAATATGTAGTTCAACTCAGCAATGTGGACGGTGCCAAAATGCTCTCCCACTCCAGCTCCTCTGCGCTCAATGTTGATTCTCTTTACCTGCATGAGAACACACCAAACGTCTGGTCTAGCAAATCAAAACATTACGCGCCATGTCACCACTTTACCTCCTTGAACCTCCTCCCACCCACGGTGGGGCAATGCCCCTTCCACAGAAGAGAATTAAAAACCTTTCCTCTGTGACGTGGACAAGCTCGGAAGTACATGCTGTGGCGCTGGCCCAGCAAGACCATCAATTTTCGACCTCCAATTTCAAAACATTGAATTTCATGAATGACGAGATTATGTTGGCAGTAGTATCTTTATTGGGTGTCCACCAATCAAGTGGTGGGTGCTTCTAGTAATGCTGCAACTTGATCGCTCTTTATGGTCTGATCAAGTCGCCGGATGATCCAATTCCCATTACAACAGGACCAGTCAATCTTCTTGCGCTATTGCCAAGAATGCCTCTCCTAAACAAATGACTAACTTCTCTTTTAAGGATATGCCGAGGACACTGGAAAGCCAAGTAAGCGTTAGTGGAAGTAAGAAATTATAAAACTAGAGCGGTGCACCCACATGCAGATTAATTTAGATGGTTTAAATTCGGCTAGTTCGGACATTTTAAATTCTGCTAGTTTGGCCAATGTTGGCCTGGTTGTACCAGTATCTGAGGTGCCTACTGGCTTGGCTCGAAAGCAAACAATCCATGGGGATGAGGAATTGCAAAGCTCAAGGGGCGATGAATACCAATAGCCCTGCAGTAGCCCTCCTGCAACCGCCGACTTGTGGTCCGGCTAAGGTGTCAGACCTTCAAATAATTAATTCTGATAGTCCAACTGGGCACCAAGGATCGCAGCGTTTCTCCAGCGCAACCGGACATCTTGCTGCCAGTCAAGATCCAAAAATGGCAGACAAGTGCACGAAACAAAGGTTTCTGCGCCAAGTGCACTTTCCAGCGTCCACTATACAAGTGAAAAAGAAATGACACCGCTGCTCCCAAAATGCAAACCTTGACAGATCTAGTACAAACATCAATGTCATCTTGGATGACCATATTGCTTTGTGTTCAAGTAGCCACGCCGAGTCCCGCAGCTGACGTTCAGCATCAGGATAGAACACGCGGCGTGGAGTTACCGGTGAAGGTGGTTCAGCGACCTCAATCTTGGAGTACGGAGTCTGATTTAGCAGTTTGTACAGCCACCAGTTGTGGTTGGTTGCAGTGATGGAGTCAGGGTTTGGATGGCATGGCTGCTTCGCGCTCTTCTATGGTGGGCCAGCAGATTGGGCTGGATGGCCAATTAACATTGTTGGAACAGCAGGTTCCCCATGAAAGGGGTCCCACCTTGGGGGGGCTCTGCCCAAGGATGGCTTATACGTTGGAGGGCACTCGGCCATTGAGAAATATAATGGATGGGCAATGGAGAACTAGTAACGAGATTGCCCAGTATCCCAAAACTCTGGGGGCCAGTGGTCTGTTGCTGAAACCATTGGTCAAAGATTTGATGGCAGGCGGTGCCCAACACCCTTGCAGACTGTCATTGCTAGCCGCGAAGCCTCCAAATATTCAAAATTCAGCAACTTGAAAGGGCCTGCAACCTCGCAAACTTCACAACCAATTCCTTCCTGTTCTAAGAGCTTGACAAATTTAATGGGACAGTCCAATCTCCCTGATGCACCACTCCCCCTCCCCCAAATCTGTTGGGAGTTGCTGCTTGAACCATATACCACAGCTACTTTAAACAGCCATTCTGTATTAGAGCTTCAACGTGAAAGCCCTCCTCTTTGCTCGATTGGTTCTTAAGCTATAGCGTGAGTCTTATTTAATGAAGATGGACTGATATTGTCCAACTAACGATTCCCTCAAAAACGGTATCCTATGTTAATAGCAAGATCGATGTGGTATGACTTACCCGACTGGGGTCGTTGAACACACCCATTTTTCCAATACTCTGGTTAAAAATCCCTTGGAGGGTGAATCCGAGGATCACAGGCCAAGATCACATGATCCAAGTTGCTCCAACCCCTGTACACAATCCAGTGAAGACGTGCGATTGTCAGTGGCTGCCGGGTAGCCTCTCCTCCCGCTTTAGGACATTGAGGGGGGTTAGGCAGTTACAGGCCTTCAGCCAGGTACAAAATTATGGATAGAGTATTGTGATCTGGAATATGAGTGGCCACAATAGCTTTGTGTGCGATGCTGTGGCAAATGTTGTGGCCAGCCAGATTACTCCTTGCAAGAAACCTGGCAAACAAAGGATGTCCCATCTTGATGGGTTTACCTAGCTACATCTGGGCAGTCGAGGACAGCCTTCTGGCGGTCTCACTATGGTCTATAAGATTTTGAAATCAAAATCAATTTACGTTATTAATGATGGTAAGGTGAAAATTATCCTGCCGTACCCGTCCGCCCCTCTGATTGGGGTGAATGTACTGCCATGTTACAGTCCATAGTAGGACTTCAGAGCATGTTCGTATGGTTTGTGAAAAGGGTTCCGATTGAGAAGGGGGCAAATATAGTAATGTCAAGGGATCTGAATGCAGACTAGGAATTACAACTATTACAGCTGCTGGCATCACAACGCAGGTATTGGTAAGACCAAGGGGAAGAAAGGGAGTTTAAGGTGCGGGACCCGAGAATCGCTAATGGAAAAGTGGAGGGGGCCATACCTGCAAGACCAACCTGGGAAGGGTGAAATGGGATCTCTTACTTAGATTTCCTTTTACCTAGGCCCTCAGAAGTGTTATAGCTGCATTAGGGCGACACATGCCCCACTCTGGAGAGCCACACTGCTGGTTTTCCACCCTGCCCCCACTGTGGGTTTACACTAATTGGGATAATTGGTTCCTGGCTACCTGCATTCACTACAGTAACCAGAATATCCAGAGGCCACACTTGGTACTCCCTGAAGATTGCAAGAGGCATGAAAGTACAATTGGAGGAGACCACCTGGACTGGGGAAGTTACATTAAGCTGGGAACTAGAGTGTGCCCCTCGACCGCCCCAGTATGGTACATACACACATTCCAATGCTACTGGTAGTGTGCCTGCAAAGACTTCCCTGCAACGGTAGCTACTTGGCTGCTACACTTTAAGACTGAGGCAGGTTATAATCTCTATGGACCCCCACACCCTTGGGAAAAACTAGGTATTATGCCCTCCCCTCAACCCCAAGAGCTAAAAGGCCATTGCTACACTGGTGTTTAACTTTGCCCTCGGGGAGCACAGCGACCTGTTATGGCCATACTACCAGGTCTATAAAGCACAATTCTAATATCGGCAAGTTGTCAGTGGTTAATACGATGTGCTGATCCATTGTCCTGTTAATAAGCTGCATTTCTCTCCCAACATTCTGTATTAAATGCTCCATCACTCCTACCAAACATTCCATGACAATAGTCACTGCAAGGCTCCAAGTAGCTTTGTTGCCAACCGATTAAACTGGTCTTGTGATTTTACCATGCTATAATTGCATTTTAGCCATAACCATGTAATCAGCCCTTACCCTAGTATGTGCCCTGAACTTCGCCTCAGGACTACAACTGGTGTGGGTCTTTAGGCCATCTCCAATAGGGCTTACATGCCTCTATATACAGTACCACCTACAATCATAAGGCCCTAAACGCAAGCAAGTGAATGCTCCTTAACTTAATAGCTCAAGTCAGCACACAGCATGTCAGATCAGAAATTCACCCCAATAAAAAGAGACTCAACAAAAGTTCAATGTAGATCGAACACTTACAATTTAAACCATTCACCCCGGCCAAGAACCCTCAAGTTTCTTAAAGTGTCCTGACAACTTATTGTAACGATACAGTAGTAATGCCATCATCCCAAACAACCGTACTCACCACTTTAGTAGTGCTGCATTCGGAGGATGAAAAGTAGAAAAGGGCCATGGTGCTGTTTGCCTCCAATGGCAGACAAGATGGGTCGCGGAGGTGGGTTCTTTGTGCATCAAAGTTGGGTACCGTGTCAGTACCAAATACAGTGGCTATCATGGTCCCATTGGGCAGGCACACTAGAGAAAGGAAAAGCATTGAGAAGCAGAAAGGGCCAAAAGTGAAGTCAATGCCTCCCTCACTGGTGTCCAGTGGAAGAAATCCCAACAGGTGGCCTCTCCAACAGACCACCAAAATCAGTAGTGTTTAGGCTTTGCTACCCTTGGCCCAACCCTTCCCAACTGCATCCCACCTTTGAATCCACCTGTTCAGAACATCCCACCCCCTTGACCAAACTACGCCCCTTCACACCCATCCATTTTGGCTCCATAACAAGGACATTTTAAAGGCTGCGTAGTTTAGAAAGTTATTGCTGCCATCCTATTAATTCAAGCCTGTTCTTTTAGGTTAGTCGAAAGGGTCTTCAGATCTCTGCTGCTCTGCCAACGGGACACAAGTGAGAGGGTTGAATAAGGAATTGGGTTCAATGCCATCTAGTCTTGCGAGTCTGTAATAGGAGAATCATGCAACTTTTCTATATGCAGTCCTGTCAAACGGTAAAGTTCACATAATATATGCAAGTTGTACAGGCTCATCTTAGAATTAAAAAAAAGTCAAGCTGCAACTGTCGACCTAGTGGTGGAATAGCAATAAATAAAAACCAACTAGTGAATTGTTCTGATGGCCTTTTAGGGGTTAATGTGGATTTGCAGGAAAAAGATGAATCTTGATTGCTTCTAAATATTGGAACCCGGAGAAAATTAAGCAAAAAGAGTCCCTTTACCAAATATTTCACTTAGAATAGGCAGTGACTTTAAATTGTGATTGCTCAGAAGGTTTTAAAAACAGGATACAAGTCGAGGTACACCAAAAGTGGACTCAAGGTAGCGTATGGAATCCATACTTGCAGAATGGCCGTTATGGCCGCTGGAACTGCATGCAAAAGATTTGGCTCCCATATACACACACACGGCAGAAAGGTTATTTCTACTCCACAAGGTAATCTTCAAATATCAGCTATTCAAAACAAGAACAAGTCTATGAAATAAATCCCTAATTGGCATTTCTCAAATTTGATCGTCCTGGTCTTTCGTTAAAAGCGTTATGAACTCATTCAAATCTGACATCCTTTCTTCTGGGATCTTATATGAAAATACATCAAATGGATAGAGACAACCTCCTATTGCAACAGGCGTAACATTAAAGTTACAATCACATGTTATGGATGGAAAGCGCCAAAATTAGGATTAGACATCTTCAAACATTAAAACTTCCTCATACAATACAAACATTAAAACTTCCTCATACAATACAAAGAGGAAAAGCAATGCAGATGCCATACCCATAGGCATCTACTTGAATCCTTATCTATACAAGGGACAAACAGACGAGGATTAAAAATGTGTAACACAAAAGCCTTTTGGTCCACTATGAAACAAATGTATATGGTTCAGCATCATCAAACTGGATTGACCACAATTAATCTCAAAAGCCACTGATGCTTTTTTGTAAAAAATTGATTGATTCAATTAAACCAAATAAAAAAATTTACTGTTGGAAAAAGTAGGGACAATATCAAATATTAGGTGGTCTTTGCCATATTTCCTGTGAACAAGTAGAAAATACCCAAACTCTAATGAAGTATCTAATCCATGTGAAGGTCTGTTTAGATGAGCCCTGGCCATACAATGGCCCAGTATTAAACTCAACCCATCGAGATAAACTGTCCCATATGGTATTCCATCAATTTTACTTAAGAGACCCTCTACTTTGGCCTTCTATACTCACAATTTGATATGATAGTCATCACAAATTCAATTCCAAGTTCATGGTCCGATCCCTGGTTGTTCCTATTCTGAAAAGGGTGATTCCTCTGTAGCTTCAAATTTTTTGGCCCATATCCCCAATTGATGCCTCTTCTAAGTATTTGCATAGCGGAGCCGTAAAAAGTCAGGTGCTCCATCATGCCTTCAGATAGGTTTTTGAAAAAGGATGGCGACACCGCTGAATGTGAGGATACTGGCACATCTCCTACAAACTGTCAAGCAGTCAATCGGGTCCAATATTCTTGGGCTCGCTACATAGGACTTCTGCTTCAACGCGTTGCGATGCGTTTGGCTCAGTTGGTGGCTGCAACACCACATACAGAATTTGTCTAACACAGGAAGGGGCCTTAACAAGAGCATTCCTACTTATACTTGGGTTAAGCAGGGGTGCTGTATGGCACCCAAACCATTTAATCTCCATCTGAATGATATGAATGAAATATGACAAAATGTAAGATTGGGCAGATTAAGAATACATTGGATGGCATTTGCTTGACATGACACCTATCGGGCTGCAGGCAAAGCTTAAACCATTTTATGCAGTAATCTTGAGGCTAATCCCACCAAAGTCATCTTTAAGGGATCACCAGTCTCTGACCTCAGAGAGAATAGAGTAAGTATCCAAGTGTAACTCCTTAGATTTCCATGTGGAAAGAGTCTAAAATCAAATTAAGGCCTCTACTCACATGAAATGTCTGCTTTCTAAAGTGTAAGTTCTCACTAGTGCCAATTCTTGACTACGATTAAGATCGAACCGATTTTACTCTACGGATTGGACATGTGACATTCATGAACATCTTAACTCATTCAGGGTCGGATTTTAAAGGTTGTCCTGTTAAATTTGCTACCCAATGCACTACTGAGGCATGAACTAGGTCTTCTATCATGATCCTCAAGATTGCATTGCAGGCAACTTTCCTACTATGCAACATTTAGATCCACAGTTTAATTCTTTATGAGGATCTTGGTAAAATTCTAAAACGCCTATTAATTCTTTAAATATGTATAGAATGCAATCTTTGCACCATTGACTGAAGTGAGGAAGAATTGATTCAATGACCAGAGAAAGTTAAAAATCGATACAACCAGGATTGGTTGAGAACCATCGACAATATGGGAACTTAAATGGATGCGTTTTCCACGAAAAAGGAAACAGATCAGCACATACAATCTGAAATGTCTGTGTATTAAAGCATGTGCACTCTACATGTGATTCCAATTCAACCATTTTTTTAATAAGGGTACGTATTAAGCACTGGAATATGGGAAAAACAAACCAAAATACACTGTTCATTATGCGATGTATGCACAGAGGTAGAAACATTGGGAATTAAAATACCCTTATTTTGTGGTCCTCTGAGAATGCAAACATTTGATGATCTGCTCACAAAATCTGATTATATTAACCGTTTGGCCATGACATGTGCTAGCAACTGTTAATCTCCAAATATATAGAAACGCACTTTAGTATGCATATATAGAATGTTTGTGGTTTATGACAATTCTACCATCATTGTAACATAAAATATGCTGCTAGGATCTTAAAATATGCCGCTTTGATCTTCAAGAATGTACATTTTAGATGTTCATGACATTTTAGATGCTTTAAATTGTTTTTTTCTGTACATTTTTTTTTACAAATTGTCAAATGTGTAAAATATGTTTGTGATGAAATCTGCTCCATTTGTAAAGGGTGATTAATTGTGACAAATACAATTAAAAGTTGAAAAATAAAAAAGGAATTCCTTCTCCATATTGCAGCTCTGGTATTAGCAAGGGTCAAAAATAGAAATAAGTCCAGTTACAATTCAAAACGTATTTAGGCAGCAGCCAAAAATACATAGCACACTAAATGAACTAAATGTACATGTAAGTAAATGGGAAACATCCAAACAGTTACAGGTGTTCATGTGCACAAACAAAAGGTGATGGCTGGAAGGTTTAGAACCTCCAGCATTGCTCTGGGCAACCCTCCAGAACATCGTTCTTTGCCTGCCAAGCCATTACAGAAGGGGAAGACCATATGCAAATCATGTTTGGTCCCACCCCAAGAGGGGCAGTCCATGTGCACAAACAAAGCAAATTTAAGATAAAAAAAATACTAAAATATAAAATCCTTGATAAAATGTCAATTGTTACCTAAAAAATTAATGCAGCAGACATTTGCTGTGCCACATCGTAAATAGATTACATGATAGAACTAGCAGCCCTACTCTACAATGATCAAACCAAAACGCCAAGGATTAGACCCAACAAGATGTTATCCTTTAATAAGAGTCACATTAAGTATCCACCTACTTGAGATTCCTGGCAATGGACTCCGAGTCATGTGCCAGCGATGCAAGGGCCAAGATGATAAATATGAGGATACTGCAAAAATGGTATCCCTGCTTGAAGTAGATTTACATAAAGCTGGGGTGACCATAAGATTCTGGACTCCATGTGATCTCAACAAATACTTAAGAAATGTGCCCTGGGATTAAAGATAATGCACTGAATTCGCCTATGCAGTTGGCACAGAGGACAGATCAAAGCTGCTCCAATGCCACACCAACATCAAATCTTGCAGTGGCAGAATGTCTACATGGAATTTAATATAAAGGGTGCAGAGATGCCTAGGAGTCCCAAAATCATAGCTAAAGTGCATCTTAATGGACCAATCACCAATGGAAAGTTTGAACCCAAGACATCCTAGGTTAGACCTCTCCAACACAGATTCAAATATGTGGGAAAGGATACACAGAGTTTGGATTGTGCCAACGTTTGGCAAGATCCTGATCCAGCAATAAAGCATGCACGCGAGATCACGATTTCAACACATCCTCCATTACTTTACTCAAATGAGGCGAGGACCGTGAACTAAGCCAACAATGAGTAACCACAATGATATCCAAGAGGGAGCACCGATTATGTTCCATCCGTAACATTACGGTAGGAGTAGAAGCGGGAAGACAAAGCCCTTTGAGAAATGTTTTGTATTGTGTATTCTTATGTTGAGCATCATACCTTTGGATGCTGGGGGTTCTGGTACCTGGGGTGTCAGGGGAGGATGTTTATGCAGGAATCTGGTTAATTTGGAAGTTGGAGCAGACCTGATTTGAGTGGGGGTTGCTGTGGATAACTTGTCTCAAACAAACAAGAGTATCCCTACCTGAGCAGCTTTAATGATTCCCCAATGTGGCCATCTTGGACGAAGGAGGGTTCTCTTCACCGAAGGTAGCAGCAGCTCTAGCCTGTTTAGAGCTGAACACTGGTTGGTAAGTGCATTCCCATGATCTTGACTAAAACCTAAGATAGCATTGCTAAGTGTAAGCATGCCCCCCCCCATTAACCTCACTAGTCCAACTAGCATTGCTGACATGCCCAGGTACAAAACCTATCCTGTTCAGATACCCTTCCAACAACCCCTCCCTGTCCAGAATTGTGAAAGACTATGGACTTTGTCATCTCATTACAATGGGGCCGCGCCTAACCGGTATCGGTTTCAAGATCAATGTGCTGGTTTATGATCTTCTTAATAAAAAGAGACAGGGGTGTGTTCTAGCACCAACATTATTCTGTCTGACCCCTTGCTCAACGGAGCCACAAAGTCACCTGCTTGATGCCACCCAACACTAGCTCTGTTACCGTTCTATAAGCCCTGAAAAGCTGCTGGTGGTGGTGGTGGGGGGAAGGGGAGATATTAAATTGTTGCAGGGCCTTCCACAACTTCGATCTAGGGACGGCATCAGAGGCACATTTCTGGTTGACCAAACCGTACAGGCACATCTTACTTAGCTGGACATACTTTAGCACCAACAGTTGGAGTCTGAAGGACTGGTCTATGATGCTCAGGCCTAATATGGCGGAACTATCTTATATAGATTTCATACAAGGTTCACGGTGCATCAGAAACAGCTGGTGGACTTCATGGGATTATATATACACGATTATTGGATTGACTTGGACGAAACCAGTGGTCAGCGGGAGACATTCCTCCTGTGTGCTGTGTGTCAATAAACTGGGCATTACTCACATGGAACCGGGAGTACAGTCTGATCTGTTTGGTGCTTATTGTGCACCTCGTGGGGCTGCACCCCCCCCCCCCAACGCGATAATGTTCAAACATATTTCCTGTCTTTGAGGCATCACAGTAAAGGTTCTGCCCTTTTACCTAGATATACCCTGTATTTAAAATCCAAATCATGTAAAGGTTACCTCTAAACCAGGAGCGCACATCCTGCTCTTCCGTTCTGGCTAGGTTAGTGCCCCAGTCTCCATTTAGTTTCCTGACCCACTCCTCCCTGTACCTGTATTGCCTCCCCTGCCAGTGATAGGTTGGTTGCCTGAAAACACCAGGACAGTCTTCTTCAGCAGGCCCGTGAGAGTGGGTCCTACCATTCTGTCCTTGTCTGGGACGAGAGCTCTCCTCCATTTTTGATTCCCCTCCCCCTTTGTGCCTTTTCCCTACCCGACACCCTCTCCGTACCTGCATTCCTCCCCTCTCCCAGCCTTCCTCCCGCCTCCACCTCCTGTGAGGAGGGTAGCTTACCAAGGGAAACCAACCAGAGCAACCGATGGCAGCCAGCTAAAGGCCAGAGGCAAAGGTTAACTCCCTCCTGGGCAGCCCCCTGTCAGTTTGCCCCTTGGCACCTGACATAGCAGTCTACAGTAACAAAGATAAGGTGGTACAGGCAGTTACGGTGCTCAATTAAGCCCCTACCACGTCATATATACAAGATGGATTTTGGGGGTGTGCAAGGTGTTGCACTTTGATGCAATTGGGGTGGGTTAATATGTTGCACTTGTGTGTTTTGGGGTCAGGCAGTGTGCTGCACTGGAGGGATTTGTGACTTTCAACCTACAGCTCCTACGGGGCGGACCGTGAAGAGGCCAAGGGTGGGGCGTTAGGATACACTTCAATCTCACCTCATTTCTCGAGTGGGACTCATTGGCGGTCAAATTAAAATGAATGACAATACCAAGGTCATTGTTGTTTATCACCCACTTGCATTTACTCAGCACGGCTGCTGGCAGTAATGCACCAGTTTTGCTGGGTGACTAACCTCTGGGGCAATGTGCCAACTGATCCAGCCACCCATTATTGGCTGCACTTTCTTCCATCGGCTTTACCCAACAAATTAAGAGCCCAGGCATATAGGGGGCCATATTCTTGATTGGATATCACTACACCAGGTGGCCGCTTCCACTCCATCCATTGCTTTGTGCCCTTGGTTGGACCATTCTTGGCTTACTCTCTCCGTCAATCTGCCTGCTTCGCCCCCCTAGAGTGGACTCCATTCCATGACAGTTGGGTCAGAAGTCTCAAAAAACATACGCCTCAAAGACTCTTGCAGGCACCGAAAGGCAAGCTCGGAGACATACAGAACTATGACAGTTCGCCTGTCCCTTCAGCTCACATAAAAGCCACCCTTTATTCTCTTATAAAGATCTTGCACCCATTACCACCAGGCGCGTCAAGCCCAAAACCTTGTCCCATAATTAGTTCAACAAATTCCTCGCTCTTTGGCACTGCAGGAGAGCTGCTGAGCGCACCTGGTGTAAACATTCACCCGCTCTGCTTGCTCTGTACAAACCAGCAGTGAAAGAGTTCAAGGCTGCCTATTACAATATAATTTCACAAGCTAAATCAAGTTCCAAGGAACTCTGAGAACCTGCCGGGACTACAATTGCAATACTCACGCTAAGGCCAGCTTTCCCCAAGCTTCTGCATGGTGCCAAACCATCCATTACGCTTTTACAGCTAAAGTTGCCTTTCATCTGGAGTCCAGCGTCCTTTACGACTCCTATTCCTACACCTTCACCTGTGTTGTCCTCATCTAGGACGGTCCCCACGGATCAACAAACCCCTCCCAAGCCCATGTTTTCCTCCAGTCCCTGCACGGTGGTAGAAGTGACCAAGATCAGTCTAGATATGAAACCGACCACCTGCAAGAATGATGCCTGCCAGGTTGTTGGTTGCCTCGACACCATTGGCCCTTGGGTTACCAAGCTCATCAACCAATCCTTCCAGGGGAGGGAGTGCCAATTCATCTGAAAGAAATACTTTGTTTATTCCCTTCAGGACAAGCACTGCCGCCCTATTACCAATGTGCCCTTTCTTCTGAAGGAGATGGATCGAGTGGCATATCTCCAGCAGCAGAGATTCCTTGAGGAAAATTCTATTTTAGGGCCACGTTGTGATGTTGGAAATGCATCGGGTGGACAGGGCCTCCGTATCCTTGTCCTTTACTGCTTTTTATCGTGTGTTCTGTCATGTTTCCCGCGCAGGAGTTCATGTGGGACTCCTGGCGATGCAGCTCGCTCTTGGTTTGGTGAACAGACCCATGGGATACCCTTATGGCACACATGGGTGGGGGTACAACTCTGTGCCCCTAGTGTATGTTTATGGGCACCTGTGTGTGGCCCACAGAGCAGGGTACGGGCTGGTGGCAGTTCTGTGCTGAAGTGACTGGTGCCCCGAGTGTCCTCCATTTTGAGATGGCCAGGCCCCATCATTGGAATCGGTAGATTCCTGATGGAGACAAAATGGCCCCCATGGCCTCTTGCTGTCCATCACCTGTTACCTTGATCTTCCCGAAGTCCTGGGACGCCATGCCTCTGTCCCTTCCCCCTGACTGGCGGAAGTTCCATATATAGTGTGGGGAAGAGCTGACCAGACTGGCTGGACACTTCCCAACGACAGCATGTTGTGGGTATGCCTGTGTGTGGGACCTGGGTGAATGGAGTGCGACGAATACGCATTCTATGTTGTGGGTATCTGGTGGTTGACACAATGACTGAGACAGCCCTGCCCGAAACCGGTATGAATGCAGTGTGGAGTGTTGAATGGCTCGGTACTTCTCTCCAGACACTCGCAACAAGTTGTGTATTGGGACAAGTGAATGGCCTGAATGCACTGTGTGCCCGATTGGCTGCCTGCCTGCATGAATGCCTTTAGTCGTGATTGGATGCTAGAGTATGACCCAGCGGAATGAATGGGAGATCAACAGTATATCTGGGGACCTCTCACTGCTAGGAATCGTGTTCAGAAGCTGAAGTTGACTACGACGAGTAATTGGAGTAACTGAAGCTCGACTTTGAAGCCCTGCTGGATGAGAAGAATTGCCTTTGCTCTCCTTCACAATCTGAAAGCTTCTGTGCCCCCATGGGCTGACCCAGAGAGGACCTGGTAAGGCGCCCTCTTCGAGCTACGAGAGACCATCGTGCACCAGCTGATTTTTGCCAAAGCTCCATGGTAGACAGACCTTCAACAGGCTGCCGACCCGAGACGGGGACTGCTGCGGAATTCCAAGGAGAAGCGCCTGACTGTTGTCCGCCACTGTCGACGACCGCCGTCGCGGACTGGAGCTGCCGTTTGCCTAAGAACTTAATTTGAGCCAAGGACGCCCTCGTCTGCATCGCCGCCCACTTTAGCCTGCTGGAGAAGGCCCGACCGTCGACGCGCCGAAGAGCATCCGCCGGGGGATTTCCCGCCACTTAAAGACCACAGAGATGCCGGCGACTCAATGCCCTTGCTGGGCCACAGTTCCTCTCTTTGCCGTCCAGAACTATCATCACCGAGGAGCCCCACACGCCTCTTCCTTGCAGGAAGCCAACGCTCTGTCATCAATGAACACCGCTAGGAACAAAGCTGCCACTTCAGCACCGTAGTTCACCCTGCTCTCCGGACGTTCGACGACCTGTGACTCCTGCCTTAAAGGGAGGGCACTCAAGAAGGGCCGATTTCCCGTCAACCAACAATACAATTCCAGGTACGTTGGGCGGTAGAACTATTGTAGAAGGAAATAAGACTCAGAACAATATATGGACTGGGCTTGTAATACATCTTTGCTTTACAGGTTGCCCAGGTTGGGGGTGGCAGGGAGGGGGGTGATCTCCACACAACTGTGTCCAGGTAGCAGGACCAGTATTCTGCCAATTGTTCAACCATCTTGCTTTCCTTCCCCTCTCTGCTGCTGGTTTCCTCCTTATTTGATCTGTGTGACATTCTGACAGTATGCACTTTAATGAGATCTGAGATTTGTGGTACCACTTTAGAACTGTATATATTTACGATTGTTGATTTCTAAGCACAAAGTGAGTTATTGTGATATTGTACATAACCTTGAATATTAATAAAGACCGTTTTAACTAATACAGTGTGTGAACATTCCTTTGTGGGGGCTTGGGGACTACACTGTACTTAAGAACCAGCCTGCATCACCTCCTGAGAAACTAGGCCTCGATTGCTCGACCACGCACCAATAGAGAATCTTGGCTGGGGTCCTCTGTGCCTCTCCTCTACCATAGAGAGAGCAGAAGTACAGACGCCCCCTCCAGTCTTCACACGTCAATCTGGCTACCGTACCCGACATGGCACCGAAATCACCATGCTAGACTTGAAGTCCAATCTTTCGGCCATTATCGATAGTGTCATCCAGCACTTCCGGTCAACCACAAGTTGCTGGCATCTAGGCTGCAATCACTGGTGGGCTGTTCTAGTCTTTCCACACAGTGGTTGTCTCTTTTCTGGGGCCTTGCAAAGCTCTAGTTGCCAGTCATGATGCCCGCTCTTCCGTTACTTTACTCACGTGGGGTGTTCCGCGCTGGGCTCTTCACTTTCACCCACTCTAACATGCATTCTCCTTCTGCTCATGCTGCTCGACGGCCTGGGTGTTAATTATGCCGATGACTCTGGTCATCCTCGAACTTTCAGGCATTTATGTTCAGGACTCCGAGGGTATCAATACCATCTATGCCATCATTCATTCAAGGATGGTGGCGAATTCCATGGCCTTCAACACAGATTCTTATCAGTGCCACCAATCACATGCTAAAAAAAAAATCTCTCCCCGGTGTACACCACCTTTTCCAATGTCATCATTCCTGTGGCTAAGAGCGTCAAAATGCTTGACGTCATGCTCTACTCGGAGCTTACCTTGAGGCAATACGTAGCCAAGACCAGTGCCTCCGGTGGCTTGATTGGTTAACTGCGTCCGTTTCTCTCTGTAGAAACCATGTCCATCCTAGCCTCCGCCTTAGTCAACTCGAGGCTTGACTATTGCAATAGTCTTTTGGCGGGCACTGCTCAGTCCAATCTCGCCGCCCTTCAGGTTACAAAATGGTGCGGTTAGAGCAGTGGTAGGCATCCCCAGGCGGCAGTCTCTCACCAAAGCCAGATGAAACCTGCACTTGCTGCCTGTTAAGCATTGTGTCTCCTTTAAGAGCTTGACGCCAACCTTCAAGTGCCTAACCCTTGCAGTGCCCTTTTATCTGAGCGCATTGATCGTTATGCCAGTACAATCTCTTATGTCACTTGACCAAGCTAAACTCAGCCAACCCAGACTTCACTTAGCTAAATTTGGGAAGACAATGTTCGATATCTTGGCTCCTGCCACCTACACTCCATCCCCTTGGATCGGAAAACAATCGTGTCTCTCGCAGACATCAAAAAAGTTGAAAACTCAGGGCACACTTTTTCTGATGCCGTCTCACTGTTCCGTTTGCTGTCTTCTGTACATCATCTGTGCGCTTTGAGGGCCTTGGGCGATCTGGCGCATTACGAACACAAATACATAGTGTGTTGGGACCATATCCATGGTGAAAGGCCTTGTACAAGTGACGAAATTAATTGTGTGGCACACACGCAGTCCTCCTGGTGGTACTGAGCGTGCAGCTGCAGGCCAGCAAGGAAACGACCCCCGCAGGGAGTTTCCCTGTCGCCCTATTATGGCATTTGCGTATCATTTAATAGGTTTCTTGGGGCATTTGGATGCCATTTAAATCCAGTATACTCCATTTCATGCCTTCACCTTTTGAGGTGCCGCGAACAATCTAAATGTGGGGCTGGGGAAGAGGATTGCTTGCGCCTGAACTTTTTTAAGTGCCCACCTGTGGGATTTCTGTCTTAAGCGTAGACTATTGTAAAACAATGCATCATTTTTTTTATTTTTCTGGAGGGAGAAACTTTTTTGGCAACAGTTCATTTTTATGTTCAAATACGGCATGCATTTTTTGATCGCCTAAAAACAGTGCATGGGTGTGTTTAGAAAGCAGTCCACTGTGGGAAGTGGCATTTTGGAAATTAAGGCACAAAGTCTCATACCAACCTATGTCAGAGTTGTAGGACTCAATCACCAAATATCCAATGAAAGTTGGGTTTGGTTCTCATTTCCTTTAAGTTCCCCGTAGAAGCACGCATGCACAAGATTAGCCAGCAAAGACTACAGCTGTCAGAGTGGAGTGACCGTCAACAGCTCGAAATCACCGGATTGGCCAGACCTTACATTAAAAAAATGTGTGCATCGAAAATATACTATAAAAAATGCTGCTCCTTTGGCATCTGCTGCTCTAGTTGGCCTTCATGCAAAGTGACCAAAACGTCACATCACAATCCGCCAGAACCACGGCTGCTTCAAGCCCTTGCGATTCTTCACCAGGAATGGCCCAACCCAGCACCGCAGCCTAATCCAGGCCTACGGTGGTACCAGGGACAGCGTCCGGGCCTTTCAACCTTTTTTTAAATAAAAAGGGACCTTAAGCTGGGAAAGGGGAGAGCTGGAGCAGCCCCCCCACTCCAAATGTCGTCAATCTTGTAACAGCAATATATTAATTTCTCCTTTTTCCTTTTGGGGCTTGCTTGCATTACAAGCAGAGTTCTCTTCGCACAGGATATATGGAAGTGTTCCTCCGAATCAGCTACCTGCTGACAAATAAGGGGGTTAGAGCAATTCAGGGGCATTTAGTGGTGTACGCTCTCTGCTGCCAAGCAATGTCATGAAGATTGGCGGCTATTCACCTCATCGTTTTTTAGTGTATGCAGCCCACTAATCAGGGGTCTCCAACCATGTTGAAATGGTCCCCCAAACATCTTCAGCCAGTCCAGCGTGTTACTCATTTCTTCACACAGGCCCCAGAACACAAGGGACCAAAGATGGCAAGGCAGGCATGATCTCGCGGCAGATAGCGCACCGGGTATACCAAAGTACCGGTGCCCACCACGACCCACTGCACTGCGGCTGTGCGCATGTTCAAAAGGCTTTTCCACCCCCCACAAATTAAGGAAGCATTGTCATTTCCATCACTCAGAAAACAGCAGGGGATTCACAAAGGGACATTGGACACAGCCCATGGCGTGCACACGCATTCAAATGTGAGCCCTGGGGGGCTCAAAATAGTGTGCACGCCCTTGTGCAGGTCCTTTATTCAAAAAAGACACAAATTTAAGACCGCGCCTACGTTTGGAAGACAGACTGTGCAATGCACAGAAGGATGTATTCCGACCCTTCCCTGCTCCAGTCCCCACACTAAGCCCTTTAATTTAATATTTATTAAGCACACACACACACCGCAAGGCAACTTGGAGCTAGTCCAGTAAACAGAAGAGCCAGACTAATGACTAGAAAAGGAAGGTCTTTACAGCAGGTTCTCTGTGAGCCGCAACCCGCGAGGGAGTGCGTTCCAGAGTTTGGCGGCCGCAACTGAAAATGCCCAACCTACGCAAGAAAGCCTAGCAATAGCTATAACGGCATTATCGCGAGAACGAAGAGCACGACTATCAAACATAGGGATTTCAACTAATGGGAAGCCAGTGCAGCGGACCAATAGGAGAACTATGTGAAGGGGGACCCGGGGACCCGTGACAACACACGTGCCGCAGATTTCTGAAGTAGCTGAAGGAATTGAATGAGATTGGACGGCTGGGCTAGAGAATTACAGTTGTCGGCTCCAGTCGTAACAAGGGAGGCAACAACTGGAGCAACAGCTGGGGCACAAAGGAAAGCACTTTCGGAAGAGCCACAATGTCCAGCTTGACAAAACAGCAGCGATCTGTGCTTCTGGCGAAAGTGAAGCAGAGTATTGGACCCCCAAGATCCTTCACCACCAAGACAGGAGGAAGAGAGCCAAGTGTGAAGCAGGCCAGAAGTAGTCTAGAGAACCACCAAGACCCCAGTCTTGTCCCCATTCAGCCAAAGCCAGGTCTCATCCATCCAACCACCCACCCACAGCCCCCAGGCACTTGCAGCCGAGATGCAGGCCCCACACTGAAAATCAATACTGACAATTATCATTGCAAGGAGGAGCCCAAGGTACAAGCACTGCGTCTGCTTAGCCTTCACTCGGAGGACCAATCCTTTGTTAAGGCACACTCACTGGTCACTAGGGATGGGAACCCTAGCATTTCGCAGAATTGCCGTCACGGTGCGTTCCAGAGGGCCAAAGCACTTACTTTGCATTTATTATATCCAAGCAATAAGGACTAAGCTCTGCCTACATTTGGGTCTCAGGTGGCCAACATCAGCCAATTTTGGTAATCAATCGGTTTGCGTTTCCTAAAGGAAACTACTGCCTAGGGGGCACTGCGGTACTAACCGGCAGTCAGTAATGTGACTAAGATTTAGGGTTCACCTGGAATCTTCCAGGCCATCCAATCCCAGTAAATTAGCACAAAAAGGGGCTGTTGTGGGACCACCATGTGATGGCCAGTGCGTATGAAATGTCATTAGGCTGGCAAAGTGCAAATCTATGCCGGAATCTCGCTGCCAGTCCTACCGGCCTTCGAATTTCAGTACCCCCCCCCCCTCACCCCCAGCACACCCCTCCAGAGGTCCAGCCCTTGCATTACTTCAGGAAGGAATTAGTGGTCAATGGCATGACGGTGCCACTGACCGATCATCCAAGGTGTCCACCCCTTAACACACGAGCCGTGCTAGAGGATGGAATCATCACCGTCAAAATGGCTGCCAAGAGGCTTCATTCGGATCACTCCAGTCATCCACACAAATAGAACACCATCACCCCCACCAGTATTTAAACCAGGACCCGCCGGCATCTCGAGGCCAGCACTAAAGTGTTTGGCCACAAACGTTTGCAACATTGACGACTTTGCATCATTGAAGACCTAGGATTTCGGCCAGAACCATACCACACACCCTGGTCATTAGATGCACGTCCTAGTAAGTTCGACTGAGGGAGGCAGGGAGGTGTGAGAACACAATTAGGAGAGATGGCCAAGC
The DNA here is from genome assembly GCF_040938575.1 of Ambystoma mexicanum. Classification (NCBI taxonomy): domain Eukaryota; kingdom Metazoa; phylum Chordata; class Amphibia; order Caudata; family Ambystomatidae; genus Ambystoma; species Ambystoma mexicanum. Next base: position 175,991,633 of record NC_090921.1, on the reverse strand, counting down.
TGCAGTCCAGCAAGGGTGTTCCATGTCCATGAAATATCTACAGAACTTTAGGCGAGATTCAATGCACTGTTCCTTCGCTCCAACAGCCAGGGAAACCAATCAGGACAGACTGCACTCTGGGTACTGTAGCCCTCTTCTGCACTGTAGGTAACATATATCCTAGCTTGGATTCCAGTCCCACAGGGTAGGGTGTCCTGGTCAAAGAGTCCTCCAATGCAGTCCATGCTTCAAAGCCCCCTCCAGCCGTGACCTTTGTACTGCGACAAAAGTCACCTTCAGATACAGTCTCCATCACTAATTCCAACAGGAGTGTGTGGGTGGGCTACCACTCCATTTAAAGAAAAATAATTCATTGGCGTAGACAAGCCTACTGACAATCAATGTCGTTTATACTCTTACGCTTTGCTGTGGCTTCTGGGAACTATAGTAGAAGAGAAAAATCGAGAAGCACTCCAGTTTCGCCATTTTCAATCACACTGGCTGACATCTACCCATGCTTTGCCGAAATGGAAGCAGAGCAAAGTGTTTCTGGTGGGCCCGATGCCACAGGTCGGAGGAAGCTCACCCCTTCTGATCAATGGAAGAAATGCAAGGGTAGACAACAAAAACCTGTAGTGATTGAATTGCACACTACAGAACTCTCCTGAATAGAACTCCGCTAGCATCAGAATCGCAAATATCCTGCGAGTCCAATATCCTGTGAGTCCAATAGTTCTTGGTGGTAGAAAATGAATTGCAGAGCCAGTGAAATGGACTAGGAGACAGCCCATTGAACGCTCTAAACCATTTGTATAGCACTGAAAAGTACTAAAATCACCTCAGCGTGCACGTGACACCATTTACTGTGGGATAACTCAACCAGGAATTCTGTGCAGGTTAACCCTGTGCTCTGCTCCTCGTGTTCCGGTCTCACAATAACTACAGTGACTCAAGAACCAAGCTCCCAAAATCATCAAGGGAGCAGTGCTCGGGAGTCTTTCACTGTGCTGGAAAATGGAAAAACATGAGGTAACAGGTTTAAGAGAAAGGTAGTCCCTTTGGCCTTTCTGCACTGTGCAACTGAGGTTGAAAAGCAAGTGACTGGGTGGCTTGCACCCCCCCCCCCCTCTCCAAGGCACCCAACCTCTCGAGGAAAGGTATTACTTGGTGTCGGATGTCAAGAAAACATTTGCAGTTTTCAGGGAGAATTTCCCAAAAGTCGGATTTCACGATGGGAGTAGAATGGACTCGTGAAATTAGACCAAGGAAGACTTGCAAGCAGGGTTACCCAACCTATATCCTCTGGGGTAAAGATAATGCACTCACCCTGAAGCGTGGGAGCCTTCCAGGAAAAGAAAACCCTGGCGATATTTAATAAGCAACATGCATATCAAAGCACAGAGCCCTCCCCGTCAATATGGCCTTAATGGAGTGGTCGTCTTGTGAAGAGTCAGGGTGTCCAGAGACAAGTCCTTTGGCCCGCATTACTAAGTCAATAGCTTTGTAGAAAGAAAAAAAGGCCTCGCTTACCTTCACCTGGGTTAACTGGGCTCATCACATGCGCGGGTTTCGTTTTCCCCTGTTTTATGAGTGAACCAATCTGTCCAGCAGACTTCCAGTGCTCGGACTTCTCCCCTCGAACTGAAGCAAACGAGTCAGCGTGGTAGGCAGGCGCCTTCCTGGCCTCATCGGGAAGCTGGGCCCTTCACCTCCCCGAGAAAGTGGGTGGCACAGCGTCTGCACGCCCAGAGTAGGCCTCGTGCTGCAGGCCGGGTTCTCTTCATGACTGGGGCAACGACACCGGGCTGACGTCCTCACTTTCTCTCCTGCGCTCAATTTTCCCAGAGAGGGGAGAAAGTAAAATAAGACAGACCGGACAGGCCTTTGCCGCCCCCGAGGACAGCAGCCCCAGAGGAATTTCCCCTCTGATGTTGCCTGTCTCCACTCCCTGAACTAGTGGGCCATACCATCTACTGATCCAAAAGAGGGGGGAGGGACAGTCATTACAATACAAACTCCTCAGAGCTGCACTGCGCTCCCCAGTTGGAGACTAGCTCCCACATCAGAGCTCCATGTGCAGCAAGAATCCATTCACCTGCCCACATACATTTACTTGCATATATGTCGTCTAATAGGCGAGTCCATATTAGCAATCCCTGAACCAAAATATCAAATCAATATAATTTGTTCGACTATCAGAGACAAAGCAAAAATACTTGAAAGAGCTAGAACTCAGAGATCCAATACGACAACTCCAGGGTGGCAATCTACCAGGACCTATCCGCCCTCACGCTACAAATGAGGAAAAAATGCGGTCCGATCATTAGGTGGCTGCAGGAGAAGGGGGTCCGGTACCGCTGGGGACACCCATTCTACCTATCCTTTGAATGGCAAGGGGAAAACTTTCAGCTTGTTACAGAAGAGGACATCCAGAGAGGCATCGACAAACTGATCGAGGTCCCCCCGGGCCCTCGGGGGGAGAACGGCGGATCCGACGGAGGCCCGAGCCGCGCTCCGCGGGGCCCTGACCTCGGCCAGGGGAAACAAAGTGAAGGGCACCCGGAAATTCAGAAAAACCAGGCACCCCTCGGAGGGACGTGGAGGACCCGCATGATTATCGGATAGAGGAGAAGTTAAAAGAAATGCAGTGCAGATCCATTGTGGTTCACTCGCTCACTCGTCCTCCGTGGCCGTTGGCGAATTGGGGAGAAACATCCGTCCCACTTTTGTTGACGCCAAGACCCGCGTGATGGATCCGAATGATTAAAAGGGGAGAAAGTTAAGAAATGTGATATTATTGTATTGCATTTGCCCGCAGGGCCCTCATGGGCCCCTACATGTTTGGGGGAGTGTTATGTTGTATTGTGATGTTGCCACAGTTGGCAAGGCTTATGCCGAAATTGATGGTTGAAGGTTTCGGATCCCACCTGTCTGAAACAGAGTGGTGGTGTTCTCGGTTGTCAGAAGGTGCCCAGGTGCGTCCGAGACCTTCGAAACCCCCCCCCCCCCGATTCACACTGGAAGCTAGCTCACAGTGGGACCCTGCCCCTATGAGACACAAGACACGCAACGGGAGTATAGGGGGCTGGGGAGGTCCTGTAGAAGGATTGGACTCCCAACAACCTGTAAAATGTTCCTATGGGTATAACCTGGAGGGTACGATCCACACCATTTCTCTCTCGGGGCCCAGGCAGCGGCCCTGGTGGTTCGTTGACTAAACCCGATGTATGTCGGGCGATGGAGACGGACGCCTACCAAAATGGGTGAGGGAAATGGGGAACCGGGGAGGGGAAGAAATGGGGAACGCCATGCCATGGTTCTGGGGTTCAAGTCTACGGATGATAACGGGGGCACTCACTGAGGCTTTACAGGGCAAGGATAGCGACAACCATGGTTGAAGGTCGGATCGGTACGCTCAACGTGAAAGGTCTCAACTCACAAAACAAGCAGTCTCTCACAAGTAACTTATTCCGCAAACAAAAATTACTGGCCCTCTTCCTACAAGAAACCCACTATAGAAGGGGCCCCGCCCCCCCCCCCCCAGGGGGGTCCCAATGGTTACAGTTTGGGAGGCAGCGAAGGCCACCTTCAGGGGTCTCATCGCAGAGGGTTCGAGCAAGAAGCGAGAGAGGGCCCTGATAGAATCCAGAATCCGGGAAGACCTGCGGGCCGTGAGGGCACAGCTCACCAAGGGAAACAGAACGCGAAAACCTCCTGAGTGAAATGAGAGAGAAGAGACAAGCTCTGCATACAACCCTGATTGGAGAGGTAGTTAAAAAAAATGAGATACACGAAGCAGAGGTACTATGAGAGGGGTGACAGGGTTGGAACTCTTCTGGCACATAGGCTGAGGGGAACAGGGTGGGCAGACACATAGAAAAGGTCAAGGACGGGGCGGGCATCACCCAGATAAAAACTGAACACATAGCCAAATCATTTGTGGTCTTCTATAAGGCCCTTTACACTAAACAAGAGGGTGAATCACTGGATGAAATTCGAAAATATCTTGAAGACTGCCCCCCACCCACGCTCACAGACCTAGAGAGGGAGACACTAGGCAAGGAGATAGAGGAGGAGGTGGAAGAGGCCATCAAAAATCTTAAAACAGGCAAGACTCCGGGAGAAGATGGGTACACAGCGGATTTCCATAAACAATTTCAGTCCGAACTAACCCAACCACTGACCAAATTATTTAACCAAATCAAAACCTTATAAACCATTCCACCGATTCCTGCAGGCCATAATCACAGTCATCCCTAAGCTGGGCAGAGACCCAGCGGAGTGTGGCTCATACAGGCCCATCTCGCTTCTGAACACAGATGCCAAGATCTTCACCAGGATCCTGGCGACACGTCTAGAAAGGTGTCTCCGACTGATCCATCCCGATCAGGTAGGCTTTGTAGTAAATAGACAAGGAGCAGACAGCATGCGCAAAACCCTGCACATACTGAGCTCAAAGGGAGTGAAATCCGATGGTGCTCTTCTCGTCTCTAGACGTGGAGAAGGCGTTTAACAGGGTGAACTGGGCCTTCATTGAGGGGGTTCTGTCGTCCTTGGGGATGGGACCCAGGTGGCGGGGATGGATGACGGCCCTCTACTCCCGCCCTTCTGCCAAAGTAGTGGTCAATGGAGGAGAGTCGGAGTCCTTTCCTTTAGAGAGAGGCACAAGACGGGGATGCCCAGTGTCTCCCCTCATACGCCCTGGTGATGGAACCCTGGGCCATAGCAATCAGGACTAATGATCAGATCCAGGGTGTTAAAATAGGGCGAACCGACTACAAAATAACCCTGTTTGCTGACGATGTCCTCCTGTACCTCTCTAAACCATCCCAATCAGTCCCAGAGGTGTTGAATAGTCTGGAGCGATATGGTTCCCTGGCAGGCTATAAGGTCAACGTAGATAAATCAGTGGCTTTCCCGGCAGGCCAGCTCAACGAGACCAAGGGACAATCCATCGATAACCTCCCGTTTTGTAAACAAACAGAGTGACTCACCTGGAGATCCGAATTCCATCACACCTAGAAGATCACTTTAGGGTAAACTACCCGCCCCTATGGAGGTCAATCAAACATGACCTGGGACGCTGGTCAAAATCCGGCTTCTCATGGATGGCTTGCCTCAACTCCATCAAAATGGTAATCCTCCCCAAATTCTTATATCTGTTTCAAATGCTGCCAACCCAGATACTGGACTCATTTCTCCTAGAGATCAAGCGGGCCCTTCTCCACCATCTATGGGCCGGTAAATCCCACAGGATTGCTTATTGTTATTGTTATTTTGCATTTATATAGCGCCTTATATACCATTGGTATGGTCTGAAGGCGCTGGTAGGTTGAACGCCCTTGGGAACCGATCAGTAGAGAGTAGAGAGAGTCAAAAAGGTGCGTGTGAGCACCGGGTATGTGTACAGCTCGTGCAGTATCAATGTAATAGCTGCTTTCTAGCGGTAGGTGTGGTGGTTGAGAGGTCAGGAGTATGTGTTCGTTCTGGCAGGATTAATCCAGATCGGATGTGGCTGCGTTAGGCCTGAGGAGAACGCCTCGCTGGGGGGTGTGTAACCAGCAGTGATTATTTAGAATGATGTGGAGAGAGCGGCGAATGTTGATATGAGAACAGTTATACCGAATGGTGTCATAGTATCTCTGTGTTCTAGTTGAGTGGTGATGTAAGGAGAGAGTAAGCGTGTTGGTGAGATATGATGGGTTTCATGCCCTTTCAGAGACTTCTACTTCACAGGGAGGCTATTGGGGACACTTCTAAATTCAACTTCATAGAGAGGCTATTGGGCACATTTCTAAAATCAACTTTCAGGGAGAGGCTATTGGGCACATTTCTAAATTTAACTTTTCACAGAGAGGCTATTGAGCACAATTCTAAATTCAACTTTTCACAGAGAGGCTCTTGGGCACACTTCTAAATTCAACTTTCCACAGAGAGGCTATTGGGCACACTTCTAAATTCAACTTTTCACAGAGAGGCTATTGGGTACACTTCTAAATGCAACTTTCTAAATGTACTTCTAAATTCGACTTTTCACAGAGATGCTATTGGGCACACTTCTATATTCTACTTTTCACAGAGGCTATTGGGCACACTTCTAAATTCAACTTTCCACAGAGAAGCTATTGGGTACACTTCTAAATGCAACTTTCTAAATGTACTTCTAAATTCGACTTTTCACAGAGATGCTATTGGGCACACTTCTATATTCTACTTTTCACAGAGGCTATTGGGCACACTTCTAAATTCAACTTTTCACAGAGAGGCTATTGGGCACCCTTCTAAATTCAACTTTCCACAGAGAAGCTATTGGGTACACTTCTAAATGCAACTTTCTAAATGTACTTCTAAATTCAACTTTTCACAGAGAGGCTATTGGGCACCCTTCTAAATTCAACTTTCCACAGAGAAGCTATTGGGTACACTTCTAAATGCAACTTTCTAAATGTACTTCTAAATTCAACTTTTCACAGAGATGCTATTGGGCACACTTCTAAATTCAACTTTCCACAGAGAAGCTATTGGGTACACTTCTAAATGCAACTTTCTAAATGTACTTCTAAATTCAACTTTTCACAGAGATGTTTCTAAATGCAACTTTCTAAATGTACTTCTAAATTCAACTTTTCACAGAGATGCTATTGGGCACACTTCTAAATTCTACTTTTCACAGAGAGGCTATTGGGCACACTTCTAAATTCAACTTTTCACAGAGAGGCTATTGGGCACACTTCTAAATTCAACTTTTCACAGAGATGCTATTGGGCACACTTCTATATTCTACTTTTCACAGAGAGGCTATTGTGCACACTTCTAAATTCAACTTTTCACAGAGAGGCTATTGGGCACACTTCTAAATTCAACTTTCCACAGAGAAGCTATTGGGTACACTTCTAAATGCAACTTTCTAAATGTACTTCTAAATTCAACTTTCCACAGAGATGCTATTGGGCACACTTCTATATTCTACTTTTCACAGAGAGGCTATTGGGCACACTTCTAAATTCAACTTTTCACAGAGAGGCTATTGGGCACACTTCTAAATGCAACATTTCACAGCTATTGGGTACACATCTAAATGCAACTTTCTAAATGTATATCTAAATTCTATTTTTCACAGAGAGGCTATTAGAGATGTCATCTAAGTGCGGCATATGCTTACAATCACATTACTGCCTAGAAGTGGCGCAGTCTAATTAGTGTGGTTCTCTAGGGCAATGGTGCTGGTTAACATTAGACTGCAGGCTATTGAAAGGTAAGTGAGAGTGGCAGGAGCTTTCTGGAGTAGAGTAATTGCTCTACCCCCCACCCAAGCCAGCACTTACAGTTTTGTCGGTGTCTGGTGGCTTCCTTGGCTTCCCCTGCGGACACCTGCTGACACTTCCTGGAGCCGCCCTTGGCCTTGGGGCCCTTAGCTGCTGGGGCTGCCGGGCAGCGGGCTTCCCTGGGAGGACCAGTGATGAAGGGCTCACGGCCCAATCAGAGCGGCGGTGGGCGGGTTGGGAGGCGGGAGGGGAGCGGGAAGCAGGAAGAGGGTGCGGGGTGGGAGAGGGACGCTCGGAGGGCCTGGGGGCCCAGTTGGCGCCCGGAAATCGGCGGCATGCCCGGATGAGCCTCCTTGCCTCGCGTCGGCTGCCTGCTTATGACACTATCACTAGACCCAAGGACGAGGGTGGAGTTAATTTCCCAGACCTAAACACTTACAAGGCGTCACAATTGCGCATCCTTGTTGATCATCTGACGACTGGCCCAAAGAAACAATGGGTAAAGCTGGATAACACTCTTCTCGCCGGTCACATTGGTTGAGTGGCTATGGGTCCCCAAGACATCTATTCCGAGAAGGGTTCTAAAACATCCGGTGTTGGGAGTGCTGTGGTCTATTTGGAAGGAAGGGGGTTACCTAAGATGGCTCACGACGTGGCCCTCACCTTTGAGCTGCATCTGGGCTCCGCCACTTTGGGAAGGGATCAACGAACCACTAGCCTTCCAGCAAGGTACCAAGGGGGTGATATTGCGGCTTTATAGCTTTTTGTTGTTCTCTACCCCACGGGACCCCCATCTTCCCAAGTACAATGGGGGAAGGACTTAGGCACCCCCATAACAGAAAAAAGATGGACCAAGATTTGTAGGCAGGCACACAGTTCCACAACTGCACCCCAATACCGCCACCAGGCCCTGAAGTTGATACACAGATGGCACTACCCCCCCCCCCAGAGAATAGCCAGAATGAGAAAAGGTTATGACCCCCACTGCTGGAAAGGCCATGTTGAAAAAGGGGATTATGTCCATATGTGGTGGAAGTGCCAGGTGGCACAGACCTACTGGAGTGAGGTCCTGTCATGGATAAGAGGAGTGGACGGAATGGTGAGAACTCTGTCCCCCTGGCTGGTGTCCGGCAATGAGGTCGAGGGGGGAGCCAAGGTGAAACACGACCAAATGTTGCAGGTCATGTTAGTCGCGGCTAGATGCTGCTGGGCCCAAAAATGGAAATCACCCCGACCTCCTGGGGAGGGGGAGTGGGTAGCGAAAACACAGGCAATCTATGATATGGAGTATCTTACCCACCTGATCGATGATCGACGAATCCAAATCTAACATCGAGGCCCTAGGGCTGCCATTTTTTGATAAATATGGGAAAATAGCCTGAGACATAAGTAATCAGCTCAGACGGTCCTCTCGATGGGAACAATACTATTGGGGCGACCCCCTTGGAGTGGGAAGAGATGGATTGTTACAGGAAATGTGACCTTTATATGCTGCACCTTGTTTTTTGAGCACTGTCTTTCTTTCGGAAGCAACCCTATGCTCGCATTGCATCTTCAGATGTGCTGGACCCGGTTGTTGTTATCGACCATTAAACCATGGCATGGGATGGGGGGCGGGTGTGGGAGGTGGGGGGGTAAAGTTGTGACCTCACTTTGATATATACCAATTTTTGCATTCTTTTTTGAAATGTCATAATTGTAAAACTCCAATAAAACCATATTTTCAACAAAAAAATCAATATAATTCACATGCGTTTGAGAAAGACCATCCCCAGTTTGACATTTCCGTTATTGAATAAAGAGATCAGTGTTGTGTAGGCTGATACAACTACTTACTTACATTACATGGTCAAGGATAGGCACCTGTACAACACACGTTTCCCAGGAGTCTGATCCCAGGATTATGTGATGGGTTACAAACATGTACCCATTGTTATTTTGCAGAACACTATGGAATTGCAATGTTGCCATCCACCCTCTGAGACCAATTGAAAATACGTTGGTCATACAAAAGTACCAGGGTGCAAAGAAAAACCGCAATGATGTACCGGGTTACACATACTATTTCCGGAGTGTGGTAGTCTCCCAACTGGAAGTCTGGCCATTGGTTAAAACTATTCTGGTGAGACGGAGGCCTGGGTGGGAGGAGAACCATCTGTGAGGGCCCACCCCCCTCCCTTTCACAGGCCGCCTCCCCACCCAAAGTATATAATCTAGTTTTTGGCTTCGATGGAAGCCCTTGGACCACTAGAACGTAGCCCCTGAAGTAGCTTCTTGGCCTGAAAGCGTTTCACTAGGTCCTTTACCACCTACACCACAGTATTGCTTTAGTCTAAAGTGGGCCATAATAAACTTCTCTCCGTGGCGACCATAAACACGGCCGTCATGCTAGATCTTGGGGATGCCATGGTCCGCAACGTCTCCCTTCGCTGCATGTATCACTTCTTGTCAAGTAGTGATAGAGCTCAAGGTACTTCAGCAAGCAAATCCTGGGAGGATAGCTCCGCAGCAACGTGCTCACCCTGGAAGCAAGACAACACAAAGCAACACGGGTTTGAAAAAATTCCTCTAACAGCGCCTTGATGCCCACGGGCTATGTGAGCACTTTAAAAATGCAAAATAAAGGCTCAATCCCACTGAAGGTTTTTAGAAAGGAACCAGTGCTTCGATACACCTTGGGTTCCAGGCTTCACTGCCCTCGCTAGGTTTGCATTCTTCCTAGAGCCCAGTCTGCTTTGGAATCAATATTTGTGCCATAGCCCATTTTCATTCAGATCTTAAAACACCAGTTAAATGTATTTCATTTGTAAAGCGCACATACAACCCAAAGGCATTGAGGCACTGATGCACATACAAGTCAAGTACAAATATGGTGAACATAGTCAGACATTGCGGTGGGGTGGAGCAACAGGGAGAGGCAAGTATGGTTACGGAAGGTAGCAGAGTGAAAGTGTTACAAGCAAACTGGTCATTCTGAGTGAAAGAGTGTGGTAGGCTGAGTGGATGTGTGGGTCAGGTGAAGAGCTGTGCTTTGAGGGCTTTTCAAAAGGCCCATTAGGATTTCTCCACCCTGAGGGGAGTAGGGGGTGGTGTGTCATTGCAAAGTTTGGCTGTGAAGTAGGGGGAAGCTGGATCCTCCTGGTTTACCAGTCAGATCTTACCTAGCACGCTTTAAAGCCCATTCCACACCCAAGGAACGCAAAACAATCTCTGGACCTATGCACAGCAACTATGTTTCGGTGGTGTACGGGACAGCACCAACTGAAGGAAAAACATGGGAGGGCAGCATAAAGAGATCAGCCTGATCTATGCAAAGCAATCGCGAGCCCCCGCCCTAGACACACAATGGATAAGGTCATTCTTCTGTAGCAGTGGAAAGAGGACTGAAAATCAGCATTACCCAGCATCCGGCCAGTGGGGAAGTTGCAGGAGACGCTAAAGGAGCTCATGGTCTGCAGCGTCTGGTTGTCTTTCAGGGAGAAATCCAGTCTGACCCGAAAGGACTGCAGTGTAACAGCCTAAAGACAAGCATTGCATTAGAGCATTTACAAACAAGAATACACCAGCCTAGGCCTGGAAGAGGCCGACTCATCCCGGACACGGAGGAGCCAACCATGCGGGTCTACGTACCTCGTACACCAAACCAACCCCAGGGGCCGGTACTTCCAGGCGGAAAGTGGTGCCAGTCCCTGTCACAGTGTATTTCTGAGAAGTAATCAGCTCGGCTGTCAGCGGCAGGTCACGGATGTAGGGCACCCAGTACCGGTCCATAGAGCCAGAAGTCATATCCATGATCAGAGTATTCTTGCCACAGGCACCAGCATAGATGGGAGGCACTGGAATAGAAATGAACAGCAGCATTATCCCTAGGCATCAGAGGGCACCACATTCAGAAGGGCACAGAATGAGCCAACGTTGAAAGGACCATAGCTGGAGAGGATGGCCACTGCGGTGGCCCATAGCTTACACCAGGTTAAGAAAAAATAAAATGTGTAAATATATATATATATATATATATAATGCTGGTTACAAAAATAAAAAAAATAACTGCCATGTGAAAGAAAATCCATTTGAGCCAAGTCACACATTCCCACAATGCCTTGCTGTTGTGGCTCAGAACTGGAACTTCCGGCGAAGGCCACTAGGGGGTGCTGTGGAATGTATGACTTGGTTTGAATTGACATATATATATATATATATTTTGAAACGACATTTGCCAATCCTTTTTTGGTTTGGGGTCATACCATTCAATACTTTTGAGGGACAATGGGGTGCCCCTTTCGGAAAAATAAATCGCTATATCTGCCCAAATATATAGAGTATCCGGGCGTTTATAATAAACTGCATTCAACTCTTCCACCTGCCCCCCCCCCCCCTCTGAGTGATGGCCACCGTGGCCATCGGAAAATAAAAATACAGAAAGCCATTTGCATGTAAGAAAACATGTAAATGCCAACAGGCCAGAGGTTTAGGGGATGGGGGGAGGGGGGGGGGGCAAAGTGAAATTTGAGAGTTGGAGTGGGGGCTAGAGAAAGTTTGGAACACAAGGTTCAACATTTTTCACATAACCTCATGTATAACCGAGGCTACCTGACATTTCAACTGAAAGTGTCACAGAAACGACAAGTGTTATGAGGGAATGGGAGAGATGAGGAGGCCATCCAGGGGTGTGGGGGTGCAGGCACACGAGGGGGCACTTGGTGAGGGTCTGGAGGACTGGTAAGCATTTCCACCGATAACCACAGGTATAATTACTACAAACAGTCTTGTGTAGTTCATTACCTGCGGTTATAGAAAAAGAAGAAATTATATATTTTTACAACCTGTGATGTTGGGTGTGGCTCGGTAGTGTTTGAAACGGGTGAAAGCCTGGTAGTGCCCACTTAATGGTGTGCTTGGAGAGCGACTTTGTATGCAGATTTGAATAGGATCCTGGTGGGGAGGGGTAGACAGTCAGGAGCCCCACCAAAGCGTGGCCATGGCTACCCTCAAAAATGCGGCCCCCCGGCAATGGGTTTGTTTTGCTGCACCACCAAGATGTCTAGAGAATTCATCAGGCCACCCCAATGTCTGGGGGCGTCACTGTAGCCAGTGAAGCGTGTACAGTGCAGGCGAGATAATGTGGGCGTTTGTTTAAGGGGGTCTGCAGTGTGATCAGCTTCCTTGCAGGAGGGTTGGAAGGGGTGCAGCTTAAGGTAGGCATTTGCTTCTCCCCCCTACCCATCAGCGCAAGAACATGGCTTCAAACTCCCTTCCCTCATGCAGAAAGGCATGCAGGGTGGGCAATTGAAGGTTTGATTTTGAAGAGTGTGGCAATCTGTAGCCATGTGGCTTACACAGTTTTTTGTAGGATAGGCTATGCTCTATGAAGTCCCGGGATTGGGCAGAGAAAAGCTGCAAAGTCAACAAATGTTGCAACCTTTGGTGGGGAACCAATGAGGACAACTTCAGTCTTGGTGAGGTTCAATTTGAGGTAGGCTTGGCATGCTGAGGGTAGCCAGGCATTTGGATGAGAGCGATATCCTTGGGGCCAATGGCCACAAGGGATTGTCACCAGCTTTCTGGATGTCGGGTCTCACAAGAATTCCTAAAAATTCCATGCATAGATTGTAGCGGTTGGAACCTCTGCGGGGGGGGGGGGGGTGACCTCACGAGTTGGTTGAATGAATGTGGCCATCTGTACAGCCTGGTGTCTGCTTGAGATACAGGAGCGCGATATACAGGATGCAAACCATTTCAGGACTGTTCCAGAGAAGCCCATCCAGTCAGTGAGTAAAGGAGCGTTGATCTCTTGGCTGCCTTCAAGTCCCGTGTTGGGGATTCACAGCACAACCATCCAAATGTTGATTGTCTGTTATTGTTATTTTGCATTTATATAGCGCCTTATATACCATTGGTATGGTCTGAAGGCGCTGGTAGGTTGAACGCCCTTGGGTACCGAAGTTCAGATCAGGAGAGAGTAGAGAGTCAAAAGGTGCAGGTGAGCACCGGGTATGTGTGCAGCTCGTGCGGTACCCGTGTAATGGCTGCTTTCTAGCGGTAGGTGTGATGGTTGAGAGGTCAGGAGTATGTGTTCGTTCGGGCAGGATTTATCCAGACCGGATGTGGCTGTGTTAGGCCCGAGGAGAATGTCTGGCTGTGGGGGGGGGGGGGGGGGGAGGGGTGTTTAACCAGCAGCGATTACTTAGAATGATGGAGTGAGCGGCGAATGTTGGTATGGGAACAGTTATACCGAATGGTGTCATAGTATCTCTGTTCTAGTTGAGTGGTGATGTAAGGAGAGCGTAAGCGTGGTGGTGAGATATGGTGGGTTATATGCCCTTTCAGATGTTCTGTGTTCCAAACCATACTATAAACGTCATACAAATTGTGTGCTCCAGTCCATTCCCTGCACTCCTATCCACTCCATGCACCCCAGTCTGCTCCACACATTCATGCATTCCGGCTTGCTGTGTGCGTTAGAGTCCGCTGCGCGTGCTCCAGTTCACCGTGCGTACTACAGTCATGGTGGGTTATACGTTCTTTCGCGCATTCTCTGCCTTCCCAACCATACTATATACATCACGCAATTCTATGCGCTGTCTGTTCCATGCCCTCCTATCTACTCGTCTACCCACCGCGTGCATTCTCGTCTGCGCCAAGCATGCATTCTTGTCTGCCTCATGTATGCGCTCCTGTCTGCTCCACGCATGTGAACCTGGCTGGCCCATGCTCTACGCATTCGGGAGCGCCATGTATCCATCCATTCTACGCACTCATCAGTATTGGGTGCAATCTGCGCTTGTTCGTTCTACGTACTCGGCCGCTCAACGCAACAAGTCCGTTCACTCTGGGCACTCATTCGCTCTAGCATTCATCTGCTTTATGCCCTCACATATACTAAGCATTCATCTGTTTTACTCACTCACCTCCTCTATGCACCCACCCCCCTCCCCGCACTCATCCCGCTCCCCGCACTCATCTGCTTTAAGCACTCCTGCTTTCATGGATTCAACAGCAATATCCTGTTATATATATTCATCAATTCTGTACACTCATTCTCTATACACTCCTCTGCTCTATACACTCCTCCGCTCTATACACTCGCAAGGTCTACATTATCCACACTTCCATATTCATGCGTTATCCAAACTGATGTGCTCTACAAACTCATCTGGTCCACATATTCCGTTTACGCTCATCCGTTCTGGACATTCATCTGTTTTACGCATTCCTGCGTTCTACTCGTTTCTGTATTACGCATTCATCCGCGCTACATGCCCGTCCGTTCTATACATCCAGCCGCTCTACACACTCATCCACTCAACATGTATATCCATTCTATACACTCATCTGATCTACATATTCATTAGATTCCCACATTCATTCGGACTATATAGTTATCTGTTAAAGTAATTCATTGACACGATTAATTTAGTTCACTCTGGATGCATTCTGCCCATTTCGCGAGTTTAAATCTCTTTACTGTTTGTATGATTTACTCTTAACCCTTTCACTGCTTTGATCTACTTTATTCGTTTAATTCTGTTTGTCCTTCTAGTTTGTATTAGGGGTTGTTAGGTGTTAGTTTCTCGCATCAGGAGGTTTGATGGATTGGTGTTCTTGAGTTACTGTTGGGTTGTTTGGGTTAGTTTGGTACAGGTTGGTTTTAGGGGAAAAGCCAGGTTTTCAGCAGTTTGCGGAAAGACATTAAATCCTCAGTTAGGCGGATGTGGGGTGGGAGTGAGTTCCATAGCGTGGGGGCCAAGGCTGAGAATGATGATCCGCCTAACCTGCTTGAGTTGGTCTTCGGAATGACTAGGAGGCCGGCTGAGCTGGATCTTAAGGTGCGTGGGGATGGTAGGGTTTTAGCTCGTCTTGAAGATAGAGGTCCGGTTTTATGCAGTGCTCGATGGGAGATGCACAAGGTTTTGAAAGTTACCCTTCGGGCTACCGGGAGCCAGTGTCTTAAGGGCTGGGGAGATGTGGTCTCTTGGGTCAAGTGCAAGAAGCAATTTGGCTGCCGCTTTTTGTGCCCTTTGGAGTTTATTCAGTTGGTACGCATGGACTCCAAGGTATAGGGGGTTTGCGTAGTCCAGTCTTGATATAACGATTGATTGGACTGCGGAGAGTCTGTAGGGAAAGGAGAGATATGGAAAGATGCGCCTAAGGGTTTAAGGTGGTAGTGGCAGGACTTTGAGACATTGTTGACTTGGCGCGAGAGTGTTAGGTCTGAGTCAAGGGTGCAACCAACTTTTTCACTGAGTTGGAGGGAGTCGGTAAGTTGCCCATGGCGGATGGCCAGGGTAGTGGTTGTGGAAGAAGTTCCAGGTTGCCACATACCATGATTTCCGTTTTGGAGGGGTTTAACAGGAGGTGGCTTTGGGTCATCCAGAGTTCTATGTCAAGGAGGCAGGAAGCCAGGTCAGGTCAGCAGTTGGGATTTGAGTTCAGGAGTTTTAGAATTAGTTGAGTGTCGTCGGCATAGTTGTAGCACAGGATGTTGTGCGAACAAATTATTGGTGGGAGGGTGATCAAGTAGAGATTGAACAGGAGGGCGGATAGGCATGCTCCTTGTGAGACTCCCGTGTCGACTGGTCGGGCTTGGGAGGTGTAGTTGGAGGGTATCGTTATTTGGTACCGATCTTTGAGGAATGAAGCTATCCATTTCAGAGCGGTTCCACAAATTCCTAGGAATTGAGGCGGTCTAGGAGAATTGAGTGATTGATTGTGTCGAAGGCGGCGGATAGGTCAAGAAGGATTAGTGCCGCGCTCCCCGCGGAGTCTGTCATTTTAAGGTCATCCCAAATTGAGGTTAGGGTGGTTTCAGTTCCGTGACGGGCTCTGAAACCTGATTGAGCGGGGTCTAGGAGATTGTTGGCTTCGACAAAGGCATTTAGTTGGGAGTAGGCAGTTCGGTGAATGAGTTTGGCAAGATTGGGCGGTAGGTGTTGGGCTCGAGCGAAGGTTTTTTTAATTAGTGGTTTGACATGAGCCATTTTGAATGCGTCGGGAAAGATACCTGAGGAAAGGGAGGCATTTATGATGGATCTTGTGTGTTCACCTGCGCAGGTGGAAGCAAAGATTTCTTTGAGGGTTGTGGCTGGGCAAGGGTCTAGAGGCGAGCCAGATGGTTTGCGGGCAGATAGAAGTTTGAGAAATTGCTCTGGTGATATTGGACTAAAGGATTCAAACGTTGGTTGCGTTGTGGTCGCAGCTGGTGGGGCGGCTGGTATGGGGGAGAATTGCTTGGAGGATGTAAAAGAGCTAGTTTGGTGGCTAGAGTATTTGTTCTTTCGAGAGCCGTGTGGGAGTCGGGACGGTCGTGTTGAAAAAGTGGGAGAGTGAGTCACACAGTGGTTGTGAGGGAGTCGGGACGGTCGTGTTGCAAGTCGGATGGGTGAATTCGGAGATGATTTTGTGGAGTTCTTTGCTTGGGTATTTGCAGTGTAGGATTCGGCAGTTGTAGTGGGCTTTTTTTGCTTTCCAGATTTCTGCCTTGTACTGATAAAGGTGTCGGGCCAAGGTAGCCCTATTCTCCTGGGTTTTGTCTGCCATGCGCGTTCTAGGTATTTAAATAGTTTAGTGATCTTCAACTCGGGAGTGAACCATCTGGGGAAGAGGCCACGGCAGGTTGATGGTTTGCAAGGGGGGTGTAAGCCGCATCAGGGATGTGTTGAGCCATGAGTCAAAGGTGTCAGGGGTTAGTTTGTGGAGTAGGCAGGTAGGTGGTGGAGACTGGAGGAGTGCGTCGGCTAGGTCCGGGTTGATTATTAGTTTTTTCCAGCATTTGCGTAGATTCAGAGGTTTGGATTAGAGTACGGGAAGGGGGACGGGTGAGTGGATGGTGAACGAGAGAATGAAATGATCAGACCAGAGGATAGGGGTGGGGGGCTTTAAATGAATCAGGGTGTTGGAGCTAAAGATGGCATCAAGAGTGGGTCCTTTATAGTGTGTAGGGCCGTTTATGTGGGGTTGGAGGCTAATTGCGTCTAACCCGTCAACCAGAGAGTGTGTCATAGGGTTGGTGGGGATGTCGAGCCATATGTTGAAGTCTCCAAGAAGGGCGAGGTTAGGATGGCTTAGTTGAAGGGTGGCAATAGAGTCGCAGAGGTTGTTTGCGAATTGTCCATCGTAGCCAGGGGGTCTGTAGATTATTAGGAAGCTGTGTGAGCAACGGGGAGAGGGATGTCTAACGAAGAGGGATTCGCAGGATGGAATGGAAGGTTGACTGTCAATGATTGAGGCGTGGAAGAGTGATTTGAAGACGAATGCTACTCCCCCTCTAGAAGGACAGTTCAGTGGGATGAGGGAGTAGTCGGGCGGGAATGCTTCACTGGCAATTGGGCGAGGTCGTCTGAGAACCAAGTTTCAGTGATGAAAACCAGATCTGGTTTGTCAGAGGTGAGGTCAAAGATGCAGTACCTGTTTTTTGCTACGGAACACATTGGGAGGAGAGCTTGGAGTAGGAGTGGAATTGGGTGGTGGCGTAGGGAGAAGCTGGAGAGGGGTAGGGTGGGAGATGATTGATGGGAATAGGGAGCGAGCAGAAGAATTGGCGGATTTCGGGCAAGAATGGGTGGCTGCATGAGCTGGGATGCTCAGTTTTGGCTCGGGGGATTTGAAGGTAGGGTGGGGTGGTTAGGAGTTTCATTTGTAGTTGATGAGAAGTCGAGGGCTATGGGTTTCAGGCAGGGTGAAGCTATGGGGGGGAAGGAGGTGATAGGGGTAAGGAGGTTGTGGGGCGAGACAAGGGAGGCGAGGAGTGCTGAGAGATTGAGGGGGACCAGGTACGGTTCCTCTTTAGTTTCTTTATTGCGATTGGAGTGTGGGAGAGGGTGGGGGGGTCAGAGGGGGAGAGGGATGCGGCTTTATTTCTTGCAAAGGCTAGGCGTGCAGGTTTTAGGGAGGGGAAGTGGTGTGTTCGGGGAGGGGCGGTGATGGGGTTTGTGGGCACGGCGGGGTGTGCTCGCTATGATAGTGATGGGAGTGGGCATGGTTAACGTGGGCTGATCGGTGGAGATGTTCGGGGGAGGAGTGTTCTTAGGGTGGTTGGCTCACCATCGTGCCCCTCTGGCTTGGTGTTTGGAGAGGCAAATGGTGGGGAGTGCAAAGGAGGGTGGGATGGTTTGGACGAGGACGACGGGAGGAAAGGCAGATCACAGTGGTCATTCCTGACTAACTCTGGAGGAGTGGGTGGACTCGTGTTTAGTACGAGCCGTTAGGTGTAGTCTCAAGTGTAACTTAGTTTATTGGGCTTTATACGTTCTGCTGTATAAGAGGCTGTGAGTAGTCTTGATTTCAAGGTTCCAAGAAGTCGGGTGATATTATTCACTTATTCTAGGTTTTAATGTGCTATTTGTACTAGCTTGCAGGTATTAGGCCGTTTTGAAGTGTAGCTAGATCCTAGGATATGCTAAGGGGGGGCTATTTAGTTGTAGCTACAGTTATGCTGTTGGGTAAGCTTTCTTCTAGTAAGCTGGAATACAAGTAAGCTTATTATTTTAGGTGGAGTTCTGGAGGGCTTTCTTATTGTAGTTCTAAATTCAGTTCTAAATTCAGTGGTGGCACGCTATTGGCGTTTGCACAGAGATGGTATTAGGAGCAGTTCTAGCTCAACTGTATACAGAGATATTAGGTACTATTAAGTAGGTAGTAAATTCTAATACCTTTATACAGGGAGGGTATTAGGCATTAGGTGGGTAAAGTCACTTTGCACATTAGGGTTATTAGGGAGATTAGTCGGTTCAACCAGGCACAGTATTAGACTATTCAGATATTGAGAGCACTTCTAAATGCACACTTAATCACAGAGGCTATTGGGTACACTTCTAAATGCAACTTCTAAATTCAACTAACAAAGGTTATTAGCTAAATGCAGTTTTTCACATGTATAGGATAGAGGTGGTTCCAAGTGCCAATATACTACAGATATGATGAATTTACAATGGTGATGCTTTGTTAGATGTGTGGTAGGGTAGTATGGCGTGAAGTAATTGCTTCAGTCCCCGCCCTTCCCACACTTATTGTTGGCTTCTTGCTTCTCCTGCCGATACCTGCAGATACACCCTTGAGCCGTCGCTGAAGAAGCCGTCCTTAGCCGATGAGCTGCCAGGCAGAGGGCTGCCCTAGGCGGATTGGCAATGAATGGGAGTCCGCTTGTTTGGGCCAATGGGACGGGCAGGGCGGGAACAGGAGGCGGGAGGACATGGGGAGGGAGAGGGACTCACCAATCAGAGGTGCTGTGGGCGTGCAGGGAGGCACGATGAGGGTAAACAAGGAAGCAGGAGCGGGGAGGATCAGGGGAGAAAGCGGCACCACACAGGCTCAGATTCAAATTACTAAAGGTTTCCTCAGATGTTGCAAGGCACAAATTCTCACACAAACACACACACACAGTGTGTGCATTTGGGGCAGAAGCCAGACTGGTATTTGCAGAGAAGGCCCATCTGTTCTTTTGGCAACTTGTTGGGTGGCAACTACTTTACAGACCCATCATGAGCTTCCCATTCTACAGTTCGCAAGGTTCCCTGTGCCAAGTGAGGGTTGGGGGGTGGGGAGGTGTATATTCAAGGAGTCTGGAATGCACCTTAGCTGAGGCAGGCATGCAAAAGACTGAGGAATGCATCAAGCACTGGGCCGGAGGGTTGTTTAATGAGTGAGGCTGTGAGGAAGGCATCCATGTAAGCCATAGGTTTAAGAAAAACAAGATGACGACACTGGTTCAGGAGGGCTTTGCCGGAAGGGAATGGGGCGATGAGCATAGTAGGTCAATGGTCTGCGGGGTAAGGGGTTAGAGTCCTCGGATCTCATGAATTTCATTAGTCATGGATTCAGTCACATTTCTTGTGAAGTCGGAAGGTGCGGACTTGGTGAAGTTCTAGACCAATTAAACATTTTCTCCCATTAAAGGCTGCCCCAATGGTGGAGGGACAGCCTTGGAGATCTAAGTGCGTGGTCCTTGCACCTCCAATTGAAGGGCTCTGATGAAGCAAGTGTTGGGAGCAAACTTGACTCAACTCCTGGGGGAAGGGAAGGTCAGATTTTGGCAAGGAGATCAGGAATGCGTGGACATTAACCAAGTGTGTTAATGTATCCAGAAGGGACACGTTCTTCTCCCGTGGTGGGGGATTGGTGAAGATTGCATCCAGTGCCCAGTGGGAACTTCTTGGAGTGGTGCCCATTTGCAGGGCATTTAGGTTTGACTGGGAAACCTTGTTACTCTGCCAAATCATCATAGCAGTAGAGTGCCCGATTCTGGTCCATAGTGAGTTATATCCGCCACATCTTTTCATACAAGGACCAGAGTAGGATTGAGTGGCAACGCGGGTTTCAGCATCATGAATGAAGGCCCGCTCCAAAGCCAATGAATATACGAGAATGCGGGATGCGGCCTGGCTGGTCCAGTCAAGCACAAGGCGTGGGGAGCGGGTGATCTCTGCGTCAAGCATTTGGCATGGATTGGTGGGGGACAAGTAGGATAATACAATTTAACAAAAGTAAACCTCTGTGCCACAACTGATCTACACCAGTTGTGTACAGCCTTTCACACTGAAGGGGAAATAGCAGCCATTTTAAGGAAATATGGACAACATTCTTTAAACTTCATCTGGTCAGCAGCACCATGTACTCCCATCCATAACACTGGCAAGTCATAAATTGTGACTGGTACTCCCCCATGCCATGCTCCAACCATAATGCTACAAGTTGAACAAGGGACTGGACAAGGAGGTAAGAAGTTGTGTACAGTATTAGTGATTCATTTGATTGAGTGGGTTTTACAAAACAGGCGAGCAGGAAAGGCATACAGCCAAAGTAGCTTCCAAGGAGGCAACTCAAATCTGCAGTACCAGTGAATTTCGAGATGGGCATCCCCTCATCTTACTACCCCCTCCCGCGCCACCAGGAAGCCACTTCCTAAAGTCGCACGGGTTCATGCATTCCATTCCTAACCAGTCCAGGAGATTGATTGAGCGACTATACCACTGAAAGCTCTTGAGGTTGGAGGAGGGAGTGTGTCAGTGCCAGCCAGGAACATGGAACATCCAGTCCAAAGTCTAGTCCAAAGAGGCGACCATGAGCATAGGGGAACCAAGTCAACGCTTCCCATGATTTCATGTACTCTGGTTGCACTCCAATGCTAAGCTCAAGGTAACAACATGTTCAACCACAACAGTGACTACACAAATCAGAGACTCTGTTCCTGGCCAACAGTTGCCTAAAGTTAGTAAAAAAAAAAAAAAGGACTGGGCAAACACTTGTGCGTTACCATCCAACTTTATGCCGGAGCAGAAAGCTTTTGGTGTCGAAAAGGTTGCATTTCTTCAGACTGCCCAAAAGTCACAATAAGATTTAAAGCAGCTTAGCTGGTCTGAGCAAGTGGACAAACCTGTTAACAAAATGGCAAGGTTCAATGGCACAACACACTTTGCCGATTAGCAATGCCAATGCACTGGGAGGAGACGCGGGTACCATGTGACCCACTAATTTGAACATCTTGGAACCCCAATTCTTCTGCATTTTAGTTCTGCATTGGTGGCTTCCCACCTCTTTCCAGCCCCTCCTGCCCCCCACAAGAGGCCAGGTCTCAGCTGGCATAAACTGGAAACCACCAGTCATGGGCCTGCACATTCCTTATTCTGTCAGATCTGCCCAAGAACCCATCCCGGAGGATGGCCATTTGCTCAAAGTATGCAATCAACGGCATTTTTAGAGTCTACATCGTCACGAGCTATGGTGCCCTCACCAAGCAAGCCCAACTAGCAGTTGAGTTGGGTATAGAGATATACCGCTGGTGACACCAGGAACATGGAAATTTTGATGACACCAATTTCTCAATAATGGGAGAACAGTGGTGTATGATTGGACCATGAAACAACTCAGTTGGTCGCTTCCTGCAGTTGTAAAAAGTCGACACATTATGTTTCTAGGCAAGGGTAGTATAGCTCAGTGGTAACGCGCTCATCTTGGAAGACTCCTAGCAACACAGGTTCCAATCCCGGGTCCGTGCCTGGAAATCTTGTTGGTATTAAGTGCATAATAAATAAACATAACTAATCTAGAGAGGAGAAACTGGGCACTGAACAATTAGTTCAGTCTCCTATTGGACAGGATGACTTATTAGGATAGATCGTACCAAGTATGTGGTGGTGGTGGTGGTGGTAAACCCCTGCACACAATTGGCCTGTTGGTGCACACCGTTGCTCCAAGGAAACATGCAGGTGTGAGCCAGCCCGTTTGGTCTGACTTCTGAACAGATGCCATAAGGATTTGACCAGGTGAAATTGGGTGTTTAGAAATCCAACCATGTCTGCAGTGGGTGAAAAGGAGTTATAGGACCAGAGGTCTTGCTTCACTTCAAGACCATTGTTCCTCCCTGCATAAAAGAAATCCTGATCACAAAAGTACGTACAATAGATAAGAAATCAGATTTGATCACATGGAGGAGGCAGTCTTCCACCAAGGAGCCAGCATAGTCAAGATGGCAGTGCGGTGCATGGAAGATGCAGATTATGGAGGACGGATCGGCGCCTTGATCCAGTCTCCTGTAACCCTCTGTCAAGCAGCCCTGCATCAAGTGGGTACAATATTTCTTGAGTCAGGCTGAGGGCCGAGATGAAAGTGGAAGGTTGAGCCGGTGGGTGCGAGCACTCACCGAATGGTAGTCTGCGCAGGTGGGCAGTCGGAACCAAAAAGTGCATCATTACAAAAGGTTGAGTGAAAGGCTGTGGTGGGGTCTGGAGAGAGTGGGCAGGGAAATGAAGGCAGGGACCTGGTGTTGGGTCACAGATTCAGATTAACACCAAAAAAAACAGCCAGACTGGTTCTCGAGTAGCATGAATAAGACGAAAATACACAGCTACCTCAGATCTTAGTCACAGGGTGAGGCAGTCAGTCAGCAAAAAAGATGTTCTGGTTTATGCAACCAAGCAGGAACCAGAGGCTGGTCTGCACGGGGGGGGGGGGGCGGGAGGGAAGATCCTGCAGGCCAGATCTCTTGGTTCATTAGTCAGTATGTTATCAAGCCGCTAAAATTAGTCAATTGCCTTGATCAAGAGATTTGGGGCAGAGGAGGCACTAGGACCCCACTGAGGAGGGCCCAAGAAGGAAATCTGAAGTGAAGATTGGATCAGAATAGGTAGTTTCAGCTAGGTTACTACAGGAGTGAGACAATAACACTGTCGAGCAGGTCACTGGAGGGGCCTCCACTGGGCTCTCCTTTGGAGAGGCATAGTATGAAGCAGTTAGTGAAGACACCCCCAAGATGCTTGGTAGTGTGCAGACTGGATGGACGGGTGCAGGTGGTGTGGTGGTGTCCAAAGCCGATATCCTTGAGCATTGGTCACCCTGCTGCTGGTCAGAGGGGAGTTGGGAATACAGTTTGACCTGAAACCAGCTCGACATGACCGCAAATTCGTTGCTAGCTGCTTCCCCTGGATGGAGACTGCAGATCGTGGACAAGCTCAGTAAGACATCTTTAGCCAAAGGAACCACTCAGTAGGAACTCCGTGCCTTTGAGTCAGTGGCCAGTCAGTCAAGGTCCCAGCAAAATTCCCTGATAGCACAAGCGAGTTTTGCTGTAGGTGGGATACAGCACAATCTGTCCACGACACGCATGTTTTAAGGGTTGCATTTTAGGAGTTGGGCCAACATCAAGGGGCTACACTTCCGTTTCAGAAGACCAGCTTGGAATGGCTGCAATACATGGAGGTGAAGTCTAATCTGTGACCTCCCATGGGGGCGGGGGGGGGGGGGATCAAATGAGCTGCACACCAAGCCCCACAGAATCCAGTAAAGCCCAGACCCACCTCCATTCTCCGGGGATCCAGGACAGAAGGGTTTCTCAACTCACCAATATCCTTCAAATCCGCATGAACCACATCGGTGTAGGTAAAGGTCTTGCCGGTGGAGACGAGAGTCATTGTATAGGTTACATACAAGGTGTACCGGCGGATCCAGTCAGTAAGGAGCTGTGGAACAAGGAGAGGCGTAAAGACCATACAAAAAGCTAAGATGTCCACCAAAATCACTCACATCACCCAGTGCAATGGCTTAAACGGTAATTCCAATGTTACAAAATATATTTTTACATGACGGGGGATTAGCACCATACTACATGCAGGTCGAGAGGGCAAACTGGTCTAGGAAGCAGTAAATCCTGGTTAAGGGAATTTGAGCGAAAAAAGGTTAGATCAAATTGAGCTTTACCAATTTGGTCGAGACCAAATTAACCGAACATGAGCAGGGGGGGCTCCCCAGGTTCGTTATTTTGGGGGTGTTCCCTGCTTCGAACATTGACGGTGGGGGAAAAAAAATGAAAAACAGGGGCTGTGTAATAAGGCGGCAGCCAGTTCGGTGCGAACAAAATGCGGCTCGACCAAACATCACGGTGCCACTACAGATCAATCCGGCATGATTACCAAACTCGTACCAATTGCACGGCGCAGTCTAACTCAGACTAAAACCACATCTGCAGCCTATGCAAATAAGACTGGTTACTTCTCGCTCGATCAGACCACTCGTGTCAAGCAGTGCAAGTAAGGCCAAGCCGTATGCGTCACTTCATCGAAGGTGCCACTGCAGTCTCCCTCATGGCCCACGATTTTCACAAGCAACCCCATCCATACAAACATCCCAATAGGGATCTGAATCGGCGAGCTGCCCGAGGGGAGGGTGCTGGGCGGGCAGCACAACTTGCCACTCTGATCAGCCATTTTAAAATTTAAACGGCCTGTCCTGCCAGAGTATTGCAGTGGTGGTAGCAGGCAGTTAAGGCACATTAAAGGCTCAGTTCACAGCAGGATCCTTCCTATAGGCATCTTGTGGGCTACAACACAAAAAACAAACCTTTACTTTGCCCTACTGAAGGAGGGTTGGGTTCTTGCAAGAAAGCCACCATTCCATTAAGTGATCCAGGCCATGTCAGGCCAGCTACTGTACTAGGGCCAAGTGGATCTCCAAGCTGAATCTGTACAACAGGGCTCAGTGGCTCCCCAGGTTCTGCACTGCGACTCCCATGGATTAGGCAGTGGTAAGGGCTGTAGTGCAGCACGTCTGGAGAGCCAGAGGTTCGAGGCCTGCTGTACACAGTTGCCATGCAGTGCATGACCGGTGAAGCCTCGGCTTGAGCAGCACCTTTAGGACGCCTTGCACAGGGGCCAACGCGTGATATTTAAATGTGCATGTGAATTTTCAGCGACATCAGCAAATCGCTTGAATGCATCTGCACAGAAGGTCACCTTGAGGACACGTGGCAACCACTAATCTGGGTAGGCCCCAACCTGCACAGCCTTCAGTGTGAATTTGAGGACTTCCGACAGTTACAGTGGCTCTGTTAATCCTTTGCAGATCCAAGAGGAAAGGGGCACCCCCAGAGGCTTGTTGTGCATTCAGTGGCATTGCAAGTGGGAGTGTCTAGTGCCACCATGAACAGGGCCATCTTAAGTACGTTTGGGGCCCTGGGCACAGACATCTTGGGGGGCACCCCCTCCACCAAACCTAAGGGATCAAGAATACTGGTCACGCCCCCCGCACCCTATAAGTTGCGCTCACAACCTATAGGTTGATAAGCTGCAGAATAAGCATGTTTACTCCCTTCAAGTCCCCTTGCCCTCTTAAGTCTTGCTTTAATCATAATGATAAACAAGTAGCATTTGAAGGCCAACATTAGCAGTCTACAAAGAGGTTACTGTTCTAGCACATACAGGATACCCTTTATCAATAGCATCCAGGAAGGTATGCAGCCTGTAGTATTAATGCAGGACCCATGTAAAAAGGTACATGTAATCCACAATACAGAACTCGCATTAGCTGCCTCACAGAATGCAAAAGTGCTCATGCATGGATAGAGACCACCAATTGGCAGGAAGAACAACGTAGCATGGATAGTGGATGCAGATTAGAAGCTACCAGGAAGGTATCTGTATGCAGACAGACTGAGATAAGAAGTGGGATATGGTTTTCAAATAGTGTTGCCATTAGATACCAAAGGAACACATTCCTGTTGTGTGCGATAAATATGCTCACTATTAAAGTGGAAACAACCCTATAGCCAGTGAAACCATGAATAAGTCTTATGAAGATCATACCCTGAGAAGGAAATCACTCTGAAGGGCTGACAATTTTGAAAGGCTTAGGGACTGGCAATATTGAGAGGTTGGGCAATACAAGATTAAATGAGATGCCCAGGATCACACATTGGTTAAGGGGTGAAGCTGGGATTTGTACCAACTCTGCAATTTCTGCATTTGAACACTTTTTCCAGTTCTTACAATGAACGAAAACAATCTCATTTTGTAAAAATGGACTTGGAAAGTACACAAAACATTACCAAACATGACCATTTTTAAACTAAATATTATAGAAGGGTGTTATGCAAAATGGGACTGTACTAGCTTCATTCTCTCCATCAAGGAAGTATATAAGTACCAGCATACCAATAGGCGACCTTTAACAAATTTAATCTGGGTTTGTCTTTTGTACTTTATAGCTTTAAATACTTCCAAAGCAATGGCTTGTGTCATTTTCCATTTATAAACGTGCATAAAAACCTTTGACTTTTACCAACAAGCAAACCGTTTGTGTCAAACAAGTAGACCTTAAAATATGCCCGCCTGACCCTGCAACATATGGTCTGCTCTGTCTACCAACCATTACACCCAAATGGCCTACATAAGAAAGATAAACTAACGGGCTAAACGATGCCACCAGCATGAGAGAAGGCAAACCTCACAGAAGACAGCGCAGTAAAGATAGATATTAGATTTGACCCATATTCACTATCGTCTGCTTGCAAATACAGGATACAAACACTTCGTTCCATGTCTTGAATTTGGATACCTATTCACCTCTTGGACTAACAGTTTATGCCATCGTTGGAAGCGATTGCCTAGGTTTTACAACACCCCAACTGAACAAACCAATTTCTAGACTTCACCATACGAATGATATGTTAGTTTTTATAGCAACCCATATCTGGTGCAGGTACCTTGCTGATAGCAGATGTTATTCTGCAAAACCAAGTACATATGCAGGCAGGTATATAAACTTCAGACATAGGAAAGGCTCAGCCAGCCTTGCTGGAATGTAATATTCTAATTTTGCATATGAACACATCTCTGCAAAGGGTGCTTCAAACACTGAGCTAACTTCTGAACCTTTGTGGGACTCAATATGCATTTCACTGTTGCCTATTACACATGATCAACATAATTCCCACAGGAAGGAAATGCTACAGAGTTGTGCCGTAAGGAACACAAACTATGTATACCACAGTGAACACAAAGCAATACATGATGAATTGCTCAAAGTAGAATGCACTTGCCAAAACAAAGGCAATGGGTTTAGAGCCTCAGCACACGTCAGAATATTTTATGGGGTGCTGCTATTTAAGACTGGTGAACAATGGAATCTTTCTCCTTCGGACCAGGCAGCCTAGTGCCCCACCCCCTCCGAGGTGGGGGCCCTGGGCAAGTGCACCTTTTACCCTCCCATAAAAACGTCTGACCATGAAGCTGCCTGTGCCAAATCTGCAAGAAGAGCTGGAGCAGTCAGGACCTTACTGCCCCAAATCAGTGTTTATAGACTGCCAACATGGCAGTGGAATCGACCCCAACACTATGCCAGGCAGCAAACACTGGCATAATGGCAATTCGTTCTCAGGCCCATCTTCTGCTTGACCATGTCCACACAAGCCTGGCAGAGGGGCAGCAATGATCTTGTGCCCGGATCCTGGAGTTACAGCCTCAGATACTGGTCAACGGATCACTTCCCTGAAACTGGGCATTCCTAGACTATCTGTCACTGCAGTGGCCAATGTCACCAGAGTTTCATTTCCAGAAGAGAACGGGAGACATTTGTTGAGCATATCTTGGAATGTGCCCCCCCACCCCAAAAGTTACTTTTATGACTGCTCCAAGTCTGGAGGGGTCTCCGGTTGCAAAATGGATCGTTTCCAGATTAAAATCAGATATCTGTACTGATATAGCCAGAGACCCAATACTGCTTGCAAACCCAGGAGTATTTGCAGAAGCCATGTGCTTGGAGTTCCAGCAGCAACACCCTCCAGCGGTTCTACTGGCAGACAAAACATTTTGACTAACCCTGGTCCCCTCTGTTACTGGGTCACTAAATGGTTGAGCGCTGGTAAAACTGAATATTAGTTGGACCTAAATGGTTCTGACCAAGCATTAGTACTTTTGCATATGAAATGGAACCCCACCCTTCCATGACTCACTAGCCCAGCCCTATTAGCGGACATCAGTGTCCAAATTAAGTGACCCCGCAGTTCAGCAATGCACCGGGAGCATTGGAGAAGGGTAGCAGTTGTAACTATAGGAGGTTAAATAGAAAAAGCAAATGTTCTCCCCTAACATCTGTTCATGAATAAAGTTATTGGATAACCCCAGGTTGCCACATGTCGCTGCCCTGAGCATTCACATCGCCACTGGAATGTCCCAGGTGGCAGCCAGACACCCGGTAACTTAATCCATCGAATTGGCTTCAGACTGATCAGTCCCCATCAAAACCTAAAGCCAAATGTGAAAGGATTTCCATAAGTAGAGGCAAGGACAAAAACGCTAATGGCCAAAACCTACCTCTGCAACCAGCACACCAACATCACCTGGTAGACATGTGCATTAGCAACTGTGGGGCAAACCCCCCATACAAGGATATACAACAACCACCTGCAACGACTAAGACCTCGCACCCTGGAGTACAAAAAACTAAACTCTTATGGCCCAAGCACACAGCCATAGTCCCTGCGCAACAAGGATTTAATAAGTACCCACATAAAGCTACACTTCACTAAGTCAGTGTAGCAAAGTTTCCACGGTGACCATGGGGAGCATTTATTTTGACATATGTTGAGCGCACCGAACCCGGGGGCATCTGGGTGCTGGTTACATGGAAAGCTTTACAGGTTCCAGGCAAGGACATGCAGTAGGCATTTACTCATTACATATGCTGAAGGCTGCAGGAGAAGGGAACGTAAGAAGAGCATACGTTGGATTTGGAGGTCTTGCGAGACTAGCCAGATTTTAAGGCCTTTATGAAAGGACCAGTAGGAAGTGTCAGATCGTAAGGCTAGTGGGAGAGCGTTCCATAGCTTGGGAGCAATCGGGAAGCGGCTTCCCCCCTGCTTTCTGTAGCTTGTATCTGGGGGATGGATGGCGAGTGAGTGAGAGTAGGCTTCACAGGTAGGCCTTAGTGATTTTTCTTGAAGAGTAGGTAGGTGCGCTGTTGGAAATGGGTCTCTGCTAATGTTTTGAGTTTAATGCATTCTCGAACCGGATGCCAGTGTCGGTTACGTCTGGCTGTGGAGATGGTCTTTTTGGTAGAGGTAGAGCTGCTCCCTCAGCGTTATTTTGGATAATCTGCAGTTTTCTTATACTGCATTTATTAGTACCTGCAAAAAGGGAATTGCAGTAGTTGATCCTAGGTGATGCAACGGTCGTTGAACGGAAATGGTCTGCAGGGATTGATCAATTTAGCAGTGTATGCAGCTGCAGATGCAATGGAGTGGACCCATCAAGTTGAGAGTGGAGTCTAGATATACTCCCAGGGTTTTTACTGCTTTGGCAGCATTGCTGCAGATACTGAAGAGGCAGGTTGCAGCACCAAGAAAACCTATGCTTAACAGCAAACATTTTGCAATGCAATGCCCCTAGGTTCAACGGGTAACGCCACAAACTGCCAAAAGCAAAAACTCCTGATCAGCCCACATAATGCAGAATCGTGGCTACCCCATCCCTCCATTTAACGTAGGCAGAGACCAGGCAGTCCATAGTGCATATTAGTCCATTTAGTGTCACATCTATGCCACTACACGGTCCCACCAACCGGTAGGCGTAATAAAAATTGGAGACACAGGAGGGGAAGCTCAATGGTAAAAATAAGGGACATTGTATAGAATGTCCATACAGGCATTAGCATAGGTCTACACCAGCAACCCTCAATCTTCCCACCACTCACTAGTAGGGAAATAAAAAGAGAAAAGAAAAACAGATCCGTGTTAACCATCAAAACCACCAACAAGGCCACAATTCCATGGACATAGAAAACAGCTTCAGTCATACTAATGTTATTACACCTGGATCTGAGTATAAGCGGTAAAAACATGGCAAACACTGCATCATGAGAGGAGGGGGGGAGAACACAGCCACTGGACAGTTCACTGGAGACTTTGAAGGGCTAGCCTCCGTTTGTCACCAGTAATGTAGGCATCTTCATGAAAGTAATATTTGCATAACAAGTCCAAATAAGCTGTCACTTGAAGGGCACCAGGGAGTTCCTCACAGGGACGGGAGTCCTTGTCCCCAGAAGGGGAGAGTCTCTGCCAGTGAGGTTCCACTTGCTCAAACCCCAAGGAGGGTGGCGGAGCAGGCTCCCCTCCCTAACCTCACCGGGGGGGCTTCTCCTTGGGGAGAAGGGACGAATCAGCTCAAGTAGTCAGTTCCCAAGGAGGAATCCAGGACTAATTCCACAGCATAGGAACTGGATTTAACGCCTACGAATCCCTAAATCCCTATGGCAGAGGGGGGCGGGGGCACCAAGTGGCATTTTCTGGTCCTCAAAGGGGAAGAAGACTGCCAAAAAGGAAAATGACACCAACAGGACCTGTACTTGGAGGAGCAGCCATGTGGAGTAGTTCTCAAAAAAGGCATTGCGAAAACACTGGGGCATGATCTTTCACCATAAAAGGTCTAGATTCACTGCCAGCGTGTGTGCGCGTCACATCTGAAATAAAAACAAGGAAATGGTCTAGACAGAATATCTTGACAATACACTAAAGTGAGAGGGTGGGGGGAATTGGAGGAATGTAGCAGCTCTGCACTGGGATCTATAGCGACTGCCCAGTGTATCCCAAAAGGACTGGAGTAATGAGGGCAGGGCTGAAAACTCCACACTCACCCAAAATGCACCAGAAGACACCGTCAACCACGCCATCCTGCTCAACCGTCTCCGTGATAACCTGGGTATCACTGGACAGGCTCTGGCGTGGCCGACTTCTTTCCTCTCCGACCGACCTTCCCAGGTCCAACTTGGGTCCTTCCTCTCCGATATCTTTTTCTCTACCTGTGGCGTCCCCCAGGGCTCCAACCTCTCTCCTTGGCTGTTCAACCAATACCTGGCACTCCTTGCCCACCGCATCACCGCCCTCTGCCCCAATTTTCAGTGCTATGCGGATGATACCCAGCTCATTTTCAGGCTACCCTCGGCCTCCTCCTCTACTTCCCTCATCTGACTGTGCTATCCAGGAGTGGTGTGCCGCCAACTACCTCTGCCTTAATGCCAGTAAGACCGAGATTCTACTCATCGGCACACCCTCTCCCTCCTTCCCTTCAGCTCTCTGGCCGGCCTCTCTCGGCCCTCTTCCTGCTCCCACCTGCAAGGCTAAAAACCTCAGGGTCATCTTCGACTCCACACTCTCCTTCTCTCCTCACATCTCCGACGTCTCCAAGAAGTCACACTACCAGCTGCACCTCCTCAGAGGTATTCTTCCTCTCCTCTACTTCCCCCAGAAGCTCACCGTCTCCAGAGCCCTGGTTCGCCAAGCTGGACTATTGCAACAGCCTCCATCTAAATCTGCCTGCCTTTACACTCCGCCCTCTGCAACTTATCCAAAACAGGACTGCAAGGCTTGTCCTTGGCCTCAAGCCCAGGGATCGCATCTCTCCAGGACTGAAATCTCTGCACTGGCTCCCAGTGGCTGCAAGGATTAAGTTCAAAACCCTCTGCATTATCCACAAGGCCTTCTGGGGCCTGGGACCTCATTACCTTCAACTCTCTTCCTAAATACCTTCCTTCCCGGGCTCTTCGCTCATCTGCCTCCAACTCCCTCAGGGTTATCAGCTTCTACAAGCAACGAGTTGGGGGTCGATCTCTCTCCTCGGCTGGGGCCTCCCTCTGGAACAGCTTTCCTGCCTCCCTGAAACTCGAGGAGAACCAGCTCTGGTTCCGGAAACACCTAAAAATCTTCCCCTTTGCTTCTGCTTTCTCTGCCTCTCTCCGCTGCTGGAATACCCTGCCGATTCTGCACTGGTTACCTGGCCACCCTTTCGGATCTTGGGGCCAGGTCCCACCTTTTGCTCACCTGCCCTGCCTCCCTGACAACCCCCTGCACTTGGGGCTGGTTCTGAAATCCCTTCAGTCCCCTGACCAAGACATATGTCTGCTCTTACCTTGCACTTGCCACCATCAGGCTGTTTTATTTATTGTATTTATTCTTCTCTCATGTACTGCACTTTCCCCTCTCCCTTCCCCTCTTCCCTTTCTCCCTACCGTCGCACTTGCGCAAGCTGAATGACACCTGGCCTAGTAGGATCGTTGTCTGTCTTCCACTCTTTTCCCCTCCCTTGCCACGTCGCACCTTGAAACACTTGTGTATAGGAGCGTTATAAATGCCATATCGTATGTCCATAACTGACCTGCAGGGAGCTCAGCTGAAGCAAATAAAGGGAAGGTTGTAAAGTGGAAATTTCCATTATTAGTCTGGAAAACCATCATGCAATCTAAACTCCATCTATTGCAATGTACCCTTCAAAAGACATTGGGCTTCGTTACGAGTTGAGATAGCCATGTCGATTTTAACGGCATAGCTACCCCCAAACTCAGGTCTGGAAAAATGGGAATTACCGGGCTATTCCGACCTTTGCGGGCCCCGGTACGTCCCCATTACCATTTGAGCCCCCATAGTGCTCAATGGGAAGGATGTCAACAACGGTCCTGTTAACGGGACCATGGTTAACATCCTGTTCTGCTAGCAGGTGCCACTCTGGACCTCTGGTCTGACCAGGCGTCCAGAGCGGCACTCGCAAGGAAACTCAATGTGGCGGCGAGGTCACAAAGGCGTTGGTAGCACTACCGGCGCTGTTGCCTTACCGCACACTCGTAATCGGGCCCATTCTGTCCATACACCACTAATGGTCTGCCTAAAAGCCACATTAGCAGCACCCATTTTCCCAGCCCAGGCTCCTTGCGACGAGGAGTCTCCCTGGCTTCTCAATCTTTGAATGTTACGTTCACGCATCGGCCCCCTTAAACCACATTGTAAATCAAACACCTTCCAAGTCACCATCAGTATACCATGAAGTACCATCAGTGTCACGTTAGTTTAGCGTTTAACAAATTAGACCCTAGCAGATCCTGCATATGTACATTCTGCACAGATAGTACCCACAACCGAACCGATTTAAGAAGTTGTCCCACATTCTGCCTGGATACTGGCAAGCTTCTGGCCAAGATTAGCCGGACCGCAAACCAGCAGCATGGAACTCCTCGTGCCAATACACTACTCCGAGGCTCAAGTCTAGCAGTTCGTGCAATAAGGGGCTTGGGCAAGGACAGGTGAGGCCACCAGGCTTAACAAATCCCTGGTGTGACGGCTTATCCAGGGCTGGATCTCCAGAGAAATTGCATGGGCAGGGGTGCGGCAATGCCCCTTATCCTCCATGCACCACTGGGCTATAACCTGCTGCACCACTGGGCTATAACCTGCTCCTCAGGCACATCAACGCTGGGGCGGTATGCGTGAAACCCATGTGCCGCAATCCCCCCAAACTCTTAGTACTAGGGACCATAAAGCATCGTTAACACGCAAGCCCAGGTGAACCAGACTTCCTGCACTCTTTAGGGTTGTGGGGACATGCCCAGAGTCAAAACACTTTTTGTAGCAGTCCGTCCAGACTAGCCCCGGCCCGCTTAAAGCCCTGGCAGTTTGCTTGTAGTGATTTAAACCACCACCTATGAGTTCAGTGATTCCATTGATGGCCATAGGATCAGCAAGAGCTAGCACTGAAATGAATGCCCGCCATCTGCAAGCCGTCCCATCCAACTTACATCACACCAAGGACATCACCAATGGCATGCTCTACCCAGACGCTGCAAAATGTACAATATTGGCACGTGCTGTTGGGCTCAGCATGTGAACCCCAGGTTCCAGACTAGGTCAGCGAAGCAGATTATGGCTTGGAAATGTAGGGTGTCAAAGGCAAGACATCACTGCTGCTCAATAAATTACATTTAAAACATGAAACTTTCGGACCAATCTTGGGTACAAAAAATTAGGATAACTGGAAATTGGTCCCTTAAACCCCCGCCCCTCTTTCCCCCCCCCACACACACACAGCTATTGTGCCATGGGGTTTCCTAATAACTCCCATTACAGAGGCCCACTTTGGGACACAGCTGGCTGCACAGCATTGCCAAGCCCCCAATCAAATCAGTAAGGGGTGCCATTCTTTCACATACCAGCAATGCCACATGGGGGTAAAGCAACAACCAAGGAAGGCAAGCAGTTTCCCACCCAGCGTCGGTGATGCCAATCACACTACAAGGCCACAAGAAATAAACTATTACCCTTAATGCGTTGGAAAAGCCAGGCGGCAAAACAAATCCACCCTATGGACAGCCAGCCCATTCCGCTCCATGTTACCTGGGCTAGGCTGCTCATAGCGGCATTTTGGGCACAAGATTATGGTGAAACGCAGATCTAACCTGGGCCATGCATGGATCAAGGCGCCATCTCCTGCTCAGGCAAAGGAAGGCCCTAAACATGCCGAGGAGCCACCTACCGTCTGTTCCACCAGAGGATCCAGGAACGGCACCTGCAGGAAGAACACGCTGGTCCCATTGGGATGGGTGACAGTCGCCAGGGTGAAGCCCCGGTCGGTAGCCTGCGCAGGGGTCAGCTGCTGCCCATGAATGGCGAGGCCGGTGACCACCACGTCGGGGTAAAAGTAACCCAATGCCACGTTAAAGTACTTCATGCTTGGCACGGTGTCTGAAGAGAGAATAGAAAGGGAGAGGTCAATGTACAGCAGAGGATGGGTTCAGGGACAGCATTCCAATGGGATGAAGACAGGCCTCCTTTCACAAGCCCCCCAGCAAGGAGGAGAAAAAAACAAAAAAAAAGCAAACGCACTAAACAAGAAATACAAAAAAACGCATTACATTCTGTACGCTGTAAACTAAGCAGCCATTTTGTTTCAATTTCACGTGAAATTCTACATCATCCTGCCGAAATATTCCACCCTCATCCCGCTTTGTGACCAACTTCGTTGCGTGTATTCGTTGTCCTCCCAGTTCCCGTCATTGTAGGGGAACCGCCTGCACTTTGTTCTGGGAGCAAGGTTGGAAAAATAAGTGGCATACGCCTCATGTTTGCAAGATATCCTAAATGTGTTAAGACATCTCGGGGTCTTCTGATCCAGGGCAAATCACACCTGGATCCAGCCCTTTCAGACCATGCAGTTCAGCCAGGATTAACACTCGGGACAAGTTAACCATCCTCCCACAGGATCCTGGATCATGGCAAAGCACCCAAAAACACACCTTCCCGATGCCACGCCTTGGAAACCATGCCACTGAATTTCCCCAACTAGGGCAGCACCACAATTGCCTCCCATTTCTGGCAGGCAGGGATGGTGTGGGTTGGGGGAATGCTACGTTGTCCATGGTTGACCACTACCCCCGCAAAAGCAGGTCCTTTACCATTGTAGAAGGAATAACTTACCAACTATCAGGCGTGTAGTGCACCTAGCAATCTACAATGCTCCCATTACGCCGCCGCATTACGTTGTCCAAGTAGCCACATCACATACTCTAGCTTTCATCTTTCAGGTACTGCCTCTACCTCCCTTCCACCCTCAGTCCCATTCTTCTTGGTTAAGCAACCGCCTCCCATCCATCTTCCTGGTACTGCCTCAACCTCTCTTCCACCCGCAGTCCCAATCTTCTTGGTTAAGGAAGCACCTCCTAGCCAGTCTCCTCCCTCACCTTAAAAGAGGCGCCATTCAATGGACTTCCCTTTTCTTTTTACACAAATGCGTGGATTTTCCAAGTTGCAGAACCAAGGAAGCCAAACCAAAAGCATCAAACTTCTACAGAAGTAAAATGAAGTCGGAGGGGGAACATCTGAGGAGAAACTGGGTAAGGAAGGGGTTGAAGTACATAAGTGCAGCGACACTGCATGTGTGGTAGGCAGCTATAGTCTCATCATCCAAGTTGGCCATGTGTCGTGGGTGGGGCCCAGTGCAGGCAGAGAGTGGAAAGGGTGAACGTGGGGAGACATGTGGGGCAGGTTGTGGGGCAACCAGACCTCCCCCACACCCCAGTACTGGAGGAGGGATTAGAACATCAACCGGTGGCGTAGTGTGTTTGGGTTAAAGCCTCTAGTGTGTCCTTGCAATAGGTCACCCTAGTTCTGGATAATTGACCCAGGTCTCCCAAATCTGAGCCACCACATGTGGAGAATGGGCCACCAGGGGATTTCTAAGATTGAGCGAGGGTCAAGTAGGGTGCGGTCAACAGCAGAGTAATCTCAGGTCAGGTTATACCCCCCCTCCTGGTCAGTGTTCCCTAGGATTAGCATTAGTGGATTTAGTTTGAGTGTGCCCAGTGATGCTCCTGATCGTGGACTGAACCCTCCTTCCAGTAGAACGGAAGCAGGACCACCACATATGCTCCAGGATTCCAATCTGGCCACAGTCCCAGAGGAGAGTACTCCAGGGAAAGTTTGTGGAACGGGGAGTGAAGGTAACACCGCAGCATGACCTCATAGGAGTTCTTTAATGAAGGTACACTTGTGCCCTTGACCAAACAGCACCAGGAGTCCGGGGAATTTCAATTTGGAGACCTTTCCCAGGCTAGCAACATAGACAGAGTTGACCTGGAGGGGAAACCAGCTATCAGCCTATGAATCCTGATCTGTTTTAATCCACCATGTCGCCGATCAGCAACTCTAGTGCTGGCTTGGTGCACCTTCCTGGCGGTAACCTGGTGTCTCAGCTGGCCTTGCAGGAGCAGATTCAGGTAGGACGAATGTTTCAAATTCATAGGTGCGGTCCATTATCATAACAGCCCCCCCCCCACCCTTTGCCTTCCCTGGCAAAAGGCCACAGAATTCTCAGGTGACGTCTGGGTTCCTCGAGACCAGAGAGGGACCCCAATCCCAGCCAGAGCACCTGTGCCATAGCCCAACAGGACATGCGCCAGAGTCAAGACCAGACGGGGACTGCCCCGCGTTCAGGATGGTTTGCACATAAAGAGTAGAGAGCCCAGAGGGAGGTGGGTATGAAACTGGACTAAGGGGGAGCCAACCCAACTTGGTAGAGTCCCCACCCCATTTACCCTGGTGTGCCAATTGGGCCGACAGGTGGCAACATCTGTTAAGCACCCCGAAAGCCACCCCCTCCCCTTCACCCCACTCCCAATGCCAGAGAGCCTAAGGACATTCTGGGAGACTCTGGGATGTTTTACCCCCCCCCCCCCCCAATATGTAGTTGAATCTCTGCCATTTTGGATCCCTGTGCGAGAAGGTTTAGTTGTCTGAATCAGAAGGCTGCAGAAAGAATGGAAGAGTCTCAGGGTGGGATATTCCTTTTAATTATCAAGTCGGGCCGGCCCAAATAGGATATTCCCAAAGGAAGCCATCAGCCATGGTTAGATTTTAGGAGGGGTGATAACATTTGTAGATCTCTAATCCAGGGGCAATATGCACCCCTAGGTAATCAAGTTCCAGGAAAACATCTCATCAGCAGATAGGATCCGCCTCCTCAGAAACATTAAGCCCAAAAGGCAAAGTTTATAGTGTAACCAGAGGCTGGACCATCACACCAGAAGAGATTCTTCAGTTGGACTGAAGAACAGGAGTATGTCAATGAATAAGGCTAGTCTCTGGGGGAGAAGGACCTACCTCCATTTCCTCTGTATGCAAGTTTGCAAGTATGTTGCGGGCTAAGGGTGCCATCCCCAAGGCAAATAAGAGGGGGGAGGTGTAGTGGGCAACCCCCTGGCTTGTACCTCGCTTTAGATAGATCAGCAGCTGGGTACTATGGTCATTTATTCTCATGAAAGGCACAGCCAGCAAGGACTCGATTCAGGACCTGAGGTTGGGGCCAAACCAGAAGGATGCATGGATTCTGCAAAGTCCAGCCAGTCGATTACTTTGCGCCGAGTGCCACGAGCCACACATTTGCTTATGTTCAATGATCTCTGGATTTTAACATATGTGGACCTTTTGACCACAAATCTGGAATGATTGCGATGAATGAGGGTGAGCAAGGGAGGAGTGGTGGCTAGAATGATCTTGAATATTTTAGCATCTGTATTCAGCAGGGCTATATGGCGACCAGAAAAACTGCTTGAGAAGTAGAGATGCCATGGTTTGGGAGACTGCGTTCGAGGTTAAGTAGTTAAAGGTTGGCAAGAGGCATAGACAACCAGCTCTTGTACTTGTAGAAGCGTACTGTGTAGCCATCTGATGGGGGGGGGGGCAGGATTTGTTGTGAGGGCAGAAGGGGGTGCTGCAGCCTCGACTTCCACTTGGAGATTGGCAAGTCCAGGGGGGAGAGCAGCTCCTCTATGTAGGTGCTTGCACTTCTATGCCTTGCCACACTGCAGCCTAGATATCCAGTTTCTAGATCCAAGGCCTTAAGGTTTGGTGGCTAGTAATCCATTGGCCAGATTGCCGTGGATGTAATCCATCTCTCTAGTGGGAGATCGCATGCACGTTATGGTCAGCTAGGTGAGCTTCCAGGGTCTAAGCTTTCAAGGAGTTGGTTGTGTATTCTTTAAGCCTCAGACCCAAGTTCCATCTGGCAGATCCCCTTGCTGTGAGAAGGCCAAGGCAATGAGTTTACCCCCGGAGGACTGCTTTAAAAGCATCCCGCATGGTGTTCCAAGACATGCCCAGAGTAGTGTTGGACTCTTGCAGGGGAGGGGCCACATCCACCGAATAGAGGGATCATGAAGGGTGTCCTTCAATTGCCAAGGAGGCTGCAGAGTAGGCAATAGCTGGTGACCCAGGAGGACCACGTCACTGGTGAGTGCTCCATCAGATGACAGATCCCGATGTAGACTTTTGCAAAAAAAGGGATGAATACAGGAGACACTAGTAGCATATCGAGGTGAGAATGAACCCAGTGGACGACGAGAAATAATAGTCATGCTCCCCTGAATAAAAGACATGCTCACAATATTCACATTTTGGAATAAATGCAAGGGCAAGGGCATAAAGAGTGACTGGGTTGGTGGGAAGGATTTATCTAGGATGGGTCAGAGTGGCATTAAAATCCCCACCCACAAATAGCAGCCCTCAGAGGTGCAGCCTGAGCACTTTGAAGTAGGGGGCTTAGTTTGGGGGCATAGATGGATGAGCGAGTGCGCACACGGGCAAGTACCGCTTTCCTGCTTGCTATGCTGCTAATCCGCTGCTGGAACTTCTGCACTGAATCCTGACACCACCCGAAGAAAGCGTATTTGCAGCGTATTTCACCGCTTCTACAGTGATTGACATTTTGCATTGCTGATCCCGCCTTAGATTTGCAGGGATTGGTTCCCACTCTAAGCCTATGTTTGCTTGCCAATTACAAATTTCTCGTGCATGCGCACAGCGTGCGCGCACGCGGGCAAGTACCGGCTCAAGTACCGCTTTCCCACTGTCTGTGGCAATCTCAGTTTGCTGTTTGTTACATGCTAGTTTGTTTTTTGTGATTTATCATAATTTTTTTTTATATTTCCCACTAACGAGCAAATTGACAGTTCCATTTCAAAATCGGTAAGCTATTACAATTATTCTACTTTGCTCCGATAACAGTTGGTGTTTTTCACCTATAAACTCACCACAAATATGCCTAACCATGCGCGCTCTCCCCTCAATCTAGCCACTTGTGGACAGGTGGCAGCTCAATCCCCAAGATTTTTTTCTGCTATTGCACCGACTCTTAGCGCCACATACTTTTGGTCCAATAGCACCCTCCAAATTTCCTTTTCCACCTGCAACGAGTGAAGCTCTTCACACGCTGGATTCTAATCATCTTTTAACCTCACATACACCTAGACCTAATGCTTTATCCTCCATTGTCAATAATTCACCACCTGTCTGTCAATCTCCACAGGTCCATGTGAACGCTCATCCACGGATGTAACTATGCTTGACTCTCAACCCCCCCATCCCTTGGCTTCACGCGAGGGGTCTGCTCCCTCACCAAAAAAATTCCCTTCTTTGCATCCTGATATTTCCATTCATGCATCTTTGAGTGAACCACCCATTTCTTCGAAGTCTGAAGATCTCTCTGGGATTTCCAATCACTCCGTCATTCGTTCATACATTCATTTGCTTTGCCCACACTAAGAGCCCCACAGGCACTGCCCTCAGCCACCTTGCCCCAACAACTTGCCTTCATTCAAGCAGCCCTCACTTCCATTAACTTGACAATCTCCACTATGAGCAAACTGTACGACACCATCGACCAAACTTTCCAATCAGTCTGCCTTACATGCACAAGATTTCCCTCACCCCCCCCCTCCTCCCATGTGTACCAATCCTATTTCTATCAATCGTCAAATCCGGCCTCTTAACTGTCTAGTTGCCATTGCTGATGACGTAAAAATAGTGCCCATCTTCGGATTGTTTCATTGTTCCCCTGACCAGTCACCTCCCGTCTATTCCTGGTGTCATTAGACCTATTGTTTCCTCTCCTCCCCTGGTGCCATCTCTGCAAGATACCTCTATTGACTCTGCCCATTCACCTTCCATGGCTTCTGGTGCTGCTCCAGAGCCTTCTACTCCCTCGTCGCTTCCTGTACCTCAAACCGAAGATCTCGCCCTGCAATCAAGAAAACCAAAAACTTGGCCGGCCTAAAACTCACACAGCTTTTTTTAAAGCTTTAGGGCAGTCTTCCAAATCTACCACGTCCTCCACTGTTCCTTCTGTGTCACCTCAATCTCAACCCCCTTCTGTCCCCATCAAGAAGGTATCCTCAACTCCTCCTTCAAAACCACCTCCCCTTGCTACTCATTCAGTGACCCTCTCACCATTAGGTCAACTAGTTCAATCCCTTGAACAACATGAGCCCCCTCATCAGTCGCTCAGCCAGTTCCATCTCAAACCCAAACCATGCCTGCTCAAATTTTTCCCAATTTATCAATTGCTCACACAAATCCTGCCACTATGGATGCACCTTTTGACTACAAAGCAAGTATCGATGCCTACCTAGCTTCGCGTTTGTGTCATCTGCCGGTTCCCGCAGGTCATTCAGTTAAACCGTCCTCTAGGACGTTTGACCCAGCTCCTACAACACAAGATCAAACAAAGTGTGCAGACTGCTCCTCCAACAAAAAATAATGTTACCTTTCAACCACCGCTCATCTCACCAACACCTCAAACACACTGCAACGGTCTCTGCATTATCAGACCTCAAAGCCAGTGTTGAGGCTTATTTAGCCTCACGACTAGGATCCACGCAAGCTCGTCATGATTCGGATTTGTTCACGCAGTTCCTCAGTGTTGTCAATGCAAGATGAAGAAAACGCCTTGCGCTCATGTTTTAGAGCGACTCCTTTGGCATCCTCTTCAAAATGGCCCACATCAAGATCTTCTACTAAACCTTCCCTTAAAGCTCCACCGTCATCCTGTTCCCTTTCCCGTTCCTTCATTCTGAAGTGTCAAGAAGGGAACTTTCCCAAATAGGACCTAAAATCGATCGAGCATTCTGAACATCTTTGGAGATATTGAGGACTTGCACAACATTACCACCCATGACATAGACCAGCTCGAATTTGTATCAGATACTTGCTCCTCTGTGGTCAGACTTCGCATCCCCTCTGGTGTAGTCTGGAATTCAATCTGGCGTTGCAAAATGCAACTTTTCGAACTGGGCTTTCTCTTAGCTCTAGATCTGGATTCTTCCTCACCCTGGCACAAGCTCCCAAGACCAAAGTCAACATCTATCAAAGCTCCGTTAATAAATCTATTAGCTGCTCCTCCACATCCTCCTACTGCCAGACTTAACCACCAACTGTCTCAACTTTATTACCCTTGAAACTTGCTAGCTGGAACACTCAAGGCCATGCTCACTTACATATCTATGTCTACCCTATCCCACACCTATCATATCATATCATAGCCTTACAGGAAACTTGGCTACTAACTCCTCTGTATGGGATGGCTTTGATCTTACCTTGCTTCCGGCCCTACCTAGCAAAGGCAGACCCTCCTCTGGCCTCTTGTGGAGGCCAACGTGAAGATGGGCCTCTGTCCCCATGGGCATCAGTGCAAGCCCACATTCAATTGGTGAAGATTATCCATCGTACCATCGCACTGGTTAACATTTATCACAATCCCCTTGGTCACACCAATGAATCTTTCTATGTTGGTCTAGCTTCCATTCTTGATATGGTATTAGTAACCCAACACATTTCACATACAATCGTCTTGGGTGACCTCAATCTCGATTGCTGGAATCAAGCTCGATCCAAACCAACATCTATGTGGTCTTCCTTCATGATGCAACGTAATTTCCCCATGGTCAATGGTGCAGTTCCAGGCGACCTCCCCGCCCCCCCCCCCCCCCCCCGGATGCACTTGGCATCGGGGACCTAGCTCGAGCACCATTGACTATATTTATGTAGATGCTAACTGTTTCAATATATTGATAACTTATCATCGATCAAGCCTATAGTGATCATAAATTACTATCTATGCATATCCAAGGGTCCCTCTTCGATGAAGAAACTTACTTTTTTCCCGAATTATCCATCAATTCAGCTAGATCACGAGTGCGCTGCAGCCTCATAACTTTGTCAGCATTTAAACATAGTGTTGAACATCACGCTCAATCGAGCCATCCTGCCCATTACTGAGCTATTGCGCCCTTTTGCCAATACCCTAAATATCCCAAGATGGTTGAGTGGTAGACATACGCACTCTTTCGATCCGGAAATTCAATCAGCCAAAGCTAACTATCGGATAGTGAGAAAAGCCATCTTGCGACTAAACTCGCCGAACCAGAATTCTCTAAACATATCAAACACATACCCTCATTCCATGGAAAGTAGATTTCACAATTACTTTAATTCAAGATCAAATTATGAAGGCAAGTTCGTCCCGGGCTGCGGGCCCAGACGGCCTCTC
Source organism: Ambystoma mexicanum (assembly GCF_040938575.1). Classification (NCBI taxonomy): domain Eukaryota; kingdom Metazoa; phylum Chordata; class Amphibia; order Caudata; family Ambystomatidae; genus Ambystoma; species Ambystoma mexicanum. The sequence continues at coordinate 175,948,492 of NC_090921.1, read as the reverse complement.
CAATATGATCTTCAAGGCCTAGCCCTTTGAATGGGCACATGTTCTATCCATCATTTTCTGCAATATTTTAAAGTACCAATTAATTCCTCCCTCTTGGAAAACATCAATCATTCCGATTTTCAAAAAGGGCGACCGTAGTTTACCATCCAACTACCACCCAAATTATTCTGCAAATTTATCCTTCGGGACTTCAACACATGGACCAAAAATGTACATCTGCGTGATCCGCAGCAGTCAGGTTGTTGCTGTTGTAGGTACCACCATCAATTTAATTTGTCTCAACGCACTTAAAGCACAATGCCATGCCACAAAACAGCAGACGTCCACGCTGCGTTCAACTCCCTTCTATTTGCCAAATTATTCCGTGATCACTGCCCGCCCAGTCTTGGACAAAATCTCTGCATTACACACCGATACCTCCATTCAAATCCGTCTCTCTAGATAGGCGATTGTCTCCAAGCATTCCCACGGCCCGTGGGCTAAAACAAGGCTGCCTTCTAGCCTCTGCGGTTTTCAATTATTTTATTCAAGACGTGAAACTTGCCTTTGAAAGCATCATCTCAGATTCCCCCAAATGTAATAATCACCCAATCAAAGCATTAATGTATGCTGACTTTGTTTCTCATCTCCAAAACTCACTCCGGTTTACAGAATCTGCTGAATGCCTTCAATAATTATATTCACTATAATGAATTAAGAGTAAATCCCAACAAAACTCAAATTGTATAATTTTGTCCATGGAAACAGACCTTTAATGCATCTGTGGCATATCAATCAGATCCCCTTCTCTGTGGTCTCCCAGTACACTTATCTTGGAATGATTTGCGAGGGCAAGTCACACGCCTCTGGACATATTTCACACCAAGGTTCAGGTTCTAAAGTGAATACCGCCATTTCGCAGGCCTCCATCATAAGGTTCAAATATGGCAAATTCTCAGTGAATCCCGTATTACAGTTTTGGAACATGAAAGTTACTCCCACACTATGGCCTTGAAACCACTAATGACAATTTATCATCGTTACTTGTATCATGGGAAGCTACATTTTGGAGGCATGTGCTACATCTAACGCAATGTACCCCTTATGCATGGATCAGGTATGAATTGGGCATAGTTTCACTGCAAGCCCTTCACAATCGGCGGATCTGTGCTCTTTAGGAAATGCCTGCTCTCAACTACTCATTCTTTCATCTTGAAACTGCTATCTAATTACATGTTTTCTGTCACACATGGTCGACAAAAGCTTATCATATTTTGATAAATGCAGAAGTCTCAATTGATACCCTTCTAACAAACCCCGAGAGAGCCAAATTTAAAATATACCAAATTGACTGGCTTCTGACAAGTGATCTTTGTTTACAATATAAAGACGGAGATGGCTTAAGATTCCCACATAAAAAAATTCGAACTTTAGCTCCTTACTTGATGCTTTCGCCAACCCCGAAATATCGCCTAGGTATTCTCCACCTGAGGTTTAACCTCTGGATTACAAGAGACATTCAAGTCAGACACCAAGCTTTTACCACCTACAGGCAACGTTTGTCGTTTTTGTAAGTCGCCCGATTCCCGCGAAACCCTTATCCATTTGATCACTGAATGTGTGCCTCTTCGTGGTGAACATGAAACACTTTACAAAATATTGTAAATACCTAGATAACCTAGACCCTCGAGACTGTTGGGCAACAATTTTAAATTCGTCTTGCACAGCAAATGGCTGAGTTTCGGGTGCGAGTGTGGAGGCAGCACAAGACATGCCAAGGGGCACACCGCAGGGATCCAGGAGCCCTGGAAAACCGGTTGGTGGAAGCAGACTTGGTTCAGAGTTGCAGCATTGGGCAGCACAGCTCACATGGTGGCTATTAGCTTTGGTCTTGATGAGCATGGCCTCTGGGAGTCTGCTCCTCCTTTTACGCCCCAGCACGGGGCCAGCCCAGGCATCCCAAAGACTGTCTGGAATGAAGGGCAGGAGAGGTTGTGGCCCCACAGCCACCCACTTTATGGCGGTTCCAGCCAAGTCCTGAATCACCTACAGGCTTCTAAGCTCAGTGCGACAAGTGAACCAGCAATATAATAGTCTGGGGCCGGCAGAGTGGGACCAGGCAAGGAGTATGATGAGACGGTGGTCTGCGGCTACAGAAAAGTGAGATGTGATCCGCCACTGTCCCTTGAGTGGTTTAGAGCAGGTTCCAGTATTAACAGACAGCCGGCTTGGCTGATTGCCGGTGCCTCAGGGGAGTGGAGCCAGGGGTGGCAGACCTGCAATAAGACGTTGTCCAGACTGGAGAGGAGGGCGAGTATATAGCAGCTGTGGCTATGAGGGAAGCACCAAGTTTGCCACAGACATATTCAGACTGGTGGGACGATCACAGGCAACTGAGCGCGGTAAAACTCTAGGGGAGGGTACGAGCAACGCAAGACGAAAGTACCAGGAAGAGTAAAAACAAACAAAAGACTCAGTGGCCCGACTGCCATTTTGGAGGATCCGTCCCAAATCGTGAGTACACGGCTGGGTGGAACATTTAACCTGTGCAGTGGGGTACCTCTAGCAACAGGATACTTCATGCACGAAACCTGTCCCGATTGTGCAAGCCGATTGTTGATTAAGAGGTCCGTATCAACCGGATGTGAAATATATATGGTCATTATGTGCCCGTCTGACCACACATCACAATCTCGTTGAGCGAGTACTGGACTAGATTACATAACTGTATGGTGGTGTGGGGGGACATTCAGTGTAAGGGACCGACTCACTATCCAACAGCAGTCCTCAGGGTGTACCCGTCTAAGGCACACGTAAACCCCAAGCCGTAAACCGCTTTTTGAAATTACTTCGGAGCTATGGATAACCTCGCTCCCTGCAGAGCTACTAGTGAGTGATGGCTGAACTATCCCTTGCTTCCTCCACAAACTGTACTTTGTATGTGCCCATGTTTTTCTGCCTTCCAGTCTCCCTTCCCACACAATCTCACTGCACCTGCATTGACGGCCTGTTTTTGTAAATCGAATTAGCTGTGCCCCTTCAACTGCATCCCTTGCTTTGCATTGAGGGCCTGTTTTGAAAAGTCACTTTCCTTTTGAAGTGCATTTGCGCCTTGCGTCTACTACGCCACCTGGTGAGTTTAGCTAGAACTGCATAGTGCAGCCATTCTTCCTCATTCCTCTACTATCCTCTTCCACCCCTATGGCCCTCACCATCTCACATCTTCTCTAACTGCTACACCATCACCTATGCCCCCCCTCTCAAAGTCGGAAAGGAAAAATAAATAAATCTTTAGTGCAAACCCTGGTCTTCCCAACACAGACACCCGTGTCCGTGCTTCTTCCAGAGGTTTTCCCCGACATACCTCTGTCCTCTCCATACCTATGGACCCCTCATCTCTTCTCTCTCCTCCCTAATCTTCACCCATTAACGGCGGTTGCTTTGTTAAGGTCTAGCACACAGGCACGATCTTGGTTCAGAGTCCTCAACCCAACCTCTTTGACTGCCTCCTGCCACCTCATTAACTTCCTACCTTCTCCTGCCTCTCCTCCTACTGCCTCTCCTCCTACGACTACTCACCCTACCCCTCCCCACCATAGTGCCACACCCTTGAACCCCTACTCAGAAAACTTTCAAAAAGGCAGAGACCTCCTTGATCTGGCAACCCCCACTCAGCCAAACACTCAGCTGACATCTGCCTCCTCCTTGAAGACATTGACCGACATTCTCGCTTTTACCGAGACTTTGTTCAAATGCCAGATAAGTCACTGCTTTTGACCCCCACCCCTGACAGCAACAAAATAATTTCCAAGCCTCTACCTCACCGTGCTGACTGTGGGGTTGCCTTAATCTTCCGAGTGGGTTCCTTCCTCCATCTTACCCACCCAGCTCTATCATCTCACCCTCCTTCACCATGACCATTGCCACCCTTTACTGGCCTCCAGGAACTGCTACCCTGTTCTCTGAACGGACAATGTCTGTTCTTCCTTACTTTCATCCACCTTCAACTTCCTCCTCTGGGGAGGTCGGTCAGAGTTGGATCAGTCACAGCATCTACTCTTCATTGACCTCTGCAACTCTATCCTCTCAATTCTCCCTTTTGGTCCAACCCACTCAGGTGGACACATCCTTATTCACTGTGACCTCTCTCCACCTCGCTTGTCACCCCTCTTGGTCAGACCATTCACTCCTATCTGGGTCCACTTCATCCTACCCTGCCTGCCTACCTCCCTCCCTCCGACTACCTCCAACTCCGATCTCAGCAACCTCCATTTAACAATTACCAATACTCTACATTCTCGCCCCAGTCATGAGGATCCACCTGAAACCCACCTCCAAGTGTACCACCTGGTAAGACTCTGGCTGCTGTGCACGTGTCAGTGCTGCAAGTTCAATCATAAGTGAAAACATCTGGCTCATTCTCTGACAAACTGGCCTGCTGCCTGCTCAAAAGACCATACAGACTCCATTCGTGAAGAAAAAAAAAAAAGCGGCCCACATAAAGGCATGGATTTCCAGTAGATCCAACAGCTGAACTTTTCAAGATCTGCTGGGAACTAGCCAACCCTTCCACAGTCTCCTCCCCTGCCCAGGCTCTCAGCAATGCACTGGCCACTCACTTCGCCACAATCCTGAACACCCTTGCTAGTCTCCCTCCTGAACCCTTCCCACTCCCCTTGCTTCCCCCAACCACCACCCCCCACGCCCTCATCTGCTCATCCGAAACCATCAAGGACAACATTGGCTCTTGCCCCCACACTCGCAGATTTCTGTAATCATTCTTTTGCCACTGGATCTTTCCCCTCCCTCAGGGACGCCTTGTGCATCTCCTCCTGAAAAACCTTCAGCAGACCCTACCTGTCCAGCCAACTACCGCCCATTACCATCACCCCCTTCCTGGGGAAACTGCTGGAGAAGCTGGCCTTGACCCAACTCAAACACCAAACTAGTTGGGTCACCACAATCAATCTGGATTCAGAGCATCCAAAGGCACGGAAGCTGCTCTTCTGAACACCAGTGAATAACTGCTCACATCTCTTGACCAACTCCCCAGCTGTACTCCTTGTCTATCTTTCCTCTGCCTGTGACACAGTCAACCATTCCATCATACAAAGGCTCCACGATACCCTCGGTATCTCAGACTGAGCACTGGCATTGCTGACATCCTTCACAACGGAGCACACATCCCAGGTCATTCTGGGACCCTCCTCTCCTACTTCCTTCTCCACATGTGGTGTCCCGCAGGGCTCCATCCTCTTGGCTTTATAACATCTACCTTGCTCGCCTCATCCCACCACAACTCTTTCAAACTTCCCGTTCACCCTTCTGCACCTTCCATCTTCCCTGGCTGCCTGCCATCCAGTTCTAGTGGACCACCAATGATCTCCGCCTAAACGCCTGTAAAACTGAGCTCCTACCCATTGGGACCCCTGTTCCCTCGCCTCCCCCTCACTCACTCATCTTTGACTCCTCCCTCACTCTGAAGTCCCACTTTCAGCTCTTCCTTCTCAAAGGAATTCTACTTTTCTCACTGCCCCCGCCGCCCCCCCCCCCACCAGAAGCTCAATGTTAGCCGAGCCCTGGTTCTCTCTAGGCTTCGATATTACAATAGCCTCCTCCTTAATCTACCTTCTTCCACTCTGCAATCCCTCCGGCTAATCCAGAATAGGGCAGCAGGACTTATCCTTGGCCTTAAGCCCAGGGCCGCATCTCTCCTGCCCTAAAAAGTCTACACTGGCTCCCAGTTGCTGCACTGATCAAATGCAAATCCCTCAGCATCATCCACCAGGTTATCTGGGCCAGGGGACAACACCATCTTAAACTATCACTCAATACTCCCACTCCAGACCTCTACGTTCCTCTGGCACTAACTGTGTAAAGCATTTACTAAATGGAGTGTAGGTGGTCAATCACTCCTCCGCTGGTTCCCCTCCTTTGTGTTACGAAATGCTCCAACCTGGGTAGCAGGAAGACTACCTCCGCACAATGAGCAGCTACAGAAGCGTAGGTCATTGAAGGTTTGTTCTAACCAAGCATAGTATGGGACTTGAGGCTTCCCATTTTGGATAGGCACGTATATATTGCAAGTGGATGAGCCATGTGAACATTGACCAATGCATAGGCATGTTGGCCTCAGCGTCACAATGTATGCATTCCAGTATGCCTGGTTCACAGTTAAGGAAAGGTTCAAGCTTGTACAAGATCGCCATGGACAACGGGGCCAGAGCAAAACTAGAGGCACGAGGCCCAGGTGCTAGGAAGCCAAACGGTGGATAGCAGCGATACCAGGTGAAAGGGCAGGCATTGGTGCAGTCAATTGAGATAGTTCTTGAATCAAACGTGCAAAAACCAAGCTTGCAACAAGTGCTGTGATTGAGCACCGGAAATGAGAACAACCTACCCACTTCTCTCTCCTTTTCCTCAACCAACACAAACCAGACATGGACGCCAAAGACCTGGAAGCTTTAACACGTGCGCAGCAAGCCAGTCCTTCACATACCATGGTGGTATCCACAATGCAAAGTGCAATTAAATATCGTAGGATACGCCATTTTATGAAAACCTAGCCAGTACCATATGGCTACGCCAGCAAACACTAGTTGACCTAGGAGACGCAGTGGCTGGTCAGCCACGTTCATGCAGTTTTTTTTGTTTAAGCACTCTGCCTTGGAGTGATGGATAACATTATGAAATTTATGCCAACAGAATGGTCCTCAGTACACGGACAAGCCAGCAACACAACCTTGGACGTTTGATCTCTAGTATACATGGCTTCACCAGTCTTAATACAAAAATATCTTCTGCAGTTCTGTAAGGCCTAGTTCAGAGGTTATATGGCATTTGTAACGCGCCTATACACAAGTGTTTCAAGGTTTGCAACCTCGGCCTCTCCAAATGTTGTGGACCATAATTACCATCAGCCCTTGCCAGCAAAGTCATGGGTGCAGGGTCATGGGAGTTGTACATAACATCCACGGGTCACAGGTTTCAGAGGCCTAGCCTAGAAGGAATTACAGTAATATTTGTAAATCTTGAATACAACCTTCAGACTCAGTTGTTAAACTCGTGTGTAGCCAAGAAAGGTTTCAGATTGGTCTGGATGTGGGACTTGAAGGGTTCCAACCTTCCAAATGGCCTCTTAAGGAATTAGTCAATGTTTGTGGTTTAAATCTGGATTAGAAGTGGCATCCATCAGCTAGAATGCCACACAGCCCCGCTGGCCTTTACATGCACCTTAGGTTCCCCACAAGAAAGCTTATGGGGGGCCAAAGTCTGGCTGCACCTTTTCAAGGGGTCACCCACAAACAAAAGAAATTTGAACCACCCAGGCACAAGTTAAGAGCCAGCTGCACACGCCCCACCAATAATTTCACCCAACTCACAGTCTATGAAGAGTAGCGGCTGCGGCTGGAACGGGGTGGTGATGCGTTTGCAGGTGCTGTGCCTCGTTTCGTCATCGGACAAACCCCTCCAATCTCGCTCCAGCAACAAGTCGATGCTGTAGGTGGCTCCGTATGTATTGTTCTGCACATCACTCTGCAGGGGGAGAGAGTGAAGTATTAAACACAATCACCAAGTATGCGGTAGGGTGGTAGGGCAGACAAGTGAGATCTCCCCAGACCAAGTCAGGCAAGAATTTATTTCAGGTCATAGCGATCCCACCATCCTTCGTACAGCTGTGTGCCTCCCCATAAGGTTAGGACCAAATATTTTCGTGGGTATGGAAGCCCACCCCACATCCCTTCGCCAGACTGCACAACTGATGGGTTGAGGCATTGTATATCGAGGGTGTGTGTAAAAAGGCCCAGCTATTGACCAGTGCAACAATGAGCAACCACAGGAATGCTTCGGGAAGGTCATGACTTCAACACACGTGGACACCACCCAGGTTACCCAAAAGTGCCAAAGAAAGTCAGTGGATACCCGCTAAAGGTCAGAAATCCACTCGTATGTGCAGGGCAGGGGGGGGGGAATTTCTGGGGAACCAGACTAGGACATTTATGGATGCCCGATTTCTCAACCACACAGGTCATACTGGTACACAAACCTCCAGTCAAGGCTTTGATTATCTGTACAGAGGCCGAGTCTTAAAGATTGTGTGCTATTTAGGATTTAACGTAGGTTGCCACAATTATGCCTGACAGCTATGGTCAGGTACATACTTTGATTAAATTGTCAATATCCTTTTCTAGACCAGGTTAACATGCTGCTGGGAGTTGGGGTGTCTAGTTTCAAGTCAGAAACAGTTCGGAGAATCTGGTATGGAGCACATCGGAGGCAGGCCATCAAAACAGCGAGAAGGAAGCTAAACAAAGCAGTGGAGAAATATTGCAGGAGCACAGGGCTTCATTTCATAAAGCACGGTCTCTCCCAAAATAACCCAGAGATGTTTCACCAGGACGGGTTGCACCTGTCTAACAAAGGGATGGGGGTGTTCTCTGACAATATCTTCAGGGCGCTGGAGGAGCGGGGATGCAGAGAGGCGCTTTTGGGTGGGGACCCGAGCAGCCGAGGCAACACCCACTCAGGTGTGGCGGCACGTGTCCAGGTTCGGATGCCTAAGGGTAACAAAGTCTTGGTGAGGAGAAGCTTTGGGCATCTACAAAGCCGGATTTGAAGTGCCCAAAAGCACATTGTTATATGTTTGTGTATTTTCTGTAAGAAAATAAAGCCTACGGCCTATAATTTCACAAAAAATTGGTCTGCAATTTTATTCCATAGGTAGGGGTCAGGTAACACGAGCAAAGTGAGCCCACACTATGTCAGGAAGCACGATGCAGCGCGTCCCGTTTCTGGGATGTCGGCACAATGCAGCGCGTCCCGTTTCTGGGATGCCGTCAGGAAGCACAATGCAGCGCGTCCCGTTTCTGGGATGCCGTCAGGAAGCACAATGCAGCGCGTCCCGTTTCTGGGATGCCGTCAGGAAGCACAATGCAGCGCGTCCCGTTTCTGGGATGCCGTCAGGAAGCACAATGCAGCGCGTCCCGTTTCTGGGATGCCGTCCGGAGACTATGATCAGACAGGCCTGTAATAGTAAGTGATGGGGTAGGTGGACTGGCAGCCGGAAGGGAGAGGAAGGCATAAGGCCAATCATGTGGGGAGCAGCCTTAACAACTGGCTACTATAAAACTGGTTTTATGCCTGTGACATTTAGACATAGAACAAGTCGTTTTAGGTTTTTAAATGAAGAAAAATCGCCAATCTATTTTGAAAAGCTAATCTCTTGAAGCAGATAGTTTGAGAATCATATTATATGGGTAATGGGGGATGGGTAGAATGGTTGGAAAGCAATGGGGTGTGCGGGCTCAGGAACTAGTGAAATGCTGGCAAACTAGGCAACACCTTGCTCCACATCCTGCATTTCAGTGTTCCTGAATATACGACCTTCTACGGGTTGCTTGGGTCCATGGTCTTCCTGGGGTTACATTTTGTCCATCTTTAGTGTTATCCCACTGCTTTCACACCTTGCAACCTCAGGCATATCTCGGGCGGGGGAAGAGGGGGTGCTTTTAGAGACCCAAAGGCTAATACAAGAAGTGCTTGTGTACCACACTATACACGGCAACACTGTCTTGGCCAATGAGGCTCCATCAAGGTCCGCTGTGCCAAACAGTGAATGCAGACCGATCACACTGGCCAGATTGTGTAGACCACGCGTGAAGCTTGAAAAGGTTCAACGGCACTGAATACTGCTGGATGAATTAAGCAGTCAGTGACGCGTGACCATTGGGGGTTGTGTCACACCAGGAAAAAAACCTAAGATTGCCATTAGCGAATCTACAGAAGTAGGAACTGAAGGAGGACAGGGGTGGTAAGGTCTCAACAATCGACAACTGGTTACAAAGGTCCAAACTACACATGCAAGCATGAAAATGTTACGCTCCTGCACCTGGAGGTGCTGAAGCAGGCAGTGGTACAAGAAGGCCCCTGGCGTTTCTTGATGAAGAATCTTGATTAACCAGGGGATAACTGCAGGTCTTAGGATCTGGGGAGAAGTATGCAGGATAATGGAATCGAACCTCAGCTCACAGGAGAGGGAAGCTCTCTGGATTAAAAACAGACAAAATATGATATACTAATCCAAATGGAGTTACACTGCCATTTGTCCTATATGTACCATGTGTTTTCGTTTGAATTTGTTTTAGCTAGCATTTGCGCCTGTTACGTATTCCTCGCTTTATATTGGATGTTAAGTTTTGTATTGTGGACCTGTGAATTTAATCATGTTTTTTAACCTAAGATTAATTATTAAAAATTATTCAAATCTTTCAGAAGTGCCTGGTCCTTGCCCTCCTTTTTAGAGGGTTAGAATCTAGCCCCTGTTTTACTAGCTCTGTCTTCTACTATATATTGAGGGACAATGGCGACTCCAAAGGGGTACTTGCAACCGGTGCATCATGGGTACTCCAGTATGGGTAGATTTCCTGTAGTCCGAATAGGCAAGCTGTTCCAGCTTTAGGCCCCAATCACAGGGAGGCTGCGCACAGTCAGGATATACTGGACTGTTTGTACTCCAAGAACAGCGTTAGTGGGTCCGGGACGCCTGGTACAGCTAGATTGATGATTAAGGGAGGGTATTTTTCCACCCCCCCCTAGATGGCTTCGTGAGCTTCACATGGTGGTTTGTAGGTCATTGACAAGGAGCCAATAGAAGCTTGTGCTGGCACCATCTGTGTAAGAGAAGGAGTCGTACTGCCCTTGGATCCTCAGACCAGCCAGAAACTGGTCTCAGCAGTTCCACCCTCCATGCCCCCCCACCCGAAAACGACCTCAGGCAATACCATGCCAAAGCAGCATGGGAGGAGACCATGGCCATGACGGAAGTCCTGGTGTGCACTGTAGACTAGGAAAGCTGGGGGTGGATTTCTGTGCAGTGGGACTCCGCTGGGGGCTCAAAGAGGATTGATCAGAGCCCAGACTCACCAGAGGCCCTCCTACTTCCCAGGTGCTCAGGCGGTCCTGCAAACCCACTACTTCCCCAAACTCAAGGTAGACAGTCCGGCGGGTGCCCAAACCAAATAAGGTAGAGAAGTTCCAACGACAAGGAAGGACTCCTTAGGACTTCATGGTCATGAACACTAACAGGTAGACATGGTATTTTGCTCAGATTAAAGCATCTAGCAAGAAAGGATGCTGCAAGGTGAAGGACATGGGCAGAGAACCGGCAGTGGTCGGCCGATTTGGAGAAGAGCTGGGCACTTGCAGAGATGCTTGCAACAAGGTCAACTCTTGCAGGGCCTCTAGTGAGCACGCGAGCCAGGGTAATCCAATCCGTGCAGAATTGACAGCCTGGTTAAGAACAGGCATCTAATTTTTCTCAGCATGTGTTGGGTACCCACTTACACGCGATTACATTAGTCCAATTTGGAAAGGGCATTTCCATCGCAAAGTCTCAGGGACGATAGCTCAGGGGCAACATGCTCGCCTTGGAAGCAGACAGAGCAACCGGTTTGATTCCCCGGGTCTGCGCTTAGAAACCTCTGGGTATTAACTGCGTAATAAATAACCTATCATATCAAGTTGAATCTGTCCGTAAGGATTCTGCAGAGGCCATTTGTTCCTTCAAGTGTGTGGTCCTGAAAACAAAGATAAAAGCCACATTTTGTATTGTAGGTGTTGCGGGCACCCGCTTCCCAAAGAAATGCAGATCATATGAAGGAGATTAGTGATATTCTAGGGTCCAGAGTCATCCAAACTTGCAGGAGACCATTGGAATAGGGTTATACAGGGACCTCTCACCCACCCACTGTTTGACATTCGGAAAGAGTCTGCCTACAGTGGCTCCGCTGTATTGTACTCTGCGATAACGCAGATCCTTGTGGTATCCTACAGGAAGACCAACTTGGAAACGTTGCCACTTGAGGGATTAAGAAATACAGATTAGATCTACTCCTGCAATCCTAAATTCAAGAATGGTCAGACCAACACCTGGCTTCCCTGGAGCAGGTAGTAGACTAGGAGGTGCATCTCCAAATGACGGGTCTGTAAAATCCACAAGAGATACCAAGCGAGTCCCCCCCCCCCCCCCAACCTTCCCTGAAGACGATCCTAATTTTTTATCCAAAATCCACCCTACTTCGGTCATGTGACTATTTTACTTTGAAACTTTGACAGTGAAAAAATACCGAGTTTGTTTTTATGGGGTCCCACATTTTGCTATGTTTGTAACCCCCCCACCCAACCCATTTTAACCCCTTACCCCACATATATATTCAATATAAATTCGGTCTTTTTCGTTATAAAAGTTTATTGAATGTTTTGTATTCGATATAATCACTGGATACCCCTAATACTAGCCCGTACCCCTTCCCTACTCCCTTCCCAAACCCTGTTGAAACAGGTTGTCAGGGTCTCACACGACCATTACAAGGAGCCTTCGCTTTGGGCCCCCTTCCTCAATTACCCTTTAAATAAACAATGTTTTGGGGGCTGTCCCGCTTCTTAGCTATCAAGTCCCACAGAGGTCTGCTACCTTTGGCTCAAAAAAGGTTTCGGACAAACTCCATCAGCACAGTCAAGGCGAGGAATCATTGAGTTGAAACCCAGAACATCAGGACAGTTGTAGATCCCAGACCTAGCACATAACTCTTCCATAACCAACCTCAGTGGAAGCGGGCTAGTGGTCCGCTAGTTGTGTCTCGAAGATGTGGTGTGACTGCACCTCCTGCAGAAGTCCTGCATCACTGAGGATTTAAGTCAAGACGATCCAGTGCCAAAATGTGCTATTCCTTACAGCTCTAGGTTGCTTGGGCCAATCTATCAAAGATGTACAACCCCAGAGTAGGCTACTGAACCCTGTAAATATCTTAACACAAGCAAGCCATTGGTTCATCAAATAGGTGAACCCCTTAAGTGCCAAGGATGAGAATGCTCGCGTTTTACATAGACTTGCATAATAGCCTGGCAGTTTAGGGGCACCTGGAGAGCCAGTGTTGACTTGCCAAGTCGTTTGACTAGTCTACATACACTAGCTGTGCGAGCTGCATCCAGGCCAAGGGTCCGCTACTAACCTTCATCTTGCCACCGGGGGCACCAATGGGAACAGTGATGCTGAGAGCAGCGGCGTCCATGGCCAGCTGGTAACCGTTCCGCTGCATGGTCTCCGGCGTGATCAGTAGCCCATCGACTCCCATCAAGGGGCCTTGGTCCTGGTAATACGGTATATCGAAGACCAGCGGGGTGAGGACCGCTGGTGTGAGCCACACCAATGAGGTGGGGGTAAACCGCGGCGGCTCTGGGGGATGGAAAGAGAAGGGTTAAGTAGATCCAGTCAACAGTGATGGAGTCATGGAGCAACATCAGGCATGACAGCACGGGGCAAACATGCAAGCACGTGTGGCAAGTCATTCTTCGTTCCTGCACCAATGTTCAGTATTTAACCATGCACATACGTCACACATTTGTTCAATGGGGATTGGCTTAAATAGATTCTAGTTTTGCAGTGCACAGCTGGGCAGGTATTTGTTAATTGGAAGACTATTATGCACCCTTCGCTTTAATGGGTAAACATCAGGGCCTTGTGTCAGTCTCATCACTGCCCCCCATGCAGGTCTGAAGCCCACGCAAGTCCGCAGCGCCAGCGCAAAAGGAGCAGTTAATTGCGCGATTCCCATTTGGTACGCAAAATGCGGTAGAAACAAAAAGGAAACCCGTGTGCCAATTAAAACAGGCCAGCCCCGTTACATGCCTCGGGGGGGGGGGGGGGGGCATTTTGGTTTTTTGGATTAAAACTAGTCAGAAATTGTCCATAATTAACTGAGCTTGGGAAAATAGTCACTATCGAAGCAATTTGACTGGCCCCCAAATTAACATGGCAGATTGCATGTATACAAACCACACCGAGCGTGTTCCTAGCACTAATGGCCGTGGTTCAAAAACCCATAACCCAGAGAAAGACCACCCAAATTGACAGATAATTCGAGAACGTCAACCCTGCCACTTAGACTAATCAGTGGCAAAGACCTTCTGCGGCCCAATTTGACGCACCGATTCAGGAGCGACACGTTTGACTGTGGCTCCCAATATCCCTCTCCTTGGAGGCCGGAACACATGGAGAGCCAGACTTTACAGAACTCCGGCGTCTCATTGACGTGAGCAAACTAGCCGCAACTCATTCCCTTTAAGCCCACACGGCTAACGTCAGAGGCGTTGCTAGGGGAGGGCTGAGGGGGGGGCTATAGCCCCAGGTGTTTTGGTTGTAGCCCCAGATAGAAGCTCAGGGGCTACAGCCAAAAGGCTAGCTAGCCCCGAGTCCCGCCAGTCCAGACATTAGCTTAGCCCCTGATCTTTTCCAGACCTAGCAACACCCCTGGCTAACGTAAGGGGCTGTATTTTCCAATGCGATTTGCCCAGTCGCCAAATGCATGGTCCCAGAGGGACTGGCACGGCAAATGTTGCTCACACAGAGCAGAGTACACACAACTGAAGGAGGCAACATAAGACAGGGAACCTTTGGCTCTCCTGATGTTTTGGATTACACCTCCCATGATGCATAGCAAATAGTGGCGAATGGGAGTTGTGAGCCACAAGTTGCAAACCCCTGCATCACTCAGCAAAAGGCCAGTGGGGGGGAGGGGGATAAAAATGGCAAATCCAACAGTTTTGGCTAATGTAGACATATTAGTTGTGTTATCGTTGCTGGTGCTACCTGGCCAGAAGTAACCGACTATCTGGGCGTAATAAGCGCCTGTCAAATGCCTTTACAAGTATTGACTTTTTGAACGATGGTTTTTACAGAAATTCAGTGTAAGGCACAAATGCAACGATTCCCGTTTTATGACTATTACACCTGGTTACAGCTGCACTCACCCTTCAGAAGGCTAAGCAATCGCCTCAGACCACAGGGACAGGTTTTGGCCAGAAGTGCAGATGGGGAGTTGGGTTGGTAAATAACTAAACACCCACAAGCTGTGTTCCCCAGCTCACATCTCATCGGCTACATTTACACCCCATTACGATAGTCATTAGAGGCAGTGCTCAGTGCCACCTACTAGCCACCAAAACTAAAAAGGGCGTAAAGCATCAGGTCAGAAGGCCGTCAACGGTGTGCCAGAGGATGTGGCTGGCTGAGTAGGTGGTGACATGGCACATCCAGGAGAATCTGGGAAGACCAGTCCCATGGTGGGGCAGAGCCTGCAAAACAGGCGAGTGCCAGGAGTGCTTATGGGGTATAGAGAAAACGTGTGCCAATGTAGGCGCGACAAGGCATGGCTCCAGATAGGTTTGCAAGCCAGAGAAAGGAGTCATAGAAGCCCTGGATATAAAAGTCACAGGGCCTACTTTATATGCTAAAGAGTGGAATCTGGGGGAAGGGGTGGAGTAAAGTTAGAGGGCGCGCACACACTTTGCTGGCCCTAGAGCAGCAGAAAGCTTAATACGTCACTGTTTAGGGTGTTCGTGAGGGGTGCCGGTGTTTCCACAGCGACTGTAGCGAGAGGAATGTTTCTAGGGTGAAGGTGGGTTTAAAGCAGTCCAGTAGCTACTGATGTAGTCCAGTTTATGCAGCGCTAATCCGCAGACAAGCGATTATTCCTGCTCACACAAAGGCAGACATTGTCACCCTCCAGCCCATCTTCCAAGTAAATTGCTCCATAAATGTAGCAAGAACAGAGGCAAGTCCTTCCCGTACAGACCAACCATCACCACCTAGCCATTGATTTGAATGCAAATCTACAGGGAGCAAAGCCGAGAGGGCTATGAACAGTTCAGCAATACGGCCTTAAGACACAAGCAAGCAAGCAGCAAACAATTCCAATCACAACAACTCACCCACAGAACAAGCAGTCGTGGTTTCCACTATGAGAATGACCCAAGGCTGCTTGTAAGACATGGTGGACAAGGTAACCTCCAGAGCCAGTCCTTCAACCTACAAAATAAAGAACCAATAACCACACAAGACGGCCATTGTGTTCCGAAACAAGCAAGCAACTGAAATGAAGCGTTCTGGATTTGCACAGTATTAGGCGGCAATAAGTGAGGCCAGATGTTGGCTTGAGGACCTTTTGAGCTTACAGGACACGGCTGTCGGAAGAGAGCAGAAACCCCCACATGTAACTTATTGACCTTCTAGTAGACCGTTCATAGCCTGGTTCTCCATTTCCAGGGCTCGTACTCCCTTGCTCAAAGGTCAACCTACTCAACTAGGAGCCACCACCAAGCAGTTACCACCATTGAACCCAAAAGAACGGAGGCCTTACCAGCATGACCTGCGACTGCGGCGTGTTGTGTGGGGACCTGAGCAAAAGCCTGGTGTTGGTGGTTCTGATGCCGTAGCCCAACTGGGTGGCCGCTGTAGCAGTCACGGTGCGCACAGTGCCGTTCCGGTACTGGAAGTCAATGTACCAGTCTTGGGCAAGAACCTGCAAAAAAGGGAGACAAAGTTGGCATTGTTCAACTCGACCGCACAACGATCGGGTCAACCAAAGCACTAACTGAGAAGGGGCTCCTAAGAAGCATGGCTACAACACTGCCACTAATGTGCAGAAGCACAATATGGGTCCACATGGTCAGAGACCTGCTGAAGCCACCGCCGTAACATGTTAAGGCCTACAGCTTTTGAGGGGGTGGATGCACGACTCAACCTCTAACGTGTGCAAGTGCAATGGGGCGAACATAGTGTTGCAAACATTTGTCCTGGAGGAATTGCAGTCACATGCACCAGCAATCCTTTCCATCCTAATGGGGGGCCTGTAGGGCGAGAGCAAGCAACAGCCTTCCTTATGCACAGCCGAGGAGCTAGACTAGCGCAACTATGCACTCCACAGTGCAACATATCCTGTTTCCCCAATCCCAACCACAGACCATGCAAGAGACCATCAAATTCCACACTGCAGCAAATGAGGGCACAACAGCACACTTGACTGGAGATCAGCACTGGTCCAGCTTGCGTTGCACCTCCAGTAGTGGCAGAGCAAAACTGGGCAAAGTTTTACAGAACCAAGCCTGGTCACCATATCCAGGGCTGCCAACCTCCGTCCTGTATTACACCACTCCGCAGTGGGTGCATTAGTCATGCCACCCAACTCTACGTACATAGTCAATCATGCACCTCCACCACATACCGTGAACACAACCGCCTCCTGTGCCGGAGACTTCATTACAGATTGACCATTAACTGTCAAGCGGTCCATTTCATACCCTCAAACTCTGCAAATTACCCTTGTGTGCCCCATCACCTACCACAGGCCAAGAACCAGCACCCAGCTGCAAACCCTGGAAACTGAAGACACTCGGCACGATCCGCCGGACGGACACCTGAAAGGCAGAATGCAAGTTCACCTCAAAGTGGATACTAGCCATCCCCCGCCTCCCCACAAAGCTCCAGATTACAGTTACCCATTACCCTGCTGGCAGAAGGAGAACGATGAGCACCCATAATTAGGAAACGGGAGACCAGGTAGGATATGGGTTTCGAATAACGGTCAGGGAGCCTTGCACCCACTAGTGTGGCAAGTAGGAGGAAGTAGATGGCCATGTCATGTAATAGCGACTGCGCCCCCAAGTGCCTTCTTGGCTTGTGAGGGTTGGGCAGATTCTGTCATGTCAGGCTTTCGATGGGGTTCATCCGGCGCCAACCCTCTACGCCTCGGTGAGGCCTCCTCGTTTTGGGGAATGGGGATAGTCTGGAGATGGGAGCCATGCGTGGGTACCCTCGAATGTCCCACATGAGCAGACACCATGCATTGCAAAGGTTTGCCGCTTGCTCTCCACCAAGCTACCTTGCAACATGCAAGAAGACCTGCGATTCCCCCTGGCAACGCTCACTGCTGCCCAGCACTTTGCATTGATGCAGCTGGCCACCCTGAGTAGCACTCAATATGCAACAGCCTTTCATGCATCTGATCTGTTTATTTTTCTTTGTGGGGGGCTAGGGGGGCACAGTCACTATTCCATGACATGGCAATCTACTTCCTCCTGCTCACCACACTAGTGGGTGCAAAGCTCCATGACCCTTCTCTTGAAACCTGCAACTGAAAAACTCAAGCAGATCCAGGGCTCCATTTGTCCACACAAAAGTATTGGACAAGACTGCCCGGTTATAAGAGTGATTTCACAATACGCAAGTTTTCGCCAATAGGGCTGGAAAAAGTTGGCAACATCTCACACTGCCCGACATGCAACTGACTCCTCCCAAAACGTGTTGACCTAGAAAAAGCAGGTCACTTGTTGAAGTCTTCCAATGCCAAAACATCCTTCCCTCCACCCAATTTCACCAGCAGAGCCCAGCTCAGATTAGGTTCCATACAGAGTCCTCACCATCTTTCTAAAGACCCTCCAGCAGACAGGCCTGCCGGCGAACTGGGTCCATTTCCCAGCAGGCAGTTCCTGAAAGGACGGTTACACACGACTCTACCCGACAACTGCCTACGTCGGGACTAGGTCTCCACGACATGCCAATTCCTCATAGGGAGAAGCCATGCTCGCACCTCACTCAGCCTCCACTATGGCCCCAAAAATGCAACTTCATGGTATTCATTTAGAAAATCTACCCAACTCCGAAACCTTAACTGTCAGAAGTTACCAGTTCCAACATGGACCTTTCTGAAAAGCCACCCTACTCAGAGTTTACCACCAGTGGAGGTATTCAATGTGAAGGTGGACATGGGTTAATATATAGTGGTTCATACCAGAAATTTACATTTTTATGCACAACACTAGTGAAAGCAAGGCCTCCAGTGCCAGGATCATGATTGGTTTCCAAAATATCCCTCATTAATATTCATGAGATAAATTTGCATCTAATAATTCCAAAGGTATGCACATTTCCCTCCCTTGTGAGGGAAGGAAATGTGAGGGAAGCAGAGGGAACAGCAATGGGAGTCGCCATGGCTCCCGACCTAGCAAACTTGTGTTTGCATGTTCGAAGAGGCTGATTTACCAGACTTTGAATACCTTCCAAGATAATTTTCTATGTTGGCTCAGATAGGCTCAGATACTAGATGTGTTATCTGGAAGTGAAGATGAGGCAAATTAATCTGCAAATTGGTTTAATGAACAAGACAGATCTCAAATTTACTGTAAGCATGAGTAACAAATTAGTGAATTTTTTGGACATTCCCATATACCATCAAACCCTACACTAAAGACACTGATAAAAATGCTCTTCACTACAACAGCCACCATGCCCAACACGTAATTTACCTTTTGGTAAATATTTTAGGTATTAAGAAAAACAGCATTACTAATGAATCCTATGATAACAGGGCCAATAATCTAATTGGCAAACTAACCAACCGTGGGTACCCTCATTTACTGAAAGATTCCGATAAGAGGGAATTTAATTGAGAAGCTCTTTTATAACGCCGAAATAAAGATAGGAAGATGCCTATGGTATTTGTTAACACCTTCAGTAATTTATCCTACAAAATTAAAGGTATCAAACAGAAACTGGAATAAAATCATGTAAAGACAGTGTCAAACCTAGTGCCATTCAAAAAAGTACCACAATACGGAATCTTGTGATGAGGAATGACATAAGTAGCAGAAAAAAGTAAACCCTATCAGACAAGGTTATGGGACCTCCCACCAGTGCTCGTGCACCATCCGTGTGGAAACTATAATGTGAGTACAGACCAAGAGAACAGACAGTGGATCTGGGCTTAAAAAGGGAATGGAGCCTCACAGAAAACCCATTGTAACTAACATTTAGAATGTGATACATTTAATCAGATGCCCCTGTCAAAATATTTACATTGGAAAGACCAATAGAAGATGTAAAAGGAGAATGATTGAGCATAAAAGTTGCATCAAGAACAAAGTAGAACAAGCACCATTAGTAAAACATTTTAGAAAAAAAATCATAAGTGCAATGACTTTAATTGGGTTGTAGGTCTTTTTTCACATTTTTGGAGGGCCCATCCCATCCTTTTTTACTAACCCCTCCCTCCCCCCCCCTCAATGAAAACCTAAAAAATATATATAAATAAAAAAAAATTCGATCATTTGTCCTGTCAAATTGTGTCGACCATTTGACTAGACACCCTTTAATTGGACTATTTTGAAGCATGTGAAAGGAAAAATACAGGACCAAATTAAGAAGTTACTGAGCCTGGAACAAACTAACCTTTTTGACTAAAAGCCATATTCATGGGCTTAATGAAAACATCGAACAGCATAATGCCTAGAATGGACGCATTTGTGTGCTCAATCTACTTGTTGACATGTGTCACATTGGCCAAGGAACATTGGCATGTAATCAAGTGTACGCCAGACATGGTCAGCCCTGATGAGATTTGCGAGGATAGAGGAAATAAAGAATCTCTGAATCACAGTATACAGAGCCAGATTGGTCTGTGCTGAAACATGTAATTTCCTGTTTGCTTTTTTTTGATATCGGATATGTAAGAATGCTGTATACAAAATGAATCAAATGTGATTTGAAGACCTTACTTCTACAGCGTGACCCATTAGGTAGTGTCTATATTAGTGCATACAATTTGTGACTATAGCTACCAATTTTGCAATTTAGAGAATCCACATTTACAGTATGCATGGTGCCCTCATTAGCGAGCCATTTGTCAAATACTGTTTGTGGTAACTAAACCCAAACTAGGATCAAGATGATGGTAACGTGGTGGATCCTTTAGATTGGCTTACGGTGAGAGTGGAATCTGGGATAAAAATATACATAAAGAAAAGTGTGTTTCTGCCAGTAAGAGCCTTGGGAGGCTATCTATATCTGCAATTAAGGATTCCTGTTCGTATTGCCTCTTGCCTACTGTAGCCAGCATCAGACATAAACGCCGCTATTTGCAAAATGGCGTTCAGCGTCCCTTCAGGAGAACAGAGTACAACGCAGCTCACTTACGTCAAATAAGTAAGTTATTTAGTAACTTTAGCTTAGCCTTTTTAATTTAGACACTGTCCTAACTGAGTTGGGCAACGCACATGCCCTCTGATTTATTTTGGCATGGGGCATACCATCAGTTCCATCTGAGCAATGGGATTTATTGTCTTCCCTCCCCTTTTTAATTTCTACCAGGACCATCACACATGAAGAATATGGACTCCATTCCCGTACACTACACAACATTCGGTAATTAACCGCTGTAAGTTCTCTAAACCTAGTTTGGCAGACACACACATGAGTCATTTCAATACTTAGGTTTTCCATGCAGGTCATTTTCTCTGACAATGGGGCTGAAAGGTCCACCTCATCCAACCACGACCTAGTGGTCGTGCAGAATTTGAAATTGCAACACGAAGTGCCTGAGCCACTTGATCCATCTACAATACAAGCAGATTCTTTTAAATTAAAATCACAAGGTTAGATACTTTACATACTATTTTCTTTCCATTTTATGGAACCTTACTAGACATTAGGGCATAGGTTTGAGAGTATGAAAGAAAGACCCCCGTGACTTGAAACTACAATCATGGAACACCAGAGGATTAAAACACCTCACCTAGAGACGTCAACCTAGGATCAGCAGATCTGTGGTGCCTCCAGGAAACCTGGTTGACCAAAACTCCATCACTCGACGGCTTTGACCTACGTTTGGCACCAGCGTCGAAACGATCACTTGGCCGACCATCCTCAGGCCTGATAACTGCATGCCGAATCAACAGCGGCCTGGCAATAACAGACATTGTCTTATTATTCACTGCAGGCATTACTGCTAGCATGGGAACTCCCTCCTAACGCGGAAGCACACCAGACGATCCCGGTGGCAATACTAAACATCTACTGGAATCCCGCGGCAATTGATGGAAAAAAAAAAAATGTGGCCTTAATTGAATCCACTGTGGACGAGGTACGCACCACCTACAACACATACCACATTATGTGGCGACCTAAACGCCCAATGCAAACAAACTTCCACTAAAGCCAACACAGAGTGAACGACGAGGCAAAGCTTGGACCAAACTGATGAACTCTAGACACCTTCACAATTTGGATACAGTGTATAAAAGCAACACCCGCCATCCAACATAGACAAACAACAACTCGACATCCACCATTGACTATACTTTTGTATCTGAACCCATGCTATCCTTAGCAACTTCTTTCGATGTCCAGCTAACGTCATCCAGTGACTACAACATCCTGGTAACCACCACTCATCACCCGAGATAAAATGGAGAATGGCCTTGAATAAAACAAAAAAAATAGACCGTCTCACAGCTCAAAGGATAAGAGACTTGACAAATCGTTACTCAAAAACTAACGATACACGTAAACACGAAACCATGGATTATGCTCCCCTGCTTATCTCATACATGACACAGCGAACCAACCCAAGCAAAACCACTCAAACACCCATCCATACATACGACAAACTCTTGGTTCTCAGACGCCGTGCCAACAGGAAAGCAAAAAGATCAGCAGCAACACTTCCCCTGTCCAAGAGAACTAACCATCAAAGAACTAACGAGAGAATATAAATCTTGGGTGAGAAGACAGATGGACATTGCATCAACAAGATGCCGAAACCATGCTAAAAGCCATCTGTACCAGTAATGCGAAAGAATTCTGGTCTCTACTCAATAAAACATCTTCGTTTAGCGGACCAGAAATTACCAATTCAATTGATGAAGCAACTTGGGCCACCCACTTTAGATCACTCTTCGAGCTGCCAAACACTATCCAAAAACGAGCACCCGAAACCATTGTCGACTGACCTGAATCGCCTAAACCAAACTAACATCTGGACAAAGCTGGACGATTTAGACGACATTTGTAACATCATTAAAAAATTGAATAAATCCAGAGCTCCGGGACCTGACGGTATCACCAACTTTGACCTGAAATCACATCCAATCGAATGGGCCAAATTCATAAGATCCATGCTCACACGATGTGTGGCTGCACAATCGATACCTCCTACATGGCTGTCCACAATAGTGGTCCCAATTTATAAGAAAGGCGACAAGCAAGACCCTACAACCTACCGCCCTATCGTGCTACTAGACCCTATAGGGAAAGTTTTCGGGTCCCTTCTCCTAAACAAATTCCAATTGTGGGCCACAGAAGCTCCGTGCAATGACAACTTCCAAGCCCGATTCCAAAAAACACTGGGAACCACGTACAACATCTTCCTCCTAACCATCTTGAAAAGCAAAATAAAAGACGGCCACCCAAAAGTGTACTCAGCCTTCAACTATCTTTCTGGGGCTGCCCAAGCGACATTCTAAATCCGATTAAGGCACTCCACACGGATACCAACATTAAAGTACGACTAAATCAGCAAAGCAACTTATCCACTCAGATCAACACACAGAGGAGTCAAACAGGGCTGCCCTTTGGCCCCGGCCCTCTTTATCGCTTACATGGGAGATTATCAACATTCCGAAACCTCAATCAGATCCTTCCCACCAAAAATAGCACAAACACCCATCAGTAGACTGCTCTACGCGGATGACCTTATTTTGCTGGATTTAACGCCCATAGGCCTCCAGCGCCAACTCACCAATCTACAACTATTTTGTAACGAGAACAATTTGGAAATCAACACCGACAAAACCAAAATCATGGTGATGGAGCGCAAAACCAGAGCGCGGAACAAATACAACTGGTCCCTGGAAAAAATGAAAATTGAAAGAGTAAACAGCTTCAAATATGTTGGCGTAACTCTGGACAATTCAGCAAAAGAAACGTCTATGCAAGAATCCCTGTTCGATAAGATCCGAAGCCTGGCAACAAAAGGCAAAGCAATAGACAGAAAATTTGGTAAATTCTCCACCATCCCGCTACTGAACTTCTATAAGCAAAAAGTGGTCCCCATGGTTACATATGGATCAGAAGCGTTGCCGTGCTTACTCAAGACTTTGTCCCAAATTGGAAGCCTATTTCTGGAGGACGACCCTTGCCCTTCCGGACTCAACGCCAATCACACTGATCCGGCGAGAACTCAGTCTGCTTTCTCTTCAAGGCACTGTAAACTGCAACACTCTGATGCTATATAGGAAATGCATTCTACCAAACGGTTCCTTTCTCCACGGCCTGGTGTCCAAAGAAATTCTAGAGGGAAGCTGCATCATGCTAAGTCAATGGAAAAACGAAACCTAAGCTCTACTGAAAATCATCGAATGTACAGAAGAAAATCTGAATAATAAAAACTAAAGACATGGACTGGATTCGCACTTTAGATGCAGCCTCAGAATTCACTTACCATCGCTATGGAAAAAACGTGACGATCTACAGAACTACATGAAAAGATTCCCCAGCCGAGCGGCACGCAATATTATAATAAGAGCAAGACTGAATCTTGTGGACATCAACGAAATCCGCCACATAAGGTAATCGCTGACTAGCACCTGCAGATTCTGTGGAAACGAGAAAGAGACCATTCGCCACCTTATACTGTCCTGCCCAAGCTTGACAAATATCCGCTGCCCCTATAAGAAATAGATCTGCCAACACTCCACAGTAACTGATGAAGATACATGGTGGAAAAGGATAAGCGGTGACCGGACATCGTGGCACCTAGCGACATACAAAATGACGCTTTAACAGAAAAACTCACTGCGAAACGAAATGAAAACTAAGACTCCTTGCAAAGCGACCAGAAATTCTAGCCTACAGAATCAAATGATTAAGATGGACAAATTAAGAAAAGAAACGATGTTGTAAAAATCAAATTTTTGATTAAATACTAAAAAAAAAAAAAATAGACAAAGAACAAGAGTAACCCATTGGGACCAAGTGAATTACATTGTGTTCTTTGCTTTTGGATTTCAAAAAAATATTTAATGGATGAATATAACTCTGCTGGAGTTAGTGAACAGCATTTGGAGTCTAGATTCTCTTGACATGTTGCCTAACTGCTTATATTGGTCTATATGATTAATCCTAATAGAATTAGGTATATACTTTAGAAACTTCAAATGCCCCTGATGAAGAGCGAGTGTCACTAGAAACGCATTGGACCCCCTTGGTATCACCATGAATAAAATGAAGATTGTTTTGTGATAAACATCTGACTGAAGTATTATTCTTGAAAACTGTTTTATGAGCAGATATCAAATGACAGTATGTGAATTACAAATAGACTACTTTGAATGAATAATTGCTTAAATTATACAAGTTATTATTCTGGTTTTTCCAGACAAAGGATAGTGTGCAGGGGACGCGAGTCCCTTAAGTTTATCTGCCAGTATTTAAGATGCCAGAATTTTTATAAAATATGTGCATCCACATGGGGACTACAATTCTCTGATGCCTTTGAGAAATGCACAGCTAAAAATTTACGTCATTTTTGCGTGATGACATCATGCTGAACGAGTAGGTCCACATTTAGAGCAGCCATTTTGGGCAATAATGGATCGCACAAACCGAGTGACCATTCTGCAGCCTGAGCATATGTGTTTATTGAAAAATATGCAGGTATTTTGGATGGTCTTTGGAATATTTCTTTCTGATGTCCTTTTGAGACTCCCATTTATAGGAAAATTATGTTTTTTCCTTGTCTCTAAACGTGGCCGTAAGGAGTTTACTCGTTTGACAATTTGCTCATTTGAGGCCTGTGTTTTAACCCTTATTTTGAGATCAAGCGCCCCTCGTTTCCCTCTTCCATTACTTAAGGGAAATTAGTCAACACGCTAACTATGATACTAAGGACAGCGGTTTTGGTTTTTAACCTGCACATCTAGCATGTCCCTTCATGTTTTTGGCTCCCCGGGTCTCCTCAGAGCCATACCAATACCTTTTCTCTGTTAACCAAGTTTGGCTAAACATCCCCTATAATTCCTACAGATAAGAGGTTTTCCAAATAGGATGGAGAAGTTGATGGTTTGAAGCATAATGACTCAATATAGAGTGTTTCTCTGGTTTTGTGTAGACTAGAAGAAAGGTTTTTGGCGATTTTCCCTATGAAAAGGAAATGTCCTTTACAACCATTTGTGGTACCCATTAGACTGGATATAGTTTTCTCCAAGTCCATAAGGTATGTAAAAAGACAACCTATCTAGTCCCCTAGGAGGATCAGGGTTTGTGTCAAGGTCTATTCAATAGACCCCAAGTGTCAATAGGAAAAGTGTCTTTAACATACAGGGTCCACATTATTGAATATGTGCGGCAGAAAAGTGAAAATAGAGAAGATTACCAGTTTAAACACAAGAAATACTACACCCCTGTTGAATGTCCTACATTTGTGTTCCAGGGGCAGAAACTTGGGCAAGTTGGGTTTTGGAGAACATTGTCGAAATAAACAATTTTTCCAATGTGAATCACGGTTTTTTGATATAGACATTAGAAAAATCAACCCACATTTCTGTATTCCTTTTGTTTTGTGATACACATGTTTTATATGTTTTTTACTTGGGTTTATGTAATGTGATCATTTTATGAATGCCAAAAGTATTTAATATTGTATTTTTGTATGTATGAAATTTGGTTATGAGATACATTTGTCATTTACCTTTGGGTTCAGACAATAAATCTTTTTGTATAAAATACCTCCCTCGTGAGGGCCATCCTGAAAATCCATCAGTATCCTGGCCCTTGAGGCCTTGAGTAGGACAACACTGCTTTATGTATTACATTACTAAGGTGGTACCAGATAACACCCCCCCACACCTTAAGTTTGGTTCACTGTATTGAAAGGCAGCACCTGCACTCCCCTTCAGTACAGTATTTATAAACTGTAAATACTAAATGTGCTAAATTTAGAAATTTAATTGCATCTCTGAAAGCAGAGGTAAACAGAAATCCACACCTGTTTCAGGAAAAAGTCCACTTGCAATACTGCTGGCAGTATTATAACACACACTAGATAGGATTGATTATTGGTGAACCTGCCAAATACCAACGATGACCACCGATTGAGCCACTCGGCATGAGGACCTTAACCAGCAATTTTTCCAACCAATGATGCATAGATCCTTAACCAGCAATGCTGCTAACCAATGATGCATAGATCCTTAACCAGTAATGCTTCTAACCAATGATGCATAGATCCTTCTAACCAATGTTGCATAGCCGCTTACCACCTGCACTCCATATTGACCTCATTTGGATGCCGTGCCACAACTCTGGAGAAGTAGCCGAATAGTTATTTGCCATTTGGCTGCAGCCAAAATGGCTTTTAGCCAGAATGTAGCTAAATACTGAAGTTCAGGTCACCCCTTAAACAATCTGACTACTGCTTTACTGAAAGTATTCATGAAAAATCATTACATTTGCGCAGTCCCAAGAGAGTTGTGTTACCATGCTGTTGCTTGATTGTTCAAATAATTAGCCCACCTTCGGGATCAAGTTCACACGTTCCTTCTTCCTGTGCCGTTGCACACATTTCAGGTCACATGATTTTGCTAAATGACCATGCTGGTCATGATTGAACTCTCACCTGGCCACCAGGGATTTGCAATCCCCAGGGCATGGCAATCTGAGCAAGAACCTCACACTAACATCAAAGACTCACCTCAATGTAATTCTCCTCACAGATGATCTCTCTGGGACTCCAGATCACTGGAAGGGTACAGGCCATTGCCAGGTCATAAGAAATCCTTCCGGTAGCAAAGAAGACCAGGAAATTGATTGATACATTAAACTGCACATCATCCTGTAAGCAAAAGAAAGTAGGATCAAAGCCAACTCCTTCCCAAAGAGGTACTGGCTCAACCAAGCTACCAGGGCATGAGCTCTCCAGTCTACGGCTCCTAGTCAGGGTGTCTAGCTAGATCTCTCGGCTACCACTTGGCAAGAGTAAATTCCCCAGGTGCCCAGCTGGTTTCCACTTGGTCCACAGAAGGCCCATTGATGCACGGGTGAGATAATTACTGGTGGGTAGGGTGGCAGCAGCAAGTTCAGTGAACGGAGCATGTTAAATGGTTGCAGTGATTTTGGGTTAGCAGTTTGAGAGTGGGTGGGTTGCAAGTGCCTTCTAGCTTAACGCAGTGAACCCACGGGCCAAGATATCTGTATAGGAAAACCGGTTCCATGTAATGTCCTTGCCAAAATGTCACAATGCAAAAATATAATATATATATATATCACACACACTACCCTGACACCAGAAAACCCTTTGACTGATGCAACGCCAATCATTCTTCAGATCAGCAGCATCTGCTCCCATGCAACAGTCGAAAACTAAAGGGAGATTGAGACCACCTGTATTGGCCACATAACAGACCAGGTTTGATGCTGTGCGGGGTATGGCCAACACCAAGGCAATGTGGAAGAAACTCCTTATCTACACAACCCATGGCTATGCCTAAACTGCCCTTGTATCAGCAGGTCTCAGTTTCAAATTGGTTTAAACTGGCCTAGAATAAGGCCAGGGCCGAGCGATGCAGCCCGATCAGAGCAAAACGACAGTGAAGTTAAAGCTGCTTGACCAGAGATGGACTACGCCCACCATCAGGGAAGTTAACCAACATGAGTCAACAGAACTGGATAACTACTGAGCGCACCAAAATATAGACCAGACTTCAGGCAACCACAAGTTAACGTTCTTACACCATGTTGCAGTGATCACTTTGAAAAAAGTTCATTGGACCAAATTGTTGGAAAGAAAAGAAACAGGCATACCAATTAAAACCCAGGATTGGCCAACCACAAAAAGGATAAAGGAGGAGTATGCCACAGTACAAATTAAACTCTGGGAGGATAGCTCCGCAGCAACGTTAGTCTTGGAAGCAAGAAGACAGAGCAACACAGGTTTGATCCCCGTGTCCATGCTTAGAATTAAGCATGTTATAAATAAACTATTACAATCAGGCTAGGTAGATGGCAACTGGTGCTGAAGCCACTCACCAGGGTCTTGGTAGGACAGGCAAAGTACGATATCCTGATTTCCAAGTTGTCATCCAGGTCCCGCACGACAGTAAAGCCACACTGGGCAGCAATCATTTCAGTGATCGTGTAAATCCTTTGAGAGGCATCTGCAAGACAAGGGAAAGGGGAGGGGGAATAGGAACACTAATAAACTCCGCCATCTTTATAGATTTCAGCTTGTCCAAGCTTAAGCTAGTCCCAAACTCCACAGGTTCCTGGAACCCTCTCAGATCATGGGCTGCAGGTGGCATCCCGTCTCAAGAACCGCTCCATTTCAGCCTTGCCTGCCCCCAAAAACAAACCCATCAAGAAAACCACCAAATGGTTGCAAAGACTCATGACAGCAAATCATCATTTCCTCCACAATCACCAGAATTGCCCTTGAATTTAGAGTACTTCAAAAGTGGCATTTTAATTTGAGCTGGGAGGATAGGTCAGGGGCAAAGGGGGCGTCTTGCAAGACAGTGCAGTCAGGCGCTTTGAAGCGTGAGGATTTGACACCACCTTTGAAGTTGGGGGTACTTCCTTTATGGAATTAAAAAGCATTGCCTATTAAGAGTATAAATGCCCATTAGGTGCATAAAACTGGTCTTCATAATCAACACTGTGTACCTGCAGAAATGCATCAGATTTTGGATAAGTCATTCTTCAGAGCATGCAGTAGTACTAGAGCTCGCTTCCTGTAGCACCGCACTGCCATGGGAAGCCTCGCAGTAGGCCCTTTCTTGGGAAACATTGGCTGGTTCACAAACAATTTGACTGGCGTCATTTATGTGACAGGCCGATTACACATCAAAACTGAGCACGATGACGAAATGGTGCAACTTGAAGGTTGCGGTATACAGACCTCATGAGCACCAAGCAGTTCAACAAGCACTCACCGCATGACAACCACTGAACCGGAGGGCGGATGTATGCTAATGGCACAAAAATTAAAAAAAAAAAAAATGGAAGGAGAGCAAAATCACATCTTCTCAATAATGTCATTCAACCCTAACTCCTTGCAGACTTCCACCTACAAGGTCCCCAACCAACAGAACTCAGAACTTGGTCAATAGGTAGGTTGTTCAGAAATGTGTGATGTGCAGGTGGGGGGTAGTTGCGGCAGGCTATGCCACATTCCCAGTGTCACATTTGCTCACCGTAGGCCTTGCACTTAAAGCAGCCCCACGCCCCAACATACTTCACAGGTGTTTGGTAAAAACCCACCCCTAGTCATGCAGAATTCCCTAGTGACTGAGTTCATGAGAAACCAGTCAGGCAGGTTTCATTGCATTATTATTATTAACTCCTAGTAACAGGGAAACAGTGACGATTAGTGAGAAGGACCACAAGCCAACAGGGTCTTGATGGGCAATCGCTCCTGGTTTGGAAGGGTCTTCTTGAGAGCTGGGTGAAGGAACTTCTCTGGTCAGACAAAACCATTCACCTGGAAGTGGTAAAGAGACCGCCTACCGCTAGGTAAGGTCACTGTGCCGAGACAGTAGTAGCCAGACATGGCAGGCTCAAGTACCACACATGGCAGAAGATATGGCACATTAGTGAAGTGTACAGCTGTACCACTACATAGCTTGTACACGCCCACTGATGCAAAGATGCAAGTCGCCGTTTCAGAGAAAAGTCATTGAGGTTTCAGGCAAATGAAGATCTCCAGACAGGGGAGGCAAGCCGACGCGCGCCCTCCAGACAGGGGATTCAATTTTATCCCAAAAAGCATTAAACGAAAACCTCCTTTTAGTCCTTCAGCCAGAGTCGGACTGGGGCATAAAAGTGTCTCCAATGAAAGTGGCAAAGTTGCAACTGGCAATTCCTTTTGTGGTTTGGGCATTGCCCTATAGGCCAGCCCGAGCCCCCCCCCCCCTTCAGCACATGAAGTGTCACAAGTGGGGTGGTCGGGGGCCAATTAGGAAAAGGCAGACTCGCAGGAAGAATTGGCAAGGTTGTCCAGCGAGATTGCCAATATGTTACCAGCTGCAGAAGTTGGAGCACCTTCAGCTCAAACATACATTTGAAAGTTTCAGCAGCTCGAGTGACCACATGTTTCTTTAGTGAAGGGTGACAAGGAGAGAGCCTACCAACATGCATGTTGAACTAAAAGGGTTTCTACAAGTGATGCTGATCTCTAGTTTGGTGAACAGATGTTACAGCGAGATTATCACAGGTGTAGAGACTGGCAGAAGGGATGCGACCAAGCAGTTCGGGCTGGACTGGACCACAGCAGATTTAGCCATTGTAATTGCTTAGCAGGCAAAGACTGATGAGGGTTGCCCAACATAACGCCAGATGTTACGATTAATTCTAAAACGTCCAGCCCTCACCTCTTGTTTTGCTATTGCATTTATTGATCTGAAGCCACTTTATTCTTGCAATGAACCCATTAGGTGGAGACTGGATGGTAGAACTATGGGAAAAAAGTGTGCGCCAGGTCAGTGTCTTGGCACCAACACCCTTAATCTCTAGAAGCCGAGCTCGGCAAGTAGAAAAGTCTTCTAGTGGTGCCATTGCAAGACATGCCAGTGATGCAAATACATTACAGGCCTGCCAAGCTACATTATATGGCACGGAAAGCCACCACGATTCCTCTCCATGAAGAATAAGGATCGTTAGGTCGGCCGGGAAGAGTCTTACTGCGTCTGGTTCTGGAGTGCCCAAGCGCGATACATTTAGGGGGACCCGTTTGTAAGTGCTAGCCTCTTACCAACTGTTGGACTTCCGTGAACACCATTTCTTTGAATTTGTAGAGCGCACTACAGCCTAGAGGCATCAAGGTGCTTAAATGTAAGCAGGCGTAGTTCAAGGGTTACATTGACAGCAGCCCCACAGTGTAGATTCAGGCTTACAGAATACCATGGATCCCAAGGCTTTACAATATGAATTTAGACCCAAGAAGCTCGAACCCAACGCATGTTGATATCCGCAGTTCGCAATTACTGCAATTTAAAAAAAAAAAAAAAAGCCAAATTGGCTCCAACCACCATCCAGAATCAAGAACTATTTTTTCAAATTCAGATGAGGCATCGTACTTTGATCAAAACTTCAACTGCTTGTTGTGCCAATTTAATGGCCCATTGCGGAACAAAGTCCCTTTTTCTCCCCCATTTCTCCCTCGTACAGTAACTTGAAATGATATACTTGAAACCAATGGTCTCAGAACCAAACATGTACAATACATTGGAAGCTATAAGAGTATGTATCTTCCAATATGGACTTATTTTTTTGCTGCGGCCAAATTCTTGTATCATGCTGGGATCTGCAGAACAAAAATGCCAGAGGACTACAAATAATGTTGGTCGGGTACAGTCAAAAAAATAAGTAGAACCCTACTATGCTTATTCTATTGTAGGTGTGGGGAAGTGGGGTGCGGGTCGTACTTATCCAGCTATTGTTTTGATGTGATCTTGGTCACATTCAGCACCAAGGATTTTCTTAGCTATGTGGACTTCTTAAATTAGGAAGCCTTCAGGAGAACTACCAGCATCCCACTTCATAGCTTATTTTGTTTAACCATTATCCTGACTATTATATTGCTGCGTGACTTATGGCGTATTATGTAAAAGAAATTGATTGATATTCAGGCAAGCTCTACCCTCACCACCCCAGATGAGGTGCCGCCTACATTGTTTTACAGGGCCTGGCATCAGTTAAGTGCATTTGCAAACAGAAAAGGGTTTTTTATACCCGATTTTCAAACAGCTTCGGACTAGATGGAGAGAAAGTTGTAATATCTGTATTATTGTTTCAATAAACTTCAACAAAGAAAATTGAGAAGCGTTAATATAGAACACATTGAAAGCAGTTTTCAATCCAATTATATACAATTACATTAATATAGTATCTTATATAGTGTCTTGAACATTTCTTGCCAAATTGTAAAATTCATCACAAGATTATTGCTGGAGTAAATATTAGTCCACAACTGAAGGGATATTCCACTATTCTCACTCATTAACCATCCTGACTCCTTATTGGTGAATGAAGAGGTTATGCACCAATATGGGCGTGTCTGGTTTGGGTAGGGGTCATTTATTGATTGGGGTAGGGGGGGGTCATACCAATTCCAATGGGGTAGCAGGGGTGTCTGCTAGCCCCATTTTATTTCTTTTAGATAGATCACAAAGACTAGACTGCTATGCCCGCCCCCACCCGATGGGCGACAGGAAGATGTGGCGCTCATCAAAAGCCTGGAGGATGCGAACAACCTTCGAGGACCCAGAGAGCTACTGCATGGAGTGGCACTAGAAGCCAACATATGTGCTAGATCTTAGAAAATAACGTAAACATTCCCACACTAACACAAGAGCCTAGTCAACAAAAGCACCAGCCACATCCAAAAGAGCACCCAAAAACACCCCATAAAAAGGGGCACTACTCAATGCCAGGTCTCTTGTTACCCACGCAACGGAGATTGCAGATGTCATATGGGCCAACCACCTCGACTTCCTTGCAGTGACAAACTTGGCTGAATGTTGCAGCTGGCCCATCCCTTACCTTAGCTGTCCCCGACAACTATTCCATCCTTCGATCTGACAGAACCAACAGAACCAACAGAACCTGACAGAACCAAAGCTCGAGGAGGTGGAACTACCATAATCTTCAAATCCACCCTAGACAGGACACTGGTCACCTCTTCTCCTCAAGCTCCAAACATCTCCAAAAAAAATATCACTATCCACCTAATATACAGGCTTCAAGACGACATCACGCCGCTAGTAGCGGAGAATACAACCTATGGCGCAAAACATTATCCTAAGTGACTTCAACCTTGGCTATAATGACCTACCAGCCACATCCCTTGCCAATGCATTATCAGACAAGGCTTTATACAACGAAGTAGCCAACCTACACACGAGAAAGGTAGGATACTTGACTGGGTAGTAGACCTGAACTGTAATCTCTTAAGGATTCAACACCACTCTCGTGGTCTGAGCATCACCTCCTATCCCTAGAAATCAATGTCAACAACCTACAAAGAAACCTGCTAATGCACCACCTTGTCTTACTAGGAACAAACGCAATATTACGGCAAGGCCATACCACCTCTGGTAATCCCCTCCTCAATGCACTACCTGCCACTAATGACCTGAATTTGCTGGTCGACACATACAATTACGCCATAGACCTGATTGCCCCGCTCAAATTGCGCAAAAGCAAACCCAGAGCACATCTGAACGCCTGGTTCACCCGGGAACGTAAACTACTATGCACAGAGAAAAGAAAACTTGAAGCGTTATGGAAAACAACCCCATCTCTAGAAAATAAAGTCAACCTATCCAACATCACTGCCACAAAAGCGAAATGATCTGCACCAAAAAAAGAAACCTTCAACGACACAATAAACCAGGCAGGATCCAGCACCAAAGAATTATTCAATATTCTAAAGGAACTGGAAAACCCTAACCCACCTGCAGATACCTGCACCAAGGATAAACCTTGGTGCACCAGCATACAACATGCTCTCCAACAAAAAGGTGACAGTTGTCCTTCCCAGATCATAAAAGATGCAGCCAGAGATTTATCCCCTTGATCACCAAACTCATAAACACCTCATTTGCCAATAACTCAGTCCCAAGTAACCTGAAGGAATCTTTGGTTCTCCCATTACTCAAGAAACAAACATTAGATCCTTCTATACCCACCAACTATAGACCGATCACCACAGTTTCCTTCTTATTGAAAATCATAGATGGTCTTGGATTTGCAACTATCTAGAGACAAACCAACTACTAGGAACTCGACAATCTGGCTTTAGACCTCAACATGGCACAGAAACTGCCCTTGTTGACCTTAAAACCAGATCGAAGAACTAAAAGATAAGGCAGAGTTGCCATCCTACTCCTCCTAGACCTGATCAGCAGCCTTTGATCTGGTTGACCATACAATCCTATGCTACCACCTAGCATCAGCAGCACACTTAAACTCTGCTGTCACATGGATCCAATCTTTCCTCGCAAACAGAACTATGCAGGTCATTTCACCTACTGATGCGGCCGACCCGATCCCCATTACCTGTGGAGTCCCACAAGGCTCCTGCGTATCACCTACTTTGTACAATATCTTTACAAAGCCTCTATTCGACAAACTGGACCGTCTGGGTGTCACCTATACTAACTACGCAGATGACACTCCGATACTTAACACTATCAGGCACCTACAACACAGATGTCTGCCGGATCAACGAAGTCTACACCATCATTCAAGCATGGAGGGCCACACATGGCCTCTGCCTGAATGAGAAGAGAGCTGCTCCTAGTCGGCTCACCCAACAATCTTCAGACGCTCAGCCCAAACTATACAAGTATCCTCAACGATGGTAACATACCTATTGCCGAAGACATAAAAACCTTAGGCTTACCTCAATGCCAATTTCAACCAAAGCAAACAGATAAATATGACTGCCTCAGCC
Source organism: Ambystoma mexicanum (assembly GCF_040938575.1). Taxonomy (NCBI): domain Eukaryota; kingdom Metazoa; phylum Chordata; class Amphibia; order Caudata; family Ambystomatidae; genus Ambystoma; species Ambystoma mexicanum. The sequence continues at coordinate 175,913,396 of NC_090921.1, read as the reverse complement.
ACTGCCTACACTGGCAAGCTGATTAGGGCTTGCAGACCCTTCCTGTCTTCCAATAGCTGCCTCATTTGGCCACTGCACTCATACAATCCAAACTGGATGACTGCAATGGCCTTTACGTAGGAGCCAACAAACCTATAATCAACAAACTGCAGATTGTACAAAATAATGCGCTTAGAGCTGCGTTAAACATACCAAGAAGAGAGCACATCTTGGCAACTAGAAAGCTTAGTAAATGGCTTTCCAAACAAGAAAAAAAATACCATCTGCCTTAGCCACAAAGCCTTGAACTACCGAGCCCCACCATATCTCAGATAAATAAGTACCAACTAGAATCACAAGATCTACCAATACCTCTTGCCTGCTGGTGCCCAGGTACATCCTAAAAAAAAAGGTGGCGGAACCAGTTTCCCCGGTGCTAGCCTCCCAACTATGGACATCAAATCTATTGAAATCTTTCATAAATTCAGAAACCACATCACCACATGGCTACTTAATAAAAACTAAAATCACTTACCGGACTTCAAACATCTTTCTGCTCCTACACTCCTACTCTTATTATAGCATGCATCTTCATCCCCGTCACGTACTACCCTCCTTTACAGGTCTCCTATACCAATATGCCGTTCATCTGTAACTTGAATGTATTAACTTTACTCTGTCTGTATAAACTGCATCATGTAACCGTCATCTTCACTTAACGCCCAGATACCCCTGGGTCAGGCGCGCTACATAAATAAAACGAACATGAAAAAGGGGAAGATTTAGGTAGGTGGAATATTATAACTATTTGGGCTTTTACATCGAACGGTACATGGTCCAATTCAGTGAACAGAAGAGGCGGTGCTAAGCAATGTGAGGCGATCTATGGCATTTGAGGTTTGGGGGAAAATACCTGTGGAAGCCTTTACTACAGTGCAGAATTTGGGGGGGAAAGGTGATCGAATTCAATGTTACAACAGGTGAAACGGTTTATCCAAAAATGTATCTACCCAATGAGTGCCCCTACAACAACATTGTAATTAGAAGTGGGGGGTCTACAACCAATAATGTGGCATGCTTCTATTTTTGCTCCCGTTCCATAAAAAGGTCTTAAGGGAAACCACCAATCAAGACGGACGTGTCACGTGGAAATCAACTGTTGTTGAAGTCACGTTTCCATGAATTGGAACTTAGGGGAATGCGAACGGTCTTGTATCTTGAGGCGATTGCTTAGTTATCCATGAGGCTTTTGAGAGTTTGTATATGGTGCACCTTCTCCCATTACACGATCTGGGACAGAAGACACCAAGCGATCTTTGCAGAACATCATGGGGTTGAGCGGCATATTTCTAAGGGTTTAGCAACGGCCGAGACAAATCCCGCCAAGGTCAGAAGGTGCCCTGTTCATCCATTTAAGGCATGCGTTTATTCCTGCTCTGCAAGGTACACCCCCCTCCCCTCCCCATCATAACTTGCTAGGGAACATTCTCGCATTGCACCAAGACCCTGACGGGCCTATTCGTCACCTATGGGTTGTACCGTGATTCAAACACCGGCTACGCCATCGCTCTTGCATCGCCTTACTGACGTGGCCCTCAGTCCTCCTGGGTGAGGTTCTTCCAGCTGGCATAGGCTGTACTCTCAATCTCATACCTTTCTTAGCATCAGATAATGATTCTGCCCATTTTGTCACCATCCGACCGACTACTGCTGGCGTCGGCTTCACTACCCACATCTACATCTCTGCACAGCGCTTACCAAGGATGCGGCGCACCATTTGATCTGGACCCAAACATGCTGACCTGCACACTTTATGAAACCCCTTGCACCATGAAGCAAGGCTTTGCCAAGCTGTGTACACAGCAATTTAAGTCTGCAAACATGCGTATTCCTGCACTTCACTAATGTACCATGCACTAACTTAGCACCTACATGCCTCAGGTGTTTGGGCGCTAATGCAAAAATAAAAAATATCCGGCTGTCAAAGATATTCTGCCATAAGAAAGTGTTGTGGCTAAATGGCAAAGAAGTTAATTTGCACTTTATGTACAGAAATTACATTTTAATACTAATTTAGGAGAATATTGCTCATACCATAAAGCACAGGAAGCAATGCGCACCGATGCATGTGTGTTTGTGGCTTCCAAGGACTTGCATGTAGATTGTGCCTGGAGCTTGCGCAAGACCCATGAATGGCCATTTAAGGCGGTGTTCCTCCACATATGAAATTGCCCTTTTGGTCTTCACATTGCAATGTAGCTCTAATCCTTTGATGAAATGTAGGATACGATGTTGATGCGGTTCTACCGTCATGGGTATATATTCTCCAAGTGGTTGCCAGATTGGTGAAGCCGCATCAATCTTTGAGAAGTTACAGGTCTTACTCTGCTGTTGCTACAGGAACATAGCACACAAGCATGTGCCAACTGTGTTAGGTGAAGTCTGAACTCTTCTAGTCGGTGCAAAGATTAGTCCTCTTTTTTTTAAAGTCAATTTGCCAAAAGCAACTGAATCCGTTTATTGACCGTAAAGTGCTGGTATTTGTGACTTAATGATTTAACAAATACAAAATAAATGAACATTGCCGCTAAAGAAAAACCACCAACTCTGGCCACAACACCCTCATTCAGGGGTCGCAGCAGCGACCCCTGGTCTCTTGCGACCTCTTAAAAAAATAAAATGTATTCTTGTAATGCAAGCTTATGGGCTGTGACCAGCACAATGTGGCATGTTACGTGGAGTGGCTGGCTTTCTTGTTCAGGCCCCTTAAAGAAGAAAAAGGACAGGAGTGCCACAAGTCTAACACTTTCAGCACTGACCCCAAATAAGCAAGAACAGGAATACCAAATAATGTGTCTTTCTGGAATTCTATACAGTTGCTAGACTCATTAAAGGTTTATTTCAGACACTTCATGGGGTGAGTCACTGATTTAGTCTGTTCTAAATGACTCCACTTAGCCTTTCATCCTTCTTAGGTCGATAAGAGTACCAACACAGGTTGGGTGATATTGGGTGTATATTTTTTCTATGTAAAGCGCTTAAGCGCAAAAACACATTATTTGGTCATGGACGTCTGCTTGCATTCACAGTAATTTGGTAATATGGGCCTATACACACTGATCTTTATACATATGGTGATCCATTCTTGTATGAAATGTACATCACAGTATAGTGATATCGTAACCATATTTTTCGTAGTGAACAATGCTGTGTGATGCCACTTCCCGTTTTGGTGAAAAGTAGTGTTCCATTGCTTCCCGCGATATCACTTCAGGGGTGAGGTCAAATGACATCACTTCCTGTGATGGCATCAGGGGTCGTGTGATGTCACTTCTGCTACCCCCAGGCATTTTGGTGAAATGACGTCCCTGCCCCCATTGCTTTTTCCAAGGCAAAACCATAGTCCGTTAACCATTTCTGCCAATCACATGGTTATCACAATTCAGGATACTTTGTCTTCTTGCCCTTAGATTCAGTTAACATGGTTATGTGAAAAATGGTCCCATTAGCATATAATACGGACCAATGAAATTTGTCATAGATCTTGGTGTAAGCAAGGTCTTACAGTCTTAAAGGAGATCCTTCATCTGTGTTGAATAGGGTTGCCCCGTGTCACTCCGTATAGTGAGAAAAGCAGTTTACGTAAAAGTGTGTAGGGCGCATCAAGAGTAATGAGCATTTATTTTACCAGCATAGTAGCATTATTCACCCTTTGCAAAAGTGATAAACAAAGCATCACTAAGACAACTACCAATTGTGGCACAAGAAAAAGTAGACTGTCCTAGTCCCAGAAGTATCAGAAGGATCCTGCCGTATGATGCAGCCGATTCCAGAAAGAAGCCTGCAGAGAAGAGTATAGTTTCCAGAAGGGATCAATGGTGATCCCTAGATCAATGCTACAAATGGAGATCAGAAAGCACATTGCTAGTTCTTTGCAGTGCATGACAGAATAGACCAAAGAATATACCTACAGTGTTGGTAGTCTTGCTCTATTGAGAAGGGTCATAATCCAAACCAGACCGACCATTCAGTGAGGAATCCCACGGACCTCTTTTTCACAACATACATTGTTAATATGCTGGAGGTCAGGGACAATTCCAGAACATCAGTTGCTCAAAACCGAGAAAGCCTGCACACAAAAGCGGTCAAGTGTCCAGGACCATGCAACTACCTTTGTCTTTAAACCATGGACACTCCATCTCAAGTCATTGACGGATTCTGGAAGTCTACAGTGTTCGCTGTGGCTTCTTGAAATAGACCGTCCCACGGCATGCGCTCTGCTGCCTACCCGTGCAAGGCATGCATCCAGGGTTGCAAGATGGACAGGCAGGGGCGAATTGGGAACACTAGTCTAAGCTGGCTGACCGAGAGCATGGGCGCATTTCTCCCAATCACTTAGTGTTTGTACACATTCAAGCTATGCAGGGTGGTGTGATCCAGGCTTCAACTGGTGTTCCCCATCTGCCATGGATGGAGGACCCTCTGGAGGGTAGTGGCCTCTTGGGCTGAAGGCTTGTGGGATTCTGGGGATGAACAGCAAACGTACCCCAACCCCAAATAGAGCCATCAGTGCCGATGGTTTAGCTGGAGCCCTTAAAAATAAATTAGGATTTTTTTTCTTGGTATTGTGCAGCAGATATTCGGTTTATAGTGACATTTTCCAATGCCTTTTCCTCGAATGAAAAATGCCAGAAATTTGTTTTGAATGTTTTTTTACACTTTGACCCTTTTTTTCAAATGCCTTTGTCAAAACTTCGAATATGTGCCTTCGAAAATATGACTAATACCATTTTGTTCATGTTGGCCAGTCGGGGACTGTACTAGTTACTGTACTATGCCTGCTTTGTTAAAGAATGGGCAGTGCGGAGAGGGGGGGGGGTGGCGAAGAGGAACATCGAGATAATGTCTAGATTACCAACTAGACATCTGCATTGCTCCTAGTTTCATACCTACTCATTCCTTACAGGCCACCCACCACGATTGCTTTGGCCCTCAAGTCTTGCCTAAACACCAACAAGGAGCATATTTGATGAGGTGGTTTCAACAGCTCCGATGGAGGTGCAATTGCTACGTGGACCACCTAAAGTATGGACAGAGTAGAGTAACTTGGTGAGACGCTCTCCCCTGTGCGTTCATAGGCTAGGATCTAATTTGCAGTGGCTTGAGGTGTGCTCAGATCACATTATATTAGATCCTTGATAGACTGAATTTGGAGAGTAAGGACATGAAGCAAGGTGCGCCGAACGGAACATTTTGTGGGGGAACTGTTGGAACCCAAAGCTTGTACAGCAGAAGCCCTATTAACCAGCATAAGTTATTTTATGTTAAGCAGCTGTCAACTGTTCCAGTTGCCCCTTGGTCCTCAGCCTGGGTAAACTACACCAATGTCTGTTAAGGCATGGAAAAGGGGGAAACAAACTGGAAAGGAATGAGGAGGGCCTAGGGTAGGTGGATGTGTAATCATAAGTAGATCAAACCAATATTGATCACGAGAAGCAGAACTAAAACCTGCCTGCTAGGCTAAGCAATTCAGGGATGTAGCGCTAGTACATGGCGTGTGTGGCACTAGAATTACGGGTACTGGCATAGTTACCCAATGCCACGTTCACCAATTCCGATTTGACTGCATCTTTTTGGTCGAATTTGGTAGGTCAAACAGTACATTTAAAAAAAAATCTTGTGGGTAAGCGAGTATTTTGAGGTGTGGGTATGGGAATAGATTGCGGTGGGGATGTCGGGTCTCCTTCGGCAGTAGGTAAAATGACCAATTTGGTCAAATCAGCAGTAGGTCAGTCAATATTTTTTTTTTTTTTAGGTCAAAGAACCAGTATGCGAATTGCACATGGTAGTGTTCAACATATGCTCAAACATGCGCTAAACACGATACTTCAACAGATGCATTAAGCTCCCCCTCCTAGTACACAAGGAAGTGTAATATGGGATGCCAAGTGACTGCCGTATGAAGGTGAAGGGGGGTGAACACAAGGGGAAGGGAGAAGCTAGAACCTGCGAAACCAACACGTTGGCGACAAAAAGGCGCAAGGCTGGGTGAACATTGTTCTGTGGAGCAAGCAAGATTTAGTGCAGCAGGGTAGACCCTCAAACCCTAGTAATACTCATGCATATATACTAGAAAGGAGGGGCCTTGAACATCCAATCCAAGCTGTGCTTATTCAATATAGGAATCCCATTTCACCAGCGGGAAACAATCCAGTTGCCAATAACAAATCTGGGGGTTTCAACAAACAAAAATCCAAAGTATTATGGGGTATTTTCCGCACCAGGTTACATGTTAGGCCCATAGGTGCAGGAATAGGTCAAGTGTATTATTGGATATATAACAAAAGGCCAGCATTTAACTCTCAAACAGCAGCAAACTAGTGACTTTAGAAATAAATCGCGCCCAGCGTTTGAGTGACAAGGCAGAAAGAAAAGAGGCCTACTTTCCATAACAGGTGACTGATTCATATTTGCTAAAATAGACCTAGCATGGAGAAGTCTGCGCATTTTGCAGCTTGGTTGAACTATGAACACAAACATGAAACTACTGCGAGCCATTAAAAATCAGAATGTAAGGTGGGCTATTGATGGCATGGTGAGGAAAAATATACATATGATGCGATGTAAAATATTAAAGCCGGTCTTATGTAAAGAAAGAAAAATGCAGACTTTAAAAGCACTGTTCACTGAAGCCTCTGCTAGAAACTCCAGAGAAACCTTCCCCGCCATCAGACCACAACGGTCAAACACTCCACCTCTCCATCTAGAAACTCTTTGAAGGAGTCAGGAAGGGGATGAGCTTGGGCTTGTGGCAGATTTATTGGGGTAGAATGATGACCAAAGATGCAGTCCATGGCGTTTTGAAAAATACACGATTAACCTCAGTTTGTGGTGGAGTTCTGGACCGACAGTTGACAGGCCAGAGAATGAGTCAGGGGCAAAGTTACATCTTCTGCTTAAGGAGATGAGAAACATTCAGGTCTTAGCCTTGAAAGAATGTTAAGTGATTGTATTGCAGACCAAGTCAACAAAAGCCAGAGGGTTAAGCCACGTTAGAACAGACATGTGCTGTTTTATTGAATATACAAGGTCTCAGAATATGAGGAATCATATTTTGCTCTTAAATAGACAGGTGTTCACATGTCTTCGGAAAGCATATGAAAAGCCCCATCAGTGAATAGCAATCCCTCAGAATGAGACCTTGGGAACCAGAGTTACAAGCTAAAATCCGATTGTAGCTTCCCAGAAAGTCAGGAATATGGTAGCTTATTGACGATGTCTGTAGAATGTCCATTCAAGTGAAATCACATGCAACCAGAGGTCATTGCGACTGGCATGATCAGAACAATTTAAAAATATATGAATTGCAACTCATATTTGTACATTACAAAAAAGGTCGAAGATTTTTAAACTTTTCATCCAAGTTATACAGAAATGCAATTTCAGATGGGTGAAGCAAGAACTGCGAGAGATGGGGCGTGGAGACCATCAAATTGAAGGCGTAAATCCTTGTTAGGGTGAGGAACAAATGCTTCCCATCAAGAGCATCAACCAATGACTGACCAACCCATAACTTAAACATGTTTGGGGTGTGGTTTGTGGGGTACATTTACCAGCCCCAACAGAAATTCCCTGCATCACAAAACTGCATTTCAACATTCATCCAAAAACAGCTGTGCTTTGTCTATACAGCCATGTGGGGCGAGATTTGGACACAGCCACCCCAAGAATGGCTGCATTTTGTTTTCCATCACGTAAATCCAGAGAAAAACAGCTTAAATTCAGAATGGCTCTGCAGTGCTGTTCTGTCATTTAAAGATTCAAGGCTGTGCAAATAAATTACCTGCATTAATGACGGCCACACACATGTGCTTCATTTCATTGAAACATCACAGTTTGCTACATTAAAACACAACCCTGCCTGTGTATTTCATTCAATTGCTAGAAACAAGACAATCCTTCCCAGAACAGCATTGTGTTCATTAGTAAAGTCCAGGAAAAGCAAAGAATTCTGTTTCAAGTGTGCACGGCTAGAGTTTACTTTTGAAATAATCCAGCACATGCAAATTAGTCAATGAAAGCTATAACATGGCTCTGTCGTCAATTACCAAGAAACTAGTTGAACATGTCTTTTTGTCCAGAAACTGACCATCTCTTTAAAATTATGTACAGCAGAAACCGCCTTTTGTGAATACATGTAAGAAAATACATGTAAATCTGCTTTTGCAAATGAAAGCTAAATGTGAAATACTGTGGCTCACACAGAACACACAAGTGAATAGGTGGGTAGAAGGGCAGCAAAGTTATGTATATTATGCTCTTCCCCTCCCCCCCAAAGGACTTCAACAGCCTGGCTGAGGCCCCGGAATAACTGTCAAACCAGTTTGGCTTAAAGGCTAATGTCGCACCTACCAGTGAACTAAGGCTGCAAGGGCATGTGCTCTGTTCTCATGGGACCGATACAATGGAGATGACTGGGTCCTGTGTTTTTGGCCCAGAGTTGTGATTTACTCTACATTCTTTCCCAGCACCCACTGGAGGACTTCAAAAGGGGAGTCATGGAAACCCTTTGTGCAGGCTGACCTAGGAGGAAAACAGTTTGGCTGGGGGTTTGAAAACTGCCCACATTTGTGACTAATCTTGCCCATTGAAGACTGTTGTACATCATGACATTTTGCTCATCGCCCTAAATAAGCAAGAATGTAATATTATGCTAGCATTTTGCGGGATCTTTGGACAAGCACAATGAGGCCATGTGCATCTTACACTTGATGAAAATATTCCAAATACTAGTATGCATATGTGTAGCCATTTGCAGAATTGTAAATATTTTCCTAAAAATGACAGAATTGTGCCCAAAAGCGATACTACCTCGCACAGAGTCGGTGATCGGACAATTAAATTCCTTGCGAAATATGGGATCTGTCCATCTGATAGTGTAAATATGAAGGTTTGTTTCATAAAAAATAGGCTTGGGAGACAAAGGAAGTCACACAGCATGATGTCAGTTCCTCCGAACCAATCAGGGAGGTGGCAAAACCAATAGCATGGCCTATCCCATTTAGGGGGTAAGTCCAGGGTACTTCCGCCCAGATTGTAAAATTCTCTGTCGTCATTCTGGCTATATAAGGGGTAGACAGGGAGATTCAAAATTCAAAATTCACCTTTCAAGATTCCAAGACTCCAGACCCAGGCATATCCAATAATCCAGTGAGAAAGAAGGAAAGGCAACTTATCCCCTTTAGGAGAATCTAGTGACCTGACCCTTTTCCCAGCTGACCCAGTAACCAAAACTCTTGACCCTGCTGTCCGTGACCAGATCCTAGGCTCTTCTGCCCAGAGACCTTGCTGGCTGTCAAATTTCCCAACTCAAGTGTACCTTGTCTGCATCAAATCACCCAGTACCCCAAAACTGCATACCCCGCTCTTACCTTGCAGCTTTTCCAAATCCTATTAAAAGTTCCCATAAAAACCCCTAGCCATTTCCCAAATTGCCAGTATCCTCTGTTCACCCTTTCCCTAGAAGAAAAGAAATATGCTAACAAATATTAACGGATTCTATTTCCTTTAGTTACCTGTGTAAGACCCTAGTATCATTTGGAATTCCCACTGAAAATTGACGTTCATTATTGTTGCTCTTCGAAAGTAAAAATTTTGTCGAGTGTTTTGACTAATTATAGCCTTAAAATAGTCTCAGTAGAACTCATCATTGTGCTAACAAAACAGATGTGCTTTTCTTTAAAATCCATTGCATTTCCCACAATGAAACCCATACTATCAGAGTCATCCCGTCCCATCAGAAGCCTATCTGGTCAGTGTCCGTTTCCCATCCCAAAAAAAAACGATTTGGATTGCTAAACCTATTTTCTTAGCCGTTTGCTAGTTTAAAGCTGGTGTGAAATATCAAGTCTGCGGGGTGTGATTTATGTGGCTTTGTTTTCCACCCAAAATCCATTTCCTCACTTGTGTTCACATTGCTTTAGTGCCCTGCTCAGTAGCCTGTAAGCTTCCTTGTCTCTTTAGTGCAGCTACGTGGATTTTTGTCCAAGCCATCATACCGCAAGTGTAACTGATCCTTAAGTAACCAATGAAATCCGAGTATGCCATTTTGCTCATTTTGAGGGTTTGAATTTTTCGTTTTGGCCTCCCATTCTGGAGTTGGGGGTCGAAAAAAACAACTTTTCCCTTCTTTCTGACTCCTTGCCACTGCTTTCCATCCACACAGAATTTAGTCAGCAGGTATTTTGGGTAAGTTCATAACCTATATTCCACCTATGATTGTGGAAAAGTGATTGTTGCCACCATCTCTTAAAAAGGTGTACGTTTATGGTGTTAAAACTAAGGTATTGCCACACCGTGGTGGCTGCTGCCCTAAATTTTGTAATAAATATTTCATTTCACACCAGCCTGGTTCATGGTCCATTGCAACACAGGGTATTTTTTAAAGTGGGTGAGAGACTGGTTGGTGCCTTTTCAAAAAAAAAAAAAAAAAAAAAAAAAAGTTCAAAATAAAAGGTTTTTTTATTGTGCGCACCTACAGTGTCAGTGAAAAGTCCATGGCTGGAGTGTGCCATGCCATAAAATCGTTACAGGTTAGGAACTTCAAAACTAAAACGCACAGTGTGGAAAGCGGACTGACTGGCTGATGGGAGACAAAGGAAGGTGAACTCAAATCTGGGCAGACCCAGGCAGGCAGAAGGATTGAGGCTGGAGGCCATCCATAACAGACGGAAGGGCTTTTGGAATACCACCCAGAGCCAAGTCCCACTGCTTCCCATGCGATTACCCAGGAAGCCTGCTGTGCCCGAACCCAGAGACATTCAAGTGAATACATTTGTCCAACAGAATAAACCAATGTGGGGTTCTACAATGAAGTTCTTCCCATTTGGACGTGCATGAGTGGGTACCCAGAGTAGATCCCCATCGTTTTCTTAATTGATTAGACACTGGGGAGATTTAGGGGAAATTCAAAATCTTCAAGATCCTTCCAAATGTGAATGATCTAGATAAATTGTGGCTCACCGATTTAGTTAAAATGTGGATCACCCATTATTTTGCTAACCACAAAGATCCCCTAAAAAGGAGGGGTGCATTTACAAACTGAAATTCCCAATTGGTAAACATTCCCTTAAGCAAGCAAAAAGAGTTCAAATGGTAAACTCAATCTCTGGGTCTGCGCAGAAAAGTGTCTCCAGGGTCAGTAACTTATTTAAAAGCACACTATACGGAGAACGAGTAACGAGCTCAAATTGAAGGACATTTCACTGCATAGTGGCAACACATTTGGTTAAGATTGTTGTGCTGGAACATTGCTAGAAATGAAAAGTGCGCAGGAAGGTCAGAAACAGGATTGGGCAGGTCTATTTTGGCCACCAGAAAAGCACCACATGTGTTTACATTAAGCCACCTTCAAATTATACTGTCAAATAAAATGCTCATGTCATGTTCTAGGGTGCTGCATGGATCATTCATACAGTAGGGCTATTCTTGTGAGTGACCCCAAACCCCTGAAGTATTCTGTAGGTCTGCGTTACTCAAGTGACTGGGGGCCCAGGGGTACCAAAACATCCAAATGAAAACTGGGCATGTTGTTGCGTTAGATATTCTGAGATTTCATTTCCAAAGACGAACTCAATTGGTGTTTACAATTTGTGCATAATGTGAAGTTTTGACAGGAAGGATTGTGCCAAGGAGTAAGGCGATGTGCCTCTTGATAATCAGTGTGTATATTTAGATTTGAGTTTAGTAATTAAATATAAGTGATCTTTCTGCGTTCCAGCCTGTTCTCGACTTGCCTATTGCAAACGGGGTGAGGAGCACTGGGGTGTTACACGATTCATAGGCAGAGTTATTTAGGGGTCATTGCTCAATTGTGTGGCTCTCCCGATTTGGGGAATCCCTGCATTGTTGCCCCATACACATCCTACGGCATTCTTCCAGTCTCCATCTACCCTATAGCAAGATTTAGCAAGCTCCTGCATAAATAAAATGCCAGTTTGGGCTTGTGTTGGTATAGGAAAGGCACCTGCCAAGCACAGCTGTGATGGTACCAACTGGCCACTTATGGTAGCAGGTGCAAATGGTGTTAGTGGCATCTAAAAGCAGTGCCTGGCAAATACTCGCAAGCTTAAACAGTTGGTTTTGCCAATGCTTTTTTTTTTTTTAACAGGACTTCAGAGAAAGGCAGGCAGAGTAATGGAGTGGCTGAACACAGAACTGGTAAGAATTACACCAGTGGTGGTTTTATAACTGTCAGAAGACTGCTTTGAAAAAATACCAGCAGGTACTGCAAGTGCACATTTTGATGTTAAGGCTTGATTAAAGCGAGCTCAAAGAGTTCCCATGAGGAGGTGTTTTGGAAGGGGTAAAAACTGGGTGTGAATTGGCATAGGGATTAGCAATGGCCACGAGCAGTCAATGGCTGGGCAAACAACCAAACAACGCCTACAGTCAGGGGGTTAGGGTGGATGCCCCCCCCCCCTCTCGCCACTCCACCCCGAACCTCCAAGCTGCCCAATGGCTCCCTGCATCTCCAGACTTCTCCCTTCTTCTTGAAATAAAGTGTCATGCAGCCTGTCTCTCATCCCTCAATACATGGCTGTATGATCTTTGATTCTCTCCCATCCAGTTTCGATTTTAGCTTCCCATTTTATGCACAGGTCACCTCATACGAGAGCCAGCTTCTAAAAATGCACCCGTTTTTGCTACTGAGTACTAATCCCATTAATTAGTAATGTAACAATGGTCCAAAAATGTAGTCAAAGTAATGGAGCACTGTCTGGAGCCCATGGGGACAACTATGTACCTAGCTGAAGCCGACAGGTTTGCTTTATATACACACAAGACGTTTCCTGGTTCACCCTCCCTTCATAACGATCCCAGAAGTGTATGGTTACGACCAGTGGTCGAAGTATACGAAAAGAAGTAGTGGATCTATGTTCCCTGCTGGTCTGCGCCCGCTCCCCACAAACGCCATCACCACACCCCCTCCGACACAATCCAAACCCCCAAACAAAACACCTGCTCGCTCTTTATGGGAATGTTCAGTGCACTGAAGTGCAAGCTTCAACTTCTGGAATTTCAGAACGTTTTTTTAAGATAGAAGTATAGGAACAGTGAAACTTAAAAACAAAATAAGTATAGGAGTCCCGCTCCAGACCGCTCCCGCCCACTGGTTACGACTCAATGTTATGGCAGCGAGGAAAAGATTAAGAGATCGATTGCTGAATCGCAAGATTCTGAAATACGGAAGCCACTCCCAATCAAACATCCTACATCAGCAGCTGCGTCTGTAGGACAAATGTTGTAATAAACATATGCCCGCAGTCTTTTACTGTTGCATGGTGTACGCATTGCACACGTTCTTTTACTACCTTGTTGCCATATTGAAGCATCCTTGGATGCTACTGGCAATGGATGCTACTGGCAATGTTGTGTTTGTGGACCTGACAAGGGTGGAATGAGAAAGTCAGCGTTTATCTGGTCAGTTGAAAGGAGCTGTGGACAAGACCAGTGGGGCATATTGCAAATCTTTTAAGTATATGGAAATAAATCTTCACTGCCTTCCTATTAATGCAGGATAAGGAGCCACAACTGTCTGGAATCCCCAACACGCAATTCAACTTCATATTCACTGCAATTGGTGCAGTATCATTGAGCTACTTCGATTTAAATTCACTTTTAGAAATGTTGAGACTTGAATAACCTAGTAGTCATTCCAATACTAGGTATGAGGTTCTCAGCATTTCTGCTTCAATATTGAAGCATTCTTTTATTTTGCATGCCAAGGCAGCCAAATTGCGCACTACTGGAAAGCAGATTGGAATCATTCCAGAGACCCCAGAGCATTAGTACGAGCTCACACTGGCTGTTTACTGCTTTCCAAATGCCAGTTAACAGGTTACCAAATACAGCGGTTGCATCTTGAGACAAGTTTCAACGCAACTGGCAACGAGAAGAAATCATTGAAGTGCAGCAGCTACTAAGGGAGCAGCTGCAAGCTGAAGCCACGCAACAGAATAGCGTTTTGTTTGCAAATACCTCATGCTCCCGAAATTTCCAGGGGCCAAGATGCAGCACAGCGATGAAACCGTAAGCAGCAACACTGGCACAGAGTTCTAACAAAGAATATTAGAACTCTGTGCACTGACGTTAACAGAAGGAAGGTGGCAACAGCACTCCGATGGCTGTATTCTGTGGCATATTTTGGTCCTGCCCTTTCTGGTGGCCGCAGAGGCCAACCAAGGCCATGCTGTCATTGTGAAGAGGCGAGTAACCAGGTAGCTTTAGAAGGCGGGGTACAGAATAACCTATCAACTGTTGCTTGTGCAGCGGTCCAGCTATTAAATATTATGTTGGCACACAAAATGGTGAAACCCAGAAGCCTGCAGCTTAATCTCTGCTTATCTTCTAACAGTCGACATCAAAATTGCCCTTCAGAGAGCATCCAATATAATGTGTCACGTATAATGTAGACATGACAAAATTCGAGCACCTGGGAAGGAGATTTTGTGACAAAGCGGGAGACAGGAGTTTCCCCAAAGGGTTGCATTCAGGAATTATTTTAGACAGAAGTAAAAAAAAGCATTGGCAAAGCCAACAATTTTGGCCTTTGTGTCCCACCAAGGTGCATGGTTTATTTACCATTCAGAAATGGCCAGCTTGTTTCCAGAGAGCTTCCTCAGAGTCATCCAAGATGTCTGCCTCCATGAAGCGCTCCTTCAAAATAAGTTCAGAGATGGGCAGGAATGGGTGGGATTAGCCAAAGGGATTACATTGGCTAGGGGCAGGAAATGGGTGGATTACAACTGTGTATCCCTCCTCAAATGTCATCCCCATTGGAAAAGCATTACAAACCCACAAACCCCATGTTGGCTTGTAGCGCTTTCACCACCACCTAACAAAACCAAACTAAAAATGGGGTTATACAGCAGCCACAAGAAGTTGGCAACTATTATAGATAGGTGGGATGGCAAACCTGTGGATGTTGGGCGCTGGGAGGATTCAATAGTCCAAGGATTTAGCTGGTGGTTTTAGTTAATCAGATCAGAAATATCATGTTTATGTTAAAAATTGTTGCTTTATTATTGTTTTCGAAATACACCAGAGCATCTAAAAACATTCATGTGGCAGATAATGCCAGTTGTTCAACTTAGGCGAGTGCCCACAGCTGACACGCGTTTCGACCCAAGTCTTTCAGGGCCAAATGAGTCGAGATTACATGGGATCCGCCAAGTGACACAGGATCCACGGCGCTCTCCAGCCGATGCGGCATTAGAATTGGCTATCCTGCCCCACTGGCACCCTGACCCGGGAGGACCAGCCACCAGCTCTATCAAGAGCCTAATCTCGACTCAATGGGCACTGAAAAAGACTTGGGTCGAAACGCGCGTCGACTGTGTGCACTCACCTAAGTTGAACAACTGGCATTATCTGCCACATGAATGTTTTTAGATGCTCTGGTGTATTTCGAAAATAATAAAGCAACATGATATTTCTGACCTGATGCTTAACTAAAACCACCAGCTAAATCCTTGGACTATTGAATCCTGCCAGCGCCCAACATCATCCACAGGTTTGCCATCCCACCTACTCATTCAGCCAATTGGGAACCCCGGAGATGGTCCCCAGACAAACCAGGAGTCAGGCTGTGCGCTAACTTACAATTACTTCATAAACAAAGTGCGCAGTAGACCGAGTCCTGACCCAGCCAACTCCATCCAACTACAACTATTATAGATAGATTGGTTCAAAGTTAACACACCAACTGAGAAGGGTGTTCTGCGGTCTGTTTTAGCAGGTTGCAGCTGGGCATATTCAAAGCCAACCAAATTCCCCTGTCAATTGTCCAAGCTACAAAACCGTTATATTAAAAAACAGTCACAAGGGGGCACGGATGGGATGGTGTTCAAACTGGCCGAGTGACTCGTTTGCAAGTATGCATTGTGGCGAGCTGCCGACTGATAGCGTACGGCCTGGCTGTAGTGGCTTGAATAAAAGTTCGCCCTGGTAAGCATTTGCACCGAATGAGGGTTTCTTGTATACAGCTTTTAGAAAAATTAAAAAATTAAGGTCGATTGCAGCAATAGCATACCAGTTAACATCTTTAGACTCCATGGTACATAAATAAAGGCATCACCAGCTAACAAATTGCAGGTTTTTTTAAAAATACTTCAAGGCAACGGATTCTAAAGAACAAAACAATTGTTCAACGTTACAGGGTCCCAATCGAGCGTTGGGTGTGCCCAATATTGCGACCCTATTCAGGGCAGAGGTTCTTTGCGGATTAAGTCTGCTTTTGTGAACCGCAGCACGGCTAACCGTTTGAGCCTGAAGTTCTACACATGCCTCTGCAGACGAAGCCTGTATTGAATGCATGTTTGCCTTACCCTAAGGTTTAGAGAAATTTGCTCTGGGACCACCTGCTGATGAAGTGTACAGGGTACCAAAACTTGGATTGTGAAACTGCAAATCTTCCCATCGCACAGGTATAAAGGAGCTTTTGTATAGGATCACCCTTTAAAAATACGAGATAAAGTTGCTTCATGGAGTCAGTGAGGGAAGGGGCCCTTTCCCAACCGTGCGGTGCAAGCAAGTATAAAAGCTTTGTTTTAAACACAACTGGGATTTCTGGAGCAGATATTCACACAAAAACGTTCGTTTCCAAAACCTGCACATAATGTTCATCCTACGCTAAAGCCAGGTACTCCCGTTTCATACACTTCATAGCGCTGCAAGACAAGAGCAGCCGGGTTGCCTTCTCAAATCCCAACAGAAAAAGTCGCCCCTCCACATCAAGGCCCTGGATCACTGCTTGCCCAACCTCATCACTACCACACGCCCCACACTTTGCCCAACCTTACCATGCGCCCCACACACCTGCCCAACCTCACCAAATGCCCCACACAAACACACATATGCCCACCCTCATCACTACCACATACCCCACACAGTCAATGCATGGCGGCTAGATTTCTTTTAAATCTGGTGTCCGACTAAGACAACACATGTATAAACCAATACATCACTGAAACACGTTAACCGCAGAGGTCGATTTTCTGCACTACAAAATAAGTATACCATTATACAGACATCCAGGTCTAAAGGTGACCCAGTCAGGTAAAACTTCTACACTCCCTCCCCGCCCCCACACACTTCTATTCAGATCGAGAACTTACCCAGAGCTTGAATTTGCCACTGGTTGTAACCCAAGAAGTCCTTGTTTATCCAGATCCAAAAGTTACGTCGACGGCACTCCATCCGGGAGGCCCCTAGGATGGGACAAGGGAAAAGAAAATCAGGACTGGTCTACTGCTCCAAAACAAGCTACCAGCATCCAGGTACTCCTTCCCAAGGATTTCACTGTAATTCCACCCAGGCCAAACCAACTCCTGTTTCTGACCATGCACCTCAGTGGGACGAAGGCCAAAGCGTCGCCCCCCTCCCCCCATTAACAGGATCCCATTTGTTTCCCCAAGATAACCCCATGCGAAGTGGATGGAGTGGGGTGTCCAGGCTGGCCCAACTTCTGAGCACAACTCGCCTATGCAGAAGTGGTTTCCAGTTAGGAAATTGACACATCTTGGGAACAAACTTATTTACCCACCAAATTGATGGTACTCCACATCAAAAAGTGATTTATCCAACTAAGACATACTGAACACTTTCCCAACAATGTTAAACATAACGGGTCAAGACAACGCACCCTACGCTGCCGTACCACCCACAAAGGATGGTTAATTCCGTCAACGAACACTCGCCCAGCAGGAATCCCATGAAGGCAAGACGAACATGAACATTAAAAACACTTACCATCAGGCAACCTCACTGGCATCACAACAGTGGGCAGGATGGCCCATACTAACGCAACTCTGGAACAAGAAGAGCACAATGTATTCAAGGTACAAGCAACAAGACTTCACAAAAGAAGCTATAGAAGACACTTATGGATAGAGACAGCGGATGCTCATGTGGGGGGGCGGGGGGGCGTGAAAGAGCCCACGTACTCCAGAATAAGTCTGCAACACAAAACAAACTCCTACCATGGAGTCTGGAATGAATTGGTGCTTGCGGAATGAAGGGTGCTTGCAGAAGGCTTCCAGATCACGTGGGACACTGCACTATAGTCCTGGCTCTCGACTAGTCCAAAGTGGCCACAAGTCCAACAGAACGCAGCTGATGCAGTAACAAAAAGGCGAGAAGTGGGGCCTGGTGCCCGGGAAGTTGGATCATCAGCTAAACTCACCCACAGCACCCCGTATTCCAGACACTGGACAAGCACCAGAAATGTGTGGTCCAGAAACGTTTCACTGAGTCCAACTTGAATCGGGTGCCCATCTGTCTCCGGAGCCAGAGTCACACCTTGCCCATAGGTGCTCGTTTATAGGCCAGTCCACCCCTTATGCCACCATAGGTGGTCAGAAGGAGCCTATATGGAGCCCATCACTCGGCTGAAAACTACATGTCACTGAACAACCATTCCTTGTACAAACTGCCATCCTGATCCACTTTACAGCTTAATTGATGGACGCCACATTATCTCCCCCACCACATTCTCTTCCCCACCACCCTTCGGCATCACCACATAATCTGACATTCAATAATTATTTTGTCTGCTTTAAAAAAAAAAAAGATACTCTGAGCAGAAGCGAAGGGGAAAATTGCAACCTGTAGAAAAGCCAGCTGATCAGAGAGCACCAAAGTGGCGATTTGGTACAGTACAAAAGCATAGGTACTGATGTTGCCCAACTATCCCAAATGAGACTTCCCAGCTGCTGCCACAGCCATCCACCCTTTTCAGAAAGGTTTTAGGATTGGTGAAGAGTGAGCAAAATGACTAACCGCCTGGCATTACCTCCATTCACGTCAACTCTGCTTTATTCAGTGGCCACATGAAGCTCATTCATAAGACTACCCCTAAACAACCTTGCCCCATGGTTCTACTTTCCTACAACCCGCCTCCCCAATTCTGGTCCCTCTCATCATCCCTGTGCTCCCTTTCCTTGGCCCACTGCTATTCTGCCAAATTGTTGCTTTCTGGAACTCCATGAGAATGACTTCAATCGTGCTCTTCCATTCCATATAAAACTTCTCCCCACTCCACCGGTCTCTAGTCTAGTGCAGTTACCCTCTTACGCCGAAACAAAACCAATCCTAGCTTCACTCCGATCCCCTTCATGCTATGCTCCTGCCATGAAGCTTGTGGCCACCAAGTCCTCCCAACTCAAATGCCAGGCCGAGCAGACCAGACTACCTCATCTCAAGCTGGGTGAAGCAGCGCGCAGCATCATTTAATCCGTCCTCCATGGCCGATGGTGGTGTGGTCATTGGCCTAATCTCCATCTCACTTGGCCTTTCTGGCTCTGCTTCATCTAGAGTCCCTTTCAGACCAGTCACAAATTTCTTAGCACCTCACCACCTTCTAAACTCGGGTTCTTCAAGACTCCTCACATTCTTCGCTTGTTCAGCATCTTCTTGCTACCTTTCGAAACTTGTGCAGATGACGCCCAGCTGCCAAACCACCCGACTCCACTGCTGCCACCTCTCTTGCCTCTGCCGTGCTCAACTGGATGACCAACTATGTGCCTCAGCTCAGGCGAACAACTGAGATAAGTTTGTTGGTTGGTCTGATGTCTGTTTCTGGCCTTCTGTTCAGGGTGGTTGTCCGTCTCCAGTTACCATTGTTTCAAGTTGGATACAAATCCTCCCGATTCGTCAACGCTGCATCGTCTTGCCACTAGCACATGTGGCTTCTTCCCCACATCTTCCCTTGGTCAATGGATCTACCTATTCCGCACACATCGGGCAGCATTTGGCCCACCACCATTTACTTGGGCCTTGGTCTGTATCCTCCGGTTACTTCTAACCCAACCGCTCGCTTAATTTTGGCATACACACCCAGTTCATTTTCCTCTTGCTTGCCCACTTACAACTGGCTTCCTGTTGGCCATCGGAGGATTTTTAAAACGTGCTATAGTTGGTTAGCTCTGCCCCAAGCTTTCGATCCTCTATGTTCCTGGCTCCATGTAAGGGTTGTCGTCATTTACCCCTTCTTTTTCGAACTCTCCACAATTTAAGACCCTACTCTACGCTTTGTGTTTCGCCAGAAGCTAAGGCCCAGCTCTTTTCCCAAGCTTTTCACCGCTAATAGTCTAGCTTGGATGGGTTCTGTAGCATTGGCCATTTGCACTTCCTCCGTGCCCGAAGTCACATTGTGTACGTGCACTGTACAAAAACGCAATGGAGTCAATGTAAAACCCAACAAAACCTCCAAATTTTTAAGGGTCCGCTTGAGAACCAGCCCATTGATCAATTTCAGTACCTCCCCATACAGTACTGGGCACTACCCCCGAGGTATATGGTCATTTGCGGGAGCATTAGGCATTAACCCTTTCCACACCATTTCCCCCGCTTCCATGGTCAACCCGTAGCTCTACAAATCACCTTGCCCACTCCTCCTGCCCTCCAAGAACCCTGCAGGTGATCTTAAGCTCTCCCCAGCTGCCCTTCCCTATTCGAATGCCTAGTCTCAATGCCACCGGCAGGTTCACAATAGGACACTCTCTGGACAAGGCCCTGTGCCGTTAGAGAACCATTGTATACCATGTAGTATGAAGGGAAAATTAGTAGGCGGCAGACCAATCCTTCCTCCCCCACATGGAGTAGAGTACCATGGAAACATTATGGGTCAACCATCTAAGCAAGAGATGGGGCAGTGAGCCCAAACTTAAGGCAAAGGATAGTAAAAAGCTCTGATGACAGCTGGGCTGGACTGCCACTCCAGAGGCTCAGATGGCCGCCACCGACAAAGTAATCTCACCACACTGGTATCATGAACATACACACCTATAATAAGTAACATCCATGTCTCAATTACTAACAATAGAGTATGTATGAAAGCATACAGTGTACACCCACCATTCATCTGTTGATAGGCACATAGACATAATGGATAAGAAGAAAATGACGACATTAAAAGTGATATTCATCAACAGGACACCAGATGCCAACAGTGCACAGTAGCAAACAGCAAACCCAAACCGCTGGGACATGAGTATAAATAGGACATAAGATATATAAATACAAACGCCCACCTAAGAGCAAAATGCAAACAAGAGATCAAAAGAGGAACCAAAGCAAAGGCCACCAACAGTTATGATCCCAATTGCACCAGGTCAATACAATGGATTCAGTCATCAAAACAAAAAACCTGGTCGTTTGGCAGGAAGAGAAATTCAGCAATACATATAAAAATCACTGGTCCAGTCTATGGTCCCAATTGGGGGGAGGGGGGTGTACAGGAGGTCAAATAAAACCAATGTCTCTTTATAAAGTACCATGCACGTTCCAGAAAAACCTGGACAAACGTCAGTAGGCACTGCTGCGTATTCCAGTTCTAGTCCAGATTCTGCAAAAATGGCAACCAGCCCCAGTGATGTTAGAGGAGATCCCCTCGAAAAATGCCAGTGCCAGGAAGGGATTCATTCAAGCAGGATTTCCATACCATCTATTTTTGCATGTATTACAGCGCACAAAATCCTTGGGTATCTAGGCGCTAGAGACATTAGAGTTACATTATACTGCAAGCAAATTGGCAACTGCAGTTGGACCATAGGGGAAAGGGGCTGGCTATGGTGGATAGCCAACAAACCCGGGGCCCAGAGTAAATACTACCGATTTTAATTCCTGAATTTATGGAACAGGAACTAAACAGCCTAGTGAGTACAGCCATTTTATAGAAGCCGTTTCAGGATCTGAACACCCCAGGACCAACAACAGCTCAATTTTTTTTTTTAAATGAACCCAGTCGTCCTCCCACAAAGCCCACCAGTCGTAAGTGGCCTGGACAACCACAAGTGTTCATGTCCATTAGCATCACGCTGCTGCAGGGCCATGGCCACACTGTGCTTGCAGAAAGATGCAAGCATGTTTTTATTTTATGTTTTAATCAAAGCTTAAATCTTCACCTAGCGTAGAAAGAAGGGGGTGGTGCCTGGCCCTTGCCCCTAAATACACAAGCCACCAAAGCAGCAGGTAAATTTTATTGGAGGGACGTGACCTAAATATTTGCCACAAGTATGCCAGCGCAACCAAGTGTAGCCCAAACGAAAGAGGGTCGGGAAGCTCTCCCTGAGAAAGAAAAAAAATTAAAAAAAACACTTCATGAATTGGGTCAAAAGCCAGAGTGCTTGCAATCGGTTTTGAAGGGAAACTCAAAAAAAATCCAATAGGGGCAAGTCATCAACAGTGCGCACAGGAGCATTTACAACATTCACAATCGCTTTGCCCATACAATTCAATGCTGGCTGCACCAATATAGGTCAGTACCCCCATGCAAGAACATACGCCCGTTGGCTTTGCCATTAAAAATGCCATGCCACAATAAGAAAGCATGGCCAAACGTATCCCAATGTAGGACATTCGAAAGACGCAAGATTTATGCCTGCTTCATCATAGACGCACGCCACAGTAGGAAATGGCTACACCAAACTGTCATTCTAGCCACGTAAAGTAGGTTTTGCCTGGAAGTGCCATTAAGACATGCCTGTCACTTAAAGTAATTGCAACAATGTTCAGTGCTCACCGGCCCGCCAGAGGCTTGGATGCACACAATCAAACTCATAACCAGTCGCACACCCACCATCACATTCGCACACTGCATTCTCTGCACTGGCACCCACACCGCACATTCACATTAATGTCACCCACCAGCCACTCCCATATTTGCCACGCATGCATAATACACAAAAAAAAGTACTTGTTCCCTGCTTCAACTTCGGTCTGCCTTACCCCAGGCTTCTAGCTCCTGCGCCACCCAGCAAAAACCAAGGAGAACTACCTAGTTCCTTGACGTGGCACAGGAGGTAGTGCGCCCGCTTCCTGCTTCGCCAACTATGCCAGCGGAGGAACCCGGCAAAGCAGATGCCGATGGCTCAAGGGACCAAGGCATCCCACCAGCCAAAGACTGTCCCACAATGTTGAGGGTGACGCAGATAAGCAGGACGGGTGCAGTTTGAATCTTTTTGGACAACAGTAACTTCGTGATGAAACACAGACTGCACTGAGGCCTAGGACTGTCCCAACAAGGAACCAGGTGAAGGAGTGAGTGCAGCCCAAGAACTACTGAAGCTTCGAACTGCCCTGCCAGTATGGTGGCCAAACAGCTAAAACCAATTCCTGAAGCTTCGAATGGCCCAGCCAATATGGTGGCCAAACGGTCTCCAAAAGGTCAGAGGCAGCTTCTTGGTGCCGAAATCCTTCAGCAGGTTAGTAAACCTGCAGTAGTTCAACAGGACTGAAAAAACTCAAAAGTTGGGGCAGGAACGTGCTCTCAGCCAGACCTAGCTACCCAATCATGTGGCAGGTGAACATCCATCCAACCACACAGGAACACTCACACAAAGGTTTTGGCAGACAGTCAGGTGGGCCCCCCAAAAACAGCGCAGCTCACAAGATGACCCAGAGAGTATGTTGACTGGCAGGTCATGGGGCAGAAGCTGGTCAACACCACCAGCGCGTGCACAGCTGGACAGCGTGGGCCCATGTGTGCGCAACAGCACTTTTCAACCTGCTTGGGGGTTCCCCCAAACAAAGGAAGGGCACAAAAACTCAAATAAAAGCCAAAATAAAAAGCAAGAAGTCTACTTGCACTTTGAGGAGCAGAAGCCAAGCTGCCATTAACAGCCCCAGCCCCCAAACAAAATAAGTGATTAGGGACCAAAGTGGAATGCTAAGCAGAAGGAAACACCCACAGCACCATATACCCTAGACTGGGTGAAGCGGCAGGGGGTAGGTACGTCTATAGACATCCACCTGTCCACAAATGGAGAATAAATTAGTGTTAACGACCCGGTTAACATTGTATGCATCTCATTGGTTGAAAACCATAATTCACAAGAAGTCTGGGTAGTCATTTAAAGGTTGGCCTTCATCCATGGGAATTGTGGGTGTTGAAACACTCCCAACCCTAAGTGTTGGGCCAACTGGCCTAGTGCGCCCTGCAAGTCCCCTCACCTCTGCATGGTTGTGTACATTGAATGAGGAGCCTTGACCATTAGCCTCCAGGACAGGGCGTGTGGCCACCAAGTTAGCCAAGGTGGAAACTGGTAGAATGCATCAGGAGGTTGCCTTAAAGCCCAGGAGGGCAGCCGCAGGGCACTGACCCATTTTGCCACCAGTGTCGGGCTCACCTAGAGGGCAGTGCCCCAAGGGTCACCATGACGAGTTAAGGCACGCTGCAGATGGCAGTTTAAATGGCAGTTATAGCCCAGTCGCCTCCAAAATGCTCCATTTGCAACAATAGACCAACCAGTAGTTAAAATGACCAATTGTGAACCACTTTAATTGGTGGCAGGCTCCGTTGTTGACCCAGCCAATCAGATCAGCCCCCACCCGTTTGCCACACCAGTGCATCCTCGCCAAAACGGGGGCTTTCTCCATCTAACCTGATTGTATGTACATCCTCACGAGAGTTGGAAACATGACTGCATTACTAAAGGATGGTAGAAGGCCCCAAGTTCCTCACCTAAAGTCACCAGAAAAGGGGGTGGGGGCGGGGGGTACTTGGGAGCACCTCGGGCCTGTTAACCCTTCTGATTAAAATGGGACCATGGCTAGGGGCGGAAGACAACACAATGGGGGGGGGCAGTTGGCGTCGATAGAGGGGATGTTGAAATGGGCCTCCACAAGGCCTGAAAGCCCCCCCCCTCCCTCCCTCCCTCCCCCTACCCTCTACAGCCAGGCTCTGGGTCCAAGGAATTAGTTGGGTGTGTTGCGCACTGTCTCTAATTGTCTACGCATTCCAACAAGATCGTGTTTGCTGTGGAACATCCAACACTGGTTATTTAGTTTAAATTAGACAGAAACGAGCCCGCTCACCCTGTGAGGAGTAAGGAGTGCATGGCGGGAGCCACTCGTACGACCCAGCGCTCGCCTAACACCACCGGCTCCCAGAAAAGAAAGCGCGGTCAGAACAGGAAACCCGGCAGCTCTGCCAAAGTGGCGCTTTATAGGCGGGCAGGTGCGCGCAATCAGCAGGCCGCACACCTTGAGCGAGGAGGGGCATGGCTCCGCATTTTACCTGCTCGCAAGCGTCCTGTCAGCTGAGCTCAGACTACACGCAGTCCCGCAGTAATAGCCAAAACATGAAACACACCTGTGCACTGCTAGCAACACCGAGTGTGTCTCTCGCTGTGCACACAGCCCTGCTCTGTCACAACACACTTTCTCTAACTCCCAGCGGCCCGAGCTCTGAAAGTAAAGGTGCCAGCCACCCTGCGAGGTCCAGGGCGCTAGTAATGCGTGTGTTGTTAAAAGGAGGTTCAGAATAAGGACGTGCATGTTTCATCCTCCCAGGGAGCTGCAGTATTCCAGAGAGCAATGACATTTTTACCTGTCCCATTCCAGGGTATCCAGTCCTTTTTCATTTGCATTCTGGGACTTGTAGTACTGCATTACATTTGCGGCAAAACACGACCCAGAATGCAAAGAAAACATGCACCGACGTAGCCAATAGTTTGGGCTTTTATGTAGGAGTGGGATGGCCATTTTCCAGGAACTGCAACAATGGGACTACCCGAACATAAACTAGAAAAAGTTGGCAAGCTAGGATAGTAACTGGAAATATTAAGGGGTGGAGCCAGCCTCAAAAGGTTGGGGGTGCGGATGGAAGGCAGTTGTAAAAAGCTGCCTCTCCAAATTCCAGCGTACCCACTATTCGCTGTGCCTTTACTTTGCAAATACCTTTCTACTGTATAGATATGCCAAATGCTTATTTTTTTTAAAAAAATTATTCAGTGCAAGAAACAGATGCAAGGACCCACATATCGCATATAAACCGAGTGGCTAAAATAACACTTGGGTAAGGCCTTTTTATTTGCACCAGGGTCTGGTTTACAGATGCAAATCAACGTTTAGCTTTCAGAAGAGACCTCAGAAATAGCATTGTCAAGCCCTTAAGTCACAGAGCTAGTGCAAAGTCCTCACAAACTGTCCTAAAAGTGTGATGTTCTCCTCTGTGCGCTGGTAAATAGCTGATGTGTTAACAATGCTTTCCATTGGGTTGCCACTGTGGTAAACCTACATGCACTCTCCAGATAGCCACTGTGCAGGCAATGTGTCACACTTAGATGGAATTTGGGGGTGGCCAATGTGTCGCACTTAGAATTTGGTGCCAGGCAATGTATTGCACTTACAGGAACTCAGGCTTAGGCAATGTGTTGTACTTAGATGAATTTGGGGCGGGGAATGTGTTGCACTTAGATGGAATTTGGGTGTGGGCAATGTGTTGCACTTAGATGGAATTGGGAGGTGGGCAATGTGTCGCACTTAGATGGAATTCGGAGGCGGGAATGTGTTACACTTAGATGGAATTTGGCGGAGAATGTGTTGCACTTAGATGGAATTCGGTGGCAGGGAATGTGTCGCACTTAGATGGAATTCGGCGACAGGGAATGTGTTGCACTTAAAGGGCAGGCAATGTTTTGCACTTAGATGGAATTCAGGGGCAGCCAATGTGTTGCACTTAGATGGAATTCGGGGGTGGGCAATGTGTTGCACTTAGATGGAATTTAGGGGCGGGCAATGTGTTGCACTTAGATGGAAAGTTGTGGTGCGCAATGTGTTGTACTTAGAGGAATTCAGGGTGGACAATGTGCTGCCTCTATTAGGACAGACTACATATATACTATATATGATTGTAGTCTGTCTATTGCACTCAAAAGATCTATGAGTTACCCAATGTATTGCAAATAGAAGATATATGCAGGTAGCCTTGATATTGTACCTAAGGATTTCTAAGGGCAGTCTGTCTATTGTGCTTAGAAGATGTATTAGAATAGCCTGTCTATTGCACTTAGTCTGGTATTGCACTTAGAAGATTCATGATGTTATCCCATGTAGCGTGCCTAGAAATTGATGAGGATAGCCATTTAATTGCACATATAGGATACATGCCGATGGCCTTGAATTGCTCTTAGAAGATGTCTGTGGTGGCTTAGTAGATGTTATAGGCTAGCCTGTCCATTGTACTTAGTCCTGTTATTGCACTTAGAAGATGAATGAGGGTAGCCTGTCTATTTCACTTAGATGTATTAGGATATCCTGTCTATTGCACTTAGAGGATCTATGAGGGTAGCCTGTTTATTATACAGAAAATCAGATCACACAGCTCCATCAAAAACAATGTTCCATCGGAGCCTCAAGGTATGTATTCACACATCACTTCGGTGGACATCGTGAGCAGGCATGGCTATCCACAACATGCATCAGAATTCAGCGACGACATACGACAACAATTCTGTCATCCAGGTGGCTAGGACACAGCCATCGGTATTGGATCCAGTTCCTGGGTGTGGACCAGTGGGGGAGGATCACCTGGATGGGGGTCTTTGGGGAGTGGAAGTAGGACACTGACGGCCGATACACAGTACCCCCTTCCCTATAACGCCTTTTCTTCATCCTACCGTGTAAGATAGTCAGAAGTTCTACTTTCCAACACAAACACTTTCCTATGCTGTGACAAACAATGGGCTCACACCAGAGCCGTTTACCTAGACATATCCAAACACAAAGGTCAAGCAGAGACAGGCAATTGACAATAACTATGCACACCTGACGGCCCTTTTTCCTTCCCCACAGGGATAAAAGGTGGAGCACGAGAGCACACTTTGAGCAAGGCCAAATGCACAAAGGAAACAGCTACACCGGGCCGAGAGTTAAAATGGAGGAGAAAGGCGGCGAGACCAGGAGGGACAACGAAGGGGGACTGCCCTTGCCCTTTTCAACTCAGACCTGCAATTACTCTGAAAGGGAAATCATAAGACCGGGAAGTCCAGCTGGTGTGTGGTGTGACAGGTGTCAATGGCACACCAGGCTCCCCCGCGCTGATGACCAAAGCGGGAGGAAGCGCTTGCCGCCGTCATGCCGTCTTTGACTCACAAGACAAGAAAACTCTCACAGTGCAGCACAACCCGGCGAGTCGAAAACGATAGATAGTAAAACTGAACTGTGCTGGGACCAAGGTTGCAAGCGGCACCCTTGTTGAACAAAGAACCCCCAGTAAAAGGTTCAGAAGCAGAGTGATCAGGCGTCGCTGGACTCTCATTCGAAGCACTCTAACTGAAGCTTTTTTGGGTTGTATTTTTGTTTTGTTGAAACTACGAAAGCCAAGAGGCCTTACGAGAGGCCGGAGAGAAGTGTCAAAGTGGTCGTACGAGGGTCGAGCAAAACTCCTTGTACACTCGAAAGTCTTTGACATATTGGAGAAAGGCAAACGTGAACCCGACAGAGGGATGCCAAACTGAATGAATTGCGAAACTGGAAAATGTGAACCGGACAGAGGGATGCCTGCAAATTAAGGGGAAACAGTGATGTACCATGAACATTGTTACGACAAGTGTGAACCCGGCTGAAGGATGGCCACAATGGATAACTGTTTAAAAAGACATTGAGACTTCTAAATGA
The DNA here is from genome assembly GCF_040938575.1 of Ambystoma mexicanum. Taxonomy (NCBI): domain Eukaryota; kingdom Metazoa; phylum Chordata; class Amphibia; order Caudata; family Ambystomatidae; genus Ambystoma; species Ambystoma mexicanum. Next base: position 175,884,956 of record NC_090921.1, on the reverse strand, counting down.
TATGTTTTTAAGTGAAAGGCCGTAGTGGAGGCCAACATTTTAAGAGGGGTAAGAGCCCGGCTGAGGGGGAATCAAAGGGGCGAAGAAAGTGGGGGGGTAGAGTGTTTGAATATCCTACGGGGTAGGATGGGGAACAGGTGTTATAAGAAGCGGGATACCGAATCTCACCCATCAGTGTCGCACTTCCACTCCCTGAGGACCCCCATCCAGGTGATCCTCCCTCACTGGTTCACCCCCAGGAACCGGATCCAATAGTGATGGTCGTGTCCTGGCCACCTGGATGACAGATGTGAGACACCTTCACAGTTCTCACAGTGGCCAGGGCTGATGTTCATTACATTGGGGGTACTCACTGGCCTCTTCCGGAGTCCCAGCTCCAGCCTCTGCAGCGCCAACCCCTTCTATAGACTCCATGTACAGCACACTGCTGCACTTATCCTCCCAGGACATCAGACGCTTTGTCGAGGATCTGCCACCATCTGTGGCCATGCTCTGTCGATGGTGTGCATAGAGGAGGTTCGGGACCCCCAAGCGGAGGTCGTCCCAGCACTTGTGGCAATCTCTCACTGTGTGCGGTGTTGTCCCTACTGCAGAAACCTTCTGTCCCACCTGTTCCCATCTACTCTTCCTGCATCAGCGGTGCTGATCATTGGAGAATAACTCAATGGTGTCTGCAAGCATGTTCAGCTCTGCCTCTGAAAAGCTTGACCTACGCTGGCGGGTCTCACGGACGTGAGATTACATGGTCCTTGTGCTATTTATTCATTCAGGAGGGGTGGATGTCACCTGGGAGTTGTAGATTGCAATGGATTGTGTTTTAGTAATAGCCGCTGGCCTGTTTCCTGTTACGGCGATCACTTTGTTTCCGGTCACGGTAACTGCGGCACTGCATTTTCGGGTGCCCTGGGTCCGGCATTGCAATGCCGGGTCTGGGGGCACCGGCACCAAGTTCAACAGTGTTGTCAATTTTGGGGACATTTCACAATGTTTTTGTGATCTCAGTGCCACCATTTCTGGCACCTCAGCCCACAGCTCTAGTCAACACACTTCCAAGAAAATGGCGGTTCGCGAGGGCGATGGATGAGATGCCATATCAAGATGCAGAACAGAGATATGACCAATATGACACCAGCACACAATTTGGAGACGAGTATGATGAGCCCCCACAGTTATACCAATACTACGGGGAAACCAACAACAACCAGTCAACCCATATGACTACACAAATGACCACGACTGCCCCCAGGCGGACGAGTACATCAATCTCATCCAGGATGACCAAGAAGCGAAGGAGTCGCACAGCATCACAGTCAACCTAGGAAACACACACATTTGCTTCTTAATCGACTCAGGCGCAACAGTAAATATAATGTGTGAACAGGAGTTCCTACTAATGCCCGAGAGACCGACCCTCACAAAGACCTCTTTGAGAATTTTTCAATGGGGTGCCGCACAATCACTACAGTCCGTAGGACAATTTCAGCACACACTAGTGTGCACCGGTCAGGTGGCCAACACCACCACTCATGTGATCCGCAGCCCCACCAAAGGTTGCTGCTTGATGAGCTACCGCACCACAAGCCACCTGGGACTAATGGACATCCATTACCAAATCTGCAAAGTGATTCAATGGAACAATGCATCAACAGACAACACAGAGACAGTATGCACGATGGACAATAGCAACACCAGAGGCTTCCCGATCTCAAGAGAGGTCATCCAGAACAAATTCCCAGATCTATGCAGAGGACTTGGGAAACTAAAAGACATGTTGATCAAGCTACATGTCGATGAGACAGTACTGCCTGTCCCCCGCCCCAGCACCAGAGAAACGTAGGATTCCACCTCCAACAGGCAGTATCACAAGAACTGAACTGACTGTTAATAGATGACATCATCAAACCGGCCACCGGTCCCACCCCATGGGTCTCTCCACTAGTGATTGTCCCCAAAGAAGGGGGGCGCATTTGACTTTGTGTTGATATGAGGGTTGCCAATACAGCCATTCAACAGGAATGACACCCAGGCCCATGCATCGAGGACATGATTGTGCAGTTGAACAATGCAACAACATTCTCGAAACTCAGCCTAGTCCAAGAGTACCACCAGTTCGAACTACATCCAGAGCTGAGGGTCATTACCATGTTCTCGACACACAACGGCCTTTTCCGATAATGGTGCCTGAACTTCAGAATCTCATCAGCAGCAGAAATATTTCAAGAGGCCATCAGACAAGTCATCCGCCCAGTCAAATCCACTCTGAACCCTGTACAACATCCTCGTGTCCTAGGCAACGCAGGAAGAATATGACATGCGATGCATTGCAAAACACAGGCCTCACATTAAATCTGGAAAAATGCAGATTCAACAAGTGGAAACTCACATTTTTGGACATGTTTTGTCTGACGTGGGGATGACACCAGACCCGAACACAGTCAGTACCATCACAAACCTCCAGGACCCACACCAGGTGGCTGGCATACGATCCTTCCTCGGCATGGTGGGCTTCTATGCCAGATACATTCCACACTACGTGACCTGCAAAGAACCCATGCACTGACTCCTCCAGAAGGACACAATGTTCCAATTGACAGATGAATGCCAGACAGCGTTCTACAATGTCAAGCAGGCACTAGCTGAAGCCAAACACCTCGCCTACTTTGACCCCACCTGGCACACAGAGGTCATTGTGTCATTACCCATCGGACACACCCCTTCTGGGCCTCCTGGTCCCTGTCACGTCGGGGCTTACATTCTGTTGTACTACCAACATGGCCGCAAACACTGAACGCTGCCTACCAGCCTTCACATTCATTTCAGCACGCTCGATAAAATAGCCACACCCTCGCGCTTCCGCGCGTCTCAACGCTACTGTTAGCTGTGGCTAGACGTGTGCTCCGTAGTTCGCTTTCACGGAACCTTGTTGTTTTCCTGGTTCCCGGACCCTTGCTTCATTCTATCCTCTCTCCTTCTTACCCAACCTTCTCCCGGAATCCGTGCACCCGCCTCCGAGTGCTTCTTCCCCTTATTTCTTTCCTGGATTTCCTGGAGTTTACTATCGATCCCAGACAAGAAGTTGAACGAACACTGGAATCCGAAGACGGCCGAGCGGGCTTGTACAAGACCCGAACCATAAGGAAGAAAACTTCTACAACAGAATCCATCAAGCAGCGAAAACATGTGAGAAAGGGGGAAACCTGTGACATATTGTGGACGCCAGTCCAGTTGGGCTCGGGCCATTCTTTCCCAAATGAGTAGGGCGGACACACACCCAGACACATTGTGGCATATGCGGGCAGGGCACTCTCGCCCATGGAAAAGCATACTCGCAGGCCGAAGAAAGGAAGCCTGGCTGCAGTCTGGACGTGTGAACATTTCCACGACTTCATTATAGAGAAGAAATTCAGCCCGATCACTGTCCACCAGGCCCTTCTCTCCCTATTCAGGAACCCCCTAACCAAAATGCCATAGAGGATTGAGAGGTGGGGCATACGCCTCCAAGAATTTGATTACACTATCATCCACAGACCCGGGGGAGACCAAAACCCTGCAGACTACATCTCACATCACCCCACAGGAAGTCAAATGACAAGAAGGGGCTACATAGAATATCTCAACTATGTCACAGCAAATGCACTACTACCTGCACTCTCACGAGAGATTGTCACCTCCACATCTGTGGCCAATGCATCCATAGCTCTGGCCATAGCATTAACCACCCACAACAAATGGAGGGACCATCACAGACAGCTCACAATCCACCCAGAGGCGAACAAGCAAGAAATTGAAAGGCTGGCCAAAATACATAGGGAGCTAGCAGTCAAGGACCAGTCGATACTATTGCGGCGATGCAAGCTAGTGATCCCCTCCACGCTCAGAGCGAAAGTCATAAAAACGGCCCACGAAGGACACAGAGGGGCTGACAACACATAAAAGCAACTGAGGTATAGCCACGTTATTTGGCCGCATTCAATGACCGGTCAAGTGATCGGGACCCAGCAGAGACCACAGGAGAGGAATCCCTACAGCAAGACGAAGAAATAGAATATGAAGGAGAGTAGGCTGGAACGGGGGGGAGGGAATGGGAGAAGCAGTGGACAGAGAGGGAATGATGTAAATTCAAAATGTTATTATATGCACTGCAAGTCTGGTTTGTGTTGTTTGTTTAAATAAAATTAATAAAAAGTGTTTAAAAAAAAAAAAGAACTGAGGCGCCCTGTCTCATTTCCCTGCATGGACACCCGCATGGAAGAATGGATAAAGAACTGCCTGTCCTGCCAATGCACCACTGAAGCGGACGCCCCAATACTGCTCCAACCTACACAAATCCCAGACAGGCCTTGGGACTGCGTGGCGGTTGATTTCTATGGTGCAAAGGATACACGTGAATTCTGTTAGTATTCATTGATGAATATTCACAATTCCCCATCATCAAGAGGATGGTCACGACGGCATAGCCACAGGTTGCCGCCATCTTTGATGAAGTACTGAGCGAGTGGGGAATTTCCTGCACTATTAAATCGGACAACAGACTCCCATTCAACGGCCATGACTTTGCTGCATTTGTGAAACACATGGGGCTCCACCACCAATAGATCACACCCTGATAGCCCCAAGCCAATGACATGGCTGAACGATTCATGGTGTCCATCAAAAAGACCATTCAAATTGCTCACGTCGAAGCCGTGAACCCCCACCAGGCATTATACAGGATGCACAGGGACTACTGGAACACCTCTCATGAAGCAACCGGCAAAACGTTGGCCAAAATCATGATACCAAGTACAGACCACACTGGTGAGAAACCCAGATGACCAAGAGGAAAAGAATGACATAGCAACCAGTGACGCAGAGAGAAGGCCACCCAAGACACAGACAATCGACGGAAGGCAGTGACCAAAGAATTTGCAGTCGGAGAGGAAGTCCTTGTAAAACAGCTGATTAAACAGGAAAACAGACACGAGATTCTCACCGAGACCCCTCACAGGGGTGGCCCTCAAAGGGAACATGGTGACAGCGCAGAACGCAAGACAACAAATAACAAGGATTGCCTCTCAGTTTAAACATTTAATCAAAAGGGAAGAAGCACACACACCCATATCAGACCAAGAACCAGAGGTGGCAGAACCGCATGACAACCCATGGTTGCCCCCAGATAGAGCTGATGGAACATGCAAATGAACAAATAAGAGAACCACCAGTCGCAGGAGCTGAGGGAGGAGGACGCTGCCCCCAGAAGGTTACCAGATGGCTAACGCGGCTAATAGAAGAATGCTGAGCCAGACCTTCTAACACATGTCTGGGGGTGGTGTTACAGGCTACTGCGCCTTTAAGCAGAGCCCAGGACACAAGGCAGGAAGAGAGACGAGGGGAAAGGGGCAGAGCCGGGGAACAGCAGATAGTGGTTTGGAGAAAAGAGAAGGAGGGAATAAAGGGAAGGAGTTCCTTATACCCGGGTATCACGCCCATTCATTTCTAACGGAGTACAGCACACGTCACATCTGGTACCTGACAAAATATTGTAGGGGTCAAAACCTGGCAACAGCTAATATGCAATGAAAGCAGAAGATAACAGCACTGGCTCACATATCAGGCCTGGGAGGACAAGTAACTACATGACACACACAAGACAAAATCTCAGCCCCAACCTTGCAGGAAGCATATCATAACGAAAAACACGTATTATCCAGGGGGACTGTCGAACCTAAAGTCACACTCCTGGACAAATGGCCAAACACTGAACCAATATGCACGCTCTGTGACCCCAGAAGAGCAAGATACCATAGCTGTAGTGTCCTACCAAACCACCTTGGTGCTGTGCCATCAGTCAAATTGCTCAAAGAGACCTATATCCTACGTACCAGCTGCCTTCCAAGCAAAGACTGCCATCTTTTAGTGCATCCCCACCTGCAGAGGCACTGAGGGCCCTCTAGCGATGTCGCCCCTGCGTTCCTCACATGACATGGAAGAACGAAATACTCTGCCCCTGTCCACAACTGCTAAAGCCATGAACCCTGCTGGGAATTAGATAATACCAGGGGGAACACACCAGGGCAGCAAGTCTACTGTGCTGTGGGGGTATTCACAGCCAAAATGTTGCTCACCCTCCACATCATGGCCAGTGGGCAAGCTATCACTACTGTAACATGGGGCTGCACCCAGTATCAGTACTGCACCCACACCAAGGGACTGGGAAGCACAGCAATACATGCAAGATCTTGTTGGTTGCAAACCTTAGCTCCTGGAATACCGACTATCATCAACAGAATAGCAGCAACGTAAATGACACATGGAGAATAGCACAGTAACAGGAGGCATGTTCTCCCCTACTGACTGTGACCTAAATGTTTCCTTGAGGGGCGTCCATATCCACAAGCATGGGCACCCCTGGCGCTCAGCACAGCAGGAACTCTAGGGATGCTCACCAGGTCTGGTGCTGCCCCCCTTCTGAAGTCCAAGCTCAATGAAAACTGGTGGGGGGGGGTAACAAACAACATTCTTAGAACCACAAAGCCCAGGAGCAGAGCCAAAACTTCAAGAAAACAAGAGACCAGTCCAGCCGGCCTCTCCAGGATTCTCTGTCCAGAAGGGCAGAAAGCATAAAAGGAGAATTATGGGCCAAGTCTCATGCCTTGTACTCTAACGGTGAGGGGAGAAGTGGCTATAGAGAAAATAAATTGAAGATGTTTATGGGAAAGGGTTCAGACAGAAGGCTGATCGCCTTCATGAGTAATTACTGTGGCAAGCGTTAGGAAGGCATGGTATCAACAATAAGACAGACAAGAGTGGCCACAGTTCAAGAGTGTTTATGGAACTTCAAAAAGTGGTTCATAGATGATTCCAAGGTGGCCACCAACACGATAACACTGTGAAGGGTAGGTCCCCACCCTGTGCTGCAGAAACTATGCAAATGGAACACTCCACACCCTAGTGTGAACGAGTAAATTGTTGTGACAACCCAAGGAAGGCTTGGGTACCCCTGGAATTAAGGATGATGTGGGATAAGCAGGAAACTACATCAAGGCCCCGCCGATCACCAATTTGGAATCTAGGCCTGTTATGGACCGCCTAGGATGAGCATGGAACTTTCACTGGGGTAACAGCAGACTTTTCCAGACATTTTGGGTGGCTAGCAGTGTAGCAGGGCATAAAGGTTTCCACCACTGTGAATTTTGTAATCGATCGAATCAGGCAGAAAGAGGATTTACGCTGAAGTGGGTGTGGCATTGTGGGGGCAGGAGAATTGGAATAATGTGCCCACCAAGGATTTCATTGGAAGTAGTGCACGAGAGCTGCAAAGGAAGGGAACAAGGCATGGCTTCTTGGGAGTGGAAGGACCTTGGTGAGCTCTGGGGAATAAAAGTAGAGGGGCGACGGACTCGAACCCGTGGTACCTTATAACAGCAAATTACAGTTTCTGGTTGGACATCTGAGGCGGTAGCAGCGATAAGAAGGCACTGCATAAACCTCTTCAAGATGTCAAAGAACAGGCCGAAGGACACTAAAGGGGGGGCACCTACTCTAAGAGGGGCATCAAGATTGTGCGCTGTAAAAACTTTGGCGTAAGGAAGGGGAAGTGTAATTAGCTGAAGAACAGACCACCCAGGTCCAGGAAGATACGGCAGGGCCCCCAGGCCGGTCTATGGGACAAATAATCACCAAATAAGTGTTTCAACAATAGTGTCAAATGGCAGAGACCATCCAGTCCCAGCTGAGTTTAATTAGAACTGAAATGGCTCAATCCCTCCAGGAGGTCAAAGGTGAAATAAAAGAATTACTGGAAAGATTGGACTCCACGGAAAATGTCATACAGGAACTGGTAGAAGATACCTGCAAGATTGATACCCTGGCTGAACAATTTGCAACAGCCACGCTTAATTTTGAGATTCAGAATGAGGAGCTGGAAAATCCTTCGAGGAGATCTAACATTAGAATCAAAGGGCTTCCCGAAAGCGTAGGTGATTGCGATCTAAATGACACGATACAACAGGTTTTTGCTGCCCTGCTTGAGGTAGAGGTGGGGGAAGAGGTGCCCTTGATCGCATTCATCGAGTAGGCCCAAGAAGAGGGGAATCAGATGCCAGGCCTCGTGATGTTGTTACATCTATTCAACCATATGGACAAAACGAGGGGCTGCTGCAAGCGGCTAGAAAGGCTAGCCCCATTAAAGTGAATGGTGTGGAAATTCAGCTGTATCAAGACCTAGCGCAAGCTACGCTGGGAAAAAAGGAGATTGATGGATTCAGTGGTCAGAGCCATATTGTAGGCCTAAGTAAAATATAGATGGACATTTTCTTTTGGATTGCTGTTCGCATGGGAGGGATGGCAACATTGTGTCATTGCCTGCGACGAAGGTCTTAGGGATTTGAAATTGGAGGAGGATGGGAGTGAGCGACAAGGCCAGCCGAAAGAGACATTAAAGAAATACGGGGAATAGAGAAGAGTTCGAGGGCAACAGTAGAGAAAGAAGCCTTCAAATGGACCTGAAGAACAATCAACAGCATGACTTGTGTACGAAGATTAATAGGTACATGGTTCCTTGGGCTCTGAGAGGGGAGGGATTGGTGGGCATCAGGTTGGATTAAGATGAGCACATACCTCTGGGTTGGTGGATTATTCTTCTAGGGGCGCCATGGTTGGTGTGAGATGATCCTAGCACTTGGAATGGGAGAGGGGAGGGGTTCTATGGGTCCTAGTAGACCCGCACAAGTTATTACCGAGCTGCACAAGTTATTACCGAGCAAGTAATGCGAATCAACCCCTATGGTTCATTGCATGGGAGGGGGAGAGTTGGGTTGAGTCTGACCGGTAAGGTTTGGGGAGGGGGCAGAGGGAGGAGGGGTTAGTTGTGGGCCAGCTACCAGGTGGGAACATTTTGTTTGAAAATGTACATGGGGGGGTAAAAGCGGGCTTCGTCTGTTGTCATTAAATGTTACAGGTTTCAACTCACTAAAAGAAGTTAAGTAAAGGAAAGGTTACAGTGGGGTAAACTTGACATGGTGGCTTTTCAGGAGACTCATATAGCCAAGAAAGATTGCCACAAATTAAGGATTAAGGGCTATCCCCATACATTACAATCTAACAACAAAGGGAAGACCGGTGGCGTCTTCTTAGCGTTCAAGGGAATGAAGGGACTCTAGATAGTTGCGAAAGAAGTTGACAAGGAGGTTAGATATATTTTCACTTGTATTCAGTTGGGGACTTTAAGACTTAAGATAGACACACTAAACACCTCTAATGTAGGACAGGATAGATTCCACCAGGTGGTACTGTGTAAATTAGAAGAATGTGCAATAGGGCAAATTACAATAACAGAAGATTTTAATCTTGCCTGGGATACCAAGGTGGATAGGAGTACAACAGCAGATGTTTCTCATAAGGGCCCGTTGCAAACACTCTGTGCAAGTATGACCTGACTTGCTATGGTAGACTCATAGAAAGAAATTCAGAAGAGGACTAAAGGGTAAACATTTTATTCCCACGCCCACCAGCCCTTTTCCTGGATGAATTATATATGGGTTTCAAACACTTTGTTGGGGCGAGTATGCAAAATTGAATTGCGGCCAATTAATTTATCAGATCACTCTTCATTATCAATAGAAATCCAATTGGATCTTCCCTGGTCAGACCTTTGGTGCTGGAAATTCCCAAAGCATTTGTTGGGTGACCCGGTCATTAGCGCCGAGATACAGGATAAAATTGGGGAGTTTTTTGCAACCAATAAAATGCCAGGAATGCAGGAACAGACGGTTTAGGATGCCTTTAAGGTGACGATGAGGGGGTCAACTAATTGCAATAAAGGTTCAACGAAAAAGTCAACTTAAGTTAATGCAAAACGACTTAGAATTAAAATTAAATGGGCTAATGAGCAGAATGGAATCAAATAAGGGTGTGACCTTACTGAGGGAATGTAGACACATTAGGGGACAATTGGATTTGTTACAAACTAAACAGGCTGAGAAGTCTTTACTATTCCTGAAGCAACGCTATTATATAAAGGCAAATAAGGGAGATCAGATGCTAGCGTGGCAAGTGCGAAAGAGGGAGGAAGCAAGGGCCATCCTCCGTATTAAAACAGGTTCAGATACTTATAGCACCGTAACTGAAGATATAATACTAAGATTTACGGATTATTACTCTGTTATATATTTCAGATATACTAGATGAATTAGCGCAAGAAACATACTTGAGTCAATGCTATTGAAATAGTCTTGATCCTGGGCAAACTGAGGAACTTGAAGGGGAGATTACGATGGAGGAAGTACGTAAAACAATTAGGGCTCTGCCTATAAATAAGGCTCTGGGCCGGATGCTTTCCCGGCACTATTCTATAAAACTTACATATATTTGCTAGCTCCGATATTAACGTCCCTTTTTAATTTTTTTAGCAAGACAGGAAGTATTACACCATCTATGGAAGAGGCTAAGGTGGTGCTATTTCCTAAGCCTAACAAAGATAAAATGGAGTGTGGGTCCTACCGACCCATTGCTCTCATCAATATTGACGCAAAAATATTTACGGAAATATTAGCACTGCGAATTTAAAATGTAACACCTGAACTTATTTACTCTGATCAATCTGGTTTTGTTAAGGAAAGACAAACTTTTGATAATAAACGAAGGGTGAGTCATTTGCTTGAGAAAGTAAATAAATCGCGGTTGGCAGCAGGGATATTAGCTCTAGACGTTTGATCGGGTGGAGTGGTCCTTTTTGTTCCATACTATGGAGGATATGGGGTTTGGCCCTAGATTCTTGCACATGGTTTGGGTTAATTATCAGAATCCGGTACTCCGATACTGTTCAGAGGTATGGAACATAAGGTGATGGCATTTGCTGATGACTTACTGGTCACAGCAACAGACTTAGTTGACTCACTACTGGTATTGACTACAGAACTTAATAAGTATTGAGAAGTAGCAGGATTGAAGATCAATACTCACAAATCAGCAATCATGGCTATAGATGGGGGGCTTCCTCCACGGAAAGGTCTGTAGATTTGGGTCATTGTCAGAGAACATTTGAAGGGCTGAAATATCTGGGAGTGAAAAGAACCGACTCCATGGAGTCTATATACCAGGCTAATTATCCTATGTTATTGGATTCCATTAAACCGTGGTTGGAGGAGCGTAATCAATTATGAATCTCATGAACAGGTAGGATTAATGTAATTAAAATGGTTGTCCTCCCGATGGTGTTATATTATTTCCAAGCCTTACCAATACCTGTACCTTCAGCATTTAAAAACAAAACTGAATAGGGTTGTGAGGAATTTCATATGGAATGGGAAAAGACAAAGGGTAGCTTGGAAGGTATTGACGGCACTGACGCAAGAGGAGGAATGGGGTCCCTGAATTTTAAAATCCATTATCAAGCGGCTCAACTGCAGTCAATACATTACTGGTTTAGGTAAATAAAGGAAAATATGGTTACAGATCGATCAAGCAGTGGTCGGTAGACCCTTAGGAGAAGTTCTCTGGTGTCCAAAGGTTGATCGACCCTTTAACATGTATAAGAGCAAAACAACTACATTGATGGGTGACATATGGGAAGAGGTAGTAAGGTGGGGGTGTATAACAACGTTCCCCTCTCCATTTACTCCCCTATTTCGTGACCCGCAGTTCCCACCTGGGTTAGAGCAGGGTGCTTTCAGATTTTGGGAAGAGGTGGGGTGCCAGAAGATGGGTGGTATGGCAGAAGGCCAAGAGATTAAGACATTTTAGCAATGTAAACATGCATTTGACTTTCCTAAAATGGAAAGTTTTAGATATTCACAATTGAGACATTGGCTATTGGAAAGAGGAAATAAACAAGCAGCAGTAAAGGACTTTATCCCCTTTGAAAAATATTTAATTACAAATTCGGTGGACCTACACATGGTCGGTGCACTCTGTAGACTACTTACATATTATTTGACTATACACCAGCACTGGGGGTATATGAAACAATGGGAACAAGTCTTAAATTACCCTAGACCGGACGAGCAATGGCAAGAAGTGTGGCAGAGGATACTGAATCTTATGAGAGCACTTCAAATTCGAGAAATGTGGGTTAAAGTTATGGTACAGTGGCACCTGACACCCAATAGGTTACAGAAATTCTACCCTAAAATGTCTGAGAAATGTTGGAGGGGTTGCAAGGAAAGTGGGACATGGAGGCATATATGGTGGGACTGCCCCGTCCTAAAACTAATCTGGAAATGTATTAACATGGCAATGAAAGAAATATTTGGGTCTAGAAAACGCAGAGAGTTCAGGGAGACAATGCTGGGGTTGGGCGATGTTTTGGAGGTTTTAGTATTGAAGTCTCAGAAAAAGGCATATATGGAATTGAGTGTGTCAGCATTAGCTCGGGTAGCTCAGCTATGGAAGCAATCAGTGATATCCACAGGACAGGAATGGCTGGCTAAGATTTGGCATTACGTCTCTTTGGAATGGGTAACCTACGTGGTTCAAGGAGAACAGAAAAACTTTAAGGAAGATTGTCACATGGTTTTGGACTTCCTTAAGAAAGATTTTTGTGTGACCTGGCGTCCACAAGGAACACGGTTGTTGAACTTATTTCAAAGATGAGCCCCCGGAATATCAAAAATGTATCTAAGGACTAAGCAAGAAGAGGGGCAGCTGTCCTGGAGGGAAGGGGGGGAGGGTAGGGGAGGAATGTGGTGGGGAGATAGGGCGAGGGGTGTTTGTGTATGTTATAACCATTAATGCTAATAAAAACAAATTTAAAAAAAGGGTTTGATAAACACCTATCTAATCCTAAATCTACAGATAGGTGCAAGCTACGAACAACAAATAATAATAACGCAGTCCTAGTGGTGTCTTGTCAAAATAAAAGGGCCTATATTAAAAAACATGTTGCCAATCCTTACCTCTAAATACAAATAGTGTTATGAAAAAGAAATAGTGTTCACAAAATATGTCAGGATGCTCAGGCCGCTGGTGGTTCACTCGAGGGTATGAAAATGAAGCACTTGCCCTATCTTCTAAACTCAGTTTGAGGGGCTTTCCTAACTCCATTGTGAAGAAAGCCCAGAAAAGAGCAAGGACAACAATACGGAAGCCCTCTTAGAATATAGAGGAAAACCCAAGGCTAGAGATCAAATCGTTTTTGTGAGGACTTTAAATTCATTATCTAATAAAGTCAATGCTATTGTAAAAAGGAACTGACACATTCTGAAAGGAAGTGAGTGTCCTCTTATACAACCATTGTGTGCCTTCAAACGAGGAGCCAACATAAAAGACCTAGTTACACAAAATGATGTGTCAAAACAAAATGTACCGAAGACCCTTACTGAATCATGGGGGCTATCTAAGGCTGTGGGACATACCCCGTGCGGCATGTGTAGCTGCTGTGCGACCACTAAAAGGTCAAATAAAGTGGATTTAGGTCTAAAAAGATCTTGGAGACAGTACCAATTTACCAAGTGCAATTCTAAAATGGTTATGTATGCGATTCGGTGTCTCTGCCATCAAATATATTTTAATGACGGAAAGGAAAGTTAAGAAGAGACTCAAAGAACCTAGGAGCTGCATTAGAAACTCGGTACTTACTGCACCTGTGCTCGGTCATTTTTTGGCGATGGAACATGCCCCTAAGCACTTTACATGGACTCACTATTGACACAGGTCCAATTATCAGATGATATTGGAATAAATAAGAAGAGACTACAAAATAAAGAACAAAGACTGATTTATTTGTGTAATAGTGTTGAGGATGGGCTTAATGAAATGATCGATTGGTCCACTACATAATGTTATCTATTTCTGTTGAACTATTATAGCTCAGAGTTTGAGGACATCATACATTTGTATGGTCAGCATGGCATTAAAATGATGTCAAGAACAGCATATTCTTCAAATTTAGAAGTGCAAAACTTAGTGCGATTTTTGGAATTAAAATGTGCAGCACAGTACGTATTAACACTAGGGTGTATTTTAACAGAATTGCCATCCGGCCCCTTGAATAGCCTATGATACAGTGAGAATGCAGCACACGTTCGTATATGAGATGATATGACATTTGTCCAAGAACCTGTTAGTGAAAAATGGGTGTAGAATAGTTGCGACAAACATTTACGTTTGTGAACGCACTAGAATTGGCAATATCAGCAGCGTTTAGACATCTCCTCTTACTGTGCTTGCAGGTAAAAGGCGTTTTAGTGTTATACGCATGCGCCAGTGACTTGGCATCCTTATCTGCAGAAACTGTCCATGCTGCGAGTTAGACGCCAGGTGGAGAACCACGGCCAGGTGAGAAGTAAACGTCCATGCAGTGCATAGGCTAGACCTTGCAATTATGTATTGTGGTTGGTACTAAATGTGCGATAGATAAATAGGAGTTTTTCTCCCCACGGACACGTTGAGATAATCGAGCCTTGTAGCCGCGGTATATTTAGTAACCATTTGTTTTACGGTTTTTTGCATCGCTCCAAACAAAGAAATCTAAATCCATCAAAGGTCGCATGCACTACTTGAATATAACACCTCTCTGAACACGAGGATAATTGGAAACCGGTGAGTTTCTTTTCCCCTACTGATTCGGACGTGTGGCGTGTAATTGTGTAAACTAAGAGGGCGCACTTGGAAAGCATTTATACCAGGTCTCAAGTGCGCAGAGAGAAACATGAATCTTTATTCTCGAAATATTCGCCAATGGGACAAGTGGTCCCACCTGTTGGTTTTGTCTGTATACTGTATCTGTGATTTGACAACTTTGTGTGCTACAGTGTGGAGTTTGGCTGCTGTGCCACTTTTCGTGTTAACTGTGGTCACTTCATTGGTTTACATTGACCGCGGTTTATGTTATTTTTAATTGGTCTTATTTAGAAAAGACCCGTTAGGACGGTCTTCATTTTTTTGAGATTTTAACTATGTGTAGATTTGCTGGTTATTGCTTGAACTTTGCACTAAGGGGACACCATTCTTCTTTATTCCCTAGATCCGGTTTCTAATGATAAGAAAATCTACCCACCACACTTAGAAGTGACCGACTAATCAAGTGTGGTAAGCCTGACCATAACCATTAATTTATTGTGGTAGAGTAGCTGTTTAACTTGAAGATATAACAGCCCAATTCATAGTAAGTTTTGTACTATCTCCCTACGTCACTGTTCAATCCAAAAGAGTTTACCCCAGTGAAGAATACTCAAGAGTGTGAACCCAGTGGTGGACAGATGACACATTGTAATTTTTCGTTTTATTTTCCCCTGAAGAATTTCCCTATACCATCTTGCAAATTGTTGCGAATGAAACATGTAGAGAACAAACACTGTTAAATTGTCTATGCAGTTACAATAAGGCATTAGCAGCCTTTTACAGATGTGTAATTAAAGAACCTGGCTATGACAAGTTTGGTTCAAAACTAGACATAAGGATGTTTGAACTTATGAAGTGCTACTATTAAGTGTATGTTTCATTTTCATGAAATATTTGTTTCTCCATATTGGTTATTGAAGGAGAGGCAGTTTTTAAAAGTTATGTGTATTTAAAACTTTTGCTTTTATACATTACTTGGATAATTTATCACATTTTTATGCATATTGTGTGTATTGAGTTTTTTTATGAACTTTTGTAATAAAGAATTAATCATTGTTAGTATATTTTGTGAGTTTATAATGTTAATACTCACTTAAGGATAATTGTTGAAGTGACGTATTGTGCAGCTCTGTTTTGGGTTCGCAGTTTTGAGATCCTTTCCTACAGGGAGTCCCCTTGTTTGGAGATGTTGACCTTTATAGGGAGTAGTTGAGAGGAAACAGGACTTTTTTGTATAAATGATTGTTGGTAGAGGGGCAAAGTTATGTCCTCTTTTTTTGAGAAAAAAAACAGGTCCTTTTTGAGTAGCTAGACACTCGAGGGTAGCACAGTCTCTGGCTTCTTTAGCACGAGGATAAAGTTCAATCATTAGCACAAGGGCCTTCGGTGCACAAGTCTACTTGCTTCTCAAAGTGTATTCACTCAGAGGGGCTGATGCAACCAAATAAACAACAAGTTATTTTCCTCTTTACAATTTCACAAGTATTCACCTCAGGTGATTTATTATTCATCCCGGATCCCCCTTAGCCGGGCTCAGATCCCTTTAGCACAATGTTCATCCCCTTGGATACCCCTCATCCAGGCTCAGATCCCTTTAACACAATTAGTATCCCCCAGCCGGGCTTGAACCAATGTCAATTGTACATCAAGTATCGAAGACTTTGGAATGTGCACAGGGTTTGGCTTGACACGTTGCAGGACCACTTCGATTTCACAATTCTCTTTCTTTTAATGTTCACAATCTTTCAGTTGGAAACCTACCAGACTCTTTCAAATGAGCACCCACATGGCACCGGATCACTCTGTCTATGGTACCGTATCTTAGCTTCAAAGTTCATTCACTCATCTGCTGTTTTAATTATGTACGTATCACGTGCCACATACGCTTCATACACCGTTCTCTTCAATCTTCTTTATACAATGTTGCCACTTGCAACCTTGGTTTACACACATACCGGTGTGGTACCAGTCTCCCCAACTCGCTGGCTTTGCTGACTTCATTGGTGCTGCTTTGTTGTAGGAACCAAGGACAGTACCACAGCAGCAAACGATACTCCCCGCCTTGACTATCGACGCAGGAGAGCCCGGGGTAACTCTGAGACACAATGCAGATTCTTCAAGTTTGATTCCATGTCTTACGTTTCCTATTCTCGAAGGCTCATGAAAGATATGGTCTTCCAGGTCAAGGGCGCTTCCCTCCTTGCAATCCTCTTCAGTCTTGCCGTCTTTCGCCTTGTATTAAACGGCCATATTGGAACTGCTATTTCCCAGTGTGCTTTGTCTTGCTCAGAGTGTGCATTTGTGCTCCGCCTTTTATCCATGTGGGGAGGAGTGATGGAAGTCAGGTGTGTGTAATGATCAACAATTGCCTGACCTTGCCTGACCATTGTATTGGGACACGTCAGGGATACGGCTCGGGTGTTAATCCGTCTTCTCTCATAGTGGGCTGTCTGTGAACAAGTGTTTGTGTTGTAAAAGTGGGGGCGTTGAGTTCCTAAATATCCTACCTGGTAGGATGGTGTAAAGGTGTTACAGGGAAGGGGATACCGTGTCCCACGATCGGGTGCCCCACTCCCACTCCCCGAAGACCCCTCACCCAGGTGATCCTCCCACACTGGTCCACCCCCAGGATTGGATCCAAAAGCGATGGCCGTGTCCTGGCCACCTGGATGGCATATCCCCGGGGACTAGTGTGTGAGACACCTTCTGATTTCTAACAGCACTGACACCAAGGGAATGAGGACTTTGCTGGACCAAGCACAGCTCCCTCGCCACGCTGCAGCCCACACACACCGTGCCAGCGTCTCTGCGCAACATCTTCCTCAACACCCACTTACTTAAAGGATACAACAGATTTTTTGAATGATCTTAAAGATTTTTCAGTCGTCAGGGATGACTGTATTCTTTTTAGCCTTGATGTCTGTAGCCTATATACTTCAATCCCCCATGGTGAAGGTTTAGAGTCGGTCGAATGGCTACTGCTTAACAACCCGGATATTCAAGGTAACCCACAATTTGTCTTGGAGTTACTTAACCTGATCCTATTCAATAGCTACTTCAGATATCAGGGCAAATACTTCTTGCAGACTTCCGGTACATCGATGGGATCATCGATGGCACCTGTCTATGCGAACACATTCATGTTTCAGTTTGAAAGCCAACACGTATTGGAACACCCTACATGGTCACCCTACAACCTTACATGGAAGAGATTTATAGACGACATCTTCGGTATCTGGTGTGGCACATGCGAAGAATTAGATCTATTCTTTGAATACATCAACCTAGTGCATCCTAGAATTAAATTTACCATGGAAATCGGTAACCCTTATCTCCACTTTTTGGATGTTAATTTGAGAATCATTAACAACATAATGCTTCAAAGCCTACCATATAGTCAGATCCTAAGTCTTAAAAGGATTATTTTCGATCCAGACGATCTAGTCAAGGAATGCACTAACCTTGTGGGAAGATTCCAGAACAGAGGTTACCCTCTAGAGATTCTAGAAATTGCCAAAAACAGAGCGTCAGAAATTACACGCACAGACTTGTTAAGAACAAAATCCAGTGCAAAGGATACCCCATTGTTGTTCATATCGAAGTTCTCAAGACAGAGCTTTCAGATTTCAAGAAGTATAAAGAAACACTGGAACATCCTTCATAATGACCAAACCTTACAAAAACTATTCCCGACCCCACCGATGATATGCTACAAAAGGGGCAGAAACATCCGAGACAAGCTAGTGAAGGTTGAAAAAATAACTAAGGAGAGGCAACTTTTTCTAACTACCAAGAAGTTGGGTACCTTCCCCTGTCTGGGATGCACACACTGCAACAACGTTATCAAAGGTGACGTGGCGACTCACCCGAGAAGGGGTCAAAAGATTAAGCTTAGAGATTACTCCACCTGCTTGTCATCAGGAGTGATATTTTTGCTGAAATGTCCGTGTGGGAAAATATATATTGGCCAGACGAAAAGACCCTTAAAATTAAGATTGACTGAATATAACATTTTGTCTGATATTATATGTACTAGATCTATGTCTATGCTTGTTCATTTCTGCATTTTTTGTACCAAGTAGATGAGCCTCTGAGTTGCCATTTTTTGGCTTTTCAGAGGTTGGAGAATCCCTCGCCCCGACGATTTGACAGCACTTGACACATACTGACCTGTTCTTATTTTTATTCTCAATCATTTATTCCATTTTTGTAGGACTACATATATCCTAATTTGATCCTTATTTCGATACCTACACTATGTACCATTCCTTATTTTTTCTTCCTATTTCTGCTACTCCATTCCATCACATTTTCCTTTGCAATATCTCGTTTTATACCGTTATAGACCACTTTAAGATGGCCGCTTTATACCGTTATAAGACCATTTTATACCATTATAGACCATTCTAAGATGGCCGTTCTATACGTCATAAGACCATTTAAAGATGGCCGAACCCCGATGAGACTTTTACAGTCCCTTTTCTATTGTCATGTCTGTAATCAGACCTCTTAGAACTCGCGCCGTTTCCATAGTTGCAATAGAAGGACGCGAAGCCTCACAGCAGTAGCTGTTCAGATCGGTCCCCCTCACTGCAGGTAAGCGCTAGCAGTACTACACTAGCCCCTTTCCGGGATAGGACATCCATCACAGATTTTACCCGTTAGCCGGGTTAACCTATTGTTTCAGTCTTGCAGGGGTTAATACGTGCATATGGGCATATCGTGAGTTATCTCACTTAGTTTCTTTACGTCTGAGCTTCTACACACTCTGATCAGCGTACCTACAGCCGCCTGACCGAGCATCTTTATATCCAGCTCGTGGAGCATGACAGTCCGTGTAACATCATACCTTTGAGACCATATTCACAAGGTATTTAACTTACTGATTTTTAGAGGTTATTATCCCAGATCACTGTTGCACTCCATATATATATTTTTTCATGTATGCCTCTGATATTTCTTGTACTTTCAGACCAGTCTACTTATAACAGGCTGTACTTCCGAACACCACTGCCTTGCGAGTGTCTGAAATCCGAGACCATCCGTCTCTTACTATTCCCGTATATTGGGTCAATCCGCTTTCTACATTTCTCCTTCATATACTTCAGGTATATTATTTGGACCTGCACTAGCTGTTCCACTCCTACTATTCATCTGTTTTTTCGTATTTACATGCCTCCTATCTCCGTTTTATGTCTCCTGTCGCTGCAGTGATTAAACGCACTCCGGTTGGAGAATCTTACCCGCGGTGATTAATCACACTACCTGAATCACTATTTTCGATTCTCTTTGCACCTTGAGTTTTGGAATACACTGCTCTTTTTGGTAATTACATGTGTCTATATCTATCCCTTACTGCTCTTATTGTGGCTTAGATGGACTTTTAGGACAGACATACTCATTTTGAAACTCCTTTAGTCACTGTTTGTTTGTTATCAAACCATCGGCTCGAGCCTCTCCCCATTGTGGATTTAAATAGACCAATGCTATAACCTTAACTACCACTACTTAACAATGAATCATGGGTAAATGTGCCCTCTTAGTACAAGGTAAGCTGAATTGATTAAATCTAAAGAAAGACACAGATATGTTAACTGATGACATCAGAATGTACAGCACATGTATTATAACCTATGTCAAGGTAACAATATCAATTTTGTACAAATGTTCCCTTTTTTTCTTCCTTTTGTATTAAGAATTCAATTTTGTGGTCCAATGAAATGGACAGATGCGCCTGCCTGGAGAGGCGAATTTATAATGCAAGGGGTTCCCTGCGTAAGTTTCAGAAAATATGGGGAAAATGGGAACTATAAAATGTTAAGGCCATAACAAGGGACAGCGGCGACGCCCTGCGCAGCCACCGGGCAGGCGGTGCGGATTCTCTACCCCCACCTCCCCCTCCCCGCCGTACCACACAGATGTCAAGAGTTATGTTATGCACTGATATCTACTGCGACCTTGATGTTGGGTCTCCTAATGTCTTTTGTGTATTCACGTTGAATGTGCTACCTTCTCCTTTTTCCATTTTTTTTTCTTTTGTTCTCTGTTCAATAAACCAATAAAAAAAAGATTTATAAAAAAAAAAAAAAAAGAATTCAATTTTGGCCAAATGAAGAAGAGGAAAGCATCCTCGAAACGCGTCGCCATTTGAATTGGATTCCACTATTTCTTTAAATTTGCTGTGACCTATTGATGCACTTTTTTCTTCTTTATTCTATAATGTTTCTTTGTGAATGAATAAGTGATATATAGTTACGATATATACCTTCTCACTCTATCTAACAGAACTAGGTCCTCTGGTTTGTATATTTCTTTCATACTAATACCTAAAATCAGTAGTGGACCTAGTCCAAACATTTGAAAGTGTGCAGGGGACGGGAGGATTCCTAGGCTGAATCGTCTTCTTTTTCGCCAGATATGCATATCCCCATGTTAGTGCCAGCAAATGTTTCTCCCTCTGTATTCTAATTGCGAGATGAGCTATGATGACAACCTAAAGGCACTTGGCCTCATCCCTCTCGGCTCCCTCAGGGACTACCTAGCTTTCCATACTTTAGCCAGTTGTTAGTGGTCTAAAGGGATTTACGGGAATTGTGCCATTTAGGCAACCTGTAAGATGTGATGTTATCTTTCAAACTCACTCTCTTCTCTTCCTGGTACTTTCCTCTTTCTACACTCCATCTCCACTCTCCTCTTTATTATCCCTCCAATGTCTTACACACTTTCTAGCTCTCGCCCCACCCTCTAATGTTACTCCTCCCTCCTACTTACTACTACTCCGTCCCCCACACTTACCTTTCACACTCACTTTCTCCTCTCCCTTGTACCTTGCTCTTTCTACACTCCCTTTCCACTTCTCCTGCCTTTACACACTCCTCCCTACTGTACTTCTGATGTCTTTCACACTTTCTAGGTCTCGCCTCCACCTTCTGATGTTACTCCTCCCTCCTATTTACTACCACTTCCTCCCCCCATTACTGCCCCCTCTTTCACACTACTACTTCCTCCTCCACAGTTCTACACCCTCCTCCAAACTACTATGCCCTTCTCCCACTATTACTCCCTCCCCCCACTACTCAACCATCTGCCTTTAACTCAGTACCATCCGCTTCACAATCACTTCTTACACTAATCTTTCTACCCACACTCACCACACAAAGGTGCAGACTCACACAGCAGTACGTCTTTCACTCCCTACCTCACTTTCTCCAGCCAGAAATCACCTCCATACATTGCCACTTCTTCCTCCCTTCATCTGGTCTTTTCATCATCCTCCAACTCCACGTCTGACCTCAACCGAATAACCCACACTTCCTTCTTCCTGTTGCAGCCTTATATTCCCCTCCCTCTGGTGGTATTGGTCTGATCTGGCACTGTATTCCCACCTGTGGAGGGTTAAAGAAATGAAAAGTCAGAAGTAGAGAGCAAAGCTCTGCCCACTTTTACAACACATGGCCACCGCCGAATGGCCGTGACGGTCTGGGAAGGCAAGTATTCATGTTTGTGTGGCGGGTAACTTTTACAGATGCACCTAAGGTAATTTCCACGGTTGCGGGAGGGTGGTGTTCCCCGCTTTATCCCTGGTGGTCTAGGTAGTTTGCGAGTCCATGTGTGTGCTTGTCAGTGTTCTCGGTGCAGTTTCTCTACCTGCCACTTACGGATATGGCTTTTCTTTGTTGCTCACTCTCTCTCTCCCCGCTGCAGATCACAGGGGCATGTAGCGTCAGTCCGCATGGGTGCTGAGGATTTCTGTCCTCTTCCCTGTTTGCTCTCTCCACATATCTGTTCGGTTGATGTTTGTTGGGTTTCAGCTTTGTAGGGAACTGAATCAGGATTCGCCCTCTGATGCTTCTGTTTGTTTGTGCAGATGATTTCTGTCTAGAAGCTAAAGAGAAACACTGGCAAGCATCCAATAATGGAGGTCTGGCTTGAATTAAAGATGGACTGAAAAGAAACATTCTGGCGCAAGGGGGGACAGGAATTGTGGCACTGTCAGCTACCACTGACCACCTCAGAGGTAGGACTGCATCTGGATCTCGCCTTAGTAAGCCTGCTCCCCAGCTGAGAGGGGTTCCCAACCCCTTCTGACAAGGCCAGGCTATTGGCCCTGTCACGGACCGCCATCCTTTCTCGTAGGAACCCTTCTTCTTCTTCCTCTCCTTGTTGGCTGTATGACTATGGATATTGGGAGATAACATCTGTGTTTGCTTCTTTTGCTGCTGCCAGGTGCTCCACGGTGAACAAAAATAGCTGTAAAACCAAGAACCACCTCAAGACGCAGAGGTTTGTATCTTTGTTCGCAGCCATACAGACTTGAGGAGCCTGGAGGAGGTAATAGTGCAATCTGCACACTGCCCTTTTGATGGCAAGAGCCTCAAGTTCAATTATGGGGTACAAGCTCTTTTTTGATTTTAGATTGGAGCTAAAGGATATTATAGACTTCTGTTACCCATTTCCAACCTGCAATAATACAGAAATGTACCAAAATGTCACCCCCAGAATTCCGACTCATGGAAATTTATTTCTGACCCCCCTTTCACCACATATATATTTGGGGGGTATGGGATATAATAATAGTATGGGGGGCTGCAGGACCCCCCACATATGTATATGGTTTAAGGGGGGTTTGAAATAAAAGTCTGCATTTTCGGGAGTCAGAATTCTGGGAGTTGCAGTGATCACATAGATCCCAATAATACAGGTCCAAGGCCTGTAGTCGAGGATTCCGTCTGCAGAATGAGAGCCATGCTTTTACACAGGATCTTCTTGACTTGGTCGAAGGCCTTTTGGGCTTTGTCGTCCCACTTGACGATGTTGGTATGTTCTCTCTTCAGTTTTTCAGTTAGGGGGCCTATCGTTTCTGAGAACTTCACTATAAATGGTGGTAACATCCAACTAATTACAAAAAAGCTGGATGTCCATCTTTGCGATGGGTCTCGATACTTGTTGGACGTCACTGGCCTTGTCTCTCTGGGGAAGTACTTTGCTGTTCCCCACCTGGAAGCCTAAATATTTAACTGAGGATTGTACTAAATGACTTTTAGCAGGGATAGCTCATAGGTGGACTTTTCTCAGCTGATTGCAGACTGCTGTGAGATGCTGCAAATGTTCCTTCAGGCTTTCGCTGTAAACCTCAATGCCATCAAGATCTGCCCCAGTGAAGGTGTGGCAAGGAGCCAGGATGTAGTCCATCAGCCTTTGGAATGCAGGGAGAGCCCCATGTAGCCCAAAGGGTAGCATAGTAAACTGATACAAGCATTCTGGGGTTGATAAGGCCATCTGGCTTTAGCCTCCTCATCCAGAGGTACATGCAAGCAGCCCTTTGTCAGATCCAACATTTAAATAAAGCTTGATTGTCCCAAGCTCTCTACCAATTCTTTGATCCTCGTCATGGGCTAATTGTCAAATCAGGAGATCTTGTTTAGGTGCCTGTATTTTATGGAAAACCTCTGTGTGGTCTGGCTTAGGCATGAGTACTACCCGGGAAAACCATTCACCATGGGATTTCTGAATGGCCCCCAGTTCAAGCATCTTCTTCAACTCATCCCGCATTATTTGTTCCAAAAACCTTTTTTTGGCAATCAAAATGGGTTTAGCTGAATTACTCTTCCAGGAGGGGTGTGTATTTTGTTGACTATACTCATTCAGGTTTTGTTGAGAACATGTCAGCATAGCCTTCTATCCATTTGGCGATTTCCTGATGTTCTGTGATTGTTAATCCAATTGGGATGGAAACTCCACGCACTTCAAAAGGTAAAGGGCTCTTCCAGTTATTAATGGCATATAATAAGAGCAAATGCAGATTGCTATTTTCTCTCTATGCCTGTTACACTTCAGGCTTCCTCGCTGGCCTCCTTGCAGGGTACGACTTCTTTACAAGCTCCTCTATGGACCAGATACAGGCTACCATGGCGTCTGTACAAACTTCGCCAGACTCCGGGTCAGCTGACTCTTGTACGTGGAAGACGTACGGCAAGACACGCCCCTCTTATGACTATAAAACCACCGTCTTCCAAGGGGCTCGTTGCTGCTAATTAGCGTTATCAGCTACTCGTGGTTTCGTGCATTTCCTCTTCGTGTTTTACTACACACGATTCCTCATCTGAACTCCTGGTATTGACCTTTTGCCTGACTACTGGATTGCCTCGTCTCTTCCCTTATTCCTGTCGTGCTCGTCTGGTTGTTTTGACTCGGAACGTTACTGGATCCGGCTCCCTTCTGCGGCACTTCATTCCTGGTTGCCGCCTCTGCACTCGGAACCAAACTACTGTCTACTATCCGGATCTCATCTACAGCTACTCGGGACACATGTGTGCTCAGGTACAGACTTAATTGGCTATCCCCATTTCCGCAACTGTTTATCTCCACAACTTCTTTGGATATTTGTCTTCTGTTGGATTCTGGGACATTGAGTGACTTTCATGTGATATTGCCCTCAAGTGCATATAAAAGTTCTCCTCAAAACTGCACCAACCAGGCACTAGTGCGACCCTCGTGCCGTCCGGGGCTACTTCCCTATTCTAACATCCCTGTTTGTTATTTTCTCCTGTTGTTGTCTTCTGTTCCAGGATCCCTTTCCTCATTATATCCTTATTCAGGTTATTTGTTATCGATTCTATATATATAGTTGGGACCGATATTGAATTAGGCCATTTCCACTCATTTTGTGTTATTCCTTGTAGATCCACCTGGGGAAGCTCCACTCCAATATCTATCTAGGTAGTTGTCCATTTAATTCAACTGTTCTAAACACTTGCATTAACCTCAACCCTGTCTGATATCTTTGTCTTTCTTTGCAGCATTGGTATTGGCGGTGTGTGTTCTACCCACTCTTTTATTCAATTGACACCTCTGTCTGTCCCAACTGAAACAGCAGAGAGGTACATTGTGGAAAAGAGCCCCTCTTTGAGGAAGCATGAGTCTTGTACTCAGGGGAGCTGGGATGGAAGGCTGAATATCGATTCTTGTACCACCATCATCTCCAAGGTCACTTCTCTGCATCTTCGGCCTATTTCGGAGTGGTGAGTAACAATGCCTTGAGCTTATTTATGCGTTAGAGTTGAGAGGGATTATGCTGATCAGACTGCTGATCTTCATAGGTTAGTGGGGAGATTACTTCGATGATTGTATATCACCCATGCCACCTTTCCAACAGTTTGTTTTTGCTGGTAGGCAACAGAACCATCCTTTGATCCCCCACTTGGAAGGTGCTAGTAACTGAGCCACATGAGCCTTGTCCTGAAGGTCAGCACTGAGTGCGGAGGGACAAGGCACTGAGGTTGCCAATGATTCCTGCTAATTATGGGAAGCAGGGATCACTGACTAACCCCAATGTGTCTGCCTGGTATAATCGTGGGTTGGACATGTCGTAAAGTGGATGGTGCAGGGGAGTTGTGGACACAGAAAACTAAGGAAGGATGTCCGACTGGTGATAGAATAAATGAGAAATCACATAGGGGGTTAAGATGCATGGGGGAATATCATAGCGGTAACACGGTAAGGAAATGGTTTTACCTTGGTGAAGGCAGACCGGGGCAATGAGGACTGTAGCAACAATAGAGGATTTGAAATAAAGTGGAAGCTACTACCCCGTCCTAATCAGTGAGAAGTTATAAGAGCACTTCTCATCAGTATGCAAGACAAACAGTCAAGTTTTTAATCTTTAAAATAACCCTATCTATGAAGACCTAAAATCTTCCTAATCTGCCCTAAAAATACATAACTTACTTTGCTGGTACCAGTAGTCTTCTGTATCTGAAATGCACCTGCAGGTGCTTTTGCTGTTGCAAAGACGAAGAGATGAGCGTCTCTCTGTGTTTTGTATAAGCGAACCAGAATTTGTACTATCCCTTCTGGTTCGCGTATTGGTGTTTGCCCGACTAGCGTCTGGCAGGCCCTCATCTTGAGGCCAACTGCCATCTCAGATGCCAGTCTCTGTGCGCACTGTGACCGCATCCCAGTGAAGCCGTTTGCTTCCTGCGTGGGTCATGTCGGTGAGATCGGTAAGTACAGCAGGGGTACTTAGGAAGAGCGGTAATTGTGGGTGTTTTCCTAACAGAAAGTATGTAGCCGAGCCTCTACATTGCAAGTCTTACCTTTTCCATCCACCCTCACGTGCTTGTGATCATGGGATAGTTTGGACCTTTCCACTCTTCTTGCAGGATATAAAACACATGGCTGGGGTTTTGCTCATACACCAACTCAAGAATGGAAAACCGAGTTGACGCTTGCAGAGTCTTCCTTACTGCGAACATGGCCCATGGAAAGGGATCGTCCTTGTTCTGTAAATCTTTGGAAACCAATTTTCTAAGGATGTACTTCAGTATTTTCTTAAATCACTATACCAAGCCGTCAGTTTGCGGATAGTACACAGAGCTTTGCAGTGTTCGAATCTTCATCAGTTCTGTCATTTCACTCAGTTTCAACATGAATCTACATCCCTGGTCTGCCAGAATTTCTATGGGGAACCCCAATCTAGCGAAGAAAGGGATGAGTACATTCAATATTGTCCTGGTGGTTTTCCTTTGCATCGGATAAGGCTTCCGTATATCAAGTTGGATGCTCGACGATGACTAGTATGTATCGCTTGCCGGATTTGGAGGTTTTAATGGTCCTACTATGTCCATGCCACTCCAGTTGAATTGCATAATTGGTAATAGTTTAAGAGGTGCACTGGGTACATCATCTGGTGAGGTCTTCTGGCAGATGAGGCAAGTGGTGCAAAACTGTTTGGTATCTGCATGCACTCCTAGAAAATAGAACCGGCTAAGCAGTGTCTCTAGCTCCTTCCTGAAGATTTTGCAACTTACAGTTGATTATTGGAGATGCCAACCTCTCAGGGGTTCACACTGACTCAAAAAAGGAGTCCTCATCTCTCTAAGAAAGGCCGGGAAGACCGTGTTCGGCTAAAAACCTCTTAGACCATGTTCTTCTGGGCTTCGTCCAGGAGTGGATTACATCTCTGTAGCTCTGAAAAATCTGAGGCGGGTTCTCTACTTCAGTCATTTCCCTGAACCCTGCGTCACTTAGCCTGCAGTATCCAGCGTCTTGACCTCCTCTAAAGTAGAAATTAGTATTCATTCACATATTAGTTGGTGTAAGGGTGTCGAAGGATGAGACTGACGCAAAGTTGGCATATTGGTTGCTATAAACTGTTATTTTTAGTAAAAAGAAACCCTCACTATCTTCCAAGAGGGTTTTCCCTGCCTCAAACTAATACTAAATGATCAGTCAGAAAGTCCATTAAAATCAAACTCCCCCATCCTGTGTCACAACCTACTTCTATCCCTTACACTACAACTAAAAAATAATCCAACAGAAAGTTCCTTCTCCAGGAGAATGACTCCCTTCTCCTGGTATTCGAGTAATGTTCAGAAAAATGTTCCCTTGCAAAAGGATGCCAGCGGGAATGAGTTCCCTTCCCCTAGCTTTCAGTTCCAACAAAAACCTTTCAACAACTCAGTTTTTTGGACCAGGAGATTGACTCCCTTCTACTGGTATTGGCCTGCTCAGTCCAATATAATTCACAACAAGGCCAGGGGGAATGACTCTCTTCAACTTGACGTCTCTCTTGCCACTCTCCCACAGTATTAGTAAAGTCCCAAATCCTTTCCTGGATTTCAGTGGACCTATCTCTGCCACTGCAACGAGTAAGATCTCCTCGGATGTCAGCTTCACTGGCTTTGGGATCCCAAACCCTTGTCTGGTGGTCAGTGGACTTATTTCTCCCACTGATACGTGGAAGATTTCCTCGGATGCTCTTTTCACTTACGTTGGAGCCCCAGACCCTTCTCTGGTGGTCAGTGGGTTTATCGCTGCCATTGAAACAAGGAAGTTCTCCTCGGATGCTTGACTTTCTGTTGCTAAGGTCTCCAACCCATCTATGGTGGTCAGTGGGCTTATCACTGCCACTGCAATGAGGAAGTTCTCCTCGGATGCTTGGTTCAGTGTTGTTAGGGTCCCCGACCCGGCTTTGGTGGTCAGCGGTCTTATCACTGTCAATGTGACGAGGAAATTCTCCTCGGATGCTTGGTTCACTGTTGCTAGGATCCCCAACCCGTCTCTGGTAGTCAGTGGGCTTATTGCTGCCACTGCAATGAGGAAGTTCTACTTGCATGCTTACTCCACTCTTCCCAATAGTTTGGTTCTTACTACTATACCAGGGAACAATGGCTCACGCCTGCCTCTCTTCCATCCCCGTGTCCTCTCTGGTCTGTCGTACCTCCCATGACCTTCTTTGGGACTTCGATACACCACCAGGGCTTCATGGGACTTGGTGTTACGCTCACCTGGTCTCTGCGGGGGCGTTGGGGCACGGTTGGAGCTCTCCCAGGAGTTGACTCCCTTGGATCGCTTCTCTCCCCCAACAGCTGCATTTTCGTGGACCCAGAATGCTGGAACTGTTCCTGAGAGAAGATGAGAGGCAGTGAGGATAGCGTGGTAGTGTCACGGTTCCCATCGACCCTTTCGTGCCAAAATGCAGTATGCAGGAGTTTGCCCATGCAAGCTCACCTGTTTTTATGTAAGGATGAGCTCTCCGTCCTGCTTTCCTTCAGCAGGGGCGCTGTGGATGGACCTAGTTGCGTCACTGGTCCAAATTGTGGAGGTCCAGGCCGGCTGCGACCATTCCGTCTCGAAGGTAAGTGTTTATAACTATGCTTATTGTCCATATTCTTTGTGTTAATTCTTCCCCAATGATTATTGTTCGTAACCATATATTGTTCTCTCTCACTTAGTGATGAAGATCGCTCAGGAGTGCGTAATGGTGAAAAATTACTGGTGGTAAGTAGACAGTTCCAGAAACTGCGGCAAGTTCGTGAGTTGCGCGGCTATGATGTTTTAAAGTCTATGTGATTGCTCACCTTGTGTTTCTTATTCCCTTTGCAGGCGAGGCTGATCGGTGTTCGCTGATGAGCGATTTCCGAACTCCTGCAGGCTGCCAGAGATGAAGATCCGTGTGGATGCTGCGCCCGAAGATGGCCCCGTGTTGATGGGAGTTCGGGATAGGTAAGGATAATGGGCGGCGCCCGCAGAGGATTCAAGAAGATGGGTATATGAATGCGGCTGCTGCAGAGTCGGAAGCGATATCGGTACTTCTTCGAGCGGTGGCGTGGCTGAATCCAGGTAAGATGCCCACGGCGACTGCAGAGTAGGAAGCTGATGGCAGTGCTTCTAGCGATGGTAAGGCTTCAAGGTAAGATGCGTGCGGCGGCTGCAGATTGGGAAGCTGATGGCAGTGCTGAATCCTGGTAAAATACTGGAGGTTTCCGAAGACTGAAGATGCATGTGCTGGACCAGGTAAGATGCTGGAGGGATCCGGAAGACTGAAGACGCACGTGCCGAACCAGGTAAGGGTCTTCTGGACAGCGGTAAGCTTTACGCTGCTCTTAGCAGACTAACGCGAATCGCCAGTATGCGGGTGGGACCGGCTTATATAGCCTGGCCCCAGCCACTCCCCTTAAGCCCCGCCTTGTGGCCCCACCTTGCTCCTCCTCCTGTCTTCTGCATGTGCCTTGCCTTGTACTAACCGGCCCCGCCCGGCCTTGTTGCACGTGCCTTCCGGGTTCTGTGTGCCAAGGACACTTTGTAATGAGCTTGGTGCCATAGGCGCCAAGACTGGGTCCATTGGGACCCAGCAGGAAGTGAAGTACTGGGCCCTTGCCCAGTATCCATGACACTTGGTCCCATGTCTCCGGCTTTTCAGGCTTCTCTCCTCTGCTTCCGCAGCACAGCGGCGGCTCTGTCCACTGCAATGCTGCTTGGCTCTTTTCTCCTGCTTCATTTCGCTCCATTTGGATCCATGGAGAACTCCTTCAACGATTCGCTGGCGTCCTCCGCTCTTCTCCAGCCAGCCGACAGGATTTGAAACTCCCGCAGATGGTTTCCACACCTGTTTCCTGTCCCGGCTGGGCTTCACAATTTCGATAGTCCATCATATCTTCTTCTACATTGTCGCCAGTCCTGCCCTGATGGATTGTCAAAGTCCTTTGTTTCTTTTGACAGTTTGATCTTCATGCCTCCTGGTGACCACCTCGTACCAGTACTAGCACAGTCAGTCACCCTCATGTCTTCTGTGCTCTTCTTCGTTGAATCTGTCATCCTGCATTTCCTCAGCAAATCAAGCTACCCATCACAAGTCTCATGAGCTGAGGACGGCAAAGTCCCTGTGGGTTTAGGACAGTCAAAGAAACCCCTGCACTGCATGGTTAGCCCTCTTTTCGGCTTGACTTTCCAAATCCTGCCCTAGCTTGCGATTTGTTTTTTTCTCACTTCTTGTCTTCATCTCCCACCTTGCCTCATGGTCTCCCTTCCTGGAGTCAAATATAGCTCAGAAATATCACCTTAAACTGAGTTTTAAGCCTGGTCCAGATAAAAAGAAAGAAATTAGCCATAGATCGGGCAAGCCGTTTGAAGGGGGAAAATTAGACCCCCTAGGATATCTAGTTGTTCACTGGATACAGTGCAAACATCAGCAGCTGTTCATTTCTGGTGCCCTCATGGCAGGTCCTCATTAGTATAGTGGTCAGTATGCCCGCCTGTCACGCGGGAGACCAGGGTACAATTCCCTGACGGAGATGTTACACCTTTTCTGGATTTTCTTAGTTCTTGACAAATATTGCTGAAGATTAGGTTGAGTCAAGTAAGGAATGGATGCCAAGAACTGACTCTTTAAGAAAAGAACACAAGCAAAGCTAGTCATCATACAATATTTGTGCACAATTACTTATATTAGGCAACCGGTCCACTTTATTCAGTCCCCCTCAGTACCATTTAGTGCTCCTGGTGTCTGTGAAGTCCAAATTGTAACCCTGAATCAATTCCTCTTCTGACCCTTGTCTCATGTTACATGACGAGTAATGATCACCTGTTAGCTTTATCCCTAATTATAACTCTTACTCTTTCTCTACATCTAACCCTAGCTCTAATCCTATCATTAACCTTGATCCAGGCACATGCGTGAACCCTTACTCTCATCTTAGCCTCTCCATAGTTTGCTCCCTGTGGTATGTGAGAAATTGGCTACCAGCATGCCCTGGAAGTGGGGCTCATTCCGCTGCAATGTGAGATCTTCCCAGGACGCGTTGCAGCTCAACGCAAGAGCTCCTGGGATTCAAAATCTCTTGCAGCAAGCCTTTACAAAGCAGCAGGGAGCACCATTCGAGATGGAATACTTGAGACTGGATGTCCGAAAAAGCAAGAGGTCACAAGCGAAACCTTTTTCCTGCAGGGTGTGGCATGCCATTTGCTTGTTCATTGCGACAGAGATGGCACTAATGAAGGAAGAGGTAAACGTTATGTTCTTCTTTAAAATGCAAGGCAAAGAAAAGTGGCAGCGGTGGGATTTGAACCCACGTCTCCGAACGAACTGGAGCCTTAATCCAGCCCCTTAGGCTGCTTGGCCACGCTACGTTTCTACTGTTTGCAAAAAGAGGAATGTGAACCAATTGCACGGCCTACTTTAGTGCTTTGCCTTTTCTCCTTGGAAAGTCTGGAGACAGGCAGTGGAAGGCAGGCAAACTGTCAGATGCGCAGAGGAGTGGAGACCATGAGGCAAGGTGGGAGATGAGGACAAGAAGTGAGAAAAGAACAAAAATCGCAAGCTAGGGCAGGATTCGGAAAGTGAAGCCGAAAGGGAGTTTAGAATGCAGTGCAGGGGTTTCATTGACTGTCCTAAACCCACAGGGACTTTGCCGTCCTTAGCTCAAGATCCCCTTCCTGACACCATATGTGAGGAGCCAAGAATAAGATGTGGACACATAAAAGACATGTTTGTGGGTCCAAACCTTTATTAAAACAAATGGGGGTTGGGAAATGTCTCACTCTCCCTAATCTAGGAGGAATTTCCCTAACTCTGCCCCAACTTCTTGGTAAATCTACTTTGACTACTCTCAAAATTCCCATTAGGGATAATATATTGACACCTGGGATGCGGAAGAGGCAAGGAGCAGTGAGGATCACTCCCAATGAATTTCAGTGTCCACTTCCTCAACTCCATTTCGAGAAATGGTCCTATACCCACTGACACAAGAAAGAACAACAGAGTAATGAAGATCACTAGGACTGGGCGACCATCACAACGGTCTAGTTGTTAGAAAAGGTACATTCAAGCGGGAAGGTTTCAATACGGCCGGGCTACAGCTGATGAGGAGAAAGAGAAGAGAGAGCAGCAGACTCTGGTCTGCATTGCAGCCCATAAAAAAGCTGAACACCACGCTGGAGGAAAACACGCTGTGGCAGACGGCGTGAATGCAGACCCAAATCCAGGAAGAAGAAGCTGAGGTGCAGACAGATCACCACCCGAGGGGAGAGAGCAGTGGGAACGGTGCACCAAGAACCTGGGGTACATGCCCTCCTGGGCTCCCCTTAGCACTTGCAGAGTACCTGCACCCCGCTCCCAGACCCTCTCCCCCTCTGGCTCATCTCTCTCTCCTCCTCCTCCCTATCCCATCCCTTCACCCTGCTCTGCACCCTCCCCCTGCAGTTCTTGATACTGCACTTGCATGATCGGAATGTCACAAGGCCTAGTAGGACTGTTACTGCTGTTTTTCCCCTGCCCTCCACACAGCCCCTTTTTGTCTTGTGGCAACTAGAAACACTTCTTGCTGTATAGGCGCCATACAAATGTTCAATAAATAAATAAATTCACAGTCAATTCAACTTTCATAGCAAGTATACTTTGTAACCTTTCAGGCTTTTCATCAGCTTGCTTTATCCGTCTTCCTTTTAGTCTCTTGAAAATGTATTAGGCATAACCATTTCAGCATCTTGATTTCCTTGGCTCACTCACAAGTTTGGTTATTCAGTCTGGGCGCAGTTGTCGGACCACACGGTCCATCCATCACAGGTCACACAACTGATAACCCTTGGTACTTTGTTATGTTCAGTGACTTTCCTTGGACGTCCTTGCCAACACAGGTTTCCTTCTGTAACTGTGTAATTAGTTAATTTATTCTGTTGTATTATATTGCCAGCCTTGTGACTCTGCTCACTTGCGTCCTTTTACATATTTCACTTTGTGGTATCTTTCCTTGTCACCACCTTGCTTTCACACTACATGTGACTTATACACATTTCACTTTGTGGTATTTCAAATGCTTTTCACTTGCCTCTTTTGACTTTTTTTCACTTGTGCATTATTTCATATGCATTATTCATTTATTTTGATTAGTTCCGTATTCAGTTACTTGGTAAATACTTTGCCGCTTATTTGTGTATCAAAATTTCCCATTTGGTCTCCAGACCATTTGGTTACAGACTTTTACTTGACCTGGCATTATTCAGTACACACACTATGCCCCTGGAGCGCCCCTGCCGGAATGATCTTTCCCTGTCACTCATTTGTGTGTGTCCGCTCCTCCGGGAGCTTCGTTTTCCTTCTCCAGTACTCGCTCACTCCTGTATCTTTCTCTGGGAGACACGGCGAGCTGTGCTCGCTCTCTCCAGACTCTCTGGCAGCTGCTGTCAGCGTATGGGAGACTTCTATGTCCCCTACTCCCAAAGGGGGACACACAGCACAGGGCTCTGCTGAGCTCTTGACCCTCTCATGGTCTGCTCAGGCCTCAGCATCTTTCTTGCTTCCTTACAGTCTTCACCACCCTTTTCACTGGCCCTTTTGCTGCCTGCTCCACCTCAGATTGCTGCGCTGTCCTGCCCAGCTGGATCTCTCTGTGTATCTCTCTGGCCTCTCCTTATATGCACCTGTGAACCATTAATTTGTTGTAGATGCAAAACCATCATAGTAGTGATTTACCATCCTCCTCCTCCTCCCAGTACTGAAGTGGTATGCACAGAGTGTAGTGTGCATTGCTCCTAGTTACCTCTTCTTTGTGCCAGTCTTAAAGGGATATGTATATGGGGCAGTCAGAGTGTATGACAATGGGAAAGACAGATAATACCCTACAAAGGTAGACGGAGGGTAGGGTGTATCATAACAAGGGAAAGGAGGATACATGCCTCACCTAAAGGCACCCTTCCTCCACAACGCAAGGACCCCCCACCCATGTGATCCTACCTCGCATATCCACCCCGAGGGATGGGATCCAAAAGCAATGGCCCTTCCCTGGCCACCTGAGAGGAAGACCCAAGAGGCGTGTAAAGGAGCAGCAGGGGCACTCTTAGCAGCTACCCCGGTTACCAGCAAGAGGGTACTTTGGCCTCTACAAAATTCCTTCCACAAGAACGGAAGACTCAATCATAGTATAAAGCACACAATGTGCCATCACCCTTCACGTACCGCTGGGGTTCATTACTGTGGCCCGTGTCCACAGGTTGCTATGCCTCCAGCAGGACTATGACAGGCTTTGTCTCCTCACCCCTGTTGCAGCTGGAGGCTCTCTCCTCTTGTACATAAACCCTGGAGGCTGCTTTGGTATTGACCCGGTGCGGCAGAGACACAGATCCTACTTTTCGGTACCTGACTGCGATCACATGACTTGCTGTAGTAGTCACGTAACACGCAGTCCTTTCCATAACGGTGTTCTGCCTATAATTGTAGCAGCAATTCCCCAATCCGTGGTTACGTGAGACACAGTCCTTTCCATACCAGTGTTCTGCCTATAATTGTAGCAGCAATTCCCCAATCTGTGGTTTCAACTGTTCTTGGCACTCCTCTTGCTACTTGCACTTACTGTAATTCCTGAATATATTTGAACCCCTGCCTGCCTCATGGTCACTTCTGGATCATCCCGTGTTTTGGCTGCCTCCTTTTGAACTACCTGGTTTCTTAACTTTGCCTGGCTTCTGGATTTGGTCTATTGGATTGCCCTTTGGTTTGTTTATCTTGGATATTGACTGCTTCGTATCGACCTTGCCTCCTTCCTGAATTTCTTCCTTGGATTACCCTTCTCCACCAAGGAGGTTTGCATTTTGGGCCTTGTCCTGGATTTTCACCCTTGGATCCTGGTTTCCTGCCTCTTTGGTTTCCTCCCGCCAACCAATCACAGGTTATCATGTATCTGACTGGTTTAGTATGCTTTCCAGTACTATTATTGTGTGTAACATTTTTGTTATTTCTTTTGGCACAGCTGGCGTGTTCGGAGTGGCAGTCCCGTTTCCTCACCTTTTGTTTCATTGGTTGGTCAGGGAGTAGTTATATTTTCCCTGGCCAACACATAGGAGAGAAGGCCCATTAGTTCATCTGGGACCATTCAGTATACATAGGGAAAAGTTGACTGTCTTTATTATCAAACAAAATGACAGGGATCACAGTAGAACAGCATAGCAGTCCACAGGTTCTCATTCTCCAAACGTGTGTCACACAGTTTTAACCATGAATAACGTCACATAGACAAGTGGCATCCCTCAGAACCTATCAGGGTGGGGATTGGTCAGTTTAGAAAAAGTATATATATAATACAAAGGGGTTAGTATAAACACTGGGTAGCCATATCTGGTGGCTCCTCGTTGGACCATCTCTAAATGTAACAAATACAAAGTTGCAGGTTAGCAGAGAAATTATTTGCCACTGCAACATAGTGTGCCTTAACGTGAAAGGTAGCTAAGGATTGGACAAAACAAGTCTTTCCAGCCTTGGGGCCTTGGACAGCCACCAGGCTGAGTGAACGTATTCAAGGCGATGAGAACGATCACAAAGGTGCTGTATGCTCCTGTCACGATCCACCGTCCCTGGAAACTATGGTGGAAATGGAAGAAGGGCTACTGAGTGGAAACTAATGCAGCGCTCTAGTTGTTTACGGCGCATCACATGCATATACGCGTCACGCCTAAGCGACGATGCGTTGCAACCCTCCTTCTTTGGGTATACACGCTTGTTCTCCGTCCACTGTTCTGGTGGTTCTGTATCCCCTAGTTTTCCCGCTGCCTTCCTCCTTACCTTGCTTTGCCTTCTCCGTGCCTCCTTCTTCTCTTTCTCCTAGCGGTTCGTTCTGATCTATCAGACGCCATTCTGCCCCTCCCCTGCGCTCTGCTTTCCTTCGGAGCGTTCTTCCGCTCCGAGC
Organism: Ambystoma mexicanum; assembly: GCF_040938575.1. Lineage (NCBI taxonomy): Eukaryota > Metazoa > Chordata > Amphibia > Caudata > Ambystomatidae > Ambystoma > Ambystoma mexicanum. The sequence goes on along the minus strand of NC_090921.1, from coordinate 175,848,462 downwards.
ATTCTAAGAGTTTTCACCCTTACACTTACCTTGTGTTTCTACTACACATCTGTTAGCACACATTTGCGTCTTGTTCTCCCACCAGTGTATTCTGGGTATTGGAGTTTCTACCTTCCTGCGGCAGGGTCGCTGCCTAAGAAGAATCCTCTTCAACACCTTCTAAGAATCCGCAGTTTAACACCGTCCCAGGGATTTTCAGTCTTGCTTTTCCCTGGTTATGGGGCGGTCCCCCTGGAGGTCCCCACTGCTGGGCCGGCTGCTATTAGGCAGGGTGGCCTCCGGCAGGGCTCTTCCTAAGACTCGTCCAAAAAAGCCAGAGCATGCCTGGAGAAGCCAGAGGGAGATATCTTCAAAAGACTCATCCAAGGAATCACGGACAGATGAGGAGGAAGGGGAGTCTGGGTCAGAAGAATTGTTCTTGGATAGTTTACCCCACATTCCTGAGAGCTCCAATCATGTTGCCATCTCTGATCGTTTAAGCCCCAAGTGTGTACTTCCAGCTTTGAACCTGTGTGGCAAGTCTATGGTATGGTAATGTTTATTTATAAAGCGCCTATACACAAGGCAAGTGTTTCAAACCGCTCAAGCGTATCTTTCCACCTCTGGTTCGATGGGAACTGCTTTCCTCCATCTACCTCGAGTGAATAGGCATTGTCCTGCTCTTCCAGGTCACGTGTGTAGGGACCACAAAATGGAGCTCTCCTGTCTGTTATTATGAGGACTTTAGCTTGTATTTCTGCAGGTGCTTTATTATCCTGGTATACTGAAAACTTTCTGTCTCTGCTCGTCCTTGGCAAGGCTGCACATGGTATCTGTACTGGAAGCTCTGCCTGTCTGCCCTTTTCTGCATTCTGAAGTTCACCTTGCTTTCTACATTAACTTCAATGTACCTATGGCTTCCATCTTGGTTCTTATGGCCATCCATGTTATTTGCAGTTAAGCATGTGCAAGCTGATTGTACATATTCTTTGCATCTTGCTGTTTCTGCGTAGCTTAAGATTTACTGGTGTAAGTGTATCAGTCCTCTAACTACCGTGAGTCATAAGCATTTGTTTCGTGTCTATCTGCAATAAACTAAAAGTGTTCATGTAGCTTTGTGCATGGATGCCTATATGCTTCATGTCTAAATGCACCTATGTCGTGAGGTCAATAGTGACGTCATCAGCTTTCGAAGTTCTAGTAAGGCGACTTGTTCGATTGATGACACTATACCTCCTCCATATTGTCAGTCAGTTACGGTTTGAATGACTGTCTGAGCGAGTAACTTTTCTGACATCTGCGTTACATCGACGATGGTGATGAAGGGCCCAGGAGTAATGTACATCTCTCATTTCTCTGCCTTCGGGCTTCAAGTCGGGGGTCACGAGGGTCACACTTGGATTTCCGTCTTCAATCCCCCCTCTGGTCCACAAGTCAACCATACTCCACAAATGACCTTCTCTATTCACGTATAGATTTGGGTCCCAAACCTTTGTTACTCCTCCTAGATGTTCATGATACTTCACATGGTCATCCAAACGCCTGTTAATAGCTGAAATTTCCACCAGGGACGGACCATACACATTTTCCCCAATAGTTGCGAGGATTGGCAAGAAACTCGAACATCATGTTTTGCAGGAACTGAGGACACTGCATCAGTTGTGACTTCAGTGCATTACGTGTTTTTGTGTCCTCGTCTTCTTCATTCTCTACATCCAGTAACACTTTCATCACTATAGTCTTTTCTGTAGTGTTCCTGCATTGTGATACTGCTATTTTGAAGACACAGAAGGTGAATAACACTAGTATCAATGTTGCTAACAGTATTTCCAATCCGTTGGCCATTCATGATGGTATCCAGGAAAAGATATATGATACCCAGTCATCATCCGTTCCTACAGCATTTTTCTCTGCCTCCATTTTAGCATGCAGGTCTGACTGTTGGGTGATGGCTTCTGTCAGGGTCCCATTCTCCTCATCGGGGGCAGGTGAGAATTTACAGCAAGAAGGACCAATATTGGTGCAAACGCCTCCCTCCATAGCCGTGATAAGGTCTAGACCATATCGATTCTGCAGTGCCATTAATCTGATAGCTCTCAATTCATCGTTGTTGGCGTTGAACCCCTTAACGGTGGAGTTTTCGCCTGCATGAGTTCCCATCATGTGATTTGGAGCCACTTGAAATTTACATTAGCTTGAAACACTGGAATGATAGGCGTGAAGAACATCTCAGTCCTGCTGAACAGCCTCTCTTCTGGTGGTATTGCATATAGTACATCTTCCATTTTTGATGATGCATAGTTCCCTCTATTCACTCTTGTCAGCTGTACAGATGTCTTCTTCCTTTGATGGGCATCAATCTTAGTGAATCTGTATACTTGCATGTCTTTCTATGGTATTGCTAATGTTAACATATTCCTCCCCAATTCGGCGGCAGTTGCATGTATGCCTTTGATCCGCAGGCCCACTAGTGGTCCATTAGCACTGCAGTGCCGACCTTCATGCTAGGTATCTTTGATATCTGCTTGCATCCTATTCTCTCCAACATTCACTGTACCATCATTCTGGAAACACAATGAAGCACTCTCGAGTGATAGAATTGACATAAGATTTGCTTCATTCTCTATTTCAGGCAGCATCTCCACAGGGCAGGAGCCCCCCTTGCAGCGGGAGGATCCAGCCGTTGATCCCTCCCCCACCCCCGCTCGACCGCCTACCTAGCATATGGTCTGCAGGAGCAGCCGTGCTAATACGTACAGCGCTGCAGGAGCAGTCGCTGTGAAGCACCCCCCGTGCTTCCCTAGATGCTCCTCACCTACGAGTGCCCAGTGAATCCTAGGCAGCCCAGGCACACAAAGCCCCGTGCCCGCACCACGCCATCGGCAGAGCCTCATAAAATGGCTGCCACAATTATTGTTCATTGCGTTGCCTAGCGACGCGTCTCGCTCTTCTGTGAGCCAGCCCGCCGGCAGGCGGAAGCCAGCCCATCTCGAGGAAGGCCAGAGAGAAAGTCCCTTCCTGTTTGCCCCTGTTCGCCTCCGGAGCCACGGGACCAACACTCTCTCACAGTGATCCACTCGGAACTCAAAGGATACGTGAGTAGAATTCCCCTCTCCAAGACTGCTGCGCATTACCATTGCAAGGGCCCCTAGACCCTGAATTGCGTAAATCATAATATGATTCCATTCTGTAAACAAGACTTTTGTACCAGCACCTTGTAGATGCATGCACATGTCGCAATGCAATTCTAAATTGCGTATTCATGATTAAAATTTCTATTCACACACTTGTATACAATGAATGCTCTATACACATTTTTGCCATCTGATATTCCCTAGCCAGTTAGTCACTTCACACCATCGGAGCTACCACTGATCCAGACCGCCTCCCTGCACATGCACAACAAGTACTCCAGCATGTTACCAGGGCTGCACCACCAGATTAACACGCTACTACTTTTAGTCACACTACTCGCTACCGCATTTTATGAACAACAGCATCTACACTTCCGCCTACCCAGCTCCAGCATCATGGCACTGTTACTCTCAAACTCCACACCCCTTCACCCCACGCCCAACGTCACGCATCCTCAAACCTCTACACCCAATAGTTGCACAAGACTGTGCAGACTGAGGACGCATACCCTACCCATGTCCCTCTCCTCTCACCACATTCCTACATCGCACAGAAACCGCAGACTAGTTTCCTGTACATCCGTCTCTCACCACCTTTCGTCCAGCATTACTCACGTCTTCACACCGTGTACCAGCATCACTCCTAATTCTAAATCATCCATCCCTTCCAAACCCAAGCAGAAAAATCAAACCAAACAGCCTCCAAACACAATTCAGGCAGCGCCTATACTCAAATGCGCATTACTTAACACTCGATCGCTCACTGCCCATGCCTTAGAAATCCATGAGCTTACCTCCAGCTTCGACCTAGACCTGCCAGCCATCACCGAGAACTGGTTGCATGAAGCTTCAGGCCCCGCCATTACTTTAGCCATGCCAGAATGCTACTCCATTCTTAGGCAAGACAGACCAACAAAATCAGGTGGGGGGTTGCCTTAATCTATAAAGACATCCACCATATCAGACCCACACCCCACACATGGGAAGGAAATGCAGATATACTTTCTGCCAAACTACCTCTCTCTCACAACAACACCATTAACATACACCTTATCTACTGGGCCCCAGGACTCCCAGCTGACTTTCAGGGGCAAATCACTCATATTCACAGCGAACATTTTAAAACATCCACCAAAACCTTACTCCTAGGTGATCTCAATCTAGGCTTTAACGATCCCAAGGACAAAACTGCAACTTCCTTCTTAAGGAAACTTAATTCTTAAGGATCTCTCCAACTTAGACTTCACACAGAAAATGGTGTCGCCCACCCACACAAAAGGCAAAACTATAGATTGGCTTGCCTATCATAACTGCAACTCCTCCATCACATCTAATACATTCCTCCCCTGGACAGACCACAGCTGCATACAATTCTCTATCCCCACAATACCAACCAAAAAAACACTAGTACATAAATCTGCCACCGTATCCAGGAGCTCTAAAAAAACTAACTGCAGACAATTTACGCCCCCTTCTCAACACCCCTGCCTCGCCCCACCTTTCTCACAAGATCCTAACATTCTAGCAGACATTCTCAAGGACACGCTCACTAATGCTATAAACTCCATTGCTCCTCTAGAGGAAAAAAAAGAAAAAAGTCCTTCCATTCCAACGCATGGTTCACAGAGAACCTCCAAGCTCTGCGCAACAACAAGTGCCAAGCACTCAAAAATTGGCAGGCCCACCCATGCGATATTACCAAAGATTTATTCAAAGTGTCAGGGTGATCTTCCGGGGGCCGGTAGAGCCGTCTGCGGACCTGCGGGGCTGGGGAGGCCCCAACTCCTCCAGCGTCCAAAAAGGAGTATGAGGCACACACAAGAGCAAAGTAATTACTGCTGGTTATTATAGTAATGGCAGGGATCGTTATCCGCCCGTATGCATCCAGGGAGACGTTCTCTCGTTCTTAGTGGGGCTCGCAGGCCTTTTTTACCGTAGTATGATGCGCTACTCGTGTCACCTGGGAAAAATCGTCACAAAACCTATCGCCACTTCGGGTTGGCTCCGCGAGTGGTAGGGTTAGTATAGATGCCTATATGGAGGAATATTAGTGGATAAGGACGGGTCAAGTGACACACTTGGGATGTCCCTAACACTTGCTACAATAAATTGGTTACATGGGGACACTTGGTGATTGGCTAACTAAAATGGCATCAGTGAGGAGCCCCTCGTACTTTGATTGGTTCCCTCGTGAGCCCCCAAGCCTGGGGCCATTGCTGTTCCCAGCTTGGGAGGTACCTGGTGTTGGCAACATTGTGCAACTATGTGTTAGTGGCGGACAATGGACAGGTCTTTGCTAGTGGCTGATGATCACGCCTTTCCCATCGGTGTAGGTGTCCAACGTGTCGCTTCGTTGTTGCAACCTGTGTGCCAGGCGTGGGACCCCGGCGACTTTCTGTCTCGTGAGCTTGTCATCTTGTCAGTTTGGCTTGGTCACATGTGTAGAGACCGTAGCTGGAGTACAATTATGAGCATTTGATTTGTTTTTCGGCCCAGAGGGGCTCTTGGCGGCGGCAGGTGTAACCTTGGCACTGAGAGCTTGGCATGTGGGTTGCAACATTGCGGCCTTGGCTGTGGGCTCTCGCTGGGACTTGCTCTGCATGATCAGCGCATTGCTTTTTGTCTCGAGAGGGTTTTCGTCTTAGAGGCTCCTGCCTGAAGACTCTTGTTTGCGGCCTACTCGGGCCTAGTTTTCTGGGAGGCGGTATATGATCCATAACATCAGTGTCGCAGGGCGACAGAGTGTCACAAGTAGCAGTGGGTATATATATGATGGCATCTATATGGGGACAGCGTAGCATGAAGCGTCTGCAAGCGTCTACACGAGCTCTTCAGGCATCTTGCGTTTCTGCGGTGCTGTAGGAGGCCTATGTGAAAAATAACAACGATGCATGTCTGTGGGTGTGTCAGTCCGCTCCGTCATAGCACTGAGTATGTTCTTCGGGTAGGTTGGTGTGTGAGTGACCAGTGTGCATGGTGGCACGTGTGTTTTTGTCTGTTGGCTATGTCGTCATGGCATCTCTAACGATGTTGATACTCCGTGGCTGTTGTTTTAGTCGATCTGGGGCATGTCGCAGGCGTCGGCTTGACCAGGGCATGGTAGTGGGCATGCTCCTCATGCATGTGGGCCACAAACACATGGTACCTTGTCGTCTGGTAAGGAGGTGAGCGGGTCAAACCCCTCTCACGGGGGTGCTTGGGCCACGATCCTCTAGGCCAGGGTCTGTATGAGAATGGGGGAAGGGTGTTTTCCCATTTTCCCACTTCAGTCCCCCCTCTAGTCGATTTGTCGACCACATAATTATCCGCTCTCTTGTCTCTGCATAGTCTCCATACTTTTGTTATTCCATCTAAGTGTCCATACTGGTTCACATGATCTTCAAATGACCAGTACATATACACACACCCACCACCGGGTTTGCAGTAGACCCACTTTCCAACATAGGTCTTCGGGTTCCTTGGGTTCTCTACCTTCACAGATGGTGGATGCAAGTCTGTTTCCAATATTTGCTTGCGCAATCTCTCCCGTTCCTTTATTATTATATCTGTGTGTTTGTCGTCTTCTGCTGCCATCATGGCGTGCATGCCGATCATTTCATTTGTTGTCCGTGCTCTCCAAGCTTTCCACAACCTTAATCCTAAAAGGGCGCCATACCCAATATTATGCATCCAGCTATTATTTTAAGACCATCTGACAACCATGATGGCATCCACGACCACAAATAGGAAAACCAGCTGCCATCCTTCTTTACTCCCTTAGCTTCTTCTTCTAACTTGGCGTGCATCTTGGCAAGTCGTGATACTGCCTCAGTAAGCGTACCGTTGTCTGTGTCATTGGCAGAGATGAATGTGCAGCATGATTTTCCAATTTTTGCATAAACTCCTCTTTCCATGGCAGTAAGGAGATCCACCACATACCTATTCTGGAGTACTACCATTCGTACTGCCCTCAATTCTTCTTTTATTGCATTGAATCCATTGACAGTGGAGTATATTGTCATCATTAGCTCCCATCTTGTGATCTGGAGCCATTTTGCATTTGCATACGCCTGCAGTCCAGGATCTATTATTGATGAGAAGAACATTGCTGCTCTGCTAAACAGTCTTTGTCCTGGTGGAATGTCACTGAGGGCTGTTTCCAATCTTCCCCAGAGGTAGTTTCCCGTCAGTGGTTCTCCTTGTCTTTTCACTCTTGACAACATATCTGTGCCATTATTTTCTTTTCCTCCTCCAATATTCACAGATCTTTTCTTTCTCTTATTCCCTTCGCCCATCTTAGGGAAGTTCCCCAAATTGACATGTTTCTGTGGTACCACTAAGGATGGTACATTTCGGTGTACCATTGTGCATAGTCCATTCCAAGATGGCGGCAAGCTGTGGTATGCCTTATCTCCGCAGGCCCAATAGTGGTCCATTAAAACTGCTGTACCCGCACCCTCCTTAGTTATCGTTACTATCCTTTTGCCGTTGTTGTTTCTTCCAACATGGACGTCTCCGTTGTGTTGATAACATAGTGTCGGTGCAGTGAGTGGGAGTATTGTTACCGGGTCTTCATCCTTATCTAACCACGTCCCCAGTCCAGCACTCTTTATCCATCCATTGTAACACTTGTTGTTTTCTTCGTCTATTTTCACCATATCTGGTTTTGTCAGTGTTACCGTCTTGCTCCCCACAACCCCATCTGTCTATCCTTCCTTTGTGTATACTTTCCCATATATTAGCAACAGTGGTCTTTCCCAGCACCCCATTACTCCAGCAACTTCACTTGCGCGCCATTCACATGGTAGGTAATTCAACATTACTTCCTTCGTCTCTCCTTTGTCTGGCCCATCCGTCACGTACTGGAGCCCTTGTGTTAGTTGCCAGTAGTGATTGTACATGGGGAGTGTCTTGATGAAGTTATTTTCATAAAGGTATGTGTCCCTCGTCTTCCACTGCTTTATTGCCATTCTCCCTTGGAAATGTCCTTTTGTCTGGAACAGGGCCAAGTATATCAGGCACTCTACTGATGTTGCTGGTACTTCAGTAGCCACAAATGTTCTGGAGACGCTCCTGGCGTATGGGATCAATGAGCACACATAGCATTTGTCCTTTGTTGTCCCCTTACCAATTTTGGACATGTGCTGATACCACATGTTGTTTGAGAAGTGTGCGGACTCTGTAAGATATGTGTCAGCCCCATTACTGTCAACAGATGTGCTACGTTTAACCCTCTTGCCACTTACTCTTGCACCACCTGACACCGTACCTGTTGCAGCCGTGGTGGGGGGTTCATTAGTAGGAGGTGCAGCCATAACATAAGAAGCATAGTGTGCCTGCCAGACAGTGGTAGCAAGTAGACCAGTGATAAACAACAAACCTATCATTTTTATTACAATAGCTAATATCACTGGCATTTTCCTCTTACCTTTGCTGCGGTCTCGCAGCTTATTATTTTTGGTGATATAGATGCCCGCCTGAACATTTCTAAATATAAGCATTAATTTTGTTAGTTTTGTTTATGCAAGCTCTCCCTATTAAGTAATTGTTTAATGCCCAAGCGAAAAGCTGTTCCCACGCGTATCTTAGCAACCTATCTCTCAGGGCTGGTAAGTGCTCGTGGAGATGTGGGAATGATTGCTCTATGGCCAAAATGAACGTGCTGTAGTATACACGTATTTTTCTCTTCTTTAAATATTTTGGTCTTTTTATAACATATACAACTTGGTGTGACAGTGCTTCAGGGGTGTCGTCGTCTGTGGGCGGCATTTACCCCTGGGCAAAACGCAACATTAGTCACTTTGCTCTTCTTTATATGTAAACAGTTGTACGCGGTACCTGCATGTGCGAGACAAAAAGAGGAGAACATGCATGTGTATACAAGTGTGGTGCAATATGACAGTTTGTTAGACAATGTCCTTTATTTAGGTAGTGGTAGGAGCGGGGCTTGCCGGGGTAGTGTTTTGTTTGCTCTGGGATCTTGTGACCATGGGGTGGGCTATGGGCGATTGTCCATTTGTGTCCTTGGAGTTGGTTAGGGCTTGGGAGGGGTCAGGGGCTATGTTGCCTTTTTCTTCCATTGCTGTTGTTTCTGCGTTGGCCCTGTCGTCGACGCAAGGGGGGGTCTGATCTTTGTAGGGCTTGATGTCATGTAGGTAAATCCATACTTGTTTAACCCGGAGCTTTACTGCTCTAGGAGCTACTTTCTCGATCTGGTGGGGCCCGGTAAACCTTGGGCTATTCCACTTCCTGTTAAAATTCCGGAGGAGGATGTGATCCCCCTCTCTTACTGTCCACTGTACTGCTTGTTCCTGTTCTTCAATTTTTCTTTCTTCTTGATGGGTGTTCTTTGACCCGCTCCGCGTCTTGTCGAGCTGTTGAGAGATAAAGGCGACACTAGTAATCAAGAAAGATACATATTCGTACATTTCATCACCAAAAACAGTTTGAACTGAGTGGCAATCTGTTATGGCCCTTGATGGTGGTGTCAGTGGGAGGTGCATTTGGCTCCCGGTCACCACCTCGTGGGGTGTGATGTGGTGATCCGACCCTGGCCTGTTTCTTAACTCAAATAGAGCTAAAGGGAGACAGTAGAGCCAGCTTTTCTTGGTAGATTGCTCAATTTTTGCTATCTCTTCTTTTAGGAGGCCGCTGAGGCGTTCAAACACGTCATTCGCCTGTGGGTGGTACGCACATGCAAACCTGTGCTTGATACCAAGGATAGCAGTTATGTGTTGGAACATTTCATTGGCAAAGCGTAGGCCATTGTCTGACCGCAATACTTCGCACACCCCCCACCTTGGGAACACCTCCCTCACCAGGAACTTTGCTACTCTAAAGGCGTCTGCATGGGAGCATGGTCCGGCTTCGATCCACCTTGAAAATGGGCATACTACCACAATCATGTATCTGTATCCTTGACATACGTTGATCATGTCAACGTAGTCAATGTGGAGGTGTAGGAAGGGTCCTTCCGGCCGGGGTATAATACCTTTGATCACTTGCAGCGTGTGACCTGCCGTAAATTGTTGGCAAGTGAGACAATTTCTAATGAAATTTGCAACGTGTGAATTTAGCTCCGGACAGAACCATCCCTCTTTTATTCGTGCTGCAATCACCTCTTTTCCTGGGTGTGCGGGATGATGTAGTTGGGCCAGGGCCGTTTTCAATAGGGCCAGGGGCATCACTATTTTGCCTGTATTGTTTTGTCACCATAATGCGTCTGTGGGGGACATTGTGCATCCCCTTTTGACCCATAGCTCTTTCTCTGCCAGGGGTGCTGCTGCCTGTAACTCCATTATTTCATTCTCAGGGATGTGAGTGTACCCATCCTTCATCAGCATCTGTCTTGCCCCCACCCTCCCCTTATCTTTTTCTTTTTCTGGGGGTCCAAATCTCTCCGTAATGCGCAGCATGTTTAGCATGTGCATCTGCTGTTTCATTACCTTTGGAAATTAGATCATCCCTGTTTGTATGGGCCTGACACTTCACCGATGCTACTTCTTTGGGATCTTCTATCACTTCAATCAGTTCAGCAAGTAGTAGGGCATGTTGCACTGGGGTAACGTCTGCCCTTCTGAACCCTCTTCGCTGCCACTTAATTAATCCAGAATGTACAGTTGATGTGACGTATGCACTGTCAGAATATATAGTTACTCTTTTGTCATTGCTTTCTTTTAGTGCTAAAATTAGGGCCACTAACTCTGCTGCCTGGGCAGAGTAGTGTTGTGGTAAATGAACACACCTCAATGGGACATATGTCCAATCCTCTGTTAATCTTACCACTGCTACTCCTGTTCTGCATATCCCATCACTCTGGTCAATTGTTGAGGACCCATCAATGTACAGTATTTCTCCCCCCTCTAGGGCGTTTTCCTCAACCTTTCTTATGCTAGAGTATGTGTCAATAGCTTGTGTGCAGTCATGAGCATGGTTGTCATCTTCTACTACCTCTGCTATAAATCTCGCTGGGTTCACGTTTCTCTACCTTACAATTGTTAACTCAGGCCTCGACAAGATAACTTCATACCCCGATGTCCTTTTAGTGGTCAGGGTTGATTTTGGTTTGTTCAGTATTGCAAAAAAGGGCATGCGCCACGTACAGTGTTGTCGGGCAGCCCATTGTTATTGATGATGACTTTTCTACCGCAAAGGCTGCGGCAACCAAGCTCTGTTCGCACGGGAAGTGTCCTAACATTACAGGGTCCAGGTGCCCACTGTAGAAAGCTACTGGTTTGTGCCCCATGCTAGTTTTTTGTGTTAGTACTGCTCTCATCACTGCTGAACTGCAATGTGAAAAGATGAAAAATTGTGCTTCATAATTTGGGGTGGCTAGTACTCGCACTGTGGATATGGCATGTTTTAGTTCCTGGAATGCCGCTGTCATTTCTGTGGTCCATTTCAGCTTCTTTTCCCCTCTCTGTACTTCTTTTAGTGCCTCAAGTAGTGGCCCCGTGTATGAGCTGTAATCAAAAACCAAAGCCCTGCAGTAATTGCATCGGCCCAAGAACTGCTGTAGTTCTCTCACTGTCTATGGCTGTGGTGTGTTGGCTATGGCCTGCGCCCTTTGTGGTGCAATGTTCCTACCATTTTGTGAAATGAGCTGGCCTATGTAGAGCACTTGTTCTTGCCAGTACTGTAGCTTTTCCTTGTCTACCTTGTACCCCTTTTCTGCTAACACTGTGAGCATTTTGACAGTCTCTCCTGCACTTCTCTTCTGTGGTGCTGTAGATGATTATGTCATCTACATATTGTAGCACTGTGCTTTCAATCTCAATGTTTCCCAAGTCCATTTGTATCACCCTGTTAAAGATGGATGGTGACTCGCAGTAACCTTGAGGCAATCTTGTGTGTTTCCATTTTGTGTTGCGGTATGTGAAACTTGTCAAATCTTCTGATTCAGGGTGTAGAGGTATTGAGAAAAATGTGTTTTTGAGGTCAATCACAGTAAATTGTGATGCCTCTGTTGGTATCCCACATAGTATAGTGGCTGGGTTAGCCGCTACAGGGTATTCTGCCTCTACAATGTGGTTGAGGGGTCTTAGATCCAGGATGAAACGCCAAGACCCTCCCTTAGCTTTGCACACAGGGTATACAGCAGTGTTGCATGGAGACTCTGATGGTACTAGTATACCTCTGTCTATTAGTGCTGTTATTGTTTCATATATTCCTTCATCTGCCTCTTTTGGTAGTGGGTATTGCTTTACTCTCGGCAGTATGGCCCATTTTTTCAACTTTATTTTCACCCCTCCAATGCTTTTGATGCAGCCCACGTCATATGGACTGGTGGTCCATAGAGATGCAGGTACTTTCACCAGATCCTCCTCGTAAAACGGCACAACTGTAGCAGCTGGTGCCTCTAGCACCAGTGCCACCCTTTGTGCTATGTCTCTGTATGTCACTTTCACCCAGATGTGGACGCTCATTTCAAACACCATCTCCCCCTCACCATTATCGTCTGAGAAGAGCTCCTCGTCAGATACCTGTGTTAGTCGGCACCCCTCTGCTAGTGCTATTTGTCATGATGCCTACCCCCGGGCATCAGGACCAAGGCCCTCAGCTCCGGGAGCAGGCATCCAGACATTTGTTTAAACCTCAGCAGCCTCGGCTAGGTGCTGTCTGGGTTCAGTCCTGGCGCCTTAGGCACCAGGCTCATCATAGAAATCTGTCCTGGCGCCAGGCTCATAGACTTTACTTACCTGATGTAGACCATGCTGCAAAAGAGTCCAAGCCTACATGAGGCCTGGATGGGACTATTTTGTTACAGGGACAATTTTTTACTCGGGCGTGGCTCTAGGGAACTTCTTACCTGGAACTACTTTGGGGGCTATTTAAACCACACGCGAACAGCAGCACATGCTTCGCGTTATTCTGCATCCAGCAATGTGATGCTCACCGTGCCTGCAGCCAGCATCCAGTCTTCTGCCAGGCCCGCGTGCCTGCAGCCGGCATCCAGTCTTCTGCCACGCCCGCCTCGAATCCGGAGCTCCTAGAATAAAGAAGAAGAAAAGGACAAGGTTAGAAAACGAACGTATTTCAAATTCCTCACCTAATTCCGGAACCATTTCATCTCCGGACCTGGAAAGTACATCAGTCCTGCACGCGTCGCTTCGCCAGCTCCAGCACGGCGCCATACTCACCAGTTCTCACAGCATCTTTCGATCTGGCACTGTCTCCATCATTTCTTCGCCGTAATCCGGCACCTAGGGGACACAAGAAAAAACAAGGTGAGCCAAGGTAATCAACAAATACAACCTCTTACCACCGGCAGTATTATTCCATAACTCGCCACATTTTCATATGCCGCATCTGTAAAGAGGGAGAAAAACAACATGTTAACGCATGCAATAGTTACCGGACAGCGTTGGGTAACACAGACTCTTTCCTGAACGCCAGCAGCAGCTACGAGACCTTCTTCTCACAAACTCAGTTGCAACTTAAGGAACGAAGGGGACAAGAGTGAACATCGGACACATTGAACTCTTTGAACTTGATACTTACCAATCCCACCAGGGACTTCAGAGTCAATACTTACCGGAACTCTCCCAACGCCTTCAAACCAGTGAAGTAACTGGTATCTATGCGCCCCTGCAAGACACGCAGGATGGAGAGCTCATCATTTACGAACATAAGGTGAGGTTACTAAGGAGATATCAAAGTAGATTAGTGCGGTAGAGCGAAAACAATTGGGAGGCCATCACTAAAACCCACAGGTGGTTAATCCCTGTCTCCACTTGCAGGAAAATTCTTCTTCGGGTCCAGCAGACAAGACTAGGCGGGCCAGTCCAGACAGTCATCTCTGCACTACGCATCACGTTGAAGGAGACCGCAGCTGTCCGGGTCCGATCGACCCCCCTGTGGGGTCCAGGTGAGCGTAACAGAATGCGAAGCCTCTCTACAAATACCCACCCGGGTGTTATGGAAACCTCGGAAACCGACCAACTGGCCCAATTATTGGGGGAACTTAGGGCGGAAGTACATGCTGCTCGCCAAGAGACTAATGCCCTCAGGAGAGAACTGATTGTCTCAAAGGAGCGCACGGATGATCTGGCTAGGCAACTACTGCAAAACCAAGCTGGGCAAATGCCCCTACCTGGATATGGGGGAAACCCAACCCCCGTTTCATCAAGCAATCCAGTGCAAGTGGTTTTACCAGGAAATATTCCGTTAGCTCCACCCGAACGCTTTGCTGGGGACCCCAAAAGGTTTGCCCAGTTTATGACCCAATGCCGATTGCACTTTTTATGCAGACCAGGACCATTTCCAAATGACCAAGCCAAAGTAGCCTTTGTATTGTCATATCTTAGTGTCAGCGCAGCGGATTGGTCCATTCCATTAGTCAACCAGGATGATCCCTTCTCCGGGATTTTCAGGGTTTTCAAAGGAGCATGGAAAAACTATTCGCCAGACACTCACATGGTCAAGCCCTGGACAACAAACTTTTATCCTTCTGACAAGGTAACCAGGATCTGCTAACCTATATTGCAACCTTGAATAGGTTGGTGCTGGAAACCGGGTGGCCGGAGGAAAAACGAATTACATTGTTTCATCGTGGACTTCGGGGAGAACTCAAAGATGTCTTAGCTCAAGTTGTGAACCCACCTCAGGATTGCACAGAATTTATAGACTTAGTGGTCCAGCTAGACCACCGACTTCAGAACCGAAAGACTGATCGAGCTAAGTTCGAAAACCGGGTATTGGTTAAACCCAACGTTGCCCCCAAAGGAACAGATGCATCTGAACCTATGCAGATCGGGGGGGGTTAAAGGACCCTTAATTCAAAAGGAAAGAGAAAGAAGACGACAGATGCAGTTGTGTCTGTACTGTGAAACCTCAGGACATTTTCTACGGGATTGCCCTACAACACCACCCAAGAAGGTGGTAGGAGTTGCTGATAAAAGCCACATAGAGCCTTATTCGGGAAACGACCACGCCCAACAAGCGTAGAGGTCCGCTTGCCGAGCTTAAAGAAGGAAACTCAGACCTCGCATCTGATCATCCCAATGGTCCTACTTGATCCCAGGCAGCCATCACGTATGCACGCAGTAAGGGCATACATAGATAGCGGGGCCGTAGGAAACTATATGGACCACGAATTGGTGTCAAGGATGAATCTACCTCTTTGCAAAAAGACCACTTTGGATGTTGATGGAACTGAGATTGCCTCTGGGCCTGTAACTCATTCCACTACAGAGATGACACTGTTGAGTCAAGATGGGCATCGAGAGACTATTGTGTTTGATCTAATCAAAGCCCCACAGTTCCAGATAATACAGGGGATGCCATGGTTGGAAACACATAATCCTTGTATAGATTGGCGAGAGAAGAGAATAACCTTCCCGGATTGTGCAAACACCTGTTACCCGGAGAAAACTTTGAACAAAGGCCTGGCTACAGTCGTTAACCCAATCGTGCAGTTACCTCAGGAATACCAAGAATTTCAGGATGTTTTTTTAAAAGAACAGGCCAATACATTACCTCCTCGCAGATCATACGATTGTCAAATCGACCTCCTACCCAGTGCACAACCCCCATGCAGTAGAATCTACGCCCTCACAGAACCTGAAAATCGTCACCTACGGCAATACTTGGACCAATACCTTGCTAATGGCTTTATTCGTTCTTCCAAGTCTCCTGCATCCTCAGCTTTATTCTTCGTGCGAAAAAAGGAAGGTGACCTTAGAATGTGCATAGATTACCGCGCAGTAAATCAGATTACGGTAAAAAAACGATACCCATTGCCTCTCATCCCCGAATTACTAGACCAAGTAAAGGATGCTTGTATCTACACCAAGTTAGATCTCCGAGGGGCACATCATCTGGTACGTGTTAAGAAAGGCGACAAATGGAAGACTGCCTTTCGCACCAAGTATGGATTGTTCGAATATCAGGAGATGCCCTTCGGGTTGTGCAATGCACCAGCAGCCTTCCAGTATTTTATGAACGATGTCCTTCATGAACTCATTGACGTCTGTGTCGTCGTATACATAGATGATATTCTAGTGTACTCCTCCTCAGAATCAGACCATGTTAAGCACGTGCGTGCAGTCCTTGAGAAACTACGCCAGCACAAGTTATATGCAAAATTGGAAAAATGTGTTTTTCATGCTATGGAAGTTGAATTTCTTGGATTTATCCTGACTCCAAAAGGAGTCCGAATGGACTCTCGAAAGGTGGACGCAATTCTCAAGTGGCCATCATCCAGTTCAGTCAAAGGGGTACAAAGCATACTCGGATTTGCTAATTTCTACCGCAGATTCATTCCGGACTTCTCCCATGTTGTACACGCCATCAAAGCACTTTTGCGAAAAAACAAACGCTTCTTGTGGACCGAAGAGGCTGAAAAGGCCTTCCAAGAGCTGAAAGCGAAATTCACATCAGCACCTGTCTTAAAGCATCCACGCCCTGAGCTTCCATACATAGTAGAAACGGATGCATCCAGTTTAGCCATGGGAGCTGTCCTGTCCCAGAAGGATCTTGAAACCGGTCAACTTCACCCAGTAGCGTTTTGGTTCCAGAAAGTTCTCAGCACCTGAGTTAAACTTTGCGGTTACCGATAAAGAGCTATTAGCCATCAAATCCGCCTTTAAGGCTTGGCGGCACTATCTTCTTGGTGCCAGGCATATTATTACCGTAATCACCGATCACCGGAACCTGCAGTATTTAAAAACAGCCAAAGCCCAATCATCGGGACAACTTCGATGGGCATTGTTCTTTGCCGAATTCGATTTCGTGATCACTTATCGACAAGGCTGCAAAAATGGCAAAGCAGATGCCTTATCCTGAATAGGGATGGGAGAAGCATATGCAAACCCGGAACCGGTGCCAATAATTCCCGAGCAAAGAATTCTTGGCATAACTACTCTACAGACACTAGAATATATTCATTCAAAAATCCAACAACTCTTAGATCCAGCAACCCTGCAGGACTGGGTAAAGAAAGGCCTGGACTACTCAGTCGTCAATGACCTACCTTACTATCAAGGATGACTATTTCTACCACACAAGGAAATACAAGAACTAGTCATCTCCAATTACCATGACACCCTGATGGAAGGGCACCCAGGTATCGCAAAAACTGAAGCGAAAATTAAGAGACAGTTCTGGTGGCCCACTTGGCGAAAACATGTAAAGTCATTTGTGATGTCTTGTGGCATTTGCGCCCAAAACAAAAGCCATAAGAAAAAACCTGCTGGTCTTTTACAACCTTTGGATATTCCACCTACACCATGGCACACCTTGTCTTTAGACTTTATTACAGATCTACCTCTATGTAATGGATTTAACACCATCCTAGTTATTGTGGATCTTTTTTCCAAGAAGGCCCACTTTATTCCTTTAAAGGGGTTACCTTCTGCTTCGATTCTGGCCAAGGAGTTCCTCGAAAACATTGTTTGATTACACGGATTCCCTTCCGTATTGGTTTCTGACTGAGGTAGTCAATTTATCTTGCATTTTTGGAAGAAATGTTGTCAACTGGCACAAATCGACCATCCCCAGACCGATGGTCAGACGGAAAGGACTAACCAGACCCTTGAACAGTACCTACGCTGCATGCTGCACCAGACAGAAAGCAATTGGAAAGATATTTTATGGATTTCTGAATACGCATACAATAACTCTGTACATTCAGGAACTGCACAAAGCCCTTTTTATACCATATATGGACATCACCCTCGAACCTCAGAACTCGATTCACCTCAGCACTTAGAAATTCCCGCAGTTAGTCATTTGCACTCTACTATTACACAGGCCTTTAAGGAAGCCACAGAACATTTGAAAGAAGCAAAAGAGAAATACAAGAAAAATGATGATCAACATAGAAGTGAAACTCCACAATACCAGATTGGGGATCAAGTTTGGCTGGCTACAAAACATATACCTCTGAAGGGAACTCAGACTTTTAATCCTAGATATTTGAGACCTTACACCATTAAGGCCATTATCAACCCGGTGGCCGTCAAATTGGAATTACCCTCTAATATACGAATTAATCCTGTCTTTCATGTTTCACTTCTAAAACCAGTTCAACCAGGGACAAGATTAACCAAACCACCTGACCCCATCTTGATAGATGGAGAACCTGAATTCGAGGTAAAAAATATCCTGGACTCCAAGATGATTAAATCAAAACTTTTTTATTTGATCGATTGGAAGGGCTACGGACCACAGACCACGTTCATGCACCTCGGTTGGTGAAAAGATTCCATCGGAACTTCCCAGACAAACCGGGGCCAGGGGGAAGAACAACTTTAGGAGGGGCCTTGGGGGGGAGTGCTGTCATGATGCCTACCCCCGGGCATCAGGACCAAGGCCCTCAGCTCCAGGAGCAGGCATCCAGACATTTGTTTAAACCTCAGCAGCCCCGGTTAGGGGCTGTCTGGGTTCAGTCCTGGCGCCTTAGGCGCCAGGCTCATCATAGAAATCAGTCCTGGCGCCATAGGCGCCAGGCTCATAGACTTTACTTACTTGATGCAGACCATGCTGCAAAAGAGTCCAAGCCTACATGATGCCTGGATGGGACTATTTTGTTACAGGGACTATTTTCAAACCAGTGAAGTAACTGGTATCTACGCACCCCTGCAAGACACGCAGGATGGAGAGCTCATCTTTTACGAACATAAGGTGAGGTTACTAAGGGGATATCGGAGGTGATTAGAGGGGGAGAGCGAGAACAGTTGGGAGGCCATCACTAAAACCCACAGGTGATTAATCCCTGTCTCCACTTACAGGAAAATACTTCTTCGGGTCCAGCAGACAAGACTAGGCGGGCCAGTCCAGACGGTCATCTCTGCACTACGCATCACGTTGAAGGAGACCGCAGCTGTCCGGGTCCGATCGACACCCCTGTGGGGTCCAGGTGAGCGTAACACTATTACTGCCCTCCATGCTCTCCCTTCCCTGTCTTGGGCATGTACTGCGATGTAGTCTTGTGTTGCCACAATGCTCTCAATGCTCAGGGATACCCTTGTCCCTCCCCTTTCACTGGTTGGTGTTTCTGGTCTGAAAAGGTAAGCTGCTGGCCTCCTCCAAACCTTCCCTTCAATTCCTGGTAGCCATGCTATTGCCATGTCTGTCCCATATTGGAACATTTCTCCATCTACCGGTTCTGCTCTTGCTACTGTTTTGCCGCAATAGGCCTGTAATATTTGTCGTGCTGTGAGCATGTTTATGCCTGGTGTGGAGCAAATGATTCCCTTGTCAGTAAAGGAGATGGTCATATTCAATCTGCTCATTATGTCTCTACCTAGTATGTTTACAGGTGACTTTTTTGAGTATAGCAGCGGTAGTGACATATCATGATCACCTACAGATAAGGAGATGTTATCTGTGAAGGGAACCAACCCTCGAGCCCAAAAGAATCCTTGAGTGTTCATAGCTTCGCCTGACAGTTGAAACTTTCCCTCTCTTATGCATGACCTAGTGGCCCCTGTGTCAACTAAGAAGGAAACAATTTTGTTACCTATCGTCACCTGTATGCGTGATTCCTCCGCAGAGTTAGGTGTTACTGATAGGATGGGGCACATCAAAGACATCTGTGGGCTGTCCTATTGTGGGTACAGTGACTGTCCGTTTCCTGTGTATGGGTTGTGGCCCAGTATTGTCACCTTTCGAAGATGTGTTTGGGCTACTGGTGTGTCAGTAGATGTTATTGCATTGTCCTATATTTGTGTGAACTGTTGACCAGTTTGGACCTGTGGTTGTGTTATAGACTTGGCTGTTGCTGCGTTTGTGCATGTGTTTGTATGTGTGGATGTTGTTGCTGTTGTGGCATCTGTGTCTGTTGTTGTTGTATTTGTGTTTGTTGTGGTGGTAGTTGTTGCTGTATCCCCTGTTGTTGGTAAACCTGTTGTTCCCCCATAGGCCCTTGCTGTCCCTGCTCCCCCCAGGCTGCCTGTGCTGGTCTCATCCTACATGTGCGTGACATGTGCCCCACCATCCCACATATCCAACATGTTGGTGGTTCCTGTGCTTGCCATTGGATTCCCCCCACGTTTCCCTGCTACCCCTGCGTTCCCTGTTGATTGTAACCCCGGAACCCTCCCCCTTGCTGGTAGGTGGGCAGGCCATATCCTCTCCCACTCTTTAGTTGTTTGAGTATCCATTTCCCATTTGCTTATAACCTCCTCCCATTGTTGTGTGTATGGTGGGGGTGGGGGCATTTGCTGTGTCACTACTTGTGCTTGCTGTGATGGTGCTACCTGTTGTTGTGTTATGTCTTGTGTCACCGTTGGCTGTGGTTGTGCGGGTGCTGTTATCAGTGCTCCCTCCATGGCATATTTCGATAACTTCTTCTGCACCAATTTTGCTTCCTCGGCCTTCCTATCCTCCTCCTTTTGTTTCATCTTATCCTGCCACATCCTGCAATAGTGTACTATTGTCAGTTGTATTTCTGGCCACCTTTTAGCTTCCATCCCCACTAACTTCTTTAACTGTATCTGTACTTGCTCCGGGAGCCCTTGTATTAGTTGGTAGAAAATTGCTAGTGTTTTGTCCCACAGTTCCCATGTTTCCAAGCGCCACTTCTCCCGAATCTCCTGGATATATTCAACAGGATCTTCATTCTCACGCATCTTGTGTGATGTTATTGCTCCTATGTCTGAAGTGTCTGGAAATTGTACTCTCAATGCTTGCCAAAGCGCATGTCTATCTGCAATTGGCGAATGGTGCTCCATCATGTGCTGCGTCATGTATTGTCACCCCGGGGAATCCTGCCCTCTTCCATATGTCATCACCAGCATCCCCCAGTATGGAAATTAGGAGGCCCTTCACATCTCCCACCGCTAATGTTTGCCCCGCAGTTTGTTTTTCCATCCTCATATATCCACTTCCCAGCTCCTGCACTCAGTGATGGGAGTCTGCATTTTATATTTTTCTTGTCCGCATGCTTCCAGGGGATGTATTGTGGTCTCGTTCCTCCCCTCTCCAGTAGTGGCATTAAATTGTACCCCCTCTCCTCTCCCTTCATCCTTCTGTGTGTGGTTATGTCATTATATTCATCATTTTCCTCCATGTCTGGTAACTCTTCAATGCTGTCAATGTTACAGGTGTTTACCCTTTCACTTCCTAGATCCCTCCTCCCCTTTTTGTGTCCTTCTGGTCCTATCATTGGTGTGTTTGCTCTCTCTTCCTGCCTGCGTCCTGGGAGGTCCCTAAGTCTGCCAACATATATGGTGTGCACGGGGTTGGTGTCAGTGGGCGTGGTGTTTGTGCTGGTGTTGGTGTTAGTGAGCGCAGCATTTTTCCTATAGTCTCCCTGATCTTTGTTTCCCCTGCGCTTCGTTCTCCCCGTCTCTTGCATGCCTATGGTGACTCGCAATTAGTGCATGTTATGTATAGTTTGTCTGAACTCTCCCTATTTCCATCTCTTCCACTGGTTCTGGAACCCTCCTCTTCTTCGTTGCAAAACCCATCAGCAAATGTCAATCCCCACTCTGTGCGTTTCCCCCGCACTGTCACTGTCTTTAAATCTATCAAATCTACATCTGTGTACTCACCTTCTTTATCCTCAGCTACCTCGGTTGATGTTGATGCTTTTTCCTTGTCCTGGCGTGTGTATTTCCTTGCCCCATGTTCCACCCTTCTATCTCCTCTCTCCTCTTCCTTCTTCTCCACTACTTAGCCACCTATTTTTGCTTGTTTTCTGTGTAGTTCTTCCAATACTTCTGCACTTACTTTTGCTAATATCCTTTCCTCATCTTCCTTTCTCCCCTTTATTCCCCCTTCCCTCCTTAGTATGCTTTCTATTACCTTCCCTTATTCATACTTCCGTGCGCTTTCAGCTATAATCTTCTTTTTCCACATTCCCGTTTCCCTATCGTTCTCTTCTCTATCCTCCTTCTTCCTTCTCATCTCCCTTTGCTCTGCGCGTGCTATTCTTTCTGCTATTGCCCTAATGCGCTCTCCTTCCTTTTTTCGTTCTTCCGCCTGCACCTTAATTCTCGCCATCTCTTCCTTATGTGTTTTCTTTTCATTCTGCCTCTTCCGTGTTTCTTCCTCGAACTGCCCAATCAAGGTGCTTCGCACGTTCCTCATTTCTGCCAACCTTTCCTCTAGTATCTCTTCCTCCTCTTGTGACAGTCGCCCTTCTCTTTCTTTACTTACCTCGAGCCCTGTCTGTGTGTTTTCCCTTTCTTCCTTATTTACCTGTTTCACCGCTTCCTCCTCTTCCTTTTTTAGTGTTCCCGGAGCTTCAGAAGCACCTGCGCTGCTACCCACTCCTCTGGCCCTATGTCTGCAAACTTCCCCAAGGCCCTCTTGTCGTTCCCCTTCCCTACCGGTGTAGTTGTGGAATCTACCGTACCTACCTCCCACATCCTTTTTTTACAATCGTCTGGGGGTGTGTATGGCGGGGGGCTGTACGCGGGGTTGGAGTATCCCTCAGCAGCCGTTAGTTGCTGTCAGGCGGCTTCCCTAAGTTCTGTTACTGGATACAACCCCCCTTCCTCCTTCTTTAGTACCTTTGCCATCGGCATGTCTTCTGTCCCTTCTTTCTTAATCTTCTCTTCCGCTACCGCAAATGATCTCTCCACCTCCTCCTCACTTTCTTCAGGGCTGGGCATGTTTTTTTGTTTCTTATCTCCGGCCCCTCCTTTCATCGTCTCTTCCTTTACCTGTTTTTCCTCCCTTATTCCCTTCTCCTCTTTTACCCACTGTACGGTATACATATCTGTGTCTCCAGGTCTAGTTCCCTGGAACATCTTCCAGAGGTCAAAAATATCTAAGTGGCTTGCTAATTTCTCCCCCTTGTATGTATTGTGAATGTATGTTAACAGACTGTGTTGTGTATACGAATCGAAGCTGCCGATGGGCGGCCACGGTACCCTTACTTTGTTGTCCATTCCTTGTGTCCACTCGATACTGTATTTTATTATTTCCCTCCCTGTGTGGTGTCAATGTCGTACAGATGTGCTGGAGTGGGGTGGTTAATGCGCTTCCCATGTGCCTCCACCCCGTTCCTGCCCCGATCCATAGTACAGTGCCATGTTACAATTTTACTTTTCCCAACGTCAACC
This sequence comes from Ambystoma mexicanum, assembly GCF_040938575.1. Taxonomy (NCBI): domain Eukaryota; kingdom Metazoa; phylum Chordata; class Amphibia; order Caudata; family Ambystomatidae; genus Ambystoma; species Ambystoma mexicanum. The sequence continues at coordinate 175,825,355 of NC_090921.1, read as the reverse complement.
TTTTACCTGGACCCGTAACCTGGGGACTTCGACTGTCCGCTGAAAAGGAAAGCAATCTTTTATATGGCATAATTATTACTTGTAACTACGGCCCCCTTTGGCCGTCGCAGACAAAGCACCCTGCGGTGATGTGTCCTGTGTGGCGTGCCTCTGGGCTGCCCCAACTTCCTCTGCCTCTTGTACTTGTCACACCTTCCACTTAACTCCTCCTCCTCCCCTTCTCCGCTCTCTCCTCAAACCACACTCTCTATTTTCACAATCCCTTGTCAAGCGCTGCCGGCGTTCTCCCCGCACGCCCGCCTCTCCCCCCTGTACACCTCCCTGTCTGGGCGCAGCCGGCATTCTCTGTGCGTGGCCGCCGCTCCTCCCTTAGCACCTCCCCGCCTGAGCGCGACCTTCGTTCTCCGTGCACGGCCTCCTCTCCCCCTTTGCCCCTACCCGTTCACACCCTCTGTCCCCTGCCACCCCTGGATGGACGCGAGATGGGACGCGGGGCGTGTCGCAGTGTCCTATACAAAACCCTATGGGTGACGTCACCAGCTTCTACAATACACTGTAAGTACGTACAAATTTCAAAACCTTATAGATGCGCGCTATTTCTCACACTCTTATCCCCCATTAACTCCACAGCTGTCTTCTCGCCTCGTCTGGAGCAAGGTAATCAACCATCAAATTACTTAATATAATCGGTCTGACCATCGCTATTCCCAGCTCGCGAGGTACCTGGTGTTGGCAACATTGTGCAACTATGTGTTAGTGGCGGACAATGGACAGGTCTTTGCCAGTGGCTGATGATCACGCCTTTCCCATCGGTGTAGGTGTCCAACTTGGCGCTTCGTTGTTGCAACCTGTGTCCCAGGCTTGGGACCCCGGCGACTTTCTGTCTCGTGAGCTTGGCATCTTGTCAGTTTGGCTTGGTCACGTGTGGAGAGACCGTAGCCGGAGTACAATTATGAGCATTTGATTTGTTTTCGGCCCAGAGGGGCGCTTGGCAGTGGCAGGTGTAACCTTGACACTGAGAGCTTGGCATGTGGGTTGCAACATTGCGGCCTTGGCTGTGGGCTCTCGCTGGGACTCGTTCTGCATGATCAGCGCATTGCTTTTTGTCCCGAGAGGGTTTTCGTCTTAGAGACTCCTGCCTGAAGACTCTTGTTTGCGGCCTACTCGGGCCTAGTTTTCTGGGAGGTGGTATATGATCCATAACATGGGTGCCGCAGGGCGACAGAGTGTCACAAGTAGCAGTGGATATATCTATGATGGCATCTCTATGGGGACAGGGTAGCATGAAGCGTCTGCAAGCGTATACACAAACTCTTCAGGCATCTTGCGTTTCTGCGGTGCTGTAGGAGGCCTATGTGAAAAATAACAACGATGCATGTCCGTGGGTGTGTCAGTCTGCTCCGTCATAGCACTGAGTATGTTCTTCGTGTAGATTGGTGTGTGAGTGACCAGGGTGCATGGTGGCACGTGTGTTCTTGTCTGTTGGCTATGTCGTCATGGCATCTCTAACGATGTTGATACTCCGTGGCTGTTGTTTTAGTCGATCTGGTCCATGTCGCAGGTGTCGGCTTGACCAGGGCATGTTAGTGGGCATGCTCCTCGTGCATGTGGGCCACAAACACTTGGTACCTTGTCGTCTGGTAAGGAGGTGAGCGGGTCAAACACCTCTCGCGGGGGGTGCTTGGGCCACGATCTTGTAGGCCAGGGTCTGTATGAGAATGGGGGAAGGGTGTTTTCCCATTTTCCCACTTCAAAAGACATCACAAAAAAATACAAAACTGCCATCTTCAATGCCAAATCTGAGTCATACAACCGTCGAATAGCAGAATCCAAGTCCCACTCAAGGGAACTCTTCTCTATCTTCAAAGAGCTCACACTGCCTCCCACCACTAATGACGAGATCATTAAGGACGAAGCCTGGTACAACAGTATCCAAGCCGCCATGCTTAACAAAATAGACCTCTTACAAAACAAAATTCTTAACCACTACAATACCCTGCCGAAACAGAGTCAGCACTCACAACCTCAATCCTCTAGCAAAACCTTTAACATCCCTAAATTTGCCTTCAACAAAGTCTCGGAACAAGAAGTCCTGGACATTCTGAAACACCTGAAACCATCGACCTGCAAAGGCGATACTTGCCCCCCCCCAAATTAATCAAGGACTGCGCTGAAGAACTTGCCCCACTCATTACTGCATTTATTAATTCCTCATTCTTGACCTTCTCCGTCCCAGACAATCTCAAAGAAGATTGGGTGCGTCCACTTCTAAAAAAGCCAACTCTCGACCCTACGATGCCCAACAACTACAGACCCATAATGACAGTCCCTTTCCTCCTCAAGATTTTAGATAAAGTGCACACAGCCAAATCCAACTATACCTTGAAACAAACTCCATCCTAGGCACCAGACAGTCAGGTTTCCGCAAAGGTCATGTAACAGAGACTGCCCTACTGAACCTAAAAAAACAAATAACTAAGATACTGGACACAGGTAAACCTGCCCTTCTACTTCTCCTTGACCTGTCAGTGGCATTCGACCTAGTGGACCATAAGACCCTCACATCACACCTTTCCCACCATGCACATTTCTCTGACAAGCCACCTCCTGGATAACATCATTTCTAGACGGGAGGGCCATGAAAGTCTTTTCTAACACCCCCAACGCCACACCTTCCACAATACACTGCGGTGTCCCACAAGGCTCTTGTACAGCACCTACACTGTACAACCTATTCACCAAACCTTTGTTCGATAAGCTGGATGCACTTGGGATTGCCTACACCAACTACGCAGACGACACCCAAGTGCTCCTCCCTCTAACTGGCTCATACCACTCAGACGCCCTAGCCCTTAAACATATATACGCCACCTTTCAAGCCTGGATGGCCACTAACGGCCTATGTCTTAACGGGGATAAGACTGAGATCCTGATACTCGGCCAAAAAAAACACTGGCTAAACTAGATAGTCTCTATGCCAACTTCAACATCGACAACTGCATTATTCCAGTCCTATCTCCGGTGAAAACGCTAGAGGTCTACATTGATGCAACTTTGTCCATGGACAAACAAGTCAGTGTCATTGTCTCCGCATCTGTACTAAGCACCAAATTCATCAACGCCATCAAACCATTCCTCACCAAAGAAAACTGTCTCTCAATAGCAAGAGCTACCATAGGCGGTAAACTTGATTATTGTGACGCACTCCGAGCCGGCACCTCTGAGAAAAACCTAAACAAACTGCAGGTCACCCAAAACAACGCTCTGAGAGCAGCCTTAAGCATCTCCAAAAGGGAATACATCTCACTTGCAAGACAATGCGTTCACTGGCTCCCTGTCAAAGAACGCATCACCTTCAAGGTTCTGACTACTACCTACAAATGTATCCATCAAACTGCACCATCTTACCTCTCAGACACCATCCTCAGTCCGACTTCATCCAGACTGACGAGACTGTGGTACACCAACCAATTCACTGTACCCCGCATCAACAAGACCACAGCAGGTGGGCGGGGTTTCCCCTACATAGCACCTAGACTCTGGAACAAAATCCCCCATGCTCTAAGAGCAGAGTGCTCCCTGTTGGCGTTCAGAAAAAAACTCAAATCCTCTCTCTTTAACTAAACCTCCTCTACCGACAGCCAACTTACACATACTGCAAATGCTGCTTTTGTATAACACTGAATGCTGTGCTGTTTTTCTTATGTTGTAACTAAATTGCGCTAATTCTGTAACCAGCGCCACGATGCCTCAGGGCTGTTTCTGTGCGCTTAACAAATACGAATAAATAAATAAATAAATACCCATGTGAGCAGTTTTAAACTTGCTTCCCATTCTTTGAGGCAGTTGCCGTTATCTTTTTGTTCTACTTCTACTGGAACTGTTAGGAGCACATGGGATTTGCCCCCAACCATTCCCTCAGCTGTATCGATTCGTCCATATACTTTTTATTTTTTTTAAACCTTTATTTGATTTGGCAATTTAACTAGTACAACAGAGAGTATATAGCGTCTCATAGATAGTATATATGCATAGGAATCGCAATGACATCTTATACCAGTTTACATCACATATATGATTCAACAAACTTTGTTATTAAAGAGTCAATTGTAGGTTACAGCAGTTGTACTTTCAACCGCCAGTTACATTTCGGGCAAGATAAGAGCAGTAGTCTACCCAGATGTCATGGGTCTGGCTGCGGCAGAGATGGTGTGGGCGGTGTCCAATCAAAGGATCTAAAACAAAAGGATTGAATACAATAGGGTCGAGTCGATAGGACCGAAAAAAAGGGTTGAATGCCTTTTTTTAAATGTATTTTTTTTTGGGTTTCCGTATAGGGAAAAAAAGTGTTTTTTACACCAAATACGATGGTTTGGGGGGGGGGGGCCCAAAAAAATAAAAAAAATATTAAACCTTTTTGTTTTCGGTCCATTTGATTCGACCCTATTGCATTTCGATCCTTTAGATTCGATCCTTTGACCTATAACCGGTGTGGGCATATTGCTCTTCATTCTCCTGTGCCCAGGATAGTGCAAGCAGCCATTCTTTCTCTCTTGTGGTGTTTCTATTCTTCCAGTTCAGAAGTATGGTTCTTTTGGCAATCATGCATCCCATGTTAACAAATGCTCTATGACTTTTGCTCAGAATATTAGTCCACCAACCAAATAGTGCTCCGAGTGGGTGCTTCTCCATCGGGGTTCCCACCATGTCAGACATGATGTTGAGAATTCTACTCCAGAAAGCTTCCAGTTGAGGACACCCCCAAAGCATGTGTAGGTGATCTGCTGATGCACAGTGGCATCTGGGGCAGTACTGCTCTGTTGGTGCTGACATTTTGGAAAGCCTAGCGGTTGTATAGTATAGTCTGTGTAGTATTTTAAACTGCATGAATTTAAACCTGAAGTTAAGAGGAAACCCTCCTAGTGTGAGTGCACATGTGCGACCATTGGGTGTCAGTAAGTTCCACTTCCATTTTTTTGGACCAATGTGCACGTGCTCGTGGGCAAGGGAGTGTCATATTTTCCAATATCATTCTGTATAGGGTAGATAGAATGTGTCTACATTCACCTGAGTTTGCTATGTACGCCGGTATGAGTGTCTTGGCATGTTCACTGGGGTAATCCGCCCATCTGGACGACACGCTGAGTGGATTCTATAATATTGGAACCTTTCTCCTCCTGTACCCTCATGTCCGGGCCTCCAGGTCTCCGGAGCGATGAATTTCCCACTCGGGAACAGATCTGCCAGTGCCCTGTATCCCAACCCCTCCCAGTTTACATGGATTGCCTTGTCCCGCAGTGGTTTTAGTCCAAGGAAGTTCCAGAGTGGAAGCCACCGGTAGAATGGGAGGTCGCCCCTATAAGGGTAAAAATTAAGCGCCATGCTCTCATTGTAGTGGAGACCGGGTGCATTGGAGAGTCGTCCCTATACTGCCGGTCAAGTACTAGTGTCTTCATGTCAGTGCGTCCTGCGGCAAGTGATTCCAACTTGACATCTGGAGGTCGTCGCTCCGTAATATACCAATATGTTGTGAATTGCGCCTGGGAGGCCATGCAATAGAGTTCCAGCTGAGGTGCTGAGAATCCACCCTTCTCATATTGTGAAAACCGAATTTTGTCTATCATGAGTTATTATGAAAGAAGCCATTATACATGCATTTATGCATTCATTTCCAGTGCATTCGTTTTTGCATTAATTCTGCATTCACCTAGAATAGGCCATGTGAGCACAAGGTCCATGTTAAGCTATAATGGTTCCAATTTGCTGACAGCCTTGCATTTATATGTAATTATGTATACTGGTCATATTAGTATAGTGCTTAGAGTGTTTCTAGGAGCTAGACAAAAAGCTGCTCTGTCTCTGGCATTATGAATGGGTTTCGCTGTGTGCGTGAAGATTTGTTGATGTAGAGTGTGAGGGGTGGAATGATAACAATTGTCTTTGCCAGTAGCTACTTGGCCTAATAGAGATGGCCTTGGCTGGCAGAGCTGGAGGCGAGAGGGATATGTTCTTCGCTGAATAGGGGAACTAATGTTTTGGTTCTGCAGACAAGACTGCTGTCTTGTGTAAAATTAACAATACGATGTCCTGTCCCTAGAATGTTAGAAAGAGACATGTCACTGTGACTGGTACAGTCCCTGCCATAACAAATGTCTGCACGCACGAAGTATAGACGTGTACGTGGGCAGACAAGCTGTCTCCTATGAAAATGCTTACTGTGCAGTGAGAGTGCATCATTGCAATGTATAACTGTGGGGGTCTCTGATGAGTAGATTCAGACTAGCATCTGTCTGGCTGTCTGTCAGGAGAGCAGGAGTTCGGCATTAGGAGAGAGCAGCAGACGACTCAATAGATCAGAGGGGAGTCTCTTTCTGTCTCTTGGATGAGTGAGGTCTCTGATGGGTGGGAGTCATGATGTTTGTGGCTGGGAGAACTGCTGTTAGAGAGAGCTAGTGGGAAGAGGAGCCGTCTCATTATTAGGAGCTTGTGTGTGGACAAGGAAATGCCGAGAACCGGTAGGGGTATTGCTATTATGCTAGAGATACAGTAGCATAGCTCAGCTGGTCTGAGAGCTTGTTGCAAGGAGACATGCCGGAAGGGCTGGGGAAGTTGCATAGCTTGCACATATGCTTAAGGAGTGCTGATTTTGCTCGCTTATGTAGTAATTTGCTGTGATTAGTGTCATGCAATGCATGAATAAAGTGCATTATGTTATGAATTGAACCGATTTCTGTGTCTCTTTTGTGTCTCTTTTCATGGTTTGTTTGTTTGTTCCATAGCACAGCAATTTTTCTGCAGTTTCTCAGATGAATCTCAGTAACACAGTGCACCATTATTTTTCAGTTTTCTCATGTGAAGGAGGTCTCTCCCTCTATTGAATTGCCCCTGGGAGGCCACACAATAGAGTTCCAGATGAGGCGCCGAGAATCCACCCTTCTCATATGGGAATGTTAGTTCCACCCATTTCTTTCAAACCGCACTGGCATGCCACAAGAATTGAGTGAGGAGAGAGTGCAACTTGGTGAAGTACTGCTTCCCAGGCCATGTTGGAACATTAGCGAAAATGTAAAGTAATTTGGACAATAGTGTCATTTTGATTAGGGAAAGTTTAGTGACAGTGGAGAGCGGGAGAGATTGACATCTCTTTATTTTGTTTTCAACTACTGCTGTGGCAGCTTCGTAGTTGTCTTGCAGTAATGTGGTACGTGTCCTGGATATCATCACCCCCAAGTATTTGATGTGGTCGAATGACCACCACACAGGGTAGGGTCCACGATATTCTTGGGTGCTATCCGTGAGTGAAAATATTTTAGATTTGGAGAGATTAATTGTAAAACTGGAGAATTCACCAATGTGTTTAATATCGTGTAGAATGGGATCAAGATTTATGTGTGGGTCACGGACATAGAGCAGCACGTCATCAGCATATAGAGATATTATCTCTGGTGGGCCCATCAGGCGGATTCCACGTTGTCTGTGGTGCTCTCTGATAAAGTCAGCCATGGGCTCGATGGATAGAGCAAACAAGATGGAGGATAGAGGGCAGCCCTGGCGGTTGCCTCTGCCCAGCTAAAATTGCTTGGACACAGAGGAGTTAACGAACACTTAGCTAATGGTTGTGTATACAGAAGTTTGATATATCGTATCATGTTTGGACCTATCCCCATCTTTTCCAGAGCCACCCACAAGAATTCCCACGTCACCATATCGAAAGTTTTTTGTGCATCAATGGTTACTGCCACTGCCTGTGCCAAGGGGTCCATTCTAGTCATGACATTGAATAGTCGCCTAATATTAAGCAATGTGGATCTTCCGGGGATGAGCCCAGCTTGGTCAGGATGGATCAAGTGCGGCGGCAGGGGAAGTAGGAGGTTAGCCAGTACTTTAGCAAATCTTTTGGTATCGTAGTTCATAAGTGATAGAGGCCTGTAGGAGCTGCACTGATTACTAGGCTTGTCTTGTTTGAAGAGTAACGTGGTCACAGCCTCCCGAATTGAGTCTGGGAGCAGCGAATCTCACAAGGACTCATCCCACACATTAAGGAGAATAGGGGCTATTACTGCCACGTATTCCCAGTAAAATTCCACAGTGAGGCCATCTAGTCCAGGAGCCTTCCCCTTGGGGAAGTTAGAAATGACTGTCATGATTTCTTCAAGCATGATAGGTTTATCGAGCGCCAGCCTGTTTTTGGAGTTAAGGCGTGACAATGGGATGCCCTCCAATAGTGCATGCATGGCCTGGTTGCCTCGGGCAGCTCTGCAGTGTATAGATTGCTGTAGAAGTCTTGAAACACCCCCACCAATTCAGCATCTGTCCACTTGACGTTGCCCTCTACATCAAGGATGGAGTTTACCTGGGAGAACCCTCTTTCTGACTGCACCAGTCTCGATAATGTTTTCCTGTGTCTGTCTCCTTCCACATACATTCTGGCCGCCTGTGGATGAGTGAAGTAGCGCACCTACCTCATAGCATGTACCTCAAATGCTTCACGTTCATAACGTATTTGCAATAGTGTTTGGGGGCAAGGGGACTGGGAATATACAGTTTTGAGCCACTTGAGGGTAATTTCAGATTACTCTAAGTCGCTCTGTATGCATTTAAGAACCCCAGCTTCCCTGGATATCACCATCCCTCTAATATAGACCTTAAATGCTTGCCACCTACCGCTGTGGGAGGTTGATCCTGCCTCATTGCAAGCGAAGAAGTTATCGATGTCAGTCTTTATCTCCGCCCGGAACACTATGTCCACCAGTGCAGCCTATTTGAACCTCCAAGTGCAGCTGTTATGCCTGCCCCAGATCAGTAGCGTCAGGGACACCGGGGAGTGATCTGACAGTGTACGAGGTCTAATATCATGTCCATAACTTTTCCCATCAGTGAGCCGGTAATCAAGAACATCTCTATACGAGATGACATATCATTCCCAGAAGAGTAGAAAGTATAGTCCCTTGTATGGGGGTGCGTTATACGCCATGGATCACATAAGCCCAGTGTCTGTATGAGGGAGAGCGCGATGAGCGGCTCTGGGTTAGTGTCTGGGTGTAGGATTTGTTTTGTCGAGCGATCGATCTAGTATCAGGTTCATGTCTACCACCGGTCCCCAAATCAAAGGTATACCGACGTATGTAGATAGCAGCCTCTCAAAACAGTTGAAAAACTCTGGGGAGTCAATATTGTACCTTTCTCTCTACAAATCTTAGGTTCTTATGTATAAGTGTCATGACACCTCTGGATTTGGACAAGAAGTAAGTGACAAATCTGTTTTACCTCAGGTGGGGGACATTCTGCGACAAGCACCCTCCTTGGCATGTGTTTATTGTAAGAACAGCACATTTGCTTTGCGTCGCTGTACATAGGACATTATCTTGTGCATCTTAATAAAGTTACAAAGCCCCCGACATTCCAGCTCTGTATTTGTTGCTGCTGTGCCATAATCAATGCATCTCTTACTTGTTTGCCCAATGTGAAGTATTAGACCAGTATGTTATGTATTGTGAGGTCGACCCACCTGAGTATTAAATTGCCAATATTTTTGAGGTTTTCTCCCTCTGCTACCAAGAAATGCGCAACGGGCACTCAAACTTCTTCCGGGTCGTATCTGGATAATGCCTATGACGGATCAGAACATACGAAGCACGCACCATCAATCAGGTTGGTTTCCTTCAGTCGGATCAACATCTGGATTATCCATGGGTGTCAGTGCTTCTATAAATTTCACAGCCTCACTCGGGGCCATGAAGAAGTAGAGTTTGCCCCGAAAGTGGAGCTTTAGACGTGCGGGGAATAACATAGCGTATTGGACGTTCCGCTCCCTGAGCATCTTCTTCACACCGAATAATTGGTGACGTTCCTGCTGCACTCAGGTAGTTGAAATCGGGGAAGATCCAGATGGTCTGGGAGCCCATCCTCATTTCTATTTTTTTCTCCTGCTAGTCAGAGAAGATGATCTCTATCCCGATAATTCAATATCTTTGTGATTATAGGCCTAGGGAAGCCTCCTGGTTTGGGCCGGGGAACCAGAGCGTAGTGGGCTCTTTCCACTGCAAAGAAGGGGGAGAGGTCTGGGCTCCCTAGTAGGTCTTTGAGTACGTTCTAGATGGCCAGTTCCATTTTCCTTGTAAGTGCATCTTCAGGGACCCCGACCATCTGAATATTGTTTCTTCGTGAGCCGAACTCGAGGTCGTCGCACTGATTTTTGATGTACTTCATGTCCCTGGTCAGGGTGGCAACAGTGTCTTAGAGGGTATGCAAGCTGTTTTCGTTGGCCCCTATTCTGGTGTTAGTTCACGTAATCCGGGCCCCCTCGTGGGCCAATTGGGATCTCATTGATGCCACAATCGCAGTGATATCATCAAGTATCTCATGTACGGCCGCAAAATCTTTCGCCATAGCCTCCATCATGCTGGTTAGATCAGGTGTGGAGGGCGGAGCAGGATTGGATAAGGGGGGTTCCAATTGGGCTGGGGCTGACTGCCCCAGTTCAGTTCTGGGAGTAGACATTGTGAATTTATCCATGGCTCAGACTTTTTTTCCACCCCCAGCACCTTTGGTCATGACTAGTGCTCAGTTCGTTATTCAGCAAGCCCGTCGGTAGTATGGCGGAGGACCCAAGTCGGAGCATAAGCTATAGTTCCTCAATTCCTGGCCCACCCTAGCAGATGAAAGCTGCTGTCACAGGGCCGAAAGAGATGCTTCATGAGAGCTGGGGTGGACCTTCACGTGCTCAGCGGTGCACTAACAGGGTGATGCCAGCTTCCCCCCTCCTGGGTCAAGTCAATGCTGTAGAGCCATAGAATGTATCGGGGGGGGGGCAGAGCCGCAAATAGCATCCCATATAGCATCCCCTTGTCACAAGGTCTCTGGGTTGTGGTGCAGATATTTAAGAGCTTCCCCCTGTGATCAGTGCTCTCCTTCTGAGCTAGTGGATCCAGTGTGTAGGGGGAGCAGTGCTAGGGCAGCCCCAGTGACCTCTGGTGCTGTGATTCCACTATGGTTCCACTATCATCCAGGTCTCCCCCACGTGCGTTTGTGCACGTATTATGCTTTCATTGCTGCAGCAGGGGTGGAGTGGAGCGGGTTCCCCGTGTGTCTTGTAAGAGTAGATGGCAAATTAGAGGAGCCTTTGTATTCACCCTTCCAATGGGATGCCAGCACATTGTCACTCCACCTAGCGCGGGCCTGTCCAGCACTGCACGACAGGGGGCCCTCCCTGTCACTATATGGAAAGGAAATTGTGGTTTGGGAGCTCAGGTGCTTGGCTCAGTGGATGTGTCACTTAGCCGTAGTGCATCAGCTGCACAGGTAAGGGTGCTGCAGTTAAATACCGCTCAGCGAGTACTCTATGTGCAGGATCGGCCTGGATATGGATGCTTCTATGTTGTGTGATGTGGGATGAGGGCGCCTCACCTTCTGTATGTGGTGATGAGCTGCGCTCCAGTTTGCCTCTGCCGGCTCACACTCTACAAAATAGGGCCCCCTTAAACCTAGTTTTGAACCAATGCCGGACAAAAGTTTGCAAGAAACACAGAGTCCTCAGTATAAAGTAGTTGTTGCTTTAATAATTTAGAGTTTGTATCCAGTGTGTTGTCTTCCTCAATCTTCTTTGACCTTTCCCACCGGGATTGCAGCTGTTGAGAGATAAAAGAGGCACAAGCTATCATTGGAGCTAAGTAATCATGCATCTCATCTCCTAAAACAACAACAGAACTATGGTCAGCTCTCTAGTGGGTGGAGCAAGTGGAAGTCGCATGCGTCGCCCTGTCACCACCTCATGAGGGGTTAAGTGGTGATCGGATCCAGGCTAATTGCACAATGCAAACAAAGCTAAGGGCAGGCAATGAAGCCATCCCTTTTTCAATGTGGCTTTGATTTTGGCTATTTTCTCTTTTAATAGGCCATTGAGACGCTCGCATATTCCATTCACCTGCAGGTAATATGCACAGGAAAACTTGTGCTTAATCCCCAGTAGACCTGTTATATGCTCAAAGGTCTAATTGACAAAATGGGGTCCATTGTCAGATCGCATGACCTTACACACACCCCATTATGGGAACACCGCTCTGACGAGGAATTGTGCGGCTCGGAGAGCATCGGGGTATGAACACAGACCAGCTTTGATCAAGCAGTAAAAAGGACATACGACCTACTATCATGTAGCGGTAGCCATGGCAGACTTGGATCATGTCTACATAATCTACATGGAGATGTTGGAAAGGCCCAATGGAGCAGGGTATTGCTCCTCACACTACATGCAAAGTATGACCTGTGTTATAATTTTTACAGATAGTACAATCTTTCATGAATGCTGGTATATGCTTAGCCATATTTGGACAAAACCACTCTTCCCCCAATGTGTGCGGCAAGTACGTACCTACTTAAGTGAGTGGGATGATGCAACTGCTTGAGTGCAATTTGCAACAATGCTATTGGGATCACTAGCTTGCCTGTACTCTCCAGTCACCATAACACGTCTGTAGGAGACATCGAACAACCCCTCTGTACCAATTATTCCTTTTCCTCCACTGGTGCTTTTCCCTATAACTCCATTATCTGCATGACAGTTAGTGTAAGGAAGGCATGGCAACAAAGAAAGACAGAAACAAGTGATCACAGTTCAAGGGTGTTTATTTAAACTGAAAGACGGGTGTGATAAATGCCTAATTTAAATCTAAATCTAAGATGGGAGAAAGTTATGACCATCAAATAACAATAATACAGTCTTAGTCAAACAGAAAGGGCCTATACTAAACAAACCTATTGCCAATCCTTCACAAAATGATAGTGTGGATGTGATGCCCAGGGTCTCCCTTCCCCATGGTTTTAGCACGGGACATGGCGGGACTCTTCATCACTGCACACTCCTGGGCTTCTCTGGATTGAGTTTACAGTTCCTTTTCTCAATATCAGGGCCTTCTGTGCCCAAGTTTCTTCTCATGCAAAGTCTCTTGCTTCAGTAGGCCTGATATGCCAAAACAACAGTTCCTTCTACTATCTCCCTATCAGGCGATTACTCTTCACCCTAGGGTCCCCCTCAGCAGGGCTCTGTTCCTTCTCTCAGCATTAACCTCCAAAAGCACTTGCCAATTCAAACAAAGACTTCTGAAGGGCGATCATGTCTCGCTGGGTCACTCTGTTATTCTATGGCAAATGTGTGCTTTACAGTATCACAGTTCGCACAGTGTTCCCCTCAGACGGGCGCAAACACCAGTTTCACAAATCCCTCAGTCGGGTTCTAACTTTCACACTCGATAATGGTTTCTGCAACGTGTCAAAGACTTTGAATTGTACAATGGGTTTGGCTTCACCCTTGTATGGCCACTTCGACACCTCATGCTGGCCACCCCTATGGTCTTTTGGTACTTGTAGTTTCAACAATCCTCGTTCACTGTGGTCTTTTTGTTCAGGAGAGGGGTACCAGCCAGAGACCTTCGAATAAGCGCTCTATCTGAGGTACCAAGTCGTTCACAAAAAGACCTCTGTCTATTAATCTTCTTCTTTCATATATAATGTTGCCACTGCAACATTGAGCCTAACAAAATCTGGTCCGCTATCAGTTTTTCCGATTTACCGGCTGTGCTGAACTCACTGGCATTTGTTTTGCCACTGGAGTCAAAGACGGTACCACAATGACCACCACGTCTGGCTATCAGTGCGGGAGGGTCCCATGTACCGTTGACATCCGTCACACCATTCACCAATTGCGAATCCTGGTGTTATGTTTCCTTTATCAGAGGCTTTGCGGTCTGGTTTGAAAAGGGCAAGGGCAATTCCTTCCTTGTTGTCCTTTCAGTTTTCAACATTTTTCTCCTCTGTTTGAACTGCAGTCCCGGAATAGCTGCTTCCTCGTGCTGTCGACATTGCTCAGAGTGTGCTCTTGTGCTCCATCTTTTATCCCTATGGGAAAGTGAAAGGGCAGTCAGGTTTGTGTGTAGTTATTGGCAATTGCCTGACTTTGCATGCACTGTGTGTTGGGACAGGTCAGGTAAACGGCTCTGGTGTCAGTCCGATGTCGCTCACGGCATGGTAATGTGTTTGTGTCAGGAAAGGGGAGGTAGTGTTATTTTATTGGCAATTTGATTGAGTACAGCAGATTACATTTGGAAACAGGTCTAGGCAATTTATACACAGATAATTACATATCGTCGTATTTTTGTAACACAGCCAGTGTAACCAGCACAAATGATATTGCAATGTCTGTTGTTCGTTGCGGCCAACCCCACAACCTATTCATCTGTGGTCGTAACAACAGCCAAGTAGGCATGAAACTCAGACCACATGTCCCTGGGCCTGGATGTTAGGGGCAATGTGCTCACATATAGTTCATCATTATCTTGAGTCCAGGTTAGAGCCACCATCCACTCTTGCACTTTGGGCAGGCTTTTATCTTTCCATTTGAGCAGAATGCATCTCTTGGCCATCATGCAATGCATATTTACAAATGCCCGATTTCTCTTGCTCGGCAGATCTGCCCATATTCCAAACAGTACTCCGAGCGGGGAATGCTCCAGTGGAACACTTACCACCCTGGCAAATGTATCCAAGACTTTGCTCCAAAAATCTTTTAAAGCAGCCACATCCCCAGAACATATGTAAGTGATCCACCTGGGCAGACCTGAGTCGATGCCCCATTTCCACTCCCCGAAGACCCCCTCATCCAGGTGATCCTCCCACACTGGTCCACTCCCAGGAACTGGATCCAATAGCGAGGGCTGTGTCCTGGCCATCTGGATGATAGATCCCTGGGCACGCGTATATGTGTGTTAGATGAAGTATCCTGGAGAAGTCCTCCCCCTTCATGTGTGCTTTGCAATTCACAACAGCTATGGCTGATGCGAGTTGTAGCGCATCTAAGAGTCTGCCCAATAGGGGTACGTGCTGCACTGGTGTGCCGTCAGGCCGTCGGAAGCGCCTACTCTGCCATTGTGACAGTCCAGAGTGTACTATAGACATCCCATATGCTGAATCGGAAACACACTGTAACCTCCTCGTCCTTGTGTGAAAAACATGAAGGCAATTTTGCATTTGCTACTATTTCAGCAGTCCCATCTGACTTCATTTTCACAACTGATGTCCCAGTATGTCTTTCTCCCGTCGTCTGGTCTACAGTTGAGGACCCGTCCAAAAAAAACACCATCCTCCCTCACATGGACATTCTCCCCCTATTTAGGGATATAATCATATTGTCCATGTGCATAGTACAGTCATGCACATAGTCTTCCTCCACCACTGGTCCAGCTATAAATGTTTCTGGGTTTACACTTCTACATCGCACTACCTTTATTGCTGGATTCGAGATAATCACCTCGTATACAGATGCTGTCTAGATAGTCAATGTGCTTTTGGGATTTTCGTGAATTGCAAAGAGGGTATGCGCCACGTAAAGTGATACTCGCTGACCTTTGCACTGCGAATGCGGCAGCAGCCATCGTTTCTTCACAAGGATAATGTCCTCTCATCTCAGGGTCTAAACGTCCACTTTAGTAGGCCATGGGCTTGTCTCCTAAGGTTGTCTTTTGTGTGAGCACTGCAGCCATCACTACTCTGTTGGGGTGTGAGAACAAATAGAATTTGTCATTGTAATTGGGTATCCCTAACACTGTAGCTGTGCATATTGCTTTCTTCAGCTCCTCGAATGTTTCAGACATTTTGTGTGTCCATGATAGGTACCGTCCACCCATCTGTGCCTCATGGAGCCCGCTTAATAGAGGTCTTGTCTATGTGCTGAAATCGAATCCCCAAGTTCTGCAATAATAACAGAGGCACAAGAATTGCTGCATCTCCCTCACCATCTGTGGCAGCAGCGTTCTGAAGATTGCCTCCCCCCTTTTGGAGTTACCTTTTCGGCCTTCCTGTAATATCAACTGTCCAATGTACACCACCACCTCCTAGAAATACTGTTGTGCCGCCTGGTCCAACTTGTGACCCTTGTCTACTAATACTGTCAATATGTGTACAGAGTCATTTAGGCACTGCTCTTCGGACCTGCTGCAAATCAAAATGTTGTCTACGTACTGAATGGCAGTACTCTCCATCTGTATGCTTCTGAGGTCCATTTGGAGGACCCTATTAAAGATAGGTGATTCACAGTACCCCTGTGGTAATTTTGTGTGTTTCCACCTCCGGTTTCTATATAGGAAGAATGGCAAGTCATGTGACTCCTCGTGGAGTGGTATAGAAAAGAAGGCGTTCTTCAAATCTATTACTGTGAAATGGGTAGCTTCCGGCAGAACGCTACATAAAATTGTTGCAGGATTGGGAAGTAACGGAAATTCTGCCTCAACAATTTGGTTATGGGGATGTACATTTTAGATAAAACGTCACAATCCTCCAGTCGCCTTCTTCATCGGGTACATAGCAGTATTACACAGAGACTCTTCAGGAACTAGAATGCCTTGCTTTACTAAAGTGGGGATCGTTTCATAAATGCCTTTGTCTGCCTCTCGAGATAGGGGATATTTTCTTGCCCTGGTTAGAATAACCCATTGCATGAGCTTTATTTTGACAGCTCCTACTCCTTTTAACAGACCAACGTCATAGTCCATAGTGCACTGAGTACTCCCACCAGATCTTCCTCGAGAAATGCTTGTGGTGCTTTTTTCAGCAGCACCATGCTCTGCAGCACTTCTCTGTAGTATGTTCTCACCAAATAGGTAATGCTCATAGAAAACACTGTCTCGAGGTCTGAACGATCATCTTGAAACAGTTCCTCATCTGTCAAGTCAGTCAGTCTGTGCTGTAAGTTAGGCATGGTATCAAACAGTAAGACAGACACAAGATATGACAGTTCAAGGGTGTTTATTGAACTTCAACTTGGTTTCATAAATGCCTATCTAATCCTAAATCTAAAGACGGGAGCAAGCTACGACCATCAAATAACAATAACGCAGTCCTAGTCATATCTTGTCAAAATTAAAGGGCCTATACTAATAAACCTATTGCCAATCCTTACTTCTAAATACAAATAGTGTGGGAAACAATGTTATGCAAAGAACAGTGTTCAAGAAGTGTTATGTCAGGATATTTAAGCCGTTGGCTTCTCTTCCCCACGTTTTCAGCACCGGGCAAGGCGGCACACTCGAGTTTAGCACAGTCTATGGCTTCTCTAGCACAAGGGTGCAGTTCATAACTTCAATATCATGGCCTTCTGTGCCAAAGTCTCTTTGCCATTCAAAGTCTCTTTTTCAGAGGGCCTGATGCAACACAACAAACATCAAAGTTTCTTTCTTCTAAGGATTTCACATGTACCCATTCTCGGGTGATTTTTTGTTTGCCCCAGGTCCCCCTCCTCCGGGCTCATACTCGCTTTAACACAAAGCTATCAATTGACCTCCCTCTGCCAGGTTCGGACCAATTGTATCTACTTTACTACAACATTTCTTTACTGTTTCAACATCAAAGACCTTCGACTGTGTGCAGGATTTAACTGGATCTGTCGCAGGAACACTTTGATTCAAAATTCTCTACAACTCTTTCAATTTTCAGTTGGATACCTTACAGAGACCTTCGATTGAGCACAAACGTGGTGGTGGACCGCTCTGTCAAAGGTATTGTATCTTGATTTAAAAGTTCACTCACTCATCAGCAGTTCAACTTTAATTGAATCTTTTATTAAAACATATTTCAAACAATGTTCATTCCAGTGCTCGCCAAACAATATTGCTGCTTGAAACCTTGGCTTCAACACAGACCGGTCTGGTATCAGTCTCCCCAACTCACCGGCTGTGTTTATTTCACTGATGCTGCTTTGTTCGTGGAGCCAAGGACAGTACCACAGCAGCTGGTGATTCTCCCCGCCTTGATAATTGACACAAGAGGGTCCCAGGTATCTCCGACACACAATGCAGGATTCTTCAGCCTGTTTTCCTGGTCTTACACCTTCCGATCTTGAGTGCTCATGAAAGCAACTGTTCCTTGTCGAAAAGGTCAAGGGAACTTCCCTCCTTGCAAACCCCTTCCGTCTTTCTTCTCTCATTAAGCTGCCATCTTGAAACTGCTATTTCCTTGTGTGATTTGCCTCGCTCAGAGTGTGCTCTCGTGCTGCGCCTTTTATCTGTGTGGGGAAATTTAATGGAAGTCAGGTGTGTGTGATGGTCAGTAATTGCCTGACCTTGCCGGGCCATTGTATTGGGACACGCCGACTATACGGCACGGGTGTTAGTCCATTTTCTCTCAGTGCGGGCTGTCCGTAAGAAAGTTTTTGTGTTGTAAAGGGGTGCGGGAGGGTAGAGTTCCTAAATAGGATTGGTAGGATGGAGTAAAGGTGTTATAAGGAAGGGGTACCGCATCTCACCATCTGTATCCCACTCCCACAAGACCCCTCGCCCAGGTTATCTTGCCACACTGGTCCACACCAAGGAACTTGGTTCAAAAGCGATGGCCATGACCTGGCTACCTGGATGACAGATCTCCGGGGACGAGTGGGTGAGACACCTTCTAGTTTCTCACAGTGCCCTTCTGCCACTGCAATTACTGTCCTCCATGTTTGTCCTAAGTCATCAGTCCTATGCAATACTCTTTTGTCCCTCACTACAACCACCTCCAATTCTATTGGTATTACCTGTCCTTCCTTCTCATCTAGAGGAACCTATGGCCTGAACAAAAAATTGTTGGGAATGTGTAGCAATTTGCCTTGTATCCCTGGAAAACATGCTATCAGCACTTCCACTCCATATTGGAAAAGTTAAAGGTTTGCTGGCATCCCCCTCTGTACAGTCTGTCCGCGGTATGCCTAAATGAAGTGTGAGAAACCTGAGAGTATTCTTGCACGTAGACCTTGAGAATCCCTTATTCAGGTTGCCAGGGACAGACTGGTGCTCTCAGATCCCAACCCTGGGAGTGGACGAGCAAGGGAGGATCACCTGGGTAAGGGAGCCCGGGGTTATGCTTGAGATAATGCCCCAGGTGAGGCGTGGTATTATGCCGGAGAAAGCGACAAGGAAGACAAGCTTCTTGAAGCTTTTATAGGCTGATCCAACTCAACCTCCCTTCCACCTGAAGAATCTCTGTTTTCCAAATCCGTAGACCCTCTCTATATCTGGTAAATCCCCTAGGGTGCCAAACCCCGGTACATTCAAAAACCACAATTCCCAGAATCCCAGTTTTCTTCATTCTTCTCCACATCACTTTGATTATTCTTTTCCGAACACCCAGTCTAAATTGACTAAACACTATCGTTCCCACAACCCCCCCTGTTCCTTTCACAATATAAATCCTGGTCATTCCTGTCTGTCTAATAAACCCTATCAATCTCACCCTTCTGAGTTTATCAAACCCCCTAGTATGAGGGTTAGAACTCCATAGAACACTGTTTTCCCTTACAAATGTGTAGGATACTTGGAAACTCTACTACTCAACTTTTCCAACACAAACACTTTCCCATTCAATGAAACACAACGGACTAGTACGAAAACTGTTTACCTGACATGTCCCAACCCAAGGGTCAGGAAAAGTCAGGTAATTTACCAGAATCACACACACACACCTGCAGCCCTTTCTTTACCCACAGGGATAAGATAAAAAGGTGGAGCACAAGCACACAAGACAAGGAAGACAGACCACACAACGAGAGAGCTACCTCAGCACAGCAGTTCAAGATGAGGAGAAAGACGGCACAAACCGAGAGTTGGACAAGGAAAGAAGCGACCTTGCCCTTTCCGAGCCAGGCCTGTGAAACCACCAAAGAAGGAATCCTAAGACCGCGAACAATAGCCAGCGTCTGTTGCAGCAGATGTCAGCGGTACACAGGCCTTCCTCTGCCGATAACCAAGCCGGGGAGAGACGCTTTCAACCGTGCTATCGGCCTTGACTCCAGAGACAAGAAAAGCCAAGTGGTTCATCACAGCCGGTGAGTCGAGGGGAGAACAGAGAAGAAAGCGAACTGTGTTGATAAAAAAGTAGCAAACAGCTAATTGAAGAAAGTACAAAGAACTGTTAATATGAGAGGGGAAAACCATCTACAGAAGAGTCAGGCACCACGTGAGTGTTCACTCGAGAAACTCTGGCCGATTACTAGATTATTGAAAATACGGTTACCAAAGGCCTTGGAAGAGGTGCGAGAAAGGGGTCAAAGTGGTCATACAGGGATCTAGTAAAATCCTCTGTACAGTCAAAGTCTTTGACCAGTAGATGATTGTAAAACTAAGGGAAGTGAATCCTGCATCGTAAAAACTTGTTCAAGGAATTATGTGATTGGCAATGTTGGCAAGAGTGAACCCGACGGAGGGATGTCGATAAAAAGGGGGCAAAGCCTAAAGTCCCAAAAAACAGTGTGTTGACAAGAGGGAACCTGGCAGAGGGATGTTAACAGTGAACTGTATAAAAAGACATTAATATTTGTAAGGGCCATGAAATTGAATTGACAAAAGCCATAGTGAACCCGACGAAGGGAGGCAAACATTCTAGACGGATCTGAGCCCGGAAGAGGGGGATCCAGGGGTAAAAAGCCTCCATCCACCGGAAAGGGCTGTAGTGAACCCGACGGAGGGAAGGCAGACTTCACGGAGGGTCTGAGACCGAAAGAGGGGGAACCAGGGGTGATAAGCCATCACCCCACCAACACATGAAGTACAACAGAGAACTCTTTTGAATATAAGCCAGGGTTAACCCGACAGACGGAGGATGAGATCCGAGAGGAGTCTGAGATCGGAAGAGTGGGACCTAAGGGTGAAGAATTATAACCCTAAGTACAATCAGGAAAGAACCTTTGTTTATTATTTTGAGCTGATCAGGCCCTCAGAAGCAAGAAACCTTCACTACTGAAGGTCCTGACATTGTGGAATCTGATAAAATGAGATGCCTGGGATTGTTATCATTAGAGAATCAGTACTCTTTGTTAGAGAACCACTACCCATTATTACCCATAATTAGAGAACCATTACTCATTGTTACCCAGTATTATCCCATTAGGACTGATTGCATCATGTTTAGTTATCCATTATTGTATCATGTTTAGTTGTGAGTAGTACATGAAGAAGTACCATCATTATATTATCCACATTATTAGACTGCCACTTTTCTATCCATTAGCCATTTGCAATAGAATGACACTTGCACTGTCATATTTGAAGTGCCATGTAGGGCTTTAGAGACACAGTATATTTGCATCATGACATGTAGAGAATGATTTGCTATGCATCTATGTTTGCAGTGTAGCGCTTAGGCTGAGAGGAGAAACGTATTGTTTGCACTAGAGAGAACGAATGAGGCCTGGAAATGACAAACTGTCATATTTGAAAAATGCCATGAAGAGCCATTTAGTATGATGACACATTGTTATGCTTTGTAGTTACACATTTAGAGTTATGTTTGACACGCATGTATGTATGTAGAGTGTGCACTTAGAATGAGTTTGTATGTAGTTAGCGCTTGCATTGCGAGAAGAATAGAGAAACGCTAGGAAGCATTTAGCTAGCATTTGAATCCATTTCTGATGGAGACACACAGAAGTTATTTGTGCCGTGGTGTGTGAAGATTGTTTTGAGTTAACAGTGTACAAGCATTTGTAAACATTGGCAGGCACAGACAGATAACACAAACCCTAGTCCGAGTGGGGAGAGCGAAGGAAGCTAATCAGCATAGCATTGTTGGTGTGCCGCGGAGGCAGCAAAGGTTGGGGCCCTGGAGGGAGCGACATGGGGAGATGGGAGAAGGTATTTTTGCATGAGGAGAGATGGCCTATTCTCTGACAGAGAGAGGCAGAGAGATGCCAACAGTGGAGTGAATGGAGAATAGATGGAATTAGATGGTGTTTTGCACCGCACACAAGGCCAAATCAGAGATATGATGTCCTATGTCAGATTGACACAGCACACGTAGTGACTAGAACACGAAAGAACATAACACAGACTGACAGGCATTTGCTAAACGCTGACAGACAGAGACATTGTTAGCTTAGAGAATGCGAGTAACCATGGGGGACGAAAGTATAACGTCATTGGAAGAGTATAACCAAGGGGGAGAGCGGACTAGCTGGAGTTAGTTGCTGAGGAGATGGTGATTGATGAAGTTCGATGAGGGAGAGGTGTCTTGGTGCAGCAGAACCTGATGAGGCCTTGATGAGATCGATCTGGCAGAGAGAGAGACCGAGGCCCGGCTCTGAATGACTGGCTGAATGACAAAGACAGAGCTGGAGAGGAGAGAGAGATGTCAAATGGGAAGTATGGTTTAAACTGATTGATTAGAACAGTCACTCACACAAAGAGGGTGAAGGGGAAATCAGACAGGGATTGTTTAGAGAGAGAGTGTGAAGTATGGTGTGGATTGGTGTGGATTGATCCTGCATGAAGGAGAGACGCTTGCATTAGACTGCATTAGAATCGCAGGCTTGCATTACAGGCTTGTATTAGAGACATGAAAGGCTTATAGTTATTGCATGGTAGATTTGCATCAGAAGCATAAAAAGTGCAAATTTGATATTGGCTTGAGTTTTAGGATGCCTGCATTATGCTTTGCTGTGCATAAATAAATGTATTCCATTGTTATAATTGAATTGATTCATGTGTTTTCTTTGTGTCTTATGTTATTTGTGTCCACAGTAGTAAGATAGGAGTATGTTGGTATGTTGTTAGAAGTAATCTAGGAGTAACACAGTGCACATAGGGTCTGAGATACTAAAACGAGGGGGGGGTATAGTGATCCACATCCCCCCTAGGAGATTGTCTAAGATTGTCTAGACCGGTGCATGGTGGCCCAGGAGAGGCTACTAGACCGTGATTAGGATTTGGTTTTCAGACTAACAAATGGAGGGGCACCCGGATCTTCACTAATGCTGACTGATAACATGGATTGCAGCTGGCTTGTTGGTACACATATCGGTTTTGCGGCAGTCGAAGTTTGAACATCGTGTCCAACTGTGTTTTGTTTTTTCTGTTAGTTCGTCATGGGAATATAGATTTTTATGTTTCATGTTTTGTCTGTCTTGGGGATGTTATGAAATGATTTAGCACATGCTTTGTCCACAATTTTGTTTGCTGTGGGAAGGGGAACATAATTGTCTGACTGACCTTTGAATCTGGAAATTTGGTTGATATTGATCCAGAGTAGCTCTGGCAATAATTTGGTTGAAATGTACATTTACTTGACCGAGCGAGAGAAACATTTTTTTTTTTCTTGAAGACGCTTGTGGTACTTTGTTTGGAAATCCACGGAGACTGACAATTTTTGGTGAAATTTGAACTTTGTTTTGGTTGAAAATTTGTGTACACATTTTTGGCAAGATTACCGTAGATTAGAACCTGCTTGTTTGGGAGAAGTCTTGCAACTTGTTTTATTGTAACTCACAGAAGTGTTGTGAGAATGGTTGAAGAGAAATAAACTGCAGAATGAGTTCATTTCTTAGTGACCTGAAGGCAATAAGAAATCGTCTCAGAAATATGCTTGAGGCCTGGGACAAGTCACAGGGACCAACTGTATTGATAGTGAAAAGTGACATAGCTATAACAGAGAGGAGCCCATATATTGGCGATTTGCATTCAGTAATATATCGTCTCAGACATGTGATTGAAAACTGGGAAAATGTCCCAGTAGCAGCAGCAGAATCAGACCCATTGAAATCCATTTCATCAGCAGTGATGGGCAGGAACATGGTTCCTAGAGTAATGCATATTGTTCATGGGGAGAAAGAGTTACCTCAGAATAATATAGAGATATAGTGCATTTCTGATAGACATGGAGAAAATGCATAGAGGGTTTGCCTATGAAGATTTGAGGTATTGTGAAACTGTATCATTGAAGACACCTTTGCATGAAAAAAGTTATGTGCATGAAGGTAGTTATGTGAGGATCTTTGATTTGAATAGAAATAATGACAGTTTTTGCAGCAGTGGTAACACCAGTATTTTGCCTACGTTTTCAAGTGAAAAAAAATATTGTCTAATGACATAGATAATTTGATAGCATTGAAGGAGAATGTGAATCGCGCTGTTCGTGCTAAAATTGGATGTTTTGAAACTTTGCATGCCTGGAATTTTTGTAGTTTAAATGAGTGCATGTAAAGAAAGTTTGTTGACATTAGAGAGTGCGCTGAACTGGCAGACTGTTTATTTGAAGCAGGAGTTAGAAGTGCATTGCAGGAATGTTGTTTGAAACTGAATCGCATTGTATATGAGAGATGTTGTTTGAATGAAACTGATTTGATTTTTCAACATGGAGTTATTCAATGTTGTGAATACTTAATGATGATAAAATGGGAGAGTGCTAGAAGACATGGAAGTGACACAAGATGCAGTTGTGACATTTTTGAATGTGCAGCATTTGAATGTGAAATGTTTCGAGTATGTGAAACTGGTGGTTTTGTTTTGTTTTGAAAAGGACAGGGATGGAACTGCAGGAGTCATGCATTAAACATGCATGCATTGAGCGGCATTGATAGACAGGCATAGTAGACATAAGCACTGACACATTGATAGAGCTGACTGCAGACACAGAGGGAGATAGCATTGATGTATTTTGAGAGACATGGGAAAGTGTATAACTAGATGTGCATTGCAATGCACAATGAGAAATGCTGTTTTGTTTTTTGGCTTTGAAATCACCGGAATCTGATTGAAGACAGATTGTAACGCTCACCTGATTCCCGCAGAGGCGCCGGTCTTGACTGGGCGAATACCGTATCTTCGAAGGTGATGTGTAACACACGGTTGGCTCTTTGGGCTGGACCACTGTGCACTGTATGTCTGACTCGAAGAGTAAGATGTCTGCAGATAGAAAATATGGGATTAATGAACTGGGGTTATTGGGTGTCTCTCTATTCTTCCCCTTCTCTTCTCCTGTAAAACCCCAAAGGTTAACGCTCTCACCTTAGGTAAGTGAACGCCGAGCTCTCCATCTGCAGGGTGCCGTAACCAGTTTCTTCACTGGATAAGGGTGCAGGCCTCTTGACCTCAGAGGACTGCTTTCCGTCGTTTACTGCACGAACGGTAAGTTCCGAGTATTTCAAATGTCTTTAAAAGTCTTTTGTAATGATGTCTCTTGTTTTGCAGGGTTCCGGCGATGGCGGATGACGGGCTGAAGTGAGTTGAGGATGGAACCCCTGTGAGGAATAGAAGCGCCTGGAAGCACGTAAGTAAGCGCTTGTTGCCTGCTTCACGATGCGCACTAAGTGTCCTTTTGTCTTGCAGGTACAAGTTCGGAGCTGCTGAAGGGTGCCGGAATACCCACTGGGTTCGGCGTGGGAAGGAGTACTGGCACGTGAGTAATAAAGTTACCCAATGTCTTTAAACGCACCTTCTTTTGTCTTTCAGATGCGGGATGCAGCGCCGAAGGCCTCCGGAGCGTGCGAAGAGTTGGTAAGCTTTTGTCTTTCAGATGCCGGAATGCAGTGCGAAGACCTCCGGAGCACGTGAAGAGTAGGTAAGCCTTTGTCTTTCAGATGCCGGAATGCAGCGCGAGGCGTTGGTGACAGCCGTTGGACCAGGTAAGAGAAGCGCTGTCACTGAAGACCGTAATGCTAACCTGTTCTTTCTTGTCTTTATAGGTGTTGCTGAAGACTGGATTCAGGATGGTAAGCCTTTTTCCCTTAGGCCCAGGATCAGATGCAGAAGACGCGATGAGCGTTCTGCTACAGAGGATGCAGAATAAACGCAAAGCAAGATTCATCCATCGGGTGTGGTTTAAATAGCCTCCTGTAGTGCTTAGGTGTCTCCTTCCACAGCCTCGCCTAGGTAAGAAAAGAGTTCCTGCTTTCCAGAAGAGTTCCAGTGTTCTGAACCTAGGGAGTGGCTCCTGCCCCACCCAGCAGGAAAAGTAGTCCCAAACAAAAGAGGATTAGAGGCTCAACTGGCAGGTAAGTAAGCAGCATGGTCTGCTGCAGGTAAGTCCATCCAAGCATTATGAGCCCGGCGCTTCCAGCGCTGGGACTGGGCATATTTATGAGCCTGGTGCCACTGGCGCCAGGACAGGGTCCAAAAGGTCCCAATTGGGACTGGTTGGCACTCGGAACCTGGGTTATGGGTCTGCTTCCAAGGGAGTTGGGTAAGTCCTGACCTTTTGGAAGCAGAGATCATGACAGCACCCCCCCTCAAGGCCCCTCCCAAACCGGGCTTCTCCGGGGGTTTGGGTTTGTCAGGAAATGTTCGATGGAATCTTTTGATTAGACGAGGAGCGTGGACATATTCTGAAGGTTCCCAGGATCTTTCTTGGGGGCCGTAGCCTTTCCAGTCAATTAGGTAAAATAGTTTAGATTTGGAGATCTTGGAGTCCAGGATGCTTTTGACTTCAAACTCGAGTTCTCCATCAACTAGGATAGGTTTTGGAGATTTAGTTAGTCGGGTTTGAGGTTGCACGGGTTTTAATAGAGAGACATGGAAGACCAGATGTATCTTCATGTGAGGGGGTAAGTCCAACTTGACCGCTACTGGGTTTACTATGGTAGTGATGGAATAGGGACCAAGGTATCTTGGGTTGAATGTGCGTGGTCCTTTTAGAGGTAGATATTTGGTGGATAACCAGACTTGATCTCCTACTTGATATTGGGGGGCTTCCTTCCGATGTTGATCTGCTCCATTCTTGTATTGTTCCTTAGCCCTTTGAAGGTGAGAAACGGCTTCCTTAAAGGCTTGGGTGATTGTAGAATGCAGGTAGTCTACTGCTGGTGTTCCAAGATCTTGGAGTGGATCCAACTCCGAGGTTCGAGGGTGACTGCCGTATAGAAGAAAAAACGGGGTTTTCCCAGTTCCCGAGTGGACAGAGTTATTGTAGGCATATTCGGCTATCCAAAGGATATCTTTCCAAGTCTTTTCAGTTTGTTGCAGCATGCAGCGTAAATACTGTTCCAGAGTTTGATTGGTCCTCTCGGTTTGTCCGTCGGTTTGAGGGTGGTGACTGGTCGATAGTCTCACATCAATTTGAGCCGACCGACAGCAACTTCGCCAAAAATGCGAAATGAATTGACTACCTCGATCCAAAATTAGAACTGAAGGAAAACCGTGCAGTCGGACGATGTTTTCGAGAAATTCTCGGGCCAGAGTTGTTGCTGTTGGCAAGCCTTTGAGTGGAATGAAATGCGCCATCTTGGAGAATAAGTCCACGATTACTAGGATCGTATTGTATCCGGAGCATGGAGGTAGATCGGTGATGAAGTCCATAGAAAGCGTATGCCAAGGGCGAGGTGGGATGTCAATAGGGCGTAAGAGCCCGGCTGGTTTTTCCTTTTGACTCTTGTTTTGGGCGCATACTCCACAGGACATTATAAAGTCTCTGATATCTCTTTTCCAAGACGGCCACCAGAAGTAGCGCTTGATCTTTTCTGAGGTTTTGGCCATACCGGGATGTCCTTCCATTAAGGAATCGTGATAACAAGAGATTACCTTTTTCTGTAAATCTGTGCTGGGCAGGTATAATCGTTCTTGGAAATACAATAAGTTGTCCTTCACTGCAAAGTCCTTTCCCTGCAGATGCCAATTCTGTATGTCTGCTGGAGTTACAAGTTGCCTGGCTTTATCCTTAACTTCCTCTATGGATTGTGTGGCGATTACACCCAGAATTCTTTGTTCGGGAATGATAGGTACAGGTTTAGGGTTGATCAAGTGTTCTTCCACTCCCATCCGGGAAAGGGCATCAGCTTTACCGTTTTTTGTACCAGGTCGATAGGTAATTATGAAGTCAAACTCGGCAAAGAATAGTGCCCAACGGAGTTGTCTAGAGGATTGGGCTTTTGCGGTTTTCAAATATTGCAGGTTTCGGTGATCCGTAATCACAGTAACGGTGTGTCGGGCCCCCAGAAGATAATGCCGCCAAGCCTTAAAGGCGGACTTGATAGCCAGAAGTTCCTTATCAGTAATAGTGTAATTGATTTCAGGAGGCGAGAATTTGCCGGACCAAAATGCCACGGGATGCAACTGATTGGTTACTGGGTCCTTTTGTGATAGAACTGCCCCCATGGCAAGGCTCGAAGCATCAGTTTCAACGATGTAGGGGAGTTCGGGGCGAGGATGTTTTAAAATTGGTGCAGAGATAAATTTAGTCTTCAAATTCTGGAAAGCTTGCTCCGCCTCGGTAGACCATTCAAAACGTTTGTTTTTCTTTAACAAGGCAGTGATGGGCTGGACTATTCGAGAGAATTCGGGGATAAACCTGCGGTAAAAGATAGCGAAGCCTAACATGCTTTGAACACCTTTTACGGAGGATGGTGATGGCCATTTGAGAATTGCATCGACCTTCTTTGAATCCATACGCACTCCGCTAGGTGATAATATGAATCCCAAGAACTCAACTTCAGTCACGTTGAAAACACATTTTTCCAACTTGGCGAAAAGTTTGTGTTGACGCAATCTCTCGAGGACCATTTTCACGTGTTTCCGATGTTCAGATTCCGATGAAGAATAAACGAGGATGTCGTCAATGTAAACAACAACACACACATCTATGAGCTCTCTGAGGACATCGTTCATAAAATATTGAAAGGCGGCCGGGGCATTGCAAAGTCCGAAGGGCATGACCTGATATTCAAATAGCCCATACTTGGTGGGGAAGGCCGTCTTCCATTCATCGCCC
This sequence comes from Ambystoma mexicanum, assembly GCF_040938575.1. Lineage (NCBI taxonomy): Eukaryota > Metazoa > Chordata > Amphibia > Caudata > Ambystomatidae > Ambystoma > Ambystoma mexicanum. Next base: position 175,796,867 of record NC_090921.1, on the reverse strand, counting down.
TCTTTTACTCGTACCAAGTGGTAGGCTCCTCTAAGATCCAGCTTTGTATATATGCAGGCTTTTCTGACTTGGTCCAGGAGTTCAGGGATCAAAGGTAACGGATATCTATTCTTAACGGTGATCTGGTTCAGGGCACGATAATCTATACAAGTTCTAAGGTCCCCTTCTTTTTTTGGAAGGAAGAACAAAGCTGAAGAAGCAGGGGACTTGGAAGGACGAATAAACCCATTCGCTAGGTATTGATCCAGGTATTGTCGGAGGTGAAGGTTCTCAGGCTCGGTGAGGGCATAAATTCTACTACAAGGAGGAGTAGATCCAGGTATCAGGTCTATCTGGCAGTCATAAGTCCTATGAGGAGGTAGAGAGTTAGCCTGATCCTTCCGGAAAACATCTTGGAATTCTAGGTATTCGGGAGGTAACTGGGGAGTCTCCGAAGAAATTGCTGCCAGTGCAACACCAGGTGGAGGGTGACAAGTAGAGACACATTCTGGAAACTGAACCGTTCTTGCTCGTCAATCGATCTGAGGATTGTGTTTCTCTAACCAAGGTATTCCTAGAATAATCTGGAACTGAGGGGCCTTGATCACATCGAACACGATCTTCTCATGGTGTCCATCTTGACTTACTAGCGTCACTTCTTGAGTGGTATGCGTTACTGGTCCGGAGGCTATCTCCGTACCATCCACCGTAGTAATGACATCCTTTACAGCCTTGGGACAAAGAGTTAGATTCATCCTCAAAACCATTTCATGATCCACATAATTGCCGATGGCACCGCTGTCGACGTAAGCTTCAATCGCATGTAATCGATCCGGATGATCAGGGTTAATGAGGACCATAGGTATCACGAAATGCGAGGTCACAGAACTGGTTTTAACGCTCGGCAAGAGGACCTCTATTCTTGTCGGGCGAGGTTGTTTCCCTGCTCAGAGTTTATGACCTTGGTAACTGCAGCTCCTACTGCCTTCTTGGCTGGTTTCACCGGACAGTCTCGAAGAAAGTGCCCTGAGTTTCCGCAATAGAGGCATAATTGCAACTGTTTTCTCCTTTCCCGCTCCTTTTGTGTTAGTGGTCCTTTCAGGCCCCCTATTTGCATGGGTTCCCCGGAGTCTACTCCTTTGGAAGGAGTTGGTGGTTTGGAAAATACTCGAGCATCAAACTTGGAACGATCGGCCTTCCTGTTCTGCAGTCTGTGATCTGTTTGAACGACTAAGTCTATATAGTCCGAACAGTCTTGCGGGGGATTCACTACTTGGGCTAACACATCTTTGAGCTCTCCACGTAGACCTCTATAAAACAGCGTAATCCTTTTGTCCTCAGGCCATTGAGTTTCCACTATCAGTCTGTTGAAAGACGCAATATAAGCCAAAAGGTCTTGATTACCCTGTCGCAACGAAAGAAGCTCATTGTCCAAGGCCTGCCCCTGTGAATGTCTTGCGAACAGTTTTTCCATACTGAGCTGAAAAGCTTGAAAATCATGGAGAATCAGATCATCTTGATTAACTAGAGGGATCGACCAGTCTGCCGCATTGCCACTAAGGTACGAAAGCACGAAAGCTACTTTAGCTTGATCAGTTGGAAAGGCTGCTGGCCGGTATAAGAAATGCAACCGGCACTGATTAATAAATACTGCAAACCTCTTTGGGTCATCAGAAAAATCGCTCGGGCGGAGCCAGAGGTACATTCCCAGGTAGGTTGATTTGCACTGGATTCATAAAGGATGTTGGAGGAAGATTTGCCCCTGATGCGGGTAATGGGGTCTGTCCGGCTTGTGACTGTAGCAATTGTCTAGCGAGATCGTCTGTTCGCTCCTTGGAAATAATCAGTTCCCTTCTTAGAGCATTCGTTTCCTGACGGGCTGCATGCACTTCTGCTCTTAGTTCCCCAAGTAACTGGGCTAGCTGGTCGGTATTCAAGGTTTCCATAGCGCCTGGGCGGGAGTTTTGCGGTAGGCTTTGCGTTCTGTAACGCTCACCTGATTCCCGCAGAGGCGCCGGTCTTGACTGGGTGAATACCGTATCTTCGAAGGTGATGTGTAACACACGATTGGCTCTTTGGGCTGGACCTCTGTGCACTGTATGTCTGACTCGAAGAGTAAGATGTCTGCAGATAGAAAATATGGGATTAATGAACTGGGGTTATTGGGTGTCTCTCTCTTCTTCCCCTTCTCTTCTCCTGTAGAACCCCAAAGGTTAACGCTCTCACCTTAGGTAAGTGAACGCCGAGCTCTCCATCTGCCTCGGGGCAGGGTGCCGTAACCAGTTTCTTCACTGGATAAGGGTGCAGGCCTCTTGACCTCAGAGGACTGCTGTCCGTCGTTTACTGCACGAACGGTAAGTTCCGAGTATTTCAAATGTCTTTAAAAGTCTTTTGTAATGATGTCTCTTGTTTTGCAGGGTTCCGGCGATGGCGGATGACGGGCTGTAGTGAGTTGAGGATGGAACCCGTGTGAGGAATAGAAGCGCCTGGAAGCACGTAAGTAAGCGCTTGTTGCCTGCTTCACGATGCGCACTAACTGTCCTTTTGTCTTGCAGGTACAAGTTCGGAGCTGCTGAAGGGTGCCGGAATACCCACTGGGTTCGGCGTGGGAAGGAGTACTGGCACGTGAGTAATAAAGTTACCCAATGTCTTTAAACGCACCTTCTTTTGTCTTTCAGATGCGGGATGCAGCGCCGAAGGCCTCCGGAGCGTGCGAAGAGTTGGTAAGCTTTTGTCTTTCAGATGCCGGAATGCAGCGCGAGGCGTTGGTGACAGCCGATGGACCAGGTAAGAGAAGCGCTGTCACTGAAGACCGTAATGCTAACCTGTTCTTTCTTGTCTTTATAGGTGTTGCTGAAGACTGGATTCAGGATGGTAAGCCTTTTACCCTTAGGCCCAGGATCAGATGCAGAAGACACGATGAGCGTTCTGCTGCAGAGGATGCAGAATAAACGCAAAGCAAGATTCATCCATCGGGTGCGGTTTAAATAGCCTCCTGTAGTGCTTAGGTGTCTCCTTCCACAGCCTCGCCTAGGTAAGAAAAGAGTTCCTGCTTTCCAGAAGAGTTCCAGTGTTCTGAACCTAGGGAGTGGCTCCTGCCCCACCCAACAGGAAAAGTAGTCCCAAACAGAAGAGGATTAGAGGCTCAACTGGCAGGTAAGTATGCAGCATGGTCTGCTGCAGGTAAGTCCACCCAAGCATTATGAGCCCGGCGCTTCCAGCGCTGGGACTGGGCATATTTATGAGCCTGGTGCCACTGGCGCCAGGACAGGGTCCAAAAGGTCCCAATTGGGACTGGTTGGCACTCGGAACCTGGGTTATGGGTCTGCTTCCAAGGGAGTTGGGTAAGTCCTGACCTTTTGGAAGCAAAGATCATGACACAGATACTTGCACTTTTGTTTTCTTTGCATGAAATCTGGAGACACCTTGACCAGACCGAGATCACATTGATGACAGACCAGATGGCATCGCATGAATTGACCATACCATGATTGGCAGCAGCATGACGCCTGAAACCAGAATGACCAGACCAGATTGACCAGACTTTGATGACCGTCTGTTTGAGATCCATGATGGCTGACACCTTGTGACTTTGCATCATGGCTGTTTGTTTGCAGCAATGATGAGACATTGGCATCTGACCTTTTGCTATGCTTTGCAGCAGCACTTTTGGGGAATGCCGACCGACCAATTTGAGGCGTTAGGGTGTGGCCTTGTCTAATGGCTATGCTCTGAGAATGTACCCACAAAATCCGCTTGCTAAAGAGACTTTTTGGCATGACACCTATTGCCATGGGAAGTGAAGATCGTGACCGACTGTGCAGAGAGAATACACCTTGCAGCATCCTGTGCCAAGTGAGAAGAAAGAGCAGTGAAAGATTGTTCAGCAGCAGAGAGAAGAGAAGAGAGAATTGCTTTCTGAGCAGCTTTTGTAATATGCAGTGAGAAGAGAATCCATTTGGAATGCCTTACTTTGTGAACCAGCACCAGACAAGTTTGGGCCTGAGAAGAAAGAGAAAATGCGGGAATGAGCAGGAAGACACGCTCTGAAAGCATTTGAATTCCTGGTCCACATTTGAAATGCAGTGAAGCTTTGTCTCTTGAGTGAAAGAGATTGAGCATTGACCGTTGGTACTTTGAAAATTTGCACTTGCATTCAATGCTGGCTAGTCCCTCATTTGAAGAGCATGGGACTGGCATGGCAGGAACTGGCTTGGCATGAGCTGGAATACTGGCAACAGCATGACCTGGTGATAGAGAAGAGAATTTGAAGCTTGAGTCTGAGCCTATGGAGAAGGGCCACTGTGCCAGAGGAGAGTAACCATCTGCATCCTCCATGTCTTGCATACACTCTGAATGAGTGCACCTGTGCTTGTTTGCACCCACCTTTGTTCCCCAAATTTGAGAATGAAGGCCTATGGAAAAGAGAGCGTATGCATCAATCTGCATCAATTGAAAGATCTGACACGCGGTATTCCCAGTGCTACCTTTGAAAAGTGAAGGGCATGTGTTGATCACCCCATGGGGACAAATGGGGCACATATGGTACCGACACTTGATGCTTGCTCCTGTCTTTTTGGAGCTCTGTGCAAAATCTCATTAAGCTTGCTGCCATTTATTAAGCAGGCCAGCCTGAATTGGCTTGTACACTTTTCTGCTACCCGAACTTTGAAAACATTTGCTGAACACTGTATGCTCTTAGTGAACACATTATCCGATTTGTGAACATTCTATGCATTGCATTTTTGTTTTACAATTTCTGCTTGTAGAGACACTTTCACACTTTTGGCTTGACCTTTGACCTTTTGACTATACTATTCTGATTTCTGACACATTTGTAGTTATGCATTTGAATAATTTAGCTTGCCACTGATAGTGAAATGCTTGCATTTTTAAAAAGGTTTTTTTTGCATCATGAAATATGTTTTTTTTTTCCCTTTCTTTCGCAATTTGCTTGGTATTAGCATACCACATTGCTATGTTATGTTATGAAATATAGGTAGTATGATTATCTAACGATAAGAGGAGAGAATTGTGGAATCTGATAAAATGAGATGCCTGGAATTGTTATCATTACAGAATCAGTACTCTTTGTTACTGAACTACTACCCATTATTACCCATCATTAGAGAACCATTACTCATTGTTACCCAGTATTATCCCTTTAGGAATGATTGTATCCTGTTTAGTTCTGAGTAGTACATGAAGAAGTAGCATCATTATATTATCCACATTATTAGACTGCCACTTTTGTATGGATCAGCCATTTGCAATAGAATGACACTTGCACTGTCGTATTTAAAGTGCCATGTAGTGCTTTAGAGACACGGTATATTTGCATCATGACATGTAGCGAATGATTTGCTATGCATCTATGTTTGCATTGTAGCGCTTAGGCTGAGAGGAGAAATGTATTGTTTGCACTAGAGAGAACGAATGAGGCCTGGAAATGACACACTGTCATATTTGAAAAATGCCACGAAGAGCCATTTAGTATGATGACACATTGTTATGCTTTGTAGTTACACATTTAGAGATATGTTTGACATGTATGTATGTATGTAGAGTGTGCACTTAGAATGAGTTTGTATGTAGTTAGCGCTTGCATTGCGAGAAGAATAGAGAAACGCCAGGAAGCATTTAGCTGGCATTTGAATCCATTGCTGATGGAGACACACAGAAGTTGTTTGCACCGCGGTGTGCGAAGATTGTTTTGAGTTAACAGTGTACAAGAATTCCTAAACATTGGCAGGCACAGGCAGATAACACAAACCCTTGTCCGAGTGGGGAGAGCGAAGGAAGCTAATCAGCATAGCATTGCTGGTGTGCCGCAGAGACAGCAAAGGTTGGGGCCATGGAGGGAGTGACGATGGGAGAAGTGCTTTTTGCATGGGGAGAGATGGCTTATTCTCTGACAGAGAGAGGCACAGAGATGCCAACAGTGGAGTGAATGGAGAATAGATGGAATTAGATGGTGTTTTGCACCACACACAGATGGCCAAGGCAGAGATATGATGTCCTATGTCAGATTGACACAGCACACGTAGTGACCAGAACACGAAAGAACATAACACAGACTGGCAGACATTTTCTAAACGCTGACAGACAGAGACATTGTTAGCTTAGAGAATGTGAGTAACCATGGGGGATGAGTGCGTCATTGGAAGAGTATAACCAAGGGGGAGGGGGGACTAGCTGGAATTAGTTGCTGAGGAGATGGTGATTGATGAAGTTCGATGAGTGAGAGGTGTCTTGGTGCAGCAGAACCTTATGAGGCCTTGATGAGACCGATCTGGTAGAGAGAGAGAGACCGAGGCCTGGCTCTGAATGACTGGCTGAATGACAAAGACAGAGCTGGAGAGGAGAGAGAGATGTCAAATGGGAAGTATGGTTTAAACTGATTGATTAGAACAGACACTCACACAAAGAAGGTGAAGGGGAAATCAGACAGGGATTGTTTAGAGAGAGAGTGTGAAGTATGGTGTGGATTGATCTTGCATGAAGGAGAGACACTTGCATTAGACTGCATTAGAATCGCAGGCTTGCATTACAGGCTTGTATTAGAGACATAAAAGGCTTATAGTTATTGCATGGTAGATTTGCACCAGAAGCATAAAAGGTGCAAATTCGATATTTGCTAGAAGTTTTAGCATTGCCTGCATTATGCTTTGCTGTGCATAAATACATGTATTCCATTGTTATAATTGAATTGATTCATTTGTTTTCTTTGTGTCTTATGTTATTTGTGTACACAGTAGTAAGATAGGAGTATGTTGGTATGTTGGTAGAAGTAATCTAGGAGTAACACAGTGCACATAGGGCCTGAGATACGAAAGCAAGGGGAGTGGGTATAGTGATCCACAACCCCCCCCCCAGGAGATTGTCTAATATTGTCTAGACCGGTGTATGGTGGCCGGGGGGGGGCTACTAGACCGTGATTAGGATTTAGTTTTACAGACTAACAACATTGCCAAGAACTTTTAGTGGATCTGAGCCCAGAAGAGGGCGATCCAGGGGTGAAAGTCATCACCAAACGTGCAAGCAGAAAGGAACATTTGTTTATTATTTTGGGAACACATCAGGTCTTCGAAGGCAAGAGACTTTCTGAAGGTCCTGAGAGCAGAACTACAGTCTCATGCTGGGAAAGCTCGAGCGTGCGCTGTGCTCCAGAGTCATGCCCTGTCCTGTGCTCAAAACGTGGGGAAGGGAGACCCTGACTACCGCATCCTGACTTATTATTTGTGAACACCTCTTTCGTTCCTGTGAATCCTATTCCACACTCTTTTTTGTATTAGTTATAAGGATTGGCAATAGGTTTTTCTTAGTATGGGCCTTTTTATTTGACAACATGTCACTAGGACTGCCTTATTAAAATTTGATGGTCGTAGCATGCTCCCATCTTAGATTTAGGTTTAGATTAGGCGTTTTTCCAACCTACCTATACCGTTTAATAAACACCCTTGAACTGTGATCACTTGTGCCTGTCTATTCTTGATACCATGTCTTCCTTACAGATGTGCCTCCAGTTTAGTTAGTGAATTCCTGGAGTCGAGGGCACTATCCCCTGGTTAGTGAATGAAATGGTCATGTCTGCTCATCACCCATTATGTTTACTGGTGTCAGTGAAAGAAACCAAACCTGTAGCTCCAGAGAATCCCTGCGCATTCATGTCAATGCCTGACATTGGGTATCGCCCCTCCCTAATACAGGATCGTGTCGCCCCCGTATCAATGAGAAAGGAGAAAGTCTGTTCACATATTGTCACCCATACATGTAGTTCCTCGTTCGAGTTGGGTAACGGATAGGATCGAACACATCAGGTTGGTCTGTGGGCTGTCCTATTGTGGATATAATGACATTCCTGTGCCTGTAAAAGGATTACCCGCACTTCAGTCACTCCTCCCAATTTGCGTACAGGCGTCTGCATTGTGGAGTTGTGTGTATCATTGTTACAATGTTCAGCTGCATCGGTTCCTGCTGTGTTGGTTGAGGTAGCTGTGTATGTTCCTGTACTTGTGGTGCATGTTTCATGGAATGGCAAGGTTGCATTGGCATGCTCTGTGCTGGTTGTGGTGCATGTGTCTGCACGCACATGTGATCTTGGGCATAACAGTCACTCTGTTCTGTCTGGTATGCCATTCCCCTATTCTGTTGCATTCCGCCCCTGCTTCTGCATACTCGTGCTATGTGGCCTATCCTTCCACATAGCCAGCATTGAATTGGACTCTCCATTGTCACCCTTTCAAGCCATCTCCACCCTTTTGCATCAGGTATACAAACCCTCTTCCTCTGGACACCCCTCCCTGTCCCCTTGGCCAGTGGCAGCGGCGCCCTTGCCTACGAAGCCTCCACCTACTATCTGCAATTGATTTTGCATATTCTGGGTAACTACTCCCGCTCATCAACATCATCCCTTCCATTTTGTACTTCAATAGTTTTCTCTGCACTAACTTTGCGTCTTCCTGCTTTCTCTCCTCACACATCTTTCTTGCATTCTCTTGCATTAACCGACAATAGTGCACTATAGTTAGTTGCATCTCTGGCCATGGTTTAGCCTCCATCCACACTAATTTCTTCAGCTGCTTCTGTACCTGCTCTGGCAATCCATGACATATTATATGGTAAAATATAACCACGGTTTTATCCCACGGTTCCCTAATCTCAAGATGCCAACACTCTTGAATCTCCTGAATTTTTATTTATATGTTTTTTTATAACACGATTAATACCGGAGTTCGGTTTCTAAGTGCGTATCCGGGAATCAAACCTCTGTCGCTCTGCGTGGTCTTGCTTCCAAGACCAGCACATTGCCCCTGCGATATCCTCCGTTCACAAAGGTTTTGGAGTGGGTCTTCGTCCTCATGCATTTTGCGTGCCACAATCGCGGTAATGTCAAATTTGTCTGGGTACTGTACCCTTAGAGCTTGCCATATGAATGCTCTGCAATTATTCAACGGTGCACCACCTTCAAATAAAACACAAAAACAGAACACAAAGTGGTACTTTCCTATCCCCTTTATTTGTCATAAAGTTGAGTCTAAACTTGCACTCCGTGTTCCACTGAAGCCCCTTGGACACGACTCTCCCACAATCTGCCACTCTGCCGTCCGGTCTGCTAGGCATCCCATGGGGAACCGCGAGGAATTCATCCAAGGCGGCTCCCAATAACCTCTTCAATTATTTCCATATGTGTTCTTGGGGTCCAATCCTGGCGGGTTGCTGCGCAGCCCTTGAGGCATGCGGCAGGACGAGGCGGGCTTAGTGCCGAAAGGTCTTAGCAACCATCCTTTGGTGCCACTTGTAAAGGAGCGGCAGGGGCATTCTTAGCAGCTACCCTGGTTACCAGCAAGAGGGTACTTGGGGGCCCCAACAAAATCCCTGCTGCAAGGACGGAAGACTCAACCATAGGGAAATGTTTACTGTTTTTATTATCCAAAAAATTACAGAGATCACACTAGAACAGGATCTCATTCTCCAAACGTGTGCCACATCGTTTTAACTGTGAATGACTTCACAAACACAAGTGACATCCCCCAAAACCTATCAGGGATGGGTATTGGTCAGCTGAGGAAAACACACACATTACACAGCCACGTTAGTGGCTGTGTAGTTATGGTTAAGTTGCTGTTTCCATAGGAAGAGCACTTTTTAGGCGGCTTATAACTTCGCTCCCCCTGGACGAATCCTCACCAAACATTGCAAAAAAGTATATGGGCCACTCTGGATTTTTTTGCAAAGTTTGGTGAGGATTCCCCTAGGGGGGGAAAAGTTATAGGGGGGACCAAAAATGTCTTTTTTCCCCATAGACTGAATGGGGGAAAAACTTTGCGCACGGCTCCAGGATAAACCGCAGATTTTCACCAAATTTGCGGCAGGGGCTTGGTCCTGAAAGCATGGTTTTGTAAATTCGGTGACAATCCATGCAGTACTTTTATTTAAAATGACCAAAAAGTAGGTCTCAGAAAATGTGTGATATCTATGTGCGCTCCGCGGTCACACTTCCCTGTTCGCTCCGCGGAAAAGATACCGATTGGCTAAGGGGCTGGCGTCATGACCACGGACACGCGGCGTCTCTACCGATTGGCTGCAGTGAGACGTGTTCTGCTTCAGATTGTTTGGATGCGCCCGACATCTTGGATCCTCCAACAGCGCAGCGGCGACCAGCGGAAACATGCTATTTTGAAAACTATTTTGCTGTGTCATAGTGCTTGGGGAGGTTCACACAGTAAGAGATGGGTGAAAAACTGTATTTGGTCAGGCGGTAGGTGTTAATGATGTATTCTCTATGCCCGCCTTGCTCGGGATGTTTGTACATACAGAAAGTGAGGGGTCTAATAAGGGCAGTATTTCAGTCCGTGCTGTGCACAGGCACCTTGAAAATGTTCTAAGGACACGCGTGGTGTTAGCGAACATTGAAATTGAGTACATGTCGTTATTACATTATTTTTTCCTATGGGTGTTAATGTTAAAGGATATTTGTACCGCGCACTATCACCACCGGAGTGGTCACCTGGCGGCTCTGAAAGAGGGAGGGCGGGTGAGTTAGTGGGTGCAGGCTGGAAAAGTGCAAGAGAGCAGTGATGTTCTGTTGGCAGCCTCAGCCCGGTGGGTCCGTCGGCTGGGCCTGGGGTGTATGCGGCCGGTAGTCGTTGTGTACTGATGTGCGAGTCGTGCGTTTATTGTTTTGTTGTTGTAGTGTGGTGAAGTTTGTGCGGTTTGTTGTGCTGGAGGTTTGTGGTTGTGCTTGGTTTGGAGTATGAGAGGTGTATGCAAAGGAGGAAATTGTTAGCGGTATCGGTTAGTTGGCATCTCTATCCTTGGTTGACCCGTTGGGCTCGCGTAATCTCGCTTGGTGGGGTGCTTGGGTAGCATGTGTCTCTGGAGGTTCGTGCTCGTTTTGTATTCGAGGCCCCTTGAGCATCTCGCTGCCTCTTCCGCCTGCTCCGTCAACAATCTTGCACGTTCCTCATCCCCACCCACATGGCTAGTGCAGTGTCCATATCTTAGTTAGTGAGGTGATTGGTGGTATCTCGCCAGTTCCACAACCCAGTGGTACCTAGTTGTAGCTATAGGGCGGTAGGGGATGTAAGGATAGGCTGTCGTAGTTGCCTCCGTGGGTCTCTCATGTGTACCTCTCTGTCTGGCGTCACCCCTCCCGGTGCCCTGAGTGCTTATCAGTCGATTCTGGGGCTTGTCAGTGTCCTTTTGCGTTTAGTCGTTTGTCTTACTGTTGTTTCGGTTTTAGTCTCTGGTATTGAAGAGCCAGGTTTTTAGTAATTTTCTGAATTTAAGGTGATCTTTGGTGTTCCTTATTTCTTTTGGGATGTTGTTCCAGGTTTTTGCGGCTAAGTGGTAGAAGGCGGTGCCTCCGAGTTTTTTCTTGATGTAAGGTTTTAGTTCCAGGTGGATTTCGTTGGTTGACCTGAGGGGCCTCGTTGGCTTGTAGATTGTTATTTTCTTTTGAAGGAATTCTGCTCCTTGTCCGCAGATTGCCCCGTGCATTATGTACATTGTTTTGAAGGTGGTACAGTGTTTTACTGGGAGCCAGTGTAGTGTTTTAGGGCAGGGGTGATGTGGTCTCTTCTGGATAGTTTGAGGAGTAGTCTGGCTGCTGTGTTTTGGATCCGTTGTAGCTTCTTTAGTAGGTATTCTGGTATTCCTAGGTAGAGGCTGTTTGCATAGTCGATACTTGACATGATGAGGCCGACGATGGTGAGTGTTTTGTGTGTGAAGGAGAGGAAAGGTAGTATTTTTCTTGCCGTGTGGAGGAGGAAGAAGCATTTCTTGACTGTTGCATTTATTAGCGGTTCTAAGGTTATGGTGTTGTCCATCAGGAGTCCCAGAGTTTTTACTACCTTAGATGGTGATGGTGCGATTCCCATTTCTGTTGGCCACGGGATGGTGGTTTCCTTCTCTTGGTCTTTGGATATGATCATGATTTCTGTTTTTCCTGGGTTGATTTTCAGGTTGTTGGTATTTATCCAGTTGTAGACTTCTCTTAGACCATCGGTTAGGTTTGAATGATCGGCTTGGGTGTCTTTGATTTTGTAGATGATTCGAGTATCGTCTGCGTAGTTGAAGCATGTGATGTTGTTTTTCCTGAAGATTCTGATAACTGGGGTTTGGTAGATGTTGAAGTACAGTGGTGATAGTGAGGATCCTTGTGGCACTCCACAGTCGTTAACTCATGGGGTGGATTAGAAGGGTTTAATCCAAACGGTTTCTGTTCTGTCTGCTAGGAATGATTTAGTCCAGCGAAGCGCTATGTCGGTTATGCCTATGTCTTCTAGTCTTTTGGTTAGGGTGTCATGGCTAACTGTGTCGAAGGCTGCGGAGAGGTCGAGCAGAATAAGGGCTGATGATGTGTTGGAGTCTGCGTTTGTTTTTAGGTTGTCCCAGATCGATAGTAGTCATGTTTCTGTACCTCTTGTGGGTCTGAAGCCGACTTAAGCTTGGTCTAGCAGTTGGTGTTTTTCAACGTATTCTTGCGTTAGTTTGTATACGTAGGTATCGAGGAGTTTTGCCGGGTAGGGGATGTTAGAGATTGGTCTGTAGTTGGAGAGGTCATCTACGTCGCTGCTTGTGTTTTTCAGAAGTGGTTTGATGTAAGCTGATTTGAAGATCCTTGGTACGGTTCCTGTTGCTAGTGATAGATTTAGAAGGTTTCTGTAGTATTCTGCTGGCATTCCTTGTGCGAGGATTGATTTGTAGGTGTCCGGGGGACATGGATTCATCAGTGAACCTGCTTTCTTGCTGTGTTTTACCAGCATTGCGAATGCCTCTGCTGATATTTCAGGAAAGTTATTGAGTTTGTGTTGCAGTTCTGAGGTAGGTTCGTTTTGTTGTATGTTGCTGTTGGCTGGCCTCTATTGGATGGTTTGTCAGATGTCATTGATTTTTTTATTTAAGTGGTATGCAAGGTCATTGCAGAGTTTCTCCGAGGGGGTTGGGGTGTTGTCACAGCCTGGTGGGTTTCTCATTTCTTTAATGATGTGAAACATTTCTTTTTGTATGTTGGTGGCCTTTGTGATTCTGTCATCATAGTGCCTTCTCTTTGCTTTTAGAATTTCCTTCTTGTATGCACGGATTTGCTATTGATTAGTATGCTGCCATGGGTGTGACATGCTGCAGTGGTTGTGGCCAGGGCCTAGAGGCTTGGAAGCATGGCCGTAGGGCGTAGACCAAAGGACATACTTCCAAGACTGTAGGCCCTGGCCACAACCACCGCAGCATGTCACAGCAATGGATACACCTGTAGTATTGATTATCGATTAGATGGTTGTGGGGAGTGTTTACAGTCTTCCTATTTTCTCCATGGTTTAAAAGGTTGCAGCAGAGACATGTAATATAGCTCTTTCTGTTGAAGAGTTTTTAATGACAATTTAACATGATTAATTAAGCTTCGTTTGGTACTGCACACCCATACATTGTAATATCAAAAAAGTGACACTGCCTATGTTGTAGGCAGATAAACCTCTGGGGGCAGTTACAACAGCTGACAGTTTGTTTGTGAATTGTTGAAGGAACTTGCTGATGATTTTGATTAATAATGTTTTTCCTGACCCAGCTTCACCACTGACGTACAGCAGTATAGGTTTGTAATTTTGGCAGGTACATTCTTTATTTTCGTGTTGTACACCATGTGTAATTTGTTTTGTTACGTCTTCAAAAATGGTGCACTGATCTTTGTTAAGTTTTGCTTGTTGTACAGTTAAGTCTTCTATATCTACTTGATAGTGACACATGGTGTTTTCCACTTCTGTCATAGCTAATTCTGCCTCATTTGCTATTAGTGGCTGCTCTAGTGGTTCTTGGCTTCCTGTTACAGAAGGTTGACTACTGTCAGAAGAGTCCTTATCTAGTTGGGCCTGAAGTTCTTCTGCGTGTTGCTGTTCATTGTGCAACATTGTTTTGTACTGCGTAAAGTTCACATCGGTGATAGTGCTTTCATTTGCTTTGAAAGAATCTTCATAGTAGTCATACTTATCTAGTATCCCTTCCTCTTTTCTCCATGGTTTAAAAAGTTGAAGCAGAGACATGTAGTTCTTTCTGTTGAGGAGTTTTTAATGACAATTTAACATGATTAATTAAGCTTCGTTTGGTAAGATTCACTAAGCTGCCTTCACAATCTGTGACTCTATACCTGCCTTTGCTTTCATCGGGTTTTATATTATTTTTGTATGCAAAGTTTTGAGCTATGTGGTATAGACACATGCTTTCCAAAGTGCTACTCCTGTTCGGATAGTATGTGTCCAGTAAATTGTTTTTAAAAAGTCTTGGCTGTTGGGATCATTTCTGGCAATTGTTTCTATGTCCTCATTTGATTTCAGAACTCTTTTTCTAGATTTAGCAGGACCAAGACTTAGCCATGCTATGTTGTTTGATTTTCCGTACAAAGCAGTACCGGTTAAACGATCTGCCGCTTCATATGCACCACATTCTCTAAGAGAGAGCATTTTTATGCCTAGGCTGTACAATTTCTGAGATAGTGTTTTGTCTGATGATAGGTCATCCCAGAGGTCTTGAAGCTCTGTTTTTGTGCTTTTGTTAAGTGGGCTGTAACATATCATGCAACAGCAGTGGAATTGTCTGCAATGTACTGCACATCTACGTTTGCATTCCATAAGAGGGAAATGATTGCATTGTAATCATTGATATATTTTGATTCTTCTGTTCTTTTTATGTAATACGTGTTTTTAGGTGATTTACCTTTAACATGTCGAACTGAAGACATTAAGTTGTTCACTTCACCTGTTTCTGTAACTGGTCTAGGGTAACCAAAGCAGCATTTGGTGCAGTATTTCCCTTTGTTTTTGTATTTGCGACAATATATGCCACATTTGTGTCTTTGAAATTGTAAAATCTGCCAATGTTGGTCACTACGTGTCCGTTGTTAAGGGATTTCACAAGTGACATTTTTGGATGAACTGCAAAACAGTGGCATCAGTGTCGTGACCAAATTTAGGTGCACCTTTCATCCATAAAAGCATGCGAATATGTGGTGCTCCTCTCGCTTGGTATTCTTTTCCCCAAAAGAAGTGTTGCAATTCTCCGAGGGGAGGAACAGTTTTATTGCAAATGAAGTGTAGCATAGCAAAGAAACGATGATAGAAATATCTTGACACATTAACTGGATCTAGAGAGCAAAGTTCTCCAGGTGTTAATAAATCTATGTTGGTTTTGTTGTTGTTTGATATGCGTAGGAACTCATGTAAATCTTCCCATGCATATTCTGCACAACTTAGTGTAACAAACCAGGTCGGTGGTCCAAGGTTTCTGATCAGACAACATACGTCTCTGTGCCGTCGGAACCAGTATTCTTTTGTACCACGCATGTTTGCAAACAAATTTGTTATAATTGATTGTAATTGCGTAGCTGACATATTTTGAAAGTGGGTTCCAGATTTCAAAATGTGTGTAACTCCGTAACATAGGGTTGCTAGTTCGCTTTCAAAGAGTAGGTTGAATATGTATTCCACATTTTGTCTAAACCTGGGATCTTGCAAATACATTCATAATGAGCGGTATTCTGATGCCGTAATCTGAGTGGGTCTATCATTGTATCTTCCACCTTTGCCAGTAGGAAATAGCAGTGGAAAAGCACGTGCTTCTATACTTTTTTCCCATATGCTCATTGGTGAACCTTTGGTTTGTCGCATTTGGTAAGTTTCTAGTGCATCATCTAGGCTTTCATTAGAATGCAATGGATGAATTGTGTACTGGTCCAAAAGAGTGGATACTGCAGCAGGATCTAGAAGTTCAAATTGTCCAGTTTCTGATGACTCTTCAATTATTTCAGTTGTTTCCCTTAAGCTTTCTTCAATATTTATTTCCTTGTAGTATTCGTTATTGTCTTTTAGATATTGCAAGGCTTGTCTAACTTTATTTAAGTCCACCAGTTGATGCCAAATCCTTTTGTCTTTTGTTGGTACGCCCATTTACCAAGACAATTAAAGAATGCTCTATTGAACATTGCACTCCTACAGTGTGTACATTTTCTGTTAGATCTAATGGCAAATAAACTACTTTGCTACGAATGCCTTTCACCAATTCAGAGGGAGGTAATTTTGCTGTTTTTGGGTGAAGGCGTATACTTGCTTGAAATGGGTGAACTGTTTGAATTATGATGCTCTCATACAAATTGAGTTGTTGCAGGGTTTTTGGTAGTGGGAACAATTCCAAATTATTTGTGATAGCACGTGAAGGAGTTTGGTTGTTGTCTAGTTTTGTAGTGCAGTAACTGCAACATATTAGGGATTCACTTATTTGATATTTGTTTTCTGCTATAAGGTAGAGCGCTAATTCAAACCATTTGGAATCTTCATGGTCTTCTATTTTGTATGCTATGCCTCTATTTTTTGTGTTCCTTTTGTAAAACGTTCTGCGGCAACACACACACATGGTTTGGTATTTCAGCCGATGCACTTTTAAATTTTAGTATTTCTTTTTTGTATGTGTGTAATAGAAGGTTGCTATGTGCAGAATTGTTGCTAGTCTGTTATAAAACTATTGCGTTTTGTAAGTGGCTTTCACTTCCAAAATATTTTCTCTGGATACGGTCAATTTCTTCTTGTAGGTATTTGGGTGTAACATGCAGAAGAGTGTTATTTAAATTGGATAATTCTGAAGCTGGACTTTTAGCATAGTATATTTTATACACTAGATTTCTTACATTTGAATGATGTATTGATATCCTTTTGATATCATGAAAGGTGCTTTTGCAAATAGGTCCAGAAATGCAGGCTAATGAATGTCCTCTTAGTCCTGTGTATTTGCGCACTGGACAGATATCCATATTTTGCAGCACTTCCATTTAAATTGTGTCTTTACCTTTCACATACTGATTGAGGAACTGACGTAAAGATTTGAAAGATTTGTTAGGAATGGCACACATTGATGTGCACGGCAATTTGTATACTGGACGGTCTGGTTCAATCGAATCGAGAGGTAATTCTGAGTTGTCAGGGGATATTTTTCCAAGCAGCGTTTCTTGTTCCATGATGGTATTGTTGATTTTTCCATACCCTCGTCCACTGCTATGGATGGCAATTGTGTTTGTTTGATTTTGTTTGTATGCTTCTTCATTAAAATATGGTTCTGTGGTTGTTGTGTGACTCCATTCACCTCCACAAATATGTAAGAAGTTATTTTTGTTCACATTCCGTTTATTTATACGTTTCTTTTGTAGTTTGGTACTTAGTTTTGTTAGTGGTTTCATCCTATTTAACATTAATAAACAACTTCCTTTTGAGAAGGATTGCACTGTCCACGAGAGCTTGTAGGATTAATTTTCTACGGTAGGTTTTAAGGGTTGAGGATGATTTCGGTCCTCTTCTTATTAGATTCTGAAGGACTCCGTGGCGAAACATTTTTGCTAAAATACTTTTTTTTACTATAGGTTCTTGTTACTATATCAGGATTAATAGGAGCATTGTTAAAGTGCTGGTAGCCGTTTTTTGTTAAGAGTTTAGTGTATCGTGCCACATTTTGTTGAGAATGTAAAGTTTCGGCAGTTGAAGCTTCCTTTGTTTCGCTAAATGACTATTAGCTGTTTTGTTCCAATGTTCTCTACAAACTCTGGTACTGATTGATGCTTAGGTTGGACACTTATTTTTATTTGCTCTACTTCTGCGTTCCTTTCTACGGACTTGTTTTTTGGTAGGCATTCTTTGGGGTCTGTTTGCATGCGTGCATGAGTTTGATGGGGAAGCTTTTTGTGGTGGTGTGTGAATGTGTATTGGCCTCTTACAATGATTTCGGAAGGCTATTTTTCTGTTTGTATACTACTACAATGTGCTTCAGATGAGAGTACAAAGTGGGCTAGTGGTGAGGAGAAGCATTAATAGTAAATGTAATGGCATAAAATTGAAACAGCTATTTGTTTTATAGTACTAACATTCTAAGGCTTCTGTATGTTATTTGAGTTCCAAACACACAGGGCTTTGTGAGCCAATCTGCCTGTTATTCTGTTTAATAAATGGAGATTTGTGGGTAGAATGGTTCAGAAATCACTGTTTGCTTTGGTGCGCAAATTAAATACATAACCCACACAGTCTCTTTGAGGAATAGTTAGAATATAAAAGGTAGTACTGTACTTAATTTTTTTTGCGGAATGACCATGTTTCTCTGGATATGTCGTTTGCAGTGTAGATGCTGTTGATTTTCAGGAGAGTAGTCTTCACTGCGATTGTAAAAAGAAGAAGTTAGTAACTTTGTGTGTTTAAAGCAGTGATGTTACTGTACACGTTAATTTTGCATCTTTCGTCAGAGTATTCTCCTTTGATATTTCAACACAGTGCATGTGTGCATTTCACTTCACTATGTGCTGCCTTTGTATGTTACTTGCAGTATGTTAGTGGCACGTGCTTCAGAAATGAGTATAATTTTTAGGTTATGAAAATGCCTTGTTTCTATTAAGCTGTGTTATCTATAGCAGAGAGGTTTGTAAGCGATAGGTCATTGTAGTAGATGGGAAACATTTCTCTACTTTCATATTATAAGTACGATTTTGAAAAATCAGGAGACCCTCAGAGGGAGATGTCACCACAGCAATCAGGAGCGTTTATTTTTCTCACACGATCGCATTGGAAGTAGCATTTATGTAGGCGGTACACAGTAAAAAATGGTGCCATTTTGTAATGGAAAATCGAGTTTCACGCTAAATAGGGAGGGTTGAAACGTATGTATAGGTTATGCGGGAGACAGTAAGAAGTAGTGCGGTTTGTCAATGAAAAATCGGACATCTTGCACTTAAAGGGGGAGCGTTGGTATGTATTGGCTATGCAGATTTAGTGGCATTAATTTGTTTAAATGAAATCAGAAGGGTTGCACATGTCCTCTGATTAAAATATGCATACCTGTACTTTATACTCATGCATGTGCGCATGCATGGAGCTATACGTAGAAATCTGCAACACTTGCACTGTAGTTTTTGAAGTAGGTGCTTTGCAATGATATGCGACTTGCATTCAGAGTGATCAATAGTACATTTGAAGTACGAAAATTCTGATGACGGAGTTAGATGTAGAGATGTTGAATGTGATTGGTGGATGGTTGTGTGACTGCTTAGCTGTGTCCAATGAGGGAATGGATTCGCGAGTTATGTGAAAAGGGTAGAAGGACTGGCTAAGGGTTACGTGCCACATGTAGACGACGCTTGTCTGCGGGTAGGGCGTGTCACATACGGGTTTCTACAGCAAATCCAGCATGGAAAGAGGACTGTAGGCATCAGCCAATCAGATGTTCACATTGCTCTTTTGTGTCGAAAGACGGTGCGTATACTGAAGATGGCAGAGGTGCAGAGGGTCAGGGTTTTGGTCCTTGGAGATATTTTTGTGCATGGTTTACAGCACTATGCCGAAAGTAGGCATGTGGCACACAATTTCGATGTGAGAGGAGTGGAAGTGGTGTGGAGCGCTGAGACTGATCGCAATGTTGCGGCAATTCTCCAAGTTTGCACATAAATGACATGTGATGTCATCATTGATATCATCAATGACATTTGTGATGCCATCTTTCATGTCCTGGGTGTTAGTGTTAGCAGAGCACAGTGGTACGGGCAGTTATGGTCACTTAGTCTAGCATAACTGGCGAATTTCAACGGTTTTTCAGTTTTATTTTGAACCATAATGGCACGTTTGAAAAGTTTATTTAGTGAAGTGCACAGGTTTTTGGTAGGGCAATTTAACCATAACGTTCCCTTAACAAAGTTATTTTTAGTGAATATATACACACATAAATAGGGATAAGTGTAACCATAGGACCACCTCTAAATGTAACAAATACAAAGTTGCAGGTTAGCAGAAAAAGTATTGGCCTCTGCAACATAGTGTGCCTTAATGTGAAAGGTAGCTAAGGAATGGACAGAACATGTCTTCCCAGCCTTGGGACCTTGGACAGCCACCAGGCTGAGTGAACCTATTCAAGGTGATGGGAACAATCACGAATGTGCTATATGTTCCCATCATGTTGCCATCTCTGATTGCCCAAGCCCTGAGAACGTACATCCAGCTTTGAACCTGTGTAGCAATTGTATCTTTCCACCTCTGGTTTGATGCGAACAGCTTTCCTCCATCTACCTCAAGTGAATGGGCATTGTCCTGCTCTTCCAAGTTGTGTGTGTAGGGACCACAAAATGGAGCTCTCCTGTCTGCAATTATGAGGATTTTAGCTTGTATTCTCGCAGGTGCTTTATTATCTTGGTGAACTGGAACCGGTTTGTCTCTGCTCATCCTTGGTAAGGATGCGCACAGTGCCTTCCCTTTTCTGCATTCTGAAGTTCGCCTTGCTTTCCCCATTCACTTCAATGTACCTATGGCTTCCATCTTTTTTTTTATTGCCGTCAATGTTAGTCGCAGTTAAGCATGCGCAAACTGATTGAATGTATTCTTGGCATCTTGCTGTTTCCGCGTAGCTTGCTTAAGATTTACTGGTGTAAGTGTATCAGTCCTCTAACTACCATGAGTCATAAGCATTTGTTTCATGTCTATCTGCAATAAACAAAGTGTTTGTGTAGCTTCGTACATGGATGCCTATTTGCTTCACATCTAAATACACGTACATCGTGAGGTCAATATTGACGTCATCAGCTTTTGAAGTTCTAGTCAGTCGACTTGTTCGAAGAATGACAACTCAATTTCCTCCATATTGTTAGACAGGTACGGTTTGAATGGATGTCTGAGCAAGTAACATTTCTCACATCTGCGATACATCAACGATGGTGATGAAGGGCTCTGAAGTGATTAACATCTCTAATTTCTCTGCCTTCGAGTGGCCAGGTATGGTGGTGCCAGACCGTGCAAATATCTAAAAACGAGATAGAGAATTTTAAAATCAATTCTCTCCTTCACTAGCAGCCAATGTAAACAATTGCGGAGTGACGAAATAGCGTTGATTTTGGGACTTTAAAAATTAACCTCACAGCAGCAATTTGGAGTCTCAACAACTATTTTTGTTTGCATCTTGCCAGAAGGCTGTTTCCATAATCCAGACAAGAGTTAAGGCTCACACTACCATAGCATGATCAGTAGACGGTACAAAAGGGAGAGCGAGGCATAGCAGCTGTAAAGAGTAAAACACGTTTTTTATGGAGGTTCGCCTGCCAAATGCATCCAAGGTTCTGGAGTTTGAACTCACAGGAGAGAGGGAGGGGTGACATGTTGACACATCAGTTATTACATTTTTGGATCCAAACAGTGGCACCTCAGTTTTTCTGGTGTTAAGTGGTAGGCAGTATTGAGACATCCAGATAGTGATTTCATCTAAGCACTGACCCACTCTCAGAGATAATTCCTCAAAATTGCAGACTTTCAAGATAAACTTTCATTCATACACTGACGATACACAGGTTAAGTCCAATTCCCTGAAAATATCCATAAGAGGTCTCATATAAAGATTAAACAAAAGGGGTGACGTGAAGAGCCCTGACACAACATTTCACAGGCACAGTATCTGAAAGATACCCTCCGTATTTCACTTGTTGACGACGATTGGAAAGAAAAGAATTGAACCACAAAAGGGAAGTCTCTGAAACTCCCCCTACTTCTTTGAGACGGAATAGTAGGATACAAAAAACTGGGAGATTCACCGCAAACAACCACGATGAACAAACTGGGGCACAGCAATGAGCAAATAAATTGCAATCTTTCTTTGGCGCCAAATAGGCAAATTCGATAATTCAACCACACAAAAATCAAAGCTTTAAATTAAAGTGTTGTTATTTTTAAACCTATTCTTTTTTGAGCATACAAGTGTATTTTCACATTATCATACACGTCTTTGCAAATCATAGCATTACAATTTTTAACAAAGAGTTTTACTTTGGTTGAATCACTCTTCTTGTGAACATACCTGTTACATAAATACATAACTTCACATTTCAATTTTTACACAATCCCAATACTTTGATAGGAATGAGTCACTTGGTATCTGTGACTACTACTGTCTCTTGTGCCTCATCTCTAACTATGCGTTTCAGGCGCTTCCCGCCCTTCTTCAGGTTTGAATATTGGGTTTTATTCTTTTCCAATTTCTTGCAAAAAATATAATAAATAAACTGAGTCAGGACTCTACTTTGTTAGAACACTAAATAGTGTACTGAATTGTAAAAATGTGCCTATACACACTAACCTTTGAATCAGTCGTGGAGCCTGGTCAAGAAGCATCTATTCTTGAAGCTTGTGATGGCCACTGAAAAATATATATACAGATTGCTACGGTGTAACTTCAGATGTAATGTGCGCAGTGCAGGGGGATCTCGCGCTAATAAAAAGCGCTGGGTCCCCCTGCACAACGTCAGGATTCAGACTGGCTACAAATGCCCTATGTTAGCGTAGAAAGTGCTTACCCCAGCTGAGTTGTAGATAGTATACACGTGGGGACGATCAAGTACTTGTGGTGACTTTCAATCCTCCTTACACAATAAGTGGACAGAGTCCTGCAAGCATATGAAATGTGTATTTTACCAATAGGCAAATCTAGTATAGGTGAATGTATTCCTGATGTGGCATTCAAACTCTAAGCTCTTGTCTACCTGCCTCTGAGTCCCGTGCACGTTACCACGGGACTCGGCAACGTGTCGTTTAACAAATTGACAGAGCCTACAATTTAATAGAGGTGTGCATCTCTACCTCCAATCTGCCACGGAATAGTAGGATGCCATGGCCAACCGTATCAAAGGCTGGCGACAAGTCCAACATTCCCAAAAAGCAAAGTTGGCTTTTGTCTGACCAGTTCAATAAGTCGTCCCATACCATGACCAATGCAGTCTCCTTTCCATGTTTCGGGCAAAAACCTGATTTGAAGGTGTCCAAAAGGAGAAATGTGTCCACAGGTTTTTGTAATTTATTTGACACTATTTTATCCAGGATTTTTCCGGCTATGGGGAGACCTGCTACCGAAAGATAGTTTTGAAGTTCCTTAGAATCAAGGTTGGATTTTGTCAGCAGGGGAGATACTGTGGAGAGTGTCAAGTCAGATTGAACAGTTCCTTGCTTGTAGAACAGCTGTCACTCCTAAGCCTGATCAAAAACTCTTCTCCACTCTTCTCCTTCCTGCTGGTCTCTTGGTCACCCTCCACCTCTGCCCTCTCCCAATACACTCACACTTCCAACTTCTCACATCTCACTGTTCTCGTTTAAATATCCCTCTTTCTGTGAGGAGTGGCCACTATCTTTAAGCAATCTGCCCATTTCTTCTACTCTCAGGGCATGTATGTGCAGGAAAGTTGTCTTGAATAGGGGGCTAAACCCTGCTTACTTTCTCTTTGTGGGATCTCTTTGCACTGGACATGGCAGCGTAAGCAGTCCAAGGCTACGATTTGTGTTTTGTTGCTCGCTTTTCTGGACCATTTTGGTAAGTTTAGGGAACAGTTCCTGATTCCCTTTCAGTCTTTGGTGGTCTAGTGGGTTGCTGCATCCAAGAGCAAGACTGTCGCTGATCACTAAAGGTACTGCAAAGCATGATCCTGCACCATAGCAGTGTGGCACTGTGATCTCTCGCTCTCTGGTGAGTGTGGGTCAGCAATTGTGTCCGTGTCAGTTTGCTAGGCTTCTCGAGGCGTGTGGTGCAGAGATTACTTTTCTTGCAGGTTCCATCTTCACTAGACTGGATGTTTCTGCAAACAAGGAATAGCACTCACCCGAATATGCTTCAAGAAGCAAGGCTGAAGATATGGTTCTGCACAAGTCCATGCTGGAGGGAACAGACATTTGTGTTTTGTTTGCCAAGTTCCTCCCCATCTACAGGGCTATCTCCGGATCTCTCCCTGTACCTCGCACCACCCACGACGAGGGCTTTCACACCTCTGCTGACAAGGTGAAGGACTTGGCTTTATCATACCATCAATAAATGGGAGTGTTTGGCAGTGGAGTGGGTGGTGCACATCTTAATATATTTGACCCAAAGACAATTTAATCTGGTAACAGATCATGTACCCTTAGTTTGCTCGCAACACCGATGTACCCCAGAATATTCAGATGGTTCCATACTCATCCAAGATGGAACACAGCGAGGTTGGAACAGGCCCTTGTGGATCTTCAATCTCAATACACCTGGGTAGATAGAAAGTGTTAAGAGGAGGGTGACTTGCAAGATGCAGTTCTACCTTCTTTTGCTCTAATATTCTTTGAAATATTTTTGGCACATCCTGCACAATTTTTTGAAATGGTAAGTTGTGTCCTGTGTGAATGTTTGCCCATGCTGCTTGTGCTTTCACAGAATAACAAAAACGGCCACATACTTTCTATACTACTCCCACCAAGGTAACAACGCGGAGGTATTCCTTCAAAAAGTCATGAACCAGAAAATTCAAACAATTTACAAAGCATTCTATATGGTGGAATCTGCCTTTTAACAATGGAGGCAGGGTTGCAACATTATCAGAACTAGGATAATTACATTAGATCCAGCCACTCTGAGATAACATTGTAAAATATGATTTTCATTGTTTGCAGAGTCAGTCTAGGAGGCAACATGAGAGATGTTACTTATTTCACTGTAATCAAAGCAGGTGCAGCTTCACAAGGCAACACCTGGGGGACTCCCAAGCAACCAAATCATAAAGCTGCGAAAGTAAGTAGATCCAGTAAGACAGGCTTCTGACAGTTACCATGGAAAGCGGTCAGTAATACTCCAGTATGGAGTGTATGGCAAAGTGGGCCCTAGAAGCAGTAGCCAGGAAACACCGAGAACAGGAGACAACGAAAGGACATCAGACTCGGACCATGGGGCATCCACCAATGATTTTTAACTTCAGGCCTTTGGGGTACAGATACCCTTGGTGCACGTACAGACTTGCGTGTCTTGAGCGTGTGGGCGGGGAACTGTAGTTCTGGCCCACAGCTGCACATAACACACCAGTGTCACGATGTTCCATTCCTGGGCCTCAGATTCCTGAAAAATCTCCAATGTTCATGATACCAAGAGGGTTGTTGACAACCTGTGCAATTGCTGTCTCAGTTCAGTTGTAAGGCCATAGACTAAGGAAGGGAAGGTGGTGATCAGACAGTAGACTGTAACGCCGTCGGGACCAAATTCACTTCTTTTTTTTTTTTAAGCAAGGGTTATACGCACATTGTGAGAGGGAAGACCTTTTGTGAGAGATGCATTGACGACTTGAATGAAGTACAGGAACACGTGGCTCAAAATTCATTGGATGACTGAGGTAGGAAGGTGTGTGTAAAAAAATAAATAAGTAAACTCATCCATTGATCTTTCATCTCTTTCTACAATTCATACTAACTATGAAACAAGCCCTGGTCTCACAATATTTTTCCAATATTATTCTCTCATACTCTTCTCATCCTCACCGCCTCTTTCAACTACTTAATTATATTCGTTCCCCTTTTGGCAAACTATGATTTATTTCATTTATAAAGCGCACAAACAACCCAGAGGCACACATTTAAGCAATATGCGTCGAGCTTCGGGGGTATAACCGACTCAGGTAATGCCCCGGGGCCCATAGTTATAGGCCCCAAGCGAAGCGAGGGCCTTAACAAAGGCCCTGGGGCATTACCAGAGTCGGTAATGCCCCCGCCACGAGGTGCATATAGCTATTAGTACCCCGGCCCGCAAAAACTGCATGACCGGGGCACTGCGGCATTTCGGGAAAAAAAAAATCATCAAAGAAAATGGCCGCCATGGAAAGGGAAAACGGAGTCAGTTTTACCTTTCTATGGCGGCCATCGGGAGCAGACGCGCTGGAAACAGAAGCGTTTCCAGCACGTCCGCTCCCGAAAGAAAAGAAGGTAAGTGGGTTGGGAGGGCGGAAGGGAGGGGAAAGGAAAATGAAAAAAAAAAAAAAAAAAAAGAAAACATACCTAGGTCCCCGGAAGGGGACGATGGAAATCTCCAGCCGTGTGGAGGCTCGGAGTGGGGATGGCTCCGAGTCTTCACACGGCTGGAGGATTTTATCGTCCCCTGCCGAGGACTAAGGCATAGAAGGTAAGTGGGGTGGGGAGGGCAGGGAGGTGGGAGGAAAGGGGAAAAAAAAAGCCTTACCTCTGTCCCCGGCGGGGGCAAAGGTAGCCGCTCAGCCTTGGGGAGGCTCGGAGCACGGATGGCCCTGCTTCGAGCCTTCTCTTTGGCTGAGGGCTTGCCACGCCCCCCTGCCGGGGACAAAGACCGTGGAATCCCGACGGAGGGATTCCCGGCAGGGTAATGCCCCGGCGAGGGCCAATCAGAATGGTTCTTCCATTCTGATTCTCCCTCGCTGGGTACTAATTATACATACAAAATAATTAAAGCCGGCGTAGCAGGTACAAGTCCAATGATGGGGTAGTTGGAGGTAGGCAGGGAACAATTACTTGACGAGCAGGGTCATTAGAGCTCTGTGGAACACCCAGTATGATTGTTCAGCTCTGAGTGAGGGTGGGAGGGCATTCCAGTGTTTGACTGCGATGTAGGGGAAGAATCTTAAGCTTTTGCTCTTC
The DNA here is from genome assembly GCF_040938575.1 of Ambystoma mexicanum. Taxonomy (NCBI): domain Eukaryota; kingdom Metazoa; phylum Chordata; class Amphibia; order Caudata; family Ambystomatidae; genus Ambystoma; species Ambystoma mexicanum. The sequence goes on along the minus strand of NC_090921.1, from coordinate 175,770,456 downwards.
TGATTTTCGGTAAGAGTAGGCAATGCCCATAAGGCGTCCCAGATGGTCTAGTCAAATGAGGTTTAGTGATTGCTTGAGCAGGGTAAGGGGGAGCAGAGTTGGATAGGCACTTATGGGTGATGGAACGGGTCTTGAACATGATGCCTTAGCGAATGGGCAGACAGTGGGTGGCTTTTCTAGCGGCTGAGAGGTGTTCTTTTTTGGGAATGTTCAATGCTGATCGCAGGGCATTATTTTTAATCACTTGGGAGTTTCTGCAAGTGTTTAGAAGAAATCCCAACGAAGAGGGCGTTGCAGTACTCCATCCTTGAACCTATGATTGCTCGGGCGATTATTAGGCAGCTGTCTTCGGAGAGAAATGGTTGTGATGCGTTTAGGCATTTTGGAGGCATAGGCAGCTGCCGATGCAATGGCGTTCACTTGTCGGACATGGAGAGTGTGGCGTCAAAGTGCACCCATAGGGTTTTTACTGATGATGAAACTGAGATTGTGCTATTGTCAATGTGGAAGGCAGAGTATTTACTGCTAAGCTTTTTCAAAACTGCTGGTGTCCAACTAGGAGGATTTCAGTTTTATCACCATTAAGGCACAAGTATTGGTTGCCATCCAGGACTGAATTTTGGAGTAGATATTGTTGAGGGTGGCAGAGTCGTCCTTGTAGTGACCTGTGAGTGGGAGTAGAATCTGGGTGTCAGCATAGTTGGTGTAGGCTATGCGAAGTGATTTAAACTACTAATGTGGCGTTGGTACGCTGTTCTTCACCTACCAATAGCAACTCAACTCGTCTTGTTCTGCCTTTCCTCGTCCCCCTCTCTTATCTCAGTCTCATACTTTTCATCTTGCTCGTGCCACCCTACATCTTCACCTCGCAACTCAATTCCCTCCCCTCTCATTACCAAGCTTTTTGCTCTCCTGCTGTTTTATGTAACTCCTCCTATTAATATGTCCTTTTCTACTGCTACTTTTCCCGATAAATTCAAAACCACAGTCATCTTGTGTCTCCTGACAAAGCCTTCTCTGGACACATCCTTACGGTCAAGCTATCGTCCAATCTCATCTTGAGCATCACTCTTCTCCCACCAACTCAATCAGGCTTTCGTCCATTTCATACCACAGAAGCTGCACTTCTTTTTGTCTAGAACTCCCTTTTGTCTGCTCGCTACTCTAAGCTTTCTTCTATTTTTATTCTACTTTCAGCCACTTTTGATATGGTTGACAACTCTAGTCTCTACTCTCTGTCCCATGGTTCTCTGGTACTGTTCTTTTCTGGTTTAGCCCTATTTGTCTGATCGTTCCCTTTCTATCTCTTGAGGTGGCTTAAAGTCCCCTACGTTTCCCCTGGCACACAGTGTGCCCCCAGCTTCGATCCTGGGTCCTCTTTTCTGTGTACACTTCTCCTCTGTTCATTATTATTTCTTCTTTTTGGCTCACTTTGCATTTCTCACTTACGAGTCTCCGCTCGGTTACCTTTTCTTCTTTCTCCGATAACATTCACACTATCTCCAAGTGTCTTCTTTCCAGTCCAACTTGGATGAATTACATCTCAATGCCTCAAATACCGAAATCTTGTTCTTTACTACTTATAGCATTCAACCTCCTAACCCACCACACGCTATTGCTTTTCCCACAGCTGCTCTTCGTTTCTCTTCATCTGCCTGAAATTTGGGAGTCCTTTTTTATGCATCTCATCACATATCTCTAATATTGCTTTCTCCCGTCGCATTCAACTTTTCAATATTCGCAAAGACCATCTCTTTCTCACATTTGAAGCCACTAAACAACTTATTACTGCTTTAGTTTTTTCGCATCTTGACTATTGTTCCTGTCTTCTTGTCGGTCTTTCTGCCTCCCATTTTGCCCCTCTTAGTTCTATTTTTAAGTCTGCTATATTTGCATTCTTTGCTAAATCTTTCCTTGTGCTTCCATTTCTTCTTCCTTCACTCTCTTCACTGGCCATCTTTTGAATCTTGACTACAGTTCCGCGTTCTCTGCATCATCTTTAAATGTCTTCATGGGCTTGATCCTCCCAATCTTTGAACACTTGCTTATACGTTCCTTCCTGTTTCTCCTAACTCCCAATTTCAGTTTCTTCTAACTGTGCCTAGGCCACCCTGTGCACAATCTTGCATCCACTCTCCTCCGCCCCTAAGCTTTGCAATGTCCATATTAGATCTAGCCCCACTTACTCTCTTTTGCACACATCTCAAAAATTCCATGTTGTCAAACATGCTTTAATTTTCCCTATATTTGGTTTGTTCATAATTTTGCATTAACCTTTTACTGACTTTCTATTGTGTTCGGCACTTGGCAAAAGCAACTTATAAATCAATAAATAAAAATACAAAGAACATTGTTTGGGGAAATGAAAGGATGCTGGAGAGTTCAGCTGGCAAGATATGATATGGCATTTATAACGCGCCTATACACAAGTGTTTCAAGGCGCGACGAGGCAAGGGAGGGGGAACAGAGGGAATACAGACAACGATCCTACTAGGCCAAGTGTCATTCAGATTGTGCAAGTGCATGGAAAAGGGGAAGGTGCAGGGGAGAGGAGGAGGGAAAAGTGCAGTACATGGGATAATAGAATAACAGTTACCCCAGGGTTCGGTGCATGGTATAAATAAAGAAACTAAACTAGTAGGTACAGCCAGCTGGTGGCAAGTGCAGACATCCAGTGTCAAGTGCTGGTAGTGTGACTTTAGGTATACAGAGAAAGTCCTGATTGAGGGGGTTGCCAGGAAGGCAGTGCTAGTGTGCGACTGGCAGTGGAGGGGACCTGGGCCTGGGATCAGAGGGTGGTCAGGTAACCAGTGCAGTTAAGCCTGGGATTCAGCAGGGGAGAGGAGGAGAAAAAACAGAAGCAAAGAGAAAGGTTTTGAGGTGCTTCCGGAACCAGAGATGGTTCTCCTCAAGTTTCAGTGAGGCAGGGAGGCTGTTCCAGAGGGAATCCCCAGCCGAAGCAAGAGATCTAAAACCAACTCATTGCTTGGAGAAGCGACTGACCCTGAGGGAGTTGGAGGCGGATGAGCGAAGAGCTCGAGAAGGAAGATATTTAGGCAGAGAGAGTTGAAGGTATTGAGGGCCCAGGCCCCAGGGAGGCTGTTCCAGATGGAAGCCCCAGCCGAAACAAGAGATCTACTACCAACTCAGTGCTTGAAGAAGCGAGTAATCCTGAGGGAGTTGGAGGCGGCTGAGCGAAGAGCTCGAGAAGGAAGATATTTAGGCAGAGAGAGTTGAAGGTATTGAGGGCCCAGAATGCCTTGTGCACAATGCAGAAGGTTTTGAACTTAATCCTTGCAATCACTGGGAGCCAATGCAGAGATTTCAGTCCTGGAGCAATACGATCCCTGGGCTTGAGGCCAAGGACAAGTCTTGCAGTCCTGTTCTGGATAAATTGAAGAAGGCAGAGAGTAGAGGCAGGCAGATTTAGAAAGAGGCTATTGCAATAGTCCAGCCTAGAGAGTACCAGAGCTCTGGAGACAGTGAGCTTCTGGGGGAAGGAGAGTAAAGTAAGAATACCTCTGAGGAGGTACAGCTGGTAGTGAGACTTCTTAGAAACGTCAGAGATGTGAGGAGAGAAGGTAAGTGTAGAGTTGAAGATGACCCCAAGGTTTTTGGCCTCACAGGTGGGCGCAGAAAGAGGGCCAAGAGAGGCCGGCCAGAGAGTGACAGGAAAGGAGGGAGCGGGAGTGCCGATGAGGAGAATCTCAGTCTTACTGGCATTAAGGCAGAGATCATTGGCAGCACACCACTCCTGGATGGTGGACAGTCAGAGATGAGAGAGGGAGAAGAGGTGGCTGAGGGCAGCCTGAAAATGAGCTGAGTGTCATCCGCGTTGCACTGGAATTTGGGGCAGAGTGCAGCTATGCAGTGGGCAAGGAGTGCAAGGTATTGGTTAAAGACCCCTGGGGTACACAGCAGGTAGAGTTCGAGATAGAGGAGAGGAAGGACCGAAGTTGAACCTGGGAGGGTTGATCAGAGAGGAAAGAAGTCAGCCACACCAGGGCCTGACCAGTGATACCCAGGTTATCATGGAGACGATGGAGCAGGATGGCATGGTTGACCGTATCAAAGGCAGAAGAGAGATCAAGTAAGATCAGGACACAGTGGGTGTTGAGTCAAGGTTGGAGAGCAGATCTTCTCAGAGGTTCAGGAGAGCAGTTTCCGTGCTTCTGGCAGCTCTGAAGCCAGACTGATGGTCATGGAGGCAACCAACAGAATCAGTGTGAAGATTAAGCTGGGAGATGGCCAGCTTTTCCAGGGGTGTGCCAAAGAAAGGAGTGATGAAGATTGGGCGATAGTTGGCTGGGCAAGATGGGTCGGCAGAGGGTTTCTTAAGAAGAGGATGTACAAGGGAGTGCTTCAGGGGGGGGGGAGGGAAGACACCAGTGGCAAAGGAGTGGTTGCAGAAGTCAGGCAGGGCAGGCGCCAGGGAGACAATGTGGTCCTTGATGGTTTTGGAGGAGCAGGGGTGAACCTGTTTTGACAAGACTTTCATAGATCGGACAGTTCTAGAAACCTGGTCTGGGGAGAACAGGGGAAAGGCAGAGAAGGAGGGAGGAGAGGTGGCCGAAGAAGGGTCCGAGGAGTAACAGGGAGTGGAGGCAGGAAGGGGAGAGGAGGAGAGAGAGAGGACAGGATGTCCTGAGTTTTAGAGATGAAATGAGAAGCCAGAGCCGTGCAGAGGGCCTGGGAAGGGATAGGAGAGGTAGAAACTGCAGCAGGATTGGCCAGTTCCTTGCAGATTTTAACGAGTTCAGCCAAGTTGTTGGATGCCGCAGAGATGTGGGCTTGGATGCAAGCTCTCTTCTTGGTGCGGAGCCGGTATTGCCTTTGGAGCAGGAGGCAGGCCAGTTTGTCAGAGGATGTACCAGAAGCACGCCATTTCCTCTCACCCACCCTGCACTTGCATTTAAGGGTGATGAGGTCCGAGTCGTACCAAGAGTTGCACTTGGCTTTGGGCTTCAGGCGGATCCTCATGACAGGGGCAAGAACATCAAGAGTATCAGATATAGCAGAGTGGAGCATGGAAAGGGCTGTGTCAAGGTGTGAGCCAGGCAAAGGGGGAGGGGGAGAAAGTGGCGGCGAATGCCTCAACTGACACGCGCTTCATGGGTCGGATGACTGAGAAGGTGGGTGGCAGTGCTGGAGTTGGCTTAGCCTGGGGGGGGTAGATAGGGTGAGATGGGAGGAAAGGAGAAAGTGATCATTCCAGGAGAGGGGAGTGGTGAGAGGGATAGCAAGGGGAAGGCCTGAGGAGATCAGAACATCCAGAGTGTACCCTGCAGAGTGAGTTGGGCCAGAGAGGAGAATAGCGAGTGAGAGTCGTAAAAGAGTCCAGAGAAAGGACAGGAAGCATCCAGGTGGATGTTGAAGTCTCCAAGAAGGAGAAGTTGAGTGGTCAAGGCCAGGAGGGAAGAGGAGAGGACTGCCCACTCATAAAGTAAGGAGATCTGACCAGGTGGCTGATAGATAGAAGCCACTGTAAGGGAATGTCTGGGGGAGAGCGAGCCTGCAGACGAGGCATTCGAAAGAGGAGTAGGTCTGCGTAGGAATGACTGAGGCAGGGATCATCTCGGGGAAGATCAGGACTACACCCCCTCCGGGACGGTTGGACCCGTGTGCGGAGAGGATCTTGTAGCCTTCAGGGAGGAGAGTGTCAAAGCTCGTGACAGAGCTTGCCGTGAACCATGTCGCGGTGAGAGAGGACATTGAGGTCAAGTTCCTCCAGAAGACGGCAGATGTGAGGAGTGTTTGACAGTAGAGGGGCCAGGAGGCTGGGTTAAAGGTTCAGTCAAATATTTTCCAATTCATGGCTCCATTGTCTCCTGCCCATTACTGTCGGATTTGCTGGAATTTGTAATTGCAGGTAATCACATTGTAAACTATGTTCATTTTGCAACTTATTACTGGGGCAACGCTCTAAGAAACACTCACAGGATGTTACGCTAGGTCTCTTGCAATATTGAATTTGCACAATGCTGAATAGAAAACCAGATGAACTATTTTACATTCCAGTTCAACAGAGACTCAATGTATGCTAGGTTGCGTTATATAGCATTTGTTTAGCCCCTACTGCCATTGGTATGGCCTTAAAGCGCTGTGAGGATGAAAGCCCATCAGAAGACTGTAGTAGATGTGAGATGTAAAGCATTTCTAAAATGCGTTTGTGCATTTTTAGCATGCACAAAGGTAGAATGTGTCTAGGTCCCTAACAGCAGTGCATAGATACCAGATGAAATGATGGGTGCTGGGACAGATTATCAGGGGAGGAGTAGGAGGGTCAAGGAGACTGTTTATGTTAACAGCTGGACCACATTTTCTCGTGGGACTCCACTGCATTCTATTGGAGGTGAAGTAATTTTGGGTGGTCGACAAGCATCTATTGCTCATTATATGGAGGTGGGTGGGCAGTGCCACAGGCGGGATACGGCTAGGTTTCATTGTGATGGAGTGCTTGTTCCAGCGAAGCAAGGCTGACACCTAGTTAGATGTGATCTTGCATAGCTTATCATGAGGCCTACTGAGATGCATTCTGTGGGGAGGCTATATCCCACCTTGTTGATATCACAGGTGCCCCTGCATTTCTGTTAGGGGTGGGTAATAGTTACCCAGGAGATGGATTACGTCTTGGAGGATGTTGAAGGGAAGAGCCAGGCTTTGAGAGCTTCCCTAAGGCGAGGTGATCCTCATCTGGTGGATGGTAAATGGAATCGAGTTCCAGATGGTGGGTGCTTGGACTGAGAAAGGGGAGCCCCCTATTCTGGTTGATTTTGGCACCGAAATGACAAGGAGTGCTGCGGCTGACCTGAGGTTTCTGATAGGCCTGTAGCGTGTACGTTTATGCTATAGATCTTCTGGGACTGTGCTGTGGAGAGCTCAGTGGGTGATGCACATTTCCTTGAAAGTGGATCGTCGCCCGATCGGAAGCCATTGGAGGACACAGAGGGCAGGTGTGATGTGTTCTCTAGGGCATATGGCTAGGAGGAGCCTTGCAGCAATGTTGTGTACCCGTTGGAATTTTCTTAGTTGTGATGCAGGGGCCTCAACTATAGGGTGTTTGCATAGCCTAAGCATGAAATGATGATAGCAATGACCGCAGAGACTCTGTGTGGGTAGGTCAGGTAGGAAAAGATGGGGCGGAGAATGCACCTGTGTATTGAGCAGCTTTTTGTCACAGAGTGGATGTGTAAGGATCAGGTCTGTGTCCACAATGCATCTGACATTTCTTAACGTCTTGGCGGTTTTGGGTCTGTGTGCCTAGACGGAGCGTCCACAGGGTAAGTTGGGGCAGGAGGGACTGGGGGTTGGGTGCTGTGGGGAAGGGGTCTTCCCACAGAGCATAGTTTGTTTTTTCTGGGTTCAGTAGGAGTGGTTGGCAGTCATCCAGTGTTTGAATTCTGAGAGACATGATGCTAGATCTGGAGAGGTGATGGAGGGGCCATTTGGGAATTTTTTAGACAAGTGCTGAAACCTACACAGTCATCTCCTATTGGTCAATGAAGAGAAAACCAGACATGCCAGGTCATCTCTAATACTGCCCCCACTTGAGGATTACCATTATCAGCACAGTTCTTGTACAATGTAAAAGCTGTAACGTGTAAAGCTCTTAGTATGCACATCTGAAGTCACTGCCATCCAGCATACTGATGCACAGTATAACAAGTTCATGTCCGATTTGTTGCCCCTTTATGTTGTCCCTGATACCTTGATTGAGGTTTCTTTTTCCAGTAGAATCTATTGTCCGCATCCCACACACCTGTATGATTATTCTCGATTTGGATCTCCAGATATAGTTGACGAGCCGAAGGTGGACTTGCTACCCACAAATGTATAGAATACCAATAGGGAAAGTTACAGGTCTTGCCACAGTAATGAACTAAAGAAATCCTAGGCAAAAGGGGCACATTACAGGGCTTGCCCCAGTACCAGACTTAAGGTACTTGCAGTATCCCCAAGGATAAAGATAAAGGCAAAAACGTAGAGCAAGATAAAGACAAAGGAACAGCTCAAGACCAAGATAACTGCAAAGCTACAGATTAAGATCAAGGAAAGGATATGTGCCGAGAGGCTTAAGGTCCTTGTGAGAGAGTGACTTGAGGAAGCCAGTCCTAGAAGGATACCTATGATATTGAGTGTTAAATTAGGGATAGGGTATTAACTGATCTTACTTTATCCATCCTTCCTCCCAATGTTACCATAGCACCTTCTTTTTGAGTTGACAGTTTCGCAATAGGTAATCCCCCCAACCCCCCTCATTCTTTGCCCTAATAAAATAAAGGCTGTGCAACATCTCCCAGTGTTTTCTGTGTGCTGTGAGATACATCCAAAAGTTGGACCGAATGTTCCTGTAATAATATGGTTGGGTCAGAAAGAAAAATCAGACCCCCTCCTCAAGTGAGGGATTTAAAATGATTGATGGGCGATGACAAGAGATGGTGCCTTCCAGTGCCCTTTAACACTTAAAAGGGTGACCCACAGCTTTCAAGTGGCCATCATAAAGGATGTATTGACCAGCAACTTCCTCTAATTGGACGTTGAAAACAAAAATACACACATATCCAGCTATAAACCTCCAAATTATTCATCTGATACAATGCATTTCAATGGAAAGTTCAAGTTGCACCAACATATTGATGCCAAATGGACCATCATTACAACTTTCAAAGGTTGAGAACTACTACAGAGGCCATTGGAACGCAGTGTGACAACTGCACAGAAGGCGATAGAGGATAACAAGGTTGCATTCGATGCAGACTGTCTCTTTTTTTGTGTTTATTAGGATCTTACTGTGCAGCATGAAATACAGTAGACAACCAAAGGCACCCCTGGAGCCTCTGTTCATGTATCTAGAGATCTGGTGTGCAATCTCTGCTGTGTTCTAGCCACATCCAGCAGGCCTCCTCATACACTGTGGGAATTCTTCTTAATGAAGCACCTTTTCTGCAGGCATTGTTTTGGGGCTCGCTCACAGTTCCGAAGATCTCGCTGTGACGATCAAAAGAGCTGTAGCAGATACTGCTACTCAGTCTGTCCAAGAGGGGAGAGCTTCTACACAAAGATGTCAGGGTTGTGAAGTTGCAAGGTCTGCATGAGGACTTTGAAGTGTTCTTGGCTCCAGGGAGACACATGGTCTAGAATTGCTGTTGGTTGCAGGCACACACTTTCAGCACTGCTGCTCGATGGGCTGAGGGGAGAAAAAAAAAGGAACAGTTATCAGCAAACACTTTTGTAATTGTGGGTAGAGTGCAAATACCCAATCGGATCCGATCCTGGTTGTAAATTTGCTGGTATGGTATTGGACCTTTTCTAAGACCACATCATGCAGTCCATGGTGGCCATAGTGCAAAGAAACATCTAGGAATGGATGAGCCGCTGATGTGGGTACCCTACAACTTGATGTCAACTATTACTTTAGGTGATTGTAAAGACCCATCCTTTGACCAGCCAATTTCTGCTAAAAAGAAATTCCTTTTAGTAAATGGCTTAATTCCTACTTTCCTACTCTCAGCTTTACAGTAAACTAGTTACCCCAGATTCCCAAATGTCTACATAGTTGTCGTACTGGACTCTGCATCCAGACTAAGTAACACATGGTAGCATCAATACATGTGTATTCTGAATTCAGTGGGAGGGTCGTGGGGGGGGGGGGTAAATATATAGATCATTACTAGCCAGGCATAAAGAGTTACATGCTCATCAGTGCTCCACATACACACAGTACAACATTTCTTACCCCAAGAAGCGACTACCAAACTCTATCCACAATCTCCCCTTATTCTTATAACGGTCAGTTCATAGTACAGTCAATTCAAAATAACAGGTAACAACTTAATGTTATACACTCTTCTATGGACTTTAGTTCCCATAATGCTAAAAGTAATGGCGCTCAGAGGCAATGGGGATTCAGAATGATGAAAACTCAAAAGGTGCGTACTAGATGCCGTCATTCAAAAGCACTGTAGCAGGATATTAAAATCCCAAAATGATGACCAGCTGAAGAAAATTGTGTTTGAAGCTGGTGTGGAAGAAGAGAACTAAAGTGCAGAAGAAGAAGAAGGCAGAGGAGCAGTTAATAGCCGTGCAGTAGGCATAGCTGGGAAAGCTGAAGTCATCCGAGGTGCAGGAGCAGCCACGGGGAAAGGCCTGCCAACAGGAGTCAACTTGAAAGGTGAAGTCCAGCAGAACCGCAGAGTACGCGCAGCGGGAAGCAGCGTACTAAGAAGAAGCCCAGCTGAGGAGGAGAGGTGTTCCCGAAGCGGCGTGTGGCAAGCAAGAGTCACCACAAAAGGTGAAGCCCAGCTGAACTGCAGATTATGTACGACGGAAAGCGGCGCACTAAGAAGTCCAGCTGAGGAAGCGTGTTCCCGGAAAAACGTGAAGCAAACCGGTAAAGCCACGGAAGATCAACTGGGCTGTCAACACTCCCGAAGACCGACACACAATTTACATGAGTCTCAGAGACGGAGAAGAAAGCCGACCAGATGCTGAAGGACCATCGTGAATCCCAGCAGCAGATGGGAGCTGCTGCAGAGAACCTGTGAGTTGGCAGAGTGAATGCTAACCTCGGGCGATGCGTATACAAAAGCTATTAAAAAGAAGTAATTTTGAATACCGAACAATTGATAAAGCAAAGCACAACTCTTATTGACTGCAGAACAATTAAAGAAAACAAAGCTATGTACCAGAGGAGAAAGCTCCCTTAAAGGGAACTACAAAAAGGAAAAGACAATAACCAGTACTACTCATTTATTTATTATTAATTTATTTATTATTTCGCATTTGTTGAGCGCACAAGCAGCCCGGAGGGCATCGTGGCGCTTGTTACAGATATGAAAATGACGTGTTGTACATACAGTGACGTCATTACTTAGTTGCAAGAGAAGAGTAGTAGCTACAGGAGAGGAGGGGACTCACAGCCTAGAGGCTGTCAAAAGACATCAGGAAAAAAACAAGAGGGGAAGTGTATGACCAATACTACTCCACAGCTAAGAGGCTGTCAAAAGACTTTGGGAACACAACCAGTGGGGAAAACATGACTAATACTACTTGCAGCCCAAAGGCTATGGGCATATTATATCAAGACAACCCTTGGAGAGAAGCTGAAAACCAGCAATACCCTCAGCTATGAAGTTGTGAGAATGTCTTAACCAAGCCACCAAAACAAAGTCCCTTTTCAGAGATTGAATCTCATATTGCCAACAGTCAATTGATTGTGAAACTATAATAAAGTGAGAAGGGCCCAACTCTTCCTTTTTGAGATTTCAACTTGCAGAAATGCAAAATAAGTCAAAAGGCTGTCAAGAAGATGTAGAAAGATGAATTGAGAATAATTCTTGTACATTTAGTTCTCAGTTTAGGGAAAACTGGAATACAAAATGTCAAGAGTCAAAACACTAAGAAAAAGCAGTTGTTGGTGAGATCTCAATGCAGGACTGGTGTAGAGAAGACTGGAATCAAGACTGTCACCAAATTTGAAGTTAGTTGTAGGACTTTTCTTCCTGGCAGGCGCGTATACCAGGAAAGGGCCTACAGTAATTAATCCTGGCGGGTGAGTGGACCAGGAAAGAAGATAGTGGTTTGATATCTTGGTGGCAGAAAGATTTTTGAAAATAATCTTTGTTGGATTAGGATAATTAATGTACTGTAGCATGTGTTTGACAAGCAGTAGCACTACAGAGACAAGTTGCTTTTTGTTGTCCTGATAAAAGTGTTTGAATCAAGAAGTATTGAGAGCTATTGAAGAGCTATCTTAATAAGAAGTCATTTCTTTGAAGAAAGTGTTACCTGGTAACAGAATAATTATATTTGGGTTTGAACCTGTGTTTCAGAAGAAAGTTGATCATCCTTTCAAGAAAGATATTGTGGAAGACACGGACTTGTTTTGAGTTATCAACCAACTGTGATGACAAGGACATTTGTGATACCCTGGAGAAAAACAGTGGTTGAAAAATAATTTTCTATGTCTTTGAACAGAGATTTGTTGAATCAGAACTGTAATTTAAGTATTCTCAAATTGGTCCAGGGGAAGGGAATACAACCCTGGTCACAAGGAGTACTTCCACAAACAAAGAATGTTGAACCAAGATGGCTGCTGTAGCTTGAGGACGTGTCTGTGCCTCTACTCCTCCACAGCTAACGGGAGTGGCATGTGCTAGTTGAAATTCCGGTGTGTCTTCAGAATGTCTTGGCTGCTATAATCTATATATTGATACCCTCTCAACAGATCATTAGAAGCGGCACCTATTCAAAAGCAGATTGAGGGAAAGGCGATATGCTGTGAGCTGTACAGCACACTCGGTGGGGTGTGGCAATGAACGCCGGGAGCGGATCCGGATCGTATGGGCGTTGGAGGGATGTGGATACTACCATCTGACTGAGCGGAACAGCGGCAGGGGCGTTTGGTGCTGGCGGCTCAGAGACACACTGGTTCTCTCTCTGCAGCGCAGCCGCTTATAACTGTACTGATGCAGAAAGCTGCAACACAGTTATGGGCTGTGCTCCTGACATGGAACGGCAGAGGTGAAGTGAGGTACGCTGGTGACTTTGCAGGACTGTCTTGTGCAGTGAGAATAGTGTTAACAATTTAAGTCGGTGGGGGGAAGCAACCGGTGGGGATTCTGGAGGAGCGAGATATCCTGATGCCATACAACTTGGACTCAGCTGAAGTGGATGTAGGGCTTACAGTTTTGGGATCTGTGGTCCATAACGGAGAAAAGGCTGGCTACCGGGCTGCATATAACTTATATTAGCTATGATTTTCTGGACCTCATAGGGCAGAATTGCTTCGCATTTTGAACATGTAACAACATGCAGCACATTTTGACAGCGCTTTTTGGATGTCGGCCTCGATTCTGAGGGGCTAGGCTTTAGGGTGTAACAGGGTCAGATTCATCTTCTTTAGGTGCAGAGAGGAAATCAGCTCAGCCCCACCATACAGACTTCCAGGAAACGGCAATGGCAGCCGCTAAAGAAGATTTTGCTGCTACCTTTCAAGCATTACAGGAAAAGTTTTCAGTCTCCTTTCAGATACAGTTTACATCGTTTACGTCAGAAATAAAGCAATCACTCTCAGACTTTAGCAAGGACATTGCTAACTTAGGGGAGCGGGTCGAGGCTAATTAACAGGCTACTCAGGGTCTTACAGGACAGTAAACATACGGATATTGCACTGGTGGACCTTGCTAGTGCGACACGGAATCTCCAACTCCAATATGAAGATTTAGATCCCATTGGTCAAACATTAGAGTGAGAAACTTGCCAGAGACGGTTCTGGACTCTCAGTTAAGAGTAGAAGTAACCCTGATCTTTGCAGATTTGCTTCCAGGTGAGGCGAATCCTCCAATTTCTATAGACCAAATTCACCGGACTGGCCCAAAAAGGAGTGACACCGGGGCTTGTCCACGTGACGTTTTGACTGCCTGCACCTCATCAACAAAAGGAACAGATATTGAAAACAGCTCGAGAACAAAGTACTTACCTATAATGGGACAGAAACTCAGCTTTACCAGGATCTTTCTCAGATCACTCTCCAGAAAAGGTGAGAGATGCAGCCGGTCGTCGGTGACCGGGGGATTAAATATAGATGGACTTTTCCTTTTGGGATTCTTTTTTCAATCGACGGAACACATCGTAGGATTACGTCCCGAGAGGCATTGTTGCAGGTTGAAGAGAATGAGGGTGAAGATGCAACAGCCTCGGGCACTGACCGTACATCCCAGCATTCAAAGCCATGGGGAGGGCTTGCAAAGTACTTTTGGATATGGTTTGCAATTTGGGGGAAACACATGGAATGTGTGACATTAATAACTCAACAGTCTAATGGGACAGTTTAAATGTTTAACATTGAATATTAGAGGCTTGAATATGCCGGCGAAGCGCAGGAACTTAGATGCTCTTTTGGGGCGACACCAACCGGACTTGGTGGCGCTCCAAGAGACGCATATAGGTTTTTCAGATGAGCACAAACTGCGGCTTTGACGATACCTGCTAATTCTAAAGTGGCGGGGGTCTTTCTAGCATTGAAACCTGGTCCCCAGCATTGAACACATAGACATAAAGAGGGACAATATGTTTTTGCTGTTTTGAAAGTTGGCCCCAAAAAAGTAACAGTGGCATCAATATACGCTCCTAACACAGGACATGAGACATGTTTGAAATCAGTTGTCGCCTAAGTTGAAATGTTTAGTGAGGGGGAAATAATAATGCTGGGAGGCTTTAACATAGCTTGGCACCCGATACGGGACCGGAGTAAAGTTACCTCCTCGATGTACTCTACACCCTACAAATTATTAAAACTAAATTTTGCTAACTTGGCTTTGGTAAATGTCTGGCCGGCATTAATGGGGGGATTCTACAGGGTATACGTTTTGTTTGCACATGCACCGCTCGTTCTCCCGCATTGATTATGCTTGGGTCTCCAAACCTTTTCAGGGCAGTTTTACCTCTATGGTTTGTCACCCTATAGCGTTATCGGACTATGCTCCACTGACTATACAGATGGACATAGCAGGGATGATTCAAAGGGTATGGATGTGGCAATTCCCGTCGGCAATGTTTCAGGATTCAGTGGTAAGGGGGAATGTAGAGGCAAAAATAGAAATATCAGGTGTCCTATTTCGATCGCAAAATTCCTCTATCAATATGGTATGGGATGCTTTTAAGGCTTCAATCCGTGGTATCCTAATAGCAGAGGCGGCATATAAACGGCGACAGAATAGTGTTGGAAGTGACACTGGAAGCAGAATTACGACAGGTAATGAGGGAAATGGATTTGCGTACGGATTCACCAATTCTAAAAGCATATAGAGTGGCAAAAGCCAAACCTAACCTGTTCTTAGCGAAAAAGGCAGAGAAATCTATGCTGTACAAGCGTCAATCCTACTATGTCAAGGCCAAAGAGGAAGATCTGCTTTTGGAGCGACAAGTACACCAGAAGATTGCTTCGCAAACTGTCCAATCGATAGATCAGTTGAACTTCCCCGACTCTTGTGGATAGATCGAGATATTTTGGTAAAAGAAATTACTACCAAAGAGATAAATCAATATTATTAAAGCACTCCCCCCATATAAGTCTCCAGGACCTGATGGTTCTCTGCTTCATTTTTTAGAAGGTATTAGTCCCATGATGAATGTACCTTTATAATTCATTCATCAGCTCAGGTAGCATCCCTCCCTCGATGGAGGAAGCAAAGATAATACTTATTCCAAAACTGGGTAAGGACCCAGGTATGTGCGGTTCGTATCGGCCCATCACCCTTATTAACCTTGATGCTAAGCTATATTTGAAAATTCTTTCTGAATAGGATGCAGGATTTGCTTCCATCCATTATGCAGCCAGATCAGTCCGGTTTTATTTTAAAAAACGACAGACACACGACATACATATGTCATGTGTTGGAAATAGTGGCACATAAACAGATACCTGCGATTCTCATATCATTGGATGCCGAAAAGGCTTTCAACCCGAGTCGAGTGGTCGTTCCTTTTTCAAGTTATGACCAAGATGGGGTTTCGGTCCTAAGTTTATGGCAAGAATCAAGGTAAACTACAACCTTCCGGTGGCACAGTTACTAATTAATGGAGAACTTTCTTCCCCGATTTTCCTTCAGCGTAAAACAAAACAGGGTTGTCCTATGCCGCCACTGTTGTACGCCATAGGATTGAGCCTTTCTAAGCAAAAATCAAACAATAGATATTCAGGAAATACAATTTGGGGGGGGGGAATAGATCACAAAATCATGGCTTACGATGAGGATATGGTGTTATTGATTTCAGAACCGGCCAGATCATTGCTCGGAATAGAACGAGAACTGGAGTACTATGGCTCGGTTACAGGTAAAAAAAAATATTTAGCTAAATCAAAAATATTAAATGTATTTCTGCCCCCTACCACTGAATCCTTTTTACATACTCGGGACAAAATTTGGTTGGGCTCAAGGTCAAATTAAGCTTTGGGGAATTACAATAACTCCAGATTTAGAAGGCCTATATGAAGTTAATTTTCCCCCTTCGATGAAAGCAATCACGAGTCAACTTCTGCAATGGGGGTCCGTTATCAATCTCCTGGCTTGGACAAATGAATGTTATAAAAATGACTATTCTTCCCAAAATGTTATACTCCTTCCAGGCACTTCCAATCCGAATCCCTATGGCATTCTTTTAAACGTTACGTAGAAGAATTCCTGACTATATTTGGAATAACAAACCTCCCAGAGTGGTCTATGAAGTCTTGACTGACTGCCCCCACAGAGAGGAGGGTTGGGCCTTCCTGATAAATTTTACCAGGCAGCACAGCTGCGTATATTTAAAGAACGGTGGGAATCAGATGAAGTGAAATGTTGGCTACAAATGGAATGGGCTTTGGGGGGCGGGGGGATGGAGGGGTTGAATAATTAATGGGGACGTTTTATACCATGCAAAAAAATGACCGCTTCCCTAATATTCATAGGAGTAAGATCACGCATTTAGTTGAAGAGATATGGGATGGGGCGGTAACGACATTCCCTTTGCCGTTTACGCCAATATTTTTTAACCCCAGATTACCTCCGGGGTGCGTCCTTTGGCCCTTTCTTAAATGGAATCAAGCAGGATGCAGGAAAATTTGTGATCTGTTTTTTGGCAGGGATTTTAAAACCTTTATACAGTGTAAACTAGATTTTGGCCTAGATGTTGGGGAGCATTTTTAATATTACCAAGTACGCCAGTGGATATTGCCCTCCCCCCTTTTAAACAGGCGGCTATTAGAGAGTTTACTCCTTTTGAAAAATGTGTCACTACTAACCCAGGTAATAAGGCTCCGATATCAAACATTTATAGAATCTTAAATGGGTGGTCTTCTATCCGCCCATGGCATTATAAGACCAGATGGCAGAATACACTGGTGTCACCCTTTACAGACACTGAATAGGAAGCACTCTGGAAGGACATTCCTAAATTCACTCGTTTGATACAACTATGAGAGTTTTGGTATAAGTTACTTACTCTGTGGCATTACACACCCTCCCGCCTGCATAAGATAAAATCTTCTGTTGGAACAATGTTGGCGACAATGTGGGGCGATTAGGGACTGGGGACATGTGTGGTAGTATTGTCCGGTGCTGGCGGGCTATTGAGCAGAGATTGATAATTGTATGCAAAAATTGTTTGGAATATCGAACCCCTGTACCATGAAATCAAACTTACTGCAGATTTTTGATCCCAATATGTCGTAATTCAAAGCAAAAATGTATATTATTTGTGGTATTGCAGTTGGCTACGTTATTGGGAATTGCACAGAAGTGGAAGTCCAATGATCCTCCGGGGGTTACCGAATGGTTTTATCGGATCTAGAACATTGTGGCATTAGAGAGGACTACATAAGTGATTCAAGGTGAACAATCTAAATTTTCCAATGACTGGGCAGAGGTGCTTGAGTTTTTGCAATCTGACTTTAATCTACCGTACTGTCCCAAACACCTGCGGTTTCTCGATATTTGCTAATTTTGTGTTTTGTACCATGCAAAAGGTTAAAGTGAGGATATCCAGCTGGGGTTGAGGGGGGTGGGTTTATGTTGCAATATTAAAATGCAAATAATTTTTTTTTTTTTAAAAAAAAGAATGCTGAACCAAAGGTCAGTAATATGTTCCTTGTAGGATTTGATTGTATGTACAAGTGTTAGGGCCAGATATATTTTGAACACTGGGTCTTTTTTCTTTAGTTTGCTAGGCAGGGACATCTTTGTTAGGTTAGGGAAAGTTAGGCATTCATCAAGAACCCTTTTACTTTGAATAAATGGCAAACTTTGAGAAAACCTTACCTTTGTGCCTGTCTCGCATTTCTGACTCCCCCCACAGTCCTTATCCAAGGAGGAAATGTTCCCAACAATAACCTCCCAGTACAAAGAAACGAGGGTTCACATGGGTATTACATCTCTTTAACTGCTGATCTAGTATGGTGCATTCGGGACAAAAGACAACGGACTTACTTCATAGCAGAACCTCAATTAATCTGCTAGTAGCATGCTCGATCCTTAGCATTTCAATGAATTCCAGCTGAATTAAATATCGCCGCATCTATGCTGGTACCAGTTACTTTACAAATAATATTAGGACATTCAGATTTGCTCTGACAAATGTTGCTGAATTGTGGTCTGTGACGAATCGCGGGATGCAGCACTTCTCCAAAGGGGGGCCCTTTGTCAGGCTAGTGGGTTCAGCCCGCTCTGCAATATCCTCTCTAGGGGTAGAGGCAAGCGGGACCTACCAGGAGAGACTTCCCCTACAGGGATAAGGACTCCCGTTCTTATGAGGAACTTCCTTTGCGACATATCACTAACCTACCTTCAAAAACATCCAGTGAAGAAAAACATGAACAAACAAAAATGTTATTGCCGTCCACATACTCCAGTTGTTCCTATGAAAAAATATATATATATATATATATTGTACCGAGAAGAAAACCTCTGAAAGAATAAAGAGCATGAACCAAATGGAGAGGAAGGACTACGACATTGCGCTGGGGAAGTCCCACATTAGCATAATAAAAGTTATAGGAGGAGACATTAGGGGCGAGAGAACCTGCGAGTTTCGAATTTGCTCGCAGAAGTACGCTGGAGTAAACTTAGACACTGCGTACGATGCCAAACAGAAGCCCAAGTGGCGCTTCTGACACCCCGGTTAGAATGAAGCGGAGACGCGGGAAACTGAGGTGGATGCAAGGTGTCCTGGTCCAGAGCGAAAGATAAGTGGTGGAGTGGCTGCTAGCAAATAATTGTGATGGATCAGTGGGTCCATGAACAAGGACGATAACACTTCCTCTGATGTAATCCGAACTGGGCTGACTGAAGAAAGAATGGAGAAACTGTATGGGAGACCATGGAATTTACAAGAAGTCAAACTGTCAAGTGAAAGAGGGTCCCAGTCGGTTAGGACTCACGGTTATGGTATCCCTGAACAATCCAGGCAACGGGAAAAGGGAGAGACCCGGGAGATGGGCCGAAGATTACTGTAATGCTCCTACCTGCCCCAGTTGGGAAGAGAGAATCAATACTGGAACGCTCAAACTCGTCCCAGTTGAGCTAGAGAGTGGACATTGAATAAGGGAACAACCTTAAATCTGAATGAAGAGAAAGGAATAAACGTATTCAATGAAAAGGACAAACAACTAAATCAAGACAAGAGGAGAACAAGAAAGAAAGAAAGAGTAAACTCGGTTGAAACCTTGAAGAACCCAGTAGCTGTACTGTGTAATTTAATAAAGGTTGTTACCAGGAACTATCTAATGATCCTTTATTGAACTGAACTAGTGAAGAACCTGCTCACAGGACTGTTTCTTAGCCGCTGTTCTGAAGCCTTCACCATTCTCCCATTGGCTGTGGATGTTTTTTGAACTGACTGGATGATTATCGTTCCAGTCGAAGCAAGGGGAAGGAAGCTTTTAAAGGGCTTTCCACCGTCTGGGATTTCTTTCAGTAGCCTTCTAAGTGCAGAGCTGGTGTCCGTCAACACTGTGCTCCTGCTTGCCTCCTAGCTACAACCCCTGCACAATAGTTCCATTTGAGGGTTTCTGATGTATAAAGGACCATCACAATGGAAAAGTAAACCTGTAGTAAGTTCCCACCTGTGCAAAAATCGTTTTTCCTTTGGAGAGGGGTGAAGGAAGTATTTTCCTCTTTAAATGCTGTCGCTGCATTGGCGGCCAAAAAGGTTTCTCCTTTACACGCACTGCTGAAGGGGGGTGGGCAAAAGTTAGGTGTTTCCTTTTGAGAATCCGCACCTGTTGACTAAGGTGTCTCTCTGGATGTGCTAGTGTTTCCTGTGGTGGGCCGGAAAAAGGAGTCCGACTCCTTAAGGACTTTATGAACTCTAATGAAATTATATGAAAAGGCCTACATTTCCCTATTCCTAAAGGGATCACCCTGCCTACCTAAAGATCATCAGGAAGACTCCAAATTAAAAGTAATTCTGCACAGACCCAACTTTACCTGACCCTACCACTAGTTTAACCAACTTAAACTCAGTCAAAAGATGGTATTTCTTGCCCTGGACTTCTCATAACTCCTTATAGTATCTGTAAGGACAGGTCTCTTCCTTATACTTGAGTTTCTTTATACAATCTTCTTTTGCAAGCTCTGGATATCTCCTCCATGAGCTCTTTTAGCTCTTCTAAAACACTTCTGGGCTTGGTGCTCTCCTTAAGCTTATGCTAATTACAGCTTGTTCTGAGATAGTCTCTCATACTGGTCTTCACCTAGGACTCTTTCACAGTCTCCAAGTGTATCCGTGGTTACTTTGTATGGGATTAATCCCCTTTTTCGGATTTCTCCACTTCTGGGTTCTTTCTTTGATACTCCTTATATCCTCTGGTTCTCTTGATAATCTTACCTCATATTTCTCGGTAGCCGTTTGGGGGCTTTGCTTTAACCAGTCTGTCTTTTTGCTCATAAAAACCTTTTCTCTTCTTCCCATGGTAATGGTCTCCAGTCTCCCTTTATTCACCTCAAAGGGTTATTTGCTTTATGAGCCTTTCATATAGGCAATCAGACAACTATCTCTTGTATCTCATCTTTAGGACTAGGAAGAGTTGCACGCTTTATATATTCTTGTCCCAGTGGCCTCCCGCTTTTCCCGTCATCGCTGGTACATTCATCTGTGTAGGGAGAGATTACAGGGCTCGACATGCGCTCATGTATACTTCTCCATTGTAGGTTCTCTTGTTCTGGCTTTTCAGCGGTGTCTCACTCTTGGCTTCCCTTGGTCTGCAGCCATGTAGGGGCGCAGGCGACTGGGAGCTTCTTCTGCTCCCAGCTGTGATGGTCCCTGCGACATTCAGTGGGTGTCTCATCCATCACAAGCCACGCCACAACCAGCTCGTGGATACTTCACTCTTCTCGGGCAGCGTTACCGTTCTCGTTGGCGTCTCATTGTGGTCTTCCTCATCGACTCAAAAGATGCAGCCTCTGTGGCTTGGCTATATGCTGCACCTCCAAGGCACGGTCACGTCAGGGGCTTACCCTGCATACCAAACTCTCCCTTCCCTCTACTCGTCTCAGTTAAATATACATCTCATCTTAAAGAGACATCATCTTTCCTCTTTCTGATAGTTTCACTTCAGTTTAGGTCTACTAATTGAAATGTGATCCATAATTTAGTGATCAGTAGAAATACATTCTATTGGAGGACTGTAGTCAGTCCTCTATCCTGCTCTACCACAGGCACCGCCAACTGGCAGTCAAAGAGTCCCTCACAGTCGTTTGGTCTTTTATTGGTTCCAAAACAGCTCTCTTGGCTCTTGTGGTAGATTGCTGATCGTTCTTTGCACTTCTCAGAATATCATTCTCAGGGTGTGAAGTCGCCACCACCACCATTGATGTTGAGTCATTAGCACTTGGGACCACCATTAGACTTTGTTGGGTCTTTGCAAAGATCTCGATTTGCCAAGTTGCCTTGTTGGTGATAGTTGCAGACCCTGCCACAGTCTCTCCCAGCACTTAGTTTGTAATTATTCTGATAGACGCTGCCCTTTAAATTGGGGATCTCCTCCTTAACTGTGTCACCTGCCTCAACTTCTCTCTCCACTGCCACCTCCCCACAGTGGATCTCCTTTCCCTCCCCCTCCCTAAAACGCAATGCCTGCCCAATGTCCTCTACCCTCCCAACTGTACTTCTCTAAACCTCCATTTCAGCGCCTTTGTCAATACAAATGGTTGGTCTCCTCACCTCCCTTTTAGCATTCTAGTCACTACACTCCTGCTACGCGTTCACTATCCTCCTGTCCACCACCTCCTCTACACTCTTCACCACTTCCTTGGTGTTCACTTCCACTGTCCCTCTTTTCCTCAGTCTACACCTATTCTGTACCTTTTGCTTCTTCGCCTCCTCTGCTCTACTAATCTCCACACTGCACCAACCCACTTTCCAGCTCACACTGTGCCAGACTCCCAACTCCCACACACTTGTTATACTCCTGCAGGGGGTCACTCTTTGTGAATGACTGGGATTCCGCCTTGTTCAAGTGATGTGATGTGATGTGATCGGGGTCCTGCATGTGAACTCCCAAATGATTCCCATGTGCCAGTTCTGGCAATGCTGCACCCCAACCCACAGTTTCAAAATGGATTTGGGGGGTTGGGGGGAGCACCATTTTGAGGTCTCTTTCGGGGAACTGCATCTACTTGGCTTGCTGCTGTTCTTACCTCTGCTTGTCAGGTAAACGTCCATAGATCAATGTTTCATTGCTGGTTCCTGGATTTCTCCCATGTTGGCATGCAAACTGGAGTAGAGTGCCATTGCGCAGGGAAGCACACTGTACGTGGACCATCTCTGTTCAGACCAGCTGCTATTTGTTGGGTTTTTGAGTCCAGAAGGTTCTGCAGTGGTGGTCCATGAACAATGGCTGGGAGCCGCTGCGAAGTATAAAAATAACTTTTTTCATTGTCAGAGTCCGCTACCCTGGTCTGTAGTTTACTAGCAGGTATTTCCAAGGGTCCTGGTCTGGCAAAGCAAGTACTGTACACATTTAAGGGGAACCCGCTCCTCAACTTCAGTATGATGGGAATTGCACATGGATTTAGGACTGCTCCAAGCTGGTGACACTAGTTCTACTATCGCTCTAGAGTTATAAGAAAAAAATAGGTTTCCCCATCCCTATGAGCCAACTAATAGGTAGGACCTTCATATTTCCCCCCCCCCACCTGGCTTCCTAATATGCGACTCAATCTGGATTGTGGGGATGATTGGTTGGTGTGGTTATGGGGCTGGCAAACTTATGGTCATGTGGGGTGCTTACCCTAGAGGCTAGCCTGAGGATTGTGATGGACTGGGGTCCCTGGGGGAACCTAGGTGTACTTTTGTGACAAATCAACTTCCGGGGCACCAGTGGTCCAGGGATAAATATCTGTTTCTAAACCATCAATCAGCCCCACACCTCTAGTACACCAGAAGGAATCCTAACAGATTGGAAATGCAAGCAAAAACCTCCTTGTCCAATTTTATTGATGTGGACGGAATGGCAGGCTTATCGCCGAAATCGTTGGTTAGTTGCAACACAGCAAAAAATCCCAAATGATAAAAGGAACTGTCCAGTCAAGGTTGTATACAAATATCTATTTTATTATCACAACAGACAGTTGTAGCACACTACAAAATACAACCCACCCTGTAAATGAAAGCAGATTAGAACAAGTTACTTTCTTACCTGGTAACGTTCTTTCGATGGGATGGTCCGACGACGTATTCCATATCTATGACATGTAATCACCACAGCTGTGCTGCTTCGGAAACTTTTCGGCGTCTGCGTCGATGACGTCGATGCGCCGTCGAGGACCTCCTCCGACGTCATCCGATGTGATAAGTAGGACGCACGACGCCCATAGCCTCAGTTGTAGTTTTTTTCCCCCAGAACGTGTGACATAAGTCAACTGCCAGTCAGACACAAAGCTTTGCGGAACGTAAGCTGCAATCGCAAAAGAAATTCTGCAGCGGGGAAGGCAGGGCGGGAGCGATATGGAATACGTCGTCGGACCATCCCATCGAAAGAACGTTACCAGGTAAGAAAGTAACTTGTTCTTCGAGGGGATTGGGTCCTCCGACGTATTCCATATCTATGACAGACTCCCAAAGCAGTACCAAAGCAAGGAGGAGGGAAAGAATTTAGAATCAAAATTTAGAATAGCCAATCAAATAGCAGAGGAAAGGACCGCCTTGCCAAAGGCCAGATCCTGTGCTCGGATGGAATCGAGGGAATAGTGACGTACAAATGTATGTACTGAAGCCCAGGTGGCTGCATCACAGATGTTGCGAATAGGAACACCCCTCTGCAGGGCAGTAGACGCAGCCATACCCCTGGTAGAATGGGCCCACAAGCCAGCCGGTGGGTCCTTACCCGCCAAGCGGTAGCACTCCGAGATGGCCAAAATAATCCAGCGAGACAAAGTCTGTTTCGTCACAGCTTGCCCCAAACGCTTTCCAGCGTAACCAATAAAGAGTTGATCATCCACTCTGACCCGGGACATGCGTGAAACATAAAAGCTTAAAGCTCTCCTAGGATCAAGCCTATGGAGCCTCTCCTCTTCCTTACCAGGATGCGGAGGATAGAATGCCGGAAGAACAACCTTCTGGGCCAAATGAAATTCCGTCACTACCTTCGGAAGAAACGAAGGACGAACTCTAAGGACAACCCTGTCCTTGTGAAATACAGTGAAGGGAGGCTTAACTGAAAGTGCCTGTAACTCACTCACTCTGCGAGCGGAAGTAACCGCAACTAAAAACACAGTTTTCAGAGTTAACAGCCTCAAAGGCCAAGAATGTAAAGGCTCAAACGGAGCACCCATAAGAAACTTAAGAACAAGGTTTAAATCCCAACCGGGCACCAGGAAAGGTGACGGAGGGAACACATTAGTGAGCCCTTTCAGGAACTGTGAAATCAAAGGGATTTTAAAGTAAGAACACTCTTCAGACGAGCGCTTAAAGATGGACAGCGCCGCCAGGTAACCCTTAACGGTACCCACTTGCAAGCCCCTGTGGGCCAAAGAAAGTAAAAAGGACAGAACCATGGGGATGTCACATGCAAAAGGATCCACATTCCGAACTCTGCACCAGTCGCAGAACTTACGCCAACGGTACAGAGACTTTGTTGCTGGCCTTCGGGCTGAAAGCAACACCTCCATCACGTCCTCAGGGAGGTCCCAATCCTTATACCTCAACCTTTCAGAAGCCAAGCGTGAAGGTTGAGGGATCTGACCTCTGGATGGAGAACCTGACCCCCCTCCCGTGAGAGCAGATCGTCTCGGTAGGGAAGACGACGTGGAGGGCAGATGGATAAGTCGAGAAGGTCCGGGTACCATGTCCTCCGAGCCCACGCCGGGGCAATGAGGATCATCCGGGAACCGAACTTCCGTAACCTCCGCAGCACTTGCGGGATGACGGGGACTGGAGGAAACGCGTACAGCAGCGGGAAGGACCACTCCACCACGAACGCGTCTCCTAAGGCTCCTTTTGGAGGAAATTCCCGCGAGCAAAACCTTTCGCACTTCCGGTTGACACTGGAGGCGAAGAGATCCACTTGAGGGGTCCCCCAAAAGGCGAAGATCTCCAGGAGAATCTCCTGAGCCAACTCCCACTCGTGAGAGATCGCGCTCTGCCTGCTCAGAGCGTCCGCCGTCACGTTTTCGGCTCCGGCCAGATGAACTGCCGAGATCGAAACTTCCTGCTGGATGGCCCAGAACTCGAGCTGCATCGCCTCCCTGCACAGAGGAAGTGACCCTGCCCCCCCCTTTTTGTTGAGGTAGTGCATGGCCACTGTGTTGTCCGTCAGGATCAGGACATTCTTCCCTCGCACAGACGGCAGAAAAGCCTTCAGGGCTAGCCTGACGGCCCTCAGCTCCAACAGATTGATATGGAGTCTGGACTCCGACGGAGACCAACGACCGCTGACTGTCAGCCCGTTGGCATGAGCTCCCCATCCCGTGAGGGATGCATCCGTCACGATCGTCACCTCCGGCCAGGGAAGCCAAAATGGAGCCCCCTTCATCAAGTTGCCTTCGACGGCCCACCACAGAAGGTCCCGGGCGACCGAGGACGGCACCTGAATCGAGTCCGACATCCTGCCGGAGGACTGCGACCATTGCGTCTTGAGTGCCCACTGCAAAGATCTCATCCGCAGGCGAGCCTCTGGCACCAGAAGAATGCAGGATGCCATGAGGCCGAGCAACCTCAAGAACTCGAACGCTGGGAGCGTCTGGGCATGCTGAAACTTGTGCACCATCTGCTGAATGTGAAGAGCCCTCACCTGGGGAGGAAAACACAGCCCCAGGGAAGTGTCGAGCACTGCTCCGATGTACTGGAGCCGCTGTGTTGGCGTCAAATGGGACTTCTTTAAATTGAGGGAGAAGCCCAGCCTGTGAAGGGAGCGACAGGTGACCGACAGATGATCCAGGACTTGCTCGGGAGAGCTCCCCCTGATCAACCAATCGTCCAGGTAGGGGTAGACGTGAATCCCCCCTTGCCTGAGATGCGCTGCCACCACCACCATGAGCTTGGAGAAAACCCTCGGGGCGGAGGTCAATCCGAACGGCAGGACCCGAAACTGATAGTGCGAGTCGCCAACCGCGAACCTCAGGTACTTCTTGTGCTTGGGATGGATCGGCACATGGAAGTAAGCATCCTTGAGGTCGAGTGACACCAACCAGTCCTGAAGCTGAAGGGCCTGGAGGACTTGAGAGAGAGTAACCATCTTGAACTTGTCCTTCCTGAGGAGTTTGTTCAAACCGCGCAAGTCCATGATGGGTCTCAATCCCCCGTCTTTCTTCGAAACCAAAAAATAAGGGGAATACCATCCCTTGTTCCTCTCCGCTACAGGCACCAGTTCTATGGTGCCTTTTTCCAGCAGGGCTTGAATTTCCTGCGCAAGGAGCGGATCCGGACTCTGCAAAGAGAGGTTCCCCAGTGGATTGTTGCGAGGCCTGTGCCGAAAGGGAAGACAGTAGCCGTGGGTTATGATCTCCAGAACCCACACATCTGAAGTAATGGCTTGCCACTCTACAAGATGCTGCGCCAGCCTTCCCCCAACCGGCGAACCATGGGACATGGCCTCACGACTGAGTGGGAGCGGCTGCGGCGTTACCTGAGGGCAAAGAGGCAACTGCCCGAGCGGCCTTGGCACCACGGGTACCCTGTCGTCCACCTCTGGTACCCCTGCGTTGGCCTCTGACTGCCAGCTCCTCTCGCTTTACTGAAGGATGAGTAATAGCGAAAGGAACCACCCCTCCACTGCTGTCCCCTAGGACGAAAAGGTGGAGGTTGGCGAACTGCAGCGCCCAACGACTTCGCTGCAGCTTTTGAGGTCTGCAACCTCTCAAGGCTCTCGTCAGCCTTGCTGCCAAAAAGGTGTTCACCGTCAAAGGGCATGTTGAGGAGCCGGGACTGCACATCAGGAGCAAACCCCGACTTCCGCAACCACGCAAACCTGCGTATCACGGTGCTCGCCGCCATGGACCTACTGACGCATTCAGCTAAGTCCAAACCCGACTGAACGGACTCACACATGGCATCCTTACCATCCTGGACCATAGCAAGGAAACCATCCCGTTCGTCCCCTTCGGGAATATGTTCAGCCGCTAACGCAACACAGTTCCACAGAGTGTGCGTGAAACGCGACAAGGCACAAATGGAGTTGGCCACCTGAAGCGCCATACCACCAGAAGAAAACACTTTCTTCGCCCAGCCATCAAAACGTTTGTCGTCCCTATCAGGAGGGATGGTAGGGTACGACGCCTGCTTCGCCGGGGCCGTGGCCGCCTGCACCACCAAACTCTCCGGAGTGGGGTGCCTGGTCAAGTAGCAGGGGTCGCCACTGGCTGGACGGTATTTTCGCGACAAGGATCTGCCCACCGCCGGGAGACTCTCCGGAGCAGTCCAAGCCGCCAACACCCTTCTCTGTAAAGCCATATGGAACGGCAGAACCGGGTCAGTTGGGGGACCAACATCAAGGATGTCTGTCAGATCATCCTGCACAAATTCCCCTGGGGGAGAAGACCATCCCAAGTACTCAGAAACCCTAGCCATAAGGCGCCGGTACGAGGAATCGGCATGAGAGCCAGGCTCAGGCCTACAAAACTCCACCTCCGGAGAGGTGTCCAGTCCACTGGCATCATGCAGTGACTGTCTCAACTCGTCAAACTGACTATGGCCCGAGACAATTTCATCCGGAACCTGACTAGGAACCAGGCCATCAGAATCATCATCCGCCTCTGAAATATAGTCCAGGTGGCGAAAAGAAGGCACTCGAGAGTGCTTGCTCTTAACCAGAGCCTTCCTAGGGGGTCCACCCGTGCCCTGGGGTACCTCCGACACGAAAGGCGTCGAGCGAATCGGTGCCAGCGTCGAGAGAACCGGCATTGGCGCCGAGAGGATTGGCGTCGAGGAAATCGGCGTCGACGTCAGATGCAGCGCCTCCAGAATCGGCGGCGTCGACACAGCCCTCGAGGCCGGAGCCCCGAGCGTGTCCCTCGACGACCTGAGCGTCGACGGTATCAACGACTTCCTCGGAGCCAGAGCCTCGAGAAAGCCTGTCGACGCCCTCGACGCCACAGACGTCGATGCCTTCTTCGAAGACCTCACAGGTGCACACGGTCTCGAACGCGTCGAGGACCAGGACCTGGAACGGGTACGTCGAGAACGAGTCCCCTTTTCCGAACGGGACCTCTCCCGTGACTCGTGCCGACCACTCTTGCGAGCAGTGTCTCTCGACCTCACACGACCGACCCCACTCGGGGGCGCGGACGGCTGAGTACCCTGCGACTCAAGAATCGCCAGCATCTTCTTCCCGAAGGAAGCCCATTCCTCCGGCGTCGCACGGCTGGAGGGGTAAGCAACGTGCCGGGCAGAGCCCTCCGAAGAGGACCTGGAAGACGACCGGTGTCGGCGCTTCCGAGAATGCCTCGAAGAGGCTGAGGAGTGGCGAGACCGACTCCTAGAAGGAGACCCACGAGACTTCCGACGATGACACAGAGAGTCACCCCTCGAATCATCCGTCGAAAGCCCCGCAGACTTCGACTTCCGGGGCTTGGACACCCGACCTACCGACAACTTCTTCTTACGTTCGCGTAAGGCTTTGGACGTGAGCGACTGGCAGTCGATACAGTCATCCGTGTCGTGGGCCTCCCTGAGGCACCAGAGGCAGGCGTCGTGCGAGTCCGTCACCGACATCTTGGACCCACACTCCCCGCACTTCTTGAAACCCGGACGCGGGGTCGAAGACGAAGTAGACATCTTCAGAAGGATTTTCACAAACGAACAGGTTCGAAGAACCGAGAAGAACAGAACTCCAAAGAGTCGAGGCATTTAAACCGAGAAACACGAAGCAACACGTTCGCGGTAAAAACGGAACTGAGGCTATGGGCGTCGTGCGTCCTACTTATCACATCGGATGACGTCGGAGGAGGTCCTCGACATCGACGCAGGACGCAGACGCCGAAAAGTTTCCGAAGCAGCACAGCTGTGGTGATTACATGTCATAGATATGGAATACGTCGGAGGACCCAATCCCCTCGAACATACAGTTTCAAAGAAGGAAAAGTGATGCAATCTGGATACCGACAGGCGTTAGTCGGTATAGTAACTAATCGCAATAGTCAAAGATGCTTGTTTTCAACACAAAGGGAGCAATGGATCATAAAATGTCATTAGGAGCCTTGAGAGAAGGACTGGGGGATAGAACCACAATGTACCTTGTGCTGTAGGAGTTCTTGGTGCTCAACAGGGTCAAGTCGGTTTCAGGGCGCTTTGTAGCTTCGGTGACAGAGTTCAAGACGGGAGACTGCTGCGAGTATCACGTATCAGCCAGTTCGGCGAGTGAAGGAGGATGAGCGGCTGCAGGCTGGCCTACACAGTGACTCGGTGTCAGGAATTGGTATCTCAGTGCTGGTCAGAGGTTCTGAAGCACTAGTCTAGGTGTTTTGGACGGCTTTAGTGACTGCAGTGTAACAACAGTCAGCGGTGCAGTCGGTTGCAGCTCGAGGGGCTTCAATGGCTCGGAAATGTCCTTTATGGCAGACATCAATGCATGCTTATCGATGCACTCCTAGCTCCTTCACTGGGCTAGTGCCATCCTTGAAGGCGGACGGCCCAAGCAGAGGAGCGTGTTGCAGGCAGCTGCCTTGTCCTTGGTTTGGCTCAGCGACCTTCTGGCACTTCCTACCTAGGAAGCTTGCTGCAGAGCCTAGCAGGGCACGCTGTGTGCTGGCTGGGTACTGTTTCTGGAGCTTGCTGAAGGTTCCTCTGGATTCGGTATCTCCCTCGGTTCCATGGGAGATATTTAGGGGAGGGATCGCGCTTCCGTCTTGGAGATCCTGGCCTTCCTTCACTGGCAGAAGATCTAAGGCTGACTGTACCTTCAGCCAAGGTCCAATGATGAGTACTTTTTACTGTTACTTACAAAGTCTTCAGATGATCAGCCCAAAATAAGGTTTCAGCCCTCTTTTAAAGCCAAATGGACCACAGTGATTGGTGTAGGCTAAGCCTACCTTAATGAACCATTCCTGGGTCCCCACCAAAGATTTCCTGTATGAATGAGGTCACAACAGCGTGCTTCGCAGCAGGAGGGGTGAAAACATGTAATACTAAGTCCCACCCATCTTTCTGTCTGTTGTGATCAAAGGGACTCTCTAGTCAATGGAGCGCTCTGTGGTTCCTGATTAAAGCGGCAGGTCTACTTTGAAGCTGCAGTGAACTTTCTGGCACCGCCATTCCACATACTCGTACCTTCTGAATGGGGTCTCCCTGTGGGGTTGACTACTGTAATACACGCAGTTCCAGACAGGACATTTCCCTGTCAATCGATACCAAGGGAGGGGGCTGGCTTCAGGTTGACACAGTGCACATGAAAGGGTGTTGGGGTTTCCTGTCTCTTTTGTTAGCCTCTGCAGTCAGGCCCGCATGTGGACCTGTTTCAATTAAACTCTGATAAATATGTGAATGCTGCCATCAGCTACAGAGCTAAACCAAAGGACAGGGCGGATCCATGGAGCCTGTGTTAATTAGGCTGACCAAGACAGGGGTGAAGATTTGGCCCTCACCCTTCTGAGATTACATGGTGCACTCCTGGCAGTCATATCTCAACTAAATAGGACAGGGGGGACTGCGCCTTATAGGCTGTGTCCACCCAGAGCGCACGGGTCTGTGCGTCTGTCGTGCAGTGAGCATAGGAAAAGGTGTACGCATTAGCACCACACATTTTCCGGAGGTTGATCGACCATCATACAATTACAAATAAAAATTTCAAAAAAGCCAAGGCGATCGCACACCCACCATGGGGATGGTCGAATTCCTCACAACTTTGTAGGTTGACTACATCACAGTAGGGGGTGGCACCCGTCCCCAGGGTCACTCCTATACCATTGCCCAGCCTCCAGCATGGGACTTCATCATAGCACATAACCAAAGTGCCAACAGAGATAAACATGAGACACGCATTGAAGTACAGAAAGGAGACAAGCACATACGGCAACGAACTAGACAGAAAACACAAGCGCATGCTGCATTGCTTTCTCCAGTTCAATGTAATGTGTATTGGTTTTTTTTCTGTTCTTCAGTGCAGTACATGCGTCTTTCTGTACTTCAGACATGTGTACAGCGCATTTAAGACACAATCACACACTGCTCTGAAGTAAAGAAAGGAGAAGGGTGCATAAAAGGTATGCAAGGACACAAAACAATAAGCATTCAAAGAAGGCCTAAAACTATAGAATAGTGATCCAAAATCTAAAAATTCTATGTATATAGACCAGAAAGGCACATAGACCGGGCTTGATCACACAAAAAGGAGAAGACACAGAGAATGGCTGACCCATCAGGGACTCCAAATTAACACCTGTTCAATCGGCGTCAACATGCCATGGAAACCATCAGACAGTTTTTGAAACTGCTTTAAAAGACCTCCAGGTATACGTCCCAGGAACCAAGCAACACATCTCTGTTTGTTATAGGTGTCCAACATGTTCTCAGTTTGGTTTCAATTGTAGAGAAGGTGCAAGAACTTACTCGATTGCTCCTGGATCATTGAATGTAAGGAGAACCTCGGTAGCAAACTGTGGCAGGCGCAAGAGGCACATATAGATATTCACAGTGTTTCTGGCCTGCAAACAGAGCAAAAGGAGAATAGTTAGAGTAGTACCGGATCCTAGAATGTGTTACATCGTTCTGCTTTGAGGGGCGAAGGTGGGGCTGTGTGTGTCCACGTCATATAATTTCCCGCCAATAGGCCTCTTGCTAATTGCCAGGCTCAAAAGTAGTAGTTTGTGGGCCATAGAAACAAGCCGTGACCCTAAGAATTTGCATCCTTTTGAAAAGGGGCACATCAACATTGTGGTTGATTATGTTGCCACAAGTATTAGTGTAGTCTTGTCGGTTTATTTATAGCATCCCCATGTACTATCCCCACACATTGTACACATAGAAGTTCAATCTTCCACTTTGGTTGTATTTAAAGCTTGCTATAGTATTTCTATTCCAGAAAACCTGTTTTTAGTTCAACCAACTTGTCAATACACTTCCTGCACTGCAGGTACTGTTAGCGCTTGTTCAAAATGTCCCTTTGCGAGGATGTTTAATTGCGCTTCTACTCAAGCTACAATAGTGTAAAGGATCACAAGTTTCCAACCAGCAGTCTGCTTATTGCCTGGAAGCTTCTACAAGAGTCAGAATAACCGAGGGTTGCGGCAATGATGAATTCCACGGTGGAGAGTGCAAGCTTCTTTCCCCTAAGTAGGCCACATATTTTCCATTTACTTTAAAGGCAGGCTCTTGTTCTCAAAAGAAGCAACTCTGCCGATTTTCCTTAAGGAGGTGTGCCTAGATCAGAGTTTCTGTAACCTACCCTCCTAGGCTTCGCATAAAACCATGATTAGAGGAAAGCAATAAGTGGTGGTAAGTGTATACGTTCTGAATAATAACTTAGTAAAGTTTAAAATGTAGGAAAGAGGGTCAGAAGCCAAGCTGTGGTAAGCTAGACAAAAAAATGGGGTTATGCATAAAGTCTGAGAAAATATGATCAAGAAAAAAATACATACTTAGATTGACTGGCGGTGGGGCTGATTAAGTCTTAGCATCTGCCGCAAATGGCTACTAGCTAAAGGATGAATGGATTTTCACTCTGGGTCGGGATTGCCCTCCTCGTCACGGTCATATGGGTATCATCTATCTTTTTAGGAAGAAATCCTGGATGGAGAGGGTCCACTGCATGTGCAAAACTTAGAAAACAGTAGCAAAAGCGGTGAGGTTTCATACATTTTGGACTATATTCTGCACCTACAGCGGTCGACACTGTGGACAATAGGGGATAATGACCTAGGTTCCAAAGAAGGCTTACAGAGGTCCAGGAATGGCAGGAGGGATTGCATTGTTACCTCTCATTGTTTTTACAAGATGCTGGTGAGAAGCAATATTATGTTGTTTACATTAGAGAGGATGAGGATGCAAGATCTTGTGCTGTAGCGAGGCCATCGTCAGTTGCACACAGAACATAGCAAACTGGAGATCATTTAAAGCGATGACCCTGCAGCCCACCTAGGGCAAACATGCCTGAAATTAATATAAAAAGATGAATGCACTCCCTAATCATATTTGTTTGAAACACCCTCTTAATCCTTTTCCTAGCCAATCCACATCACTGCTAACAACCTCACTCAAATATTATCCGATGTCCCCCAACTCAACCACTAGATCGATGACACGGTTCCCCTACCTCTTCGTTGAACTTTGACACCAGCTGCCTCCCAGTTAGGAACCAAGCGCTCTGGCACTCGCCAAGTGCCAATTGCCCTTTGGGGATGGGCTCCACGCTCAGGACTTCTGATCGTTCCTGGCCACTGGCATCATTGACTGAGGCAATGTCTTCAAAATGGTACCTGGAAAGGGAATGCACAGGTCATTCGTAATCACTGCCGCAGCATGCACCATCGACACACATGCTTGTTCCGGTCGATAATAATGTTCTTATAATAACGAATTACCAAAGAGATCATTCATAGTTAATAAAGTGGCTTAAGTCTTCTATGCAATGGGATTCCCAGTTACCTACTAGAGAAAGGCCTGCAAAGTGGTGGGAAGCACCAGTAGCCGTGATATCAGTGAAGAGCTTGTGCTGAAATCTCCCTTGAAATAACATGGAGCCATTGGTCCCAGACGCCCGGCCAGGTGGGGGAAGGAGGCAAGGGAGTGCTGCAGGGTTATAAATGATTTACTGCTTCAGAAGAATAAAGCTCTCAGACTGCTGAAGGCCGTATGCCACCATTTATAAACTTTCTCTAGAGAACATATAGCTGCTTAATTTAGAATACAACGGGTGCAAAATGCAGTGTATACCAGCTTTTCCAAATAATTTCAAAAGGGAAGGCAAGTTGCATTGCTACAATTTGGCTGTGGTAGCAAAAACCATTTTCAAAAGGCACTTTTGATTCCTAGTCTGACTCTGCATTTATCAGATCATGGGGTGAATAACTAATGGTAAGCCTATTAACAAAGCCCACCACATCCATTTTGTGCTTACATCTCTCTTAACTACTTGAAGGCCTCACCACCTATTCTGTGAAACTGACCGAAAACATAATTCTTATATCATTTTATGTTACATTCTTAAGAAATGTTCTTTTGATACTTTAAAATATATAAAAGAAAGCCCATTCAAGAAACAAAATGACTGCAAATCAGTAAAGCATCCATGACTCCCATTTTCAAAAAAGTGCTTTAAGTATTGAACGCACAGCATCTTATCCCACAAAATGTTATCAACTCTGTGCTTCTTTTCATTAAAACAGACAGCGCGTCAGAAAGCCAAGCAGTGGCTTCAGAGGTCTGTGAAATCTGCATTCCTGGGTTTCCATTCTGGCAGGGCCGCCCCAGCTTTTCATTTCTCAAAGATACAGTACAATTAAAAGAGGAATAAAACCACTTATGAGCCCAGCTCTTAAAAGCTTATATCAAGCCATTTTAGCCAATTGTTTTAAAACGTGTAGCAAACTGTAGAATATGTGTAGATCAGTATCCTTTCCCAGTTTACCTTTAGATAGCAGAATTTAGAAATATCGCTCTTAAACTCATAAGTTATTACTAGAACTTCAATAAATTCTATACTCAATGGTTACAGGTATTTTTCGCTGTAAACGTTTCATTATTTCCCCATTGTTTTTATACAATTGGGAGACCCTCAATACCCACACCATTTTCTCCCCCTCTCCTACACACTTTCTGTATTTTATGGGCTGTGATGTATTAGTGCATCCCCCCACTAAACATGAACTGAAATAAATGTCCATGGAGAAACTCCCACAAAAAGTCACCATTCGCAACATATGTTCTAATGATTGATTTGTAGGACTTCTCATATTGCCGGGTGTTAGGAAATATTTTCTTTTTACGCTTTTCCTCCCATAGAGGTCTATGCGTCACCCTTTCTTTTTGCTTTGATTTTACTCCTGATCTGACTTTGTTGGTGTCCCTTGCTTTGTGCTCAGTTTTATGGGGAGACTGATCAGTCCATAAGACTATCAGTGCTGAGAGACTATGTCTCTCTTTATAGATTTCTTGTATTTTTACAGCTGCACGCATCACCCTAAGTGAACTGCGGTTAGGATCATTTCTATCCATACTACTCTTTCTTTTCTAACGTTTTGGGTACAAATACAATGTGTCCAGGATTGGCTAGTAGCAGCAGATATTCTCCTATTGTGTTTTAAACTTTTTACTTAGGCACTTTTGCAATTACGAGTGGCTAGCATACTAAGAAGGTAATGCCAGGAGATTTTTGCCTGTCCTTTGGTCTTCTTCCTGTCCTCTTAGGGCCAGAATTGTCTTATATGGAATGCCCTTTCATATTGAAGGGTGTGGGGGATGGGGGGTGGTGTGCGTGTGTCTTTCTCTGTCTGGAGGTGGGGGTTGGGACAGCCTGGTCCCAGTCCATGTCCTGGTGCCCGAAAGTCCGTTGCTGTGCAGATTGTGCAGCCAGTGCCCATCCATGACTCAATAGCCACTGCCAATGTGAATGGTGCAGGTCCTTAGCATTGATGGACAGGGGCGAGCTTCCAGTCCAAATCTTGAATAAAAAGGACTCCTGTAGTCATTTATTCAGGTCATCATTGGACACAATACCCCTACGAAGTGCAGTCGCTGACGACCCAAGGATAACTTTTGCAACTGACCACCAATCACTCCAGTGCGTTGCGGTGAAGCCCATCTCCACTGACTGATCTCAAGAAGAACTTTGTTGGTGGTTCGACCCCTGGATCGGTGGGAACAAGCAATCTTGACCCTTTCTCAAGGATATGTGTGGTCTGAGCCTTCCGAAGTGTCCCTGGACAAAACAGTGGACTGATCAACTCTCTCCTGGGCTACCTCACAGCAGTTGTCGCCGTTCCAAGTGCATCCTTGGAACTTGAGGATTTTCAGCTTGTACCTCAAGCCACCTGCTCATTCATTTTCAGCCTTCTTGCATCAAAGGAAGCCGTGCAGGACCTGCTGCTTTATTCGTCCATTGAAGATTGCATATAACCGCCTGACCATGGTGACTCCTGTTGCAATCCATTTTCTTCACTTCCTGGAGATGTCCTGAGGTCACCTCCTCAACGAAAGTCTTCTTTTCGCCCCAAGGGTGTTCAGCTGGAAGCATTCTGGATCCCAGATTTAAGCACATTGATGGCTTAATTTAAATCCCGAGTCCGAAATTGACATCTGCACACACGACACCTGGGCTTGTCTTGACCAGGCCAAGCAGTTGTGTACCCACCGGAGTCTGGAACCTCAGCAGTGGTCCCTGGAGAAATCTGAGCAAGCAGGGTAGGGTAACGCCCCTGGGCCTCACCCCCGATTACATGGGCCTAAAGCCCTGACCTTATCCCACTCTTTCCTGACTTAGATCGGTGATGATCTTGTCAAGGATCCCTTCCGTAGGCCTATCCTAGTGAAGTGGAATTGAGAGGGTATGACTTTGGAATGGATGACTTTAGGGCACTAGACCCCAATCCATTTCAGGACTGGGCAAACAAAGTGCTAAGGAATTATTCTGGTGTTGCTCTAAAGTGGTTCTACTGTGTTTTATGTATCAGACTACTTACCTGTATTCCACTGGTTTTGAATCAGTTCCTTTTCTACCTACTCATAAGAATGAATGTATATTTGTATTTTATAGTAAGTGTATGACAAGATTTGCTTAGAGGTTTCAATTCTTAGGGTTTATTTTAAAGGCCTAATAAATCATCGTACATTTTTGTACTTGCCTGTAAAACTAGAATTATTGGTGTTGCCGTGTGGACTCATTGTATCCCTAGTCCAATGCAATAAAGGTGCAGATTCATGGCTGCGAGAGGGGGGGCGCACCTACCAGTTGTGGACTGATGGGGAAGTGAAAGGGGCAGGCAATAGGGATCAGGGGCAGGGACAATGAGAAGTGGTAGTGCCGTATACTATGAACTACAGAACAGCCATTTTGGAGTAAAGGCCGCAGGTAAGTAAACCATTTGTCTCATTACAACAACAGGCCCTGTGTCTTGGGAAGACATGAATATCTGAAGCGTTCAGCTACAGCAGTGGGCTGGAGAAATGTTGCAAGCTGACCGTTCCCAGGAGACCGTAGTCACTGGGAAAGGGGACCAGCAGATGCTTTAGAGGTCCATGAGACAGGCACCTGGGTGCTTGCTGGGAAATGTAGGGAGTCAACAAATAAATGCAGGCAAATAGCAGTAAAATCACTGTGGGGTAAGCAGTTTCAAATCGCCCCTTGGCATATGGGCCTGGGAAGAGGGTTGTGGGGCGAGGGGGTGAGCCAGGTGAAGACCAATCATCAGGAGAGTTTGTGTCACTAGGGTGCAAAAGATGTTCGGCCACCTGAGGGTATTCCCGCCGCCCTCCTGTGGGGCCCTGCACAGATGAGCGCAGACCAGTCTCACATGCACAACAGAGGAGGCCCAGCAGACTGAGTTCGCAAAGGTCTGCCTGGTCCAGAGCACCGCCCGCGCTTATATCGAGGGGCAAGCCATAGGAAAGGCTCGGTGCAGAGAGGACTTCTGTACCTATAGGACACTCAAGAGTACCCTCGCATGAACGCGCAATACTGTGGTTGAATGCCCACATAGGGGGTGTGGATCTTTTATGGAGTTTAGGATGCATCCTACAGGGGGGGGGGGGCGAGGACGATCGGCCAAAGCAGTCTTAGAGTTTAGTTCCACCCCTCCAAAAGAGAGCAGGTGTGTGGCGGGCAAGTCTGGATAAGAGCAGAACAGTGCGTAGAAGGTGGCAGACCCCATTAGATAAAAGTTGTGCGTAGTGCAGGCAATTGTATAGTTGCGCCATTTTGGGGATGGGTGTTTATGATTTGATGATTCGATGAAGGAGGGCACGCAGAAGGGTAGTATATGTTGTTACAATTTTTGGTGCAGTGTTGATCTAGTAGTGGTTGGAGTATACGTTTATATGGAGGCCAAGGTAGAAGGGTCGATACCAGAGATAACTTGTACATAGTTGCACTTGGCTTAATAGCAGCAGATGCAGGGCCGAAGGAGGGGTGTGGCCAGGCGTTTGCATACTTACCCAAAGTATGTTGGAACCTGGTGGGCCATTATTGTACTAACACAGAGTGAGTGGGTGGGCCTGACGAGAAGGCTGGTGAGTGATAGGTGTGAGTGGGCGGCCCTGTGGATAGGGCCAGTAAATGTGGATCCGGTGTGAGCTGAAGGAATGGTAAATATGGATGTGTGAGGAGAAGGTGGGGGTGTGTGGAAGGGGAAGAGTGAGACGTGGAGATTTGGGGGAGGTGTGAATGGCATAAGGGTCATTTGAATTGTGCGGAGGTTCAAAGTAAATAGCGAGGAGGGAACTCCAGACAATAGTATAGTTGGAATACATACGGGGAGGGGATGGCTTTTTGGGTGGACACGCCTCTATGTAATAAGTTGCCCCAATATCATGATAAAATATTAAAATAACCACTTTCAGTGGGTTCGGGACACTGCAGGACAGTGTTTCCACGAAGGGCCAGAAGGAAAGCTCGATAGTGGAATAAGAGAACATATGTTCTCGTAATTGTAAGCAATAAAAGGATCAAAGCTCTAGAACCAGCAAAATATTGTAGGGCTTTGGAAGCTCTAAGAGGAGAAAAAGAGGATCCCGAGAAGGGAGGGGGGGGTTGGGCCGGACAGTGACGCAACAGGTCCACCTAGTGCTCCACCAACTCCCTATGGGTTGTACCCAACGTTGAAACCTGCCACGGGGTACACCAATGCACGGCGCGTGTCCCCAAGTAGGGGGGAATCAGAAAAGGGTAGAAAGAAGTGCGAGGAGAGTGGTACACAGGAACACAAGAAAAAGAGCGATAGAAAGTATTTGGCCGACATAGATAAGAGCACACAGTGGCAGTTGGACGCTATGTTCAACGAGGCAGAGAGGGTGATATAAAAGGAGGTGCAGAGACAGGAGAAGGAGCAGGGGACTGCCGGGGGCAGAGATGGGTGGACATCAGGGAAGATAAAGTTTAAATTGGACAATGAGGAGTATAACGAGGGGGAGGAAGGGCCGGACAAGTTTGACGAGGGCTGCGTTTTCTCAGACGAGGAGGTAGGAACGAGCATGGGGACAACAATCCCTGGGCGGCAGATAAGGAGAAGGAGAGGGGACGAAAGCAAAAGAAGGGGAATAAGGGGGAAACAAGCAGGAACTGGTTGACAAGTTTCCATAAGAGAAATGCATAGATAGTGATGGCAAAGGTAGCGAGAGGTGGGCCGGAGCCCGGGCCACAAACTACCCAAAGGGGAGGGGAGACATGCACTATGTTCCGTTGCAGATGATGGAAAGAGGCAATTTGATATACAGCTTGCCCTGCCTTATGGCAGGAGCGAGAAAGAGGATATATGCTCTCGAAAAGGAGACAGCAGGGCCACCCTGCCAATCGGGGATATGAAGAGCTTGTTTGCAGCGATAACAGGGGAGCAATGGGACAAAATATGGGAACAAGCGCGATACAATGGGGTAAAGCAGAGTACGAATGTACATGAAGGAGCACCCTTTAATAACTGCTATGCTCACGTGTGGAAGGTGGTAAGAAGTATGCACCCCAATACCTCGAATCTGGGGGCAGTATTGGCACACAAGAGGACGCCAGACGAGGTCCCTGCAGAATATATAGAACAGATATAGGAGCTTTGGATGCTAGAGACATGAAAATCCTGTGATGAATACATACCCATTTTATACGATATACTGGGCCGAGGGATTCCCCCAAACATGCAGAACTCCCTAGATAAAATAGTGGGGGCAGAAGCAAAAGGGTGGCCAAAGATATCAACTATCGTACACTATTGCAAACAGAAGCAAGAAAGAGAGCGGGAGTCCGCCGACAATGCCACAAAGGCAGAGAACACTGTACACTGTTGGGGCAGAACATGGTACCCCATTACACAGGAGTTAACAGTTCTGGGGGGAGCCCATGCCCATAGACTATACCACCCCAATAGGACTGTCCACAGTAAGTGCGTGTGTGTGCGGGCCATGCAGTAACTGAAGACCCTGAAGAGGAACCAGAGTTAGCAGTGAAGATAGGACAAAGATTTCTCCTTCTTGAATTATAAGGGTGTCACATAATCTTGCATAAAGGAGGGTGGGTTCCCACTATAGAATAAAGTGCTGGACACACAGGTCTTCTCTGGGGCAATCATCACGGTTCTAGTTACAAAGAATGTACCCCTAACGATAGGGACACAACACCTTGTAGCTCCTCTACTATACTCAAAGGATACCCCCATAAACATATTGGGAAGGGACTTGTTAAGCAATCCAGACAACAATTTTTTTCACTGAAAAAAGTATGGTGTACTCTACTCCTGACATATACCCATCAACAGTGACAGCCATTATACAGGCCTACAATGCCCATAGCACATTACGAGGGCAGCCCATGCTCCCTGAGGTCTTCCTATATGGGGTCCAAGTACTATTGGGATAGGTGCCAGGGAAGAAGGGAAAGACTTTCCGACTATCCACAAAATTCCTGTTCAGGCCCTCTTGGCACAGAGAAATTGTTGCAGATATGCAAATATTGTTGTACTTATAGGAGGTGATTACATGAAGATGTGGGACAGATGAGGACAGCATTGAATGGTGTACAGTACTCTGTATTGACCCCCCACATTGATAGACGTGACTGATTAACAGCTTTTTTGCAGATTGGCAAGAGGAGTAGGGAGCTTTTTTGCAGATTGGCAAGAGGAGTAGGGAGAAGTAGTGTTCCAACTACATATCCCATGCCCCATATGAGTGATAGAAAGGCTAGTGTTGCTATCGACACAGATAGTTTAAAATAAATAAATAAATAATAATAAATTTTTTTTTAAAAAAAAAACCAGCTACACTAGAGAAGATTTGAAGAAGGTCCCAGAAACAACATGGAGAAAAGGGCCCCATGATGTGGTAATGCGGGGCAGTCGGCACTAAATTAAAAGAAGGGGCATTGCTGCCCCAGGTAATACCCAATTTCCCGTTTAGCAGATGAAGAGAGGAAGGCATTTATGACACACTCCTGACGTTATGGCAGCAGGGTAAGAATACAAACCTCAACATCCCCATGCAACACAGCCATATATTCAATTAAAAAGGCAAAGGGAGGGGCCTGGAGATTTATACAGGATCTCCGTCCCTTGAAATGTGGCGATGGCCGAGTTACCACTCGTGCTGACCCCCGCTACAATATTGTGTAACATTCTAGCAAATTGGAAATATTTAATGGTGGTTGATCTCAAAAACGCTTTCTTTTCCATCCCATTACATTCACACTCCAGATATCTCACAGCGCTCGCATATCGCATGGTGTGCTTTTAGCACACAAGGTTACTACAGGGGTACTGAGAGTACCCCAGTGTGTTCAACGGGGTGATCTAGATGGATCTAAGCAATTTGCAAGTACATAATACAGTATGTGGATGACCTCCTAGTGAGCAGTGTGACAGAGAAACAGTGCAGGGCAGATTCCATCCTCCTTCTGACCCTACTAGCAGGCAAAGGGTACACGGTAGACAAGGAACATCTACAATATTGCATGACAGAGGTGGTGTATCCAGGGCAGACAATATATGCAGAGTGGTGAAGGATAACGCCAGAAAGAGTGGACGTAATACACAGGATCCCATCTTCCTGCACGGTAAAAGAGATGCAGCAGTTCTTGGGATTGTGTAATTACTGCACGGCATAGGTATTTGGATTATTCAGCCTTCACAAAGCCCCCACCAAGCACTCAAAGTAGCACAAAGGTTAAAGGGCCACATTAAATTGACCTAAAATATGTATGAAAATGTTGCTGAACTCAAAGAGGCACTGGTACATTCCCCAGTGTTGGCAACCCCAAACTAGAGGTTCTACTTGTTTTCACATTCTGATGGCACAGTGATGATGGCTGTCCTCACCCAGAAAAGAAACACAGGGGCACAAGCCTCTGGCATACTAGAGCAGTTTGCTGGACCCAGTGATGCAGGGTCACTTCCCTTGTGAACAAGTGCTTTCGGCAGCAACGTTTGCCATAGAGAATACAGCAACAACAACAATGGGGTGTCCCGTAATTGCATAAGTGGGCGCTCCATTTTTGCAATAATTGATTAATCAAAATCCACGTTAGCTATTAAGAGGGCCTCGGGATACGAGGTGATCCTGACAAATCCAGTAATTGAGGTTGTTAGATGTCATGTAGTAAACCCTGTAACATTCATAGCACAGCCAGCTTCCCCAGGAGAATGTGTTCATGACTACACATCTTACATGGACAGAATAGAAGGGAACCCCCCCCAGGTGAAGGAGGAAGTAATAGAGGGGGAGGGGGACATGCTCTTCATTGATGGGTCCTCAACGATAGAATTCCAGCACAGGATGCAGGCCTACTGATGCAGCAGTGGTGTGCCACACTGAAGGAGAATTTCACATTTGTTCTCAGTTGCGATTGTGAGCTCATTATTCAGCACAGGTGGCAGAATGAGTGGCAATAAAAAGAGCATTGGATGTGTCAGAGGGATATGTGGCCAACATTTTCTCAGACTCTGCTTATGTCACCTCCAGAAGGCACTCCGGTTTGGCCCGATGGGAAAGGAGAGGTTTCAAGAGGAGTATTGGGTCACCGGTCCAACAGTCAGAGCGGCTGCTGCGGCCAATTGAGGTGCTGACCCTCCCAGTAGAAGTAGCGATAATAAATTGTGCCGCCCACACATCCAGCCTAGACTTTATTTCCCAAGGCAACGATATGGCCGACAGAGCAGCAAAATAAGAAGCCTTCCTGCCAAAGTTCTATTCATGTACAAAAGAAAAAAGTACCCATGGTGGTGCTGGGGTCCAAGAGACCCGAGAGCTCCGACACTACAGAGTCCTTCAATGCCCATTATCCAGATATTGAACTACAGGGAGAAGTACCCCAGGAGGAAAAGGAGCTATGGATACAGGGTGGGTGTTCCCTCTCCCCCACCGACTTGGTGTGGAGGCAGGATGGCATGGGAAAACCAGTTATGCCTAGAAAATTACTTAAATGTAGCGCTAGAGAAGCTACATTATCCAGCTCATGTGTCAAAGGAATACGTGGCCGCAGAGATAAATGAAGGTGGTTTGTGCCCAAGCTTTATGAATTAGTGGCTGAATTCACAGTGGCTTATAGGTACATGCTTGTTGTAGCTTGTCCTTTTTAACGTTGGCTTCCTATGCCGACAATCACACAAAATCGGCTGCCACATTTTTTGTACGGTAAGCATTTCCTAGGTGGGGCATATGTGATGAATTGAGGTCAGACAATGGGCAACACTTTGCCAATGATCTCTTCAAGGAGGTTACAGCCCTCCTGGGGATAAACCACCGTCTATGCACAGTGTACCACCTACAAGCCAATGGTTTAGTAGAGGGATTAAACAGCTTGCTTTAAACGCTTGGCAAAAACTGGCTTTATTGCTTGCTTTATTTACACTATGCAACTCACCTAGTGTGGAACACCAGCAACATTTTTTTAAACCATTGTTATTGGTTTTTACAACAATCAACATTAACAAACCCAGCAGTACTTGTCATAATACTTTAGCATTATGCCCATATCGTTAAATATCTACTGCCTACCCCTTACCCTCCCCCTAACTTGAGCCTACTCCACTTCGCACTCTGCCAGCCTCTCCTCCGGGGGAACCTCCCCTTCCGTATTCTCAGAAGTTTCATGTTCGCTTAAGCCGTCCTGGGTGGACTCAGACAGTGTGGCCACTAAGTGTTTCCAGGCCGTCAGGGTTTCTGCTTCCTTCTCCCCTCCGCTCCCCTACTGGCCGCTTCATTCCATACTGCCGTTTTCGGCTTTGGTCCATTTCTGGAGATCACGCCGCCAAACTTCAACCCTCGGTCTGTTGCATGCTTTCCATCCCATGGCAATTCTGCACTTGGCAAGTATATTAAGTCCTTAAGTTTGCTCACGCGTTTCACTTGACGTAGTCTAGGGAATCCCCCCCTACCATGTATGCCCACACTGATTCAACGTTTAGCTTGATCCCCTTCTCATTTAGTCGGTGGGCTATTTCGCCACAGAACTTCATAATTTCTGGACATGCCCAAAACATGTGCATCATCCCTGCGTTTTCTTCCCTGCATTTGGGGCATGTTTGTCG
Organism: Ambystoma mexicanum; assembly: GCF_040938575.1. Taxonomy (NCBI): domain Eukaryota; kingdom Metazoa; phylum Chordata; class Amphibia; order Caudata; family Ambystomatidae; genus Ambystoma; species Ambystoma mexicanum. The sequence goes on along the minus strand of NC_090921.1, from coordinate 175,726,330 downwards.
TTCAGCGTTCTTGAACCGAGCTATCCTCTGGGGGGGGGAAGGGGGGTTCATGCATGCCCTGTGTGTTACATATGGCTGTATTTGTTGTAGCCTCGTGTTCCTCGACACTTATGATACTCTTGAGCCCGCTCCCATAACCAGTCACTCACGAGTTCCCCGGCTTCCTCTTTCCAGTCCGGTCCTAATTGGGCCACTTCCCTTCCCACCCAGGACATCAGCAGTTCATAGATTCGAGAAACCTCATGCCCTCCCCTCTGCTACATTATACATTGTTTCTATGGCCACGTCAGATTGATTTTACAGCATTATTTCAGACCATGTCTCTCTGATCTGCCGTACCAATCTAGTATAAGTAATATACTGCCCTACGTGTAGACCCGTTTCTGCTACCAGCACCCCGAATTCCTTTACTTCCCCCTCCTGTCATATGTCTCCCACTGTTGCGATTCCCACAGGTTCCCAATGCCTGTGAATCGTCTTCGTCAGTTGCACGTCTCATCCGGTCAATGCCACTAGCGGCACTTGCGAAGAACACAGGGTTGGGCTCTCCATGACCTGGAAAGACTTGCGCCATATCTTCCATCCCAATTCCAACATCCCCGGGCGCCCTTTTAGCTCAGGTTTAGGCAGCCATATCAATTCCTTCAGAAAAAACAGGGCACACACTGATCTCAACAGTCTGGACTCTGAAGTCGAGTCTTCTGTTAACCATTTGGCCACGTATTGCAGTTGACTGGACAAATAATAGATCTCAAACCTAGGCAGCTTTATACCCCCCTTATCATACGTGTTCTGTAACTTCCATAGGGCAATTCTGTTCCTAGTTCCATGCCAAATGAATCCCCTGCATATGCTCTGGAATTTGACAAAGAAATGCTTTGGTATCATATATGGTATGTTCCCAAGAAAAATGTAGTAGCCTAGGCAATACGACCATCTTCAACAGTGCCCCCCCTCCCCATCATAACCAAGGGGAGCTTAGTCCAGAACCTCATGCTATTTTGAATGTTCGCTACCGCTTTCTCAGCGTTATGTTTATATTCTGCTTCCGTCGTGTGATAAATGTCAATCCCCAGGTATCTGAACGTGCTGGTCTCCCAAGGTATTTGTAAGACTGGCAGTTGTTCCCATGGGACCCCTATATACCTCCCCAGTGGGAATATGCTCGATATCCTAGGATTTCTTAGGATTAACCAATGCCAGAGAGCAATGCAAATCGCTCCATTGCTTCTAGAATGTATTGAAGATTCTCCTCAGGGTACCTCAAGTATAGTAACATGTCATCTGCGTATAATGAAATTAAGTGTGGTCCCCCTTTTGTGTAGATCCGCACTTCTTCGTATTGTTGTCTCAGGTATATCCCCAGGGGTTCCAATGCAAGGATGTACAGCATCGGGGACCAAGGGCATCCCTGTCTAGTGCCCCTACTGCGTTGCCACCTCTCCGAAATTATCGCTACCGTCTTAACTCTGGGTAGCGGTGAACTCTATAGTAAATTCACCCACTTAAGGTACCTGGGTCGCATCCCATATTCTTTTAGGGCTGCCATCAGCCAACGCCATTTGACGGAGTCAAAGGCCTTCACTGCATCTAGTGATATAATTGCAATCTCGCTCGAGTCTCCTGTGTGCTCTATGACCCGGTGGAGTCGTCTGAGGTTGTCATATATGCTTTTGCACGGGACATATCCGGTCTGGTCGGGGTGTATTAATCTGCTTATGACCGGTCTCATTCTATTTGCCAACACAGCCGTGAGTATCTTGCTGTCCTGGTTCAGCATCGACAACGGTCTGTACGACCCACAGTCCGCGCTTGGCTTATTATGTTTTTGGAGTGGGATAACGATCGCCTCTCAGGCATTCTGGCAATATCCCTGTTTCGAATGCTTCATTTAACATTGCCAGCAGCGGGGGAGCACTTCTTTCCTATACATTTTGTAGAACTCACTGGGGAGTCCATCTTCTCCCGGGGTCTTACTGGTGGGTAATTGCTCAACCACGCTTCTAGTTCTTCCAATGTAATTGGGGAATCTAGGTCCTCCTGCTCTTCAGCACTTAATTTTGGCAGGCCAATATCCTCTAGTGTTTCCATTACCTCGCTACCTTCATCCCCTCCTGCGTCCCCGTACAATCGTTTATAGTATTCAAGGAACTCTCCGTTCACGCCCTCTTGGGTATCCAATATTTGTCCACTCTCCCCCATTACTGCTCTGATCGTTGGTCTGGGGGTCTCACTTTTATACAACCATGCCAGCAATCTCCCCGGCTTGTCTCCCCCAGGGTGTTGCCTCTCTATGTATTTCTTATAGTTTAAATTGCACAATCTCTCCCAGTGCCCTGCACATTCCTGCTGCAATTGGTTCATGGTTTCAGCATCTTCCCGGGAGGTACTTCCTCTAACCAAAACTGTCTCTAGTTTCGCCTATGCCTTCTGCAGTTCCCGTAGTATGCCTCCCTGCAGCCCTTTGGATTTGGCTATAGCTGATCCTCTCATCACCACCATAAATGCTTCCTATAGAGTGCCGGCCTATTCAACACTCCCAGTGTTATTTTCGAAGTATTCGATAAGTTCTTCTCTCAGGTCCTCCCTAAACAATGTGTCTTTCAATATTTCAGCTCTGAGTCGCCACGTTGGGATCCTAGCTCTTGAAGGCACATTATTGCCATGTTAAGACCAATGGCGAGTGATCCGAGAGGACTCTCGCTTTGTATTCTGATCGCACTATTTCCCCAGTCATCTCCTGTGAGGCGAACATGTAGTCTGTGTGTACACGTTTTGTGAGGCTGAGTAATGCGATGTCTATCGTGTGGGTGGTGTAACCTCCACATATCCTCTAGCCGGAGGTCTCCCAACAGGGTCTTTAGGGTTTTGGAAGCAGGGATGGGTTTGTCTAATTTCCTGTCTGACCTGTCTACCCTTGGGTCCAACATGCAGTTAAAGTCGCCTCCCCATATAACTGCACCCCCCAGGTACAGGCTCATTTTACTATAAAGGGTCTTGAAATAAGCCACTGTCTTGATTCAGGGCATATGTATTGATAATGCATTTCTCTATTTTCTAGCAATCCCCGTATTGCCACCATCCTCCCGTCCACCTCCACTGTGGTCTGTAGCAGCTGGAAAGGGACATGTAGTGCTACCCAAGTGATCACCCCTCTGGCATAAGCCGAGTATGTTGCACCTATGATGGTCCCCTTCCATTTCCTCTGCATCACCTCTTGTTTCTCTTTCGTAAGAGGTGTTTCCTGTATTAGGGCAAAATCTATTTTCTGCCTTCTTAAGTACATCATAATCTTGTTCCTCTTCAGGTAACTGTTGAGCCCCCTGACATTCCAGGTTAATATCTTATTTCAACCATACCCCTTCCCCACCTCTGTCCATCATTATCATCATCATCTGCTTCAGGTACAGGCGCGCATGTGTGTAAGCTCGTTCCCTAACAAATAACACTGCAAGTCCCCCAACTCCCCTCCCTTTATCCCTCCGCCCTTCCCATCCCCAACTGTTGCCCAGCTCCATCCCTGGATCTCAAGCGATCCCGCATTTAGTCCCATCTCGGCTGGCCGGTACTAGGAACTCAGCAGGAGGTTACCACACTACCGGTAACCTATCTAAAACTAACTATTGGGGTGTGAGAGTGGGTCCGCTGCATCTCTCGCAATCATGCTCATTATATTGTGCACGCCAGTATTCTTCCACTTAAACCTAGCTCGTCTCCCAGCTTAAGTTTGCTCTCTCTTATATTCCAGTCCCAATGCCATAGTGTATACAGCACCTCAACCTCTGGAACCGCTGTTTCACTTCCCTGTTCCATCCTCCTTCTGTGTGTCTGTCCCCGACAGGCAATTCTGTCCATCCAGCCACTCAGTCACCTCTTCTGGGGCTTAAAAAAAAAGAGGGCCCTGTTCCAGTTTAACACTTTCAGTTTCGCTGGGTACATCAGCATGTACTTAAAAGCCTGCATCTCGCAGCCTCTTCTTCATAGTTCCATAGTTCAGTCATCTTCTCTGTACCAGGAGAGTATAGTCTGGGTACGCCGTGATAGACACGGCTGCCCTTCGTACTGTACCCCCTTTTCGGAAGAATTCCAGGATCTTCTCCCTGTCTCGATAGTTCAAGATTTTGGCAATTATCGGCTTTGGGGGGGGGGCTCCTGGCGGTGGTTTGATCGTTGGGACTGTGCGCTCTCTCCACCGCGGACACCTGGGTAAGTGCCCCTCCCTCAATTTCTTGCAGCAGCATGGTGTCAATATAGACCGTGGGGTTTGGTCCTTCTCCTTCCGGGAGCCCCAGAATGGGTATGTTTCTGCGGGCTCGTCCTTCAGCTTCCTCTGCTCTGTTTTCCAGGTTGCTCACTTGTTGCCGCAGTATGTAGATCTCCAGGGCATGTGACGTGCAAGCAGCTGTGTTCGAGTTTGCTTCCTTCTCCAGTACGCCTGTGCATTCCGCTATTTTCTTTGCGTCTTGTCTCAGTAAGTTTACAACATCTTGCACCGCTCCAATTTTAAGATCCAATGATGTTTGGAGTTCGACCATGGCTGCCTCCAACTTGGTTTCCCATGCAATTTTCAGGTCTGCAATTGCGTCCAGGATCTGCTGATCGTTACGCACTGGTGCGTTGTCTGTTTGCGAATTCCTTTCCCTATTCCTGGCCCCCTCCGTTGACTGAGGTGTTTTGGTAAATTCCTCCATTGTTTGTTTCCCCTTTTGTTTTGGGCAACTTGGACGCCAGCCTGGTGCCGCCTAGTATATCAGTTCACAGTAGTTGGAACTAGTCTCTCAGGCGCTTAAGCCAGCCCCGGCTCGGCTCGTCTAGTCTAGTGCTTGGTTCTGTTCGGGAGCTGCCGGTGTAGCAATGGGGTCCACTCGAGCTGTTAGTTGCTGATTCGCTCCGGGTAATACCTATGTAATCTGGTACTATCCCTTCATTTCGTTTGGAGCCCAGAGTTATGTAGCATCAGAACCATCGCCTTGCATCCCTTCTTCCAGTGCGTATCGAAGTACCAGGCTCCCAGATCACGTGGTTCCCATAGGTTGCTGGTTCCTCCCCAACTTGGCACAATGCGCTCAATTTCACCCTTCACTCTGGTAATTCCACCAGCGCTCGAGTGCCGTGTCTCCTCTCCTGTCCTGTGGCCCTCGCCTTTGTTCAGCAAGTCCGCCCGTGTTGTGCCTGTATTGCTCCCATTACCCTTCAGGTTCCCCTGCGCTCCGCTCCAATTACACAATCACGTTGTTCGGGGGCTCTGGTTGTGCTTCACATATTTGTTGCTGTGCTTTGAAGTATAACTTTTACATCCATGGATTCTGCACATGCAGGATTCTGTCTCGTATTACTTCTGCAATAGCCAATGATATGTCCTTCAGGACGAGTCTCGCACTACTGCATGCTTTTTCTGATTTTGTTGGCGGCGTTAATGCCGGGCAACTTAATATCCCTCAGCCATGCGCCTTCTCAACTGTATGACCCAGTGAGGATGCCGGGCTCTTCCATCAATACCCTCTGGGCGCCGGCTCAGCGTTTCCCCCATGTGTTATTGTTGCAGCTTACCAGGTCTCACCTTGTTATGCGCCGCCGGGCCTCTGTTGCTGTAACTATGTTCACAGCAGCTCTCACCTCTCTAACCCAGCTTTTCCCTTTAAGGAGTGCTGATTCAAGCCTTCCTCGATGCCGGCTCTCCAGCTCTGCTTCCAGCACTCATATGCCTGCAGGCCTAGTCATGCCTCAAAAACAGGGCGATCGACGTTCTGTTCCTGACTTTGCGAATATGCCGATTCGCTATTCAGCGTTCTTTGTTGGTGTCATCTGTACTGACATCCACATCGTCGGACACTAGGGGTCTGCTTCCTGGCTGTCTGTGAAAATATTCCGCCTCGTTGCAGCTCGCTGCAGGGGCCCGGCACGTACCTTGCTCAAGCATCCGCAAGCCACCGCAACGTTACCCGGCACAGTGTAAAATCCCCCACTGTCTACTCTTGTGCTGCAAGCGCTCCTGATCCGCCGCGGTGAAGACCTCTGAGTGCGTGTTCCATTTCCTTTGTTCTCGGGAGGTGGCCATCTTGTCAGGACATCTGCAGGACCCAGTCACCTTTCTTCTTCGCATAACTTTCTTTTCACATTCCAATTCTGACCCGGAGTTGTGCGCTGCATGCAGTGCCCTTTCACATAGCTGTAGGTCTGTCTGAATATCGTACACAGCACTTCCTTCATCTGCGCATTCTAGGATTTTCCAGGATCGGCGAGAGCTACAGTGAAACCCAGCTTATCTCATGGCTAGTTAGCCACACCCCTCCGCCAAAAATTGTTAATGGCAGGAGTATACATGCGCCCTTCATTCTGCATGTGCAATTTCCAATGCTAATAGCTCGGCCCAGAAAGAGCCTCACTTTACCGGCTTCCATAGGTTCATCTACGCAACGCCCACAGCAGTGAAAGTGACGGACAAAAAAAACCAACATGGTCTACCTTTCTGACGTCTGCAGAGACAACTGCGCTGGCTCCCTTATAGAAGAGGAGCACAATTTGATGGGGAGTATAGCACAGATTTCATTAACTTGTTTCTGCTATTAGGTTTTACAGGAGACCTGTGGAGGAGATGGACGATTTCCCTATCAGTAGTGTTGGTAAGACTAGAAAGTAGAAAAATAATGTGCTATGTGTTGTTCTGTCTACTTCTTTTCTCCGATTTCTGTTATATAAAGGGTTAGGAAGCACTATCAAAAATGATGACAAAAATATAAGAACAAAAAAGGAGTATATTTAATGCAGAGGTTTTTCATGACAACATCGGGAGAAGCATGACAAGGCATCTGGCAATGTGCAGTACGATGATACGCGGCATGTGGTGTGGGAGAGGGCGAATGACACTGGTTACGTGTGCCCTCTCATCCCACACATCACAGGGAAGCCCATGCTTTGTCTGCCCCAGGAAGTGACAGTGCAGGGGGGGGGGGGGGGGAGAGGGCGTTCGGGGGGGGGGGTGCACAATGCACTTGTCATTGTATAAAACAAGAGGTCTTTTTCTGGGACAGACCGTGTCCGTTCACTGGGTAGATGAAGGGGAGAAGGCATATACCTAGACAGTCATATGCAGAGAACTATACACAGCTAGGGAGAGTGGCCAAACATTTCTATCAAGCACATAATACTAGAATACATAACAGACAGTGTAAGGAAAGGAGAGCAGCTGTTCACGACCGAGTGCACTGCAGAAATTCATCAGGGCATGATAGTCCATGGTGCCACATGAAACCATTGATGAGGATAGAGGGATCAGGGTTTCATGATGGCGAATGGTACAGTGACAAGCAGAGGGATTAGTGGGGCTGTACTAGCAAAAATAAATGATCGTTGTAGGGCAGTATGGAACAAATATGTACATACTTTGACATGGATAGATGGGACATCAACCGGTCCACATAAAGCCTCTTTCATGATTTTCCTTATGCTGCAGGTCCCCGGGGTCAACATGCCTAGGAGAGAACACCAGCTGCACCAAAATGATGAGCTTTCAAGCACTAAAGAGTGGGACAGTGACAGTTATGGATCATTGGTGGGTGTGTGGGACCCAGGTGTATGCCAAGCTGCCTCCTTATTGGGGGGGGATTGTGATCCCTTGTCATGCTTCACAGCCCTGCCCTGGTAGTGCCCCACGCAGACTTGATGCCCTTCAATGACTAGCCGGCAATACGTAAAAGGAAAATGATGGAGGAAGAAAAGGCACAAGAGGGGCGGATGCACACATTGAACAGAAGGAGGTTCAGTAGTAATTACTGGTTGACCGCATCATCACAAAGTCTAGCTGCTATCCCATAGCACTTTCAATTGTTCTCAAAGGCTTCCGTCTTTTTTGCATCCCTCTTGCTCCCTGGTGTCCAAGCGGCCACAAATGCCAAGTGGCTGCAAGTGACCCATTATGAAGTGCTGGAACTGGCAAACTCGACTGAGAAGGGACTCCATGCAGCGAGTGAAGAGCTTTGTGCAGTGAGACTGGTGGCACTTCAAAAATCGCTATTTATTGGATATGTTAACAGCAATGGAGGGTGGCGTATGCCACAAAATAGGCAGCAGCTGCTGTAATGCAATTCTGGCAAACAATGCAGCCAACTGGACGCTGACAGAATCAATTGAGGAAATTTGCACAATCCATGAGAAATTGATTAAACGCATGCTGTATCATCGGACAGTTTGTTTAACTCTTAGTTTGCATGGGTCCCCACGTGGTTGGCGAACATTTTTAAGGCGACTGTCCCATTGCTCATTCTGGTGCTCATCACCTTATGTGCGTGCCAGCTGATATTGTAAATGTAAATGTGGGAGAAAGCTATACAAGGTCTATGAATGTTGGTGGGGAAGAGGGTAAAGCTCAGGGTAAACAAATGGGTGCCACACAATCTGCAGCAAATGAGAGTGATGCACAAGTAATACTCAAATGGGGACGAGTATGATGCTTTTGGGTTGTGTGCTCAGCCGATGGGCAGGAATGGATTTTGATGCTCCTCACATTTACTTATTTAATTACTCAATTTTGGGCTATTATGCCCTTATTGTGTATTTAAGGAGATTCTTCCTTCTCCTTTCGTTCCCTGGTGTGTCCTCCCTCCGCTATGAGTAACCCAGGTACCTTCTTTGCCGTCGGGTCTTCTCCAGTGAGGTGGCGTCTGCTCAACAGCGGCAGCGTTCTCCGTGCTCTTTCTTGCTTTCCTCCTCCTTTCTCATTGTGCGCTACTGCTGACTTTTCTGTGAAGTGCGGTCCCGCACCTCAGTGACGTCTTCACATTGGGGGCTCGCCTCTGCACACGTGCCCTCTCCTCCTGCAATCAAGGGCAATTGCATCATTATTCTCACTCCAGGATCCAAAGTAGGCATGTTGTTGATTTGTGTTTGTTAAATTCATGGAGGAACTAGCAGTGTCTTGAGCCAAACAAGTAAGGTACCTTCAACATGGTTTTGAGTTTCACAGGTGAATGAAATATCTTCTTGGATTCCCATATATGCAGACACTGCTTTTGTTGTTGGGAGTTCCCCAGGGAAATGGGAGTCCTTGTCCCACTGAGGGGAGTCACTCCCAGTGAGGTCCCACTTTTCAAACCCATAGGAAGGGTTTTGCTTAGTAGGCTCATCTCCCTAGCCTCAAAGGGGTTGACTGCCCCAAGGGAAGAAGGGACAAAATCTCCAGATTTGTCTCAAAATTGATAGCGATTAAAAAAATGAACTTGCAAGCTTGGCAGCCAGAGCATTGGACGCACCGGCCGACATGACACTTGTTGCCTACTTTTAAAATGGCAGGCAGGCTATTTTAGCCCTGGGGCCGTGTGGGCCGGGCATGGGCCAAATAAGATTATTGTTCAAAGCAAAACACCCAAACATGATTGAAAACAAAGAGCACAGATATGGGGAGGAGGTAGAACCATTAAGAACAGACCAATCACAAACCTAAACTAATGGGGCAAACCACCAACCAAACAGGACTCTTATTCGGACATTGAGGGCCAAATGCAAATTATTTGTAAAAAGAGGTAGAGTCCTCCAGACAGCCAAACAGTTCACACTAAAGGGTAGCTCACACTTGGGGTGGGGTATACAGCCCATAGGGAGCCTTAACCCAGGAATTGGGAGGAGCCAGAGAAAGAGTTGCCTTCTGGGGCCCTACGCCAGATCTTGGTGGTAGCTGCACTGTCACCAGAGCTGAAGAGACAAACTGACTATGAGCACCTGACCAGAGTCAGTAGTTGACTAGCATGCAGCAGGGCTGCCCTTGGCTGAAGGCTATAATTATTGCAGTCTTACAAGGACCCCAGTGGGGAAGGCGTATGACAATCCTACTGAAAGAATCCCCTAGGGCAAGACAGGGAAGGCTACAAGGGCTTGCCTCTATGAGACTAAGGGGCGGGGGAAGACAATCCTAACAAGAGACCATAAGGGACAATTAGAGAACACAGCAAGTACTTGCCTTTGTGGCCTCTAAGGAAAGAGGGAGACCACAACACTGGCTTAAGAGTCTCATAGGGCATGAGAAGGACCACTCAAAATCCACTTCAGTGTTACATGCTCAATGTTGTATTTTATGCGGCAAGATAGCGGTTATGTTATGTTACATTTGTTGTGTGGGGCTTTTATAGAGTACAGCAATCACCAGTGTCGGCATCTCCGCGTTATAGGAATGAAGTATTATGCCGAATACAGTGCGGGGAAGAAAAAAGAAAGGCCTACATATGATGAAGGATTAAAACGGAATGCCCTCCATTTTTTCTGCAAAGGTCATAAGTTCAATTCCCTATAGGGATCAAGGATTAGGGTGTCCCAAGTCCGAGGAAGGAGCGACTTCCAAGTCTCTCCTTCCTATAAAATGGCATTTTCATTATCTGGTCACGCCTCAATCTTGTTGACGTTAAAGAGCTAGGAGCTTAACTTGTGGAACAGAGAGTTTGCTTTTGAATGCAAGAGACTATTAAAACCTATGCACATGCTCTTGAAAGTTATACGATTTTTTATATCGGGAGTCAGTGCCAAGAATGAAGGGCTGGGATGATATGTTCCTACTTAACAGTATTTTGTTAAAAGCCTGGACGCCGAGTTCTGAACTCTTTAAAGTCTTGAAGCTAAGAGAGTTAAGTAGTTGCCTCAGAAATCATTTTGCCTGCAGACACAGAATAGAATTTTTGCAGGGCCAACTTAGCCTTCCATTCTTCTGAAGTCAATGTTTGTTTGTTTATTCATTCATTTAGTATGGCGCGCAAAACCCAGCGGTAACAGCACGCAACAGAGAACAGGAAGATAAGAATGACCCCCTCCTTCACCAGAGGAGCAGGAGCTCCCCCGGACCCTGCAGGAGCAGTGGTCTCCCTTTCCTGGATCCATCCTGAATTGCCCTCGAATTCGGGTAAGAATCATTATTCCGTGCGAGATTCGTTTTTTCTCGCTGCTAATTGCACCAGTGATCCGCCGACCTGCAAGAATATCTACACAGCCTGCATGTTTTAAACTTGATGCCAACAGCTGCTGTGTTTGCCCCTGCCACCATTAGCCACCACGAGGTTTTTACACTTCCAAGATGGCCGCCCGCCATGTCTCAAGGAACCCCAGTGCCTAACTGAGCACATCCGACTGTCCTCGCATCCGATTGGCCATTGAGCCACCTTAAGCAGCCTATCGCCAGCCGGTAGGCGAAGCCGGCCCACTCCCAGCAAGGGCCAGGATAATAAGGCCAATACCTGTCTTCACCTGTCCTCAGCCTTCCTAGCCGTTCGCCCGGACCCCCTGCCGGATTCCAGACCAACCTCAACGGTAAACGCCACTTCGCTTTTAAATTGAACTGCCTAGACTCTGGAAAAGGCTTTGTTACCACAAGCTACTTATTGCCACTCTCGTGCACTCAGGCCTTATTGCATGCTGTATCTGTGCCCAAAGTTGCTGCCATTTCCAGTACATAGGTGCTCAGTTGTACTTAGACTATTGTGTCGCTAGTCATCCCTGTAACATATAACTGCACTGTGCCTCACTGCTGCTCGGCTACCCTATGCAATTCTAGTTGCCATTTTTAACCGCATTGTGACCATCTGCTCTGTTCTGCTGATCTGCTCACCAATTGCCTCTAGATCTGTTGACCTGCAGCCCAATGTGTCCCCGCTCAACATACTTTTATAGCCACTAAACTCAATGTTGTGCTTAATCTGCTCTAGTGCTATTCTGAAGTTAGGGGTTATTCTGATTCTAGGTGTTATCTTGAACTAAGTGTTACTCTGAACCTAGGTGCTATTCCCATTCCAGGTGCTATTCTGAATACATGCTACTCTGATCCAAGATGTTAATTGGTAAACTGGCGCAATTCTAAACCTAATGCTGTGCTAAATGACAAACGCTTACTATGACCACTTTGCTTACCTGTACCTGAGTCAGATGCCAATCTGCAACCTTGCACTACATGGATTAGGTAGTATTCGGCTACTCCAAGCAGGCCGCATTGTCCACTGCTAGATTTCGACCCTAGACAGGACACACACTGCATCTTACCCCCCCTCACACAATGTTCCTCCCGGGCCTCTACTCTATACTACTGACAACCATTCTCCACATCACCAATTCCGCATGCCTGCCCAGCTCACCCCTTAACTTGACCAGCCTAGGCACCACATCACCCACCCTCACAGAGCCCAGCACCACAATCATGCTTACCCTACTCGCTCCCCCATGCCTTTCGGACAGGCTGACCAGATTACGATCCAGACTTCCCAAAATACACGAGCCTAGAGCCAGGGACTCCACACAATCCATACTCACACACCGAACATCCATTAGCTCCTGCGCTAACCTTACGCTAAAAAAACCCGAACCTAAACCCGTCAACTCCACTACAACCAACAATAGAGCGCTCAGCACAGCTACCACCCCCACCCCTGCCAAAGCCAAAACCCTACCTATAAAAGGTGCCCTCATCAACGCACGCTCCATGATTGCCCATGCCACAGACATCGCTGATCTCATTTTAGCTGAAGATCTAGACTTCCTAGCCATAACAGAGTCCTGGCTTCATGCAGCCGCAGGTCCAGCCCTTTCGCTAGCCATCCCCACTGACTACACCATCATCCGAGCGGACAGAACTGAAGCTAAAGGCGGTGGTTTGGCCATCATTGCCAAGACCCACCTTAACATCAGACTCAACTCCGCCACACACCTCCCATCATGTGAATCACTTACAGCCAAACTACCCATCGCTAACTCCCAAACAATATCCATTCACTTACTATACAGACCGCCCGGACCCCCGGGATCTTTCGAGGAAGACCTCAATGCCATCCTTACCGACAACCTAAAAAACTCCTCACAATGCCTTCTCTTAGGAGACTTCAATTTAGGCTACAAAGACCCCAAAGACAATCAAGCCACTCTCATCAGTAACACCCTGTCTGAACTAGGCTTCACACAAAAAGTAACCAGCCCCACCCATAACAAAGGGAGAACCCTTGATTGGATAGACTATAACTGTGCCGTATCGATCACTAACAACACTCCCCAATCCTGGACCGACCACCACCTCCTCTCCTTCTCACTTGAGGCCTCAAGCCCTACAACCAACATGGCACTAGCCCCAGCCATCCACACGAGAAGCAAAAAAAATATTACAGTAGAAAAACTGATCCCACTCATTCTTCCTACACTAAGCCAACTCCAAGACTCTAATCCCTATGACCTCGTAGAAGGCTATAACACCATCATGCGCATAGCCTTAGACGCCATTGCACCATTGAAACTTAGAAAATCCAAACCAAAAAAGCACCTCAACCAATGGTTCTCCAGCCATCTTAAAACCCTTAGATTGGAAAAGAGTAAACTGGAACAAGTCTGGAGACAATCTCCGACTGACCACAACAAACTATTGCTTAACAAAATAACGGCCAACTATAAAAAAGAAATCATAGCGGCCAAACAAGAATCCTATAACCAGAGAATCTCCCAATCCAACTCCAGCTCCAGAGAATTATTTACTATCCTGAAAGAATTGGAAACCCCGGTAACAATCCCAGATACTTGCGTTAAAAACAAACAATGGTGCACCAGTGTCCAAAATGCACTAAACAACAAAGTCACTGGCCTTCAAACAGAAAGACTCCCTCACCAATCTTACCAACCCCATCAACGCCCACTCGAGCCCTCCACCCTCACACCACACACCTAACACTGCTCGCTTCAGCTTTTCCAAAGTCTCTTCCCTCGAAGTAGAAAAAATAATTCTTGGCCTTAAACCCTCCAACTGCAAAGGTGACCTCTGCCCCCCACAAATCATTAAAGACGCGGCACGAGACCTCTCGCCATTCATCACCAGACTCATCAATGCCTCTTTTTCCTCAGGAACAGTCCCCAGTAACCTTAAAGAGTCCTGGGTCCTCCCTCTCCTCAAAAAACCCTCCCTTGACCCGTCCATCCCAACCAACTACAGACCGATTACCACCGTCCCATTCCTGCTCAAGATACTAGACAAGACAGCATACCAACAAATTCAAAAGTATCTTGAAACAAACCACCTTCTAGGAATAAGACAATCCGGCTTCAGACCCCAACATGGAACTGAAACAGCCCTGATAGATCTGAAAGCCCAAATAGACGTCCTTAGAGATAACGGGAAAACTGCATTACTACTCCTGCTAGACCTCTCTGCGGCGTTTGACCTAGTTGACCATAAAATCCTATGTAATCATTTAGACTTAGCTGCCCACTTTTCACAAGAAGCCATCAGTTGGATTGAGTCATTCCTCAACAACAGATCCATGCGAGTCTTCTCCTCCTCTGCCGCCGCCGAACCCATCCCCATTACATGTGGAGTCCCACAGGGCTCGTGCGTCTCCCCCACTCTGTACAACGTGTTCACAAAGCCCCTGTTTGATGATCTAGATGGCCTGGGTATCACCTACACTAACTACGCCGATGATACACAGATCCTCATCCCGTTGACGGGAGATTACAACCAGGATTTGGCCTTGGTGAACAGGGTGTATCTCATCATCCAGGCATGGATGGCTTTGCACAGTATGCCTGAATGATGACAAAACTGAACTCATCATCCTTGGTTCTACGTCCAACCTAACCAAACTCGACCACAATTATGCCAACTTCATCATAGATGGGAACCTAATCAAGGTTTCGAAAGAAGTAAAAACCCTAGGAATATACCTCGACTCCTCCCTAACCTTCCACAAACAGGTTAGCTCGATGGCATCCTCTACGGCCTACACATGTAAGCTCATAAGAGCAGCCAAACCCTTCCTCTCCACCCACAGCTGCACTACACTAGCCAGAGCATTGGTATTATCCAAACTGGACTATTGTAACGCCCTCTACATAGGAGCCACCAAACAAATCACCAACAAAATTCAGACGCTACAAAACAACGCCCTTAGGGCAGCACTCAATATTCCCAGGAGGGAACACATTTCCAATATCAGGAAATCCCATAACTGGCTCAGCACAACAGACAAAATCCTGCTTAAAGTAGCATCGCTCACCCACAAATGCCTGAATAATGCTGCCCCACGCTATCTGGCAGACAGAATATGCAAACACAGCCCCATCAGACCCACCAGAACCTCCAATGCTAATCTGCTCACCGTCCCCAGGTTTAAACGCACTAAAATGGGTGGCAACAGCTTCCAGGTGAAAGCACCTCAACACTGGAACTCCCTACCACCATCGCTCAGAACTCCCCAACCTTACTCACTTTTTAGACGCAACTACATCCATTGGTTAAAGAACACGAACCACTAACACCTCTAACACCACACGGCTGCTCTCCGCGTTGCCTGCTTTAAGAGAATCTGTAAATTTGTAATAATAAACTTGTATATATTTGTAATTCTTTAAATACATCTACTGCATTCTCTCCTGCCAAACTGTACACATGTTCCTTCATCGTCACACTGTAATTATGTAATGTAAAGTATAATTATGTAATGTTAAGTATAAGCATCCTGTAACCAAGCTTTGAATCACCTTGCTGCTCATGCGCCCTCATGTCTGGTGCGCAATACAAATGAATAAACTAAACTAAACTTAGTTGCAAGGTAAGGCACAATTGAGTATAAGGCAGAAGTATTGCATTTCGTAGAATCTGGTGAAATGGCATATATACATACAGTAAGTTACATTTTGGCTGGTCATTTAGGAAATGTACATATGTACAGTCAGGTTGGCTAAGGTCTGTTGGTTTGGGAGTGCTCGATTCAGTCATGGGGGTCGTTGGATCGTAACCAGGTGAGTGTGTTTCGTCTGAAGCTGTGGTAGGATTTGTCTGTTCTGATGGTGAGTGGGAGAGCATTCCAATGTTGTGCTGCCATAACAGGGAAGCTGCTACCGCCAGTTTTCTTTTGTTTGAATTTGGGTACTTGTAGGCAGTAAGAGTTAATGGTTCTGGTGGGGCGGGTGGAGGTTATTTTTACATTTCTGGTTGCGAGATGGGGGGGGCTTTGTTTAGGCATTTGAAGGCGAGAAGCTGTTTTGAGCGAGATGTGGTCACAGATTGTGAGCCATTTGTGTTCTATTCTTTTGTTAGAGATGTGTTCCTTGGAAGGTAGGTTAAGGGCTGTTCTAAGTGCATTGTTTTGCAGTGTTTGAAGTTTGTTGATTATGTAATTGTTGGCTCCTAGGTACATGGCATTACAATAATCATGTCTGGAAAGTATTAGGGCCTTGGCGATGATGATGATGCAGCTGGCTCGAGTGAGGAATGCTCTGCTTGCCCTGATAAGCGTGCATGTGTAGGCGGTAGAGGATGCTAGTGAGTTTACTTGTTTTTTTAGTGGCAAGGCTGAGTCAAGGTGGAAACCTAGAGTTTCACTGTTTTGGCAACTGTGATGGTGTTGCCATCAATGTTGAATGCCTTGTAGTCGGAGCCGAGTTTTTTTAGGTTGGCGTTGGAGCCAAGGAGCAGGATTTCAGTTTTCTCATCATTCAGGCATAGTCCCTGTGTGGCCATCCATGCCTGAATGAGGCATATTTTGTTGATGAGGCCGTATCTGAGTCGAAGTTGCCCGAAAGGGGTATGAGGATCTGTGTGTCGTCTGCATAGTTAGTGTATGTGACACCCAGTCTGTACAACTTGTCAAATAGAGGCTTGGTAAAGACATTGTAGAGGGTTGGGGAAACGCAGCAGCCCTGTGGTACACCACAGGTTATTTTGATGGGGTCTGCTGAGGCTAGTGATGAGAAGACTCTCAAAGTTTGATTGTCCAAAAATGATTGGATCCAGGCTATGGCCTCTTTTGAAAATTGGGGAGCCCAGACCAGGTGTTCGCACAGGACTGTGTGATCTACCAGGTCGAAGGCCGTCCGATAGATCGAGGAGGAGCAGCATGGCGGTGTTTCCTTTGTCGTTGATCTCACTGATCTGGGTTTTAAGATCAATTAAGGCTGTCTCCGTGCTGCGGTCTGAATCCAGATTGGCGGGCACCCAGGAATTTGCGAGTTTATAGATATTGCTGGATTTGTAGATATGCTACTCTGTCTATTATCTTTAGTAGGAATGGCACTGTGGTGATGGGCCTGTAATTAGTGGGAATAGCGGGGTCTAGGGTTTGCTTCTTGAGGAGAGGCAGAACCCAGGATTCTTTGAGATTGCTTGGTATGGTGTCGGAGGAGAAGGATGCGTTGATCAGTTTGGTTATGAAAGGAGCTAAATCCCTGGCCGCGTCCTTGATTATCTGGGGTGGGCAGTTGTCACCTTTGCAGTTGGAAGGTTTGAGTGAGGCGATAACCCTATCTGTTTCTAGAATGGAGATTTTAGTGAATTTGAAGAGATTCAGGGTTGATGGGTTAGCTATTTTGGCATGGTTTCTAGGAGGTGATTCATTGGTGGTTAGAGAGAGTTTTTTAGGGCGATTTTAGTCTGGAGAGTTTTGATTTTGTTAGTTAGTGCGAGTTGGACGCTGGTGCACCATTGTTTCTTTAGTTATGTTATCTGGTGGGGGCATAGGGGATTCCAATTCCCTTAGGATGGTAAATACTTCCTTGGTGTTTGAGCTGGATTTTTCGATTCTTTCATTGACTAGGTTCTTTTTAGCGAGTAAGATTTCTTTTTTATAGTTATTTGCGAAAAGTTTAAGTTGTAGTTTGTTCTCTTCTGTGGGGGTATTACACTGTTGAGTTTCTAGTTTCCTTTTTTGCATTCTTAGATCTTTCAGATGGGGGGTGAACCAGGCGTTCAGGTGAGTTTGTTGTTTGCTTTTTTTGCAATTTAAGAGGGGCAATGCCGTCTAGTCCTTTCTTCATAGCATTGTTATAGCTTTCTACTAGGCCCTCTGGATTTAGGTTGTCGGGGAGAGCATTAAGGGTTGGAAGCAGTAGTGGTAGGAGGTTGTCAGGAGTTATGTTTTTTTTTGCTCTAGTGGGCAATGGCGGAGCCATGGTTTTTTCTTTACCGACTTCTTTGTTGAGTGATAGAGTGAAGTCAATGAGGTAGTGGTCTGCCCAGTGCGGAGGAGTAGTTTTGGTGATGGTGGTATCGCAGTTCAAGGTGGCGATCCAGTCCAGGGTCCTGCCTTTATGCCTTCAATGAATCAAATACCATTTTATTTGGCACTATTGACAACTGTTATTCCAGCAATTAGAAGCAGGCAGGCCATACCATCAAGCACTATATCAAAACATTGCGATAAGTGTTATAGAAAGTAGCAGACCCACCCTAAAGGGCTCTATGTACAACTCTGTAGTAGAACAGCTGCTCCAGTGCTAAGCAAGAATAATATGAGCCAAACAATAAAATTGCCTTGAAAGACACAATGACACTGTATTCACTTTTAGCCTGCATCTTCCTCTACAAGCCTAGGTAGCAATGGCTCAAGCTCAGCGCCTCATTAGCCCCTGCTCACCTGGCAGCGTTGGCATCCGCAACCTCATTCTGATATTCCAACAGCTCCATGATCAGGCTCTGGTCCGTCCAGCGATGAGCAAAGACCTCTTGGTTATCTGGGATCTCGCGCAGGTCGCTGAAAATCGAAAAGGATAAGAATAAAAAAGCATGTCAGTACAACAGGGGCCAGACAAAACATGTGCATGTTACAATAGGAAAACTAGCCAAATACAGGAAACATTTTCAGTGCCAAAGGAAGTTAAATATTTTGTTAGATGATGTTCGATGGCTCGGTATTGCATAGTTAAACTGTTAATCAATGGCACTTCATCTGCGAAGGCTGAAAGGAAGGCTAGGTCAGATGCGATCCAAAGCAAAGACCTGCTGCAGGTGCACACACACAGTATCCCATCCCTGGATGGCCCAGCAATCCAAACGTGCCTCATTTATTACAGGCAAATGAGTAGACCAAAATGGTAGAGGTGTGCTAAATAAGAGCAATTCAATGCAAGATAATAGTAAGGGAATACTGATAAATCTTAAACTCTCGTGTGGAACTATTTTATCTACTTTGCTTCTGTAGTTATAGTATCTAATGAATTACTAGTTAAAAAAAAGATTCTACAAAAAGATTGGTGCGACAAGGCTGGAAATCATAAACCTTTCAAGAATTGTGCAATAGGAGAAAAAACATGGGTACATTTCTGAAGTATTTACACGTATTTCCCAACACTTACTGGAGAACATCGTTTATGTATTTTAGGCATGCTACCTAATGAAATCTGCAGTATTACGATCAAGGGAATCTCTCCATCAGGCTCTTGCCCTTATTACAAAAAAGAAACATTAACTCCTGGTGGATTGTTGAACATTGTGCAAAGTACCTTGATCTCGCGATTTGTACATATCGATGATTGGCATAATGAAAATCATTACTGGTATCGTTTGCGCTCAGGTCACGAAAAAGAACAAATAATGGCTGTTATGTTTGTTTATTTATAATGCGCTCCAGACCCACAGGTGCCGGGCGCAGCAGCAAGCATATGCGAGACTTACAATGTTACATGAATAAGTTTACAGTATGACAATATTACATGAATGTACAAATAGCAGTTAGAAAATTACAAGAATGTACAATTGACAATATACAGAGTTAACAGTTATATGCATAAGGGTCACTAAAACATCTAGTACATTGGGTGGGGCTGCACGTGTGAATGGTTCATAGCAGGTGTCTAGTCGTTGTTAGCGTTAATGTGTTTAATGAAGTTCCTTCTGAAGTGTGGGAAAGGTTTGTCTATTCTTAGGTTAGGTGGCAAAGCGTTCCACAAGTTGGCAGCTCTCACAGGGAAGCTGGCACCACCGATTTTAGCAAGTCTAAATCTGGGTACTATCAGGCAGTTAGAGTTGGTGAGTCTCATAGGTCTACTAGATGTTTTTCTTTTTATTTTGTCCGTCAAGTAACTAGGAGCAGCATTATTTAGAGCCTTATGGGTCAAGGAGTTCATTTTTAGGTGGATTTTGTTATCAGTGGAGAGCCATTTGTGTTGCCGCCTAATAATGGAGATATGTTCCCTCTTCTTTATGCCTAGTGCGGCTCTAAGAGCATTGTTTTGTAGAGTTTGGAGTCTTTGGGTGGTGGCTTTGTTGGCACCACTATAGAGGGCATTGCAATAGTCGAGTCGGGAAAGTATTAAGGCTCTGGCCAAGTTCAAACAACTAGTGTTGGATAGGAAGGGCTTGCCTGCTCTTATCAATTTACAGGTGTAAGCAGCGGTGGAGGCGCAAATTTAATACAGGATTGCATTGATTGTTCTACCATGATAAATGTCATTTTGTTATATTGTTATATAACTAGAAGTGTTAATACTTCCTTCATACACTACTCTGTGTTTTGATTAGATGAATGCTAATATTTTATTGTGTTCATCATAATTTTGCCTTAGTTGTTTAATCTTGCTTCTTTGTCTACTTTTTTCATCTCTTGTAAGGTTTGAATTAACCCAATGCACGAATAAATACAATAGACCAAATTAACCCCATAATCCCACATGCGGTGGATCTAAATCCAGTGTATAAAGAGGGGTGTTTGGTTCAAGGAAGACATATTATTGGTTAGAAAAGTACTATAATTTTCCATGAGGTCATCATGGTTAACGTTGATCTTTTTAGGCAGTAAAAAAATGTGCAGGATTATCAAGAGTATCAAACTAGGGTACATAAATTAACACCACCACTACGAAGAGCCAGACCTCATTGAATACAAAGGGCGAAAGTGCTATGTTAATAGCAGAGCATCCTCAGTGCCCGTGTAATGTAAATGTGCTCCGTCGTCAATGACGCCCAATAGAAAAGCTTAATTGCCTTAAGTTAGGAGAGTGGGACACATGTGCCAGAGGAAAATCTTGCTGCTGAAGAGAAGCAGTGCACGGTTGCTTAAGGAAAAGCAGATACAAAAGGATAGCAGTTGCCTGATCTGTAACGGGTGGTCAACTGCTCCTAGACCGGGTGACCCTGAATGGGGAAAGTCCTTAAAAGCACCCATAAAGAAGCTTGTATTATGCAAAGACTGTTGTGATACTGGAAGTGAAAGCTGGAAGATTTGAACTCTTTGGCCAGAGAACCCTGGCATTTGATGAACTTTATTGAACTTAGGTAGAAAACCCCTGCATTTGGTGAAGTACCTCTAACTTGGGGAAAGGGAGCCATTACTAGCCAGAGAACAACAAGAAGCTCTGAACTTTACTTTGAACATTGTTCCTTTGTGTTGATGCAGACATCCTTACACATTGTATGCAGTTAGTTGTGAGGGCAAGTATAGGTTTTGAACATGGACTGCATTTTTACTTTGGACTTCCTGACATAGCCTATCCTTGGTTTTCTTTAGGTAGGGAAATCCCACCTTAGCATGGGAAAAGTTAAGCATTCATCCACCTGCCTTTTCAGTTGAATACTGGTTTTGTTAAGAAAACTTGAACCGGTTGTCTAGGTCTAACTCATGATGCCTTCACAGTATCCAGCTTTAACCAGTGTGAGAAACCGGACGGTATTCTACCACCTTCTCCCTCAGGATTTTCCATTCAGGTAGCCAGATAAGGGCCACCGCTTTTGGATCCCAGCACTGGGGGTGGGCAAGCGAGGGAGGATCACTTGCGTGGAAGGTCACGAGGGATTGGGAGGAGGATACCCAAGGGTGAGGCATGGTATGCCCACATTCCCAATAATACCCCAACCCACTCTCCCTCAGCCTTCGTGGGGTATTTTCAATCTCACCCTTTATCCCCCTCCCCATTTCCAACAAATACTGAGACGAAGAGGAGGCAACTAAGAGCAGTACAGAATGCCCATAGAGGAAAGTAAGGGAATCCTACTATAGAAAGAACTCAAGTTTTCTCACTAATAGAGTCTGGCAGGGTCAGGCATTTAATAATAGCCATGCACACTGGACTCAACTTTTTGTTTTTTCAACTATAAAAAGGTGTGGTTTTTCACAAAGAGCTGGGTATGCTGTCCGGACCCGAGAAACCAAGGAGCAGAGAGCAGCAGGAGTGGAAGCCTGAAGAACGGTGTGCCAAAACACTGGCCCAGTGTTTGCAAGGGGCTGCAGCATGGCTAAGGAGCCGTGCCTACAAGGAGCCGGAGTAAGGCAGCCTGTAGCCTGCTGGTGGCTTTTGGGAAAATGTTTGTACCCTTGGGACGTGTGCCGGTCCCAAGGGTATCCGAGGGGCGGCAAGACCCTGAACTCAACCCTGTGTATCCAGGGGGACCGCTTGTCAACGTGACGCTGCCTGGTGAGAGACAGAGAAATTCGAGAGCGTGCGTTTGACTGAAGCGCAGCGGAAGAAAGACACCGTCTTTAAGTGGCAAGGAGCGGAAAGTGAGATAAACTGTACAAAGGACAGACAAGTTTAAGAGATGATCAGACTAAGAAATAGAAGGAAGGAAGCTGCACTGGCGCCGCGGAAGAAACGTAAAGTGAAAGAAAGGCACTTGAACAGTGAAAAGAAAGAAAAGTGGAAGACTTTTAAAGAGTGCACGGTAAAGAGAGGACAGTGTGTCAAGTGTGCAGGAAGCACGAGAAAGAAATGGACAAGCGCAAGGGTGCACGTTAAAGGGAAAGAGTGTGCAAGGTGCTCAAGAGGCACGATAAGAAAGCAAAGGAAGGTGCAAGAGTGCACAGTGGAAAATAGGAACAGCAAAGGGAAGGTGCAAGTGTGCACGAAGAAGAAGCAATGGAAAACAAGAAGGGGTGCAAGAAGCACCTGAAGGTGAAAGGTTTAAAAGGAGGAGCAAGGGATATAGAGAGGGGTTGCAGATCAGAGTGGTCACGCCTAGGAGGAGCAAAGAACCAGGCGGTTTCTAACTGTACCCCACAAGTGAAGTGTGTGAGAAAGAACTGTATCTGAAATGGTACATCCTGACAAGCCAAAATGGGCCAAAGCTTGTGGAAGGGAACCCCGAGAGGCCCAACAATGTGGAATACCCATTTTATGATCCTGAAGGAGAAGCAAAGTACATTCTGACAAAACTGAATTTGTGTTGGAAAGTGGAAGGTGTCCGTGCTTGGGGAAGAGAACCCTGAGAGGTCTAAACAAGTTGGAGACTTATGGTTTTGTAGTGATGAAAGGATTGAAGCTTGAGGAAGAGAACCCCAAGGAACCAAAGACGGTGCAGCTATTTAAGAATATTGCAAGGGCTCTTTGGAGTAGGTCTTACGACAACCCTTTTTGAGTGAACTCATTTTTGCGACATTGAACCAACTGCACCTGGTGAGAAGACCACCTGAAACCAACCTTTGTTTCGTATTTTCTGATGAACCTCTGTTTTCTTCCTTTTTAAAGACTTGACATTTTTGTAAAGAGTGAGGGCAAGCATAGGTTTAGACACCGATAGACTTATTTTGGACTATCATGGACTATCAGACGTCAACGGCCTTTAGAAACATCAGTTAAGGGAACTATCCCTTTAGAGTTAGGGCCACACCAACCCACGAACCTTAGTAAAGAAAGATTTTGAAATTAGCTTCTTTGAGTCGGTGTCTCTCTTGAAACCATGCCTGATAAAGCTTGCAGATTAAGAGTATACATTCTTAAAAGAAACATAGATGGAGGCCAACTACTAGTCCAACTCAAGATGGCCGTTTTGTGGTCCAGCTTTATTAACGTCATTGCGTAAAACAACGCAAGGACTCCACTGCGTGGACGCTCATAAGTGCGGCCATTTTGAATTGCCGATCCGAAGCGGGACAATCAAATCCCTTATCAAGTCTCCACACAGGTAAGAAATCTCCCTAGTAGCTAGAAATACAAAGAGCAAGATAATACTGTAATGCATCCTCTTTCGTACCAATTCATGTTAATTGAAGGAAATCTATAATACTTACAGGGCTAACCTAAAATTGAAAGACCCCCTGATCCACATCCAAACTCAAGTTTCAACTACTACATATATACACAGGAATTTTCCAAGGGCGACTGATTCTTTACTTCTGAGCCACAAAAGAAGACTACATTTGAGAGCATAATTCAGTAGCCATGTTGAGCTATAATATCTAAAACCGACTATATTTTCAAATTATGGCAATTCTTTTTCTTTCTACAATTTTTCTTTAGACAAATTCTACAAGGTAGTGAAACTACAGTGGAGAAACATGTAGAGGTTTCATAAAGTCTTCACTGTAAAAGCTTTGAGAAGTTTTAGAGGCCCCATAAAGACTTGGTCTCATACAGACTTTAGTGAAAACGTTTCTGAAAGACTGCACTTAAGCCACAGATAAATAGTTATTATTTAAATGGCGACTACAAGCTGTTGATAGAGGTCATGTATTAAAGCTGATATCTACAAAGATTATACAATCTACAATCAAAACTGAAGACCACTGGCGCATTTTGGATGAACCACCCTTCCCTAAGTGATATAATTTGAAAGAATGTTGGGACATTCACTTTGCTGACAACTGCAAAAAAATACCTAAACCTGTAACCTGGACTCGCCAATCTGGTTGACCATTGACTGCAACTTCTCTTATACAAACCTGTCTCACACCAGTGACCAGGCGCTGCCACTGGGGAACTAAGAGCTAGTACATAGCTTTCTGCAAATCTAACTTCCCTATAAGATGCAAACATATAATGTTGTCCATTACATACACATATGTATGCTTTAAGGTTCTTATAGGGGCATTGTAATCCTTATCTATGGATTGCCCCACTCACACAGAGTTAAATTCACACAGGTGTGTTTGTTCGGCATCAGTTTGTCTTGGGAGCAAAATGTAGCTCTTGGTGGCTCGTTGGTGTCAAGCTAACCAGGATCTTCTAGGCTACAAGCAGAGTTAAATAGATCTCAGTCAGTGCCCCGCAATTTCCAACACTGTACTAACAATTACTCCTTTGCTTAAAAACGTACGTGTTTGCATCCATTTGCGCATACTTGCCTCAATAACCCTGGAGACAGCATTAATGTGGCGAGAGAGGGTCAGGTCTCAGCTAATGGTGCATCCCAGGTTTTTGACTGATGATGATTTAGAGGGTGGGAGACTTAAAGATGGTGGCCAAAGGGTAGGTTGGGGAAGGATCAATGTTTTTACCGCCGATTAGGATTCCTTTTTAAACAGGATTGAGGAGGTGTTTGTTCGTCATTCAGCGCTCTATGTCTGTGAGGCAGGAGGCAAGGTCAGGGAGGGATGAGGGATGTGCTGTGTAGTTGTAGCAGGTGAGATTATGGGAGCAAATCGTAGCAGGTGCAGGTGAGATTATGGGAGCAGATAAAAGCGGTGAGGGGTGATAGGTAAAGGTTGAAGAGGAGGGGGAGAGAGAAGATCCTTGAGGGACTCGGAGACTGGCCTGGTGGGCAGAAGGGAAAGGGTGGAGGATGGGGATGTGGGAGCGGTTGGTGAGAAAAGAGGAGATCCATCTAAGGGTGCATAGGGAGAACAGTCTTGTTTGAGAGAGTGGTGTGGTTGATTGTGTCGAAAGCTGCCGTGCGGTCAAGGGCTAGGATTGCGGTGCAGCCTTCAGAGTCTGCTGTTCTTTTAAGGTCGTCCAAGATTGAGAGTGGATTGTTATTGCTAATTAGAATGCACCTACAGAGATATTTAATTTATGAGAAACAAAGGAGAGAAATTATTTTAAAAACAGTTGCTTGAGAAGTCGTCCAATTCTAGCACTATGCCTCCTAGCAGCTAAACATCTAAAACTCAGGCTACGTTTATAATCATAAAGTAGATACTACCAGGCAACAATGATTGTTCATTCCCGCATTCAAAAAGCAGTACGTATCTTATTCCATTATCTCAAGACTACCCTGCCGCCCAGTCTTAAAAGGTCTGGATTCAGGGTGCAAATTTCAGGCTGCAAGCTACTATGCAGACCTAAATTATTTACAGATACAGAGCACATCATGCCTCACTCGCCAATGGCTAATGGCAAGTGCAAATGTTGAGGACCGTCTGGGTTTGTTCCAATTCTCTTCATAGTTCAAACTACACAGGCATACTCCTTGGCACTATTCCTCAAAGTGCCATACCTACAAACAGAATCCAGCAGATTCTACAGATTTCAGTCTCTTTACAGCATGGGCTGCATAGCTAAAATTAATGCAACAGTAAAAGTTACTGCCGCATTACTGCTCCGCCCAACTATGGTTTTGGTGGAGTGGAGGAAAAATCTCCAGCAAAACTCTTGAGGTAATCTTACCACCAAAAAACCAGCAAATTTGGCAGAATTTCCATCTGCAGTAATTCTGCTGAAATCTCCATAGAGACCTGTAGACTCCATAAATGGGGATTAGCATTGCCAAACCACCACTTGTAATCCGGCAGTAATTCTGCCGGACCAAGTGGCAATAACGGTAAATCCGATGGTGGTATTTCGGTGGATTTTCCCCTGAAATATCACCAAACTTCGAAATACCACCAAACTTGTAATGAGGTCTGAAGTGTGCTAACAGACTATGGTTCGGGACCTCCCTGAAGTTTACCTAATCTACCGTCTTCAGCCCAATGTCCCTCAAACCCGCAATAAAGGTGGATAACCTGCAATCCAAACCAGTAATCAGGGGACCAGAAAAGGGGCCAGCTGCACTCCAATGCACAAAGGAAAAGCCCTTAATCCACATGCTTAACCATCATCAGAGTCACACTTGCCTCCTGTCAAAGCATGGTCACGCTCTAGAGGGCTGGTCCACATGGGATAATGACTTGGCCCATTCATAGTCCTTGGTGCTCCTCTCCACTGAGCAGGGATGCTTTCTTTAAACCCCAGCTTGGCTTTCCGAACAACCCCATGTCCCCAGACCTGCCCAAATTATTCAGATTCTGCCACTAGATCTCCAAACTCTCTTTCCCAACCACACACCTGCTCTTTTGCATCAATCGCCTTGCATCATTCTATATCAAAATGGCTCTACCTTACACTGTCTCTTTATCTGGCATCCTTCCTGCATAAACAACTCCCACTTCAAAGAAGCCCAATCTAGCCCGTAGTCAACGCTTGACTTTCTTTACACACAGAGTGACCACGGTGCTGCCCCCTAAATAGAAATGTCCCACAAGAGAGGACCGACGGCTATTCCATTGGAACGTTCTAAAACATGCAACAAGTACATCCATGTTCATGTTAGCACAGTACATTTACAATCTAGGGGTGTAGATGAAAATTAAACATTATCAATATGCAAAAAAAGTTTTCAAATGATTCCAATCCGCAACATAAGGCAACATGGAGAAGTTAGAATTTCACCACTCCTGCCACTCACGACCATATGACCAATAATGATTGTCAGATCTGGTAAACTCACCACAGGTGCCCACTAAGCTGAATTTTAGTAACACTTTCCGATGGACTTAAGCCCCCTCTACTCTTGTTATATGCCCCCCCCCACTACACTGCCAGTCCCCACAACATGAACTTTCAATAAAAAATATCCTCTTACCCTGCACACTGCCCCTAAAAATGTTGTAAAATGGGCTTTCATCAAAAACGGTGAAACGGCTTCGGTGAATTGGGCAGGTAAATTAAACATCACTTGGCAAAACAGAAATATTTGGGAGGATGTCACCTGCTCTCTGAATCACTTCCCAATACTACCGTGAAACAGATCATAGGAGAGGGCCCATGCTACATCTACAAAACCAATAAGCCAGCCAGAGGACACAGGTACGTATCATACTCCATGCATATGCAAGATAGCCTAAGTCAAGGCCAGACAGACACACACACACACACACACACACACACACCTGCTACCATACACCACCTCCAAATGACACAATGCACAACACCTGTGCCATTAGAATGCAGCTATCCCCATAACAAAAAGTCGCTCTAGCTGGACACATAACACATTCTACTACTCTCGCATACCCTGATCAACTTCATAGCACCCATCCACATGCCAGCTCGCTATGCGTAGCTATTAAGGACCCGGCCACCCCTATCCAACTTCGCTTAGGCCAAAATGCACATGCTCATTCTAAAACTCCTTTGATTAACTTCCCGCACCTTGGACTACCGTCCCCGAGGGCGTTCACCTATAGCGCTTTGAGGCCATGCCAATGGGATAAAGGTGCTTACATTACATAACTGTGTCAGAGCAACGGTCGCCTCCCGTCAATGCTAAAGCATGAAGTCCAGCTAATGCTACCATCACTTAAAGGCTTGAGCATAGCATAGTGCTGGTGGTGCCACTATGAGCAGGGGCCCTACAACTGGCACATCCCGAACCCACAAGCATGGAGCCCAGCTACCAGCACCGCCTCCCAATGCTCTAAACATGGAGCCAAACACACTGTAAATAATTTTTGATAAAGTTGAGCGGTTCCACACAAAGATGTTGTCAGCAAAAATGATGTCAGCAAAGTCAGAAATTGCAGGTCAGTGATATATCCAAACCTCTTGATGCGTGTAGCACCATTTAGAGAACTCCCTGCTCAAGCAAGTCCCTTTTTGCTAAATTGTTAAATTTGGTGTTTGACCAACAAATAGACCTCTTGGACCTTCAAAGGTTAATGTGTGTACTTCAAAAGTATGTAAAGTGCCTTTCAAAATAGAAAAATGGCATACTCTCTTAAAAACCTTGACAGATCATTGGTAGCATGAACAATTTTACAAACATTGGCCTTTACCTGACATCCTGGAAATCTGGGGGAAGAACAGCAGAGAAGGCACCACCAAAGAGCATGTGCTCCTGAGCACCGTTGCACTCCATCTGGCTGCAGATCTGCCCGGAATCGAAACCTTTCGTAGGAAAGAGGCACAGACCTCTCTTATGCCGAAGACCAACCCGCAAAGAAGTTACCTTGCAGCAATGTTTACATCCGTCTGCAGGTGGCTTGCTTCAAAGTAAATGTACCTGTAACAATACAAACGATTTAGGAATTGCGCAAGACCTTGGACTTTAAGAAAGAAAGAAGTAACTCAAGTAAGTATCTGTTCCAGGCTCCTGGAACGGACTTGAGAGGGCTCCGGAAACAATCCAACATGGTAACCATCAGGAAACAAAAAAAAAAAAAAAACAACTCAGTTGTGCCACTCAGCATTTTAACAGAATCCAGGTGACCCTGCTCCCAAGGTGTGACAGAATGCCCTCTTCTGCCTTCTCTCCCTCTCCCCTGCCGATTTCCTTTCTGATACTGCACTGGTCAGCTGGCTACCCCGATTTCGGGCTCAGGTCCCTACCCACCCAGTTGCACACCCGCACTGCCTTCATGCAACCCTTGCACTTGGATCTGTATCTGTAATCCTACAGTCCCCTTAACGGCACTTTTGGACAACTGCTGTCTGCACTTACCTTTGCACTTGCCACCTGTTGGCCGCACTGTTATTGTTTTTATCCCATGTACAGCACAGCCCCCGCCCCTTTCCCCTGGTACTCCCCCGCCCCTGCACAATCTCAATGTCACTTGATCTAGTAAGAGTGTTGTCTCTGTCCTCCCTCTGTTGCCCCTTCCTTGCCTTGTCGCGCCTTGGCTCACTTGTGTATAGGCGGGTTACAAATGCCATATGATATATCAGCTTGTGAGGCGAAAATAGACCAAGCTATTTTGATTTTTAAATACTAAAATTATGTTGGTAATTTGAGTTTCTGAAAGGGAGCACCGATTATCAGACCGCTTTTCATAAGTATGCTATGGCAAAACTATAGTGCAAACATGTATCTTTACTGAGACAGCATACAGGCACCCTCCGCCCTAGCTCTACAGTGGCACAGTGCAAGTTCAAAGATCATATGCCATCCTGACTGCTGCTGGAACCCAATGTTTCAGCAAGCAGAAGTGGATTTTAATCTTCTGCTCCACTGATCTGAATTATAATAATTTTATGCCATGGTCAGTCTGGTGGCAGGTAAATCTGTAGATATAATCCATGCCTGGTTGAGGCATGGTAACTGCTAAGAGCACACAGCAATTTGATATCACATTAGTGGCTGCTCTGGAAGTAGGGCCCAGCTATAAAATAACTGACTATTATGGTCAGACTGTTTTCATAGTGGCCACGATGCTGGCTCTTTGATTCTGCTGCAGAAAAGCTATCTAACACCTTCAACCAGGGCACAGGCACTTTCCCCAGAACAAAGCAACTTTGAAGCCAGCGTGCTAACCACGGAGTACCTTTGAAGTCAGCAGGCATGGTAAAGAGGCAGAGATATAGCAGCCAAAGAGGAGAGGTGGACTCAGGGAAGGGTCGCACTAGCTTGGTTTCTGCTAGGGCTCTGTTCCCTTTCCTGTCCCGTTCATTTCCTCCAGGCAAGGTAGTCTGGGTGTGAGGTCTTGAGGCAAAGGTCACTGGTTACAACAACATGTATTGCACCCATTACAGCAGGCTGGCTCTGAACCAACCCCCTGAAACATGTTGCCTTTAGAAGGAAAGGGTCACACACCCTCGATCTTTGACTCATTTCTGGAGTTCTGCAAGAATTCATGTGGCTCTTTGTTGCAGATACAGTCTATCCCACAGTCCCCTGCGGAGAGACAGAAGGCACCCAAAGCAGAGGAGAGCTATGTACCCCTAACCATCCCCAGGGAAATTTGGGGGTGCACTGTTGTTGGACCAATGACTCGTTATTGGCTGCATTGGAACCAGGCTCCTGTTCACTGGAGGTGAAGGACCCCTTTGTAGGTGCCAGGCAAACTCCCCAGTGTACGAGTGCAGAACTCATTGTCCTGGAGCCACTGGATGCCGGTAAAATGGCTCAGCGGGTTAAACGTTTGTTGCTGTGATCTGTGTTTGATCAGCAGGTTGCAGGATCAAATCCTGGCAAGGACAACTCAGCCTTTCATCCTTCTGAGGTCGATAAAGGAGTACCAATTTCGGTTGGGTAACAATAGTAATGTATGTAAATGTGTCCTATGTAAAGCGCTTTAGATCAATATAAAAAACAAATTATTATTATTGGGACTCCCAGCAACCCGAAGTCCAAGAGCATCTGGAATTCCTCAAGACTGCGCCGACCGTACTATATGCCCTTCAAACCGACATAGGACCTGCAGTGCTGGTTTTGGCATGCTGTGAACTTCAAGCCACCACAACGTCATGGCGCACCTGTGTAGAGAACTGCTGCTGCAACCAGTGTGCTGACTCACTGCACTCGGAGCGCTGTTCTCAAATCCCACTCAACGCTGGATCAATGTCACTCATTCAATATCTACACCAACTCAACTGCAGGAAAGTACATAAAAGCCTTGCTCGGCGCTGCCAAGCACCCAAGACAAAGAATTAAAGGTACTGTGAAGAGACACTGTGCCCTAGTTTACTTGTGACTTAAGGCCCCCTTCTCTAGCTTTTTCTTCAAGAAAACAAAACACATTGTTGCCATAGCTGACTGGCGGAATACCCCTGCTATTCTAGCCACAGTTCCCTTTCACAAAAGTGTGCATGGTTTGTGTTTAGTGTGGTTTTGCTAGTATTTTCTGATTAGTGCTAATTTTATTGTTTCATTAAAATTCTATAGAACCTTAATTGCATATCATTTTATTTTGGACTACTGTACGCAAGTTGTTTGGGTTGCTAATGCTATCAGCTCACATCGCCTGCCCACGGCCTGTGCTACCACATAAGGCAAAATACATACACCTTTCGGGCTGTGCCCATTTCACCTTTACAACCGGGATCCTTGCTCGCCTAGTACTAATGTGGGGCTCAGTAGGCGGTTTAGCCACTACCCACCCCTGTACTCCTGGAGAACAGAAAGTATTTTGTCACACAAGGGATTGAGTGTCTCTGTGGAGTGCACACTCTACATATATGAACATGAAATAGAAAATTGTAGAAACCGCCATTGACCCGTCTGTGGAAAACTCAATCATGCTTGATTTGTAATCCTGGTACTTTTATTTCTTGGGTTAATAAAGCTTATGGTAACACTCAAAGTACAAACTGAAGGATAAATATTACTCTGCTCACACCAGACATGAAACAAATAGCAATATTCTGGCGGAGGCCTATCGGTCCAATCTGTCCAATATGCGATAGATCCTGCAGAGTCATCACTGAACCCGAGTCGAAGATCTCCTCCCATGTGGCCAGGGGAAGGCAGTCACTACCTGATCCGAAGCCTGGGGGTGGTATCATGAGGAGGTGGGGAGGGGGGAATAAATAAATAAATCACATGGGAGGAGATGGCTGTCAATGGGAAGTGGTGACTCCTTTGGGAGGGATGCAATATTCATCTTCTTGTGAGGATGAGAGTCCTATAATGGCCAAATATCTAATGGCATGCTGTCATGGTAACTTTATGTGATGAGTTATCTAGGAAGAATAAATTATATACTTGGGAATTCCTATATTAAATGGGACTTCCTCTAATGGCCATGATTATCTCTTAGGTAGAAATCTTAGCCCAAATGATAAATCATACATCCCTCATATAACATCTCCTAATTTTAACATTTAGTTCAACAATTGAACAGAAATGAGTAGACCTAAAAGACAAATCCATTATGGACTTCAACATCCATAATTCCTGTGGTACTGGGACAAGGAAGAAGGACAAGGAAGAAGGACAAGGAGTCAAGTGCCAGTGAAGAAAATGAGCAGTCAAGTTGTTTGAAGGCATGGCACCCGAGTAGGCTATTTAAATCTGAGGTGGTAGAGGAAGAAACAGGAGAGACTTCACTCTCCCAGGCTTGGAGTCAGATTGGGAGCAGAGCAGCAGGTGTGCAGAGAGGTGAGGAAGCGATCGTGGCAGCGTCTGAGAGGAAGTCTGGAGGTCGGGAAAGCCATGGTCCCAGAGAGACAGAGGCCCAGATGGAGAGAGACCCAAATGGTGAGAGAACCGGAGGTGTAATTGAAACACTGAGAAGCATAAACCAGGAACCACTGTGCTGCGTAACACCTAAGGAGGACACCCAAGCCGCTGGCAATAACCGGTGAGCCTCAGAAGAGACACAGGGCACCAGGGCACTTCATAGAGTTCATGGGTCTCGCAATTAAGCTACGGGGAATCCTAGAGCAAAGTGACACATGGAGGGGGAGGCGTATTGGTGGTAGTGTGGCCATGCTGCAGGAGCATTTGCAGTTTGCTAGCAATAATATGCAGTTGTTTGACACACTATCTTTTGATAGGCTACATTTTGGTCGATTAGACCAACCTTCCCATCCCTCCACCCAAAACAAAGATAAATAGAGATAGATATATAGATAGATAGATGATAGGGGTGCAGTGGGGTGCCAGGGTGTTAAAGGAAGGGGTGTGGGGTAGGCTCAGATGTATGGGTGGGAAACCCCCTAACAACAAAAATAAAAGTCTAATTCAGGTCGGCCAAATGTAGCCAAACAAGATGTGGTGTATATACTGTCAAAAACATAGAACCGACCTGACTAAGTAAATATGCCGATTAGAGTGGCCCAATGTTAGGCTACCAACTTCCCCAGGAAACAAAAATATTGGGGCTGGACACTGAGAACAGAAATTCCAATTCAGGGCCTCTCTCATCAAAGAGGCTCGAAAAAACCTGCAGGCCGTGGACAGAGCAGTCCTGCCTAGAGACTGTATGTAAAATGGTGCAGGAAACTCTAAAACCCGAGGTTATGACTGACAGAAGTATTTGGTAATCCCTAAAAGCCCGCAACGTCAGGGTTTAAGAACCCCTAGAAATGCACAATAGAACTTGCTGGAACCGGACCCTGGAATTAGAAAAGTTTGATGGAGCAATTATTCCCTCTCCTATTCTCCCCATTATGTTCACGAGACACTACCCAGAGCCTATGGACAGTATCCATCCTGAACCTTTAGTTAGTCAAAGCCAATGGACTAATCAAGTTTTAAAAAAAAATCTTAACCAATGTATTATTTTGCTCCCACATTGTAAAGGTTCCTTAATAAAACAATGTATACTTTTGTGTCCAAGTTTGTCTGTTCAGATGATTCGGATCTATACGACTACAGCGACCCCATCATTGCGAGCCTGAAACTGGCAACTGTTTTTTCCTTTTCAACCTCCTATACACCACATATATATATGCGGGGGGTTGACCCCCTGTAGTCCCCTTACTTACATTATATACCATTACACATAGTGATTAAATATTATATATATATATATATATATCAAAAAACGTTGAAAGGGGCCGTTAAGGTTAAGTTGCACTACTAAAAAACCTATGAAATTCAATGGAAAAAACGTTGCTACAGGGATGTTATGGTTACAGGTAAAACCTAAAAACCCCAGAAATTTGCCAGTTATGGTAAGGTATGCAACCATAACTCACGCTACCACTGTGCACTGGAAGGACTAACACCCATGACATCAAGGATGACATCACAAATGTCTTGTATTCCACAATGTAAGTATATCCGTGAATAGTACAGCTAACAGTAATGGCATAACAAAGTGTTTGCACTGCATGTGACGACAACTCAAAAGGAAGGACAAAAGTAGTGGGCCGGCTACAGCCTTTTAAAGGACAAGGCCAACAAGAGGGGCACACCTGTAGGGCAGCGGAGCTGTAAAGCAACCTTTCCAAAGCCTATGCTGTGCTACAGACCCTTACCCGGCAAAGGGCATTGTATTGTACATGTAGTGCAATGCGCTACTGTGCACCCGGAACGTACTTGGAAGTGCATTGCAACGGTCATTACAGGTTACAATGAGTGCCGCCTATATAGGTGATGGCCACCCAATAATTCTGTCTCCCGGTACGCCCCCTATAGTATCTAGGCAGATGCTTCCCCTTCTGTACCGGACCTTTCCTGGCTTTCCTCCTGTGGCGTGTGTGAGAGAACGTGATAATAAATAAAGATGCACTGGGGAACGAGAAAAGGTAAACAAAGAAAGCACCTTTCAGAGGTGAAGAACGGAATTGCCAATGCAAGCATGCAGGGTGGGAGGCGTGGGATTGTGGAGAACACTGTAGAGCAGTCGGTTGGAAAGGAGTGTGCTGTACAAAGAGGTTTCTTTACGTGTTGCAGAGCGTTTTGAAGACAGTCACAGCGCAAGACTTACTACAAGAACATATCACTACTTGCAAGAAAAGCACCAAGCCAATTTAGATGGGGTGCTCAGAAATCGACATAGCTGGCACAGTAAGATGAACGTTGTAGGTAGGGAAAAGTATTTGTGCTCTGAAACGTCATAATGCCATGGGCGAAGTATGCCATTGGCGCACAAATACACTTCTTTGCAATGTACCGCGCTGTCTCAATTGACGGACCAAATAGAAAATTATGCTGCCACATTGGTAGCTGCATACTGCGATAGAAAGTTAGGCAAGAGATCGCAAACGGCACTGAAACTCGTTAACATGCTGTGCAATTTTCCCAGCATAATGACAAATAATTTTGTCATGATTGCGTATCACATAAACAAAAATCAAGCACTTCATTGTACCTAGTCCATAGCACTACACACGCACATCATAGAATGGTAAATGAGTAGCAAATGCACAGTGTTTTGCGTTCAATTTCACTGAATGTATGTCGGTATACCCAAAAATCCGCACGCTCGGCCTCGTAAAACACACACCCATAATGGCACCCTCAGCATTTCTGTGAACGAATACAGTGTAGCTCCGTCGGTCCGTACACACCACACTCACAAACTTGATTGCCCAATCCCGTAGCCTCTGCAGGCCCATTTCTATGGGTGTGATCTTCAAAAGGGGCCTAAGTACCACGTGACACCCGGCAACTTTAGCGATATTTGCGAACGTTACGTGCTGCACGTGCGCGGGAGTGGGGGAATAACTTTGTACCAGGGGAGCGCACATCGTTAGTTGTGGTTGCTCTTAAAAGAAACTTTTTTTTGTGTTTGAGGTGCTTCCCTAGAAACACTTTCTTTGCGGTTTTCATACGTGAATGTGTGTTTTGAACAGCAGCTCACATTCTTACAGTAGGGTTTTCAGTGCAGTCTGTAGATTGTGCAGAAAAATATCATTGCCACTGGCCGACACAGACATGCTATTTCTCTTGAAAAGGTGTATGTATCGGGAACCAATGTTCTCATTCTCACAGGAGAACATCCCAGCAGCACTCAAGAAGTCACACCTGTTTCTGTTGATAAGACCCTTTCCGACCTCTGGCTGGCGACAGGAAGCATTGAAATGATGCCACGCGATTCTCTGCAGTATACATGAGAAAAGCACCTTAGCAGTAGGAAAAATGCGCTGCTCTCAGCCCTCCAGATAACAAGCGTATCTTGCCCATTTACACATTTAATTATTGCAAATACGGATGATTTCATTTTTTACTGCGTACCATGTACGCTTTGATTTATTCATAAAAAAACATACTTTTCACCACTAGATGGCACTGTAGCGTTACTTTTGCCAGCAGCATAGCCTTTCTTACAGAGCAGGACGTTTTGCAGCTGGTATGTTTTGGCGTGAGGGGAGGGGCTCTCTGATGTACTCAGACAGATTCTGGCATGGCACATGTGCATGCCATTTAGAGCAGCAGCGCGGAGGACTCCTGGGCACTGAAACTGTCAGCCAGCATATCTCTGAGAAGGGACATCTCTCTCCAGGAGAGCACACCCTCGGCCGCGCTGCACCAAAAACGTAATGTCATTATTTTTTTGTAGCTGTCCATTCCCGTCTTTGCATGTTGTGTGTATGGAGTGCATGCAGGGCACCTCGCCAGTCACTATTATGTACAATGCACACTTCTTTAAACGCTCGCAGCTAAGCAGACCAAACGTGTTCCTCATTGCAAACTGTGTCCACTGGCAGCTCACTAAAAACCTCCACAGCTTAAATCCTCCTTTCTCAGCAGACCGCCAGGATCGCCGCTAGATCGGCTGCTTACCGCCAACCGGCCCCCCCACCTCCACTCCACCCCCCCCAGCTCGGCGGCAGTGGTCAGTGTGAAACAATCTCTCCTTTGCCTCCTTTTATGAGGCATCATGTGATCTTGCCCAAAAAGAACCCCATCTCCAACACCATTGACAGACTGTCAGATACACTGGGTGCAATAAAGAAATCACTGTGCACGTTACTGCTGGTTGTTATGAGGACAGGAAGGAACAAGTTACTTACCTGTAACTGTTGTTCTCCAGCATGGGTCTGGCATGGATTCACATGCTAATGAATATTCCCCGTCGTCAGGCTGGGAATCCTCGGTAAAGAAAAAACCAGTATCAGTTTCGCTTCTGATCTGTCTTTCGCAGTAACAACCAATCACTGATCTGTGCCTCACACTGACCACAGTCAATGACTGCCCTCTACCTAAGCCCCGCCTCTGGCAGCCATCTTCAGATTTGGAAGCACGTGAAGTGGCAGTATGACCAAGTGAAGAGCCGCAGAGGGGTAGGCGGGAGGGTTCGCATGTGAATCCATGTCAGACCCATGCTGGAGAACAACAGTTACAGGTAAGTAACTTGTTCCTTCTCCAGCATGGGGTCTGGCATGGATTCACATGCTCATGAATAAAGAATACATAGCAGTACACACATGCACAACCACAGGAGGTGGCAAAGGCTCAACATTAAGCATTACATCAAACTGAACATTAAGCATCTTACCTCCTCACCAGGCTCACCTCAGGCGAACAGGTTGCGCAGCACTGCTTGGCCGACCCTGGACTCCTCCCTGGAATCCCGGTCGACGCAGTAGAATTTCGTGAAGGTGTGCGTCGACCTCCACGTAGCAGCCCTGCATATGTCCAGCAGGGGCACACCAGATAGGAACGCCGTGGTAGCTGTGATCGCTCTGGTGGAATGGGCTCTCGGACGGCCAGGCAGTGGTCGGTTTGCCAACCGGTGACAGTACATGATACAGCCGGAGAGCCATCTGGAAATGGAAGCCTTCGAGAGAGCCTTCCCCTGATTGACAGGTCCAAAGTTCACAAAGAGTTGTGACGTCTTCCGAAAACACTTTGTGCGGTCTACGTAGAACTTCAGCGCTCTAGCCACATCCAGCGAGTGCAAAGTCCTCTCAGCCGGCGACGAAGGCGACGGGAAGAACACAGGCAACACCAAGGGTTCGTTGAGATGGAAGTCCGACGGTACCTTGGGCATGAAGGAGGGGTGCGTCCTGAACACTACCCTCGTGTCGTGAACAGTCAAGTACGGGGCCTTGCAGGAAAGGGCCTGGATCTCTCCCACTCGTCGTGCGGAGGTGATGGCCACAAGAAACGCTGTTTTCCACGACAGAAATTTCAACGGAGCCGAGTGCAGAGGCTCGAACAGAGGTCCCATGAGCTTGGTCAGCACCACGTTGAGCTTCCACGCCGGGGCCGGAGCCTTCACCGGCGGGAATGATCTGAACAGTCCCTTCATGAACTCTTTCACCAGACGATGAGACCACAAGGACGTCCGCCCCGTGGTTCTGGTGTATCGGGAGATCGCAGCAAGATGAATCTTGATGGACGCGTGTGCCAGTCCAGCTTTGGCCAGCGTCAGCAGATACGGCAGTACTTGGGGAGCCGTAATCCGTAGAGGGTTAATCTTCTGTGTTTGGCACCATACAGAGAACCTCTTCCATTTGTGTCCGTAGCATTTAAGAGTCGAGGACGCCCTGGCCTTTGCAAGAACCTCTCTGCAGTCGGCCGGTATGTCGTATCCTCCAAACTCTAGCGCTGCAGGAGCCAGGCCTGCAAGTTCAGCGATTTCGGGTCGTGGTGGAGGATGGCGCCTCCTTCCCTGGAGAGTAGATCCGCGTCCACCGGCAGCTTGATTGGCGGGGACGCTGACAAGTCCAGAAGGTCCGGGAACCATATCTGCCTCGGCCACGCAGGTGCGACGAGGATCATCCTGCACCGTGACCTCTTGAGCTGGTTGACGAGCCGGATTAGCAGTGGCAAAGGAGGGAACGCGTAGAGGAACAGGCCCTCCCAGGGGAACGAGAAAGCATCGCCCATGCTCCTCGCCTGGGGAAACCTGCTGGCGAACCCTTCGGCACTTGGAGTTCGTCGCCGTCGCGAACAGGTCGATCTGGGGTGTGCCCCACCGTCGGAAGAGGCGATCCACTAGATCCTGCCGTAGCTCCCACTCGTGGCACGAGCGCAGCTCCCTGCTGAGTGAGTCGGCGATGGTGTTTTTTATCCCTGCCAGATGAAACGGCACCAGAAATATCCTTTGGGCGACGGCCCAATGCCACAGGTCCTGCGCCTCCTTGGACAGTGCTGGGGACCTGGTTCCGCCCTGTTTCCTGATGTAAAACATGGTGGTGGTGTTGTCGGTGAAGATCCTCACCACCTTGCCCTTGAGGGACGGAAGGAAGGACCTGGGGGCCCAAAACACTGCACGGAGCTCCAGGACGTTGATATGTAGGGATTTCTCCGTCGGGAGCCAAAGGCCTCTTGCGTGCAGATTTTCGGTGTGCGCTCCCCACCCTTCCAGGGAGGCATCCGTGGTCACTGTCTCCTGGTGGGCTGGGGTCTGGAAGTCCATGCCCGCCGTCAGATGCGCGCGGGTGCCCCACCACCGGATCGCTCGTCGGAAACTCTCGTCGAGTGTGATCCTTTCCTCGAAGCTGCCCGTCGTTTGGATCCAGCGCGCGTCCAGGAACTCCTGCAACGGGCGCATCCGGAGCCTGCACATGGGAATGAGGTAGATGCAGGAAGACATCATTCCGAGGAGGGACTTGATGGACCTCACCTTGGCCGCGTCGGCCACCAACATCCGCTGCACCTTGCCCAGGATGGTCCTGGTCCTCTCCTCCGACGGGGAGGCCAGAAGGGACACTGTGTTGAGCCTCGCTCCCAGAAACAGAGCGTCTTGCGCGGGTACCAGGTGGGATTTGGCATAGTTCACGGAGAATCCCAGGTCCGTGAGAAGTTGGACGGTCCTTGCCGTGTGAACCACGCCGAGCTCCCTCGTCTTGGCTCGGATGAGCCAGTCGTCCAGGTAGGGGTAGACGTGGACCCCCTCGCGGCGCAGCTGCGCCGCCACCGGTACGAGGCACTTGGTGAATACCCTGGGTGCCGACGGTAGTCCGAAGGGGAGGGCTTTGAACTGGTAATGACGCCCTTGGACCACAAACCTGAGGAATTTTCGGTGCCCCTTTAGGATGGGAATATGGAAGTAGGCATCCTCCAAATCCAACGACGACAGGAAGTCTCCTTCCTCCAGCTGACCCAGGACGTGCTGGAGGGTGACCATCCGGAACTTCTGCGCCTTGATGAACTTGTTCAGACGTCGCAGGTCCAGGATGGGGTGCCATCCCCCCCGTCTTCTTCTTCACGAGGAAGTATCTCGAGTAAACTCCGGAGCCCCGAAGCCTCTTTGGGACGAGTTCGATGGCGCCCTTCCTGAGCATCGCCTTTACCTCCAGGAGAAGTTGAGGGACGTGAAGTTCTTTCCTGGCCACGGGGGGGACGCGCGGACACCTTCTTTGAAACTCGAGCGCGTGGCCCCGGGCCAAGGCGTCCAGCACCCAACGGTCGGTGGAGATGGACTCCCACACGCTGACGAAGCTCGCCAGCCGGCCTCCCACTGGGGTGCTTCGGTGGGGGCCCGACCCCACGGTCGGTTCAATCCTGCTTCGACGAGGCTTTGCCGCCTTGACCTCCTTGGCGACGACGGTGGGGTCCGCCAGACTTGCCTCGTCCTCTGTAGGCCTCCTGAGACGACGAGCGGGCCGCTTGACGGTAGGTGGAGAAACCGCCGCCGGAACCTTTGGAGGCGCCCTTGCCTCCGCTGCTCCGAAAGGGCGTCAGTCGTTGTTGCAGAACTCCAAGGGCCCGGGCCGTCTCGGTGTCCGCTTTAATGGCCTGAAGGGAATCGTCCACTGTTTTCCCAAACAGGTTGTTCCCATCGAAGGGCATGTCCAGGACTCTGGTCTGAACGTCTTGACGGAAGTCCGTAGCCTTGAGCCATCCACGCCGCCTAAGGCAAACGCCGTTGCCCAACTGGCGGAACCCAGTGTCGGCGATGTCCGTCGCAACGGTAATGGCGTGGTCCGAAGCCACCTCACCTTCCTGCAGGATCTCCAGGGCTTGGCCAGATGGATTAAGGCCTTCACCACCTTAGGTGCGCTCACCACCTTATCCTTGAGGGGGGGGACACTGCCTCGCTCCCCCTCCGCCTTCGAGCTCTGCAGGAGCTTCGCCGGGTGCTCGGCCTTCCTCTTACCCGACCCAGAGCGTTGGCTCGTGGTTGATGGTGCCGGGGAGGGTGCACCCTGCCTGGCGCCCGTAGAGCCCGACCGTTCGGCGCTCCCGGTGCCAGCGGACTCGCGGTGCTTGGCCTTATGTTGGACCCCCGTTGCCGGGGCGTCCTCAAAAGGTCTTAGAAGACCGCTCGGATTTCTTCCTCTTCTTCTCGCCGGACGGGCTCTTCCCTTCTAGCCAGTTGGCGAGACGTTGATGGCGGTCCTTCATGGTCCGCTCCGACATGTTGCCGCAAAACGCATAGTCCTTCTCCACGTGCGTCTTGTCCTCATGTAGGCAGTAAAGACAAAAAAGAGTGTTCGTCCTCCTTGAAGACGTTCTGCAGCTGGCATCCAGGGCAGACCCTGAACAGCTTTCCGGGCGTCGAGCTTCCCTTCTCCTGGGCCATGACCGGGCCTGAGAAACTTCTGGAGTCCTCCAAAAGCGTAGCTCGACGAAATCTTCACCCTTGAGGGGCGCAGACGAATCCGATACGGGTCCCCGTTGATCGGATGGAGAGTCGGTGGAGCTTGAGGCTCTTTTGACCGAAAAAACGAAGTTTTTGAGAAAAAACGTGAAAAAAATAGCACTAACGCTCGCGAGCAATAGCACGAGGATCCCAACA
This sequence comes from Ambystoma mexicanum, assembly GCF_040938575.1. Classification (NCBI taxonomy): domain Eukaryota; kingdom Metazoa; phylum Chordata; class Amphibia; order Caudata; family Ambystomatidae; genus Ambystoma; species Ambystoma mexicanum. The sequence continues at coordinate 175,684,841 of NC_090921.1, read as the reverse complement.
CATGAACGTGCGGTAAAAATCTGAAGATGGCTGCCAGAGGCTGGGCTTAGGTAGAGGGCAGTCATTGGCTGTCGTCAGTGTGACGCAGAGATCAGTGATTGGTCGTTACTGCGAAAGACAGATCAGAAGCGAAACTGATACTGGTTTTTTCTTTACCGAGGATTCCCAGCCTGACGACGGGGAATATTCATGAGCATGTGAATCCATGCCAGACCCCATGCTGGAGAAATCAAGCCTCTACACGGGACAGTCTCGCTCCCAATGTGCACAAGACATCCAGGCACACTGTGTGGCGGCATCTATGTGCTCAGTATTGACAGGCGTGCTGTGGAGTCAGGTGCTCTGCTGGGGTAGTTTCCCTGCGGAGGCAGGTGCTCCAAGTGCAGGCGTGGTGTGTGAGGGCAGGTGCCATTCGCAGGTTTTCCATGCAGGCATACGCTTTTAGAAGGCTGGAACTCTATGAGGACAGTGTCTTATGGAGGCAGGTGTTCCACGGAATGACAAATGAAACTGGTATTCGCTGGATGGAGGGTCCTCTATGGAGGCAAATGCTCTCGGAATACAGGTGTCTGTCAGCCCCTGAGGTGGGCTATCCAGGTAGATAGTCTATGCGGCTGGGTGGCTTTCGGGAGTCTGATCCTCTATGCATGCAGATTAAGTGCTCTGGCTAGTCCGGTGTTATCTCGGGGCCTGTGCTGTGTGCAAGCAGCTGCTGCGGGCTGCTGCTCTACTCGGTGTAGGCAGATGCGTTATGCAGGGAGGTGCACTGTGCAGGGAGGTGTTATATGCAAGGATGTGCTGGGATGCTTTGTGCAGACAGGCGCGCTGTGAAGGGGGATCTCAGTGGAGGCAGCAGCGATGTGCGTGCAGGGGCTCTGTACAGGAATGTGCTCGGTGAAGGCAGTTTTCTGTGCAGGAAAGTGTTCTCTGCAGGAGGGAACTCTGCCTGGGTAGGTGTTCTGTGCAGGCAGGCGCTCTGTCCAGACTCTACAAAGAGTTTTACGAAAATTAATTGCGGTTATTATTCAAGGCTGCATGCGAGTGCCGACACCAGTAGAAGGTAATGAAACACACTCACAGTTTGGCGCGAGGGACATTTGGACGTGGTTGCAATGTCAGCCACGTCCAAACGTCACTCGCGCCAAAACGACGGCACCACAAAGGCTTGTGCGTCAAAATGGCCGTGCCGAAGCAGTCGCGCCAAACCGGCCCATGTCGGAATGGCGGCGCCAAAAAGGGATGTACCGCCTTTCTTATGCATGATGGTGAATTTCTATCTGAAAGACTAAATCTGTGACAGCTAAGCGAGCAAAACAAAGCATGCAACATTTTAAAATGTGTTCATACCCATAACGTCTAATAGCTTGATATGCTAAAAAGTAAAGTTTGCTTTGATGTCCTTAGTTGAATATTCTTTAATAACCATACATAACGCCACGCTGGAAGTGTGTGCCGAATCTCCAAACCTAAGTGAGTTTATGGCACAACTTATTTTTTGGGGTATTTTTAAAGCGCTGAAAATAAAGTGGGTAAATCCAGGATGTTTTGCCTTTTGCATCTTCTAGTTTTCCATGCAGGATTTGGAAAATAAAAAAGGTACAGTGATATTATTTTGGCACAAAATGCTGCTATATGGATTTACATGTTATGATGCATTACTATGCAAGTAAACTCTATAGGACAGTATTATTGTAGGTCTTGACACCGAAAACTAAAAGTTTTGTTCCAAGTAGAGCACAGAAGAAGGTGGCCATGCCCAAATTGAATGAGCGAGTTAAAATCCCTGCTTCGCTGTTTAGCCCAAATGTGTGATTCTGGGCAAATAATGTAATCTCACCCTGACTTCAATTGCAAAAATTGGAGTGCTTTTAAGTTTACACCCTTACAAAAGGACAGTTTTAAGAAGTGTAGGGACACATTGGTGTATACTGGTGCTCCTCTGCTAGTGGCTCCAATACTGCTGCATAGAATTGCATTATTGCTGCACTGGCCCTCCCCCATTCTTGTAACACTGGATTTGACAGGTAGACATAGGTCACCAGTCAGTCAGTCAGTGCACCAGAGATTCTAGTTTAGCAGACTGTGGTAGAACCAACATCACATTTTCTCCCCTGTTGCTCCCAGCCACTGAAGGTGCTTGGGCAGTCCAGAGTACTGCCCCACACTCTGCAATGCCCTGTTATGCTATGATATTGAGTATTTCATTGCACACCATCTGCCATTTTCACACTTTCTAGGACCTTCAGGTTCTGCAAGAAGTGGGTGTTTCAAACTCAAAGGAGAGAGCAGTTAACTGATTGTAACATTGAAGATGCACTAGAATATTCTTATTACAATGAGTAATGAGGTTAGTAATGAGGTTAGATGCCCCTACACAAGTACGTTTGCCATTCCTCCAGTGTCTCTGAAGTTAGTGCCTCTCCCAACATTTGAAGGGTTAGCCCCAGCCTACATTTTAGCCTAGGTGCACCACTGGATGTGCGCACTTGCATTTTGATAGGCAGGGAGGTGAGGGAAGTCTTTCCCCCAAACTGGCGGTGTTAAAGTTTTACTGTGTGTGCTCAGAAAAATGTAGCTGAACAAACGCAGTAAAACTTTAAAGCTGTTACTTTCAAGAAAGTCTTCCATCACCTCTCTGCATATTGCACTATAAAATATACTATTCAATAGTTGTTTGTTAGGCAGAACCCTGCGCAGTTCCCTTGGGGAACACTGCAAAAAGATTAAGACTACAGGAGTAAGCAGTAAACCCAATTGGTAGCAGTCTGTACCACCCAGATTTACCTGGCAGCTGTGGCTGAGCAGTCAGACTTCTCTCAAGAAGAGTTAGGCAGTATATAGAGTATACACAATGGCTCAGCTTCTTCCCTCTTCAGATTCTTAGGTCCGGTGGCGACTTCTGAAGTTCCAGTCCCAAAGGCCCTGATTTTATGCAGAAAAACACCCATTCAACAGCCTAGCTGTCACTCACCACTGGGCCAATCAGAGTAGAGTGTGACTTGGGTTGCTAAGGCAACGCAGTCCAGGGTGCCAATTCCCCCCTCCACCATTCCTGTGGAACCCAGACAGAGTGGCACCACTTGGAGGGCTTCTGTGGAGATGCCCGCCAATATAGTGGAACAAAGGGCTCGACCTTGGTCAGAGTCACAGAGACGGACGCAAACGCCATTTTGGAACAGAGTTCTGGCAAAAAGACCCCACCGTTGATTTAATATTAAATAAATAAATCTGTGGTATCTTTAACATTGCACCAAAAAGTGGTGCGTTTAAAACCAATGGGAAAATCCCACAGAGAATATTCCGAAGGAATATTTCGCGTGGCAACCACTGCCACCAGCCAGAAACTCGACAAGGGGGGACTGCACAGTGCCCCCTTCAAAAACAGACCCAGGGGTAATCGAATTAGCTTTGTACTGGTTCTGTTCACAATTTAAGACTAGTAAAGTCAATGGTGACTTTACATGCCCTGGGAGACAGTAGTCAGTCCCAGGGTATGGAGTCTATGCTTGGGGGTCACTATGACACCCCTGTGTTACTGCACTGAGGGTGCTGTGTAACACACACACACTAAAAACAGATGATACCCTATGGAGTAAAGGGCCCCATAGCCCAAAAGCACACAAAAAGTCAAAGGTACACCTCAAATCATGTCTAAGAGTGGGAGGAAGAGAGTCTCACTCTTAGCAGGAGAAAAAAACAAACCCCAAAAATCCAGCAAAGCTGCTGGGGGACTCACTAGGTTTGGGAAATTAGCCTTATAAGAGAATTCTCCCTAACATTGTTCCCCACACCAGACCATGGGAGGAGGTGGGTATAACAGTGGGGGCAGAGCCTCCAAGTTTGCCCTGCCTATTTTCTGAAGCGGCCCCTCCCATCACGACTTAATTCCCCCCCTCCTGCCCCACGAAATGTAGGTTTTGTTGTGCCCCTGCATGGTAGAGAGGTCAGGTAGGTCGGCTTACTCTCACAAGCCACCTCTCCCCTCAAAGTGCTCAAATAAAGGGACGGGAGCCAAAACATCTGCAATTATTCCTTTACTTGCTGCCTGTTGCAAACCTGCTCTGTAATGTATAATTTATAAAGTTATCCTGGCTGTAGTAAGACGTGCGCTTGCTTTTGGGCTATACCAGGAGGGATGGGCCGTTACCCCATGCAGGGATGAACGGTTCCATTACCCGAACTGAATATATTTGCCAATAGAACATGCAGGGAGGCCATGTGCGACTGGCGCATGCAGAAAAGAGATGCTGTTAGCATGTGCAGAGAGGAGATGTGCTGCTGCATGTGTACGGAGGCTATGCCAATAACAGGTCGAAAGGGAGTATGTGTTCTTATTATCCCATTTCGAATGGTACTTGATTTATTACAGCAAAACACAGCAGAATGCCAGGGGAGCACTGTTGGGCATTGTGGTGGGGGCTGGCGAGGACATGTTTAGAGTCAGGCTGAATAAGGAAAGGGGGAAAAAAAAAAGAAAATCGGGTACATTTTGTCCATTTCCAGCACTGATAGTAACTTGTGTGAACGGGCATTCTTCATTATTGCATTTCTTGTAAGAAAGAAGCGACTCCTCTGCAGTCTTCCCTCTGCGCCACACCCATCAATGCTGCGTCACGTAATTGGAACTTGGGAAGTGCAGGCCGTCCTCCTGCCCAGTAGCTTTCCACCCTTTCTTTGGATGCAACTTTTTAGCCTGTGCAGAAGGGAGCCCTGCCGTTAAGACTGGCAGAGGAGAGGCTACGTTGGCACTCAGAGAAGAAATGTCCCCATAGTACGTACTTAGTAAAGATGTGTCATTTGCACGTGCCATGGAACAGAAGGGCAATTAGCATGCGGAGCCGAGATGTGTCGTTAGCATGCAGAGCCGAGATGTGCCGTTAATATGTGCATAGACAGGATGTGGATTTTGCACATGCTAACTGCACATCCCGTCGTTGCACAGGATGTGCAGTTAGTACGTGCAGGGATGGGATGTGCAGTTAGCATGTGCAGAGAGGATACGTCCCCTTAGCATGTGCGTAGAAGGCATGTCATTAGCATGCACATCTCCTCTGTGCACATGCGCGCAGTTAGCACGCATGTACAGAGAGTTGTCCCACTAGTATGTGCGCAGAGAAGACGCACCATTAGCAGATGAGAAGAGATGTGCCAATAGCATGAGAAGAGATTTGAGGTCACCATGGGTAGAGATATGTCCTGTCAATGTGTGCAAATATCAGGCTTGCTAAACAACGTGTTCTATCAATACGTGAAAACAATGTCTGCGATTAGCATATGCATAGAGATGTGCTGTTAGCATGCGCACGGTGTAAAGGTGTAATTTACGCATGCAAATGACACAAATTTGCTCTTCAAATGCTAACAGCACATCTATGAAAATACTGAAATGAGATGTGCCTTTACCATGTGCACAGAGTACGTGGCAAACTCGTTAGTATGTGTCAAGAGGGGATGCATAGCTAGCATGTTCAGGGAGGATATGTGCCATTATCAAGTGGAGTGATGTGCCGTTACTGTGTGCCCAGACGGGATGTGCCGTTTGCATGTGGAGTGAAGGGCTCTGCATAAGCCAGACAACTTTGATCTACAACGCTTTTGGTCTATGGGTCTGATTTTACGTATGCATTGGGTGTATGTGTTGGATATGTTTTACTCTCTTGCAGAGGAGAAAACTCATTTTTACTCTTGAAATTGCATTTACTATCTAATTTGAAAAATCATGCGTAAAATACTCCGACCTCAAAATCTTATCTGGAGCACTGGCTGCACTGCTTTCAACAAAATATTCAGTGGACTGAAAACATGGGAACAAGGCATGGAACCCAAAAAGAAGACTCCACAGAGCACAATCACAACATGTACAGTTGCCGAAGAGGCCACACGTCGACATTCTAGAAGCAGTCGCCAACACAGCAAGATTCCATACCACTCCACAAAACGTCCACTCCCTCAAAACCTAAATTGCTAGATAAGTCGTCTTGGAGGGCATACACGCACACATCTTCCACAAAGTAATCACCCACGACGAAAACTGTGTGCCCTGCCATGTTTGCCAGCCGGAGTACACAAAGTTCTGGAAAAGTGAAGGCCTCCCTTTCCTGTGACGCAAAGCCAGAGCACCTGTGGCCAACATGGTGAGAAGGGCAAAATGCGGCACGTGCCTTTCCCCAATCACTGTGAGGGAGGCGCCCAAGTGAAGCAGGACGACTCCTCCTCCCTATTGGTGCTATTTTCTGTAACGTACACCCGGACCACCTCGTTGGCCAAAGGGAACAGTCCCATTTCAATTGGCCAGCATGCTCACAAACGCAGAATGTGGCATGTGCCTTTCTGCAATACCGCCAGGGCCACACCCCAGTAAAGCCGTAGGAGTCCTTCTTCCTATCGGCACGCTTTCCTCTGACGCACACCCTGAGCAGTACATGATAGGGCAATCGCTACCGTCCCATTTCCATAGGCCAGCTTGGTGAGTAGCGTTGAATGTGGCACGTGCAGGTCCCCAAGTACGTCGAGGGCCAGTCCCCAGTGTAGCAGGAGTCCCTCTTCCTATTGCCGAACATCCTAAGCAACTATTGGACAATCCACACAGTTCCATTTTCGTGGCCGATACCCACAAAATCCCTGCACGTGGTTGTGCTGCGTGCAGGCGTGGGGTAATAACTTGCAAACAGGGTAGGGGGAGTTAGTTTGGTGTAGATCCTTCTTCAAAATCACCTTTTATGTCTGTTGTCTGTTTTCAGTAGCTTTTGTGTTTCCTTCTACGCACATTAGTTCAGTAAACTTCACCACATCCTGTAGACAAGCAAACGAAACTGCTTTGCCAATGGAGGACAACAGAATGCCATTTTCTTGGAAACACTCTGCATGTCCACAAGTAATAAGGTCATTGTTGCAGAAGAACATTCCACGAGGGGAAAAAAAAAAAGTGTACATGCTTCTGTTGATAAGACACCTTCCTTCGCCTGTCTCGGAACATCCATGAGCAGTAGGCCATACTCTTTGTGGTAATGTAGATGAGAAGCACCTTGGCGGTGGGAAAAAGCATCCTCACGACACCCAGCAACCTCCTCAGTCTACGGGACAAATATAAGCAAGGCAGGTAACCCATATGCATGCCGACGTGATAACATCCACTACTGGAAACGTGGCGAGGTCTTTGCAAAGTGCATGCATATCGACGAAATGGCACTCATGCACAGCGTTCCACAATGCGTCCACTCCTTCCAAACCAAAATTGCCATCAGAGTTTCTTTGCAGAGCACAGTTGTGCACATCTATTACAAAGGGAGCACCTACAGGCAACAAAATACGCTTCGTCATGTCAGCCACCCTCAGTATAATGTGCAACCGTTTCACCTCCCCTTCCTGTTAACCACCCGACTGGCTAATCCCCACACTGCCATGGCAATTGGGCAAGGTGGTGTAAAGGGCAGATTTTGTCACATGCGCCTCCCAAAGTAGCACGTGGGCCGCACCCCTGTAAAACTGGAATAGTCATCCTTCCCTTCTCTGCAGCTCTACTTCATTAGGTTAGTGGTAAATCGGCAGACACACATCCACCAAACGCATTAAAGCCGCCATCATTGAACACTGTCACTACTGTGCAACACTTGAAATGTACCGTTACACATTCACAGTACAAATGTCGTGCCATTCCAAAGCACGTCCACTGCAAAGTTCAATGAAAGTATGCCTGATTTCTCCATCCGCATTCATCCACATGGCCACCCGGGATGTGGCACGTACCTGTTAGGAAGAATTCTCATTTATGGCTAATTTCCCTCACCTAGTGAGTCCCCCAGCAGCTTTGCTGGGCTTCTGGAGTTTATTTTTTTCCACTTGGTAAGAGTGTGAGCTTTTCCCCTACTCTTACCTATGTTTTGGCAAGTATATTTCTCTGTTTTTGAGATTGTGGACTCTGGAGTACACCACTTCAGTAGCCCCCTTCTTTTGTGGGTCAAACAGCAGCTTCAGTGCAGTGACACAGGGTTGTCTTTGAGACTCCCCCCCCACCCCGACTCCATTTCTGAGGCTGACTACAGTCCCCCAGAAAAGGGTAAAGTTACCATTAACTTTACCTAGTCAATCTACCACAGATCCAGTACACCCCATCCATCTTCCATGGAGTACTGGAAAGGGTTAATTCGTATCCCTTTTATCTGTACCTCCTAGAGCATTGCTTTGCTCTTTTAACATTTAAACTTGGCTGGTGGCAGTGGTATCTACCCTAACTTTTCTACCGCGATTATATTAGATAAACGTGGTATTGTTCTTGGCTATTATATTAGCCTCGAACATAAACCCGCTTGACCAAATTGTCATTCTCTTGGCTCCGGTTGGGTTTATTCGCCATTTCTTTTTGTTAAAGTCCTTCTTGTATTTTACTTTGCGCAGCAAACTAGGTTCGCCTTCTTTGTTCACTGTCTTTTGGCGGGCTTCTGCACAGAAGCCCTCCACCAGGCGCCTGGGTGTCTAGGTGGACTGAATGTGAGGGAGGGGTGTAGTCACCCCCTGCACAGAGAATCCTTGGAAACCCAAGTCGCATTTTGCCATGATTGACTGAGGTGGTTGTCCAGGCTGGACAGCCCCCCTGCTGGGTGATTGACAGCCAGGCTGTGTGAATGGGGTTTTGCACATGCAAGGAAGGTCTCTTGGGCTACAAGTCAAAGTCGCCACTGGAACTACAAGGAACCGAAGAGAAGCGGAGAGAACGACAACTGCTGCAACTACCCAGTCGCGGTGAAGCCCTGCTGCAGTCATGAGCTATCTACCCTTCGACGACTAAGAGAAGATCCTGCCCAGAGTCTTCTTCCCTTGAGCCTGGTGGGGATAACCAGATTATCTTCCACAGCCAGAGGATCCTCTTCCTTGGTCGAAATCACTGGACACTGCTGTAGTGGTCCAGATAGCCATCTGAAGAGCCTCTCCTGTTTTTAAGGAGCGCACCTTTTATTCCTAGTCGCTGCTGCCGGCCTCATTCCTGTGTGGTGCAGACCCCCTTCAGATGTCCTCCTTCACAACGAAGCTCCAGGAACCGTGGGTCTGTGGGAAACCAACAGGAACAACTGCCAGGGCACTAGCTGCACCATTGGAATAAGGTAATGTGTTCTGCTTGAGGAAATTGGGTGAACCTCTTTTCTTCACCTTCAAGGCTTGCCCTGGTCTTTCCTCCTTCTTATAACGTTTGCTTCCGAACATTGACAATATCGAAGTACACTTGGCTACGCTGAATCGTGAACTGTCGGACTGTGTGATCTTTGGCAACAGGTCTCCGGTGTCACTTAACCTTGACTCCGGCCCTTTGACTTTTGAACTCCTGTCTGAGTGTTTCTCGATTCTGTCTGCCTAACCAAAATATTGCCTGTGATTTTTGCCTCCAACTCCCTCTGGGTGTCTCACGTGCTAAGTGTGTTTTTGCCCCGGTAGCATCTCATGTCATGGATACGCGTTTATTTAGTAGACCGAACTGTCAAAAAGTGATCATGATCGTATTCACGGTAACGTGTTTTGTTCCCAACACCGGTCCATTCAAACACAGGGTACTTACCTTGAGATTTACTGTACAAAGTGAATTAGTTGTAGTATATTTTACGTGTGGTTTGTGTTTGAGTTTGATAGAAGTGTTGTGTTTATAACAAATGGTTTAAAAATAAATGTACTTATATTTTTCTACCTGAAACCTTGAGTCAGTGTTTGCTTGAGTCACAGTAATTGGTATCAGGTAATATTATCCCCATATATATGGTTGCCGTAAATAATATCGCCGGGAAAGGTTGCGCCGATATTACATGGGACCCAGTAATTGTGGTCCCTTTGTGTAATCTCTGCTGCTACTCATATACTCTTGAGATAAGCCTGGCTGCTCCGCCACTGCTACCACTCCGACATAGTAGTGCAGGCTTGTACCAAAGGTAAAACTTGTATTGCCACCTGTAGTCTTAATTGTGTGTAGTGGTCCCTAAGGGCACTGCACAGGATTCTGCCTAACACTGGTGTACAGCGGTGAGGATTTGGAAGTAGAGTGATTACACCTAGAGTGCTGCTGTTGCTTGGGTTCAACTAACCATAAGGCTAAACACCACTAATTCTAGTTAACTAAGAAATCATGTCAAATATGGAAAACTACACTGAAGAGAGTCTTTTAATCTACACTGCTGAGGTTCTGACAACCATGTGTAGGGATAAGAAGCTCTATGGTAAAGGAAAGAAATCTGAACTGGTTGAAAAGTTAATGGGAAAAAGTCTGGAGAGTGGGTCAGAGGGGCCTACCACACCAGCCAATGTGGATTTTAATGTTTCTGATTCTGAGAGTGTTAATTGTGAAGAAGTAGACGAGTCCTTGTTAGGAAACCCTAAAACTCCTTTGCCTGCTCAGAATGCACAACCTTTGTCCACAGGGACCCCCACAGGTCCTACACTTACTCCTGAATTTATTGCACTTGAGAAAATGAGACTTGAATTGGAACTGAAACGCATTGATGCAAAAACTGCCATGAAACATCAAGAGTAAGGCTCAGAGAAATGGAGCTCAACCATGAACTAGAAATAAAGAAACTGTCTCTAGAAAATGCTTCTCTCCCAGAGTCCTCTAGGTCTTCCAGCCCTAAGAGACCCCATATGTGTAACGCTCACCTGATTCCCGCAGAGGCGCCGGTCTTGACTGGGTGAATGCCGTATCTTCAAAAGGTGATGTGTAACACACGGTTGGCTCTTTGGGCTGGACCTCTGTGCACTGTATGTCTGACTCGAAGAGTAAGATGTCTGCAGATAGAAAATATGGGATTAATGAACTGGGGTTATTGGGTGCCTCTCTCCTCCTCCCTTTCTCTTCTCCTGTAGAACCCCAAAGGTTAACGCCCTCACCTTAGGTAAGTGAACGCCGAGCTCTCCATCTGCCTCGGGGCAGGGTGCCGTAACCAGTTTCTTCACTGGATAAGGGTGCAGGCCTCTTGACCTCAGAGGACTGCTGTCCGTCGGTAACTGCACGAACGGTAAGTTCTGGGCACTTCAAATGTCTTAAAAGTCTTTTGTAATGATATCTCTTGTTTTGCAGGGTTCCGGCGATGGCGGATGGCGGGCTGATGAGAGTTGAGGATCGAACCCGCGTGAGGAATAGAAGCGCCTGGAAGCACGTAAGTAAGCGCTTGTAGTCTGCTTCACGATGCGCACTAACTGTCCCTTTAATCTTGCAGGTACAAGTTCGGAGCTTTAGAGAAGCTGAAGGGTGCTGGAATACCCACTGGATTCGGCGTGGGAAGGAGTAATGGCACGTGAGTAATAAAGTTGCCCAATGTCTTTAAACGCACCTTCTTTTGTCTTTCAGATGCGGGATGCAGCGCCGAAGGCCTCCGGAGCGTGCGAAGAGCTGGTAAGCTTTTGTCTTTCAGCTGCCGGAATGCAGTGCGAAGACCTCGGGAGCATGCGAAGAGTAGGTAAGCCTTTGTCTTTCAGATGCCGGAATGCAGCGCGAGGCGTTGGTGACAGCCGATGGACCAGGTAAGAGATGCGCTGTCACTGAAGACCGTAGTGCTAACCTGTTCTTTCTTTGTCTTTACAGGTGCTGCTGAAGACTGGATTCCAGGATGGTAAGCCTTTGTTCCCTTAGGCCCAGGATCAGAAGCAGAAGACACGATGAGCGTTCTGCTGCAGAGAATGCAGAATAACGCAAAGCAAGATTCATCCATCGGGTGTGGTTTAAATAGCCTCCTGTAGTGCTTAGGTGTCTCCTTCCACAGCCTCGCCTAGGTGAGAAAAGAGTTCCTGCTTTCCAGAAGAGTTCCAGTGTTCTGAACCTAGGGAGTGGCTCCTGCCCCACCCAACAGGAAAAGTAGTCCCAAACAGAAGAGGATCAGAGGCTCAACTGGCAGGCAAGTAAGCAGCATGGTCTGCTGCAGGTAAGTCCACCCAAGCATTATGAGCCCGGCGCTTCCAGCGCTGGGACTGGGCATCTTTATGAGCCTGGTGCCACTGGCGCCAGGACAGGGTCCAAAAGGTCCCAATTGGGACTGGCTGGCACTCGGAACCGGGGTTATGGGTCTGCTTCCAAGGGATTCGGGTAAGTCCTGATCTTTTGGAAGCAGAGATCATGACAATATGCCAAAGGAAATGATCGATATGTATGAGACTAAACTTGATATTTTGGATTGGTTAGCAATGTTTGATTAACAATCATGGGATTCAAGGTATCTCAGGGAATCAGTTGATTCCTTGGCTTTTCTCTAGGCTCCCCCCTGTTGCAAGTGATGCTGTAATGGAGTTGGGGAGGAGCATAAACAGGATTATGAGTGTGTGAAACTAGCATTAATAGCTAGATTTGGGAAGACCCCTTCCCAGAATCTTAAGAGGTTTAGAACCCTCAAAAAGCATGATGGTACCCCTTGGGCTACCTAGGTGTGTGAATGTTTGAAAAACTTAGATGGTTGGGTTAAGGGTTACAAAGTGAACACTTATGAAAGTTTGAGGAATCTTGTAATGTTGGAGTCTATTTTTGATGTCTGCTCTTGTGAGCGTAGACAACACTTGGCTGATTCAAAGGAGATAGATCCTAAGAAACTAGCTAAGGCTGCTGACTTATGGGTTGCCAACAGGGCTACTCACAAGGATTCTGAGGCTACTCAGAAGAAGGATGAGGGGAAGCAACCAAAGAAAGACGACAAAGAGCATTCCAATCATTCCAATCCAAAAGAGGGCCCCAAACACAACCAGGGTAAGCCACAAGGTAAACCAAATCAGACTAGTGTACCATCTGGTTCCACACCAGATGGAGGTCAGAGCAAACCCCCACTGCAGAGAGCATTTGGGAAATGCTTTGTTTGTGGGTTACCTGGCCATGTGAAAGGAGATCCCAAGTGTAAGGGTAAACCTTCAGGGATCAACACTGTCTCCTTAGCCTTCTCCCAGGTGGATGAAGTACCTATAGCCAGTGGAAACTTTCAGCTACTAGCTGATGAGCCCATGAGAGTCTCAGCTAGTGTTTATTTAGTGTCCTTGGGTCTTTGGGAACAACAGAACTTAGATGTCCATAACTCAATCCCAGATAATACTAATGAGTATTACAAAGATAGTGTTCTTGTGAATGGTCAGGAAACCCCTGCCATCAGAGAAACTGGAGCCAGCATAACTGTGGTTGATGAATGTTTTTTCAAGGTGGAGGATGTTGCTAAGGCACCCAAACACCTAACCAAGTTAGCTGGAGGCCCTGTGCAAATGGTTCCCCAGTTACCAGCTCTCATCCAGTGTAATGACATGACTTCCAGGATACCTGTAAGTGTGCAAACTAACGTACCTGGGAGGGTCCTGTTGGGTAATGACCTTAAAACTCTTGGAGTTGTGTCTAGTACCCCCAGGCCTCCCAGCAGAAGGAAGCAGGAGCTCACAAGGTCTGCAAGGGAGAGAACCTTAAGGAGGCTCTCGTGGGGACATAATTGAGGAAGCCATCACCCCAAGTCCACAGGACTTACTTATGCCATTGCAGGACAAGAAAAGACAAAGGGGAAACCTAAGTCTGCCAGCAAGAAACCAGCAAGCACTCCAGTGCCCAGAAGGACATCTCCGAGACTGTCCAAAGTCACACCTGTGACTCCCACACCAGCTGAGGCGGAGTGTGAGGTTCAACCCTGTATAGTCAAACTAGATACTAAGGAATCAGATCTAGAAGAGGATCTTATCTTGGTAGGAGATCTTGACCCTGTTGACCATCCTGAGCTGCAGTCTTTACTAGCAGAAGGTGGACCCAACAGGGAGGATTTCAGTAACGGACGAAAAGTGTCCTACCTTGGAAGGTCTCCGCCAACAGGCCACTTCTCAGCTCAATGGGACTGAGCCTGGGAAGTATAGGTTACACTGGTAGGATGACCTCTTCTACAGTGAACTACTGAGTCAACTCCTGGAAACTACAAAAGACTTGTAGTACCTCTAGTGAACCGAATCCAGTTTCTGCAGTTAGCCCATGAGGTACCTTTGGCTGGTCACTTAAATTTTAAAAAGACCAAAAGAAAGGCTATCTCTGCACTTCTACTGGCCTAAGATGGGTACAGAAGTAGACAAATTCTGCAGAAGCTGCCACACTTGCCAAACCTCTGGCAAGAGTGGATCCAAGAATGTGGCACCCTTAGTGCCTCTCCCAGTGGTGGGGGTTCCTTTTGAGAGGGTGGGGATTGACATTGTTGGTCCTCTTGACCCTCCCACATCTTCAGGCAACAGGTTCATCCTGGCTGTAGTGGACCATGCCATTAGATTTCCTGAAGCCATACCTATGAGGACTGCTACGGTTCCGGCTGTGGCTAAGGCCCTACTTGGTATTTTTTACCAGGGTAGGTTTTCCTAAGGAGGTGATATCTGACAGGTGATCAAATTTAATGTCCCACTACATGCAAACCATGTGGAAAACCTGTGGAATCACCTACACTCTCGACTGTCTTCCATCCTCAAACCAATGGGTTGGTAGAGAGGTTTAACAGAGCTATGAAGAGCATGATAGGTGCTTTAGAAGAACCCCTTAGAAGAAAGTGGGACCTTCTACTGCCATGCCTTCTCTTTGCATATAGAAAAGTCCCTCAGGAAGGAGTAGGATTCAGTCCCTTCGAACTTCTCTATGGCCATCCAGTCAGAGGTCCATTGGCCCTGATTAAGGAGGGGTTGGAGAGTGCTCCTTCCCCCAAGCGAGCCAGAGTGACTGACTAGGTGATGGGTCTCCGCAGGAGAATGCCACACATGATGGCAGAAGCAAGTGATAACTTGAGGGCTGGTCAAGCTCTGGTCAAACATTGGCATGACCAGAAGGCTAACATGTTTGAGTTTACTCAAGACCAGCTTGTTCTCGTTATGGTCCCAACAAGGCAGAGGGCCTTGCAGGACAAATGGATAGGACCCTTCAAGGTTGTGGGTAAACTTGGGAGAGGTTAACTATCTGGTGGACTTAGGCAATCCTAAGGAGGCTCCCAGAGTCTTTCACACCAACCGTTTAAAGGCTTATGTCTCTAGACCTGACATAGGAGCTCTGCTTCTAGCTTCAGCTCAGGAGGAGGAGAGTGAACCTCTGCCTGACCTCCTCAGAGGCTTACCTTTAGATGAGCAAGTGGAAGGAGTTAATCTCTCTTCCAGTATCACATCTGACCAGCAGGATGAGTGCAAGTTGCTGTTAAATCAGTTTGCCTCCCTGTTCTCACTTTCACCAGGCTTGACCCCTTGGGGCCAGCATGACATACACACTGGTGACTGTTTGCCTGTCAAAAGCAGGGGGTACAGAATGTCAGACAATGTCAGATCCCACATAAGGAATGAGGTCAACAAGATGCTTGAACACGGGGTTATAGAGCCCTCTACTAGCCCATGGTCTAGCCCAGTTGTGCTTGTACCAAAGACAGGATCCAAAGAGTTGAGATTCTGCGTGGACTATAGAGCTCTAAATGCAGTCACAACAACTGATGCCCAGGACAGATGATCTGGTGGACAAACGTGGCGCAGTCAAGTACCTCAGCCCATTTGACCCAACGTTAGGCTATTGGTAAATAGCCCTGACAGACCATGCCAAGGCGAAAACTGCATTCTCCACCCCAGCTGGCCTCTACCAATTCAAGGCAATGCCTTTTGGACTAAAGAATGCACCCGATACATTTCAGAGGATGGTCAATCAAGTTCTGAATGGAATGGAGGACTTCTGCATGGCATACTTGGATGACACTGCAGTGTTCAGGCCTACATGGTAAGAACATATTTAACACCTAGGTTATGTATTGCAGGCTCTTGAACAGGCCCATCTGACCATAAAGACAAGCAAATGTCAATTTGGTCAGAGTTCAGTGGTCTACCTTGGACATGAAGTAGTAGGAGGTGACATAAGGCCACAGGCTGTACAAAACTGGGCCACCCCTACTACTCAAACCCAAGTCAGAGCCTTCCTAGGTTTCACTGGGTACGATAGGAACTTCATAGAGAACTATGGGACCAGAGCTTCTCCCTTGAATGTCATCTCCTCTCCCAAATTTCCTAAAAAGGTAAGGTGGAATGAGGAGTGCAATCAAGCCTTTGAAGGTCTAAAGAAAGCCCTTTGTCAAGCTCCAGTCCTAAGAGCTCCTGACTATCACCAACCCTTCATTGTACAGACTGATGCTTCTAATCTAGGTGTAGATGCAATCCATAGTCAACTGGAGGAGAAAGGTAGGGAACACCCCATTTGTTTCATCAGCAGGAAGTTAAAGGATCCTGAGACAAGGTGGGCAACAATAGAAAGAGAATGCTTTGCTATTGTGTGGTCACTGAAGAGGTTTAGAACATACTTGTATGGATCTACCTTCATTATTCAGACTGATCACCAACCCTTGAGATGGCTGATGCAAATGAAAGGGGAAAACCCCAAAGTTACTCGGATGGTCAATCTGCCTGCAAGGATTTGATTTTTCCATTGAGCGCAGAGCAAGAAGTCACCACCAAAATGCTGATGGCCTCTCTAGGAGGTTTGTAACCGACTAGAGGTATGAGGTCCATCCAGGAGTGGATGAAATCCTCCTGTTCCTTAGTCTGGGGGAGGGGGGCGGCGAGTGTTAGGGAGAATTTGCATTTATGGCTAATTCCCCTCATCTAGTGAGTCCCCCAGCAGCTTTGCTGGACTTCTGGAGTTTATTGTTTTCTACCGCTATTATATTAGATAAACGTAGTATTGTTCTTGGCTTTTATATTAGCCTCTAACATAAACCCGCTTGACCAAATTGTCTTTCTCTTGGCTCCAGTTGGGTTTATTCGCCATTTCTTTTTGTTGAAGTCCTTCTTGTGTTTTACTTTGCGCGGCAAACTAGGTTTGCCTTCTTTGTTCACCGTCTTTTGGCGGGCTTCCGCACAGAAGCCCTCCACCAGGCGCCTGGGTGTCTAGGTGGGCTGAATGTGAGGGATGGGTGTAGTCACCCCCTGCACAGGGTATCCTTGGAAACCAAGTCGCACTTTGCTATGATTGGCTGAGGTGGTTGTCCAAAACCAAAAAGGAGGTACAATCTCATGGGTCACGAATTTAGGGATTTAATCCATTAGTACCAATTTAACAGGTTCCCCAATTCCAATTATATATTTTGTTCCATTTATTGACAAAAATTGGGTACGAACCTGGGCAGTAGCAGTTCTACCTCCTTTTTGGTTTTGTATTTCTCATGCCCAAGTCTGCTACTTGTCACCAAGGCCATACCAAAGCCCTCAGTATATAATGAGGTGGTTGTCCAGGCTGGACAACCCCCCTGCTGGGTGAATGACAGCCAGGCTGTGTGAATGGGGGTTTTGCGCATAAAAGGCATGTCTCTTGGGCTAGAAGTGAAAGTCGCCACTAGAACTACAAGGAACCGAAGAGAAGCGGAGAGAACGATGACTGTTGCAACTACCCCGTCCCAGTGAAGCCCTGCTGCAGTCCTGAGCCATCTACCCTTCGACAACTAAGAGAAGATCCAGCCCGGAGTCTTCCTCCCTTGAGACTGGTGGGGATAACCAGCTCATCTTCCACAGCCAGAGGATCCTCTTCCTTGGTCGAAATCGCTGCACACTGCTGTAGTGGGCCGGATAGCCATCTGAAGAGCCTCTCCTGTTTTTAAGGAGCGCACCTTTTATTCCTTGTCGCTGCTGCCGGCACCCTGTGTGATGCAGACCCCCTTCAAATGTCCTCCTTCACAACTAAGCTGCAGGAACCGTGGGTCTGCGGGAAACCAACAGGAACAACTGCCAGGGCACTAGCTGCACCACTGGAATAAGGTACTGTGTTCTGCTTGAGGAAATTGGGTGAACCCCTTTTCTTCACCTTCAAGGCTTGCCCTGGTCTTCCCTCCTTCTTATAACTTTTGCTTTCGAACATTGACAATATCGAAGTACTCTTGGCTATGTTGAATCGTGAACTGTCTGTGTGATCTTCGGCAACAGGTCTCCGGTGTCACTTAACCCTGGCTCCGGCCCTTTGACATTTGAACTCCTGTCTCCGAGTGTCTCTCTATTCTGTCTGACTAACCAAAATATTGCCTGTGATTTTTGCCTCCAACTCCCTCTGGGTATCTCAGGTGCTAAGTGTGTTTTTGCCCCGGTACCATCTCATGTCACAGATACGCGTTTATTTAGTAGACCAAACTGTCAAAAAGTGATCGCAATCGTATTCACGGTAACGTGTTTTTTTCGTAACACCGGTCCATTCAAACACAGGGTACTTACCTTGAGATTTACTGTACAAAGTGAATTGGTTAGTTGTAGTATATTTTACGTGTGGTTTGTGTTTGATAGAAGTGTTGTGTTTATAACAAATGTTTTAAAAATAAATGTACTTATATTTTTCTACCTGAAACCTTGAGATAGTGATAGCTTGAGTCACAGTAATTGTGGTCCCTTTGTGTAATCTCCGCTACTGCTCATACGCTTGAGATAAGCCTGGCTGCTCCGCCACTGCTACCACTCTGACATAGTAGTACAGGCTTGTGCCAAAGGTAAAACGTGTATTGCCAAATGTAGTCTTAATTGTGTGTAGTGGTCCCTAAGGGCACTGCACAGGATTCTGCCTAACAATGCCATCCTGAAAGTACCGCGTAATCCACTACCTTTTTGTGATAGTGAAGGTGGGGGATGGGTAAACAATATTGAACTATGCAGGGGATTCAGTCTTCCAGCGTATATGTATGAAGGTGTTTTTTTTTTTTTTTTTTACACGTGTGACCAAATTTCTTTTGTATTTTCTTTGTATGCGTTTCCATTTGCCTGTCCTCACATTTTTACAACATTCTGGTCAATGCTTTTTGCACAGTGTGAAAGAAAACTGCATTGCCAATGGCGCTCAAATAAATGCCATTTCTACGGAGCCACTGCATATTTTGCAGCCTCATGATCGCATACTGGGTGGAGAACATGCCAGCAGTCTGCATAAACCGACACATTAATCTTTTTATAACACACCTTCCGACCGCTGGCTGGGGACAAATTACACCGTCATGGACCCACACTGCTCTTGGTGTTATGCATGAGAAGACCACCTTGGCAGTAGGGAAAATATGCATCACTGCGGTCAGCAACCTCATCAGTAGACTGATTAATCATCCACACGACATGCAACCCAAATGTGCACTTCCATAGTGCACCACGACACAGTCCACGTTCATGACGGACGCCACATATCTGCAAAGGCGAACTATCCCGCCGAAAATGCAGTCACCCTGACAGGCCCAGAGAACATCCACACCTTCCAAGCCGAAATGACCAGCAACACCGGTTTGCACGCAACATCTGTGCAGGTGGCACATAAAGATGTCACTGACAATAAGCACAGTGTGTCTCTCCATGTCGACCACCCTCATGACACAGTATTGTGATGAAATGTAATGACCCTTCCTATGACCACGCCCTAAACTCCGAATTGTCTTTTTCCCACAATTCCATTTCCACCCTGCTCATAATGGGAGGATGTGCGCTTTACCCTCTACAGTGAGGGCCACGGCCCAATACAGATGTGACAATACTACTTCCCTTTCAACAGTCACTTTTTGCAGCACTCCCCAAATTGGGTGCCGTCACATTTCAAAACATGCATGCACCAATCACATACAAAACCTTTGCATTGCACACTCATTTCTATACACCACTCCTTTCTTACCGTCAATGACTCTCAGTACACGTTCCGTTTGTTTGCAAAACCCCTCCACCAGATATTTCTGCTAAAGAAGGCACTATTGCAGCATCCACAAACATCCTAACATTGCCCCAGCACACCTTTAGGAATGCACACAACATTGCAACCCTTTTCACACCCACCACAACACTACACATCCAAGCACGCAACCATGTAGGCACCTAACATTATGCACAAACGTTACATATGTAGCGCCAGTTCTACCCATCTCCCCCAAACTATAAGACACCCATTCACGAAAACATGTCACACTTAGCAGAGGCCACAACCATAGCACAGCTTCCACCACCCCTACGCACCACCATTCACACGCTATTGTGTCACTGCACCACCTTCACAACATTGGCCCTACTTCAATAAATGTGCACACATCACAGTAACCAACCACATATAAGCTGCCCTTCAACCATACCCACTTCCATACTCACATTACGTACGCACTGCACCCTGTGGCCACACTACCCAACTTCTCACTGCACCATCTCCTGTCGCACACCAAATACTGTTGCATGTTCCAACTATCACCACAACCATAGAATGCACAATTCACGCTCTGCAACTCATTTGTCCTGCTGTAGCATTTTGACAATGCGCTCCACACACATTCCCCAAAGATCGCCACCCTGTGCTGCATACACTGCCAAACCTGCATTGCTCCAGTGGGTCTGCTCCTTGCACACATTCACCCCACCGTAATTGAACAATACATGTCAGCATATCGCCAACTACCACTATGGACATATGCACCACTGGCACCAGCACTCCTACCCAACCTCGACACTGCAATGGACATACACATCATTGCGTATAACTGTTATCATAATGTATAACATTATACTGTCTCCGGCACCCCTATGCCCTTTGATTTCACATACTATTCCCTTATCCAGATCCACTCAAAGGATTGTTTCACTGGCAATGCAAGTACATGTTTAGAACATTGCCCGCCCATACTGCAAGCATTGTGCACACAGCACACTAGCCAAACACATAAGCTGCCCTTCAACCATACCCTGTAACATACTGACGGTATACAAGCATTGCACCCAGTGCCCACACAGCGTAACTTTTCTCTGCAGCAACTCCAACCACAGGAGCACCTCCATGGAGGTATGCATTAACAAATTGCAACAGTTACCATAATGTACAAACAAGACACTCTCCTGCATCCCTGTGCACTTTGAATCGCATACTATGGGCATACCCACTACCATTCACAAAGTATTGTGCCACTGCCAACCTACCAACAATCTATTTGCAACTGTGGCCTATAACGGCGGAAATGGGCTCCACACCCATTCCTTACGTGTCACCACCCTCCAACTCATGCCCATTGAGAAATGCATTACTGGCGTGCGTGTCCTCAAGGCCTAGGCTCTTGAATGCATGACCTACGGCCTTCGGCCATGCATCCAATAGTCTAGGCCCCTTGAACGCACTCACAGCAACGCAATGCCACCATGCATGTCTCCATGTCAGCCTCTGCGACAATCCACATAAACACCACTGCCACCAACACTCCTACCCAAACTGTACACCGCCATGGCGCTACGCAGCAGCAAATGGCAACCGTTAACATTATGCACATGTGGGCAGCTACCATTTTGCACAAACGTACCACACGTAGGCAGCAGCACTTCACCCCAACTCCCCCACACCATAAAACACCCAATCACGAACAGAGGTCGCAGTTACCAGAATGCACAAACATACCAGATCCTCCATCACCTCAGCCATTCACAAAGTATTGTGCCACTACAACCACAACATTCGGCCGACTTCAGCAATTCTGCACACAGCATAGGCCTTGAACACACCTACAGCAATGCATTTCACCAACTACGACCATCGACATACACACCACTGCCACCAGCACTCCTACCCAACCAGCGCACCACCACTTAGCTATGCAGCAACAAATTGCAACAGGTAACACAATGTGGAAAGAAAACACTCTCTCCTGCACCCCATACACTTTCATTCACATACTATAGGCGTACCCACTCCCATTCACAAAGTACTGTATCACTACCACCCTAAGAAAAAGGGGGGTCTGGGAATCTCTCTACCAGCACAAACACAGCC
The DNA here is from genome assembly GCF_040938575.1 of Ambystoma mexicanum. Lineage (NCBI taxonomy): Eukaryota > Metazoa > Chordata > Amphibia > Caudata > Ambystomatidae > Ambystoma > Ambystoma mexicanum. Next base: position 175,663,120 of record NC_090921.1, on the reverse strand, counting down.
CAATGACCTGTTCTTGGGTGAATAACCCCTGGGAGAGACTCTACCAAGTCTTTAGCTCACTGTCCTTTTCACAGAGAAGAAATTTCCCCGCATATCAGCCTTTGTCCTGCCCAGGGGCAGTCCAGCGCCGAAATGCTAGGCAATTCTCCTCTGAACAAGAGTACCATCAGTAACCCCATACATGTGTTTCAGCCTTGTTGGGCATCATCAGTGAGGTGAAACTGTTGCCTCCCTAAGGACAGTGAGCAAGGGGTCCACGTCTGGATTGCCCTGTTAACTTAGGGTGAAACCCAAAGTTAATGTATGCAAAAAAAAGGGGGGTCTGGGAATCTCTCTACCAGCACAGACACAGCCCAATGACCTGTTCTTGGGTGAATAACCCCTGGGAGAGACTCTACCAAGTCTTTAGCTCACTGTCCTTTTCACAGAGAAGAAATTTCCCTGCATATCAGCCTTTGTCCTGCCCAGGGGAAGTCCAGCGCCGAAATGCTAGGCAATTCTCCTCTGAACAAGAGTACCATCAGTAACCCCATACACGTGTTTCAGCCTTGTTGGGCATCATCAGTGAGGTGAAACTGTTGCCTCTCTAAGAACAGTGAGCAAGGGGTCCACGTCTGGATTGCCCTGTTAACTTAGGGTGAAACCCAAAGTTAATGTATGCAAAAAAAAGAGGGGTCTGGGAATCTCTCTACCAGCACAAACACAGCCCAATGACCTGTTCTTGGGTGAATAACCCCTGGGAGAGACTCTACCAAGTCTTTAGCTCACTGTCCTTTTCACAGAGAAGAAATTTCCCCGCATATCAGCCTTTGTCCTGCCCAGGGGCAGTCCAGCGCCGAAATGCTAGGCAATTCTCCTCTGAACAAGAGTACCATCAGTAACCCCATACACTACCACCCTACCCACATTCAGTTTGCAGCACCAACGCTACTGCAACCAATCGGCACACAGCACACTTTGCAAGCAGCATCCTGTACCGGATGCAGAATGAAACATGACTTCCTGCGGTGTGTATGTTGCAGCCCTACGCTCCTCAGTGCATGCCCTACAGCCTACGGGCATGCACCCAATAGTGTAATCCTTCCACAGTCCTACTGCACCTTCATTCACCCATGCATGCCTCCATGTGGCCAACTACCGCATTCCATCCACCGCGCACTGCCACCCGCACCCAACCCATCTCATGTGCAATTCACTCCCCATCTGCAAATGGCCCGCCATCACTCACCACAAAAAGAGTTTGCCGCAAACAGGTTGCAGCACAAACTAAGGGACCATTACGACAGCTGCCTCCAATCATCACAGAAAATACTAGTCTACGTATGTCACATGAACCACTTCTCACTCCCCCAGCCATTCCTTCCTTTGTTGCCACCGACATAATGCGTACGGTAAATGTTCCAGACCCTTCCGCCGCTGCACTGTCCTCCGATTCACGATGGCGTCTTTCCCAAAAAAATGTTGACACACAGCATGCTTCCCTCCAGCCAGCCACCAGCCGCGTCCAAACTTCTCCGACACCACGCTGTACTGGGATTCAATTACACTTCTGTCTGCGGAGAGAATAGGGAAATGGGTCAGCGGAGCGGACCCAGATATCACACATTTTTTGGGACTTACATTTCAGTGTTTTGTAACAAATGTACTGGTCCGATTTCCACTGAACACACACACAAAAACATGCTTTCTGGACCAAGCCCCCACTCCTGATGCAAATTTGGGGAAAAGCCGTCCAGCCGTTCAACCTGTAGCCATGCGTAAAGTTTTTCCCCATTCAGTCTATGGCGGGAAAAAAATGTTGGGACCTCCCCTGCAACTCCCCCCCCACCCCACACACGAAACCTTGACCAACTTGGCGAAATAATTCAGAGCCGCCCATATACTTTGTTTGCAAAGATTGGTGAGGATTCGTCCAGGGGGAGCAAAGTTATAAGCCGCCAAACAAGTGCTATTCCTACGGCCGATACCGCCGGAGAGATATATATATATATATATATATATATATATATATATATATATATATATATATATATATATATATATATATATATATATTATATACACACACACACGTATATTGTAAGGGGGGGGGGTCGAAATATATATATATATATATTTTTTTAAACAATAAACAACCAACATTTTCAGAGGTCACTGTGATGGGGGCGCAGTAATGGCGTAATTCCAGATGACTCCTGCTCCTTGACAGCATACAGCCAGTAACCACTTTTATCCAGATACTTGTACAACATACAGAAAAGGTAAGGAAACAGAGGCGGAAAACACACATACCGTGCCCTTGCAGATATCTCCATGGATTCAATCAGTTAATCAGTATTTATATAGCGCAAGACCTTTACCATAAGCATTAGGCCGCTTAATTAATACTGAAGGAAGGAGCGGGAAGATTCAAACAAATAATTAAGTCTTCAGATCTGCTTTAAAAATATGAAAGTCTTGGATCTTACGCAGATCTAATGGTAGAGAACTCCATAGCTTAGGGCCTGCCACAGAAAAGCTTGTCCACCACAACGCTCCGAGCTGATGTTCGGAAAGTTTAAACAAGCAGCGAGAGGCGGATCTTAAGGCTCTACCAGGACAGGAAGAGATTACCCTTTCTTATACGGCTTCACTACCTTTGCCTCGTCGCACTCAATGTAAAATGCACATAGACTTAAACTTGATGCAAGCAGTAACTGGTAAATAGTGCGTAACCAGTGCAGTGGACGTCAAGCGGAAACTGGCCTGTCATAAAGAATACCTTCGTCTAAGCAAATGGTAGAATTTTGTAACACCTGGAGACTGTTCATCAAATAAGTTGGATGACCAAGAGAATAGCGTTGCAATAGTCGAGACTGCCATTTATCATGGCAGCAACAACCGCAGCATGAAATTGAATGGGAATATAGTGTACGTTTTTTTTCAGCTGTTTCAATTTAAAAAACCCAGTGCTGCAGATGGAGCTCACCCAAGCGTCAAGAGAAAGATGCAAAAAGCTTTTCACCCGGATTTTTCACTACTTCTACGGGGGTGGTGTGAGGGGTCAGCACTGAGAGGCAGACACAAATATACTTTTCTCAAGTTCAGTCATTTTATTAACATAAAATGGGGTTGGATAAAGGCCTAACTTTCCCTATTCCAACTAGTATCCCTTCATATGACCGCACAGTAATATATTCAAATTACATGTGCAGGTAAATATTTAAAAGTTAAACGTAATAGAATAATTCAAACATATAACGTCAACCAAAACCCTTCTTGCATCCAAGGGTTGACTCCCTTCCCCTGAATTGTATCACACAGACTATATACAATGTTCTGTGTCAAAACCAGTTTCTTAAGAGTCTCTTTCACCTACCACTCTCCCCAACATGACAAAACAAATGTCCTTTTCAAAACAGAACACCTCTCCTAGTCTAGATAGCAAAGTATCTTTTCCACAGAGTTGTTTTGAATAAGGCAAAGGAAAGTATTTAGTACTTTGCAGGATAGCAGAACACATTTCTTTCACCACAGAGGTTCAAGCATGGCAAAAGACAAGTCTTTTCAAAGTTTCTGATTGACAAAATACAAACTGAATTTTGCAGTACACTCTCCTGCCAGGAAAGTCATCAGGACTCTTGATATCCTGGTTTACTCTCCTGAATCGGTTTCCAAAAAGGTTCTGCTACCCAATGGCTGATCTATTAAGTCAGGAAAATTGCACACCATTTGCTCTCAGTGTTCTTTTAACAATGTCTTTTGGATTAGGCAATGCTGGTCCCAGGTTTCCGCCAACTGACCTCTCATGTCAGAAGAATTGCTCCATATTCGCCTTTTCCATTTAGTTCTATCAGGTCGGTATTCAAAAGTACCTTCTTTGAGCTTTTCAATACATCTGCACATCCCTGGCCCCCTTCGATATGAAGCGGACTCACTGGTATCTTCATACGGCAATTTATGGGTACTCGTGAAGGACCAGCTTCCCTAGAATGGCAAAGTCCTTCTAGGTTTCTGTGTTGGCTCCTCCTGCTTCCGCTGACAAGACCAACACAGCAGGTTATGCCCGCAACTCCATAAATGGCAATGCGGTGCACCTGCTTTCTTCCCTCCTCTACTGCGGGCTCCACGCTGCCAGCTGACTTCTGGCGGGCTTTGCTTCTCACCGTCCTTTGTGGGATATCTTCTGCCACAGTTTATGGTCATTGCATCGAAAAACGTGCATCGAAATGACAATGCATCGAAAAAGATGCATCGAAAATAAAAGCATTGAAATTCTATGTTTTACATTAAAAGTACATATCCATCAAAACTTTTCCATCAAATGGATATGTACTTTTAAAATGTAAAAGATAGCATTTTGAGTTTATTTTCTACATTAAAACATTACATGGAGTTGTCCAGTGCTGAAATTTCGCCACTGGCCAGCTCCTTGTAACATTTTCATATTTTTTTGTATATTGAGGGGTGTGGGGTCCACCCCTCTTAGTCCTAACCCTTAATCTAACCCTAAATCTGACCCCAACCCTTAATCCAAAACAAACCCTAAATCTAACCCTAACCCAAACCCCCAACCTTATCCCCAACCCCAACCATCGAAAATTATTCAATGAATATGCTTTTCGATGGAAAGGCAATTCAATGAATAATTTTCAATGGAAAGATCAGATACCTTCTGCCACTGGTCACGCTTCCCGCTCTGTGCACTCTGCAACCTACCTTCTCTCTTCTTCAATGTTCCGCCTTTCATACACAGCTGCAGGCGATTTAAGGAGTAGCCAGGATAAATCCATACAGAAAAGATTAATTTAAAGCCTCAGCAAGTATCTCGCCTAACTCTTTTGCTATCATCTTAAAATGGGAGAGAAGACTCTCTACCAAAGGAGAGGTGTACTTTAAACGCATAACTGCACTCATTGCCTCAGTTGGATTAATGTGCTGGCCCGCCATTTTGAAGTCAGGCGAATCAAGTTTTGTGGCTACAGGATGGGTGAAAGCATACAACGTGACGCCTGAGCACACTAGACCGCAGCTCAAGCATCAAGTACAGAAAACTTGCATTAGACCATGTGCAGGCACAATTTGCTTTGGATGTCATTGCTGGTTTCTGCTAAACAGCAATTGTGTAAAATGAATATTCCCGGGCCAGCTTTGTTTTTAGTTCATCCACGTGAGCAATCAGTTAAATGGGCGGGCTGGAAAGAGGGTTTTATGCATTACCTGCATGGAGTCTATGGGAGTAACTTTGCATCTGATGGAAAGTATTCCTTTCTTTATCATTGTCTGGGCCAAGAAGGACAAACAGTATTCAAGAAATTGCCAGACTTGCAGGTACAAGAAGCAGGTTTGTCCACGTTTGAGGAAAGTCTGTTGAAGCTCGCAAACATTTAATTGTTAAGGAAAATAAATTGTTGGCCAGATATCACTTTGCCCTCAGAGATCAACAAACTGGTGAATCAATTGAGGTATTCGTCACCATTCTTCGTGGGTTGGCTGTGACTAAAGCCACTGCAGGGACGAACATATTAGGGATCAGCTGATAAGGTGTGCCGACTACAAAATTAGGGAAGCTCTGTGGAGTAAGGGAGCCAGCGGTGCTGATGTTCCCCTTGAAAGGGCGTCTGACAAAACTGTTCTCGGTAGTGCAAATGCTGTCGACCAAGTGAAAGTGTGCAAGCAACAGGGACACAAGGGAGAAACAAAACAGATGGGAAAAAAGTGGACTTTAAAACAAAAGACAGATGTCAAGCCGTTTGTCAAAAGATGCTACAGATGTAGAAACCCTGATCATCTTGCCAGCAATAAACAGTGTTTTGCGCATCACGTGATATGCAGAGACTGTGGCATAAAGGGTCATATGTCTTGCTGTTGCAAGCACTGGAATAAACTTGGAAGTGTTAAAATGTTCCAGGATAGCCTAACACTTGGCAGGATGAGGGGAGTGATGTGGAGATCTGTGTAGTAACGCTCTACCCAAACGAGTTAAACCACATGCAGAAATAATGGTGAATGCGGTACCAGTGAAGCTATTAATTGATAGTGGAGCAGATTATACTCTAGTGAACTTGGAAACGTGGAGGGAGAAATGTAATTCTTTTGTGGGAGAGTTTTGGGCTAAATTCAGTTATCATGGGAGCAATGCCCAAGACATGGTGAGGGTGAATTTGAAGGGTGGTAATCTACTATCCTGGGATGCATAAGCTGATCTTGGTTTGAGGCTCGGCCCTGATCATCCCTCACAAGTAGTAGTTATGCAAAAGGCTTCAGGCAAGGTGGAGGCTGTCTATGTAAGGGAGTCTAAAGAGCTAAAATGGTTTCCTAATGTTTTTGCTGAGAACATGTGTTGTGGTTTAGAGGGTTTGTCCACTTGATTACAATAAGGCCCGTGGCTGTGTCGGTACGGTTCAGAGCACTTTACGCTGGCTTTACGGGCGGATGTGGAATAAGAAACTGAAGCTCATGTTGGATTAAGGGATAATAGAGGAGGCGGGTACAGCTGAATGGATAAGTCTGGTAGTAGCTATACGAAAGCCAAATGGTAGTCTGAGACTGTGCATTGATCTCATGGGACTAAATGGAAGTGTGATTCCCGATAGATTTCTGCTCCTCCTCGATATCCATTTAGACTCTCCTTGTTCCTCCTCTGTACTCTGCGAATCCCTCTCCCTGTCCATCCTCCCCTCTGGCCCGACTCACTCTGCAGGGCACACACTGGATGTCTAGCTCCTCTGACCTCCCCATCGCTCTGACCAGTCCTCTCTCCTGGAGCGCTCATTCCCTCCTCTCATCTCTCCCGCTCTCCACCCCCCCCCCCCAAGCCAAGCCTACCCCAACAATGCCACCTACCTTCTCGGACATCCGGCCCATGAAATGTGTGTCAGTTGAGGCTTTTGCCGCCAACTGCCCCCAACCTCCCTTCCACCTCTGCTGTCTCTCTGCTCTACTCTTCAATTTCTGATACGCTTGATGCTCTTTCCCCCAGTCATGAGGATCCGTTTGAAGCCCATAGTGCAATTCATGGTATGACTCCAACCTAGCTACACTTAAACGTAAGTGTAGGGCAACCGAGAGGAAATGGAGGGCTTCTCTTTCATCCTCTGACAAACTGGTCTGTTGCCTGCTCCAAAGGCAATACCGACTCTCTGTCCGCACCAAGAAGAGAGTACACATTGAAGCCTGTGTCTCTGCGGCATCCAACAACTCGGCCGAACTCTTCTGCAAGGAGCTGGCCAACCCTGCTGCAGTCTCTAACCCACCCGTTGCCTCCCAGGCTCTTTGCAATACCCTTGCCTCTCACTTGAGCTCAAAAATCCAGGACATCCTGCCCACCCTCTGCTCTCCTCCCCTCCCCTCCCCTCCCCTTTCAGTCTGTGCTTGATGACCCTCCTTCAGCCATCCCCCGCCCTCTTCTCGACCTTTCCTCTATTCTCCCTTGATGAGGTCGCTAGACAAGTCCGATCTATGAAAGCCTCGTCAAACAGGTTCATCCCAGTTCCTCTAAAACCATCAACGACACCCTCGCACCAGCCCTTGCTGATTTTTGCAACCACTCCTTTGCCTCAGGATCCTTCCCCTCCCCTCTGAAGCACTCCCTTGTGCATTATTGTCCCCTTCACAAGAAACCCACAGCTGATCCTTCTTGTCCTGTTAACTATCGCCCAATTTCCATTACACCCTTTCTGGGCAAACTCCTGGAAAAGCTGGCCATCTCTCAGCTTAACCTTCATTCTGATTCTTTTGGCTGTCTCCATGACCACCAGTCTGGCTTCAGAGCTGCCAGAAGCAAGGAAACTGCTCTCTTAAAAATCTGCTCGCCAACCTTGGCTCTAACATTCCCTCTGTCCAAATCCTACTCTATCTCTTTTCTGCCTTGGATACGGTCAACCATACCATCCTGCTCAACCGTCTCCGTGATAACCTGGGTATCACTGATCAGGCCCTGGCCTGGCTGACCTCTTCTCTCTGATCGACCCTCCCAGGTCCAACTTGGGTCCTTTCTATCATCTATCTCCCTCTCTACCTGTCTACCTGTGGTGTTCCCCAGGGGTCTAACCTCTCACCCTGGCTTTCCAACCAATACCTGGCAACTTTCGGCCACTGCATTGCCATTTTCTGCTCAAATTTTCAGTGCTACGCTGACGACACTCAACTCATTTTCAGGCTGCTCTCGGCCACTTCCTCTCCCTCTCCAATCTTCGATTGCTTCTGATATAAAGAATATTTAAAAATTGTTGGGTTATTCCTATTCTTTTTTACAAAACAAAATGAAAACATTTTTGTAATAGTTAATGTCTTGCGTTTATATAGCTTGTTAGTAGTTCCATTGAAATCATCAAATTAGGTAAATTAAATGATTCACTTGTGTAAATTAAAAAGCAAATAAAGTTCAAATGTTCTTAAGTTGTCATATTAGTCCTGGTAGTTTTGCCTTCTATTCATTTAAAGTACATACTTAGTGTTTGGCTTGATAAATATACATTTGTGTTGGGTTTCAATAACTAAATCTTTGTATGCTTCATCCTGAAGATTATTTATTGTTTTGTCCTGGTCTTGAAGTATTCTTATTTTCCTGTAGTAGCTCTTCAGGAGGAATATTATGGATTTAAATCCAAAACCCAGGATATCAAGTATTTCAATTAATTATTGCGATTGACATTCACGTTTTCATAAAGATATATTGAAGGCATTACTAATTGCAAACCTGCCCTTAAATAACATGTTTTTAGATGCCATTTTCATAAATTGCAATATTTCTCAATTAAATAATTTTAAAATGTTTTGTCCTATAAATGAAATAACTATGTTTGATACAATATTTTTGAGATTATTCCTCTTTATTTGGTCTACATTGAAGAGGTCAGTAGCCCTTCTAAATGTAAAATTCAGATGCAGAAATTGACGTATGTGTGTTATATTGATCAAAAGATCTAGAAGAAAATGGTATAAATAGCCACCTATTCTTCTTAATTCAGAATCAGAGTGACTATGTTTAGTGCGTATTCGTTTACATGCTGAAAATGCACATGTTGAACAAGCAAAATAGTCTATATTTACAGCGAGAGTTACGGCAGTGATAAACATTTCAAGTAGAAAGATTCTCACCAGCCACAAAAAGTCATTCACCACCTCAATTCTTCACATGAACACAGTACACCATTTTTTACTCGGCAAGAGTCAATTAAAAGTCAATAGCTATTGCAAAATGTTATCCCTGCTTATAACATTGTGTTACTTATGCGAAATCATCATTGCATCACACTCAACATGTTTTTTGTGATACTGATATTCGAGCAATACAAATTTACAGTGATCTGATATTTTGCGTATTATGCCACCCACGTTAGTAGTATTAGTTCATTTTCTACAATAATTGCACATGTTTTTAATAAGTATAATTTTAATAAATTAGTAAGTATCCACTAAAGTCATACTTTAATGCAGTATCGTAGAACTGATAGTATTTACATTATGCAGAGAAATTTAGAGTGTTATTTTTGAATATGTACTCAATACATGTAGCAAAATGTGGGTAATAAAAGAGCATATTCAGCAATGTTCTCGCAGTGGACCTTAAATCAATTTTATAAAATTGCACAACGGAATAATCATGGAGTATCATTAAAAAGAAAAAATCGATGACAGGTTTACAAAAACACAGCAAGTTCAACATCCTGAACTTGCGCCTAGAAGGATTCGGACCCAGGCAAATCCTTAGGCTGCACCATTGACAGGAGACTGTACTTCCAGAAACACGTAGCCAAGAAGGTCCAAAGAGTAGGTCTGAATCTCTACCTTCAGAAAATCAAAGCCTTCATCCAGCCGCAGGACATCCAGACTGTAGTTCAGGCCCTTGTGGCCTCGCACATCAATGGGGGAAATGCTTTCCTGGCAGGGCTCCCAGCAACTCACTTGGCCATCCCTTAAAGCAGTCCACCACGATGCAGCACGTCTTTTTTTGGGAGCATGGACATTGGACTGAACAAACCCCATCCTACGCGAACTACATTGGCTTCCTCTCCAGACCAGGATACGGTTCAAAAGTACATGCATCATTTACAAAGCAGTCACAAGTGGTACACCAGTGTACTTGGTGGCTAAGCTCCACATATCTGGTGCACACTCTACACGCAAGGCAAATGGGCCAACTGGCTTAAATTACAACTCATCCGCAAAAAATCTTTCTCTTGTCAAGCACCCACCCCGTGCAAGTCGATCCCAGTATCGGCTCAGAATGCTCCCACATTTTTCCAATTACGCAAATCTCTCAAAATATGGCTCTTTCAACAACTCCTGACTAAGGATTAAGTCCAATAGACACACACACTAACACACAGAACTCACAGTACTATGCTACTGTTAAAAGATGCCTGTCCAAACGTTGGCTACCCACTGTACTGTACAGCACTTGGTTGCTCTCAAGCTAGGTCCGATCTGTAAACAATAACAAAAATAAATCCCGATTGTGACCCTTGTAACAGATATCCGTTTTGGCTATAATCAATTGTACAATTTTACAACATTAATTTTCATTAAATATTACTGATTTACAAAAAAAGAAATTCACCATACTGCTTAAGACACATACCCATTTTATTCATCCATTTTGATTCTTTTTGTTGAGGAAGAATACTCATGGAATAGAAATTTACACCTACTCCTCCGTACAGACATTCACTCACTAATCCACCCATATTCATCCACTCATTGAAGCATATTCATACTTGCCACTGCCCATACTCACTCATCCGTCCATCAATAGGATATTGCTGTGCTCATCCATATGCCACCCATCCAACCTCTCATATTCTCAGTATATCATATTCATCCACCCATAAACCATACACGCTGCCACCATCTGTGTACCAACACCATACATGCCAACATGATCCAATCCATCCAGGAGACATTAGCCCAGTCCTGATTTTAACTTTGCATTCTTGGACTTGTAGTCCCGAGTTTCTAATAGGGAAATCCTGTCAAACAAGTACCAGAATAAAAAGGTAGCAGCCAGATCTGGACTGGTGTCTCCCAAATGGATAATGTTTGCATGCACAGAGTCAGTAGGTTTTACTTGATACATTGTCAAGGGTTTTGACCCATGTTGAATTATAGGCGACAACAAAAACTGAATCAATAGACTGGGTAGATGTGGGGATGAGCTGTCGCCGCCCATCATTCTATCCCAGAACAAAGCTAAATCAATAGATTGGGTAGATGTGGGGATTGGTTCTGGGATTCTATCCCAGAACCAACAATACCAAAATCCCATGGGTCAAACCCATCCTGATGACTGCCTCCAAAAAAGGGGGGGGGGGGGGGGCCCAGAACCGAAACCATTTCCAGTTGCCAACTTTTTCTTTCAGATTCCCATTACTCTCCACAGAATTCTGCCCAAATCTCTTCTCTCTCAATGTCCAAAACCAGAAAGATAGCCCACCAGTTGTCAAAAAATGTGCATTATCTGTGCCCCCTTGAGGAGAAGGGGGGGGGGACATATGCCCCGGTACAAGTACAGGGACAGGGTACAATGTTGGCACTGGTGGACACTGGATCCCAAGCTACCCTTCTGTCCAAAAGGGCCTTTGATGAACTAAATGCGGGAGGGGGGCCGAATTACCGCATTCCTGTCACCTCTCTTCCTGGACAACTTCAGAACTCTGACAGGAGGGAAATTCCCGCTGCGCGGACTGCAGATTTGGACATCAAAATTGGGCGACACAAGGTGTAACACCCGGTCATAGTAGTGACTCCAGAGGGCACCCCTTGTTTACTAGGGAATGACCTCCTGAGAAGGTTGTCATCCCTAATAGATTGCGTAAACAAGGTCCTCTGGACCCAGACTAGCCGACCAATAAAATTAAAACAGAGTGTCAACCATGTTAGTTTAAACGGCACCTGCCACATGGTTGAAGAGAAATCTGACCAAGTCGAGTTTCACTTCCAGAACAACCAATTTGCAGATGTGACAGTAATAGCAGTAGGACAACAGACTGGTGATGGGGGGGTCCTCTCTATTTCTGAAAACCAACCTTACTTCCAGTTTAAAGTGGTATTCCACACTGGAAGGAAACACTCAAATTCTTTACCAATTCACAATCAGAAATTCCCAATCCAATATTCCAGAAAGATGTGAAATCAGCTCAGAGCCTGGCTGATGTTCAGCAAATTGGAGAGCAGTTGTTCATCCCTGTTCAGTTAAATGATGGGAAGGACTCTGTTCTCACTCGAGTGTGTGTGAACAACGGTAAGAGCTTCATCAGCGAAGCCATGTTCCGCCAACTCCCAAAAGATCCAGCCATTCCCACATTCAAACTGATAGACAAATGGGAAATGGACCTGGAAGCACCCAATTCCAAACATCTCCTGCCAAGCAGGTGTATGCTCAAAATCTCCATTGGCAATAAGAGCATAGTCCATAATTGTTGGGTCGTGCAAGACGTCACTGCCGCCTTTTACTTAGGCAGTGACATTCTTAATCACTTTGTCATTACTTTGGACCTAATAAACTTCAAAGCTTGGTCCCGATTAGCGGATAATCCCATGGGCTTTGATGATCCAGAAAAAGCACTTAGGTCAGCTCAATTGTTACCTTATGCAGTCGAAATTCAGATTAAAGAGGAAGTCACCATCCCAAAAAGGACCTGACAATTCTCCCTGGAAGCAAAAGTTAAGAGAGGACAAAAATTGAAAAACCCTGATGCTTATATTCATCTAAATGCTTCTCTCCAACAACAAGGGTTAGGGGTAAACCCAACACCATTAGTCAACATAGAACATGACACCATTCCAAAAGAGGTGGATAACAGCGACTTAAAGCGTATTACTCTAGCCGCAGGCACCATTATAGGAATGGCGGTTGATGACCGACATTTCTCCATTGATTTAGGAAATGAACTGTTAGCACCAATCCCCAGGGACTGTTGACAGTGACAGTGATGGCAATACAACACCAGACAGGATCTTTACCCGGCATGGGGGTGGAACTTCCTGGTGTACACTTCTTGCCCTTATGGTAAGGAAGACGTGACTTGTGACTTCAGAAGGGATGAGGTGATTTTCCAGGTCCATGAGGGCTGCCTTTCCCACCTGAAGCCTCCAGCCCAAATCAGCACTCTGACCAGGGATTTCTCCACCCAGCTGGAGGAGGCCGCTGAGATAGCAAAACCAGAAGTCTTTCCAGGCTTCAGGCAGATGGTGGAAGAGAGAGTCAACCTAGCTGATGCCTGTGTGACTCTGGAACAGAAGCAAAAGTTGAAATAGGTTTTCGTGGATTTCCAAGATCTCTTTGCAGTAGACTCATATGACTGTGGTCGCAATGACATCCACACAACAATTCCCATGGATCCTGGCATGACTCCAGTGTTTGTGAAGCAATATCGCTTGCCTCTCGCATCAATGGAGTCCCTTACTGAAATAATTAAGAACCTTGAGTCCCGGGGAATAATCCGTCCAGTACACAGCACCTTCAATAATCCGGTGCTGGCAATATTGATGCCAAACGGCCAGTGGAGACTCTGCACCGACCTTAGGGAGCTCAACAAACGGGTCCATACTTCCCGATGGCCTCTGCACTACATTGACCAAGGGCTGGCCCAGATTCAGGGGTCACAGGTATTCACTGCAATAGATCTGATCAATGGATACTGGACCGTGCCTGTCAGTAGGGAGGACAAATACAAACTGGCTTTTACCTTTGGGGGCCAGCAGTACACATGGACCGGGACTCCCTTCGGAAACCTCAACTCTGGCAATGAATTCAACATTTTCCTACACAAGGCCATGCCCGACCTGGGTGTGAGGGGTACCCTGGCTTATGTAGATGATGTCCTCATCAAAAGTTCATCTGTGGAGGAACACATAGCGGAGATCCGTTAAATTCTGACACAGTTGAGGGCCGCCGGAGCAAAACTTTCCTTTCAGAAAGCACAGTGGTGTAGAACCCGTGTTAATTTCTTGGGGCATAAGATTACTCCTCAGGGTCTCTGTCCCCAAGAAAAGAAAGTGGAAGCACTTCAGAAACTGAAGGATCCCACAACTCTGCGGGAACTAAGGAGCCTCCTTGGACTGACTAATTACAGCAGAAAGTTCATTGAGGGCTACGCAGAGATCACCAGACCCCTGATTCATCTTTTGAAGGGGGGGGTCAAGTGGGAATGGGGTCCAGAACAATCCGAGGCAGTAAGACAACTCAAAAGAAGCCTCTCACAAGCGCCTTGCCTAGCTTACCCTGTCAGAAACAAGGAGTTCTTCCTGGAGACAGGGTTCTCTAATACATGTTTGACGGCAGTATTATACCAAAAGCATGACAAGGTCAATAAAGTAATCTCCTATGCGAGCACAACTTTATCCTCTGGGGAGGAAAAATTCAACGATTGTGAAAAGGCACTCCTGGCAACAGTGTGGGCATTGAAGAATTACCGCCCGTTCATCCAGGGGGAACACATCATAGTGGAGAATCCACACCAGCCTCTGCAATACCTCCAAAGTGACAGAATCCGGGCTGGAAATGTGAGTAATCCCGAATTACTTCCTGTATTCTGTCAATGCAAGGCTTTCCGGTGGAGGTCAGATATGGCCAAAACAAGAAGAGTCCCCTCGCGCAAGGTCTGGCTGACTTGCATCATTGTGCCAGAGAAAACTGTCTTGAGAACGAAAGTCTAAATATCAAGGACAACATGGAGGCATACCTTAATTCCCCCCACAAAGTCTTTGAAGAAGACAAGTGTGAGGGAATGCCCACTGTCTATGTGGATGGATGCTCTTACCATGTTGACAACAACGGGGAAAAAGAACTGGTGGCCGGCATAGGGAATGCATGGGTGAATGAGTCCCCAGAACCCTCCGCTGGGTACAAAATTGGTCCCTGAAGTAGTCAGGTAGCAGAGTTGATGGCTGTGCCTCAAGCCATCCTCACTGCTGTCCAACATCAACTCCACGACTGGTCATAATCACAGACTCGGATTATGTACGGAATGGGTTCGTGGAGCACCTGGTTAATTGGACAACCAGAGGCATGTTATGTGCTAATAACAAACCCCTGAAACATGGGAAGTTAATCCAAAATACTGATGATCTGGTCACATCGAATAGGAAGATCAAGGGTCATTCCAAAGTAGAGGGACCAGACAAAACTGGAAATGACTTAGCTGATCAGCTGGCCAAAACCGGGGCCATCCAAGGGGATCTAATAGAAATAGAGTCCCTGTTGGGGGAAATCCAGGTCACTGCTATCACTAGGTCCCAGACAAATGCTCACAATGATCTTTCAACTGCACAATGGAGTAAGGAGACCCCTGATGCTGATTTAATTACGGCTCAAAAGGGGGATCCAATAATTGGTAAGTTTTACCAACACATTGAGGACCCTAAGAACTTTCCCCTAACGGATACCGATTACCTTGGGAAGGAGGACCTTAGAATGTTGATGAAATGTCCAAAGATGTTCCGAATCCAAGACGGTTTGTTGGTAAGGAAATCCCAAGCTGGCCATGATCAGTGGGTGGTCCCTACCTCATTCCGAAGCCCGATGTTAAGTCACGCCCATGATGCGGCCACCACCGGTCATAGGGGGTTTCATACAACACTTGAGATCTTAAGAGAGGTTGCTTACTGGCCACACATGGGGCAGGACCTCGGCCAATACTTGAAGGGGTGTCTTGTGTGTGCACAATTTCAGCCATCATCCCTCACACACCGTGCGCCTCTCCAAAAGAGGGGGATGACACTGCCATGGTCAGATTTGCAAATCTACTTCGTAGGCCCTGTAATTCGCTCGTCTAGAGGAAACAAGTACATGTTCACCGTCACATGCTTGTTTACCAAGTGGGTGGAATGTCTCCCGGCCCCAAACTGCAAGGCAGAATCAGCAGCTGCCCTGATGATTAACCACATCTTTTCCCGTATTGTCTACCTCAAAGGATTGAGTCAGACAGAGGTAGCCACTTCACTAGTGAAGTGATGACAAAGATGTGGGAGATACTGGGGGTCAAAAGGAAGCTACATATTGCTTACCGGCCAGCTTCTTCTGGGGCAATAGAACGCTACAAACGGACCATTGTGAGCATATTAAAAAAGTTTGTGGCAGATTCTGGGCCAAGTTGGGATATCCGATTACCTCTGGTCCTAATGGCCATCAGATCTACCCCTTCATCTGCAACTAAAACGTCACCATTTGAGCTGATGACTGGACGCAAGATGGTGCTTCCCCAGCATTTGCTCTACAGGACCCAAGAGCAGACGTTGATCAATGCCTCCACAACTCATGAGTATGTGGAGAATTTAAGGAAACACCTTCAACATGCTTTTGCCTATGCTCAGCGGAATCTAGAAAGATCAGCTGATAGCATGAAGACCCATTACGATTTGAAAACTTCCAGGAAAGTATATAATGTGGGAGACCGGGTCTATCTATACAATTTCCAAAGGAACCAGGCCAAACAGCAAAAATGTTTGCCTACATGGAAGGGACCGTTTGAAATTATAGACAAGATCTCCCCAGTAGCTTATAAGATCCGCATCCCCAAAGGTAGTCTGGCGGAAGGGGAAGACAATTGGGTCCATATAAATCAGCTAAAGTGTTGCCATCCCAGGCACACTCTGCAGCAACTAGAGGAATCCTCTGGAATCCCAGAGGGGGGCACTCCAGCTGAGTAATTCAGTTTCATCCTAAAATATTCCACATATAGCCTATAAAATTCTATGATTCTTGAATATGTTCTTGCCTCCTGATTTAAAAAAATGTATATGTGCATGTTTTTGACTATAAAATGTATATGCCGCCCCACTATATCAATAGTGGGGGAGAAATGTCTACGAATAGGTATTCCCGCTTTTGCTTTATCATCCTAGGAAGATGAAACCCGGAGACTGACCACGGAAGACGACCTGGAGACCGGGAGCAAAGATCAGAGGGGCCCGGGGTACCTCCCAATATTCCCATCAGGACCGGCGAGGAGAACCGATCGATCCAACTGAAGGGAGGAAAAGATGCTGAACTGTGCCATCTACAGAAATGGAAGAGGATGATGCGGACATACCAGCGCGTGGATCAAAACATCCTTTGTACCCGACTCCCCCTCAACTCGAAATCAAAGCGCAGTCGGGTGGGGGGGCTTGTCAAAGGTTTTGACCCATGTTGAATTATAGGCGACAACAAAAACTGAATCAATAGACTGGGTAGATGTGGGGATGAGCTGTCGCCGCCCATAATTCTATCCCAGGACAAAACTAAATCAATAGTGGGTAGATGTGGGGATTGAGCTGTCGCCGCCCATCATTCTATCCCAGAACCAGGAGAACCGCGCAGTTTTGCGAACACCAAAATGGTCGCCTAACCTGCCACCCACCAGTGCAAGCATGATGGACCGGAAGCGCCAGGGGTGAAAGGTGGTGCCAAAGGGAAAATAGCAGTGCCTGCTAGATCAAAAGCGCCCTGAAATCACTGCTGTTTCTCTGAACTGCAAGCTCAAAATGTCCATTTCAATTTGTTCAAAATCCGTTTTTAATTGATGTCAACAAGTTGCTAAAGTCAGGGGCATAAGGCCACTCTAAAGAGTCAACCTTCTTGAGGGGGGTTCCACATCACCACTCTACTGTAAGGATGCCCATCAAAACAATGGCAGCAAGGATTAGAGCTGTCAAGCAAAATGCTCCTGTCAAATTCAAGACGACTCATAAAAAAATGGGGGCAGTACCAGCTTTGGACACAAGCCGGCGCTAGCGGTCTAAACTCTGACAGTAGAACTGTACTTCAGGAGTTGCCAGCCTCCTGAGACAGCTGGAAACTTCAAAGCCTTTTTGGTTAATTAAAATTTTAAACACCTGCTATTCCTGAAGACAGGCTGATTCAATTAACATTGCAAGAGGCTGGGAAACCTTCTCACCTCAGAACTACACACAAGAAGCCAGGAGATCACATGGACATGCTAACCAAATGCAGAGTGGCCCCCTGGCCTGCTGACCTCAGCCGACACAATAGACTCTTGCAATTGAATGGGGTATGTTAATTTGGGTGTGGACTGTAAACAGAGCTCTGCCTGGCAGAAGAGACATGTGATCCCTGACTCCCAAGTTTCTGGGGGCGGACCCAAACACTGAAGTGAATTGAAGGCAAATATGTTTTATAAAAACACTGATAACTAATTGTAACCAGATGACAGGAATGTACAATTTGGAGATCCTTAAAATGGAATTGTACCTACAATTTGAGTCCAAACTCAATTCCGTACGATGTTCTGAGGCAAAACCCCATGAATTATGGAGATTGCAGACACGAGGTTCACGCTAGAAAAATGAACATTTACTGGAATATGGGTAGAAAGGCGGTGTACATGTGTGCCATTTTTGGTAAACGTCCGATATTGGTAAATCAACTAAAAAACGAAAATAAGTTGTCATTTTTGAATGCAAGCCCCCAGGAAGATCAGAGTCGGGCCAGAATGTACCTTAAGTAATCTGTAATATGTACATGTAATGTCAAACAACTGTGTATCTGGGAAATGTGTAGTTATGAAGAATTATTTCTAAGGTAAAAGCAAAGGGGCGTTTCTTCAATAGATCGTAAATGGCTGACATCACTCTGACACACTATCCTTTCTCAAATCAGGGACCAAAGAATCCTTTGGCCTATCAAATCTTGAGAGGGTTGGGCATGCAGAATTAGCCGACCCACCCATTTTCAAAACGCATAAAAAGAGCCACTGGAAGCCAGACGGGAACTTTTTTTTTCCACTTTCTGCGGAGCATTTTGACAGACAACTTCACATCCAGACTTCAGATCAGAGACTCCAGACTCCAGAAAGACTACAGAACTTTGAACCAAGAAGGCCTAATGCAAGCTAAATTATTCCCAGCTGGCCTTACATGTTTGCCAACTGATTACCCCAGATCTCCAAGGGGCACCTCAGAATAAAACCGCCGGGCTGTGTGGTTTGCTGCTTGCTAAGAATCCAGTGTATCCAGAACAGAACCAGAGACCCAGAAAGCAGTGCTGAATCCCGAACCACAGACCAGACCGCTGTGAGCAGAACCGGTGCCTGACAGACCCAGAGAGCAGAGCTGACCCAGATCGCTGTGACTTCAGAACCACCCGCCAGAAGTCCAGTCCAACCTGTTGACCAGATCTGTAACGAGGCCCAGTCCTTCCAAAATTATGAGTGAGTAGCCTGAGGCCTGTGCAAAACTAATCTCTTAGTTTAAAATTATCTAATTCAAACTATTTTAACCTATTAGAACTGCATCATCAGAAATCGTGTCCATCCTGTTGATTCAAAACCTTCCAAAGCGCATCTGTCATTCTGAAACTGTAATTTCAATTCTGAAAATCTACCTCCACTAAATCGTCCATATCTCTTGAACAGTTGGTGCTAGAAGTGAGTTTTAACTGTCATTTTAAAGCTAAGATTCTAAGCTCCTTATAGTTTTTCCGTAATCGCGCTCGACGCACTCGGAAAAATTGCTGCGATTTGCGAATTGGCTCAATTTCTTCACTTGTCAAAATAGCAGCTGCTTGCTTTCCTTTGCTGAAATTCGTTGCAACCTGATAATCATTCATAGAGCATTGCTAAAGTGATCCTGAACTAATTTAAAGTAGCTATCACTCACCCTGAACCTCTAGAGGGAATTAAAATGATTTTTATCATATTTTCCCCTTCTTTGCATACCACCTTTAAAATACTTTGCCTGTGTTTAAAATCATCCCTGTTGATCCAAGCTTGCTAGGGGGGAACTGGAACTTTGTATTGCATTTGTGTGTATTCCTAAGAATTGTGTGCGTTACTTTCATCTCCTTACATTGCATAGGGGGCGAGTGAATTGTCAAAGAAAAAGTGATCACATTATCTTTTGCTGAAATCATATCAAGTTTATTTCTGTACTGCTTTTTTATTCATCTTTGCATCTCCCTGAAACCATAAGACATTCTCTGATACCTTATTCTCCTGTTCCTGGTCATAAGTCACCAGAACTGTGCTATTGTAGGATTACCTATTGCTGATTACTGCTCATATTCACAAGTGTGATATTATTAATTTATTATATTATATTGTTTAGTTCTCAAATAAACCTTTTCAATTTCCAAAACAAACTTACTTCTTGGCTCAGTGGGGTCAGGGGGATTCTAAGAGAGGGGTGTTGTATAAGGATTGTCATCCAGAGTACACGAACTGGACATAAAAATATATAAATAAGGGCTTCCCTTGAGCAATCCCAGACAAGGCACTGACTTAGTGGGACTGCTTGATTGGAGCCTTTAATAACATAAAATAGATTTATTTGCAAAAATAAGGATTACTTTCTGGGATAACGAAGTACAGTCATGTACGGTTGTCCCTGCATGTGCAATTACAGTATGGCCAATAATGCCCTCTGTATCCAGGAACATAATGTACAGTAAATGTCCATTAAGGATTAAGCAGTTGTTGCTGTACATAAACAATGGCTACCTGTCAAATCAAGGAGTTTTACATTTCAACTCAAAGCAGACATATTCGTATTCTAAACTTACTGGAGTAGATATACGTTTTAAAGTCAAAATAAATGAATAAGTAAAATCAGGGTCATATACCAAAGAAGTCTCTTTTCACATGATTGTGACAGGTCAATGGAAATGTTAACTAGTTTCCAATCCACTGCAAGACTCAAGGGACTCCATATCACCTGGGACACCATTGTCGAGTGAAGACGTTATTAGAGCTGTCCGCTCCATGAAAGTCTCTTCTAAACAGGTCTCCTCTTGCTCATCCAGGGCCATCAAGGATAACAGTGGCTCTCTTGCCCCTGCTCTCACCAATTTCTGCAATCAATCTTTTCCCACTGGATCTTTCCCCTCCCCACTCAAGCCCCCGCTTGTGCGCACATGCCTGAAAAAAACATCCTCTGACCCTAACTGCCCTTCCAACTATCACCCTCTCTCTATCGCCCCCTTCCTGGGGAAGCTACTTGAGAAGCTGGCCTTGCCCCAACTTAACTCTCACACTGAACTGGTCGGTGGCCTCCACGACCATCAATCTGGATTCCGAGCATCCAGAGGCACGGAAACTGCTCTTCTAAACACCTGTGAAGAACTGCTCACATCTCTGGACTCCAACGCCCCAGCTGTCCTTATCCTTCTCGATCTCTCCTCCGCATTTCACACAGATAACCAATCCATCCTTGTACAAAGGCTCCATGATACGCTTGGTATCTCGGAACGGGCACTGGATTGGCTGTCCTCCTTCCTCACTAACCTCTCCTCCCAAGTCATCCTAGACCCCTTCTCCTCTCCTACTTCCATCTCCAACTGTGGGGTTCCCCAGGGCGCTATACTCTCCCCCTGGCTCTTCAAAATCTACCTTGCACGCCTCATCTCCTCCAACTTCCAGTGTTATGCAGAGGACATACAGCTCTTCTTCAGACTTCCTGCTGACCCTCTTGCACCATCCATCATCCCTGACTGCCTATCTGCCATCCAGTCCTGGTGCGCCTCCAATGATCTTTGCCTCAACGCCTGTAAAACTGAGATCCTCCCCATTGGGACCCCTGCTCCCTCCTTCTTCCCTTCTCTCTGGCCTTCCTACTTGGGCACTCCCCCTGCACCTTCAACCGAAGCCAGAAACCCTGGTGTCATCTTCGACTCCTCTCTTTCCTTCCACCCTCACACTCAAGACATTTCCAAGAAGTCCAACTATCAGCTCTTCCTTCTCAAAGTAATTCCTTTTCTCAGTTAACGTGAGTGGCTGAATGTGACAAACCCTGGTTCTCTCTAGACCCGACTACTGTAACAGCGTTCTCCTGAATCCTCCTTCCACTCTGCGACCCCTGCAGCTTATCCAGAATAGGGCCGCAAGACATATCCTTGGCCTTAAACCCAGTGACATCCTCTCTCCTGCACTAAAAAGTCATTGCTGTCTCCCGGTTGCTGCATGCATTAAATTCAAATCTTCCACAGATTAAATTCAAATCCCACTGCATCATCCACAAGGCTGTCTGGGCCCCGGGACCAAACTACCTTCAGCGCTATCTAAATACTCTCCCTCTAGACCACTTCGCTCCTATGGCACCAACTCTTTGTGTGTTAAAAGCTTTGCTAAACAGAGGGCAGAGGGTCAATCACTCTTCCTTTGTGGGCTCCCTCCTTTGGAACAGCCTCCCCCTCCCCATGCGCAGGATCTTCTCAAATTCTGGAAGCTCCTTAATACCTTCCTCTTTTCCTCCTCCTTCCTTCCCTCCTCTGCTAATCTCATTTGCAAAATCGGTATCCTTGGCCCTTATACATCTTCGGGCCTTGACCTCCCACACCAATTCTTCCCAGCTCCTGTCTTTTCATAGCACTTGTATCTGCACTCCCTCCGCCCTAAAGACTTGCACTTACACCTCCCGCTGCCCAAAGCACGTAGCACTCAACATTCCTAGCACTTCGTCCATGGCTCTCCCACGGGCTAGGACTCCCCCAGCACTTACCCCTCTTCTGCACTTGCACGTTCTGAATATTTGCAAGGCATAGGTGGTTTGTCCCGCTCCCTCTTTTCCCTTCTGCTCTTAAATATTGTGTTTTAATGTATTTTCCCCTCTCTCCCTCCCGACCCTGTGGGCACTTTGAATCAGTATATTCTTATTGTATAAGAGCCTACCAAGCAAACAATAAATAAATTCTGAAAAAATACAAGGCATACAAAATGCAGCAGCCAGACTCCTCCTCAAACTACCCCGAAGAGAACACATCACACCGACACTCAAAATACTACAATGGCTACCAATAAAACTAATAAAATTCAAATCAATGTTCATCGCGCACAGAGCAATACACAACCAAGGCGCAGAATTTCTGAGAGATAAACTACGCCTACACCAGCCAACAGGAACGCTCAGATCGAGCAACGACATCCGCCTGGAACCGAAACCCTACAACAGAAGAAAACTCGGAGGATCCTCTTTTTCTCACCAGGCACCAACAACATGGAATGACTTACTGAGGGATATACGCAACACAAGAAACCACCTACTATTCAGGAAACTGCTCAAATCCAGTCTCTCCACTGCGTAACTAGAAGAACCCCCACAAGAATACACACACTGACAAAACAATGATGAATGAAGACACTGATCCCGGTTCCCACCAAACAATCGAATATAAACAGAATCTAAGGAACGCACTCCACGACATGACATACGACACACAGAGATACCCACAAGAGGAGGACACTGAAGAATGAATACAGAGACAGACCAAGACTGAAGCACTTAGATGACCCATCCATAGCGCCCTGGCCCTGTACCACACCTGAAGCTACAGCAGACCATTTCACATAGATAGTAGGGAAAGGGGCCACCCTACCCCTGTTCCGATACCTAAGGGGGAGAATAGACACACCAATCACATTATACATAGTTCATTAGAACACAACAGGGAGTGCGCCGGGCTAACACCCACAACAGTCAGACGGTCAAGAAAGGATAGTAGCAACTAATCCCACCGGTAGTAATATAATTTAAACCGAACAAGATTTGCCAGAACCAGGATTCTCACCCCACCAACCCCACCTTTAAATCTCTGCATACCAAACTCCCTCGAAAATTCACACAACCTACTCCCGCCCAGCAAACCGCATGCACTTCACTGCATCGACAACAAACTAATCACACATGAACAGCACCAACGGCACAAGTGTTCTCGCCCTGGTCCAATACTTACACCAAAGCGCAGCACACAGTGTATACTGAGCTGAAGCTGCCAACAGCACACCACCTCCCTCACTCTCCTACTCCTGACTAAATCACCCCCCGCCCGCCTTCTAGTGCATTCTGGGAGTTTGTAGTGATGTAGCTTGAAGGTTGTGGTTCCCTTTGCATTCTGTTGTGTTTCTCTAGGGAGGGAGAAGTGTAGTGATGTAGGTTGGAGTGTTGTAATGTCGAGGGTCGGTGTGGCATGAGAGGGACTGAGTGTTCTGTGGGAGACGGTTGGTTTGTTAGAGTTAGAGCAGTTGTGTGGGTTTGGGGCAAGCCCGGTGCTCCTCCTCTGTACTTTGTCTTGTGGACCCTACCATCCCTGTGTGTGTACTATGGCTGAGAAGTGCTGGGTCAGGACATTAAAGCACGTTAAACTTACCTCGGTTCCCGACTTCTCTTTACCACAGACCTGATGACCAGAAACACTAAAAATGAAGCAATTAGACTTAAATTCCAGATTACAATGCTTTGAAAAAGAAATCGGGCGTGCCCCGTGATTTGATAGAATATTATTCAGTTGTATAACTAGAGCGCCTGATAGCTAGCCTCCCAACTATCAGCAAGCTGTTCAGCAGGACGTGCACATTATCGCTTCAGGGAAAGAAGCCACTTCGCCCTCGCTGAATGCACTGCATTGAAATCTGGACTACATATGACAACTATGTGAACACAAGTCAACTACAGTTTAAGTAACTCGCCTGGACTTGAGTTCCCCTTTTTCCCGGGTTAGTGTAACAGCTCTTCCCTTCAGAGAAACGGACCCTAGTAACGCTCCTCCACGTCACGTGACGATGGGTCAAGTGCGACTTTGTTCCACGCTTACGCGCGCGCCTCCAGCCTTCGGGACCTCGTGACTCCACGAGCGGGAAAGCAGGCTCTCAGCACGCGTGGTAGATGAGCACAGAAGAACACTGGCATTTATTTAGAGAGATTTAGAACAACGGCGGGCAAAGAATGTGATGCAGGCAGTTTCCCGGGCAATTTGCGGTAAACCAGTGTACATTTTAGGACTTAAGGCACGGAGGGCGTGGGGATAACGGTATTTGCTGATCTGGCCTATGTAGCAGATTGACAGACGGCCTGAGCTGCGGGACAGATTTTAAAATGAATCATGCGCAGAGGGAGAGGTTTGAACGTGTGTCTTGTAGGGAGAGTGGGGTGGGCTCATCCTTTACGAGGCAGAGTGAGGTTATTTGGGGATTTGTCAGTATGGGGCAGAGGTTTTATTTCTCCTGTGCTGAGGGATGGGTTTTAGCAGTGGTGGACTGGCCTACAGTGATGATGTCTTGGTACCCTGGTATTATGCTTCGACCCACTCTGCCAGTAACAAAACCCCTTTCCATCCTAATCTCCTCACCCCTGCCCCTTATTTACTTATTTATAACATGCTTAATAGCCAGAGGTTTCTAAGGGCGGACCCAGGGATTGACTCTGTGTTGCTCTGTGTCGTCTTGCTTCCAAGGCGAGCTTATTGCCCCTCCGCTATCCTCATGAGATTCTTGTCGAATCACCTGTGTTTGCATGGATAGGAGGTCAGTTTGTGACTCACTCTACCCCAGCTCTTACAGTATTCCCGATACAATGACCTGCCAGGAATTCTTTTGATTTCACTGTAGGCCATTATGCCATTACACAGTGACTTTGTCTTTTGGGTGAGCTAACTACTATCCATGCTGAACTCTTGCTCACCTTCCTGTTCTCCCCTTTTGCCACCTATATGCTTCCGTCTTTTCTGCGTTCAATGTTTCTCTCCACTTCAGCAGCTTAGCAAAGTTCTCTGCCTTTTTCATTACTGCTGCACTCTCTGATACTTTGATCCCTCGCTGCTTACTGTAACTTGCCCCTGCCTCTCAGCTCACAGGCCAGTTGCCAGTATCCCTGTTGCTATGCATTTATCTCTCTTTTTTTGTATGTCTTTCTTGAACGTCTCACCATCTTGGAAATCGGCGTCTATGTTTATTGTGATATGGGAAAAACCTGCATCAACGCGATACAGAGAGAAGACAGCAAGACATTTAGAGAGAGAGAGAGAGAGAGACAGACAGAACCTGGGGCAGGAGTTGGGGTGGTAAACAGATGCACAGGTGAAGGGGAGAGTAAAATGGATTAATAGGCATGCAGCGAGAGACATAGATGAATAGAAAGTGTGTGGAAACAGGCAGAAGTCTGTTGGAAAAGAGAAAGTGAAACAAATGTACATGTCTGTTGCAGGTTCAGCTGGTTGAGGTGAACGCTTAAAAGAGAAGTTAACTCCATGTTTGACTCGGCCAGTTGCAACTGCATCAGACATGGGCATTTGTTGCGCACTCTCTTCTCCAACAGACTTCCGCCAAAGTCAGTGGCATGCTGGAAGTCATGTACCTTGCCATAGCTGTGTCTTCTCGTCGGGCGTGGGATCCTTTCGTCTTGGTGTTTGTAATGGGATACAGGAGCTCCAGAGACTGGTGCAGCAGTTAAGGCCAGAACAAAATGGTGCACACTTGTATCAGGGCTGGCTGCCTGGGCTTGGGACTCCAACTTCTTCTCATGACCCCTTGTGAGGTTTCCAAGCCTCGCAAGGGGAAGTTGCTGTTTCGTCACTTCCTGAAGCTGTGGCTGACAGAAGTGCAAGCCGCAGCGTGGTGCAAACTGCAACTTCCTATCACGGCCCTAGAGGTTGCAAGATGAAGTTGCAGTTTGCGCGACGCTGTGGCTGGCACTTCTGTTAGTCACAGCTGTCTCTCGAGGAAGTTGGGGATGTTTGATCGTGGCGGCGAGCGGCAGGATAATGACACGCCGCAGCATGGTGGGAACGGGAGCCCTGGCTGAGCCGCACCATTTGGTGACTACCCTGACTCGGCCCCGGCAGCCCAAGCCAACTTAAAGCCCTGCTCCCTTACCCCTCATGACTTAGAAGCAACGCATTTGTTAGAAATCTTACAATATGATTTTCCTCAATCTGAACACGTTTTATTTACTTTTTTGTTAGGTTTAACTACTTTTGAATGCCTAGATAGTGACAAAAGTGCTTTAAAATGCACTATTTGGACCTATTTTTACAAACTTTATTGGCCAGAGAACCCACAATCTCTGCGTAGTGGTGCAATCTGATGCTACTGTAAGGGTGTCCCTAAAAACGCTCACACCAGAATAAATACAACCCGCTAGGGAAATAAGGCCAAAGGCGATCTTGTAATGATAACAAGTTTAATCTTACAAATGAGGATGGCAGCAAAGGACCCTGCTACCTGAACGTTTTTCTCCTGCCCCTTTTCCCGTTCCTTCCTACAAAGTGGTTTCGGCGGGAGTTTATATAGGTCCAGCTTGTCATGGTGATTTCACTTTTACAACACACACCCGCACAACTGATTGGATAGACCCAAAATAATTCTACTGCTGCCCATAAGGGGATTTGGATTATGACTTCAGCCCAATCTGTCCTCCTTCCATAATAGGGCTACTTCAAGGTCTTCTTTTTTCGTTGTCACCGTTTTTTTCAGGGCATTCTGTTCTACTTTTTGCTAGCTATGCAAAAACACATTGCCACTTGTGCTGTTCTCCATTTTGATAACTGTGCAAAAACACATTGCAGGTCATGCTGTTCCTCATTTTGCTACCTATGCAAAAACACATTGCAGCTCTACTGACTTTTACTAACCGTGAGACCAAGTCCAAGGAAAGCTCCTAAAACCTTTTTATCCATGTACAAACATATTTCATCCATTCTATCCACATTCCACTCGTCCTGCTCATGTTATCCGGGTCTGAGGTTTTCTCCCCAACACCGGAAAGCCCTATTTAGACACATGTTTTACCAACTCCCCATTGCCCTGTGATCAATGGACCCTTCACGGTCAGTGGGGATATGGTGAATCAGTTCGTGCTTCGGCCATAGTTATGTTATGTTATTTTGCATTTGGATAGCGCCTTATGTACCATTGGTATGAACTCAAGGCGCTGGTAGGTTGAACGCCCTCAGGAACCGCAGCTCAAGTCAGTTGAGAGAGAGAGGGAGACGTAAAGTGCATGGGCGCACTGGGTATGTGTGCAGCTGGTGTGGTTGTTGCATGATAGCTGCTTCTTAGCGGTAGGTGTGGTGCTGAGGGGATCAGTTGAATGTGTTCAGTCTGGAGGGTGGACATCCATATTGAGTTTTGGCTGCGTTAGGCCTGAGGAGATGCCTAAGCTAGCCGGTGCGTGCTAGCTTGCTGTGATTTATTAGGATGATGGAAAGTTTGATGAGTCATGTTAGTATGAGAACAGCTTTACCGAATGTCTCATAGTACTGGTGTGTTCTAGTTGAATGGTGGTGTATAGGAGAGAGTAAGCGTAGTAGAGTGATATTGTGGTAATCAGTAAAGTGTATGCGACCAGGCACACTCAATGATGTTGTGAATACCTTCTAGCTTAAACTCTAATACAGGGGCGCTATTAGGCATATTCATTGATGTTGGGAATACCATCTTAATTCAACTCTAATACAGTGACGCTTTTAGGGTATATTCTAAGTTCAACTTTAGCACAGTGACGCTATTGGGGCACGCTCAATGATGTTGGGAATACCGTCTAGATTCAACGTTAGCACAGTGATGCCATCAGGGCATGCTTTCTAAGTTCAACTTTAATACAGAGACACTATTAGGGCACACTCAGTGATGATGTTGGGAATATCCTCTAAATTCAACATTAACACAGTGATGTTTTAGGCACGCTTTCTTTATTCAACTTTAACACAATGACGCTATAGTGTATACTCAATGATGTTGGGAATACCGTCTAGATTCAGCATTAGCACAGTGATGCTATTAGGGCACACTTTCTAGATTCAACTTTAACAGAGTGACGCTATAAGGGGACATTTTCTAAATTCAACTTTAACACAGTGACGCTATAAGGGCACATTTTCTAAGTTCAAATTTAACACAGTGACGCTATTAGGGCACACTCAGTGATGTTGGCAATACCGTCTAGATTCATAATTAGCACAGTGATGCTATTAGGGCATACTCAATGATTTTGGGAATACCTTCCCGATTCAGCATTAGCACAGTGACGCTATTAGGGCACACTTTCTAGATTTAACTTTAACACAGTAACGCTATAAGGGGACATTTTCTACATTCAACTTTTATCATAGTGACGCTATTACGGCACACTCAGTGATGTTGGGAATACCTTCTCGATTCAACTTTAACACAGTGACGCTATAAGGGGAAACTTTCTAAATTCAACTTTAACACAGTGACGCTATTAGGGCACACTTTCTAAATTCAACTTTAACATAGTGACGCTATTAGGGCACACTCGGTGATGTTGACAATACCTTCTTGAATCAATATTAGCACAGTGATGCTATAAGGGCACATTTTCTAAATTCAACTTTAACACAGTGACGCTATTAGGGCACACTTTCTAAGTTCTAATTTAACATAGTGACGCTATTAGAGCACACTCAGTGATGTTGGCAATACCTTCTCGAATCAACATTAGCACAGTGATGCTATAAGGGCACATTTTCTAAATTCAACTTTAAATGCCTCTCATGTCCTATCTATATCTGACATTACAAATCTTTCCAACTAATAGTTAATTGCACCTATATGTCTTACTGTAGACCATAACTACCTTCTTCAGTGCTTGTCTATGTCTATGTGTATGTGATTATGCTTGCAGAAGAGAACCCTCCTAGTGCCCCTCCTCCCCCATGTCTGTTATAGTGCCTTGTAGAAGTCTCCCCTAACTTTAAAGCACTTGGGGGTTCAGGAGGACCCTGGTCCCTTCCCAACAAAACTTTAAAATGTATTTCTAGCGCCCCATTTTTTTCAGTCCACCCCTTGGTTTTGGCATTTGTCCTGTACAAAGGGGAAGATTTTCCTCCCATGTACAGGGAGTATATCTCCTATGCAGAGGATAGATATCCTCAAGGCCCGTGACGAGTAGAAGATTGGCTGTAAACCAGGTTTTAATTTGCCCTTGTGGGTGGGACAAGACTGATATGCAAATAGATATTTCTCCTCTGCAAAATGCACAGTGAGCTTAAACGTAGTTGTAGAGCCTCCTGAGTGGGAACCTACCCATAGAACTGGTTATTTGACTGTGTGTGGTCTCTATAGAGGGGCTCGCAGACCTTTGTATTCATGTTCGGAGACTTGGGGTTTCACCCTAAGTTATTAAGGTTAATTCAGGCATTAGATCCTTGCTCACTGTGCTTAGAGAGGCACAGCTTTACCTCACTGATGAGGCCCAACGAGGTCAAAACACGTGTCTGGGGTTGCTGTTTGTACTCCTTGTTCAGGGGAGAATTGCCTAACATGTCGGTGCTGGGCTGCCCTTCTGGCTAGGACCAGACTGATATGCAAATGGATATATCTCCTCTGTGAAAAGTACAGTGTGCTTAAACATGGCTGTAGACCTTCCTGAATGGGAACCTACCCATAGAACAGATTATTTGACTGTGTTTGTTTTCAGTGAAGGGGCTCCCAGACCTTTGTATAAATGTTTAGGGTTTTACCCTTAGTTACCCAGGGTAATCCAGACATGGACCCCTTGCTCACTGTACTTAGAGAGGAACAGCTTCACCTTACTGAAGAGTACCAACAAGGCCGAAACACATGTCTGAGGTTGCTGTTGGTACTCTCTTTCAGAGTAGAATTGCCTAGCATGTTGGTGCTGGACCGCCCTTGTGAATGGAGCCAGACTGATATGCAAATGGGTATTTCTCGTCTGAAAGGTTTAGTGAGCTTAAACGTGGTTGTCGAACCTCTTGAGTGGGAACCTACTCATAGAACAGGTTGTTTGGCTATGTTTCTTCTCACTAGAGGGTGGGTTGAGTCAGAAATGTGAGACAGACACAAAGGTAACGTTTTCTCAAAGTTTGCCATTTATTAAATCAAAAAGGGTGGAATACGTGCCTATCTTTCCCTATCCTAACAATGAGGTCCCTACCTAGCAAACTAAAACTAAAGAAAAATTACCTACTGTCCAAAAATGTCTCTGGCCCTCACACTAATACACACAACAAAATTATACAAGGAATGTATAGCTAATTTAAGTTCAACAAGACCATTTATCAATTCAAACTTAAAGGTTTTTGAAAGTACTCCTTGGTGAGATCTCTACCTTCGCTGCCCCAGGAGGAGCCAAACGGGACTAAATAAACCCACGGATGGATGAAATTTGATGAGCAAGAGGAGATCTGCGACCTATCAAAAAAATGGAAAAAATCCAGGGCGCCAGCGCCGGACGGCATTACCAACTTAGACTTGAAGACATACCCGGAAGAATGGTCAAAAGTCATAAGATCCGTCTTCATTAAATGTGCAGATTCACAATCTTTTCCACCCTCATGGTCATCAGCCATCGTGGTTCCGATCGACAAGAAAGGCGATAACACTGATCCCTCTAACCACCGCCCAATTGCACTGTTGGACCTGATCGGGAAAGTCTACGGATCACTGTTGTTGAAAAAAATTCCAAAAATGCCTGACTCAAGCTCCATGGAGCGACAACTTCCAAACGGGATTTTAAAAGACCTTAGGAACAGCTGTAAACATCTTTCTCCTTGCTATTCTAAAAAGTAAGGTGATGGAGGGTGGCCCAAGACTGTTCACTGCATTCATTGACCTTTCTCAGTCTTTCGACAGGGTCGATCGAGCTAGGCCCTGGGAAAAGCTGGAAGCCTGGGAGTGTCCAAATGACATCCTTGAACCCATCAAAGCCTTGCATACGGATACTAACATAAAAGTATGTCTGAATCAGCAAGGAAGTCTATCAGCACCCGTTGCGACCCAGAGAGGAGTGAAGCAGGGGTGCCCTCTGGCGCCGGCCCTTTTTGTGGCCTACATGGGGGACTACCAATATACAGAGGAGGCTATTAGATCTTTTCTGCCAAAACTAGCCCAAGTAAAAATCAGCAGACTACTATACGCTGATGATCTAATATTATTAGATCAGACCCCTATCGGCCTGCAGCGCCAATTGGCCAACCTACATAAATTTACATTTGAAAATAACCTAGAAACAAACATTGAAAAGCTGGAAAAATTAAACTGGTCTCTGAACAACCTGGACGTTGACTAAGTCAAAAAGTTTAAATACCTGGGCGTGGTTCTGGACAGCTTCAAAAAAGAAATTGCCATGCAAGAAGCCCTCCATTTGAAAATCAGGAACTTGGTGACATAAGGAAAGGCGATAGACAGGAAATTTGGTCGCTTTTCCACTATCCCAGTCTTAAACTTCTACAAGTCGAAGGTTGTCCCAACAGTGACCTATGGTACGGAGGCCATACCTTATCTACCCAAAACAATATGGCCAAAATTGGAGACCTACATTTGGATAACGGTGTTGGGGCTGCCTACCTCAATCTCAGCCTCTTTGATCAGGCGCAAATTGAGTCTGCTATAATTACAGGGCACCTTAGATTGCAATACACTGATGCTCTACAGGAAATGCGTCATTCCAAACAGTACTTTCCTTCACGGTTTGGTTACCAGAGAAGCACGCAAATCAAACTGTAAAATGCTAAAATCATGGAGAGACGATAACCTAGCGCTACTAAGAACTGTTGAGTGTTCAGAAGAAGACTTGATGAATAACCCAACAAGAGTCCTAAAAAAATAAAGGAATTGGACTGGATACTTACTTTATCTGTGACAAGTAGAAGTAAACTTACATCTCATCTCACTCCAATAACGAACAAATTGAATGTGCTACAGGGTTACATTAAAAAGTTCCCTAGTCGACTAGCGCAAAACGCTATAATGAGAGCTAGATGGAACCTTCTTGACACTAATGAAATACGTCAAATCAGAGGACTCTCAACGGCCAACTCCTGCAGAATTTTCAGCAACGAGAAGGAGACAATTCGCCATCTACTACTGTCCTGTCCTGGCACTGAGGGCATCCGGTCCCAGTACATGAACATTTTTCTCATTCATCCGTCACCGGCAGAGGAAGAAACCTGTTGGTCAAGGATGATCAGCGGGGATAGAGCCTCTTGGCAAGTAGCTACTTTAAAATTTTTACAGATATAAGGGTAAAATTGGAAACTAAACCTACTACACTAGGCGGCCGCCTATGATTTGCCAGTTTCTTTGGACATATCAACAGATATGAACTACTGCAGTGAATCAACAAACTACTAAAGATGCTGAAGATGTAAAAAAATCAATTTAATGATTAAGTTCAACAATAAAACATTTTTTTTAAAAGTACTCCTTGTGACCAGGGTTGGGCCCCCTTCCCTTGGATCGATTCAGGAATATTTTGAGCAAAGTTCTGGTTCAACAAAGTTCCACTCAAGGTAACACAAAAAGGCTCTTCCATTCGCTGTGTCCTTCCCCTTGACACAGCAAATAACTATTCCACAATGTTTGTTCACCATTCTTGCAAAGATAAATGTCTGTCTTTATTAACACTAGTTCCAAAACCAAAGCAATTGTTCTTTTCAAAAGTAAATTCAACAGTTATTGGCATATCACACCTTCTTCAAATGAACTACTTTTGACAGGATAGCACAACAACTTCACTTGGTGATGCCACAACTTGTCAACAAAAGATAAGGTTTATAAGTTCTGTGATTCAACAAAGGTCTTTCCAACACGCCTTTTTGAAACAGACATACTTCTTCAAACCATAGTTTTCCTTCCTGGTATACTCATCTGCCAGGACTAACTACTATGATCCATTTCCTGGTACACTTGCCTGCCAGGAAGAAAATCCCTACAGCTACAATCAAAGTTGGCTGCAATGTTCCAAGATTCTCCACACCAATGTCTCTTGGAAGGAGGGCTGCACAATAACTGCTTTTGCTTAAAGTCTCTTGGACTTGGTAATGTGTGTTCCAGTTTCCCCCAAACTGAGAACTTGACATAGAAGAATTATTCTTAAAGTGTCTCATAACTATTTTGTGACAGCCTCTTGACTGTTGGCAGTTTGGGTTACACGTTTCCCCCAGTTGATATCTCAAAAAGGGAGAGTTTTGCCCTTGTTGCCTCTATAGTTTCACAGTTGCTGGCTGTTGGCATTGCTGGATATAAGCTTTCCCCAATGTATATCTCCTAAAAGGGGATTTATGCCTTTGCTGTTTTATTGTGTTTCTCTTCCAGCCTCACAGCTGTTGGTAATGCTGGTTATCTGCTTTCACCAACTGTGCCCTCTGCTCGGTTTCATTATGTTCAAAATTGTAAGGTTTTTGCTTTGTATCTTTAACTGTTTGGTATTGAAAATAGTCATATTTCTGCTTTGTATCATTAACTCTTAGGTATTCAAAATTGTCAGGTTTTAACAGTTTCTCATGCAGAGCACCCTAAGGTCAGCGTTCTCGTTTTGCCAACTCACACGCTCTCTTCGGCAGTTCCTTCTTGCAGCGGACCTCTGGTGACCCGCCCGCTTTCTCTCCTGCTTGTGCGTATCTTCTGTGAGTCACGCTTCGGTCTCCTGGAGCTCTGACAGCTCCATTGATCTTCTCTCTCACCGACACAGCGTATGCTGAAATGGGAGCACGTCAGCTGGACTTCTTCTTGACACGCTGCTCCCAGCTGCGCGCACTTTGCACTTAAGCTCGCCTTCATCTTTTGTGAGGGCTGCCACTGGCGTTTTTCTCTCTGTGGCTGCTCCTGCTCCTCGGACAGACTAGGCTCCAACATTTACGCATTCTGCTCTGCATTCAACATCTCCTTCACCTCCTTTTCCTTTTTGCAGCTGTGCCTCATCTTGGGATTTAAATGTCCCACTCGGGTGCCTTCGTCTGTAACTACTAGACTGCACTTTTAAATAAGTAACATTCTGATTCTTCACTGCCCCTGAGACCTTCTTCCTCGTCCCAGTACCATAAGCATTATAGACACTGAAGTCCATAGGAGATTATGTCACATTAGTTTGTTCTACTTGACAATAAGCCATCAATATTTTAGGAAGTATAGAGGAATCATGAGATGAGGAGATCACCAATTTCCCCTGGTATGAGTGCCCTCCCATGTGATCTTCCAAAATAATACAACCCCCAGGGTCAGGATCAGGTAGCAACTGCCTTTCCCGTGACACATGAGAGGAGGCCAATACCGGGGTCCTAGTGATGATCTCACTAGATTCATTAGATACCTTTCCCCTAATGTCACTGGTTTTCACAGCCTCTATTGGAAATCTAGAAAGGAAATTTACATTACCTT
The DNA here is from genome assembly GCF_040938575.1 of Ambystoma mexicanum. Lineage (NCBI taxonomy): Eukaryota > Metazoa > Chordata > Amphibia > Caudata > Ambystomatidae > Ambystoma > Ambystoma mexicanum. The sequence continues at coordinate 175,628,291 of NC_090921.1, read as the reverse complement.
GCTCTTTCCATTTCCGATGTTTGACAGAAAAATAATAGTGCTGTATATCCAAAAACCAGCGCATCACTCTGCCATTGGTATCTTTTCGAAGTCTCAGCCATTTTAAGGGGGCATGATCTGTCAAAAGTCCGAACTTTCTACCTATTAGATAGCATTTTAAATAGGCCACAGCCCACTTAATGACCAAGGCTTCAAGTTCAAGAGTAGCAGAGTTCTTCTCTCGAGGAAATAGCTTCCTACTGATATAGAGGATGTGATGTTCTATACATTCATGGCATTGTGAGAGTACAACCCCTGAACCAGTATGGGATGCATCAGTCTGTAGAATAAACTCTCTGCTGAAGTCTGCCACCTTAACAACAGGTTCACTACACAGAAAATGCTTTAATTCATCAAAACATACGTATTTTTCCTGGTGTCGTTTGAGTTTCTGAGGTTCTGCATATCTAAACATGTTCGTTAAAAGGGACGTGATCGATGCAAAGTTAGGGTTTGAATCGCCTGTAATAACTGACCAAATCCAAAAAGGCCCTCAGTTCTTTCTTGGTCTTCGGAGCCTGGGTTTCTTTAATAGCTTTAACTTTTTCAGCTTGAGGCTGAACCAATTCATTCCGTACAAATAAGCCTAGATATTTCACTGCAGATCTAGCTCGATGGAAGTTCTTTGGATTGGCAGTGAGTCCAATTTTCCTGAGAGCTCGAGCCACCATTTACAAGTGGGACATATGTTCTTCCCATGATTTACTATGAATGATAATTTCATCAATATAAGCTCTGAAAAAAGAAGCATATGGTATGTGAGGAACCCAAATACGTCCTCACTTCTTTTTCCCTGGGATCCTCCTCCCAGGTGGCCGGGGAAAGGCCATTGGTTTTGGATCGCGACCCCGGCAGTGGATATGCGAGGGAGGATCATCCTGGTTGAACTAGGGGCTTGGGGAGAGGATGTCCTTAGGTGAGACATGGTACCCCCCTTTCTGTTTTCATAATGAGCCCTCCATTCCTAAAGCCTTTGTAGAGTATTCTAAATCCTTTCCCTTTTCCTCTGTCCAAACTGTCCCACAGAGGAAGCATTTTAGTACTGGGACGAGGAAGAGACCAACTAGGAGGACACATCCTCATGTTACTGATACTCACACCTATCAGAGGCAAAGCAGAATTATGAATGCTCTTTTTTAGTAAATCTGACATTTCCAAACACCACTCTGAGAACTGTCAGAACACCACTCTCAGAACTGAGACGAAGAAGAGGGCATGGAGGCATACCAATGGAACAACCAGGCATGTCTGCCTAATGGAGTTCTCTATAGTCAGGCAATGGAACTCAAGGGCCTACACCTGGGGTCAGTTAGCACACCTGATGTATATAAAAATACTCGCCAGTTTTGGAGAAGCAAAACAGGCTGGAGGAAAGGAAACTGGAGAACTAGGTTCCCGGGAGCGGTGCTGTGCAGGAGAAGGCGACGCCGGAGCCGTGGTAGGCTGTGTTATGGTCCGGAGGTCCTGTTGCCCTCTGGAGCGGGTCTGTTTCATGGAAGCTGTGGAACTCCCATTGGCCCCAGCTGCCATCGCGGGAGGCCAGGAGAGCGAAAGGTGCTCTCTGCGGAGGCTGCGAAGGAGATGCAGAGTCCGGGGAAGCCGAAGACGCCTGGGGGAGCCCGTTGCCAGGGACGCCGAAGAGAAGGAAGCTGCTGTGTGCGACCGGTGACTGTAGAGCAGTTACCCACTCATGCCGGAGTGCTCCGGTACACATAACAAAGTCCTTTGCAAATGTCGAACAAACTGAAAGTAACTAAAAGTACTTTTGCATGCCGGAATAAGTACTTTTAAGATACAGAGTGAACTGAAACTGATTGAAAGCGTTTCTGAATGCCACACAGAATACAAGGCCCAGTGAATAATCATAAATGGAGTGATAGCCAAGTATTGTATGAGACAGAAATTAAGGAATGCGATGTATGAAACAAGTATTGACAAAGTCAAGAGAATACCAAGGAGGGTATGAAATTGAGAAGCTAAGTAGTGGTCCAAAGCCAAGAGAGGCAACCGGATTGCAGGCTAAGAAGAAACCTGTGTTGGCAAGGGCCAAAGAAATACACACAAATATAATAAAGTGCATAATTGTTGATAGAACCAGTATGAAGGGGTAACGGTTGCATAATCTGTAATGGGTGGTCCATGTGGTATGACAACTGAGCCTAGATCGAGTGCCCTACATGAAAGAAGCCAATGAAAGCATGCTTAAAGAAGTTCGTTTTGCAATATCCTGAAATGGGAAGTTAAGAAACAGAACTCTCTAAGTGAACAGGTACAAAACACTCATCTTAAAGGAACTGGGAAGTGTCCTAAGGAGCTGTAATTTTTTTGTTTTGAAAGCTGGAAGAGATGAACTCTCTGGAAAGGGAACTCCAAGACTTTGTGAATTGTATTGAACTTGGGGAAGGGAACCCCGACTTTGTGAACTGTGTTGAACTTGGGGAGGGGAAGCTGATCCTAAGCCAAGAGCTGGAAGGAGCTCTGAACTTTCATTGTGAACACTATTCTTTTGATGCTGACATCCCTATACTTTGTATACAGTTAGTTGTGAGGGCAGGTATAGGCTTTGGACACAGACAGACATTTGATTTGGACATCCTGACACAGACTATCCTTAGTTTTCGTTAGGTAGGAAAAACCCACCTTAACATAGGGAATGGGAGGCCTTACTCCCTCCTACATTTTAAGTTAAATACATTTGTCGAAACTAAATTTCAATTTCTTGCGCATGTCTTACTCCATGATGCCTTCACAGGTCTAACAACTTGATCCATCAGTCTTTGGAAAGTGGCCGGGGCCCTGTGTAAACCAAAGGGTAACATCTTAAATTGGAATAAACCTATAGGAGTGGAAAAGGCAGTCTTTGAGGGTTGACTGAGACTTGCCAATTTCCTTTGGTCAAATCAATTGTGGAAAGATACTGCATTCCACAACCGATCAATAAGACTGTCTTTCCTAGGCATAGGGTAGCTATCGAATTGTGACACTTCATTAACCTTTCTGTTGCAATACACATTCTCCATGATTGGTCAAGTTTAGCGACCAGCACAAGAGGACGTAGGACTTTGTGACAGTTCTGTGATATCAGCATTTAAAATGGCTTATAATTCTTCTTGAATAACTTCCTTCCTACTCTCAGGGATTACCTGGTCTTTTGCAAGGATGCCCGAGGGATAACAGGCAATTTGAATCTGAGAGGATATACCCAAACCTCTTAATGATGGAAAAAAAATGTGGCACAACCTTGGTGCACACTTGCTTTTGTCCCCAAAGAGATGGGATGATTCTTGCATGGGGATGGGAGGTGCAATTAATACAGGTGCTCTTCTGTGTGCTTGTAAATGGTAATGGAGTGATTCCCTTGGGGACAAATAGAGTAACGATATTAATGGAACTACTGGTCAGGTTCCCATTTACTCTGGCTACTGCACAATACAAGGAGCATAATTATATGAGTGTGCTTACCAAACTAAATGCTCCTGTGACGTAACTGCCGGTGCTCTATGAGTAGGAAGTTCCCAGAAGTGCAGATAGACTGTGACCAATAATAACTTTCTTTCACTTGCAGGTTATGGTAGGCTGAACACATCCATCTCAGAGGAACTGAATAAACTTAGAAAGTAATTTTCCACTTCTTGCTGCTGAACAACAAAAATAATGTCTTTGCCTTTCTCAATATGATCGTCTTTGAATGATAAACAAAAATGCAGGAATGGAACATAACCTTTCCTTCACCCCTTTCTCTTTCAGATTTAACAAATGAGGGTTTGATTCAGCTGCATAGGAACCTGTGGCAAAAAGGTTAAGTAAATCTCCAATTTTCATATAATCTCCAATGTTCATATATTTAGCATCTGGCAAACAAGTTAAAAATCCAAATGTACATAGTCTTAAGGCTGTATAGTTGTGTTTTGTGAAAAAATCATCCAAGCTCGGAAACTGACGAGCTTGTGAGCCGCTTCCTGAAAAGATTGCAACTATGGGCCTCATTCCGAGTACGGCGCTAACCAATGGCGCTATTAACGCCTTGGTTGACGCCGTACCCGGACCGGCAGCGCCTTGGTGGTTGGCGGAATTACCGCCCCATTCCAAGGTTGGCGGGGCGGTAATTCCCCAATCCCCATTTACCCTTCCCCATTCCCATTCTCGCCCCATAGGGCATAATGGGAGTGGGGAAGGCGTCAATTACGCCACCGTAAATTACGGTGGCGTAATTAACATCAAGGTCCCTTAGCGCCATGGTATTTAACGCCTGCTAAAAGCAGGTGTTAAAAGCACCATGGCGCTAAGGGAACTCGGAGTATGGCGGTAAGGGATTACCGCCACCGCTCTCGTTAGCGGTGGCCGCTATCCCTTAACGCCATACTCGGAATGAGGCCCTATGTGTCTATAAACCTAGTGAGCGGCCTTGGAGTGGAGAAAATGAAATTGACTGGGCAGAAATTGCTCAAACTGAGAGCACTGAGCTGAAATGTGTAATTGATGCAGACTATACCAGTGCACTTGTAAAAAAAAGTCTTGAAATCCAAGGGAGCTTTACAAAAACAATGTTCCTAGCACATCTGGCTTACTGGGTTTCCTTTCACAGGTGTGAGCTTCTTGGCAAAAGATTCTGCAGGCATGGGCTCTTGAAAACACGTAAGCGAAACGGCAAGTAACCTGACTTGCAAATAAAACGCCAAGCAATGGATCCACCCCATCTGTGGCCATTTTGGAGAGTTTTCTTACTGACACTGTGGCGGCCAACTTAACATGTCTCCTACATACCATAACTTTCCATGTGCTTAAAGGATTGACAAACAACAAAAATTCAAAGCATCAACAAAAATATAATAATAATAATAATAATAATAATAATAATAATAATAATAATAATAATAATAAAAACTGATTACCCCCTCTCTGTCCCAAAAAATTGCGGATATAGGTCCTACACAATTTGTTTAATCTAACAGTTTGTTTTTCATCTTCCAGTTATTTCAAAAATAGTTTTTGTTGATGCTTTGAATTTTTCCCGTTTAAAAACGGATCCCCCGTTAAAATATAAATTAGGGAAAATACCCAATTTTGTAAACCTTAAAGGATTGAGCCATGTGTAAGACAATGGGTTCCTGACAATAGAATAACAGTTCTGGAAGAGCGTTACTGGGAACAGGAAAGTTGCAACACACTGTGGTTCACCAGAGCTTCTGGTTTGAGGGTAATGGCCTAACGCTGAAAACATGACAGCCATCTTGTGGATGGCAATTGTGCAATGGTTGACTTACCTACGCCAGCGATCCCAGATAGACCACGGGCGACGTTATGCTCTAACATCATGCTCCCTGCCAAGCCTGGACATACATGGCTTCCATGGATGTAAACGATGGAATGGATGAAATAAGGCAGGAGCATGGACAAAGCAAGCCAGTTCCCAGGTTCTTTCTGAAGGTGAATTAAATATTATAAAGATAGAAACTGGAATCACAGATCTGTGCAACTTCGTACTCTTGATGTTGGTTGCGGAGAACAGGCAGAGGGGTATGAGACTGGTGGTAAGACGAGTCATCAGGATATACTGGTTTAAACAATGAAGTGTGAAAAACGGGATGCATCTGTTCCAGGTGGGAGGAAATTGAAGGCGACTGGATTAATCTTTTTGATGATATTAAAAGGTCCATAGAATCTGAGAGCCAATTTTCCTTTATGACGATGCGTGAGTAGGTATTTACTTGATAACAAAACACAATCTTCTGTTTGATAAGAAGGATCTGGGTTGCAGTGCCGATCTGCATACTTCTGCGCATCTTTTCGTGCCTTGGTCAGTGACAAGAGTGCATGTTTCTGCATCTCTTGTAGTTGTGAGAGGGTTTCTTCTGATGCAGGAACAAGAGAACTATGAGTAGGTAAAGAGGGAATCAAGGTTGGGTGGTACCCATAGTTGCAGAAGAAAAATGCCATTTCAATCGAAGAACGAAGAGATAATTATGCCAGTAAGACTGAGATTCTCCTCATCGGCACACCTGCTCCCTCCTTTCTTGTCACTCTCTGGCTGGCCTCTCTTGGCCCTCTTCCTGCTCCCACCTGTGAGGCTAAAAACCATGGGGTCATCTTCGGCTCCACACTCTCCTTCTCTCCTCATTTCTCTGATGTCTCTAAGAAGTCACACTACCAGCGGCACCTCCTCAGAGGTATTCTTCCTTTCCTCTCCATCCCCAGGAAGCTCACTGTCTCTAGTGCTCTGGTTCTCTCTATGCTGGACTACTGCAACAGCCTCTTTCGAAATCTGCCTGCCTCTACTCTCCGTCCTCTGCAACTCATCCAAAACAGGACTGTAAGACTTGTCCTTGGCCTCAAGCGCAGGGATCGTATCTCTCCAGGACTGAAATCTCTGCACTGACTCCCAGTGGTGGCGAGGATTAAGTACAAAACCCTCTGCATTGTCCACAAGGCCTTCTGGGGACTGGGGCCTCAATACCTTTAACTCTCTCTTCCTTAATATCTTCCTTCTCAAGCTCTTCGCTCATCCACCTCCAACTCCCTCATGGTTAGTCGCTTCTCCAAGCAACAAGTTGGTGGTAGATCTCTTTCTTCTGCTGGGGCTTCCCTCTGGAACATCCTCCCTCCCTCTTTGAAACTTTAGGAGAACCATCCCAGGTTTCGAAAGCACCTCAAGACTTTCCTCTTTGCTTCAGCTTTCTCTCCTACTCTCCCCTGCTGATCTCCTGGCTGAAACTGCACTGGTTACCTGGCTACCTTCTGAGCTCTGACCCAGGTGCCCTCCCTGCCAGTTGCACACCTGCACTGCTCCCCCTGGCAACCCTTACACTCGGGGACTGTTCTGTATCCCTACCAGCACTTGACACCTGATGGCTGCACTTCCCCTTGCACATGCCACCAGTTGGCACACTTGTATTTATTGTCCTTATCCTATGCACTGCACTGCCCACTTCCCTCCGCACTTTTCCCCCTCCCCACTCCCTTGCACTTGTACAATCTCAATGTCACCTGGCCTAGTAAGATCGTTGTCTCTGTCTTCCTTCTGTTCCCCTTCCCTTGCCTCATCGCGCCTTGTAACACTTGTGTATAGGCACGTTATAAATGCCTTATCATATCATATCAATTATTGTATGAAAAGATTGACCCAATCATCCTGGGTAGCATCGAAGAAACAGCATAAATACTGCTCCAGGTTCTGGTTGGTGCGTTCTGTAATCCCATTAGATTGTAGATGAAACCACAAAGACAAACAGAATTGGTTTCCTAGATTTTTTGACAGAGATTTCTAAAATGCTGATGAATATTGGGGAGGAAGGATAGCTCAGAGGCAACACGTTTGTCTTGGAAGCAAGACAATGCAGCGCAAGACAGGTCCGAATCCCCATCCCGCGCTTAGTAACCACTTGCTGGTATTAAGCGCGTTATAAAATAACAATTATCATAATTATAATAACATCAATCAGAAATAACGTCTTTAGGAAGACCATGTAACTTGAATATCTCTCTAAAGAGGAGGTGACAAATTTCTTAGAGCAAGCTGTGAAATAAGCCATTTTAGAAAAGTTATACACAGTTACCATAATAACTGTACAGTCCATAGAAGGAGGTAACTCCACGATAAAGTCAGTGGCTACCTTTTCACAGGGACGAGAAGGTAAGGTAGGTTGAAGGAGCGTCCCTGAAGGTCTTTGACAAAGTGATTTTACTTGTGCACATACTAAACAAGATTGGCATAAGTCAGTCACATGTTTACGCAACTGAGGACACTATAAATGTCTCTTGATCAGATGAAGGGTGGATTGGTTTCACCAACGCCATGCTGTCTATGAACTGTGAACGTCTGTAGGACCTTCTGTCATGTTTCTGCATCTCTGCTTCTTGGTGGCGCTGTCTGCAGACCTGCAGGGTGTTTTCAACCATCTTCAGAGTAGTCCCTAAATCATTATTTAATATTTCCTTTCACAAATCTGTATATCCAAAAACATCGACTTTCAATTCCCATAATGAACCTTGTGGCAGTTCTCATTCCCTGGTTATTCCTATGCATCCGTTTTGGAAGCATAACCCTCAGAAGCCCTACAGATCAGTACTACTTTCACTTCCCATGCCTAGAGAGGGAGGAGGCAGATTACCTTCAGGTGTGCTGCTCCAGGTGCTGCTAATGAGCCTGCTTCAACACAGGATAGGTCAGTATTTAAGCGGATGCCTGTAGGAACACAGGGCTCTAGCATTGAGTTTGTTCCCAGCCCTTTGTGCCTTTATACTCAGAGTTTTGATATTTCCTGTAGCTGCCAGAACATGCTCCAGTTCCAGCGCCCAGTGCTCCTTGCCTGACAGCCCAGCTACTATGCCTACTCTCCCCTGCCTTCTACCCTGCACCTCTGGGATTCCTGCACTGTAGCCCTGCGTCCCTGCTTGCAGCCCCTTGATCCCTACCAGCTCCTTGCTCTTGTTCCATGCCTGCTGTTCTTTGCTCTGTGCCTATAGCCCGTGTTTACTGGCTTTAGCTCCCTAGATTCCAGTCCTGAGTTTCCTTGTTCTCTGACTACAGTCCCACCCTTGTTATTCTAGCCCAGAGTTTCAGTCCCTTGTATTCCTGTTACATGATACAGCCCATTTCTTGTTCTCCTAGTCCAGAGTTTCAGCCCTGAATTTTCCTTGTCCCTGGTCTACAGTTCAGACCGCTGTACCTTAATTCTGGTATATAGTTTCTAGTCTGCAGTTCCAGTCTCCTGTACCATTGCACTTAGATACTTGATGTTCCTCTTTCATTTCTGGTCTGCCTATTCTTCCCTACATATTTCTGTTACTGTTCTTGTCCTCACTCATGCTTCTGTTATTCCTTTGTTCAGAGTTTGGCTGTTGGTTTTCCCAGCAGGCAATCTCTGCCTCTTTCTTTGTCTCGTTTTACTTGTAGTCTATAGTGAATGTAAGATAACAGTGTGTTGCATTCTGTTCCCACAGAGGGCATCCGCTGTAGGTTCCGGTTGGACCCATACTGGCTTGTCTCGTGTAAGTGCACTCTTTGTTTGTGCCCTAAGGTCCTGACACAGACACCATTCTTGCTGCTCCCTTCCATAGGCTTTGACGGTGTGGTGCCTGTAAAAGTAATTTACACAGAGTCATTGAGCTCCCCTTATATCTGTGGGTAGTCTCTAGTCCAACCTGTGTATACACCCCTAGTGGGATTCCTCATTGTTTGTCCAGTACACGGTTCCCATTCCCTTCTTGTTCACCATTGAGGTCTGCCCTTTCTTCCTGTTCCGTTGTTCTGAATTGCCTTGTCTATTCTTCCTTCTTGTTTAGTCTCCTGCTGTATGCGCTTGCGTGTCCTGTAACATCAGCACAGCCACCCCAAACCTACTTGGAGAAACGGCTGTATCAGGCATATAAAAGAAGTGTCAGGAAACATTCTCTCGTAGTTGGTATCATCTTTCCAAAATGGTGCATCCATACGAAACACTGCATCCACAATGACGTTGTCGGCTCCTGGGATAAAGGTAAGATGAAACAAAAATTGGGAAAAGAAGTAAGCCCAACCGGCTTGGTGACTGTTTCTACATTTTAAGGACTGCAAAAGTGTAAGGTTGCGATGATCTGTTCTTAATTCCGTCCCTTGTTCAGCACCTACGAGGTAATGCCGCCGTTCTTTGCATGCCGACTTGAGTGATAGAAGCTCCTTTTCTAGAAATGAATAGATCCTCTTTGAGGTAGTAAAGGTCCTGGAATAAAAAGCCAGAGAATGTTCGTTTTGATCTGAAGCGGTTTGTTTGAGCACTGCACCAATAGTGTCCTCTGAAGCATCAGTCTCTACAATGAACATCTTTTGTGGATCTGGTTGAATCAGTACGGGTTTGGAAGTGAAAGCTTGTTTGAGCTGTTGAAAGGCCAGTTCAACGTTGTGGCTCCAGTCAAAGGTGATGTTCTTCTTAAGTAAAGAGGTGATCGGAAGAACAGTCTGAGAAAAAGTTGGTATGAATTTTCTATAGACATTTTTAGTCAAAGAAACCTTTGTATTTCTTTCATATTCCTTGGACTTTTCCATCAAAGAATGGCTGCAACTTTATGTGGATCCATGGAAACGCCCTACGGTGACAGAATGTATCCTAAATAGGGCAGACTGGAGGAATCGAAGATACATTTCTGAGGTTTTACTTGGATCTGGTTCTCCTGAAGTCGCTGAAGTACTGTTCTTACATGACTAATATGTTCCTGTAGGGTCTTGGAGAAAGCCAAGATGTCATTGAGATATATACAATGGCCGTATGAAAAAGTAAATCAGCAAAGAGATGTTCCATGTAACGCTGAAACACAGCAGGGGTGTTAGCCAGTCCAAAAGGCATCACTGAGTATTCAAAGTCAAAGTATTCAAAGGGTTCTAAAGGCAGTCTTCCATTCATCACTGCTTTTAATCTGAATTGAATGATAGGCCCCTCTCAGATCTAACTTGGCGAATACAACGGCAGTCTGAACGGCATACAGTATACCCGTAATCGATGGGAGTTAGATAGTTGTCTTTCACTGCCAATAATCCAAACAAGGTTGTAATTCTGTGGTTTCTTTTTAGAAATAAAGAAAAGCGAGGCCCCTGCATGGGATACTAACTCTCTTGTCAAACCATTTGCGAAGGTGTGCCGTAAATATTCCTTGAGAGCCTCGAATGGAACATCCTGTTGAATGGTACGGAGGAATCTGGAAGAAAGTTGATAGTGCAATCTTCCGGTCAATGGGGTGGTAAAGATTGCACCAGGTCTTTACGAAAGACTCTATCAAAGTCTTGGCAATGTAGCGGGATGGTAGAAAGAATGGGCTTACAGTCCTTTTCCTTATGTATTGCAGAATCAGCAATAATCAACACAGGTCTCTTTTCCTGAATACACTTTGACATGCATTGCTCTGAGCCAAGAAATACTGTTTGTGCCCTCCAGTCGATGCACAATTGTGCAAGGTAAGCCACAGAATCCCCAGTATTTCAGGAAAATGGGCTGCCTGTATGATGTCAAAGACGACTGTTTCTGAGTGATGGTTAATCCACATTTCAATAGGACAGGTCTTGTACACTATAAGACCACTTACCAACTCTCTTCGGTTAACTCCTTCTACCGGTTTAGGGGTTGGTTTGTTCGACAAAGGTATGTTATTCTGACTAGCCCAGGAATCGTCCATAAATCAACCTGCAGCTCCTGAGTCCAATAGTGCAGGCACTTCCAGTGAACGCCCCTCAGGCATCTGCAAGGATACAGTCAGGACTAACTGCCAGGTCTTGTCTGGATTAGCCGAATGAATTGAAGTGAAGTCAGGTTAGTTGGGATGGGATGATTGCTCCTGGATCCGAGTCCCATCTAAGACTGGGAGGTGAAGTTTTCCTTCTTCCGAGGGGGGTGGGGCTAATGGGCAGTTACACAAAAGATGAGAAGCTGAAGCACAATACATACACAAGCCTTGTGTACGACGTCGGTTTCTTTCTTCAGAACTCGAAAGACCTCTAGCAGTCCCGATCTGCATCGTTTCTGCATGATCCCTAGAAGATTTGGTTCAGGTGGTGGAGGAGGAGTAGGAGGAGTAGGACGAGAACTCAATCCTCTAGTCTTTCTCTTTTCTGCTTGGCGTTCTTGTAAACGAAAATCAATCTGAAGGACCAATTATATATGGAACCCTGGAAACATCCTTTAGCTTTTCTGAAAGTCCTCTGCGATAGAGAGTCAGACTGGCTTCATTGGACCAAGTAGCTTGAGCGGCTATTTGTCTGAATTTGTATAAGTAAGGATGTCTATAGAACCTTGTTGGAAATGCAAAAGGTCTTCTTGAGCAGTATAAACTAGGTCGGGTCTATCAAATATACATGTCAAGGCTTGTACAAATGCATCAAGTGAGTTGAGAACTGGGTTGTCAGCTGTCACAAAATTGGTAGCCCAGGCCAATGCACTTCCTGATAAGTGAGTCACCAAAAAGCCCACTTTGTCTCTATCTGTTTGAAAAGTGGACAGATGAAAGGTGAATTGCACTGTACAAGTGTCAGCTCCTGATACTGAAGGCCCTGCGTCACGCAGCTGAAGGGCTTATTTCTGTCATGAACCACCGTACGCGTCCCTTCTGGACTTCGTGGTCCCTGACCCATAGGGGACTGGACTCAGCAGTACCACCAACATGGCCGCAGAATGCGGTACGCTGTTTGCCAGTCTCTGCGTTGTACGCTCTACATTCTACAAAGCGGACACGTCCTGTGGCCCTGCGCATCTCAATGCTACCGCTTGCAGTAGTCAGACGTGTGCGGCCGGAGTTCGTACAACGATTACTTCTGATTCCTGGTTCCCGGTCCCCTGAATCTCCTCTTGCTTCATCCTTCCCCTTTTTCCTCACCTTGCATTTCCTGGATTCCCAGCGCATTCGTTATCCGAGTGCGCTCCTTGCCATTTCCTGGACTTTTTTCCTGGACATCTGAACGCTTCCTGTAGTCGGGTCACAGACTGCACGCTGGAACCCGAGAATCCATGCACAGGGTTATACAAAACCCGAACAGTGCGGAAGAAGACCTCTTCGAAGATCACAAACAAACAACACAAACAGGTGAGAAGGGGGGAAATCTTTGACAGATTGAGACGCCAACAAACCGATACAGTTACGGAAATGGAGGCTGCAGTGCAAGACCTCATGCGCGGCATGCAGGAGTTAACAACAGAAGTTCAAAATCTTAAAGCTGAAAATGCAGCATTGAAACAATTGGTCCTGTCACGTGACTCCGCAACCAAGGAAAGTTTTTTGTTGGGCGGAGTGGTTAAATATGATGGCTCTTCAAAGACCCTTTGCGGCTTCCTCGATTCAGTGCACTTCACCTTTAAACCCTACTACTTCTTCACCCCCAGGGCAAAGGTGGGCTTTATGATTTCACATCTCTCCGGGAATGCATTAACTTGGGCAACCCCTTTAGTGAATTCAAGTGATGCTCTCCTGGATGACTATGATGGTTTTGTGCAGGCGCTAAAGACCATGTTCAATCGCCCAGAACAGGTTTATAGTGCCCAGGAACGTTTATTGGACTTCCAACAAGGATCCCAGGATATACTTACCTATGTGATACGTTTTAAACAGCTTGCCAAGGAAGCAGACTGGTCCTCTGAAGCCTGTTTTACCCTCTTTCGAAGAGGTTTGAATGAAGTGATAAAAGACGAGCTAGCCGGGGTAGCTCGCCCAGGTTCCTTCCAGGCTCTCATGGATCTTTCCTTACAAATCGACTTTCGTATCCAGGAAAGAAAAGCGGAAAAGAAGAAGACCAAAATACCCTACCAAAAGGCCTCTACAGAACCTTCCCCTAGACCAGAGCCTGCTTCTCCCCCGACCACGGACCCAGAACCCATGCAACTAGGAGCCTTCCGTGGACCCATAACTCCGCAAGAAAGGATGCAACAAATTCACACTGGTCTGTGCATGTATTGTGCCTCTGATAAACATCTTGTGAGAGAGTGCCCTATTGCCCCTCCACGGCGTTCGAGAAACGCCAGCTCCCGATCCTAGATGGAGCACAGCTTCGGGAGAGAGATGTTTGCTCCACATCAATTCCATCCCTGAACTCTCCTGGACAAAACAATCTTGTGATTCTGCAGGCCTTTCTATCGCCTTCCAAGAAATAATCATATCCCATTCTGGCATTAGTGGATTGTGGGGCCATGGGGATATTCATAGATCATGATTGGGTCACTACCCATAACATTCCATATGAAACAAGAGACATCATGCAACCTGTAGAAGCTATCGATGGAAGCCCTCTCTCTTCAGGACCCATTACCCTTCAAACCAAAGAGATCCTGCTTTCTATAAACCACCATCAAGAAAGGATCAAATTCGACATCATAAGATCTGCCCATTACCCAGTGGTTCTGGGTATGCCTTGGTTACAGAAACACAACCCCTACATCAACTGGGCAGCAGGATCCTTGTTTCTTGGTTCAGAACATTGTATGTCCCACTGTTTGTCCCTGGATTCCTCGTCAAGATCCTCTGAAGATACGCAAACTAACCAGCAAGGTCCAATCACTGTTTCGAATATCATCCAGATTCCCAGGGCCTACCAGGATTATACGAATGTGTTTTCGACTGCCATAGTTCAAGCCCTTCCCCCTCACAGACCTGAAGACTGCGCTATTGATACTGAACCCTCAGCAGTGATTCCTTTTGAAATGATGTTCATTCTATCAGAACCTGAGAAAAGAGCCCTCCGAGAATACCTGGATACCAACTTGGAAAATGACACTATACGACCATCCAAATCCCCGGCGGGAACTTCGTTGTTTTTTGTTCCCAAGAAAGATACCAAAGAGTTTAGGCCTTGTCTGGATTATCGTGGTCTAAATCAATGCACCCTCAAGGACCGCCACCCATTGCCCCTAATCTCAGATATCCTGGAAGCGGTAAGAGGAGCTGTAGTGTTCACGAAATTAGATCTCCGGGGTGCCTACCATCTGATCCGTATAAAGGAAGGTGACGAATGGAAAACAGCCTTTAGAACACCCTTTGGTCATTTTGAATACTTGGTTATGCCCTTCGGACTTGCCAATGCCCCAGCGGTCTTCCAACATTTTATGGACCGGGTGTTCTCCGATATGCTATCCCTCTTCGTCATAGTATACCTGGACGACATACTGATATACTCCAACAACCGTCTGAAGCATGAAGAACATGTTAAAGCAGTTTTACAACGCCTATGTGAACATAAGCTCCTGGCCAAACCCGAGAAATGCCTTTTCCATATGTCTACTGTTCACTATCTCAGCTTCGTCCTCAGCCCAGAGGGAATTGGAATGGACCAGTCGAAAGTAGACTCCATTCTATCCTGGCCTGTTCCAACTGCTGTGAAACAAATGTAATCCTTCCTGGGGCTTTCTAACTTCTACCGGAAATTCATACCTTACTTTTTGGAGATTGTACATCCGATCATTACATTATTGAAGAAGGATACACCCTTTCACTGGACAGCAGTACAAGATGAGGCGTTTCAATGGTTAAAGTCAGAGTTTACACAAGCCCCCATCCTGGCCCAACCTGACATTGATCGACTCTTCCTAGTGGAAACTGATGCCTCTAACTAAGCCATCGGGGCAGTCCTGAAACAGGAATTTGATGATAAGCTAGAACACCCCATAGCCTACCTTTCTCGCACCCTGACCCCTAGCGAAACCCACTATTCTGTTTTAGAAAAGGAACTACCAGCCATCCGTCAAGCCTTCACAGACTGGCGTCATCTAGTCCTGGGAGCGAAACATCCTGTTCAGGTCCGCACGGATCATCGGAATCTTCAAGTCCTGCAATCCCTGGAATGTAGGCACAGTCGTCAAGCCCATTGGGCCTTCCTCTTTGCCCAGTACCAGTTTCAAATCCATCATGTTCCTGGAACACATAATATAATAGCCGACGTCTTATTCAGACGTCTTGACTACGAAGTTCTTGAAGACCGATCCTTTCCAAAGATGTTTCCCTACACAATATTTGTTGCCCAAGCAATCAGTCTCTTAGAAGACATTCGGATTCAAACTCAGTCCTCTGAAATCTGGAAGGAGTTTAACAAAAACAATCGATGGAACCTCAAGACATGGGCGGATATTTATTCAAGGACAATTGCCTGGTCATCCCCACTCAGAGACTACGACAAAAGATCACAAGCCTATGTCATGATACCCTTCATTCAGGACACTGTGGCATCACCAACACCCTCCGTCTAATACAAAGTCAATTTTGGTGGCCGAAGATGAAGGATGATGTCCTGCTTTACATCCAATCCTGTGCAGTCTGTACTCAAAACAAGCATGACAACCAGAAACCGGCAGGTCTCTTGCTCCAACCAGCGCTGCCAACAAGCCCTTGGGAATTCATCGCTACAGACTTTATTGTAGAACTACCACCTTCCAGGGGATACACAACTATCATGGTAACAATTGATTTATTCACTCACATGGCTCATTTTACACCTTTATATAAACTACCATCTTCCTCTGAACTATCCGGAATCTTTCTGGAACACATATTCCGACTTCACGGACTACCTTCCAAGATCATATCTGACAGAGGACCCCAGTACATATCTCAGTTCTGGAAACAATTATGTTGCATACTAGGAATCCAACGTGCCCTATTCTCAGGCTATCATCCGCAAACCAATGGAGCTACTGAAAGCGTGAACCAAACTCTGGAACAATATCTTCGCTGTTTCGCCACCAAGGTCCAGGACGATTGGTCACTCTTAATACCTGTGGCTGAATTCGCTTACAACAACTCGGACCACTCGACTGTCAAAACCAGTCCCTTCTTCTGTAGCCAATGATTCCACCCTTCGGTTCTACCATCCATTCTCCCACATCCTACCCCTGTTCCTACAGTTGAATCCTGGATTGAAACCCTCATCAATGTACACAAAGAAGCAAAAGAGCACCTCGAAAAGGCCCGAACAAACACCAAGCACTATGCTGACTCCAAAAGAAGACCAGGGCCTTCATATTCAATAGGTGATAAGGTCTGGCTATCCTCTGCATTTACGACCAAATAAATTGGCTCCCCGGTACTATGGTCCCTTTCCATAAAGGAAATCATTAACCTAATGGCCTTCAGACTCAGATTACCAGAATCTTGGAAGAGGATCCACCCAGTTTTTCACACTTCTCTGTTGAAACCATACGTCCAGTCCTCCCGAACTGCTCCAGGATCTACCCCAGTGATTGTCAATGATCAGTTAGAATACAAGGTTTCCAGAATATGTGACTCCAGGTACAGACGTGGACAGCTACAGTATCTGGTCGAGTGGAAAGGGTATCCTACCAGTGAACGCACCTGGGAACCAGTCTCAAACATAAATGCCCCCAGACTGCTCCGAAGGTACCACCTTATTCACCCGGGCAAACCCGGAGGAACTGGGTTTCGGAGGAGGCATGCTGTCATGAACCAACGTACGCGTCCCTTCTGGACTTCGTGGTCCCTGACCCATACGGGGCTGAACTCAGCAGTACTACCAACATGGCCACAGAACGCGGAACGCTGTTTGCCAGTCTCTGCATTGTACGCTCTAGGTTCTACAGAGTGGACACGCCCCCGCGGCCCTGCGCGTCTCAACGCTACCGCTTGCAATAGTCAGACGTCTGCGGCTGGAGTTCGTACAGCGATTACTTCTGATTCCTGGTTCCCGGTCCCCTGAATCTCCTCTTCCTTCATCCTTCCCCTTTTTCCTCACCTTGCATGTCCTGGATTGCCAGCGCATTCGTTATCCGAGTGCACTCCTCGCCATTTCCTGGACTTTTTTCCCGGACATCTGAACGCTTCCTGGAGTCAGGTCACGGACCGCACACTGGAACCCGAGGATCCACGCACAGGGTTATACAAAACCCAAACAGTGCGGAAGAAGACTTCTTCGAAGATCACTGTCACGACCGCTGGACACTGGCGGCTGTGGAAGAGGTGGAAGCTGGGCTGCCATTAGATTGTGCCGTCATGTTTTTCCCCGGACTGCACCAGCGTTCTAGTCTTTTTCAACATGGTCGCCGCCTATGCGTATTTACGTTTCCACGCTAGGCAGCTCGGCGCGTTGCAACTTCGGATTTTCCCTCTGTTGCTCTCGCTCCTCCATAGTTTTCTCCTTGGCGGTGCTCCGCCCGCTCTGTCCTTATTTGTTCTCCCTTCCCTGGCTCTTTCATCCCTTGCTCGCCTCTCTCTTCCTGCTGTCCCAGTTTTTCCTTCCCTTGTTGGGTACCGGACGGTTCTCCTTTTCCTTGCTGTTTTCGCCTTGCTTCATCTCTGCCTACGGAGCTTGCCTCTCATTGTACTCTCACATACTCACCTCGCATTGGATCGCCAGAGTGTGCTTCACCGAATTGTCCTGTTTCCGGTTTCCACTTGCTCCAGTACTCCGGAGGGGTTTTTACGCCTTTTGGCTTGTCCCCTCACTCCATTGTTAGTCCGTTGCGGAGGGGGGTCACCGTGCCTCCTGTGAGGAGCCGCGGTGGCTTCTTTTCGAGGTCGACCTTACCTCTTCAAGAAGAAAAGACTTCCGGCTTTGCACGTCAGAAGAAAGAAGTTAAATTACTCTTCGAGTTCAGGTGAGGAGGAAAGGGAACCGGGGGACGAGTTGAGTTCTACTGATGAGGAAGACATAACCGATCTACCTGATAAAGTGGTGAGTCCGCTAGCCCAGTTTGACAATCACAAACAAACAACACAGACAGGTGAGAAGGGGGGAAACCTGTGGCCATTTCAGGACCAGGTTTTCATTCTTTAGAGTCTGAACCTCCATTGTGAGGTTCTGTACTGCTGCCACCTATTCCTGGAGTTGCGCCAAAGTATCCACAATAGGGGGGCGTTGTAAGCTTTCAGGTTTAAGCTTTACATGTTTCTTGGCAGAGGTTCTTCTCTCATAGAGAAAAGTCCTTTCCTCTCCTGATGCCAAGGTTGTCTGGATAGGTACAGATTGACTGGGCAAAAGGAGAGGCCAGACCGAAGGAAAAACTTCAAATGAGTGAAAAAACCTTAAAGGTTTGTAGGGATGCTTGGAGGCTTAAAGGGAGTTCCAATGTTAGCATACAAAAGATACTTGCTTGAGTGGATTATCTGGAGGACCGAAAGAGTAGTGTAGAATGAAGGCAGGAGACTGGGTGATGGGAAGTCAGCAAACAGCACTGATGTGGGGGAAGCCAGGGCAGAGCGAGAGGAAGTAAGGATGACTGCAGAAGCACAGAAACAATAAGAGGATGGAGAAAAATGATAGCAGGGGAAGGTAAGTCCAGGAAAGAGGAGCGGACAAGAAAGTAGCCAGAATGGAATAGAATAACAGTTCCGGAAGAGCGTTACCAGCAACAGGAAAGTTGCAACGCACCGCAGTGCACCAGAGGTTCTGTTTTGATGTCTGGGCTAGGCAGGTTCCACCTCCAGAGCGTAATGCCAGAATGTTGAAAACGTGGCGGACATCTTGTGGATGGCAATTGTGCACTGGAGTACTAGCAATGGTTGGCTTACTTACGCCAGCAATCCCAAATAGACCACGGGCGACGTCTTGCTCTAACAATATGTTCCTTTAATCGCTGAGCAGTTTAAGATAAGGGTAGGGTAGGTTTCTCTCTTTCTTCCCAAGTTTCCCGCAACATATCAAGCACATCTCTTGGTTCTCTTCCATAAAAAAGTTCAATGGGGAGAGTCCAGTAGAAGACTGTAGTGTTTTCCTAATAGCAAATAGGGAGCAGGGTATCATGATATCCCAATTCTTCCCATCTGCTTCTACTAACTTTTTTAAAGATGTGTTTTAAAGTTTGATTAAAGCGTTTTACTAAACCATCAATTTGGGGATGGTAAATGGAGGTGTGTAAAGTTTTGATCTGGAGGATCCCTTTAGCCTTGGCCATACGTTTACTCAAAAATGTGGATCCCTGGTCTGTCAAAATCTCTTTAGGAAACCACTCTTTAGGAAAACATTCTGCTGTGTTACTTTCAGAGGGTGGAAAAAACTGTGAAGTAAGTCGCAGATCTGTAAATTGAGGGTTTTCTGGCTCTATTTTTAGTCTTATTTCTCTTGGTAGTTGGGTAATCTCGATACGAGTTTGAAAGGGATCGTATCAGGTTGTTGGTACAAAGGAAAGACCCCTTACCAAGGACACCCATTTCTGCTGTTGTCAAAACGTGAGTCAATAAATTCATGATTAGGGAAACGTTGGCTGCTGGAATCCTTGTCCCCAGCTGCGGGTGATTCGTGGCGAGAAGGTTTGCCATCTTGGTCTGCCATGTTGGTTTCCTCGTGGACCTAAAAAAGCACTATGATAGGATACAGGGACTGTGAGTGAACGTAATATCAGAACTAAGGGACCTGAAGGATAGGTAATGTCTAACATTCACCATCTCCTGCCCTAGGGGACCCAAGCCCGAAACAGGAAGTTCCGGGATCACCAACATCAACTGGAGACAGGGATTCTACAGAAGATCATCCAGACACAAGCCATCCGTCTGGGCTGAAGGTAATACTCAACTACGGTTGGGTTGCCTTGAATAATCGGACATCTGGGTGGCATGCGAGCATCAGGGCGCTGCAGATAAAGGCCTAATATATATATAGCATCATAGCAGATGAGCTCAAGAGCGGTACACGTAAGGCACCAAATAACTGGGCGTCAAGACAGCAAGAAATTCTGAGGAAATAGCATGCTCGGAAGAAAATCTGAAAACCAACCCAGACAGAGTGAAACTGAAAATGGAACTGATGGATTGGATCACAACTATTGACACAGCCAGCATCAACAAACTATTGTCTCATCTCCCACCGATGTTCAACAAAGTCAAAAAACCTCTGAACTACTGCACAAAATTTCCTAACAAAGGCATGCGAGGTACGTTCCTGAAATTCTGGCGATTCGCTCCCCATCGACGGATAACAGTTGTCGTCTGTGTAAAAACAAAAATCAAGTGGAAACACTAAAACATTTAGTGCTGCAATGCCACAAGACTCAACAAAACAGGGACATATACCTCCAATCTTGCTTACAAGGAGCGGTAACGCTGGATGAAGAAGCAGTCTGAAACAGGCTAATTTTGGGCGAAACAACGAGATGGACACTGACTACGGTGAAGTTAATAGAACTCGCCTTTAAAATGATAAACCACCTATCTCCACTCACAGGGCCAGTATGGGTAGAGCAAAACTCTGGCCAACATATTCCAGTTGAAGTGTAAGACGATTGTACACTAAGAACCTGGAAAGCCGCATGATGAGATACATTTATACATGACGGGATTCGTGGATCGTCAAGCTTCGAAGACCCTTGTAAAAATCAAAAAAACCTTTTTAATTAAAATTCAAGAGAGAAAAAAAAATAAAAAAATAATAAAGGCCTTATCAATCAAGAATAGGTTGTTACCATATCTATCGAAGTAATGCCAACTAATGCTAATATGCATATTTAAAGTAGTTGGTTACCTACCGGACCTAGACCAAAACTAGATCTCAATATCTCTCCCTAGGTAGACGTGGTGAATAAATGCCATATCCGTTGGGAATGCTGATCTGATCCAGACGCAACAAAATTACTTGGTCCTGAAGAAAATGATACACTTTGGAAAATCATCGAAACCGGTCGACCACCAGAACGGACGAAAACCCCAAAAGAATGTGGGATACGGGATCGAACTGATGTTACTGTAATGGAGAACAGCCTTTCTCTGCCTCCCACCAACTAACAAAGCTATCTAAACAATTAAGACCCATTAGTGGCATATAGAAGTCATGTGGATATCAAATCCCTCACCTTTTCTGTTTAAATACTCATTCTTTTTAACCACTATACCATCAGGAAAGGTTTTTATGGTTTCTACTAACCAAGCAACTGATCTACAACGTACTGACAACACACTTCCTGGAAGGTCGATTAAAGTATATAGGACCCAGGCGCCCTGAAAAAAGATTCCTCCTAGAAATGTTGCTGTACTAGCTGAGATACTGTTTTGCTTTTTATCAAGAATCATATCTAGTGAATAACATTGTAGATTCAGGGACTGCTCTCTTTGACTTTTGCTTTTAGATAGGCGGTGCGTCACCTCCTACCAAGGGACAAACACCCCACACAGGGAAAGGGTATTCTTCTAGTAGGGACTGGTAGGTAACACATTTAGTGTAAATAAACTGAAATACCATGTATATACAGTTGGTTCCTTAAAGTGTTTTTGTATGTGATAATAAGTTACCTTAACTAACACTTAAGGCTGAACTTTGGACCCTCAATCAGTATCCCTGATTGTTTTTTGTGTAGCACATGAGAGGAGGCCCATACCAGGGTCCTAGTGATGATCTCACTAGATTCATCACAATAATAATAATATAATGGGCTCGCAGACCTTTGTATAAAGGTTCATTTGGGTTGGGTCCTGTGCCATGCGGCTTCCACATGGAATAGGTTTGTGGCTAAAAATGTGCATGTTGATTGTTTATGCAGGGCTTTGTAAAGGGGGCAGGTGGCCAAATGGTGTTTGTACAGGAGCATCGGATGATCCTTGTAGAGCAGTCTGAATACTTTTAATAAAGTACTGCAGAGGTGGTTTTGGATTTTGCCAGGGAGTAGGTTGTAATAATGTGGATTTGTGAAGAGGGAGCTGGAAAGTGCTTTGTAGAGGTGGGTGGATGGGTGGGGCATAGATGAGACCTTGTGGGGGAGGTTAGGGAAGAGCTTTATAGAGGGGGGTGGGCAGTATTTGACTTTTTTAGTGTTTTGCAGAGAGGGCAACAGAAAGGACATAAGGTTTGGGGCATTGTTAGAAGGGATTAGGGATTAGAAGGGATTAGGGTGGAGCTCTGTATAGGGGTCATCGAAACTGAACCATGCTTGCAGAGTTTTGGATGGAGCTTTTTATATGGAGGGCCAGGATTGGAATTTGTCTATGGAGGTTCTGATGGTGCTTTGTAGAAAGGGCACCAGGATTTACCATGTCAGGCTGCTTTTTGTGGTAATCTGCTTCAGAAATAATCAGAGACTAGCTGGCATATGTAGAACCATCTTTATTTCTATATCAACATTGGTACCTTTCTATGCAACAGGGACACTCCCTCAAAGCTGTCATCCTCTCCAACCATTCTCCCATCTCAACCTTCTGTCCCCACATTCGAAACTCCATCTCTTATGTCAACCCATTACGCATCCCCACCACACACTGATTCATTAATAACCTAAAAACAGACTTAGAACAACAGCCTGCAAATGAAACAACTATTCAAATGGATTGTGTCCTCCCACGTACTCCTCGCCTTATGGTATTTCCATATCCAGCTTCAGCTGCTTCAGAATTATTGTCCCAGCAGAGAGTGCCGGTGTTGATGTTGGTCGACTCGATGTCCCTGGGAGGCCTTCGTCTCGATGTCGATGTCATCGATGTTATAAAGCCGGCGCAGCAACCGTTTGCTTCAGTTCTGTTTTTTCATGAAATGCATCGCTTCGGATACGGTACGCTTCGGTTCCATATCGAGAATCTTCAAATATATTGTTCAAAATGGCATCATAATCGGCGTCTTTGACTCTGAGATCAGGGTTTAGGAAGTGCCAAGATTGTGGGGCTAAGATGTCCCTACGATCCCTATTGGGTGAGCTGTGGTGCCTCAGTTCCTCTCACGCTACCTTGGACTGTAAGGCCTGCCTATCGATGATGGCGAAAGCCCTGAAAGAGCAAAGAGGAAAATTAGCAGCAGGTAGGTCAAAATCCCTTTCAACCCCGTCAAAAAAAGTGTCTTCCGACGATTCGGGAAAAGGTTCTCCTCGTCGTAAAAAGACAAAGAAGTTGAGATCACGCAGTGGTTCTCACCACTCGTCATCTTCACGACGATCGAGGAAAAGGCACTATAGGTTGCCGTCTTCGACATTGAGTTCTTCCGCTGAACGGGTTATATGCCCGACTAAATCGCCCTCTCTGGCTGAGTGGGAGAAGTTCAGGCTAAAGATGATGCAAGTTTTTGAGAATGCAGCCTTGACTCCCTAGAAAACTCGTGAAAGCCATGCCCATGACAAAAAAAAACTCAACAAGAAAAAAAGATAAGGGGAAACACTGTGCGCATAGGAGCCTGGAAGGCAAAGAAAAATCTCTCAAGAGTGGACGAAGGATCCCTCGAGTCGCGACAAATCTTTCTCGACAAAGAAGTCATCAATGCTATCAGCGCCGAAAGACTCCTCATCGGACCGTGACAGGTCCTCGACGTCAAAGGCATTAGACAAGTCCTCATTGGCGAAAGCGTCAGAAAAGTCTTCGACATCGAAGCCCTCGACGTCGACTGTGTCGAAGACCTCGACTGTGTCGAGGATTTCGGCGGCACCATCGCCGCCATTGAGGAACACAGAAAAGATAAATACACGTTTCCCGAGAAAGGACTTTTTTGAGACCCTTTCTTCAATTTATGAGGAAGCAGAACATTCATCAGATGATTCACAACCTTTTGGTCTCCAATATGGAACAACTTTGGTCCCTTAGCCTTTGATCTCTGAGGAATCAAGACAAAAAAATGTACAGGAGTCCCTGCAGAATGCAAGTGGACTAGATACGCCACTAGAATTATATTTGGGAGACCAGACCCTACTGACCATGCTGAAGGGTCATATAGACAGTTAATGTCCAGGGTGGTAGAGTATATGGGGTGGAAAAGACCAACACCAATATACGAACAGGATGATCTGACAGACATCCTAGATAAGGGAACCTAGGAGGACCGTATTATTCTCTTTCATGTGGCATTGCAAAGGAGAGTGAGTTCAAATTGGAACACGGCAGAATTGATTCTGGCAGTGAATAAAAAATGGACATCTAAATCCAGTACTGACCCCAGTTACTTGACAAAGCATCCCACTCCTGAACGCATAGTGGTTCAAGCTGTCACATCAACCTCTAAACAGCACACATACCCAACTATTTCCCCAGACAGAGATGAGAAGCGTTACGACGCTTTGGCCAAGAAAGTTTTCTCTGCGGGAAGTAGGGCTCTAAAGTCAGCAAATGCTACGTGCACGTTGGCCAGATTCACTCACACTATTTGGGAATGTATAGCAATGGTGGCTGATCATATCCCCGAAGGGAAGGAAAAGGGACACATTTTTAAATCTAGTCAAGGATGGGAAAGATGCAATGTGCAAATCCCTCCAGACAGGTTTCAACACTGCTGACAGCATCAGCAGGTCCATGGCGGCTAGTACAGTTATGTGCAGTTTTGCCTGGTTAAGAAAGTCTGGTTGTGCTCCAGATGTGCAGTCCAGATTGCTTAACATGCCCTTTGATGGTACACATTTATTTGGTAGCAAGGCTGACGAGAGCCTAAAGAAATTAGAGACCTCCTAAAGCGGCTGCAAAGTCGCTTGGTGTTGCTATTAGACAGCCACAGAACCGCCCCACCGGCACACCTTGGAAGGGTAGGTCCTTTCGCTTTTACTCCTCAGTTGGAAGGGGGAGAGGACTGTCCAATCAAAGAGGTCAGAAAAGATTTCCCCGTGGTGGACAGGGAAGAGGTACTAGAGCCATCCAGGCAGTGGCTGCTTTACCATCAGACACTGCTCCAGCTGCCTCTAAACCTCTTAGTTCACAAGACTCCAGTGGGAGGCAGACTGTCACTGCAACTGAAAGAGTGGGGGGGCATTCCCCCATTGAAACAGTTGCCCAGGGTTACTGCCTTCCCTTTCTAAAATCCATCGGGGAACAGCTCTTTCAAAGTTCCAGTTCTGCTCCTTATGTAGGAAATATTAACCCTGCTAGAGAAAGGTGCTATGGAACCAGTACCTGTAGCGGAGAGGAACAAGGGTTGGTACACTAGCATGCAATCCTGGTGTTTTCCGTCCCTCATTTCGTTGGCAGTTGCCATGGAGACTTTCCCACAACTGGAAACGTCCCCAGTCTTCACGATCATCCTGGCGACACAGAGAGACTCCCACAGCAACCTCGACCATCCTGCATCACGTGATCTTGATCCTCACGCTGCACGCTTCCGTGATTCACATCACGTGACTGCCTCAAACGAGTTCAAAAGCATCCGAAAACACGGAAGCAGTGCTTCACAGCTGATCTCGTGAGGATATTTGGCGTTTCTTGTTTTTCCTTTCAAATCACGTTTACTTCGACCTCAGATTGTTCAACGGACCTGATTTTTGCCTTCTCCTTGGATTTTGGAACTGTATCCTGTACGACCTCGGATTGCCTTACGGACTCGATCTTTGTCTACTCCTCGGAATTTGGAACTTCTGTCCTTTACGACCTCGGACTGCTCAACGGACCTGATTTTTTGCCCATCCCCTGGATTACTTCCGATCTATCTCTCTGGAACTTTGGATCTTTGAATTCTGTATCTTGGAACTGTACTTTCGGGTCTTTGACATCTGACCCAGGTGTTATCCTCCTACAAGCCGTGCGTAACGCCTGGTCTTCCAGCCCTCGACCTCCTGATATCCACTACATTCAAGGCACTGCTGTCATACACTGGGGTAAGCCCTATTCCATTTGGTTTTTGCATTGTATTTCCCTAGTACTGCACCTGTTTAAATAATCACCCATTGCCTTACAGTGGTCTGGGGTTCTTCCAGTGTTCCTGGTTCCTGATTGACGGCTCACAACACCTGTGGCCTCAAAGATTGCACAGGCAGTTTATTTGTCCTGCCTGTGCGGTACTTGGGGACGGAGGTACGATAATCTGCACGACCATCAAGATAAGAACACTTCCTGATCCTCGGTGGAAAGAGTTCTGGAGCGAGTACCTCCTTGTTTTCTCAAGTAAAACATTGTTGTTGTATTGTCTGTCAGTATTCTCACCACTGACCCTTTTATGTGCGGTAGAAAAGCTTTCAGGGCCCAATGCACTGCCCTCAACTCCAGCACATTGATATGAAGGAGCGACTGTTCCGACGACCACCGGCCTTGCGTTTGGAGACCGCCCAGATGTGCCCCCCCATCCAGTCTGCGACGCGGCCATCACTATGGTCATGTGAAACTCCGGTTCCTGCAGGGGAACCCCTCTGGATAGGTTTTCGAAGACTTGCCACCATCGAAGTGCTCGCAGGAGCTCGTTTTCGACGGTCAGTTTGTCCGACCAAAGTCCCTGGCTCTGGGTCCATCGGTCTGCCAGGAATTCTTGAATTGGCCTCATGAAGAGGCGGCAGTTGTTCATCAAAGGGATGCACAAAGCCATGGCGCCCAGTATCGACATATATCTCCTTACCGACACTTTGGTGTTGACTCTCCATTGCCTTGCCAGCTGACTGAGTCTGTGGATCCTCTCCACGGATGGTCTCACCAATCCTGACTGAGTTTCGAACTGTGCACCCAAGAACACTAAGCTTCTTGACGGAGTCAATGAGGACTTTTCGAAGTTTACCGCAAATCTAGTCGTCGCAGAAGTTGCATGGTGGCCTCTAGACTTGCTTGAGTTGCCATAGGGGACGATCCCCTCACTAACCAGTCGTCCAGATACGGGTAAACATGATGCCCCTGTTTTCTTAACCATGCTGCAACCGGGGCTAGGATTTCGTGAATGTCCTGGGAGAAGATTTCAGTCCAAAGGGGAGCACTGTGAACTGGTAGTGGGTGCGCCCGACTACAAACCTTAGGAACTTTCTGTGTCGTCTACGCATTGGTATATGAAAGTACGCATCCTGGAGATCCAACGACGCCAGGAAATCCCCCTGTTGAATCGACCGGATCACTTCCTGAAGTGTGAGCATTTTGAATTTTAGATTTTTTAACATTTTGTTGAAGGTCTCGAAGGTCGAGAATGGTACGCCATTTTCCGTTGGGCTTCTTCACCACGAAGTATCAGGAATACACTCCTTGACCCCTCTGCGACACAGGTACCAATTCTATAGCCCCTTTTTGTAGCATAAGCACTACCTCTTGTTTTAAAACATTCAGGTGGGGTTGAGCCGAAAACACTGGTGGAATGTTCGACGGCTTGCTTTTGAATTGTAATGAATGACCGAACTTCACAGTGTCCAATACCCACCGGTCCGAGGTTATCTTTTACCACTCGTCGACACAGTGAGACACCCTGCCTCCCAGGACGTTCTGAAACCCGTCATTGCTGGTCTTTTGATTGTTTGTCTTTCGACGACGAGGAGTAACCTCCCCTCTTCCTAGAGGCCTGATAGTCCCGATGTCTTTTTGCAGTCTGAGAAGCCCGCCTGTATCCCTGAGAGGAGTACGACGGTCTATTGAAAGTACAGTCCCTTGATGACGAGAACTAGGAGTTTCCTGACGCTCTTCTAAAGGGGCGAAATAAACGAAAACTTCTACCACTCTGGAGGGCTCCTAGAGAACGTGCCGTGTCAGAGTCTTCTTTCATGCCTTTCAAGGCCTCGTCCACCTTTTCACCAAAAAGAAGGTCTCCCTCAAAGGGCATATCCAACACCTTATATTGCACTTCAGGTCAAAAGTTGATGCATTTGAGCCATGCTTGTCTCCTCAGAACCACGCCGTTGTTAACCTGCTTAAAGCCTGATTCTGCCAGGTCCACAGCGATATTTATAGAGTTATTAGAGGCCTCTTCCCCCTCTCGGATGAGTAACATCGCCGCCTTTCTGTGTTCGTCTGGGAAATATTCTAGGATGGGTGCTAAATGATGCCACATCTCTCTGTCATACCTGGCCATAATAGCCAGAGAATTAGCCGCCTTCACTGTTGTTGCACCCACCGACAACACCTTCTTGCCAAAGACATCTTGTCTCCTGGCCTCGTTCTCCGCAGGAGTCATGCATTTGTGCTGAGATCTTGCCTTTTTCGCCGCATCCGCTGATACCACCGACTCTGGGGCCGGTTGAGAGGACAAACATTTTGGAATGGACTCGGGAGCCTTACATTTCTTTTCCAGTCTACCTTTTATTGCCGGCTCCGAGAAGGGATGACGTATCGTTTGTAGTCCTTCTTGCCATACATGAGCTAAGATGGGGACCGAAAACACTGACTTCCTTCTCGTTCCCATATGATCGAACAAAAAACGGTCTTTTTTCTCCTCCTCTTGGGCCAGTTCAAATTCGGTACAAGCCTTACTCATCGCATGGAAAGACCAATGTCATCCGGGGGTGACGGCTGGGCTGGGCACGATATATCCGATATGGACTCTCTCTCTGACTCGGATTCCAGCAGCTCTCCTTCCTCCGGGCGTGCACATGGAAGGCCTTCACGGGCCGGCACCGCCGTTGACGCCATCGGCGTTGGTCAATGGGAAGGACCTGGCTCGTCGACGCCTGGTCTCGCCAGAGCTGTAACTTCTCTTCCAATTTCTTCAGCAAGGTCTGCAATGTAGATAGAACTTCCAGAGATAAAACAGTTTGAGGGTTAAGTAACGGGGTTGTAACCGGGATACTTGTCCCGCTCGAAAGAGTCAGCTTGCTAACCCCTTGCAACCCAAGTTCTGCAGGTCCAGCCACCTGGTCATCCTCGTCGTCCACAGAGGATATGGACAAGGCCGCCTCCTACTGCAACAAGGTTTCCGTAAAACCGGGTTGTATATCTCCGGTCGCCAGGCCTCCTGTAGAGTCTTTGTCGACGAGGTTAAATTCTGCGCTGCCGTCGTCGCCGTCACCTGCGGCGGAACACCTGAAGAGACGATCTGCGTCACTGGCAGTGAGGGCGTCGACGATCGCCCTCCCGTCACCGACGCTGGTAGCTGCACAGATCCTTGAGGCGTTCCCACCTTTTTTGAACTTGATCTGTGTTTTGCAGAGTCTCGACTGGGGGATGATCTATGATGATCACCTGAGGAGGATCTTGACTGTTCTTTCCTCTCCTTCTTAGACGAGGAGGACGACGACGAGGTTTTCGCTTTTAGCGAAGATTCTCTCATGGAATGTTTTTCCGATGAGCCTTTCTCCATCAGACGCGCTTTCTTCACCGGAGGTTCAGCCAATGCTGAACGGCGGGGGGCCCCTAAAGATTTAGTTGTCGAGGCCACGCTATGCGTGGAGCCTACCTCCGAAGGGGGGTACGCGCCCGCTCTGTCGTTCAACCAAGCCACCAACCGCCGATTCCGGTCTTTGAGAGTCTTCTGGGAGAAGCCCTTACAGATGTCACAATTGTCTGCCGAATGGTGAGGGTGGAGACAATATATACAGTCCATATGCCATCTCCTTCATACACTTTCTTTAATCCGCATGTAGCACACGGACGAAAAAGAGCTTTTCCAGACATTAGGAAAAAAACGACAAAACAACCTAGCAAAAATAGTAGATGACGCGAGGTGCTCCCACTACTTTGGAAGACGGTTGAAATCTGGGAGCCGTGGGGGCGGGGCATTTATACCGCTATGTCCTATTGGGGCATGCGTAAGCGGGCCAAAAACTAAATAGAATACAGAAGTGTCGAAATTTTTCCTATGGAAAACATCTTTATAAAGGTACCGAGGGTTCCCAGCCTGACGACAGGGAATATTTTAAGCATGTGAATCCATGAAAGATCCAATGCTGGAGAGATATATATTCAAAAAGCGGTCACAGCGCCCCTCTGCAAGAAAGAACACGGCGGAGTCCGCGGCCACTGTACTGTGAAAGGTACAGTGAGCTAAAACATGTGGCTGCAGACTCTGAGTGGCTCCATGACCACAGAACAGGTTAACATGCCATTGCAGAGGTGCGCCCTGACCTCTTTTTGATTCTAAAACGAACTTGGGGTTGGTCACCCTAATTTCCCTAGGGTCATCCAGACATGGACCCCTTGCTCACTGTGCTCAGAGAGGCACAGCTCCACCTGACTGATGAGGCCTGACTAGGCCGAAACACGTGTCTGGGGTTGCTGTTGGTACTCTTGTTCTAAGGAGGATAGCCTAGGATTTTGATGCTGGACTGCTCAAGTAGGGGGGAGACTGATATGCAAATGGATATTCCTCCTTTGTGAAAGGTACAGTGAGCTAAAACATGTGGCTGCAGACTCTGAATTGGGTACATTCCCACAGAACAGGTTATCATGCCATGTTCTTTCTTGCAGAGGGGCGCCCTGACCTCTTATATATATATATATATATATATATTCAATGAAAAATCTTTGTTAAAGGGACGTTATGGTTAAGTTGCACTAATGAAAACCGATTAAATTTAGTAAAAAAACGTTTTTAAAATCACGTTATGGTTTCAAGTAAAATCGAAAACCCCCTGAAATTCGCCAGTTATGGTAAGCTAAGCAACCATAACTCGTGCCACCACTGTGCACTGCTAAGATGAACACCCAGGAAATCAAAGATGAAATCACAAATATAACTGGCGAATTCCAGGGGATTTTCGATTTTACTTGTAACCATAAGTCCTTTTAACAACGTTCTTTTACTATGTGTAGTGGCTGTGCAGTTATGGTTAAGTTGTTATTCCCATATGAAGAGCACTTTTTGGGTGGCTTATAACTTTGCTCTTCCTGGACAAATGCACACCAAACTTTGCATAGACTGAATGGGGGAAAAACTTTGCGCACGCCTACAGCCCAAACCGCTGGACGGATTTTCACTAAATTTGCGGCAGGAGCAGCAGCTTGGTCCCGAAAGTTCTTTTTAAAATGCTAAAAAAGTAGCTCTCATAAAATTAGTGATATCTATGTCTGCTCCGTGGAGACACTTCCCTGTTCGCTCCGTGGGCAGGACACCGATTGGCTAATTGGCTGGGGTCATGTCCGTGGACACGCAACGTGTCCGCCGATTGGCTGGAGTGAGGCGTGATGTGCGTCGGATTGTTCTGATGCACCCGCCATCTTGGATCCGCCAACAGCGCGGCGGCGAACAGAGGCGAAATGCAGTTTTGGGGAGTGTTTTGGTGTGCAAGAGTGCTTAGGGAGGTTTGGGGAGTAAGAGATGGGTGAAATACTGTATTTGTTTAGGTGGCAGGTGCTACTGATGTATTCGCCATGCCCGCGCTGTCCGGGATGTTCGTAATTAGTGAAAATGAGGGGTGTCCTAAGGATAGTATTCCCGTTCGTGCTATGCGCAGGCAAGTTGAAACTGTTCTAAGGACACGCGTGGTGTCAGCGGACATTTAAATTGACCATATGCCGCAGTTAAAATGTTTGATTCTATGGGTGTGATACTGAGTTATAAACCACCATGGGTGTGATATGCTGCGGTGGTTGTGGCCAGGACCTAGAGTCTTGGGTGCATGGCCTTAGGCCGTAGGCCATACACCCAAGACTCTAGGCCCTGGCCACAACCACCGCAGCATATCACACCCATAGATCACACCCATAGAATCGAATATCTATCAGGTGGTTGTGGGCAGGGCCTAGAGTCTTGGGTGCATGGCCTAAGGCCAGGGTTTAGAGTCTTGGGTGCATGGCCTTCGGCATGCTGCGGTGGTTGTGGGTGTGATATGCTGCGGTGGTTGTGGCCAGGGCTTAAGTTATAAGCACTGAAATTATAAGCCAGCATGGGTGTGATATGCTGCGGTGGTTGTGGGTGTGATATGCTGCGGTGGTTGTGGCCAAGACCTAAGTTATAAGTACTGAAGTTATAAGGAACCATGGGTGTGATATGCTGCGGTGGTTGTGGCCATGCACCCAAGACCAAAGTTATAAGCACTGAAGTTATAAGGAACCATGGGTGTGATATGCTGCGGTGGTTGTGGCCATGCACCCAAGACCAAAGTTATAAGCACTGAAGTTATAAATCAGCATGGGTGTGATATGCTGCGGTGATTGTGGGTGTGATATGCTGCGGTGTGTGTGGCCAGAGCCTAGAGTCTTGGGTGCATGGCCGCAGGCCGTAGGCCGTAGGCCATGCACCCAAGACTCTAGGCCCTGGCCACAACCACCGCAGAATATCACACCCATAGAATCGAATATCTATCAAATGTTTGAAATCTACAGTTTCTGTACTGTTTGATTTGTATAGTTTGTATATGAAGTTTTGGCTACGTCATGTCATTAAGATTGTAGAGTTTGGTAATAAGCACTGTAGTATTGTGGTGTATGGTTAGATGTTTGCTTCAATGGTTCTGATATGCAGCTGTATTTATGCGTTCTATTAGAATATACTTACTGTTTGATTTGTTGAGATTGGATATATTTTTTCATGAGTTTGGTAACTGGAGTACATATTCTTTTTGGATTTCTGTGATAAAAGAAAAGAGCATGTTAGTGTATGTATTTTATAAAGACTTATTACATTGCATAATAGACATTTCAGATTTTTTTCGACCCTCATATTTAGTTTACAAACCAGTGTAGTTTGCAATTTGCTCAGTTTCTGTGTTTGTTTTTAAAATGATTGGGTCTGTGGGAAAAAGAATCCATGTCGGATTAAAAAAAAACATTTTTTGATATTCTACAGTCTATTTCTTTGTTTGTTTTCAGTGTTCACTTGTTGTATCTGGCTAATGTTCTATCTGTTGGGTTGTTGCAGATTTTTGGAGCAGTTAGATAGCTGTTGGCGTATTCTAAGTGTCTATTTTTTGTTATAATTTAGTGGTATTCATTAATCTGTTTGGCTGTTATAGAATCTTGAGGCAGTTAGATACCTGTTGGCGTATTCTAACAGTTTATAGTTCTTTAATTGAATTTTTGTTAATGTTTAAGTACAGATTAGTTATTAAATTTTGGTTTTAAGAAGATTAAATAAGTATTTGTAAGATTTGCTGGTAATCTCTGCTTTAGAGTAATGGTACTATCATTACATTCAAACCATCCACATTTCTTTTTTATATATGCCGTGTGGTGACCTGCATTGTTTCTGGCTCCTGCGTGGTAGATTATACCTATTGTTGTGAAGGTTTTCTTACCAAGTGATACTTGACCGTGTGTGAATCCAGTCAGCTTGCAGTTGTTTTTGGTACCATCTGCATTGTAACATAGAAGCATTAGTATTACATAGTTACTATGTGTTTGTATTAGTAAGGTGGAGCGATTATCGGAATTGCAGGTAGTACATAATCTACCATGGTTTGCATTTTGTATAAGTTGCTGAAATGGAACGGATTCACAATTAGGTATGGATACATACACAAAGCGCTCATTAGGGATTTGTTCCTGTGTCACATTGTTGCAGAGAGTGCATGTTTGTTTCCACATGTATGAAATCTGGAAGATTTCATTTATAGATATGTTTTTGTTTTCCAGTACTTGTAGTAAGTACATTAGAAATTCTTTTGGATCTTCTTGTGAGTTTATAGTGAATGTCACCATTCCAGCACAGTAGTCCAATCCTTGTCTTATTCCATGAACACTATATGTGTTGTCAGGATTGTTTGTTGCGTTTCTATGAAGGACTAACATTTGCAAACACAATTGGTCTGTATGTGTAAGTAAATGTTGTCAACAATTGGTGGCAATTGAAATAGAATATTCATTGCTACATTTGCGTAGCAACTTATACCAGTTATATTTGAAAATTTGAATGGACCAGATACTTCTGTGTCCAAGTCATTTTTTCGGAGTGTGTGTTGCTTCTTTGAAGAAGTACCTGAGTTACTTTGAGTAATAGGTTCTTCTTTGGTTGTGGTAATTGATGAAGTATTAGCTTCTTTTACTCTCTTTGGAGGATTTGCAGTCAGATCCTGTTGCATTTTTGTTTGAATTAGTTATCTTTTACAACTTTTTCCTTTTTGTGGAACAGGATATGTTTTTAGATGGGGGGTGTATAGTGAACGTAGTCTATTGTATTCTAAAATGCAAGGAATATCAGTGCTTACTTTACCTGCATCAAAGTTGATTAGAAATAGACCGGCAAGTGTACGTAAGCGTGATAGTGCAACGCAGCTCATGCCTTCTTTAAAGACTGTGTTACCAATATCTATCAATGCTTTGTCTAGGGTAAGACCTTGTGATTTATGAATGGCGACTGCATATGCTAGAGTTAGAGAAAATTGTTCTCTGCGTACATACATGTCTTTGAAGAGAAGGAATCGAGCTGTTGAGCGCCCTATCCTTTTTACTTAAGAAAGTTTGTCAAAGAGAATATTGACAAACTGAATATTGTTGTCACGTGGGTATCTGTCATGATGCCTACCCCCGGGCATCCGGATCGAGTCCATCCGCCCTGGGAGCAGGCATCCAGATACTCATTAAAACCCCAACAGCCCCGGCTGGGGGCTGTTTGGATTCAGTCCTGGCGCCTTAGGCGCCAGGCTCATCATAAAAATCAGTCCTGGTGCCATAGGCGCCAGGCTCATAGACTTTACTTACCTTATGCAGACCATGCTGCAAATGAGTCCAAGCCAACGTGAGGCCTGGATGGGACTATTTTATTACAGGGACTATTTTTCACTCGGGTGTGGTTCTGGGTAACTTCTTACCTGGGACTACTTTGCAGGCTATTTAAACCACGCCCGAACAGCAGCCCATGCTTTGCGTTATTCTGCATCCAGCAGCATGACGCTCACCGTGTCTGCAAGTCAGCCTCCAGTCTTCTGCCACGCCCGCCTCGAATCCGGAGCTCCTAGACAAAAGGCAAAGAAAGGAGAAGAGGTTAGATCACAGACATTATTTAATTCCTTACCTGATTCCGGACCCAGCACATCTCCGAGCCTGGAAAGGACATTATTTCAGCACGCGTCGCTTCGCCAGCAGCAGCGCCGCGTTATACTCACCCGTCCACCGCATCTTTCGACTCGGCGCTGTCTCCATCATTTTCTGCGTCGAAACCCAGCACCTGTGGGGAAAACAAAAGGAATAACAAGGTGAGCCGAGAAAACCAACAAGGACAATCTCTTTGCCACCATAGGCTTACCTGCTTTACCACCGGAGGTATTATTCTTTAATTCGCTGCATCTTCCTATGCCGCACCTATAAAAGGAGAGAAAACAGCAAGTTAAACTCATGCAACTTTTACCAGACAGTGGGCCTCATCACGACTTTGGCGGTAACCCTTAAATCCGGCGGTAGCGCTATTACCGCCGGATTTAAGGGTCCGCCGAATCAGGGCTTCGGCGGATTTCGCCCCAGCTCTGAGCTGGGGGAAATCCACCAAAAATGTGCGCTATTACCGCCGGCGGGAAATCCGCCGGCAATATTAGCGCGAAGATTCCCCATTGAGCCCAATGGGGAATGGGGCATTGCCGAATGGGCTCAGTGGGGAATGGGGACTTACATTACTGCCAAACTCGTGATCCAGCGCTATTAGCGCCGGGAAGTTCGGCGGTAGGGCTAATACCGCCCGCGCTAATAGCATTACCGTTACCGCTCAAGTCGTGATGAGGCCCAAGACTCTTACCTGAACGCCATCAGCTGCCTCCAGGCAAAATTCTTTTGGATCCAGCTGCAACCTAACGAGGGAATGGAACAAGAGTGAACATCGGACATATTGAGCTCTTTGAACTTAATAGACACTGGAGTCAATATTCCTCCGGAACTCCTCCAGTACCTTCAACCCAGTGAAGTAACTGGTATCTATGCGCCCCAGCATGCCATGCAGGATGGAGAGCTCATCATTTAAAAACATAAGGTGAGGTTACCAAAAGGGAATATCGGAGGTGATTCGTGGGGAGAACGAGAACTGTTGGGGGGCCATCACTAAAGTCCATGGGTGGCTAAATCCCTTTCTCCACTTGCAGGAGAATACTTCTACGAGTCCAGCAGACAAGATTAGGCGGGCCAGTTCAGACTGTCTTCTCTTCACTACGCATCACATTGGTGGAGACCGCAACTGTCCGGGTCCGATCGACGCCCCTGTGGGAACCAGGTGAGCGTAACAGTATGTTTGAAAGCCAACAACTGTACCCAGTGCTCCATTAACTAGTCCTTGCTCCACATCAAGGCTACGTTTAAGCATTACTCTACAGTGTAAGGATAATTTTAATATTTTCTCCAAACCAGCTGTGTTGGAGATAGAATTTTCTAAGGTATTTAGTCTTGTTGTGGCTTGTTGACACATGAGTAGTGTCATACCATGTACGTCCAGTGTGTCTGTGGAGCAAATTTCAATTATTGGTTTCATTTCTTTTTTCAACTTTGTTTCATTGAATTTGGAACAGCTTGCAAGAGTTGGCATCAAGGACATACAATTGACATTTTTGTGCGCTAATTGTTCCATAACATCAGTAGCACATGAGTTATCGGTATAAAGTGCATGGATGTGCTGGGTTTTTAATATTGCTTGTGCTTCTTGAGATAGTACACCAACACTAATACTTTTTAAAATGTTGCCGTAAGTAAGGTCTGCAGATTGGCGCATATTTTCTGTTAATTCTCTGTATTGAAGATCTCCGAAAACAATAATGTGTTTTCCTCCAAAGAGCTCTTCGTAGTTTGTTTTAAGTACTTCTTGCAATCTGAGGTGAATCAAAGCCAACATTATATTAGTAGCATTTTCACTTGTTTTAACACTCTGCATAGTTCCATTGCAGCTTCTGTAGAAAGTTTGTAATAGTCTGATTTGTTTTGGGTTTCTACTGGAAGGAGTAGTAATCGGTGTAAAGTGACACCGCCTATGCTGTAGGCAGCTAAACCTGTGGGGGCAGTTACAACAGCTGACAGTTTGTTGTTTGCCAGTTGTTGAAGGAACTTGCTGATGATTTTGATTAAGAATGTTTTGCCTGAACCAGCTTCACTACTGACGTATAGTAGTATAGGTTTGTAATTTTGGCAGGTACATTCTTTATTTTCATGTTGTACACCATGTGCAATTTCTTTTGTTACTTCTTCACAAATGGTGCACCGCTCTTTGTTCAGTTTTGATTGTAGTACAGTTAAGTCTTCTGTATCTTCTTCATAGTGACACATGGTGTTTTCTACTTCTGTCATAGCTAATTCTGCCTCATTTGCTATTAGTGGCTGTCCCAGTGGTTCTTGGCTTCCTGTTACAGAAGGTTGACTACTGTCGGGAGTGTCCTTATCTAGTTGGGCCTGGAGTTCTTCTTCGTGTTGCTGTTCATTGTGTAACACTGTTTTGTACTGCGTAAAGTTTACATCAGTGATAGTGCTTTCATTTGCTTTGAAAGCGTCTTCATAGGAGTCATAGTTATCTAGTATCTCTTCTTCTTTTCTTCATGGTTTAAAAAGTTGTAGTAGGGACATGTAATATAGTTCTTTCTGTTGAGGAGTTTTTAATGACAGTTTGATATGATTAATTAAGCTTTGTTTGGTAAGTTTCAGTAAGCTGCCTTCACAATCTGTCACTCTGTCTACCTTTTTTTTTCATCAGGTTTTATATTATTGTATGTAAAGTTTTGGGCTATGTGGTATAGACACATGGTTTCCAAAGTGGTAATCCTGTTCGGGTAGTATGTGTCTAGTAAAATGTCTTGGCTGTTGGGATCATTTTTGGCTATTGTTTCTATGTCCTCATATGATTTGAGAACTCTTTTTCTAGATTTAGCAGGATCAAGACTTAGCCATACTGTATTTTGAGATTTTCCATACAAAGCAGCACCTGTTAAACGATCTGCAGCTTCATAGGAGCCACATTCTCTATGAGAGAGCATTTTTATGCCTACGATGTACAATTTCTGAGATAGTGTTTTGTCTGATGATAGGTCATTCCAGAGGTCTTGAAGCTCTGTTTTTTCTGCTTTTGTTAAGTAGGCTGTAACATATCGTGCAACTGCAGTGGAATTGTCTGCAATGTACTGCACATCTATGTTTGCATTCCATAAGAGGGCAATGATTGCATTGTAATCATTGATATATTTTGATTTTTCTGTTCTTTTTATGTAATACATGTTCTTAGGTGATTTACCTTTAACACTATGTCTAACTGAAGACATGAAGTTGTTCACTTCACCTGTTTCTGTAACTGGTCTAGGGAAACCAAAGCGGCATTTGGTGTAGTATTTCCCTTCGTTTTTGTATCTGCGACGACAATATTTGCCACATTTGTGTCTTTGAAATTGTACAATTTGTGCGTGAAGGTCACTATGTCTCGTTTGTGAAGGGATTTTACAAGTGACATATTTTTGGATGAACTGTAAAACAGTGGCATCACTGTCCTGACCAAATTTAGGAGCATCTTTAATCCATAAAAGCATATGGATATGTGGTGCTCCTCTGGCTTGGTATTCTTTTCTCCTAAAGAAGTGTTGCACTTCTCTGAGGGGAGGAACAGTTTTATTACAAATAAAGTGTAGCATAGCAATGAAACGATGGTGGAAATATCTTGAAACATTAACAGGATCTAGAGAGCAAAGTTCTCCAGGTGTTAGTATATCTATGTTTGTTTTGTTTTTGTTTGATATGCGTAGGAAATCATGTAAATCTTCCCATGCATATTCTGCACAACTTAATGTAACAAACCAAGTGGGTGGGTGAAGGTTTCTTATCATACAACGTACATCTCTGTGACGTCGGAACCAGTACTCTTTCGTACCACGCATGTTTGCAAACAGATTTGTAATGCTTGATTGTAAAACCTCATCTTTTTCTTGCACTTTTTGTATTAATTGCATAGCTGACATATTTTGAAAGTGGGTTCCTGATTTCAATATGTGTGCAACTCCGTAACATAGAGTTGCTAGTACACTTTCAAAGAGTAGGTGGAATATGTATTCCACATTTTGTCTAAATCTGGGATCTTCAGAATACATTCGTAATGAGCGGTATTCTGATGCTGTTATCTGAGTGGGTCTATCATTGTACCTTCCTCCTTTGCCAGTAGGAAATAGTAGAGGAAAAGCATGCGCTTCTATATTTTTCTCCCATATGCTCTTTGGTGATCCTTTGGTTTGTCGCATTTGGTACGTTTCTAGTGCATCATCTATGGTGTCATTAGATTGTAATGGATGAATTGTATAATGGTCTAAAATATTGGATACTGTAGCAGGATCTAGAAGTTCAAATTGACCAGTTTCTGGTGACTCTTGAATTATTTCAGTTGTTTCCCTTAAGTTTTCTTCAATATTTATTTCTTTGTAGTATTCATTATTGTCTTTTAGATATTGTAAGGCTTGTCTAACTTCATGTAAGTCCATGAGTTGTTGCCAAATTATTTTGTCTTTTGTTGGTTCACCATTTACTAAGACAATTAAAGATTGCTCTATTGGAAGTTGCACTCCTAGAGTGTGCACATTTACTTTCAGATCTAATGGTAAATAAACTACTTTGCCACGAATGCCTTTCACCAATTCAGAGGGAGGTAATTTTACTGTTTTTGGTTGAAGGTGTATTATAGCTTGAAATGGATGCACTGTTTGAATTATGATGCTCTCATATAAATTGAGTTGTTGCAGGGGTTTTGGTAGTGGGAATAATTCCAAGTTATTTGTGATAGCACGTGAAGGAGTTTGGTTGTTGTCAAGTTTTGTAATGCAGTAACTGCAAAGTATTAAGGGGTCAGTTATTTCGTATTTGTTTTCTGCTACAAGCTAGAGAGCTAATTCAAACCATTTGGAATCTTCATTGTCTTCTATTTTGTATGTTACATCTATAGTTTTTGTGTTACTTTTGTAAAAAGTTCTGCGGCAACACACACACACATGGTTTGGTACTTCAGCGGATGCACTTTTAAATTTTAGTATTTCTTTTTGTATGTGTGTAGTAGAAGGTTGCCATGTGTAGAATTGTTGCTAGTCTGTTGTAAATCTATTGCATTTTGTAAGTGGCTTTCACTTTCAAAATATTTTCTCTGGATACGGTCGGTTTCTTCTTGTAGGTCTTTGGGTGTACCATGTAGAAGAGTGTTATTTAAATTGGCTAGTTCTAAAGCAGGACTTTCAGCATAGTACAGTTTATAGACTAGATTTCTTATAGTTGAATGATGTGTTGATATCATTTTGATATCATGGAAGGTGCTTTTGCAAATAGGTCCGGAAATGCAGGCTAATTAATGTCCTTGTAGTCCTGTGTATTTGCGCACTAGACAGGTATCAAAATTTTGCAGCACTTTCATTTTGATTTTGTGTTTACCTTTCACATACTGATTGAGGAACTGGCGTAAAGATTTGAAAGATTTTTTGGGAATGTTACACACTGACGTGCATGGCCATTTGTATACTGGACGTTCTGGTTCAGTCGAATGGAGAGGTAATTCTGAGTTTTCTGGGGATATTTTTGTAAACAGTATTTCTTGTTTCATTATGGTATTATACATTTTTTCATAACCTCGTCCACTGCTGTGGATGGCAATTGTGTTTGTTTGGTTTTGTTTATATGCTTCTTCATTAAAATATGGTTCTGTGCTCGTGGTGTGACTCCATTCACCTCCACAGATATTTAAGTTATTTTTGTTGACATTCTGTTTATTGAGAAGTTTTTTTGTAGTTTAGTAGTTAGTTTTGTTAGTGGTTTCATCCTGTTTAAAACTAAAATAAATAACTTCCTTTTGAGAAGGATTGCACTGTCTACGAGAGCTTCTAGGATTAATATTCTATGGTAGCTTTTAAGGGTTGTGCATGATTTCTCTCCTGTTTTTATAAGATTCTGAAGGACTCTGTGGCGGTACATTTTTGCTAAAAACCTTCTTTTTGGTATGGTTACTTGCTAGTATATCAATATTTATAGGAACAGTTTTAGCAGTAGTGGTAGCCGAATTCTTGTTAAGCATTTTTTGTTTCATTTTA
Source organism: Ambystoma mexicanum (assembly GCF_040938575.1). Taxonomy (NCBI): domain Eukaryota; kingdom Metazoa; phylum Chordata; class Amphibia; order Caudata; family Ambystomatidae; genus Ambystoma; species Ambystoma mexicanum. The sequence continues at coordinate 175,587,363 of NC_090921.1, read as the reverse complement.
CATTTTGATAGAGGAGGCAAAGTTTCTGTACTAGAAGCTTGTTTTGTTTCGCTAAATGACTGTTTTAGCTGTTTTGTTTGAACATTTTGTACAAACTCTGGTAGAGATGGATGCTAATTTTGGACACTTATTTTCATTTGCTCTATTTCTGCGTTGCTTTCTACGGACTTGCTTTTTGGTAGGCATTCTTTGGGGTCTGTTGAAAAAAAAGAAGGTATGGGTTGGGCCGTTTTGCAATGTATGTGTGCTGTGTGCATGAGTGTCTGAGTATGATGGGAAAGATGTATGTGGTGGTGTGTGATTGTGCATTGGGCAGTTACAATGAGTTGGGAAGGCTATTCTTTTATTTGTGTGTTACTAAACTGCGGTTCAGATGAGAGTAGAAAGTGAGCTTGTGGTGAAGAGAAGCATTAATAGTAAACGTAATGGTATACAATTAAAACAGTTCTTTGTTTTGTAGTACAAACATTCTAAGGGTTGAGTATGTTATTTGTGTTCCACAAAAATGGGGATTTGTGGGCAGAATGGTTCAGAAATCGCAGTTTTTTTTTGGTGCGCAAATTACATGAATGAACCACACAAAGTCTTTGAGGAACAGTAAGAATATTAAGGTAGTATTGTACTTACTATTTTTTTGTGGAATGAGCAGGTTTCTTTGGATATGTTGTTTGTAGTTTAGATGCTGCTGATTTTCAGGAGAGTGGTCTTCACTGGAATTGTACAAGAAAGAAGTTAGTCATTTTGTGTGTTTATAGCACTGATATTAATGTAGACGTTGATTTTTATGTTTTTCTGGTAGTTTTCTTGTTTGATATCTCGAACATAGTGTATGCATGCATTTCATTTGACTATGTGCAGCCTTTGTATTTTATTTACAATATGTTAGTTCAACATGCTTTGCAAATGAGTAGAATTTTAAGTGCATGAAATTCACTTGGTTTTTTTAAAGCTGTGTTGTAGATAGCAGACAGGTTTGGAAGGGATAGTTGATTATAGTAGATGGGAAACATTTCAATAAGTTCATTTTATAGGTAGACATGCCAACAATCGGGAGCCCCTGAGAGGGAGATTTCAACACAGCAATCGGGAACATTTATTTTTCTCATAGGATTGCATTGGGATTAGCATTAATTTAGGTGGGAGACAGTAAAAAATGGTGTGATTTTTCAATGAAAAATCAGGTGTCTCGCGCCGAATTCGGGAGGGTTGGCATGTATGTATAGGTTATGCGGGAGACAGTAAAAAATAGTGTGATTTTTCAATGAAAAATCGGGAGTTTCGCGATTCAATCGAGAGCGTTGGCATGTATGTATAGGCTATGCAGATTTAGTGGCATTACTCTGTTTATGTGGATTCATAAGAGTTGTACATGTACTCTGAATAAAATATGCATACCTGTAGTTTGTAATCATGCATGTGGATATGCATGGAGCTGTAATTAGAAATCTTCGAGACTTGTACAGTAGTTTTTGTAGTAGGTGCTTTCCAATGATATGAGACTTGTACTCACATTTGAAGTGCGGAACTATGATGATGGAGTTAGATGTAGAGGTCTTGGATGTGATTGGTGGATGGTTGTGTGACTGCTTAGCTGTATCCAATGAGGGAATGGCACCAAGAGTGATCTGGAAAGGGTAGAAGGGCTGGCTAAGAGTTACATGCCTCGCGAATACACCGCGGCTGTCCAAGGGTTGGGCGTGCCACATCCAAGGTTTTCCAGCAAATCCAGTATGGAAAAGAGACTGTAGGAATCAGCCAATCAGATGTTGACGTTGTGAATTTGTGTAGAAAGAGAGTGTGTGTAGTGAAGATGGCAGAGGTGGAGAAAATCAGGGTGTTGGTGCTCGGAGATATGTTTGTCCATGGTTTACAGCAGTATTCTCAATGCATGCATGTGGCAAACAATTTGGATCTTAAAGGAGTGGAGGTGTTGTGGAGCACTGTGCCCGATTGCAATGTAGAGACAATTCTCCAAGTTTGTGAAGATATGCGTAGGATGAACAGTCCCCATCTGGTAGTTTTGCACCATGGTGCTTTCCATTTGGGCTACGTGAGTGCCCCTACTCTGTTGGCAGATTTGGAACAGTTGGTTCAAGCAGTAATGAACATCCTTCCAAATGCGAAGGATTACTACCTAGGACAATGTAGGACAAAAGTTCTGTTTTTTGTCCTCAGCAAAACATTGCTAGGTGTGCAATCAATCGAGGCATGCGTGCTTTCATGCTTAGAGATGGTATGTTTTTCTGTAACAATGAGAATATTGATTCGAGTAATGCTATTTATTTTGAAGAAGATGGTGTTTCTTTATCTTTTTTGGGAAATGCCATGCTGTTTTGGAATGTAAGGGTTGCTTTGGAGAAGGTTATGGAAGATTTTAGTTGTAAAGTAAGAAGAAAAAAACCTCCAAAAAATACAAAATAACATGTGTCTGTCAGGCATCTGCAAAAAAAACAAAAAAACAGCTCTTTTCGGAGCCCACCTCAAAGGAGAAATGGGGCACACTATTTAAATGTACATTCAACACGCTCAGATCTTCGATATATCCGCGGATATGGCAGTAGTCTGCGGACAGCGTGTATTACATACAGGGATTCTGGGGTGGAGAGGCATGCAAATGAGAATGAGCGGAGCTAGGGATTGGTCAGTAAAGTTTAGTGGTCATGCAAATGAGAATGAGTGGAGCTAGGGATTGGTCATTAAAGTATAGTTTAAAAACTATAAACTGTTAGAATACGCCAACAGGTATCTAACTGGCCCAAGATTCTATAACAGCCAAACAGCTAAATGAATACCACTAAATTATAACAAGAAATAAACAGTTAGAATATGCCAACAGGTATTTAACTGCCCCAAGATTTTGCAACAACCAAACAGATAAATCAATACGACTAAATTATTAAAAAAATAGACAGTTAGAATACGCCAACAGGTGTCTAACTGCTCCAAAAATCTGCAACAAGCCAACAGATAGAACATTAGCCAGAAACAACAAGTGAACACTGAAAACAAACAAATAGACTGTAGCATAACAAAAATAGGGTTTTTTTAATCCGACATGGATTCTTTTTCCCACAGACCCAATGATTTGAAAAACAAACACATAAACTGAGCAAATTGCACAGTACATTGGTTTGTAAACTACTAAATATGAGGATCGAAAAAAAGCTGAAATGTCTATTATGCAATGTAATAAGTCTTTATAAAATACATACAATAACATGCTCTTTTCTTTTATCACAGAAATTGAAAAAGAATATGTGCTTCAGTTACCCAACTCATGAAAAAAATATATCCAATCTCAAAAAATCAAATAGTAAGTATATTCTAATAGAACGCATAAATACTGCTGCATAACAGAACCATTGAAGCAAACATCTAACCATACACTACAATACAAAATGTTCACTTCCATGGATATGTTATACTACAGTGCTTGTTACCAATCTTAATGACATGACGTAGCCAAAACTTCACATACAAACTATACAAATCAAACAGTACACAAACTGTAGATTTGCAAACATTTGATAGATATTCGATTCTATGGGTGTGCTCTATCGGTGTGATATGCTGCGGTGGTTGTGGCCAGGGCCTAGAGTCTTGGGTGTATGGCCTAAAACCACTGCAGCATATCACACCCATAGATCACACCCATAGAACCAAACATTTTAACTGTCTATATGGGCCCACCCATATCACACTTTCTGCAAAGCTTGGTGAGAGTTCATCCAGGGAGAGCGAAGTTATAAGCCACCCATGTTGGCTTATAACTTCAGTGCATATAACTTAAGTCTTGGGTGCATGGCCAAAGGCCATGCACCCAAGACTCTAGGCCCTGGCCACAACCACCGCAACATATCACACCCACAACCACCACAGCATATCTCACCCAGGGTGGCTTATAACTTCAGTGCTTATAACTTCAGTCTTGGGTGCATGCACCCAAGACTCTAGGTCCTGGCCACAACCACCGCAGCATATCACACCCATGGTGGCTTATAACTTCAGTACTTATAACTTTGGCCTTGGGTGCATGCACCCAAGACTCTAGGTCCTGGCCACAACCACCACAGCATATCACACCCATGGTGACTTATAACTTTGATGCTTATAACTAGGCCCTAGCCATAATCACTGCAGCATATCACACCCATAGAATCAAACATTTTAACTGTATATATGGGCCCACCCATATCACACTTTCTGCAAAGTTTCATGAGAATTCATCCAGGGAGAGCGAAGTTATAAGCCACCCATGTTGGCTTATAACTTCAGTGCATATAACTTCAGTTTTGGGTGCATGGCCGAAGACTCTATCACAACCACTGCAGCATATCACACCCACAACCACCGCAGCATATCACACCCACGGTGGCTTATAACTTCAGTGCTTATAACGTCGGTTTTGGGTGCATGGCCTTCGGCCACAACCACAGCAGCATATCACACCCATGGAGGCTTATAACTTCAGTACTTAAAACTTCGGTCTTGGGTGCATGGCCTTTGGCTATGCACCCAAGACTGTAGGCCCTGCCCACAACCACCGCAGCATATCAAACCCATGGTGACTTATAACTTCGGTGCTTATAACTTCGGTCTTGGGTGCATGGACTCTAGGCCCTGGCCACAACCACTGCAGCATATCACACCCATAGAATCAAACATTTTAACCGCGGCATATGGTCCATTTTTATATCCGCTGACACCGCGCATGTCCTAAGAACAGTTTCAACTTGCCTGCGGACAGCACGAATGGGAATAAACCCCTCATTTTCACTAATTATGAACATCCCGGACAGTGCGGGCAAGGCGAATTCATCAGTAGCACCTGCCACCTTAACAAATACAGTATTTGACCCATCTCTTACTCCCCAAACCTCCCCAACCACTCTTGCACACCAAAACACTCCCCAAAACTGCATTTCGCCTCTGTTCGCCGATGCGCTGTTGGCGGATCCAAGATGGCGGGCACATTGGAACAATCTGATGCACATCACGCCTCACTCCAGCCAATCGGCGGACACGTTGCGTGTCCGCGGACAGGACGCGAGCCAATTAGCCAATCGGTGTCCCGCCCGCAGAGCGAACAGGGAAGTGTGTCCGCGGAGCGGACATAGATATCACAAATTTTTTTAGACCTACTTTTTGATCGTTTTAAAAAAAACTACTGGACAGATTTTCACCAAATTTACAAAAGCATGCTTTCCTTCCAAGCCGCTGCTCCTGACGCAAATTTGGTGAAAATTCATCCAGAGGTTTGGGCTGTAGGCGTGCACAAAAATGTTTCCCCATTCACTCTATGGGAAAAAAAAGAAATTTTGGGACCCCCCTATAAATTTGCTCCCCCCTGGACCAAACCTCACCAAACTTTGCAAAAATTCAGAGTGGGCCATATACTTTTTTTGCAAAGTTTGGGAGCAAAGTTATAAGCCACCCAAAAAGTCTGCTTCCTATGGGATTAGCAACTTAACCATAACTACACAGCCACTAGTGTGGCTTTGTAATATATATATAAAATCAAATTACGGAAATTCCTCATGACGAATCCCATCAAAGAAAATAAAAGAATTGCCCAAATTGGGCGGACTGACCTGTCTAAATCAGATTTGGACACCCTATCCACCCTCATGTTCCTACAAGATGGTGGAGATTCAGCTTCTGAATCCGCTGAATTTGACCTGAGCGAATTGGTTATCAATATGGACTGGTACAAAAGCACCAAATTGAAAATCAAATCCAAGTTTATGCCTCCAGTGATCACAGGTGGCACCATAGAAACATTTTAAAGTCTGGTAATTGAGGACCTGAAGAAAATACGACATAAGGAGGCGAAAAATCACAAACCCAACATTGGGAAGGAATATACCAAAGCCCTGAAAGAATTGAACCTCTTGCCCAATTGTACCATTAAGGCATCAGACAAGCGCCGCAACATCGTACTCATGACCAGAGACCAATATATACAAGAGGCCAATAGGCAACTTAATGACAAAACCTGCTATGAAAAACTAAGTGAGAATCCAGTGAAGGATCTGGAACTGAAAGTACAGATTTTCCTTAATAAATGGTCTGAAGAAGGAATGGTGGAAGATAATTACATCAGATTTCTCTATAAATCCCACTCCACTACTCCAACAATTGACTTCCTTCCTAAAATACATAAGAACATTTACAAGCCTCTGGGGAGACCCATCGTTACACTAACAGGGTCATTATTAGAAAACATGTCCAAGTACATTGGCAAATCTTTGTTTCCTTTCGTACTCACACTACCCTCATATTTGAGAGACACGAAGGATTTCTTGTTGAAGATTAATGAATTACCCTGCGAGTCAGATTTTTTACTAGCCACGATGGATGTGGTTTCTTTATACACATCCATCACTCATGAGCAAAGTATAAAGGCCTGCACTCATTATCTGAATACCAGATCGTTGAACTTTTCCAAACATTCGGAAATGATTCTGGCCATGATTCATCTGTGCTTGACTAACAATGTTTTCCTATTCAACCAAAGGTACTATAGACAGAAGCAAGGTACCACGATGGGAACGATCTTTGCCCCTTCATATGCAAACCTCACAATGGGGTATTGGGAGAAATATGAGGTATGGAAGGAAAGTAACGAGAGGTTCACCAATAAGGTGGTCATGTGACAACGCTACATTGATGATTTATTCATCATCTGGAAAGGCACACCAAAGGACTGGATGGATTTTGTGGAACATCTTAACATCAATGAATTCAATCTTAAATTCAATGAAACCCACAGTCCCAAGGAAGTTGTATTTTTGGATGTCACGGTCCAAATTGATGAGGGGAAAATAAAGACCAAAATGTTCCGGAAACCAACAGGAGTAAATGCTCCATTACATGCTAATAGTGCCCAAAGCCAAAACTTGATTTGGAGTATTCCTTATGGCGAGTTTATCCGTCTCCGAAGAAATTTATTCGGAACTCAGTGCCTATGACGAAGAGAGCAAAATTACAGCCTGGGGCTTTGAAAAACAATGTTACCCAAAACAAGAGATCCAAAGAGCCTACTTAAAGGCACGCCAATGCGAGAGGTCTACACTACTACTGGACCGCACTAATAGGACACTGAGCACGGATAAAGAAACAACTACTCGTCTGATTTTGACGTATGGGCAATCTGCCAAACACATCAAAGGCATCATATGCAATAATTGGGTGAATATCCTAATTTTGCCTTTTGGAATTGTCCATCAGTCAAAGACAAATTACTGAGCAGCTTCATGCAACCGGACACTGTTTCCCATCAGTCTACTTGGTTAAGTTGTAGGAAGGATGGCTTCTACAAATGCAGCAAATGCAAGATATGTGAATTTGCGGAAGAGTGCAGCACATACCCACATCCCATACTCAAGAGAACAATTGCCATCACGGACAGAATAACCTGCGACTCAGAGTATATAGTGTATGCACTCAAATGCACCTGTAGCAAATGGTACATAGGCAGTACCAAGTGCAAATTAAAGATACGGATACAGCAACATATCAGAGCCATCAAAAATCAAGATTACACATACCCCATTGCAAAACATTTTTGGGAGAAACATGATGGGAAACTATGTGACTCTCGTTCATTGGGTTACAGCAGGTAAAGATCGGACCCAGGGGAGGAGATAGAGAGAAATTACTGAGACAACAAGAAACAAGAGTCATTATCAATTTCTAGAGCAAGTTTCCATTGGGACACAATATCGATGAGGAACTTTACACTTTTTTGGGTGAATAAAACACATGGCTGTTGTATCGCCTACCAAATGTCATTGTTAAATCAGGATAGCGATTATTCACTGAAGATTTGTCAACCTTTCCCTCAGTATTCCCTTATTCCAGAGAATTTTCTATTTCTAACCAGATGGAGATCACTGGTTAGATGGGTTTTTAATCATGTATAGACACAGATTATCCAACCCCGATATACAGTTATATGTCATTTTTCATGCCTGTCCATAACAAGTTGTTTTTCACATTTTTGCATTTAGTCCAGGGTGGATTAAGGGCCGCCATTTATCCTTCCAGCAGTAGTCACTTTGGAAAAATGTGTTGATGGTTTATGTTTGTGGTCACCTATGGTAATACAATGCCGTGGTCAAAACTGATATCTAATATACCTTGCATTGTCTAATATCACTTTTGCAAGAATATACTTTGAAATGAGGCACTATGCTTCCCATGTTACAGACCCGATGTTATGCGTAAAGGTTTGCATTGCATAATGTGAACACACACACGAGCCACAACTTTGGTTACATAATTATGGTCGGAATTCGATCCAATAGGTGCAAGAATCTAGCACTCCGAGGATATATATCAAAACTTGTATTTATACAATAATAATGTGTGCACATTTTGAAATCACCGACCAATGATTTGTGTAACTCCTTGATCTGAATGTTATGTGCAGTGAGTGATCCACTCCAAAATGGTGGACGGTGTGAACAGGCATCTGGTATTGAAAGAAAAGGTATAGTACTACCTCTATTATGACTGTTTTCCAAAGGGGAAGGATTTAAATTCTGTGTCTTGCAAAATCGAATTCATGTGAACAAGCTACAAGTCGTAGCGAAACGCGTCATCGTCAGAGTTTACCTTTGTGTTGCTGGGCGAGGGCAGGAGGTTTCCACATGGAATTTTTAAAAATGTTGTATTCAATAAAGAATACATTTTTAATCGAACTATGGTACAGCTGGCTCTCTGAGAACGTTGGAATTAACTCTGAGACCTTACTGCACGACACTCCTGGAGTGCGGCTCAAGACTGTGCCGTTTCACGGCGCAGAAAATGGTGATATATATATATATATATGAACGTTATGGTTAAGTTGCCCTACCAACAACCGGTGCACTTTACTAAAAAAAACTTTTAAAACGTATAAATGGACCTTTTGCGAGTTAGGTTTCCGACTGTCAGTAAATAAAACCGCCTGGCCTAGATGTGGCAGTGAGCAAAAACAAAAGGGCCACACATGATGTCATCAGTGATGTCATGAATGACATTTGTGATATCATCTTTGATGTCCTGGGTGTTAGTGTTAGCAGTGCACAATGATGCGGGCAGTTATGATTGCTGAGCCTACCATAACTGGCGAATTTCAGGGGTTTTTCGGTTTTACTTTGAACCATAATGGCACGTTTGACATTTTTTTTTAGTAAAGTGCACAGGATTTTTGTAGGGCAACTTAACCATAACGTTCCCTTAACCAAGTTTTTTCGAGTGAATTTTACGGGTTTTTAGTACGTTATTTTATATATATCATCTTGTGAGTAAAAAAATGTTGTACTGAATGTTACTGCTGTAATGAAGAAGCACAAGAAACAGTGCTGCTGCCTTGCAAATAAGAAACGCACACAATTTGTCGCCGAACATCTACCGACCCATATTACCGTTGGTTGGCTCTTTGTTCATTACCGTTCGCAAATTGCCTTATTATCTGGCGTTTCAAAAAGCAAAGCCACCCGTACACAAAGTAAACATTGCGTTAATAGAGCCCTTTCACAGTGCAAATATATTTATTTTAAAAAAAATGACATACACTCCAAGTACTGCATATTTGTCAATAAAATACATAGACGCAATAATCTTTGCGAGTAATAGTGTAAATTTGCAATGGAGTAACGAGTGCTACTAAAAAGTATGATTACTTGTTAGAATCCGGGGCCGCTTTGTGGGGTCGGATTACAAAACAAAATCCTTTTTCAAGATGGCCACCATAGAAAGTGAAGGCGGTTATTTATACATAGTCCCTCTTCCCTTTCCATGGTAGTCGGCAAAAAACACAAATACGTGACGTGACACAGAATCTGTAAATAAACATACAGCGACGTACAACCTAATATCTTACATTTGCAAATAATAGAGTGGATTGTAAAAGAAAACATAAACATTTTAGAGTTCGTAAAGTAGGTTTATTTTACAACAAACTGTCAGAGATGATTGGAGTAATCCCATTGTGAATGCAATGATAACAATGGTTGAAAGAGCGGCATTGCAAAAGGTAAAGATGAAGAACACGTTGTTTTTTTTGCATACAAAAATTATGAGTTCTTTGATAAAGCAGGCGCTTTGTTTCCACAGTGATTTTCAAGAAGGCGTCGTAACCTTGAGTCTACAGCACCATAAATGATGTTATGTTGCTCCGAGTAGCGGGTTCAGCGTACGGACAAAGCTGGTTTAGGGTATCATCCCATAATTGTTATGCACAGGAAACCGCTCACCTGCAGTTGTATTTGACGGCCGAAAAAGCCTTCACTCGACATCTAAAAGCCATGGCACAGACAATACGGCAATATGTACCTGGGGGGCAAACGTAACAAAAATTACATGTCAGTAACCAACCTGTACCAAAAATATGTTACAAAAAGACACAAAAAAGTGCCAAAGTAATACAGAAATGTAAGCGTACCAACATGGCATTTTAGTGAAATGTTTCTAATGACCATATGTTACTATGGAAATAGTGTGCAAACGGCGAGAATCTGCATGTGCCGTAAGAGAAAAAAAATAGCAACTACACAGAAAGAAGATGGTGTAGTTAGGAAAGCAAAATGAGTGGACAGTGTAAGAAAAAGTACGACTCGTGATTTCAAACAAAACCACAAGAACGTGCAAACTGATGCACAAACCTATGTGCACAAACATAACGTTGCAACTAATAAATAGCAATGCTAAAGAAAGAGCAGTGTACGCATACCCTACAAATGGGAAACCAGTGCACTTGGCAATATTGGAGGAGAAATGTAACAGCGTAGAAACATAAAACGTCGGTTATATTGGCACAATTATAGTTTTGGTAATGTTAAAATAAAGGGTGGTCCGCTGCAGAGTGAGCAAAAGTAAACTTACATAATATGTACGGCCTCCATTCTGTTACTGCAAGTCAGACACCAATGTATTTGCATCAGAGTATCCTCATGGACTGATATTGCATGTCCCTAACAAACTTTTTAAAACATAACCTTATCAAGTGCTATTATTTTGGACCCTTTCATTCCTTGAATTTCTTGTAAGGTTTTAGTTTCGCTCAAGGATAAAAAAGAAAAAAGCCCCTTATACAATCACTCAGATGCGCGGGTGTATTGAGCGCCCAATCAAAAAAACAACTCATGTGACCTTCATGCAGAAGGCACAAAAATTCCTAGTTTGCAACAACATATTGAATTCAATTATGAGAACCGCTACTCGCATACACCTCCAGAGTCGCTGTTTGCAGCAAACAGTGCAGATGGTGGCCTTAGTTTTCAAAACGTAGAACGCCAGTCTGACAGCAATATTGTTCCAAAAACATTTCAACCCATGCGCACTAATTGGTAGCAGTACAGTGAACACAAACTTGCAATTAAACGTATGAGTTTGGAGACAAGAAAACTTCACTATTTCAGTTTGTGCTCCCACATCCCATTCCAACCCCCTCAAAGGTGACCTTCTGAAGTATTATTACATAAGTGTGACCAGTGCAATGGTGTCTAGTTTTGTATGTAGTTCTGGCGATGTCCGCGTACACCAAAACATTATTTAAAGATTGCAGGGGGACCGAACAAAACTGACGTACTTGACGCTGTTGCACAACCAATCACAGAAAGTGGCACATGTTCGTGGCCACACATTTTTTCCCCCATTCAGTGTAAGGGCAAAAAAGAAGTTTTGAGAAACCCCTCGCCCTTATAATTTCCCCTCCCCCTGAACTAAACATCACCAAACATTCCAAAGAAATGTAAAGGGTCTGAAATTTTTTGTTTGCAAACTTTAGTGAGGAATCGACCAAGGGGAGCGCAGTTGTAAGGCACCCAAAAAGTGCTCCTCCTATGAAAACAGCAACTTCACCATAACAACACAGGCACTAACGTGCCTGTGTGATATGCTGCAGTGGTTGTGGGCAGGACCTAGAGATTTCTATATTTCTCCATACATATTTCATCGTAACAGTGTACATTGGTTTATAACAGCACTGCTTATAAGGTCGTTTCTTGGTGCATGGCCTTCGGGCATGCACCCAAGACTGTACACCCTCCCCAAAACCATCAGAATACTAAACTATAGTATGGGTGAATGCATTCCTGTAATATGATGTGGTGATTCTGGGCAGGGCCTAGACTTTTACGAGTAAGGGGTACGAGCTACGGCCTGCAGCAATGCATCCAAAACTCTGCATCCTGCCCACAACCACCTGAGTGATATGTGTAAGTACGGGTGTATCCACAGGTGTGGTATGCCACACTTGTTCTGGCCAGAGGCTAGACGCCTAGCTGTATGGTCATAGATATTACAGTATGCGGGTGTGCAGTGGCTGATACCTCCAGTGCTTATAACTTAGGGCTTGGGTGCATGGCCTTCCGCCATGCACCCAAGACTGTACACACTCCCCACAATCATCTAATCGACAATCAATAGAACAGGTGTGTGCATGGGTGTGACATGCTGCGGTGGTTGTGGCCTGGGCCTACAGTCTTGGAAGTATGGCCTTCGGCCTACGTTCTACGGCCATGCTTCCAAGACTCTAGGCCCTGACCACAACCACTGCAGCATGTCACACCCATGGCTGCGTCCTCATCAATGGCACAACCATAGGCAAAAATAATATAATAACGACATTTACTCAATTGCAATGGTCGCTACTGCCACGCGTGTCCTTAGTACAGTCTCAAGGGGCCTTTACACATCACAGACAGAAATACTACCCTTATGAGTCCACTAATTTTCTACACGTACAAACATCCCGAACAAGGCGGGCATAGACAATACATCATTGACACCTGCCGGCCAAACAAGTACATTTTTTCAGACATTTCATACTCTCTGAACCTTCCCAAGCACTGTAGGACATCAAAGTAGTTTCTGAACCAGCATTTCAGGTGGCAAATACATCATTAACAACTGCCAGCCAAACAAGAACACTATTTAACCCATCTCTTACTCTGTGAATCTCCCCAAGCACTGTAGGAGAGCAAACCAATTTCCGCAACAGCATTTCGTCTCTGGTGGCGACTGCGCTGTCTTTGGATCCTACATGTCGGGCGCAGCCACACATTCTGACGCACATCACGGCTCTCTGTAGCCAATTGTTGAAGACGTTGCGTGTCCGCGGGCACAACGCCACCCCCCTGGCCAATCGGTATCTTGTCCGCGGAGCGAACAGGGAAGTGTGACCGCGGAGCAGACATAGATATCACTAATTTTTTGAGACATATTCTTTGGTCGTTTTAAAGGAAATTACTGGATGGATTGGCACCAAATTTACAAAAGCACGCTTTCAGGACCAAGCCCCTGCCGCAAATTTGGTCAAAATCCATCCAACGGTTTGACCTGTAGGCGTGTGCAAAGTTTTTCCCCCATTCAGTTTATGGGAAAAAAAGATCTTTTTGGACCCCCCCTATAACTTTTCTCCCCCTGGACCAAACATCACCAAATAAATTCAGAGTGGCCCGTATACTTATTTTGCAAAGTTTGGTGAGGATTCGTCCAGGGAGAGCGGAGTTATAAGCTGCCCAAAAAGTGCTCTTCCTATGGAACAGCAACTTAACCATAACTACACGGCCTCGGTAATATAGTGTAGTGGTCGCCGCACTATAGTTGAGTATCAAGATCCATAGGAAACCCAAAGATCGAATTGAATTGCTAATAACATTTGACTTGCATGACGGATTTGACTGACATTTTGCAAACAGAAGGATTGTCACGACCCCCGAGCCCTCTCTCCCACTCACCGGACTGGAAGTTATAAAGAAAGCAAATAAGCTCTGTTTTCTGGCCTGCTCCCATTCATTTTCCCATAGAGAAAAAGTCCAAATGTGTGAACAGCGCCCAGCAAAAACCGCTGGACGGTAGTTGTTAAAATATTTGACGGAGAAGGAGATGCCCCCTTCTCCCAAAATGATAGCTATAATTCCCATGATGCTTTGCAGCAGAGAGGTTTTTTCAGAAATGAAAAAGCTGCCATATTTTTTTTTTTTTTTCGATGCCAGAGATAACCCTAAATAATGCCATTTGGTGGAGGAAAAAGGATTAAATGGTATCAGGCTAGAGGCGGAGAGGGGGAAAGAGGACACAATGTGAAATTGGTGGCTTGTGGGCAGTGGGGGACCAAGTTCAGAGCTTGAACGTTTTCTCATAATCAGGGTTATTTTTGCATAACCAGGGTTATAATAGAAAACAGGATTGGGAATTAAGGTGCGTCACATGAATAAGCAGGGTTTTTGTAGTATGTTACTATTGATGGGGTTATACTAACTGCAGTTATGGGAAAACGTTTTTTTTCTCCAAAGAGTGTTAACAAAAGTTTGATGAATAACAAAAAAAAGTTGAATGTTATAGCCACAGTGAGGTGGGGGTTAATGGATGTGGCCCAAGACTATGGCTACTGGGTTACTTTAAGAAACCAAATGGTGCAATATGGAAAGTGGACACAGGCCATGGCTAGTGGGCAGCAACAAAACCTATTCGAGGGACCACAACGAAAGGCAGTTGTTAGAGTGCCCAAAAGAAACCTAGTGGTGTGGCCACAGCCAAAGTCCAATGGCTATTGGGCCCGTTTAGGAAACCACCTATTGGAGCAATATGTACAGTGGCCATCGCTAGTGGTACTGGAAGATAGCTATTGGGGCAACTTGTAAAGGGGCCACAGCTGAAGTCTGGGTCCAGTGGTCATGAGTGAAGGCCACGGCTAGTGAGTGGGAAAGAAAGGTAGTGTTTTAAAAGATATAGTGGGCACTGCCAAAGGCTGGCCACCTAGTGGGTCCAAGAGAAGCATGTGTGGGGAGCATAGCATGTTAAAAAAATAATGGTATAACAAAACCCTTGAAATTCACTGAAAAAACCTTAGGCAAGGTGCAGTTACATTGTGCAGATTTAATGCAACAAAACCCTTGAAATTCATGACCAGCTTAACTCTGCGAGTTCCCGTTTCAAAGCCCACAAGCACATATGAAGGGATCCACAATGACATACAAAATGGCATTATGGGGGAAATCATCGGTAGCAAATTATGGGGGTCATCCGATGATTTTCAACAGTTTTGTTGCATTAAATCTACACAATACAACTGCACCGTAACTATGTTTTTTTCAGTGAAAAAAAAAAATATATATATATAATATCAAGCTTGCCAGCCATACAAAATATCACTTGCCACCTTAAGTCCATACATATTCACAGCGCACCATTCCTTACTCGCCAAGAGTGAAATATCTTTCGACAATGGCTAGTGGTGAGTATACCTTTTGCAGTGTGTGTGTGTATATATATATGAACACCAAATCCCATCCAGTGCAACGGAAAATCCGCACAAGCACCAATGATGAAGAAAGTTCAGGCACTCCACTGGTCAGGTGCAAAATAAAAAAAGATTTTATTTCATGAAATATTTAAAATCGGACATGGAAGAGTATTTCAGGCAATGGCATGAGAAGACGCAACCCGTTGCACCCCCAACGGAGCTTGGTCAGGCGGAATAATGAAAAGAAGATTACTAGCGTTTCAGTTAAGACCAGCGAGGGAACCTCGATCATATCACATGATCGTGTAAAATACACACAACATAGAAAACGGATTCAAGAGTAAAAATGGTCTCTGAAGGTTCCACAATTCAGGTGCCATCTTGAAATAACAATATATACATTTGGTTCTAGTAATGCATAACAGACCTTAGGTAATGCATTTTTGAAAGTAAAAAAAAATGTGTCATCAATTCTCCACATCAAACATTATTAAATATATCACGCTTGAAAGTGCACAGTGCTAATAATATCAATCATTTTTACAAAACTGACTAAAACCACCAAAGTACTGAAACAAAAAGAGTGCAAGCACATAGTAGTGGCAGGATCCTAACCATAAGGTGCACTGTGCATGATCAAAGACCGTTCTCATAAAAGCTGTGATCTAATCAGTTAGTCAAGTGAAATATCATCATTCAAGAAAAAGTGCACCGTGCAAGTAATTTCCAAAACAGTATTCCTGAGATTGAAGAGGATATTCAAAACATTATTTAAAGTGCATAATGCTTAAACATTTGAATTATCACAGCAGTAAAAGTTCAGATCTATCACACACATGAGAAAAATAAATGAAATACATATTTTAAAATGGCAACTCTATCAGATAGATAATCATAACGCTTCAATTGGTACTTAGTAAATACTACCTCCAAGGTATAATATATGTATCAAAGAAGTAACGCCTCAGTGGGCATTGAATCTCCAAAGAATGTATTATGGAGAATGAAAACAAAGTGCACCGTGCAACAATATTATTTTAATAAAAACACACCATATAACACATATTTAGAAAAATAAATGTAATTAATTGTCAACATTATGACCACAAGGTTGTAAGGTGTCAAACAAAATATTCTGCTTGTATTCTAATTGTTGTAGCTTCAGCTCAGAGTTGCACTTACTGACATGTTCAGGTACGTGGCCTAGGCCTAAAAATGATAAACACTCTGGGTTCCCTTGAGGTTTCTCAGAAAAGTGTTTGGCAAGAGGATAGGATTCATCACAATATTTTATAGCACAATAGTGCTGTAGGTTGCCAAGTTTCAAACTGCAAATAGTGGAACCAATATAAGCCAATTTGCAAGGTCACAATATTTGTATTTGTATTTGTTAAATTTATAGAGCGCTTTAAGCCAAAGCGCTCTATAATTATATTGATATATAATCAATATTATTGTATCATTGTATGTAGATACAGTGAGAGCGATTCTAGAGCTCCCAAGTCACAAAGTGAGGGCGATAAAAAAGGAGCTCAGAACTGTGATAATGAAGAGAGCTATTTCACTTCGGAATCTAGCCAGAGTAGTGGGTCTACTAGCAGCCTCCATACAAACTATATTTCCAGGGCCATTGCATTACCGAGCGTTACAGAGGCTTAAGATCAGACACTTGCGCGGAGGTTTAGCTTACCATCACATAGTGAGCTTGGATCACAAAGCCATTACAGAGCTTCAATGGTGGCTGGAGAATATGGAGGCCTGGAACGGCTGAGCTATATTCGGAGACGTTCCAGATCTGGTCATAGAATCAGATGCAAGCAGGTCAGGTTGGGGAGCTAGGTGCTAACAGATTCAGACAGGAGGGAAGTGGTCAGACGAGGAATTAAGCCTGCACATAAATTTCCTCGAGCATCTAGCAGGCTCCTTCACAGTCCAGGCGTTTACGAAAGACAAGATAAGATGCTGTGTGTTGCTCAAGATGGACATCTCAGGGGTCCGCTACATCAACAAATTAGGGGGGGCGAGGTCCAAGATGTTAGCGTAGCTAGCGAAAGATTTTTGGCACTATTGCCTACAGAACAAGATTGCAGTCATGGCGGAATATCTTCCCGGGAGTCAGAACAGTATAGCAGACTGTAATTCTCGATATTTTGCAGACCCCAGCGATTGGAAGCTACATCCTCAGGTATTCAGACACTTGCAAGTATTATGGGGACCCCTAGACATAGATCTGTTTGCATCCAGACTGAATGCACAGACGCAAAAGTACTACAGCTGGAGAATAGATCCAGTGACAGTGGGTACAGATGCATTTCTACACCCGTGGAGTGGAGCAGTCCACTATGCCTTCCCGCCGTTCGTGATGATCACAAGAGCCCTGGCGAAAGTCTGCAGAGACAAAACCGAGCTGGTGATGGTGCTGCCTTGTTGGAAAGCGCAGGCCTGATTTCCAGTAGCGATGGAACCTTCTTCGGATTTTCCGAGAATAGTTCTGAGTCTGCAGTCTTGCGGCTTTTCAAAGGGATTAAATTGAGAAGACCGTCAGACCCTAAATACGCAGTCCTGTGGGACGTCAGAGACGTTTTTCATCTGTTTTTGAGGTGGCCTGAGAAGAACAAGTTACTTACCAATTGTAACATTCTTTCGATTGGATGTTCCTCCCACGTATTCCTCATCTTAGATAAATCCTTACCTTTAGGTTTCGCCTCAGAACATTTTTTCTCTCTCCAGCAGAGGGCGCTCCACTCGAGGCGGCGACGTCGATGTCCCTCTGCGGCCTCCGTCGAGTGACGACATCATCCATAGTATTACTGCCTCGAGTGCGCCCGTTGGCCTCAGTTCTGTTTTTTCGTGTATCAGAGCCCATGTATTATAAACTAAGGCGTGCCTCTTATTGACCCAAGCCCTAAAAGAATTTCGAGTGTAAACCACGTAAACGGTACTGTGGGGTAGGATGGGAGGGTCGATGAGGAATACGTGGGAGGAACATCCAATACAAAGAACGTTACAGTTGGTAAGTAACTTGTTCTTCGAATGGATTGTGTCCTCCCACGTATTCCTCATCTTAGATAGACTCCCAAAGCAATTTTCTATTGGAGGCGGAAGTACAGGTGTCGTTTTAGTCATGTACCGAATGTAGTACAGATTTGGCAAATAGACCTCCCTGAGAGGTAGTTGAGTCCAAAGCATAATGTTTGATGAAAGTATGTATGGATGACCATGTGGCTGCTGCACAAATGTCTTGTCACAGGGACACCCCTCTTAAGTGCTGTTGAAGTTGCTATGCCCCTAGCTGAATGAGCTCTTAAACCCTCAGGGGGGATCTTTTCCAGATAGCCTATAACACTCTGTTATTGCTAAGATTATCCATCTTGATAATGTTTGTTTGGTTACAGCTAGTCCTAATTTACGACCAGTGTATCCCACAAATAGTTGTTCACACTGACATATTTTTGACAATCTTGTAAAAACTAAGAGCCCTTCTGGGATCTAGCCTATGCAGTCTTTCCTCTTCCTTACTTGTGTGAGGAGGAGGGTATAACACCGGTATAATTATTTTCTGTGACAGATGAAAGTTTGAAACTATTTTTGGTAGAAAAGAGGGTTTGACTCGAAGGACAACTTTGTCTTTATGAAAGATGGTGTGAGGAGGACCACTCGAAAGTGCCTGCAACTCACTTACTCTGCGGGCTGATGTCAATGCAATTAGAAGTATAGTTTTTAATGTAAGAAGCCTTGACGGGCAAGAATGTATAGGCTCAAAGGGTGCACATGTCAGAAATTTAAGTACCAAATATAAATCCCACACGGGAACTTGAAAAGGTATTGGTGGAAAAACATTGTTTAAACCTTTTAGAAATTGTATTATTAAAGGTATCTTAAAATAAGATTTTTCTTCTGAAGAGCGCTTGAAGATAGATAGCGCTGCTACGTATCCCTTTATTGTCTTAACCTGGAGTCCCAGATTAGCTAAATTTAACAGGAAAGATAATACCATTGGAATATCACATTCAAAGGGATCCACATTCTTATCCCTGCACCAGTTACTGAACTTGTTCCAACGACACCGGTACAAAGATTTTGTTGCTGGCCTTCTGGCCGAAAGCAACATCTCCATGACATCATCCGGAAGGTCCCAATCCTTGTATCTCAACCTCTCAGAAGCCATGCGTGAAGGTTGAGTGTGTTGACCTCTGGATGCAGAACGTGACCTCCTTCTTGCGAGAGAAGATCCTCTCTTTTTGGAAGACGTATTGGAGGGCATATGGACATGTCGAGAAGGTCCGGGTACCACGTTCTCCTGGCCCAATCCAGGGCAATTAGGATCATGGTTTTCCTGAACTTTCTCAACCTCCTGATTACCTGAGGGATCACAGGGACTGGAGGGAACCCATATAGAAGAGGAAACTCCCATTCCACTACGAATGCATCTCCTAGAGCTCCTCTCAGGGGAAATTCCTTTGAGCAGTACAGTTCGCACTTCCTGTTGACAATGGTCGCGAACAGATCCACTTGAGGGGTTCCCCAAAGGGTGAAGATCTCTTGAAGGACTTCCTGAGCTAGTTCCCACTCGTGGGAGACTGAGCTCTGCCTGCTCAGAGCATCTGCCGCTGTGTTTTGCTCTCCTGCTAGGTGAATGGCAGCTAGAGAGATCTCTTCTTGTATTGCCCAGAACCAGAGCTGCATTGCCTCTCTGCACAGTGGCAGTGACCCTACTCCTCCTCTTTTGTTGAGGTAGTACATGGCCACTGTGTTGTCCATCATTATCAGGACATTCTTTCCCCGTACATAGGGCAGGAAGGCCATCGGAGCTAGTCTGATCGCCCTCAGCTCTAATAGGTTGATGTGTAGTCTGGACTCCGATGGAGACCAATGACCGCTGATTGTCAACTCGTTGGTGTGAGCTCCCCACCCCGTGAGCGAGGCATCCGTTACTACTGTTATCTCCGGCTATGGTTGCCAAAAAGATTCTCCCTTGAGGATATGTTTCTTGCAAGCCCACCATTGTAGATCCTGTGCTACCCTGGTTGGAACTTGTAAAAGATCTGTCATTTCCCCTGAAAATTGGGACCATTGAGTCCTGAGGGCCCATTGAAGGGATCTCATCCTCAATCTGGCTTCTGGCACCAGAAAAATGCAGGATGCCATGAGGTCGAGCAACCTGAGAAAATCGAAGGCCGGTAGATACTGGGCATTCTGGAATTTTGTCACCATTTGCAGAATGTGGTGAGCTCTCTCTTCGGGAGTCGAGGCTTTGCCCGAACAAGTATCCAAGACTGCTTCTATAAACTGGAGCTTCTGTGATGGTATCATGTTTGACTTTTTTATATTCAGAGAAAACCCTAGTTTGTGAAGGAAGTGGCAAGTCGTGGATAGATGATTCTGGGCTTGTTCTGGAGAACGTGCCCTGATCATCCACTCGTCCAAATAGGGGTAGACGTGAATCCCCCCTCTTCTGAGACTGGCTGCCACTACCGCCATCAACTTGGTGAAAACTCTTGGGGCGGAGGTCAACCCGAATGGCAGAACTCGAAACTGATAGTGAGAGTTGCCAATCGCGAACCTCAGGTACTTTATGTGCTTGAGATGAATTGGCACATGAAAGTAAGCATCCTGAAGGTCCAATGATACCAATCAGTCTTGAAGTTGGAGAGCCTGAAGGATCTGAGAAAGAGTGACCATCTTGAACTTGTCCTTCCTGAGGAACTTGTTCAAGTTTCTCAAGTCCAAGATGGGTCTCAGTCCTCCGTCCTTCTTTGGAATGAGGAAGTATGGGGAATACCAACCCTTGTTCCTTTCCACTACAGGTACACGTTCTATTGCACCTTTCTGTAGCAGGGTCAAAACTTCCTGCAACAGGAACGGGTCTGGGTTCTTGGTAGGGTTGTATTCTGGTGGGTGATTCTGAGGTTTCTTTAGAAAGGGAAGGCAGTAACCTTGGGATACTGTTTGCAGGGCCCAAGCATCTGAAGTAATGCCTCACCATTCTTTCAGATGCTGTGAGATCCTGCCTCCCACTGGGGTCTTGTGAGTCAAAACCTCAGAGTGGTTTTGCGGCAGCTCCAGCAGCGGCTGAAAGGACAGATGCAGCTGCCGGGGCGGATCTAGCACCTCTTCCTCGCTCCCGAGGAAATTTCCTTTGCCCTCTTTGACTGGCCTGTCCCCTTCCTTTTCCAATTGAGGAATAATAACGAAAAGGACGACCCCTCCAGGAAGATGAGCCTGTGGAGGGGCGTTGCTGAGGTTGTCTTATAGCGGCGCAGAGTGACTTTGCCGCTCCCTTGGAGGTCTGCAGCTTCTCCAAACTTTCATCCGCCTTACTGCCAAACAACCTCGAGCAGTCAAATGGCACATTAAGAAGTCTAGATTGAACATCTGGTGCGAAACCTGACTTCCTTAGCCATGCAAATCTGCGTAGCACTGCGCTAGACGCCATGGACCTGCTGATACTGTCAGCAGTGTCCAAACCTGCTTGAAGGCATTCTTCCGAAGCCTCCTTACGATCCTTAATTATGGACAGGGAACCATCACGTTCCTCTCCTTCCGGGATGTGTTGAGCTGCCGCTGACATGCAGTCCCACAGAGTATAATTGAATCTAGCCAGCGTACAAGATACATTGGTGGACTTTAGAGCTATGGCCCTGATGTAAAGACCTTTTTCGACCATGTATCTATCTTCTTGTCATCCCCATCAGGGGGAATTTTAGGGTATTCAGCATTTTTTGTTGATGTGGCTGCCTGCACTACCAGACTCTCAGGAGAAGGATGCTTACTCAAATACTCTGGATCAGAGCTACAAGGTCTGTATTTTGCCACATATTTCTTATTCACTGCTGGAATAGATTCCGGTCTTTCCCAAGCAGCATTTGCTCTCCTTTGCAGGGCAATATGAAAGGGAAGTATGGGATCTGGTTGAGGACCTCCTGACAAAATATCTGTCATATCATCATCCTGATATACAGGTGAGTTCCTACCCCATCCCATAAACTCTTACTTTATTCATATGTTTTCTGTAACCCAAATCAGCATGTTCTGCTGGATCTGGTCTTTCAAATTCGTATTCAGGGGACGTATCTAGTCCACTTGCAGACTGTCAACATTCATACAAGTCCTGCATTTTTGATTGAGGATTGATTAATTTCCCAGGAACTTCTCTTGTACCATATTTTATTCCTGCTGATGAAACTTCAGGTTCATCTTCTTCTTCATCCTCCTCATTTTCTGAGGACATTTCTCCATATACAGCTAACATAGTTAGGAAAAAATCATGTCTGCTTTCTGGGTGAAATACTTTCTCAGGAATAGCTTTCAACACTGTAATTGGTGTCGACGAAACCGTCGATGGCGTCGAAGTCGTGGCCGTTACCTTCGATGTTATTGAGGTATTCTTCGATGTTTTGGAAGGCACTACGAATGCTGTCGAAGGAATCTTCGAGGCAGTCGACGTTGTCGAAGGAGCCTTCGAAACACTCAACGCCGTCGAAGAAGTCTTCGAGGTCGTCGATAAAGCACTCGATGTGACTATTTTCTGCTGGGTCGTCGACCCTTTATACTCAACAGCATTTGACATAGGCTTCGAAGATGTTTTCGTCGAGGTCTTTAAAGACGTATCAACGTCTAGAGTCTTTTTCTTAAGGTCTGTCTTTTTAGGTGTCTGGGATGAGTCCCTAGAAGACACCCTCGACAATTTCTTGTCGGATTTTCTAGTTTTTTTATGGTGTTTTGCCGAAGACTCAGCCGAGTCTTTCTTCCCTCTCGAAGAAAACTTCGAGGATTCCTCCCCCACCGCCAGTTTACCTCGTCTTTCTTTCAAGGCCTTATGGGTCATAGATTGGCACGAACCGCAGTCGTCGATCCGATGTTCGGACCCGAGGCACCAGAGACAGTTACGGTGAGGGTCCATCAGCGAATTTTTTTTTCCGCATCTTAGACATTTCTTAAATCCCGTTTTCGGAGTAGACGGGTTCGAAGAAGACGACATAATTTGCCGTGACTGAAGCGCCGTTTTGTTTCGATCCGAAGCGAAGCTAACGGAAAAACGGAACTGAGGCCAACTGGCGCGCTCGGGCCAGTTATACTACGGATGACGTTGCCACTCGACGGAGGTCGCTGAGGGACATCGACGTCGCTGCCTCGAGTGGAGCGCCCTCTGCTGGAGAGAGAACATTTTCCGAGGCGAAACCTAAAGGTAAGGATATATCTAAAATGAGGAATACGTGGGAGGACACAATCCATTCGAATGAAGACTTATCCCGATCCCAGTTCTCAGGAAAAGTAGCGGTGCTTCTATGCCTAGTGGCGTGCCGGAGAGTGTCAGACGTTAAGGCACTAGAGTTAGACAGACATTTTTTTATCCGGAAGGAGTAGCATTTTCTATCGCCAAAAGAACAAAGACCGATTCTAGAGTGATTTCTTACCCTTATTTTACAGACAATAAGAAGTTATGTGTAGCACAATGCATTGAAGATTACGAGGCAGCGACAGCACAGATTAGGCCTCGCGAAGTGACCAAGTTGCTTATAGCGTGCCGGAAACCACACCATGCAGTAGCAATGGCGACTATAGCAAGATGGGTAAGAGAGGTGATGCAATGGGCAGGCATAGACTTATCCTTATTTGGCACGCATTCTGCTACAGGGGCGATGGCTTCTAGAGCTTTTGCAGCAGGAGTGTCACTTCAAGACATTATGAAATAAGCAGATTGGTCCTCTGAGTCGACCTTTAAGACATTTTATTTCAAACCAGTCTCAGATATACGGAACAGAGTGGTAGCAAGCTTTGAACAAGCATAATGCGAGCCTCCTGTCTTGTCATAGAATAAAGATTGCCCACGCTGATAGCTCAGGAAGTCTTCATTCTATTAAAGACAAAGAGGCGAGCATTATATCCCGCCCTGAATGACAAAGAAATAAATCTTGTAATGTATTGTATGACAGTCTTTGTTCATCCCCACCCTCATGGTACCTTTTCTGTTCTCGCAAGAGATGACTAGAAGGCACCTTGAAAGGATTTAGATGAGAGAAATAAGAAGTTGTCGCAAGTTGTCCCGTTGGACCAAAGATTTATTACAACAGCGGAGCAGTTACCAAGTTCTTATGGGCTTCAGCGTTCAATGATTGTACACGTGCAGAACTAGAACTCTAATGGCAAAGAAAGAGGAAAGGACATTGGGGTCGGAGTGCTTATACCCCATGCTGGGCGCTAATAGGTGGACAGACGGAGGTCAAGACTACTGAAGGCCTGAGGATCATGGGAGTTGTGATCCCAGACACTCTTATGAGATTTTAGGAGATGTTAAACTTGAACTTACTGTTTACTTTTTTCTATAGTTACACCAGAAAAATATTTAGAAATTAGTTAAGTTGATGTGTTAAAGTGCTGAGATGGCAGTATTAAAGAAAGAAAATTATATTTACAATCACCAATTACACAAAATTATATTATACAATCACCTGATATTGATATATAATCAATATGAGGTGATTGTAATTGTTTATTTGTAAAGCCCTTATACACAAGTGAAGTGCTTCAAAGCGCTTCAAGGTAGGAAAGGGAACAATGGAATACAGTTGTCATTCTTATGCCTTGAAGATTCTGAATGATCTAACAACAATAACTAGCATAGTAGTTCAGAGGCATATGTACTAGCGTAAGTGCGTGACGGGGAGAGGGGGGTTCATACAGAACAATAAACTAACGTACTAGGTTGTGCAACTGCGCAGACAGGAAGTGCAAGGGAGGGGGAACAAGTGTCCCCCGTCCAGCAGTGGCCTGGGTTAAGTGCAGAGTGGTTTCGCCTCTCATGGGAAATATGACAATTGCAGTAGTGCCAAGCAGAGTGCAGAAGCCCAGAGGCAAGTGCAGGACTGGCGGAGGAGCCTGGGACCTGAGAGGCTCTGGAGGTGCACCAGGTGACCAGTTAGCGAACTGAGCAGTTTGGGAAAAGAAAGAAGGAGGGAAGCAGGAGAGAAAGGAGGTTAGCAGGGGAGAGGGAGAGGGAAAGGGGAAGAGAAGAGGAAGGTCTTGATGAGTTTCCAGAATTTTAGGAGGTCCAGCTCAAGACGGAGAGAGGCAGGGAGGCTGTTCCAGAGGAAGGCACCAGCAGAGGATAAGGATCTACCCCCGAATCTCTGGTTGGAACAACAACTCACCCTCAGAGAGTTGGAAGAGGCAAGCAGAGGGCTCTAGAAGGTGAGTATTCAGGAAGAGAGTGTTGTAAATAATAAGGGCCCTAACCCTAGAAAGTGTTGTGGACTATGCAGAGGGACTTGAACTTGATCCTTGCAGCCACGGGGAGCAAGTGGAGTGATTTCAGTGCTGGAGAGATGCAGTCCCTGGGCTTGAAGCCAAGGATAAGTCTTGCGTTTCTGTTCTGGATAAGGTGAATAGGTCAGAGAGTAGAGGTGGGAAGATTAAGAAAGAGACTGTTGCAGTAGTCCAGTTTGGAGAGAACCAGGGCTCTGGAGACGGTGAGCCTCTGAGGGAAGGTGAGAAAAGGTACAATACCTCTGTGGGACTTTTTGGGCATGTCCGAGATGTGGGCAGAGAAGGACAGAATAGAATCGAAGATGACCCCCAAAATTATTTGTCTCACTGGTGGTTGAGGGCGCAGGACCAAGGATGGCAAGCAAGAGAAAGAGTGGGAAAGCGGGAGCATGGGTCCCAAGGAGGACTATCCCTAACTTACTGGCATTAAGCCAGAGATCATTAGCAGCACACCAGGAATGAATTTCAGACAGGCAGTCAGGAATGAGCGAGGATGAGGAAGAGGCCTAGGGTAGCCTGAAAGTGAGCTGTTTGTCATCTGCATAACACTGAAAGTTGGAGGTGAAGGCAAAGATGTTGTGAGCCAAAGGGGCCATGTAGATATTGAAAAACATAGGGGGATAGATTAGATCCTAAATGGACACCACAAGTAGAGAGAGTGATACAGAGAAAAAGGACCCAAGTTCCACCTGGGAAGGACAGTCAGAGAGAAAGGATGCTAGCCAACCCAGGGCCTGATCTGTGATGCCCAGGGAATCATGGAGATGGGAGATCAGGATGTTGTGGTTTAACGTACAAGGAGAAGGAGGACAGAGGGAGAGTTAGAATCAAGATTTGAGAGCAGGTCTTCACGGGTGTTCAGAAGAGCAGTTTCTGTGCCTATGGTTACTCTAAAGCCAGATTGATTGTCTGATGGTCATGGAGACAACCAACATATTCAGTGTGGAAGGTAAACTGAGAGATAGCCAACTTCTCCAGGAGTTTGCAAAGGACTAATGGAGATCGGGCGACTGTTTGCTGGAATAGAAGGGTCGGCAAAGGATTTTTTGAGCAGAAGGTGCACAAGATAGAATGCTTGAGAGAATTGAGGAAAACTCCAGCGATGAAAGAAAGACTGCAGAGGTATGTCAAGGCTGGAGCTAGATACACCACAAATTTACTTAAACAGGTGATTTGTTTTTCACCTCCCGTTTGATGTTATTTGACTACTCAAACATTGAAGTACTAATTGACAGTCTGCATATCTTCCACTTGCTACAATTAAAAAAAGCTGTTCATCCTCCTGGGCTGGTGAGCCAATTCGAAGTACCAGCTACAGGACTGATCATGCTTGGTGCCAAAATATTTTTCATACTGTGGGCCTTGGAAAAAGTAGCCTGTGGATGAGAACCAATGACATTAGCAATATCTTTATCAGATTTAAGCACATACCAATGTTTTCGTAAAAGCCTTCTAACGTTGGGAGCTTCAGTGCTATATTTAGTAATAAATCTAATAGGTTCCTCAACAGTTTTCTTTATGATTATTGGAACACTTGAGCATATCACCACTCTTGTAAACATTGGAATTTATTAAAGGCATTAGTAATCACCTTCTTAGAATAACGCCTAGATTTAAACTGGTTACTCATGTTTTTAGCTGCTTGAGTACAATCATTCTCTTTAGAGCAGTTCCAATTCACTCTGATAAACTCACCCGAAAGTTATGCTAAATTTTTACACACGTGTATAGTTATCGTTTCCCAGAGGTGCACCTGTAAATAGTTATGGGTATGGGAGTGTTAGGGCTAAAAGCTTTAAGTGAGGGTCTGAGACTTGGGCAATAATGATGGGGAGAATGATTAGCTTGGTGTTCATGGGTGTCTTTTAGATGGCTGGTCTGTTAAAGGCTACAAGGATAGAGGGGTAGCCGCTCAAAGGGGCTGCCACCTAGGTCTCATGCAATTTGGGTTGGGGAGATGAAAGGGTTAAGGGGGACTTCTATGGCAGCTCTCCCCAAGGTGTTTTCCTTTGAACTCTTTTAGAGGGTTGGGTAGGTTGAGTAGGACTCTACGTGAAGCTTGCATCATTGCAGCATATAGTATAAGGGTCAGCAGCGGCAAGTTCTGCAGATTTATACTGTTAAATTATTATTCCTAAAAAACAAGTTTGTCATTGGGGCTTTAAAAATCTCGCATGGTGTCTGGTGTCATTTATAGTAGCAAGTAATAATAACATGTTGGGGCAATCAGGACTGTGGCTCGTTTACTGTTATTTCATGCTAACGAATATCCTTTTGTAGGTTGCCTAGCACACACTTCTCATTGCAGCTGGACTGTGGTGCAATGAATGTATTGGTCCCTACTTGCCCTGGTGACAGGAGCACAAGTGTCTCCAAGCCAGGGTAATAACTCCTGGGCTACACCTATCAATTACACACGAGTGGGGGCTTTATGACAAACAGATATCCTACATTTTAAACAGGTGGGTGGCACCTCAAGTAGATTTGTTTGATAACAGGGACAACAAGAAGTATGAGCGCTTTGTGTCCAGATTCCTCCATCACAGGTCTATATGGAATGCCTTTTAAGTACCATAGATGGGGCGGTTCCTCTGTGCCTTTTGTGGAGAATCTTGCAGATCTCCCACTACAACCCTGCCTAAAGTTTTCTCCCAGGGGGCCAGGAGAGGGCAGACGCTTCCTGATCCCAATCCTGGGGGTGGTGTACTGCAGGAGGATCACCTGTGTGCAGACAAGGCCCAGGGAGGTGGGAGGATTCCACAGGATGAGATACAGTACTTTACATGGGGGAAGAATTTGTTTATCCCAAACCTAGAGGAGGAATTGGCGTATTACCATTTTAATACATCTGAGCTGCCTACGAAGGTAAAATCTAGAGAAGTACTTCCGAGTGTTGAACCTAATGAACCTATATTTTATGTGTCTAAAAATCCATATCCCCCACAATGTTAAAGGTATGCCAACAGGAGCGGCTAACCAGTGACCTTTCCTGCCCCATCTGTCTCTATAAAGGTTCAACATATTTACTCCTATTCTAAAAACATCAAGGGAGAAACACCTTTACTTAATTCTTTAAAGGATGTAGAGAAATTGAAACTTTCTACAATGGACTGCATGTCCCAGAATCCCTCAGGTACCTGGCAAGGCCGCACTCTTCTTCTCTGAATGGGCTGACCTCTCCTCTTCTCTCCTTGCCTTTACCTCTTAACGTCTCCTTCTTGGAGACCTCAACATCCATCTGGATGCTTCCAATCCCTCCTCATGGCTCTTCCACAATCTCTGCAACACTCTCACCCTCTCTATTCTACCCTGTGGTCCGACACACTGCGCCAGGCACACCTTGGATGTCGTCATCTCCTCTGACATCCCCCTCTCTAAACCTCTCCCCAGTCCTCTCTCTTGGACTGACCACCTTCTGCTCTCCTCCGACCTGAAACTCTCTGTCCCCCAGGTGAAGCATACCCCAGCACCGTCACCAACCTTCTCGGTCATCCGGTCCATGAAGCATGTGTCGGTGGAGGCCTTTGCTGCTACTTTCTCTCCTCCTCCTTCTCCTGCGGGTGACTCACACTCTGACACAGCCCTCTCTAACCTGCATCTTTCTATCACTAACACTGTCAATGTCCTTGCCCCTGTCATGAGAATCCACATGAAGCCTACCTCCAAGTGCAACTCTTGGTATGACTCCAACCTCGCCACCCTAAAACGCAAGTGTAGGGTGGCTGAGAGGAAGTGGAGGGCATCTGGCACATCCTCTGCGTAACTGGCCTGCTACCTGCTCCAAAGGCAATACAGACTCTTTGTACTGTCCAAGAAGAGAGACTACATCCAAACCTGCATCTCTGCAGCCTCCAACAACACGGCAGAACTTTTCAAAATCTGCAAGGCGCTGGCCAATCCTGCTGCAGTCTCCACCTCTCCTGTTCCCTCCCACGCCTCTGCACGGCTCTGACCTCTCACTTCTCTACTAAAACCCAGTACATCCTGTCCTCTCTCTCTTCCTTTCTTTCCTCTTCCTCTCCATCGACCTCTCCTGCTCCTCATCCTTTCTCCTCTTTTTCTGTGATCACTCTTGATGACTTTTCTAGACAAGTCCGATCTATGAAAGTGTCATCCAAGCAGGTGATGCCCTGCTCCTCCAGAACCATCAAGGGCCATATTGACACCCTCGCTCCAGCCTTGGCCGATTTCTGCAATCATTCTTTTGCCACTGGAACTTTCCTCTCCTCCCTTAAGCACTCCCTTGTGCATCCCCTCCTGAAGAAACCTTTCCGCCGATCCTTCCTGTCTGGAAAACTACTGCCTGATCTCGATCAATCCTTTCTTGCGCAAACTCTTCGAAACGCTGACCATCTCCCTGCTCACTCTCCACAATGAATTTGTTGGTTGTCTCCATGACCATCAGTCTGGCCTCAGAGCAGCCAGTACACAGAAACTGCTAGCTTGAACACCCGTGAAGACCTGCTCACTAATCTTGATTCTAGCCTTCCTTCTGTCCTTATATTCCTTGATCATTCCTCTGCTTTCGACATGATCAACCATGCCATCCCGATCAATCGTCTCTGTGAGAATCTGGACATCAAGGATCAGGCTCTCGCCTGATTGACTTCTTTCCTTCTGGACCGTCCCACTCAGGTCCAACTGGGGTCATTTCTCTCCACCACTCTCTCCACATGTGGTATTCCACTGGGCTCCAACCTCTCACCCTGGCTTTTTAACCTCTATGTGGCCCCCTTTGGCCCATGAAAGGAACTCATGGTGGCAACAGTAAAGACAGACACAATTGATCACAGTTCAAGGGTGTTTTGTAAACTGTAATGTTATGTTGGAAAAACGCCTAATCTAAACCTAAATCTAAGATGGGTGCAAGCATTGACCATCAACCAATAATAAGGCAGTCCTTTTGGTGTCTTGTCAAAATAAAAGGGCCTATACTAAGAAAAACCCATTGCCAATCCTTATGCTAAATTCAAAATAAGTGTGGGAAAATGTTCAGAAGAAAGAAAGAAGGGTGCACAACGAATATGTCAGGATGCAGTAGTTGGGGTCTCCCTTCCCCACGTTTTCAGCACGGAATAAGGTGAGACTGTGGAGTACAGCACACACTCAAGCCTTCCAGCACGAGCCAACAGTTCTGCCCTCAGAAATCAGGGCCCTCAGTGGTTTAGTCTCTTTTCCACAAAAGAAGCCTCTTGCCTCCGAGGACCTGATGGAGTTTGAATCTCTAAACAAAAGGTTCCTTTCTCCTTACAGGGTAGGTGATACCTTTTGACCTCTGAATCTGACACTCTCTCTGGCACAGATCCTTGGAAAGTTCTTCAACGATATCAGAATCCCTAAAAGTTATCTACTCCTGTTTTCGAGAATCTGTCCGGTTCAAAATAATAAACAAAAGTTCAAAAAGTTCCTTTCTGTTGCACGCAATCTTCAGGTGATGGCTGCTCACCCCTGGGATCTCCCTCTTTCAGGCTCCGACCCTTCTGGCATTCACAAATATGCAGATGGTGGTTCTTTACCCCTTAGATTACCCTTGTTTGGGCTTGGACCCTTCTGGCAATCAATGTTGCTGGTGGCCTTCCAAAGTTAGCTTCCCTTCGTTGGGTTCACTTTATCTTTTAACACCAGTTCATCAGTGATATGCACAAATCTTAATGTCTTTTTAAACAGTTTACTGTGGACCTCCCTCTGGCGGGTTAACTCTTGTCAACACACTGTTTTTGTGATGGTAGACTTCGCCCCCTTTTTGTTGGCTTCCCTCGTTTGGGTTGACTCTTGCTAGTTATACATTTTCGGGTTCAACTTTTACAATGCAGGATTCACTTCCCTTAGCTTCACAATCATCTGTCGGTCAAAGACTTTTGACTGTACACAGGATTTTACAAGACCCCTGTATGACCACTTTGACCCCCTTCTCGCCTTTCCCAAGGCCTTCTGGTTCTGGTAGTTTCTACCTTCAGGTAATCGCCCAGAGTGAGCACCCACGTGGTACCAGACACCTCTGTTGCTGGTTTGTTTTCCACCCTTCAATAATAACAGTTCTTTGTTTGCTCAAAGTTCAATTAGCCACTTGCTACTTTTCATTCTACACAGTACCGTTTCTTATCGGTTCTCCCCTCGACTCACCTGCTGTGAAGAACTGTTCGGCTTTCTTTTCTCTGGAGTCAAGGTCGGTACCTCTGAGACAAGATCCTCTCTCCGGCTTGGTTATCTGCTGGAGGAGGGTCTCACGTACCGTTGACATCTGCTACAACAAACGCTGGTTATTATTTGCGATTTTATGCTTTCTTCTGCCGAGGTTTCACAGGCCTGGCTTGGAAGGTTGCATCTCTCCTTGTCATCCTCTCGCTTTGCGCCGTCTTTCTCCCTCTCTTGAACTGCCGCCCTGAGTTAGCCCTCTTGTTGTGCGGTCTGCCTTGCTCGTACTGTGCTGTCGTTCTCCACCTTTTAACCCAGTGGGATAGGGAAGGGGCCATCAGGTGTGTATAGTTCTGGTCAAGTAAGGTAGACGGCATGGGTGTTTGTCCGTTGTCTTTCGTGGTGTACGAAAGTGTTCGTGTTAGAAAAGGGGGTGAGGGGTAAAGAGGTTGAATGTCCTATATAGTAGGAAGGGGACGAGGGACTGACAGAAGGAGAATACCGCATCTTTCCCGTCGGCGTTCCCGTTCCACTCCCCAAGAACCCCCCATCCAGGTGATCCTCCTGCACTGGTCCACCCCCAGGAACTGGATCCAACAGCGATGGCCGTGTCCTAGCCACCTGGATGACAGATCCCTGGGGACTAGATTGGTAGACACCTTCAGGTTTCTCACACCCACCTCATCTCTACCTTCTCCTCTAACTTTCAGTGATATGCAGATGACACGCAGCTCTCCTTCAAGCTCCCCTCTGCCTCATCTCCTCTATCGCTCATTCCTAACTGTCTATCTGTGATTCAGGAATGGTGCACCTGCAACAAGATCGGCCTCAATGCCAGCAAGACAGAGATCTTCCTCATTGGGACCCCTGCGCCCGTTTTCACCCTGGCCCCCTGCTTGAGCCCTCTCCCTGCACCTACCTGTGAGGCAAATAACATTGGGGTCATCTTCGACTCCACTCTCTCCTTCTCCCCTCACATCACAAACCTCTCGAAGAAGTCAAACTACAAACAGCACCTTCTCAGAGGTATTCTTTCTTTTATCACTTTGCCCCAGAAGCTCAACATCTCCAGAACCCATGTTCTCTCTAGGGTGGACTACTGCAACAGCCTCTATCTCAACCTGCCTTCCTCCACTCTCCGCCCTCTGCAACTAATCCAGAACAGGACTGCAAGACCTGTCCTTGACCTCAAGCCCAGGGATCATATCTCTCCAGCCCTGAAATCTCTCCACTGGCTCCCGGTGACTTCAAGGATCAAATTCAAGACCCTCTGCATTGTCCACTAGGCTGTCTGGTGCAGTGCCGAGGCCCGCACTACATACGATTCTCTGTTCCCCAACATCATCACTCTCGAGCCCTTTGCTCAGCTACCTCCAGGCAGAGAGCTGGAGGTAGATCTCTCTCCTCTGCAGGGGCCCCCTCTCTAATGGCCTGCCTGCCCCTATCAAACTCGAGCAGGACCACCATAGGTTCCGGAAGCAGCTCAAGACATTCCTTTTCGCTTCTGCTTTTTCTTTTACTCTCCCTTGTTGACCACCTATCTGACGCGCTAGCTGGTCGTCTGGCTGCCCTCTGAACCCAATGGGCACAAGGTTTCCTCCAGGACCTGCAAGCACCTGCACTGCCTCCAGGCCTCCGCACACTTAGAGGCTGTATCTGTAACCCTACAGTCCCTACCTCCTTCTCCCCCTTTTTGCACTTCCCTAGCTGGCTCGCCCGGCTGCACTCACCCAGAGCAATTGCTGCCCTGATTGCACTTCCATTTTTTCCACGCCCCCTTGCACTTCTCCTCTCCCCCCACCCCCTTGCACTTTCACGATCTGAATGACACAAGACCTAGTAAGATTGTTTCTCCCGTCCTCCCCATGTCTCTCTACCTTGCCTTGTCGCGCCTAGAAACACTTGTGTACAGGTGTGTTATAAATGACTCATCATATCATTTGATATCATAAAGAGACATGCAAGAGCTCAGGTCAGGCAGGCAAGCCTAATAGCTTTTGGCATGATCAGGCAATTAGTTCTAAGGGCCTGTACCTGAAACCAATTAACACGCCTGTGGGGCATAAAAAGCTGTGGCAGAGAGGAGCAGTAGAAAGAAACTGGAGTGGGAGCTGTAAGGTCAGCAGTATCAGACATATAAGGAGCAGAGCATGAGTCTGGTAGTTCACAAGGAAGTGGTACCATAGAAGGGACGCCGGAGCAGAGGAAGGTGTAAGGAACTCATGGTGGCAACAGTAAAGACAGACACAAGTGATCACAGTTCAAGGGTGTTTATTAAACTGTATAAATGGGTGAAAAGAAATACCTAATGTAAACTCAAATCTAAGATGGGAGCAAGGTACGACCATCAAATAATAATAAGGCAGTCCTAGTGGTGTCTTGTCAAATTAAAAGGGCCTATACTAAGAAAAACCTATTGCCTATCCTTACCACTAAGTTACAAAATAGTGTGGGGAAATGTTCACCAGAAAAGAAAGAAGTCTTCACAAAAAGATAAGTCAGGATGGTATGGCTGGGGTCTCCCTTCCCCACGTTTTAAGCACGGGACAAGGTGGACTCCTGGGCCTTGCCAGCATGAGGATCACATTTCCATTCAACTATACCAGGACCTTCAGGGGCCAAGTCTCCTTTCTACAAAGGCTCTTGCTTT
Organism: Ambystoma mexicanum; assembly: GCF_040938575.1. NCBI lineage: Eukaryota > Metazoa > Chordata > Amphibia > Caudata > Ambystomatidae > Ambystoma > Ambystoma mexicanum. The sequence continues at coordinate 175,553,074 of NC_090921.1, read as the reverse complement.
AGAAGGCCTACTTGACCAAAACAACAAACAAACAAACAAATGTTCCTTCGGTGCTCTTGCACATTGGGTGATTGCTCTTTGCCCCTTGGATCTCCCTCCGCCGGGCTCGGGTCCTTCTTGTAATGCAGGCCTTCCTCCGTCGGGTTCATTACGGCCTTTCACCCTTAATATCAATACAATGTTCTCGGGTGTATCATACTTCACCCTGATTCGGAGGCATCCCTCAAACGGGTTCACATTTGCCAATTTCACAGTTGACTTTGCTTTATCACGATGCAGGATTTTACTTCTCTTAGCTTTTCTCTCTGTCGGGTTCACATAGCCATCTTTAACACAGTTCATGAGTTTCTAACACAGTTCATGATTTGCTCATCTCATCGGAAAGGGAAGGGGAAGCTTTCTTTCTGCATCCCTCTGTCATGTTCACACTTGCCACAGTTCACAAGACAGTCTCTTTAGACCCCTTAATATCTTCCCTTTACCTAAGTCTGGGTCTCTGCCCTAGTCAGGCTACACACAGTTCTTGTTCACACAATTCACTTTGCTTTTGAATGTGTCAAAGACTTTCGATTGTATGAGGGGTTTTGCTTGACTCCCGTATGACCCCTTTGACACCTCATACCGGCCTTCCCCAAGGCCTCTTGGTACATGCAGTTTCAAGAGTCTTTTGAATGAACCCCCACATGGCGTCAGACCACTCTGCATCTGAACCTAAACTGTGCTTTCTTTAAAGCTTCATATACAAAAGTTCTTTGTTCATACAAGGTTGCCGCTTGCAACCTTGTGCCCAGCACAGTTCGGTTTATTATCACTTTTCTCCGACTCACTGGTTGTGCTGAACTTGCTGGAAATGTCTTGTCCCTGGAGTCAAGGACGGCACCATGGTAGCCGGCGCTTCTCCCCGCTTTGGCTATCAGCGCAGGAGGGTCCTGTGCGCCGTTGACAGCCACCACACCACACGCCAGCTGTACTTCCGGGTCTTGTGATTCCCTTTTTGGAGGTAAAGCAGGTCTGAGTTGAAAAGAGAAAGGGCAATTCCCTCCTCGTCGTCCTTTCAGGTCTCGCCCCCTTTCTCCTCTTCCTGAACTGCCGGTCCGGTATAGCTGCTTCCTCGTTTGTTCAGGCTTGCTCGAAGTGGGCTTTCGTGCTTAGCCGTTTATCCTGTGCCCTGTGGGGAAAAGAAAGAGCCATCAAGTGTGTGTAGTTGTTGTCAATTGCCTGTTTTTTCCTGGCCCTTGGTTTGGGACATGTCAGGTAAACGGTTTTGGTATTAGTCCGTTGTTTGTCATAGTGTAAGAAAGAGTTTATGTTGGAAAAGGAGGGGGTAGAGTTTCTAGAGAAGCTATGGGGTAGGATGGTGACAAGGTGTCATAACGAAGGGAGTGGTTGGTCAACTCAGAAAGATGATATTTGTAGGGTTTGTGAAATGAATAAGAGGGATTGTGGGAACGGTAGTGTTTTGTCAAAGTATACTGGGAGTTCAGGAAGGAGGGACGTGGAGAAGAATGACTGGGGTGTGGGTCCCAGGAGAGCCTGCAGCAGTAGTAGTTGAAGAAACCAGGATGGAAAACAGAAGCAGCCCGCAGTCGCAGTGATTGTGGAATCGGGACAGTGAAGCACCGTACTCCAAATCAACTAAATTACCTTGCTGTTAACAGTTGCCAGCTTTCTTAAAACTTGTGTGCATATTTGAGCAAAATAACTAGTGGGAAGTTATATTAACAAGGGAAATATAACACGCTATGAAATTATCAAAGCCGAGACACCTGCGTATTGTAAAAGCCTTTTCTTTTCCAATTGTTAAATATACTTCGATGCCAAGCAGTCGCACGGCTCTTGTCAACAGAGGGAACACTGCCGGTAAAGCTATTAAATCTTAATTGACTCCCCTTAAGCGTTATATCTTAAGAAGTTGCATGTAAGACATTATTTCCTGAGTACCTTGGAGGCTAGAAAGTGACCGAAATGCGGGAACACGTAACTTTGAAGTGGCAGTTCAAAGGCGAAACGAAATTGTGTGTGCATAATTTTGTTTTTATTGAAAAACTGATCTCTGGTAACATGCAGAACAATGAAGCAGAAGTTATAAAAGCAATAGAAGCTGAGCAGAGAACAAGTACACCCAAGCCAATAGCCCAAACCATATTACAGCATATCCAGCTCATCTAAGAACTGAACAATATTGTTTAAGAGTTGTTGAAGCTGTGTTACCTCAGAGACCTCTAACACTGGTGATAATAAAGGTTATCCAAGGCTGGAAAGAGTGGCACTATAACCTTGGGATAGCCACTGAAGAAACAGTATCATAGAAGCTGGGAAGGAGACAGGATACTTGCTCAAAATAACTAGTTGGTAACTATAAGGCGGAAGGAAAGGCAAAGAGGCTCCCCTCTCTTACCACATAAGAGAGAAGAGTGCCTTGCCAACCTGTAGAGGTCGAAGAAGTCTTGTAGAGGTTGCCTGACCTTATAAATAGCAGTAGCAGCAGAACTGGGGTCGAAAATAAGATTATCAGAACTGTAATAGTTGAATGTAGCAGAAGTCAAATGTGGTGCAACGGAGCCTGCGCTCACAGTTGCATCAAGGGAGTCACTGGAGAGAGCAAATCTTAAGTGGAAACATCCAGACAAAACAAAACTGTATATAGCAGATGCTGCAGAAGTTGCAAACTGAGGAGTTGTTAAGCAGAAGTGGTACTGTTGTCTTTAACTGTGTCCATCTTTTCCTGGAAAGAGGCTATCCAGAAACCACATTTGTACTGTCGTTTTCGTTGTCGAACTTGGAAAGGGGAATCTTTTCAGCAAGCGAAGAAGAACTGCTACCAGTGGATTTTTATTTGTGTGAACATTTGTTTCTTTGGAACTTTTCAAGACTTTTCGTTTCCTTGGAAGAATTGACTGTGGGACATTTCTGGGGGAACATGATCTACCCAGAACAAGTACAGGTCATCCAAGACACTGGTTGTTTGGTAATGTTTCATTTATATTGTTTTCATGTTTATTTAAATGTTTATGCTGTTTAGTGTGAGGGTTAATATTGAGAATGCCAGGTGGTTTTCCCTGAGATCCTCGACTAGGTAGTTAATCCCTGGTAGAGTGGGTTTATTGGTTATTTTGGTTTAAAATAAAATGTTAAACCTTGAAAATACTTGAGTCTCACACTTCCTGCCAATCCCTGTGACCCTTCAAGTACTTTCACAGCGTCCGTGGGTGTTGTGCAGGATGATCCAGGCTGCCCCAGCTTGGGCACAACAAGTTTGATATCCTTCCCTCCTGTCGTTCTCTGTGACCCCACGATAGCCCTCAGAATCCATCCCCTCCAGGAAAGGGGTCTGGTTTCTTCACCAGGACAACAGCGTGTTGGCACTGTCAGCCTGGAAACTGAAAGGCAGTGTTCTGGACACGTTGGCCTCTCTCTCTCTCGATTGCTTCAACATCCTTCACAGTGCTAGAGCCCCTGCCACACTTGCAGCCATGCTTACTCCAAGAAATAGATGTGGCACTCCTGGTGCCCTGAGAAGGGGCTTTCACCATTTGATCATCATCCACATGACATTTTGTCTTATCTGTTGTACTTGGCTCGCATGGGGCTTTCACTAACCTCCATCAAAGTTCATTTGTCGGCCATCTTCTCTTGTGTTTATCATATTTAGGGCCAGTGTTCAAAATATTCCTCAAAATCCTTCTTTGATGGCATTTTCTAAAGCGGTGCCTTCCCTTCTTGGTGTTTAAATTCAATTCTCTCCAGGCCCATGAAAGCGCATTTTGGACCTATGCATTGGGGTAATATCAAAAGGATTTAATTGAAAAGGCTTTTCCGGAAGCCATCACAACATGCATGCTCTCTACACTGAAGAACCCTTCACCAGATTTTCTAAAGGCAATATTCTGTTTTGTCCACATCCTGGCTTTCTGCTAAAGAGACTTACCACTGTTTTGCTCTCTGCCAGTTACACTGGCAATTTTTGACACCAACCCGACGTCTGTAGCAGAGCGATCCCTGTATTCTCTTGACATTCTCCAAGCTCTGTGTTCCTCGCAAGGACTAGAGACTTTCGGCTGTCAAATTGGCTCTTTCTGGTGTTTTCGGGCACTTCAAATGCCAGGTTATCTCCAAGCAGTGTTTAGCACATTGGATCATTTCCCGCATTAAATATTGTCAAGACATGTCAGGCCTGCTTGGGTGGGTGATAGCTCACTCGACACGTGCCATGGCCTCAACTGCTGCTTTTCACCAGGAATTATTCTGTGGATGTTGACAGCTGAGCAGGCTAGGCCGTGGGTCAAGCAGTACTGAGACATATGGTTGCATAAGGTGAGTCCACCCTCCCCCAACAGAGCCCACAGGATGGTTGGGTGCTCTGTATTCTATTTTAGGATTTGAATCCATGAAAGATCACATGCTGGAGAATATTTAGTTACTTACCTGTTATTAAATTCTTCAGAATTGGCCTCTTCTTTAGATTTGCACATGCCTCTGCCCCCTTATGTCCCTGGAGACTGGCTTTGGACATTTAAATGTCATGTGCTACGATTGCTCATGCACAAATCTAAAATGGCTCCTGTGGGTAGAGCCTCAGCCTCTCTCCCTCATTGGTCCGATGCAAAATGAGACCAATTGGCCATAATGAGGTTGATAGACTGCAAGTTATAAGTGCTTCCTTACTGCTATTCATTTTTGATTTACCAAGAATTCCCATCCTGACAACAGGGAATCCTTCCAGCATGTGAATCTCTTGCAGGTGAACCCTCAATAGCATGGGAAAGAATGCTTCTAGAAAAGGTCAGGTGGGGCAGGTAACTGGTAATCCTTGTTGCTTACTGTTCAGCCAGAATTACATGGTTCACGCTTTTCCTGTACTTGCAGATATCCCAAGAAAGGACAATTACACATCCCATCTGACTTCAGAAGGCCCAGCCTTCCAGAAGCAACCTTGTGCAGAATTGCACCCCATGGCATGGAACCTGAAAAGACGAGCTCAGCGATGAGAATACTTCCACAGCGGATTGCTATTGATGTCCAGAAATCCTTGGGGGCCTGGTGATCTTTATAACATCTACATCCTCTGAATTCAGATCCCTTTAAGTTTTTACATTTTTTTTATCATACTGTTGGGACAAAGGGTTGGCAGTCTTGAGCTCAGCTCGCTGCAATTCAGGCATTTAGGGGACCTTGGGGTGGTATTTAGGGGTTGACTGTTACGTGCCTGGTCCACTAAAGGAGTAGCCGTTATCATGCTCCAGTGCGCACATTCCTCTTTTCCCCTGCCATCTTCCTCTTTGAGCATTAAAAGAGAGTCCTTTTAATGCACTTTGAATGGTTCCATTAACATTTTTATCAATCAAACTTTTCTATTTGGTGGCCATTGATTCGGTCTAACGATTAGGAGAACTGGGGGCCTTGATGTTTTGCTAGGTAGCCCGAATGAGAAGCACAAAGAAACGGACATAAGGACGTAGTGCAGAAGAAAACAGTTTATGTACCTAACAAAAAGGGAGGGTGGAGTTGTCAATATCAAAAAGTAATCCAGGAAAACATCTCTTACAAACTCCTTGGTTTGGGATCATCCTGGCCCGACTTCAATATCCAATTGATTACTCAGGCCTTTGTGTTCGGTTTGTGGGTGTTCTGGGTTCCTGAATCCATTGTAGGGGCCCTCTTAGGTAAACATGTCGCTGGCATGACAAAGTCTTAGGTTCTCGACGAGCATTCACAGACACAGGTAGATATTTCCCAACAAAGGTCCACTCTCCCAAGGGCATAGACATGCACTTGTGAGGGTCGGGGAGGTTCTTTCCACCTGACCACCTCCCTGGTACCAGGGTGTTCCCCTTCAGGCTACCTATGAAGTATCCTCCCTGGCCCTCAGTGAGATTTCATGGACTTGTTCCTTCTATCAACTCTAAAAATCTGAAATCGATTGGCCTAGTTAACCATAAAACGTCCTTGTATGTTTGGCTAGTAGGGTGCCTGTTTTCCTACGACAGCCTCAGATACTTTCCTTTATTCTCCTCCCCAGTTGGTAACAATGCTTTCCTTCTCCCACCTCCTCCACGCCTCTTCTAAAGACAAATTCCTCCCTCCAACTTCATCAATAGAACTCTCTCCATATGCTACCTCTTCTCCTCCACTGCAACTTTCTCACTCCAACCATCTCCAATCATTTCTCTTCTCAATAGACTTCTCGCTCCCCCATCTCTTCCAAATACCTTCCTACAGCTTTTTCCAGCATACCCACACCTACCGACTGGGCAATCTTGCTTTTATAGTTTGCCATCTCCTGCCCTTGGGTAGCTCTTAATAACATTGGTTGAACCTGTGTAGTGTAGGCAAGTCTGTTCTCTGATTGTAACAAAATTGTTTTTGCGAGAATTTGAGATACTCTCCTCAGGAAAATTATTACTCTAATAAAGAATACAGTGTCGCAGGCGCCGGCGTGGTGCAGGAGCAGCACCTGAGGGTCCGAGCAGTAGCTCCAAGGTGCACCTTGTCGGGAAGCAAAGACCCCGGAAAAGCGAAGCGGTGCTTGCATAGGCTATTGACCCGGAAGAAGTCAGTCGTGCGTAAAGGCAGTGCGAGTGCTGGTTGGACGCTGCTGTGGGGGGAGGAGGAGAGGGGCGCCTGCAGCGTGTGTGCTGTTTACTCGCTGCTGGAGGCATCCCAAATCGAAGTTACAGCTTGCCAAGAAGAGCAGAGAGGCTGCAGGCTATGGCAGTGAACTCTCCGGCTAACGAAAACTACACAAGGCTCCTACAGAATGGAAGTCCAAGGGCATGGCTCTCCCAGCACAAGCAGTGCTGAAAGGGACCTGGGGCAGTTCTTACAGATGGATAGAATGGCTGCAGCCATGCACGGGCCCAACTGGCTGCAGAAGGTGGCAAGAGAGTTGGAAGGCGGAACACCAGGATTCCAGGACCTTCCCGGTAGGGGTCTCAGCCCATACAGGAGCTAATCAACTTGGGAGAAGAGGAACCAGGGGCCAAAAGAAGAAGGACACTGACAGCAGAGGCAACGTCGATTTGGCAACAGACAGAGGCAGCTAAAAGGAAAAAAGTGGGGAAAGCAACTGTAGGAAGGAAAGGCAGGGGGAAGAAGCAGGGGCCTGTTGCTAATCCGGTAGCTCTTCCTGCAGAGGTTCCAAGGACTAGCAGCAGTGGACCCAGCATGCATGCGGCCACCACGGCGGTGATGGCACCAGAGGGACCTGCATTTTTGGAGCAAGTGAAAGGTATAGTGATGCTGTGTTTGGCAGCATGGGGCAACGTAGTGAATGGGCAAATGCTGTGTGGAAATGTTAATACTTTTAACCAAGTGAGGAGGAAGGCAGAAGTTGTTCACCAGCAAGGGGATACCCAGAGAAGGGTGGGGAGTGGCCCTGAAGAGGCTGTGGTCTCAGGCACATCAGGCCAAGCTGGTAGCATGCTCAGGGAACCGCCACAAAGGGTGGTCATGCATCTACAGTAGTTGACCACATTTACACCCAGCATCCAGGGGCAAGGAGGGGTGTCTGGGAGCGGTACCAATTATGGGAGAGGGATGCCAGGTTTCTCACCAGTGCGAGCTATGGGGAATGCATGAGTGTGGCATATCACAACAGCATTCAAAGAGAGGATATGGCAAAAGGAATTCATTGATATTTTCAGCCTGCTTTTCATAGAGCCTATAGGCCTTGATATGCGCCAGATTTCAGAAAAGGAAAGGGAGGAGAAAGAAAGGGAAAAGGTTAAGAAGGAGGAGAACATTCATAACTGGTTAGCAGCTTTCAGAATGCTGGCATCCATTATGGTAGAGAAATTTCCAGGGGATGCAGGGGCGCTATTTACCTATGAGCAAAATACATCCATACTGCATATTTAACTTACGGTGGGTAGGCATGGTTGAAATATGACAGGGGCCTCCTTCTAAAGATGTAGATTTGGCCAGCTATGTCATGGGATGAAGTAGATGTTACCGGTTACATTGAAAGATGGTATCAGCAAAAGAGGTGGGGGGGAAAGAGGCCAGGTAGAGATATCTTATTATAAGAAAGAGAAATGGACATATGGTGGCAGGAAGAAGGGATCCTTTTGTGGGCGCTCCTCCTGAAATAGTAGACCCAGCTATCAGCAGACGGAGCAAGCGAGAGGCTGGAAAATTGAACAAGGCTATTGTTCCTTTGGCAAAATCTGCAAATTCAAGCATGCATGCACTAAATGTTCAGGGAGTCATAGCACATCATGCGATGGGGGAGAAAAGAGCTCCAGCACAAAGCCAAAGGAGAATGCTGAGCGAACTTGACACCCCACTGCCTACACCATACTCCTTGCAAAAATGATGCCATTCCTAAACTCTTACCATAATAGCGCAGATGCAAAGCTAATTTGGGAAGGTTTTGGGGGTGGGGATTGTAATCCCTTACACAGGGCCAGTATGGAGCATGGAGGCTGACAACTTAAAGTCACTGCTAAAAATGACAGAGTTAGTGGAACAGAAAATTGCAAAAGAAGTTAGTCTACTAGGGTGGCCGGTCCTTTCACTACTACCCCCTTTACCCCCATTTAAGAACTTTAGGGTATCGCCCTTGGGTTTGGTGCCCAAGAAAGAAGCAGGGCAGTTTCGACTCATCCAGCACCTATCCTCCAATCAGTGAACAATGGCATAGCAGAGGAGAACTGTAGGGTGAATTACGCCTTCTTTGAGGATGCAGCTGAACCGGTGAAGGCCATGGGAAGAGGGGCACTAATGGGGAAAGCAGACCCCAAATCAGCCTTTAGGTTATTACCTGTCAACGAAGGAAGTTATAACTTGCTGGGATTCAAGGTCAATGGCTTGTATTATTATGACAAATGCCTGCCCATGGGTTGCTCAATTTCATGTGCGTACTTCGAAAAATGTAGCACGTTTTGGAATACGTGCTAAAGCAGAGTGCCGGGGACGGGAAAGTGATGCATTATTTGGATGACTTCTTGTTCGTCGGTAGGAAAGGATCAGACGAGTGTGGCTCGCTAATGGACAGGTTTAAGGCATTGACGCATGATCTGTGGGTTCCTCTAACGAAAGGAAAGACAGTGGTCCCACTCGCAAGGCTAACGTTCTTGGGAATTGAGAATGATTCCAAGGAAGGGATAACAAGGCTTCCAAGGGATAAACTGGAGAACCTAAAGGACACTTTTTTTTTTTTTTATTTGTAAATGGTTTATTCAAACCTTTACAAAAAACATCAGAAAACAATCATTAAAACAATCATTTAAAACAATCATTTGAAAAAGAACGCAGTGAAAGGGAATGTACTCACATTATACATAGACAACTCTCCAGACCGAAAAAGACTAGATATAATATGTAATATGTAATATTCGTTGTGCTCAGACATTACATAAACAATTTCATAAACAATTTCATAATCCTGGCATAACACATTTAGCTATATGGAGTTATGAATTTATAGAGGTAAGCTTTTAATAAATCCAGATAGGGCCAAGCCCTCATGGGTGGTTTGGATATTTAAACATCTTTTCCATGCCCGCTCATCCTCAAACATAATAAAGTTGAGTTTTAGGGATTCCAAATATTTTACCCTAAGTGGGTGAAGAATCACATTCCATAACCAAATGTTTTAAAGACTCCTCCTTGGCAAGGCAGAACCTGCATCCAGCCATATCCACGGGGATCACCCCTCTTTTGACCAGGATGTCTCTAGTGGGAAGGACATTCCATCTAGCTCTAAGGACTATGCCTCAATATAATCTATCTGGAAATTGTAAAATAACCTTCGAGGCAGATCCCCGGGCTCTATGTTTGTGGTTCAAGTGAACCAGTGAAGGATAGGAATGGAATGTATCTACAGTTTCAGACCAATCAAAATTGAATAATGCCCGTTTTACATACATAGGATTGCAGATCAAAGACTCGGTTGTCATTCCAATCTTTTCTAAAATGGCCTCTGATCGATCCCTTAAGGAGGTCAATGTACTCGAGTGATCTAAGTTTCTATCTAGTAGGTGATACAATGTGTTTGGCACTCCAGTTTTAATTTTTGCGTATAGAGATATGCAAGCCCACTGTACCCGAGCTCACATTGATACAACACCCAATTCAAATCTAATTGCAGAGATTGGGATTGCATTTGGCATACATAGCAATCTTCTCCAAATACGGCCCTCAATGTAATTAAGTGACTCGCTCACTCTCTCTGGAGCCAGTTCCAGGCCATAGATCAGTTTGGGTATCATTTTCCTCTCATAGAATATCAAAGCAGGCTTTAGAGAAAATTTACCAAACTTTCGGTCAATCCTGACCACCTGTGCTTTCAACAATTTTGCCTTATCTAATATAGATTCAATTAAAGGCTTAGAGCCCGGGTAGGCTGATATGTTAAAACCCAAGTATCGCACAGACTCAACCAATTTCAAAGGAGTCTCCCCCAATTTACCAATAAAGCCTGATGTCTTACCTCTTGCTTTTCTAAAGGACAGGATTCAAGTTTTGGAGGGATTTATTAATAAACCATTGGTTTTAGCATATGCTTCAAAATTTCTTAAAGACCGTTGCAACCCCACCTTGATGTTATCAAATATCAACAGATCATCAGCAAATGCTAACCAGATAATTTTGTCCTTGCCAATTTTAGGGGCCAGCAGTCCTTCTTTGGCAAGTGTTATGGCTACATCTGAAAAGTATTGGTTGAACAGCCAGGGTGCCAGAGTGCAACCCTGTCTGACCCCCTGATAGGATCTAATTCTCCTTGATAAATCTCCTTCTTGGTTCAAACGGACCCGAACCCTGCAGTTCTCATAGACCCCACTAATTAATCTCAAGAACACTACAGGTAGGCCCCAACCAGCCCATTTTAAACCACAAACTGCCCCGGTCAACCCGGTCAAATGTGGCAGTCAGATCAATTGAAGCCATATACGTGCAACCGCCTGCTATTGACCATGCCGCCTCTTGTATACTCTTCAGGGCCAGGCCGCTGACATTGGTCGAATGACCCCTTCTGAACCCAGTCTGGAATTGGGCCAGCGGGTGGCTCCTAAGAGCCCACTCCACCAAGTGTGACAACAGGAAGATCTTACAATTGGCATCAATTAAAGAAATTGGACGATAATTTTCCGGATCAGTCCTGCTGCCATACTTGTTGAGTGGTACAATATGTGCTGCGTTCCAGGATACGGGGGTCGTCCCCGAGGACAAAATGTCGCTAAATTCCAGGCAAAACAACTGGGCCCACAAATTAGGATCATCCTTAAATGTATTATTTGTTAGGCCATTTGGGCCTGGAGCCCTAGAGTGCTTACATCTGGTGATTAGTTTTGAAATGGTTTCTAGCTCAACTTTTGGGTTCCACCTATCCTCTCTAGTCAAGTCCAAAACCAATGGTGAGTCCATCGATGATTTCCCAAATCTGCTATCCAAAAATTCAACCCAATCTTTTTCTGAAATTGAGTTTGACTGGCAAGTTGTATAGTTTGGGTCCTGCCCATTGAGAAAATGCACTTGCATTTGCAGAAATTAGGGTTCCCATCATCTTTTCAGAATCATTCTGAAGCATTACATATTTAATAAAGTTACAATAATTCTTGTATGATTGCTTAACCTTCCCTATAAGCTTTCTGCATACTGCCTCATCTTGGCTAGTACTCTGAATCTGTTTTATTGTTCTTCTTAACATCTTTTTTGCAGATGCTACATCGGAATCATAACAATAGGCATGCCTAACTTGGCAAAAACCATTTGTTCTCATTCCCGAAGCCATTTTATCAGTCATTTGACCCACAAACGACTGGAACTCAACTGCATTCAAATTTTGGACCTTCCAATCATAGGTTGAGCAACTCAATGCGTGATGTATTTCAGAGTTCAGGGCACAAATCTTAGGGTCAGTCCACCTAACAGCATTCCGCCCTACCTTGGCCACTAAATTTAATTTTTGCCCATGTTTTCTAATATTAAGAACCCAATTAAATTGTGCTGTGCGAACGCAGTGGTCGCTCCAATCATTTTTAAGTATTTCAAATGACAGGCATGAGTTCATAAGGGAGGAATCTACAAAAATATAGTCAATCAGAGAGGAACTATCCCCTCTGTGCCAAGTATGCCATTTACTAGGATTCCCTGATTCTGTACTATTCCCAACCAATGGAAAGAGACCCCTCCCTCCCAGATTCATTAGCCATTTCTGACCAGCCGCTTCCTTAACTGAAATACCCCCACCAGTCAGTTCCAATTCCCCCAATCTGTAAGAATATACACAATTTGCATTTAGATCTCCCAAGACTATGACCCTGCCATCTGGGTGGTTTTCCATCCACTCGTCCAGCACCCGACACAGGCCATCTATGAATGGGCCAACTGGTTCAATACCTTTGTGCCAATAGATATTGAGTAACAGTAAATTAAGCGCACCGTCTACTGACCTACAGTGAACCCCCAATACACCAAAGGGAAAATTTGCAATTGCCGCCCCACTGAGGCCTAGGGAAATATCTACAGCAGTCAAAAGACCCCCCGATGGTCTCCCTCCCGCCCCATCTCTAGCCAATTGGATAAAAACACTATATCCGTCCAGAGTGGGTGCTGAGGTTAGCCATGTCTCTTGCAGACGAATACAGTTCGCCTTTCTCAGGGTTGTCATGCATACAGGATTGGTAAATAGGTGGAGATTGCCTCGAGTATTCCAAGATTTCACACATAAAGTTATGCTCTTCCAATTATCTCCCCCAGGCGGAGTCTGTCCATGGGACCAATTTTTGCCATAGAGAGGACACTATTAAGGAGTTGAGGGGCAGGAGCAAGGCCATTCTGAGGGAGCTACAATCATTGGCAGGGAAGCTGAATTCACTGGGAGGGTGATCCCAGCGGACAGGGTGTTCGCCAAGAGCATTGAGCTAAAGACAGTGAGGTTGCAACATGCATCTCAACATGTACACCTGTGTGCTGAAGTAAAGGAGGACCTGAAGATGTGGGATGGTTTCCTGGATAAGTTCAATGGGGTCCTACTGTGGTGGAAGCAGTGGGCTAGTAGTGAAAATTTGAGACTTTTTACAGACGCTTCAGGCGCCCCTTGGTTTGGTGCAATATTAGGGAATGAGTGGTGCGGGCACGCTTGGCCGACACCATGGCATGAGGAGGGCGTAACCAGAGACATCACATTGCTGGAATTGTTTCCCATCGTAGTTGCATTCAGGCTATGGGAGGAGGTACTGGCCAATAAAAGGGTTATTCTGTGGTCAGATAACCTAGCAGTGTTACAGATCATAAGTCAAGAGACGTCTAGAAACTGAAGGGTACTGAGGTTGCTCAGGGAGCTGACAACGAGCCTCCTCAAGTTAAACTCTGAAATAAGAGCACAACACATACCGGGGGTAAGGAACGTAGCAGCTGATTCTCTCCCTGGCTTACAGTAGGGAAGGTTTTCGGGAGAACAGACCAGAGGCAAACGAGAGAATGATCCCATTCAATGGCCAATGGTGGGCCATGATTGGGAAAATTTAAGTACACTTATCGACACAGCATTGGCGCCAGGCACAGGAAGACGATACAAAGTGTGTTGGGAGCGATTCTTGACTTTCAAGGAGGATGTTAGATAAGATTTTCACATAACTGGTAAATCGTCCTGACCTGGGTCAACCCCAGAACTTTTTGCTTTACTAGTGGGCTATTTTTCTTTAATACCTCCGTGAGTGGGACCCTTTTTTCACACTGACAGAATCTTTTACTCTTTTTATGGGTGTCATTTGTTTGACTCTCTATAGTGTATTTTTAAATTTATCCTCTTTAACAACTTATTGCCAATAGCTGCCTGTTGTTGCTGGGTTGCCCTAGGGGCTCCCCTTTTAACTTTCTCTTGCTAACCTTGAGTGAACTACAGTTCCTAAGGGTGGAAATGATCTTTGGATCCCTTTTACATGTTATTTTGTGAAATCAGCACACCCCACCTTATGTGGAGTGCTGGGGAGATACAATGTATCCCCTTTCACACTAAAACGGTAACAATTCTGTTACAGAGACAAGCTTACCTTTAATGGCTGGTAGCAGTGATGCCTTGTATTAATTTGGTGCACATTTTACCGTGGGCTGTGTTCACAGCTGCAGTACAGGCATCTAAGGGTACTCATTTTACCAAAATGGCCCCTGTCTTCTTTTTTCACCATTTCAGTGTTTCTTGTCCTTTCCTGTTCCTTCCCCTGGCATCCAGGGTGGGAAATTCCTTTGTGTGATTTTTATACTCCCCGCCCAGGCTCCAGTCTGTCTGTGAGGGCAGGAAGTGAGGGAGGAGTCCAAAACTCCACAGCCCTTTGTCTTCCTCTTTGCCTGAATGGAGACAAATCCCAGTGGGGGGCTGGCTGTCCTGACTGGACAACCAGACCCCCCCTTCTTGTAAAATGCGGGGAGAGAATGCAGAAGTTGTGCTGTAGTTCCTGATAAATACTGCGAACCTGGAAGCTGAAGACAAGTCGACCACTGGAATTGAAACCGAAGAGGATGATGAAGGAAAAGCGGCAGAGACGATTTCCAGCGACCGGAGAGCCTGCTGTGTAACCTGAGCCTGCTGTAGCCCTTCCTTCCAATCAACCCAGTGACCCCGAAAATGACAACCCTTACCCAGAGCCTGGTGAGACCCACTAGAATCAAGAAGACCTGCATTTTGAGCCAACCATGCATTGCTGCAACCTTGCGTTGCTGCAATACCCCAATACTCTGGGACCACAAGCCACAGTACGGTGCACGGTTTTCTGAATTCCGAATCTCGGTGAAACTTCGTGGGCATCCTGGTGGATCTCCAGAGACATGAATCCAGTCTGAAAAATCCCCTCAACAGAGTGCTGGACCTTTGTAATGACGAGAATTCAACCGCAAATTTCTGTCTTCTTCTGTGCTCCTTGAAAAGGCGCCAAATCTGCAGAACCGCATTCAGCCACGAGGAAAACCTTGCCTAGTGCCTTCTTCAGCGATCCCTGCTGCAAAGTTCCTTCTGAGTTCTTGTTTTCAGTCACCACGACAAGGAATCCACTAACCTGGTATTTGGCTGCAGACCCTGAAGTCCTCCTGCTGCAAAATCTTCTTCAATGCTGAGGTACTGTGTTGGCTTGGGTATGTACTTACCTTAAGTCTCTTGGGATTTCTGTGTAGCTGTGGGGCGTTTTCTGTGATGGGGAGGCCTCTCATCCAGTGCACCCAGTCCCACTGCTAGAATCCTGCTACGGTGTCATCTGCAAAGCCCCTGAACCCTCTTCTAACTCAGAAGTAAAGTACTCACCTGTTTGCCCAGTCTTCCTAAGGAACTCTGACTTTTGCTACTTAAGAACCTATCCTGGTAACCCCCCTTCTGCCACTGAGAACACTCATGCTCCAAGAATAAGGGAAAGGCGTTTAAAAGTTACTTACTTGTAAAGAGTTGGTTGGGAACTGTATACTGTTGATTGCCTGCGCCCTGTATACTGTTGATTGCCTGCGCCCTGTATACTGTTGATTACCCATGACCTGTATACTGTTGATTGCCTGCACCCTGTATACTGTTGATTGCCTGCGCACTGTGTTCCGGCCCACCCACAATACTCACCACATTACGCCTATCGCCTGCTTACCCTACACCTGCCCACACAAGGCACCTCCCCAACATGGCCCCAAACCTCTCCACTGGTATACTCATCCGACCATGCTCACAAAGCATTCCTCCGACGTCATTCCTCCCTGCCCTCATTATCGGCCAGCCATACCATGCCCCCACTAAGATCTCCCCAGCCCAGCCCCCTAGCACAGCCGCACCGCTGTCTACACAAACAGCCCAGGCCCACTCTATCCCTCCTGCCGTAGACCTAAGGAACCAAAGACTCAGATCCCGCTCCGACAAGATCTCCACCGTAACGGAAAAATGCCTGCATACAACCCCGCCAGGGTTCTCCCACACCACCTCCTTCACACCTAGCACTCCTAAACCTACCGCTATACCTGTCACTATTACAACCAAACCCAAATTTAGCCACATTCCAACCCCACAACTTCAATTCGCTCTCATCAATGCTAGATCTATGCAAGCCCACGCCACAAAAATTCATGACCTCATTACTGACCTAGAGCTTGATGCCTTAGCCATCACAGAAACTTGGCTACATGAAGCTTCCGGACCCACCATCTGCCAATCTCTACCACCAGGATACACCATCCTCTGCCAGGATAGACCTACCAACAAAGGAGGTGGGGGTGGCCGTTATTGAGGGTTGGGGGGTTCGTCACCAATTATGTCGACGAACACTAAAACAGACCTATGCAATCAATAAAGAATCACTTAAAGCTAGACAAATCAAGTCCGCCACCTAAGACCACTTTGATGCACTCTCTGTAAAAATCTCCATCTCCCCTAACGACACCATCACATTACACCTAGTCTACTGTCCTCCTGGCCCTCTGCTGGACTTCCAAGCTATTCTCCTACACCTGATTGGTAGCAACCTCAAAACCAGCTCCAGAGCCATCCTCCTAGGAGATTTCAACCTTGGCTTCCAGGATCCCAAAGATAAAAAAGGCAAAGCCTTTGCCAAATCTCTCCTTGACCTGTACAGCCCAACCCACATCAAAGGTCGCATACTAGACTGGCTAGCGGATCACACCTGTGGTGCGGACATCAGCTCCAATACCCCTCGCCCCTGGTCTGACCACCACCTTCTACACTTTCTCATACCGGCCAAAACACCTATGCAACAAAACCCAATGCCTGCCACCTTAGCTAGATCCAAAGAAATGCTCACCAAAGAAAGAATCCTTCCCCTTCTTGAAGCATCAGCCCTTGCATGACCTCTACCCAATAATCCCACAGAAGTGGTTAATCTCTACAACTCAGTCATCAAAGAGGTAGTCGACATCATCGCCCCTCTAGAAAGTAAAAGAGCCAAAAATACCAAACACTCCAACTCTTGGTACAATCAAGACCTACTTGACTTAGCTCTAAAAAGACAAGCCTTGAAGAGCTGGCAATCCAGCCCCACCACCCTCGCAAGAGAGTCATATCTATCAATCGCTAAACAGTATAAAAATGCCATTGCCGCATCTAAAGCCACTGCCTACAACTCTAGAATTAACAATGCAAAATCACAATCCAAGGAATTATTTGCCATTTTCAATTAACTAATTATTCCCCCCAGGTCTACACATCAGACCGTAAAGGATGAAAAATGGTGTAACAACATCCAACACGCTATGTTAGACAAGATCAACCTACTCCAAGAGAAAATTAAATCTCAACAGCCTACCCAAAGCCTCACCCCGAACACAGACTGGCACCAAGCCACAAACCCTCGCCGCAGACTCAAATCACCTCACACCCTTTACCTTCAGAGACGTAACCATCCCTGAAGTCATATGAATCATAAAGAACCTTAAACCCTCTCTTTGCAAGGGCGATATTTGCCCTGCTAACATCATCAAGGACTGTGCTGCATCCTTAGCACCTTTCTTTACAGCCTTTATTAATGTTTCACTTACCTCGGGCACTGTACCCTCTTCCCTTAAGGAAGCGTGGGTTCGTCCACTGCTAAAAAAGCCCACACTTGACCCAGACTCCCCCAACAATTACAGACCGATCACCACTGTGCCATTCCTTCTGAAAATTCTTGATAAAGCGGCCTACCTACAGATACAAGCCTATCTGGAATCGCACAACATCCTGGGCAAGAGGCAATCTGGGTTTCGCCCACGGCACGGCACAGAATCAGCCTTGCTAGATTTAAAAAATCAGTTCCTAGAAAACATGGACAAAGGCAAAGCTGTGCTTCTCCTGCTCCTAGACCTATCAGCAGCATTCAACTTGGTCGACCACAAAACACTAGGAAACTACCTCATTAACTCTGCCCACTTCTCCCACGAAGCCACCACATGGATAATTTCCTTCTTAAAGGGCCGTGCCATGAGGGTCTTCGCAGAACAGGCATCTGCCGCTCCCTCTCCCATCAGTTGTGGAGTGCCTCAAGGATCATGCATCTCGCCAACCCTCTACAACCTCTTCACCCTACCATTATTTAATGACTTGGAATGTCGCAGCATAACGTTCACCAATTATGTCAACAACACACAAATCCTTCTCCCTCTATCTGGTGACTACGAGAAAGACCACAGAACACTAAAACAGACCTATGCAATCATCCAGGCTTTGATGGCGGCAAACGGCCTATGCCTTAACGGGGATAAAACGGAACTCCTACTTGTAGGCCCCAAGGAAACCTTGAAAAAACTTGACACCAAATACAGCAATTTCAGCATTGAAAACACTGTCATCCCAGTCTCGGCTGCAGTAAAAACACTCAGTCTTTCTTGACTCCAACCTCTCCATGAATAAACAAGTTAGCTGCATCTCCTCATCAACAGCTCACACCACCAAAATCACCAATGCGGTAAAACCCTACTTCCCTGCTAAGAACTGTTTCAACATTGCCAGAGCCACCATAGTAGCAAAACTGGACTACTGCAATGTCCTCCTACTAGGTACATCTGCCAAGAATATTAACAGGCTACAAATTGCGCAAAATAATGCCCTCCGAGCTGCTCTCAGTATCCCCAGGAGAGATCATATCTCCCAGGCCAGACAAGATGCCCACTGGCTCCCTATCAAAGAACGCATATTGTTCAAGGCGCTCACAATCACACACAGATGGCTTTCCCAATCGGCGCCCCGATACCTAGCGGATCGAATACACCCTGCACAATCACTCAGACCCAAGCGAGAACTGTACTCTGACCAACTCGCGGTCCCTGGCCCTCATTACGACCCTGGCGGAAATCGAAAAACGATGGCGGAAATGCAATACCGCCATCGAATAGCGCTCGGTGCGATTATGACCCGTCACCGTAAAGTACGATGCCATTAGCGACACCGTAGTGAACGCCAACGCTAACTGCACCAAGTACGCGCGCGCGCGCCATGCCAAACCGTAATTAGCACCATGGCGCAAGGGTACGCGAATTCCGACCCTAGCGGACATGTACTTAACGCCATCAAGCACGGCGGAAAGTACCATTCCGCCATGGTGAGAAGTACGGCATCGCGAATCAACCGTAAACGGCCCCACTGAGTGCCTGTACACCGCTCCCTGGCCACATAGTACAACTCCCCGTAGGTGCAACGAAGTCACAATGCAACCAGTGAAATGTACAAGTCACCCATGCATGCCAACGAACAAAAGAATCACAAGAGGGGCCAATGGGAGCTGCAGGGCACAGATGGCACGAATACAGAAGCTATACCAATGGACATGACCTCAGTCTCCCACCAAGAAACGCACGCAAACACAGGCACCTGTGACCAGCAATATTCCGATAATCACATCATTCCACCAATCCACCTGGCTGACCGGCATCTGTTACACAAAACCTAATCCCCCGCCCCTGAGCATGACATCATTCAAACAGTCATATTGGCAGCCCTCACCCCTGACCTCACTGGGCTTCGTAGGCAAACGCGCCCAGCACAGTACCACGCAACTATACTCCGAAGCTGGAACCCAATGCAGATCTCCTCACAATACATCGCTCCCCAAATAGGAATATGCCACATCACTTGCAAAGAAGAACGCTACACGGCCCATATCAGAATAGAAATTTAATGCACAACAAATTCACCAAGCCCATACAGCCATTAGGCCATGAACTCCAAAACACATTTCACCATTGTGGGCTGCATCCGCAATAAATGACCAGCTACTTCTTGTGTGACGCCCTGTTCCTTCATGGTACACAGGGGCTACATTCTCGTACGAAAAGGCAACATGGAAGCGCCTAGAACCGCAGGGCCGTCCCAATAGGGAGGCACTAGTCCAGCTGAAAGGCCGAAATGTTGCTCCGAGCCACTAGTACTGCGTAAGGGCATGTGGCCCATTGGCGATCGTCCCATAAGATCGTAATGCTGCTCCACTGATTAACACGAAGCAGCAGGTGTCGGGAGTAAAACCCATCTGCAGGAGTGGCATACAGATGGCAGTGGCAAAAGGGGAGGAGATACCTGTCAACCAAAAGAAAAGAAAAAGAAT
Source organism: Ambystoma mexicanum (assembly GCF_040938575.1). Lineage (NCBI taxonomy): Eukaryota > Metazoa > Chordata > Amphibia > Caudata > Ambystomatidae > Ambystoma > Ambystoma mexicanum. The sequence goes on along the minus strand of NC_090921.1, from coordinate 175,533,077 downwards.
AGAATGGCCATCAGAACTACATTCGAACAACTCACTTCAATGATCACACTAGATCCACAGCCATATGCATGCTAGCCCACTCCAAAGGATCATCACCACCCCAAAACCACTTGCGACTCATAACTATCCATATCGAGGTGAAAACACCATCACAAACGAGTGTACCTGTGCATGCGTCTGTGAAAACAGAATCCATCAGATGGGATTGGTAACGTGCAGGGACACAAGTGTCTGAAGGCGCGTCGAGACAGGGAGGGCTCAACAAGGCCAGATAGACGATGGTCCCACTATGGCAGCCCTGCATCACATAGCGCAGGGGAGGCGGACAGATTCCAAGAAGCCCTGTACATGGCAAACACCGTATCAAATCATCTGTCCATGCATCCATTCATCATTCCCTCATCCCGTAATGATAACGCCTGTTTCCATACTCACATAACATGTGAGAATTCCATTGAGTCTGTGCGTTATGCAGCCTGCAAAATCCACTGTGCCCCAGCCCGTAATTCCAGTGTTGTGAAGTAACATGTATTTGGGAACGTCCGGCCTCATCATCCACTTCGCTATTGCGCATCCCAAACTATTCATATCAATCATTGCATCCTCGCCATGGCCCCTGTCCCAAGGACACTGAACAATAGAACGTTATATTTGCAGTCAGACCTGTGGGCATCTCCTCGCCGCTAGCTGAAGACCGAAAGCGCCGCCCTTCGAATTCCTCATTTGCAACATCACGTCGAAAAGGCATCTGTGGCCGCTTGAAATCACAAATTAATCCATCTAGTGCGGCTGTGTGTGAAAATGGCAACTGCCTTCACTCACAAATGGGAGGCCCCGCCCGTCGGTGAACCTCGGTACAGTGATGCATGAGGGTCCACCGTTACTCGAGTACTACGTTCCACTGACCCTTCACAAGTCTGTTCGCGACTGCAAAGAATGCATGTGAAACAATGGGACCATAGCCGAATGAACATATCAACCAATGTTACACGGCCATCGGGTACTAATACATGATTGTAATAGCAAGATGCCATTCCTCGAATTGCAGCGTTGTGTGCGGGACGTGCTCGCCCAAAGGGGAGAGCAGCTTGCACAGGTGGAATGAATCACCACAGGTGGAGGCCATACAGCCTGAAAACACATAAATTGCACACCCAGTCTCCTCCCACAACCACACCCACTCCGAAATGCTACCGGCAGGACTCGCGATGTTGGCCCTGGGGGACCTGATAGCACTGCAAGTACTCCAACTCCAAGAAGAAGACGAACACCAACTACAACCGGCCGCACGGAGGAGACGCAGGAGGAGGAGGAGGGCAAGGCAGGGCCAGCAAGGGCTGCCAGCACAGCCACTACCACCACACAGGCAGCCCGCAATCCCACGCCTCCGAGCACATCCGTTCAACCTCACTGATGAGCAGATCCACACCCTCTACCGTTTGGACCGGGACACCATAGCCGCCATTGTGGACATGACACAGGCTGACCTTGTCAGCATGATAGATAGCCCAACCGCCATCCCACCCCTACTGAAGGTGGTGTCTGTACTCCACTTCCTGGCCACAGGCACCTACCAGCACACAGTCGGACAGTTGCATGGCATTTCTCAGCCACTGTTCTCACGGACACTATTGCAAGTGCTCGATGCCCTCCTGCAGCACGCAGACGACTACATCTCTCTACCACGCTCGGAGCAGGAAATTACCAACACAAAAGTGGGATTCCATGCACTTGGCGGCATACCGGGTTGCATTGGTGCCATCGACTGCACCCATGTGGAATTGGTCGTCCCACATGCCATGGAGGCCCAGTACCGCAACCGAAAACAATTTCATTCACTGAATGTACAAATGGTGTGTGACTCCAACAGGATCATTACACATTGTTGTGCCCGATTCCCTGGATCAACCCATGATTCTATGGTCTTGAGGAACTCTACAATACCACGCTACATGGAGCGACACGCAGGGAACAGATCCTGGCTACTCGGTGAGTCTCATTTCATGCATGATGATGTGGGGTATGTGATGCGGCAATGACCTGGCAGGAAGGGGGGGGGGGTGCGTACGTAGCAATGGCATTCCACATAATTCGTTTATCGTCCACATACAGGTGATGCCGGATATCCACTGAAGAGATGGCTCCTCACACCAGTCCGGAACCCACGGGACCAGCATGAGGAGGACTACAACCATGCCCACTCACGTACCCGTGTAGTCATTGAACAGGCATTCGGCCTACTGAAGACCCGTTTCCGGTGCCTCAGCAGGTCTGGCGGGGCACTCCTGTACCGCCATGAGAAGGTTGCAAAGATGGTGATGGCATGTGTCATGCTCCACAACATGTGCGTACGTAGAAATGTGCCCATGCCCCCTGACGCAGAACTGCAAGCACCTGAAGATGGTCATGATGAGGGTGGGGATGTGGCAGCACCTCAAGGAGTCTGCGAGGCACAGGAGGGCCGTGAAATTCGTCAGCATCTCATAGATGCATGCTTCTAGCACTCACGCCTGGTGGCTGATACATGGACACGGGACTCGTGGCACTGTGTGTGTCTGGTACATGCACAATATGGACACTACGCCTATGATGGCCTAGTACACAAAGATCATTGTCCACACATCTCATTGTTTGATCGTGCATTGTTTATGGCATATGTGATATCATGTTGAACACCCTATCGACCCGCCACCCAAGTGAGCCCAACACACCCCCTCCACCCTCCTACCTCCCCCCCGAACACCAGTGTCCAAAGATGCTCATTGTCAGTGGGCAGTCGCTATTGCAAGCCCCCTCTGCGGGTATCAGGGGCACCCCTGCCTGTGGAGCGCAGGTTCCTCCCAGATCTACGTTGGGGGCTGCCCTGGACGGAACTTGCAACGGATGATGTCTCTGCCTGCTCACGTCCATGCATGTCCCTAAGGGTTTGTGAGAGCTCAGTGAGCACACGGCGCACTGCGGCAAGTTCGGCACATACGTCTTTGGACGTCGCATGCAGTTCCCCCCTCAGGCTCTCGGTGCTTCTCTCCATTTGGACTCTCAGGCTCTCGGTGCTACTCTCCATTTGGACTCTCAGGCTCTCGGTGCTACTCTCCATTTGTGCCCTAAGTGTCTCAGTTGATGTTTCTATGTCTGCCTTAGTGCCCCCACATCCATCGGCATGGTCCTTGAGGAGCGTGGCCAGTTGCTGCTGTTGCACGATTAACTGGTCGAGGGACTGTTGCCTCTGCTGGGCCATGGCCATTTGCGGTGGTGTCACAGAGGGGCTGTTCGCCTCATGTTGCCCTGCCACAGGGCTTTTGGGGGATGGCCAGTCGTCGTCTTGTGGGTGCCCCTGCGTGGTATCCTCATGGTGTACGGGATGGAACAGACAGGGGGATTGGGACAGGTCATGGATGGATCTGACTTCGACATCCCCGTCTTCTGTGTCGGAGCATGCTGCCATTAATGGGGTGTCACCTATGGTGCTGCTGCCACCAGAGGCAGTACCTTCTGTGGCATCCATTGGGGGGACCTGTGGTGGTGCTGTTGTGGGCATGCTGGCTGCTGGGGTGCCTGTTGATGTTCCCTCCTGTGTGCTGCCACTTGATATGTGCTGCTGCCGTGTCTTGATGCGTGCAGCTGAGGTGGAGGGTCTTTGGCCGTCGGTCTTGGCCCTCTTTGCAGGTGTGCTGGTAGGGGTGTCCTGGAGCTCGTCGTTTGGATCGGACCCTGTGGTGGAGTAAAGGAGGGCGAGCGTTATTAATGGGTCTGTGGGAATTGGAATGGCAATGTATCACATGCATTGGGGTGGTACCTGAGGGTGATTTGGGTCGGGGCCTTGGAGGTGCTTTCATTTGTGTGTGGAGTGAGGGTGCAGTTGTTTGGCAGCCTGCAGTTAGGGTGTGCCTGCTGCACGTGTAGTGGGTGTTTTTGGGGTTTTTACTTATTTATGTATTTATTGTGAGTTTTAAAGTGCGCTATCAGGCCAATGTGTGTGGACGTTCTCCTGGCCATGTGTTGCTGTTGCGCTATGTGGACACATGTGAGTCACATGATTGGACATTGTGGATTTGGCATGGTTTTATTTGGGCCACCTACCTGATTCTCCGGATGTCTGCACTCCTTTCTCCATCCCTCCGACTCCCTCTATGCTCTCCATTCCAATGGTGGAGGCACAGATTTCTTCCCAGGGGGTCAACTTGATGGGTGATTCCGATCCTCCCCCGGTGGCTGTGGCAATGTTGCGGTTGGCAGAAAGTATGCTACGGACGCGTATCCGCAGGTCGTCCCAGCGCTTCCTGCATTGCTGTGGGTTGCGGGGTGCGGTCCCCACCGCACTTACCCGCTGTGCCACCAGGGCCCATATGGCCTTCTTGTTCGCAAGTGCCGTCCTGGTCATTTGCGTGGAGAAGACGGCGGCGGCATTCTCCTGGAGGGTCTCTGTAAGCACGGTGAGTTCCTCACGGGAGAAGTGGACCTGCCGCTTGCGGTCGCACGCTTTCTTCGCTACTTTTCCCATTTTTCTTGGTTTCACTAGGGTGGATGACGGGTTGGGATGTGTCTCAGGGTGGTGTTTTTAGTGGTTGTGTGTATTTTGTGGTTTTATAGGTGTACGGGGTGTTGTTTCCCGTTCCGGGCCCATGTTTTTACTTCCGTTTCCGTATATTTACGGTCACCGTACTTTCCGGTTGGCGCTCACTGCGGTGTCCGCTATGATGGGTGGCGGTATTGCACCTAGGGCGCCGTACGGCGGCGGTGTGGGCCGTTTTGGGGTCATTTCCGCCATCGTGGACTTTGCACTTCCGCCATGGCGTGGTGCTCGTGCCCGATGGGTCGGAATGGGCCACACTTTGCTCCATCGTGCAATGGCGGAAACGCTATTTACGCTGTGGCGGTCCGGTCAGTCACTTTCCGCCAGGGTCGTAATGAGGGCCCCTGTCTTTAACAGAGCCAAAGCCGGCGGTACTAGCTTTGAAGTATTGGCACCAAAATCTTGGAACTTACTACCTCCCAAACTCAGGAATGAAACATCACTCCTAGCCTTTAGAAAGGCTCTGAAAACCATACTATTCAAATAACTGTTTGTTCCACTGTAACCAATGAACTTAACTATTGACTAATCTGTATGACCCTGTACTGAGAACTGTACACTGTTTTTGCCTGCACCCAAGTGAATATACTGTAAAAGCGCCACGATGCGCTAGGGCAGGTGCACGCTTTATAAATGGAAATAAATAAATACATAAAAATAAACTAAGAGTGAACAGTTACAAAAGTTCTTACTTACCTTGGATGTGTGATGCACTATTCTTAAAAGTATGGTTAACATATTTCTTTCCTTAGGAATCGTTTTGCCATTCTAATAGAAAATAGATGTGAAGGTTTATTATTCACCTGTGATTAGGTTGTGCCTCTTCCCAAAAGTAATGTGTTGGTTTCACCAGATTATTCCTGCAGAGTAATTGCATGAGGGTTCCCCCAAATGGGTCTTGCTTCCCCTGACTTGCTGCTAGCCTGTCCAGAATAAGGCTGTATTAGGTTGTTGCCTACCTAGAATAACTTTGAGTCATTCAGTAAAGTGTAACATTAGGGTTTATTTTCCCTATGCTATCTAACCCAGAGTCTGTGGTTCTAACTGTCCTTTATAAGTCCTACATCAGTCACTTGTATAGTTGGAAAAGATCTAACCCGGACTACTTGTGAGATTAAAAAAGTATATGGGTTTTACTTACCTTGAGTTAGCTGTGCGCCACCCAAACATAGGTTGCCAGAGTTACTGCTTATCTCAATCTGTGTTTCACTGATCTCAAAAGCACCTGTAATTGAATATTACATCCATAGGTTTTACTCACCTAGTATAACTGTGTGTTATCACAAAAGTAGTTATAGGTTTTTACTGTACCTAGAATAAGTGTTCCACCAGTCATAAAAAGTATATTATCCAGTTGACTGATTATGTGATTTGTACTGAGAGTCACTGTACAACTGGTAGGGTCTACTATCCTTGCATTAATGAATGTAATTGTGAAAGTAACCATTGGTTTTTACTCCCCAAGAATAGTTGTCACCTATAATGAATGTGTATGAAAAGGTTTTGACTTCCCCAGAACTACTGATATGTATTACAAATAAGGTTTATACTTTGGTCTGTGTACCTTCAAGTATAGTGTTGTGTTTTTATAATTGTGATTTCATATAATGTGTTGGTATCATAATTTATTTATCTGTATTTGGTTATAACATAACCTTTACAAAAATACAGAACACAAAGTAGAAAAAAAAATATAAAAGAAGATGAAATCAATAAACAACAATTACATTGGGCCTCATTACGACCCTGTTGGAATGTGTTTAACGGCGCCGGTAGAGCTGCTGGTGCCATTAAACCCATTCCGTCCTATTCAGACGTCCTTTGCGGGTCCCGCGAGGGGCCAAGGGAGCTAACAACGGGCCTGTTATTAACGCTCGTTGGTCCCCTTGTGGGGGGTTATTAACGGCCTGTTGTTAGCTCCCTCCCCATTCCCATTGAGCCCTATGGGGGCTCAAATGAGAATGGGGATGGTCCGGGCTCCCTGAATGGGGAAATACTGGGCCCTCCAAAGTCGGAATGGCCTGGTATTTCCCCATTCAGGGACCACAGACCCGGACCCGAATTTGGAGGCAGCCATACCCTTAAGGGCATGGCTACCTCCAAACTCGTAATGAGGCCCATAATTTTGAATTATAAAAAAATATCAAATAGCAAATAGCAAATATCAAATCACACATATTATAACATATAAAACTACAACACTCATTCATTAATACAAGGCATAGCATAAAACCCTACAAAGAATGATGATGATCATGCTCCTTAACGCATAAAATAAGATAAAATACACCAAAAACATATACTACATACACATAATAACACTATACTTCATAAAACATAATTGTATTAACAAATACATTGTCACTACATTATTAACATCTCATTTCAGTGTCCCAAGCAACACACTAAATGACTATAGCAAAAAACGATTTAGTAAAAATATTCATAGCCCTACATGTGGGTAACTAAATGAGTACTTATATGTCGTTATAATACTGCAACTAGAGTATGTAAATCATTTCAAATTCCATTTCCTGTAGGTATCAATTTACAAATGTTGCTCAGAAATCTGACCACCACTAACTGCGGTGAAGTCCCCTTTCCGTGCAGCATTTGCCACCATAGCTGTCAAGATTAATATATTCAGGGTTTAATACAATTTTTTTGAAATATTCTATACGCTCCTTTCTTAGGGTCATACAGTCAATCAATAAGTGCTCTAATGTTTCAACTACTCCTTCAGTACCACAAAACCTACACAATGTTCGATGCTCTTTCCCGTGTAACAGTAATCTCTCGGGTTAACAAGACATTACATCTGAAACGGATGAACGTTTGTCTGAAAACGGGGTCAAATATGGCTCCAGTGCCCCCCCACACTTAGGGTGGGATACCAACTGCTTATATAAGCATGTTTCCAGAACATTCCCAACAGTAACACTCCAATCCCTCTACTCAAACAGTTTTTTATCTTTAACAGGATTGAAGATAAGGATGTCAATTTATGTCCCTAGTTTGTTTAGACTTTTCAGTCATTCAACCTTAAGGTTTTTTAGATAGCCCGAGGCAGTGGTATCACTACGATAACCACTTCCCAATAGGTCATACAATGTACCTTTTGGGGTAGTAATACACTTCCTAAAAAGTGAGATCCTTCGCCACATGACCGTGTTTCCTAATGATACCAGACCTAGTTCGTAGCTATTGCGACCAACCGAACACACTTAGATAAGCATTTAAACACTGACCTTAAATAAACATGCTTCATATTTTGGTAATTCTTCTATAGCCCAGAGGGGGAAAAACTCGAGGCCATAACATAACTGGGGTATTATCTTACGCTTATAATAGCGCAAAATTGGTAAAAAAGAGAATTTCCCACATTTTGCATTGATTTGTTTAAACTGTATCAGTAAGGCACCTACCTTTCCTTCTAGATACTGCCTATAGTACATTTTCTTATTATCTCCATATACAGGATATCCTAAATATCGCAAATGTTATCTAACCACCAGTTTTACATGATTCAAGTACCATGAAAATGTGTGTGTAGGGCCTGGGATGTAGTCGCAAAATCACTGGTTTTTTTGTATTGATTAAAAGACAATTCGAAAATATAAAGGGCCTCATCACGAGTTCGGCGGTAATGCAGCGGTTTTCCCGTCGAGCGTAAATAACGCTAAAGCCAAGCCCCCTGGCGGATAGTCCGCCAGATCACGAGTTTTCGTGCACGCGCACAGAGACATGGCGGTAGCGCAAATAGCGCTCGACGGGTAGAATCCGTAAATCCAGCGCACCGTGCGCTACCGCCATACTGCGCTAATAGCACGTGCCATGAGCGCGCTATTAGCACGCGGGAAACGCGCCACCGCCGGAACGGGAAACAAAGCGGCAGCCATCTTGGAAATCACAATCCGTCAGATATCACAGCCCCTGGAAACCATCCACCCCTGGGAACACTGAATCATGTCACAGGAGCGAACTAGGGGCAAGTCCGCCATGGGCAGGGTGAGGAAGCCCAAATTTAGCGACCAGGAGCTGGCCGTACTGGTGGAGGAGGCTGAGATCCACCATGAAGAGCTGCAGCAGCGCAAAACCAGTGGCCAGCGCCGAGCACAGATTTGGCGCAACATCAGCCAAAGGGTAACTGCAGTGGGGCGTGTGCCCCGGGATGGCGAGGATTGCCGCAAGCGCCTCAACGACCTGCGTGTGAGAGTCCGCTGCACCCTCTCACAGCACAGGAGTGCAAGCAGGGGCACTGGAGGAGGGCCACCACCACCCCCACCCAAACTCACACCCTGGGAGGAGAAGATGACTGCCCTGATTGACATCGGCCCCATCGAGGGAATTGGTGGAGCGGAGGCAGGCACTGGCATTGATCCGACTGCAGGTGAGTCCCACCCCAAATGCATGCAACTGAAAGTACCACACATGCAGACCCTAAGTGAATGAATGTGAAGGAATGCGTGTGAGGCACTGCAGACACCCATAAGTGACCCCTTGATCCATTGAACCGTAGTGCTGCCTAGAGTACCCTGCACGTGCAGTGCATCAATAGAAGGGGTAGGGGACAGACATCCATAGCCATGGGACAGCTACGTAGAGTGTGAGTGTACAAGAATACACCCCCAGGACCCTGAGCGCAGTGCACACCACCCCCCCATGTGATCTTGTCACACAAACATTCCCATGCAGTGTACCTCCACACTCACACACCACACCAATCACCACATGGTGAATGCATAATTGATACTGGGCCTCATTACGACCCTGGCGGAGTGGGTTTACGCCAGCGCTATTCGCGGCGGACCCGTCCGCCCTACTACGAGATTCCGTAGCGCCATGGAGCGTTTTCCGCCTGGTTTTTCCGGGCAGAGAAATCCATGGCGCTACGGGACCTTGTCGTTAATTACGCCACCGTATTTTGAGGTGGCGTAATTAACGCCTTCCCCACTCCCATTATACCCTATGGGGCAAAAATGGGAATGGGGAAGGGTAAAATGGGGGATGGGGATTTACCGCCCCGCCAAGGTCGGAATGGGGCGGAAAATCCGCCAACCCCCATGGCGCTATCGGCAGCTTTCCGCCGTGCTCCAAGGTGCATTTTGCACCGCGATTTCCGCCAGGGTCGTAATGAGGGCCACTGTCTACAATCCCACTTGATGGCATGAACTTGATACTTATGTAGGTTGCCTTGAACTCAATCCACACCCTATGTACCCCACAGGCACACGGCAAACCCCACGGGATGAAGATGATGGGGAGGAGGCCACACCATCACGGCGCCCGAGGCAGCGTGCCTCGACCAGCACCACCACCCCACAAAGGGGCTGCACGGAAGGGAACCGACGCAGGCCACATCCCACATCACCACAACGCAGCCCAACCAGACCGCTGCAGCACCCACATGTCCACAGGGAGTCCACGGCCAGCTCGCCCCAAGCTACCAGGCATAGCCCCGATCCAGAGGGAGTCACCTGTGGATCGGAGCCCGACATGGGGGTGACACCTCCACGTGCGCATCAGGCAGGACGTCTGCATTCACCCGGAAGCAGTGACGCTGAAGGGATGGGCACACCACAGGGGACCCCAGGGCAAGGCACACAGCTAGCACAAACCCCACCTGTGCATGTGCGTCGTGTCCGTACACCACAGCCAGACGAAGACAAGATGTCCCCATGCAGCCCCCCAACAGCGCACAAGTGGCAGGCCGGTACCTGCCACACCAGGGGTACCCTTTATCATGGGGGCAGCAGTGATGGGACGACTGGACGTGATCGAGGCCAAACAGGCCAAAGTTTAATCCATGGTCAAGGTGCACAGCCGGCACATCAAGGCCATGAGTGCATCCATACGCCATGGATGCAAGTACATTGCGTGAGACAATGCGCGCACACGCAGAGTGGTGGAGCAATGCACCGCAGCCCTGACGGGGTTTGGACAAAGGGTGAGGGAGTTGTGCGAGGCAGTATCAGCACTTGCTGAGCAGACAAGGGAGGGGAACAACCTTCTCCGTCAGCACATTCAAGCAACCGGATCAGTCCCATCAACCTCCACTACACCCACAGAGGGATCCCTTGAGCCGTCTCCTAGGCGCCGTTCAATGCGCCACCTGAGGTCACACACACCAGAGGGGCCTGGACAATGAAGCGCCCACGACCATTGTAGTTGGACATGGCATCGTTGTGGGTGCCCTGATAACAAACATGCACCTACCTGCACTGTTGTGGGGAGTTCACTGGGGAGAGGGGGGATTGTGTGCTGGGTGTTCACTGGGGGGAGGTGGGATTATGTGCTGGGTGTTCACTGGGGGGAGGGGGGATTGTTATACTGAGAATAAATCACGTTTCAAAATTTACAAAGCATGGACAGTAGAGATTGTGAGAAAGTGCTCTTTAATATTGAAGTGACATGGTTAAAATGTAGCCGTCATCCGTCTAAAAAAAATACATCAATCAAGCCCTGTCTGGCCAACCTCCCCTCCCTCAGCCCAACCCTTTGTGCACGTGCAACACCTTCAGGCACGTCATCACCTTCACTCCCATCCTCAGGTGGCTACACATGAGCATCAGGGGGCAGTGGCACATTCCTGCGACAGCAAATGTTGTGCAGCATGGCACATGTCAGTATAATTTTTCCAACTTTTTCAAGTGCATACATCAATGCCCCTCCCATACGGTCTAGGCACCGGAAGCGTGCCTTCAGCAGTCCAAATGCCCTTTCCACGCAGATCCGTGTACAAGTATGGGCAATGTTGTATGCCCGCTCTGCTGCAGTGTGTGGATGACGCACAGGGGTCATGAGCCATGTGTACTGGGGATATCCAGAATCACCTGCAGGGGAGAGAAAGCAGGTTTGGGGACAAGGTAAGTTCAGTGGGTGTACAGGGCTCAGTCATCAGTGTCATTTTGCCATACTTTCCGTCATTTGGTCACTAACATTGTGGAGTGTGCTGTGCTACGAGCAGCATTGAATCAGTGAGGTATTCACAACTTGGTACGCCTCTGTTTCAGTATGTAACAGTACTCATTCACTTGTCACTGGGGAACTGTGCATGCTTGTGCATGCGAGAAGTGTCTACCTCATGTGTCATTGCCATTCCCTTTGGCTGCTGTTGCATTTGCTGGTTGTCACTATTGTGTACTGTTCTCCAGGCATTTCATTGTCCATTCAGGGGACAGTGTTTGTGGGATGTACATTGGCATTACTGAGACTACTTATGTGTGGTGCATTTGTGGATGTGGCAACTTTTGTGTTACATTTGCATGACTGTCGGGTGGGCAGGGTGGGATGTCTGTACTGTGTCAGTGTTGGGAGCCATTGTGCTACTCACACAGGAGGCTTTATGGTGGTAGGCCTTCCATATGTCACTGTGCTGCCACATGTCTTTTACATCCTGAATGGGTGTCTTCTGCTCTGTTGGACATGTCCAAGGTTTCTCGTGCAAGGTGGTCGATTGCAAATGCTTTACTGTTGGTGCTTCCTATTGACATTCAGGGATTTCATTGTGTGTGACCAGCCCCATCAGTTGTGGATTAACATGCATTATGGTATATATTTGTACTCACCCAGCAGCCATGTGTTTTTTTTTTTTTTTAAATATGTTTATTTAGAGCAAGGCAGTATAGGTTACAAACAGTATCGGATGGCAGTGTAACATAGCAAAGGAAAGATTCTGGCTTTGTGTCCCTTTTCCCCCCATCATTCCGGTTTTCCCGGGCCGGAGATTCAGTCCATCGCCCCCACCTGGTGCGTACTCTCCTGGTCCCTCAGGGCCCAACGGGCGTTGATTGGTTTGAACGTCATTGCAGGAAATCGCTGATCATAGTCCAGCACTGGGGCCCATATATTCTGGAAGCGGTGCAGAGTCCCTGCTCTCGCTGCGGTGACCTTTTCCGCTATTAAGATGTCCCACAATTTTCCCCACCAGTGGGCTAGGCAGGGGCCGTCCTGCGACTTCCAGAAACGGGCCAGAACTGTCTTGCCCGCCAAGAGGCATTGTGTGAGGAGTTTAGCCCTATTGCCGAAGCGGGGGTAGATTCCGGGGACCGGGATCCCCAGCAAAATTGTTTCAGGGTCCAGTGGGAGGGCGGAGCCGGTGATTTGTTCAATGGTTGAGAGACACCTGGTCCAGAATTGCTGGATCTTGGGGCAAGTCCACCACATGTGAAAGTAAGAGCCTGGTTGAGTGCAGCCTCTCCAACAGACGGGGTCCACTCGTGGATTCATGTGGTGGAGTCTAAGGGGGGGGTAATACCAACGCAGGGTGAGTTTGTATGCACATTCTTTGTTGGTGACGCAGGTGGAGGAGGAGTGGGTGCGGGACCATATGTCCACCCAAGTTTGGTCATCAATCGGGTGGCCTAGGTCCGCCTCCCACTGGGCCATGGATCGAGTTTTTGCCACCAGAAAGTCCCCCGAGAAGCGTCTATATATGGCTGAAGTTCTTCCTCTAGCCGGCAGATCCGCGAGAGTTAGCTCCAGAGGAGTCGGGGGGCGAGTTGCCGCCTGGAGGGTCTGGGGGTGTGAACACCAGTGGCGGAGCTGGCAGTACGTGAATCTGTCCCTCTCTTGAAGCCGAAAAGTCTCCTTGCACTGTTCGAAGGTCCGGGGTTTGTTTTCGGAGTACATCTGCCCCAGGGTTTCAAGGCCCCCGTCTATCCAATTCTGGAAGTTGCGGGGATGAGTTCCCGGGGAGAAGTCGGGATTGTGAAAGATCGGCGAGAGGGGGCCCCGGCCCCTCGGGATTCCTTTCTGCTTTAGAGCCCAGTCCCAGGAGCTTAGGGTCTGCTTCGTTGTCAGTAGGACGTCCTTCCAACGTGCCCTGAGGGAGGGTTGGATGTGAGGGAGGAACCGGAGGGGGAGCGGAAGCTGGGCTTGCTCCAGTTCCACCCATCTGGGGCGAGCTGTGCTCGACTGCCAGGCGTGTAGGTGTGATAGTTGCGCCGCTGTCCTATAGGCCTGCAGGTCCGGGACCCCTAGGCCTCCTAGCCTGGCATTACCAATCAGGGTCTTGTGGGGGATCCTGGCCTTTTTGCCTTTCCATATGAATTTCGATATCTTCCTCTGTAAGTCGTGGAGGGTCTGGGCCGGGAAGGGCACCGATAGGGACGAGCAGGCATAGAGGAACCTAGGGAGCAAGTTCATTTTGACGGCTGTGATCCGGCCCATTAGTGAGATCTCTTGCGTGGTCCAGCGCTTCAGGTCTCCCTCCAGCTCCTTGATCAGTTTGGGAAAGTTCGCCTGATAGGTCTCCTTTGGGTTCGCTGGAATGAGAACTCCTAGGTAGGGGATCGAGTGGTCCCGCCATTCAATCGGGCATAGACCCGTTAACGCCTCTTTTTCCTTTGGGAGGAGGCCGATTCCCGGGGCCGCTGATTTGGCGAAGTTAACAGTAAAGCCGGTGACCTCCCCCAATTCCTTTATTTCGGCCAGGGCGTGCTTCGCTGAGGTACTGGCTTCCGTGAGTGTCAATAGTACATCGTCCGCGTAGAGAGCGATTTTGTGGTGGGAAGGGCCCACCTGAAGTCCCTTGATGGACTCATTCCGCCTGATCTTCTGGGCGAAGGGCTCCATTGTGAGGGCGAAGAGTAGGGGTGACAGCGGGCAGCCCTGCCTTGTCCCACACGTCAGAGATATCGGGGCTGAGTGGGCGCCATTGATCCTGAGGATGGTTTTGGGCTGCTTGTAGTTCGCTAGGATCATGGCTCGGGCTGTGGGGCCGAACCCAAATGCTTCCAGGGTACATTCCAGATAGGACCAATCGACTCTGTCAAAGGCTTTGGTTGCGTCTAGGGCCAATAAGGCAAGGCCTTGGGAGTTGCGGTGGGCGATGTCCACTAGGTTCAGAGTCCGCCGGATGTTGTCCCCTGCTGCTCGATGAAGAATGAAGCCTGATTGGTCGGGGTGGATTATTTCCGGGAGGATAAGTGCCAGGCGGTTAGCCAAAATCTTCGAATACAGGTTGGCGTCGATATTTAGTAGGGCGATGGGTCTGTATGACGCCGGATCCCTCGGGTCTTTCCCCGGCTTAGGAAGGAGGATCGTCACCGACTCTTGCATTGTGGGGGTTACAGATCCCGAGACCTGGAAGGAGTTGAAAAGAGCCACCATGTCCATGTGAGGGATAAGCTGGAGCTTAAATGTCTTATAGAACCTCGGGGAGAATCCGTCTGGGCCCGGGGCTCGCGATTTGAGGGCCTTGATGGCTTCGTCGACTTCTTCATCTGTTATCGGGGCTTCCAACCGCTCTCGTGTGGAGTCTGGGAGACGCGTCAAGGCTGCGTTCCGCAGGTATGCCTCCTGCTTCGTCCGATCTCGAGGGGGTGCTGTCATGACCTGGGTTTAGTGGTCCGAAGCTAGTTGTAGTTTCATCTGTTCGGAGTGATGTATCACCCCCTGTGGGTCTCGGAGCCCTATAATTGTATTGGTCCGTCTTGTTTTAGCTAGCTTGGCTACCAGCAACTTGTTGGCCTTGTTGCTTTTGACATAGTAGAATTGTTTGGTCTTCGCCAAAAGTTGCGCAGAGTGTTCCGCATAATGGGCCTCCAGTTTCTTCCTGGCCGAACGGAGCGCTCTCTGCGTTCTGGGGGACCAGCCACTCTTTTTCTGGGCTTCCTCAGCTGCTCGCAAGTCCTCCTCCAAGGATAGACGGACGTGTTTCCGGTTTCGATGGTATGCTACGCCTTGGGCTATCAAGGATCCCCTAACTACAGCTTTCATTGCATCCCAGTTGTTGGCTAGAGAGGTGTCCGCGGCTGGATTCTCCACAAAGAAGTTCTTGATGGTGGTAGTTATATTGTCTCTGATTGACATATCATTGAGGATTGGGTCGTAGAGCGCCCATCTGCGTGATGCCTTAGCGTGGGTGTTCTGAGTGCTTAGTTCCATTATTATCGGAGCATGGTCTGATAGAATTCGCTGGCCTATAGATACCTCATTAGCGAGGGCGAGAGTTTGGGGGGAAGATAGGAGGAGGTCAATTCTGGAATAAGTTCGGTGAACGCCCGAGAAGAAGGAGTAGTCTTTCTCGGTGGGGTGAAGCACCCGCCAGGTATCCACCACCTCTAGGGTTCTGAAGAGCCGCAGCAGACTGAGGGCCTGACCGAACTCGCCAAGAGCAGGGGGGTGGGATTTGTCCTTAGTGGGGTCTGGAACCCCATTGAAGTCCCCTCCAATTATTGTCTGGCCTTCCGCAAAGCTTGAGAGGGAGGAGCCCAGAGAGTCATAGAAAGTTGCCTGTCCCGAGTTGGGTGCATATGCCGATACCAAGGTGTAGAGGTCCCCCAGTAGGAGGCACTTGATGGCCACGAAGCGGCCCTCCTGGCACATCATGGAGTCTAAGATCTGGGGGCGCAGGTCTTTCCGGAACATAATTGCTGTGCCCCCCTTTTTAGAGTTCCCCGAGGCGAAGAACTGGCGTGGGTACATGCTAGATCGGAGACGACCAAAGTCTGCCGGGAGGAGATGAGTCTCTTGAAGGAACACCACACCGGCCTCCTCATCTTGTAGCTTCTGGAGAATCGATTTGCGCTTGGGGGGAGAGTTGAGTCCGTTAACATTCCAGGAGAGGCATCTCAGCGTCTGGTGTTCCGGGATCAGGGAGCTAGAGGTTCCATGCTTGGGGGATGGAGGGGGGACTCCAGGTTGTCCATTAGCTGCCATCTTGAAGAGGGTGTAGAGGCGATCTGTACCGCACTTGCAATTTTAACAGAGGCCCCCAACGGGAGGCCAACTTCTTAACTGGGGGGGTGGGAAACCTTGTGGGTGTAACCCCACCCCAGGCCAACAGGGCCAATTGTATCTGAAAAGGTAACGTATGCATCCAAGGACTCTAAGATGGAGCGGACCTTGGAGGGGGGCATAGGCCGTGAAGGAAGCCCGCCGCACCGGGCGAATATAGGACTGTGTTGGGCCGGAGTTACTGCTTCTGAGTTTAGCTGAGGAGCGGAGGACATCTAGGGCCGCTCGGGCTCCGGCTATCTTTTCCTGTTTCGGGAGGCCCTGGACCATGGGGGACGCCTGGGTTGGGGAGGAAGGGCTGACGTAGGGCTCCCTGAGGCCTCCAGGTCTGGGGAGGTAGTTCCTTCAGGGGAGGAGGATATCTGCATGATTTTAGCGGCATTTTCTAAATGGGATATTCTCCGGAGGGAGCCATTGTAAGAAAATTGCAATGCTGTGGGGAAGAGCCATCTGTATTTGACTTGACGCTCTTGGAGGAAGAGGGCTAAAGGTCGGAGAGCCCTTCTTTTCTGTAGGGTTGAGAGGGAGAGATCCTGATAAATTTGAAGAGGGTGACCTTGAAAGGAGAGTTCATCTCCGGACCGACTGATAGCGGAGATAGCTTCTTTTGTGGAGAAATAGTGAACTCTCGTAATGACATCCGGGGACCGGTCGGAGTCTACTCCCCGACGCGGACGCAGTCTGTGAGTCCGATCCAGCAGCAGTTGGGATTTGTCTAGTTGTGGGAGGAGGGTTTGGAAGAGGTCTCCTATGTAGTCTGCAAGATTTTGGTCGGGGACTGAGGGCGGAACTCCCCGAATTCGGAGGTTATTCCGACGGGCTCTGTTTTCCAAGTCCTCTTGTTTGTATTCAAGGATTTCGCATCTGTCTTGGAGGGCTCTTACTGTTTGCTGGATATCTCCCATGGCAGATGTTTGGTCTTGGGAGCGGTCCTCGATCTCACTCAGCCTCTGCTCCACTTCGGTCACCCTGTGGTCCGTTTGTTCCAGTTTGGTGGTGAGTTCCGACATGCAGGACCGAAACTCGGCTTTGATGTCCGCCATAAACGCCAGTAGATCACCTCTGGTAGCTGGGGTGTCACCCTCCTCCTGGGAGATCGTTGGGGTGAGATTAACTGAGTCCGTTTCTTTCCCTTATCAGGAGCGGTGAGCATGGTAGCAATGTCCACGTTTTTAGTAGCTTTCGACTGTCTAGACATGTTGGCGAATCGTGGGTGGGGAGATGGTTTGGAAGGCGCACCCTGTAGACGGGCGTCAGGGCTCCTGATTGAGGAGAGGGAATGCTGGTTCTAAGCTTGGCCGATGCACCGTGGCTTCAAATAGGGGGGTGAGCTCTCCAGAACTTGGTGGTGGGCAAATGTGTGGGGCGTAGGTCCCGGTGGGTAGCTAGATTGATGTGCGCCCACTTGGGACTGGGCCGGAGAGAAAGAGCGGGTGATACAGTGGGCCGGGGCGCCCCAGGAAATACGCAGTCACGTCGCTTCTGAGGCTGAAGGGGGCTACCCCTCCGGAGTCAGGGGTAGCCCGGGATGGAGGTGCGGCCAGGCCCGGGGGTTAGCCTAGCCGCGTCGGGGGGCGTCAGTGAGGGCCTTGGGCCGGGGCTCCAGGTGGATGGCGTTGGTACGTGGTGCGTAGGTCAGGCCCTCCTCGGGGCTTGCAGCTGTGGGTCCCTCAGCGTGGGCCGGCTAGGACCACTCCTCCTCTGTGGATTCAGGCTTGGGGATGATAGTGGGAGGGGACCTCCAGGTCCCGGGCCTGGGCGGAGGCCCCAGATGTTGATATGGGCCGGTGCGCCCCAGGAATGCGGCGTATGGGGTCCGGATCTCCGGGTATTGGGCAGCGAGGAGTGGGGGCAGGAGCCCACCGGGGGGCGGAGGGGGGGGGCGGTGATGGTGCGGCCCCCACCTCAGGCGCCGGAGGGCTTCTCTCGTGTGGCCTCAGAGGGATGGGAGGCCAGCCCCCCACCCGGGTCCTCACCCCCAGCAGCCCCTACCTGATAGGCACCGTCCGTGCCGTTCTTCGTCAGGTGGCCGCGAGCAGGCCTGGGCCGGTAGCGCGGGAAGCGGGGGCCCCCCGCGGGTGGCACAGCTGCGCAAAGGTCGCTTCGGGGAGGCCACCGGAGGGAAAGTCCGGGGGGCTGATGTCGTTTCGCCGCGCCCCGGGCACTCGAGGAGCCGAGCCGCGTCTGGATGCGGCTTCAAGAAGCTCTCTCCGCCCTCCTGGGCCGGGAGATGAGCTCGGCCGCCATCTTGGAAGTTCGTCGCTGAAGACGGCTCGGGGAACCGGGGCGGATAACTTCGTCCCCGCTGGGCGTCATGGTCCCCGCTTCAGCCTGCATGAGCCCCAGGTCCTCCGACGTCCATAGGATCAGCTGGGCTCCGGTATCGAGGCGTAGAGCCGCATTAGGGGCCCAAAAGCGGCGGGCTTCGCACGGCGGGCCTCAGGGGAGCAGCCACATCGTTGGCGCTCCAAGCCACGCCCCCGCAGCCATGTGTTTTGCCCTCGGTGCCTTTCCATGTACGCTGGCAGGGTACTGTTGCGCAGGACCATGGAGTCGTGGGTGGATCCTGAGTAGCGGGCACAGCACTGGCAGAAGGTGAGGTCAGGGCCACATGTCATCTGCACATTCAGGGAATGGTAATGTTTCCGGTTTCTGTAGGCTGCCTCATGTGCCCGGGGTGGTACGAGTGCTACATGTGTGCAGTCCAGGGCTGCTATTACATTCGGGACTTGGGCAATGGCATGGAATTGACCCTTCAGATGCCTGTGCCTGTGTGGCTGGCAATGCGATGTGCTCATTCACATGTCTCAACAGTGTATCCAGCACCTGTACCAGCATGGCACTGAATGTGGACTGGGCCATGCCATGCATCATGGCAACGGTGTGTTGGTAGCTGCCAGTCCCGAGGAATTGTAGCACAGACACAAGCTTCACTAGCGGAGGTACTGCTGTGCTGATGGATATACGGCTGCCGATGTCAGCCTGGATTGTATCCAGCAACTTGGTGATGGTTGCCCTGTCCAGCCGATATTCAGTCACCAACTGGTCATCAGTCAGGGCCCAGGGTGTTGGCCTGACCCTGGGGATGGCTGGCCGCCTTGCTGGTGCTGCTCTCCTCCTCATTCTCCTCATCCCCACCACCCCCTGCGCTCCCAGGGCCCTGGCCTGTTTGGCTGGCCTCTGTAGCTCCAGGCGCAGTAGGTAGAAGTCCACATCAAGGCTCCCGGCTCCAAATGGCAGTATGGTGTTTGGAAGTGTGTGTTGTGCATGGGTGGGTCCTTTGTAGGCCTCTGATTTGCATTGGTTTCACCTGGGCCCTTATTGCTGTGGCCTGTGTTCTTTTACCTGCAGCATTTTGCTGGGGGTATTTTCTGCGGATTGTCTGCCGCTTTTCTGGCGCTAATTGCGCCTACGCCAAACTCGTGATTGCAATATTTTAGCGCAAATGGTTACTGGCGCTTTTACAGCCGACGCTTGTACAGCCGGCTGTACTTGCGCTGGCTGTAATGGCGCCGGCGGTATTTGGACTTGTGATCCGACGGACCCTTAAAATCGGCACTGATAGCGTTACCGCCGATTTTAAGGGTTATCGCCCAACTCGTGATGAGGCAGTTTGTCTGGGGGGAATCTTCCTTGCATGCCTGAGACTGAACAAGCAGTTGCTTACACGGTGTGGAATTGATGGATTAAGTGGACAGTTTCATGAAGGTGTTGATGGAAAATACAACAAAATGGAGGAGGAACCCCGATAACCGGGGCATGGTCCTCCTCCTCCCCCCCTGGGTAAGGGGGAGCGATGAATCCAAGCGCGCCAAAGCGCTGGGAAAGCCCACGGAGGGTGACAAAAGAAAGGGGCGGACCAAGCCCCATATAAGCGGCGGGCGTCTTGCTGCAAAGAACTTTCAGCTCCTTGGTATGGCATATATCAAGGGCATACAAGGAGAGGGTATGGAAAAAAGAATTTTTGGAAATCCTGGACTTGGTGGGAATGGAACCCGAGGGTGAAGGATTAAGGGAGTTAACTGAGAAAGAGAGACAGGAGAGAGACAGGAGAGAGGCCAAAGGTGGAGGATACTATTCACAACTGGCTGAGGGCCTTTAGGATGTATACTTCCATAATGCTAGAGAGATTCCCACAGGATGGGGTGGCAATGATTGCATATGAGCGCTACAGTCACAATCTGTATCTAAAACACAGCGCTGAGGCTTGGCTCAACTATGAAGGGGTTTTAGACTTAAGATGCAGGTTTGGCCAGCTATGAATTGGGAGGAAGTGGATGTGGGCGGGTACATAGACAAGATGGTACCTGCCAGGGAATCTGGGGAGAAGGCACAAGGGGAGAAGCCGCAATATGGGAAGAACAGAGGGTCTTATCCACACAGGGGCAGGGGGTCCTTTCGAGGGAACTCCTCCTGGAACAACCGGTCCAGCTTCCAGGGGGAACAGCCCAAATGCCTGGGATTTGCTGAGGGGAACTGTACCTTCGGCAAGGCTTGTAGATTCAAGCACACAAGGGGCAAAAGCTCAGTGGGACGCAGCTCCTCAGCTGGGGAGGGCAAGCAGCGAAGCAGTGCCAAACCCAAGGAGAGCACTAAGCGTGATTAAAAGCCATTTACCCACACCAGTGCGATCGTGGGCCCTGATTCCTTTTCTAAATGTGTAACATAACGTTAGCGATGCTAAAATTCTCTGGGAAGGTTTTAGGTGGGGGTTCAGGATTCCTTTCACTGGGGCGAAGGTTGCCAAAGAGACCAGCAATTTCAAGTCAGCATTGGTGATGCCGGAGGTATTGGCCCAAAAAGTGGGAAAGGAAATCAAACTGGGGAGGGTATGGGGCCCTTTCGCCTTCCCTCCTTTGGAGAATTTTGTGGTATCATCTTTGGGTTTGGTTCCCAAAAGGGAGCAAGGGCAGTACAAGTTGATACAGCACCTTTCTTTTCCGGAGGGTGAATCCGTGAACGATGGCATAGTTGAAGAGCGGTGCAGGGTGCAATATGCATCATTTAATGAGGCCGTGGATATGGTGAAAGCCATAGGGAGAGGTGCGCTGATGGGTAAGGCAGACATAGAGTGCACATTCAGGCTGTTGCCAATCCACAAAGAGATCTTCCATTTGCTGGGCTTCAAGATGCAAGATAATTACTTCTTTGACAAATGTTTGCCAATGGGTTGTGCTATTTCGTGTGCATACGGGGTGGGTACTGCACTACCTCAATGATTTCTTGCTTATCAGTAAAAAGGGAACAGGGGAGTGCCGGTCACTCATGAGATAATTTCAGGGACTGATGGAGGAAATGGGGGTACCACTTGCCAGGGGGAAGACAGTGGGCCCGGTCACGACACTGACCTTTCTGGGGATTGAAATTGATTCAGTCACAGGGGAGTGCAGGCTGCCCAGTGATAAAGTGCTGAAATTGAAAGAAACGATCAAGGTGTTGAGGGGTAGGGGTAAAGCCTCCTTGGGGGAGCTTCAATCACTGGCGGGCAACCTCAATTTTGCAGCAAAGGTCATCCCGGCTGGGAAGGTGTTCGCTAGGAGCATCAGGCTTAAAACAGTGGGGTTGCAGCATGCAGGACAACATGTCCTCCTGGGGGCAGAGGTTAAGTAGGATCTCAGAATATGGGATGCGTTTTTGGATGACTTTAATGGGGTGTTGCTATGGAGAGAGGAGTTGGGATAGCGGCAAGGGTCTTAAACTGTTCACTGATTCCTCTGGTTGACATGGATTTGGGGCCATCTTGGGGAGGGAGTGGTGCAGTCAGGCTTGGCCAGTTGTGTGGCAGCACAAAGAGATTACTGGGGACATCACGCTGCTAGAGTTGTTCCCTATCGTGGTGGCTTTCAAAATGTGGGGCCGACAATTGAAGGACAAGAAGGTGGTGATCTGGTCAGACAACTTGGCAGTGATGCAGATCATCAACCAAGGGACATCCAGTAATCCCAGGGTGCTGAAGCTGCTTAGAGAGCTCACAAGGAGCCTGCTGAATCTGAACACAGAAGTGAGGGCACAGCATATTCCAGGGGTAAAAAACGTGGCCGCTGACTCTCTCTCTCGTTTACAGTGGGAGAAGTTTCAGGGGAGCTGTCCGGAAGCAAGCATGACGATGACCCATTTCAAGGCGCAGTGGTGGGGCATGATTGGGGGGATTTGAGTTCCTTGATCTATACCGCTCTAGCACCTGGCACAGCGAGGATATACAAAGGGTGCTGGGAGCGCTTCTTGGCCTTTCAGAGTGAGGTGTTGACAGAGACACAGAAGGATTTGCTGGTACGGGCTTTTGTAGGATGGTGTTAGCGGTCTGGGAGGACCAGATCTTGGATGGCCTATTACTTGGCGGCAATAGCGCATTACTACAAGTCGGGGGGCAGGACAGATCCCACAAAAGAGCACTACATTGTAATAGCAATGAAAGGTTGGGTCAAGCAGGCCAAAAGGAAGCCAGATGAAAGGCGGCCCGTTGACGTGGTGAAATTACACAGTACGATCGAATGCCTAGGTGTAGTTTGCCGGAATGCGGCTGAGAGGGTCTTGTTTACGGCAGCCTTCACATTAGCTTTCTTTGGGGCTTTCAGAGTCAGTGAGTTGGTACCGGAGAATAGGGAGGGCAGGGGTTATGGGTTCCTGAGGATGGGTGACGTACACTTAGATGGAGGGCAGTTGAGCATCTTCCTTAGAAAAGCCAAGACAGATCAGAAGGGGAAAGGTAGGACTATTACACTTGGCAGCACGCAAGGCAGCACAGTGTGCCCGGTGGGGTGCGTTGCAGCGTTTCTCCAGCAGAGACTGCCTACAGACAAAGGTTTGCCTTTTCTTACCGTGATGGGTGGGCCTTGAGCCGTTTCCAATTCAAGAGGGTCATGAACATGGTACTGGTAAAAATGGGGGTTACAGAGGGGATGTTCGGGACTCATTCCTTTAGGATAGGGGCAGCCACCTCGGCGGCAGAGATGGGCCTGAGTGCTGAGGCTATCAAGCAGATAGGGGGATGGAAATCAGGGTGTTTCAGGGGGTACATCAGGCCGGAAAAAATGTAGCGCTAACAGCTTCCCTCTCATCTCCTTCGTAGTAGCTGCAGCACAAAGAAGGAGGCTGTCCGTCTAGGTGGTTGGGCATTGCTTTGTGTCAAGGGCTGGGACGAATTGGACGGCTGAGCAAGAGGAGTTGATGGCTGGCGAGTTCCGGATATGGTGGCATGGGGTACCTGGGATGAGATGGGCACAGCTCCAGAGCCACATGCGCAAATTGCTGGGTGAGCAGCAAAAACCTGAGGTGCTGATCATACACATCAGGGGCAACGACTTAACGAGTTTGCGGAGAGGGAGCTTGATGAGGGAGATGATGTTTTCCTTACATGAGTAGTCAGCACAGCTGTGGGAGACCGAGATTGTGTGGCCGGAAATCATTCCGAGGCAGGAATGGTGGAATGGTGGAATGCCGAGAGTCACTCAGCTGTGGAGAAATCGAGAAGGAAATTGAATTACGCAATGGCAAAATTCTGCAGGGGCAGAGGCTTCCCACACATCATGCACATCCTGATCAACCTGAAATCCCTGGAGCACTACTTAAAGGATGGAGTGCATTTGTCGGCATCGTGGATGGATCTGTTTTTTGGAATGTGTGCACTAAGCTCATGGAACTGTGAAGGAGGGAAGGGGGAGCCGTGTTGGGCGGTAACCCACCTTTGGTGTGGCGGTGTTTGGCGACCAGTTTTTAAGATGGATTTCTGAACTCTGACCTGAGGTTCAGAAGGCCAGCCTAGTTTCTTGGAACAGGGTAACCCCTGGACAAGCTAGATCAATGAAGGTAGCTATGGCAGGCGGTCAAGACTAAGTCTCAGGAGGTGTGAGGGTGACTGTAGGACCTCAATGAGCACACAAAGCAAGGACACTTACAAATTACTCGAGACAGGTGTTCTATCAAAAATATAGACACATTTATTACAAGGCCTTTGTAACATAGACCATAGCAAAAGAATCACAGTAACACTAAGTAAACCAACACATCACTATCAATACAATGTATATACAAGACCATTGGGGTCTAAAGTAGTGCACGAAGTATGTGGACAACCTAGAGGGGAAGGAAACAGGCAGTGCAGATAGTCTTTAGGCCCAGTTCAACATCGAAAATACACCTAACTAAGAGGCAGTCCAAGCCCTAAGAAGAGAGGAGCCTTATGCTCAATAGTACATGCAATGCCAGTGCACGCGGTTGCTCCAAAGGGCAGAATAGGGTCTCTTCAGGGGTCTCTTGGGAAGGTGGACGAGGCGATGCAGAACAAGTTCCCACTATTCAAGAAGGACCTGCACTTGAAGGCAGAGGCAGTTCGAGAGTTTGGGATGGAGTCGTTATTTCGCAAAAGCAGTGGTAAAGGACAGGGACCCCCATTGGCCACTCGTGCGTAAAAATGGGCCCTTGTGCTAGGGTCCACCAGTTGGGGTATGGAGTACTCACCGGTCCCCGATGCAAGCGGACACAAACTTCACCAGTTCAGTCCACTTCGCTTGCAGGTTCGCATGCAGCAAAAAGGAAGTCTCGGCACCTTTCAGTTCCTGAGATACAGCGATGATTCCCAAGTGGGACAGTGGCGATTTCTCCGCTCTGGGTGGATGAATCGACCCAGTTTCACTGCAGCAGGCTTCAGGGGCAAGAGGGTCACAAATGCCGTGGACTTGCAAAGGACGATGCCGCGGCAGGGCAACACGGTAACCGCGTTCACTCCGGTCTTGGTGCACTCATCTCACTTCAGACCTGGCAACGCCAAGTGTACGAAATTCGGTGTGAGGGTGCCGGGGACACAGAGCTAGCAGTATACCAAGTTTCGAGGGCCTCCTTGAAACTGCGGCGGTGACGGAGCAAAGCGACTGTGTAAGCTGGTCAGTCCACTGGTTGGCCCAGGGACACTTCCAAGAAAGCTTACTTGCAGGGTTTGATGAAGGTGCAGAGAATAGTTGGTCTCACTATTCCAATGGGTCGAAGCGTCTTCGCAGACCTTCTAGGACGACCAGATGCAGAGGGGTCCCACTGGACGACAGCAGGCTCAGGTTGCCAAACCTTTCAGCGGGTCACCAGCGGTTTCTCGTCTCGGCTTTGTGTTGCAGGATACTTGGATCCTATCCTTTGTTCAGTGAAAACTCAGGAGATCGACATGGTAGTGGTGTTTTCAGTCTCCTCTTATCCAAGGTTCCCTTCACACCAAAACGGAGAGGACCCAATGAGAGATCTGCTCACACAAACACACACTCCATACGTGGACCAATCACAGACCACGGTGGTCCCAGTCATTCATGGCACTTCAGACTTTCTGGCACCCAGGATGTGTCTTGGAACCAGATGTCCACATCCTGGAGACAGGCACACAAGGCATGCAGAAGCCCGCGAAAGCATCGGCTTTCGCGGGAAAGTGCATGACCAAATAAGGACTGATCCGGGTCGACTCGACCTGGGGAAGGCGAAGGGACAAGATGGCCAAAGGACAGGACAAAGAACCTTGTGGCATGGCCATTTTGGAGTCAGGCCATCTATTTGTGCCAAACGCGGTTAACGCGGTTAACATGGCAGGAAAGGGTTAAAAAGAATGCGAAAAGATAGCTGCTACCAGTCCTGTCCATGACACATCTGCACAGTACATAAAAAGTCCAGCAAGAGTTTCTAAGGCCTTTGAAAATGACTATAGACCCAAATGTGCTGTGTGGTAAGATACATTGCACACTTGCTACATGTTGCACAAGAGTTGCAACATGAGGAAAGGACTAAGGGAAACAAAGTCTCCCAGTACTGACTGTCTTAAGGGCATGTCAGTTTCCCCATAAAAAGTGAGCGAAAGCCCAGAGGAGTGCAGCTGAAGACTGTGCTTCTCTGGCAAAGTCAGTCAATGGTTTCTAAATAGCAGCAAAAAGTTTGGGGGTTGACATATGGAGGGAAAATTACATACAATTATGAAATCTTTCCTAACACAAGTCACAAGAGACAGATTCTGAATGAGCCATTGCAAAGCCGGAAGGGTCTTCGCTCTTTCGGATCAGCGCCTCTTGGGAGCCTAAGCGGCGGGGGCGTCTGGTGGTAGCAATGAGGGCTCAGCTTCCCCCGAACAAACGGTGCTCTGTCAGCCCAGGAACACCTGCAGGGGCAGGCGGGTCTCAGACGCGAAGGGTTGGGGGAGTTGTGCCTATTATGGACTTTGCTGGGGAAAGAGGGAAGCAGGTTTTGGACACAGAGCAGTTTCTGCACCTTCGGAACTATTTTCACTAATTGTTTGCTGTGTTTTATTATGTGTGAAAATAAATCTGCAGCCTTTTATGCCAAAAGAAGACATGTCTCATTCTGCACCTTACTGATGGGAAAAAGAAGGGGCCAAAAGAATGTGGAAGGGTGATGTATGTTGGCATAATAAATGGACAGATGCCCAGGTTATGAAAGTAAAACCCTAGATTCTTGATTGTATGCAAATTTCCTGAAGGCCCCTTTTGCCAAGACCTGGCTCCACATTTCCGGTTTTGCGTTGCAAGGAATTTCATTCTGTTCTCATACACCCCTCCCCGACCCTTCCATTGTGTGGGGATACGGCGGCAGCCAATACCCACCAGCCCCTCACTGGCACCCTACTCTTGTGCAGGTGGCGCTTCCACTAGGCCCCGTTAACCTAAGACTGACACCTTTGTTAGAAGCAAAAACTGGAATTGAAGCCCCACCCACAATTTCAGAAGCCACGCCCCTGTTGTAGATATGTAATCTGTATCTACGTTCGTTTTTTATGTAACATACATTTTTGGACCACAGCGTCCTGAAAAGCTGACCTGATTCTGACAAAATTGCATCCAGTTACTGTCCAGCTGTTCAACAACATGTGACTTAACTAACCTTGCCCCTCTTGCCAGATAAATAAATGATACTGATAATTTAATTTCTGAAAATGGTATTAGTATTCGGGAGGATAGCTCAGGGGCAACACGCTTGCCTTGGAAGCAGGTTCGATCCCCGGGTCCGCGCTTACAAACCTCTGGGTATTATAAGCCTGTTATAAATAACATGTTATAATTACAACCAATTTTAGTTTTAAAAAACCACTGTAAAAACCTTCCTAGAAGTTTATTTTAAGCTTTGAACGCTAGTGTTTCCTTGGACATGGCTCAGTGAGTTAAGAACTTGCAGCACATATCTAGCTGTAGGTTTCACATAAAACACTGTTGCAGGCACATTAACCCACCAAGCAGAACCGGCCTTGGGGGAGGGGTCTTTCAAGGTCGCCCCAGAGCTGGTGTGCTGGGAGAAGGCATGGCAGGCGCCCTATTGAATTTAAATGTCCCCCGCTCTCGGGAGCTAAGCGCATTTAACAATAGGGAGCTGATCATAACCTATGGAAAAAATTTGGCGAACCCCCCGCATAACAAGGAACACACTTGAGGGGTGTGGCGGGGTCCCACATTTTTGTTGTGCCGCCGAGGGTGCTCCGGTCGCTAAGGCTGGCCCTGCCACCACGCAAATATTCCAAAATAAGATCACATAGCTAAAAGGTGGGAGTGATTTTGTCTGACCATTTTATAAAGTACACACCAAAAACACAATGGTCTGGTGCAACGTTTAGAGGCATAGGCAGTTACTAACGTGTGGCAGGTTTTTTTTCCTTCCCATTCCTCCTAGCCTTTTGCAGAAGCTGTCCTGTTATTAAATATCCACATTTTATCTTAGAGTGATGTTATAGACATCTCGCTCCCTTTCCATACCATTCAGTTTAAAGTTTCCCAAAGAAATGCATATCCACAAGTAGCAGGCTTGAAGTTTGATGCGGGCATAGAGGCCATGAATGCTGGTAAGATAGCTCAGTGGGTTGAGTGCTCGCTGCTGCGATCCGTGTGTGATCTGCAGGTTGCAGGTTGCACATTTGAATCCCTGCAAGGCCAACTCCGCCTTTCTTGCTTCTGAGGTAGATACAGCAGTATCAACTTAAGTTCGGTGATATTGCATGTAATATGTTCTATGTAAAGAAAGCGCTAAATAAATAATCATTTCCTAGATAGCAACTAATAAACTGTGAATAATAATGGTGTAAATCTCACTTGAAGTTGATTAGCAGAGAGGGAACTACATTGAAAGAAAACCTAAAGCAGTTGGAAGTGGCCCCATAATGTGGCTGACACATCACTGGTGAACTACTGGCTGTTCGTTTACCAGCGGTTTGCATTCTAGGACTTGTAGTTTAGCTGTTCTTAAATGTTTGTACCACAAATCAAATGCAAATTGGCATTGGCTTAAAAGCAAACACTGACTACTTGTCAGCTTCTTTCCCTCAACTTCCTCCTTACTCTATATGATGGTTGTGAAACAGGTATGTATATTATTAAACGTGGTTTGCTTTTTACATCATTGAAAACAGTCCTCCAGCATATTGTTTTGCATATCCCCCCCCAACCCCACTTTTTTCATTTTTTTTTATTTTACCCCTTTTTTTTACTTACCTGACCCCAAAAATACATATAAATAAATAAATAAAAAATGCGAATTTTTTTTTTCGAGATTTTCTTTTCGAGATTTTTGTCATTCGATATTTTTTTTTCGGTCTTTTGACTGACCACCGGCCCATAGTCATCTTAGAAGGAGTCAACGCCTATGGTGAATATGGATATCAAAGGATTATAGGGTGAGATGTATCTATGTCTCAGCTGTACCAATTTAAATAATGTGACTAAGGAAGATACAGTTGCACACCCAAGAACAGGAGAGTGCATCAAGTTACGTAACTATGCAACATGTGATGCCATGAATGTGGTCTACTGCATTAAATGCCTGTGTGCACTATGTTACATAGGCCAAACAAGTTGTAGCACCAAAACTGTTCTAGTATAAGGTTACACAACGTTAACTCTGCTGTGGCAAGACATTTTGAGCAACAGAAGCGTCAGATTTGGCAGGCACGCTTTCAGATTTTAGAGGTTGTTGACAACAAGAATCTAACAATGAACGTTACAAAAAAATTAGAACAGAGAGAGGCTTTTTGGATATGCAAACTTCACTCTACTCAAATGACATGAGTGAAGAACTCTTCTTGAGTAGTTTCTTCTAAATACATTTATGGACAAGGATGCGCTGGATATGGTTCAAAGTCAAGACTTACTGACCTGACTTCTGTTGAACAGTCTGAATTCCAAATTCAGCTGCCAAGAATGTATGTTTTATATGGATTTATTTCCTTATATTCTCAGAAAAGAGCATGTAAATTTTGTATTTTTGTGAACTTCCTTCATTTAAATGTGTTTAACATGTATTGTAATGCACACATCTGATTTGTCAGTTTGCGCTTCTATTTATGCAAATAATTATTGTACTCGTAGAAATGTTTAGGATTAATGTGAGAAACCTGAGGGCGTCCCCACATCTACTCTCCTTGGGACCTCTCCTCAGGTGGCAGAGTACGTAAGGCCATCGCTTTTGGATCCCAACCCTGGGGGTGGAGAAGCGAGGCAGGATCACCTGGGTGGAGGGTACTTGGGGACTCGTAATGAGATGCCCTCAGGTGAGACATGCAATTTCTGGAAGATCCCTCTATCCCAGAGGCAGTTTTGGGGTATTGCTATCCCTGTCTCACTAACCTGGAAAATACCCAGAGAGATAACCACTCTAGAAGTACTAGAAAGAAGGCAAAGAAGCGAACAGTGAGACATGGTATTCCCCTTTTCCTATTGGAAACTCACCTAACGCTTCCCCAGCCTCTATAGGCTATTGTAAAATATCTCCCTCCTTGTCCCACAATTTTCCTATTACATTACTGGGACGAGGAAGAAGCGACTAGTAGTGGTGAACTCTAGTAACACAGTTCACCACTCTAGTACTGAGATGAGGAAGAGGCGACTAGGAGTAGTGAACACTAGTGACTCCTTTCACCACAATAGTACTGGGACGAAAAGTACTGGGACGAAGAAGTTGCCTACAGAGTACTGTGAAGGTCCGGCATCTAACTATAGTCAGGCCAGTCCAATTAGCAGCTCACACCTGCAACCTGTCAAAGGGTTGCAGGTGCATAAGTGGAGACCAAGAGAGCATCAAAGGGACTAGCAGGGCCGGTGTGAGACGAAGCAACAGTGAGGCCTGCGTGGGAGAAACCAGCAGGTGACCCTGCCCATCAGGAGACACATTGTGGTGGGTCCTGCAGCGATGCCAGGTTGCCAGCAGATGACCCCAGCGACCTGTGGGGCCCAGGAGAAGTTGGTCCATTGGAAGTCCTTGGGCATGGAAGCCTCCTTGTTCCGGGAAAAGCAGCTGGAGCTTTCGAACAAGGGAAAAGCATGCAAACCACCGACAGCATCCGCGGAAGCAGAGTGGAGCTGCCTGTGATCCTAGAGAGTCATTACGAGTGTGAGCAGGACTTGCAATTGAAGACAAGCCGGCAAGCGGAACAGAAGGAGTCCAGCGCAGCTACCCGACAGGTCGCCAGAGACCGGTGAGTAAAAGGGAGCCTCACTCGAGACCTTAATGCTCCGAGGGGGCAGGATGTAAGCAGAATGAATGCTGAGTGAGCACAAAAGCATGCAGAGAGTGGGAACAAACCCAAAGTTATGGTTTGCATGGAAATTAAGTAGCAAAATAAATAATGATGAAAACGTTGCAATATTGAATACCAAACTGAATGAAAACTTTGAGAGTAAAGATACGAGTTAATGAAAGTTAAATGGGAAAGCACCCATTTCAAAGTAACAGATGAAATACAAACGTGTGTGTGTGAAAGAGCATGACAGAAATGTGGGAAATAAAATAAAACCATCGTAAAGTTAGCTTAATGAACAAATACAGAGCAACAAGACCCAAGGCTGGCATAGACAGTGTGATATAGGCTAATCAGGAGAAGCCAGAAGAGTGTAAAAACTGCACATAAAGCCAAGAGGCCTATAAGAAGAAGCTAAGTGGATGTGAATCTGTGCACAGGGCAGATACAGAAGAACCTGTGTTGGCCGAAGGGCTCGAGGTTCCTGGTTGCGCGACCTGTGATGGGTGGACCGTGTGGTCTAACATCTGTGCCTAGACCAGGGAACCTTCCATTGTGAAAACCAAAGACATGGTGAACCAAGTCAAGAAAGAGCACTGCGAATGAACTGTTAATGTAGTCCAGAAGGAGTGTCAAGTTAACCTGGAGTTGTTTTAAACATTGAAAGACTGAGACCAGTATAAGTTGCTACATTGAAGTCTTGGGGAAGAAAACCATGAGACCAGATGACCTGAGCCTCAAGACCCCTTTTTCTTTTGAACTGTGTTGCCTTGAACTTTGGGAAGGGAACCCTGAGCAGTGTGTGGAACTATATTGTTTTGAACTTGGCGAAGGGAACCTCAAGGATTTGTGGAACTTTCTTGAACTTGGGGAAGGGAACCTGAAGGATTTGTGGAACTTTCTTGAACGTGGGGAAGAGGAGCTGCAGAGGAAGCTAGGAGCTGGAAAAAGCTCTGAACTTTGTGTTAATCCCCATGTCTCTTATTCTTAACATCCCTTCTCATTGGATAGCTTTAGTTTGGAGGGCAAATATGGTTC
The DNA here is from genome assembly GCF_040938575.1 of Ambystoma mexicanum. Lineage (NCBI taxonomy): Eukaryota > Metazoa > Chordata > Amphibia > Caudata > Ambystomatidae > Ambystoma > Ambystoma mexicanum. The sequence continues at coordinate 175,501,245 of NC_090921.1, read as the reverse complement.
TGGACACAGACAGACTTTTAAGTTGAACTTTCTGACTCAGACTTTCCTATGTTTCGATCAGGTAGGGAAATCCCACCTTAGCATAGGGCACGTTAGGCGTTCAACCATCCTGACATTTGATTTAATAAACCATCTTACTTTGAACTTTAATTGCTTCATGAGGCCTTCACATTGAGTAATGATACATTTGAGTAGTAAACATGCTATTCAGTGAATTTCTAAATCTATTTTTGGTATTTCGTGACAGTATTGTGGTAGTGAATAAGTCAATACCAGCTCGTCTGGATTTTCACCTACACCACATGTACGGGATTTTCAGAAGAAGAGCACAATTTACACACTAATGTATTATGCATCTTAACAATGCACATTTATTATTGGTGGTTATTTGTGTAATGATTTTTCCTGATTTTTACTTTCATGTAAATACGGATTGAATGGTAGCCTACATCAGCGCCTGTATCTGTCACGAGTGCGACGCGGAATTGGTCTGTGTGGCGCCGTTGGCGGTATGTACAAGGGGTGCGAAGTTATCCTTCCAAAATGGCGCCCAGTCCTTCGTGCGCTGGTCCGGTCTTTCGATCAGATCAGGAGGGTGTGACTCCTCCCCGTCAGCACGGAAGAGTATTTCCCACATCAACACCGATGGACCAGCGCGTTGCTACGACTATCGTGAGCCACGCTCCGTGAGTAATTTAGGATTCATTTGGATATCCCAGACCGCTCTACGTAACCTCTTCTTTTCCTACTTTGCTTGCTTAATCCCTTTTTTCTTGTTCCGCTAGTTGCCTCCTCGCGGACCAATTCACAGGCCAGCCATTCCCGACACCCAACTCTTACTTAGTCATTTCGGCACTTGCCTCCCAGTAAGTAAGCTCATCGATTCTCACAACTCTCCCCTTCTCAGTTGAACCCGCAGTTAACCTTTTTTCTCTCCCACTCGGTATTAGCAAAGGCAGACCCATTCCACCTCTTGAACTACAGTACCCAGACTCCTCCTCTTCCATGGAAGTCACGACTTCTCACAGAAGGAATTATAGGCTAGGGTAGGTACGCTACTTATTTCCCGCTCTCTTAGATCAGTCAAATAGTACTCGTTACTTATCTTCACCTTGTATATATCTTCAGAACGAATTCCAGTAATCCCTTCTCAGACTGCCGAATGCCAGCCACCTTGTTACCAACCCCTGAAACCTTTTAGGATTCCTCCCAAGGTACGAAATCCTTTCCTCCCCGCTTTTTGAGTATCTTTTACTATAAAAGACAGAACACTTACCTTTCTGGTTTGTATCAACAGTCAGAGGCAAAAAACACGGACACCGACATCCTCGACTCCTTCGTACCTCTGGGGATTGTCTCACGAGCCGCGACAGTCCTCGTCAGGAACTCTCAACGATCCCCAGCAACAAGGGTTTTTCCCGACCAAGGGTTTCCCTGACACCTCCACTCCACGCCTGTTTCCTTAGGCTGGGAGAGGGGGACTCAGGTATTTCCCTAATATCCACTTTGAGTTTGAAGACAAGGTAAGAGAGTTTGCTGTTATTCTGATTGTCTACCTTTACCGAGATTACCTTTGCCTTAAAGTTAGAAAACCAACTTCTTTGATCGTTTGTTTGGAGCTAGAAAGATAACAGTAGCAACGCCTATAAAAAAGAAAAGACTTTGGTGATCTCGATATTGAAGACAATCTGAATCCAGACGCTATGGAACAGCAGATACAGCAATTAGTTAACGCTGTCCAAGCGCTCTCCACAGAGTTACAGCAATTAAAACAAGAAAACCTCACATTAAGACAAAAGGATCACCGAGCCGCCCATAGTGCGGAGGTCCCGCCAGGTCCACTCCCTTCGGGCCGTTTTGATGGTAACCCGCATATGGTAAAGGAATTTTTGGAATCCTGTACCATTCAATTCACTTTCAAGACAGCCTTTTTCCCAACAGATAGGGATAAAGTGGGACACATGATAGCCCAAATGACGGGCGCAGCTCTAGCTTGGGCAACCCCTTTAGTGGTTAATAACAACCCAATTCTAGATTCATATCCGGCCTTCTGTAACAGTGTCAAAAGCATGTTTGGTAGGCAAGAAATAGTGATAGCCTCTCAAGAACGCCTTATGGACCTAAAGCAGGGAAATCTCGATATCCTGGATTACGTTACTAAATTCAAACAGTATGCTTCAGACACATCCTGGGCGGATGATACCTTAGTCACGGTCTTTCGGCGTGGTCTGTCCGAGGAATTAAAGGACGAAGTGTCCCGAGTCCCGCGCCCCCAGAACATGGCGGAGTTCATTGTATTAGTCATGCAACTGGACTATCGCTCGCAAGAGAGAAATCGAGAAAGAAGAAAGGGCAAGAATCCTAGACCATTAGCAGACAACCACCATATCGTATATAAAACCGCATCTCACGAAGAACCTATGCAGCTTGGGACTACTCGTGGCCCTCTTTCGGTGGAAGAGCGGACTAGGAGAAAGTCCCTAGGACTTTGCATGTATTGCGGAGCCAACAACCACACGGTCAAGGAATGCCCTATAGCTCCACTCAGGAAGACGGGAAACGCCAGTGCCCGGTCGTGAAGGGAACTACAGGGCCGGGTTTGTTCCCTAAATTTTGTTCCCCCATTGGAGCATTCTCGTCCACGCAAACTTCCTCCACAGACCGTTCTATGGTTGTAGTGGGAGTATCTTTATCCTGGAAGAACATTCGTCTTGAAAATGTCCCGGCTCTAATAGACAGCGGAGCCGCAGGAAATTTTGTAGATGACATATGGGCTAAGAACCATAGTATTCCCAGAATAGGGAAAACCCTTTCTATTCCAGTCGAGAGTGTGGATGGCAGTCCCCTTACTTCGGGTCCGATCACCGATCACACCTCTCCTCTCTCCATGTCCTTATCCAACCATAGTGAAACCATAGAATTGGACATCATAAGAACGGCTCACTATCCTGTTATTTTGGGCCTTCCTTGGTTAAAGAGACACAACCCGTATATAAACTGGACGGCTGGGACCCTCTTTTTAGGCTCGGAATATTGTGTCAGTAGATGCCTGGGTCTTCAAGCAGAAAAGAGGGAGAAAGAGATCCAGAAAACCCCTCAGGAGAACTTGAAAGCCTCGGTAAACGAAATCTCCACGCTGCCTCCTCAATATAAAAAATACCATCTTGTCTTTTCTCAGACGGAATATTCCGAACTACCTCCACACCGCAGAGATGACTGTGCCATAGATCTCATCCCGGACAGCCCACTTCCCTTTGGCAGAATGTACATATTATCAGCCAAAGAGAAAGAGGTACTAAGAGACTACCTTCACACCAATTTACAGAACGGTCTTATTACAGAGTCCCATTCCCCTGCAGCTGCCTCTCTTTTCTTTATCCCAAAAAAGAACACTACGGAACTTCGTCCCTGTATTGATTTTAGGGGATTGAACAAGATCACTATACCCGACAAATACCCAATGCCCCTCATTCCGGATATTCTCGAGGCAGTCCGGGGAGCTCACATTTACACTAAACTAGATTTAAGAGGCGCGTATCATCTCATACGCATCAAGGCCGGCGATGAGTGGAAAACGGCATTTAGGACACCCTTCGGACATTATCAGTACCGGGTAATGCCCTTTGGGCTATCAAATGCGCCAGCTGTTTTTCAGCGATTCATGGATCACATCTTCGCCGACATACTTTTACACTATGTAATTGTCTATTTAGATGATATACTAGTCTTCTCTTCTACTACAACCGAACACAACCTACATGTAGGCGAAGTATTGCGCCGTTTACAACAGAACCATTTATTCTGCAAGATGGAAAAATGTGAATTCCACAAGACTTCAGTGGCCTATCTGGGCTACATACTCTCCGGTGAGGGCATCTCCATGGACCCAACAAAGGTGATAGCAATAAAGGAATGGCCAATCCCCAGTTCGGTTAAGGAAATCCAGAGATTCTTGGGATTCGCAAATTTTTATAGGAGATTCATTCCTCATTTTTCTTCGTTAACTCTACCTTTGACTCACTTGCTCAAGAAGGGTATTCCTTTTCAATGGTCCTCAAAGACACAAGAATCCTTTGAGGAAATGAAGACTCTATTTTCCCAGGCGCCCATTCTAGCCATGCCTAATCAACAACTGCGATTTATCGTGGAATCAGACGCCTCACAACATGCATTAGGGGCGGTACTTCTGCAACCCGACGATCGGAACATTGAAAGACCTATTGCCTATCTGTCCAAAACTTTGTCCCCAGCAGAACTCAATTATACAGTCTTGGAGAAAGAACTGCTGGCAATAAAAAGAGCATTTGAGGAATGGCGACATCTTCTACTGGGCTCATCGCAACCTATTGAAGTCAGAACGGACCACCACAACCTCCGGTCTCTTCAATATGCGCAGACATGTAATAGTCGACAAGCGCGATGGGCACATTTCTTTTCTCCTTTCAGAATCGAATTTTCTTTTATTCCAGGGAAATCGAATCTAAAGGCGGATGCCCTATCCAGAAGGGACCCGTTACAGAAATCACCATTTCAAAAGGAACAATTATTTCCAACAGCACTCATTGTGTCAGTCATACGAAACTTTCTTACCCAAGTCCAGAGAGAAACCAAGAAAATGATAACCTCACAACCTGATCTCGCACCGCGCTTAAAGCTAACAGAACACAAAAAACTTCTATTTAAGGAGGAGCGAATGTTTATCCCCAATGTAGGATTACAAACAGAGGTATTACGGATGTGTCATGATTCGCAAGCAGCTGGTCACAGAGGGATCTATAACACATTAGAAGTAATACAGAGGTATTTTTGGTGGCCTAATCTAAAACAGGATATCACGGAATATATCGCCTCCTGTCCTGTCTGCCTACAATCTAAAACCACCAGAAAAGCTCCCTTCGGAGAATTGGTAAGGATGCCTCTCCCTACAAGACCCTGGCAAATTATCACCACTGACTTCGTGGTTGACCTTCCAGAATCCGAAGGTTGTACAGCCATCATGGTTACAATAGACACCTTAACGAAATTAGCACACTTTGTTCCTCTCCCTTCAGTTCCCTCGGCTGCAGTAATGGCTAAAATATTCCTAGAGCACATCTTTTCTTTACACGGGCTGCCGGATACCATTCTATCTGATCGAGGACCTCAATACACTTCTAAATATTGGAAAATCCTGTGTGACACCTTAGGTATTTCCAGAGCCCTGAGCTCTGGGTATCACCCACAAACCAACGGGCAAACGGAACGTTTGAACCAAACCCTCGAAGGATATCTAAGATGTTATATCTCTTCCGCCCAAGACAACTGGAAGGACCTACTTCCTCTTGCTGAATTTACATATAACAACTCCGCTCATTCTGTTCTTCATACCAGCCCTTTTTTTTGCACTTATGGGTTTCATCCCTCTGTTTTTCCCTATCAAACGCCACAGTCTTCCCCTTGTCCTAACATCGATGGATTGGTAGAAACCATTCGACAAGGCCACGTTGACGCTCAGGCCGCACTGGTAGAAGCTCAGAACAGAAACAAGATACAGGCAGACAAACACCGTACCCCTTCGCCAGACATACGGAAAGGGGATCTAGTCTGGTTATCAAGTAAATTCCTCCCTAGGAGATTGATTCCTTCCAAACTATCCCCTAGGTATTTCGGACCATTCTCTGTGATCGAAAAAAGGGGATCCGCAGCCTACAGGTTACAACTTCCTGTCTCTTGGAATCGTATCCATCCTACATTTCATGTTTCTCAACTCAAACCAGATGTTCGCAGTCGTTTCCATAAAACCCCTTCGGGTCACCCCCTCCGATCTTGACCAGTACTGGGCCCGAATATGAGGTGTCAGGTATTTGTGATTCGAGATACAGAAGAGGAGTCCTCCAATTTCTGGTGGATTGGAAGGGGTATTCCTCAGCGGACAGAACTTGGGAACCTGCTTCGGCTGTTCATGCCCCGCGTTTGGTCCACCGTTTCTATAGGTGCCATCCGGGGAAGCCGGGGTTTGCCTCCCTTAGGAGGGGACATACTGTCACGAGTGCGACGCGGAATTGGTCTGTGTGGCGCCGTTGGCGGTATGTACAAGGGGTGCGAAGTTATCCTTCCAAAATGGCGCCCAGTCCTTCGTGCGCTGGTCCGGTCTTTCGATCAGATCAGGAGGGTGTGACTCCTCCCCGTCAGCACGGAAGAGTATTTCCCACATCAACACCGATGGACCAGCGCGTTGCTACGACTATCGTGAGCCACGCTCCGTGAGTAATTTAGGATTCATTTGGATATCCCAGACCGCTCTACGTAACCTCTTCTTTTCCTACTTTGCTTGCTTAATCCCTTTTTTCTTGTTCCGCTAGTTGCCTCCTCGCGGACCAATTCACAGGCCAGCCATTCCCGACACCCAACTCTTACTTAGTCATTTCGGCACTTGCCTCCCAGTAAGTAAGCTCATCGATTCTCACAACTCTCCCCTTCTCAGTTGAACCCGCAGTTAACCTTTTTTCTCTCCCACTCGGTATTAGCAAAGGCAGACCCATTCCACCTCTTGAACTACAGTACCCAGACTCCTCCTCTTCCATGGAAGTCACGACTTCTCACAGAAGGAATTATAGGCTAGGGTAGGTACGCTACTTATTTCCCGCTCTCTTAGATCAGTCAAATAGTACTCGTTACTTATCTTCACCTTGTATATATCTTCAGAACGAATTCCAGTAATCCCTTCTCAGACTGCCGAATGCCAGCCACCTTGTTACCAACACCTGAAACCTTTTAGGATTCCTCCCAAGGTACGAAATCCTTTCCTCCCCGCTTTTTGAGTATCTTTTACTATAAAAGACAGAACACTTACCTTTCTGGTTTGTATCAACAGTCAGAGGCAAAAAACACGGACACCGACATCCTCGACTCCTTCGTACCTCTGGGGATTGTCTCACGAGCCGCGACAGTCCTCGTCAGGAACTCTCAACGATCCCCAGCAACAAGGGTTTTTCCCGACCAAGGGTTTCCCTGACACCTCCACTCCACGCCTGTTTCCTTAGGCTGGGAGAGGGGGACTCAGGTATTTCCCTAATATCCACTTTGAGTTTGAAGACAAGGTAAGAGAGTTTGCTGTTATTCTGATTGTCTACCTTTACCGAGATTACCTTTGCCTTAAAGTTAGAAAACCAACTTCTTTGATCGTTTGTTTGGAGCTAGAAAGATAACAGTATCTAAATTATATAACAAATAGGACCTGCATCTTTCGTTGCGTGATGACCTCTCTACGCACGTGTGTCATCACATGCAGCGGCCATATTGTCAATGGAACAATTGTTCTAATATAAGAGAATGGCACGACATTCTTGTTTCTTGCTGTCCGCTCATCATGAGGCCACACATTGAAGGAAAAGATTGGATTCACAAGGTGAGATATCACTCATGAGAACATGTTCTCTTGGTTGCCTAATAATAACAGTCCAGAACCTTACAGGCCTGTTAGTACGAAGGTCATCACTTGGTGACAATTATTTCCTTAAAATATTTTTCTGCAGAATTAGCAAGATCACCAGTATTCTTTGCACATTGTGATTGGAGTACAACCCCCTCCTTAGTTACATTTTATCAAAATCAATAACTTGAATATTGCATGGTTAATATTAACAACGGAAAATGTTTTAATACCTTTTTAAGCAGACCCTTATGTGGCAGGTAAACACATTCAGCAACAGACCAGTATGTTTTTAATACTGGAGATGTTGTGGATCACATCATTTTGGTATAGAATATCAATATCTAAGTTTGTTTCATTATTATTCAATTGTTCTGTAATAGACTCTTTGATGAGACAAGCTGGCAGTTCTAGCAGATACGAAATGTTAGTCATCTATGTAAGAGGATGAGAAATAATGTACATACTTTTCACATTAACAATGTATATATTATTTTGGATGTACACATTTTATTGGTGGGCTACATATATGATTCTCATTTTTGTTTTTTGTATTGTTTGTAAAGATAGAGCCCTGAGGATGGCCTAGCTGTCCGAAACGCAATGGCTTCCGCCTCAGCTATTTCAAGATCATTAATTAAAGAATGTCACCTAGTTAATAAATTTTTTCTCAATTATTATGTTCAAATTCTTTTGATTTGGGCAAAAATGAGTTTTGGACATATGGGAAAAAGTGTTTGAATTATGGTAGTGTTGACAACCAGGGTGATGACCATTACTGATAAGTTATCTCACCAGTTTCCTCTACACCTTGGGACTAATGGCAATAAGTTTATTGCTTACTGTTGCGGCACTGTTTATTTCTGTTGATCAGGTTAGGTGAATCTTTGTACCTAGGAGGGCGTTGTTCAAATAATATGGATGCTTCATGTACATTAGAATATGGGCTTTAACATGTTATCTTTCTCTTTATTTCCTTCCTTTAGGAAAATTTAATGATGGTTGTACCCCTAATGAAGGGACCAGGATGCAAAACGTGTAGGGTTTTGATTGCCCTCTTTTGAATGACCTCTATTGTTTAAACATGTGGCATTACATGACAAATTCTTCTTCACTATTTGGTTAAATTGCCCATGCATTTGTATTTCACACATGTATGTATATTTATTGTAGAGTGGCTTGTCTACATGTGACTTAACTACATTGTGCCAGATTGTGTTATATTGTGTTATATTCTTCATCAGTTTGATATATTTGCGTTATGTGTTTATTGATTGACATTATGATTATCTTGTGGTATATTTTGATTTAATATGTTTTATTAAATGTTGAAACTTTTTTTGGTCCATGATTATTCAGTGTCCGGTTGGTTTCTAGGCAATGTGCAGAACATAGACACATTTCTGATGTTGTTACTATAGGTGGTCTAGGGACAGACTTCTTCCAATATCGCACCTCATTGTACCCTTTTGAAAACTTGATGTTAATATAAATGTGTCACAGCAATGACACATTTATGAGGCAGTCCCCATTTCCCTCCTACAGTTCTGAAAAGAAACCCAGTTGGTTTGCTTTCAAACAAGCAGGCAGCTTTGTAGATTTATTTAAATATAAATTGGACCTTTTCTTTAACAAATCAACCAAATAGCTTGAAAGACCTGTTTTATGGGCTGGCCTTTAAAGAGCACATGGGCTATCAAAAATAACAGCCCCTACATTACCGCTTTGCATGAAGAGTTGGAGCTTTGCACATGAAAGGGTCAGTTAAGGTGAACTTTCCCCATGACTCATTTTACATTAATTGATGCCTACTGGGTGGCCCTTATCTTACATCAGAGCTGTAAATCACTGCTCAAAGGAACGCTGCAGGAAGCCCATTCAGCTCTGGCCCTTTCAGCTCTTGGCCCTCTTCCTGCTCACACCTGCATGGCTATGAACCCCAGGGTTATCTTCGACTCCACACTCTCCTTCTCTTCTCACATCTCTGACGTCTCTAAGAAGTCAATCTACCAACTTCACCTCTTCTGAGGTATTCTTCCTTTCCTCTCCTTCCCCCAGAAGCTCACTGTCTCTAGAGCTTTGGTCCTCTCTAGGCCTGACTACTGCAGCAGCCTCTTTTTAAATCTGCCGGCTTCTACTCTCCGCACTCTGCAGCTCATCCAGAACACGACTGCGAGACTTGTCCTTGGCCTCAAGCCCAGGGGTGGTATCTCTCCAGTACTGAAATCCCTCCATTGGCTACCAGTGGCTGCATGGATCAGATTCAAAACCCTTTGCATTGTCCACAAGGCCTTCTGGGGCCTAGGACCAAAATATCTCCAGCTTGCTCTTCTGAAGTTTCTCCCTACTGAAGCTCTTCACTCTTCCAACTCCAACTCCTTGAGGGTCAATCGCTTTTCCAAGCAACGAGCTGGGGGCAGATCTCTCTCTTTGGCTGGCGCATCCCTCTGGAACAGCCTCCCTGCTTCTCTGAAACTTGAGCAGAACCACCTTCGTTTCCAGAAGCTGGTCAAAACTTTTCTCTTTGCTTCTGACTTCTCTCTTCCTCTTCCCCGCTGATCTCCTGTCTGACACTGCACTGGTTACCTGGTGTTAGGAAAGATTCCCATTTATGTGTAATTTTCTCTTCAGTTGTGTACCTCCCAACTTTCTGATGTTGTTTTAACACCATAGGCTGACTTTGCCAGTGAAGCACAGCCTTCAGCTGCACTCCACTGGGCGTTCGCTCACTTTGTTATGGGGAAACTGACATGCCCTTAAAGACATTCAGTACTGGGAGACTTTGTTTCCCTTAGTCCTTTACAATATTGCAACATGTTACAAGTGCACAATGTACCTTACAGTAAAGTGCCTTTGGGTCTTCCTTTCATTTCCACAGGCCCTAGACACCCTCAAAGGATTATTTAGGAGAGGTGCAGATGTCCCTCAGACAGGGCTGGTGGCAGCTTATCTTTTCATGTTTTTTTAACCCTTTCTTGTAATGCAAACCGCGTTTACCGCGGTTGGCACAGGAAGGTGGCCTGGCTCCAAAATGGCCATGCCACAAGGTTCTTTGTCCTGTCCTTTGGCCATCTTACCCCTTTGCCTTCCCCAGGTTGAGCCACCTGGGTCAGTCCTTATTTGGGCATGCATTCTTCCACAAAACACCAAGCTTTCGCGGGCTACTGCGTGCCTGGTTTGTGTGCTTCTAGGATGTGGGATGGACTGTCTAGTTCCAATACACATCCTGGGTGCCAGAGAGACTGGTGTGAGGTAAATGACTGGGACCACCGTGGTCCATGATTGGTCCACGTCTGGTGTGCCTGTATGTGAGCAGATCTCCCATTGAGTCCTCTTTGTTTTGGCGCGAAGGAGATTCTGGATAAGAGAAGGCCCCAAACACCCACACCAGGTCGATCTCTTATGTTCTCACTCAACGTAATAAATAAAATATCATATCATATCACACCTTAAAACCCCAGCCGTGTGCACTGACGTCTATGTCTTTAAGCTCTGGATGCCATTTCAGGTGACAGGACACAGATAAAATCCAGATGTGTTGTCTGTTAACTAGACAACCGGACAAAGCTCTCGGAATACTGTCAGTCCAGACTAAATATGGGCAGGTGGCAACCCTATGTCAACCTGTCCTGAGTGTCCACACCTCCCCTCCCCATTCCTCAGTCCCCGGCCCATTCCCCATACAAAACTCCACCTACCCCAGCCCCACTCCGTACCTTTTGCTGCTGCCCGCAGGATCTCTGTCCTCTATTGGCCGTATCCTGCCAAAGCGGGAAAAGTGCATGCAGCAATTTTCGACGGGGATCTTGTTCAAAGCGGCCTCTCTGGAATTAGGCTGCATGCAAAATGGACACTCCCAGATCCTTGGCTTTAACACTAAGATGGAGCAAAAGGCCAACAGGGGAGTAGGGTGACAATGTTTTCCAAACTTGTCCTATTTCTAGAACCAAAGATGATTACCTCTGTTTTAGAGAAATTTAGTTGGAGATGATGAAGCCACATTCCTGAAACCTCCATAAAGACTTGTCATGCACCGTTGATTGTATGTTGGCATTCCAATATTTGAGATAGTGGGGTCAGGAAGATATTGAATGGATTGGAGGGAGGTGGACCCTTGAGGCACTCCATAAGTCACAGGGGCTGTGATGTAAGACAAAGAGGTCAGATGAACCATCTTGGAATGGTTTTCGTAGGAAGGCCCGTAATCAATGTTGTGTGCTGCTTTTCATTTAGACTACCATGGAAAATGTGTCAATTAAGGTGGAATGGCTACCGTATCGAACGTGGCAGAGAGATCTGGCATGAGCAGTAGTACTACATTGACTCTGTCTATGGAAGTTAACATGTCATCCCAGAACCCCAGGAGGGCCTTCTCCGTCCTGTGAACTGGCTAAAAGCAACACTGGAACTAAGATAGGCAGGTCACAGCAGGCTTGAAAAGGTTGCAGTTGGTTAACAAGTCAATTTTCCATAATTTTGCACAGAATCAGTGAATTAGTAATGGGACAATTATTGGAAATAATGGCAGGGTGCAACCCAGAGTTCTTTTGAATAAGAGATATAATGGCCTTTAAGTATCAAAGGAGCCAAACCTCAGAAGAAGCTCAGATTGATGAGCTAGGTAACCAGCAAAGATGAATGGGCGCTGTAACATCAAACAACCAGAAGCAGGCTCTTCTTCTGATTTTTTAGGCTTTAATTTAAGAATGGTAGCCAGAACACCTGAGGTCTTGTCGCAGAGAGATAGCTCACGTTTTCGGTCCATACAGGATGAAAAGGAACCAATAGGAACATGGGGAGTTACTAGACACCCCCAAGTTCTGTTTGATAAGAGGCGTTTTTTCAAGAAAAAAGCAATTGAAATCACCATAAGGTCTTGAGAAGGGAAAGTAGAGGGAGGATATAATAAAGGATGGGTAAAATTAGTTGATTAATTGAAATGAAGTTTGAGGCTGGTTCGCTGCAGATGCAATCTTATTATCCCAGTCGCTTTTTTGGCGAATAGACTAGCCTTTTTTTAAATATTGTAATCTTTATTAAAAAAAAGAAAAGAACAATTCACAATCTCCAAACACATACTTGACTCCAAAAGAAGCCATCACCTGTCAGTCCTTTAATATCAATTGTGGTGTAGAGCTTGTTTCCCCAAGAGGTCACCACCTACACCCCTGTTTATCTTCCTTACTGTTTCCTCACTTATTCATAGTTCAAACGATTGTTTTCCCTTCCCACCTCCACCCTACCTCTTGCCTCCTCGACCTTAAATAGTCCCACTGCGCAGTTATGTGAAAACATTGTCATTTCTGCCTAGAGTTCTTTTAACTTGTTCCCTGTCCCCCACCCCCACAGAAGCCAAAGAGAGATGTTGAGCCCCTATTTCTTTCCCCCTTCCTCTTTATTTGTTTTCTTTACTAAGCAATGTCCGGACAACAACCATTCCATTTCCAAGTCTGCTGATTCCTCGTGCAGCCACAACGTTATTTTTTCCATCAAGGACAGTTCTTTGGCCCTTCTTATGCATTCGTTTTAAAAGGTGGAGTAGGAGGCTTCCAATACTGGGCTAAACACGCTTTTGTTAAGAGGAGCTGGTGTTCCATATGTGAGGGTGTTGTAAGGAAGACATGGTATCAAAGCAAGACAGACACAAATGATCACAGTTTAAGGGTGTTTATTAAACTGTAAAATGGGTGTGATAAACACCTAATCTAAACCTAAATCTAAGATAAGAGCAAACTACAACCATCAAATAATAATAATACAGTCCTAGTGGAGTCTAGTCAAATAAAAAGGGCCTATACTAAAAGAAAACTTTTGCCATTCCTTACCGCTATGCTGCAAAATAGTGTGGGATAATGTTTCACAAGAAAAGAGAGAATTGTGCACAAAATATAAGTCAGGATGTTATGGCCGGGGTCTCCCCTCCCCACGTTTTTAGCACGGGAGAAGGCGGGACTGTTGAGCACAGCACACTCATGGGCTTCTCTGGCACGAGCTTACATTCCCTTTTCTTTATATCAGGGCCATCTGTGTCCAAGTCTCTTCTCATGCAAAGTCTCTTGCCCGATATGCCAAAACAACAAAACAAAGGTTCCTTCTGGTAACCTTCACGTTGGGTGATTATTCTTCACCCTAGGATCCCCCTCAACCGGGCTCCGATCCTTCTTTCAGCCTTAGCCTCTCAAAGCACTTGTCAATTTAAACAGAGGCTTCCGTTGGGCGATAATGTCTCGCTGTGTCACTCTGTTATTCTATGGCAAGTGCGTGCATCACACTATCACAGTGCACACAGCGTTCCCCTCAGCTGGACGCAAACGCCAATTTCACAATTCCCTCAGTCGGGTTCACACATTCCAGAGTTCACAATTTCTACAACGTGTCAAGGACTTTCATTTATACAAGGGATTTGGCTTGACCCTTGTATGACCACCTTGAAACCTGGGCCGGCCTTCTTTATGATCTCTTGGTACTTGTAGTTTCAATACCTTTTTGCACAATGCTATCTTTGTTCATGAGAGGGGTACGAATCAGAGACCTTCGAATGAGTGCCCACGTGGCACCGGACCACTCTATCTCTGGTACCAGCTTTGTTCACAAAAGACCTCTGTTTTTTAAACTTCTTAATATTGCCAGAGCAGCCTTGAGCCTAACACAGTCTGGCCCACAATTCACTTCTTTTGACTCACCGGCTGTGCTGAACTCATTGCCATTTCATTTGCTGCTGGAGTCAAGGACGGTACCACAATGGCAACTGGGTCTCCCTGCCCTGGCTATCAGTGCAAGAGGTTTCGATGTACCGATGACATCCATCACACCATTTGCCAGCTGCAATTCCTGGTTTTATGTTTCCTTTGTCAGAAGCTTCGGGGGTCTGGGTTGAAAAGGTTAAGGGTGATTCCCTCGTTGATGTCCTTACAGGTCTAGCCACCTTTCTCCTCCGTTTAAACTGTGTCCTGGAATAGCTGCTTCCTCGTTCGTTCTGCCTGGCTCAGAGTGCGCTCTTGTGCTCCGGCTTTTATCCCAGTGGGGAAGGGAAAGGGCAGTCACGTGTGTGTAGTTGTCGGCAATTGCCTGACTGTGCCTGACCCTTGTGTTGGGACATGTCAACTAAACGGCTCTGGTATTAGTCTGTTGTCGCTCATAGTGTGAGAAAGTGTTCGTATTGGAAAAGGGGGGTAGAGTTTCTAAATATCGTACTGGGCAGGATCGGGAAAAGGTGTCATAAGGAAGGGGATACTGCGTTTCCCCCTTCGGTGTTCCACTTCCACTCGCCGAAGAACCCCCATCCAGGTGGTCCTCCCGCACTGGTCCACCCCCAGGAACTGGATCCAATGGCGATGGCCGCGTCATGGCCACCTGGATGACAGATCCCAGGGAACTAGCGGGCGAGACACCTTCAGGTTTCTCACATTGTCTTCTTCCAGAGTAAGACCGAACAAAGGGTGCACCCTGTCTGTCTTGCTTTCTAGCTTATCTCTTTCAGTCAGGAGAGGACCTCTGTCGAACACCCGTGAATGCTTTCAGTACCACCAAATGTGTAAAAGGAGCCCCTTGCCCCACATTCCCTCCAGAATTCCTCTCTGGGTACATTTTCGATAATCCATTTGGTGGTTATTGCCATATGTGTAAAAATATTATTCTGTAGCTTCAATTGGGGAGCTCTCAAGATTTTGTACATTCTCTCACAAATAACAGCCCATCTCCTTTCTGTTATAGTCACACCTAAATCATTTTACCATTTAGTTTTCAATGTCTCTGTTTTATTAAAATTGGATTCCACTATAGCTCTATGCATAGCCACGATCAAACCTCTACTGGATTGATGAGTATCTAGAACTCTCTGAAAGGCTTCCATTTCTCTTGAGCGAGCACTCCCATAAGCTGCAGGTATTGAAAAACTGAGAGTTTACTATATTCATTGCTGCCTGAAGCGATCTTCGTGAATTTTCCTTGCATAGCTGCCCATCCTCTCCAACCCTACTTCAAGCCAGTTCTGAAATTCTCATATAAAAGTGTTTAGTTTTCGTACTTTCTCTTTATTCCTTCAAATGTCACATACAGCTCCAAAAACTGGGTGATTAATAACTTTCCTGGGGATAGCTGTCAGCGGTGCCCATAACCATTCTTCCTGCGTGACAAGCCTCAACCAATGATTGTCTAACACCACCCAGTGCTTGTTTTTCCATGGTCTCAAATGATCCAAAATAACTCTGAATTGGGCAGGTAATATTGAGGAATCCTACCCCTCCAGATGCTCCTAGCAGAACCACCCCACCATAGGGGATTCTGAGTTTCTTACCATCCCAAAGAAATAGAGGTAGGGTCAACCAGACTTTTTTCTAAAATTGTTCTGGGACTGTTACTCGAAGCATAGTGAAAAGAAACCATAAACATAGTAGAAGGTTTATTTTTACGGCATTTAGGCTGTGTAGCCAACCTAGGTGGAGGGTTTCCCACCTTTCCAGGTCGGTTTTCACCTCCTGCCAGAGCAGGCGGATATCCATAACAAACAGGGAGTCTAAATGTGTTCCCAACCACACCTCCAAGTATTCTAGTTTGTGTTGCACAGACCTGAAAGAGGGATTGTTGGACTACTTCTGCTATTAATCTAGCTTCTTGCCCTATGAACAGCAATGGGGATTTGTCTATATTTATTTTATAGCCTGACATTCTTCCATACCATGCTTGGACCTCTAACAGTGTCTTGAGGGATTCTTTGATGTGAGTGATGTGCACCATCAGTACACCATCCGCAAACAGTGCTAGCTGATACTCCAACCCCTGCACCTCTTAAATCATTTGATTGCTGGATTATCTCAGCTAAAGGTTCAATAACCTGTGCAAACTGTAGCGGAGACACGGATAGCCTTGCCTCCTGCTTCTGTACAGCGGGAAAAACTCAGAGGGTACCCCATTAATGCATATTGATGCCACTGGCATTGAACACAGCTCTCTTACACAGCTGCTTCAGTTTGATCCAAAGGACCCCCATAAGAACCTCCAGCTGACCCAATCAAAGGCATTCTCTGCATCTTAAGAGAGTATTAACAGGTCATCTGGAAGGCTTTGTGCTACATATATTAGGTTGATGGTCTTTCTAATGTTTGTCTCCCCATTGTCTCCCCCTTCTAGCCTAGTGGCTAAAATTCTTGTAAGTTCATCGGGTCTGTAGTATGAACAACATTGTGGGTCTTACCGTTCCTTTTATACTGCCAAGATCAAGGCTTCAAAAATAAATCGACATGGGTGCAGCTTGGCCTTCCCTTATTCCATTACAAATCAACATTGAGCTCAGTGCTAAAAGATCTATGCAGGTTTTATAGAAAATAGTGGTGAAACCATCAATCCCTGGTCTGTTCTCGGTATCATGCCAAATATAGCACCTCTAACCCCCTTTTTCATAATAGGCTTATAATCTCATCAGTTGTTCTTTCTCATTCATAAACTCACCGATCATGGACTTCGTTGCTCCTTCCTTCAGCGGCTTTCCTGCCTGAGGTCAGGGTCTCTCCACCTGCCCCTCAGACCCTCCTGGGCTTCCTGTTTTACCCAGGGGAACAAGCACCTCTCTGGTCACACAGTGTATGGGAATGGTATGCCCTACAGCTCCCGTCTTGCAATTCCTCCCGCTCTCTGGCGACATGACTTTCTCACCATGTTTTCTCCTGCTACACCCGACAGTTTTACAGCATCCCGCCATCTCGCTCTCTGTTGCCTTGGTTTGGCCAGCTCCGGCTCTGCTACCTCTCCTGCTCGCCATCCAGCTTGTTCTAATTGACAAGCATGTGTGTTGCTTTTATATTCACCGGAGTACTTAACAGGCTGCAAGTGGGCATAGTTGAAGTCAATTGCCTGAACCTGCCAGGCCTCATTAGTGGGACAGGTCCATTGGGGAAGTTGATGTGCCTTGATCTGCATCTTCCTCGTCTCGGTACTATAGTGCTGTTTTTCATAGGAAGTCTGCCCTCCTCTTGACCTCCTCTTCTTCGTCTCAGTATTTCCAGGGGAGTTACAGGGGTTAAAGGAATAGGACTGACAAAAGACCATAAAGGCTATGGGAGGGGAGGGCAGGTCACTGTCAGGAAGTGGGGGGATACCATGCCTTGCCCTCAGGTACTCTCTTTCCAATCCCCAAGGACCCTCCACTCAGGTGGTTTTCCCCGACTTGCCCGCCCCCAGGGTTGGGATCCAAAAGTAATGGTCCGCCCCTGGCCACTTGAACAACAGACCCACGGGGACTACTGGTGAGAACGCCCTAGGGTTTCTCACATCTCGCACCCGTATACACCAGTCCCCAGTTGCCCACTAGACTATACTTAATTATCCATGCCATTGGGATCTCCCACCAACCCTCTTTTGTCCCCTATGTGTTGTTGGTCTGGTGAAGAGTAGAATTAAAGTCCCCTCCCACAAGCAGGAATCGATCCCCCTATGCCTGGATCTCGTGGAGGGCTGAGTCTAAGAATTCATGCTGTTCTTAATCGGGGGCAGCAGCAGCACACGTTATCTAAGTTCCTTTCACTGGCCCTTTAACCATGAGTAACTCGTTTTCTAGTCGTGTCTCAACTTGTGCTTTTTCGATCTTGCTCGTTTTTACCACCAAAATACCTATCCACACTACCTTCTTGTTCTGTGAGGCTCAAAAAGTTTGCCCTCTTCTTGCAAATCGTAGACCAGTTTCTTTCTCTCCCATATAATAAGTTTCCTGAACCACAAGCACATCCAGCTGATTTCATTTGGACTTCTTTCTACCCAACAATGATCATGTTGTTGGGGAATTCAGTCCTTTAACATTGAGGGTTTCTATCTTCCTCCCTTGTGCTTCTTCCAGAGATACCATATGCAATCTTGATATGATAGAGTTCCCTTAGCAATACTCCAGAACAAAATTCCTCTTACAAAATATTTTCTAGAATCACTCTATCAGCCTGCTGTTTTTCGCATCTGTCCATCACTTTGCACCCTGTCTTCTCCCATATCCAGCATCAGATCATACAACCCCCTTGCCTTAATTCACTGTTGACAGCAGTATCAGCATAGGGGTTTCCCCTTAGTCATCCATTGATCTGGGGCCTCTCTCTCCCACTTCACCCTACCATTAATTCTATTGCAGACTGTCAACACTAGTTGGATCAACAGTTTGTTGATTGCTGAGGACTCAAGAATTATAAAGACGTCTGATGGTCACCAATCTAAAACAAACTCCATCCCTTCAATCCCCTTAGTACACAAACATCGCATCACTCTCCCCATAATGTTGTAACTCAATTTTATGACACATAGCTGAGCTCGTCTTTTATTATCCTACTTTTTTTAGTCTGCAAATCCATCCTTCCAAGTCATCCAACATAATTTCAATGATTCCCACATCTTCATCAATTGGGTCCTCTACCTCTGCCCCCTTTCTTCATTGCTTCTATGGTAACCTTTCTAAACCTCCTGCATCCTGGGATTTTCATCCTCTCTTTTACTGGATTGGGATCTCAGATGGAGAGGATGCTTCAGGTCTGTCAGTAGCAAGGGTGCAGAAAATAACAGACCAGCACAAAGGTGCCGTGCTTTTGGCTGTAGACTTTAATTATCATGAAAAGAAAAGGCAAAACCTAGCTATCCCTATTGCTAAGAGGGAGTTCCCTACCTCAAATGATAAACTAAGGGAATGTCAGAATGCCAGCCAAATCATAAAAGTCCACCATTGTGTCAAACCTACTTCTGTCCCTAACACTTATATTCAAATAAGTATAATGTCACTGAGGTCCAGAAGGATGCCTCCCACCTTCTGGACAGAGGGTTTTCCCAATTTGTGGTAAGCTAGCCAGGAAAAAGGGCTTATCTTTCCCTGGCTTTCTTTCAGTGTTCAAAATTACCAGAGGGGATGACGACCTCCCGCAGGTTTATTCTTCTCTTCAAGAACTGCGCCGGGCTTCTCTTTCTTCTTCGCTTATTCTGTCGATTGACTTCCTGGGTGGCTTCACTGCTAGGTATTGCAATGATAAACTACTATTTATCTGCTTGCTCCACCTGGTAAAACTCTCCTGCCAGGTACTGTGACCATGATGAGCACTCTTGATGCCTTGGTATTGTTTTATGGGTGCGGTTCCCAGACTTGCATGTTCTGATGCTTCGTGTAGTCTACCTGGTGTACTCTCCTGCCAGGTGCTGTGACTATGATGAGCACTCTTGATGCCTTGGTATTGGTTTATGGGTGCGGGTCCAAGACTTGCATGTTCTGATGCTCCGTGTAGTCTACCTAGTGTACTCTCCTGCCAGGTACTGTGACCATGATGAGCACTCTCAATGCCTTTTCAGTCTGATATAGTTCTTGCCATGGGGTCCCAGACCCTCTATGTGCAGCTTTTCTGTGCTACCCAACTTGTGCCCCACTGGCTTGGGCCCTCTGTGCCTTCCCTGCCACCCGTGTACCTTTTTCTCTGGTCTGCGGCAGTGTGGGGGCTCTTCAGCGTCAGCAATCAGCCGTGCAGTTTCCCTGCCGTCGTTCGCTTGCCTTCTGCCTGCGGTGGTTCCGCAAGGGCAGTGTCTGTCATGGCGGCTAAACATCTGCTTCCCACGCTCCTCTGCGTCCTGGTTTGCTGGTAGTTTCTGCTTTGCTTCTCCTTTTGTATCTGTTCGACAACGGACCGCCTCTGGACTCGCTTTCCCTTCTTGCGACGTCCCAGTCCATTCTCCTTCTCCAGCTTCCTTGAACTTTGCGGTTCCTCCCGGGAGGGCTTGTCTTCATAGTGAGTCCTTTGTCCGTTTTTATCACAAACCTGCCTATCCAATGTCTTGATAGACTAGACTGCTCTTGTTGTTCCTGCAGGGTGCTCTTTAGCACTCTCTGCTTCTTGGTCTCAGTAGTTATGTTGATTTTCTTCTTTTTGTAACTAGTAATATTCATCCCAGTTTTACTACAGGACCCACATAGGTAGTCACTCCTCGTCTCAGTGTATGTTAATGGAGGGTGTTTGTCTACCTTCCCTAATACATTGAGGTATCTGATGTAGTATTGTGCATAATGAAAATTGTCTTTAACAAGAGCTGCATTTGTGCTTCATTTTCCTCTGTTTTCATCAGCTTTAATAGTGGCAGTGCAGTTGCAGCAGAATGGGGTTTTAATGCTTTGTGTTATTTCTATCACAGAAGCACATCAATTGCATTTAATGGCTTGGGGTTCTTGATGTCTTGAGGTTTTAGGAGAGCCTCCCAGAAAGCAGTTGTGTGGCATTTGTGATAAGGAAAAGCTTGTGGTGTTCAATATTAAGTTTTTTCTTTTTTTTAGTCTTAAGATTTATGTTAAATGAACTTGATAAAGCGCACATTCGCCCGAGGGCATCTTGGCACTGTCGCGTGAGTAATTGAGTTTTAAAATTTAACAGAATCTAGATCAACTGTAGAACATAGGGGTTTTCAGTAGCCTACAAAAGGTGAGATGATCCACAGTTCCCCGTAAGGCCAGGGAGGGATCATTCCAGGCTTTTGCGGCCACCACAGAAAAAGCTCACCCCCCCTTCCGTGACAGTCGGTACAGAGGAACCACTACAAGGAGAGCAGTTTGGGATTGCAGGGAGCGGGTCGGAATATAATGTAAATATTTGAGCTGCAAATACTCAGCTCCGCGCCATAGAAGGCACAGTGAGGGCATGTGGTCTGAACTTTACTTGAACTCCCTTTATGACCACCTGCCCACCGCAAGCAGGTATAATGGATGCAGGTAGAATCAGTGCTGTATATATTTTCAGTGGCACAGATTGTACTGGTACCTCTCAACAGGACTGCTATAAATTCAGGCAAAGTAGCCTAATATATCACCGGAGCTTCTATACTCATTTCATGGCACAGTGCCAATTATTCACAGCCGGGATGATTGCATCATGCCAACATTTCGTAACAGGACTGCTATATTTTGGAGCAGTACCTGAATTTTTTAAAAGAGCTGCTGTAATGACAACACACACATGTGTTGCCATTTTCTGCTGTGAGCTAAAGTACTGAGAAAGAACAGTGTCTGAGCTCTTCCCACCGATATCACTACAAAATACAGAATCCCATTACTGCGAGGTAGAAAAACCTGCATGGAAAACAATGCCTTTCCCCCAAAAAATATATGGGGGCTTTGGGTATGGATATTTAATAAAGTGGGTGGATGTGGAGATGGAGCTGCGGGGGGTCTACCCACACATTAAAAATACTGTAAAGGTGTTGTTTTACATGCAAGGTTTTCGACCTTGCAGTAATCAATTTGGTGTTTTCACATAGATCCTTCCCACCATCCTCCTGAGCTGGTGTGATGTACACTGGCACTTCTGTCATGTACTTAAATCTCTATCACTCAGTCTTGCACTTTTCAATACTTCTGCATCTTCCATGTCCGATTACTGAGTCTCACTGCCAAAAATCTAGCACATTTCAAAGCCTCATTATGAATATCCTGCCTCATGTAGGATAGTCCAAACAGCTGAGAGCTTTAAACAAGCCAGTTATGTCAGGCAACCCTCACATGGACCTGCCAGTGCCCTAACCCTATGTGCCTTTCACAGTCAACAGCCTGTTGGAAAAGGTAGCTCAGTGGGTCAATAACCCTGCTGCTGAGATCATTGTATAACCTGTTAGTTCAAATCCTGTTGATAGGTGAGTTAATGCGTCTGCATCAGAGGTATGTGTTTAAGATGCAGGTTTGTAACAGAGCTGACTTAGCTTTCGACTTATCAAAAGGACTACTACAAGTGATTCAGAACACACACATCTCATCAGGGCCGCTATACCCGTAATGGCTCAGAACACACACATTTCATCAGGGCTGCTATAAAGGCATTTTCAGCTTTTTGAATATTTATTGGTGCTATGTCAAAAGACAAAAGTGAGAGAAAGAGCAACTCTGAACCTAAGCAATACAGGAGAGCAAGGTGGGAGGGGTGGGGGGGGAGAGGCAGCGAGAACAGTGAACGTATTAGACAATCCAAAACAGGAATTCGAGCAACAGGAAGTGAGAGACCAATGAGCTATATAAGAGAGCAACAAAGAAAGTGAGAAGGGGAAACAGAGGTAAATAATAGGACACACACACAATAGGAGTGAGGGATAGAAGCAGAGCAAGAGAGACAAATGGAGACAGTAAAATGAGAAAACACAGATCAACAGCAGGCGGGGAGAGCTACAAATAGAAAATCCAGATTAGAGAAAGGCAGGCCAAAACATAAGAGGCAGTGCAAAAAGATGATCAAAAGGAGTAGCAACCACAAGAGAGAGAATGAAAACACAGATGTAGCCAGAGTAATGACATGAGAGAGGAAGAGGCGTTATATCAACCGATACAGCACAATGTAAGAGGGAAACAGCAATTATAGAATGCAGAGATGGGAGAGGCAGAGTAACAGAGCAGCAGACCTCACACAGTGGAATAGAAACACTTAAGGGTGAAAGGCAGAGCATCAGAAAGTGAGAGACATGGGAAACAGAGTAGCAAAGGGAAAAAGAGATGAGGTGGCTGTCAAGCAGTTAGTGCCAGGCAGCAACAGTAGGCCCGAGAGGCAGAGAAGCAAGGCTGGTAGAGTGAGGGACTTGATTTATGATGTAACTAGCTGGCATCTCTAGTAGTTCATAACAGAGTTTTAGTGTCGACGTATAATGTAGATGAAGCTGAATATTACCCATCAACAAGTTCTTTGTCACTAATGTTTTCGAACACAGTTTAAATTTTACGCACAAATTGGATAGTTGTCATACACTTTTATTACTCACTTGCGAAGGAGGAAACTAATTTTGATGTTCTTGAAGTTGGATTTACTCTCTAATTCTAAAAACTGGAAGTCAAATCCTCTCACGCCAAAATCCTGGAGCTCTGTCTGTACCTATACTATCCTCCATAGGAAGGGAGCGTAAGGGAGGCTGAAAAGGGGGAGGTGGATATCACGTTCTCCCTGTGGTGTCATCCCAGGTCCAGTAAGGGTTTTCCTTCCCCATATGATCCTTCCTTGGTGCACCACCCCCAGGGGGACTATTGGACTGTGGCTGCATCGCCCAGGCCCCATGGGAAGGTTCCCCTCCCTCCCTATTGGAGAAGTGACGACAACCGGGCATTCGTGTCATGTCTTCCGTTTCTCCTCCCAGGTCCACATCTTACTCCCAGCCTCCCGCTTCTACACCACAAGCGCAGGGTAACACTCGAACATCCCGCAACCCACGCCAGTCTTCGTTGAGACTGCGACCATTCTTTTACTGGCACCTACCTTGGCGTTGCTATCCCAAACAACGTTGGTATACAGGAGCACGAAACAACGCAGGTCGCGTGCCGCGTTGTGTTAACATAAGGAGGAAAACAAAGCGCCTCGAGTCACGTGCTTCTACATCGACGGCTGCTTCCTTCACTACGAGGGTCACCTGACTCGACTCCACGCTCCCGGAGCAGAATCACGTGATCCCTGTATGCTGTTAAAAGAACGAAGGAAACAATCAACAAACGCTTCACAGCTGCTTCATTCCTTGAGTGCTGCATAGCGTTTAGTTGTCACGTTTGGAACTTTGGCTTATTCGACCACGGAACTCTTTTTGGATTGAACTGCTTAACCCTGACACTTTACTTGGAACTTTGGCTTACTCGACCACGGAACTCTTTTTGGATTGAACTGCTTAACCCTGACACTTTGCTTGGAACTTTGGCTTACTCGACCACGGAACTCTTTTTGGATTGAACTGCTTAACCCTGACACTTTGCTTGGAACTTTGGCTTACTCGACCACGGAACTCTTTTTGGATTGCATTTTCTTTTCCCGTTGTCAAGTTGAACGGAACACCCGGTGTCCTTGGAATTTCGATTGGACTTCGTGCCTCTGCCTGTGATATTCCTGCCTGCCTCAGGTATCCTTCCTCCCCTATCCCTTCAAAGTGTCCTGCCCACCAGACTTGGGTAAGCTTACACACGTTGATTCGCCTTACTGCATTTTCATTCGTTTTCTGTTAACTGACCTAACCATTCTTGCCTTACAGCGGTCAGGGGGTCCTTCCGGTGTTCCCGTTTCCGGCCTTCGGCACTCTCACCTGTGGCCTCAAAGATTGCACTGATAGTAGTTCCTAAATCTATCAGTGTGGTACTTGGGGACGGAGGTCCTATTAATCTGCACGACCATCAAGTACAATAGAACAATTCGTCACACAGTGCAGGGAAAAATGTTCAGTGTCCTGGGAAACTGGACAACATTTCATGGATCGCTGCCTCAGCGTTTAAGTCCCTTTTATATGTATTCAGCCATAGTTTCGGTTATTTTAGGATCTAATGTTATTGTAATTGGAATATTGTATCTATCTTGTGTCCTGGCAGCTTTAAAGTGCCCTGCAGATGGACTGAGGTGTTGTATAAAATATATATAATATAAAATGCAAATCATACTTCTGTCATTTTATTACTATGACACATTGTGGTTCTAGCTATTAAGTAATAGGGTGGTAACCAGGAATTGAGCTGAAACCACCCCACCTTTAATGCATAGTCAAACAGCCGTGCTGCAATGGACAACAACCTTTGCTGGATTGTGGCAGTTTCATAATTGCACCCTCTAACACCATGCTAAACCTGCAAAGCCACCAAGCAGGTTTTGTCCACAGATCGCTGCTCATGGAACAGTGTTTGTGCATTAGAGTGAGTGTTTTAAGTGCTGCAGCCCCACCCATGTGCCGTGTGACCTTGGGCTATCAAAGACATGTTAATATATATTAATCCAGAGAGTTTTAATTTAGAGCAGTGATGCATGAGGGATTATAATTATTTTGGAGCAATCTACAGTGTTTGAATATGCTGGGTAATCAGCGTTCATGTGGGGATTTACTTACCGGTTATTACTCCTAATACAACACTACCTCATGACAGTACTTACTTGTGAGGTAACCCACCCCCTCCAGGACCCCTTTCCTATTTCTTTTATTTTACACTCCTTTTGTCATACCGCTCCCTGGGAGTATAACCTTCCCTCTGGCCCGACTGCCCTCGTTTAATTAACAAGCCATACCCATTCAGCCATGTCGCGAGGGAGTGGTGAGACGCATGCACTGTGACGAGGATGAGTTGTTCTGGGAGTAATGAATTTATGTATTTA
This sequence comes from Ambystoma mexicanum, assembly GCF_040938575.1. Taxonomy (NCBI): domain Eukaryota; kingdom Metazoa; phylum Chordata; class Amphibia; order Caudata; family Ambystomatidae; genus Ambystoma; species Ambystoma mexicanum. The sequence goes on along the minus strand of NC_090921.1, from coordinate 175,475,751 downwards.
TTTTGTCATTTGTAGAGCGCACCACACCCGAAGGCATCAGTGCGCTGGTTACCGTAAGCGCAACATTGTGAATTATATAGCAATGGTACAGACATGCAGTTCATGAGATGAGCAGTTTAGAAGTTTGGATCCATAGTGACTCACTGGGAGGTAGTTGAGGCTAGAAGTGAGTTATGGGTCTTGTTAAAAGAGCCCCGTTTTGAGGCATTTTCGGAATTTCCAAAATGATGTTTCCGATCTTAGTGATAGCGGTAGGGCAGTCCAATGTTTTGCGGCCACTGCTGGATAGCTGCGACCCCCGGCTCTTTGCAGCTTGAATCTGGGAATGGAGAGGAGGTGCGAGTGGGATACCCGGGTGGGTTTGCTAGATTGTGATTTAGTACTTTTTCTTGACAAGTGCAGTGTTTGAGAGGCATTTGTGAGTTAATGTGACCGTTTTGAATAGGATGAGCTCCCAAATAGGCAAACGATGAACACTTCTTTCTGCCGCTGACATATGGTCTTTCTTGGAATAGTTAAGGCTGCTCTTAGTGCATTATTTTGTGTGATCTGTAGTTTTTTGATGTTACAGATGGTGGATCCTGTGAAAAAGGGCAGTAAGTAATCCCCACTTTACCTCAATGTCCCTCTTTCTCATCCCAGTGCCTATATGTGAGGTATACAAACTGGATGTGCTTAATGGGTTTAAGAAACACGCAAATAATTGAAGTCATGTACACCAACCATCCCTTATTAACGCCCAGCGACCATAAAATGCATATTTCAAGGGATACCTGCTGACAGAACTCCTATGCCAAAATTACCCGCACCCTGACTGTGCAAGCTCGAGCGGTAGTGCTGTGAATGAAAGTGTTAAGAGTTAACCAAAGTAACTGCCCTGCAAATCTCTTGAACGGACACCCCCTGAGCCAGCCATGGCTCTTGTAGACCTACCCTGTATTCCGAGTGGGGAGTCCACTATTGCGGAGTGGTAGGCCAAGCCATCTGCTAACTCTGGGAACTGTTGCTTTAGACCAGGCCGGGCTCTCCCAAAAGTTACCAACAGACTATCAGCCGTCCCGAAAGGATGTGAACGCTCCAAATATATCAGGGCGGCTCTTCTAACATCTAACTGGCCCATACCCAACTCCTCTGAAAATTAAGGGCCTCATTACACGGTAGGCGGTAACCATGGTGCTATTAGCGCCATGTTTGCCGCCGGTATTTTACAGTGTCCGCCTTGGTGGATGGCGGAATTACCGCCCTAATCCAAGGTGAGCGGGGGCGGTAATTCCCTATTCACCAAGGCTCTTCCCCATTCCCATTTTTGCCCCCATAGGGCATAATGGGAATGGGGAAGGTGCTAATTACGGTACCGCGAATAGCGGTACCGTAATTAGCTCCGAGGTCCCTTTGCAGCACCCAACTTTAATGGCTGGTAAAACCAGCCGTTAAAGTCGTGTCCCGCAAAGGGAACTCGTAGTAAGGCGGTAGGGGTTTACCAGTACCGGTGCCCTTACCGGTATCGGTAAACCCCTACCGCCTACCGTGTAATGAGGCCCTAAGTATTGGGAAAGAAAATTGGAAGGACCATTTCCTGAGAGACATGACATTTAGACACCACTTTCACTAAAAAATGCTGGGTCACATCTTAGAAAGAGAGCACACATTTCCCCAATTCTCTTTGCTGTAGTAAAGGCTACCAAAACAGGGATAGGGGCTTTAGGGGGATCTCTTCCAGGGGTTCAAAACAAGGAGACTGAAGAGACTTTAGGACTAAGGAAACGGCTGACACTGGTCTAGACAGTGAATGACTCTTCAAGATCCTACTAATCAAAGTACAGCCCTCCATCAGGCTCCCTAAAGGCACTTATTGCTGCATACTGTGCCCTCTGGGTAGACACAGCAAGATCTAAATTAAATTCTTCACGAAGAAATTGCAGGACAATGGGAACTGATCTTAGAGTGAACTCAAAACCCTTTTTGAGACCCCAATCCCGGAACACCCTCCAGTGCCTATAATATGTCTTCAAGGTAACAGCCTCTTATCCCTACGGATGGACTCTGCTATTCTCTGGGACGGACCCTCTGTTGAAATCATATAAAGCTCTGAGCACTGTCCCCCTGAGTCTCTTCAGACATTGAATGGCGATAGCGTTTGCCCTCCTGAAAAGTGATTTGTGCACAAAACCTCAGAGTCTTTGTATCCTGAGGTGAGGCAAATGGGTCCAAATTGGGGACCCCAAATCTCGTGTTGAGGCTGAGGAACACCTCCGCCCAAAGTTCCCACTCTATGGATGGGAAGACCCTGCTCAGCTTGTCTGTTAACACACTGTCCAGACCCTTTATATGGATAGCCCTTAGGAAAGGATAGTTTACTCTGCCCAGAACGCAAGGTTCTTTGATACAATGCCCAGAGACTTGGAGCGAGAAGCCACCAGTCTGCTTATGTAAGAGACAGTCTTGGTGTTGTTCATCTGAAGTAACGCAGTCTTCCCCTTCAAAATTGTGGAGAAAGCTCTAAGAGCTTGGTACCCAGCTGTCCACTCTCTCTAATTGAAGGAATTGGATGCTTCCTGTTCCCACTATTCTTCCTGGTGGGATTGATTTACAAACACCACTCTACAACCCATCATGCTCTTTTCTTTTGTAAGAATAGTCGGCAAGTGTTAATTCAAAATCAAACCCTTCAAAAGGTGCAGCCACCACTGTAGCTCCAATCTCAGGGACAACGTTCACTGGGTCCATGCTGCAAAATCCTGATTCTCTGCTTTTAAAAACCTGTGAAGATGAGTCAGGACAGGCTTCATGTGCAGGCGGGCCCATGGTACAAAGAACTGTAAGGAAGACATGGCATCAATAGTAAAACAGACATAAGTGCCCACAGTTCAAGGGTGTTTATTGAACTTTAACAAGGGTGTGATAAACGCCTATCTAATCCTAAATCTACAGATGGGAGCAAGCTATGACCATCAAATAATGATAATGCAGTCCTACCGGAGTCTCGACAAAATAAAAGGGCCTATACTAAATAGAACTATTGCCAATCCATACCGCTAAATACAATTAGTGTAGGGTAGCGTTCATGAAAAAGAAAGAAGTGTTCACAAATTTATATGTCAGGATGTTCAGGGCATTGGCCTCCCTTCCCCACGTTTTCAGCACGGGACAAGGCGATTCACTCGAGCATAGCACACCCTCGGCTTCTTTTGTTACACACACATCACGTTCGTCACTATGGTCCTGAAACTCGGTTCAGTACTTCCAAGATGGCGGACCACAGAACAGTCCACGTTGAACACAACGTTGCATTCTCTACTCTTCGCCTGGAACGCGGAGAGACACTCACGTGATTCCATATACGGCACAAAGTTTGACTGCACTTTGCGTCGCTACTGTTTTGGAAGACGCTCCGTGAGTTCGCTCCTAGGAGTTCTCATTGTATTCTACCTCTGCTTTCCTACATCCTATTGTACTAATACTGTCTTGATTCTATTTCAGACTTTCTTCCCAGCCGCTTCGGTCCGCTCTATTTCCGGGGCCATTTCCTCCTTCCTGTCCAGACGTTCAGCTCTATTCCTTTCTTTGGGGTTCCTTCCGGGTAATTATTTACTACAGTTTAGAACTGGGTTCTCTTTCCCATCCTACTATTCCCATCCCATCGTACACACACTTACCTCTTGATTACTTTCTAGATCTCCTGTCCTTCAGCCCTCTCCGAACTCTCCAAACCCCCGCTCCCAGGGAATGCTTCAGGTATTCGAGGATTTGCCATCTAAAAGGTTAGGAGTTCTTCTATCTTCTTAATTACTTATCCGCTCTCCTCTCCCGCAATCACCTTACCTTGTTGTCTATTGCCATCAGAAGAAGCCTTCCCGCATCATCATTGGAGACGTCACCTTCATTCTGTGATCAAGATACCGGATTCCGGATCCCGTCAGGGTTTTCTTCCCCAGAGGGTTTCCCTGCCGGTCGCACACTTTCTCTCGGGATTTCATTACCGGGTAGCAGGTGCTGCGGCGGTCGGGGTAACTCTTACAAGCTGCATTGCCCGTTCCTTGATCTTCCAGTATGCCAAGGTGGGATTTTCTTTTTATTCTGAAGTCGATTTCGACTAGAAGTAACAGATAGCGATGCCCAAAAAAGAGATTCATTTTTCCAAGAAAGGATTTGGCAGACTGGTATCAATGGACCAACAAATGCAGCAACCAATGGCGCCATGCAGGCGATGTCATTAGAAATGCAATCCCTCAAACAAGACAATGTTCAGTTGAGACAACAGGTCTCCCGAGCCTTTTCGGATTCACCTCCATCTACATTAAATACAGGCAAATTTGATGGAGATCCAAATAAACTCAAAGAGTTCCTGGATAGTTGCACAGAACAATTCACTTTCAAATCTCGTTTTTCCCAACAGAGAAAGATAAAGTAGGTTATTTGATTTCCCATCTTTCCGGGCCTGCTTTGGCCTGGGCAACTCCCTTGGTCACATCGAATAATGCAATCCTAGACTCCTACGCTGCCTTTACCAATAGCCTGAAATCTATGTTTAGCCGACAAGAGATTTCTGTCTCCACACAAGAGAAGTTATTAGATCTCAAGCAAGGTAGTAGGGACTTGCTAACATACATCACGCAATTCAAACAACTATGTTCTGAAACTGGGTGGCCAGATGATGGATTACTCACATTATTCAGACGGGGACTGTCAGATGACCTTAAAGAAGAGGTAGCTAAAGTTCCTCGTCCTGCCAATTTAGCTGATATGATTACTCTCACCATGCAAATTGATTACCGATTACACGAAAGATCATATGAAAGGAGAAAGAATAAAGGTGTCCGATCACATACCGAAGTCCATGGAACTGCCAGTAAGCCTGTTCCGGCTGGCAAACCCATGCAAATTGGATCCGTTAGAGGACATGTATCTAATACTGAAAAGGAAAGAAGAAATATTTTAGGTTTATGTATGTACTGCAGGGCTTCATCTCACATATTACGGGATTGCCTACTAGTTCCTCCTCGCCGTACTCCAGTCGAGAAGTCGGGAAACTCCAAAACACTACCGCAGGGGGAACCACGGTAGGGGTCCATAATTCTGATTCCCCAAAGAGACTTGTTTTGAACAGTGACTCTACAGAAACTTCTCATAACATGGTTGTGGTGGCTCTAACCATAATTTTACCTAAACAGACCCTAAAAGGTATACCAGCCTTAATAGATTGTGGAGTCGCAGGTAATTTTGTAGGCAATCAATGGGCCACAGAACATGGAATTATTTGCAGACCCAAGACTCTGATTACCCCAATCCATGGAGTTGATGGAAATCCATTAAGTTCTGGACCTATCCGGGAACAGACCGAACCCGTGATATGTCAGATTTCCGCGCACAAAGAAAGCCTGGTGTTTGATATTATCAAAACGGCTCACTACCCAATCATACTAGGTCTTCCCTGGTTAAGAGTGCATAACCCTTTAATTAATTGGACAGCCGGCACCCTTTTTCTTGGCTCGGAATACTGTGTACGTCATTGTGTGTCAGATGAATCTGTAGGGATTCATACCCAGACTACTAGCTCAAAAACACTTCCAGTGCCCTCCATCAATCATTTAGAGGTTATTCCAGATTGCCATAGGATGTACCAATCTGTCTTTTCCAATCCCGAGTTCCCTACTCTACCACCTCATAGAAGAGACGACTGCCACATTGACCTACTTCCTGACCAACCTATCCCCTTTGGGAGAATGTATGTTCTTTCACAGAAGGAAAAGAGTGTACTCCAAGAATATCTCCAGGCAAATCTACGAAATGGGCTTATTAAGGAATCCATTTCCCCAGCTGGGGCCTCCCTCTTCTTCATCCCCAAAAAAGACTCTAATGAACTCAGACCGTGTATTGACTATCGAGGAATAAATAAGATCACTGTGGCAGACAAATACCCAATGCCACTTATTCCAGACATCCTCGAAGCCATCCGAGGGGCTTCATTCTACACAAAATTGGACCTCCGTGGGGCTTATCATCTTATCCGTATTGCCCCCGGAGATGAATGGAAAACAGCTTTCCGAACACCGTTCGGTCATTATGAATACCACGTGATGCCATTCGGGTTGGTAAATGCACCTGCCGCGTTTCAACGTTTTATGGACCATCTTTTTGCAGACATTTTGTTCCATTTTGTAATCATCTATTTGGATGATATCCTTGTGTACTCTTCTAATCTAGAAGAACACATCAAACACGTGAATCTGGTATTAGAACGCCTACAGTACAATCATCTATACTGTAAAGCCTCAAAATGTGAATTTCATCACAATCAAGTAACTTACTTAGGGTCTGTCATGTCATCACAAGGCACGTCTATGGATCCAAAAAAAATCTCCGTTATCGTCGAATGGCCCATTCCACCCAACATCAAGGAGATCCAGCGATTCGCCAATTTTTATAGGAAATTCATCCCTTGTTTTTCTGAAATCATTCAACCAATCACCCATCTATTGAAAAAAGAAGTCCCATACCTCTGGGACGAATCAACTAATCAGGCCTTCCAAACTCTAAAGTCTTTGTTTACCTCTGCATCTATTTTGGTTACTCCGGACCAAAGTAAACAATTCTTTATAGAAACCGATGCATCCTATCATGCATTAGGCGCAATCTTATTACAACGCACAGATCAAGGAGATGAGAGACCAGTAGCATATCTTTCTAAAACTTTCAACTCTTCTGAGCAAAATTACTCTGTGCTTGAAAAAGAATTGCTGGCTATCAAAAAGGCCTTTGAGGAATGGAGACACTTGTTACTAGGTTCACCCTTTCCCGTAGAAGTGCGCACAGACCATCATAATCTCAAAGTCTTACAGAATGCTCAAACGACCAACAGTCGACAAGCACGCTGGGCCTATTTTTTTCTCCCGTTTCGGATTGAATATACATTCCTTCCAGGAAAACAAAACTTAAGGGCGGATGCCCTCTCTCGAAAAGATTCACCTACTTCTCAATTCTTTCCCGAACCATTATTTCCCAAAGCAAAATTTATCGCTGTTGTCACTGACTTTTTACAAGAATTGAGATCTGTATCTTCTCATAATCAGGCACTTTGTGAAAGGATCGCCTTTACCTACCATCTTACTGAGGCAAAGCCTTATTATTTTCACGAAACACAAGTTTTGGTTCCTACAGCCACACTTCAACAAGAAGTATTACAGATGTGCCACGACTCCTGAGCAGCCGGACATCGGGGGTTTCAAGGTACCCTAGACTTAGTGCAACATCATTTTTGGTGGCCAGGAATTCGCACTGACGTCCACGATTATGTAGCAGCATGTACCGTGTGCTCTCAATCCAAGACCCCAAGAGTACCTCCTATGGGATTGCTATCTCGATGCCTATTCCTGATAAACCGTGGCAAGTAATCTCTATGGACTTTATAGTGGACCTTCCTAATTCTCATAATAAAACCACTATAATGGTAACTATAGATTACCTAACGAAGTTGGCTCAGTTTATACCATTAGCCAAGCTACCAGGAGCAGAAGGAATGGCTAGGATCTTCCTCTCGGAAATATTTTCTCGACACGGCCTGCCTGATACTGTGGTTTCTGACCGAGGTCCTCAATACACAATCCGTTTTTTGGGAGAAGGTCTGTCAGTCTCAGGGAATCAAACGGGCTCTTAGTTCCGGTTACCATCCCCAGACAAACAGACAGACAGAACGTCTTAATCAGACTTTGGAGGGGTACTTGAGGTGTTTCGTATCCGCCGCTCAGGACAATTGGGTAGAATTACTACCTTTTGCAGAGTTTGCATACAACAACGCTAGGCACTCTGCCATTCGCACTAGTCCCTTCCACTGTTCCTATGGTTTCCATCCTTCCTTTGTGTGATGCTGGAAATGAATCGGAGGGACAGGGCCTCCGTATCCTTGTCCTTTACTGCTTTTCATCGTGTGTTCTATTGTGTTTTCCACGCAGGAGTTCAGGTGGGATTCCTGGCGGTACAGCTCTCTTTCTTTTGGTTTGGTGAACGGACCCGTGGGATACCCTTATGGCACCCATGGGTGGGGGTACAACCCTGTGCCCCTAGTGTATGTTTTTGGGCACCTGTGGGTGGCCCACAGAGCCGGGTATGGGCTGTTGGCAGCTCCATGCTGAATTTGACAGGTGCGCAGAGTATCCTCCATTTTGGGATACCCCGGCCCTGCCATTGGGATCAGTTGATTCCTGATGGAAAACAAGATGGCCCCGGTGGCCTCTTGCTTTCTATTAGCCATTACCTTCTTTTCCCAAAGTCCTTGGAAGCCCTGACTCTGTCCCTTCCCCCTGACTGGCTGGTGGATGGAAGTGCCATATATGGTGTTGTTGTGAAGGCCCAGTCAGACTAGCTGGAGCCTTCCCGGTGATGTATGTTGTGGGTACCTCCTGTGGGTGGGACCTGGGTGAATAGAATGTGTGACGAATATTCATTCTGTGTTGTGGGTGTCTAATATCTGGTGGTTGACACAATGACTGAGACAACCCTGCCTAAAACCGGTATGAATGCAGCTTGGAGTGTTGAATGGCTCGGTACTTGTCCCAATACACATAACTTGTTGTGAGTGTCTGGAGAGAAGTGAATGGCCTGAATACCTCGTGTGCCTGATTGGCTGCTTGCCTGCATGAATGCCCGTAGTCGTGATTGGATGCTTGAGTGTGACCCAGCGGAATGAATGGGAGATCAACAGTATATCTGGGGACCTCTCACTGCTAGGAATCGTGTTCAGAAGCTGAAGTCCACTACGACGAGTAACGGGATTAAAATGACACTTGACGAGAAGAATTGCTGTTGCTCTCCTTCACAATCTGAAAGCTGCTGTGCCTCCAAGGACTGACCCAGAGAGGACCTGGTAAGGCGCCCTCTTCCTGAGCTACGAGGGACCATCGTGCACAGCTGATCTTTGCCAACGCTCCCTGGTAGACAGACCTATGACAGGCTGCCGACCCGATACGGGGATTGCTGCGGAACTCCAAGGAGAAGCACTCGGACTGTTGTCCGCCACTGTCGACGACCGCCGTCGCCGACCGGAGCCGCCGTGCTCCCGTTTGCCTAAGAACTTCATTGATCAGCGGACGCTCTCGTCTGCATCGTCATCCGCTTGTCTCCCGCTGGAGAAGGCCCGACCATCGACGTGCCGAGGAGCATCCACTGGTGGGTTTCCCGCCACCTACAGACAGCAGAGACGCCGACGACTCGACGCCCTTGCTGGGCCACAGTTCATCTCTTTGCGGTCCAGAACTATTGTCACCGAGGTGCCCCGCACGCCTCTTCCTTGCAGGACGCCAACGCTCTGTCGTCGACGACCCCCATAGGAACGAAGCTGCCACTTCCCAGCCATAGTTCACCCTCTTCACCGTCGGACGTTCGACGACCCGTGACTCCTGCCTTAAAGGGAGGGCACTCAAGAAGGGCCGTCGATTCCCCGACACCGAACGCCAAGTTCCCCGACACCTCTTGACGATCCGTGGCTCCCGCCTGAAAGGGAGGCACTCAAGAAGGATCGGTCGGTGCACCGTCGGAGAACTCTACTCCACCAGGTACATTGGGGGGGTAAAACCTTAATAGGAAGAAGTAAGACTATTGAACATATGGACTGGGCTTGTGCTATATATCTTTATTTACAGGTTGCCCAGGTGGGGGGATCTCCACACAGAACTGTGTCTAGGTAACGGGGCCAGTATTCTGCCTATTGTTTCAACCATCTTACGTTCCTGCCTATCTCTATTGCTGGTTTACTCGTTATTGATCTGTGTAACATTTTAACCGTACAGTTAATGCACTTTAATGAGATTTGATAACATTAGTGGTACCACTCTAGTAGACGTGTATATATTTATCATTATTGACTTCCAAGTACAAAGTGCGTTATTGTGATCGTGTACATACCTTTGAATATTAATTATATAAAGACTGTGTTTTCAGTAATACAGTGTGTGGACATTCCTTTGTGGGGGTTCGGGGACTACACTGTACTTAAGAACCAGCCCGCATCACCTCCTGAGAAGCTAGGCCTTGATTGCTCGTCCATTGCTACCGTAATAGAGAATCTTGGCTGGGGTCCTCTGTGCCTCTCCTCTACCATATAGAGAGCAGAAGTACAGACACCCCCTACCGGTCTTTACACTTTGTACCAACGATCGCTATATCTTCCTCATGTTGCCCAGGAGTGGATAGTCTAATATCTGGTATTCAGGAAGGACATAGACTTGCTAAGATATCGCTGAAAGCCGCGCAAGATCGGAGCAAGAAGATTGCTGATCGTCATCAACAAGAATCTCCTTTGTTGAAGCCGGGAGACTCGGTGTGGTTGTCTTCCCACTTTCTTCTCCATCATTTGGTCCCATCCAAGCTTTCTCCGAAATTATTTGGACCTTTCAAAATTGACTCCTTAGTAGGGACGGTGGCAGTAAAATTAGTTCTACCTATGTCAAAGTCTCGGATACACCTGGTTTTTCACTTATCTCAAATTAAGCTAGCGATTCCAGACCGGTTCAATCGAGTGGACAGAACCCCTCCACCTCCGGTGTCTACTGATACCAGCCCTGAATTTGAAGTCGCTAGCATTTGTGACTCCCACTATCGCAGGGGCAAATTACAATTCTTAGTGGATTGAAAAGGGTACACTCCTGCAGAAAGAACCTGGGAACCAGCCTCGGGGGTCCACGCACCCCGCTTGGTTCAATGTTTTTTTCGGTTACACCCGGGGAAGCCGGGATCGCCCCCCAAGAAAAGGGGGCACACTGTTACACACACAGCACGTTGGTCACTATGGTCCCGAAACCGATTATGCGGTGAAACTCAGTTCGGTACTTCCAAGATGGCTGACCGCAGAACAGTCCGCGTTGAACACAACGTTGCAGTCTCTACACGTTCACCAGGAACGCGGCGAGACACTCACGTGATTCCATATACGGCACGAAGTTTGACTGCACTCGCGTCGCTACTGTTTTGGCAGACCCTCCGTGAGTTCGTTCCTAGGAGTTCTCATTGTATTCTACCTTTGCTTTCCTACATCCTATTGTACTAATACTGTCTTGATTCTATTTCAGACTTTCTTCCCAGCTGCTTCGGTCCGCTCTATTTCCGGGGCTATTTCCTCCTTCCCGTCCAGACGTTCAGCTCTATTCCTTTCTTTGGGGTTCCTTCCGGGTAATTATTTACTACAGTTTAGTTAGAACTGGGTTCTCTTTCCCATCCTACTATTCCCATCCCATCGTGCACACACTTACCTCTTGATTACTTTCTAGATCTCCCGTCCTTCAGCCCTCTCCGAACTCTCCAAACCCCCACTCTCAGGGAATGCTTCAGGTATTTGAGGATTTGCCATCTAAAATATTAGGAGTTCTTCTATCTTTTTAATTACTTATCCGCTCTCCTCTCCTGCAATCACCTTACCTTGTTGTTTATTGCCATCAGAAGAATCCTTCCCGCATCATCATTGGAGACGTCACCTTCATTCTGTGTTCAAGATACCGGATTCCGGATCCCATCAGGGTTTTCTTCCCCAGAGGGTTTCCCTGCCGGTCGCACACTTTCTCTCAGGATTTCATTACGGGGTAGCAGGTGCTGCGGCAGTCGGGGTAACTCTTACAAGCTGCATTGGCCGTTCCTTGATCTTCCAGTCTGCCAAGGTGAGACTTTCTTTTTATTCTGAAGTCGATTTCGACTAGAAGTAACATCTTTGGCACGAGGACACAGTTCCATTACCAGCATCAGGGCCTTCTCTGCCCAGGTCTCTTAAGTTCTAAAAGTCTCTTGGTGTGGAGGGCCTGATGTAACAAAACAAACAAAAGTTCCTTTCCGCTTACAAGCACTCAAGTTAGGTGATTCAGTCTTCACCCTCGATCCCCCTCAGATGGGCTCAGATCCCTTTTATACCACAATTGTTACTTTGGATCCCCCCTCTTCCGGGCTCAGATCCCCTTCTCCAATGTCCAGAAAATATACTTTCTCAGGTGACTCGTGGTTCACCCTGGATGCCCCTCAGACGGGCTCAGATCCTTCCTCTTACACAACTAGTCTCCCTCAGCCGAGCTCCAACTAATTTCAGTTTGTTTTAGCTATTGAAGACTTTCGAACATGCACAGGATTTAGCTTGACCCGTGGCAGGACCACTTCGATTTCACAATTCACATTTGCCACCTCTCAGTTGGATATCTAACAGAGACCTTCGAATGAGCACCCACGTGGTGCCGGACCACTCTGTATATGGTCTCTATCTTGGCTTCAAAAGTTCAGTCATTCCTTGAATGTCCAATTATATTTGCGTCACTCATCACATACACTTCACATACTGTTTCTTCAGATTGCTTCATACAAAGTTGCAGCTTACAACCTTGGTTCTAACACAGACTGGTCTGCTATCAGTCACCCCAACTCACCGGCTGTGCTGACTACTTTGTTGTAGGAGTCAAGGACAGTACCACAGCGGCAATCGCTCCTCACTGCCTTGGCTATCGAAGTGAGAGAGCCCCAGGTACCTCCGACACACAATGCACATTTCTTCTGCTTTAATTCCGGGTCTTATGTTTCTTATATTCGAGGGCTTGTGAAAGTAGCGGTGTTCTTCCGAGGGTCAAAGGCACTTCCGTCCTTGCAACCCTCTCTGGTCTTGCTGTCTTTCTCCTCGTTTTAAACTGATCGAAGCCAGGTGTGTGTAACTATCAGTAATTGCCTGACTCTGCCTCACCCTTGTGTTGTGACATGTCAAGTATACGGCTCGGGTGTTAGTCCGTTTTCTCTCACAGTGAGCTGTCTGTGAGAAAGTGTTTGTGTCGGAAAAGGGGGTGGTCGAGTTCTTAGGTATCCTACCTGGTAGGATGGGGAAAAGGTGTTACCCGGAAAGGGCATACCGCGTCTCACCATCCGGTGTCCCACTCCCTGAAGACCCCCCATCCAGGTGATGCTCCCCACTGTCCATCCCCAGGAGCTGGATCCAAAAGTGAAGGCCGTGTCCTGGCCACCTGGATGACAGGTTCCCTGGGACTAGCGGGTTTCTCACAGAACACACAGGCAGCCATGTAACCTTGTGCTTGCTGAAACGACCTTGCTGATTCCTGCGAGGACGACAGAAGCGTTTGAAGGTATTCCTGCAACTTGGTCACTCTGGTCTCTATTAATAGGACCTTTAGAAGGAGGGTAATTCGGTCTTGTCTCATTTCTTTAAGGAACCCCATCCCCTCTACGGTCCTGCAGGTCAGCGAACATGGTGAAGTACAGTGTCCATTGAGGAAGACTTGATGACCCAGTTGAGATCTAGAAATATCTGAAGACCCTTCATGTGCAGAAATACCACCACTGAACCTAGTACCTTTTGTGAATACCTGAGTGCCAACTTCAGTCTGAAAGGGAGAGGCCTGAACTGGAAATGGGTCCACTGTAAGGCAAATCCGAGCTACCAATGTCTTCTGCACATTGTGATATAGAAGTAGGCAAACTGGAGGTCTAGAGCTGACAAGAAATCCCCCTCCTGAACCATGGGGATGATGCCCTGTGGGCATTTCTTTCAAAATGTTGCATCTTGATCGACAGACTCAAGGATTTGAGATCTATTATCAGACGGAATTTCCAGCCTTGTTTGGAAACCAGGAATATGATGTAGTATACTCCTTTCCCTTCCTTCCCTTGGGGAACCAGATTAATCACTGTCTTCCTGAGTCCAGAATAGCTTGTCACATGACTCTTTTCTCGACTCCTATGCAAAGGGGTCAGAATTGTCCTTGATTGTCTGGGAATTGATTTGAAATTCATCACAAGCCGGTTGACCCAAGCACTGCTGCACTGGCGGGGTCACCTCAGTTGAGCCCCTAAAAGCCTGGCATCAGGATTTCCTGCTGCTTTTGCAGTGACTGCGGACATCTGTTTCTTAGGGCCTATCTAGGTTTCTCGCCCCCACAACATCTCTGCATATTGTAGGACGTTAGCTGGGATCCCCTTCCCCCCTCGGCTGTTGAACATGTCCCAGGCTTGGCATCTGTCTTCTTCTGCAGCTTGCCCACATATGTATCTGCATTCAATACTTGGTGGACTTTGTCCTCTAGTGAATCACCAAACAAGGTGTGACCTTCAAAGGGGATCTTCATAGCAATTGCCTTCTGATTGGAATCTGTGTGCCAATCTTTGATAACTAAGTGGCATCTACCGTCAATGGTTGCATTCATGCATCCTTGGCCTCATCATGACTTGGGCGGTAATGCCCTACTGCCGAACTCCCCGGCGCTAATAGCGCCGGATCACGAGTTTGGCGGTAATGTTAATCCCCATTCCCCATTAAGCCCTTTCGGGAATGCCCCATTCCCTGTTGGGCTCAATGTGGAAATTTCACGCTAATACCGCTGGCGGATTTCCCGCCGGCGGTAATAGCGCACATTTTCGGCGGATTTCCCCCCAGCTCAGAGCTGGGGAGAAATCCGCCGAAGTCCTGCTTTGGCGGACCCTTAATTCCGGCGGTAATAGCGCTACCGCCGGATTTAAGGGTTACCGCCAAAGTCGTGATGAGGCCCCTAAGCCGCCTGTGTTTTTACGGACTGCACTTTGCGTGCAGAGCCTGAACCTTCCTGTAATGCCTTTGACGCAGACTGAAGACCTCCTAATACAGTCAGTGCCATGTAGGACGAATATGTGTCAGCAAGGCGAGATGTGCCCCTCCACATGCTTTCTTTCTTACACTGTCCACTTTCTTAATTCCATCAGTAGAGGATTGCTTCTCTAGGATACCGTTTAATGCCCCAAATAATCGAAATAAACCCTCAGAACATATCAGTGGCAATCGAGGGCTAAATCCCAGAACATGATGGAGATCCAGAGATTCCTTCTATTCACACATTTTTACAGACGTTTTAGTCTGGAATATCCCTACATCTTAATTCCCCTAACAAGACTCTTGTAGAAGGGTGTATGTTTTGAATGTAATACTGATAGCCAGACAGTGGTCCTGTATACTCTTGCTTGACGTGTGTGCTTTCTCTAAGCCCATCACCAAGGGAAGAGCATGATCTCCTCTTTTCACCAAAACCGGTTATGACTACTCAGAAGAGCTAGTCTGCACACCATGCTGCATTGGTGTCGTTGTGCCGGGCCGTAAGCATTCAGAAAGACCTTAAGAAACCTCCAGCTATACGCAAGCTGGGAAACCATGCTGTCAAACACAATGGTTACTTTGAAAGGCTGTGAGCATGCTGCAGATCTAAGACCCCTAGAGAAAAACCAATGGGATATTTACACTCCCTTCTCATTTCTGGAAAGACATGCCAATGGTTCTATATGAACTTTATAACACACCTGCCCAAAGAGCAAGGACACACCGTCATCTGGACTGTTGTAGACTCATTTCCTGGCTTCAGCTTCTGTGCCATCAGCTCATGTCATCACACATGCCTTCATGAGTCAGATCTTCCATCTTCATGGCTTCCTCAAAATCAATATTTTAGATTTTGGTTTGCAGTTTTTTTCCACCTTAGAAGGAAGAAAGAATAGCCCTGGGGATAGGCCTGAATTTCAATATGCGATTGTTAGAGCAAGCCAATCAGACCATAGGCTAATATCTATGTACTTATGCTACCGATCAAGAAAAGAGTTGGTTGACCCTACTCCCAGTGGCTGGATTCACCTGCAGTGAGTTCTGTCATACTGCCATTGCTGATACCTCATTTAATGTCTCTCAGGGGTTTCATCCGGCTTCCCTTTTCTTGCCAACATGCTCTCACTCTGCGGTCCCGGCAACTTCACAGCTGGTGTCTGTTCTAGAGAACGTCTTTTGAACCGCTTTCACCCACCATTAACAAGCCAAAGATCAGGCCAAGATCCAAACCCACAAACTGTGATGGCCAACTCAAATCTTCCAGATACAAGAAGTCTGGTTATCAATAGCACATGTAAGACACACTTTCATGTAGTTGTGAGGTCAATCCACGCTAAATTAGCTCTTTTTCCATTTCCCGAGCAATGAAGATCCAACTCCCAAAGACTTTCAGTGTTCTACATGTCCTTGTTAAAAACTGTCATGTTCTCCAGGCTTTATCCTGATTGTACAGGAGTTGCCCACCAGCATTAGAGCCTTAAATGGAGTATGCTATCCAAGACATACTGGATTCCCAGTACTGCAGGTGGTCCCTGCTGCATCTGCTTGATTGGTAGCGGTATGGTCCAGAAGGCTTCAGATGTGATGAACCTCTTGCTGGTGTCCCGGTTTCATAGGCTGGCCTCTGAAAAACCTAAACTGGTGAAGGTAGCAACCAGGCTTGCAGTGGATGGCCTGGGAGTGGACAAGGTGTAAGAATCATGTGGAAGATGCAAAGCTTACCTCCAGAGGCTTCAGAAGAGTTATGCCTGTCTTCTACCCCAAAGGTGCTAGTAGCCTGGGTGGATTAGATGTTATGGTCTTTATTAATGGTGAAATGAAAGGCAGCGCTCAATACGTTACATCTGCACACAAACAACAGCGTATCAATGTCAGAATCCCAACATGTAATTACCAGCCAGTCAAACGCTGCAGTCTGCGTTCTTCCAGTTCGCTTTACTGGCCTAAGAGTCTTTGTGGACCTTGCCTCATTTCAGCTGCTCTCTGGAGGGAAACTTACTTTTTCCCAAAGGCTGACCCTCCTGTCAGGTGTATGGTATAAACACTCTTAGTAAAACATTAGGAGGGACCAAAAAAGGTTAAAAAGGTCAGTGTCAACTTTTAATAATAAACAGTCCGTCAGATTTAAAACATCCAATTAAATAGATAGGTCCGTAATACAGAAATTGTCACTTCCCATGTAGACAACAACAATAGGGAATACATAGCAGGCTCCAATGGCCAGTTACAAGTAATGTTGTAGCAAAAATACGACCACTGAGGGTACCTATCAATCTAGATAGTAAGGTACCCACCCAAATATGGGTAAATGTGTCATAAATTTAACTCTCTGTTTAAAGTTCAGAGATATGTCTCGACATGTTTCTGTTCCTCTAAAACAAAGTGTGGAACATTCATCAGGAGGGAATAAATTACAGTATAGCCTATTTGACAATTGGGGTGGTAAATAGTACCACTACAGTATCCTAGCACCTGCAAAAGATAAAAATAACAGACATCAAAGATTAGCTATTCAATAGTTAGATACTTTGGAAGGTACAAAAATGAATGAACTGGGCAACCTATCAAGGGAGATAAATACCTGATAAGGT
Source organism: Ambystoma mexicanum (assembly GCF_040938575.1). Classification (NCBI taxonomy): domain Eukaryota; kingdom Metazoa; phylum Chordata; class Amphibia; order Caudata; family Ambystomatidae; genus Ambystoma; species Ambystoma mexicanum. Next base: position 175,458,570 of record NC_090921.1, on the reverse strand, counting down.
GCCTGTGGGGGCTCTCTACTAGTATTAGTAGGTCTAGGGTGGTGAACATCACGGCCCTATAAAGGAAAAGAAAATAGTCTATAGCTAGTAATTCAGCTATAAAGAAGCCTAGTAGTACACACAATACAACAGCGAAGATGGGAAAAGAGGACATCATGTGTCTACGCGACAAAGCGTCTAATCGTGGGAAAGAGGAACCGTAACTGGTGAGTCCCGCATACCAAAAAGGGAGGGGAAACACATGCGAAAAGGCAGTGGATGGGCGAGACATGCTGAGCAACAATGGAGGTAGTGTCCACGTCCACAAGGTGCAAGGCCACCCGAATCAGGCAGATTGGAACCACTATGTAACTGTGCATAGAGGGGGGAAGAGTAAAACCGGTGTTATACTGGAGTGCTTAGCGGACGACTATACGGGACAGAGTGACTCCGCGGAGAGCAGCGTACTCTGATCACAGTCGGGTGAACAAGATGACCAACAAGTGCCCAGAGGAATCCTACCTTGGTAAGCCCGTAGGGGTGTACTCGAGAGCAAATCACAGCAAACCGCACTGCAGATAAAGTAAATAATGCACAAAAGTACGATCAATGTAAAAAATACGATCGGGTTGTATCAGCGGCAGCCGGAGAAAAATCGGAGAACGAGCAGCAAAAGGCTGTTCGTCTGTATGTAACATAACTTACCAAGTGCGGGGGAGTGTGCGGCAAGTGGGTATCTCGCCTACGAGGATCTACAAGGAGTATCCAGAAACAGCGCGATGCAGCCGATGCAGGTAGGTTGTCAAGGGAACCCCAGGGTAGTCCTACTACTATGTTCGTGTATCGTAAAAGGATGCCATGAGTGAGTGAAACCCGGCAGCCATCTTACAAGGGAGTGAAGGAAAAGATGATAGAGGTTGGGGTAAATTCAACGTCTATGAAATTCGGAGGGAACAGGGTGGTCGGAAAAACTAAAAAACTGGGCTGTTTTAGTTTTTTAGTTTTTCCGACCACCCTGTTCCCTCCGAATTTTCGAGACCCCTCCCTCTTAGCCTCCTCTGCTTCACCATCCGTTTTGGGCACTTTTCATAGACGTTGAATCTACCCCAACCTCTATCATCTTTTCCTTCACTCCCTTGTAAGATGGCCGCCGGGTTTCACTCACTCATGGCATCCTTTTACGATACACGAACATAGTAGTAGGACTACCCTGGGTTTCCCTTGACAACCGACCTGCATCGGCTGCATCGCGCTGTTTCTGGATACTCCTTGTAGATCCTCGTAGGCGAGATACCTACTTGCCGCACACTCCCCCGCACTTGGTAAGTTATGTTACATACAGACGAACAGCCTTTTGCTGCTTGTTCTCCGATTTTTCTCCGGCTGCCGCTGATACAACCCGATCGTATTTTTTACATTGATCGTACTTTTGTGCATTATTTACTTTATCTGCAGTGCGGTTTGCTGTGATTTGCTCTCGAGTGCACCCCTACGGGCTTACCAAGGTAGGATTCCTCTGGGCACTTGTTGGTCATCTTGTTCACCCGACTGTGATTAGAGTACGCTGCTCTCCGCGGAGTCACTCTGTCCCGTATAGTCGTCCGCTAAGCACTTCAGTATAACACCGGTTTTACTCTTCCCCCCTCTATGCACAGTTACATAGTGGTTCCAATCTGCCTGATTTGGGTGGCCTTGCACCTTGTGGACGTGGACACTACCTCCATTGTTGCTCAGCATGTCTTGCCCATCCACTGCCTTTTCGCATGTGTTTCCCCTCCCTTTTTGGTATGCGGGACTCACCAGTTACGGTTCCTCTTTCCCACGATTAGACGCTTTGTCGCGTAGACACATGATGTCCTCTTTTCCCATCTTCGCTGTTGTATTGTGTGTACTACTAGGCTTCTTTATAGCTGAATTGCTAGCTATAGACTATTTTCTTTTCCTTTATAGGGCCGTGATGTTCACCACCCTAGACCTACTAATACTAGTAGAGAGCCCCCACAGGCACCTTATCAGGTATTTATCTCCCTTGATAGGTTGCCCAGTTCATTCATTTTTGAACCTTCCAAAGTATCTAACTATTGAATAGCTAATCTTTGATGTCTGTTGTTTTTATCTTTTGCAGGTGCTAGGATACTGTAGTGGTACTATTTACCACCCCAATTGTCAAATAGGCTATACCGTAATTTATTCCTTCCTGATGAATGTTCCACACTTTGTTTTAAAGGAACAGAAACATGTCGAGACATATCTCTGAACTTTAAACAGAGAGTTAAATTTATGACACATTTACCCATATTTGGGTGGGTACCTTACTATCTAGGTTGATAGGTACCCTCAGTGGTCGTATTTTTGCTACAAAATTACTTGTAACTGGCCATTGGAGCCTGCTATGTATTCCCTATTGTTGTTGTCTACATGGGAAGTGACAATTTCTGTATTACGGACCTATCTATTTAATTGGATGTTTTAAATCTGACGGACTGTTTATTATTAAAAGTTGACACTGACCTTTTTAACCTTTTTTGGTCCCTCCTAATGTTTTACTAAGAGTGTTTATACCATACACCTCTAGTACCTGCTTCACAACTTTGTCTCCTTGTACCCCTGACCCTCCTGTCATCCATGGAAACCCTGAATGTTGTGTTAGGCATTTAGCCTTTTTCTTATTGCTCTCATCTGCTTCTTCAAGCAACAGTGAGGAGACAGGTAATCAGGATTCCTTGACTTGAACAGGATCAGCCCTTCCTTAAAGCAAGACAAGCCTCCATATTTTATGATTGACAGGGGTGTCATCTCCAGGGGTCTGTGTGTGCCTACTATGTGGTTCCTGAGAGTGTCTAGCCACATACCCAGCTCTAGTCTGACAGGGAGCTATTTTGGTTCCTGGGACTGCCTCAACGCATGTAAAGCTCCAGTCTGACAGGCAACTATGATTCCATAGTTCCCTCTCGGGTAGTCCAACTCTGAGGCCGGTGGAAATTAGAGCTCGACCATGTGTTGGAATGTAGATCCAATCAACATGATATATACTCATTCCAGCTGAGCCAGGGGTGCCTTTCATGGACCCAACTACCATTCAGGACATTATGACAACTCAGACGTTTGGGACTGGAGTTTGGCTTTGTTATGCCCGGTGACCTCGTTACTCGCAACAGGTCGAAAGACTTCAATCTCTACAGGGCATCCATCTCCAGGTTTTGCAGGTCCCAGTCATTGCTTCTCCTCTGAGGAACTACGGTATATTTCTGTGCCTGGTATACCCTGCTCTGGAATACCTGGAAGGACCCCACCCTCTCACACAAAACCGGAACAAGCAGATAGAATTCAGCCAGATATTGCAAATGGAATTGTATTACCCCCATGGATGTCTACACACAAAACAATGGTTCTTGAAATGTCTTCCCCTCACAAAAAAAGGCATAGGTTATATTTCCTTCCTCGATTGCTGTGAGGTGCCTCTTCGTCACCTTCGGATGTAGGCCTGGGTAATTCTGAACTAGGTTCTATTCTATCAACACCCAGTTATCATTCACTACATAAATTCATCATTGAAGGGCAGAACGCAGGTGTGGCTCTGTTGGCATTTACTGCAGGACAGCAAGGAGGGCACATCTTTATTCTCAATACACATTATAAATGTATAACCTCCATCCTGACAAACGTAAAGCTTCTACTTTTCTACTGTGTTATGTGGCAATCCTTCAGATGGCTTCACTTCTCCCCAGGGCATGAATGTCTTCCGATGAGGCTAGGCCGCTCACCAATAGTCCCCCAAGGGGTCGTAACATGCAGGAGGATCTGATGGCGAGGGACTCTTCTCCTGGGGATAAAGAAGCAATTGGGAGGCACCCCCCCCCCTGTTAAATCCCACCACATAGGCTGACAATAATGCCCAAATCCTATCACCTCTGAAACTATGTGTTATTGTGAAATATCAAATCCATCGGATGACAAAGGTAGTAAGATGAAGAAGCGCTTAAAAACACTGCATTTGAGCGGGACGAAGGATAGAGAGGCTGATGTCAATTAGAAGGATGTTACGCTGGGGCTGTGCCCGCTATTTAAACTGAACAGCAAAGTGGAAGAAACCTGAAGGTATCTCCCTGACTAGTTCCCGAGGGTCTGTCATCCAGGTGGCCAGGACACAGCCTTCCCTATTGGATACAGTACCTCAGGGTGGACCAGTGAGGGGGGATTACCTGGATGGGGGGTCCTCAGGGTTTGGAAGTGGGACACCGACAGGTGAGATGCGGTATCCCCCTTCTTATAACACCTTTTTCACAACCTACCATGTAGGATACTCAAACACTCTACCTCCCCACTCCCATTTTCCGATGCAAACACTTTTGCATATCACAAAGGACGACAGACTAACACCCGAGCCATTTACCTGACATGTGCCAACACAAGGGTTAGGCCAAGTCAGGCAATTGACTAGAATCACACACACCTGATGGCCATTCACTGCTCCAGAGGAATGAAAGGTGGAGAACTAGAGCAGAATACGAGCAAGGCAGACCGCATGACGAGAGAGCTAACTCAGCACGGCAGTTCAAAAGGAGGAGAAAGACGGTGCACATCGAGAGGGTGACAAGGAGAGAAGCAACCTTGCCCTTTCTGACCAAAGCCTGTGAAACCTCAGTGGAAGGAATTGTAAGTCTGCAAGCATATGTTGGAGCAGATGTCAACAGTACACAGTGCCCTTCTCCGCTGATAACCAGACTGGGGTGAGACGCTTGTCTCCGTGGTACCAACCTTGAGTCCAGAGAGAAGAAAATCCAAGCGGTTCATCACAGCCGGTAATTCAAAGGCAGAGCTGATGAGAACCTGAACTGTGTTGAACTAAAGTATCAAACGGATAACTGTACTGTGAAAGCACAAATAACTGTTGATACCAAAAGGAGGAAAACCAGCAACAGAGGAGTCAGGCACCACGTGGGTGCTCACTCAGGAAACTCTGGGTGATTAACCGATTGTTGAAACTACCGTTGCCAGAAGGTCTTGGGAAAGAGGCGAGAAAGGGGTCAAAGTGGTCATACAGGGGTCTAGTAAAATCCTCTGTACTGTCAAAAGTCTTTGACCAACAGATGATTGTGAAGCAAAGGGAAGCTGAATCCTGCATCATAATATTGGCAAGAGTGAACCCGACCGAGGGATGCCGACCACAGGGGGCAAAGTCTAAAATCCTGATATACAGTGTGTTGACAAGAGTGAACACGGCAGAGGGATGTCCACTGTGAACTGTTGAAAAAGACATTAAGATTTGTCAATGAGACCGATGAAATTGTGTTCAAAGCCTTAGTGAACCCGACGAAGAGAAGCGAACATTCGAGAAGGGTCTAAGCCTGTAAGAGGGGGATGCATGGGTGAAAAGACATCACCCAACGTACATGCAGAAAGGAACTTTCTGTTTATTATTTTGAAACACATCAGGTTCTCGGAGGCAAGAGTCTTTTTTGTAGAAAAGATACTTAACCACCGAAAGCCCTGATTGCTGAGAGCTGAACTGTCGGCTGGTGCTGGGAAAGGTTGAGCGTGTGCTGTGCTCCAGAATCCTATCTTGTCCCGTGCTCAAAACGTGCAGAAGGGAGACCCCGACTACCGCATCCTGACATATTATTTGTGAACACTTCCTTCTTTTTTAAGAACATCCCACACTTCTTTTGTGATTAGCGTAAGGATTGGCAATAGGTTTTTCTTAGTATATGCCCTTTTATTGGAGAAAGACACCACTAGGACTGCCTTATTATTTGATGGTCGTAGCTTGCTCCCATCTTAGAATTAGGTTTAGATTAGGCGTTTATCACACCCATTTGCAAAGTTCAATAAACACCCTTGAACTGTTATCACTTGTGTCTGTCTTTACTGTTGCCACCATGAGTTCCTTACAAAAGACGGACTGTTTTATTTGTCATTCTCTGACCCGTCTGGAAATGGCGTGTACTGTTCTGGCAAGCTGGAAACTGTGATACGACTAGAGGGAGAACCAGGTGACCGAGGAGGCCTCATTGAAGCCTGGAGAGCTGGTGCAGGCTTTGAGGAGATGGCTGCGAGGCTCATCTCCAAGGCTGAGAAGAGAAATAGCAGGACGCCAGAGAAGTGTCTTGCAAGTTGGTTTGGAACCAGAATGATATTTTTGCAGACACTGAGAGTTGGTGGCTCAATTTGTAGTGGGTGGATCGTTCGGACCGACAACCGTGCATAGACCGCCTACCATATGATGCCGCAAAGCCATCTAGGTGACTATCAAGAGAGAGTGAAAGACTGTGGTGGAGGTGTAACCTGTCACGGCGGGACCAAGGGGGTCTGCCAGCTATGGCAAGGTCGTCCACCCTAACTCGAGATGGAGAAAGGCGAGATGCAGAGAACTACTAAAGGGAGAAGTTGAACTAAGAAGTGTGGACCCATGGCGGAACCGGTGAAGAGTTCCCCGGCAGAAGGCAACGTGAACACGTAAAAGTCTGGGAGGGGCCCGGGGAGTTACAAGACGGCAAACCATAAAGAAATAGAGAAAACTGTAAAACATTTTGTGATACAGTTCCCAGGTTGGTTCCAAAAAAGGGTGGTGCTGTAGCATCTAAAGGGACACCAGGAACAGCTTCATCATCCCAGTGGGGGCGAATAAAGAATTGTACACAACCAAGGGATCCAATCACATCCAAATACGGTTTAGATCCCTAGTATTCTTTAACCTCCTCTGTAATCATTGAGAGTTCTGATAAGGTTTTCTGCATCGCTTAAACTGCAGATAGACCAATCTTCATGTAAGCATTTAAATTTGTTCTTAAGTGTAGCTTTGGCTAATTCAGGTCTCTTCCACAATATTGGTAGCCCCATTTCTACACTGAAGTTTCTTACTTCTACTGAAACTAAGGCAAGTTCCCGACACCAGGACAAGTTAGAAAATCCATAAGGGCTTGCCTATAAGATGTAAGATACGCAGAGGAGAGTCCACCCTTATCCAGTATAAATGTGGTCTCAACATGGCATTAAGAATGATTCATCTAACATTTGGGGTTCTTAAAGGCAGACTTAAAAGGGATTTAAATATAGAATTCTCTGCTAGCTTTATAGATCTTACATTACCGAATCCTTAGATTTCTTCAGTGTTCCTGTATTGGTGTTAAAGTGGTACACTCATCAAACAGTTGAGAATAGGATCAAATGAAACAACTTTGTCTGTAGATAATGGACATGCTTTAACATATCTGTGGGTGCCAAGTTTTACCACTCAGCGCAATCTGAAGGCTAGGTTTCCTTGTGCACAAGTCATTTCTAGACCCCTACATTGTATCAATCTATATATGAAACTGTTTTGCGGTGGTTGAAACTGCAATGTTTGCAAATGGTAATATACCCAATTTCATGCCTCACAAACTTGAGCGTCTGTAAGTAAAGCGAGATTAAAAATAGTGATAGTGTTTATATAGAAAGAGAACAGTAAGGGGGCAGTGATACAACCCTGCAAGACCCCCATCTGGATGGGGAAATAACTTGTATGTGCCCCGCCTATCCTATACCTATCAGATGAAAAATTTGATTCCTTCTGGTTTGTGATCACAAATAAGAGGCTTAATGGAACCCTTGGATCATGTATTTCACTCCACAGTTTTCTATGAGGGACTGTATTAAACGTGTTTCTTAGATCTATAAAAACATATTACAAATTCAGATTCTTTACATGTACTTATTTCATAATAAGCAGGTCTGTGGTCCTAATCCCCAGTTGAAAACTGGTCTGGGGGCCTGATAAAGCAACCATATCTCCTACCCAATCTCCTATCTGGTCAGTGTGGTCTTCCCAAAGACATTGCGCTGTAATTCTTGGTGTTCATACCATCTCCCTTCTTAAAGATAGGCATGATTTCAGCTTCTCTCCAGCTTTCTGGGAATGCGCTGTGTCACAATAAACCATTACACATTTTTGCTAGGACAGGTACCCAGATCGTTGACTCAGTTTGAAATAACTCCTCCGGGACTTTCTGTTGCCCTCAGCCTTATCTGGTTTCTGGTTCATTATTGCATTATCAACCTCTGTATTAGTCAGAAAAATGGGCTCCACCCTCAGACGACACCGTAATTCCCTCACCTCCAGCAGACATGGCTTTAAAATGATCATACCCTTCATTTGCATCAATATTAGTCTCGGGCACACTTGACATGTTTGTGTCTCCTGTTACAATCAACCAAAAATCTTGTGAGCAACACAATCTCATAGCATCTCTTAACAAAGCCCACCCCAGTTTTCATACTTCTTCCTGAATTGTAGTCCTTTATAACTGTGGTAAGCTTTACTAACCAGCAATTGGTTTCAGGCCTTGGATTCTTTAATGATTTTTAACAAGTACAATTTACTGTGAGAAACTCAAAGGTGTCTCACTTGCTAGTTCCTGGGGTTCTGTCGTCCAGGTGGCCAGGGCACGGCCATCGCTATTGGATCCAGTTCCTGGGGATGGACCAGTGGGTGAGGATCGCCTGGGTGAGGGGTCTTCGAGGAGTGGAAGTGGGACACCATGGGTTGAGACACGGTATCCCCTTGCCTGTAACATCTTTTCCCCATCCTATCCCTGCCCCTTTTCTCAACACAAACACTTTTGTACACTATAACAGACAAGGGATTAACACCAGGGCAGTTTACCGGACATGTCCCAACACACTGGTCAGGCAGAGTCAGGCAATTGACAGTAACCACGCACACCTGACAGCCCTTTACCTTCCCCATTGGGATAAAAGGCGGAGCACAAAAGCACACTTTGAGCAAGGCCGAACGCATGAGGAGACAGCTACACCAAACCGGCAGTTCAAATGGAGGAGAAAGGCGGCGATACCGGGAAGGACGGCGAAGGGGGAATTGCCCCTGCCCTTTTCAACTCAGAACCGTGAAGCCTCTGAAAGGGAAAACATATGACCGGGAGTTACAACTGGCGTGCGGCGCAGCAGCCGCCAATGGTACATGGGGGCCTCCTGCATTGATAACGCAGGTGGAGAGGCAAGCTGGCTACCATGCTACTATGCTTGACTCCAGAGGTCAGAGAGATCAATGGGTTCAGCACAGCCGGTGAGTCGGAGGAAGCTGATAGCAGACCGAACTGTGTCGAGCCCAAGGATGTAAGGAGTAACATTCTGAACACAAGGAATCCGAAAGAGAAAGAACCTGTGTGTGTGTTTGAACTTTAAAGAAAGCCCAGTTGAGGTCCAGGTGCAGAGGGGTCTGGGGCCACATGGGTGCTCATTTGAAAGACTCTGACCGGGACCTGTTTTGAAACTACAAGGTCCAGAAGGCCCTAGGAAAGGGTGGTGTGAGGCGTCAGAGTGGTCCTACAAGGGTCACGTCAAATGGTACAATCGAAAGTCTCTGACCCGTGGCCACAGGCAAGCTAGGGGAAGGGAACCCATAAGATTGTGAAGTGTGAAATAAGGCAAGTGTTGACCCGACGGAGGGATTCCGAAAGAAAGCTGGGCGAAGGAAAACCCTGCTTTCTGATGTAAATGATTAAAATATGAACTGTTAAAAATACATCAACTGTATTAAAGAAGGCCGTAGTGAACCCGACGGAGGGAGGCCTATTTTTGCAAGGAGGATCCAAGCCTGGCAGAGGGAGAGCCTAGGGGATAAAGAGATATCGCCCGAAGGGCAAGAACACAGAGAGAACTTTTTGTTTGTTCGATTATTGTTTGTGAATCAAGAGCAATACATCCTTGATCATTTTGTCGACAAGCGTGTCCGCATTGGAAAATTGCTGAAAAGAATATTTTTAATATTAGAAGCAATATTTGAAAAGCCTGAGTGAACCCGACAGTGGGAGGCTCAAGTCACAACTTGGATCCGAGCCCCGCGGAGGGAGATCCCAGGGGCAAAAAGCAATCGCCCAAGGAGCAGGGGTACCAAAGGAACTTTTGTTTGTTTGTCATTGTGAATCAGCAGCGTTCTAAGGCAAGAGACTTGGCCTCAGAAGGGTTTTTGATAATGTTGAACTATGAACCTCGTGCTGACGAGGCCCAGGAGTGTGCTGTGTTCAGAAGTCACGCCTTGTTCCGTGCTTAAAACGTGGGCAAGGGAGACCCAGCCATACCATCCTGACTTATCATTTCATGACCACTTCTTTTTTTTTCTGGTGAACATTATCCCACACTCTTTTTGTAACTTGGAGGTAAGGATTGGCAATATCTTTTCTTTTTAGTATAGGCCCTTTTTATTTGACAAGACACCATTTAGATTTAGGTTTAGATTAGGCAGTTTATCTAAACCATTATAAAGTTCAATAAACACCCTTGAACTATGATCACTTGTGTCTGTCTTTACTGTTGGCACCACGAGTTCCTTACATTACTCATTCAACATTCATTGTCATACCAAACAATGCTGGGGTTAAATATTTATTGTCTCTCATTTCCACAGCAGCTGTTAGTCACTAATCTTCTTGATTTATTGTCTATATCATCATGGGGCGGTGGAGCCAATACCTCGATGTGTTGCCTTGCCATTTCCCTAAGTGTTGATCATAGATTTTTCTATCTTTCCTCCAGCATTGGTACTTGTATTATTCCTGTTCCTTCGACTGTGCCACCTCCTGAAGTTCCAGGGCAGCCTGGAAGAGACCTGTGTTTTACCTGTTGATGTCACAGGGAAAATAGCTCCGGGGCAACGCACTCGTCTTGGAAGCAAGACGACGCAGAGCAACACAGGTTCGATCCCCGGGTCAGCGCTTAGAAACCGCTGGGTATTCAGGGCATTATAAAGAACCAATTATACATTATAAATTTATAGATTATGATGCGCTTAACTTCAGACACTTAGTGCAGATCTACGTTTCCCTAGCACTGATTCTTGTGTGCGCTGATGAACCAAACACCACAAAACGATGTAAAGTAGACCATGTCATCTCTCAATAATTACATTTGCTTAAAACTACATTCACGCTGTGGCGTGCCTGACCTATGTATAAGGAATCTCTGGCCATTTTCTGGACGGTATCCAAAACCAGCTAATTTCGTGCCAAATTAAAATAATTTGCTTCCATATTGTCAAATCATAAGCAAAAGAGTTACATTCTTTCTGACAATCATGCTTTATCTGGACATGTCACAATCAACCCCAAGGAGGTTGCAGCTTGCCACAAGTTACCTCAACATCTCACTAGTGATGTGCAGTGCTTAGCAGTCTGTGGCTGATGCTACAGCTGGGCGATTTGGACCAAAAGTCATATCTCAATATTTTTAGGCTGAATGGCGATATACAATATATATATATCAATGTTGTTTATGTGGGTTAAATGCTCAGTTGTAAGCAGGCAACTACATGCAAGATGTCACAAACTCCTTTATTTATAAGACATTGGGCCTGATTCTTAGTGTGTCGGTCCGGAAATAAGGGTGCCCGTCGCAACTCACTGGCATCCTTTCCGGACCGCCACACTCTGACTCTGCGTTCCTGGGCCGTTGTCCCCGGCAGGTCTAACCTGCCGTGCACAACAGCCTTGGTAGGCAGAGCTGTCCGGGAAGCACTGGCATTGTTACTAATTGTTCCGGTGCTTCTGTGCCCCCATTCCCATGTCAATGAGAATGGGGACTTACACATTCCGCTGCCTGATATCACGGTGGCACTGGGATATTAGGCGGCGGAAATGGTGTTATGAGTTCTGCAGCAACCTGTCGGTAGCAGCTGCGGGTTACCGCCAAGCTCGTAATGAGGCCCATTGATCAAATAAAGTGCAAATACAGGGTTCCTCTTCCCTACAGCTGTGTAAATATCAAAATGTAAATAAAAAGTAGTATATGTAATAATATATATATCTCGATGTTAACAATATCGTCTCATCCTATATCGATTTGGAAAATATATCGATATATCTCAAAAACTCGATATATCATCCAGCCCTAACTGATGACAATACCACGAATAAGCGTCCATAATTTTATTTCCCAAATATCAACCAACAGTGACCAATTGTGTGGTAGTCTGAGCCTGTTGAAATGGAAAATGATTGTCATCGGCATATAAGCTACACCAGACAACGCCATCTGATTTGTGTCAACACTAATCATGGCATACTGCAGCCCGTATTGTCAAAACATGGAATTACCAAGTGCTGAGAACATTGGCCAACTAAACATCAAGTTGACTTTGCAGTAGCTAGTCATGCAATTATAACCCTGTCCTGTTATCTCATTACGCATAAATATCATAACTAAGATGTCCTAATAAGAAGCTGCTGGGGCAGGCCTTTCGGAGGACCATTTCATAGCGCACACATTTCCCAGATAATCTGGTGCATTTGTCACTAATAAGGCACTATAAATTGGCTGTAATTTCAGTACAACAGGGGACGATGGATAGCCATATAGAGTCATTCGAGGCAATGTGCAGGTGTCCCTTAACCTAAAAAAATGCACAAAAATTGCTCACAATATTCTCTCTTCGTATGATTAATATGGACAAATTGCTTTTTATCATGAAACGTTTCATAATTTCCAGACATGCTAGTACTATATAGAAAACTTTTTACATTTGCTATTCCAGCAAACCTTTTGCTGCCTGTCATCCTAAAAGACACCTGCCTACATATTAATTTTATGTATTTATTGGTCGCTTGTTAGGCACTTATACAGCAAGTAAAATACTTTTTCAAAGCGCCCACAGGACAAAGGGAGGGAGAAAGGGAATGAAACACATTAAAACACAATATTTAAAAGCAGAGGAGGCAAAAACGATGACCCTACTGTGCCTTGTGAATATTCAGAACGCCCAAGTGCAACAAGGAAGAGGGTAGAGGGGTTAAGTGCTGGGGTGTCTGGGCTCATGGGTGAGGCACAGATGAAGTGCGTGGTATGGTGAGTGCTACACGGCTGGAGCCGCGTTAGATGTAAGTGCCTGCCTCCAGAGCAGAGGGTGTGCCAAGGCAAATGCTGAGGATAGACAGGAGCTGGGCCGATTGGGTGTGGGAGGCCAGGGGGCCCAGAGGATGCATAAGGGCCAAGGACACCAATCACAGCAACTTTGAGAATAGCTGAGGAGAGAAGAAAGGAAGGAGGAGGTAATGAGGAAAGTCTTGAGGAGCTTCCAGAATTTAAGAAAGTCCAATATATCAACAAGAATCTCAAAATACCCGCAAAGAATTACAGTCGACAGTTAGGGGGAAGTACCAGACAGCCATTTGTATTTCTGCAGTGTTACCAGTTGCTTATCAACCGCTTCCTGTGTTCGTTCGCACAAACACATGCATTTAAAAATATCAACTTTCGTACTTAATTTGTACTTTAATGTGAGTACATTAAACTCCAGGCGCACAAATACACACACCTGATTTTACTTGCCACGCTGTGACGCAGTAAAGTCCAACTTGATACAGTAGGTTTATGGAACCCTGCACACTACTACTTCTCTTTACTTTGCACCAGGAATTGCTCAAAATCAGCAGGCCTGGCACCTTATCTTGTTGCTCTGCAATGAAAACGTGTATGTTGCTTATATCATGCTGTGGGAGATGCTTTAATTCTCTTACAATTGCTTTCCATTACCTTCATTGGTGCTTTGCTAGGCTCAGTCACCACCTTAACTTCATCGCTTGTTTTCCTAACCAGCTTAATCTGGGATGCACAGGGGTGTATCAACTTGATAATTATTTGGTAATAATTTCTCAATTATCTGATACGAACCAAAGTAGCAAGGGGGCGGGGGGGACTGAATATACTCCTACCGACAGTTAAGTCTACATTCATCGCCAAGCTGTAATTCCCTCACTTCACTACTCGGATCATACCTCTCTTTCATCCATTCTGTGTGTTCTCACCTTGCATACGCCATGTCCCTGTGTATGTTACTTTTAAATTGCATCGTATATTTCAAATGTTGCTCTAATGCAACTAATACTTTTTCGGGTCCATACATCTACAGGATATAGTGGGACTGGTTGGGAAACCTTCTTCCAACCAATGCCTCATATAGCTTATTCCTTTGATTGTATGTCTCTGCATTCACAATTGTCGTAAAACAAAGGGGAGAATTAAAAAAATGAAATCGATTTCCTATATTGCACTTCATGCCTCTAAACACCGGGGGATGAGTACCAAACCCATGCTGCTCAGTGTAGTCTTGTTTACAAGACCTGAGCGCTGTCCCTGAGCTATCCTTCCTGGTCAGATTTGTGTCACATTCCCCACCTGCATTGCCAATGAGCCTTGTGACGAATACAAGGAAATCATGACCTCTCCCAAAGGGGAGCTACCTCCTTTGGGACTAGAGATGTGAGCTTGCTATGCTAAACACCCCCAGGGAAAGGGTAAACTGAATCCTTCTGGAGCGGACTCTCCCTTAGGATACAGAAAAATTCCAGAGAGGGATTTAAGTCACCATCACGCCCCCCACAGACACTAACACCTGTATGGGGTACGTAGGAGCTAAGGCGTATGAGAACCCTAAAAACTCTATAATAGCTGGATCGGTTTCTGACCCAAACTTTATTCAATCCTCCTCATGGAAAACAGCAGAACGGCAGGGAGACCAGGATCCTGGAGGCACGTCAGAAGAGGAACCAATAAGGAAAGTGTATCTGCGTAGCCCTGGGAATTCAATTGCATCGCAACGCCCACAGAGCGGCGGGCCGGTAGGGGAGTGAGAACGCAAAATACACTGGGAGAGTGTGACAGAGTAATAACCCATAGACAGGTGGCACGACACCCTGGGCACGAACGCAGTAAGTCGTAGGGCTGTGAAAGAGCCCTGTGGAGCAGCCACCTACAAATCCCTGCACCGAGCAAGTAGGAACAAAGAGAAGACAGTGGCTGGCACAGAGCCCAGTTGATGACTGGCGTGAGCGTCGAAGTGGCGAGAGGAGGGCCAGGTGTATTACACACTACAGAGGTATGGGAGGTGGGCAGCAAAGCGAGAAAGGGAGAGAAGACCCCAGAGAAAGGAGAAGAACAGAGTGTGGTATGGAAGGGATAGAGCAACCCCAGAGTGGGGAGAAAGCAAATAAGCTCCAGGGTGGGGAGAGAGGCAAAGACAAGACCCAGTGTGGGGAAAGAACGGAGAAACCCCAGAGTGGGGAGAGAGACAGTGGCAAGCCCCGTTGTGGGGAAAGAACCGAGATGCCCCAGAGCAAGGTGAGAAGAAAGGACAAGCCCCTGCGTGGTGTAAAAAACCTAAGGGTGTTTCACTACTCAGTCACTGGGGATCCCTTATTCAGGTGGACAGGGAAGGGCCATCACTAGTGGATCCCAGAACAAGGGTGGACAAGGGGGTGGACAAGCAAGGGATGATCACTGGGAAAGGGGCTCCCTGGGCAGTGGGGAGGAGACACCTGAAGGTGAGACATGGTATCCCCCATTTCCTGAGAGCTATTTATCCCACATTACCTCTACCTTTATGGGATACTACAACTCCCAATATTCCCATCCTCTCTTTTTCAACCCGACTACTGAGTCGAGGAAGAGGAGGACTGAGACTAGGAAGATTACCGCTAGTGATCTGCAATGGCACTGTCCCACTAATGAGCCCAGGCAGGGTCAGGCACTCAGTCACTGCCACACACACCTGAAACACATTGACAATCCGACAGAGTATAAAAGGTGGACCCCAGAAGCACACAGAGAACAGGTAGGAGAAGGAAAAGCTGAGCAAAGGCGGCTGGAAATAGGCTGAGGATAATGGAAAGCTGAGATGCAGACCAACTGCGAGTGAGAGCAAGAGAAGGCAAGGCAAGGGAGTTGCATCTCCAAGAACTCAAAGAGGTTCTGAGAGAAAAGGCAAGAAGCTGGTGGAATCCTTTCTTTGATGTGCCTGAAGGTTGCTTGTTTCCTTGGAGTGGCGAGAGTATCCGGGAAGGTCTGAGGGGTAAAAGGGAGAGACCCTGACCTCAGATGTGATAACAGTGAAAGGCGTTGAAAACAGTCACAGCTGGTGAGTTCTTGAATGAAGGGAGAGCCCGGTTTGTGAAGATGCGAATGATAACAATGTTAGCAAGGTTACACGTATGATAGTGTGCAGTTAAAATGTCGAATCAATAATTTCAAACGCATTCATTTCAAGAAAAGAAAATGTCGAAAAAAAATGTCGAATATTTATTTTTATTTTATATTTTTTGGGGGGGTTGGCTAGTAAAAAAAGGGTTATTAAAAAAAAACAGGGGGTTGAGGGGCCCCCATTAAAAAAAAAATACAAAAATAAAATAAATTCGAATTTTTTTTACATTATTTTTTTGAAATTAATGCATTTGAAATTATTGAATTCGAAACTATCACTATAAACCACGTATGATAGCAGACGCGTGGAGAGAAAGATTAAATTGTTCAGAAGTACAAAGTAAGAGTGGTCCTGTGGAAAAGGAAAGACGCTTTATCAAAAGTCTATGTCAACTGTAAAAGACTCCCCCAGCCCAAAAGGAGGTGAAGGTAATTTTGGGAAACTGTTTTTGAAAAGCAAGTCTGACGGGGAGGCTGACAAGGAATAAGCCGTGATTTTGAAAGGGCTTGTTAAGGAATACAGTGAACATTTAAGGAAATCAAGGTGCCAAGAAAGCCCATATGAAATCAAGGTGCTAAGAGGGCACGAGTGACTAGGATGAATGGAAACTACGATAACCAAGATGCATTGTGTCAAAGTGGTCATGCATGGGCCTGAGTAAATCCATGCAGTTTCAAAAGTCTTCGATGTGAAAGTGAAATGGCAACCTAGAAGGTTGGGGACGGGAATCCTATAGTTGGAAAACGTATAGAAAGAAGTTGAGGCCTAGACTCGGGTGAGGGAAGCCTGAGAGGCCAATTGTGGAAACTGTTGTAAATTTGTCTAAAGTGAAGGTCCCGACAAATTGCAGGCATTGTGTACAATTGATCCCTATGGGATTTGCCTGCTTTATGCTGGTGCTTAAAGCCGTTGGACCCCATAGGGATCTCCAACATTTGCGCCGGTATGAAAATCCTTGCCGGTGTAAATGCTGGAGCATGTGTATGGCAGAGAGGAAGGTGGCGGAAACACAAGTTGCATTCTGTCCCATCACTCCGGCTATACAAATGATTAAAAATGGGGTGTGATATTAGTGGAAGGCTTTAAAGCTTAACTCAATGCTTTTACGCCTTCCATTAAAGTTACACCCCCACCGAACATGAGCTCAAAAGTCTGAATCCAGAGTACATATTGATGCATCTGTGTGTGTGTGTCATGTCTGCAGCATGTTTTAAAGTCAATAACAAACTCATGAGTTACGCCTGTTTCCTTTATTCACTCCAGTATTGCTAGTTCTCCTGCGGCAATGGGCTATGGTACAATATCTGAGCGCTCAACTCAGCTCGCCTCTTAGATGTTATTATGCTGCTGACGTTTCCTTGATTAATAGACCGACAACGGGGTATGGTGAGATTTGAAAATGATTTTCTGGTGTCTCATCAAATACACACATTTTTGTACTACTCAATGTGTGCTCATAACGTTATTTTTTCTTCGCAAAATGAGTACTTCAACTTTGTCATCTCCAATGAGTACGAGGCATTGGCTAATAGTAGGTGTTTGTCACCATATTTCTCACTAACCAAACAAGAAATGCTATTCTCGTCACAATGGCCATTCAAAAAAAGTCCAATTCACTGTTTGACCCTGCCAGTGTTAGCATGCCAAAACTTGCTTCAATTTTGTAACTGAATCCACATGTTTTCAAAACCCACTCTTCCCTCTCAACAGTTCCTACAAGGGTGTGGCAAGCTCAGTAAAGAAATGTGAAAACCATCTTGAAAACCCAGGCACTCCTAACAGCTTCTGCAAAGAGGTTACATTGTCTGGGTATGGGTGGACTGGTTATCTGTTACAACCTGTCTTTGTCTAGATGTTTTTCCCATTACCTGATATCTCGTACCCTGGCCATTTGACCCTTGACTGTATTCATTGCATCTTCCAGCCTTCCTTATGTTAAGCACCCAGGGCTTCTTTTATGTGCGCCAGATGATCATACATGTATTTGCTGGCTATTAGTAAGCCATCTTCACACTGAACGACTTTTGCCTCGCACTTGATATCCTTCAAAATGTCATGTATCACTTTCAGTAAAATAGTGGGCGAGCCCACTGCCCAGTTGGTAAAATGGCACATCAGTAAATCTGATGTTGCCATACATAGGATGTTTTCTCCTAACTGTCTCTTCAGGGGTAAATTCCCCAAATCATTTGACACATCTATCACTGTAAGAACCTTGGACTTTGGACTTATCTTGGCAATCAATACAGGGACAACCAGCCCCACTTGAGAGGAGGGCACTAGGACCATGTTCAACTGGCATTAATGAAATGGTAATCTGGGTGCTGATGTGTTTGTCTTCTGGCGGATCAGTCAATTAGTGTTAAGCTGTGCGTATTGCTTGCGCTGGGTACCTGTTTTGCTTGGATCCAGAGTATTGATCTCTTCGATATGGATGATTCAGAGAGCCAGGCCCAACCATTCCACAGGAGGGTCGATAGCCAGGGACTGACTGGGACCAACTTGACACACCTTGGGACAACCTCCCGCAATTAACGTGGTGTAGGGACAGTGTAAGCACTGGTCTGGGAGGTCAAAGCTGTTACTGCAGGAGCTCAAGGCGAGGAGGACCCAACAAGGAGCCAAACAAGGAGTCCAGGAAAGCAGCAGGAGAGGGCCACATTGGAGGGTGTCAGTCTACTTGGACTCAGGCAAGCACACTGGACAGGAGATCAAGGAGCCAGGCAAAAGGAAGCAGAGATAGCAGAAGGAGAAAACATGATCAAGGCTGCAAAGCATCAAAGAGCTGACAGAAGTACGCTGGTACCAAACAGTCCGCTTCTTCTCCCATGGCCAACTTTCTTCCCTGCACAATCATTAATCCTTCCTGAGTGAGAGAACTATGAGAGTTTTCTCCCCTTCGGCAGCGGCTGACCCGACCCCCATCCTGTGCGGTGTTCCGCAGGGCTCATGTGTCTCGCCAACTGTCTATAACATCTTCACCAAACCCTTGTTCGATGATCTGGATCATCTGGGTGTCACCTACACGAATTATGCAGATGACACTCAGATTCTCCTCCCGCTTTCTGGGGTTCATAGTAAGGACACAGAGTTGGTGAACAAGATATACCTTGTCATCCAAGCATGGATGGCCACTCATGGCCTATGTTTAAACGACGACAAGACATTTGATAATCTTAGGTACACAGGCTAATATCAGAAAATTAGGCAAGGAGTTTTCCTCATTTAACATTGATGGTAACACCATTAAAGTCTCCAAGTGTCAGAAATAAAGGATTGTGGAGTAAACGAAAGCAGGTACGGAGAAACTACACTTCCCAGTAGGCATTGTAGTTTCAGTGGGCCGTTAGGTCACAGCTGCTAGTGATCTGCAATTAGTGCGGGTCTTCATAACGGCCGCTCGCCCATGCTTCAGTGCTGTTGATTAATGAATGGAGAGCACGGGCGGCGGCGACGGCAGCAGGCAGGAGCAAAGCAGACCTTTGAGAAGGCGTGAAGGAGTCACGCTTGCTATGCCGTGTGAAAACTGGATTCCTGGGCTACGGCAATGAAGACTTGATTACTGCCTTATTCTCTGCAGGTCCGGGTCTGTCACGGATGACTCCCCGGGCCATAAAGTTAAGTGGTGCCTATGTTTATTTTACTGGCCGGGCTGCGGCGGTGAAAACTTGTTTTATTGCCTCATTCTCTACAGGTCCGGGTCAGTCACGGAGGACTCCCCGGGCCATAAAGTTAAGTTGTGTTAAGTTTAGTGACTTGCAGGGATACAGCGGGGATTTTGGGAAACTCTGACTTTCAATGCAGTTATGTTTACGCTGGTCTGTGACGGTGATTTGTAAAATGCAAATGATGCCTCCATCTTTTGAAGCTAATTAATTCTGGAGGTTTTGTTTGCCGGAGATATTATGTTTTGAATGCAAGAGTGATATTTTGCTGTTTGCAAGAGAGTTATTTTGCTAGTAAGCCTGTTACATGGAGACTAGGTGCCTTCCCAGTGCATTGTTTCATGAATTATGAAGTATCTGGGTGGGACAAGGTTATGCACTCAATATTGACAAGGCATGTTTTCTAATGCAAATGGTTTTTTTTTTGTATACGCACAAGGTTTTGTAAGGTTATGTGAATTCAGGAGTCAGGTCAGGTTACAGGAGTAATAATTGAAGAATTCCTTCAATTAACTAGGTGTTATTTATTTGTATATGTCTTGTTTTCCCCTTCCTTCCCTTTATTTCTCCATCCCCTTTCCCTAACTCCGTCTTCCCCCCATTGGCTGCCACGTGGCTACCTGTAATTCTAAAGTCAGGCGCCCGTGCCAACCACGGTGGGAGGGGTCGATCCATTCGGCTTCTGTGGTTCGGGAGAGAGGATTGAAACCCACTCTCCTTTAAAGTTCAGAGGTTTTGACAGAATCAACAGCCCCCGAATTCGGGAGTACTGAACCACCCAGGCCAAATGGATAACCCTCCTTCTTTAGCAGAAGTGTTAAAGGTACTACAAGACATTCAGGTGGAATTGATACATGTAAGGCAGGAATCTAGTACTTTGAAGAATCAAGTGCAAGGATTAGTAGCACAAGGGACACCATTGGAGGAAGCAGGGTCGTCTACAAGTAGAACGCCCACTGTGGTGGTTCAAGCACCCAGTAGTGTGCCGTTAGCACCACCGGAAAGATTTTCTGGGGATCCAAAGAAATACATGACGTTTTTGACCCAGTGTAGATTACATTTTTTGTGTAAACCATCAGCCTTTGAGACTACTCAAGCAAGAACTGCCTTTGTGATTTCATACCTAACAGGAGATGCAGCTGCTTGGGCGATGCCTTTGGTACAAAAAGATGATCAATTATTGTATAATTGGGATAATTTCCAGGCTGAATTCGGTAGATTATTTGATCGAAGGGAAGTGTCATTGGCGCAAGACAAGGAGTTATTGGCACTAAAACAGGGTACCAGAGATCTAGTTTCGTACGTGACCCATTTTAATAGACTGATAATTGAAACAGATTGGCCAGAGAATAAACGAACTGTTCTATTCTATCAAGGATTGAAGGAAGAATTAAAGGACGCCATGGCACAGGTAGAACCTCAACCCAACACATGTACAGCTATGATTGATTTAGCATTAAGGTTGGATCATAGAATGAATGAGCGAAAGGGAGATAGGAAAAAATCCGAGGTGGTACCTTTTATACGATTGGATAGAGGTAGGATGAACAGAAACAGTGA
This sequence comes from Ambystoma mexicanum, assembly GCF_040938575.1. NCBI lineage: Eukaryota > Metazoa > Chordata > Amphibia > Caudata > Ambystomatidae > Ambystoma > Ambystoma mexicanum. Next base: position 175,437,402 of record NC_090921.1, on the reverse strand, counting down.
AGGGGAACCTATGCAGATTGGAGGAGTTAGGGGACCATTATCGACCACAGAAAAGGAACAGAGAAAGGCTAACAATTTATGCTTGTATTGTGGCCAGCCAGGACACTATATCCGTACTTGTCCAAATACTCCTAAGAAGATAGGAAATGGAGATAAGAGCAAGGTCGAGTCGGGAAAAGGAGTGGGCCGGCCTTAGGGGGAACAAAGGTGTCGGGCTCAGTGGTAGAAAAGTTCCCCACGTGGGTAGCAAATACTTCAAGAAAAGGTAATTCTCACTTGTATATACTAGTAACTTTAATTTTTGCCTGTAATAAACAGATGGTGTCAGCCATGATAGATTCAGGGGCTACTGGAAATTTTATTGACATTGATTTGGCCAAAAGATTAGGGTTGCCTTTGAGAGAAAAGACTCAAGTGGAAGGGGTACAGTCGGTGGATGGGTCACCTTTAATTTCGGGACCCATTTGTCAGCAAACTCAAACCCTAGAAATGAGGTGTCAGTCTGGTCATGTGGAGGATATCGTACTAGATCTCATAGCAGCTCCCCAGTTCGGTCTTATTTTAGGAATTCCCTGGTTAACTCAGCATAATCCAAGAATTGATTGGGTAGCTAGAGAGATATTTTTTGAGAATACGGAATGTATGGGTCACATTGAAGAAGAAGTGAGCCCTGCATTGTTTTTGGCAGATCAACCACCAGCAGCACAATTAGTGGGGGCGGTGGGAGCACAGGTTCCAGGGCAATATCAAGAGTATGTGAATGTGTTTGATAAAGGAGGAGCGGAACAACTACCCCCCCATAGACCATACGATTGTGTCATAGAGTTGGAACCTGGGGCTAAGCTACCATGTAGTAGAATATATGCATTAACGGAAACTGAAAATCAACATTTGAGAGAGTATCTGGATGATATGTTAAAGAAAGGATTTATTAGACATTCTACATCACCCGTTTCATCCCCATTGTTTTTTGTGCCTAAAAAAGAGGGTACCTTGAGAACATGCATTGATTATCGTGCATTAAATAAGGTGACAGTTAAAAACAGATACCCACTCCCTTTAATTTCTGGATTGTTGGACCAAGTGAAGACAGCGGTGATTTACACCAAGCTTGATTTACGTGGGGCATATCATTTGATTCGGGTCAAAGCAGGGGATGAGTGGAAAACTGCTTTTCGAACTAAGTTTGGATTGTTTGAGTATTTGGTGATGCCTTTTGGTTTGTGTAACGCTCCTGCAGCATTTCAATTTTTTATGCAGGAAGTTTTGAGTGAGTTTTTGGACATTTTTGTTATTGTATATATTGATGACATTCTAATTTACTCAAATTCACAAGAGCAACATGTGAGTCATGTACGGGCAGTGTTAAAGAAATTACAAGAACATCAGTTATATGTGAAATTGGAAAAATGTGCCTTTCATGTGAAAAGAGTGGAGTTTTTGGGCTTCATATTGACCCCAGAGGGTATAATTATGGACAAAAACAAAGTACAGGCAGTTTTGGATTGGCCCAAACCCCAGTGTGTCAAAGATATTCAGTCTTTTTTGGGTTTCGCCAATTTTTACAGACGATTCATTACTAATTTTTCTCAGGTCGTAGCCCCTATAACACGACTATTAAGAAAGGCAACCAGTTTTTGTTGGAATGAGGATGCAGAAAAGGCTTTTCAGGAATTAAAGATGGCATTTACATCAGCTCCAGTGTTGCGACACCCAGACACGGATAAGATGTTTCAAGTAGAAACCGATGCGTCCAATGTGGCTATAGGGGCGGTGTTATCGCAAAAAGATTCAGAAGGAAGTTGGCACCCAGTAGCGTATTATTCGCGAAAACTCACTCCATGCGAACAAAATTATTCCATTACAGATAAAGAACTATTAGCTATCAGAGCTGCTTTCCTGGAATGGAGACATTATCTACTGGGAGCTAAACATCAGGTGTTGGTTGTGACAGATCATAAGAATCTACAGTACTTTAAAACTGCCCACACATTGAGCCCAAGACAATTACGGTGGTCTCAATTTTTCAATGAGTTTGATTTCGTGGTGACTTTTCGGCCAGGAAAAAGAAATGGTAAGGCAGATGCTTTATCACGTCAACAAAACCTGGACAACCCGGTATCGGAAACAAAGTCCATAATCCCTGCAGAGAGAGTGGTAGGGGCAGTAATTTCTAAATTGATGACACAAGTGAAACAAGCAATGCAGAATCAAAAGAATCTAAGTTGGGGAATGAGTAACCCTTTGGAAACATTTAAAGGGAATCTTCCTTACTATGATGGAAGATTGTATTTGCCCACTTTGGAACTCCAAAAGAAAGCTTTGCATTGGTGCCACAACTCCCCTTTGGCTGGTCATTCAGGGAGTAAAAAGACACAGACTCTAGTGGAAAAATACTTTTGGTGGCCGAATTCGAGACAACAGGTGATCAAGTATGTGCAGGAATGTGAAACATGTGTACGAAGTAAATCTGATCATACAAAAAAGGCAGGGTTACTTAAACCATTGCCCACTCCCACTCAAATCTGGACACACATATCAATGGACTTTATTACAGACTTACCACCAGATGATCAGTACGACACAATATGGGTGATAGTGGATTATTTGTCTAAACAAGCTCACTTTGTGCCCTGTAAAGGAATTCCAGGAGCAGGGGAATTGGCGGAATTGTTCTTACAGCATGTAGTCCGCCTGCATGGGCTACCACGTACTATTGTTTCTGATAGAGGTCCACAATTCACATCCAAGTTTTGGCGCGCTTTCTGTCAGATGTTGGGAATTGATTGTGCTTTGTCCACTAGTTATCATCCTCAGACGGATGGACAAACTGAAAGAGTTAATCAGACGCTGGAACAATACCTGCGCTGTTATTTACATGATGGTATGGAGTCGTGGGTTCGGGCATTATGGTTGGCTGAATTCACATATAACAATGCTGAACATGCATCCTTGGGAATGTCCCCCAATGAATGCTTGTATGGGCAGATACAGGAAATGTTACCAGAACAGTTACCAGAAGTTGAAAATCTTCCAGTACTGCAAGACAGAAGGCAATTAATTCTAAACATCAGACAAAAGGCGCAGGATAATCTTGAATATGCAAAACATCAATATAAAATGTATGCAGATAAAAAGAGAAGGGGGGCTCCTCAGTACAAGGTGGGAAATAAGGTGTGGCTATCCACACGCAATTTGTCGCTGGTAGGATCTCGAAAATTTGCTCCTAAATACATTGGACCTTATGAAATAGTAAAGATTGTGTCTGAGGTTGCAGTGAAACTAGACTTACCTAAGTCTCTGAAAATTCACCCTGTATTCCATGTGTGTCTCCTTAAACCTGCAGCACCTGGAACACGCATGAGGAGACCTCCTGCCATTCACAAAGAGGATCATGTTGAATATGAAGTAAAGAAGATTTTGGATTCAAAAAGAAGGAGACAAGTGTTATGGTACCTCATCCAGTGGACTGGATATGGATTGGAAGATTGTTCCTGGGAACCTGCTAGTGCAGTACATGCACCTCGTCTGGTAAGAATGTTTCATGCAAAATATCCAGAAAAGGCAGGTCCTGGGAAGAGCCCTGGAAGGGGAGGTAATGTCAGAAATAAAGGATTGTGGAGTAAACGAAAGCAGGTACGGAGAAACTACACTTCCCAGTAGGCATTGTAGTTTCAGTGGGCCGTTAGGTCACAGCTGCTAGTGATCTGCAATTAGTGCGGGTCTTCATAACGGCCGCTCGCCCATGCTTCAGTGCTGTTGATTAATGAATGGAGAGCACGGGCGGCGGCGACGGCAGCAGGCAGGAGCAAAGCAGACCTTTGAGAAGGCGTGAAGGAGTCACGCTTGCTATGCCGTGTGAAAACTGGATTCCTGGGCTACGGCAATGAAGACTTGATTACTGCCTTATTCTCTGCAGGTCCGGGTCTGTCACGGATGACTCCCCGGGCCATAAAGTTAAGTGGTGCCTATGTTTATTTTACTGGCCGGGCTGCGGCGGTGAAAACTTGTTTTATTGCCTCATTCTCTACAGGTCCGGGTCAGTCACGGAGGACTCCCCGGGCCATAAAGTTAAGTTGTGTTAAGTTTAGTGACTTGCAGGGATACAGCGGGGATTTTGGGAAACTCTGACTTTCAATGCAGTTATGTTTACGCTGGTCTGTGACGGTGATTTGTAAAATGCAAATGATGCCTCCATCTTTTGAAGCTAATTAATTCTGGAGGTTTTGTTTGCCGGAGATATTATGTTTTGAATGCAAGAGTGATATTTTGCTGTTTGCAAGAGAGTTATTTTGCTAGTAAGCCTGTTACATGGAGACTAGGTGCCTTCCCAGTGCATTGTTTCATGAATTATGAAGTATCTGGGTGGGACAAGGTTATGCACTCAATATTGACAAGGCATGTTTTCTAATGCAAATGGTTTTTTTTTTGTATACGCACAAGGTTTTGTAAGGTTATGTGAATTCAGGAGTCAGGTCAGGTTACAGGAGTAATAATTGAAGAATTCCTTCAATTAACTAGGTGTTATTTATTTGTATATGTCTTGTTTTCCCCTTCCTTCCCTTTATTTCTCCATCCCCTTTCCCTAACTCCGTCTTCCCCCCATTGGCTGCCACGTGGCTACCTGTAATTCTAAAGTCAGGCGCCCGTGCCAACCACGGTGGGAGGGGTCGATCCATTCGGCTTCTGTGGTTCGGGAGAGAGGATTGAAACCCACTCTCCTTTAAAGTTCAGAGGTTTTGACACCAAGGAAGTAAAAACCCTCGGTTTCTATTTGGATTCTACATTATCTTTTGACAAACAGTTAAAATCCTTAACGTCATCCACAGCTTAAACTTGAAGTTGTTAAGAGCAGGCAAGCCATTCCTCTCTGATGATAGCTGTCTGATCTTGGCTAGAGCCTTAATACTTTCTAGAATTGACTATTGTAATGCCTTATATAGTGGTGCTAATAAAACTACTATCCGAAAGATCCAGATACTACAAAACAATACCTTAAGAGCAGCCCTAGGCATACATAAAAGAACTCATATCTCCTCCCTTAGATGCCAACATAAATGGCTGTCTACAGGCAATAAAATACAGCTTAAGACACTGTCTCTGACTCAAAGCTCTCAACAACGCTGCCCCTAGCTACCTTACAGATAAACTTCAGAGAAGAATCTCTCCTAGATCAACCAGAGACGACAATACTAACTGCCTGGCTATACCTAGATATAGGCTCACCACTAATGGTGGTAATAGCTTCCCTGTAAAGGCGGCAAAAACTTGGAACTCACTTCCACAAGACTTGCGAACAGACCAACCATACCTACTCTTTAGGAAAAATGTTATAAAACACATTGGGCCTCAAAACACGGTAGGCGGTGGACCAAGGTGCTTTTAGCACCTTGGTCCATGCCGGTAAAATACCGGCACCGCCTTGGAGGAAAGGGGAATTACCGCCCTATTCCAAGGTTGGCGGGGCGGTAATTCCCCCTTCCCCCATTGCCCTTCCCCATTCCCATTTTTGCCCCATAGGGCATAATGGGAATGGGGAAGGTGCTAATTACGGTACCGCAAATTGCGGTACCGTAATTAGCACCCTGGTCCCTTTCGGGTTGGTTTTTAACGCCTGCTAAAAAGCAGGCGTTAAAGTACCAACCCGCAAAGGGATCTCATAGTAAGGCGGTAACGGTCACCGGTACCATTACCGGTGACCGTTAACCCTTACCGCCTTCTGTGTAATGAGGCCCATTATCTTGTCTGACCCATAATCTCCTACCGCTTCTGTCCATGTGGAATTACTTATTCCCTCTTATCTCCCCCCTTATCAAACATACTTAACTTCTTGTCACCATCTGTAACCCAAGTGGAATCTTGCTCACCCTCAAATCTAAGTATTCTAAGGAGCACTACTTCCTATAATTTGTATATTTGACCATTGTATATTGCTGTAATCTCATTTAGCACACTCTACCTGCGAGGCTTACTGCTCCACGGAGTGTAGTTTTCTGCAACTTGTATACTTGTACATGATACATTACTGTAGCTCTATAGATGTTATATTCTTACTTCAATGTGTGCTTTGTATATATTGAAGCCTTTGCATTATATTTGTACATACCTGTTTACTGCCTAACTATGTAAGCCTTGCATTTTCATTCTGGTGCGCCCTATTAGCCCCGGGTCTGGTGCGCGTAATAAGTGAATAAACAAAGAAACAAACAAACAAACATTACCTGAGTCAATTTGCAGATCTGTTTCTGGTAACCGAAATTGCGATCCCTTTTTCCCAGTAAACTTACCACAGCTAATGTTGTTTTTGTCGGATGTGCTCCCTCAGCCTCTAATTTGCCTCCTCCATGACTTCATCTAATGCATGATGTATGCCGCCGACCCAGGGGCGAACTACATTTGTCCTTTGCTCCCAGTACATCGAACGCTTTTGCCCAACTTTTCTAGTCGTCTATAATGCTCTCTCCATAGCTCTTCTCTATTCCCTGCTGTTCATCTCCTTCCTATGGCACCTCAGAAGCCTCCTCTCTGGCTGTACCGCAGATATTCCTAGTGATATGGTTGCTGTCCCCACTGTGTATTAATCCTCTCGACCCGTTGTCCTTCCTTAGCTCACACACAGCAAAGTACGACTACTTTGTTTCCAACTATTATATGCCTTCTTTAAAAACTTTCCAATGTCTCCTCTTCAGCTCTTGCTGCTCATTTGTCAACTTATTAAATATTAATCAATCTCTTCTGCTTTATCACCTTGAAATCACTGGGCTTCTCTCTTGAAGACATTTCTGGGCCCTGCCCGATCAGTCAATATTGTATGCGTACAGTGTCCTTGCCAAATGGCCTGAACCATTCGAGAGCTATCCTTTATTTAGTACCCTCTTCTCCTTCGCCCCTATCCTCTCTTTGTAATTCCACCTTCTTCCTCTAGTGCCATTTAGCATTAGGGTTCAATGGCAGCTACAACACCTTCCAAGCTTCATACTCATCGAAATTCATCCAGCCTATAATCTGCTTTTGTGCAAATGATTCATGAACCCATTAAATGGGTGATATCTGTGCTATGTTGAACTATTTGTGAACTTGTTCTTTTCTAGTAGGTCTTATATTTCCACCTGTGGGGGGCGCCTCTGATTGCAGTCAGCATTCTCATAGCTTGACTTGTAAATTTCCCATTCTAGAATGCATCTCCCATAGCTCCTGCAGATCCTTCTCTCACTTCATTGTCTGGGTGGATTTCTGTGCTGTGTCTCATTCCACTATCAACAGACACCTCTCAGGTTTTTCACCACCCTCCACTCAACCCAGGCTGCCGCATTCCATGCAGGACGACCCAACGTTCCCTGCGTAGAAGGTGGGGGATTTTCTTTTTCCCATCTTTCCAGATCGTTCTTCAACAGTACTGAGTGCTTTTGTCCATATCCAAAGGGTCAATTGGGTAATATAGTCTCGGGAGGATAGCTCCGGGGCTCAGGGGCAACGTGCTCGCCTTGGAAGCAAGACGACACGGAGCAACACAGGTTCGATCCCCGGGTCCGTGCATAGAAACCTCTGGGTATTAATCATATCATAAGATGGTGGGTCATTATCAGACAGGGAGTGGGGTCCAGGGCCACAATGTAATACAAAGGTTGGGGCTTCTACAGACGTTGCACCATCCACTTTGTATTTCTCAAATTTCTGCTATAATTGCACTCATCAGGATGACTTTTGCTATAAAATGCCAACTCCTGTAGTATAGACTCTATCTGGTAATGCAGCTATAGGTTCCTTTAACTCCAAACAGAAAGAAAGAACTTATGGGCTGCCCTGGCTGTTTCCTGATGGTCGGTCTCCATGCCTTTACCTAGTCAGTATTCCCAGCTGAGACTCAGGCCGCCTTGAGACCAACAGGCACAACACAACGCTTTTCTCTGGGCTACTTAGGGCCCCCCAATGAGACGGGGGTCTCCCTGGGACACTTAAATGAGCATACAAAAATATATTCATTATTAGGGTATCTATCAATTCTTGCTGCATCATCGACAAGGCTGTCACCCTGACGTTCCCAATCTACCGCAAATTCAGCATCTCCGGAGGCCTGCGATCCACCAGATGTAAGGACATGTGCAGACTTGAACTCCGCCCGCGCAGAAAGGAAATAACAAGACCGGCCTTCTCTGTCTACTGCTCAAGACTCTGGAACCACCTCCCCGTCAACATCAGACTGGCACCAACGCTTCTACAGTTCTGAAAGGAGCTCAAGACCCCCCTCTTCAATTATTGGCTCTTCCTTAACTCATAGGTCCATACACCCTCCACTTCCCACCCCTGAGACTGGATGATTAGCTCCTCACTTTATCCTCTCCTGTTTGCTTGTCTATCGCTTGCTACCAAACTGCCTGCCCTCCTCCTGCGCTGTTAGCTCCCCGCTCCCTTGTTTCTCTGATTCCCTCACCATGTCCTCCCCCTATGGTTGTAATGAGCTCTGTTACTTCCTGAAGCTACCTCCGTGCTCAATAAATACCCTAATGATAGTAATAATAATCACACACCCTCTCATACATTCTGCCTCTGTTTCCCAAATATTCCTCTTACTCGCACTGGCTTTCTCACAGCATCTTTGCTTGACCCGCCCCCCTCTCACAATCGACTGTACTCAGCCATAACGTATTTAATTTATGTCATCTTTATGCAGCCCTTTCCATTCTCCAAAGCCTTTCCTTGTTTTCCCTCTGATATTTGTAGCTGTTTTCTTTTCTTTCTCTTTCATGTCTTTATCATGTTTTCTCCCGCCCTCTTCCCCTTCCGCTTGTTTCTCCCTTCCTCCCCCTGCTGTCTGCTTCTCCCTTATTCTTTACCCCTTTCCTCTTTGTGTCTTTCTTTTTCTCATTCCCCCACCCACCCTTCATCTCATCTTGCACATTTTCCTTCACACACAGCCTTTTCCATACTGACAGTCTCCATTCCCTCCATCTTGCTGTAATGCTACCTCTTGCTTTCTCGCTTTATTGCTTCCAGTCCCAAACACTGTTTGACCACCTTTGCTTTCTCGCTTGAACTCTCTCCTGTCTTTTTCTTCCAGCATGTTGTCGCAATCAGGCAGCATTTCCATATCCCTCCAGCACACACATGTTCTCCATCCCTTTAAGTCCACTGAGCCTCTGCCCCGAACCTTCTTTATTCTCGCTTTCTTTTCAGTTCTCCACATTTGTTGCTGTGGTCGATTTGCTGGAGGCCAACATATGTAGAGGGTGTTTGCATAATCTAGCATGGCAGGGATCCTGGCTATGAGGGGGCTCCATGATTGGTGGGAAGAAAAGGACTGATGGTGCGTGCCAGGCTAGGGTGAGTTGCCCCTTGCCCCCCTCTTCAGTGAATGGGGCAACAGGATAACCTTTCCCCACTCTATAGGTGGTGTTGTGGTAGGCCGTGCCATTGCATTGTATACCGAGGTTAAATACAGATATGACCAGGGGGAGCAGCAGGTCAACAGGCAGTGAGGTGAAAGAGTGGGGGTCCCGGAGGGGCAGAAGCTCACCTTTCTCTGCTCTGGGAGCTAATTGGCTGTGGTTCATCCGGTTCTGGATGTCTTTAAGCTGCTCTCGGATATCTTGGCTGTGGGTTGGGTCCTGCCTCACCCTCTGGCACAAGGCCTGGCATCTCTCACCAGAAGCTGGGTGCCACCTGCTTGATTCAAGTTCATCAGAGTGAGTCAGCGACACATTAACTGCGTGATCAAACTACTCTGTGAAAGCTAATTTAAGAGAAAACTGCGCAGGTAAAACTGTACACATTTCCATAAACCTATAATTACAGGTTTTTCGAAGAGGCACACACAGAAAATGTAACACCCCTACACCAGGCGTCTCTAAATCTGACCTGGAGAGTTAACTCTTCTCCACGTGTTTGGGATGTCCACACAAAATAAAATCAGAACACAGTAAATCTAGTTGGGAGCTGATTACATAGTGAGCTGTTATTCTGAAAACCTGGGGTGCCTGGGGCTCTCAATGAGGACCCGATTTGGAGACCATTCTTCTAAATCTACGTTCCCCAGTCCGAAATAAGAAATAATACCACAACACACACTCCTTGATCCTTGGATCTGCTAATTGTCCCCGCAATACCATTCCACAAAACACCCCGTGATCTTAACATAGCAGCAATAGCGGAAAACAACAAGAGGTTCACAGACGTAGCTTTGTGTAGGGAGTACAAGGCAGGGCATCAAGCGGATCAGAGTGGCACCAGTAAATCAGCTGAATGAAGCAGAAAAACACAATTATCCATGAAGGGAGCCAAGTTTAGATGCTCAATGAAAGCAACAGCGAAACAGATTCACTACCTAGATGTAGCAGCGGTTCAATGTAATATGCGTCTGCCCATTGATGTAGCAGTGGTTCAATGTCATATGCGTCTGCCCATTGATGTAGCAGCGGTTCGATATCATTTGCTTCTGCCCATTGATGTAGCAGCAGTTCCATATCATATGCGTCTGCCCATTGATGTAGCAGTGGGTTGTTCAATATCATATGCGTCTATTGCTGTAGCAGCGGTTCGATATCATATGGGACTGCCCGTTGATGAAGCAGTGGTTCGATATCATATGCGTCTGCCCTTTGATGTAGAAGTGATTCGATATCAAATGCATCTGCCCGTTGATGTAGCAGTGGTTCGATATCATATGCGTCTGCCCATTGCTGTAGCAGCGGTTCGATATCATATGCGTCTGTCCCTTGATGTAGCAGTGGTTCGATATCATATGCGTCTACCCATTGATGCAGTAGTCGTTCAATATCATATGTGTCTGCCCATTGATGTAGCAGTGGGTGGTTCAATATCATATGAGTCTGCCGATTGCTGTAGTAGCGGTTCGTTATCATATGCGTCTGTCCATTGATGTAGCAGTGGTTCAATATCATATGCGTCTACCCATTGATGCAGCAGTCGTTCAATATCATATGTGTCTGCCCATTGATGTAGCAGTGGGTGGTTCAATATCATATGCGTCTGCCCATTGCTGTAGCAGCGGTTCGATATCATATGCGTCTGTCCATTGATGTAGCAGTGGTTCAATATCATATGCCTCTACCCATTGATGCAGCAGTCGTTCAATATCGTATGTGTCTGCCCATTGATGTAGCAGTGGGTGGTTCAATATCATATGCGTCTATTGCTGTAGCAGTGGTTCGATATCTTATGGGACTGCCCGCTGATGTAGCAGTGGTTCGATATCATATGCGTCTGCCCGTTGATGTAGCAGTAGTTCGATATCATATGTGTCTGCCCATTGCTGTAGCAGCGATTTGATATCATATGCGTCTCTCCATTGATTGTCACAGTGGTTCGATATCATATGCGTCTACCCATTGATGCAGCAGTCGTTCAATATCATATGTGTCTGCCCATATTTGGATTTCAATTAACAAAAAAGCACGTCTTAAACTACCTCTCCCTCTTGTCTGAGTTTCTTTAGTCACCTGTGGACATAATGCAGCTGTATTCGAATTGCTGCAATGGACCTCAACTCCTGTTTATGGTACACCATATTTTACTTTATTTTTAATCTGTAAACTTAATGCAAACGCATAATATACACAAAGTTCCCAAAAATTACAAAATCTCACAGGCATAAGACATTCACAGTGCAGTATTCATCAAAAGAGCTGACGATTAATGTTCAAAACAGCTCAAAGAAGTGCACAGGTGCAGTATGGGGTTAGCAACCAAAGTGCCTCACGGGCAACCAGCGGAATTCTATTAACAGTACGTTGTTCTTAACAATTCTTCGTTTTTATCCAACCAGGCATAGGATCACTATCAACAGAGATATTTATGATTCAATTCTCTAAATCGCTTCGATGGCAAGCGTGCATTTCAAATGCAGAGAAAAATCACAATCCGTGGATGTTACAGTTCATCCATCTTATTCATATGGCTTTTGGGTGTTCCAAATATTGCCCAGCTGGCGAGTTGTATACACTTCTAGTTTATAGATAAAAAAGAACCTGTCAGATCCTTTTTTCTATAAACTAGAAGAGTATACTACTCACCCGCGCAGAGGAAACTGCGTACCTAACTGTTTGCCTGATCAGTGGCTGGTATCACTCCCAATCCCGAGTTCTGACGCTGACCCTCTCGCCACTCTCACAGCGAGAAGTGGGATCATTAAAGGCCGCCAGTGCCTGGATGTGTTTTGGTGTGTTGCAGGTTTTCGTGAGAATTGAGTGCTGGAGAACCGGACTGTCGAGCAAAAACACAAGTACAAAAGATTCTTGTGGTTCACAGTGAATTACTTTCTGCTGGTCTAGAAAGCAATTGTATTGTTTGAGAGACCTTCTGCCAGAGACGTTTTAATATGTTTCAATGGGGTACTTATTTATTCTGACTAATGCTATGGTTGCCGGGGTAAAATTAATTAGAAATCATAGAGTACGTTTTTGCTCTTGTATGTTAAATGTGCCCTCGCCTAAATACAATTTACGAAGTAAAAACACTTGTCAAGAGCATAGTATGTGCAAGGGAGTCGTCTTCATCAGTTAAACTGCATACACCTTCTTGAGAGGCCATTTTGGACCTTAATAACGATTCAGTGAATAAAACTACTTCACATTCACCTCGAATAGAGGGGCCTGCCAAAGTAGATTGTAGCAGGTCTCAGGTCTGACAGGAAAGGGCCCGGCCTCAGAGCCAACATAAGGAGAAACATATCATGAACAGCTCTTTAATGAGAACATGTATGAGCTTGGAAAAGGAGGTGGAGGGCTCTTATGGAGGCTATGGAAGGGTTGAGGGGAGAGAGCCAACCACTCCAGGCTAAGCAAGTACCAGGCCAGAAGCCATTTGACAACGATCCCACACATGAATTTGAGGGAGGATGAAGACTTTCGATATTTTATGAGAAATATGGCCGATCTAGAATGTATTTTCTGGGGAGCATGAGGACATCTGATCATTCACAGCTCAGGGGATATAAGGGTGTAAAAAATCAACTCCATTCAAGTGCCACAAGTAAGATAGACAACAAGTGCAAAAGCAGTGCTAGAAAAGTGTTTTAAAGGTAAGTGATCATGTCCAAACAGCACAGCACACACATCCCTTAATGGGAGGTAGGATCAGTGCTCCAGAGAAGATTTTGAAGTGGGAGTATTTTACTCCTTTTTTTTGGAAGTAAAAAAGTAAGTCCTGTCCCCAATAGGAGTATTTTATTTGCGAGTAAAAATATATTTTAACTGCAAAACAGAAATTTTTTTGTGAGAAAAATGTCTTTGCACCAAATTATTCATGCACATTAACAGATACATTTGACCTCTTCTGTATTTGTGGTAGTTGTTGGTACAACGTATACTCCAAACCTATCCACGGAACTGTAAGGGTGAAAGCATGGCTAGGTCCAATGGGTCCATATTTCATTGGGAGTACTTTTATTCCCTAGTTTTATTTTTTTGAACTTTTTGCCTATTTTTAGGGAGTACAAGTGGCTGATCCGAAGGGCTGGGGGAGACAGATGCTTCTCTGCAATTCTGACAGGGCTCGGACCATGAATCCACCGCTCTAATGGGTACTCCTGACACTCTTCATCTTGATCTTCAATCACAGCATGATAGAAGCGAGAGATACAATCCCACAGATATCTACTTCTTGGCATTAATGCACACAACCCCAAACATTAAGGAGAAGGAGATGACTCGAAGGAGATTCTTAGGCAGAATGAGCCATTGCGCAGTCCTGACGGTCAGAATACAGAAGACAATCTTCTTGATCCCCCAAATCTTGAGTTGCCTGAAGATTCCAAGAGGGCTTCTTCTAGCAGAAGCAACAGGCCCGTTATGAAGACACGAAGGCGACTGTCGCCCGTATAAAGGACGTCATGGGAAGGACGCATAAGGAGCCATCTTTAGTGGACACACCACCAGTTAAAAGAAAAAGGACGAAGCCACATCTTTTGGGAATGAATAACAGATCTAAAAAACGGGTAAAAAAGAAATGCAAATCAAAAAAAAAACATTGTAAGTCAGGGCAGGTGAAAATCTTGTGGGGGAAATGGAATTAGTGAAATTCTCCAACAATTCTGCAGGCTGGGAAATTTTCACCATTTTCCGCTGCAATTTTGCCATTTTTCTATTTGCAGGGTAAGTGTATGTTTTTCTGTCATTTTTTGGTGTGTGCTCCAAACACACACAAATGCAATTTATAGAGGCACAACACACCTGTCCCACCAACATTTATTTTTTTTTAAATAAAATTTTGGGAAAAAGCAACCTTTTGGAGTAAAAGGTCCCCAACTGCCAATTCTGCTCAGTAGGCGAAATCAGCAGATTGGGCAAAATTTGCGAGGAATGCACCAATTTTCCAGCGGAACAGAAATTAGCCATTTTCGTGCACCCCAAATCGTAACTGACTATGTTAAAACAACTCTGATGGAGAAAGCGGCGGAGCATTTGGAAATCCAAGAGATAAAGTGACCTGCTATTGAAAATAAGAAGGAGAATAAGTCTCAAGCACAAAAGAACGACAACGACATCCGTGAAGGTATGGCTACTAGTACTAACCATGCGGGAATAATGTGATAAGAGGGAGGGATGCTGTTAGAATTAGAGGCAAGAAGGCCAATGCCTGAGATCATTCGATTCTTTGGTTTCAGAGACGTAAGGTCCTTGGGCTCAATGACTGTGGTAAAATTGAGGTGCTCCATCAGCATTAAATGCAACTTCTATGACTAAGTGCCGAATCGAGGAGCCTAAAGTTTTGATAGAAAAGTGACCTACCTATAAGCGATCCACTATAACAATAGAGGATCTTATTAGGAAATCTCCAAAAGCCCTTTAATTTGAAGATCCTTTGGGAACTTCCAACTTCAAGGGTTTTGACCTCAGTAAATATGGTGCAATTGGAGTTTCCTCATTCATTTAAAATCTACATTTAAATCTTGAGAGTCAGTGTAACTGGAATGCCACCTAATTATGGGCCATGATGCTTACTACAAACTGAGCAAAATAATGGATGTGAAAGTCTCACTCTGGCAAATAGAAGGGATAGCACTTATGGTGACCCTAAAGGTGCAAAGAGGGCAGACTTGAAAGCTTTTAGTAAATTGAGTGTAAAATATCTAGGAGACTCATTAGCAACAAGGCAATTTGAATGCATTTTGACTGGTAATCCAGGGCAATCTGAACGGGGTGGCAATTGGGTGTGGTTACTCTCTACATTACAGCCTTGTTTACGCCAATGACCCTATTCAATCATCACACGGTTGCTCCTGTTTTCCTGGACACAAGTTGCTTCTCAAGCTATTTGAGTGAGTGCTCGGCAAAAGATTATAGGTGCAACCATGATGATATTAATTTGCAAGAAGCGTGGTTGACTGACTGACCTCAGTTGGATGGATTTAGTTCCTTTCTTTTGTCAGCTAAAAAAAAGCATTGAAGAGGCACTCCTAAAGGAGGCTTCATTATTGCACTCAAAAATCATTTAGTTCGGGTGCTTAATAGAGAAAGCGTGAATAGTTCTATATTAGGGGCGTTATTGACTTGGGAATGGGTGCTCAAATAGGATCAATATTAATCATAAATGTTTGCAAACTTCTGGATAATACAGACTTGGTACCAATCATAATACATCTAACATGTCTCTTGGAAGTTTTGCCAGACCCCATTCTTTTAGCTTGAGATCTAAATACCAAATGTCCAGACTTATGTATTTCTGATGTTTTTAATAATTAGGGCAATTATGAAATGCCGAATGTGGTCACGAAACAAGGTGTTACAAACAACTTGGGTTGTCTTTGGGATTCATGTTTGCGATAATGTGGTCTAATTATGCTAAATGGCAGCTGCCGCGGAGGCCCTCCGAGAGACTTTATTGGCTATAATGGGAAAGTAAGAGCTATGGATAATGAACTTGTAAATCGTCCCTTCTTATAAAGGCTTTCTCAATGATGTGTGTAATTAACATAATTAATAACTCAACTTGGTGTAACATATCAGTCTGACTACCTTTTGTTATGTGTGTATCCGTGTACTGCTGTATGAAACATTTATAACCCTTTTGAATACAGTGCTTTGGGAAGGTTCTTCAAGGCGCTGTCCTCCACTGCTCGATAATGCAATTGTGTCTGAAATCACACATGCAGCAGCTTGTCTGCTTCAAGAGAATGTGCTTGTTCTGCAGTTCATTACATTTGAGTCAACCCATTGTGATGAATTCCCACAGGAGAAGAATGACTAAATCTGGTGTTTCCCTTCATAGAACTAGGCTCCAAGCCTACCCCATGACATAGACTTCTGAGGGAGGCAATCTCCAGTAGTACATGCAGGATCCCTTCTCACTCGTCCGACAGGAAGATCTGTCTATCAAAATTAAGATGGACAGAGTACACAGGGTAGGCAGGTTTGGGGTGGATCCCCAAAGAATTGCCAAGAGATAAGCAGGTCAAGCTGCACAATTATGCTGATAAGGAGTACATCATCGCTGAAGGAAGATTCCAACGTAGAGTTGAATATCTGGATATACAGCTCAGGCCAGATCTTTGGTGATCCCTTTCAAGCTATACCTACCACAGGTAATACGTATGTCCTATCACAAATATTCAGATCGAAAAGTTAACTCATAAAACACGCTAAAAGTTGCTCTCAATAATGAAATACAGAATAGGCGGACCTCCCTGACTGGCCTCCAGCTCTGAAACAAGACTGAGACGTGATCATTTCCTCTGCTGTAGAGGACACTAAGCTGCTAGGGAAAAACATGTCCGAAGAAGACCCTGATGGGAGTGAGAGTGCACGTGACTATGCGTCATCTTATAAAGGATGTGGTTTGGACATTTGGCAGTTACCGGGATAGGCACTAGTTGTCTGACTTCATGGTGAATGGTTTCTTATGTGGAGGAAGAGGGGAAGAGGTGCAGGGGAAGAGCAGCAGAAAAGGAGATTTGTGAAGAAGAAAAAAGGGCAGGAATTGGACACAGTCTTGTATACTGGCACAGCATGTTCACAGACTTGGATTATAGGAGAAACTGAATATCTTAATACTGCAGCACGTTATAGTGAAGGTGTAGCTGCAGAATCTATTTGGATTCAACCTCCCTGGTAAACGGTCTAGAGTTTTTGCAGAACTGGTTGAAAGCGCTCTACAAAAGACTCACTTGAGTCTGGAGGATGAACATCTGTTCCAAAGTATAAATTACAACATCAGATTTCCTATGGAAATCCGGGCTAAGAGGTGTGGATGGAGTGGTAATACATCCTTTTTTATTTATTTATTATTTGAATCTAGCTGAGCAAACTCAACTTTTTCAAAACACTTAAAATTACCAATTTACATTCTTTGCAACAATATACACGTCGTAAAGCATCATCAAATGAAAATAAATAAACTTCAAGATAAAGATAAAAATGAGAGATAAGCATAAAATTAAAGATAAAACAGTATCACAAGATACATATGAAGTGCATTTACACAGATAACATATAAACATGTGCTCCATGTAAAATTCTTATGGCGTATGACAGTAATCAGACCCATATAAAATAAACAAGTTTCAACACAGGACTATCACAACTCAATGATGCTAGTGCTAACGTCAATCGATGTTAAGGCTTTAGTACATGATAGAGGTGCCAAATTCTCCACGTCTTTACACCATCACAGCGTCAAACGGAGAGCTTAAGTATAAGGCATTAATGAAATTAAAAGTTGCAACCCGAATACTCATGACATTAGTGGACAATGGGCCTCATTACAACCCAGGCGTTAAGGGGTTAATGGCGCCGTAAAAGGTGTCGCCGCCGTTAAACCCTTAAGGCCTGATTACGAGGTCCCTTTGCGGGTTGCACTTTAACGCCTGCTTTTAGCAGGCGTTAAAAAACCAACCCGCAGAGGGACCTAGGAGCTAATTACGGCACCATAATTTACGGTGCCGTAATTAGCGCCTTCCCCATTCCCATTGACCCCTATGGGGCAAAAATGGGAATGGGGAAGGGCCATGGCGGCATGGGGAATTACCGCCCCGCCAACCTCGGAATGGGGTGGTAATTCTCCATTCCGCCATGGCTGAGTCGGTAAGTTACCGGCATGGACCATGGTGCTATTAGCACCATGGTCCAACGCCTGGGTCGTAATGAGGCCCAATATGTTTGGCCATCTATTTTCCGGTGGCATTAGACCAAAATAGGTCATATGCTTCCAGAAAAACTTCTCTCTCAACTGCATGAGAGCCAGGCATTCTACTATTATATGCCTTAAAGATTATACGATAGATTTGTCTACACAATAGCAAAAATATTTATCTTTAACATCAATGAGTTTCCTTCTTGCAAAACATCTTGTGTTAAATGCAGGCTAATAAGTAATCGTAACATCGCTGTTCTAATTGTGGTGACGGAGCTTTACATAGGCATGATTCCATTTCTTTAAGTTTTTTGTGTTTAAAGGCAGTGGCCTGGAAGTCCTTGGAAGTGAGACATAGGGCCTTATTACGAGTTTGGAGGCAGCCATGCCCTTAACAAGGGCATGGCTGCCTCCAAACTCGAGTCCGGGTCTGTGGTCCCTGAATGGGGAAATACCAGGCCATTCCGACTTTCGCAAGACCGGTATTTCCCCATTCAGGGAACCCAGACCATCCCCATTCCCATTTGAGCCCCCACAGGGCTCAATGGAAATGGGGAGCATGCTAACAACGAGCCTGTTAATGACGGGCCCGTTGTTAGCATGCTGGTCCTCTCGTGGGACCCGCAAAGGACGTCTTGTCTGACCAGACATCCAGAGCGGGTCCCATGAGGGGACCTCGTAATGAGGCGGTACGGGGTTAACGGCGTCGGCACCTTTACCTGCGCTGTTAACCCCTTACCGCCTCACTTGTAATGAGGCCCATAATCTTCTTGTGTCAATCCAGTCCAACCTGTAGAGCTTATCCTTAGCACGATCCGGATTGGTGATAAGAATGTCAATAGTCAAATCGGCACTTGCCAAAATGTTTTAAATGCATACTGACCATGTTTGAACAAATGCATGTGAAGACGACAGCATATAAACAGATATATGTCCTTTACATAGGTATGATTCCATTTCTTTACGTTTTTTGTGTTTAAAGGCAGTGGCCTGGAGGTCCTTGTAAGTGAGACATACGGCCTCATTACGAGTTTGGAGGCAGCCATGCCCTTAGGTCCGGGTCCGTGGTCCCTGAATGGGGAAATACTGGGCCATTCCGACTTTAAAGGGCCCAGTATTTCCCCATTCAGGGAACCCGGACCCGGACCATCCCCATTCCCATTTGAACCCCCATAGGGTTCAATAGGAATGGGGAGCATGCTAACAACGGGCCCGTTAATGACGGGCCCCTTGTTAGCATGCTGGTACCCTCACGGGACCCGCAAAGGATGTCTGGTCTGACCAGACGTCCACAGCGGGTCCCGCGAGGGGACCTCGTAATGAGGCGGTAAGTGGTTAACGGCGCCGGCACCTTTACCGGCACCGTTAACCCTTTACCGCCTCACTTGTAATGAGGCCCATAATCTTCTTGTGTCAATCCAGTCCAACCTGTAGAGCTTATCCTTAGCACAATCCGGATTGGTTGATAAGAATGTCAATAGTCACATCGGGACTTGCCAAACATTTTTAAAATGCATACTGACCATGTTTGAGCAAATGCATGTGAAGACGGCAGCATATAAACAGATAAAGTTGCCAGAATATTATCAGTTTGTGTAAAGATTAAACATTTACGAAATAGAGCACATAATCGCCAATGATATTCTGCCACCAAAGATGTAAGACCCAACTCATATCGCATCCATGGCCCTGGTATACGTAGAGGAAGATGAAGGACACCCCTCCAAAATTTCGCCTCCAATTTGTTCAGGAATGCTGCTGTGATTATGTTTTTAGTCTCTCATCCGTATAGAATCGTTGGCATGACTTTGTGTCGCCAATACAAAACGGCAGATTTAATTGAGAATTTGCTGTATTTGTACAAAATCAACCGTGTTTGCGAAATGGCTGAGATTAACTTATATGCAAGCGTTTGTAAGTGCGAATCTACTTGCAACACTCCAAACGATACTCTAAGATAGAGATAGGTCGGTACAATTTCCAGACTTATGTCATTAATCCTCCAATCCATTTTAGCTCTACTTGTTACCCTCGGAGCATATAGTACTATCTGAGGTTTTTGTAGATTAATGACTAGTTCGTGGTCATCTAGATAAGTACTAAGAGCAGTCAATATAAGTTGTAGACCTATAGGTGTCTTTGAAATCAAGACAAGATCGTCAGCATACCATAAGGCCTTGATTGCTACGCCATTCATTTTTGGCGAGTCCAAGCACACATGAAAAAAGGCTCTGGCCACGTCATGAATGAAAAAATTGAAGAGGGTCGAAGCAAGGATACACCCTTGCCTCAACCCTCTTGAAGTGGATATTGCTGCAGATAGGAGGCCTATCATTGATAGCCTGACTTTTATAGTGGTAGTGGAATGTAAGGCATAAACATCAAATAATTTCGTTCACAATAAGTAAGGTCCATCGCATCAAAGGGGGCCAGTCTACGTGGTGCATCAAGGCCACGAGTCATTTTTTAAACACTTCCTAATTGAATTAGATGGCTTGATTGGGAAGGAGGTCATTGGCTTGGGGGAGATTCAATCTTGTTCTAGACCCAGCTATAGATACCAGCACTTTCACCACCTTCGCCTTTTCATTTTAATTTCATGTACATAAATGTTATTCCAGATTGAATCATATTTGTATGCCACCATTGGTCAACATGACACAGCATTAGCAGCTTTTACCTTTAGAGCTCCTTGTAGGAGGTAAAGAATATTGAGGTATGAAGCTTAGAGGATTATCAGATGGAGACCTTGTTAAATGTTGAATAAGCTTAAATATTATATCCAACTGTTATGAAGAAAACATTGGGCCTCATTACAAGTTTCCCGGTCCGATAACAACGGTACCGATGACCTTGCCGGTACCGTTGTTACCGGACCGGCAAACTACGAGTTCTGCTCGCGGTTGCATACCGGCCCACCAGGTCTGACCTGGCAGGCGTACCGGCACCCGCGGGGCAGACACTGCCGGTAGCACCGGCACCATTTCGAACGGTGCCGGTGCTACCTGCCTCCCCATTCCCATTGGGGCTCAAATGGGAATGGGGAGTAAAGGTTTCTGGCCCCTGGCAATGGGGAAATACAGGGTCCACCAGGGTTGTAATGGCCCTGTATTTCCCCATTGCCAGGGGCCGGAAAAATGTGTATGTTTGGCGGCAGCCTGCCGGTGTTACAGGCAAGGCTACCACCAAAATTGTAATGAGGCCCATTGTCTTGGGGATGGACCAGAACACATTGTGGGATGATATGAAATCTCTTTTAATGGGGAAATTCATAGAGATATCCTCACACGCGAAAAATAGAATTGTGTCTGCCAAGATGGGACTCCGAAGATAATGAGAGCCTGGGAACAGGACACATAAGAACATAAGGTTAACATATTGAGGCATGTCTGTTGGAGGTTGGAGATGGTGAGGGGTCAACCGACCACAATACTATCTAATAATGCTGAGGGTAAACTACTATGAAGTAAACAATGCTTTTCTGAAAGGGACATAGATCAGAGACTGTATACTCTCTTGGATAATTTGAAAGTCTTCGTGCATATTGGAATGCTCTGGTTCTAGGTGGGTTTTCCACTTGGCATTTCTTGTGTCATGTTGTCCTTTTTCTCTGCAATGAGCAGTGGTGCCCACTTTCTGCTTTACTATTGGATATGGCGATGGAGCCTTTTGTATTCCATATCTGGAATTATGCTTGTTGGAGGGAAAGAGTCAGATGCCTGTTTTGTGGACATTATTGAGTCGGTTATGAACCTGATGTCATTCTTAACATAATCTCTGACAGATATTGACGCCTTTTTTTAAATCTCTCTTTAAGGTCATGTTTCCAGATATGAAATAAGGATTTAGAGATTTGGAAAGGCCTGTACATATGTTGGATTGGAAAAGTCTCAGTCATTAAATTGAATGCGCTTTCATATCTGATTCAAGCACACCTAACACAGAGGTGCCCTGGGGAATGTGTTCATCTCAAGAGCCACCTCCTAGTGTTTATTTGTGGGGACGTCAACTAGTACAGGGAAAAAGACTTTTCTAAGTAAGAGATTAAGGTGGCCACGCATGCTGGGATTTGAGGGACTACGTCAGAGCATCTCCCTTGCGTATTAGGCACCATGGGACAAAAAAGCCATGTGCGTACAAGCAGAATTCGAGTGCTGGTGATTTCATACAGAAGCTGGCCTGGCTAAGAAGAAAAATGCACGTTCTAATAATCTAGGACTGTCCTTTTATGTCCCTCACAGTGGACGTCTATCATTATTATGATTACTATTTTTAAATGTATTATAAACTTTTTAAAAAAACAGAAAAGCACACGATAAACACATTTCACATCATGTCATATCTTTAGTCATATGTTCTCTTATTGCGCATAGTTTAATACGGTTACCGCCTTTTCGGTTAGCAGTCTGTCCGCTTAGTCTAGGTAATCCATTAGCGCATAAAACAGTTTTTGACTTGGGTTTGCAAAACCACCCACCAGTCATCGCTGCATAATGAGGGTCTCTCATTTAGGTAAGTGCCTAGATGTCGAGTTGTAAGTGCTGTGCACTGTAGAGCCAGATGCTTTAGAGATTCAATACAGAACCTGACTTTGAGGTTCAGAGATGTTTCTCTATATCTCTGACGTATGCTCTCTTTCGCCTCGAACAAGCTGAGGCGGAATTTCATATGTAAAGCTCTATATTTCATATTTGGCGATTTCTCCAAGTATAGCGGTAGAGTGCTCGGAGCCCTTAATTCTAGAACAGTATCTTTCATCAACCTGTGTTGGTTCCTTGTCTCAACAGTGTTCAACCAGTCTAACTCCCAAAAATGCACAATCTAATACTCTATGGCCCTCACAGTGGGTGTCCATTATAGGGAAAACAGAAAGAGAGGACTTGCACCTTTTCTATCTCTACGTATGGCCACTATTTGGCAACCCATATTTTATTCCATGCCCTGTGCCCAAACAGTTTTAGAGACGGGAGCGAGGAAGTTGTATGATACCGGGCAATCGCTGCAACAAGGGAGAGGTCAAGTATTTCATTGAATGCAAGCGCCAACCTAGGCAATGGGCTAATAGTAAAGAGGTAAAGTCCAAAAGAATCAGATAACTCAAGGAATTTCTAAAATATTCTCCGACACCCACAGCCTGTCTTTGCCCATTAACTGCATTATACTGGATCATTTTAGATAGGCATAGAACCCCAATGGTATGCAGTGATTATGTTGAATAAAAAACAGAGAATAACTTTAATAAAGAAACAATAATAACAAGAAAATATCGAACCTTTGTTTAAAATGTATATGTGGGTGGGGTAAGGGGTTAAAACGGGTGGGGAGGTGGTTGGGGTGGGTATAAAAGCCTAGGGGAACGGGAGGCAAAATAAATAAGAAATTTGATATTTTTCGTTATAAATGTTTCATTATTAAAGCATTCTCTGTAATTTTATTTGTTATGATCACATGAAGCCAACCTCAATAGAGCGGTACCTGGAGAAAGCGAACAAGGATTGAAATATACAAATGACTCAGAAGTAATGGGTAGAAATATGGGATTTAGGGGCTGGTTGCTTGCGTATTGCCCAGGTCATGGAAATCTAGTATATATTGATATATAGATTACAACATATACCAGATAAGCTCTGTAGATTCTTTCTCGGCCAGGATGATAGATGCTGTAGGAGGTATGGTCAGGAAGGCGCTGTCCTACATATGGTGGGGATACTCTCATCTGTAATACTTCTGGATTGTAGTACGATTGGTGATTGAGGAGGTATTTGGTTTTCCAGTCCCCGCCGATCCCCCTAGAATAGAGATCTGCAAAAGATTTAAAAAGACTTCTGCATGTGGTGTCACGCACACACATGCTATTATCATATAAAAGTCTGTACCATCACTTGAGAACCGAATTCTTATATGATGCTGGGGATGATGATGACGAAGGGGTTGATGGTGTAAGCTGGTCAGTAAGTCAGGTTGGTGCAGAATGGAAAAGAGGTGAAAAGCCACATGCAGTCGTACTTGTGAGCGGGGTGGCAGAATCTATGTTAGTAGATACAGGTTTTGTTTATACTATTATGGACAGTCAAGTGTGGGAGTAGAAGTTCAGAAGTACAAAACTGCAATGCCCCTTAGTCAAAGCAAATGCGTATGGGGGCTTGCATATAGCGATATTGGGGGTATTTAAAACCAGATTGGAATGCAAAGGGAAGGTAATTACAGTTGATGTATATGTCTCAAAGAGGGAGGAAGCCTGTTGGGGAGGTATGAGCAAAGTGGGGTGGGGATTGTGGTTGATGCCAGTACTGCAGGATGCATTGCAGTGGTGATCGATGGTATGGTCGCTCTAGAGATTCAGAGATTGGAGGAAGAAGGGGTGATTGAACCGGTGGAGGCTTCAGAATGGGTTTAACCCATTGTTGTGGTGCGCAAACCAAATAGACAAGTTTGATTGTGCATAGACCGTATGGGTTTCAACAAGGAAGTAGTGGTTTGAACAAGGAAGCAGTGGTCGATCTGCTTCCCTACCGAATATTGGGGAGATGGTGAGCATGGCAGCGGGAGCAAAAGTATTCAGTACACTAGATCTCACTTCAGCATACCACTAGGTGAGGTTGCACACTGACTTTGGGATCTTACTACATTTGTGACCCCGGAAGGCACCTTTAGGTGCAAGAGGATGCCATTTGGTTTAGTATCGCGGCAGCGTTTTTACAAGGGTCATGCATTGTATGCTGAACGGAATGGATGGTGTGATGTAATTCCAGGATGACATCCTGGTGATGGGGAGGGATATGAGTCCGCATGACATGGGGCTTGCAAAGGTGTTAGCAGCATTGTCAGAGGCTGGCATTACATTCCAGAAGGAAACATTTAAATTCAGGCAGCAATCAATTGAAAATGTGTGGTTCAAGCTTAGTGAAAAGCGTTTAGAGCCAAGAGGTGAGCTAGTGAGGGCAATAATGAATGCAAAGGCACAAACCAAAAGGCAAGAGGTCATTTTGTTTTTAGGGCTTGTGGAGTACTATGCAAAATGTGTTAACCATTTTGCGGATAGGTGCAGTACCATAAGGGGACTCTGCAAAAAAGGTATAACTTTTACCTGGTGTGAGTACTGTCAAAAAGAATTTGAAGACATAAAAGGGGCCATTGCCAGTACACCGGATTTAGCTAATTTTGAAAGAGTCTGAGACGTTCTTTATGACCAGATGCCAGCGACCGCGATCTGGAAGCTGTTCTCATGCAAATACAGTGTGGAGTAGAGCATATAATAGCATTTCCGCCCAGAACTCTGCGGGGAGCAGAAACATGCTATTCTGTGATAGAGAAAGAGGCGCTCAGTGCTACGTGTAGCATCAAGAAATTCAAGGCTTTCCTGTGGGGAAGGAGATTTGGGGTGCGTACTGATCACAAACCCCTAGTTTGTATTTTTATGAGCAAAGGTTTCAATGGGGTTTCGAGCAGGATAGTTATATGGGTAACGTTGCTTCAAGGGCATGAATTCACTGAATAGCATGTTTCTGGGAAGGACAATACTGTGGCGGTCTACTTGTAGATGAGGATCTGGGTGTTAATGATTCAGGTAATGAAATAGGTGATCAAGTATTTATTGTGTGCAAGGCCTCCATTGCAAAATAGGGAGAAGAAGAGGAACTAAGGGTAGTTAATGGGTATGTCGAGACAGGATGGAGTGGTTGGACGGACAGTGAAGGATTAGGAGCTTTCCACAAAGTGAGAGAGGAGCTCATCTGTTCTTGCGGATATCCGCACATTGTGCCATTGGGCTTCTGTGAGCGAAATTGCTCAGAGGAATTCGTATTAGGGACCATATGAAATAGTGATAGAATTACCTTACTTATGTACGGCATTTGACAGAGGTATCATTTGTCAGTTTGAGACAACAATGACCCTCAGGTCTGAGGAGTCCATTGTTATCTTTCCTGTGCAGGGAGGTTGGAAGATTTGTGGATATCAAGATTTCAGTTGGAATTAAGAAACTTAAGAAGTGCCCTGAGGAGGACCTCATGGAGCGGTCGAAACACGTGTCGGCACACCATTAAAAAAAGACTACCAAAGAATACAGGACAACCAAAATCACAATTAACAATAGTTGCCCTCTTCCATTGATTTCAGTAATGATGAACAGCTCGAGGGGGATACGGTGTACACCAAACTGGATCTACGAGTTACCTATCGGGGTGGGTGTGTGACAGTGGGATGAATGGAAAACAGCGCTTGAGCTGCACACATATCAAGTGATGCAGTTTGACTTGTGCAGTGCTAACCTTAAGGAATTTGTAATAATAAGCTCTTACTTATATAGCACTTTCCTTTAAGTGATTTTACATAGAAAACTTTGAATTACAATTATTATATAAAACTCAAGGTAGTACTCATTTGACAACCTCAGAAGGATGAAAGGCTGAGTTGGCATTGCCAGGTGTTGAGCCTCCTACATGTGGGTCACACAGATCTCAGCAGCAAGCACTTGACCTGTTGTGCTATCAACATATTATGGTAATGCCTTGACTCTGGGGTTGATTTCATATTGATATAATAATTATTATTACAGTGCTTAGTAGCAGCAGGAATATGTCCTGGCACACTCCATATAAACGTGACAATATTATATTTTGTATTAAAAAAGAACTGGAAGGGACAGGAGTGTG
Organism: Ambystoma mexicanum; assembly: GCF_040938575.1. Lineage (NCBI taxonomy): Eukaryota > Metazoa > Chordata > Amphibia > Caudata > Ambystomatidae > Ambystoma > Ambystoma mexicanum. The sequence continues at coordinate 175,410,664 of NC_090921.1, read as the reverse complement.
TGGTAGGTAGCTATAGCAAATATTAATTTGTACCTGCAGAATTGATCAAACAACATACTGTAGCGTGTTACATGCAGACATACACATAGCCGCTTGCCAGACACCAAATGTTGGTCATTTACACTCCGCCAAGCAACGGAGTAAACGTTGTCCATCATGCTCGCCACCGTTTTCAATTGCAATCTCTTAGCCTATGCCTGCCTTTCTTGGATAACTGAATCTAGGCACTGTGATTATTGCTGCACTGCCACTATCCTATTGTCAACTCTATCCTCATGTGACCATCCTGAACTGCCCTAATTGCATCCCATTGTGTTTATCCGATACTCAGTTCATTGCAAATTCAGCTTACTATGTATATGCTGCCTTGTGTTGCCCTTATTTAGACATTGTGCTGACTATACCTAGCCTGTGTTGCCTACATTCAGCCTCGTGTCACCCATACCTAGCCTGTCGCGCCCATCTTTAGCCTTTGCATACAATTGCCTGATACTTTACGCCCAGCACTACTCATTTCTATGAGGCCTGAGCCATCTATGCCTCACCCTACCTCCAAGGAATTACCATGACCTGGACCTATTCTGTCCAGGGAGAGCCCAATCCTACAGCGGCCTAGGCCCTATCACCTTTCCCAAACGCTAGGACAACCTTCCAAACATCAAAACCCATTTGCTATAATTACCTAGCATGTTTCCCCTGGTCACTAGCCAGCTTGCCTGCCTCCTGATCTATATAAATAACATTACACTGCTTAGCATGTCACCTTACTCACACTTTACTGTGTACTCGTCTATACCTAACAATAAGTCATCCAGTAGCTCACCTTTAGACACTAATGACTCACATCCAACATTACCTATTTGCTACCCCTGCCCCTACTATTGACAGAAATGTAAGACTCCGAGCTAGATTAGCTAAAATACATGAGCCTCTCGCCCGCTCTATGCCTACTATACAGAGACTTAAGACCACAATAGTCTGGCCCCGCCTAACCACACTTAAACCCAACTCATCGCAGAACTCTGACCTCAAACCTCTACACAGTCCCACTAACCAAAGAAAATCTGAAACAATAATAGTCCACCCCCCTACCTTAACCACTACTACCACCACGAGTCCCCAAATCAAGGGAGCCTTGATCAATGCCAGATTGTTAGTAGCTCATGCAACAGAAATGGCAGACCTGATCCTCAAAGAAGATTTAGACCTCCTTGCTATCACAGAGACTTGGCCACATCCGGCAGCAGGCCCTATGCTCATGCTTGCAGTCCCAGATAATTACTCCATCTTGAGACAAGATAGACCCAACTCCAGAGGAGGGGGTGTTGCTATTATCCACAAATGTAGTCTCACCATGAGATTAGCAACCCCTATCAACGTCCTCTCTTGCGAACTACTTTCAGTTAACTAACGCCCAAACCCTCAATATCCACTTGATATATCGCCCCGCAGGCCCAATAGGCACATTTGATGAGGACATTAACACTATCTTATCCAGCAACCTTAAAAGTGCCACTCAAGTTCTCACCTTTGGGGACTTTAATATGGGCTTCAATGACCCGGAAGACCAGTTTGCTAGCATTACGCTTAATACCCTCTCTAATTTAGGATTTACCCAAAGAAGTATGGAACCCACACTTGCCAAAGGCAGAATACTCGATTGGGTGGCCGACTACAACTGTCTAGCCAATATTACCGACATCTCACCATTAGCCTGGACGGACCACCATTTGGTATTGTTCATGCTTTCCACTATCCAACCCCCACCTTTGCCGATCAGCAGGGCCCCACCTACACTCACAAGAAATAAAAAGAGTATCACCGTGGAGAGACTCATCCCGAACCTACTCCCCACATTCAACACACTCCCTGACAACTCAGATCCTGAGACACTGGTCGAAGAATACAATAAAACTATGTCCACTTCGTTAGACCTTATCACCCCCCTAAAACTCATACCAAGTAAGCCCAAAACACACCCGAACAAATGGTATACACCATCCCTTAAAAACTTAAGGCAGCAAAAAAGAAACTGCACGGCCACTTGGAAAAAACGCCCTAGAGCAGCCAATAAACTCAAATTTACTAAACTCGCACCCCTTTATAAAAAACAAATCTGCCTAGCGAAACGAACCTCCTTTGACTCCCGTATATCCCAAGCAAACATGAAGATACTATTCTCCATCCTCAAAGAAGTAGAAACCCCTTTAACACCACCAGATACTCGTATTAAAGATAAAAACTGGTGCTCAGAAATCCAAAATGCCTTAGCTAACAAGACTGCTACCTTACAAAATAAAACTTCCTGTACAAAAGCCTCCTTGAATGACCCCCTCCCCCCCAAACTGACTGAGAAGCCCACTTTAATGGAAACCACCCGCTTCAACTTCTCTAAAGTCACCACATTTGAAGTAGAAAAATGTATCCTGTCACTGAAACCATCCAACTGTCAGGGAGATCTGTGCCCTGCTCAGCTCATTAAGGATGCTGCCCGCGACCACTCCCCTTTCATCACAAAGTTAATTAATGCTTCCTTCTCCACTGGCTCTATCCCTGCCAACTTAAAACAATCTTGGGTACTTTCGCCACTAAAAAAAACCACACTTGACCCAGCTATGCCTACAAATTATAGACCCATAACAACTGTACGCTTCCTTCTAAAGATCTTGGACAAGGTCGCTTACGTACAAATACAGAAGTACTTGGAAGAACATCACCTATTAGGAGCGAGGCAATCAGGTTTCTGTCCTCAACACAGGACTTAGACTGCTCTTCTCGACCTTAAAACACAGATTGACAAGCTTAGAGACAATGACCAAGCCACCTTACTCCTCCTCCTAGACCTTTCGGCAGCATTCGACTTGGTTGACCACTCTGTCCTATGCACCCACCTTAATACATCCGCTCATTTCTCCGTGGAGGCCACTACATGGATCAGATCATTCCTTAACGGCAGAACCATGAGGGTCTTTTCACCTACAGCAGCAGCAGACCCTATACCCATCACCTGCGGTGTGCCACAGGGTCCTTGTGTCTCCCCCACACTGTACAATACATTTACCAAGCCCCTTTTCGATGATCTGGATCATCTCGGTATCATCTTCACCAACTACGCAGATGATACCCAGATCCTCCTCCCGCTTTCTGGGGATTATGGAAAGGATTTGGCCTTGGTGAATAGAGTGCATATCATCATCCAGGGATGGATGGCCACACATGGACTATGCCTGAATGATGATAAAACTGAACTCATCATCCTGGGCACCACCCCCAGTTTAAAGAAATAGGCCCTGTCTACTCTTCTTTCTTAATTGATGGCAATAGCATCAAAGTAGGACAAGAGGTTAAAACGCTAGACTTCTACTTGGACTCTATCTTCTCTTTCAACAGACAGGTGAACTCCCTAGCTTCCTCCGCGGCCTACACGTGCAAACTGATCCGTGCAGCCAAACCCTTTTTGTCCGTCACTCACTGCCTGACCCTCGCTAGAGCCCTCATATTGTCCCGTCTGGACTATTGCAATACTCTTTATCTTGGGTCCTCCAAAGCCACCACCAGTAAACTACAAACTCTTCAGAATAACGCTTTTAGGGGCCGATTCATGGAACAAACATGCGCCGAAAATACCAGCGCAAAGCAGGCACAAGGTGGCGCAAGCGCACGGGCACGCGTGCGATTCAAGGAAGGCACTGTGCGTGTATACCACTGGTACACATCGAAAGCACACATAGTGCGGCGCACACAACAAAAGTGGGCGGAACAGTGGGCATAACATGCGGAATGGGGACTAACGCGTGAAAAAGAAGGCATAACTGGGAAAGTACTGCAGGGAACTACACGGAAGGCCCACACGCACGCGAACAACCCATATTCATGGATTCGAATACGGGAAACCTGCGCACGGCAAAAGACGCGCCTAGGCGTCAACGCGCCCACCACAGGAAGGCAGGCGGAAGCATCCCCGCGCACAGTACAAAAGTGCGCGCAAACAACAAACACGTATATACCGCTACGATGAATGCCCCATTTGTCGCAGTACTGATCGTGGGACACCGCAGGAGGAGGAGAATAGCCAGGGCATGCATTTTTTCACCCCGGAGAAGCCTTTTTGGGATGCCTGACGACCAGGTCTACGGCAGGTATAGGTTTCCACCTCGTATCATCCTAGACCTGGCCAGGGAGTGGGAAGATGACCTTACATCCCCCACCCTCTGCTCCCAAGCATTGAGCCCCTTGGAGAAGGTGCTCAATGTCCTGCATTTTTTGGCCACTGGGTTACTTCAGCGGACTACTGCCATAGTGGGGGGGTCTCACAGGCCATGCAGTCACGCTGCCTACACCAGGTCTTGGCAATCATGACAGCGTGCCCCTCAGTCCGCAGGCACATATACATGCCCAGAACACCCGCAGAAAGGCAGGCCGTTGTCCAGGACTTTTACAGGGTGGCACACTTCCCCAAAGTGCTTGGTGCCATAGATTGCAACCATGTGGCCCTACGTCCACCTAGGGCCAATGAGTACATCTACCGAAACCGCAAGCACTGGCATTCCATCAACGTGCAGGCGGTATGTGATGCAAAGGGAATCATCACCTCTGTCTATGCAAACTACCCTGGCTCCACCCATGACAGTTTCATATACAGAATGTCCGCCCTGAACCGGGCCCTGGAAGCTGGGCAGCATGGCGACACATGGCTCCAAGGTAAGTACAAATGCCTGTGCACATGCATGCATGTCACACACACACACAAATACACAAACCCCAATAATCACAACCATCATCACCTCTCCAGGGGACAGTGCCTACCTTCTGAGCAACCACATGATGACGCCAATCCGGAACCACACCACACCACCCCAGGTAAGATACAACGCTGCCCATATTGCAACCAGGGCCATAGTGGAGCGCACATTCGGAGTGCTCAATTCACGCTTCCGCTCCCTTGACTGCTCTGGCAGGCAGCTACTCTATGCACCCCCAGTAGTGTGCAGGATCATTGTGGCAGCATGTGTCCTGCACAATGTTGCAAAACGGCAGGGCGTACCGGTGGATATGGTGGTGCCCCCACATCCCCAACCACAGGCACAGGCACTGCCCATGGGAGGGGACAGGGCACATGGCGAGGAAGCCCGGACCCAGCTTGTGGCCACATTTTTCACCTAAACTCCCACCCCTGCGGAGTGCACACAGGCCTGGCACATACCAGGTGACAATCAATGATGACAAAGAGACAGTCAACTGTCACAACCTTACCACCCTGAGAATGTTGCCATGGAAGTGTCACATTGTGTGCATCCCTAGCTACTTAAACACAAGCAATCCTGTGTGACCAAAAGGCACACATGCAAGGTGTGAATCACACAGACCTGCAAAACAGGCCATGACTATCACTGGTATGTCACCCAAACCCTCCCAAACCACAACATGACATGGCAAGCAACAGCTATACACCAACACAGTACCAATAAGGTACACATTGACATGTGAAAAATGTAAAGTGGCATCGCACAATGATGCCTGACATGGAATCAGATGAAATGACTGACCAATAACCTCCCACCCAAAAGAAGTCATACCCAAATGCATTCCAACATTTGTAGTTGTAACATAACAATGAATGCCTGTCTACATGCACATTGTGCATTGCAAAATCAACACTGCAGCTTCTGTGTCCCGTGCCCACCTCCTGCAACACACTGCTCAGCGCACAGCATAGTGAACAGCCATTGTGTGTGACGCACACCCTGAGCATCACATCTAAGCAACAAACTACATCAAAAAGCAAATTACACATGTACAGGATCCACAATTGGTCATAGATCATGTGCTGCAGGAGGAACACAGTGGGCACCAGAAGGCAAACAGAGTGTACATGTGGACATGGAAGGGTGGTTGTACATGTAGTGAATCATAGTGCGTGTGTGTGGGTCAGTAGGGACATGCACTCACTATATGCATGTGCAATCAAGTGACCATCAGTTTCCTCTACACATTACATGTGAACATTCACCATGTGTACACCCCAGCATGTCAAGCCACAACTATTCCCTCACACCTGAAAGGTAAACACAACACATGAACATGCATTGATCAGCAGAAAACATCATGTACATAGGATACTGCAATTACAATGTCAGCGTGTGCATCACACTGTAGGGCAAGGCAACTGTCAACAACAAAACACCCCCGTCCCTCACAAATCACCATGACCCACTGAACAACTGCACCTGAGTTATGAAGCCTTCATCCTTGATTTTCACCTGGCCACAGGATCACCCTTCCCCTTTGTCACCATCTCCCACCTTGTGTGCAAAAGGCGTCCAGCACCCTCATAGGCCACCTTGACTTGCAAAAACACCACATCAAAGAGAACTCAAAGCAGGCCAACACAGAAGCCAAGCAAAAAGCCTGCAGGCAGCAAAACAAACCAGAATAGCCTCCAGTAAATGATTTGATGTAGCAGTACGTCACATAGCCCAAGTACTACCACAATGACGTAATAACCAAGGTAGCACAGTAAAACAATGTCACAACAGGATGTGTACCATGTGTGGTACATAACACAGAATGATGCACCACAAACTGATGTGTACTATCACAGCTCCCGTGTACAGGCGCAGGAGTGGCACGAACCAACCACCCCCACCGTGGTCTGGGTGCCTGCAAGGTCAAACTCACACAGGCCTCTGAGACCCTGGAGGGTCAGGGATATGCAGTCGGGACAGGCATTGCTATACTGGATAACCGGAATGCGGGGCAGGAGAGAGGAGTAGGATTGACACGGAAAAGTAGGAAATGCACAAAACTGTACTACTCACATTAACACATACACAAGTACACCAAACTTGATCATCATGCACATAGCAACAAATTACTCAAATGGAAGACAAAGAGAAACTTATCTCTGGAGTGAGTTCTGGCCTCCTGCCTGCGCACTCTCAGGTCCGGTAACAGGAGCAGTTCAATGCTGCAAAGAGAGCCACAGTTACTAATCTGTGCGTGCCCATAACACACAAACACACCACCATATATGCCTCAAACTAACAAACTACTCTACAAACAAACAATCTGGTGTGGATGCTTCGTACCCATACATAACATTACCCCTGTGATGGTTCATACACAGTCAATGCAGTAAGTCAGGCGCTGGTGGGTGCGTGGCAAATGGAAGACCAATGTGTCACGATTCACACAACATGCAATGTTCCCTGGGTAAGCATCCAAACGCATATAGCAAGGTATGACTTCAGAACAAGTCGTGTTCCACCATGACCGAAATAAAGTAGGTAGTGCATGTGTCAAATTCGACATGGAAATGAAATGCACTGCACACGAGTCTGTCCCTTGCTGTCTGTCCCTGTGAGCTGCTTCTTTCCATGTCTTGCAACGCTACATGGCTAATACAAGTGGCTCAATGGACCGTGGTGGACCGTACGGTATGTGCCACTGCCCCTGCAGGTGCCCCAGACAACTTTCACATCCACTAGCCATTAGTCCACCAACACATCTCAGCTGTATTGTGCGCTTCAACACCAATATTTGTCCAAGCTCACCGTCAGTGCTGCTAATAAGCATGCACGTGCAACTGGCCAGGTGGAAGGTTTGCTGTGTAGTGGCCCCCCTGTGCTGCTCACCTTGCTTGGAGTCCCTTGAAACACGTCAGCTGTTTTCGGATGTATGAGCGCAATCCCTGTGCCTCTGCTTGCGCACACATGCGCATGTCGGCACCACCAAACGTGTCCAGCTTGCAGACGTCTCATGGCCCATGTCTGCAGAAAGGGCATGAAACACATGATTAATGCTTTAAATTCACCTGTGTGTGTCTCTTCAGGCATTTCATGACTGGACCATGTCAGAGACGTACATCAGAAATCACACCATCAGTCCAAAGTGTGGAACACACTATCTACGGCATGAATTGCAACAACCACATGTACAGTAAAGATAAGAAACATACTACACAATGCATAGCAATTAATGTACACATGAATCATGAAACCCCCATCTAGTGAAAGAAGAACAGTGGTCAATAACACCCCTATCATCCCCACTAGGGGTGTTAACACAGGTTCGACAGCAGCAGACATGCCACAGATATGACAGTCCAAAGCCCTTGTAATAGGCTGTTACACCGAACCATCCTTGCGAGCCCATGGATAAGGGAAGCAGGAGTGGCATATGTGAGTCCCAGCTGGAGCAGACAGTGGATGCTTTCAAAGGCCACAAAGCACCACACTGTCACATGAAAGCACAATAGAAAAGCAATTTTAAACTATATTAACTAATTAAACTATCTATGAAAAACCTACATTACCTAATTAAACTAACTATGAAATAGAAACTTAACTAACTAAACTAAAGGAAAAACCAAAAATGGCCACATACGAGCCAGGTGGAGGGGAGGCACCCAGGAGGGGGGAGGTACAGGGTGCTGCTAAACACCCACATGCAATGATGTTGAGGAAAAAAAAACCTCCATGGGCTCAACGCCTGCACAGTCTGACCTATGTGGGAGATAGATTGTCGTCCGAGTCTGGCTCTTCCTGGAAAGGAGGACGTGGCACAGGAGCCTGTCCACGCCTAGCCGCAGCTTGCCCCTCGTCAGCAGCAAGTCTGCCAGACGGGTGAGCCTGGTTCTGTGCGGCGATCACACGTAGGTCTACATGCAGGACCTCGCGTGATACGCGTGCTTCCTCTTGCAAGGTAACACATGTAATACAGAGTTCCTCCTGCAAGGCCTGGCTGGACAACTGTTGCACCTCCCGGCAAGCACGTAGCTCAGCTGTGATGGTACGCTCAAGCTGTGCAAACCTCTCCTCTGCCCGCTCCCTCTGGGACATCATAAGGACACCCAGAGTGGATCTGAGGGAAGCATACTCCTCCCTCAGGGCCTCCATGTGTGCCTCTGCGTGAGCAGCAATTGCTCGATGCAAAGACACCATCTCAGCCTGGCGTGCCCTGTCTGAGGCCACCATGCCCAGCGTGAGTGAGTGGGCTGTGGACCATGCCGCCTGCTGCTGGAGAAGCACCTGCCTAGCAGAGGGGAGCACGGATTGGGCCACACACTCCATGTTCACAGCGATGTTCTTCATTGCTGCCCCCTGGCGTTCAGAATTGGCAGTCATGTCTTGCTCCCACTCAGTATACAGCTGTTGCGCGCGGTGACCGCGTTGCTGGGCTTGACCCCTGCGGGACCCAAGGACTGGGTGTCCTCATTGTGTTGCCACCGCCCGCGGCTGCACGACTACATGCCCACGTCGATGTGATGGCCCAGGCATATCAGTGACTGGTGTGGAGGGTGAACCTGCGTCCCGATCCACCACAGGCGGAGGTTCCAAGACTGTTTGACCCCTCAGTGCAGGTGTCGCAGACAGAGGAGTGCCCACATCAGAATCACTCACACCTGACATATGGACCTGATGCTCATCCAACTCGACATGGACGTCAGAGTGGTCATCAGGGCTGGACTCATTGCCAGCCAGAGACAAGATGGACTGTAGCACATGTGGGTTTTCGTGGCCTACCACCCCACGACCCCCACTTGTGCCGGGTTGCTGTAGTGATAACAACCCTTTGCCTGGCATGACAACACCAACCTCTGGCTCCATTGCATCATCATCTGAAAAGTAGAGAGAAAAATGGTCACTACACATGTTAGAAGCACACAACACACAGACACACACAGACACACACACAGACAACAAACACATCAAGCAGACATGTCACACACAAAAGAGAACCTGCCATGCATGCTGGATCAACTTGACACTGCTTATGTGATTAGGCATGTAGAATGGTGTCATTTTGCACAGAAATGGGTCTATGCAGTGCAGCAATTTTGTACGTTACTCACTGTCTACATGTACAAGTACTTCATGATGTGTATTTGAAAATGTGAAGGTTGTGCAAGGTCAACTTCAGCCATCACGTGCAATGTGCATTCAATGGCTAGCATGGCTACAAGAAAACCACCCCTCCCCCCAGGTGAAAATGCAGGGATGCCTAGCATGGTATCAAAAGGCTGACTATAGACCTGTGTATTGACAGACAGTGTAGACTAGCATCAACTGCATCATGTGAGTCAAGTGATAACACAGCAAATGATGATGGGACAGTAAGCAGGACACATGATGAAACCTCCGGAGTACACCCACGTGTGAAGAAGACACTACACCAGTTGGACAGAGTCATTGGCCATTAAACAGGCTGAGGCCTGTGACCCACACAGACTGTCACACCCTAAACATGTGTGCGGCGCAGGACGGAGCCACAGTGGAAATGGGAAGGCTGATGAAATGCCATGCAATGTAGGTCCCCCTGGACTCCTACTACAATGATCATCCAGTCAAGGACACATAGGGGCATGAGTGGAATACACATGGAGCATGAATGGGCCCTCATGTCCCTGCGGGGCATCTGACCTCTGCACAGTCCAAGTGAGACACCCTTCATCAAGTACAAAGGATGTACCACACAGCATATGTCTGGCAGATTGGCTGCTGGAAGTTAGCATGTACACAGGACGCATGAACAGGGAAGTACTCAACGGCAAAATTGAAGCATACCAGTGTTAAGGTGGAATTGGGGTGCAGAGGGGGGGTGGAGGGGCAAGGGAGCATGCCTACATGGAGTACCTGCATGCAGGCAGAGGACACATGCACGTCAGTATTGCTATGACATAGTCCGTGGGCTGAGAGGAAGGTCACCCCATGCTACATGCAGAAGGGCCAGTGAGCTGGAACATGGACTTGAGGGGCATCCTGGTGACCAGCATGTGAGTAGGGTGCAATAGTGGTGATGCGGACAGTCCCCGTCCGGTCCACATGCCCACCATCCAGCAGAGCAGACATGCATCAGGGAAGCATTGCATTACTTGCACATCAGAACCATGTACATGTGACATGTAGTGGCAGTCATGCACAACACATCACACAAGTAAAACACACATGTCCACAACAAACACGCAGCAACACTCACTGGACTGGGCATCAAAGTCCGGCATCTCTCCTGCTCCTTCGACCAATTCAGATGGTATTGTTGTGTCTTGACTGTCGTGTAGTCAGAAGAGTCCTCTGTCCACAAGTGTCCACAAGTGCCGCACAGAGAGAATCTAAGTCACTCTCTGTACAACCTTTGAGGCCACAGGTGGGAGATGATCTTCCGGAACCGTGGACCACTGGGACTAGCTGCTGGAGAAGTGGAAGGACGTATATGGCCTAGGCGGAGGGACTTTTGTATGTAATCCTTCAGGGCTATGTCTTCTGTAGGAGAGAGAGAATAAATCTGGCCTGTGGAAATAGCACTACCTGGAACTAAGTCTATTGGGCAGTTGTAAGAACGGTGTGGAGGAAGGACTTCAGATGAACCACGATCAAACACCCCTGTGTAATCCTGGTATTGGGTGGGAACAAGTGTGGAGATCAGTCCTACTATATGGTGTTCAGTTGGGGGAATCGTAGAATCCTCTATGGTCAAGTGAGCAATGGCCCCCAAAGCCTGAGCGGGTGTGTTGTTGCTAGTGGTTGCTGGTAGGCAATAGTGTTGGCAGAGATCAGATTCGAAGTGCATAGTACCTGCTTTCCAATCTATTAACAGATTGTGCTCCTGGAGCCAAGGTATCCCCAATATTAAGCCAAACTGGGGCATCGAGATGAGGTCTGAACTCAGGGTTTCCTTGTGTATAGCCTGTATGGTTAGGAGCACTGGGACTGTCTGCTGTTTGATGGGCCCAGAAATCAGAGATGTACCATCGACTGCCTGCACCGGCTCTGGCCTGGTTTTAGTTAGCAAAGGTAGATCCAAGGTTTGAGCAAGCGCGATGTCAATATAATTACCCGTGGCCCCCGAGTCGATGATAATAGTAACCGGGTGTGAAACATCAGGCGTGGGTTGGAGAATAGCCTGTACATGTATGGACCTGATGCGAACGAATGCAGGAATAGGATTCGGGGTGTAACAAGGAGCACTCAACCCAGCCCCGGTTCTAGGGTCGAGCACTGCGAAAACCCAAAGACTTGAGCTTTGGCCGGCAGGGACATTCCTTCACAAAATGACCAGTTACACCGCAATAATAGCATGCATTGTCCACCTTCCTGCGTTCCCTTTCTATGGGTGTGATCAGGCTCCTTATGCCCCCAATATGCATGGGTTCGTTACTGGTGTTGGAGGCAGCAGGAGTGACAGATGGGTTTGACATATGAGAAAAACCGGCTTCAGCTCTGCGTTCAGAACGCCTGGCGTCCAACTGTAGGGTTAGGTCAACCAAGTCTTGGTAAGAGGTTGGCAGAGAGGGAACAACAGCAAGAGCATCCTTCATAGCGTTGTTTAGGCCTCTATAAAACACAAAGGCCTTTTTACTTTCAGGCCATGAGGTCTCGGCTGTAAGCTGATTGAACTTTGTTATATACTCAATTAAGGACCCTCTCCCTTGTCCCAGTTCCAGGAGTTTCAGATCTTCGGACTGAACCTTGTGACGAGTGTCGAACACCCGGGACATTTCTGTGACCAGTAAATCAAAATCATAAAGTGCTGGGTTATCATTTTCCAGGAGCGGGTTAGCCCAGGCAGCGGCTGTACCGGCTAAATGTGAGAGTGTGAATGCTGCTTTAGTGGTTGAGTCTGGAAAGGCTTGGGACCTACACAAGAAATGCAATTTGCATTGATTCAAGAAAGTTCTAACTTACTAGGATCCCCATGAAACCTCTCGGGGGCAGCCAATGGAAAAGGTGAGGGGAGTACCACGGGTATGGGATTCGGAGGGGATGGAACTGGAGGCTGGACAGGGTGTGGGGCTGATGACGCTGGTGAAGCATCCCCAAACTCAGCCTCTGGAGGCAGGGGGTGTCTAGTACTTTGGATGTTGTCTAAACGTTGGTGAATGGCAGTGTTTGCTGCGGCTATATCTGCACGTAACACGGTTATGGCTTGGACCATAGTGGCCAAGGGGTCATCCGCGGCTCCCTCCATTGACTATACGACAGGATGGCTTCACAGTCTGTTGTGTCTTGACTGTCGTGTAGTCAGAAGAGTCCTCTGTCCACAAGTGCTGCACAGAGAGAATCTAAGTCACTCTCTGTACAACCTTTGAGGCCAGAGGTGGGAGATGATCTTCCGGATCCGTGGAACTCTGGGACCCCGAACCACTGTAAAGAAAGCACCGGTTAAGTAACAAGCCTAAAACAGCAATAACAAACCAGACAACAAGGAAGTGGAACGGTCTTACCAATAAGTGGCCGTGGAGTATCTGCTACACCTATAGAGGAGGTTCCGGGACCCAGCAAGCACAAGTGAGTCCTGGAACCGGGCAAGAGGACGGGATGGGGTGGAGGTGTGAGAACGAGCAGGGGGAACACTAGGAACACTGAGGGGTGAGGGTGAGTGTGTGACAGGTATGAACTCCGCAACGAGTGACTCATGCGGAGTGAGGTCTTCCTCCTCAGGTGCAGGCCCACTGCCAGTCACCAGAGTCAAGTTGTAATTTGAGGCACGCTTAGCCTTAGCACTGCGTTTGAGGTCATTCCAACGCTTTTTGCACTCTTGCGCCGTGCCCACCTCATGGCCGAATGCACTCACATGTTCCGTAACTTGCTTCCAGTGGGTATCACGGTGGGCAGCCGTAGTCTGACAATTAGGACCCCCTAGCATGTCACGGCTGTGGCCCAGCACGTAGTACACGAGGTAGTCCAGTTCTTGGTTGCAGAAAGGCTTCTTCCTCGACATGCTGGAGGTCGTGGCTGTGTGTGGGGTCCCAGCCTGTGCTGCAGGTGCAACCTTCCTCCTCTTGGATTGTGGCGCAGACCCTGGCTGGCAAATGCCGCCCTGATCACTATGGCCAGTAGCACCGGTGGATTGAGCCAAGGGAGTGGCAGGTGCAGGGACGACCAAAGGCCTGACTTGCGTCAGTGGCAGCTGGGTGCCCTCTAATGGACCCTGAGCAGCAACATCCGCTGTGGCAGGGTCATTGACCGCGACTGTCCTGGTTGGCAGACTCACAACCGGGGTGTTGTTGGCTGCATCTGCCCCTACACTTACCAACACCCGGCTGTTCGGAGCAGCAGATGACATTACTGCCCCAGGGACACGTGTCTTGGTCAGGGCAGCCCTGCGTGCACCTACGGTTTCCCTCCTGGCCTGTTGGAAATCTTCCAAGGGCTCTTCAAGTGCCAACGCAGCCTGCGATTGGCAGACCCTGAGCCTGGGTGGTGGTGTCCACAGCTGCACCTGCAGCTACCAATACCCTTGAGCCCATGGCAGTCGATGAAACAGACTGCCGGGTCACATGGGCGCCAGTGCCAGATGCAGAAGCTGCATCTCCCAGAACCACAGGGGGTGGTGGCATGACTGCACCAACACATGGCACAACATCGTGCTCAAGTGGCGCACCCCTGCCTCTTCCCCCTCTGCGGCCACCCTGGACACCCTGGAGTCCCCCTACTCCCTGGTCACCCCGGCCACATCCATGACCACACCCGCCACGAGGAGGACGCCTAGCTGAGGCGCCCCTCACCTTTGGTGGCCTCCCAACCATGGCACAGATGGAGTAGTGCCGGCAAAGATGGAGGAGTGCCAATGGGAGGTGTAAACCACAATTGTCCTGGGAAATTGGGGTGAAGGGGGTGGGATGAAAGATGTTAACAGCCCCCCTGCACCTGCAAGGCTGTATGTGACCCCGGTGATGTAGTGACGGGTCACGCAACGCTCAGGCACCCCAAAACTGCAGTAAAACCGTGCACGCAAGCTGCAGCCTACGTGCGTGGAATCAACCTCCCGCAGTACGCGGTGGCACCCAGTAACACGAAAAACGCGTACGCGTGGGACACGCAGGCTACTATGACCTCGAAAACGGGTGCGATACACAGGGGAACCCGCAGTGGGAAAAATAGCATGCGCGACTCACCGTCTGACTAGCGTGATAATGAAAAACACGCGTAGCCAATACCCCCACCAAAAGAAGAGATACGACCTTGATCCGCTGTGAAGTTGTGATGGCGCGCGAAACAACACGAAGTAGCAACACACGCCGGTCTCCACGAAAGGCATGTACAGCGAACTGCTGGCCCCACTCACCTTTAACCCGTGCTGAGGGAAACGCCCATGCGCGTCGCGTCACTTACGCGAGTAGGACCTTTCCTCGGATTACACGCATTCACACGCGGATGTGCAGTTTCTTCACGTGCGCGCTGAACCACTATGCCCACGTTACGAGAGAAACGCCCGCGCACGTCACGTCACAGACGTGCTTACGCGCTAAGGGCCTTTCCTCGAATTACACGCGGACGTGCAATTTTTTCACATGCCAAATCACTCTGTATCAAGCTGGCCACGCGAATACACACGGAAGACCACGCTCCTGCCCAAAGGGCCATTTTCCTGCCCCCAAGAGCCCCGAGCACGCTCTCACCAGCCATCTGCTGCTGCCTGCCTGCTGCCCACGTGCCGTGCTATTTGGTGCCTGTACGTCAGCCATCTGCAGGGGTCCAGTTGCTGTGTCCACCCCTGCTGGAACAGAAGACTCCCGACTGGGATACCATTGCTCCACAGCCCAGCCCCAGGACCCAGTTGCCCAACCACGCCTGCCTCGGGGGTCGCCATGTCGGGGCAAACACCACCTGAGAGCACTGGTGACCCCCAGTCAGAGAGGCAGAGGGCCACCAGCTTCAGTGAGAAGCATTATGATGCCCTCTTCAGAACATCACGCGCCAACAAGGAAGGACGGTTGAGGATCTGGGAGGACGCAGTGGTTGCCATCAACGCGGAGGAGGTGGCAACCCGCGACATCAAGCCCGTCAAGAAGCGCTGGGAGGACCTGAGGTCCAAGACCCTCTACAAGGGCCAGCGCCTCGCGGAGGGGGGCCGGGGCAGCATGAGTAACATCCAGATGAGGTTCCTGGAACACGTAGCCCCAGCGCTCCACGCCCAGATCCTTCAGAGGCAGACCTGTCTGGAGTCGAGCGGCAAGTGGCCAAGCATTGCTGTGTGAGACAGGGCATGTCTGATACTTGCCTGTATGTGTGACATAGGCCATTTATGGATGTGTGTGTGCAGGGACATCATGGTCATGCATGTGAGACCAGTAATGTGTGAACCACATGGATGGTGCATGTGTTCCAATGCAACATGGGAAGCTGTATGCGGAATGCACACATGAATGCATGCCAGTCTCTGTAATTGGACACATGGAGGGGGGTGAGGGATGGGTGCTGCTGTCATGTACATGTATGGTGCACATGTGTGTGTGTCTGAGAAGTGTGTGTGTGTGACTTTGAAACGCCATGGATGCATGACACATGTCCGTGATGATGTGTAGATTCACTCATGCAGTGCCGTCACCATTGTATCCACTGTGTCTATCCATTGTGTCTGTGGTGTACAATCCATAATGCATGACCCTCCGGTGATGTGTGTGCATGGGACCAGTATGAGCCATGATGCATGTGAGTTTGAAGGCAACATTTTTGTTAACAGAGGCCCTTGTACACGGATGCTGATGTTGATTGTAGGCGCCGGGACTGTTTCTGCATGTGTGTTGCGTGCATTCACCCATGTGTTGTGGAGGGACAGGATGGAAGTGACATTTGACAGTGCCACTGATGTGTTATTGCTTCCTGTATAGGGGAATATTGTACTGTACCCTGATGCTTGTGTTCTATGTCTCCCTCTACGCAGCGTCAAGTGAAGAAGAGGGCGGAGACGGCGCTGTGGAGCTAAGCGGCGGGGATGCCTCCACCGGGCGGCAACGCAAGGCCCAGCCACCCTCCCAGGATTTGCCAACATCTGGGTGCAAGGGGGCTGGTGCCGCATCTGCCACTACGGCTGTAGCGGAAGGGCCGGGTGAGCCCCCACAGGGGCTTGCAATGGCGGAAGACGGTGTGGAGACATCCAGGTTGGTGGTCTCCACAGAGGAGGAGGAGCCCGCTACTGAGCCGCACATGGGGCCTGGTGGGGGTAATACCACTGGTGCAATTGGTGCAGTCCAGGGCCATGGTCAGGAGGCAGCACAGGTCACCGCGGAGGGGCCTGTGCATGTCGCTGTCCTTGACCCTGTGACTGCACCACCATGCAACAGCAGGGATGCCCCGTCCCAGGCCCATCTGCAGGTAGGGGGGAGTGCCACGTCATCTGCCTCTCCACTACCTGTGGACGAGGGGTCCCACGACTGTATGGGCTGCGTCCTGGTTGGTGTCGCGTTGCGCACATGTGACATTCGTGATGATGTGCATGCTTTCTGGGTGGAGCAGGCACGCCATCAGGAACAGCAGCGTCACGACGTGGCACTGTTGGGAGGGGCCCTGGTCGGTGGGTTCCTACATGTGTTGTGCACTCTGGCGGGCCTCTCCTCCTCTGTGGAGACTATGCGCCAGTCGTTCTCCCGGCCGTCTTCCGGCCCAGATTCCACCAGGGCCCCCTGTGGACCTGGCCTGACCAACACAGCCAGCTTGGTGGAGATCCCATCCCTGCCACAGTCGGGAGTCGGCGGTCCAGCAGGGGTGGACACCCCAACAACTGGAGTCCAGCAGATGGAGGATGTGCAGGCATCGGACAGGGCACATGGACAGCAGCAACAGCAGCAGGCTCTACGTGGGAGCAATGATGGCTCGGGGCCATCGACATCAGAGGGGCAGGCATCGGCCAGAGGGCAGGAGAACCCTGGAATGGGAGTGTCTTCCGTGTGGCTGCGGTTGGGCCAGCGCATAGATGCGGAGCGGCGTCGGGCGGAAGAGGCGCGGATCACCATGGTCAGGGCGGAGTTCTCCATGCGTCAGGCATTGAGGCGGGCAGAGTGCCTCGAGGCAACTCGCAGGGAGTTGGAACAGGCCATGAATGCATCCCTGCGAGACCTCGGAGCGAGGGCAGAGGCCCGCCTCCGGGACATCGACATGGAGTTCGATGATGCCTTGGCCCAGGACATCACAGAGTGAGCCGCAGGACTTGCCCGCCGCCATTGTATATGGTTAGATACTGTTAGGTTTCCTTTGTTCTTCTTTTAATTTGGAGTTAATGGACATTGCTCCACTTCGTGTGTATATAGTTTTTTCTTCCTATGACTTTTTTGTAGGTTTCCTTTTTTTTGTGGATCATGGACCATTTGGACTTACATTGTATATAGTTGCAGACTTGTACATACTTTCTTTTTCTATGTTCCCATGGATCAATGGTTTTTTAAAAATTTGGATTATGTTTTTATTATGGACATTGGCAATGGACCACTTTTTTATTCTTCGTGTTTTTTCTTTTTTTTATCTTCATTGGATTTGCAATAATTTTTTTCTACATCGGTCATTGTACATTGATTTTCAGTTTACTATTCCTCAAAGTCAGTTCTTTATGTTTTTAATACATTTTCTATTACTTCAGAATTGGTGTTGTGTTCTGTAATTGGTTTTGTGCATGTCTCATTGAACATTTCCTCAGTCACGTGTTGCCACTGTGTGGCAACGTTGTGCATTCCTGCATGGGCATGGTGGTTCATTTCATCTATCATGGCATGGGTAATTTGGGAGTGGGTTCTGTGGATGGTTGCATGCTTGGATTTGGGGGCAAGGGGGATTAGGGTTGGCTTTAGGGACATGGGTCTGTTTTGTTAGGACATGTTGTTTGTTTGACATGAGTCTGGGCCTGAGGCTCACTGCTGGTGGGTGGGGGTGCTGGGGGACGTGAGTCGGGGCCTGCTGGCAGGTGCCCCTCACTGCTGGGGGACATGAATCTGGGCATGCTGGCAGGTGCTCCTCACTGCTGGGGGGTGGGGGTGCTAGGGGACATGAGTCGGGGCTTGCTGGCAGGTGCCCCTCACTGCTGGGGGGTGGGGGTGCTGGGGGACATGAGTCTGGGCCTGAGGCTCACTGCTGGGGGGTGGGGGTGCTGGGGGACATGAGTTGGGGCCTGCTGGCAGGTGCCCCTCACTGCTGGGGGTGGGGGTGCTGGGGGACATGAGTCGGGGCCTGCTGGCAGGTGCCCCTCACTGCTGGGGGGTGGGGGTGCTGGGAGACATGAGTCTGGGCTTGCTGGCAGGTGCCCCTCACTGCTGGGGCGTGGGGGTGCTGGGGGACACGAGTTGGGGCCTGCTGGCAGGTGCCCCTCACTGCTGGGGGGTGTGGGTGCTGGGGGACATGGGTTGCTGATCACTAGTGGAAAGTGACATGTGGGCTGGCTGAGGGGCATGCCCATGGTGGATGGGCTGCGTGCGGGACATGCCCAGGGGTGCAGGGTAGTCCCCTGTGGTGTGGGTTGCCTGCAGGGGCTCTGGAGGGGGTAGAGGGCACACCTGGGAGGACCCACACTGCCAATTCACGTGTGGGACTCCCCGCGCACCCCACTGGATACACGTACACGTTCTTCCTATGACTTTTTTGTAGGTTTCCTTTTTTTTGTGGATCATGGACCATTTGGACTTACATTGTATATAGTTGCAGACTTGTACATACTTTCTTTTTCTATGTTCCCATGGATCAATGGTTTTTTAAAAATTTGGATTATGTTTTTATTATGGACATTGGCAATGGACCACTTTTTTATTCTTCGTGTTTTTTCTTTTTTTTATCTTCATTGGATTTGCAATAATTTTTTTCTACATCGGTCATTGTACATTGATTTTCAGTTTACTATTCCTCAAAGTCAGTTCTTTATGTTTTTAATACATTTTCTATTACTTCAGAATTGGTGTTGTGTTCTGTAATTGGTTTTGTGCATGTCTCATTGAACATTTCCTCAGTCACGTGTTGCCACTGTGTGGCAACGTTGTGCATTCCTGCATGGGCATGGTGGTTCATTTCATCTATCATGGCATGGGTAATTTGGGAGTGGGTTCTGTGGATGGTTGCATGCTTGGATTTGGGGGCAAGGGGGATTAGGGTTGGCTTTAGGGACATGGGTCTGTTTTGTTAGGACATGTTGTTTGTTTGACATGAGTCTGGGCCTGAGGCTCACTGCTGGTGGGTGGGGGTGCTGGGGGACGTGAGTCGGGGCCTGCTGGCAGGTGCCCCTCACTGCTGGGGGACATGAATCTGGGCATGCTGGCAGGTGCTCCTCACTGCTGGGGGGTGGGGGTGCTAGGGGACATGAGTCGGGGCTTGCTGGCAGGTGCCCCTCACTGCTGGGGGGTGGGGGTGCTGGGGGACATGAGTCTGGGCCTGAGGCTCACTGCTGGGGGGTGGGGGTGCTGGGGGACATGAGTTGGGGCCTGCTGGCAGGTGCCCCTCACTGCTGGGGGTGGGGGTGCTGGGGGACATGAGTCGGGGCCTGCTGGCAGGTGCCCCTCACTGCTGGGGGGTGGGGGTGCTGGGAGACATGAGTCTGGGCTTGCTGGCAGGTGCCCCTCACTGCTGGGGCGTGGGGGTGCTGGGGGACACGAGTTGGGGCCTGCTGGCAGGTGCCCCTCACTGCTGGGGGGTGTGGGTGCTGGGGGACATGGGTTGGTGATCACTAGTGGAAAGTGACATGTGGGCTGGCTGAGGGGCATGCCCATGGTGGATGGGCTGCGTGCGGGACATGCCCAGGGGTGCAGGGTAGTCCCCTGTGGTGTGGGTTGCCTGCAGGGGCTCTGGAGGGGGTAGAGGGCACACCTGGGAGGACCCACACTGCCAATTCACGTGTGGGACTCCCCGCGCACCCCACTGGATACACGTACCCCGCGCTGACAGCGAAATCGCATGGGATACTACCCACGTACCCTGGAAATACACGTGCCCTGCTCGCACAGGGCCAATCGGGTGTGAAACTTCCCATGAACCCCAGTAATACACGTACCACGCTCGCACAGGGCCAATCGCGTGTGAAACTTCCCGCGCACCCCTGAAATGCATGTACCCCGCTCGCACAGGGCCAATCGTGTGAGAAACTTCCCGCGCACCCCCGAAATGCACGGGGCCAATCGCGTGTGAAACTTCCCATGCACCCCAGTAATACACGTACCCCGCTCGCACAGGGCCAATCACGTGTGAAACTTTCTGCGCACCCCCGACATGCACGTGTCCTGCTTGCACAGGGCCAATCGCGTGTGAAACTTCCCGCGCACCCCCGAAAATGCACGTACACTGCTCGCACAGGGCCAATCGCGTGTGAAACTTCCTGCGCACCCCAGTAATACACTTAGCCCGCTCGCACAGGGCCAATCGCATATGAAACTTCCCGTGCACCCCCGAAATGCACGGACCCCGCCCGCACAGGGCAAATTTCGTGTGAAACTTCCCGCGCACCCCAGTAATACATGTACCCCACTCGCACAGGGCCAATCGCGTGTGAAACTTCCCGTGCACCCCCAAAATGCATGTACCCTACTCGTACAGGGCCACTCGCGTGTGAAACTTCCTGCGCACCCCCGAAATGCACTTACCCTGTACGCACAGGACCAATCGCGTGTGAAACTTCCCACGCACCCCAGTAATACACGTACCCCACTCGCACAGGGCCAATCGCGTGTGAAACTTCCCGCGCACCCCCGAAATGCACGTACCCTGCTCGCACAGGGCCAATAGCATGTGAAACTTCCCGCGCAGCGGGGTACGTGTATTCGGAGGGGTGCGCAGAGAGTTTTACAGGCGTTTTCGTGGTTGGGGGCCTGTGCGCCATGTACGGGATTTGTGCGCTGTACATGGCGCACGGAAAGGTGTTGGGGCGTAACTGGCGCTGCTGCAAGGTCGCTGCGCCACTCTGCGCCACGGCTGGTAATGGATGTTAAAATCCATGAATACGCTGTGCGCGTGAATGGATTTTGGCGCACGCGGCTGGCGCAGACTGTCGCACGCACACACTGTGTGCCAGCCGCGTGCGCCACTTGTGCGCTGAATTCTATGAATTACCCCCTAGAGCGGCATTGGACATTTCCAGAAGAGATCATATCTCAGCACACAGCCAACAGAATAACTGGGTCTCTATCAGAAACAAAATCCTCCTAAAAACTGCGTCACTCACTCACAAATCTCTCAATAATGCTGCTCCGATTTATTTGATTGACAGATTTCATAGACAGACCTCCTTGAGACCCACAAGGACAGTCTATAAAGACTGCCTTTCAGTCCCTAACTTCAAATGCTCCACCATAGGGGGCAACAGCTTCCCAGTGAAAGCAGCTAAACTGTGGAACTCCCTACCGCCAACCCTCAGAATGGACTTGCCTTATCATAACTTCCGATCTAAGGTTGTTTTATTGTTTAAAACGCAGGCCCTCTAATACATCGAGGTGTTAAATATCACATTGTCTTATATGTACATACTGTACATATATGTGTTTATCTGTATATATGTACATAATCCTGCTATTACTATTACTATGTGTGTGTATATATTTCTGCTGTGTAACTAAGCTTTGCATATTCATGTACCTACTGCGCCCTGTTACCCTAGAGTATGTTTGCGCATTACAAATAATAAACAAACAAACAAACAAGCAATTAATGACAAGCCATACATGCAAGCATAGCAGGCAGCATTTACAATGGATCCCTAGGGCGTCAGTCTGCTTCATGCTGGTGCATAAAGCAGGCGGGCCCCAAAGAGATCGCCAGCGTTTGCGCAGGCATGACAATGTATGCAGGTGCAAATGCTGAAGCAGAGAGGCGGTCGGAATGCGAGTTGCATTTGCTCTTCCTCTCCGCCATGCAAATGGATGAAAATGGGATGTGATGTTAATGGATGGCATAAAAGCCGTGCGAAAGCCTTTATGCCCTCCATTAATCTTATGCCTCTGATGAAAATGAGGTCCCTATTGTTACAGTGCTTTGAAGCAGGAGGAATCCGGCATGGAGCGGTATACATAGAAAAGTGATATCAACTATTTTAGCTGGATACAGTAACATCTAGCCATAGTAACATCACATTGTTATATATTTTGCATGCACATAATGCTCAGTCACAGAAACCTTAAACAATCAAATTGCCTCCATAACAGAAGCTCTGGGGCATCCAGTCTTCCTGCATACACCAGCACTACTCTCAAAATGAATTTGCGAATATAGTGAAAAGCAATAACACACATATGCATTAGGGAAGGTCATAGCCCAGGTGAAAAGAGGAAGGCTTGTGTCATACTGCAGCTCCCATTAACTGCAATGTGCACACATTTTAGCTGACTAGAGTGCATCAAGAGGTTTTTCAGTAGATTTTGAGCTTTGAACTAATGCTTTCTTTAGACTGAAGTTAACCTGATAGTATGTCGAAAATATATGCCCCATGGCAGTTTTGTTGAGGAAAAGGTTGGACTGGTTTTGTATCTAACAATAGCTAGCTATAGATAAATAATTTCAATGGTATGACTTTGTGATGCGTGGAGTGTGGTTTTGCTGATGTCATCAAGATGGCCACGAATGAAATACTTAAAATCTTCAATATCCCTTATAGAAGAGTGGATTTTAATTCCTATGGTCTCATTTGAAAGATATTTTCATGCCTAAAATAGTGGTTCTAACGACATGTATTTTGAAGTCTGTGGTGCCTCAAAAAGGCCCATATTTCTAGTACAGATATGCATTGACAGTACTACTTTATACACTAATTTCTTGTTTTAATGATTGATTTGTATTATCTGTTTCAGGTACAACTGTTTGATTGAAGTCATGGATGGAGCAATACAGATTGATAAACCATCATCCAAACTGAATTGCTGAAGTGGTATAGGAGTACATTTGTATTTATAGGGTTAATACCAACAAATGAAAACATTTGTTCAAAACTCAAAATCTACTGAAAAACATCTTAATGCAGTAAGAATTAGCCGGTCAGATAGCACAAAGTGCTGAGCGCCCATTTCTGGCATGTGTGCGCAGTCTGCTGCTGTAGGTTCGAATCCCGGCAGGGCCAACTTAACCTTTCATCCTTCCAAGGTCGATAAATTAAGTACCACGCAATACCATGCTGTGGGATAATAAGATCAACTGTTCTCCAGCATGGGGTCTGGCATGGATTCACATGCTCATGAATATTCCCTGTCGCCAGGCTGGGAATCCTCGGTAAAAGAAAAACAGTTTCACTTTCACTTACAAACTGTCTTTCTCCTATAAACCAATCACTGAGCTCTGGGTCATACTGCCCTCAGCCAATGACTGCCCTCTCCCTAAGCCCCTCCTCTGGCAGTCATCTTCAGATTGATCCTTCTCCAGCATGGGGTATGGCACGGATTCACATGCACATGAATAAAGAATACATAGCAGTAATACATACACAACCACGGGAGGTGGCAAGGCTCAACAGAAGCAATACTCTTACCTCTGGAAGAGGCTCACCTTCAAGCGAACAGGTTGCGTAGCACTGCTTGGTCGACCCTGGACTCTTCTCTGGAATCCCTGTCGACGCAGTAGAATCTTGTGATGGTGTGCGTCGACCTCCACGTAGCAGCCCTGCAGATGTCCAACAGGGGTACACCAGACAGGAACCCCGTCGTTGCTCTGATGTAATGGGCTCTCGGACGGCTGGGCAGCAGACTGTTTGCCAACCGGTGACAGTGCATGGTACAGCCAGAGAGCCACCTGGAAATGGAAGCCTTGGACAAAGCTTTCGCATGGTTCAGAGGACCAAAGTTCACGAAAAGTTGAGACGTCTTCCAGAAACTCTTTGTGCGTGCCACATAGAACTTCAGAGCATGCGCCACATCTGAGTGCAAAGTCCTTCCACCCGGCGATGAAGGTGTCGGAAAAAACACAGGCCACACCAAAGGCTTGTTGAGGTGGAATTCCGACAGAACCTTTGGGATGAAGGAAGGATGCGTCCGCAGCACCACTCTTGTCTCGTGGAAAGTCAGATAAGGCCACTTGCAGGACAGGACCTGGATCTGCCCTGCCCCCCTGGCAGAGGTGATGGCCACGAGAAAAGACATTTTCCACGAAAGGAACTTGAGAGGAGCTTGATGCATAGTCATTAAGGGGGCCCCCGTGAGACTCGTCAGTATCACGTGGAGTTCCCACACCAGGGCAGGTGCATTCACCGGCGGGAACGATCGAAACAGACCTTTGTGGAACTCCTTGACTAGACGGTGTGATAAAAGAAAAGACCATCCTGGAGACCTTGTGTAGCGGGAGATAACCGCCAGATGCACTTTGATGGAGGTGTGCGCCAGCCCCGCCTTGGCCAAAGACAACAAGTACAGAAGGCTCTGAGGGGCCGTGACACTCAGCGGGTTGATCTTCTCCATCTGGCATCAAGTTGTGAAATGCTTTCACTTGTCCCTGTAGCACTTAAGAGTCGATGAAGCTCTGGCACGGACCTCCCTGCAGTCCGCCGGTAGCTCGTACCCTCCGAACTCTAAGGGTGAAGGAGCCAGGCCTTCAGGTTCAGCGATCCTGGGTCGTGATGGATGATTTTGCCTCCTTTGCTGGTGAGAAGATCCACGACCACTGGCAGCTTGACTGGAGATGCCAAGCTGGAAGGCACCCTTTGCACACTGTTTGCACTGAAGATACAGGTTAGAAGATGTATGATGCTGTGTAGGTGAGTAAAAGTAGCCAATGGGAACTGAAGTTGTGTGGGTGCATCAATGCCTTCCATGAAATAGTATATAAAAAAAAAACGTCATGTGAAGAATTTACAAAATGGGCCTCATTAGGAGTATGCAAGTCCGGAATTAATGTGCCGGTAATTCGGTTTACTGGTACGTTTCCGGGCCGGCAGCTACGAGCAGCCGGTAATTCTGGCATCCCACCCCCAATAAAAGCTGCTATTATTGGTGCCGGTAATACCAGCAATTCCACTATGGAGTCTTTTGGGACTCCATGGAATGGGGAATTCAACCCTTACCCCACCTGGAATCTGCGGGAAATTCCAGCAGACCAATTGGTGGGAACGGTATCACCGTTTGGTGGAATACCGTGGATTTACCTACTGGTGAGATACCTCCAAACGTAGTAGGCTCACTGTCTGAAAAGCACAGAAAAACCTGAAACACCAGGTCAGGTAGAATTAATGGTCTTTTTATTAGCTGTGTTGGGAAGGAACCAGGGTCCTCCCGAACCCTCAAGCGCTTTAGAGTTAGGAAAGAGCTGTTTAAGGCACTATAATGGACTAGGTGGTAGCGGGGCACTGAGAAGGCTCTCTCATGCAAGCATAGTCAAATACACAGAGACATAGGCAAGACTAAAGAAGGTAGTTGTTGCCTAATATAAGGTGTATTTAACTATTAGTTGGATAGATTTGTAATGTCAGATCTCAGGCATTTTAAAAGCTTATCTAGTGCTGTAGATGAGTCAAACTCCCCCTCCTTCCCACAAGGAATGCGGCTTCAGCGATTCAAAATAGATTGCAGGCAATGGGCCTCATTACACGGTAGGCGGTGGACCAAGGTGCTATTAGCACCTTGTTGCATGCCGGTAAAATACCGGCACCGCCTTGGAGGAAAGGGGAATTACCGCCCTATTCCAAGGTTGGCGGGGCGGTAATTCCCCCTTCCCACATTTCCCTTCCCCATTCCCATTTTTGCCCCATAGGGCATAATGGGAATGGGGAAGGTGCTAATTACAGTACCGTAAATTGCGGTACTGTAATTAGCAACCTGGTCCCTTTGCTGGTTGGGTTTTAATGCCTGCTAAAAAGCAGTCGTTAAAGTACCAACCCGCAAAGGGACCTCGTAGTAAGGCGGTAAGGGTTAACGGTCACTGGTACCATTACCGGTGACCCTTAACCCTTACCGCCTTCCGTGTAATGAGGCCCTATTAGTGTGCAGTGTTCACTTCACTATGGCCAGCGTGAACTGACTCACCAGGTGTTCACTGTCCGTCAAGGGTCCATGCAGGTTAAAAATAGGACTCACATGTTTTGTGCGGCAAAATGCAGAATGGGGTAAATTATAAGCATAAAGTGTTGAGGAAACTACAAGAACCAGATAACATGAGCAGGATGAGTGAAATATGGATAGAATGAAAGGAAATGTTTGTACATAAATAACAATGTTCAGTTTTCTTTGGGCTAGGCCTCAAGGTTTGTAAAAGTCTGAGAGCTGCAGTGTGTTTTTGCATAGTTAGCAAAATGGAGGAAAGCATGAGCAACAGTGCATTTTTGCATAGCTAACAAAATGTAGAACAGTATGCCCTGACAAAACTGCTGAGAACAAAGAACAAAGGCTTTTGAGCATCCCTATTATGGAAGGACGGATTTGGCTGAAGTCATGATCCAGCTCCAATGACATCCCCATGGCAAACAAGACCTATATAAACCCCTGCTTGAGACCACTTTGATAGGAAGGAACAAGAAGAGGGACAGGAGACAACCGTTCAGGCAGCAGAGTTCTTTTTCTTCCATCCTCATTTGTAAAGATTAAACCTGTTATCCTTACAGGATCATCTTTTGACCTTATTTCCCTAGAGGGGTGCATTGATTCTGGTGTGAGCGTAATTAGGGACACCCTTACAGCAGCCCATGTTGAAGGTAAGGTTGTTACAATGGCAGATGCTGAGTGACAATACAACCATACAAGGAAATCTGATATTTAAAAGGTGTTAAGAGGAAGATATTGAGATATTTCGAAAATCCACAAAAGGGTGTATTGATTCTGTTGTGAGCGTAATTAGGGACACCCTTACAAGTGGTGACCCTGACGTGATCCCAGTTCACCCAGTACTTTGCAGAGGCTCCAGGCTACTTCTGCAGGATAGAGCCACACCCACCTACAGTGACCGTTCCCCCAAATAAAAAAAGACGTGTTTCCTGAGTGGAGCCATTTTAATAGAAATCCTCTCTGCTCTCTGAAGAGGGGCGTGGTTCCAGAGAGGACAGGCTGGTATTGGACCACGTAATGGAGAAACTCGGGTGAATACGCACATATAAGTAGACTCTTGTAAGAGATAACAAGAAGGGGACATGAGTGTATGACAGTATGTGACAGTATCTGAGGTGTGAATGGATGGAGTACGAGGTCAATGACATAGAGTGGATAGGACCTTTGGTGATGTGCTAAGGTATAGATTGGATAGGATTTCAGGTGATGTGGTAAGGTATATATTGGATATGAGGTGGGCTATGTATTGAAATTGTCACGTATTTCTCTTTTTCGACTATTTATAAATGAGAAAGGGAGCCTCAGCGTGTAAAGACTGTGAAGAAAGGGAGCCTCCACGAATAAAGACTGGGAGCATCCTTTAATGAAGTAAGGGTATGGGATGCCCTGCGAAATGTGGCGAGGGCCCATAGTGTCAGTATGGATGAGCATCAAGGGAAGAGGGGGCTTTTGAGGAGAAAGGGCAGGAGGCTTTGGGGGGGATAGGGCCCCAGGGGAGGAGGATTGGGAACATCACAATACTGGTATTGCTGGAGGTGGGGGCATGTCGCAAGGGAATGTAGGAACAGGCCAGGGATGGGATTTAATTATGGACCATAAGCTCCAGGGCAGGGATTCCAAGTGCCTCAAGGAATGGGAGACCCGCAATGTGGGCGAGGGGGTCAAAATCAGTTCCCGTATGAGGCTGACAGGCAAGGGCAATGTGGGCAACGACCGCTCAGGGTGAGGGAACACAGTTTAACAGGATGATAGGTTGAACTAAATCATGCATTATGGAGAGGAACTTCCCATTATCAGGTAAAACTCTTGACATGCAAGGATTCTCTGGGGCTATTTCTATAATTTCATACACTGAGGAGCTGGATATAAAAGTGGGAGGAAAGGTAGTACGAGCCCCCTTGTTATATTCAGAGAGTTCCCCTTTTAACTTGTTGGGTAGGAATCTGCTCAGTAAACTAAATGTAACTATATTATTCACAGATCAAGGGGTAGTGTGCTCCATTCCTGGGATGTGTTTATCTCGAGCAATGGTAATAATCAATGCAATGGCAAGGGAGCCAGTAGTCCGTGGAGTTCCTGTGGTCCTGGACATATTTGTCTATTCGATCAAGGTGCTAGTAAAAGCAGTACCTCAAATTGTGACAAAATGCTGGTGAGTGCCCACAGATTTTATTTTCTGACCCATGGTGCCACCCGAGGTGGTGGCAGGGACAATATTGTCATTAGATTTTGCAAGACTAGTGTCAGACAAAAGAGTAGTCCTTATTGGAATAGATCAGGATGGGTGCGAGTGGCGTACGGTACTATGTGTAGACCTGACAGTACAATTGAAGGAAATGACTGATGAGGATGTGTTTGAGGACAGTGAACAAAATGGGGAGATCATTTTGGAAATCTGCATCCCCTGTGACGTCATGGTGCATTATAGGAAGGTACAGTGACCCCTGATGGCAGTGGTGACCCTGTCTTTATTTTTTGAGGAGGACATGTGATATGTGTCAGCACAATTATGGACTGTTAATCCACATTATGTTGGGTTGGTGAGAGATGTGACCCCAGAACAGATTATATTGAAGTCAGGAGCAGTACTCCTGAGGGTGTGGCAGTACCTGTTGTAAAGGGAAGCAGAGGAAGGGATAAAAAGCACTATTCAGGCTCTATTAGAGCAAGAGATTGTCGTGCCATCCACGTCCCCGTGTGCTACGGCCATATACCCAGTCAAGAAGGACGTGGTGCAGAAGGAGTTTCCGGTAGTTCCGAATCCTGCGACATTCCTATATAGCATTCCCAAGACAGCAACATACTTCACAGTGGGGGGATCTGAATAATGTGTGCTTCTCAATCCCACTCCACCCTCATTCATGGTATCTCACTGCGTTTACGCATGGTCAACGGCGCTTCGAGCACACAGGATTGCCTCAAGGGTACTGTGAATGTCAGAGTATGTACAAAAGAGTGCTGCATGCTGATTTGGGAAATATTCATGTGCCTAGCACGATCATCCAGTATGTGGATGATCTGCTGGTATGTAATGAAAATGAACAGCAGTGCAGGAGGAATTCTATTGCATTATTGCAATTGCTGGCTCACAAAGGGTACAAGGCAGATATAAAGAAGCTACAATACTGCCAACAGGAGGTACTGTATTTGGGTCAACTTAGCTCTGCAAATGGGAACAAAAATACTACCAGATAGGGCGGCGGCAGTACGTGCCACCCCTAGGCCCAGTACTATCAATGAAATGCAGCAGTTTTGGGCTTATGTAATTAATGTAGGGCATGGATCCTAGACTACACAGTCTACACAAGGCCGCTGTTACAAAGTCTCAGAGAAGGACAGAAGAAAAAAATGCAAATTGGAAGGGATTGAAGAAATGAATAGACTATTTGAGGACTTGAAAGAAGCTATTTGCTCGTCCCCTGTTTTAGCAACTCTGGATTATTCACAGGAGTTTTATCTATTTTCCCACTATGATGGATGTCTCATGACTGCAGTACTGACTCAAAAGAGCACAATGGGCCACAAGCCATTGGCCTATTATAGTGGGACGCTCGACTCAGTCATGCAGGGACAGTTTGTGTGCAAACAAGCACTTGCAGTGGCTGCATTTGCAATAGAGAAAAGTTCCACAATTGTCATGGACTGCTCTTACCTTGTTTGTGGAACATTTGCTATTGGCCATTTTGGAAAGGTCTAAATCGACCTTGATGTCTTAGAGATCCTCTATATATGAGATTATAATATCCAAACCTCATATTCATATAGTAAGGGGTAGGACGGTGAATCCCGGCAAATTTTGTACAGCGGCATCCACTGATGATGACCTGAAATTTCATGACTGTGTTAAATATGAGGGTGAAGAGGAGGGTAAATATAAAGCTAGAGACAGTGTATTGGCAGAAGGAGATATACTATATGTTGATGGGTCATCAATAATTGACCAGAAGACGGGGCGGAGGCACAGAGGAATGGCAGTGGTGTGCGTTAAAGGGGGGAGTATGAAGTTCTGATCATGTGAAGATTACATATGCACTATTCAGCTCAGGTAGCGGAACTTGTCTCTCTCATCGAGTCATTGAGAGCCTCTCAAGGGGCGGTGTGTCACCATCTACTCAGACTCGGCATATGTCACGACAAAAGTGCATGCAGGTCTGTCTCGGTGGAAGAGGAGAGGGTTTCGGAGGGCAGATGGCTCTCCTGTGCAGCATGCAAGACTGTTGGAAGAACTGATTGAAGCCATATCATGGCTCTCCACTGTGGCAGTCGTCAAATGTGCTGGCCATACTAATGCCACGGATGAAATCTCTAAGGTCAATGCGGCTGCAGACCAGGTGGCCAATTTGGCAGCCTATCCCCCAGATACAATGTTAACAGAGTGTATAGTGACCACCCCTGTAGAAAGCGAGACTACAGTTCCGTACACAGCATTGCCCATATCACAAAAGAGTTGCAAGGTAAAGCGCCTGAGGAGGAAAAGGACCTGTGGTTGCAGAGGATGCAAACAGACTCCCACCGGTTTATTGTGGAGGCAGGAGAGTTCTGAGAAGGCGGTGATGCCCCAAGAATTACTCTCTGTAGCATTTGTACAACTACATTTCCCCTCCCACAGCTCCAAACAACATATTGTGGCAGATATCCAGGAGGACTGGTTTGTGCCAAACCACCAGGAGAACATTTTGAAAAAAAGTAATACACTGGCCCTCATTACAACTCAGGCGTTAAGGGATTAACGGTGCGTCGGCGCCGTTAACCCTTAACGCCTGATTACAAGTGTCCCTTTGCGGGTTGGTGTTTAACGCCTGCTATTAGCAGGCATTAAAAATCCAACCCGCAAAGGGACTTTGGAGCTAATTACGGCACCGTAATTTACGGTGCCGTAATTAGCGCCTTCCCCATTCCCATTATGCCCTATGGGGGCAAAAATGGGAATGGGGAAGGGCAAATGGTGAATGGTGAATTACCGCCCCACTCACCTTGGAATGGGGCGGTAATTCCGCCATCCAACATGGCGGAATCGTAACCTTAGCGGCATGGACCATGGTGCTAATAGCACCATGGTCCTCCGCCAAGGTTGTAATGAGGGCCACTGTCTGACATGCCATGCCAAAGTTTCAGCACAGGGATGACATTACAGACATTAAGAGGTACATTGCCTCACCCTACAGGGCTGTTCCTTGAATTGCATATAGATTATGCAGATACGGGGGAAAGGTGCAATGGATATAGGCACCTTATTGTGGTGGTTTGCCCCCTTTCAGGGTGGGTGGAAGCAGGACCATGTGCATACCCAGATGTGAAGTGTGCAGCACGGTTCCTGGTCAGAGAGGTTTTTCCACGATGGGGCGTGTGCAAAGTACTGAGATCGGATAATGGCACACATTTCTTTAATGCGCTATTTCAGCATGTCGCAGCGCTCTTGGACATAAAACATAGAATGTGCTCAATTTACCACCCTCAGGCTAATGGCGTTGTGGATAGAGTCAATGGGCTTTTGAAAAGTAAACTGTCAAAATTATGTTCCACCTTGAAGAAAAACTGGGCACCGTGTTTGTCCTTGGCCCTCTTCAGTTTAAGCACACAGCCTAGTAAGGACCACCATTTGACACCACACAAAATAGTCACAGGCAGGTGCATGCAAACACCCATATCCCATGTTAGGGAAAGCGTCAGATGCACATCAAGCAGCGACAATACTAGGAGAGGAATATAGGGAATACTTAATGGCACTAACACATGCTATCAAATATATCTCCCACCAGATTGCGCCACCCAGGAGGGAAGGACAGGACACACCGGAAGGGAAGGAGACAGCAACTACAAACATATCTGCCACAGCTGGACCATTATTACCTGGGGAGCTGATCTACGTGAAAAATGATGTTCATTGATGGAACAGTCCCAGGTTTCAAGGTCCATATGAGGCGGATTTCTGTATGCCTCATGCCGTCCGCGTGAATGAGTTAAGAGATGGGGTGCATCTCTCAGATGTCCGAAGAGCACTTGAGACAAAGGACATTGCAAAGCTCAATTGACAGATCAAGGACATAACTAATGAAGAAGACGTTTAGTAAGGGATCCATGTCAGGGTGGCATGCAGTGGCACACCCCAGATTTTCCTTTTTTCTTAACTTTTTAATTTTTATTTATTAAATCTTTTTTTCAATTTTTTAATTTTTGCTGGTCTAGAACCCGGTCGGCCCTGGTGGGAAAAGTCTCTCTCTCCCTCTCTCCCTCTCTCCCACCCTCTCTGTCCCCCTCTCTCATTCTCCCTCATTCTCTCACATTCTCTCTCACTCTCTTCTTCTTTCTCTCTTTCTTGGTAACCTTTTTTCTCCTCTCCAGGGGTAAGCAAGTATGCTTGACCGACATGTTCAGACCTCCCTGTTATGTAGGGATAGTGATAAACTGAATGCAATTCGTTCTAGGAATTAAACCAATGATTATATTGCTTTGTGTGACACTGGTTGTAGTTGTCGGAGTGTCTGAAGGTATGTCTGTTATATGGGGTGGCCATATAAAGGGGGGATGGACAGTTACATATAAAGGAAAATAATGTTAGTAGATTTATTATCAATGGTATGAATATATATATGATAAATAAAAAAACAAACAATGTATCACTTTTTGCCGGCCACCCCCACAATAAAACAGGAAGTACGAATGACATATGATTTATCTAAGAGGTTGGGATTTGACGCCATTTCTGACATTCAGCATTCAGAGTCGTCTATTAGCTGATACTCTGATATGCATACTGTGAGAAGGAATGTGATGAATGAAAGCTGTTACGTATGTGCACTCATCCCGCATGCATCAGTGGCTCCTAAGGTTTTAGTTCCACAACGAGTCCCAATTATAGAGGCACAATGCCTGGTACATCTTGCACTATGTAGGATAAAGGACACATTCCAGGAACACAGCGTGCAGTTGAAGACCCTCGATCTAGACCCAGCACTGTGCAATGGCAGTACAAAATACAGCAGTGTCTACAAGCACCATATTTTTCCTTGGGAGGTCACTCATATGTCAACAACAAATGGCAGGGCACCACAGTGACGTGACCGTCAGAGGGAATGTTCGAATACAGCAAAGAAATAATAGCCTGAGTAGAGACTATGTGTGCGCAAATATGGTCCCAATACATCACAAGGCTGACATGGATTGCAACAATGGAGAAGCCAGTGCGAATACATAGAGACATGGACTATGAACTTTGTTTTAGCAATGAAGGAACCGTTCCTGTTGGTGCAAACTGACAGTGCAACCACACTCTTGTGATCCCTGATATGACAAAAGGTACGGCAGCGGTGATGGATTACAACTTGGTTTGTGGCCGACAAACCTACTTGCACCTCACATCATCCTGGAGGGGCAAGTGTTCACTGCCAACCCTGCACTAGCTACTACTAGTAATCCCGGAAGAACACCTGAAGGTAAAATAACTGCCTGTCAAGGTGCCAACAGCCACTCCAGCACCTAAAGAAGCAGAGAGAGATTTGCAGATTACACAAGAAATTTGTATGCTGCTAAAAAAAAGAATGATTTAAACAGCTGAAAAGAAAGAATATGATATGATATAATATGATATTGCATTTATATCGCACCTATACACAAGTGTTTCAAGGCGCGAATAGATCATACTATATCTCAAAAGACTCTTCCACAACGCTCAGAGGGATACCTGACAAGTATCGACTTTTTAGCTCAACAGAGAATTTCTTTTAACCTTTTTTGGCTCCTGGGGTACAAGCAGCTGCTAACACCAAGTGGGTTTAGATCTTTCGATGGGAGCTAGTCTAGCTCGCCAATAATACAGAGAATGGGTTCAACGCCATCAAAGTAGAGCTCTATGCGTTGAGACTCAGGATGATGCAGAACCGCTATATGCTGGATCTGTTAAGAGCCATAGAAGGAGGAGTGTGTAAAAAGTTGGGAAGCAGCTGCTGCACTTTTGTACCCCCGGAGGATGCTGAGAATGGGTCACTGTCCGATATCATTGAGGCAGTGCACAAGCTAGGTGTTCAAATGATGAAAGAACATGGAGTTCAGAACACGGATTGGCTATTGCTTGCTTTTGATTGGGTCCCGTCATGGCTGGGAGCAGCAGTAAAAATACTGGTACCTGTTATGTTCTTTTTGGTTCTCTTCTGCACGTGCCAATTGGGTCACTGATGTTGTGTCAATGTATTACCTAGTAGTGCAAAGAGGATGCTATCAATTGGGGGTTCTAATGCACCTTGCCATACAATAAACTGTGAAACTCAAACTGATACTCTTGGGGTTGTAGATATGTAGGATGGGGAGGAGTTTGTTATTGTACAAATAACAAAAGGGGGGAATATTGGGAAGGACCCAGGGTCCTCCCAAACCCGCAAGCGCTTTAGAGTTAGGCAAGATCCCTTTAAGGCACTATAATGGACTAGAGGGGACTAGGGGCACTGGGAATGCACGATTAACTATTAGTTGGATACATTTGTAATGTCAGATCCCAGGCATTTTAAAAGCTTAGCTAGTGCTGTAGATGAATCAAACTCCCCCTCCTTCCCAGAAGGAATGTGGCCTGAGGGATTCAAAATAGACCGTAGGCTTAGTGTGCGGTGTTCTTCACTATGGTCATCACAAACTGACTCACCAGGTGTTCACTGTCCGTCAAGGGTCCATGTGGGTTAAAAATAGGACTCACATGTGTATAAAGTGTGGAGGATGAGTGAAAAATGGATAGAATGAATGGACATTTTGTACATAAATAACAATGTTTAGTTTTCTTTGGGCTAGGCCTCAAGGTTTGTAAAAGTCTGCAGAGCTGCAGTGTGTTTTTGCATAGTTAGCAAATTGGAGGAAAGCATGAGCTACAGTGCGTTTTTGCATAGCTAGCAAAATGTAGAACAGCATGCCCTGACAAAACTGCTGACAACGAAGAAAGAAGGCTTTGGAGCATCCCTATTATGGAAGAAGGACGGTTTTGGCTGAAGTCATGATCCAGCTCCAGTGACATCACCATGGCAAGCCAGACCTATATAAACTCTGGCTTGAGACCACTTTGGCAGGAAGGAACGAGAAGAGGGACAGGAGAAAACCGTTCAGGCAGCAGAGTCCTTTGCTACCATCCTCATTTGTAAAGATTAAACTTGTTATCCTTACAAGATCGTCTTTTGACCTTATTTCTCTAGAGGGGTGTATTGATTCTGGTGTGAGCGTAATTAGGGACACCCTTACAGCGGCCCATGTTGAAGGTAAGGTTGTTACAATGGCAGAGGCTAAGTGACAGTACAACAATGCAAGGAAATCTGATATTTCAAAAGGTGTTAAGAGGAGGATATTGAAATCCACAAAAGCACAAAATGCATTTTTGAAATCGATGTAGAATTTGTTTATCCTGTCTCCAAGAACCAATCATAGTGTATTTCTTTGAAAACAGTTGATGATACTGTTCTTTCACATGCAGAAGCAAGTCACAACATAAATTCAACTATGAAGGCTGTAGATCAGGCTGCTAAATTACTACAGAAACCATCCTGGAGAGAAGTAGAAATTCACAGGCCACATCATGCATGCAGGACAAAGTTATAATAGTAGTACCACAACAATTCGTATCCTTATTCAAATAGTGTAGAGGTGGGAGGAGAATGTTTGATATCTTGCAGGCTGAAAATACATGTTTGAATCAGCAGCTTGCAGTTTTAATAAACTCTTATCCATGAGTTTGCAACGGAAAGGCAGACCTCATAGTGCCTTAATTTCAATGAACCTAAGACACACCCAAACTTCCAATTCAGGATGCTGTTGGCCTAACAGTAAACTTGCAGCAATGCTTGGTGCAGGTTATGTATTGTTTGGGTTCCTGGATCAACCATAATAAAGTTCTCCGGCTTGGGACACTTTTAGCTAATGAAGGTCTATGCTGCATGGAAGAAAATTTAGGAGTATATGTGAGGGGTCAGAAATGTGAGGCGGACGACTTTGAAGGTTTTTCAAAAGATGCCATTTTATTAACGCAAAAGGTTGGCTAAACGCCTCACTTTCCTACCCTAACAAGGATTTCACTGCCAAAAATAAACTAAAAGAAACACTATAGCAACAGGTTTCTGTCCCTCACACTTGTACACACAACAACTCAGCAAAGGTAATATATGGCAAAAGCAACAAATATAACAGTTAAGACCCTCTAATGGCAGCATCACAGAGCGCCGGAAGCAGCTGTCAAAACGGCATTGCAGTTTGACGTCTCTGCTTAGACCTGTGGATCCTTTCCTCTAATCCAAAGCCTGTCGGCGACTGTTGCGCAGACAGCTGGCGCCAACAACTGGGACTACATCGGCCCACCACTTTAGTGTGCCTCGCGCCGTGTTCGGTCTTCGGGGAGGTGGAAGCGAGTCAACTGTTTGGAAGGGCTCGCTATCCGGATAGCAGCTGTGGGAAGCTAAATCTCTCAGGTACTGCCTTTCTGTGAATAGCGCAGTGCCATTCACTGTTACATTTTGCACTGCATATGGTGTGTGTTGTTTTTTGGGTCATTATGCCCGTAACAAAAATAAAAGCCATTCATAAAAAACCACTTACCACCCTGATAACCAATAAACCTGCTCTGACTTCTCCTAAACATGGCCCTGATGTCCCAGCTACTGCTCCTGTGGCTGTCTCTCCAGTTTCTACCAGGGACCGCTTTTCCGAGGTTCTGGAGTTGAGCTCACGCAGGAGACAGAGACTAAATATTGAGAGAACGGATACCCCCTGTAAGGAACTCATGGTGGCAACAGTAAAGACAGACACAAGTGATCACAGTTCAAGGGTGTTTATTAAACTGTATAAGGGGTGAGATAAACACCTGATCTAAACCTAACTCTAAAATGGGAGCAAGCTACGACCATCAAATAATAATAAGGGAATCCAAGTGGAGTCTAGTCAAATAAAAAGGGCCTATATTAAAAAAAAACTATTGCCAGTCCTTACTGCTACAAAATAGTGAGGGATAATATTCACAAGGAAAGAAAGACGTTTTCTCAAAATGATAAGTCAGGATGGTATAGCTGGGGTCTCCTTTCCCCATGTTTTTTGCACGGGTCAAGGCGAGACTCTTGAGCACAGCACATTCCTGGGCTTCTCCAGCCCGAGCTCACAGGTTGTTTCCAAAATATCAGGGCTTCCTGTGGCCAAGTCTCTTTCACACAAGGTCTCTTGCCTCAGAGGACCTGATATGCCATAAACAACAAACAAAAAGTTCCTTCAATAAATCTTCACAGAGCGAATACTCTTCGCCTTAGGATCCCCCTCAGCAGGGCTCCGATCCTTCTTGAAATTCCTTCTTGGTCTTCTTGGGCCTACCTCAGTCACGTTCACTACGGCCTTCTTTTCTGCAAAATTCGAGTCTTAATGTGTTTTTAAGCAATCATTCACTATGGACATCCCTCGATTGGGTTCACTCTTGTTGACACAATGTTCATAGGTGTATTATGCTTCACCCCAATTTACAGGTATCCCTCAGCCGGGTTCACGTTTGCCAAGTACACAGTTCACTTTGTTTTATCACAATACAAGATTTACTTTCCTTCTTGTCAACGTGTCAAAGACGTTCGATTGTACAAGGGGGGGTGACTCGACCCTTGTATGACCCCTCTGACTCCTCACGCCGTCCTCTCCTAGGGCCTCCTGGTACTTGTAGTTTTGACAAAGGGGACCAGCCTGAGCCCTTGAATGAGCGCCCATGTGGCGCCTGACCACTTTGCAGGTGGTCCTTCAGCGGACTTTCTTTCAAGCTTAAACACACACCAGTTCTTTGTTCACAAGTTACAATGTTGCCATTCGCAACCTTGAGCTCAACTAAGCTCAACTAAGTCTGGTTTGCTATCAGCTCTCTCCGATTCACCGGCTGTACTGAACCCGTTGGCTTGTCTTGCCTCTGGAGTCAAGGACGGTACCACAGTAGCAATCGCTTCTCCCCACCTTGGCTATCAGCGCAGGAAGACCTCATGCACCATTGACACCTATCGCACATACACCAGCTGTACTTATGATTCCCCTTTCGGAGGCTTCGAGGATCTGAGTTGAAATGGGCAGGGGCAATTCCCTCCTCGTTGTCCTTTCAGGTCTCACAGTCTTTCGCCTCCGTTTGAACTGCCGGTCCAGAATAACTGTTTCCTCGTGCGTTCGGCCTTGCTTGTAGAGTGCTCTGCCTTTTATCCCTGTGGGGAAGGGAAAGGGCTGTCAGGGATGCGAAGTTATTGTCAATTGCCTGACTCTGCCTGACCCTTGTATTGGGACTTGTCAGGTAAACGGCTCCATTGTTAGTCCGTTGTCTTTTACAACGTAATAACGTGTTCGTGTTGGAAAACGGGGGGGTAGAGCTTCTAAATATCCTACGGGGTAGGATAGGGAAAAGGGGTTACAAGGGAGGGCATTCTGCATCTTTGGTGTCCCACTTCCACTCCCCGAAAACCCCCCATCCAGGTGATCCTCCCCCACTGGTCCACCCCCAGGAACTGGATCCAATATCGATGGCCGTGTCCTGGCCACCTGGACGACAGATCTCCGGGGACTAGCGGGTGAGACACCTACAGGTTTCTCAGCCGCAACCCCTAATATTAGTGATACCGTTGACATGCACAATGGATGTAAAGAGTTAGCTTGCCAAACGCATATCTTGGTAAATGTGTGGGTAGTTAATCTTAAAAATCTCTTAATAAATAAAGCGGATATAATGATATACCCCCGATGGAACCTTCTTATTTTGGTGACATGGGGATTAAGGTTAACCCTGAGCCTCATACACCTCTTATAGTACAGCTGCTGCCCGACTCCGAGGACAGTCCTCAGACGCGCTTTACCCCTGAACAATGGTCACAAGTAAAGGCCAATGTGTCTAAGGAATTCAACATGTGTAACAGCTTCTCTGATTTTTGCACATGAATGGTTTCACTGGATAAATGTGTGGAGGAACTACATCTGGTTAAAATAGAGAACTCTTCTCAAAGAGATTTTGCAACTTTGCATGGGGAAGCCCAATATTTGGATAACGTGGGCAGCTGTTGCCATACTGATTGTCAGTCAGAGAAAGGGATCCTGTCCCCTCAATCCATACAGAAAATATCAGACGGGCCCAGGCTTTGAAATTGCTTCCCACCCCATGGCCATGCCATTTTCTTCATCTCCTGAAGCAAGCAAACAATTGCTGGTGCCTAATACTTCATCGCCAGTTGCTGTAAATAGATTTAAGCCAAGTCTTTTAGGGGTTTATAGACCTGTGAAAGCTTGTGCACTCCAGGCCATGTCTAGAAGTTTGCGAGTAAGAATATACTTAATGCCGGCACTTATGGAGAAGAATACTAGAGACTTTGTTATGGACCATAGGAACTTTATTATCATCAGCATTGAGAAGCCTTGCCAGGAGTAGTTAGAATATCCAATTTGAAGATCTTACATAGTCTTGAGATAGATGATTGGTGTGCTCAGGAGAATAGGGATTGTGTTTTGGTAGGATGTGGGACTAGTAATTTGCCATATTTCCTCAGTATCTGTCGATATCTGCCTAAAGGCTCCTCGAATCTAAACCTCATAATTGATTAGACTTTTGTTTGTTAGCATGTTCCCTATTATGGTAATTTGATCTGTTTGTTGGTACGTTTTATTTTATGCTTGTAAATTGTCTTTCTGTTGTGGCGCTCCGATGACTGCGGGCTACAGTGCTTTATGCATAAATAAATACATGCATAAATAAAATAAATTCACAATATTACAACTGTCTCTCCTTATAATCTGGGTGAATTTCCCTTCCCAATATTCAAGCAGGATTCTGTTCAATAGTTCCAAAAGAATAAGGAAATCCTTTCTTGTAACAGTTCTAATGCAGTTGCTGTTGATTCCAACTTAACAACAAAATGTTCTGCACTTCAGAATTGTTCAACAAGGTTTCTTCCTCTTCCACTTGTGATATTAAGAAAAACAACCTTCTTTGCATAAACCAAGAACATTTCCTGTGTTCACTAGAATTAATATAAATTGTCTTTGTCAGGATATTCTGCAACCACATATGTGTTTAGAAGTGATTATACACTTCTGCAGCAGTTTATACAACACACAACACTTTCTTCAGCAATGAATGTTTGTCAGGATGATTCGGCAATATTTCACCAAAACACATCAATGGTTCTACCACCGCTTCTTTCTGATGGTTTAACACTACATCATAGCACGGTACAACGTCCTTTCATCGCTGGATGTTTTTTCATGGGGTTTTCTTGCTGCAAATTTTTTGCCAAAAAACTTAGCAAATTTTTTGGGGAGGGGGTTAGAAAAATATATAAATTGGGTGTGGGTGTTTGGGAATAAAAAAATAAAAATTCAATGAGTTTTTTAGTAAACAAATCTGCAGTAGAAAACCCTGCAAAAAAGCATCCTGCGATGAAATGACATGGAACCTACAGCACTTCATCAGCTTCCACCTGGTTTAATTACATTCCAGGCCTGCTTCAATTACACCTGTTACCTCCTGTGCAGGCCTACTTGTTATATCTACTATTAGGAATGACCAAAAACAGCTTAAAGCGGTAACAAACCGTAACGAAACCGCTCACCTTGACAATACGGAAATCCAATACGGAAGAGCCAAATGCAGCAGTGAAAGTTCCCCTGAAACAGTCCTGGCCCCTCCGACCCGGAACGAAGTGAAAACCGGGGGAGAGGATAGGATCGCCAAGGAAACCCTCTAATGGGAAGAAAACCCTGGTCGAGTCTGGATGCTTTGTCGATCAGGAAGTAGTAGTAGCAGGAGAATCCTTGTGAGGTGATTTCACCCGGCAGTTGCACCGGATATCCCTTCTAAACAAACGAGAGGAAAGGATAGTGTTTAGCGAAAGGTAAAAGGGAATACAGCCAAAGAGAAGGCGGAAGGGAGAGGCTCTCACCCTTGGAGGGAAGGATTGGGACAGAGACTCCGGAACTGGACTTCTGAAGAGCAACGGAAGAGAGGCAGAAGGCCTGCAAGAACAAACAGGTAAGTGATTCTACTCGGGATTAGAAGGGAAGACTCAGGGAATAGGAGGCTTACCCAAATGGGGTTCATCGCAGAGGGTAATGCCGTGGAGGAGGTGTTAAAGACGGCTGGCTTGAGCAGGAATTGCCGG
Source organism: Ambystoma mexicanum (assembly GCF_040938575.1). Taxonomy (NCBI): domain Eukaryota; kingdom Metazoa; phylum Chordata; class Amphibia; order Caudata; family Ambystomatidae; genus Ambystoma; species Ambystoma mexicanum. Next base: position 175,368,856 of record NC_090921.1, on the reverse strand, counting down.
ATTGGGCTGAACACGACGGGGATAGAGATTGAAAGGGTTGGATGGAGACAATATCTGGGAGATAGGTAAAGACAAGATTAGGACAGTTTAAAGCGTAATCAAGGACTAGTAGACAAGTAAATACAGGATTCAGATAACTAACTCACGGAGCGTCTGTAGCAGAAGCGACGCGATGAAACCTTGGCTTGGAGTCTGGATATAGTATCACGTGAGCGGTCCGTGGTGTCTCTGAGGGACGTGAATAGACTAGACCGTAGCTGTCGGCTGGAGAAACCCGACAGGCCTCCATCTTGGAACTGCACTTCCGCGCGATACCGCACAAGCGGGCACGGGACCACAGAGTCCATTTACCGCAATGTGTAACAGAATACCCCCTCCTCCTGGGAGGCGCCCCGGGTTTACCTGGATGGAGCCTGAAAAAACGCCGCACCAGCCGGGGAGCATGAACCCTAGAGGCCGGTTCCCAGGTCCTCTCAGCAGGAGAATAACCCTTCCAGTCAATCAGAAACTGTAATCTACCCCTCCGAAACCGAGAGTCACACATACCCGCCACCTCAAACTCAGGACCCTCATCAGTAAGGACAGGAGAAGGAGGAGCCCTTCCCGTCTGAAGAAAACGATCCGGGACCACCAACTTAATCTGAGACAGATGAAATACAGGGTGTATCCTAGACCAAGAGGCAGGCAAAGCCAGTTTGACCGCAGCTGCGCCCACCATGGCTAACACTTTAAAGGGTCCAAAATATCTCGGCGATAGTTTAGACGGAACGAGATGACGAGGAAGAAAACGGGAAGCCAACCAAACAGAGTCACCGATGGTAAGTTTCGGGGCAATGCGGCGATGAAGATCGGCGTTCCATTTAGCACGGTCTTGAGCCTCCACAAGAGATCGCTTAGCCAGTTTCTGACCATCTTGAATGTCCGCAACAAATTTATCCAGTCCTGGGCAGCAGGAAGGAGGAGACGACACCATAGGAACAAAGGAGGGATGGAAGCCGTAAGAACATTGAAAGGGCTAGTCCGGAGAGCAGAGTGACGGGAGTTATTGTAGGCAAATTCAGCAAAAGGGAGTAAACCCGCCCAGTCATCCTGGGCCGCTGAAACGAAACATCGAAGATATCCTTCCAGTGTCTGATTCAAACGCTCTGTTTGCCCATTGGTCTGGGGGTGATATCCAGACGACAGGGCTCGCTTTATCCCTAAGACGTGACACGTCTTTTGCCAGAAAAGTGAGGTGCATTGGGGACCTCGGTCAGAGATGATGGTGTCTGGGAGGCCATGACGGGAGAAGATATCAGATAGAAAGATTTTAGCCATCAAAGTTGCCCCCGATAGCTTCTCTAAAGGGGTAAAATGAGCCAATTTGGTGAAGTAGTCAATTGTCACCATAATGGCTGTCTTATTCTCCGAAGGAGGTAGATCAGATACAAAATCGGTAGAGATGATTTGCCAAGGCCGATCTGGAATGGGCATCCTCGTTAATAACCCTAACGGTGGAGTACGAGGAGTCTTTGCGTGCGCACAGATACTACAAGCCGCAACATTATCCTGGACATCAGATCGCATATTAGGCCACCAGAAGTGTCGTTGTACGAGTTCCAATGTTGAAAGAAACCCTCTATGACCCGCCGCCTTAGAGTCATGACACCTTTGTAACACTTCGAGTTGTAAAGAGGGAATGGGAATCAACAGTTGAGTGCCGTGAAAGAAATATTCCTTATCTTTAGTGAGATGGTGGGTGGATGCAATGTTTTCACATAACAATTTATTTTGATCAGAGGCAGTTCGTACTTCTTGGAGAAAGTCAGTTAAGACAGCAATAAAACGAGCGTTGGGAAACATCTTCTCGGAACAGAATGTCGATGTAGGAGAGTCCTTACGAGACAGGGCATCTGCCTTCTGATTATGTCTTCCCGGCAAAAAGGTGAACTCAATTCGGAAGGGAAGAAAAAAATAAGCCCAGCGGGCCTGCCTGCTGTTGGTTGTGTAGGCATTCTGAAGGGCTTGTAGATTCTGATGATCAGTGCGAACCTTGATAGGATGGGTAGATCCCAGGAGCAGGTGTCTCCATTCTTTGAATGATTGTTTGATAGCCAGAAGCTCTCTTTCAAGAACTGAATAGTTCTGTTCTGCCGCATTGAAAGTCTTGGACAGATAAGCCACAGGTCTTTCTTCTCCCTGTTCCAATAATTGTAAAAGTACGGCACCCAACGCAAATTGCGAAGCGTCTGTCTCCACAATGAATTGCTTGGTTTGATCAGGATTTATAAGAACTGAAGCGGAAGTGAATATCTCCTTTAGCGTTTGGAAGGCGTTCTGAGCCGAATCGTTCCAGACGAACGGGACTCCTTTCTTAAGAAGTCTGGTGATGGGTAAAATAATTTCCGAAAAACCCGGAATGAATTTCCGGTAGAAGTTGGCAAAACCAAGAAATCGTTGAATGTCTTTTATGCCCGAGGGAATTGGCCAATCCAAAACAGCTGACACCTTCTTTGGATCCATAGAGATGCCCTGAGAAGATAGCACAAATCCGAGGTAATTTACCTGCTCCTGGTGGAATTCACATTTGGTGGACTTACAGTACAGATGATTGTCTTGAAGACGTTTTAACACTGTGTTGACATGTCGGATATGTTCCTCTGGGTTTCTGGAATAAACCAAGATATCATCTAAATAGATGATGACGAAATGAAACAGAATGTCAGCAAAGAGGTGGTCCATGAACCGCTGAAATATCGCCGGTGCGTTGACCAGGCCAAATGGCATAACGTGGTACTCGTAGTGCCCGAAAAGGGTGCGAAAGGCAGTTTTCCATTCATCTCCCGCAGCTATTCGTATGAGATGGTAAGCACCTCGGAGATCCAGCTTAGTGTAAACAGTAGCCTGTCGAACCGCTTCAAGGATGTCTGTGATAAGAGGCATTGGATACTTGTCAGCAATGGTTATCTTATTTAATCCTCGATAATCAATGCAAGGGCGAAGTTCGTTCGAGTCTTTCTTCGGGATAAAGAAGAGAGAAGCACCGGCTGGAGACACAGACTCGGTTATGAGCCCATTGCGTAAATTGGTTTGGAGATAATCTTTCAGAACAGTCTTCTCCCGTTGAGAAAGCACGTACATGCGGCCAAAAGGAATGGGTTGTTCGGGGTGTATATCAATATGACAATCATCCCTTCTATGAGGCGGCTAGGTAGGAAATTCGGGATTTTCAAATATAGATCGGAATCCCCAATGACACTTAGGGATCATTTCCAAGTGATTAATAGAAGAAACAGCAGGATGATGGTCTTCAATAGTGGGGAGACGTAGGCCTACTGACTCCTGAGAAAGGCAATGGTGAGTACAATACTCTGATCCCAAGAATAGAGTACCTGCTGACCAGTTGATATATGGGTTATGGAGTCTTAACCAGGGAAGACCCAAAATGATCGGAAAATGGGCAGTTCTGATCAGATCAAAAACCAGAGCTTCTTTATGGCCGGCTATCATGCAAGTGATAGGATCGGTCTGTTCTTTAACCGGTCCTGAACTTAAGGGACTACCGTCCACCCCCTGAATAGGAGTAACCATGTTCTTGGGTACGAGCGCAATCCCGTGTTTTTTAGCCCATTCATAATCCAAAAAATTCCCAGCCGCTCCGCAGTCAATCAAGGCGGGAATACCAGGTAGAATGTGTTCTGAAAGTATCATGGACAGGGAAACTACTACCATGGTCTGATTGGTTGAGGCATTGTCTACTGTCAGACCCGTCTTACAGGGGGAAACAGAATTCTGGAACTCTACCGTTCTTCCCCTCTCGGTAGAGCACTGGAGTTTCCCGATTTCGGAGTAGTAGAGCGACGAGGAGGAACTAGATGACAATCTTTCAGTACATGACAAGAGGACCCACAGTACATGCATAGCCCAAGATTCTTTCTTCTTTCCTTTTCGTTTGTAGATAACGGTCCTCTAACGGTCCCTATCTGCATAGGTTCTTCAGTATGGGGAAGAGTCCTATTCCCAACATAGGAACGGTCAAATGAAGGTCGAGATCCTTTATTCTTTTTTCTTTCATGAGACCGTTCTTGCATTCGATAGTCTATCTGCATAGTTAGAGTAATCATGTCAGCCAAATTAGCCGGACGAGGTACCTTAGAAACCTCATCTTTAAGGTCTTCCGTTAAGCCTCTACGAAAAAGGGTAAGAAGCCCTTCATCCGGCCACCCTACTTCTGAGGACAATTGTTTGAATTGTGTTATGTATCCTAGCAAATCCGTATTTCCCTGTTTCAAATCAAGGAGTCTTTCTTGTGTAGAAACCGATATTTCCCTTCTGCCGAACATAGACTTAAGGCTATTGGAGAAGGCGGGGTAGGAATCTAGGATCCCATTATTAGAAGTGACAAGAGGTGTGGCCCAAGCCAATGCAGGACCAGAAAGATGGGAAATCACGAACCCCACTTTGTCCTTGTCTGAAGGGAAAAAAACGTGATTTGAAAGTAAACTGGACCGTACAACTATCTAGAAATTCTTTGAGCTTATATGGATCTCCGTCGTACATTAGGGCATTTAAGGGCGAAGGGGGAGTGTCAGAAAATGCCCTAGAGACTTGCTGTCGCAGCAGAGCGTTATCTTGTTTTAGTGATTGTATCTCTAAGGACATGGCTTGCATAGCTGCCATTAATTGTTGCATTTGCTGCTCCATAAGGATTCCGAATGTCAATATTTGGCGTCGCTTACTGTTATATCTACTATTAGGAATGACCAAAAACAGCTTAAAGCGGTAACAAACCGTAACGAAACCGCTCACCTTGACAATACGGAAATCCAATACGGAAGAGCCAAATGCAGCAGTGAAAGTTCCCCTGAAACAGTCCTGGCCCCTCCGACCCGGAACGAAGTGAAAACCGGGGGAGAGGATAGGATCGCCAGGGAAACCCTCTAATGGGAAGAAAACCCTGGTCGAGTCTGGATGCTTTGTCGATCAGGAAGTAGTAGTAGCAGGAGAATCCTTGTGAGGTGATTTCACCCAGCAGTTGCACCGGATATCCCTTCTAAACAAACGAGAGGAAAGGATAGTGTTTAGCGAAAGGTAAAAGGGAATACAGCCAAAGAGAAGGCGGAAGGGAGAGGCTCTCACCCTTGGAGGGAAGGATTGGGACAGAGACGCCGGAACTGGACTTCTGAAGAGCAACGGAAGAGAGGCAGAAGGCCTGCAAGAACAAACAGGTAAGTGATTCTACTCGGGATTAGAAGGGAAGACTCAGGGAATAGGAGGCTTACCCAAATGGGGTTCATCGCAGAGGGTAATGCGGTGGAGGAGGTGTTAAAGACGGCTGGCTTGAGCAGGAATTGCCGGGTTGGGCTGACCACGACGGGGATAGAGATTGAAAGGGTTGGATGGAGACAATATCTGGGAGATAGGTAAAGACAAGATTAGGACAGTTTAAAGCGTAATCAAGGACTAGTAGACAAGTAAATACAGGATTCAGATAACGAACTCACGGAGCGTCTGTAGCAGAAGCGACGCGATGAAACCTTGGCTTGGAGTCTGGATATAGTATCACGTGAGCGGTCCGTGGTGTCTCTGAGGGACGTGAATAGACTAGACCGTAGCTGTCGGCTGGAGAAACCCGACAGGCCTCCATCTTGGAACTGCACTTCCGCGCGATACCGCACAAGCGGGCACGGGACCACAGAGTCCATTTACCGCAATGTGTAACACTACTACCTCTAGGTTTTCTGTTCTGATGTACTCTCTGGTCAGAACAGAATAAAGTGTTACCACAGCCTCTGACCTGGTATACTCCTGTGCCGGGTCAGAACAGTACGAACAACAAGTGCTTCTGCGGTTAAGATAAATCAGCTTACAACAATTTAGCAATGTCTCTTGCTTCACAACAACAAGTTTTAAGAATGTCTTCAGGGAAGATTCACATTGGTGCTCTTCATTACACTTTTGGGATTTCCAAACCTCTGAAAGTTATGCTCCGCCCCTTCTGAATATCTTTTACCAGAAGGGCAGCCTTCTTGCCACGCTTGTATCTCCACTTCTTCATTAACAAAATACTGGCAATAATATGGACTCACTCTGACTCTTCTTTGGCAATGTGTGTTTACACAAGCTTCTTTTATGCACTTCTTCAAACATGGGCGATAAGCTTTACAAACCTTTGGATTCTCATTTGCCCTCTCCTTACTTTGGCAATGTTTGTTAGTTTGAATTTGCCCTTGTTTTAACTTTCTTTTGGCTTTGGCTATTGTAGTTTGTATTGGGTTCTGTAATTATTGCCCCATCTGGTTGCTGGCTTTCAAACAGACCTGTATGCTTATAATCACAGTCAGTTTTTTTACCAAAATAATGCTTTCTCTGCTTTTTGTCAGTTTTAATTCAAAATTGCTGTCTTTCGTGTTTTTCCGTCTACACGTTTGGTTTCTGGTGTTAAAGTATCTGTTCTGAGCAAGCAAGTGGTTTACGTAGTGCTCCAGTGTCACAATAGCTTAGTGAACTCACTGGATCTGGCAAGCGCATCCATTTCCGCCGCTGCTTCCAGGTACTCTAACTCAGCTGCTCCTCCCAGTCCGGCAATCTGCTATTTCCAGACTGCCATGGCCCACGCCACTCGCATACAGAGCTTCCTCTACTCCAAAGGCTCGCTGGTGCTCGCCTGCCTCTGGAGACAGCTTTGTTGTGGGGATAGCTTTTGAAACTTTTGCTTTCCACTGCGCAGCCTCTGCAGTTTAGGTATCCAGGAGTCAAGCTTCCCTCTCCAACGCTTCCTGCTGCACAAACTCTGCAATTAAGGCTTCTGGAGGTGAAGACCCTCTCAGCACCAGCTACTGCTCGACACTCGACAGTGGTTGTGGCATCTTCTTTCTCCTCCAGCTAGTGTTTCTGCTGTAATGTGGAGAGTTCACCACTCCTCCACCTACGACTACTGCTCTGCTCCTTTTTCTTACTACTGGCCTGCACCTGAGGTGGCCTTTTAACCTCCCAGTCTCCCTCAGGTGTGGGTCATTTCCATTAACAAGCTGCACTTTGCAGTTTTGTTCCTCTTCAGCCCTCTTTTTCGTCCCAGTACTTTGGGGATTATGGGACTTGGAGTTCATACTGCAAAAATCTGTTCGTCTTACTTTTTCTATTTTGCAATTGGCCATTAAAAGGTTGTGGGTCTCGGGGAAGTTGAACAAGAGGGTTCCCATTCCTCCTGACCTGCTCCCCTCTTCATGTGATCCTCCCACAGAACACCACCCCAGGGTCTGGATCAGAAATCATCTGCCTTTCCCAGGCCACATGAGAAGGGTCCCAGGCCAGGTTTTCTGGGGGAATCATCTCTGATTCATCACAATATGTTCTACTGAGCCTTGTGAAAGGGTGTTATAGGTACTGTTCCACAGATCAGTACACCTGACGGAAAGGCAAACTTGCTTACAACTGTGATGAGTACTTATAACTACTTATCAAGAACGTTTTCAAGAACGTCATGAAAAAGATGAATAACCGTCTATAACATTGTTTGATAGATACACGCTGAATCTTGACAGACTTCATTTCCTATACTAGCTTAGCCGTGTCCAGGGTATAAGGAATCTGATATTAACAGAAAAACAAAAGATTTGAATTCCTATTGCGAGGTAGACTTTGCATGGTTTTTCTGCAAGACTAAAAATGTAGCAAATTCTACTACTTTGAATGTTGAGAACACAGGATCTGGAAGTAGGAAAGATGCGAAAAACAATGAACGGTCAGCCTAATTACCTCTCTCTAAGTCCGCCTTTCAGCCGGGAAGTGGTTTGCACTCTGTGTTATCTACTACATAAGTTAGAACACATGTAAGGTCATACGGGTATTTTAAACAGATTAAAACAAAATGTATTCATTTATCAAAAATCACTACATCAATAAAAACACATACATTCAATTGTGAGTGCTTTTCCACAAGGCACACAATAAAAAGATACAAACATTTATCTATATTTCAACTGGCCCAGACTAAGGGCTGGGTAGTGGGGTTAGTATGTGACCGCTCTTGTTAGATAAGTCAAAACACTAACGTATATATCACCATCGTTGTCATTTCTCAATAGTTTACTTTTTAAGGAAAACTTTGTAGGATGAGACAGTTATTATAGTCTCTGTTCCAAATGGACAGATTTCTTTTTATGTCTGATAGATATGTCTACATATGTTTCAGCTAGAGTCGTATTTAGGCACCATCCCTGGTGTCTATCTCTTTCATTTAAGCCCTCTTCAGGACAGACAATTTTTTCAATGTCGATGCAACATTCATATATTCCCCAGTATTTCTTGAATTCACTATAGACAAAGATAAAAATACAAAAATACCATTTTAAAACCACTAAGATCAGCATGACTCATACATCATGGGATTTACATCCCGCATTTTTTGCATCCCACTGACCTGGTCAGTTTCTTTAGTCAGACATGATTTCCAAAATTATTCATGGAAGGGAGATGTCTTCCTTTCTTGTAAGGAGCTGTATTATTCTGCTCACTATGTTATTTCCTTCCGTTTGTGCAGACTGAGGTTTAAATCCACCTGTGTAATAGCACAGATTTGCTCTTTATTATCTATTTTGTGTATAAGAAATGTTTGCAAACATTTACCTTAGAATGGATCACTAACCTTTATCTGTATTGGCTTCTCAACCCACTCAGGTAGGTCAATTTGTCTAGCACCTACTCCCAAATTGCTAGGTTCTTCTGCATTAGATCTTTCATTCTACTTCCATCACTTTTGGGTAGAAATCAGAAGGCGAGTTTATAATGACTGGGTTTGTCTGGTTTAACGTATACCCGGTCTATTGGTTGCATTAGCTTTTATTTCCAGCCTTTTCTGCTTTCAATCGGTGAAGGCAGAGCCATCTATGCCGTTTCAATTTGGACAATTATATACATTGTGATATCACATGACATGCGTACCATTTCCTTAATTGGACTTTCATTATGGGGTTTGGCTTCACCCTGAGTTTCATTCAATATAAAAATAAAAATGACCCTCGTGTCATTCGAATTTAGGCACTCGGATATGCTACTATAGTGGCAGTCTCTAACAGCATGGCAATGTATTGCCATGCTGTTAGAGACTGCCACTATAGAACACAGACACGTGCTGTTTAAATCATTTTCTAGCCGCAGCGCTCACTAGTTACCCATTATAGTATGTACAGGTAATGGGTACTTACGGGTAGCAATTTAATAAGCTCCGTCTTTCCTCTCGGCAAAGGTCGGCGTGTGGATTTCTCCGGCGCGGCACTCTTTCTGGATGTCAGATTGTTATGCGGCTCACACTATCTGCTTCAATACGTGTGTTCTATGTGGTACGATCTCTCCAGCCACTAGATCGGCACATCCGCGAGGCAAAGACAGCCTTGTCTCGCCATATTGTACTTTCCATAAGCGTGTGCACAATCCTTTTCTCTGGCATTTTACTAGTCCTAAATATTTGCCTATCATGTAGGGCATTTAGACAGGTTTTTACCTCTGTTTCAAAATTCACAGTGTCTGGCTGTTTGCCACTTTTATCTGAAACATCACGTGTGTTTGATATATTACAATTGGATATTAGTCAGTGGGCAGCCAAGCATAGATTCTATCTTTTCCCTTCTGTCTATTTTTGTTTGTATGTATCAGACTCCCTATATGATCACTCTCATATAGGGACAGGTCAACAGTGTTTTAAAAGGATCTTGTTTATAAGATCGAGTGTCTATTGTTACCCCACATTTCAGTGTGTCTATTATCAAAGTTGTTTCACCTATTGTTGGCCTGCGTTTGGTTGTCTCTTCCGGTATACAACTTGAACAGGTGTCTAGCACCCCAAATTGACATTTGCTTTTTTAAAAGTATTAGTAATGTGAATTTCTGTTTGATGTGGAGCCCAACTCTTATAGTATCATATTTCCTGTGCCAGTTGGTGATAGCACTCTGTAGGCTAGTCCATGCTTGGTAAATATTAATTAAAAAATGTGCCCCATTCGATCTCGGAATTTAGGGCCGCCTTTCACTGTGTCCTAGTTATATATCCATTTCTGCTCACATTTCCTCAGTGCGAGATCTCTATCTCCTCCTCTTTTGGAGATCTGTACCGTCTGGATGTCACGCCTTGGGGGGGATGGCGGGTTGGAATCGCTGGCGCCATGGTCCGCCATTGAATGTTCCTTCACGTCTCCCCGTACGACCTGTGCGGGTCTAGTTCTTTTGCTTCGCGCACGTAACTGGTAGCACTTATTCTGCTGCTTCCGGTTCACGGACGCGTTGCAACGTTTCCTTGGTTTCGCCTGTGTTGCCAGCACTTGTGTGCTTTCTTCCATTTGGGTTCCGCTTATTCCTGTCACCCGTCCGCTTCTTTCTTTCCTTCCCTGCCCCTCCTCGCTTTGTTTTTTCCTTTTGTTTTATTTTGGACTTCTCGTCAATTTCCTTCCCTGCCCCTCCTCGCTTTGTTTTTTCCTTTCGTTTCATTTTGGACTTCTCGTCAATTTCCTTTCTGCCCTTTGCTCTTTGTGCTTCCTCCTCCTTGCTCATTCCTTTCCCTCCTCTTACTTTCTCTTTCGGCCCACCTGTGTACCGGACCCCTGCTTGCATTTGGACTGCCTCTGTCATCCGAACTGCATCTTTTTGCTCACCTGTGTACCGGACCCTTGTTTGCCTTTGGACTGCCTCTGCCATTCGAACTGCATCTTTTTGCTCACCTGTGTACCGGACCCTTGTTTGCCTTTGGACTGCCTCTGCCATTCGAACTGCATCTTTTTGCTCACCTGTGTACCGGACCCTTGTTTGCCTTTGGACTGCCTCTGCCATTCGAAGTGCATCTTTTTGCTCACCTGTGTACCGGACCCTTGTGTGTCTTTGTATTGCCTCTGCCATTCGAAGTGCATCTTTTTGCTCACCTGTGTACCGAATCCTTGCTAGCCTCTGGATTGCCTTCCATCACGTCTTGCATCTTCCTGCCTTTCCGTGGACCTAAGACCGCTCTGCTCCAGCCTGTGGAATTCTCATAGGGGTTTTTTATGCCATTGGCTTTTTCCCCTCTTTGACGGTCACGGAGGATCGTCCACCGCCCCATATACGGTGGCACTGTGGCATCCTTCCGTGGACGTCCCTATCTGCATAAAAAAACGGAGAGACCCAGGAGCAAAGAGTAAAGGAAGCCCAGGAAAAAAAACAAGGTGAGGTGGAAGGGGAGGGAGTTGAGACGGAGTCCTCCTTTGAGGAAGAGGACATAGCAGACCCTTGTGACAGTTTACAATGCCCGGAAATCAGCATGGCTACACCTCAGCAGATTCAGCAACTCGTAGCAGCCGTATAGAACCTGAACTTAGAGGTACAGAATCTCAAGAGTGCCAATACTGCCTTACAACAACACCTGATGGAGAGAGAGCGCCGTTTGACAGCTCTACCACTACTTCCTTTGGTGTCCGGTAAAATCGATGGAGCACCCAAAAGGGTTAAAGAATTCTTGGATGCTTGTAATCTTCACTTTTCATTTCGTGCTCAAACCTTTGCTTCAGATCATGCCAAAATTGGGTTTATGATTAACCACATGACCAGTAATTCCCTGGCCTGGGCCACCCTTCTAGTGAATCAAACCGACCCAGTTTTACAAGATTACAACGCCTTCAAAACCCTGTTACAGCAGACCTTTTTGCGTACTTGGAGTACTTTTTTAGCGTCTGAAGATCTTCTAGACATCCGTCAAGGCAATTCTGATCTACTAACCTACATAACAACGTTTAAGTAAGTCGCAGCTGAAGCAGGATGGCAAGAGCAAGCGCAGTATGCCATCTTCCGACGAGGTCTAAGGGAAGACCTCAAAGACGAGCTGGCCCGGATAGCTCGACCTACTACCTTTGATGATCTTGTCACTGCTACTCTCCGCATTGACTTCCACTTGATGGAACGCCGAGCAGAGAAAAAGAAGTCCAAACCCTATGGATCTCCTCCCGTGGATCCCCTTCCTCCCATTTCTTCGTCTTCCTTGCGACCAAACAGAGAAGAACCAATGCAGATCGGGACCATTCGGGCCTCTCTTACTCAAGAGGAACGGAAGAGACGCAGAGAAGGGAGCCTATGTATATATTGTGGGGCTTCTACACATTTGCTTAGGGACTATCCAGACGTCCCTCCCAGACGATCGGGAAACGATCGCCCTCAGTAAGTGTTAGGACTCACTTCCGAGGGGCCATCACAAGTTCTTATGCCACTCTTTCTGTGTCTTCCCCGGAGATAACTGAAGACTCTCGTCTCATGGTTCTTTTAGTGACCCTACAACTGGGTGATTCCGAGATAGTCTGAAGCCCTACTGGATTGGGGAGCAGCCGGCAATTTCATAGATACTCATTGGGCTGCATAGAAGGGTATAACCCGAATCACCAAAAAAGAAGACCAGAAGGTGGAAGGTGTTGACGGCGAACCTTTAAGCTCCGGCTTGATAACCCACACCACAGTAGAACTCGTCATGTCAATACAGCAACATACCGAAAGGATCGTCTTCAACATCATCCGTGCGGGTCACTTTCCTCTCATTCTTGGGATAGGCTGGTTACGGAAACACAACCCCACCATTAACTGGACCAAGAATCTTCTAAGCTTCCATTCCACAATCTGTAAGGCTGAATCTCTGCCTGAACCCAAATTTGAGACTGTGAAAACAGCGAGCAGCTGTGAGCCCAGAGTTGTACATTGCCTACCAAACCATCTTCAGGAATTCACAGAGCTAGTTACCGAAAAGGTTCCCTTAGATCTTCCCCCTCACCAACCGGAAGACTGCTGCATAGACCTCACTCCAGGAGCCCTTGTACCCTTTTGTCTGATGTTTCCTCTGTCTTTGGAAGAAAAGCGCTATCTTATAGAGTATTTGGATAAAAACCTTGCCAACGAACTGATTAGACCCTCGAAGTCTCCGGCGGGAGCCTCTTTATTCCAAAGAAAGAGTCTCAGGAATTACGTCCCTGCAATGGCTACAGGGGCTTGAACAAAGTGACCATCAAGGACCGTTATCCTATGCCTATTATAACGGAAATCAATCAAGCTGTCCACGGTTCTACCATTTTTACCAAACTTGACCTACAGAATGCATACCATCTGCTCCGAGTCCAGGCGGGGGATGAGTGGAAGATGGCTTTTCGGACTCCGTTTGGACTTTACGAATATCAATTGATGCCCTTTGGGTTAGTCAATGCCCTTCCATTTTTCAGCGATTTATGGATCGCCTCTTCTCAGATTTGCTGTGCCACACTACCATAGTCTATCTTGATGACATTTTGGTGTTTTCTCGGTCACAAGAAGAACATAAGGAACATGTCAAGGAAGTCTTCCAGCGACTAAAAGACAACCATCTTTCAGTCAAGCTTAACAAATGTGTATTTTCAGCTTCCTCCATCTCCTATTTGGGGTATATTCTCTCCAGCAAAGGTATTTCTGTTAGGAGTCGGCGTTCATCCCCGGCTATCAGCAAAACCCGGTCACTTACGCCGCTGGCGCTTCGGGTTTCCAAATCTACTACCAAAGGCAGTAGGAAATTTATAGCGCTCCCCAAAAGGATTCGGCATCAAACCGCGTTGTTTTATGCACGATGGAAGTTGCCGTGGAAGTTAGCGGCTCGGAGACTACACCCCCCAGGAAGCCTGCTTCCGTACGGTAGTTCACCGGAAGAGCCTCACATTGGCTAGCCCCGCCTTTCTCCATTATTTAGTTCCTGGAGACGGCCAAGACGCTGCTTCTGTTTACAGCTACTACCGGTAATTAGAAGTTCCTTCTTCGATTGCTATCTGCTTGTGGTTCTTACGGTTTTCGACTCGGATTGTTTACTGGACCTTCTATTTGGAATTCCCTCACCTTCTGATCTGCCTTCCCGTGTACCGAAAATCCTGCTTTCCTCCTGGACTCCTCTTCTGCACGTTCTGTTATAGTTCCTGTCAGCCAGTGTACCAGACCTTGCCTGTTTTTGACCTACCTGTCTCAAGAGTCATCATTCCGACTGGTTGCTCTGTATCCTGCCAGAATTTACCTCCTTAAAACCCATTCACCTGGAAATACCATCCCGACTGTCATCGTCCTTAATCTTTTTCCATCAGTGGGAAGACTTTTGGTGTTAAACGGAACATTGGGTTTGTGCATTTTCAGGACGCTCTGCAGCAGTGCACCATCCCGAATCTAGCGCGACCCTCGTGCCGCCCGGGTAGTAGAACCCTACTAACCTTACCTTTTTCTTATTTTCTCCCTGTCGTTGTGTTCTAACATTTCAAGTACTAAGTCAATTCCCACTGGTAAGATCCTACCCACCTTTTTGTTTGTGTAATTATTTAAACCAGTTAGATACTAAACCTTGTCCTGCTTTTAGGTGATTCCCGGGTTAATTCCTTCATCTATCCTACGGGGGGAGGAAAACAAGAACCCAGGTACTCCTCAGTTAGTAAGGCTTATAAGGGACAACCGTTACCTTTTGTATTACTTACTTGTTGTTCTTTTCTTTTCAGCCTGGTTCGTGGCGGTACAACTTCTCTCCGCCCTTCTGGGTGATCAGTCCCCTTGTCTGGTTAACTACAGCAAGTGGTCATATCATTTTGAAGGTCTATTTTCCCTCGCAGAGAGGAGGCTTAGGTAGAGGCCCTACTTAAGCTCCTTCAAGCAAAATTCTGGGTTTGGATGCTTCCTGGTTCCTCGCACTCATCCCACCGGTGAGTAACAAAAACAGAAGCCATGGAAGAAGCGGATCCTTTGGCTGCTTTGTTTCGTTTAGTGTCTGAGTTACGATCAGACATGACATTGGCCCATGACGCCATGCATCAAAGGATCGACAGCTTACGGAATATTCAAAATCCCCAGACACTCGGAGTAGACATGGAAGGCGCAACCGCCTCAGGTTCTGGTCTACCTTCAGCTTCAGCCTCAGGGTTTTCTGCGACACCGGTTTTGATGGCCACGCAATTCCCGTTGGCCCCCCCGGAAAGGTTTACTGGAGATCCGAAACAGTATCGAACCTTTATAAACCAATGCAAATTGCACTTTCTGTGTCGGCCCACCGCCTTTCCGAACTCCACAACCAAGGCAGCCTTTATTCTTTCGCATCTAGGAGGTACAGCGGCTGCATGGGCCAACCCTTTGCTTGAGTCCAACAGTTATGTTCTGTATGACTGTGACGAACTCATATTGGCCATGAATAGGGTCTTTGACAATCGTTATAAATCCCAAGCCTCGGATCTGGAGCTGCTGGGTCTACGACAAGGCAATTCTTCTCTTCTTTCTTTTCTTACCAGATTCAATCAGCTGGCTGCGGAGACAGACTGGCCCGAAGAAAAGAAATCAGCTGTATTCTATCAGGGGTTATCTGAAGAATTAAAAGATATCCTAGCCACAGTACCGGTTGTCCCAACCTCTTTTGGTGAATTGTTAGACTTAGTCTTACAAATAGATGCTAGAAGGTCTGAAAGAAGAGGAGAACGTAAAACAGCCACCCCTACACCCACTCCGGCAGATTTAGCTCCTCCTTCTGTTTCAAATCCCGAACCCATGCAGATAGGGGCCGTGAGGGGTCCCTTGACTCAGGCACAACGGGAATACAGACGTTCGCATAACTTATGCATGTATTGTGGGTCTTCGGAACACCATCTGAAAGATTGTCCTAAAAGACCCGTTAAAAAGGCGGGAAACGCCAAATCCCGGCGGTAGATAGAGTCCCTACGCCGGGAGTGTCTTCTTTGGGCTCACAGAGTTCCTTATCCGCTCCTGTTAGTCTACCTGTGTCCTTTACCACTGCCGATGACGCCACATTTTCCTCTTTGGCTATTATAGACTCAGGAGCTACGGGGAATTATATGGATTTCGACTATGCTACAAAGAACCATGTCTCATTTCTACCAAAGGCTCAACCTGAGAGGGTCCATACTGTGGACGGCACAACCTTGGTATCCGGTTTGGTCACACAAAACACCACTCTTGTTAGCATGAAAACCGAAGATGGTCATGTAGAATCAATCTCGTTTGATCTAATCAAAGCTCCGCAATATCAAGTCATATTGGGAATTCCGTGGTTACAACACCACAATCCTGCTATTGATTGGGTAAAGAAGAGTGTTCGTTTTCCTTCTCCGGAGTGCAATGAGAACTGCTTTCTGGACACATATGTCTGCCCTGATTCTTCTTGCCAGGCTCTTGTGGCTTCCGTGTCTCTCATAGGCGCCATTGTTCGGGATCCTAGTACAAGTATTCCCCTTGAATACGAATCCTTTCGGGCCGTGTTCGACAAGGGTAGGGCAGATCAATTGCCGCCTCATAGGCCCTACGACTGCCCGATAGACCTAATACCAGGGACCAAAATACCAACCGGAAGGGTCTATTCACTTACTATACCAGAAGACAAGGTATTGAAAGAATATATCGATAAAGCCCTGGCCACAGGCTTTATTCGAACCTCAAAGTCCCCGGCTGCATCACCGTTGTTTTTTGTCCCTAAAAAGGAGGGGGACCTGCGCCCTTGTATAGATTACAGGGCATTGAATGCTGTTACAGTTAAAAATCAATATCCTCTTCCGTTGATATCAGTGCTTCTGGATCAACTTGGTTCGTCAGTGGTATTTACTAAACTTGACCTCAGGGGGGCCTATAATCTCGTCCGGATTAGAGCCGGGGACGAGTGGAAAACTGCCTTCAAGACACGTTACGGTCTGTTCGAATACTTAGTAATGCCATTTGGACTCTGCAATGCCCCGGCCACCTTTCAGGCTTTCATGAATGACATTTTCCATGATTATCTGGATCAATTTGTTGTAATTTATCTAGATGATATTCTTATTTACTCATCCTCCATGAAGGAACACCTTATACACGTGCGTCTTGTGTTACAGAGGTTAAGGGAGAACCACCTGTACGTCAAGGCAGAGAAATGTGTATTTAATTCTCCGGAGGTTGAGTTCCTTGGCTATGACTTGACCAATCGTGGCATTCGTATGAGTCAATCTAAAGTCAAAGCGATTCTGGAATGGCCCGTTCCTACATCAGTCAAGGCACTTCAGTCTTTCTTGGGGTTTTCCAACTTCTATCGACGTTTCATCCATTCATTTTCGTCGATCTCTTCTCCTTTAACGGCACTCACCACCTCCAAAAAAACATTTGCTTGGAATACTGAGGCACAACAAGCCTTTGAAATCCTGAAGACCGCCTTTTCGACGGCCCCGGTACTGCAACACCCGGACCCTCTCCTCCCTTTCTTTGTAGAGGCGGACGCCTCCGGTTCAGCTATTGGGGCGGTTCTGTCGCAGGAGTGTCCTGATTCGGGAGAAATCCATCCTGTGGCATATTTTTCCAGGAAATTGACCCCGTATGAACGCAATTATCCCATCACAGAGCGTGAATTGTTAGCTATCAGGGATGCCTTTGCGGAATGGCGTCATCATCTGTTGGGGGCCCGTCACCAGGTTGTTGTTTATTCAGATCACCGCAGTCTCCTTGCATTCAAATCCATGAAATGCCTTACAGCCCGACAAGCTCGTTGGCATCTTTTCTTCTCCCAGTTCAACTTTGTCATCACATATCGACCGGCTCGCCTCAATGCATGTGCCGACGCTCTGTCAAGATTACCTCACAGTTCTTGTATTTCTAAATCTGATCGTCCCTTGTTGTTGCCTGAAAGGGTGGTTTGTGCTTGCACTCCTCAACCTTCGCTCCGTGCCCTTATATCATCTTGGGTGACCTCAAACAAGGAGGAATGCGAATCGTTGAATCTCGACATTGTTCAGGATCTGCCTTATATCCAGGGTCGTCTCTTCATTCCTCCTGGTGAAGCACGACTTCGAGCTTTAACTTGGTCACACGATTCGTTGATGGCAGCCCATCCAGGACAGCAAAAGACGTTGGAGTCATTACGCCGTTGGGCCTGGTGGCCTTCGATGTCTAGGGATGTCATCGACTATGCGAAGTCTTGCTCAGTGTGTGCCCAATGCAAGGTTTCTAGATCCAAGCCTGTAGGTCTTTTGCATCCCCTTCCAGTACCGCATAAACCTTGGTACATGGTTTCCATGGACTTCATCGTGGACCTACCTCCTCTCGACGGTTATGATACCGTTTGGGTTATTATTGATTACTTCTCCAAGATGGCTTTGTTCATTCCTTGTGCTGGCTTGCCTTCGGCCCCTGTCCTGGCTTCATTGTTTCTCAAACAGGTCTTTCGTTTCTTTGGACTTCCCTCTATCATTGTATCGGACCGTGGTCCTCAGTTTACGTCCCGCTTTTGGAGGGCTTTGACTTCTTCACTAAACATCGATGATCGTTTCAGTTCTGCCTACCATCCACAAACCGATGGACAGACTGAGAGGACAAACGCCACACTGGAACAATTCCTCCGATGTTTATGTCTCCAATTCCAGTCTACCTGGCTAAAAACGCTTGCTCCTGCCGAGTTCGCCTACAATAACTCGGTACATTGTGCCTCAGGGGTATCGCCGTTTTTTGCCTTATATGGTTTCCATCCACGTTCATTGCCTTTAGACCCGGCGCTCCCCATTGACAACCCGGCTGCTCAGGCTTGTGTACGGGACCTGGATTCAGTCCGTAGGGAAGTTCGATCCCACCTTCTACTTGCACAGGAGAGGGCTAAAAAGTACGCTGATCGACATCGGCTTGCAGCTCCAGAATACAAAGTAGGCTCAAAAGTCTGGCTGTCTACACGTAATCTACGTATTCCGGGCAAACGTATGCTTCTACCAAAGTTTGTGGGTCCTTTTTCCATTACGGAGGTGTTAAATCCAGTGGCAATGCGTCTTTCTTTGCCGCCTTCATGGAAGATACATCCCGTATTTCACGTCAGCCTCATCAAACCGTGCCTTCTTACCACGCGTCTTCCAACTCGGCCTTGTGCTGTTCGCGTGGATGGCGAGGATGAATATGAAGTGGCTGATATTTTGGACTTTCAACTCCGTAGGGGTCGACCCTTTTATTTGGTCGACTGGAAGGGATACGGGCCTGAGGACAGGTCTTGGGAGCCCTTGGGCAATATCCACTCGCCTGTTCTTCTGCGCCGCTTCCATGCCCGCAGGGGGTTGCCGCCGCCTTTGGGGGAGGATACTGTTAGGAGTCGGCGTTCATCCCCGGCTATCAGCAAAACCCGGTCACTTACGCCGCTGGCGCTTCGGGTTTCCAAATCTACTACCAAAGGCAGTAGGAAATTTATAGCGCTCCCCAAAAGGATTCGGCATCAAACCGCGTCGTTTTATGCACGATGGAAGTTGCCGTGGAAGTTAGCGGCTCGGAGACTACACCCCCCAGGAAGCCTGCTTCCGTACGGTAGTTCACCGGAAGAGCCTCACATTGGCTAGCCCCGCCTTTCTCCATTATTTAGTTCCTGGAGACGGCCAAGACGCTGCTTCTGTTTACAGCTACTACCGGTAATTAGAAGTTCCTTCTTCGATTGCTATCTGCTTGTGGTTCTTACGGTTTTCGACTCGGATTGTTTACTGGACCTTCTATTTGGAATTCCCTCACCTTCTGATCTGCCTTCCCGTGTACCGAAAATCCTGCTTTCCTCCTGGACTCCTCTTCTGCACGTTCTGTTATAGTTCCTGTCAGCCAGTGTACCAGACCTTGCCTGTTTTTGACCTACCTGTCTCAAGAGTCATCATTCCGACTGGTTGCTCTGTATCCTGCCAGAATTTACCTCCTTAAAACCCATTCACCTGGAAATACCATCCCGACTGTCATCGTCCTTAATCTTTTTCCATCAGTGGGAAGACTTTTGGTGTTAAACGGAACATTGGGTTTGTGCATTTTCAGGACGCTCTGCAGCAGTGCACCATCCCGAATCTAGCGCGACCCTCGTGCCGCCCGGGTAGTAGAACCCTACTAACCTTACCTTTTTCTTATTTTCTCCCTGTCGTTGTGTTCTAACATTTCAAGTACTAAGTCAATTCCCACTGGTAAGATCCTACCCACCTTTTTGTTTGTGTAATTATTTAAACCAGTTAGATACTAAACCTTGTCCTGCTTTTAGGTGATTCCCGGGTTAATTCCTTCATCTATCCTACGGGGGGAGGAAAACAAGAACCCAGGTACTCCTCAGTTAGTAAGGCTTATAAGGGACAACCGTTACCTTTTGTATTACTTACTTGTTGTTCTTTTCTTTTCAGCCTGGTTCGTGGCGGTACAACTTCTCTCCGCCCTTCTGGGTGATCAGTCCCCTTGTCTGGTTAACTACAGCAAGTGGTCATATCATTTTGAAGGTCTATTTTCCCTCGCAGAGAGGAGGCTTAGGTAGAGGCCCTACTTAAGCTCCTTCAAGCAAAATTCTGGGTTTGGATGCTTCCTGGTTCCTCGCACTCATCCCACCGGTGAGTAACAATTTCGATGGATCACCAGAAGGTCACATTAATCCTAAATTGGCCTTCACCTAAATCTGTTAAAGAAGTGCAAAAGATTCTGGGTCTTGCAAACTTTTATCGAAAGTTCATTCACAATTTCTCCCAGAAGGTTTTGCCCATCACTACCCTACTCAAGAAGTCCTCTGTTCCGTTCTGTTGGTCTGCAGCAGCCGAAGACAGTTTTCATCATCTTAAGGAAGCCTTCTGTTCTGCTCCCATCCTACGTCAGCCGGATCAGGGACTTCCCTTCATCTTGGAGACTAATGCATCAGTGGCAGCTGTAGGAGCAGTCATGTTACAGGTACACCAAAATAAAGAGCACCCTATCTCTTACTTTTCCAAAACCCTCAATGTCAGCCAAAAAAACGATTCGGGCATTGAATGGGAATTACTCGCCATGAAGTTGGCTTGTCTGGAGTGGCGACATCTTCTTCAAGGAGGCGAACATCCCTTTACTATCAGGACCGATCAGAAGAACCTGCAAGTATTAAAAGCCATTTGAGTGTTACAATACTCGCCAAGCAAGATGCGCACATTTTTTTGCCCAGTTTGACTTCATCATAACCTACATCCCAGGTGACCAGAACTTGGTGGCGGATGCCCTTTCCTGACGCAGTGATTACACATCAGAAACAGAATCCACGAAGGAACTCATGTTTCCCCCCGAACCAAGAGTATTGGAGTACTTTCCACATTTCTCAGACAAGTCAGAGAATCTTCCGGAGGACAATTTGAGGTAGAAAGACACCCCAAAGATACCATATATGACATCAAGGATGGTTTCTATCTAGTAAAAAGTAAACTGTATCTACCTACACAAGCCCTAAGGAAAACGGCTTTGTCCTGGTGCCATGATTCCAAGATTGCAGGACACCGAGGCAACAGGGGTAACCTGGATTACCTACAAAGACACTTTTATTGGCCAAGCATGAAAGAAGATATCAAGCAGTATGTACAGTGCTGTATCATTTGCCTCAGTAACAAGGTACCCCATCAAAGGCCGGTAGGGTTGTTAGAACCCTGTACCATCCCTACAGGTTCTTGGAATACTATTTCGACCATTTTCATCGTCGAGTTACCCCCATCCCAGGGATGTACTTGTATCATGGTCGTAGTAGATTCTTTCTCAGAATTTGACCATTTCTCCCCTCTGCCTGGGGTTCCCTCCGCAACCGAAATGGCTGAAGTGTTTCTAAAGGATGTGTTTCGGTTACACGGGATACCCACTAAAACCATTTCAGATCGAGGTAGTCCATACACCTCACGGTTTTGGAAAGTGTTTTGCGAAAGATTGGGCATTGAGAGGGCTTTGACATCTGGCTTCCACCCTCAATCTAATGGGCAGACCGAACGGCTCAATGGTACCCTCGAGCAGTATTTGAGGTGTTTTATAAATCAACAACAGGATAACGGGGTCACACTATTGCCTTTGGCCGAATTTTCCTATAACAACTCTACCCTTGGTACTAGCCCTTTTTACTGCACCTACGGTTATCACCCACATTCCATTCAACCACTTTCAGTAACTTCCACTAACATACCATCTGTTGATTCTTCTCTCTCACTTATTCGGGAAGCCCACGAGAAAGCGAAGATGAGCCTCCAGGAGGCACAAGATCGCTACAAGACCCAAGCAGACAAACACCGAAGACCGGCCCCAGGGTGCGAAGTGAGATCCCGAGTTATGCTTTCCACAAGATATTACATGCGGTTCTCCGCTTCCTCCTGGTCCTTTTCCTCTGCATTTCTCCCCTTTGGGTTCCGCTTATTCCTGCCGCCCGTCCGCTTCTTTCTTTCCTTCCCTGCCCCTCCTCGCTCTGTTTTTTCCTTTCATTCCATTTCGGACTTCACGTCCATTTCCTTTCTGCCCTTTGCTCTTTGTGCTTCCTCCTCCTTGCTCATTCCTTTCCCTCCTCTTACTTTCTCTTTCGGCCCGCCTGTGTACCGGACCCCTGCTTGCATTTGGACTGCCTCTGTCATCCGAACTGCATCTTTTTGCTCACCTGTGTACCGGACCCTTGTTTGCCTTTGGACTGCCTCTGCCATTCGAACTGCATCTTTTTGCTCACCTGTGTACCGGACCCTTGTTTGCCTTTGGACTGCCTCTGCCATTCGAACTGCATCTTTTTGCTCACCTGTGTACCGAATCCTTGCTAGCCTCAGGATTGCCTCCTATCACGTCTTGCATCTTCCTGCCTTTCCGTGGACGTAAGACCACTCTGCTCCAGCCTGTGGAATTCTCATAGGGTTTTTTATGCCATTGGATTTTTCCCCTCTTTGACAGTCACAGAGGATCGTCCGCTGCCCCACCTATACAGTGGCACTGTGGCGTCCTTCCGTGGACGTCCCTATCTGCATAAAAAAAGGAGAGACCCGGGAGCAAAGAGAAAAGGAAGCCCAGGAGAAAAGACAAAGGTGAGGTGGAAGGGGAGGGAGTTGAGACAGAGTCCTCCTTTGAGGAAGAGGACATAGCAGACCCTTGTGACACTGGATTATAAACCAAAAGATGTCACTTGGCTTATGCTTCAGACGGGTATAGTGTGCCACTAAAGGTTTGTTTTCAGTCTGATTTCTAATGCTTGATCTATGCTCCCCGATCCGTTGTTTTATTGGCCTCTTCGTTTTTCCAATATACAGTAAATGGCAGGGGAAATGGATCCCGTACACAACCCATTGAGATTAACAGTTGGTGAACGTTTTCAATTGCCAGATGTGTCTTTTAAGGTTCGTACTTTTCAGGTTTTTTGTTAGGGCACATATGCAACAATTACGACATTTAAAATGCCCGACTACTGGTGGAAGTTCCCATAGTGTTCTTTGTGCATCAACACCCTTTTAGCCTTGGGCTAGGTATGTACACTAGGCTGTCTTTGAGATTTCTCTGCCTTTTAAAGATAAACCTAGTTTGAGCTGGGTTAAAATCCTCCGTCTTGATGATATGCCCATTTTCTAAGACGGTCTTTCGCAGACTGTGGCTGATCGGGCCGAGTGTACCCTGTACCCACACTGCATGACTTTTAACTGCACCATCTCCAACCACGCATAAAAAAATGTACCATGTTCTAACAGTGACCTCACCTGCAAAACCAAACATACACGCATGGCAGCTCACTTCTGCTGCTCTATGGCGTCTGAAATGTGCTCCGCAACCATTCCTTACAGGTCACCACCCTCTAACTGATGCAAAGTCAAAAATGCATTACTGCCGTGGGTGTCCTCCAGTCCTAGGCTCTTGAGTGCATGACCTTCGGCCATGCACCCAATAGTCTAGCCCTTGAACACACGCACGGCAACGTAATGCCACCCTGCATTTCACCATGTAACCAACTATGAAAATCCACATACACACCACTGCTACCAGCACTCCTACCCAAACTGTGCACCACCATGGAGCTACGACAATCCGTATACACACCACTGCTACCAACATTCCTACCCAACCTGCGCCTCGCCATGGAGCTATGCAGCAACAAATTGCCACAGTTACTATAAGGTAAAATGTACCATGTTCTAACAGTGACCTCACCTGCGAAACCAAACATACACGCATAGCAGCTCACTTCTGCTGCTCTATGGCGTCTGAAGTGTGCTCCACAACCATTCCTTACAGGTCCCCATCCCCTAACTGATGCAAAGTCAAAAATGCATTTCTTCCATGGGTGTCCTCAAGTACTAGGCTCTTGAGTGCATGGCCTACGGCATACGGCCTTCGGCCATGCACCCAATAGTCTAGGGCTTGAACACACCCACGGCAACGTAATGCCACCCTGCATTTCACCATGTAACCAACTACGACAATCCACATACACAGCACTGCTACCAGCACTCCTATCCAAGCTGCGCACCACCATGGAGCTATGCAGCAACAAAATACAACAGTTACCATAATGTAGACAGAAGGCACGCTCTCCTGCACCACTGTGCACTTTCATTCACATACTATGGACGTACCCACTTCCATTCACAAAGTATTGTGTCACTGCCAACCTACCCACATTCTGTTCGCAACACTGGCCCTACTCCAACTAATCTGCACACAATCCTTCCACAGACCCATCGCTACTTCATTCACCCATACATGCCACCATGTGCCCAACTATCGCATTCCAGTGGCGTCTGAAATGTGCTCCACAACCATTCCATACAAGTCACCTTCCTCTAACCGATGCAAAGTCGAAAATGCATCACTGCCGTGGGTGTCCTCAAGTCCTAGGCTCTTGAGTGCATGGCCTATGGCCATGCACCCAATAGTCTAGGCCTTGAACACACCCACGGCAATGTAATGCCACCCTGCATTTCACCATGTAACCAACTACGACAATCCACATACACACCACTGCTACCAGCACTCCTACCCAATCTGCGCACCACCATGGAGCTATACAGCATCAAATTGCCACAGTTACCATAATGCAAAATGTACCATGTTCTAACAGTGACCTCACCTGCGAAACCAAACATACACACATGGCAGCTCACTTCAGCTGCTCTATGGCATCTGAAATGTGCTCCACAACCATTCCTTACAGGTCACCACCCTCTAACTGATGCAAAGTCAAAAATGCATTACTGCCTTGGGTGTCCTCAAGTCCAAGGCTCTTGAGTGCATGGCCCACGGCCTTCGGCATTCACCCAATAGTCTAGGGCTTGAACACACCCACGGCAACGTAACGCCACCCTGCATTTCGCCATGTAACCAACTACGACAATCCACATACACACCACTGCTACCATCACTCCTACCCAAGCTGTGCACCACCATGGAGCTATGCAGCTACAAATTGCAACAGTTACCATAATGTAGACAGAAAGCACTCTCTCCTGCACCCCTGTGCACTTTCATTCACATACTATGGGCGTACCCACTACCATTCACAAAGTATTGTGTCACTGCCAACCTACCCACATTCTGTTTGCAACACTGGCCCTACTCCAACCAATCTGCACACAATCCTTCCACAGACCCACCGCTACTTCATTCAGCCATACATGCCACCATGTGCCCAACTACCGCATTCCATCCGAAGAGCACAGGCATCTGCCCTCCCACCCAACTGAAGTCATGTACAATACAATCCACTTCTAAAAATCATCTGCCACCACTCACCGTGAAAAAAAGGGATAGCTGCAAACAGGTTGCGCCAGAAGCTATCAGGCCATTACGACAGCTGCATCCAATCACCACACAAAGTACTTGCCTATCTAGGTACCTGCAAATTGACGCAATACCCACGAATACTGCAGGCACTCCTCCGTCTTCTTCCACCTATGTACATATGTTGCATGAACCACTTCTCACTCCCCCACCCGTTCCTTTTCTTCTTTCTGCCAACACATGGCGTACAGTACATTTTCCAGACCCATCTGCCGCTGCACTGTCCTCTGATACACCATGGCGGCGTTTCACAAAAAACATTGCTGCTCCCCACACGTTCCCTCCCTTTTTGCCGCTAACACATGGCGTACGGTACATTTTTCAGACCCTTCCACCGGAGCACTGTCCTCCGATACACCATGGCGGCTTTTCCCCAAAAATGTTGACGCAGAGCACGATTCCCTCCAGCCAACCACCGGCCGCGTCCAAAGTTCTCCGACAGCACGCCGTACCGCAAGCCAATGACACTTCTGTCCACGGAGTTCACAGGGAAATGGGTCAGCAGAGCGGACCCAGATATCACACATTTTTTGGGACGTGCATTGAAATCCTTTGCAATAAAAGTACTGGTCCAATTTCCACTAAACACACAAAAGCACGCTTTCTAACCCAAGCCCCCGCTCCTGCCACAAATTTGGTGCAAATCTGTCCAGCCGTTCGGCCTGTTGGCGTGCGCAAGGTTTTTCCCCATTCAGTCCATGGAAAAATAAAAAATGTTGGGTCCTCCCTATAACTCCCCCCTCGACCCCTGCACGAAACCTCACCAAAGTTGGCGAAAAATATTCAGATCGGGCCATATACTTTTTTTGCAAAGTTTGGTGAGCATTCGCCCAGGGGAGCGAAGTTATAAGCCGCCGAAAAAAGTGCTCTTCCTATGAGTTTAGCAACTTAACCATAACTACACGGCCGATACAAGGCAGTTGATATATATATATATGTATATGTATATATATATATATATATATATATATATATATCAACTGCCTTGTATCTGCTGGCCGACACCTAAATGGGAGGATGATTTTTTAACAAAATCATTAATTTTCCAATAAAGTTTAAATTACTTTTTAACCTTCCGGACCTTTGGTCTTCTATCCTGGGATCCGTCACGTGAGTGCTGCTCAAACTAATGGTGTTCCTGCATGGCAAATTTTGGAAAGAGATATATATATATATATATACACATACAAGGAAAAAAAACTTTAGTTGCAGGGACGTTAAGATGAGAACTTAATGCAACAAAATCCTGGAAATTCAGCTAAAGCCACCTTAACTTCGCACCCTCTGTTGCGCAGACTATTCGTTGCTCACAACGATCTCACTCAGAGGCAAAAATGGAGATGGACCAGCATATTTAATGGTAAAATTTAGTAATACCAGATAAATATTAATAAAGCAGTTTCTGCATTCATGACAGACAACAACCAATTACGGATTGTAAACAACAACATACAGTTCTACATGGGCAATTTCTATAGAGATGACAGTGTACACCTAACCGATGAAGGAAATGCAGTGTTGCTTCATAACATCAAAACGGTACTCCTAATGTGCTAAAGTTCTACATTCAGTGCACCCCAAAACAGTCCTTTTAAGGACTACTTATCATATAAAAATACACAAATACAATAAATAATAACAAAAAACATTTTTTATTATAACCCCAGCTACAGTTCATTGACTTTTATCATAACCGCAGTTACAAAATGTCAGTTGACAAGGGACTGACTTCAAGTTTTACAATCAAACTTAAACTATCAATACAGAACAACACTACTGATGTACCTATGTAAAGTAACTGAAAAATAAGAAACCATAGAAAAATACATAAACGTAAACTAGATAGGCAAACATTGCACATCCACGCAACAGAATACCATAAGTGAGAATACACAACCTAAAATACATTGTATGGCGCATCTAAAACTAGACTACAATTGCTCCTTTTTATATACATTTTGTTAAACTATTTTCTTCTATCTTTCTCCAAAGTCTCACATGCACAAAAGTCTGAAAACACACATCCAAAATAAAAAATACTCTCTAATACCTACCAGATCACTGACCATGGCCTTCGGACATGGGCAGTGAATTTTCACCCCGGAGGTCACTATATTGAAAGAAAGTACATTAAAAAAAAATATAAAACACTGACACCCCAAAATATATAGCCGCGGATACCGATGTATACATACCCTCGGCTATCTGTAGTCCTTTGTACCCTTGGATATAGCCACGAATATCGGCAAACTGACAAAAAATAAATTTCCTGCCCCTGCATCTCACCAAGTGCCCCCCTCATCTGTGCCCGCTCCCCCACCCGCAGGATGGCCCCCTCACCACTCTTGCCCTCTCCCTTTCCCCCCACAACACACACTGCTTCTGTGACTCAGTTTGCTATGAGATATCAGCTATTTGCGGATATATCCAAGGCTACAGCTTTGTGTTGCAAACTCAGACCCTGTACCCCCTCCAACTCCAATATTTTACTCTGTGCCCTCTAGCCACTCCCCCCCCACCTCTACCCTAACGGCATGTGTAAGTTTTTGACCTGCAAATAGCTTTTTACTGCGTTTCATTTTCCCATAACCTCGGCTATAGATGCGAATATCTCCCACATCGAGAGAAAAACAAGATGGTGGTTGTTTCATTTCCGAAAACCATGCTCCTGCAATGCACCATGGGAAATATACCTATAATTATTGGGGAAGGGGACACCCCCTTCTCCATCAAATTTTAAAATAACTAATGCACGGAATAACCCCAAACCACGCATGGATCGCAAGTCTAGCTTCATGCCCAAGTTGTTTCAGACATGGTCCAAGTCCGTCTAGCGGTTTGGGCTGTGTGTTTTGGAAGAAATGTACCTTTTTTTGCTATGGGGAAATGAATGGGAAGTAGGCCACACTTTTCAAAGATTCTTTTTATTGGTAATGATCAGAGCTTAGTTATGGAATTAACAGAACATAAATAACAAAAATAAAATATAAGTAAGTGGGTGGGGGAAGGGACGTGGACAGGGGGAGAACAGGGAGACAGCGGATTTCTCATTATACTTTGTTTGGGGAGAGGCTGCACTTCTGAGTGTTCGGTCGAGGTTCTCTTGTTGCAGAGGTTCGGGTTAGAGCTTGGGCACAGGAGTCTAGAATGTTCTTTGCCCTCCAGTTCGGCTGCAGGGCCTTTCACTTTATGCTTTCTGCCTTCTGATTGGCTCTTTTAGTTCTGCTTCTCCATCCATCGAAAGGTTGGGGGTTTTCTCGCCACTCCTGGGAATTGCTGGGTATAGTTCAGGAAGGGGGGCCCAGGTATGGTAGAACTTGTTCCTATTACCAAAACGGAAGGCTGTAATTTTTTCTGCCACTATGTCCCAACGCTTAGACTCGCACATTGGGGTTGCTGGGCCATCAGGGTTTTTCCATAGTCTTGTTATTGAGATCTTTGCAGCTGTGAGTAAATGCGAACACAGGTCTACTATACAGCCGGTTAGTGGAAATTGACCTTCGCCCGTAGCTCCCAATAGGACAATTCCTGGGTCCCATGGGATAGTGAGACATGGACACAGGAGGTGGAACAGCGTGCCTGTGTCCGAGCATCCTCTCCAGCATTGTGGAGGAATACTGGGGTTACATTTGTTGTAGATCTTCGGTGTTCGATACCACCTGTAGCAAACTTTAATTGCCCCTTCTTTGTTGGTTACACACTTAGAGCTTTTGTACACTCGGGTCCAGATGCGGCTCCACTACTCCGGTTCAATGTCTCTGCCTATGTCCTTTTCCCATTTCAGCATGTATGGCTCTTTTTTTTGTTTAGATCTGTTCTGTTTAGGAGCCTGTATAGGGTGGATATTTTTCCAGTGGGGGGGGGGGTTTGATGTGAGCGTTCACTCTAGGGGCCTCTTTACGACCCAGGCGTTAACCATGGCGCTATTATCGCCATGGTTGACGCCGGTACCTTACCGATTCCGCCATGGTGAATGGCAGAATTACCGCCCCATTCCAAGGTTGGCGGGGTGGTAATTCCCCATTCACCATTGGCCCTTCCCCATTCCCATTTTTGCCCCCATAGGGCTCAATGGAAATGGGAAAGGCAGTAATTACGGTACCGCAAATTGCGGTACCGTAATTACCTCCAAGGTCCCTTTGCGGGTCCCGTCCTTAACGGCTGGTAAAAACGGCTGGTAAAAACTTGGAATTGGGCGGTAAGGGATTACCGGCACCAGTGCCCTTACCGGTACCGGTAATCCCTTACCGCCCGGGTTGTAATGAGGCCCTAGGGGTGTTAATTCTCTGCTTCCGTTTTTCCTTATTGCCTCGTGTGATAGCTAATGTCTAAGTTGCACATACCGGAACCTCTCAGTCTCTGGGACCTGGAATTTGGTTTTGCAGGCTTCAAAATTTAACGGGGCTCTGTTTAGGATTGCGATGTTCCTCAGCCCTCCTTCCTTCCATTTGTCAAAGTTGTTTGGAGTAATTCCCGGTGTGAAGTCCGGGTTGTCCCAGATAGGGGATAGGGGGCACACATCGCTCCCGCAATTCAAATGGCAGGCTGCCATTGTCCAGCACGTCAATGTGTTTCTTGTCGCTTGTAGAGGGCCCAAGTTCGGGGGATCTCTGGGTCTCGTCATTTATGGAAGCGATTCTATTGGGCCCTGGCACCAGTCTTCTTCGAGCTTTAATAAGCAGAGTTGGTTGGTGCTTAGCTTCAATGCAAAGGCCTGCGAGAGCTGCGCCACGAGGCAGTACCTGGCCACGTCTGGCCTCCCACCGCCGAGCCCTGAAGCATAATTTGCCTCGGTATCCGCGGCTTCTTTCCTTCCCAGACGTATTTCAGGATGCTCAACTGTAGCTTCTGGATGACCTTCTTATGGATGGTTACTGGGTGGGCTAGGCAATAGTAGATCAGTCTGGGGATTGAATTCATCTTCAGAGCAGTTATCCTTCCGAACCACATTTTCTTGCTTCTGCCTGCATGTCAAGTCGTTCCTCAGCTCTTCGAAGAGTGGGGGAAGTTTACTTTGTATATTCTGTCGGTTTTGCTTGGAATCTGGACTCCCAGGTAATTGATTTGTGATTTTACCCATGGGATCAGGTAATTGGCTGCTAGCGATGTCCTGAGCTTTCTCAGCACGTTAATACTCATTGCTGTTGATTTTGTGAACTTTACCTTAAAATCCCAAAGCCTACCCAAATGCTTCTAATTCTTGCCACAGCGCCTTCATGGATGCTTCAGTTTGGGTGACCGTCAGTAGGAAGTCATCAGCATATAGGGCTGCTTTGTAGGATTCCCCTTTGACTTCCAGCCCGTGAATTGACTGGTTGTGGCAGATTCTGTTGGAGAATTGCTACATTGAGGGCGCAAATATGAGGGGATATAGGGGGCATGCTTGTCTGGTGCCTCTAGTTATGCTGATTTTGTCCGATCTGGCGCCATTCATTCTGAGTCTCGTGGAGGGGTTTCGATAGTTAGCTAGCATCCTTTTAACAAATTTTGGGTAAACTCCATAGGGTCTCTCTTATGTAACCCCAGTCTAATATTTCGAAGTCTGTATGTGCGTCGAGTGATAGGACTGCCAGTTCCAACCCTGTCTGGTTTGCTGACTCAATTATGTTATGGTTCTTCTAATGTTGTCCTGTGTGTTGCGGCCCGGGATGAAGCCTGTTTGGTCCTGGTGTATTATGTCCGGTAGGATCTGCGCCAGTCTACCCGCTAGGAATTTCACGAACACCTTGGCGTTGTTGATTAACAGCGTAATGGGTCTGTATGATGGACATTGGTCCCGGCTATTCCCGGGCTTCAGTATCAGGACCGCCAGGGACTCCTCCATGGATGGGGTGGTGGATCCCATTGAGTGAAATGAGTTGTAAAGGATTGCTTGTTGGGGCGCAAGGATTTAGGCGGATTTCTTGTAGAATTGGGTTGTGAACCCGTCCAGTCCTGGGGCCGAGTTTTTCAGGGAGCGAATCGTGTTTTCACGATTCCTCCTCAGCTGTGATTGGGCGTTTCAGGGATTCCAGTTGGAGGTGCAGTAAACCTTGTGGCTAGATATTGCAACTGAGCAGTCTTGGCTGTTGGGTGGCAAGTCATGATTTCCTTGTGATTTTCTGTCATTAGTTCAATTTTCTCTGAGTTTGTGTGGCAGGATTTGCCGTTCCGGTCTAATAGACTCTGGATGTTGTTCCGTGAGTGCAGTTTCTTAAGTTTGAGTACCAGAAGGCGATTTGCCTTATTGCTATTTAAGTAGTAAAATTGTTTGGTATACGCCAAGGCTCTGGCTGATTGGTACGCTAGATGCATTTCGAATACCGCTTTCGCTTTTTTGAGCTCTCTGCCTGTTGTCTGACGTCTTTTGAATATGCTCTCCAGCTCCGCGACCTTATCCTATAATTTAGCTTGCTGCTGATGGTTTTGTCATCTGTGCCTTGCCATTGTCACGCTCCAAAGATCCCTCCCGTACTTCCTCTTCACCTGATGCTTCAATGGAGCTGTCTGGAGTCTCTAGGTCTTTCTTCTCTTGGAGATCCTTCTAGGCTCCTTGGTCTTTCTTTCTTTCTTTTGATGTAAATAAGGACGAGCTCCCTCGGAATCCACCTTGGCCTGGAGGTCAGCACAAACCCAGTGGGATTCCAAGGAGCAATCTCCCAAATAATAGGGAAAAAGCCGCTATGGCACAAAAAACCCTTGTAGAGTGGCTTGACAAACGAAGGCGGTTGAAAGTCTTTCCCTTCTTCTTGCAGCAATTCACACAGTCCATAGAAGGATGGTTGTATTCGTTTTGGAAGTCCTCTTTCTCTTTCCCTCATGGAACGAAAAACAGAAGATTGTAGCAGTTCACACAGTCCATAGAATGTTGACAGAACTGAGTAAGGCATGGCTTCCACCTCACTAAGTAGAAAGCAAATGTGGTGAAATAAGGGTATCAGAGAAACCCTAACAGAATGAAAAAAGAACTGGAGTAAAGAAGAAAAACAGACAGCAGAGCACCCAGGAGTAAGAAAGAGATAGTGTCATCCTAAAACAAGTGATTAGTAAAGACTCCTTACAAATGATGAATCCCGCAGACCGTCACAAAGTTAAAGAATCTTGTGATCAGAAGAACTGAAAGCAAGGCAAGCCGCGCTGTGACTTACTGCAATAGAACTGGCAGCCCGCGAGGTGCGGTGAAAGGAGACAAGGATATAAAGCGTAATCGCCCGGCGATGGCATTCAGGTGAATCGTCTGAACCGAAAGAAAGCTGTATAACGGCTGAAGGGAGAAAGACAAGAAAATAGGGAAAGGTGATTAGGTAAGTGGGTAATGGGTGCACGAGTAAAGAATAGAAGGAATAAGAACAGAAACTGATAGAAGGCAGAATAGAACCAAAGGTAACAGACGAAGTACAACAGGGTAGCCGCGAAGAGTGCAGAGAGGTACAGAAAAGAACAGGAGGAATAATAGAAAGGATGAGACCCTAAAGGCTAAGCTAATCACAGGGAAGGCAAAAAGGTAGCGCTGGAACCCGGAACAAGGAATCCTGCAGGGTGTCTCCTAGAGAAACGGATACAATGCGAGGAACAGATGGCCCTGCCCACCAATATAGAGGGGGCGGCCCTCTTGGTGGTAGTCTATACCGCAGCAGAAGCTGTGGATTACGTGTATCTCCACTACTCTGATTACTGGCTTCATAGCATCCCAAATGACGCCTTTGGGGTATCGTTAGTTGTATTCTCCTTGTAGTAGTTTGTGAGGGCTTCTGCTAGTTCCATGCTCATTGCTATGTCCGCTAGGATCTGGTTTTGCATCTTCCAGCATTTTTGCAAGTGCTCTGAGCAAACCCGGCACTCTGAGGAGCATAGTGACTGGTGCATGGTCTGATACGGCTCTGTGGCCTATTTGTACATTCTCCACGCATGGGAAGAGAGCACTGGATGCCAGAAGCAGGTTGATCCTTGAGTACCCTTTGTGGGCGTGCAAGAAGAATGTTTAGTCTCTTGCTGGATAGCCTCTAGATGT
This sequence comes from Ambystoma mexicanum, assembly GCF_040938575.1. Classification (NCBI taxonomy): domain Eukaryota; kingdom Metazoa; phylum Chordata; class Amphibia; order Caudata; family Ambystomatidae; genus Ambystoma; species Ambystoma mexicanum. Next base: position 175,335,363 of record NC_090921.1, on the reverse strand, counting down.
CGATGGTCTCCGTTACCCTTAGAAATTCTGCCATACCCAGCGCTTTGACAAAGTCTTCCCTTGTTGGGGGCAGCGTTTTATCCAGATTCATATCCAGGGTTATGTTAAAGTCACCACCGATTAGTAGGCGGCCCTTGGTGACGCAGGCCGCACTTTTGGGAAAAAAAAATCTTTTTGACGCTTAAGAACTTTTCTTAACATATCTTTACAAAACTTTGCAGTCTGGGGGGCCTGCAGACTTTTAATCACTTTCGACATTTTTGCCAAATCCGTTACTAAAACTCTAATGTTATTAACAATAGAATTTTGAGGGGTTCCTATGTGGTCGTCGACCTATAGTTAAGGTGAGTGGGAGATGATGTGCGATACGAAGCTTGGGAACATAAATTACGATAAAACATTTGGTGCGAGTCTCCTAGGATGATATGGATTTTGTGTATTAGAAATTGCATGAAATGGTTTGGACTATACTGGGCTGTGTTCTTTTTTGGTTTATATGTGGTCATATATATTCATTGTAGCTATGAGCAGTGGTTGTGCAGAATCAACCTCTACCCATTAAAGGTGCTGCTAGCCAACCGCCAGAGTCTTCAAACAAAGGTAGCACTGGAACACTCTATGTGAAGAGTTATTAGAAATGGTTGAGGCGTTAAGAAAGGAGGCTTTTCATGAAGTGTCTACATATATGTTACTCCTATCTCCAGTAGTACCACTTGGATGAGCAAGAGGTCTTCGCAGATCTCTTCTTTCAGATGCAATGCATCTGTCAGAGGTTTTAATCCACTTCATCCCTGGGCACAGATAGTGCCTTCATCCGGTTGAAGACACTCCAGTATTTGACATCTGAAAAAAGAAAAAATAAGATATGTGATGTGAAGCTTGGGAACATCAATTATTATAAATGATCTGCTGCGAGTCTCCTGGGATGATGTGGATGATGCATATTGGAAATTGCGTGATATGGTGTGGCATATACTGGGCTGTAGCCTTGTTTGTTTTATACGTGGTCTTATATCTTCACTGTAGCTCTGAGCAGTGATTGTGCATAATCAACCTCCACCTATTAAAGGTGGAGCCAGCAAGAGCTAGAGTTTCAAAACACCTGCATCACGGGAGCAATCTTTTTGAGGAGTTATTAGAAATGCTAGAGAGGAGCCTTTTCATTAAGTGTTTACAGATGTGGTGCTCCTATCTCCAGTAGCACCACTTGGATGAGCCAGAGTCCTTCATAGGTTATTAGCAGTCTGATGCAATGCATCTGTCAGAGGTTTTCATCCACTTCAATCTGAGGTACTAATAGTGTTTTTGTTTTTAATTGGATGAAAACACTCCAGCATTATGCAACTGAAAAAAGAAACAATATTATGTCAGCCACGGAATGGGATATTGAGCTTGGGAACATCAATTATGTTAAATCATTTGGTGCGAGTTTCCTGTGATGAAGTGGACGATGCGTATTGGAAATTGCATGCCTGGGCTGAGGTCTTTTTTGGCTTATATGTGGTTGTGCATCTTTACTGTAGCTGTGAGCGGTGGTTGTGCATAATGAACCTCCACCTATTAAAGGTACTGCTAGCAACAGCTAGAGTCTTCAAACATCTGGAGCATTGGCATACTTCACTTGAGGAGTTATTGGAAATGCTAGAGAGGTGGCTTCATTTTGTGTGGCATTGTCTTTTGAGAGTTGCCATTTTTCTTATTTTATATTTTCGTCATCAGTTGTACATTTGAATATGTCTAACATTGTGCAGGAAAACACTAAGACATGGCCCTGCTAAGGTTCCATCAGAAAGGTTGGGAATGTCATTTATGATAAGTCATCTGGTGCAAGTCTCCTGGGATTATGCGGATGATGCATATTGGAAATTGCAGGAGATGGTCTGGCCCATACTGGCCTGCAGCCTTTTTTGTCTCATATGTAGTGTTATATCTTCACTGCATCTGTGAGTAGTGGTTGTGCAGAATGAACCTCCACCCATTAAAGATACAGCGAGCAACAGCTAGAGTTTTCAATTATGATAAAGCATTTGGTAAGAGTCTGCTGGGATGATGTGTATTGGAAAATGCATAACATGGTCTGGAGCATACTGGGCTGCAGTGTTTTTTTTCGCTTATATGTAGTCTTATATTTTCATTTCAGCTGTGAGCGATGGTTGTGTAGAATCAACCTACAGCCATTAAAGGTGCTGCTAGCAACAGCCAGAGTCTTCAAACACTGGTAGCACTGGACCACTCTATTTGAAGAGTTATTAAAAATGGTAGAGATGTTCAGAGAGGAGGCTTTTCGTGAAGTGTCTACAGATGTGCTGCTCTATCTCCACCAGTACCACTTGGATGAGCGAGAGTTCTTTGCAGGATTTTTTCTTTCTGATGCAATGCATCTAATGGAAGTCTTCATCCTCTTCGTTCCAGGGTACGAATAGTGTCTTTATTCGTTTGAAGACACGCCAGCATTTCGCAACTGACTTAAAAAAAGATGTGGTATATGAAGCTTGTGAATATCAATTATGATAAATCATATGGTGCAAGCCTTCTGGAATTATGTGAAGGATGAATATTGGAGATTGCATGAGGTGGTCTGGCCCATACAAGGCTGCAGCCTTTTTTGGCTTACATGTGGTCTTAGATCTTCACTGTAGCTGTGAGCGGTGGTTGTGCATAATCAACTTCCACCCATTAAAGGTGCTGCTAGAAACAACCAGAGTTTTCAAACACTGGTAGCACTGGAGCACTCCATTTGAAGAGTTATTACAAATGGTAGAGAGGATCAGAGAGGCCGCTTCATTTTTTGGGTCATTGTCTAGCTGTGCCTCCGGTTCAGTCGCACGGTCGGATCTATTGACGCGGCCATATCATATCTGTGCGTATGACACTGTCCAATCAGCGGGTGCAGAAGTCTGTAGGTGCGAATAATCACCACACCCACAAAAAAAGAAGTTTACATTTATCATTGCTTTCTGTACTTGCTAATGAAAGGGTTTTTCAGTAACTGCATGCACTTTTGGCACTATACCCCTTACAATCTTTATTGTTTTTACCCACTTTTCCCCTAATGCTATTTTTCTTTGTTTTGTGATCTGTTTAGTTTGCCTATTTTTTTATTTTTATTTTTTGAGGCATTGGACCTCATTATAAGTTTGCCGGTCCGGTAACAATGGTACCGCTGAGCTTGCCGGTACCGTTGTTACTGGACCGGCAAACTATGAGTTCTGCTTACGGGTCCCTTCTCGCCCGCCAGGTCAGAGCATGTCGGATGCACCGGCTCCATTCTGAATGGTTCATCCGACCTCCCCATTCCCACTGAGCCCTATTCAAATGGGAATGGGCAGCATTTCATTCCGGCGCTCGCAAATGGCCATTTACCGGGTCCAGCAGGGCCATAATAACCCGGTAATTGCCCATTCGTGGGCGCCAGAATATTTTGCAAGTTTGCTGGCAGCCTGCCGGTTTTACCGGCAAGACTACCGCCAAACTTATAATGAGGACCATTGTCTTTTTTGTGTTGCTATTTATATTGTTTTACATATTCCTTCCCATTTGAACATTCCAACATTTCCGACCACGAGAGTACCAACAGTGATGACGTTATCATTTGGGTTCCGAATCCATCGCCATCTAGGAAGAAGGCAACTGGGATGAAAACCACTGCTGACAGTTGGTGCTTCTTTAAAGTTAAAGAACACTGTATAGAAAAGAGGCAGAGGAAGTACTTTGCACATTCTGCAGCAAAGCTCTACACTTTTGGCCATCCAATGTTCCATCTCAAAGCCTGTGAACATCTATTATGATTAAACATGTAGCGTGAGTTCACTTGATTAACGTTGATAATGACTATTGGAAAGCGCACAAACATCATAAAAGAAAAATGCATGGGTTCCATTCTTTGCGTAGACAGACATCAGCACTACTTGCAGCACTTCCATTCACCAGTGCAACAATATTACAAACTGCAAATGAAGCCTCAACTTCAGCAGTGGTGTCAACTGCACAGACTCCTGTTTTACCGACTCCCGATCTTTAAGTCATTAGTAGATGATGGACCTCATTACGAGTCCGGCGGTAACCGTGCCAGAAATTCTGGCAGGTTACCGCCAGACTCGTATTACCATTCCACCTCCGTGATTCCCGGAATTACCGGGGCATTATGACCCCGGGGACCCGTGAATTCAAGAGGCGGAATTTCGGTAAATCCCCATTCCCATTGAGTCCCATAGGACCTTGTGATGGTGCTGGTGTTTCCACGTCCGCCTGCAGGCGGGTGGTGTTAAACCCGCCAGGTTAGACCTGGTGGGAATGACACCTCCGCCTGCAGGACTCGAGATCACCTGGCATGGAAACAACGGTGGTGGCGGGTTTACCGCCACCGTTATTTCCATACCGGGTGACTGGTAATGAGGCCCCATGTCTTGAATGGGTAGTCAAGGGAGGTGCTACATTTGACGAATGGCAGAAGTTAATCGTTGGATACCTGATTACCTGCCATTCTTATTTTTTGTTTTAAGTGGCAGTTTTCCCCCCCTTTGTTTTAAACTAAAATATATGTTGCTTTTTATTTTAATTCATTTCATCTTTATGTGTTTTCCTCCCCTATTCCATCGTCCTCTTTCCGTCCCCCAAAATGGCCCTTTTTTGGGTCACCTCTTAAGTTACAAAAATAGATAAAATTGAACACAAACTGCAAAAATATATTACAATATCTATTGTAATTTTATCCAATTTCAGAAATGAAATCTTTAAATTGTTTGTTTCTTTGGTTACACTGTTAACAGGGGCAGTAGTTTAGCTGCAAATGAAAGCACTCCAGTTGCTGCTCGTGGTAGCTTTGCACCTAAAATCCTGCAATGCATTGGCTGATGCTGTAACTGCGACCACAAATAATAACATTTAAAAATATGCAACTTTGTGTATCGAATAATAAAACTCTTGAAATTCAAGGAAAAAACATTAGTTGCAGGCACATTAAGGTGAGCAATACATTGTAACAAAAACCTTGAAATTCGAGAAAAAATCTTTAGTTGCAGGGACATTAAGGTGGGCAACACATTGTAACCAAACCCATGAAATTCAAGAAAAAAAACTTTAGGAGCAGGGACGTTAAGGTGAGAACTTAATGCAACAAAACCCTGGAAATTCATCTAAAGCCGCCTTAAATGTGCGCCCCCTGTTGCGCAGACTATGACCACAATGATGACACCACAGATCACATCACTAATCACATTGCACCAGTAACTGCCATTAAGCACAGGCTTCAGCCATGGTCAGTGTGCATGGACAAATATATTTTAACATATGAATGGATACTAGTCATGGCCTTCAGTTATGGACAGTGGTTCTTCCCGGTTTTGGTGTGTGGGTGATGAGCGCCATCTCCATGAAGGTCGATATTTTGCCCCGTTTCTGAAATTTGTTGAATATCTTCGCTACCCCCTTGGACAATGGCTGGCTAAATGTTGTGTAGAATGCCACCGTTAGCCCATCCATCCCTGGGCTCGTATAATATGTTGGATTTGTTTCATGTAAAATTGTGTAGGGCGGTTTATGGTCATAATGCCGAATTTTAAAATCTCGAAAAAATACATCTCGAAACAAAAAGGCCGAAAAAAAAAGGTCGGATTTTTTTTTATGACGCTTTTTATTCGAAATGGGGTGGTGCCCCCCAACCCCCCCCCCCTTTTTGTTTAACCATTTTTTTTAATCCCGGACCCCAAAATAAATATATAATGAAAAAAAAAAATGTGACTTTTTTTTTTTACGGTCTTTTTTTTTCGACCTTATTGTTATTCGAGATTATTTTTTCGAGATTTTGACTGACCACCGTGTAGGGCTCCACCCTGATGAAGGAGTCTTGGCTTTAGAACTCTCCCCTTTATGAGGCAACAGCTGGTCTCCCCCGCTGTTGGATATTAAATCTCAATTTTTTGCACCAATGAGATTGCAGGACTGTTTGTTTGAAACTTGACTTTCAATTCAAGTACATGCTCTTAAGAACAATACAGAAAAGATATCTACTTGATTTACCCTTCTATAATCTATTGGTAACGTGCAAGAAGGACAGTATGAGAGCGACTGGCTACCTGTGTGGTTTCCACTCAGTTTTTCCGGTTTGCAATTGAAGAGGATATTGCCTGTTTTGGAGACGACCCACATCTCACTTCAGTAGATGGTTTTTCCGGCAGACATACTCTCTGCCTCATTTGTCTTAATCTCCCGCAGGACTGCTACCCTCTTGCTCTGGCTGTTCAGTGCCCTCACATTCCATAACTCTAGCCTATACATCTCTCCTTCCTTTTTCCCCAAACACCTTCCTTCCCCAGACCAAGCCCTTTTTACCACAGTTTACCTGGTTTCCCCCTACAATAGTAAGATAAGCCACTTTTGTACCTATCCCTGGATATATTGTCCAGGTGCTCGACGTGACTCCTACCCACAGACATCATGCATTGCTCACCCCCTGCTCCTCTCGCTTGCCCCTCCCCCAACTCCTGCATTAGCCATCTGCATCCCCAGCTGCAAGGCTCACAGGTCTGCATATCATTGGCCCTTCTGCAATCCATCTGTTCACCTCATGTCTTCCTCACTTTTTTTTAGCTCCACCACGAGTGGTTATTCTGTTCTGCTTCTGATATCTCCCCTTGTCGCCTCCGCTCCCTCCTCCACAGAGTCAAAACCCTCAGTCCATCCTCCACCGGAGACACATTTGTTTCCTCATTTCCCATGCAAAGTTCTTCCATGAGCGGCCTAAACAACCTTCTATTTGCCAATGTTGACTGAGACAGATCATCATACAGTTGAATTTTGCACCCCCTTATCCATATTTTCCCTTTTCCTCTTGCCGTGCTCATAAGATGGGATTTATCTTTGAAGCTGTGCATCTTTACCAGGACATCTCTTGGCCTGGCCCTGGATCCGTTTTTGGACTGCCCACCCTATGTACTTCAATCGCCATATTACAGCCTTGATCCCCCTCTACAAGATCCATGAACATCTCCTGGATGCATCCTTCGAGTTCCGAACCTTGCACTCCCTCCTTCAGGTCTTTCATCCATATATTGTCCCTCATTGATCTGTTTTCCTGATCCTTGCACTTTTTTTTTCCAATGCTCTCATCTGTTCGTCTGCCCCTTGTGCCTGCTTTGTCAGTTGCAGAACTTTTATGGCCAGCCCTGTGATGTGCCCTTCCAATTCCATCTCTCGCTCCCCCAGTCCATCAATGTCTCTGCGATTCGCTGTATTCACCTGTGAAATTTCTTCCCTGATGCTGGCTGTAACCGTCTCTTATCTCCCACTTAAATTTGGCCAGGGCTGCATGTAGATCCTCCTTGGTGAATGCCATTTCTTCAAACACTGCGCACTGTCTGGTTCCCAAAATTGAGCGTATTCTGAGTATGCCCCAGCTGGTTTCCCTTCTGCTCAAGAGCTCCAGCTGTGGTGCCTTTCCCCTTTGGTCCCATCTACATTCTCCAGGCCCCTTCCACCAGCTGGGTTTGTCGCTCCCTTGGTGGGCGCTCAGCCCCTCCTCCGCAGCTTGTTGATCCTCCAGCAGTATTCCCTGTGGGGCCAGGCACTTTGTCAGGTGATGGGTGCGATCCTCGCCTGGCCTCCAGGCGAACCCTCTGGTCTTATCCACTACCACCAGTCATGGACACTCTTCAGGTCTCCCCACACATCAGTAGGTCCACGTTCCTGACCCTATGCTGACACCTCTGCCTGTCAATCCTGCTGGGCTACCTTCCTTGTGCAGTGTTCCCTCAGGACCTGATGGCCTACTCTCCAGCTTCCCTGGCCAGAATTCCTTTCAACTTGTGCCGTCTCTCCCCACAGGCAGCCCACTGCTCTCTCCACCTCACTGTCTTTTCATTTTGTCTCCTTTCCTCCAGTCCTCTGCGGTCCCCCCTGGGCTCTCCTTTCTCAGTGTTTGCCACCCTATTCCTGCTCTGCTCCCAGGGCCTCACTGCCGAGCCTGCGGCACTCATCCGTCACCTGCTGCTAGCTAGGCCCATGCCTCAATGTGTTCTTGACCCTGGTCTCCAGCCGGCTGCCTTACTTCATTGCCTAGCATTGCTCGGCCGTTAATGGGATCACATCCTTTCACTGCCTCTGTGGTCCGACAGCTACCATATTTCCTGCAGATTTCCTTTCATGGCCGAGACCACTCCTTTCTCGTTCCTGGTCTTCACGCACTACTCTGCTACCTTTGTCATGACCACCTTGAGCCCCCAGCTTTCCCACACACTGAGGCTCCTTCACTTACAGGAGATGCAGGACTTTACCAAGCTTCTCTGTTAAAAGGGACGGAGCTCGCAATGCCCATGTCCTTCTAGTCCGCCATTTTAGCCACGCCTTGCCCCTGTTCTTTAAAGTGCAAGTTTGAAACTTGCAGGCTTTCTGGCTGACGGCTACTCCGACTTCTCCAGGTGTTACACAGCTCAAGGTCTTCCCCTGCCAGTGTATGCATTCCCCTCTGTCTGTCTCTCTCTCGCTCTGTGTTGTTCGTCGAGTACATTCTATTCAATCTGCTCTTCTAAGTGGATTGTATACTTCGATTTAAATGGGAATGTTCTTTTTCCCACACACTGAGGCTCCTTCACTTACAGGAGATGCAGGACTTTACCAAGCTTCTCTGTTAAAAGGGACGGAGCTCGCAATGCCCATGTCCTTCTAGTCCGCCATTTTAGCCACGCCTTGCCCCTGTTCTTTAAAGTGCAAGTTTGAAACTTGCAGGCTTTCTGGCTGACGGCTACTCCGACTTCTCCAGGTGTTACACAGCTCAAGGTCTTCCCCTGCCAGTGTATGCATTCCTCTCTGTCTGTCTCTCTCTCGCTCTGTGTTGTTCGTCAAGTACACGCTATTCAATCTGCTCTTCTAAGTGGATTGTATACTTCGATTTAAATGGGAATGTTCTTTTTCTATGTGATAATGAAATCTATTAAGTGTTTCTTCATCCCCGTCTTGTTTAAAAGTCTCTGGTATTTTAGAGCATCCCATGTAGGCCATGGAGTGCACAGCTTTAGGGAGTTCCTCACAGGAACGGGAGTCCTTGTCCCCTAAGGTGAAGTCTCTCGTGGTGAGGTCCCACTTGCCTCGACCCTATGGAGGGTGTTACAGAGCAGGCTCCCGTCCTGAGCCTCACAGGGGGGTCCCCCCCTTGGGGAGAATGGACGAATTCCCTCGATTCGTCACACCACCCGCAACACCAACTTTCCCTAACCCATCAGAATCGGTAGAAGTTTAAAAATCAAAGGTTTTGAAAAGATAAGATTTCCCTTATATTCTTCCAGAAAGGTGGTCTGTGTTCACTCTTGCGCATGCATTGCATCCGCCTCAAAACAGAGTGGCTCATTATGGAGGGATATAGGAGAAGGAATGAGTATGTGCACATCACATGGGGAAAACAGGAAAGGGAATATGGCCTTGAGGTCCACACGAGGCAGATTATTAACTTTTTTGATGATCAATTCTCCGAAGCTCCAGGTGCCACTGACCCTTCAAATTCTGAGGTCGACCCAAAAGGACCAGAGGGTGGATATTCGTATGCCCTTTCGGGATGTCCCCACCATACCTGATTACACAATGGATGTGGTTCATCAGCCAAGGACACTTATGGAATTTGTATGCCTAAAAAACCTTTCCCAACGTAAGTAAGGACCCAATGAAATTTGGAGCCTATCTGGGTTTACAACCCTCCCCTTGCGGGCTTGCTCCAGGTATTGTCCATGACTTTATCTCCTGATCAGTTGGCCAATGATGGTCCGTGAAGCTAAGTGACTCTGGAGATGGGTAACACTAGGGACATTAAGGCAGAAGACCTGTACCGCCCAGCAGAGCCCCTCGAGTTGAAAAAGGGCAAGCAAAGACTGCAATTCTGGCACTCATGACCCCCCTTTCTGAACGGGACAAAATACGATCATGGAAACAAAATAAAGGGGCACATCCTGGAGTACTGAAAGAAGCTTTCACAGCTTCACGCTGTAGAGACTACTCGCCAGTTTGTAGTATTCCAGTTTGTAGATGGTCTACACCCAAAGTCTAGTGACATAAAGATTAACTGCGTTGGGACAAGCTCAACCACCAGATTCTGGCCAAGACAAACCATTACTGCAATAGCTGTAACAAAGCTGGGGAAAGTATCAACAATAAATTGATGCCACTACTTAATTATTGGAAAACACTTCCACTGATTTAGTGGCCATAAATATGACATCAGACCAATTTCCCAGTGCACATTATCAAGTGCCTCTGTATATGTGCCCAGGAGCTAGCCGGCCTCCTCAAGGTTGTGACCCTGGTGGTCAATTGAGCTGGTCCTCTCATTGGCCCCCCCAACTGGACTGACCATGCCTATTCTCAATGCATCTACTGTAAAAGGTGTGGCCACTGGAAGAATGACTGTTCTAGTCACAAATTCAAAGTAGGGTGCCAACCACTCGCCCCGAAAATGATCCCTCCTGCTACATAAGCGAGCCCTACCAGGAGGTGGGCCAGACCTCCAAACTTTCATCCACCCATTCCCTCTGTGCATCCTGCTCCCGGCCCTATAGCGTCTTAGTGTCCCCACCAGCTATTGCAGTCCCCATAATGGCAACTTGGGTGCCAGGTTGATGCCGTCTTGTCCAGTGGTCAGCTGTATGAGCACTGTTTCAAAATAAATAAATGAAATGACTGGTGGACACAGGGGTGATTTGGCGCACTCTTAATGCCACTGAATTCCTCTCCCTACCTCTGAAGCGACAGTTCGGCCGGTAGGTCCAGCTTCCTTCCTCTGTCCCAATCAGTTTCCGTCACCCTAGGCGCCATCTGTTTCTGCCAGACATTTCTTCTCAGTGCCTCTACCCCAGCAAATGTCCTAAGGATGGATTTACGGTGGGAGATGTGGACAGTGATATTTTGTAAAACAGAAGAGTCTAAGTTAGAAATGTCCAACTACGATATCGAGGTCCCACTGCCTATGCCACACCGCTCTCAGACGTTACCACCGTACATTCCTGCTTTAATTCCAGAGGATGAGTCATGGCTGGGCTATGCTGCCAGTCTCACTCTGGGCATCAGACACTAATTGTGTTGGGTTGAGCGAATCTGTGCAGCCAGTCCACATTACGCTTACGCCTGGTGTGCCCTTCCCAAGGGTGCCATAATACCCTTTTCTCATTGGCAGAAGAGCAAAGCTCATCTTGGGCACAGCGTAAAAGCCTTGCATTTCCATGCTGCCTCAAATGCTGGGAATGCCTATGGGGTCCAGCCGCTTTATGCATCAGCAAGAAACAGGCGGACCCCATAGAGATCCATTGTAAATACTACCTGCCATGCATGCATTCTTAGATATATATCGGTTCATTCAGGACATCCTTTCCATTAGTGCTGCGGTTCAGACACTTGCCTCAGTTGTCCCAATTCCCGCCACCATCCTCTCCTCCATCGCTTCATCAGTCATGCACTTCAAAGAAGTTGATTTCTTCAGTATTCCGTTGGTACCTGACAGTGAGCACATCTTTGCTTTGTACATACTGAGCACTGTGGCCTCTCAATGGCCTAAGCTGAATCCCCTGCCAGATTCACACACATACTGCACACACATCTGGTTTGCTTGGCGTTTCCACACACCTCGTCCCTTGTACAGTACGCCAATGACCTAGACATTTCTATGTAACCACTAACTAGCAAGAAAGTCATTGCCTACATGTTCACGCACCTCACATTTTAGGGCCAAAAGGCATCCAGGTCAAAAATGCTACCCTGCCTTACAGAAGTCAAACACCTACATCAAATCATACACCAGGGCTACCGCACCCTATATCCGGAGAGAAGCTAAATAATACTCCAAATGACTATCTCACTCCCAAAGAAAAAACCTCAGTGGAGGGTGGGGGAGGTACACACCGACCATATTTTATGGACTTTCCCATTATAGCAGTCATTCCACAATATAAAGAACACACTATGCATCGCGCATGCCCTTGGAATCCCAGATTATAGTGCATTCTTTATATTGTACTGTAATGGAAAAGAATGGGCGGCTACTGGGATGTTGTTACATAAATAAGGTGGAACTCCAATACCAGATGACAGCTTCAGCATGCCTCTTGCCCCAGTAGCAGCAGCACAACCTAAATGCTTGCATGCTGTGGCATCTTCAGTGATGCTTATTGAAAAATGTACCAACATTGTATTAGATGGACCTTTACTTTCTGAGTTTCCCACTCAGTACATGTTGTTCAGCTTAAAAATAGGATTCAACAACTCTCAGACATGACAGCGCAATTTTGAAGAAATAATAAACTGTTGTGGGCTGTTATCATGGCGAGCTACCTACCAGTATCTTGTAAGTGGACCAGTTAATTCAATAGCAATACTTACATTGGTCGGAGGGTGCTAGCATGGTTAAAGCCAGTGGCCTATGTCCGAGGCCACACAAAATACAATAGAAAGATTAGGCTATACACCATGCGCTCCTTAACTCCCAAGAGAGTTAAACAGGATCCTTGTCTTAGGTTGATTGTTTGTACCACAGAATGTCCAAATCTCTACTCATAAATAAGTATACACATAAACTGCTCAAATCACATCAATGTTTTTATAATCATTAGACAAACAATGCCGACATGTGTTTCGACCTCTGCAAGGTCTTCATCAGGGTTTCATGCTTAGTCCAAGGATGGCAGTCCATTTATGGGTTCATCAGTCGAGATGGAAAGTGTTAAATACACTTGTCTTGAAGATTCCTTTAAAATCTGTTGGCATCTGGTTATGTCCCAATGCACAATATATTTCAAATCCTCGTGCTCTTCTGTAGCTGGCTCTGTTTCATTGAAAAGTGCATATTACCAAGTGTGGTTTTGACCAACACTCCTCTCGTGATTGGGTTCCGCAGTAAAACCTACACTTCCATTTAGGCACTAGCTCACAGCTCCTCTCAATACTTGGCTCTCCCTCTAAGGGCTGTCTCACTTAAGCGGCCTGGCGAGGGGTGCCTGGATAAGAGCATTACTCAGAAGACTTACCCACACAAATGAACACCCTCCCCCATTATGGCCACCGACTTGCAGACACACTGATGGTAAAAAACCTTATCACCCAAGAAATTACCTGCCTGTACTAGGCTCATTAAAACACACTGTACCTGCAAAAGTGATACGCTTTATGTGATTTCAGTCTAGACCTGTACCATTTATGTGATCCGACCTAGGCTAGTACAATTAGTGTTACCTGCACTATTATTTTGACCTTACCTATGTGTGTACCTTGTAATCTGTACCTGCTGGTTCCCTCAAGCCAACATGCGTCCCACCATTGTTATGCTGGCTGCTGTACACAACTATTCTCCTCCTAACCACTCTAACCTTCATTTGGGAAAGTCATACACCTCAAGGCACAATATCACCACTCCTTAGTTCTCCCTTCAACGTATGTCATCCTATTCCGTACCAAATCTGGTCAACGTATACCCACTCCAACATCTTTTAACCCACTTTTTTCCCTCTAGGACCCCCGCCCCATCCCAACCCAAAATCACATTACTACCTCCCTTCAACACACTGAGTTTCTCGGGAATTTTGAAATTCCCCATCTCTTTTCAATAAAACGTATTTCTTCACTGCCCACTTCCTCCCACGACCCTCAACTCTTTACAGTGGCTATCACCAAAACGTGTATTCCCCCTCACAAGTCTGCTCCGTTCTCTCATCCCCTCTCCCTATCCATTAGAAAAGGTGGGGTCGTAATCACGTAATCATGGCCAGTAAATCCAGCCCATCCCCCACACTTACCTCAGACATTCTCCATCTTATTTATTTGCATTTTTTATAGCGCTCACACAGCCCGGAGGCATCGAGGCGCTGTTACCGAATATTTTTTTGTTGTTTTGTTGTTGTCTTAGTTGCATATTTATAACGTGCTTGAATATCCAGAGGTTTCTAAGCGCGGACCCGGGGATCAAACTTGTGTTGCTTAGTGTCATCTTGCTTCCAAGGCGAGCACGTTGCCACGGAGATATCCTCTCGGGACAAATATCTGATCCTCAACGAATCCCCCTCTTACCATCAGACTCGTCTACCGACATGCTGGCACTCTTAACCTCTTCTTCCATGTTCTTGACCTCCTACTTTAATCAATACACACTGAAGTCCCAACCATACTTAAAGGTGATTTTGACTTTCAGGACCATGGCCCACCACTTCCATCTTGCACCCATGCCCCTCAACTCTGCCGACTCTGCACAACAAGCCAACATACAATCACTATAACTCATGTTCTCCTCTTCCTCCTTCTGCCCTCTACATCAATCCCTCTACTTCTGACAAAGCCCTTCTTCATTGCAGCATCTCTGTTGTTCTACACTACCCTGGCCAGCAACTAAACATAAGTTCAAACCTAGCTGCAAGGCCTCCGATCACAACCATGCAAGGTGCCCCTCCCCCTTTAAGCTCTTTGCCCACCACTTGCAGGCCCAAATAAACGTCCTCGATTTCAGTGCTGTGCTTGATTGCATCACCCTTTGTGGGATCACACCTGACAAGAGTTCCAGGTGAAAAGAAACTGGGCCGAAGGAGGGACTTCACAGCAGTTCTTTTCATTGAAGAGACAATTAATGACCTTTATACATGAACTTTTTATAGAGTTTATTAATTTTATGAAAACATTTCTACAAAAATATCTGAAACGCATAGCTGTGCTGTGATTGGCTTAAATACATGTAGTTTCTCCATTAAGTAACAGTCATATATTGTCCAGTTCTAAAAGCGAATCCTTGTTACCAGTTAGTGCACTTACAATATCCACAGAAAAAACGATAAAGTGCATATTAAGGTGAACAAAGTGCACATGTAAATTGCTTACATATTTACATACATATTTCTTCTTGATTTTTAAGCGTAACCGACAAAGAACACTATAGCAGACAGTTTAAATCTTCGTCGAACAATAATGACAAGGAAGAGATGTTGACCATACACTCACATTCATTATTATTGCACACATGCTTCAGGTGAAATTCAGATGTCCATCTTTCACGTGTCCAACTTTACCCTCCCCAATTCCCGATGTTCAAACTTTGACAACTTGGCATCATTGATATGTACTTTTTGAGAAAATATAGCTCTGCACGTAACCACATTTGTAGACATCACCCACATTTTAGTCGAAGTACTAATTTCATCCAGGGGAAATTGTTGTTTGTAACTTTGAAATGCCAATAAAAAAAAATGTCCATACCCACACCCTCCACATAGGACCGGATTCAAGGAAGTAGTCCCAGCAGGGAGTACACACTATCCCACAAGCAGTGTGTCTGGATGTACTGCAGATGGGTCCGTAGGGTGGTGGTGGAGGATGGGGGGGGGAATATAACACAGGCTGTCATATATCCGTGCACCTGCCGCGAGCAGGAGAATATGATCAGGCATCTTTTACCGCTCATTACAGTCGATGGTTTCTCCCTTTTGACATCATTAAATTGCCTACAATAAAACTGTGTTTCGCAATTCATTATTAAACAATAAATCAAAATGGTGCTATAGACTCTAAGTGGAGTAATGTGCCTTAACTGCGTTTCATTTTATGCTAGAACTTCTTCCCTGTACACACCCTGAAAAACAGAACTATGTGGCCTTAAGAGTCAGCAACCACAACTATATAATCGAGGATTTAAAAACAAACATGATATACATTATATTTTATGAAATATAAATCTTTGTGATGTAGTATTATTTACAATAGTAGAGCAAGCACAGTCATAATCGGAATTGATTTCTATCAAGCATTCCCTCATAAGGCAACATGTTTACATCAGCAAAACCATTTAATTCTTAAGGAGAAGGGGTGTACTGAGAATAAGCACGTTTTGAAGTTGCTTTCAGGCATACATAAATGTATATCTAAAAACTGAACCTTTAATATTAAAGGTTATGCCACCCACCTGCCTGGCTCTGTATCTCCAGACACCTGTTCTTACGTCTTTGTTTTCCCTGCGTTACATCGGAGGTATATTCTAATTGGACTTTATAGAGAGGCGGTGAAAAATTGAGCATGTGAACGAAGGGCATGAAGGAGAAGGGGCACAAGAGTTCCTATTGAGAGTGCCCTTTCTCTTACTTTCACATTCACCAGCCCATCCAGCCTCACGCCTATGAACACTCCCCGTTACGCTCACCTGGATCCCACAGGGGCGTCTGTCGGATCCGGACGGTTGCGGTCTCCACCAACGTGATGCGTAGTGCAGAGATGACTGACTGGACTGGCCCTCCTAATCTTGGTATTGGTGCCTGTGGTAGATACAGTGACACCAAGAATAAAAGGTAATATATATTAAGTGCCAATGGTGCTAATGTATTTGGCTACCTTAGCCACGAAATGTAGTTCTGGAGTCACTGCATACAGCGAAGGACCAGGTCTGGTGATACGATCATGTTAAGTTTATAGGAAGGCTAGGTTTGTGCAGGAATATTTGGAATTGGCAAATGAGAAGAAGGCATACGTGAAGCGGAACATGTAGCAGTATTATGTTAACTACATAAGTATGGCTTTTGAATGAAGGAGTGTTGTTTCTCACTAGATCCTCAATAACTACAGCACTGCTGGTGATTGAAAAGCAGCAGTGAGATTGACATATCGCGTACTGACAGCAGTGAGGTTATTTGAAGAGTCATGTTAGAAAGGTCTACTGTCGCCAAAATATGCAACACCCATTTTTTACTGCAACCCTCAGTGTCACCATCCACCCTTCCCTCTCCATTAGACTTAACTTCCAAAATCCAGGCTGAAGTAGCTCTAATCCTCTGGTCTGCCAACCCATCCTGTGCTTTCACTGGCCCTATTGCACTGCAAAAAGCAATTCAAGTGGAACCGTTAAGCAGATCTTATATACATGTCCTCTTTTCAACCTGTAACTCTCTAATTGAATCTTTCCTTCCTAACCTAAAGAAACCCATCACAGACGGCAACATCCCTAATACGTATCAACCATTCTATGTAATACACTACCATTCTGCGTGGTGTTCAACCATATTACCACCCACCTGGAGGCTAACAGACTCAACAACTCCGTCCCATGTGTGCTCTGCAGAAAACACTCCACCGAAACAGTGTTCACCCTTGTCTCTAGCTTATGCATCAATGTGCACCGCTCCCATTGCTCATCCATCCTTATCCCCAGACATCTCCACTGCTTTTGAAACTGTTGGATTATCCCTCTTCTG
Organism: Ambystoma mexicanum; assembly: GCF_040938575.1. Classification (NCBI taxonomy): domain Eukaryota; kingdom Metazoa; phylum Chordata; class Amphibia; order Caudata; family Ambystomatidae; genus Ambystoma; species Ambystoma mexicanum. The sequence continues at coordinate 175,318,177 of NC_090921.1, read as the reverse complement.
CTTGACTTCCAGGGTAACCCCCTCGCTTGGGCTGACAGTTTCTTCTTCATTGCTTGGAATTCTGGCCCTCTCCCTCTTTCGGTGGCGGTATTGGTGTCTTCCTCGTCACACAATCTCACCTCCTCTGGTGTGTTAGATTGTCAATGAAAGGCAAGTATTCATCTTTCTCCCGAGCGGCCATCTGTCACCACCAACGGTGGGCTCAGCTAATGGTCTCAAGTTAAATAAAAGTTTGATCAAAATAGTTGTGGTCACCTTTTCTGTGTCGCATCCTGGGAGGCTAACGCCCATTTGAGTGGATGCAGCAGTACAAATGGGGTAAGCGGCTTGATTACAATTCACTCCAATTGTATTGCCAGCAAGGGAGCAACGAAATATGTCAAAACGTGGCTGGGTCTTAACGATTCCGAGATGTTTTCTTTCGGAGAAGCTGAACCACATCCCTATTCCAGCACTCTGGCATACGTCGCAGGGCTGAAAGACATTGAATAGGTCTCTAACAAGCTCATTACAAAGTGGTAAGACCTCTTTTGCGGTTTTGGGTGGTATGAGATCCAAACAGAAAGCATTCAGCACTGGGACTGCTACTGCCACCAATTTGACCTTATGCACACTACTTCTTGTCAAAACACTGCTCTTGCAAATAATTTTGTAAGGAGATGCTAGCGCTCTCAAACAGACCAGGTTTAATAGCTGGAATTGACCTGTTAACCAGATAATGGTTTGGAAAGAGTTTTATTTCTGATGATTCGACAAAGATGCTTGCCAAGTGGAGAACATCAGAAGAGAGTGGAAAGTGCATTCTTATGTTTCTTTATAATCAGATTTTTTAAGTATTCTGAAACATTGTTGCCCAACCGTGAAAATTAACTTTTAGTCCATTACCTCAACAGCTTTCACAGATGGCATTCTGGCACCTAATGAAAAGGCCTGTTTTTAAAAGCCCATGAACAGAACAACAATGACACACTTGACCAGTAAAAGTAGATGTTACGAAATCAAGTAAGCTGAATAAAATATTTGGGTAAACATATCCTGAAAAATATTCTCCCGAGGCAACAAGAACGTCTTCCATCCAGGGAGAAGAAAGTAAGACAAGAGGATGAAAAGGGCTTAGGCTACGGAGTGAAGGCAAGCAGTAAGTGCTACTGCACCTGCTCTTTATTGTCAATTGAAATGGCCAATGACATGTAGGAATGAAGAGGTTGGTAGAGGTCAGAGGGATTTTCTGATTTAGTAGCCAAAGTTGAACAGTTAGACCTTGGGTAGCTCAAATGTCAATAAACAAGACTACTATTCATAACTTGATTCTTTCTGCTATTATTGCTTGAATGACAAATTGTGCTGAAACAAATCGGAATTTTGAAAAAGAATTGGAATATGGACAGTGATTTTCACTGATTCACAGTGTATTAAACAAGTTTGCAGGTTTTGTTATACAACACCTTTTCAACTCTAACCTGTTCTGAATTATTGGTGAAATAAATATGCAGGTAATTAGTAAATAACAAATGAGTTGAGGAGTAGTTTGCTGTGAATGTAGAGTTGCCGATAGCGAACCACTTTTAAAGTAAATGGATCATTGTCATAAAAAGAAGAGAAATATATCATTTTAAAGAGATGCTTATTTAACACGAATTAGTTCTCCCTGCCCCCTACAATGGCTTCATTTTATTTTCTTTGTTATGCCAGTCACAATTCGCCAAAGGAAAATACTCCTTTTTTTTGGCAAACAATTTTTGTCCAAACCTAGTAAATGTACGTTTTGTATACCCATATGAAGGTGCGGCAAGAAGTGCTAGGTCATCAGACCTGCCACTTGTACAACAGAATCACACTAGTATCAGGAGGAAGTCAATGCTTTCATAGTCTGGTTATCCTAGAGTTATATTAAAAAATGAATTTCTTCAAATTATTCAGTCATCAGGCTTTAAATATCCATACTTAAAAACACCCCACAGTGACAATAGAGGTGCCCCTCCGTCTCATAGGAGGTTTTTCACTCTTGCCAACTAGAGTATTTGCAGCTAAGTCTGCTCCCAGACTAGGTTATGGCGTGCAACGTTCATAATGCACATATACAACCTCTTAGGCCAGCAGGAAAGTTATTAATTCTGCTTCAGAATTGCGTAACTTATAAATCCACATTTTTTTAAAATAGCTCATTAAGCAATAGCAATATCTGGGAATGTAGGAGGTGAGGAACGTCCACTGAACTAAAGAGGCTCTGCAGCAGTCGCCCACTTGTGTGTCAGTTTGGGTGTCTGTGTCATTATTTCCTAAAGGTTTGTACATTTTTCCATGTTGCCACCTTGCCGATTTCCTATATGGAGGGGCTACCCACCTAAATGCATGCGTTGTGTAATGTTCCATGACCCTGCCGAGCACAGGCATGTTTATTTGGTGTAGGCATAGATGTACGCAGTGCAGTGGACAACACTTTGCTTGGCAGTGCCTCACCTCACTGCCATTTAGTAGCGTACAGCTCTCTTTAGTTTGTAATGTAAACTGGAGAAAGAGTTTGGCAAATACCCTGAAAGGGAAAATGATGGGTTTACATGGAACTCCGATTTCAGGTTCAGTGTAGAAACAACAGTCCACAAAATGTTCTCCAGTCTGAGATCTAAGAAAGGTTTCTTCACTAGGTTAGGCCTGTTTCTCACTTCTACTTCAAGCAGCATGGCATCAGGGTACTGGGATGCAGCAACTCAAGCCTCATCAGCCTGGGGAGTACTGTACAAGGTTTAGTTTCTAAGCTTGCTTGGTGGGCATCGAACTTGCTGATCCAGGAGGATACACTTTGAAAGCTCTGCCTGCATGGATAGGAGTGTTTTAGATTCATCCTGGATATAGACAGAATTTCCATTACTTATCCGAATTGCAGAGTGTGTCATAGGTGCGCTGATCAGACCTACCAGAACGATCTAAAGTGGTGGATCATCGTCTTAATGCAGTCCAGGCCATTGTTTGCATGAGGAGTGTACATAACACATAACAGAAAAAAACTCGGAGGATCCTCTTTCTCTCACCAAGCACCGAAAACCTGGAATGACCTACTTAAGAATATACGGAACACAACAAACCACCTAGCATTCAGGAAACTCCTCAAATCATGGCTCTTCACAGCGTAACCACAACAGCGACACACTAAAATGCCTGCCCCATTAAAACAACAATAAAAATAACCTCGGCCACTCTCAAATGGAAAACACTGAACCCAAAGAACCGACCACACGACAGACCATAAGATATCATGGGAAATAGCCACAAAAGGAGACCCCCAGAGAATGATCACATACTCAGACCCAGACGAAAGCCCCAAATGAAAATCGTACCATATCCAAACCGGCTAACACATTTAGATAGAAAGTCTAAGAGGAATCAGCTACACCAGCCCAGCACCCAAGAAGGAGAATAGACACCCAACCCACATCTACCTATCCATCAGCATCAGAACACCCACATAACTGGCTAGAATAGAACGACTAGGAGCAATCAGAACACTTACAAAGCATGTTAGAACAGCACAGGGAGCGCCCGACACAAACTAAACCCTGCCAGGCGCAGCCTTTTGCCCACCCTGATGAAACGGAGAGGGTTGGCGAGTGCCACACTCGGACAGACTTCTGAACTTCTGCTCCGACTTCCAACTTCCGACTAACAAAAAACTCAGCATTTCTGCAGACTTATCTGTCACGCTCACCTGATGCTCTGACGGGAGCGATGGATACACTGGAGTCTATTCTGCACTTGGGCCTTCTCACTACCGGGACCAGGTGACCCGTTAACACACATACATAAAGAAAGATCAATATTCTCTGGCGAGCTGGGAAAACCACTCTGCCCTCCCCCGTAACCCGGACTGCCCTAGCTCTGGGTTTGTGACTCACTATTGATGTTTGATTGGCGCGCTCTCCGTTCTGCTTTTAGGCAGGGGTGCTGAATCTTGGTTGGTTGCGAGGTGTATCCCGGACAACGTGACTCGAAATCCCAAATGCAAGCGTCCCAGTTGCTTCACTGGGCACGGTGTGCAGGTAAGTGCCCCCAGTTGGTTCACTGGTTGCGGTGCGCAGGCAAGTGTCCCAGTTGCGCTGTTAAATGTTTCGCCCTGCTAGCTCGTACTCACTGTCTTTTGTGTTTCTTTTTCCACAGGCGCAGCCGAAGGCGAAGTAGCAGCGTGAGCCGCGATGAGCCGGAAGAGCAGCGAGAGCCGCGGTGAGCCGGAGCGGCACCACAGAGCAGGTCCGGGAACAAACTGGAATCCGACGTGACGAAGTTCCCGTCCCCCAGTACAAGAACAGTGAGCGCGTGCTGTGAAATATGAGGCTTTGAAGAAGAGCTTCTTCGCAGGATCAGGTAACCCAGAGCGCCAAAAAATGTTGCTGAAGGGCTGGAGAAGCAGAAACCGAGGTGAGCGTGTGAAGTTTCTCACACAAAGGAAGGTTCTGTCTTCGGGCGTGGCTTAAATAGCCAACCACGCCTAAAGACTGGGAAGCACAGTATGCAATGCTTTGTCCTCCAAGAGGGCCATGTTGGGGAGCCTAAGTACTATCTGGAACTGAGGGAGTATGCCCTGTTAACCTGGCCCTACTATGTTGGACCCTGGCCTTTTAACCCCTAACCTCCCACGCTGGGTCCCTCAGAGTACCCGGAGGGGAATAGAAACAGTGGCAAGGCTAGCACCCATGACAGTTATCTCACTCAAAAATCTCACACAACCATCTCTCGCACAACAACCTGCACGCACTTCATAACACCGCAACAACACATAAGCAACACCAACAGCTCACAAGGACTGACAACGATCCAATACTCGCACCAAAGCTCAGCACCCGGTGTATACCGAGTTGAAGCTGCCAATAGAACACCACTTTTCTCACTATCCTACTCCCGCTTCACCTACTAACCCAACCCATCTTCTCATTTGCAGATTCGCCAGAGCGCCTGGGGACCAACTCCGTGGTGCGCGGTACAAATACCTTTAACATTTAACATAACACGTAGGATCTTCCATTTAACTATTTGCTCTTCAAAGCTCATTGCAGTAGTTTCATTAGTGAGGATTATGTTGTTGGATCTTAAACGCTTTCAGCACAGACTGCCTGCTCGGTTCTGGATCCTTTGCAGAGTTTTGGGTTCCTTTTGTGGATGGCTTGTGTTGACAAGGTTACAGGAACCTTGGAACGTCTGCATGAGCTATGTAGGTGTGGCAGTAGCAGCGAGAGTAGAAATTAGCATAAGAATTGATTTGGCCAAGTCATCAGAAAAGTCGTGTCATGTGAAATTCAAGATGCGCTGAGATTCTGAAGCGTGTCATTTTCGTTTTTGGGGTTGTCCCAAAAAGGTTTACAGTTGTGCTTCTCATCTTCTTAAAATATAATCTAAAATGCTTGATCTTGTTCCCCCTCTCATTAATCACTTTCAGATCTCTGCTGAAGTAGCCAATAACAGTATTCTCCTTAACCTATATCAATGGTGTGCTCAAAAAATTCTCCAGTGTTGGAGTGCCCATATCTAAGGTTTCTGGCTCACAGGGATAGAAGATATGGGTTGCGTACCATCTTGTTTTCAAATATAGAATATAGAATATACAAACCATAGTATCCATCAAAACCTAATTCCATTGAATATTGACCAGTAAGGTCCCTTCCTCTGTCTTACCCACCCAGCCATATACCTCCTTCAAAAGCCTTGTCTGCAAGCTTGGCTTCTCTGACTCTCTCTCACCCTTGTCGCCATCTACAGCCCCTTCCCCCGGCCCAGTGTCTGTCCTCCTCTCAGAATGGGGTGACATCACATCCTCTCTTCTGACCTCTTCCTCTAAACTCCTCTTCCTTGGAGATTTCAACATCCAACAATTCTTGGAGATTTCAACATCCAGTGGACTCCACTGTTCTTGCCTCTTCACTCTTACGTGATTTCTGTACCTCTCTCTCCCTCAATATTCTCCCCTCCGGCCCTACCCACTCTGCCGGACACACTTTGGATGCCTTCATCCCTGCTGATCTCCCACTCTCCAACCCTCTCACTACCCCGCTCTCCTGCTATGACCACTCTCATCTCTCTTCTCATCTGGGTCCTCCCGGCCCTTTGACCGAGCCTCCTCCAGCACTGCCAGCCTCCTTCGCGGTCATCCGTCCGTTGAAACGGGCGTCAGCTGCTGCATTTGTCCTGCTCCTTCACCTCCTCTTGACTCTCCCACTGACTCGGTCCTTGCCAATCTTCATCTTGTTATCACTAACAGTCTTGACATTCTTGCCCGTCATGAGGATCCGCCCGAACTCTGCCTCCCAGCGTAACAGCTGGAACGACTCTGATCTAGGCGCTCTGAAACCCAAGTGCAGAGATGCTGAATGGAAGTGGCATACCTCGGGCTCAAACCCTGATAATCTGGCTTGTCACCTACTCCAAAGGCAATACTGTCTCTCTACCCGCTCTAAGAAGAGGGCTCACATCCAGGCCCATATATCTGGAGCATCTAACAACTCAACTGAACCCTTCATAATCTGCACAGAACTAGCCAATCCGTCTGCAGTCTCCATTTCGCCTCTTCCTTCATAGGGCCTCTGTTCTGCACTGGCCATCCATTTCTACTCTAAAACTCAGGACATTCTGACCTCTCTCTCTTACTCCCCTCCCTCCTTTCCTCCCCCTGTCCCCCTGCCTCCTTTGGCCTCTCTTCCACCCCCACCAACTCTCTCCTCCTTCTCACCTATCACAACGGATGAGATCTCTAGAGTGTCCGATCTATGAAGGCCTCATCCCAACAGGTGTCCCCTTGTTCCTCCAGCACCATTAAGGACAACGCCTCCTCCCTCGCTCGGGCTCTTGCCTACTTCGGAAACCACTCCCTAGCATCTGGCTCTTTCCCCTTCTTCTCTCAAGCACTCCCTTGTGCACCCCCCCTAAAAAAAGCCTTCTGCCGATCCCTTGTGTCTGGCCAACTACCACACCATCTCTACTACATCCTTGCTCTGGAAACTCTTCGAAAAGTTGGTCATCTCCCAACTGAACCAAAACGGAACCAACACTGAGCTCGCTGGTTGTTTACATGACCATAAATCTGGATTCCGAGCATCCAGAGGCATCCAGAGGCATGGAAACTGCTCTCCTGAACAACCATGAAGAATTGCTTGCAAAGGTTGGCTCTACCTCTCCTGCTGTTTTCGTTCTCCTTGATCTCTCTTCCGCCTTTGACATGGCCAACCATTCTATCCTCATAAAGAGGCTCCAAGATGCACTTGGTATCTCAGACCGGACACTGGATTGCTTGACCTCCTTCCTTACTGACCGCCCTTCCCCGGTGCTCCTGGGCTTCTTCTCCTCCTCCACCACTCTCTCTACTTGTGGTGTTCCCAAGGGTTCTATCCTCTAGTCTTGGCCTTTCAACATCTACCTAGCACCTCTTGCTCACCTGATCTCTGCCTTATCTCCTCATTTAAGTGTTACGCAGATGACACACATTTCTTCTTCAAGCTCCCCTCTTCCTTCCCCTCCGCTTCTTCCTCTATCATCCCTGACTGCCTGTCTGCTATTTAGTCCTTGAGCACCTCCAATGATCCATGTCTTTATTTCAAAATCCTGCCTATCGGTACACCTGCTCCCCGTTTCCCTCCTGCAGTCTGGACGCTCTCTATGGGCTCACCTCAACTCCTTCCACTGAGCCCAGAAACCTCGTGGTCATCTGACTCCTCTCTCTCTCCTTTATTCCTCACATCTTGGACTTTGCCAAGAAGGCCCACTTTCAACTTCACCCGCTTAGAGGCATTCTTCCTTTCCTCACCTTCCCCGAGGAGCTCAATGTCTCTAGAGCTCTGATCCTCTCCAGGCTAGATTACTGTAACAGCCTCTTCCTCAACCTGCCTCTTTCCTCCCTCCATCCTCTTCTGCATATCCAGAATAGGGTTGCAAGACTTATCCTTGGCCTCAAGCCATGGGACCGTATCACTCTAGCTCTAAAATCTCTCCACTGGCTCCTGGTTGCTGCAAGGATCAAACTGAAGACCCTCTGCATCATCCACAAGTCTGTCTGGGTCCACGCTACTTGCAACTCTCTTATTAAATACTCTCCTTCCAGATCCCTTTGATCCTCTGTCTCCAACTCTCTGCTGATCAAACGCATCTCCAAGAAGAGAGCTGGGGGCAGATCTCTCTCCTCAACTGGGTCCCTCCTATGGAACAGTCTCCCTCTTTCTCTCTGTCTTGAACCAGACTACCTCAAGTTTCGCAAAAAAAACTCAAGACATTTCTCTTCTCCTCCTTTCCGCTCCCCCTCCTGTGCTAACCATCCTCTCCGTCACTGGTCCCTCAAGAATCAAATAGGCCCCGGGCCTTCTGCCCAATCGCCCCAGCAACCCCCTGCTCTGTCCACTGGGCCCACACCCGCCCGTGTCGGGTGGTTTTGCCCCCACCCCGCAATTACTTGTTGGGCGGAAGACCTCCCTCTTCCCCTGGGATGTCTCCGCCCATGCACTTACCTGTTGCCTTCCCAACTGGCACCTCTGGCACTTCCTCCCCTAGGGCACCCTAATAGCACTTACACTCACCCCACCCACTTTTTTCCCCTTCTTCTTTTCACTGCACTTGCACGCTCCGAATGCCACAAGGCATAGAAGGACCACTGTTTATTTCTATTTATTCATTGATTCCATTGTTTATTTTTCTCCCTTGTTCCCTTCCCTTGTGCCTTGTGGTGCTTTGAAACATTGTCTTGTTGTATAAGCGCCTTATAAATGTCCAATAAATGAATAAAATAAATAAGGCTTTAGAAATTAGATTTACTGCTTTTACTTCCAGAACACTAGTGTGCCATCGCCAGCCTCTTTGGGACTGGTAGAGTTGAAGTGTAAGAATGAGTAGATTCTCTTACAATTAGGGCAGAGTCTGATATAGAAGTCTTACCCAAGGAAGCGATTCCCTAGAAAGCATAACCTCTAGCTAAGTTTTTACTAATGAGCCACCCTTTCAGACATGCTTTTGCTAGCAGCATTACCTTAATCATTATCCCACTTTGTAGTCGCTTGATGCCACTCATCCCTGTTACTGAACTGCTGGATAGTCGATATTGAGGGGTATGCATTATACAGGATATGCCATTTCTGGGTATGTTTTATCACCGACAGGAATAAAGAAGGGAGGTCTTATGTTCAACTGTACTACAAAGAACTAGACAGACCTTCATGGAATGTGGGATGGCCTGTTCATTCTGATTCCGAGACCTAAGGAACACAGGGCCAGTTTGCACTGGAAGACTTGCTGCATAACCACCTGCTGTGATAGAGCATCTAGTAGCCAAGGGGTCTGCAACCTTTGACTCTCTAGATGTTTCACACTACAAGTCCTATCATCCCTTGCCAACATAGTCAACAGTGGGGGTCTTAGTCCAAAACATCTGGAAAGCTTCAGGTTACAGGTCCCTGTATTAGCCAGTCCTCCAAGTATGTTGTAGACATTTTGTGAAGCCTCTGGCCTTGACGAGAGACTGAAGTACAGATATTTAAATTGATAATTGAATTCCTGCACGCCACATGTGAAGTAGCTTCTGTTAGGAGTGATTTAGAACCTTAAGGCCTCTGAAAGCTTTGGTACAGAGGAAAGTGTACATTAAATTGGGTTCTTATATTATGCTTCATGCTTGTGTCCAGCCTCTAAGCATGGGACCGGGTATCGAACCGTGCTGCTCTGCATTGTCATGCTTCCAAGACAAGTGCATTGCCCCTGAGTTAGAGTCTAGGAAGGGCATTTCCTTTGTTTTATTCTTGGTGGTAATCTAGTTATTGGAGCATACTTTCTGATGCCTTTCCCTCCCTACATGAGCTTCCACTACTTTATCCGTGTTTAGCAGTTGCTGGTCTGACCCCTAGAGTTAAAGATGAACTAATAAGAGGCTTGTAGTCATTGGTGTTTTATTCAGGACGTTCCCGGGACAGTAGGGCCAGCATCCACTGGTGTTATTTATCACCAAGATTTCAAATTGCAGATTGTCCTATTGGGGTGCTGAGGGAGGGAAATACTTTGTTGTGCATTCTTAAGCGTGCAATGTGTCTAATCATAGCCCGTGAGATATAACCATTGATTGCTGAAATATTTCTGCTACTGGCATGATGGAGTGTAGGTGGCAGAACAAGTACAATGGAATGATGACTTGTACAATGGTAACAAATAGAACCTTCCAAAGGAAGACTTGCAGATGGAAAAGGGTCTCTGGTAGCTAGAATCCCCATGGACTTTGTAGTATTTACAACATAATGTATTGTTTTAAGTGCCTCATATGGGTGCTTGCTTATCAGAGGGATGCCATCAAAATAGAACGCAAGGGTTTTTGCCTAAAGCTCCCATCTAAACCCAGATGGTTTCAGCCAAACCAGACTTACCTCTATGATACCATTGGACATCCAGTATTCATTCCATTCAAGGAGGTTATGAAGACAGTTAGTTGCTACGGAGACCATTCTGCAGGGATTGTCCTGCTTCTGATTGTTTTTTTCAAGTGGAAGGGGTTTAGGTTTCTATTTGATCCCTCCCATCATATCTTTAAGATCTTCTATTTTCCTGACTTTTGTCACTCCATCATTGGACATTGATGCTCCTCTTCAATCCATGTTGTCTGCCGTTTCCTGTTTTTTCTTTTTGTATGTTGGTATTTCTTTTTTATAATGGTTATACTATGCCTTGATGGTTATATTATGGCTTGCGCCTTCACCCCTGTTAATAATAATAATTCTACTCGCTGTGCTATCGGACCGGCTAAACTAATTAGTTAGTTGCACTTGACTGTTGCACTTAACTGAGATTCTGGTACAAATTCCACTTTCTCTGCTTGAACTGCTCTCGTCTTTGTGTTCACAGTCTGAGGAATATACCCAAGGCTTTCATCTAACCCCAGGAATAGGTCACTGATACCTTTGATGGATAACCAAACAGAAATGTGATCTATCCCTTGACAGAAGGGATCCTAGATGTAGGACTCCTTGAACATGACATGCTACCACCTGTCAATAGGCACTTTCCTCCTTAACAAGAGGCACCTCAAACACCTAACTAAGACGTTGCTTGTTTCCAGGCATAGTGCCATCATAAGGCATCATGTGCAATTCTGGGCATTGAGACAATGGCAGAGGCTGGTTGTTAAAGATAGTGAAGGCCTTGCTAAGAGTTCTATTGGCAACAGTGTCAGAAACCGAAACTTTTTCTCATCAAATAGCTTCTCATAAATCAAGGTTTTGTTTTTTGTGATGCATTCAACCACCTCAAAAACCGTCTTTGTGTCTAAGCTGTTCAAGGAGCTTCAAAAGAGCTATAAAAAAGGATGAGAACTACGAGCCATCATCGCTGGGGTTGTAAGGCGAGAGGTGTGGGGGGAATTCTGTATTGACCAGGAGTGTCATTGGTTGAGAGATTTGCACTGAGAAGTGCCACCTGAGATAATATTTTGATGAGGTAATATTTTACTCCCTGTTTTCTGAAGCTGAGAGTGAAATGATTTTTAGGAAGTAAAACGGCAATTCCTTTCCCGCTTGGCGGTATCTTATCATATCAAGCCCAAATCGGATTGCAATCCATACGTCTTTGAACCAAATACTTCATTCAAATGAAGAGCTGCATTTTACTTTGCAGTTCCTCGTCAGATCTGGCAGTAATAAAATGAGAGCGCTTTCATGTGGCGCTGCAGTGCTTGTACCACTGATCTGAACATAATCCATGAAGCTCTGAATGTGGGAGCAGGGGCCAGGGGCCAGGCTCCTATCTGCCTGATCTTCCTTATTTTTTGTTAAGTATTTTTACTTGTATACATTTTCCTGTTTATAGCAAATATAAAATGCTGGTACACTAAGCCTTGGCAAAATTAAACCTGCAGGCAAATCATAGTAGCTAGGCAAACTTACATTAAGGGGTGTTTATACAGCACCAGGAACCGCAATAGTGGTCTATTAGCACCAGGACAATTCTGGCATTTTCTGGAATTTTTCAAAATAAAATATTGAAAGAGCAGTAGCTCCAATTCAGGGATGCCCGATAATAAACCAGGTGAAAAAGAAGCCGAGAGGTCTTGTACAGCTGAAGCTCAACTTTCCATGCATTCATTGACTGGAGGGAAAAAAAAATTCGAGTAAGGTGAATTACTTGATGAACCCTCGCTGATGAGTGTTTCTTTAAACAAAGAAGAATAACGTAATCATGTGGATTAATTTGAGTAAAAATGTATAAAAATTAGCATGGAAATCTGTAAACACTGCATTGGTCCATACAGCAAAATACATTAATTTCAAGAAATTACTTGCAGAACCACTCGTCATATAGGCGGCAGTAAAGTTAAAATCACTACCCTACCCAGAGGGCCACCACTCCTCCTGAACTAACTGACTCTTTCAACCACCCGATCGCAAGGAAGAAAGCGGGAGGGAGCAAGTCATTCACGTCATGGGCTCTGAGGTGCGGAGTACACTGCCACTGGAATTCAGACCCTTATACATTCAGAAAGACTTGAAAGAATGTTGCCTTGTCATAATACTTTCTGGCCAGGAAGAACCTGCACCTCAGATAATGGGTCTAATTATGCTGGAGGAATGATTGCCAACTGTAAGTGTTAATCAGCATTTTCCACAGGACTCCATCGAGATTGTGGAGGAATTACGGCAGGTGGGAATTCAGCTGACGTTATTCCTACTATTTTGGTGCCAAAGTGGTGAAAGCACCTTCAGCCAACTGCTGGGAGACATCGGTTCAGTGTTAGTTGTAATTCCGTTACCACCACATTTCTTCCGCACCACCAAACTTGTAATGAATCCAAATGAGTCTGACCTCTGGTAATATTCGTACACTTTGATCAGGGGGTGGGTGGGGGAATCTGGACTGCAACTTAATTGTCTGCTTTGAATTAAAATCCCCCCTCTTTCTCTCGCTTCTTCTTTGCCCTTCGACATCTTTACTTCTCAAGTGTTCTCAAATGACAAAGCATGAAGCGTGTTACAAAATAAAATCGATGAAAGATTAGAGAAAGCCATCAGCATCAGGAGCCCGGATGGCCTGTGTGTGCACTGAATGATGCATTCAGTCTTCTGAGGATCTAGTAGTGTTGATTGTGAATTGAGTTAATATTGTAAATTTTCATTTGCATCCAACCCCAAGACACAAAGTATTACCAGGGGCAGACAAAACGTTCAGCATTCAGTCCAAATTCTGGCATAACTGGCTGCAAAGAGGTTCAAAACCACTAATAACCGGGGCCATTGCTCACAACAGCAGGGATGTTTGGTTTGTGGCTCCATCTACACAGTTTGGTCTCCGTTGATTCTACCTCTTTATAGTCAGCTGGTAATAGTGTTTGCGCAACTCGTTCCAAAACAAGAGACTGAGGATTGTATGAGGGCCAGTCCGGAAGTACGAAGCTCCAATCCCTTTGTACAGACCAAGGAATCCTTCATTTCGGATGGTCTTAGAAAAGCAGTCCAAAACACCTCTGTACATGAGTCCCTGCAATACAAAAACACAAAAATCTGGTTACCCAAAGAAGCAACCCCTAAAGCATTTATACAACAACTATGAATGAAGTGAGACTTTAAGAAATTCAGTTGGTAATATTTTTTATCAAGACTGACTACTTGTAACCTGCAGGAACTTGGAGTAAACACAGCAAGAGGCCTGGGGTGGTTGTTGTTTATACGACAGTAAATCCAGCAGCATTTATAATCTGATATTTCAAACTGAGCAAACATTGTTGTGCATATTTGTGCACGTGGTAACTCAAGAAGTTAGGCCCTCGCCTCTATGACATAGGGTAAGCCAGAATTCACAAGTTTGAAATCCGCCATGGCTGCCTCAGCCACTCATCCTTCTAAAGGTGATAAATGGATTACCATTATTTGGGTAATAACAGTCACTACAGTGCTTTGAAGTGCAAGGAATCTAGCATACATGTCTATATTATAATATCAATAATACTTGTGTTTTATATACCGCTGGTATCACTGGAAATCCAGTTCCAGAGCACTAGTAACCAATGTTACTTATTACTGTCAAAATTACCCACAATGTAATACTTAATATAGCGATGTGACGGGAGTGGGGGATGAAGGGATGTATGGACCCAATCCGGTTATCTAACCCATGTAGCACAGCTTCCCGCCTAATTCCAAAAACGGATCACAACACCCAAATATATCAGTATATAAGAAAAACAACATGAATAAGGAAGGAAATGTTACTTACTTGTAGTACTCTATCACTTTAACAGATCCAGGTTGCAGCCGTACTCCATCATGCAGTGTAGGGACATCTGAGCCTCTGTTTATATTTGCATGATAATAGGAGAAATGTATCTCCCGATACTGCACTATAACTGCTCCCTGGTCTTGGATTCACTGAGGAGGCGGGAGGATTGTTTTATTCAATGATGATACCCAAGATGGAGAACTAGGATTACAGGTAAATACTTATTTCTTCATGCTGGAGCTTCATTATCTTTACTATTAATACAAGCTGAGTAAAGCAGCACAGTTATCCCCACCATGGGAAGGAGGGAAATGCAGGGCAAAGAAGAGTGCCCAATACTAAAGTTATGTGAGATACAGCAGAGGGATGTCTACTCTTTCTGGGCATCTTCTCTAGCATCTGAGTCCAGACAGTGAGGCCTTGCAAACGGGTTCATTGATTTCCACAGCGCAGATTGCAAATTTAGGGAATAGGGATATTTCCTAATAGACAGCATTAGTGGCCTTGTCGCTTATGGAATGGGCACTGTGTTTAACCAAGTATGACTTGCTAGCCTACTGGTAGGAGAATGTAGGTTACTTTCCATCTAGAAGTGGATTGCTCAGAGGCCGTAGACCGTGTTGCCCGCAATTTGCAAAAGGCTGTTCTGATTTTCTTCTATCTCAGCAGTTATGAAGTTCTTACATCCAGAGTATGAATAACTCTCTTCTGAAGAAAAACAATGCAAGCATAAATGTCAGGTTTGACATTACTTCCGGTACAATTTAGTGTGCGCTTTGAGGACAGTCTTATTACTATGCATGCCAGTATAAGTTTCACTTGGATTGAATTTCGCTCTCCCCCTTCGGAATTGTATTGCCTATTATCAATCAAAAACACATCAGTTCAAAGGGTGGGCCCATTCATTTACAATGACCGATCAAGAAGTGGTGAAAGTGGTCTTTTGGTTGGTTACTCTGCTTGACGTTCTACAGTTTTTCCTCAGTGACTACCTTCTGGGGAGGAGCCCCTGCTGCCAGCTTCCTTGCTTAGCAGTTATAATTATTGCAGAGCGAAGCACTGTGCAAACCGACAATTGGTGAAAGTGATCTTTTGGTTGGTTACTCTGACTGACGTTCTACAGTCTTACTTCAGTGACTACTTTCTGGGGAGGAACCCCGGCTGCCGGCTTCCCTTCCTAGCAGTTATAATCATCAGTGCAGCGTGGAGCGTCAAGCAAACCGACAAGTGGTGAAAGTGGCCTTTTGAATCAGAAGATTGAAAGGTTAAGTTCTTGGCAAATCGTGCATTGTCCTTCTTCCGCTGGTAAACTCAGAGTTCACTGTGTAAGCTTGGCGCTGTTCCATTCACTTAATTTATGTTCCGGCATGCCTGCATCCAAACTACATACCGGATGGCTGATGATCACTGAAAAGGGTTTGGCAGCACTAAAGGAACTGATGAAAGGGTAACGACTGTTCTCTCGGAGAAGGTAGTTTTAAACAATGCACCTTCTTTAAAAAACCTAATCTCAGAATCCTACTCTGAGTTCTCAGGAACTTCTGTTTAACGACCAGGGAGGCGAGGGAGGCCCACTAAATATCGACCAGAGTCGTTCTCCACCTCTATTTTTAGAGGTGGTCAGGATGACTTCTCTCCCGCCCTGATCTGAAAACGAGGGTAACTTTGTTATCTAACAACAACAATAATTATACCATGTCCAATACCCTTGGTATTGGAACTAAATATTGCTCTAACTTGACGGTGGAGTTAAAGGATTCTGACCTATATTCCCCTGCGTATGTTCCAAGGATTTTGAATAATCAGTGGTCTACTTATGAGTGAAGGGGTGTTGTTGCAGAGGAAGTTGAAGTGGTTGGCTTGCAGTCGGTTCAAACTGTGATTCTGGATGATTCCATGGTATTGGATCATTCTTTTGAACTCATTTGTGAGAACATGAGGGTTTCACAAACAGAGGCTTTAGATCAGGCCATTTGGGGTGGAGACCCCCCTTCTGAACCAAATTGTTTGTCCTCGAGCCTCCTGCTAGACAATTCTGTGGCTTCATCTCCTGCTAAATTGAGGCCCATCTTGAAACAACCGCTAAATGAAGATTTATTTACCCCTCGTAACACGGCTATGAGATGCAATTCCACTGTTTTGCCGCAGATGGATTAATTGGGGCCAGCTTCAATCTCAGCACTGCACCTCGTTCTGGAATCGCTGCTGAGATTATATGACATCAAAGGCGTTGTGCTGGATAATGCTAAGAAATTACCCACACTGAATTCAAACGTTGCCCTGCTACTGGCCGGATCAAAGAATTCTCACTATGACCTTAATCCCTTTAAATCTAAGAGTGTCACCTTGAACAATATTCTCCTGGACCGTGGTACTATAACGGAGGTTATCCGAGACGATGAAGTGGCTTTTTTTCCGGTGGTTCCACCTGCTACTACTTCTCTGAATCAAAGTGAAACACCTGACACTCTGATGGCCTTCCTTGACCTCCACTCTTTGGAAGATGTACAGGCTCCAGTGGAGAATGACTCGGTAAGGGAGGATGATTTTATCGAAGTTCTGGCGGTCACAGACAACTCCGTGCTCAATAACAACAATCATTTCTATCAAGTTAACTCCAGGAGGCAACAAAAAAAGAGAAAGGGTCAGGATAAAAAGAAAAGAAGAATCTGCCTGCACCCAATCTCAAAAAGCAGAAAAGCGTGCAGAAGTTCATAAGCACATTAACTGACAACGGATCAGTCAATGATTTAGCCTTGAGCCAACCGCTGCAACTTGTTTCTCACGCGACCTCAGTTTGTAATGGTAAGGCTTTCCAGACAGTGATATCCAAGAAAAAGGCAATGAGTAAACAAAGCAAGATTACCACATTTCAGGGAAATTCTGTTGCAACTCCACAAATTGTGTCAACTAGTTCTATGGAATAGTCAGAGTTGGCTGTCTGACACGGTGGTCCTGGCAGTTCAGGGTTACCTGATCCAGCTTTGACGACTGCCCAAATCCCTGCAGTAGAGTTGCCCATGAGTCCTTTACAACAGGTGCCTAGACCTATGGTCCCCCTTGAACTAACTGTACAATACAAATTCCAGGGCACGTCCACGAGTTTGTGGTGCAGTAGAAAGGTCAATTGTCAATTAACAGAAGTCAGATGTTGAAAGGGTTTTAGGCAATTCCAACGTTACGTGCATTACGCTCCGATGGCATAGTTCAGGTGTTTTCCAAAGTTAGGTCCTCTAAGAATTGCCTATAGGATGGGGTGTTAAGAGTTGTTTCTTGTAATGTGTGTGGTTATGTGAATTTAATCAAGGATGGAGAGAGCAGTGTGGGAGAAGTAAGCGTAGTTTTAATTCAGGAATCTATGTCCATGAGCCCTTTTGAGTTGGAGGGTTTCCATACCTATTGCAAAAGTGCAACTAGAGGTAGTAGGGGTCGCCCTCAGGGGGGCTTGGCTATTGCAATTGATTTGAATGTTGACTGCAGCCATCACAAGGTCAGTACTCAATCTAAGGATCTTTAGTGACACCGTCTCAAATATGGCAAGAGTTTTTGCATGTGAATGTATATTGGAATCCTGCCACATTTACCCTATCAGCCTTCCATGAGGCACTGGACGGGTTATTGGTAGGTTGGTTAGAAGTGAGCAAAATGCACAGTCATACTGGGGGGAGCTTTTAATGCCAGTGTGCAGATGGTCGTAAATTTAGGGACTATAAAGCAAGGGGCTTTAATCCTCTCTCTGTGGATGCCACAGCATCTATTGTGTGGGATGATTACCCGAGGAGCTGGGTCTTAGATATTTTCCTGCCCAGGGAGATAGACTCAGATCAAATGATTTTCACCTGCTGCAGGGTTACTAAGCAATCGTGGATTGACCATTTCTATGTCTCAACCTCTTTGAGACCTTGATGTGAGCCGCTTGTGTCCCTTTCTTAAGTAGTGACCATCTGCCACTGGTATTGACCGTGCGCTTGCCCTTGCCAATGTGCTTGACTAATCCGGTTGCCTCCTTTGTTACGGCTGCGAGGGGCAGATTGACGGTAAACTGGAACTCAGTTGCGTGCATAAACTGTGGTCATACTGGACTGACTTGTTAGGAGGAAGGGAGATTTGCTTGAACTTTTTTCGGTGGAGGCCTACAATTCTACCCTGAATCATTGCCTGAAGTTATTGGAAAAAAAGAGCCAATACACCTGCATTAAGAACCATCAGCATTTTTATGACAATAGAATAGTGGTGGAAAAAAAAGAAAGAAGGAAAGATCTAAACGATTTGATGAAAATCAGGAAGTACTCCAAGCTTTGATGGAAAATAACCATGCCCATTTTTGGACGACGGTCAAGGGAAAATTGAAAGGTCCCCGTGTGCCAACGGGTTGTTCTATACCAGAGCACACATGAATTACCTCCTTTAAAGACAAATTTGCTATTCCCAAGCGAGATGTTGAATGTTCAGTCCTCTCGATTTGTAGGAGGGATTTGGGTTCTTGACTGTGGGAGGAAGAGGACACACTTTGGGCCATAGGGCCTGGAAAGGCTTCCAGAGCTCCGGGTCTGGACGGTATCCCCCGGATGCTTATAAAAAAAGATCCTGAGGTCTGCCATCTCCCTTTGATGGCTTTATTTAAGAACATCTACAAGACTCATGGTGCGCCTCTAACGTGGCAGCAATCTATCATAATTCTGATTTAGAAACAAGGCAACAACGCAGACTCAAAAAACCTCAGGCCTATTGCTTTGCTGGATGCAACAAACAACATGTTCTGAAATGGCATGGGGACCACGTTAAATGCCACAGTTATTTGACAAGTGTTGGCAGCGGTAAAAAAAAAAGGTGTGGTTGGTCCGGTTTACATGGCATCTTTTGACATGCCGAATGCCTTTGATAGTGAGTATGAACATCCTGTGGAAGAAACTCATCGACTGGAATATTCCCTTGAGAATGGTACAACTCTTGGCCCTGCTACATAGGGATTCCTCAATGAGGGCTAGGTTGACCAGGGAGGGGGCCGTATCACCCCCTGACCCCGCTTTTGTGGGCCTTAGGCAGGGCTGTGCTCTGGCCCCCACCCTGTTCAACCTTTATATCTCAGATTTGAATAGTCTGTGGGAATCTGGCGTCACATATCCCATAGAAATAAGCTCATGGAGCTTGAACTGGCTCGCCTTTGCAGATGATATAATCTTATTCGATAAAACCCTGATCGGCCTCGACAGGAAGCTCAACCTCTTCCATCAATACACTGTTAATAATTTGAAGGGGAATAGGCAAATATCTAGAGTTATAATCTTTGCCTTCAAACGTCGTCCTAAAACCTTATATTGGAAGGGGGGTTTGCAGCCTCTGGAAAGATTACAATCAATTAGGGGGGGTCTGGAAAGGGTTCTTGAAAGTAGGATTTACCCCTCTCCTCACAAAAACGAGGAGATTAATGCTCTCTAATCTCTATGCTAACCTTCCTACTGTCCTCATTCTTCTTGATGTATCCTCTGCTTTCGATACGGTCAACCACGCCATCCTGACAACCTGACCACGCCAGGTTGTCTGTGTGACAACCTGGGCTTCACCTGTCGGGCCCTAGCCTGTTTGATCCCCTTTCTCAGAGAGTGGGTGGTAGATCTCTGTCCTCAGCTGGGGCCTCCCTCTGGAACAGCCTCCCTGCCTTTCCCTCAAACTTGAGCAGGACCAGCTAAGGTTTCAGAAACAACTCAAGACCTTCCTCTTCGCTTCTGCTTTCTCTCTCTCTCTCTCCCCTGCTGATGCTCCTGTCTGCTGTGCGAACTGGTTACCTGGCCTCACCACTGCCAGGCTTCTGCACAACCAGCTGCCCCTTGCACTGCCTCTGGGGCTCCCACCCACTTAGGGACTGTATCTGCAACCCTACAGTCCCCTGTTTCCCTACACTTACTTGAGCCACCACCCTGGCAGCACTTAACGTGTTTTGCCATTGCACTTACCCCGTCCTCCCTGGCACTTTTCCTCTTCCTTCCCCCTCGCACTTGCACGGTCTGAATGACACAAGGCCTAGTAAGATAGTTTGTTTTGTCCACCCTCGGTCTACCCTTCCTTGTCTTGTCACGCCTAGAAACACTTGTGTACAGGTGCGTTATAAATGACATATCGTATCATGTCAATATATTCCCGGTTGTGCCGTTACTCTCTCCTGCCCTTGATCAGGTTTTAATTACAGACGGTAGAGTCGTCAATTCTTTATGGGCTGGACATTGTGCCTTTTGACATGGGTCCCTACCTCAATACTCTCCAGTGCATGCTGTGGAATTAAACTGTTGGTTTGGCCAAGTCCATGCCCAATGTGTTTATCAGGCATGACTTTGGTTTAGTTTCCTTAGCAGGAAGGGCTCTGTGGAAGAAATTAGCTGAGTTTGCCAAACGTCTTAATCCTCCGAACAATTCTCTTTACCAAAATCTAAGTGATCTGCTACTCTAGACTCCGCAGCCACGATAGGAAAAATTGTGCAGGATTCTGCAGTTGATAGGTTCCTCAATGGATTAACTAAAAGTCACTCCGAACGTGGTAAAAAAAAAAGTTTGCGGCCGATTGGGTGGGAACTGCTGACTTGTTGGCCACGTTTTCCTTTTATAAAGAATATACCAATTTTAGAAGAAAGAGAGGAGACACTCTGCAATACATCTCTTTATTTCCTTGCCCGAAAATCTGTGGGGTGTACCTTTGTTTTTGCTTGAACCAATTTTTATCTCTTGAACGGAGGAGCAAATGGGGTAAGAAATAACTAACACACAATGTATGTTTTGTACAGAGAACTCTGTGGAGGAAATGTTAAAATACATTGGGCCTCATTACATGGTAGGAGGTAACCATGCCGCTATTAGCGGCATGGCTAATCCTTTACCACATTCCGGGTCCGGGTAGGCGGTATAGGGATTTACCAGGTCATTCCGACCCTGGAGGACCCGGTAAGTCCCCATGCCTAATACCATTCCCCATTCCCATTCAAGCCCCCATAGGGCTCAATAGGAATGGGGAAGGAGCTAATAACGGTACCGCAATTTACGGTACCGTTATTAGCTCTGAAGTCCCTTAGCGGGTCCCGTCCTTAACACCTGGTCAGACCAGGCGTTAAGGACCGGACCCGCTGAGGGACCTCGTAGTATGGCGCTAAGGGATTACCAGCACTGGTGCCATTACCGGTGCCGGTAATCCCTTAGCGCCTACCGTGTAATGAGGCCCATTGTCCTGCATTGCGTAGCCTTTAGGGATCCCAGGGTGCGATACTTGGGATTGCAATCACTCACTGAGATGTTTTGGGTCAAATTGATGTGGGGCAATGTGGTGAAATTGATTTTGGCATTATATGCTTTAAGTGTTGTTTTGAAAAAACTGGATAATTTTTAGATCTATGGACTTAAGTGTTGTTTTTGTGTGGTAATAAGTTGATTGATTATTTTACTTTAATTTATTTTGTTATCAATTGACTTTTATCTATTTTCATGTATGTTTTGTGAAAGGCTTATACACTTGCAAGCTAAAACACAATAAATAACAATAATAATTTCATTTAGATTGAAGAATGTTTAGTTTCCATGGAGGAGGTGGTCCTCTGACAAAGTCCCTCTAAACAAATCCTGTGCCATGAAAAAAGAAACCAAAGATGGAGACTTTCTGTTTGTAGTAATGGTAGCTAAATTGACTTTTAAAGAGGAGAAAGGAATACTCCATATACAGTCGAATGTGTAAGCAGTTGGATAAGACCATTTCTTCCAGGGAGTTGGTAGGTTTTCGTCTTTCTAAACCTACCTAAACTAAAGAAACTTGGGTGCTCGTCAGGAAGTCGGTTTGAATCAAAGCAAAAAGGCACTGTCCGGTCACAAAGTCTCCTTTTCTATCCCTGCCACTACAACAAAACACAATAAAGTCCAGCTACTTTTCAAAATTCAGGAGAATGACTCTTCTCCTGGATACTCGACTCTCAGGTTGTTCAAAGCTAAAGTTCAAGTCAAAACAAAAGTGGCAATAAAGGTTCTGGGTCCTCCGTAACCCAACAGAAAATCAAACAAGCACAAAGTTATTGTTGAGCTAGAAGAATGGCTCTTTTAACAGTTTTTAATAAGGTTTGTAGATACCATGCAACCTCCTGTCGATTGTTCAATAACTTTACTTGGGCAATAAAGCTGTGGTTGGTTGGCTGGGGAGGGGGACGCACTTGCTTGACCTGACCAAAGGGGTTAGGCAGGGGTGCGCCCTCGCCTCCTTTTTGTTTTGTATCTACATTGGGGAAGTTATTATCACCTTGCTCGAGGAGTGCCAACATCCACCTAAATTGAGCACAGAGCGATATCAGGCACTTTTCTTTGTGGACGACGCTGTGTTGCCATCAACAAGGCTGCAGGGAATGAAGGCAACACTGGAGTCGTTCATGAGGAAATGCAGGGAATTTAAGCTCACAGTAAACGTAGGAAAAACGAAGTCAATGGTGTTCAAGCATAATTTCGCTAAACACCAAAGACTAATAGCTAAAGGTGAAGGCATTGCTTCTATAGCAGGTTACATGTTATTACTACAAGGGGGTCAGGTTTCCCGAGAATGGCTCCTGCCCACACAGGTCACAAAAGCACAAATTAACCTGGAAAAATACAGTGGAGAAGTTAGGTTGTTCTTCCATATAAATGGTAGAAGAGCAATCGCCCCAGTGCTAAATGTGTACAGGAAACAGGCGATTATATCTGCTTCGTAAAATAAATATTTTTTAAAGTACAATTATGCTAGCTCAAGGGACACTCAATGCCCTTATACACATGGAGGTCGTCCTGTGCCCCTCCAAATGAAACCAGTATTATATTGGTTGAGACTTTGGTGTACGCCTAGCCTAAATCTATATCGTGAAGCCTTAGTGCATTTGATTAATTTAGATGGGGGCAAGGGTCTGTTGTGGGTCAGGCATGTCAGGAAAATCTTGATAGAACAGACCCCATGAATATCAACAAAGCTGCAACCCTTAAAGAAAAGGTAAGCAATAGTAGATTACAGCAGGAGAATTATGATAACACATTGCCAACAATTGTAGCTGGGCCCGAGCTATCTTGATTGCAAACTTGATTTCGACTTTGAGGGAAGTTTGGAATATCTTAACCCCCCGTATGCACGTGCCCTATACTACAATTTTTGTATGGACACCTTGAGATTGGCCTCCTTTACGAATCCTGAAGTAGGGAAGGAACAGGTTTGTGTCTGTTACGCACTTCCAGTATTTAAACTACACGCCACATCCTATTCTTCTGCACAGGCCTTATTGCATTAAGATCTCTGTATCTAAAGCCAATTCTTATAGTAGTGGGTGCACCGACCATTGCAACAGCAATGTTTTGCCTGGCCCACACGTGGGTTCCATCTGTTGTCGGTAATGTGGCCAAATAAATTTATCAGGCCTGGCTGCCGAGATTAAGATGCTAGTGGTCTGGACTATCGAGGGGAATGCATTTGCGAATGTTTTCAAATAGTTTAAATT
Organism: Ambystoma mexicanum; assembly: GCF_040938575.1. Classification (NCBI taxonomy): domain Eukaryota; kingdom Metazoa; phylum Chordata; class Amphibia; order Caudata; family Ambystomatidae; genus Ambystoma; species Ambystoma mexicanum. The sequence continues at coordinate 175,294,484 of NC_090921.1, read as the reverse complement.
TGTGTTTTGATTTGGGATCATAATGCATCCATATGCAGGGGAGCGAACATTCTCTCCCAGATTTATGGCCTTTCCTCCCCACTCTTCTCCTCCGATTGTTATCAATACCCAATGTAAATCCTTTAGATATGTATTATTCTTGTAAATATAAGTAAATGGTCCCCAGAGGATGTGGGACAATCTCTGAGGGGGTACAAGGGCCAACAGGCACCTCTGAAGGAGCAGACCCCCAACTCAGACTCAGTAAAGCAAGCGAACAGAGAAAGAACCTCTGATGTGATCTTTGAAATAAGATTAAATGGCAGTGGAGGTCGTGAGTCACTTGAACATTGAGGAAAATGTGTCATTGCTTCCCTGTTGAAGGGAACAAGGCTGCTGAGGGAGGCACGATACTACTGTCAAGCTGTGCAACTGAGTAGCACATGCATGTGTGTCACACCGGCTTATGCGCCCCGAAAAGGATACTCCAGGTCTTAGAGTACCCGAGTGCAGCACTGGAAGGTGGAAATGGTGAATGGAGGCACAAGGATGTGATTGGTATCCACTCACCCCTAAGCTTGCAAGATGGCTTCTGCACCAGACCACCTGATTGTGTCAGGAATCCAGATTTCAATTAGGAGCAGGTGCTCTTTTGCAAGTGAGGGATGGGTCAAGGTACAAAACTGTGAATCTGGGACTCCCTCAAGAGTTTGAGGAGAAGGGTCTGGCTCATTGATCCTGGATGATGCAGCCCTACTAGGCCAGGTCCGAGACCCACAGGATGAGGCCATAGATATCCATTGGGAGTTTTCTTGGTAACATCAAGATGAGCCTAGGGCAAGCCGAGTGGAAGGCTGAAGATAAGCCTGAAGGCAGACCCCAGTTTTAGACCTTGTTTTCTGCCAAAGAGGTATCCTCCATGCAAGCCACATTGTAAGATTGTAAGGACTGTCAGCACGTGTCATGGCTTTCTGGGGCCATCCTCTGAGTGGTTATTAGCTGCTTTAGGACCACAGGGACTGACCTCTCAGAACTGTATAGAAAAAGGCCAACAGCCATGGTCCCAAAAAAAAAAGAAAGTTGTGACTTGCATTGCTTAATCTATTTGCCTGAATGAGGTAAAGGAATGTGAGCGGCTATAGCCGATTGAAGCTATAGGTATCAGTGCAGGACTCACAAATGACCAGTCTAAAGCACTACAAGCCGAGTGTATCTGGGTCTGACCGTGTGACTACTGCAAGTACAAGCTGTAAAAAGAAAAGCTATATCTACCTTGCATAAACCCAGTAGCCTGTTTTCTAAGACCACTGATCCTCAATAGATTTCTGCAGTGGTTTCGTATTCAGTCTTGCATTTGGGATGACGGCCATAGAAGTATGTTGATTTGAAAAGGTCAACTATGTCAGGTTGTAACTCTTGCACCACCAGTTCAGCAACTCCTGCTTTTGTTGAAAGTGTGCATTTTTACTCCCAGGAGCCTGTTTTCTAGGACCACTGATCCTCAATAGGTTTCTGCTGCGTTTTCGTATGCAGTCTTGCATTTGGTATGATTAAGTTGCAGGATGTCATTAATGGAGTACAGTTAAAACCCGGGGATCTTGCTCAGGGATACCACCCTAACAGCCTGATAGTAGCTTTGAGCCACCAATTCAGACGCACGTTTTGGTGCACTTATGATTTAATCTGAGACTAGGCATCCTTCCTTTGCGACTTCCATGAGTCCTGTCTTTTGTCGTCTGGTAGTAAGGCCCCATAACACTTGGATGAATCCCTAAAGGCTGTCATATTGCCTTAACATTGCAGCAGAGCTGGAGGGCTCACCAGGTGCAGCCGTTGTGTGTTTGTTCACATTCCTAATGCTTCCATCTTTCAAATATTTTTTATCTGGTGCTTTCAAATATTTTTTATCTGGTGGTGCAGTCGATTGTGACAAAGGAAGACCATCAGTTTGAGTGTCACTTCTTCGCTGTGTGACAAAGTATCACGCCTGGTTCTATGGACGGCCAAAGGGTGATTCTTGTGGCCCGATGCCTCCCTCAGTCAGTGGACGAAGGGCTGGGGGCAGTATGCAGAGGATCCCATGGTCACCTTCCTTTGTTACCCATTACTTGGCAGGGGACAGTTACAAGTTAACTTGACAGGACAGCCACGGCCAGGTGAACCCTCGCCAGAGCTACAGTAGGTTCATTTTGAGTTTAGGGATCATAGGCACACTGACCCTCTCCCTCTGAGAGAGCCTAAACCTCCCCCCCCTCCTCCTTGCATTGACCAAAAAACATATTCCCCTTAAAGCAGAGTCAGTTTTATTCACTCTTTGTTAGTGACATATGTTCAGATACAGTTACAAGTCACTGTGCAATATTATGAAAGTCTTTCCCGAACTTTAAGATGTGCTATGAACCCTTGTACAAAGCACATTGTACAATGTGGGAAACATTATTATAAAAGTATTTCCTATCAGACAAGCATTCCTCACTGGGGATACATATTGCAATGTCACTGCAGGCACACATTATCGCCAGACACAATGAGTTTGAAGAGTTTACCAAATTGTTGTACTACATCCACCCACTGGAGGGATTAGGAACCTAAGCTCAGCTCAGCCAACACTAGACATTGTTGGAAGAAAGCATTCCAAGATAGTGGATAGGCCAGTTATAGGCCCAGTTACCATTGTGATGAATCCAATGGCATCATTACTCCCTTTCTGAGGGTAACCTCCACCCATGTGACCAGGGGAAGGCAGCCGCTACCTGATTTTGACCATGGGGCTAGCGACTATATTTGGGAGGATCGCATGGGGGAATCAACCTCCAGGAGGGAGTGGTGGTGTCCACGGATGAGACATGGTATCCCCTTTTCCTTTATAGGATGAATCTCTCACACACAACATCCTTATGGGCTATTGTGGTTCATTTGCTGATCCCCAAAGGGAGTGCTGAATTTCTCTCAATGAAATCTCCAGAACAACTCTCAAACATTGCCAGAAACACCTTAACCCTAACACTGCGACAAGGAAGAGGAATGGAGGAATACAGACCAGAAGAAACCCCGAGCACAGGCAACGCTCTAGTTGTTGGGAGCATACACCTGTGCCTGTGACATTTAAAACAAGATCACCAGAAGAAATGGCAGACGGCTGTTGGAGCGGGCTGAAACTCTTCATGGTGGCCGAACAACAGAAAGAAGACCGTTGGAGCCAACCTGTTCATACAGTGAGCAGTAGAGGATGACGAGAAGAAGATTCCGCGCGGGAACGCCAGAAGCAAGCACAGTGCTCCTGGGTGTTTGCCCGTGGAAAAACGTAAGAAGAAGCTTACCGGAGAGCAGCAAGGAAAAGAGAAGCCCAGCTGGAACCACAGGAATCAGGGAAGCCGAAATCAGAGCAGCAAAAAGGAGAGAGAATCCAGCAGTTGTTATCAGCAGGCTGCAAACAGACCAGGACACACCATGAAGAGTCGATGAGTCCACACTGGGACGTAGGGAGCACCAGCGCATATTGCCGAACAAGCTATATGTTAAACATTGAACTATCCAAATTGGATAAAGAGAGAAAATTGTTTCTCAACAATGAAAGCAAGAAGTCAAAAGCCCATTTACCTCAGAAGGGAGTCTTTAGCGGACAATGTGAATTAACCCACAATGCCAAGGTGGTGAACGATTGGAAGTGTGAGCAGAACGCTAATGAGGCAATATAATATATACTAAAGAAATTAGCCAAAAGGGCTAATTTGGTAAACTATCAAAGGTGTAGTTGCAGAGACAGACAACTACAAAAAGTCCTGGCAGGAGAGTACACCAGGCAATTACAAGTGTGTGCATCCAAGAAGCCCTGGCAGGAGAGTATACCAGGCAATCACAAGTGTGTGAATATTGGGAAAAAGAGAAACCCTGGCAGAAGAGAGTATACCAGGTATCCTGACAACCTAAAGGCCAAAGATTATATATATATATATGATTTTGATATTAACAAGAGGAAAGACCAGAACTATTATTTTCAAGAAATTGTGATGAAGAATACAGGGGAATAGAGACACCCTCTGGATACTAAGACTTTATGTTGTAGTTATCTATTCCTTTTCGAACACTTTTGAAACATTGAAGGCCCAAGACATTATCATTTTCACCTCGAGATGTATTTAATTATCGAGAAGAACATTCACTAAGACATGCATAAAACCAAGCCAGGGTAATATGAACACTTTTTTTGCATGAAGTTTGTTTTTCTTTATTAGTGGTAGGGCCAATTATATAGCTTAGGTTTGGACAGAGGACAAAGTTGAGTCATGTATGACTTTTTGACGTGCACCCTTTTGTTATTTTCTTAGAAAGGGAACATGCATTATAGCAATAGCGCTCGGTGAGGGATTTTCTTTTACGGTAATAAATAATAATGAAAGAAAGAAAAAAAAAAGGATGTATTTCATTAGAATGTGAGGGACAGAATAGTACTTTGGACACAGGTCAGTTTTATTTTGGGCATTCTGACACTGACAGATCCTTAGTTTTGAGTTTAGGTAGGGAAACTGGGACCACTTATATCAATAAAGGTCTTCAGCCAATACCATGTCTAAATTGTGTCCGACTTGCATTCCTGACCATTCACACCACCCACAACAGCAGCCAATACCCAATTCCCTATACAATTCAGAGACTCCAGTACAAACGTGTGGGCTAGAGGAGTAGGAGGCTTGAGTTTGGTGGTGGCTAGAGGGTGTTGGAAGGAGCCGAGACTAGAGAGACAGAGGTGGTTAGAGATGTAGCAGCAGCCGAGATCAGCAGGTGATAGTTAGTGCTAAGAGGATGTAGAAAGAGCTGGTAACATCAGAAGAAGCGAGGGAGCAATAGGTGATAATATCAAGAGATGAGAGGGTATAGGAGGAGTGTCGGGACTCATCCGGTCTCTGCAACGTTCCTAAGACATTTCATTTGAGAACTAGATGCTGCAGTATGGATGTGCGTTGCTGGGCACATGATGCCAACAGAACCAAAGGGGTATGAGTTTGCACCAGCTGGCACGCTGTGCATTCAGTGGAATAGTCTGACAACATCACTTGTTCAGAAGATTCTGTGGCAGGGTGGGGCAGCACACCACTGAGTGGAGCTCTTCCGGAGACTTCTCCCAGACTCTCCAGGCTAAATAAAATAAAAACCATTAAATTAGGTATTTATATCGTGCTTCATGCCAGACTACAGCCACTGAGTGTGGCTCAGGGTATCGAACCCATGCTGCTTGGTGTTTTCTTGTTCCCAAGTCAAGCCATGTTGCCCCTTAGGTAGTTACACCGTGCTTCATATCAGACTACACAAAACAAAAAGGAGGGAACCCCTGTGTAAATGTTCAGTTGTTTAATATAATGCATAGTCCACCATTTGGCATACCTAGCACAAATTAGTACACATTTGTGTATTTGTGACACATAGTATAACGTTAGAAGATCCAAAAGCATGCATTCCTACAACATCCAACCAACAGTCATCCATCCATACTCACTTCCAAACACATGAACTAAGCAAGAAAGGACAGTTTAAAAAAAGTGTAACCAACCCAAAGTCAAAGAAACAAAACATAAAATGTGAAAGTTGAGAAAAAAGAAATTTGTTTGGGTTAATAGGAAACTGTACAAATCAAATCAGCTCCTATTTATCTGGTATTATAAATTCCAGCAGGCGCTAATATGTAAAATACATTCTGCGCCATTGCTCTGTAATGCGTGGCTAATAGATAAATACAAAGCTATGGGCCTCATGACGACTTTGGAGGCAGCCATGCCCTTAATTAGGGCATGGCTGCCTCCGAAATCGTGCCCGGGTCCAGGTTCTCTGAATGGGGAAATACCGGGCCATTCCGAGTATGGAGGGCCCGGTTTTTCCTCCTTCAGGGAACCCGGGCCCGGTCCTTCCCCATTCCCATTCGAGCTCCCATAGGGTTCAATGGGAATGGGGAGGGAGCCAACAACGGGCCCATTACAAACGGGCCTGTTGTTAGCTCCCTGGTCCCCTCGCGGGACCCGCTCTGGACTTCTGGTTTATCCAGACGTCCAGAGCGGGTCCCGCGAGGGGACCTCGTAATAGGGCGGAGAGGGTTTAATGGCGCCGGCACCATTACCGGCGCCGTTAAACCCATTCCGCACTAATCATAATGAGGCCCTATGTCTCTGATTAGTTGGAAAAATGCTTATACACTCAAAAGAACCCTAATCAGGTAGTATCAAAACTAGTTGACAGTAGCCAACTCGAGTTTCGGTCTTCACGATGGTGCTTGCGTGGGTCACAGGTGGCCTTCTTCAGGGAAAGAGGAGAGCAGGGATGTTGGAGATACAGATATCAAGAGTAATCTGTGGATTTAAGGTTAACAAGAGCAGAAAAAGTGCTTTGAAGTGAGCCCCGCTGTTAATTATCAAGGTGACCTCACTTCAAGGGGTGCCGTGGGCACCTACATGCCTGGATACAATAAAGTACTGATGCCTAGATCCTCCAAGACACATACGAGAAGTCTGTGGCATACGGGTCTATCCCTTGGTGGGCCAGCTAGGCGGGTAATACTGTGTCTTATTTCTAATGGCAAAATGCAATAGTGTGGGCGAGACAGCCACTCTCTAATTGTAGGCAGTCGGAGAGTGGATGCTCGGCCGGTCTATGTGTCTAGAAGGCACACCGCCTCTGCTGATCTGGCACTCCCGTTCAATGCCAGACTGCAGCCACTTAGCGTTGCACTGGGTATTTATTCTATGTTGCCCGTTTCCTTGTCCCAAGGCAAGCACATTACCCCCAAGCTATCCTCCCGGCCCTGGCTACCCAGGGGACATTACGCTCTGCAGCCCAAAGCAAGATGCTGTCCAACAACTCCTGGGTTATGACACGGGAAGCAGTCTACTTCTTTCCCACATATGCTACTACATTGTGTAATTAGAAGCCTGGGCATCACTCATGTCCATGTCTCCTGGCACTGTTTCGGTCTTCCTCCTTATACTCATCAGCATACTCTCCTTTGTCCACTTCCTGTACGGCTGTGCCTACACCCTGTAGGACTCCTCCTCAGTTCGTCCTGCTTCGCTACTGCATCTTAAAACTTCGATCCCGCTCAGCCTCTAATCTTGCCATTGCAGGGGTCAGTCATATTCAGCCAAATTGCAGGGGGGATTGTAGCTTAAACGTGCAGGACCATCAGATGGTTGCTTCCCCCATGGGAGTTTTCCTCTAGGATTTGCAGCCCTGTCCAAGCCTACGCCCTCCCTTTGGTGTTCCTACATCCAGTGGCATAGTGGCTTCTTCAGAAGGTTGACCGTATCTTCCGTAGCACAACACTGTTTTGAAGCATTGAGATAAAACCTGCTTCTGCCAAAGAGTGAAAGTCAAGAGGGGGCAGAAAGATCAAGGGTTCAGGAGGAGGTGGTGAGATCCAATGTAGGAGTTGATAATATAAGATGCGAGAAGTGACTCAGAGGGGGTAGTAATGTAGGTGATGAATGTGATAGGGTGGAGATGGGTACATCAACTGGCAAAGGTAGTAGCAAAAGTGTTATAATAATGGTGAAAATTGTAACATTGAGGGGAGTAAAAGACAACCCGGGGGAGATACCACTAAGAGGAGAAAGTAGTTTGGAGAACAGGGAGTGAAGGTAGAGCCTCCAGGTGGTGACAGCAAGAGAGAGGAAGGACAAGATAACATTGCAATGTGTTGGAGGTAAAGTAGGTGATGAGGCAGGAACATCAGGTGGTAAAGTAGGGACTTGGGAGAAAACAGACAGCACTCACCAAGGTAGAGAGTAAGGAGGCTCAAAGAGGCCATGTCTGCCTAAGACAGTGTTAGTCAGTAAGAGGGAAGGAGGGGGATGGGGGGTGAAGAGAGGTTATTTTGAGTATAGGGAGCGGAGCGAGAAAAGGAGAAGGCAACCCTGCTAGGGTAGAAATCCAGAGACCGCTCTCTAGCTCTCCATGCCAGCTATTGCCACTGACCCATCTACTGGAAAAATATATGCCTGATCAAGTCTTGGGTTATGGGAGTCTGGAAAGCCTGCAGCTAGATTATTATGAGAAGAAGGGTTCCAGAAACCCTAAAGACTACACCTCTCAGGAAAGGGTGACTGTAAACTGTAAGAACAAACGCAAGAACACAGGAAGCCTGAACCCATTGGGGAAAACAGGGGACACTGTGGAGTCTCCCCGAGTGAGGGAATGGACAATCTTAAGAAGAACCATCCTGAGAGCTGCCAACAACAAAGTACTTCCAGGAGCGGATGATTACATGGGAAGAGAGATTGCGAGTCAGGAGCCATTTATTTCTCGTCATGCCTCAGAGGTTGTCTAACGGAGGATGAGTGAGGAATTTTTCACTTGCGAGTTATAGGTAACCAAAGAAATAGGAATGATGCAGCATGCTCTTAAGCTCCAGAGACTCAAATCTTACTAAAGCCTAGGCTTGTAGAATGACAGTTGCAATGGTTGGTGGCAGCCAGTAAAAGTTAAAATGTTGTCCATGGGAGAGAGTTTTGAAAGGATGGAGTCTGGGGATCATTGAGGTTACTCCAATCAACCAGTTTCTGACAAAGTTGCTTTGGAGGTGTGAATGGCCTTGGAGGAGCCTGGAAATTAAAGGATTAGGTGGAGGCACACGTCAAGGTCTTGGTGAAATATGTTAGCTTGGAGACTGAGGCCTCTGGTGTCTTTCCGAATGCTTTGGGGGGAAGGGGCGAGGGGTTTGGGTGCATCATCTTGTGCATAATACAGAGCTTTCAGCAGCATTCAGGGGCTTTTGGGAGGTTAGGCAGATGTATGCACCCCTTTCCTGCTTGGGTCGAGGTCTTTTACTCAGAGGTTGATCACGTCAGGTTTTTAGTCATCTAACTGAATGGTGAGCAATGCCTAACTGGTGAGGTGTTCAATGTCAGTAGAAAACCTGCCATCAAAGAGCCTCTTGACAGTGAACAGGTCACAGTTGTGATTGTGGACACTGAAGATCTCTAGGGCCAAGATTTTTACATGAAACAATGACAGGAGTGATATCCGTGCTATCAGCACTCTGGGAGCACCGTCTGTGCACTAGGGTTGCCAGTCCTGGCCACTGATGTGTGCCAGAGAATAAAACTTCACTTTGACTTCATATGGGGTTGTGGCCCCCAGACTGGGTTTTCAGAGTGCATCACTGAGTATTGCGAATAAGAGTGCCTGACTCTCAACCAAATGCCATCCCTTTAGACCTCTGTAGAGCATATGTTGACACACCGAGCACTGCAGCAATGTGATGTTGGTCAGGAAGACAAACTATGCAGATGCAGGGTTATCTTTCGTAGATTTCTTCCCACCACAAACACCACCTTTATGAAAGAGTGCCAGCATCACACTGAGGGAGGGGACAGGAGAAATCACATTGGAATTGAAATACAAGGGAAATACATTTCCATAGAAAGGCGTCTGTTAGGGAGGAGAAACCAAAAAAGGTCAAGGAAAGCTGAAATTCATGGTTTGGGAAAAATGTCATGTCAGACAAAAACCTTAACACACTTCAGTACTGCTCACAGATCCTTCCTCCTCATAGATGAAAAAACAGGCTTGACTGTATTGACAGCATGCCATTGCATAATGGACTACTTGTGGATCATAGTAGTCTTAAAGTGACCATTGTCTTTTTCTCTGGACACGGCTGGCTGTAGGAGTCTTTGTGTTATTAATGTCTATAAGTAACAGACAGTTCTGGGTCTGCAAACAAGCAGCAACTGTGTAGGAGTATAATATACATGAAAAGAAAGCAAAATATGTATACTTTTTTAATTGCTTTTGGCAGAGGTAGCCAATGTTTATGAACATATTAGTGAAGGCCCATAATGGATAACTGGCCAACCGAAACTGAGGAGAACAGGTTGCTGCTTTGGCAATTGGCCCTTTGCTTTACGCCAACTACCTTTTAAAGAAATTATGTGTTTAGGGGCTTTATGAATGTGTGGTTTGCCGTAATTCTCTTTTCGGGGGCAGGGGGCAGAGGGAGAGGGGAAGTAGTTTCCACAGGGACGATTGTTTGAAAGCAAAGGCTCTGTATTTCTGGGAAGATCCTGTGGTTTTATTATGGGTGAGGGAGCTATAAGAGATAAAGAGTAGGACCTGGACACAGTGGCATTATGGTTTGTTTGTTTATTTTATTTATAAAGCGCTCCAGACCCAGGGGTATATGGGCGCTCGAGAATATGGTTACATGGCAAGTATATACACGTAGGAGCAATAGTGCCAAATTTATACAGTTTACAGATATACAAAGTTTATCCAGTTACAAATATACAATGGATACAGGAGCAGTCAGAGGTGTAAAATTTCACAATACATTTGTAATGAGTACATAAGAGACGGATTTATGGAGGCAGTGTCATTGGGCATGCAGTGGTAGTGGGTGCAGGTAGTGGGTGCATACTGGTGTGTGTGTGAGGTGTCCCAAAGGACCCGAGGTGGTGTTAGTTATTTGTTCAGTAGCCAGGTGATGACCTGGGTTCTAAATGGTTGAAAGGTAGGGATGGATTTGATGTCCAATGGAAGTGTGTTCCAAAGTTGGGCGGCTAAGACCGGTAAGCTGGATCCGCTGGCTATTTTGCAGGAGTATTTAGGCACCACCAGGCTTAGTGTGTTGCCGGATCTGGTGATTCTAGTGGTGGGTTTCAAGGTAAATTTGTCTGTTAGGTAGGGCGGGGCAAGGTGGTTGAGAGCTTTGTAGGTGAGGCAGATCGTTTTTAGATCGACTTTTTGTTGGATGGAGAGCCATTTACATGATTTCCTAATAGCAGAGATGTGTTCTCTCCTAGGAATATTAAGGGCAGCTCGGAGTGCGTTATTTTGGAGGACCTGTAATTTGTTAATTCCGGATTTGTTTGCGCCTGCATAAAAGCCGTTGCAGTTGTCAAGTTTGGACTGAATAAGTGCTCTGGCTAGTGTGAGGCAGCTATTGGTGGATAGCAGCAGTCTGCAGGCCCTAATCAGCTTACCTGTGTAGGCCGTGGCTGAGACGGTCATATTGATGTGTTTGGATAGGTTGGTATTGGTATCTAGATAGAAACCAAGGGTTTTTACACTTTTAGCAATGGGAATAGTATTACCATCTATAGTGAAGTTAGTATAGCTAGGGCTAAGTTTCTGGATGGTGTTGGGGGATCCGACAAGGAGCAATTCAGTCTTGTCATCATTCAGGCAGAGACCATGTGTGGCCATCCATGCCTGAATGATGGAGAAGACTTTGTTGATCCAGCTGATGTCCGTATTGCAGTTACCGGATAGAGTTAGGAGTATCTGGGTGTCATCTGCATAGTTGGTGTAGGTGACACCCAGATGGTCCAGCTTGTCGAATAACGGCTTTGTAAAGATGTTATACAAAGTGGGTGAAACACATGAACTTTGTGGGACACCACAGGTGATGGGAATCGGGTTGGCCGCTGCTAGTGGAGAGAAGACCCGCATGGTCCTGTTATTGAGGAAGGATTGGATCCATGAAATAGCCGAATGGTAAAAGTGTGCTGCTGTTGACAGGTGCTTACAAAGGATTTTGTGGTCAACCAGGTCAAAAGTAGCAGAGAGGTCTAAAAGGAGGATGGCAGCTCTGCCTTTATCTTTGAGTTCGTCAATCTGACTTTTGAGATCAACAAGGGCTGTTTCTGTCCCATGTTGAGGACAAAAGCCTGATTGACGGATTCCTAGTAGTTGATTGGTTTCTAGGTATTCTTGAATTTGTATGTAGGCCACTCTGTCTAGGATTTTTAGTAAGAAAGGGACAGTGGTGATGGGTCTATAGTTGGTTGGTTTAGACGGGTCGAGTGTTTGTTTTTTTAACAGTGGTAGAACCCATGATTGTTTCAAGTTGCTTGGGATAGAGTTACTGGAGAATGATAGGTTTATTAGTTTGGTGATGAACGGGGATAGATCCCTAGCTGCGTCTTATGATCTGGGCAGGGCAACTGTTGCCTTTACAGTTAGAGGGTTTCAGGGAGGCGATAATTTTTTGTACTTCGGGTATAGTTTTTGTACTTCGGGTATAGTTACCTTTTTGAAGGTAAAGCCTGAGTTGATAGCAGTAAGTGATGGTGGGGTTGGACTGGGAGTTGAGCTTGAGGTGAGTTGTTGTCGTTTATTTTTAATTTTGGTTTGGAACCCTGTGATTTTATTGGCGAGGGCATTCTGTATGCCTGTGCACCAAGGTTTATCCTTAGTGCAGGTATCTGTAGGTGGGTTGGGGTTTTCAAGTTCCTTCAATATGTTAAATAGTTCTCTCGTGCTGGAGCCTGCCTGGGTTATCCTACAGTTGTAGGATTCTTTTTTAGCACATATTATCTTGTTTTTGTAAATAGTGGTAATGTTAGTGAGCTTAGTTTTATTGTCTGGGGAGGGAGTAGTTTTCCACAGTGTTTCTAGTTTGCTTTTTTGTTGTCTGAGAAGTTTCAGTTCAGGAGTGTACCAAGAGTTCTGGTGAGCTTTTGGTTTAGCTTTGCGCATTTTCAGCGGGGCAATGATATCGATAGCTTTGGACATGGAGTCGTTATAGGTGTTGACTAGCAGGTTTAAGTCATCTGTGTCTGCTAAGGCGTTCAGACTGGGGACTGCCAGAGGTATTAGAGCTTCAGCTGTGATGTTGCTCTTATTCCTAGTTGGGAAGGCCGGTGCAATAAAAGACTATTTGGGCACCAGGTTATTGATATTGAAATTTAGCGAGAGGAGATGGTGGTCCGACCAGACAAGAGGTAGAGGGTCCTTAAGGGTGATGTTGCAATTAAGGGTAGCTACCCAGTCGAGAGTCCTGCCTTTCGTATGGGTAGGTTTGGAGCAGAGTTGTATGAGGCCATGCTCTGGTAGTGCAGTGGACAAGGAGGTAGCGTGGGTGTCAAGAGGGTCGTCAAACCCAAGATTGAAGTCCCCAAGGATGATGATTTGAGCTGAGGGTTTAGAATTTTCGGCTATTAGGGATGTGATATCTTCTTCAAATGCACCAGGCGGACCTGGGGGGTCTATATATTAGATGTAAGGTGATAGTGCTCTTGGGGGAGGTTTGCCATTTGACTGTGAGGTGTTCACATGATTTTTGCAAGGAAGAGGTGACTAGTCTAATGTCAAGAGAGGATTTGAAGATGATGGCTACACCACCTCCACGAGCGCGAGGTCTGTCTGCTCTGAGAATGGCATAGTTGTCAGGGATGGCTAATAGAGATGGGCCCGCGGCGTTATGCAGCCAGGTTTCAGTCACTGCAAGGAAGTCCAATTTGTTGGACAGGATGAGGTCGGCAGTCTCTGTAGAATGGGTGACTAGGGATCTAACATTTAGAAGTGCTCCTTTTATCGGCAGTGGGTTCAGGTTGTTAGAGATTACCGTCAGGTTGTTGGTATTGGTGGGCGAGTTGGCTGGATAGTTCCTAGTATTCTTGAAGATTCTGGCGCCAAGTCTGTTATTGCGCTCAGTCAAGTAGGGAGTGGTAGTGTGTATGTCTGTTTGGACAGTAGAACTAATGGGGCTGCGACCATGAGTTGGGTGTGGTGGGCTCATGCTAGGACTATCAATATTACTTTGGGCTGGAGAGTCAGCTGAATGGACACTAATGTGGGTGGGACGGACATGATGGTAGCTTACAGCTTGATTATATGCAATAGAGGGTTACCAGCTTAGTGCTAGTTTGGTATTGGGCAGAAGCATTAATGCAGTAACAGAGTAGGCAACAAAATGCTGGTACTGAGTTATGGCTAGGTGGCAAACCCGCTCTAGACCAGGCGCAATAGGGCAGAGGTACGTTGTCAAGTCTAGCGTGGAAACATGCAAGGTACACAGCAGGGGCTAGTACAGATTGGGTGGAGGTAACAATAGGTATTGCAGTGCCAGGTAGTGGCGGCAATGGCAATGCTGTCTAAGCGTGTAAGCAGTAGCATTCAATAGGTGCGGAACGAAGATACTAGTACAATGTTTCACATAAAGCTATAGCTGCTGCCTAGAACACATTTGGGAGGGTGTAGTACAGCTAGAGCAGTAGAGGATACTTGGAAGGGTACAGAATGCATACATGTATATAAAGGTGTGCCGTGAACGCAAGATTGCAATGTAAGGCGGCAGAACAACATTGACAGCTTAGTGGCAGTGCGAAGTAAATCTAGGTGGACAGATCAGGCATACATTCAATAACACAGTGTGCACTTGCATATATTAGAATGCAAAGTGTATGTCTATGCTATGGTACATCAGGTAAGTTAGACATTGCAATATTACAAGTCAGTTTCAGCAGTGGGGATTGCAAATCACTATAATAGCTGCACTTAAGAAGTGTGAGGCCAGTGTGTGGCTAGCACAGTCTCACGGTTCTATGGAGGACGTAGGAGTCATGTATGCACAGAGAGAGACGGCGTGCAAAGATGTAGGGGCGACCAGAAAGGTAAGTGTTCAGTAGGCTGGTGAAGATGGAGGATGGCTTACCTGGAGCAGAGCGGAGGGCAGCGACCGGGGCCCAGGCTCCTACGGCTCCGGACAGCCTCAAGACAGTGGTAGCCTTTGTGTTGCTGCCTTCGTGTGGAGGCCGGCTCTCATTGGCCAAGAAGTAGGCGGCAACGGCCAATCGGTGGCCGGGTTGGTGCAGCTGGAGTTTTCAGTGTGCTGCTGGACTGCCGGATCGCTGAGTGGCCATCTTTGAAGGTGTTTGCCGCATGGTGCACAATGGAGGTTGGCAAGATATAGGCAGTGGAAGTGCTGCCTGTGAGTGCAAGTTGAAATACTAAATCTGGCAGTGCAGCGCGGGTCAAAGCGCGGCCGTTCTGCGAATTTAGAGGTGAAAATCCTATTTCAGGAAGCCGCGTGCCTAGGAGCCATCCGGTTTACCTAGCTGCTGGAAAAAGCATAGGGTCTTTGTAGCACTGCAGGAGCAGTGCTATGAGTGTGAGCTCCTGCTCCAACACGGGGTCGATGGTCGATGGTTAAAGACTTTTATTGATCAAATTAAAGAGAGTTGGGGAAATCCTACCTATCTAACTCTAGGAGGGGGTTCCCTGCCTCAACAAAACTAAGGAACGTCCGTGTCAAAATGTCCAAATCAACAGGTTCTCCATCCGGTGTCCAAAATCCTAACCCGACCGACACACACTAAACTCAATATAACATGTAGGGCAAATTGTAGCTGATCACCTGCATCTCCCTTCCAAAGTTCCAACATAAAGTTCCAAAGTGAATAAAAGAAACCAACAAAGTTCTACTAGTTAAAGGGGTTCTTCCATTCCCCTGGATTTCTCTGTTCTTCACTTTCACATTACCATACTCCACAATCTCAAGGGGATAACTCTTCCCCCGAGTTTCCTCCGGTTTACATAGTTCATCATCTCAAGATATACGATTTATCTCCTAATCTCCTTTTGGGTTATACCATTCCACAGTCTAAAGAGGTATGACTCTTTCATTGAGTTTTTCACAGTTCCACAATTCACAGGCTCAAGGAGTACGCCATTGCCCCTGAACTTTTTTAGCTTTCACATAGCTCACAGATTTCACAGTTCCACAATTCACATGTCCAAGGTATATGCCCCTTCCCCTGAGCTTTCTTGACTTTACTACAGTCCGTCACCTTCACTTCCTGTAAAAGGGGAGGGAGACTCTCTTCCCCTAGCTTCCACACATTTGGGGAACTGCTTTCCCCCTTTTCCAAGTTCAGCAATCTTGATTTGGTGCAAGTCCCAGACTCGCTGTATGCCCGATTACTCTCCTGCCAGGACTTTCTTGCTTGGTCAATTGGTTGCGGGTCCCAGACTTGCTGTATGCCTGGTTTACTCTCCTGCCAGGAATTTCATTTCTTTATTGGTTCAGCATTTGGGTGTGGTTCCCAGACTCACACTTCTCATCAGTAATCACCTTCTCTTTTATATAGTTCCAAGGTGCTTTAATTATTTAATTTATTGGGTCATGACCACTTTTCATTCATCTTAGTCTCTTTGTTCAATCGCCCCGGTGCCCCAGCTTCTTTGTTTGGGCTTACCAGGTTTATAAACGAATCCGCCATGAAGCAACCTGATGTCCCAACTGCTCTACCTGGGCCCACAGTTTTCTTCTTCGGCATCCTTTACGTCTCACCGTTCTCGCTGCAGCTTGCCAGCTGGGAAAGCATCCAGTCTGCTCTCTGGTTCCCGCTTTGCCTCCTCCTTCACCTGACAGCTCTTGCTGTACGTGGCACAAGCACAGCAAACCTTCCACTTCCAGACTTTCCCGGACGGCACCTCCAGCAGCTTTCCTGTCCCGCAATACAGCCTGCTGCTCTCCTTCGGTATACCGACCAACATTGGCAGAAGTGAGGCCTTCTCTTCTCTCCAGGTGTAGTGTTTTGAAATGTCCCGGCACCTGTAACATTTTCCAACAACTAGAGCACTGTGTTTGTTTCCGGTTCTAGTGATCTTCATTACTCCAGTTCCCATCATCGTCTCAGTGTTATCAAGCAAAGGGGACTGTAAATAAAGTTGGTGATGACTGCAGGTTCTACACCCACACTACAGTATGCTATACCGGAACATGGAGATAAGTGGGTGTTACCAGAGGCTAAAGAAACAGGGAAATGCCTGCCTTGACCTAGCGAGTCCACTCTGCCTCCCTGAGGGTTGTCTCCCCTTATGTGGTCCTCCCACAGATAGCCACGGTCGGAGTCAGGTAGGGACAAGTTACTTACCTGTTACTGTTCTCCAGCATGGGTCTGGCATAGATTCACATGCTCATGAATATTCCCCGTCGTCAGGCTGGGAATCCTCGGTAAAGAAAAAATCAGTTTCAGTTTCGTTTCTGAACTGTCTTTCTCCTAATAACCAATCACTGGTCTCTGGGTCATTCTGCCCCCAGCCAATGACGGCCCTCTACCTAAGCCCCTCCTCTGGCAGCCATCTTCAGATTTGGTAGCACGTAAAGTGGCAGTAGGACCAAGAGAAGAGCCGCAGAGGGGTAGGAGGAAGGGTTCGCATGTGAATCCTTGCCAGACCCATGCTGGAGAACAACAGTTACAGGTAAGTAACTTGTTCCTTCTCCAGCATGGGGCCTGGCATGGATTCACATGCTCATGAATACAAGAATACATAGCAGTACACACATGCACAACCACGGTAGGTGGCAAGGTTCAACATTAAGCATTTACATCAACTCAACATTAAGCATCTCTTACCTCCTCATCCGGCCCACCTTCAAGCGAACAGGTTGCGCAGCACTGCCTGGCCGACTCTGGACTCCTCCCTGGAATCCAGGTCGACACAGTAGAATCTCGTGAAGGTGTGCGTCGACCTCCACGTAGCAGCCCTGCAGATGTCCAGCAAGGGCACACCAGACAGGAACGCCGTGGTAGCAGCGATCGCTCTGGTTGAATGGGCTTTCGGATGCACCTTGGGCATGAAGGAGGGGTGCATCCTCAGCATCACCCTTGTCTCGTGGAATGTCAGGTAGGGTGGTTTACAGGAGAGGGCCTAGATCTCTCCCACTCGTCGTGTGGAGGTGATGGCCACAAGAAACGCTGTCTTACACGATAGGAACTTCAACGGTGCCGAATGCAGATGCTCAATGGCGCCCCATGAGCCTGCTCAGCACCATGTTGAGCTCCCACGCCGGGGCCGGAGCCTTCACCGGCGGGAATGATCAGAACAGTCCTTTCATAAACTCCTTCACCAGGCGATGAGACCACAGAGATGATCACCCCGGAGTTCTGGTGTAGCGGGAAATTGCCGCTAGATTGATCTTGATGGAGGCATGGGCTAGCCCCGCCTTGGCCAGCACAGTAGGTACGGCAGCACTTGAGGGGCCGTAATCCGCAGAGGGTTCATCTTCTGTGCACGGCATCAGACAGAGAACCTCTTCCATTTGTGACCATAGCACTTAAGAGTGGAGGATGCCCTGGCCTTTACAAGCACCTCCTTGCAGTCCACCGGGATATCGTACCCTCCAAACTCTAGCGCCGCAGGAGCCAGGCCTGCAAGTTCAGCGAACCCGGGGCGTGGTGGAGGATGGCGCCTCCTTCTCTGGCGAGAAGATCCGCGTCCGTCAGCAGTTTCACTGGAGGGAGGGAGGGGGACACACTGACATGTCCAGAAGGTCCAGGAACCAGATCTGCCTCGGCCACGCCGGCAAGACGAGGATCATCCTGCACCGGGACTGTCTGAGTTGATTGATGAGTCGCAGCAGCAACGGCAATGCTGGGAACGCATACAGGAACAGGCCGTCCCAGGGGAATGAGAAGGCATCGCCCATGCTCCCCGGCTGGGGAAACCTGCTGGCGAACCTCCGGCACTTGGTGTTCGTCGCCATCGCGAAATAGGTCGATCTGGGGATTGCCCCATCGTTGGAATAGCAGATCCACTTGATCCTGCCGCAGTTCCCACTCATGGCACGAGCGCAGCTCCCTGCTGAGTGAGTCGGCGATGGTGTTCTTTATTCCGGCCAGATAGAAGGGTACCAGAAACATCCCTTGACCGACGGCCCAGTGCCACAGATCCTGGGCTTCCTTGGACAGGGCTGGGGATCTGGTGCCTCCCTGCTTCCCGATGTAGAACATTGTGGTGGTGTTGTCGGTGAAGATCCTTACCACCTTGCCCTTGAGGGACGGGAGGAACGGCCTGAGGGCCCAGAACACGGCTCAGAGCTCCCGGACATTAATGTGTAGTGACCTCTCCTCTGGGAGCCAAAGGACTCTTGCGTGGAGATCTCCGGTGTGCGCTCCCAAACCCTCCAGGGAGGCATCCGTCGTCACCCTCTCCTGATGTGCCAGGGTCTGGAAGTCCATACCCGCCGCCAGATGCGCGCAGGTGCCCCACCACCGGATCGCTTTGCGGAAGGTCTCATTAAGCGAGATCCTGTCTTCGAAGCTGCCCGCCTCTTGCATCCAACGGGCGTCGAGGAACTCTTGCAGTGGACGCATCCGCAGCCTGTACAGGCGCACAAGGTAGATGCACGAGGACATAATGCCGAGCAGGGACTTGATGGACCTCACCCTGGCCACGTCCACGGTCGACAGCCATTGCACCTTGCCCAGGATGGCCTTTGTCCTTTCCTCCGACAGAGAAGCCAATTGCGCCACTGTGTTGAGCCTGAGCCCAGGGATTTCGTGCAGTTGATTGAGAAACCCAGATCCGTGAGCAGTTGGACAGTCTTCGCTGTGTGCACGATGGCGCATTCTCTTGTCCTTGCTCTGATGAGCCAATCGTCCAGGTAGGGGTAGACGTGGATCCCCTGTAGCTGCAGCCGCACCACCACTGGTGCTAGGCACTTGGTGAACAGCCTGGGCGCCGACTTCAATCCGAAGGGGAGGGTCTTGAACTGATAGTGTCTCCCTTGGACCACAAATCGCAGGAACTTTCGATGTCCTTTTAGAATGGGGATGTGAAAGTAGGCATCCTTCAAGTCCAGCGATGACAGGAAGTGGCCCTCCTCCAGCTGTCCCAGTACGTGCTGGAGGGTGACCATCCGGAAGTTCTGGGACTTGATGTACTTGTTTAGATGACGAAGTTCCAGGATGGGTCACCAGCCGCCGGTCTTCTTTCTTACGAGGAAGTATCGGGAGTACACTCTGGAGCCCCAGAGCCTCTTTGGGACGAGCTCAATGGCTCCTTTCTTCAGCATCGCCCTTACATCCAGCAGCAGTTGAGGGACGTGGTTTTCCTTCCTGGCCACGGATGGAATGCGGGGACACTTTCTTAGAAACTCTAGAGTGTGCCCGCGGGCCAGGGCATCCAGCACCCAACGGTCGGTGGAGATGGACTCCCACACGCTGACGAACTTCGCCAGCCGGCCTCCCACCGGGGTGCTCAGGTGGGGGCCCGATGCTACAGGGCCGGTTCAGTCCTGCTTGGCAGCGGCCTTGCCGCCTTGGCGACGACGAAGAGATCCTCTATAGGACTCCAGCGACGAGGAGCGGGCCGCCTGGCAGTACGATGAGGAGCTGCCGCCAAATCCCTTGGAGGAACCTTGCTCGCCTCCTGAGTTCTGAAAGGGCGGCCGTCATTGAAGAACACCCAAGGCCTGAGCTGTCTCCGTGTCGGCCTTGATGTCCTGCAGTGACTCGTCCACTGTCTTGCCAAACAGGTTGTTCCCGTCAAAAGGCATGTCCAGAACCCTGGTCTGCACGTCTTGGCGGAAATCGGTTGCCTTGAGCCAACCACGCCGGCAAAGGCAAACACTGTTGCCCATCTAGTGGAAACCGGTGTCAGCAATGTCCGTGGCCACCGTTATGGTGTGGTCCGACGCCACCTCGCACTCTTGTAGGATCTCTAGGGCCTCAGCCCTCTTGTCATCCGGGAGGAAGTCCAGCAGGGGAGCGATCTTGAACCACAGCTCCCTGTCGTAGCGAGCCACAATCGCGAGGGCGTTGGCCGCTTTAATCGTCGTCGCTGCCAACAAGATGACCCACCATCCCATGGCGTCCAGTTTCTTCCCCTCGCCGTCCAGCGGGGAGGTCGAAGTTGAAGCCGTCGCCCCCGCTGCTTTCTTCTTGGCCGCCGTGGAGACTACCGAATCCGGGGTCGGCTGCGCCCTAAGGCACATGGGGACGGAATCCAGGACCCGGTACTTCTTCTCGTACCGGTCTCTCTTGGCAGGAGTCGTGGACGGGTTCTTCAGGAGCAACAGCCCCTCGTCCCAGATGTTGTCCAGTAATGGAACCGAGAGGACCGTCTTCCTCTTGGCCTCACGCCGTTGATAGAGGAAACCTTCCTTCTTCTGTTCTTCGGGGCAGAACTGGAAGAGCTTGGATGCCCTGGCGATCATGGCGTGGAAGGAGCCAAATTCGTCGAGTGGGGAGGCCCGAGGGGGTGGTGATGGAAGGCCCATCCCGTCGTCACCACCGTCGTCATCCGTTCCCGTCAGGTCCGTCTCCGTTCCCATATCATCCCTCGGATCAGGGAAAGGAGATGAAGGCCGTGAAGGCTGGAAGGAGGGGGGTGGGGGGGGTGAATTCTCCTCCGCTTACTTGGAGAGCTTCCAGACGGTCCAGGCTCCGCTGGATCATCCGCTGGGGGTAAGGGCATCCTTGTCCTTATCTCCGTACACAAGGCCTGGATCGCCATCAAGATTGCTCCCGAATTGTCTTGTGGCATAGGCACCGGCTGCGACGGGCGCGACTGTTGGTGAGTGGAATCCTCTGCCTTCCCAGGCTCCTCGTGGTCACCACTGTCGCTTTCTTCGTCCGCCTCGTCGGGATCCCTCCCGTGAGACCGGACCGCCTCGAACTTCTTGTTCAGGATCTTTTCTCCATGTGCGTTTTGTTTTCGTGAAGGCAGTAGAGACATCTAGAATGCTCATCCTCCTTGAAGACATTCTGCAATCCGCATCCAGGGCAGCTCCTGAACAGCTTGGATCCGGGCATCGTGTTTCGTTTGTCCTGGGTCATGTCCACGCGGGGTAGGCCTCAAAGATCTTCCGGAATCCTCCAAGAAGCCAAACTCGACAGAAACTTCGCCCTTGAGGGGTGTAGAAAATTCCGAAATGGGTCCCCGTTGATCAGAAGTAGAAACGGTGGAGCTTGAGGCTCGATTGACCAAATAAATGAGGTTAAACTCTTTGAAAAATCACAAAACGCAATAAAAGCTCGAGAGCTATAGCACGAGGACTCTCAACACTTGAACGTGCGGTAAAAATCTCAAGATGGCTGCCAGAGGAGGGGCTTAGGTAGAGGGCAGCCATTGGCTTGGAGCAGTATGACCCAGAGACCAGTGATTGGTTATTAGGAGAAAGACAGTTCAGAAACAAAACTGAAACTGATTTTTTCTTTACCGAGGATTCCCAGCCTGACGACGGGGAATATTCATGAGCATGTGAATCCATGCTATACCCCATGCTGGAGAACTTCTGCCTTTCCCTGGCCACATGAGGGGAGATTTCCCCTGGTTAAGTAGTTATGAACTCGCTAGGTTAGTTACAGAGCTCAGTAGTCATATACGATTTAAACACAACTTAACCTTTTAAAAATAATATTTAGGTTCAAGTTCATATAGATGTTAGTTCACAAGCGTTTAGGGTTTGAGCTGCGAGCGTTATATTATATGGCGCCAATGGTGGTTCCAGCGTTCTCCATTCTCTTCTGCTGACCCCACCGGTAATGAGGTAGCGTATTTTTATTTATGTGGAAAATCAATCATAGGGCGCTGAACAGAAACTCTGCAAAAAGTACATAACAGAGAGCAGTTACCGGGTGCCTTACAATAGTGGGGTATTGTGCTTGTAGTGTAGCATAAGCATATTGGAGGAAATGCAAGAGAGAACCATTATACTGCTTTAAATAATGAAAGATTAAGGGCATAGACAATAAACACAAACAGAAACATGCAGTGCAATGGTTTAATACACAGAGTGTGATGTGTAGTACAGCTATATACAGTAGATATGAGTGGTCACACATAAGAGGATGGGTGGAGCTATATACAATGTGAGGAGCCAATGGAAGTAGGGATGGCTGGGGAAGTCTGTCGAGAGTGTGCTTTGCATGCATGGATTCTCCTTCAGGTGCAAATTGTTTTTAAAACAATAATTGATGAAATTATTTTGCTTCTCCTCTGTGAAAAAGTGATTCAGTGCACATGAACGCTTGGCCTGATGGAAACTGATGTAGGGGGTCACCACTTTGCGGAAGCACAGATACATTTTGGTTGCATTTGTCTACTGAACATGTGCCGTTACCTTGCCTCTTGGATCCACGGGCTGGTTATAAATTCGAGTGCTGATCACATCAAATGGAGTCATGGCCACAACCAACGCCACACTACTAATCATTCCTGCACACAAGGCGACAAGCCAGCTATCAGGAGAGAAAACCTGGATGGGAAACAATAGCATGAGAGCAGATTAAGCAATTGACTGGCAATTCATATTTAGACCAATTAATTATGTGGTGGTAGTTGCAACATATAGCATAAATCTGTAACAAACAAAAACAAACGTTTATCTACCTAGAGATGTTAGCATGTATACAGCGAAGAGGAGGCGGGTCAGATGGTGCCAGGCGTGGGTGGGCAGGCACGACTGTTGTGAAGAGATGCAGTTCCAACAGTGCGACATTGTGTGGAGAGATATTGATTGGGGAGGGATAGAGGAAAGTGGAAGAAGATTGAAGAAACCAGTTACGGGAATGAGAAGCCAAGGAGAGATTTAAAGACTAGCAAGAATAACTTGTAGAGGGATCAGTTGTGCAGAGAAAGCCATCCTGCATGGAGGTGGTAGGGAAAAATACATGTGGACTGTAGAAGATTATAGCATGTCAGTGTAAACATGTAGACATTTGTTAAGTAAAGACAAGTTGTGCGCTCTGAAACACTTGTGTATGGGTGCAATATAAATAAAATATATCATATAGGAACAGAGTGTGAGGATCAAGAGGAAGCTTGGGCCGTAGTCCGGGAGATAGAGTACCAGAGTGAAGATAAGGGGTTAACGGCGTGGTAGGAAAAAGCAGATCTTCCAACATTTAACAATCTAATCTTAGAGTCAGTGGCAGTTGAGGTGATGAAATGCTTGTGCTTGGAAACACTGTCAAAAAGGAGCCAAATGTTGCAAACCTTGAGGTGGTCAGGGGAAAGGATATTGCCATGGGGAGGAGAAGTGGGGCATTTTCGACTGGGAGCTAGAGATCATCAGTCAGAGATGAGATGAGTATAAGGCAGCAAGGTGCCATTCAGTGAAGGATAGCCTAGACAGAGAGTTTAGGGGAAAGTTATGGAGTAAAGGCAGGAAAACAGTTTTGTCAGTAGAGCGAGGTAGGAGAACCCAAAAAGGATGGGTTTTTCAAAGGGAGGAAGTATAGAGCATAAAGAGTAGTGGGCCAAAAACTGAGCCTTGGGGCACTCCCATCAAGTGAGGGGTAGGATCTGAGGTTTCCAGGATTTTTGAGGAGGCGCGACTAGAGAGGTAGGAAGCAAATGAGTCGGTTCTATGTGATGTTACCAAAGTTATTTTTACTGTATCGACTTTTACCAACAAAAAAAGAAACATCAATTTCTTTTTTACATTGGGGGTTCCCCCTAAACCCTGGTTTACCTACATTTCTAACCCCACCTGAACCCCTGTTTTAACCTCTTACCCCCACCCCATATATATTTTTTTTTCTGTAAAAGTTCATTCAGTATATTTTTTTTTGTTGGTAACTTCACTGGTTACCAAACCAGTCAAGTGCTGTGTCCTTGATCCAAAGATTGGAGGGGTCAGAAGGATTGACGGGTGATCAACAGATTCAAAGTGTTTTTGTGGAGTGACAGCTGTGGAAGAGTTTCCTTAGTTTAGCTGTTTACAGGACCCATTGGAGAGGTAGGGATTGATTAAATAGATAGGAGGGGGTAAACTGTGTTTTTTCTTGGGTGGTTTTAGTGGAAAAAACGTCTGTGCGCTCCTAATGGTCAGGGATGTAGTAGAGAAGAAACAAAGGCAGGTGTGTGTAAGGGTGAGTGGAGTTGAAGAGAATGAGGCTGCTTAGGATATTATGGATCTTGGAGTTTATGGGTGAGAGGCAGAGAAAAGTTTCACTAGGAGTGAGGGCAGAAGATATGATATGATAGGTTATTTATAACAGTTATTTATAACGCTCTTAATACCCAGAGGTTTCTGAGCACGTACCTGTGGAAGCGAACCTGTGGTGCTTTGTGTCGTCTTGCTTCTAATGCGAGCACGTTGCCCCTGAGCTATCCTCCGGGGACAAGAAGTAGCTTGAGGGAAAGGTTGGGTAAGCATAGCTTTGAGGACAATGGAGAGTTTGACAAGATGGTAGCAGTAAGAAAGGAGGTCCAGCATTCAAAAACATAATAGAGGTAAGAAGGGTTTTATCACATGCAACAAGGAGTGAAGGGGTGCAGGATTAGCACCCTCAACGAAGGCAGCATAGCCTGTTGGTCCTCAAGTGGTCAATTTCATACCATAATCCAACGTTAGGAAGGGTTTAGACCCACCTGTACCGTTCATATCATCTAACTCTTGACCCTAACATGGATTATGAGGGTTTCTTCCTCAGAAAGAAACAAATACTGTGCCTCTCCTGATGGGGTCACCACCTTCCCCCTGCAGCAGTCTCTCCCAATAGATCCTCCCTTATAATACCACTCCTAGGGTTAGGATCAGGTAGCGGCTGCCGCAGAGGTGTAGCCAGAATTGTCTTCCAAGTGAGGCCTGAAGCTAATGTAGTTGAGCACATCGCAGTGACATCAATATCTGTAAATGCCCACACAGCGCTGTTGAGTGGGTATTTACAGATTTTGGGTGGGCCTTTCCCGCTCCAGCCCTACTCTGTATACGCCTCTGGGCTGCCGTACTCTGGCTATGTGGAAGGAGATCTTTGACAGAGAATTAGTGATGACGCCACATGATTCATCACACCACCCTCATCAATGCCACGCACCAACATAAATCGATGAATCTTGGGCACCTTCGCACTACCTCACAGGAGCCCCTGGTAAACCTTGTTAATCTTCTGTACATTTTTCTTTGTGAATTTCAACAAAAGCGACTGCATAATATATACCACTTTTGGGAGAAGCGTTGTGTTTATCATATTTACTTTGGCCCAAACACTAAACTGCAGTCACTCCCATTTCCTCACATTCCTCGAGATAACCCCAACTATCTTGTCTACATTGAAATCTACAATCTTATTCAGATTCCGTAAAATATAAATACCTAGGTATCTCACTTGCTGGTTCCGACCACTTACAATCCCAGGATTCAAAACAATTCTGAATACACAGGGGAGACAGAGGGAAGACCTTTGTTTTGTCCCAGTTCATCTTATGCCCAGACAAGTGTCCAATCCCTTCAGAAACACTCTTCAATAAAATGCTACCCTCACCTGGGTTCAATAAAATCACAAGCATTTTGTCTGCGTATGACAAAATCTTAAATGCATGGTTCCCCACAAATATACTGTGTATCCCGATTGACTGTCTGATGACAGCTGCAAGAGGCTCAAGCACAATATTGAATAAAAACAGAGACAGAAGACAACCAAGGACAATTTCCCCCGAGAGATCTCCATTCAAACAGACCTTAGCCTTCGCCCCAACATGTAAATGTATTGCCCACAAAAATACATCTTAAACAATCTTTAACCACTGGCATTGTGAAATAAATATTCAGGAGTATGGATTCACCTATAAGCAGTTGCTAAATAAACAATAATTAAGAATAATTACAAGCCAGACTAAGCAAAGTAAAGAACACAAGCCTATACTGTTTTTTCTGGGCACGTCAGAGGATTACATATTAAAGCACCAGAGATAAAAAGCTATTCTATTTGAAAGTATAGTATGCTCTTGTTGAAGGCCTTTTTGCCTTATTTGAAATGTTTCTACAGGCTTTGGCAGATTTAGCCGACGGTTTGCAAGTATCGAAGAGGCCTGCAACTAAGCTCTGCAATGTTAGGCTGTGGTGCTGTGTGCTGCAGTCCGTCCTACGGAGTAGAACCAGCCTACACAAAAAGCTTCCAAGTGGCTTCCGAGTTAGGTCAGGTGCATCCACAGGCAGGTCCATGATAGAGGTATTTGGATCATAAATGATTGAACTGTTTCAAATTGATGGCCATATTCAAGAAGATAGGCCTGGGTGTAAGAGCCTATAAAAACCTTCCTGACAAGTTGATGGAAAGGGCATACACAAAGATCTCTCAGCTGGATATCGGTATGCTGTAATGTTTTTGCTCATAAGTACATATTTTTAAAATCAGACTAAGCGATGGCTTACTGCGATGGCTCCTGCAGTTAGTTGGTGATGCCACAACTTCCAATGCCACTGCACTGTGTTCTTAGGAGCTGAGAGTCTAATGATCCACCATTAAATACTTTCCAAATAGGATGACGTTCACAAGTGGAAAATAACCAGACTGTCAGGTGCAAAACTCCCAACATGAAATTCTTCTTAGCTCTGTCGCTAAAACGTGTCACATACTCAAATATTTCAGTGTTAAAATCACAACTCCTATTGAAACCTACTTTGGTCTGTTGTTGGTCAGAACAGTCTGCTCTGCTGGTGGAGTGTTACAACCAGGATTCCCAAACATGAAATTATTTGGTTCTCCTGGTTTATCTGTGCCATGGTCCTAGGCATTTGGAGTATGAAAACGACCACCTACAAAAGACATTTAGCCTCTCCATTCTCTGTCTTTCTTGTATTCTTCTTTGGGGTCACCTTAAGCTTTCTGACAAATGTCCACCTCCCTACCTGCCTTTCAGCACCTCTGAAATCTCAGCCCTTGTTTGCTATTTTTCCATGATGCCTTGCGATGGACTTTCTCCGATTGTCACCCTGTAGTGTTGGAGGGGTTCCATGTGTTAAAATCGCAGCAAAAAGGCAGTGGTTTTGCCGCCGCGATCCATGCAAATGATGCGGGGACACCCCTGCAACCCCCAGACCCATTATATCATTTAAGGGGAGCGGGGGACATCACTGCAACCCCTCCTCCCCTTAAATGGTATAATGGGGTATGCCTTCACCGGGTCAAACCACAGCATTTTTCCTGCAATTTTTTGTAAAGGTGACTTTTTTGCCGCAATTTTATTACTGCATACCGTTGGAGGTGCTCCGGGACAGTTTTTATCTTTCATTCCCTGCTGCCGGCAGTCTCTCAACGCAAGCTTCCCCACTGCTTCAGTTACAAAATTTCAGCATGAATAAACCCTTTAGAACAACATCTGCCCTCCTTTGGTGCAATTAGACCCAAAAAGTACCCTCAATGGGCTCAACTTGGCACTATCCAACCTCAGCCTTTGCCACCACCCAAGCCTAACATGCAGACAGGTGTAGGGCCCCAAACCCAGACAAAGGGGGCTCCCAAGAGCCCATAACGAGAAGCAGAGGAGCTCAACCAATGGGTCAAGTAACCAAGAAGAGTTGAGGACACTAAAACCCCCAGACTAAGTGACTGGAAGAGGAAGATATCCTGAAGCTAGAACCTTTGTATGAGGATTACAAATCCTAGAGTCTGGCCATAATCCAGAGACCTTGGTTATTAGTATCCTGGGGCATTGCACCACCCCATTTTGGTCAGGTTTTTTTTTTGTTGGCTCACTTATGTAACAGCCCCAAATAAACCTATGTGATATGAAACCATGTACTTCTGTGCCCCCATATATTGATCCTACTCTTCTTCACGACAGTCTGTTCGTTTTCTTTAACATATGACCATCTTTTTCCTCGTTTTAATTTTCCTTTAGTGTGGAAATGATCTGTTTTCTTGTAGGACAGCACAGAGGTGCCTAATCGAAATGTAATCGGATCGTTAATTTTTCAAAAGGCTATGTATAGAGATGTATTTAATATATTTGCAAAATACTTTTTTCTATATTAAGTGTTTTGATATCAACCACTGATAGGGATACTGTTTGTTTATGAATATTAAAGCTCTGACTGAAGAATCAGCATGGGCTTTCTAGGGAGTTTTTTCCACAGCCCTCTATTGAGGGGGTGAAATAAAATCTATCCTAAGCGAACACAGGGTTCCAACCAAAAGACATACAAAACTCTCTTGATTGGTAGGTATGGCAGAGTAGTTCGACTTCACCCTAGGGATGAAGGAATATAAAATCTAATTTTGCAAATATTTCAAAATATGGCTCTTTCAATAACACCTGACCAAGGACTAATTCCAATAGGTGCACATACCGCCCCATACCTCCAGTACTACGCTACTGTTAAAAGGCAGCCCAAATGCTGGATAGCCACATTCTGTACAGCGCCACGCTGCTCTCGAGCTAGTTTAAGCAATAAAATAAAATAAAAAAGGAAGGCTTGTGCATAGGTAAAGTTAATCCCAAGATAATACACTACACAGATATACTACAAAATATAAACTCTTACATAACCCAAGGCTCAAATACGTACTTGAGTTCCAATACTATAGAACATTATTTATATAAAAAAGAGACACTTCCCCTTTCATATAACTAGATGTATGACCAGTAGGCAGTGATAAACTCAGTACATTACAATGCTAAGGGGTAGGGAGAAAAAGGGATCCCTGGACACAAGCACAATTACATACACATGTTTAGAGTCTACAATGACATCAAACAACTTATCACTGTAATCCCAACAGCCTCGAGTACATAGTATAATAACCTCAATATAGTCTCTAAAACGGGGGTCTGCAACCAGTGGCTCTCCATATGATTTGGACTACATCTCCCATAATCTCTCTTCATTGGCAATGTTATTTAGGGCTGATGGGTGAAAGAGCCCACACCATGGAATGGACCACCAGGTCTGGTATGAAAACGGTTGCAGACCCCCGACCTAGAGAGAAAAAAGGGTTAATACCTCTAAGTGGTGCCCAAACGGGACGCCACAACGGAAAATAGGGCTAGACTTATAATGCCAGGCATATAAAGTCTCATTACGCCGATATAAATGAAGACCACAACTACATCAGTACCCTAATAACATTTCTATATCAGGAACTGCTGTCTTGGGTAGAAAACTCCATGGACCCAGGAGCACATTTCAGAGCTCAGGTAAGTACCCTGTTTAGTCCCTTTAGGAGGAGTTTCACATTTTGTAGATGCCCCCCTAAGCAAAAGTGGGACATAGTTCATAGGCAATCCACGGTTAAGGGTTAAAGACAGCTAAGTCCTTAATCTATCCCACAGGTGCAGACAAAGAAGCAACCGACCTCATGGGACACCAGAGGAGACCCCCTGGAAGCGAATCCCAGGTTCTATACCCAGCTGACTAGAGAAGGAAGGAAACAGAGCAGATTCAGGCCAAAGCAAGTCAAAGGGAAACTGCTCTAGAGGAGGGCCTGCAAACCCGCACTACTCCAGAACACAGCGGACTCCTTAAGAGAATTCCCAAGAATTACACAGGACTCCAGGACTTAACACCAGCTACTCATAGCACCAGTCACAGTGGATTCCGTTCGGAAGAGGCAGGAGGACCCGGTAGTAGAACAAGTTACTTTCTTACCTGGTAACGTTCTTTCGATGGGATGGTCCGACGACGTATTCCATATCTATGACAGTAATCACCACAGCTGTGCTGCTTCGGAAACTTTTTCGGCGTCTGCGTCCTGCGTCGATGACGTCGATGCGCCGCCGTCGAGGACCTCCTCCGACGTCCGACGTCATCCGATGTGATAAGTAGGACGCACGACGCCAGTAGCCTCAGTTGTAGTTTTTTCCCCCAGAACGTGTGACAATAGTCAACTGCCAGTCCGACACAAAGCCTTGCGGAACGTAAGCTGCAAACGCAACAGAAATTCTGCAGCGGGGAAGGCAGGGCGGGAGCGATATGGAATACGTCGTCGGACCATCCCATCGAAAGAACGTTACCAGGTAAGAAAGTAACTTGTTCTTCGAGGGGATTGGGTCCTCCGACGTATTCCATATCTATGACAGACTCCCAAAGCAGTACCAAATCAAGGAGGAGGGAAAGAATTTAGAAACAAAATTTAGAATAGCCAATCAAATAGCAGAGCAAAGGACCGCCTTGCCAAAGGCCAGATCCTGCCCTCTGATGGAATCGAGGGAATAATGCCGCACAAATGTATGCACTGAAGCCCAGGTGGCAGCATCACAGATGTTGCGAATAGGAACACCCCTCTGCAGGGCAGTAGATGCAGCCAAGCCCCTGGTAGAATGGGCCCGCAAGCCAGCCGGAGGGTCCTTGCCCGCCAAGCGGTAACACTCCGAGATGGCCAAAATAATCCAGCGGGACAAAGTCTGTTTCGTCACAGCTTGCCCCAAGCGCTTACCAGCGTAACCAATAAAGAGTTGATCGTCCACTCTGACCCGGGACATGCGAGAAACATAAAAGCTCAAAGCTCTCCTAGGATCAAGCCTATGGAGCCTCTCCTCTTCCTTACCAGGATGCGGAGGAGGATAGAATGCCGGAAGAACAATCTTCTGGGCCAAATGAAATTCCGTCACTACCTTCGGAAGAAAAGAAGGACGAACTCGAAGGACAACCCTGTCCTTGTGAAATACAGTGAAGGGTGGCTTAACAGAAAGTGCCTGCAACTCACTCACTCTGCGAGCGGAAGTAACCGCAACTAAAAACACAGTTTTCAAAGTCAACAGCCTCAAAGGGCAAGAATGTAACGGCTCAAACGGAGCACCCATAAGAAACCTAAGAACAAGGTTCAAATCCCAACCGGGCACCAGGAAAGGCGACGGAGGGAACACATTAGTGAGCCCTTTCAGAAACTGTGAAATTAAAGGGATTTTAAAGTAAGAACATTCTTCAGATGAGCGCTTAAAGATGGACAGCGCCGCCAGGTAACCCTTAACGGTACCCACTTGCAAGCCCCTGTGGGCCAAAGAAAGCAAAAAGGACAGAACCATGGGGATGTCACATGCAAAAGGATCCACATTCTGAACTCTGCACCAGTCGCAGAACTTACGCCAACGGCAACGGTACAGAGACTTAGTTGCGGGCCTTCGGGCCGAAAGCAACACCTCCATCACGTCTTCAGGGAGGTCCCAATCCTTATACCTCAACCTTTCAGAAGCCAAGCGTGAAGGTTGAGGGATCCGACCTCTGGATGGAGAACCTGACCCCCCTCCCGTGAGAGCAGATCGTCTCGGTAGGGAAGACGACGTGGAGGGCAGATGGACAAGTCGAGAAGGTCCGGGTACCACGTCCTCCGAGCCCACGCCGGAGCAATGAGGATCATCCGGGAACCGAACTTCCGTAACCTCCGCAGCACTTGCGGGATGACGGGGACCGGAGGAAACGCGTACAGCAGCGGGAACGACCACTCCACCACGAACGCGTCTCCTAAGGCTCCTTTTGGAGGAAATTCCCGCGAGCAAAACCTTTCGCACTTCCGGTTGACACTGGAGGCAAAGAGATCCACTTGAGGGGTCCCCCAAAGGGCGAAGATCTCCAGGAGAATCTCCTGAGCCAACTCCCACTCGTGAGAGATCGTGCTCTGCCTGCTCAGAGCGTCCGCCGTCACGTTCTCGACTCCGGCCAGATGAACTGCCGAGATCGAAACTTCCTGCTGGATGGCCCAGAACTCGAGCTGCATCGCCTCCCTGCACAGAGGAAGTGACCCTGCCCCCCCCTTTTTGTTGAGGTAGTGCATGGCCACCGTGTTGTCCGTCAGGATCAGGACACTCTTCCCTCGCACAGTCGGCAGAAAAGCCTTCAGGGCTAGCCTGACGGCCCTCAGCTCCAACAGATTGATATGGAGTCTGGACTCCGACGGAGACCAACGACCGCTGACTGTCAGCCCGTTGGCATGAGCTCCCCACCCCGTGAGGGATGCATCCGACACGATCGTCACCTCCGGCCAGGGAAGCCAAAACGGAGCCCCCTTCATCAAGTTGCCTTCGACGGCCCACCACAGAAGGTCCCGGGCGACCGAGGGCGGCACCTGAATCGGGTCCGACATCCTGCCGGAGGACTGCGACCATTGCATCTTGAGTGCCCACTGCAAAGATCTCATTCGCAGGCGAGCCTCTGGCACCAGAAGAATGCAGGATGCCATGAGGCCGAGCAACCTCAAGAACTCGAACGCTGGGAGCGTCTGGGCATGCTGAAACTTGCGCACCATCTGCTGAATGTGAAGAGCCCTCACCTGGGGAGGAAAACACTGCCCCAGGGAAGTGTCGAGCACTGCTCCGATGTACTGGAGCCTCTGCGTTGGCGTCAAATGGGACTTCTTTAAATTGAGGGAGAAGCCCAGCCTGTGAAGGGAGTGGCAGGCGACGGACAGATGATCCAGGACCTGCTCGGGAGAGCTCCCCCTGATCAACCAATCGTCCAGGTAGGGGTAGACGTGAATCCCCCCTTGCCTGAGATGCGCTGCCACCACCACCATGAGCTTGGTGAAAACCCTCGGGGCGGAGGTCAAACCGAACGGCAGGACCCGAAACTGAAAGTGCGAGTCGCCAACCGCGAACCTCAGGTACTTCTTGTGCTTGGGATGGATCGGCACATGGAAGTAAGCATCCTTGAGGTCGAGTGACACCAACCAGTCCTGAAGCTGAAGGGCCTGGAGGACTTGAGAGAGAGTAACCATCTTGAACTTGTCCTTCCTGAGGAGTTTGTTCAAACCGCGCAAGTCCATGATGGGTCTCAATCCCCCGTCCTTCTTGGAAATCAAAAAATAAGGGGAATACCATCCCTTGTTCCTCTCCGCTACAGGCACCAGTTCTATGGCGCCTTTCTCCAGCAGGGCTTGAATTTCCTGCGCAAGGAGCGGATCCGGACACTTCAAAGAGAGGTTCCCCGGTGGATTGTCGCGAGGCCTGTGCCGAAAGGGAAGACAGTAGCCGTGGGTTATGATCTCCAGAACCCACACATCCGAAGTAATGGCACGCCACTCTACAAGATGCTGCGCCAGCCTTCCCCCAACCGGCGAACCATGGGACAAGGCCTCATGACTGAGTAGGAGCGGCTGCGGCGTTACCTGAGGGCAAAGAGGCAACTGCCCGAGCGGCCTTGGCACCACGGGTACCCTGTCGTCCACCTCTGGTACCCCTGCGTTGGCCCCTTTGACTGCCAGCTCCTCTCGCTCTACCAAAGGACGAGTAATAGCGAAAGGAGCCACCCCTCCACTGCTGTCCCCTAGGACGAAAAGGCGGAGGTTGGCGAACTGCAGCGCCCAACGACTTCGCTGCAGCTTTTGAGGTCTGCAACCTCTCAAGGCTCTCGTCAGCCTTGCTGCCAAAAAGATGTTCACCATCAAAGGGCATGTTGAGGAGCCGGGACTGCACATCAGGAGCAAACCCCGACTTCCGCAACCACGCAAACCTGCGTATCACGGTGCTCGCCGCCATGGACCTACTGACGCATTCAGCTAAGTCCAAACCCGACTGAACGGACTCACACATGGCATCCTTACCATCCTGGACCAAAGCAAGGAAACCAACCCGTTCGTCCCCTTCGGGAATATGTTCAGCCGCTAACGCAACACAGTTCCACAGAGTGTGCGTGAAACGTGACAAGGCACAAATGGAGTTGGCCGCCTGAAGCGCCATACCACCAGAAGAAAACACCTTCTTCGCCCAGCCATCAAAACGTTTGTCGTCCCTATCAGGAGGGATGGTAGGGTACGACGCCTGCTTTGCCGGGGCCGTGGCCGCCTGCACCACCAAACTTTCCGGAGTGGGGTGCCTGGTCAAGTAGCAGGGGTCGCCACTGGCTGGACGGTATTTCCGCGACAAGGATCTGCCCACTGCCGGGAGACTCTCCGGAGCAGTCCAAGCCGCCGCCACCCTACGCTGTAAAGCCATATGGAATGGCAGAACCGGGTCAGATGGGGGACCAACATCAAGGATGTCCGTCAGATCATCCTGCACAAACTCCCCTGGGGGAGCAGACCATCCCAGATACTCAGACACCCTAGCCATAAGGCGCCGGTATGAGGAATCGGCATGGGAGCCAGGCTCAGGCCGACCAAATTCCACCTCCGGAGAGGTGTCCAGCTCAAATCGTCAAATTGACCATGGCCCGAGACAATGTCATCCGGCACCTGATCAGGAACCAGGCCAACCGAATCCTCATCCGCCTCCGAAATATAATCCAAGAGGTGGAAAGGCACCTGAGAGTGCCTGCTCTTAGCCAGAGCCTTCCTAGGGGGTACACCCGAGACACGGGGCACCTCCGACACGAAAGGCGTCGATGGCGTCGAGCGAATCGGCGCCGCCGTCGAGAAAACCGGCAACGGCGCCGAGAGGATCGGCGTCGAGGAAATCGGCGTCGACGTCAGATGCAGCGCCTCCAATATCGGCGGCGTCGACACAGCCCTCGAAGCCGGAGCCCCGAGCGTGTCCCTCGACGACCTGAACGTCGACGGCTTCGACGACTTCCTCGGAGCCGGAGCCTCGAGAAAGCCTGTCGACGCCCTCGACGCCTCAGACGTCGATGTCTTCCTCGAAGACATCACAGGTGCACACGGTCTCGATCGCGTCGAGGACCGGGACCTGGAACGGGTACGGCGAGAACGAGCCTCCTTGTCCGAACGGGACCTCTCCCGTGACTCGTGCCGACCACTCTTGCGAGCGGCGTCTCTCGACCTCACACGGCTGACCCCACTCGGGGGCGCGGACGGTTGAGTACCCTGCGACTCAAGAATCGCCAACATTTTCTTCCCGAAGGAAGCCCATTCCTCCGGCGTCGCACGGCTGGTGGGATAACCGACGTGCCGGGCAGAGTCCTCGGAAGAGGACCTGGAAGGCGACCGGTGACGGCGCTTCCGAGAACGCCTCGAAGAGGCAGAGGAGTGGCGAGACCGACTCCTAGAAGAAGACCGACGAGACCTCCGACGATGACGCGGAGAGTCACCCCTCGAATCATCCGTCGAAAGCCCCGCCGACTTCGACTTCCGGGGCTTGGACACCCGACCTACCGACAATTTCTTCTTACGTTCGCGTAAGGCCTTGGAAGTGAGCGACAGGCAGTCGACACAGTCATCCGTGTCGTGGGCCTCCCCGAGGCACCAGAGGCAGGCGTCGTGCGAGTCAGTCACCGACATCTTGGACCCACACACCCCGCACTTCTTGAAGCCCGGACGCGGGGTTGAAGACGAAGTGGAAGACATCGCTGCGAAGGAATATTCACAAACGAACAGGCTCGAAGAACCAGAAAGAACAGAACTCCAAAGAGTCGAGGCTAGAACCGAGAAACACGAAGCAACACGTTCGCGGAAAAAACGGAACTGAGGCTACTGGCGTCGTGCGTCCTACTTATCACATCGGATGACGTCGGACGTCGGAGGAGGTCCTCGACGGCGGCGCATCGACGTCATCGACGCAGGACGCAGACGCCGAAAAAGTTTCCGAAGCAGCACAGCTGTGGTGATTACTGTCATAGATATGGAATACGTCGGAGGACCCAATCCCCTCGAAACAGGGCTTCTTGCACAGGCACAGAGACTGGATCTGGTAGGTTAGTTTGACATTGTTGGTACCTTTTATAATTTTAAATGCGACTCAAGCAGAGCCTTCACTCTGAGCCAGTGTTCAAGTGGTAGAATATGAAAATCTCTGCATGTTGGATTTATAGCCTGTGCAACTCTTTGCCTAACAAATGTTCTAAAAATGAGGTACATAGGCTGCTTTATTAAAACTATATATTTCAATTTTTCTGAGGATTCCCAGTAGAACGACGGTATATATTCAAAGCATGTAAGTCTAGGAATTGTCTAATGCTGGCAAACTGAAGCATGCGTCAGAAAGCGAGAGCAATTGGCTCACACATTTTAAATAAAACTGGTTTAAAACAGAATTACCAGGTTACTCACCGTAGTGACCACCTTACTCCTAGTCCATAGTCCCCTTTCCTCCATACTTATGGGACATCTCTCCGTTCTGTGGGACGGGACCGGAGCACTTTTGTAAAAAGCATCCACATTTTTTTCAAGAATGTGTCCCTCCTCTTTCCTGCGCGGGGCCCGGCACGCGGCCGTAACCCCGCCCACCTTGGCTCCGCCCCGCGCATCGCCCATCAGCCCTTTTCTATCGCAGGGTCCAAGATCCATTAGCAATAACAGAGGAACCTTATTAGAGGGGTCGGTGGGCAGGCGTATGGAGGAAAGGGGACTATGGACTAGGAGTAAGGTGGTCACTATGGTGAGTAACCTGGCAATACTCCTACGTCCCGTCCCCTTTCCTCCATACTTATGGGAGATTCCCAAGCACTTCTTACAGGAACTGTGGGTGGATGGAAATACCCCTTACTGAAACAGGTTCTTCAGCACAGCCTGGCCGAACTGAGCGTCAGCTCTAGAGCTCATATCGAGGCAGTAATGCTTACAGAAAGCGATGGGGAGGCCCAAGTAGCCGCTCTAGCGATGGACTGCCAGGGAACATACTTCTGAAAAGCAACCGCGGCTGCCTTGCCTCGCACCCGATGTGCATGGATACCTTTAGGAGGTTTCAGCTTTTGGACGGTGAAAGATTCCGTGATACAGGCAGCAATCCATCTGGAAATGGATGCCTTAGACGTCGGCCTGCCCTGGGGTTTACCGAAGGTCACAAACAGTTGGGAAGAGCTCCAAAGCTCGGCAGTCCTGTCCAGGTAGAACTTAAGAGCTCTTCGGACATCCAGGCAGTGTAGAACCCTTTCCGCCTCCGAGGCAGGGTTCGGAAAAAAGACCGGAAGGGAAATCGACTGATTCAGATGGAATTCGGTCACTACCTTTGGTAGGAAAGCTGGGTTTGTCCGAAGAACTACCTTGTCCTTGTGAAAGACCAAGAAAGGATGCTCCACCGACAATGCCTGGAGCTCACTCACTCTCCTCGCTGACGTAACGGCTACCAGAAAGGACACTTTCCAGGACACGTACTTGAGGTCAACCGTAGCCATTGGCTCAAAAGGTTTATGGCACAACGCCGTCAGGACTACATTTAGGTCCCAGGGCAGGTGCAGACTACAAACCGGCGGGTAGATGCGTGTCAAACCAGCAAAATGTCTCTTTACCACACCACCGGGTTAGTTAACGAATAAGAACACCGGTCTGTAGAGAGGTAGGCGGAAAGCGCTGAGAGATAAGTCCTGCAGGACAAGACATGAACCCATGACTCTGCTAGGGAGGAGACGAAGGACAGCACCATGTCAATCGTCGCCACCCTCGGGTCCAATTCTTTCTCCAAACACCAATGCCATTTACTTTTTTTTTTTTTTAATATTTATATTGCGCCGGTAGCTCGCGAGCCTCGGGGCGCAGAAACAAGGACACGAGAACAGGCGGACAGATAGTGATTAGACAGAGCGGACGGGACAGTTACATAGAATTAAGCTAACTGAGGTATAGGCAGTGATGGCCGTTTATTTGAAGATGTGGGTTTTTACCTGTTTGCGAAAACGCGAGTAGTTGTTTTCCAGTCTAAGGTGGTCTGGTAGGTTGTTTCAAAGGTTGGCTGCAAGGGTTGGAAAGGCTCTGCCTAAGCCACTTTTGAGTTTGTGTGGTGCCGTAGCAATTTTGCCAAGTTGGGATGATCTCAGTGTTCTATTAGGAACGTATGGTTTGATCCTAGTTTTTAAGTAGGTTGGAGCCTTTCCGTAGATGCATCTGTGAACGATGGTTAAGGTTTTGAAATGCACCCTATCTTCTATTTTCAGCCAATGAAGCTCCCTTCTGGAGTTGCTGATATGCTCTGTTTTAGTTTTGAGCTTGACAATTCTTACTGCGTTGTTCTGTACAATTTGGTAGCTTTGTAAGCATTGCTTGGAGGCACCCAGGACTAAAGCGTTGCCATAGTCAAGGCGCGACAAGATGGTGGCTCTTGCTATGGTCGCGCAATTTTCCTCAGATATGAATGGTCTGATAGCTTTTATTAGGCGGAGGTGGTAAGCACAGTTTTTTTTGATGAACTGTACTTGGGCATCCGCACCTAACAATGCTTCTAGCAGCATACCTAGGGTTTAAACCTTGCTTAGGACCGGAATGGGGGTATCTTTAATGTGGAAGGATGTGTAGGATGATGGTAGCTTAGCACGAGCAGAGGATGAGCCGAAAATCATGAGTTCCATTTTTTTTCCGTTTAGGCACATCCAATTGGAGTCCATCCATTGCTCCACGTGGTTGTATATCGTGGTAAGTTGCTCGCTATCTTTCTGATAATTGCCACTTAGTTCGAATACAAGCTGCGTGTCGTCAGCATAGTTGGTGAAATAGGTGTATATGTGGTCGAGAACAAGGCATAGGTACTTTAAGTAAAGATTAAACAGTAGGGGTGACATACTGGCCCCTTGGGGAACTCCACAGAGGATTTCTTTTTCGAGGGAGAACTTGTCCCCCCAATGCACTCTGGATATTCTGTTTTTTAGAAAGGACATTATCCAGCTGATGGCTTCATCAGAGCAGTTGGTGGTCTTTTTTAGCGCATTCTGGAGTAGGTTATGGTCGAGGAGATCAAATGCGGCGCTGAGGTCGAGTAGAACGAGGAGGCCTGTCTTACCCTTGTCAATAATACCAAGCATTTTGGTCTTCAGATCTAACATGGCCGTCTCGGTACTGTGTGCGGGGCAAAAACCAGACTGCTGTGGGTGGAGGGAATTAGATTCCTCTACGTGTGCCTGGAGCTGCATGGTGGCGATCTTATCCATGATTTTGAGGATGAAATTGCAGTTTGTTATGGGTCTGAGATTATTCGGATCGCGTTGGTCGAGATTGTTTTTTTTTACCAGGGGGGTTACTGTGACTTTTTTGATGGCATTAGGGACTTCCTGGTCTCTAAAAGTGGCATTAATGATCTTTGTCAGGATGGGGGCGAAAATGTCTATGTTGTCCAATATTATCTTAGGTGGAATGATATTCTCTGCACAGGTCGTGGGTTTCATGGTCGCCAGTACTTTGATCATTTCGCTGTTGTTGATCTCTGTGAAATTGAAAATTCCAATACCTGCTGTTGCAGTTTCAGCTGGCAGAGTGACTGTCGTTTTTTTGTTGGTCAGGGAATTTATGATGGCGTCCCTGCCTTTTGAAATTTTGTTGAAGAAGGCGATCTGGGTGGCATCGCATTCTTCTTGAGAGGGTAGGAAAGGAGGGGTAATGGCTTTGGGTTTTTCTATGGATTTAAGGATATTAAACAGTTTGCTGGTGGAATTGGCTGTAGAAATCTGTTCGTTATAGAAGTTTTTTTTGGCCTCGGTTATCATATGTTTATATTTTATTTCGCTTTCCTTCCAGCGGGCTTTATTGGCTGATGAAGGATTTTTTAGCCAGACATTTTCTCTGTTTCGTTTGTCCTTTTTTTGTTCTGCAAGTTCTTTCTTGTATTGAGATATGGTTGAGGGTTTCCTGGCTGCCTTGATAATGCGCATGTTATCCGCAGACAAACCCAAATGCTCTAGAGCCATGAACTCAGGCACCATGCCGCCAAGTTGAGCGATTGTGGGGAGGGGTGCCACATCTGCTGTTCCCCTTGGTGAAGAAGATCGGGAGTTACTGGTAACCTGATCGGCGGACACACCGACAGGTGTTGAAGTTCTGAGAACCAAAACCTGGCCGGCCACCACAGAGCTATCAGTAGAAGAGAACAGCTGACAGAGCTCTTCAACTTCCAAATTGCTCGATGAACCAGAGGAAGAGGCGGGAAGGCGTAAGCTCTCATGTTGTGCCATGGGAT
This sequence comes from Ambystoma mexicanum, assembly GCF_040938575.1. Lineage (NCBI taxonomy): Eukaryota > Metazoa > Chordata > Amphibia > Caudata > Ambystomatidae > Ambystoma > Ambystoma mexicanum. Next base: position 175,254,515 of record NC_090921.1, on the reverse strand, counting down.
CTCGAGTGTGTCCCCCAGGGAGGAGGCTCCCAGCCCCCTCTGGAGGCGTACTGAGGAAGCTTCTTGTTTTTTTTTTGTTTTTTTTAAACATCTCTTTATTGATGGTCTCAACAGTTACAGCAGCATTCAATTAACACAACATATGGCCCTTCATATAACAATATTTCAACCAGATGTTTAAGAATCTACAGCTTACATAGTTGTGTCATTGTCCGAAAGCATATCGCATAGGTACGCCCTGAAAGGGCCCCAAATGTCTTTAGGTCGGCTCGTACTTGGTAAAGTTAGCACGTATTGTAACTCGCATTCATTGATATAAGTTAGTTCACGTAAATAAGTGTTCATGGTGGGGGTGGGGGGTTCGGGCTTTTCCATACTTGTAATATACATTTCTTGGCAATAACACATGATGCATTGAACAGTCTTCTAACTTTTTCAGAGCATTTCCCAATATCCCCAAACAAGTATTTTTGTGGGGTCAGACACAGGGAAATCTGCGTGATGTCTGTCAACATGGTTGCAACCTTCTCCCAAATTCTTGCCACGACCGGGCATTCCCAATACATATGATAGGATCCCGCCTAGGGGGTCCCGCATTTGGGGAAGTTGCCTCGATCATCAGGTGTAAATTTAGCGATTTTGGCAGGGGTGTAGTGCAATCTATTAAGGATTTTAAACTGTATTTGGCACAATCCCGCATGGAGGGACACCCTTTTTGTAAGTGCACAATATCTTTCCCATTTGTCTTTAGGTATCTGCATTCTCATATCCATTTCCCATTTCTCTTTCACTCGATTGGACGTGGGGGTGTGGGTTTGGATTGTTTTATACAATTTAGAGATTCGCAGTATTGTAACGTACGGAGCGGACCTCCTCCCACACCCCTAGTGAATACTGCAAGGGTTACGAACTTCCCATCTATCAACATGTCTCCCACTTTCATCTCCATATCGGGGTCCCAGGCCTCCTGTATACTGGTATCGAATGTAGGGGGAACATTTGGATATTTCCATAGCGGAATTTCAGGGTTGTATGGAAGTTCTATTTTCAACTTTTTATATATAGCCCCCCCAAGCCCTTACGGTGCAGCTCACAGGGTCAAAATCACAGGAATCCCTGTGTCTCGTATCAAATATAACAGATCTAATGTTTGTGGGTACAGTGGTGTATTCCTCTATCCAAGTGTGGGGTGAGTGTCCTCTTCATCGTACCAGTGTTTCGCAAACTGTGCTTGCGCCACCGTGCAGTAGAGCTCAAAATCTGGTGCTGCTATTCCCCCTGTTTCGTACGGTTCTGCCAACTTCTCCCAGAATATCCTGGCCACCTTGCGTTCCACAGAAACGACACTACCATGGATCGCAATCTGGATAAGAATTCCTTTCCTGGCCATATAGGAATATTTACAAATAAGTATAGCAGCTAGGGGAGTACAATCATTTTGAGAATGGCGATTTTACCGTGTAATGAGACCTGTAGCTTGGTACTGAGTGTTTGTAGCGCCTAGTCATGGTTATCAGAGTATAGGGTCTGCCTGCTGTTTGAAACCAGTACTCCCAGGTATCTGATGTGTCGCTCCGACCACTTAAGGCCGCATGTCTGGGCAGGGCGTTTTGTAGAGGGGGTAAGCGGGAACATTTCTGACTTAGTATTGTGCACCGTATATCCAGAGCATTCTGCAAATTCACTAATGTCTGTCATGATGGGGCTATGTTTTTGTCTGGCTCGCGTACATACAATGTGTATCGTCCGCGTACAACGATATTACCTGAGTGGCTCCTTTCAGCGTTGTACCTTTGTTTACATGACGCAACCGCACCACCGCTGCCATGGGTTCTATTGTTAAGGCAAAAAGGATAGGGGAAAAAGGGCACCCCTGTCTGGTGCCTCTGCCCAACTCGAACAGGTCGGATATACTTCTATTCGTGCACACCCTTGCACCCGGGGCAGTGCATAGCACTAACAAATGTAATGAAGTAGGGGCCCACCCCAAACGACTCAAGCACCAGGAAGAGGTACTCCCACGAAACTGAATCAAACGCTTTCTCAGCGTCTAGGGACACCGCTACTGCTTGTTTATTTGGATTTATTTGTGACATTATGCCGAACAGCCTGCGCAGATTCAAGGCAGTGGACCTTTGGGGAATGAACCCACTTTGGTCCGGGTGAACCAGCGTGGGCATTAAGGGTAATACGCAATTTGCTAGCACCTTCGCAAAGATTTTTGCATCTACGTTTATCAGGGATAGGGGCCTGTATGAAGACATTTCCTGTGGCGGGCGTCGGGGTTTAGGCAATACTGTGATTATAGCTTCTCGCATTGTCGGGGGCAATATTTGTTTTCCCAGGGCCTCTTCCCACACCTCTAACAGCACGGGGACCAGTTCCTCCCAAAATTCTTTGTAAAATTCAGCCCCCAAACCATCCGAGCCCGGTGCCTTGCCAGATCTGAGCTCTTTATTTGCCTCTGTGAGCTCCTCTGCCGTGACAGGTTGTTCCAGCAGCAATCTGCTTTCCTTGGAGTTTAGGGAGATTCAACATAGATAGGTAGTTTTTAGTCTCAGCAGGGGATTTCATATCCTTGTTCGTATACAGATTTTTGGAGAATTTAACAAATTCGTCATTTATACCCTGTTCGCTCGTTATTATCTCATTTTGTGCCGTTTGGATCATAGCGATCGGGGTAATTTGTTTCTCATGTTTTACCTGGTTGGCCAGCATTTGTCTTGCCTTGTTACCCTCCCCGTATCTGCGAGCCCGGGTAGGGGCTGCTATATATTGCACTTCCTTAGCTGCCAGCCGGTCAAAATCTCTAAGGGACTTGTGGATTTCCGCCAGAGTGTCCCCACTATGTGTGCGGCCATAGGTTTCCTCCAATGTATTCAGGTCCCTCTCTACCCTCCCCAATTCACAGCGTACTCCCTTCAGCCGACCAGCGGTCTTGGACAGCAGTGCCCCCCTGACCCAGACTTTAAAAGCCTCCCACACTGATGATATGTGATCTACGGACCCAACGTTGTCCGTGGAAAAATTGCCAATTTCAATATGTAGAGTTTCAACTACATTTGGGTCTTTCATTATGTCTCTAGGCATTCTCCATCTCCTTGTTGGTCTAGGGGCATCTTTCAAAGTGATCTCCAGCACCACCGGGGAATGATCCGATAGTGTGCGAGGAAGGATTTCGCAGTTTTGTAGGCTGTGTGCTAAATTTGAGGATACAAACCAATAATCTATGCGCGACTCACTGTCGTGTAACGGAAGAATAACATGTAAACCTCCTATCGACCGGATGGAGCACCCTCCAGGCGTCCTGTAGGCACAGTTGCGAAATTATCTGCTTCAAAGTTAGTGCCGCCCGAGGAGGTGGCCTAGTTACCTTGACGGATCTATCCAATGCCTGGTCTAATACAACATTGAAGTCCCCACCCCAAAGAACAGTGGTTCCTTCGTGTTTGGCGAGCAAATCAAGCATTTGTAAATAGAAATCAGGGTCGTCTAGATTGGGTCCATAGGTGTTTAACAAGGTTATATGCTTCCCCGCTAGTTCCCCCCCACACCATTACATACCTTCCCACTGGATCCACCAGGTGTCCCTTGTTTATAAAGCCCAGCGAGTTATGTATAAGGGTGCAAACCCCCGTAGACTGTGATGAATAGTCCGTGTAATAGCGCTATTTGCCCCATTTGGCCAGTATTCTCTCATTGACCAGGCCCTGTGCATGGGTTTCTTGCAACATTAAGATTTGAGGCCCATGCCTAGTAACATAATTACTGACCTTCCTAACTTTCATTGGATTATCAAGGCCTCGGACGTTCCATGACATTAATCTTATCCGTAGTCCGTCTCCCATTTGGTGTGTGTATACAGCCTTTGAATAGCGCCATTGTCTGCAAGACCACATTTCAATTAACCTACAACATCCATCAATACAAACTTTCCCACCAGGCTCAAACTCGTCTAGGTGGTCGCGATACCGAAAAACATCGCCACATCCCCTAGCCCCCCCTCCACCCACATCATCCACCCCAACTTGATGATGAACCCTAGTAACCCTAGTAACCGTTAAGAACATTCCTGAGGGTGCTTCGTTGCAGTCACAAGGCCACCCGACCGGGCTCACGACCCGGTGTAGATTACTTGGAGCCCCCACGGGGCCGACCACCTCCGAAACATCAAATATTACTTGCATTTGCCGGGCTATTCAGCCAAGTTTCAGTCCTCCACTGCAGGCAGGCGTCTTCCATTCTGATCCGGTCCTCGGCCCCGCGGGGGCAGCGGAATAGTGGTTTCCACATAGGATTGTGCTGCAGCAGGATTTTCAAAGAAGTGCGCCTTTCCTCCATATTGGATTCTCGATTTGCCCGGGAATATCAGTGCATACGGGACACTGGGACACCAACGATGCGCACGTTATTTCTTCTAGAGCGCGATTCCAGGTCTTCGCACTTGTTTTGTAATTTGTTCAAGCTGTCTTTTAGCTGGCGATGTCCTGGTCATGGTGAGCAACCGTGTCCTCGGTAGTACCAATTCTCCGCCTCTGTTAGTCTGTGTTCATGTTTGTCAGCTCTAGTCTTCAATGTGCCAATGGTCGTTACGATGTCATCAGCTTCATATTCAGCGATAGGAAACCATTTTGGACTATGTTAGTCAAGTACTCAACCTTGTCCTCGCCCTCTATATTGGGCACAGGGCGAGCCGCCAATGGCCGTTCAAGTTCACTGCTTCCCGCCTGGCTGCTAGTGTATGAGTCCATCGGTCCTTTCTTTTTGGCGCTCGCTCCCTCCGGCATCTTGTCTTGCTTCTTCGTGTTTCCCATGGCCCTGGAGTCTCTTGCCGGTCTGTTCCGGCCAAACTGAGGGGATATTGTTCTTCGCCGTAGTTTGGGGCCGTAGGAATATGAAGTTATTACCTACTACTCTATCGTCGGGCCACCGCACCTCAGTCGCGACCCTCCGCCAAATCCAGTACATGCGTCTATCTTTTCCGATGGATTGCGCTCTCCCGTGTTTCTTGTTAAAGGATATACTGGCGTCGCGCTCGAACCGTCCAACCCCGATTCTTGTGTTTGCCTCCGCAGCTGTGGGTCCCTCAAGCGCAGGGGGGCTTCACTTCTTCAGCTCTCGGCCAGGCGGCGCACCGGCAACAGTCCTCCCCCGGCAGCTGCAGCTCCGACCCTGTCCCTCTGTGTCCGGATCGTTTTTGGATTTTGAAGGGCCTTGTGTCTACCTTCGTAACCGCTGGCCCTCAGGTGCGGGGGACTACACCTCTCCGGCGCTCGGTCGCGTCACCTCGGGCAGGCGGCGTATGGGGAGTGGTTCTTTTTGGGCCTCTGTAGCACCAATCCGGCCCCACTGTGTTTGGATCGCTCTCGAATATCCAAGCAAGGGAGTATAGGCCGACCAGCTCGGGGCGGGCCGACGCAGTCTTGGTCCGTGCTCACTACGACCTTGTAGGCCTTCCTCTCTATGCCCCCAGCAGATGGAGCGTCAGCGGCTCAGCGCCGCAATGTCCTGGTTCCGGGGATCGGCGCGCTCCACCGCTCCTCCCCGCGGTGAACACCAGGTCTCGTAACTCCTCAGCCCAGGCACCTATCCCTCCAGCATTTCTCGTATGGGTGCTTCAACACACACGGCACGTCTCGGTGTGGTCGGTATCCCGCAGCGTGCTCCGTATCAGGATTTTTTCATATAACGGATGATTCTCGGGCCGGAGTGCTCGAATCAGGCAGTCATGTTTGTCGTGCGCAACAGCGCCCCCTTCAGGAAGCTTCTTGTTTACCGCCGTGGCGAAGAGGTCCACCTCTGGTGTGCCCCTAAGTGAGAAAATCCATTAGTGGATCTCCGCCTTCAACTCCCACTCGTAGCTGACCACTGTCCGCAGGCTGAGGGCATCCGCAGTGACATTCAGCCGGCCCGGGATGTGCACTGCAAGCAGCCAGGCCCCATGAAGCACGGCACACTCCCAAATCTGGATGGACAGATCCACGAGAGGGGGAGACTTCGTTCCCCCTTGCTTGTTTATGTAGTACACTGACACCGCATTGTCCGTTCTTATGCGGACCACCTTGTTGACAATGAGAGGTCTGAACGCCTTGAGCACCAGAAAAATTGCCAGAAGCTCCAATTGATTTACGTGCAGGAGCTTGTCCTGAGGTGACCAGAGGTCTGAGACCTGAAGAAGATCTAACTTCGCGCCCCACCCGAAAAGGGAGGAGTCTGTCGTGATCGTCACCATGGGGTCTGGGTCTTGAAACCCCCACGCCCACTGACAGGTTGCTGAGAGATGACCACCAGTCCAGGTCCACTCTCATGGATTCCAGAATAATTATCCGTTTGGAATCCGGGTCCACAGCCTGACGCCAGGAACTCCGAAGAGCCATCTAGGTCCGTCTCATTTTGAGACGAGCAAGAGGAAGAGCCAGTACACACGAGGCCATGAGGCCAAAAAGCCTCTGGAACCACCAGGCCGACATGCTCTCCGACTGCGTAAACATCTAACATCTAACAGATCCGCCATTCTGTCCCCAGTCAGATACACTCGGCAGTCTATCGTGTTCCAATGAAAACCCAGGAAAGTCAGGTCCTGTGAGGCCGTCATGGAGGATTTCCGCCAGTTCACCGACGCCCAAGATGGAACATGGAAAGCTCTGGCAGAGCGGGGCAGGTCCTCGTTGTCCTGATCACCTTGAGGGTCATCTGACAGGTCAGGATCCTGCTGAGCCGTGTCAGGCACTGCCTTGTCCACTGGGGACAATGGTGGCTCAGGCGGAAGCGCAGGGGGAGGCACCACGCAAGGGAGGCGCCGGCGGAACCACCGTCGGAACGGGTGGAGCCGGAGGCGCGGGTGGACATATCTCCCTGAAAAGCCCTTTGAAATATTCCCTCATGGGGTCGGTGCGCATAAGCGCTTGAAATTTACCGAAAAAAGCATCCTCAGGAGATTGTTTCGGAACCTGAGGAGGCCTCTCATGAGGTGGACAAATCCAGGGACGTAACGGGGAAGGGTGCCACACCGGCCCCTCCGCTGACGTATCCACATAAATCAAGGGAGCCGCCCCCGCGGGCAACGAAACATTGTGCGGAAGAGGCATCCGGGTGTTCCAATCATAAACCGGCCGGTAAGGATGCGCACAAGGGACCTTAGGTTCACCCGAAGGACCGAACCCTACACCAGGGGCCGATGGCATAGTTGTAGGGGTAGTACCTAAAATGGCCGCCGTGGTCGTGGCGGGAACAGCCGCCATTTTGTCCTCATCTGAGGGGAACTGCGGCACGTGAGGAAGTGAGGCAGGAGTCCCCGTCGATGGATCAGGGGTCTTAATTTTAGCCTTAACGTAAGGAACCTCGGCATAGCCGGTACTATGAGGCCTGGAATGTTTCTGCGACATACCAACCGCCAACTGAGCCTTAGAAGGAAGAGCCTCGGCACTGCTGGTAAAAGAAGAAACTTTCTTCCTTGCCCCCTCAACAGATCTGGTGTCACCACAAGAGCGGGAACGGTGCGATGTCACCGACAGGGCCTTGCCCGGCCCCTCAGAACTGTTGGTTTCCTTAGCCTCTGTACGAGGGACCTCAGACCGAGGCCCGGTAGAAGCCTTATCGGCACGGGCCTCGAACATCCGTTCGGTAACCTCAAGCCCAGCCAAGACCTCGGGGCGTGCCCTGGTTTTGTTTTTGAGGGAAGCCAAAAGAGCGGCCTCAGAGCAAGCTCTGGTACCCCATGACTCAGTAGAACTGGGTCTACAAACAGCCCCCACAGGCGGGGCCTCGGAGCGTACTCCGGTGTTCACAGGCCCCTTACGGAGACCCTCAGAGAAAACTCTGGTAGAATTATTAGGCCCGACAGGCACCTCAGGGCGAACCCCGGTAACAGAGCGATCAACGTCCCTCCCGGCTCGAGAGGAACCCGGGAAGGTATCCCCCGGCTGGGGTGCTCTGAAAATTAAAGAACTTACCAGGCGTTTTTTCTTCTCGTCGATGAACGCCTGAAAATGCGAAGGAGGAGTCCGTCCGAACACCTCCTCCCACCGCTCCAACCGACGTTGAAGTGCCTGGACCGAAAGGGAGTCACAGTAAAAACAGGAGTCCCCAATCGTGTTCCGGACCCAAACACTCTAAACAAAGGATGGGGATCCGCCCTCGCGAAGCGACGGTGACACGATGAACAGTCTGGAAAATCTAGTTTAAAAGACAGACTAGTACACGAACGCTAGCGAGAGCCAGAGAGGGGAAAAAAGGGAAGAAAATCTTGCGAGGATACAAGTGCGTCCGGCCCCGATCGTGCAGAGAAAAGGACTGACGGGCGATGCGGAGCCAAGGTGGGCAGGGTTACGGCCGCATGCCGGGTCCCGCGCAGGAAAGAGAGGAGGGACACATTTTTGAAAAAAATGTGGTTGCTTTTTACAAAAGTGCTCCGGTCCCATCCCACAGGACGGAGAGATGTCCCATAAGTATGGAGGAAAGGGGACGGGACGTAGGAGTAGTATATGTATCTATTTTTGGCATGTGCAGAGCAAATTGAATGCTGCAGGCAAACAGAAGAGTAGCTCCCTTTAATTCTGCCTGAAGAATGCTTGCTCCCCAAGGGCATAGGATACTCTTGAGTTTGGAAGAGGGCATCATGCAGTGATAGAAGGCATCAAGAATCAAATATGAGTAAACCATTTTTCATTGGTGCTTTATGGCATCATATTCCTACCTTATTGACTTACCATGGCACCACCTGATTGTCCCACGTTCCAGACAGTCACAGATGGCAACAATGCCCAGCATCCAGCACTAGTAGGCAGTGCAGATGTTAGTCTGGAAAGGGCAATGAGGTGTACAAAGGGCAACAGGGCAGGGGCTTAACCTTACAAGGTGGGCGCTGCACTCCCTCTAGAGCACTGCTCCACCACCAGGCTTGACCTGGAAGGCCTGGACAGCTTCACATTTTGCCCTGCAGACTCGTGAACATCCCAGTATCCCTTCCTACTGGTTCTGAACACTGCTGCACTCCCTCTAGAGCACTGCTCCACCACCAGGCTTGACCTGGAAGGCCTGGACAGCTTCACATTTTGCCCTGCAGACTCGTGAACATCCCAGTATCCCTTCCTACTGGTTCTGAACACTGCTATAACCCCATGCTGCTCTAACATATCTACTGCATCTTCAGCACTTATCCCTGTCCTATACTAACTTTCAGCTGAAACAGACAATGGTAATTTAGTAGCTTTGAAGCTCGTAGACTGTTATGCTGTATTTGATACAGCGGATCATGGTATCCTATTGGCCAGACTAAGATGATCTGCCTTCCAGGTCCTTGGGCTTGGCAAAATTAGTTTCTAAAGGAAATTCCTTCTACCTATTCCCTTGCCACTTATCCTTCAGCCTTCCGCCCTATGGACTGCAGTGTCCCTTTTGGGTCTGCACCTGTGCTATTTAACACGTATAGCTTCCCTTAGATGTCACTGAGCAGTTATAATTGCCTTGAATTCTGTAACTATGCCGATGACCACCCAACTAATCACTGAATTGTAGGATCCCAGCATTGCCTTTGTTCTATGTTGCTCATGCATTATATTGTATTTATTGAACATTAAGGATTTCATTTCTAACAGAAATAACACACACAGGAAGCAATACAAATAACCAAGGCAGTCCCTGAGCAGGGGTATTTGTATTTATTTATGTTTTATATCGCGCCTTAAGCCAAGGTGCTGTACAGAAAACAGGGAAAGGTGCAATAAAATGAATAAGCAAAAAATCAGCAAAAAAATAATACGAAAAGGCTGTGGATGTCTGAAAAAGTGTAGGACCACTTGTTGATGTGGTACTAAAATGATATGGCGCATGGACAGCTATTAAGTAACAGGTGCAATTAAGATGTGTGTTATGGACATAGAGCCCGAACATGGAAACAATGTACATATTACCTCTTTTGTACATACGAGTGTACTTTAGGTGGAGTGTGCTGTGGTCAGTTGCCAACAAAGAGGTGCCTCCTACCCACTCACTAGCAGGAAGAGCTTTAGTCTGGTCTTAATTTCCATGATGGGCTAGTTTTAATATCTGCAGTGAGGGCATTCCATTAGAGGGCACAAGTCGAGAAAAGGAGCACAAGATGGAGGAGGCACGGAGGTCAGAGAGGTTGTGGATAGCGAACAGTCATACAGTTCAAGATTCACTGTAGAGAGAGAGAGATAGTCAGAAGGGCAAGGGGAGACCATGGATAGATTTAGGAACTTAAAGAGTGATTTAACATGGAGAGCCATCCAGCATGGCGTAACTGTGTCAGGCTCTAGATAGTGTCATAGAAAACAGTGAATTCAAATAAGGCAGCACTGGAAAGTTAAAATTCAATGTTTTGTAAACCGAACAAAATGGAGAACTTGTTGTACAACTCCCAGACTAAGCCTTATATTCCTGCACTGGCCTTATTTAGTTAGAGGAATCCACCTTGAAAAATATATGCGTATTTGTAAAGTGGACATACGTTCTGGATTGCAGAAAAGTGTATTCGCTCACTCGAGATTATGCCACAGCACAAGGATTTGTGTATGTAAGTAACTCTGTCTATGTTGCTTAATTTACAGTACAGCACAGGCTGACTCCACTTCAAACAGTCCTGATATAGGCTGTTTATTTAATGAATAGACCGCTGCACATTTAGATGGGTTGGTGAACTTTTGAATTGGTAATTTGTATGTGGAGACACTTAGAAGATATTTGGGAAACCAAAAGGAACATTCTCGAACTCATACATTCTTACATTTGTTACTGCTCACATAGACTCCATGTATCAGGAAACCTATAGAAGCAGAGCACGTGAGAGAAGGAGTTCACGTGATTGAGCCGTTTATATGAAACTGTTGTGTTCTTTGTATGGTCAGGTGTCTTCCTCTGCTTTGATGCTATTCAGGTTTTACTGTCTAGCCTCATCCAGATCAGAGATTTCATTGTCAGTAGGTAGTAGAGAGTAAATTCAGATCTTGGTCTATGAGCGAGAAGGAGCAGATTGGGACAAGACTCGGACAATAGTCCAGGTTGTTGAGCATAAGGGTTGAGGGTTCCATGTCATAATGTCCCGGCAAAAATGTCGCCATGCAAAACATTCGCAGTTTTTTGCAGAGACATTATTACATGGAACATACATGGGACACCCCTGCAAACCCCAAAACCTTTTTTTTTCCAAGGGGAACGGCGGACACCCCCTTAACTCCAGCTCCCCCTATACATAAGGTCACCTATATAATGTCGCCACAAACTTCCCAGCAGAATGATGTACGGCGACCACATATATAGGGACATTATTACCCGATACCGGGTAGAGGGCAGGGCTTTGGCCGAATGGTTGGTGAGGTGACGGCTCATCGTTATATGGAGATGGTTAACCCTGGCAGCAGTTGCCACGATTCATTGCTTGAGTCTTGGGTTGCTGTCAAAGAGGACTCCAAGTCTTGGTCATGAGGGAAATAATTAGGAGATGGGAGGGAAGAGAAGGGTTAGCATTAGAGTCAGGGAGAAATAGGACATCCATCATGGAGGAGTATGGAATTAGGCCGCATAGAGACATCTAGTGGCTGTGAAGCAGCTGGTGATGTATTCAGAGACAGAGGTGAGCCTATGGAATGGGACTGAATAGTAACTCAAGGTTTCGCTCTGTGTGGCGTGTGAAGACTCCAGGACCTCGGAATGTAGTCTGTTTTGTGGATAACTGACCACAGGTCAAGCAGTCTCTGTAAAGATAGAAGTCACAGAATAAACAAGGCCTGGAGTAGATCGGCCATAATAACTCAAGGGAGTGCCTGTGGAAAAAACGTCTCAGGTGGTGCAACTTTTGCGCTCTTATTTGCAGGTTAACATCGAGAGCCAGAGAGGTCAAACCTTGCAATTTAAAAAATATGGAGCTGCACAAATGAGTGCTGAGTAGTGTAGTGGGATCTATGTGAAAATGTCCACTGAAATGTGCGCCTAAGACCTACGGGTGAGCGTCACGTTATAAGATATATAAAATGTAGTCATGTGAAAAAGTAGTCCACACATGCACAACTTATTCAACCACTCGAAGACCACTGGCCTGCTTCCCCCGGACCTTAGGAGGGTTTGCATAGTTGTAATCCCCAAAGTAGGTAGGCCCCCGGAGTCTTGTGCTTCCTATAGGCCTATTTCCTGATTAACAGAGAGGTTAAGATCCTGGCGTGGGTGCTGCCGGAACGTCTCAAGAGTAGTCGCTTCCTTGGTCCATCCCGATCAATGTGGATTTATGCCCGACAAGCCAACCCTGATGAATATTTGTAGATTATTCATGGCTCTCTCTCAGGCACATACTCTGTAAGAGCCATTAGCGCTTCTCTCTGTGGACCGGGAAAAGGCCTTTGTCACAGTGGAATGGAGGTTCTTGGGGGAGGTGATGTCTTGCATGGAGTTCGGGGAAAGTTTCCTGGGGTGGGTTCGATTACTATATACGTCTACAATTGCGGAGGTCTGGGTTAATGGGGGGACCTCTAGGACCTTCCCCCTGGAGCGATGGACGAGGCAGGGCTGCCCTCTCCCCCCATTCCCACTCAGTTACACTGGCTATTGAGCCGCTGGCCATCCTCCTAAGGCGGACCAGACTTGGTCAGGCTTCAGTTAGAGACATGGGGGTGAAGATAAAGTGTTACTCTATGCAGACAATCTTTTGTTTTATCTCAGTAAGCCGCAGGAAGCCTGCACCCGGATCACAAGTCCATCATCTTCCCGCTTCAGGAGACGGAGGATGATCTTCCCCAGAGGCATCCATTTCGGGTCTCGGTTGAGGGATTCAAATATTTGGGGGTGTGGGTGGGCCCTGACCTTAATGACTATGTGCGTTACAACTTGCATCCTATTACGGATAGTTTCCTGCATGATGTCACTCACTGGAAGTCCCCTCCGCTGACATTACTCGGTAAAGCGCCCCTATTCAAGAAGTTAACCCAACCAAGGTATTTGTATGTCTTTCAGAATGCCCCCCTACTGATTCCCAAGGTTGAATTTGACTGGGCAGATGCCGCTCTCTGGACCCTTCTTTGGGGAAGTGGTCAGCCCTGTACTGCCCTGGCTACACAGCAGCGCTCGGTGTGGGAAGGGGGTATCGGGCTCCCTAAGGTGCACAGCTATTATTGGGCTGGCCAAATGGCAGTTGTAAACGATTGGCTGCATGGGAATGCGTCACTGCTGCATGTCCAGGTGGAACGGGGATGGATGGCGGGTCTCCCTCCTCCCCATATTCTTTAAGCGGTCGGAAGAAGCAGCCGCTCCCGCCCACGATGCAGCACACTTTACAGGTATGGAGGGACTCCCATCGCCCTGTGGGTTGGGGGGCAGGGCTACCCTTGCTCAGCCTCTATGGGATAGTGCCCCTATCCCGGAACTGGGTAAGATCTTGAGTTGTGTGACAAATGTGGCTTGCCGGAGACAGAAAGATAACATTATTTGCAGCTGTCACATGCCCTTTCAGCCCAGTTCCAGTCGCTTCGGGATGTGCAGACCTGCTGCCCGATAGAAGTGAATCTTCTCCCGGATTGAATAAATATGAAGGATCTCTACCAGGTCCTCACCACTTTTGCCACAAAGGAATTGGTTAGCCTTAAGACACGATAGGGAAGGGACCTGGATCCACAGGAACCGGATTGGGTAGAGGCCCTGCTGTCCCCTAAGGAAATTGGGCTCTCGGCTTGCATAAGGTTGATACAACTTAAGATACTGCATCGGGTTTATTACTCTTGCACTGCCCTATTCAAATGGGGTTAGGCGGAACATGCAGAGTGCCTTAGATCTGCGGGGATGGAGGGTATCTTTTTCACATTCTCTGAAAATGCCCAAAATGTCGCTGCTTCTGTCAGAAGTGTCTGGATAAGATCCACTCCGTTTCAGGATTGGTAATCCCTGGGGAGCCACGACTACTGCTTTTGGGGGTTTGGGGAAAAACTGGCTTCACTAGGTTTGAGAAACTGTTTGTGTCTACGGCTGTCAGACTAATGAAACAAACTGTGGCGACACAGTGGGCGGAAGTATACTGCCCAAGGCTGACAAAATGGGTCGCTGAAATTGACTGTTGTATGGCCCTGGAGAAGAGAATATATAATGCAAGGAGCTGCCCCGGGAAAGGGACAATATTTGGGAAAAGTGAGAAGGGGGAGGCTAAGGATGGGAGAATCTGCCTTTTCAAATGGGAACCCTTTGCAGGGTTTCTGTTTTTTTTTTTTTTTACAGTAATCCTCCTGGTCTATTGTTTGTTTGTAACTGGCAGTGTCATCTAATTGTGTTCCAGTATTATGTTTTCTTCTGTGTTGGGTTGTTTTTATTTCTGGCTTTCATGCAAAATACTAAAAAGATTATTTTTTTTTAAAGACAGCAAAGAAACTGACACAGAGGAAAACATTGTTGGAAAAGGGGCACTGACCCAATGCTTTAGAAGAGGATTTGATATACTTAATCCATATACGAACAGTGTAAAAGGTGGGTCAGAGACCCAATGCTTGAGAAGATTTGCTATACATGCAAATAGTATTAAGAGAGGGGTTGAAACCCAACAGTTGAAAAGAGGAATTAACACAGTTGTGAGCTTTGTCAAATAAGGGTCCAGAACCCATCATTGAAAGCATATTGTCAAATGGATGAAAGAAAGAGTGAACTGAGAAAGTAAAGGCTGTGGCAGGTTAGTGCACCAAGCAACCAGTGAGGCTGTGACTCACACCCAGGAAAGGAGTGAGAAGAGAAGCAAAGTGATATCCTGGCAGGAGAGTAAAGCAGGAGTGAGAAGAGAAGTGATGTAATATCCTGGCAGGTGAGTACAGCAGGAGTGAGACGAGAAGTGAAGTAATATCCTGCCAGGAGAGTAAACTAGGAGAGAAGGGACGTACTATCCTGGCAGGAGAGCAAACCAGGAGTGAGAGAAGAAGTGAACCTGAAATTGTAAACTCAAAAGGGAGGAGTCATACCCCTTTTAAGGAGGATTGAATGTGAAAAATTGAATATTTTAAAGAACTGCCTGCATAAGGGAAAACACAAAGGTAATACACAGGCCCCTGGAGTAAAATTGAACAGTGGAAGTAAAATGTAATAAGAACAGGAATTCAAAGGGAAGAGTCATTCCCCTGGAGTGAAGCAGAAAGACTCTACAAGTGCTGAATGTGAAAGATAAAAGAAGTCAAGGGAAAATAAGTATTTTCCTTAAAACTATGGCAATATAAAAACTGGAGAACCTCAAGGAAGAAGTTGTATGCTTTCAAAACTGTGCAGTTAAACAGTTGGAGAAGAGCGAAACATAGGGGAGGACCTTTATCTTGAAAGTTTTGGATGATAGATAGTGAAGGATGAGAGAAAACAAAGGGGAAGTGAGAACCACTTTCTCTATTAGAACTTTATTTCTTTTCTATTCTGCACCTTAAAACTTTATGTTGAGAGCTTTGAAAGAAAGCTACATAGCTTAACAGAATCCCAAATGTACGCATTATATTGAGTTTATAGTGTAGGGGTCAGTTTAGGATTTTTGGACACAGGACAGAGGGCAATCTTTTGTTTAACATCCTGACCAGACGTTCCTTAGTTTTGTTGAGTGAAGGAAGCCCCTTTTAGGTTTAGGATCAGATAGGATCTTATCAATAAAACAGCAGGTTTGTACCAAAAAAAAGAATGCTGTGTCTGAGTCTTTCTCTTGATCCCTTACAGTCTTAATCCAGGGACACAAGGATAAGTGTAGTCCTTGTTCGCGGGTACCACAGGGGAGGCTGGCACACATTTCCAAAGGTACGTCAACACAGTGAGCTAGCAGTGTGGCTGTCAGAGATGCAGGTCTTTTCCAGCAGAGGTCACCCCAAATGTGCCCTGAGGATGGTTAGGGAGCAGAGCATGCACTGGTCTTGGACATTCAGTCCTTAGAGTGAACTGACCCAACCAAGGTCCAGTGAATTCTTCCTTAGGTATTTGTTCCAAAGTGAGTAGGAGACCCCTTCTTTTAAAGGCAAACATCCAAAGTTGATTGATTGATTGAATAAAAGCAAGCCTGTTTTAAGGGGGTCCAATTTCTGTTCTTAAGACAAGTGGTATTTGCCTTCTGACATCACACCCAAAGTGCTTTGTGCTACAGGAAGTGGAGGGGACAGGAATGAAAAGAGACTATAGATAGAAACAAGATTTTGGATTCTTCCTTCAGCTGGCCCGAGCTCTCCCTGTCGACACTAACTCTGCCCTGCCTTCTCTTTGTTAATAGCATCAATGTCCTTTTTGGGATCCAGCAACCTGGGGTGAGCCTAGGCCTTTTGTGAAGGGTGCCTTCTTTGATTTTCCCACAGAGTGGCTGTCTCACTGGAGAGGGCGTTACCTGCCCTCACAAAGGATCCAAGAGAGCCAACCCCCAGGGCTAGTGTCTTGCTAGGAGCAGCAGTGAACACCTGGCTGAGGGAATACACATAACCCTTCCACAGCTGTCCTGGGCTTGCAGGACTGACATGTGTGATATCAGATTGATTTGGCTTGGATAATTTTGGGAGCTGCAAGCCACCTTACATCAAACTCAGGTATGGCTTATATTTACAGCTTAATGCGCCAATAGAATAAGAACTCTCGGTTATGTGGTTTTGGGAACAGAAGAGCATGTTTTAAAAGTAGCCCTTGAACTGCAGAGACGTGGCTGTCATTGCAGCTACTAAACAGAATGGGGATTGCACTCAAGTCTCAAGCAACTTTTATAAATAAACTGTTTAATAATGTAATATGTATACCAATCTAAAACAATTTTAATAGGGTTGCCAGTAGTACAAAAGGGGTTGGCGCCCAAACCCTGAACTAAACCTGTAGAAATGATGTGTGGGCTTGGACAGTCCAGAACACTACCACTCACTCTAATCATGTGAACATAAGGTTCTACAGCTCTTAAATAACGTTCCAAGCAAGTGTTCTGTTGAACAAAAAATATTTGTATATACAAAGAACAATAGTCTTATTACAAAATCAGGTAAGACTCGCTCATATTAATCATGTCCTGATTCAACATAGAACAAAATGTATATCATCATACAGATCTTCTATCTCTTCCCCCAATTCGGCTGGAACCGCTTCAAGCATTCACATTCCCCCCGCAGTACCCAAGGCCACGGCCTGCCACCTGAATTATTTACAACCCAGCAGTAAACCGCGGCCTTAAAACACAGATCCAAAGGCGCCCTTTCATAGGCTCCACGACCCACCGGCTCAACTTAGGGTAATGGCCCCTGTAAAATTATGACACCCAATATTATGGCAACACTACAGGAACACATCCATAATGACTTCTAACCAGAAGGGATAACGTGGACCCCCTGTCCCATGCCCCGAGACCCAACCCCGCGACCTATGATACCCGGTCAACAGGACGATGGTAACCATGTATTGATGAATCGCCAACAGACCCCACTCTAGTTGCATTCCTCCTGTGTTGCATTAACCTGTAGAATAACCTATTGGAAGATTTACCAGGGAAGATAATATTGCAATGTTGAATGACTGCGGTGTGCGTGGCCCTAGGGCAGAAAGTCAGGAAAGACATTCTTCTCTGACACTGTTCATGGTTGGCACAACAACACCGTCCGGATGAGCCCAGCTGACCTGCCAGGCCCAGCCCAACCCACAAGGGTAACGAGGGACATCCTCCAGTCACAGCAAACCACATCGCAGCAGCACCTATAGCTAGTCGTCGCCACCCAATCCCCACAAACTTGTGCCCCCAATAGCATGTAGGTTCTTATGACGTTTTTTGTAAATATATACATCATGTTTTTGCTATTGTCAGACAGAGCGCTCTCGGAGTTTGCAGAGTTCTTTACATGCCCTATTCTGATCGATAAACTCCCATTTAAGCTCACCCGCACTTTGTCCTGGCCTTATTCCCATCCTGGGAGAGTCCATTATTGTCTCTTGTTGTGGGGAGGATCGTGCTATCTGGGGACGCTTGCCTTCAGTAACCATCATTCTAGCCTTCCTTGTAAGACATCACCAAGGATAACAAAAAGATTGGTATAACTACCTCAAGAAAAGCCTTGATTCAATCACCAGTTAAAGTACACATCATCCAGCATGGCCAACAAAATTGGAGAGAGAAAAAGACTAATCTTCTAATGTTCTGGACATGGAGATAACCTCTGCGGGAAAAACCAATCTAATTAGCAGACATGAAAGCCAGAAAAAGAACAAATGTTCACCAATAGTGCCCTTTGTGAAGTACCTCCACCATAACACCCATGTAAAATTGTGGTTATAAAATATCTAGTGTTACGCACTCTCTAAGATATGACAACTAGTGTACATTCAGTAAAATGTAAGAGCCTGTTCCACCTATAGCAGGATGCACAGAGGTACTTCATAAAATGCAGTCTGGCGTACCTCCTCGCCGAAAACAATTCACACGGAAACCTACAAAGTTGTAAACCAGTAATTGAGAGCATACCAGACCTTTAACGGATCGCAAATCAGTATTTCTCTAAGCTCTACTAATAATACAGTATGCACACCTAAAAATCGTACTTTTACTGTAAATATCAGTTTTGTCAGTAATATCCTCCTCCTCACTCAAGTACTGGAGTACACCTCCTTCCCCTTCCTCCTCACCTGAAGTAGTTGAAGAATAATCCAGCTTCTTTCTTCGGTTTCGCAGAGAAGAACAAGTTACTTCTTACCTTGTAACGTTCTTTCGACGGGATGTTCCTCCGACGTATTCCTCATCTTAGATATATCCTTCCAGCTCTGCTGGCCTCGGAAAAAATTTTCTCCAGAGGGCGCTGCGCGTCAACGTCCCTCGAGTCGATGTCCTTCGACAGCCGCCGTATCGACGCTCGACGTCATCCTGCCTATAAAGGCCGCGCGCAGCGTCCGTTGCTCAGTTCCGTTTTGTAGCCCACAGTATTACTGTCTGGACTAGACTAATCACCCTGAAGGAGCGTAAGCTGCAACAACAAGGGAAGTAGAACTGCGGGGATGGATGGGAGGGTCGATGAGGAATACGTCGGAGGAACATCCTGTCGAAAGAACGTTACAAGGTAAGAAGTAACTTGTTCTTCGAAGGGATTGTGTCCTCCGACGTATTCCTCATCTTAGATAGGCTCCCATAGCAGTATTCGATATTCGGAGGAGGGAGTACTGACTTCACGCTGTCTTCTATTGATGAATAGAATGCAGTACAGCCCTTCCAAACCTAGTCTCTTGACTAGAGGAGGAATCCAGATTGTAAAAACGTGTAAAGGTATGGACAGACGACCATGTAGCGGCCGCACATATGTCTTTAATCGGCACGCCTCTTTTGAGGGCCGATGAAGCTGCAATACCTCTGGTCGAATGAGCCCAAAGGTTTTGAGGGGGCTCTTTCCCTGCCAGTTTATAACATTCCAGAATGGCTAGAATGATCCATCTGGAAATGGTCTGCTTAGTTATTGGTAACCCCAGCTTGTGACCTGCGTAACCTACAAACAGCTGGTCTGCCTGTCTTATCCTGGCTAGTCTACTAATGTAAAAACTTAAAACCCTCCTAGGGTCTAGTCTGTGTAACCTCTCTTCCTCTTTCCCCGGGTGAGGAGGAGGATAGAAAGATGGTAGGGTAATCTTCTGAGAGATATGGAATTCAGAAACTACCTTTGGGAGGAAATTAGGCTTCACTTGCAGGACAACTTTGTCTTTGTGAAAGATTGTATGAGGGGGTTTACAAGAAAGAGCTTGTAATTTGCTCACCCTTCTAGCAGATGTAAGTGCTATTAATAAAACAGTCTTAAGGGTAAGGAATCTTAACGAACAAGAATGGAGAGGTTCGAAAGGTGTACCCATCAGGAAAGTTAGTACTAAGTTTAAATCCCATAGGGGAACTTGGAATGGTCTTGGGGGATAAACATTGGTTAACCCCTTTAGAAACTGTATTACCAAGGGTAATTTGAAATAGGATGGTTCCTCCGCAGTACGCTTAAAGATAGATAGCGCTGCGAGATAGCCCTTAATGGTGCCAACTTGAAGGCCTGAATTTGCCAAATATAGTAGGAAGGACAAAACCATTGGTGTACCACATGAAAATGGGTCGATATTCTGTTCTCTACACCAGCTGCAAAATCTGTTCCAACGGCAGCGGTATAAAGACTTTGTTGCTGGCCTCCTTGCCGAAAGCAACACCTCCATAACATCATCAGGGAGGTCCCAATCCTTGTACCTCAGCCGTTCAGAAGCCAAGCGTGAAGGTTGAGGGTTTTGATGTCTGGATGGAGAACCTGACCTCCCTTCTGTGAGAGTTGGTTCTCTCTGAGCGGAAGTCGAATTGGAGGGCAGATGGACAAGTCTAGAAGGTCCGGGTAGCACGTTCTCCTGGCCCAATCCGGGGCAATTAGGATCATGGTTCGCCAGAATCTTCTCAACCTCCTGATCATTTGAGGAATGACAGGGACCGGTGGGAACGCGTACAGAAGCGGAAACTCCCAGTCCACTATGAACGCGTCTCCCAGAGCTCCTCTCGGAGGAAATTCGCTTGAGCAGAACAGGTCGCATTTCCTGTTTAGGCTGGTGGCGAACAGATCTACCTGAGGGGTTCCCCAAAGGGCGAAGATCTCTTGAAGGACTTCCTGAGCTAGCTCCCACTCGTGGGAGACTGTGTTCTGCCTGCTCAGAGCGTCCGCTGTCAAGTTCTTCTCTCCGGCTAGGTGAACTGCCGATAGAGAGATTCCTTCTTGGATTGCCCAAAACCAGAGCTGCATCGCCTCTCTGCACAGGGGTAGTGATCCTACGCCTCCTCTTTTGTTGAGGTAATGCATGGCCACCGTGTTGTCCGTCATTATCAGGACGTTCTTCCCTTGTACAGCTGGCAGGAAAGCCTTCAATGCAAGTCTGATGGCTCTCAGCTCTAACAGGTTGATGTGTAGTCTGGACTCCGATGGAGACCAACGACCGCTGATGGTCAAGTCGCTGGCGTGGGCTCCCCACCCCGTGAGTGAGGCATCCGTGACTACTGTTATCTCCGGCCAGGGTTGCCAAAACTGTTCTCCTTTCAGAATGTTCTCCTGACAGGCCCACCACTGAAGGTCTCGAGCCACCCTGCCCGGAACCTGAAGAAGATCTGTCATTCTCCCTGAGAATTGTGACCACTGAGTCCTCAGTGCCCACTGGAGGGATCTCATTCTCAGGCGAGCCTCTGGCACAAGGAAAATGCAGGATGCCATGAGGCCTAGCAACCTCAAAAAGTCGAAGGCTGGGAGACGTTGGGCATGTTGGAACTTGGTAACCATCTGTAGAATATCTTGAGCCCTCACCTCTGGTGGCGAGGCTTTTCCCAGGGAAGTATCCAGGATCGCTCCTATGAACTGGAGTCTCTGCGATGGTATCATTTGAGACTTCTTTAAATTGAGGGAGAAGCCCAGTTTGTGAAGGGAGTAGCACACGTGATTTAGCTGGATCTGAGCTTGCTCCGGAGAAACAGCTCTGATCAGCCAATCGTCCAGGTAGGGGTAGACGTGAATCCCTTCCCTCCTTAGACTTGCAGCCACTACCGACATTAACTTGGTGAAGACCCTTGGGGCGGAGGTCAGCCCAAATGGCAGTACTCGAAATTGATAGTGAGAGTTGCCAATTGCGAACCTCAGGTATTTCCTGTGTTTGAGATGGATAGGCACATGGAAATAAGCGTCCTGAAGGTCCAGAGATACCAACCAGTCCTGAAACTGAAGGGCCTGGAGGATCTGAGAAAGAGTGACCATCTTGAATTTGTCTTTCCTGAGGAATTTGTTCAATTCTCGCAAGTCCAAGATGGGTCTCAGTCCTCCGTCTTTCTTCAGAATGAGAAAGTAAGGGGAGTACCAGCCCTTGTTCCTCTCCGCTACAGGTACCGGTTCTATGGCACCTTTCTCTAGCAGGTCCAAAATTTCCTGCAAGAGGAGCGGATCTGGAGCTTTCTGAGAGCTGATCCCCGGTGGATGACTCTGAGGTATACGTAGGAAAGGCAGGCAGTAACCTTGGGCGACTGTTTCCAATGCCCAAGCATCTGACGTGATAGCCTGCCATACCGTCAGATGTTGAGTCAACCTGCCTCCTACAGGTGTCCTGTGAGGGGAGTCCTCAGAGTGGTTTTGGGGCGGCTGATGCAGATGCCGATGGTAAAGAGGCACCTGCTGTTGCTGCGGCTTTAGAATATCTACACCGTCCACCTCGGGTAGTTCTTCTTTGACCCCTTTGAGCCGGTCGTCCTCTACTTCTTCCGAATGCGGAGTAGAAGCGAAAGGACTTGCCCCTCGCAGAGGTTCCTGTGGGACGAAAAGGAGTCTGACGGATTGCAGCTCCTAGGGATTTTGCTGCTGATTTTGAAGTTTGCAGTTTCTCTAAACTGTCATCCGCCTTTTTCCCGAACAAAGAAGAGCCATCAAATGGCATGTTCAAGAGCCTGGCTTGCACATCTGGGGCAAAACCCGACTTTCTCAACCAAGCGAACCTCCTGGTTGATGTACTTGCCGCCATTGCTCTGCTGATACTGTCAGCCGAATCAATGCCCGTCTGGAGGGATTCGCACATAGCGTCTTTACCGTCCTGTATAATATTCAGGAACGCATCCCTTTCTTCTCCCTCCGGGATGCAGTCAGCCGCTGTAGAAGCACACTCCCAAAGTGTATGGCTGAACCTAGCAAGGGTGCAAGTAGCATTAACAGACTTTAACGCCATGCTACATGCTGAAAAGACTTTCTTTGCCCTAGCATCATATTTTTTATCGTCCCTTTTCCTGTGGGACTGTAGGATAAGCCGTCTTGACATCGGTAGAGGATGCTGCTTGTACCACCAGACTTTCTGGGGATGGATGTTTAGACAAGAACTCTGGGTCTGTGGAAGATACCCTGTACTTTGCAGACAGTTTTTTATTTACTGCTGGTATTACATCTGGGGTTTCCCAGTTTGTCATGATCTTTCTCTGAAGAGCTTTATGAAAAGGCACCACAGGATCCTCTTGTGGGCCTTTGTCAAGAATATCCGTGAGGTCATCTTGCTGGAAAGATTGTGAAGGTGTAGACCACCCCATGAACTCTGTAATCCTGGCCATTAAGGCTCTGTAGGGGGTTTCAGCATGCTCCCCCGGGTCTGGCTTAGCAAAATCCACCTCAGGGGAAGTGTCTAACCCACTTGCCTCATGTAAAGAATCATGAAGATCCTTTAATCTGCGCTCTTCAGAGGAAAATTCCTCTCTAACTGGGGTTACAGGTCCCTGTAACTCAAATGTGTCTTGTTCAGACAAATCACCCTCTTCTAAAATTGAGGATATAGTTCTTAATTGTTCTGAACTCATAAAGGGAGTAAATCCCATTTCCAAGGCAGAGGGTGCCGAACTTGTCATTATTGGCCTCGAAAACGTCGATGTCGTCGACGCCGAAGGCTTCGAGCGCGGCGTCGAAAACAGAGGTGGAGGCCTCGAGGACCTCGACAGAATTGGAATTCTACTCGACAATATCGACGCCATCGACGTCGAGGGCCTGGGGATCGTCACTGGATGTGTGGTCACCGTGACTTTTCTCGGCGTCGACGCCGGTGTCGAGGCCGGCGTCGAGTCGACAGACCCGTGTGTCGAAGGTCCCTTCGACAACGGCGTCGAAGACATCGACCTCGACGTCGACGGAACCTTCGTCGACGGCGTCGATGGAACCTTCGAGGAAGGTTTGGAGGTCATAGTCCTACTCGAGGGTTCGAGACGCGCTCGAGAGGTTTCTTTCGCCGGGTACTGCGACTCGCGGCGTTTTTGACCTTCGGGTCTTTCGACCAGAGCATCGCTCTCGGCAGTCTTCGAGGGGGTGGAGGCCGCTTTCTCGAAGACGCTCATCATATTTTTTCTGAATTCCTCCCATTCAGCCCGGGAACTATGTTTCGTGGGGCAAGGGATTCTTTTTGGCGAAACAGAGGAAAAGGAAGACGGAGAAGGGGATCTTCGACGTCTCCTCTTCGAGTGCTTCGATCTCGAGGAGTGATGAGACCCACTCCGAGACCTGGAGCGCGAATGGTGACGAGGAGACGAATGTCTCGACTTCGTCGACGAAGAAGAAGCTTTAAAAGTCTTACCTTTCTCCAGCTTCGCCCTACGCTCCTTCAGGGCCTTAGCTGTCATGGACATACAGTCCTCGCACTCCGAACAATGGTGTTCGGCTCCCAAGCACCACAGACAATTTCTGTGAAGATCGGTCAACGACATCTTTTTCCCACAATCTCGACATTTCTTGAAGCCGGATCGAGGAGTTGTCGGTTCCGACGAGGAAGCCATCGAGTACGGATCGAATAACTCGAGGTAAATAGGATTATCTGACTAAGAAACTGAGCAACGGTATTCCGAGGCACCGAGTAGCGCGGAAAAACGGAACTGAACAACGGACGCTGCGCGCGGCCTTTATAGGCAGGATGACGTCGAGCGTCGATACAGCGGCTGTCGAAGGACATCGACTCGAGGGACGTCGACGCGCAGCGCCCTCTGGAGAAAAAATTTTCCGAGGCCAGCAGAGCTGGAAGGATATATCTAAGATGAGGAATACGTCGGAGGACACAATCCCTTCGAAACTGCCTTTTTTTGTGCACATAAGGCCTGCCTCGGAAGGAAGCCACCGTGATTCAAGTCCTATGAATCTCCGGTGACTCCTCTCCGCAACAGCCAGAAACGTTGTAGGGGAAAAATCCACTGGCATAAAAAACCCCAAGATAGTAACAATAGATGAACCGGTTAGTTGGTCTTGATAGGTACAGGTACAAACGGCAATGCCCGGAAACCTGGCTGCCTTCGTAGGTGAAAGGAAATACTCTGCAGAATGTCTGAGTGGAGTTAAAGGGAAGTGTTCTGCGACAGGGTATCTGAACACAGGGAATGGACAGGATAACTTGCAAGAAACGAGTAGAAAAATACAACTCTCTGACAAAACCAGAGAGGAAAAAAAACGTAAGGACCAGAACAGAATCAGGGGAAAAAGAAAGGGAGGCAGGAGACTGAACAGGAAGAAAAAGAAAGACGCAAACAGAGCGGAGTGAGAGAGCGAGGAAGGGCGGAGAGATTAACTACAGAAGGAAAGCTGAAGTATGGGCGGAACACTGCCAAGAGAAGTAATGTGGAGCGCTAGCGACGAGGAGAAATCCAGAGAGTTGCAACGTGCCGAGCCGCCTAGTGAAGGACAGTAAATAGAACTCAGCGGCGGCCATGTTGAAAACCACTAGACTGCCGCATACGTTGAGAAAAAATATGTACCGTCTCATTCTAATGGCGGCCGAATCTCCACCTTCTCCAAATGCGCCAGTTACCCGAGTTTGTGACAGTAAAGCCGATAGGTTATAAGCCTCAGCCCACTGCACATTCACTCACCACGCCGTTCCTACATCTCACAAGAGACTTACAGTGCAGGGAGTCAATATGTTATAATAATAAAGACCATGCATAGAATTGCTATTCAAAGTATCTCTAGGCTCTCGAACACATGTAATCTGCATACCTTCATGTCATGCTATGGAAGTATGTTAAGTCGATAATATGTCTCGGGCCGATACCCAATAGATCTGAACGCTGTGTGTTACACTATTGCCGAAAACAACCAGAAGTGAAACCGGCAATATGAAGATCATCCTATACGAGTGCGTGTACGTAAGACACTCCTGTGTATAACAAAAACATGCCATATTGGAATGGCTCAATGTTTAAGTGTAGGATACTTTCATAAATTATCATATCTCTGTCGTGATGCAAGGGGTGCTTGGTGCCCAATAACTCCCTAGGTAGGGGAGTTAGTAGGCAGCCAGTGCATCCCCATTACACCCATGCAAAAAATTAAATTAAAAAAGATATTTAAAAAATGTTTGTGCCCAAAGATAATACACTCCACATTGAATGGACAGGCACAACAATGGAGTTGTCACTCCACGTGAGTGTGTGGAGTCACTGGCTACAGCTCCCTTGATAAGCTATAAAGAAAAACCTATACATTCTAAACATTGCAAATCCGTAGCCCATAGTATCCTGTTCAGCACAAGGGTAAAACAGCATGAACCAGTAAGAATACTAAAAAGGTAGCAAACACATACGCCTGCCCGTTGTCCAACAGGATCTACATTATTGGAATTCAAATTTAGTGAAGTCAAAATACCTGCTACCAAGTTTAAAGTCAACAAGAAAGAGTCAAGTTAAAATAAGTACTAGAAACTATACCTAATAGGTAAATAGTTGAAAAAAGAAAGAAAAAGAGATAGAAACAAGAAATAACAGAAAGTAATCAGATAGTAATCCAATCACCATACATCTAAAGTTAAACACTTTTTTGTGTAAAGAGAAGGAAAGCAAAATCAAGAGATCGGACCAGAATCAGCATACCACCTTGGAACCACAACTACCATTTAGTGAACCGACAGTGTTCACAAATCACATACAGTGATTATAATGAAAAATAAACAACGTTAATATATATATATATATATATATATATATGGAGTGGGGTAAGAGATTAAAAGGGGGGTTGTGGTGGGGTAATAAAGCTAGGGAAACAGGGGACTTGGGGGGACCCCCAAATTAAAAAAGGGAAGTGTTTTCGTTATTTTAAATTCACTGAAAATGTTTTCGTTATAAACACTTTGAATCTTAAATACCCCGTGTTATACACCCAAAAGCATCACCTGTATCGTTTATCATTTAAAAATAATCCTCAACTGTCCAGATCACAACTTAAAGCCAGTTATTACACGTAACAATTTAAATCAAATTCCATATTCATGCCTCTTTTGTGTAGTGAGGAAGGGGTCTCTATCCATCAGATCTCACGTTGGTGCAGCCGTTTGACTGTATCGTCACCTCTTTTCCCACACTTCACATGTTCCAAAACAACAAATTGTAATTGTGTAATGGTATGTTTCTTTTCCATGAAGTGCACTGCTACTGGGGACCGTTGGTTCTGTGTTTGTAATTTTTCTGATTTATGTTCAGTTTATCTCTGTTTTGCGTTACGTGTACTTAATCCTACGTAATAGACCCTGCATGGACATTTCAACTTATTGATCACATTCATAGAGTCAAGCGTTGCCGTTCATTTGATTTTAATTTCTTTCCAAGAATATGGATGGTTAATAGTTGAAACGTTTATAACATTGTGGCAGTGCTGGCTTGTATGACATGGAACGGTACCAATTTTACTACTACTCGACTTCAACTTAGCCTCACATTCTGCGTGCACCAAGTTCTTTCTCAGGGACGTTTTGGTCTTATATGCAAAAATTGGTAGTGCTAGAAAAAGTTTGGCTGTTATACTGTCATGCTCGAATATTGGCCAATATTTAGCTATTATTTTCTTAACTGCGGCTTTGTCGCCAATATGTATGAACATACACTAAATTATCTTGTGTTGGTATTGTACGTTCTTAGCAGAATATCTCTATCTAAACCTGCTGTTTTATTTTTAGCTATATTTAGAGTCAAAGTGTTGTATTCTCTTGCTTTAAATCGTTGTAGCATAATATTGCATTGTCTCTTGTACAATAATACAACAGGATCAGATATAATGCATCATATTCTAACCAAATGACTGAAGGGTAGTCCTTGTATAGTACTTGTAGAATGGAAAAATTTGGCAAGTAAAGTGCTGTTCTTCTCTGTGGGTTTGGTATATAGATAGTTACCAAAAATCCATCTATAAGGTGGATCTGTGTATCAAGGAAATGTATATCGCTCTGGTCTAGAACGTACATTTTATTCTATCATGTATAGTATTAGTATTTAAATTCTCCAAGAACTCTATTACTTCAATCTGTGTTCCCTGCCAAATCCCAAATATATCATCTATGTAATGCTTATAGAAAAGTAGATGATTTTGAGCAGTCATTGTTCCAAATAATACATAAATAGATTTGCATAACAATACATACTGGCCCCATAGAAGTCCCTGTAATGTGTAGATGGAAATCTTCCCTAAATCTGAAAAAGTTATTTTTCAAAACGAGTTTTAATAAGATTAACACAAAAATCTTATCAACCCGATCTTGCCTTGTTCTAGCTGGAAACACTCCATGTCACTCAAACCTTCAGCGGGCGGAATGGAAGTATAAAGGCTGGTAACATCACATGTAAATAACAGCAGATTTGAATCATTGAGGGATGATGCTTTAAATTGTCGAAAGAAGTCGCCTGTATCTTTCAAAAAGTTTGCAGTGTCCATTATGAGGGCTTTAATGGTTTTGTCAATGTAGATTGCCAGTGGTTCCAGCAAACTTTTTTTGCTGCCACAATGGGTCTACCTGGTGGATTGGTAAGTGATTTGTCAATTTGTGGTAAGATATAGAAAATTGTAGTCAGTGGGTACCTGTTTGTCAGGAACATCTTAGTTTTATTGGAAATCCAGCCCTCTTGTTCTGCTTCCTCCAGTACTTGTTTAATCAGTGTCTGCAATGCTGGTGTAGGATCAAAGTCTAATTTCATATAAGTATATTGGTCTGATAGTTGTCTCTGGCATTATCTGATATAATCATTGGTGTTTAACACCACTAGGGCACCCCCTTTATCTGATGGTTTAAAACTATTTCTGAATTAGTCACTAACTGTTTCAAAACATTTTTTTTGATTCAAAGTCAAATTACCCTTAGATTTAGGTTGGAAGTTAATTCTCTTCATGTCGTTCAATACCATTTGTTCAAAGACCTCCATAGCTTTATTCGAGATTGATGGTTTAAATTCTAGAAATTCAGGATGTTCGTCATTTGAATGCGAATTTAATTTGCTGCTGC
The DNA here is from genome assembly GCF_040938575.1 of Ambystoma mexicanum. Lineage (NCBI taxonomy): Eukaryota > Metazoa > Chordata > Amphibia > Caudata > Ambystomatidae > Ambystoma > Ambystoma mexicanum. The sequence continues at coordinate 175,225,808 of NC_090921.1, read as the reverse complement.
CAAAAATCTTCAGTCGCATTTTCCTGAAAGATTTCTGAAAATCTATACGTTCTTGTAAGAAGGTTGAATCGTATGTGGGTACGAACGATAAACCTAACATCAATGTCTCCCTCTGAAAGTCAGTCAACATACACTAAGATAGAATGACTATCAGGTTTTGCAGGTGGCTGTTTGCGCACAGGTAGTTTTCTTCCTCCCTCGGCTAGTACGGGGTGTCTTTTAAAAAAAGGTGCTGATACCACAGTTTTGGCCCCTTTCCCTGTTGCAGGTATAGCCCCTCAGGTAGCTGATCTGTTGCATTGGATTGAGTAGTGGTACTTGTCTGAAGTACTTTGCTGTTCACTAGTGCAGGACTTGAGTTACTGCCACTAGATGGAACCACTGAAGACGATGAACCATTCTTTGGCCGATTATCCTGTGTTTGCTGTGTGTATATGCCCTGCCATGTGTAGACTGTCAGCAGGGCACCTGTGACCCCTGAACTTGCTCTGTGCCTCTGGAGAGCAGGCGCTGCAGATCAGGATATTAATCCGGCAGGGCACAGGTGTACACTATGCTTTGGTATGTGTTAGTTTAATTTTGTTTTTTAAAGCCATGGCTTTTACAGCCTTGGCAGATGGCGTTCCATCACACCTATGTAGCAGGTTGTGTCGCAGCTGTTAAAATGTGAGAAGTATTTAATCAGCTAGCAGTGGCAATAGCTCATGCAATAAGTCACAACATGACTGACCCTTTAGGTTGCATGTTCTTTGAGTGGGCTTGTTGTTTATGGGGGCCATTTTTACATTTTACTTTGCACCAACCTCAGCAGTCATCAATGGTTGCCTCTGTTAGGTTAAAACCTAACTGTTTTGTTTTTCTATTAAAAAAGTAAATGGATTGGCGTTTGTAAAATGTACCATACTGTGAATGTTTTCTTGCCTGAAAGCTTAGCTAGTGTTAAACCTTTAGTGGCTTAATACACATTTACAGTGTCTGATGTAACTGTTCCAAGATACCTGGACACCCAAGGCATGAACGTTTTTTCTGCGGCAGGAGACATTTTGTAACTATGGTTAAGGAATAAGTGTACGCATACGTTCCCTAGAGAAATGAGTACATGTAAACCTTCGGGAACTCAAACAGACTTGTTTTTCACCAACCCTTTTTATCGTTAGTAGAACAACCCGAGTTTAAAAGGCACCCAATACCATGAAACTGGGGTTGGAAATGCAGTTCTCAAAATTAATGGATATCCCTTTAGCCATAAACGTGCACCCAATAATGCATTTTAATTTATTATAGGCATTTTAGGGATGAAAAGCTAGCTTCAGAAAGACCTCAGAAACGACTGTTCACATATTGCGGAAGAAAATATGTTTGAGGTCGTTTTTGATGTATGCGCATGGGTACATCAGTCACGGTTTATGGTAAATGGTGCATAATATTTGCTGTGCAAGGGAAAAGGTAATCCTTCGTGATTCATCTGGGGTTTTCGAAGAGTGCAATTTCTTTGCTGTAATAAACGGGCCGAGTTATTTAACCTGAAAAAGCAGTTTACAATTTCCTTTTAAAGATCATATGGATGTACCAATTAATTAAACGTGGAGAAGATAGCGGGCTCGAATTATTCAGGAGGTCCATGTGAAATTAGAAAAAAGTGTAGTGAACAAAGCTTTCCCTAAATGCACATATTCTATCAAAAAAGAATGCGGCATGATACGCACATCAAAGCTCCACTTTGATTTATTGCCAGGCAACGGCCTCAGCAACCGACAGTATTGCAGGGCAATAGTCGTGAGTCGATTATCCTGGCAAAGCCGTCCTTTTGCATGAAAAAAGGAGTTAAAATGCACACCTGTAAGGTGTCATTCACAGCTAATGCACATGTCTTTCACCCACGTTATTTCCATAAAGCCGAACTAGACTTTCGTAAATCAGAAAAGCGGCCTACCTTTGAGGAATGCTTGTAGTGACCCTGCTGCACACGCTGCCCTACTACGATAGATTTTATGAACTTTTACAGCTGGAAAGCAAGATAGCTCTCTGCCAATCCTTCTACCACCACAGAAGTTGGAGCAGGAAACTGGAGGGAAGAAATTACAACCTGGTGTAACTTTCCAATTGTCAAGGAGAGTTTGCAGTGAGATCACAATGTCATAGTAGACCTGTGCAGGCTCAGTCTGGCCTTAGGAATAGTGGGTTTGGTGCTGTAAACTACTTTATGATTAAGGAACATTGATGTAAATATCACCCAAGATAGATGGATAGGGGGCCCGTGCATTGGTGCCAATCCAGTTGACACGTAGACAAACCTACTGAGATTCAACAAAGGCCTAGCATCTTCGAGTAAGTAAATGTTACTCACTGTAGCGACTACTGCCCTCCTAGTCCATAGTACCCTTTCCTCCATCCTTATGGGATGCTTGATATGGAGAACCATGTATGGATGTACAAAAATGTTTAGAAAGAAGCAAGGGTGCGTGCCCACAGGCATATGCAGCATGCGCAGGACTTCCTTTGTGCATGCTCCCCGCCACAACCATCACTCCTTTTAGAAGTGTACAACTGCAATCTGTTTACCGCTGACAGAGGAAAGATGACTAGGAGTACAGTAGTCACTATGGCAAATAACTTTTACTTACTGCTAGAATCATCCCCTTTCTTCCAAACTTATGGGAGTGTTGCAAGCGCTCCTCCAACATATAGGAAGGTTCGATATAACCAGAAGGAAAACGTGAAAAAATGTCCACATTCACGGAAGAAGTGGTAAACCTAAAATGTTTGAGCACTCCTTCATGTTTGGCAAACTTTTATTAGATGAGTAAATGCGATTATATTACTAAATAGATATTGAGACAGACACGGGGGAACAAGAAAACAAGACAGAAGACATTAGGGAAAGGATAGGGAAGGGACGGCAATGCTTAAGAAGAACAAGTTACTTACCAACTGTAACCTTCTTTCGCTTGGATGTTCCTCCCACGTATTCCTCATCTTAGATATTCGTATCTTCCAGCTTTGCTGCTTCGGAAATCTTTTTCCACCAGAGGGCACTGTGCTCGAGGTTGCAGCGTCAATTTCCCTCGAGGGCTGCCGTCGAGGGTCAACGTTATCCACAGTATAAAGGCCTCGAGCAGCACCCGTTGGCTTCAGTTCTGTTTTTATGGTATGATGAAGTGCATCATATGACCAGGCATTCATTGACCTCTGGCTCTTAAGGAATTTAGAGAGCAATTGGCGTAAACTGTATGGCAGGGTAGGCTGGGAGGGTCGATGAGGAATATGTGGGAGGAACATCTAATCGAAAGAACGTTACAGTTGGTAAGTAACTTGTTATTCAAAACGATTGTGTCCTCCCATGTATTCCTCATATTAGATAGGTTCCCAAAGCAGTATGAATTCGGAGGAGGGAGTATCAGAAATGTTATTCATGAACCGTGTGAAGGACGTCTTTTGCAAAAAGGCCACCTTGAGATGATGTTGAGTCCAAGCAATAGAGCTTCACGAAGGTGTGCATTAACGACCAGGTGGCCGCTGCACAAATCTTGCACCGGGACACCCCTCTGAAGAGCCGTTGAAGTCGCCATGCCCCTAGTTGACGGGGCCCTTAGCCCATCTGGAGGCTCTTTACAAGCCAATTTAAAGCATTCAGTAATTGCCAAAATTATCCATCTGGACAGCGTCTGTTTTGATACCGCTAGACCTTGTGTCCTATATACCCGAGAAAGAGTTGGTCACTTTGTCGAAATTAAGCCAATCTGGAGATATAGAAACAGAGCCCTTTTCGGGTCCAGTCTGTGTAGCCTTTCTTCCTCCTTACTTGCATGCGGAGGAGGATAGAAAGAAGGTAATTTTCTGTGACAGGTAGAAGTCAGAGACTATTTTTGGTAAAAAAGAAGGTTTGACCTTAAGAGTAACTTTGTCCCTATGGAAAATGGTGTGAGGAGGCTTACAAGAAAGCGTCTGAAACTCACTCACCCTGCAGGGCTGATGTAATTGCCACTAGCAGAATTGTCTTCAAAGTGAGGAGCCTTAACGGGCAAGAATTAATGGCTCAAAAGGGATACATGTGAGGAATTTTAGAACTAAATTTGAATCCCAGATGGGAACATGAAAGGGTGTTGGAGGGTACACATTTGTGAGCCCTTTCAGAAATCGAATAATCAACTGCATTTTAAAATAAGATACCTCTTCTGAGGAGCACTTGAAAATAGAAAGCGCTGCCAAGTATCCTTTTATAGTGCCCACTTGAAGCCCCAAATTGGGCAAGTGTAACAGGAAAGAGTACCATAGGAGTATTACATAGGAATCGATCCACATTCTTTTCCCTGCACCAGTCACTGATCTTGTTCCAACGACACCGGTAAAAGGACTTTGTTGTTGGCCTTCTGGCCGAAAGCAAAATCTCCATCACGTCATCTGGGAGGTCCCAATCATTATACCTCAACCTCTCAGAAGCCATGCGTGAAGGTTGAGCATTTTGACCTCTGGATGGAGAACTCGACCTTCCTCTTGCAAGAAGATATCCTCTCTTTGTGGAATACGGATTGGAGGCCAGATGGACATGTCCAGAAGGTCCGGGTACCACGTTCTCCTGGTCCAATCTGGGGCAATCAGGATCATGGTCTTCCTGAACTTTCTCAACCTCCTGATTACACGAGAAATCACAGGGACTGGAGGAAACGCGTACAGGAGTGGAAATTCCCAGTCCACTACAAACGCGTCCCCTAGAGCTCCTCTTGGGAGGAAATTCCCTTGAGCAATACTGTTCACACTTCTGATTCACCTCGGTTGCGAATAGATCCACTTGAGGGGTTCCCCAAAGGGAGAAGATCTCTTGAAGGACTTCCTGATCTAGTTCCCACTCGTGGGGACTGTGCTCTGCCTCCTCAGAGCTTCCGCCGCCTTGTTGTTCTCTCCGGCTAGGTGAACTGCCGCTAGAGAGGTTCCTTCTTGTATTGCCCAGAACCAGAGCTGCATTGCCTCTCTGCACAGTGGTAGTGACCCTACACCTCTCTTTTTGAGGTAGTACATGGCAACTCTGTTGTCCGTTATTATCAGGACATTATTTCCCCGTACAGATGGGAGGAAGGCCTTCAGCGCTAGTCTGATTGTCCTCAGCTCCAAAAGGTTGATGTGTAGTTTGAAATCCAATGGAGACCAACGACCGCTGATTGTCAGATCGTTGGTGTGGGCTCCCCACTCTGTGAGTGAGGCATTTGTCACTACAGTTATCTACGGCCATAGCAAAAATATTCTCCTTTGAGGATATTGTCTTTGAAAGCCCACCTTAGAAGATCCTGAGCCATGGTGGTTGGGACTTGTAAAAGATCGGACGTATCCCCCGAAAACTGGGACCATTGAGTCCTGAGGGCCATTGAAGGGTTCTCATCCTCAATCTGGCCTCGGCATAAGAAAAAAACAGGATGCCATGAGGCCGAGCAACCTCAGAAAATCGAAGGCCGGCAGATGTTGGGCATTCTTAAACGTTGTTACCATCTGCAGAATGTAGTGAGCTCTCTGCTCAGGACGCGAGGCTTTGCCCGAGGAAGTATCCAGGACTGCTCCGATGAATTGGAGCTTTTGGAGTCAAATCATTTGTGACTTCTTGTAATTGAGGGAGAAGCCCAGTTTGTGCAAGAAGTGGCAGGTCATGGTCAGATGTTCCTGGGCTTGTTCAGGTGAACTTGCCCTGATTAACCAATCATCCAGGTAAGGGTAGATGTGAATCCCCCCTCTCCTGAGACTCGCTGCCACCACAGCCATCAGCTTGGTGAAAACCCTTGGGCGGAGCTCAACCCAAATGGCAGAACTAGAAACAGATAATGAGAACCGTCAATTGCAAACCTCAGGTACTTTCTGTGCTCGAGATGGATCGGCACATGAAAGTAAGCATCCTGAAGGTCCAATTAAATCAACCAGTCTTGGAGTTGGATAGCCTGAAGGAACTGAGAAAGGGTCACCATCTTGAACTTGTCCTTCCTAAGGAATTTGTTAAAATTTCTTAAGTCCAAGATGGGTCTCAATTCTCCATACTTCTTGGGAATGAGAAAATAAGGGGAGATCCAACCCCTGTTCCTCTCCGCTACAGGTACATGTTCTATTGCACCTTTCTCTTGCAAGGTTACAATCTCCTGCACAATCAGCGGGTCTGGAATTTTGATAGAGCTGGCTCACGGTGGATGGTCCTGAGGCCTTTGTCAAAACGGAAGACAGTAACCATGGGCCACTGTTTCTAGTGCCCAGGCATCTGAAATAATGGCCCGCCATTCATTCAAATACCGAGTGATCCTGCCTATCACCGGGGTCTTGTGGATCAAGGCCTCAGGGTGGCTTTGCTGCGGCTGCCGCAGCGACTGAGGGGGCAGTTGCCGCTGCTGGGTCTGATCTAACACCCTTTCCTCTTCCACCACCAGGAAATGTTCTTTCTCGTCCTTTTTGACTGGTCTGTCCTTTCCCTCTTCCAAATGAGGAGTAGAATTGAAAAGGACAGTTCCTCCAGGAAGATGACCCCGAGTAGGAGTGTTGTTGAGGCTGTCTTATAGAAGCGCTAAGTGATTTAGCCACTGCTTTCGAGGTCTGCAGCTTTTCTAAACGTGTCCGCCTTGCTGCCAAACAACCTCAAGCCGTCAAAAGGCATATTGACTAATCTGGATTGCACATCCGGTGCAAAAACAGACTTCCTCAGCCATGCAAATCTGTGCAGGACTGTGCTAGATGCCATGGACCTGTTTATATTGTCAGAGGTGTCCAATCCTGATTGGAGGCATTCCCCCCATAGCCTCTGATCCATCTCTGACGATTCCAAGGAAACCTTCCAGTGCCTCGCCTTCAGGAATGTGTTCAGCCGCTGCTGTCATATAATCCCACAGGGTGTAATTGAACCTTGCAAGGGGGCAAGTCACATTAGTCGATTTTAAGGCCATGCTGCCCAAAGAAAAAAACCTTCCGGGCACAGGCATCAATCCTTTTGTCGTCCCTATCCAGGGGGATCGAAGGGTAGCCTGAATGGCTAGTAGATGTGGCCGTCTGCACCACTAAGCTCTCAGGCGAGGGATGTTTTGCTAGGTATTCCGGGTCAGAAGAGGAAGTCCTGTACTTCTCTACACATTTCTTATTCATAGCTAGGCCAGAATCTGGGGTTTCCCATGTGGCCATGACCTTTTTTTGTAATGCTTTATGAAAGGGGAGGACAGGGTCCCTTTGAGGGCCTACATTAAGGATGTCCATCATGTAGTCTTGATCAAAATTAGGAGAATTAGTGTTCCATCCAATAAAGTGAATGACTATTAATCAAATTTCTGTACCCATGGTCTGCAGGATCTGGTCTATCAACATCTACTTCAGGAGAAGTATCTGGGCCACTGGCTGTTTGTAGGCATTCATACAGGTCAGCCATCTTAGATCTAGGGTCTATTAATTCTTCAGGGACATCTCTAGTCCCAAGTTTCACTCCAGCCAGAGTAATGTCCTCTTCAGAGGATTGCTCCTCACAAATGGACGACACAGACCTAAAAAAGTCTTGTCTAGGTTGTGGTTCGTATATCTTTCTGGGTGACTCAATAGGCATCGACCTCGGCTTCGACAAAGGTGTCGATTTTGGTGCCAGAATAAAAGTTGGCCTCGACAATGGTGTTGAAGGTGTCGATGTCAACGTCGCAGGCTTCGACAACATCGAAGGAGTCTTCGATACAGTCGAGGAAGGTGTTGATGCCATCTTCGAAAGCGCCTTCGATAGATCTGTCGAATTATCCTTCGACATCAACTTCGATGGCAGGTGGATTCCCAGCGCCATCTTGTTAGTCGTCACCTCCGATTTATGCACCAGTAGGTCTGATCTTTCTTTACGAGGTGTTGGGGAAATTTCTTCCGATGACACCCTCAACGACTTGTCGGATTTCGCGCTTCTGGTCTTTGACCTCCCCCTGTCACTCCTGGAGTGAGATGGGACATGGTCTCCACGTGGCTTTTTCGAGGGCGTCTGGGCCACGTTATCATCGAGGCCCTGAAGGCCTCCCATTTTTTGGGGGAATCATGTTTTAATGGGTATGAGATGACCCTGCATCAGCCGACGAGGACGAAGGAGATCGGTGTTGCCTTTTCTTTGATTTTTTAGACGAAGAAGATTTCCTTGAACGACTTCTCCATATCGATTTCCTCAACCTATGCTAGGATTTATCACTCGATTCTTTTTTCTTTCTCGAAGAAGACTTTGAGGATTCCTCCCCCACCGCCAGTTTACCTCTTCGTTCCTTAAGAGCCTTGTTGGTCATAGCCTGACGGGAACCGCACTCGTCGTCCCGATGGTCAGGGCCCAAACACCAGAGGCAATTTCGATGGGGGTCGGTAATCGAAATCTTCTTCCTGCCCTTCTGACATTTCTTAGGATTCGACGAGGAAGACATTTCGCAGGAAAATGAAGCGCCTTTTTCGTAACATGAAGCAGAGCTATCGTAAAAACAGAACTGAAGCCAACGGGCACGGCTCAAGCCCTTTATACTGCGGATGACACTGACACTCGACGGCAGCCCTCGAGAGACATCGACGCCGCAACCTCGAGCACAGCGCCCTCTGCTGGAAAGAACATTCCAAAGCAGCAAAGCTGGAAGATACGAATATCTGAGATGAGGAATACGTGGGAGGACACAATCCTTTCGAAGTAGTTGTATTTAGTCAGGGTTGTTGAGAAAGAATAAATACATTCCATTTTTTCTTAAATTTGTACAACAGTCAAAGGAAGAAGTGTGACATTTTTCAATCTGATGAGCGGAACAGATAGAATTCCACCAGCAGCTAAAAGATGAGTTGGATGCATTCTTCCAGTTCTAAGTAATATTATGAAACGCTGACAGATTAAATAAAGTAGGAGATTCAATTTGCCGTATTGTTGGGTTAACAATGGAGTCAATCATAACATTATAAAGCAACTATGGTTCTGTTAAACAAAATATCTGTTGCATGAGAGACCAAATCTTAGTCCAAAATGCGAAAACTTATTTATATTTGAAAATTAAATGAAGAAAATCAGCATTACGTCCATGACATGACCAGCAATTGTTGGGTGAATTGTTGATGGCTTTGGCAATATGTAAGGGTGTGAGGAAAGCGCAGGGAAAAATGAAAAATAAGGTTTTGGTAAGATTGGCAGCGACAGACGTGGAATGACACATTTTCCATATTTGGGTCTAAAGGTCTGAGGATGTTTGAATGTTCTAATCTGTCTCCCATACTCTGATAGTGCTATGGGTCATTTAGGAAAGCATAGAACTTCGCGGTACTAATAGAAGGATTGTTGATTAAGAAAGACAGAAAAGAGGAAGGGGCATTTTGGGTCATGGTAGAGAAGGATTTAATTAATGATTTAATAAGGGATGTGTGAAAGGGGAGATCTGATTCTGGGATATATTGTAGACACATCTGTGAAAAGGGGATCACGGCAGAGTTATGAATTTTTTTAAAACTAATTTAATACCTGATGAGTACCATGTGTAAGTAGTAGTGGGATTGGACTTGGTGGGATTCTGTTTATTGAACCAAAGGAATATGTCCTTCAAGTTGGTTTTAGAGAAAGTATTGTTAGGTAGTTTATTCCAAATGGATATGAAAAAGTATAGTGTAGGAAATTAGGTAATATTGGGCCAAGAGGAAGTCATCAAGAAATGGGAGATGGAAAGTGGAGAAATAAAGCTAGTTTCAATACAAACCCAAAGCGGAGCAATTTCAAGATGGGTTTCCAAATGTTTAAAGATAGCTAATTGTTTTAGAATAAAGGCTTTATGGTACAATTGGAAGATAGGGAACTTAACACCACCTGAAAGGTTAGAGAGTGTACATTTGTTGATAGCAATGCGAGGTACTTCATGATTCCAGAATTTAAGAAGGGAGTCAAGTTCTTCGTAAAATGAAGTGTGAATTGCAGTGCGAATCAAAGACAAAGAGTAGAAGATAATGGGACTAATCATCATTTTAATAGTATCAAGTTGCCCCCACCATGATAAGAAAGATAAGAAAAGGGGGACCATTTTGACACCATTTCTGTAACCTTTTCAATTAAAAGGTTGGTGTTGAGCGTAATAGTGGTATGTATATCTTTAGCAATTTGAAGATCAAGGTACTTAATATGTGAGGGTTGCCAAGACATTCCGAATAGTGGGGTACATGCGTTGGTGAGAGGCATGATTTCAGATTTATCAAACTTTAACTTGTATCCCAAGACAAAAGAAAATGGATTTATTGCAGTTATTAAATGTTGATGGAGGAGCCAGAGTTACAGATAGAAAACGATGTCATCAGCATAAGCAGAAAATGCAATTTCTATATCATTAATGAAGATACCTCTGATGGTGGAATTTGCTCTGATGCTTTGTAGGAGAGGTTCTAGTGCAAGGTTAAATAATAAGGGAGAGAGGGGACAGCTTTGACGGGTGCCTCTTAATTTGGAAAGAAGAGGAGAGAGAATTATTAATAAGAATTCTAGTAGTAGGTGAGGAGTACAAGACTTTGATCAGATTAATAAAATAAGGAGAGAAACCATGCCAGGTTAAGAAATTAATCATCAAAAAAAGACTTAGAGACACGATCAAAAGCTTTCTCAGCATCAAAGGCTAATAGAGTGAGGGGTTCATCAGAATTTAGAGAGTGAGAAAGCGTAATGAATAGAAGTCTAGTATTGAAGAAAGCGTGGCGATCTTCGATAAAACCAGACTGGTCAGAGCGTATAAGCTTAGGAAGGTAGTGCTCTAAACGTTTCGCTAAAAGTTTGGCAAATATTTTAGAATCCAAATTGATAAGACGGATGGGTCTGTAGTTTTTAATTAAGGAGGGATCTTTGTCAAATTTGGGAAAGAGTATGAGAAGCGCTTCACTGAAGGAAGCGGGGATTTGCCCAATTTCAACGAAGTACGAATATAATTGTAAGAGTTTTGGGGCAATGGAATCGACAAATGTTTTATAGAAATTAACGGTAAACCCATCAGGTCCTGGGTTCTTATTAGGTTTGAGCTCTGATCTGGATTGTTTGATTTTAGATATGGAGATAAGAATATCAAGAGAGGAAAGGGCGACAGGATTTGAGGCCATTTTTTCTGAAGAAAGAATGGATTTCGGAAGTGTTAATAGAAGGATCAGAGGAATACAAACTGGAGTAAAAATCATGAAAAGCGTCATAAATATCTTTTGGATTGGTTAATCGGATACCTTCAGGTGAGAGGATATGGGTAATGATCGATTTTTTTGATTTTTTTATTATTTTTTTTAGTATGGTTTACAAAAGAAAACCTTTAAAAAGAAGATAAAAAAAAACATTTCCATTTGCATCGCTCCATACGAACCAACACCATTTATCATTGGTACATTTCTGAAGAATTCCTCAAGGTTGTGGGATTCGATTCGGCCAGATGGATTTTCAAATCCTTCAGAAACAGTACTAGACCAAACATGACTTTACGATCAGAGCCATCAAAAATAGATTTCCACCAGTCATTAGCTGAGTAAGTACGACAGGCCTCGAAGAGAGTTCTGAACAACTTTGTTCGTAAGGAGCAAAACTTTGGGCAGAACAAGGTCAAGTGTTTTAGAGTCTCTATGGGGTGCTCACAAAAACGACAAGACAGGTCAAAAGTTTCCTTAGATGCCCAAGTGCCTTTGCGATCCCTGGTCAGAAAGAGATTGAGGCGAAAGTGTAAGTATAATAATCTCGAATTCTGATCAGGAGATTGTAACAAGTAAGGTTGTAATATATCCAGCTCTCTTGCTTCAGATGGTGCATCTTTTAGGAGGCGAGAGCTTGTTCTATCAACACAAGTTTGGTGCCAATCCGAATTCCACAGTTTTGATTTAGCCTTCTTTGGATTTCCTAGTAAAGTTGTGATTTTAATATTATTTGCATGAAGGATTTCTGTGCATAACTGATTCCATTTAGCGAGATGTGTGTAATCCGGATCTGTGTCTGGCTTATGTAAGATTTTAAATTGTAGAGCTGGGTTAGAAAGCTGGGTCTTTCTATATAGAGTTAATGCATTCCAGCATACTCTCGCTTGTATAGATGTCAAGCCCAATTCAATTCTTATGTTGCTTGTTGGACAGCCTTTAGATAGCTTCCTACTTAAAAAAGAAGAAAGAAAAATCTATCATTTTACCAGCCTTGTTGGATCCGTTGTGTAGTTTAGTTCTAGATCTAAGAATATAATTAGTGGCTCTGTCGGTGCAAAGTGTATTAAATTCAATGTGTTTGGTCATAAGAGCTTTCATGGTATTGGAATCAGGGTTGGTATAGTACGACTGTTCGAGAAGTTTAGAGGACAGAGTGTTGAGTGAGTTCTGACTGTCCTTTTTTAATGGCCATAAATTGAATTATGAACCCACGGAGGGTGGCTTTGAAAGCATCCCAATGGTTATTCATGGAGGTATGTTCGGCACGATTATTGAGAATAAATCGTCAATAAAAGACTTTGTCTTGTCCATAAAGGATTTGTCATTGAGGTGAAATTAATTAAATCTCCACCTGGGAGAAAGTTTGGAAATAGGTGTCCATTCTACCGTGGTAGAGGCGGGTGCATAATCAGAAATGGTTAGGGGGCCAATTTCAGAATTTAAAATAGAGGGTCAGTGAATAATTAACAAAAATATAATCAAGTCTAGAGAAGGATTGGTGGAGTGGAATAAAAAGTAAAATATTTTGTATCTGGATGACAGAAGTGCCAAGTGGCAACTAGATTGAGATTTTGAAGTAGATTTAGAAAGCTACTACGGGATTTGGAATTAACAAAATTTGAAGTAGATTTACGGTCAAGGGCAAAGTCAAAAACTTGATTCATATCTCACCAAACAATAAGTCTATCAAGATTCTTCTGTAAGAGTTTTAAATTAAAATTAGACCAAAAAAGGGGTTTGTGGGCACTGGGACGATAAATATGAATTATAGTAACAGGTAGGTTATTAATGATTGCTTCTGCAATGATCCAACGACCTTCAGGGTCATTTTCTTCATTAACTAATGAAAAATGTAGGCGTTTGTCAATATACAGACACAGTCTTTCTTTTCTAGAGCATTGGAAAAAAGTGTGTGGCTGACCCATGAGACTCAGCTGTTGCAGTTTTCAATATCCGAAATTAAATGAGTCTCTTGGAGGCAAACAATATCAGGTTTAAGTTTGGTAAGTTGCAAAATTATCTTAATATGTTTGATGGAATGTTAAAGGTTTAAATCACCCTAAGTAATAAACTTAACAGACAGTAGTACCCGGCGAGGGCGCAATCAGAATGAAAGAGCCATTCTGATTGGCCCTCGCCGAGTCAATACCAGGCCGGGAATCCCTTCGTCGGGATTTCACAGCCTTTGACCCCGGCGGGGGGTGTGGCAGCCCCTCGGCCAATGAGGAGGCTCGAAGCAGGCCCATCCCCGCTCTGAGCCTCCCCGCGGCGGAGAGGCTGCCTTCGCCCCCCGCCGGGGACTTGGGTAAGTATTTTTTATTAAAATGTTTTATTCCCTTCCATCCCTCCCACCTGCCCCCCCAATTTACCTTCTTGTTCCTGCGTCCCCGGCCAACCCGCTCCGTGCCTCCACACGGCTGGAGGCTTCCCTCGTCCCTCGCCGGGGACGCAGATACGTTTTTTTTCCCCCCATTCCACTCCCGCCCTCCCAACCCCACTTACCTTCTTTTTGATCCTTTTTCGGGAGCGGACGCGCTTGAAACACTTGAGTTCCCAGCGCGTCCGCTCCCGATGGCCGCCATGGAAAGGGAAAACGGACTCCGTTTTCCCTTTCCATGGCGGCGGCCATTTTCTTTGTCACTTTTTCTTTCTCCCGAAACGCCGCAGCGTTAGCAGTTTTGCCCAGCTAGTTGTCACATTGAAGAGTGACATTTAATAAGAAAAATGCAGACGTTATTGTATGCTCATATCTGAAAATATGTCTCACAGCTCCTGGAGCTCCACACCTAGGTAGCCATCTCTAGTTCCACTTGGCCGCGCCCCCCGTTTCTGAGCACTACTTGAGCTTTCATCCAAAGCACAGTGACTTTCACCGGCAGGAACAACCTTTGGCAAATAATGTGTCGGCCAGGAAATGGGATTGATAGGAAAGAAAAGCAGGAAAGACTCCTTACCGCCATAAAGTTCCACTTTAAACAACTAGAGAATGATGTAAGTCTGAGTAAAAGCACACAAATCAGACTGCAAAAATGTCTCTGAAGAAAACTGAAAAGGTTCAGTAAGTGATGACAAAGCTTGACTCCAAAGTTGAAAAAAAAAACTGAGAGCCATCTGACAATATGATGGATCCTGGTTTCCGTAAAGTAACAGGGTTCTACCTTCATTTTAGCATGAAAGTCAGACTCACTGTTCTTTTTTTCTTCATTGCTGAATTTTTCATTGCTGAATTGGAGATTTATTTCAGCAACGCTAATTGTGCGAAAGTCTGTTGGCAAAAGACAAACAAAAGCCAGATTGGCTAAAGCGAAATTAGCTAAAGTGAAGAATGACACTTCTCTCTAGTACATTTGTCCCATCATCCTGCTAACAGGTAAAGATATTCAGTGTTCATTGATAGTTGTTAAGCTCTCATGATTAAGAACAAGCTTTATCAATTTTTCAAAATTGAAAAAGGAATGACATCCATTGCCTATTGGATATGGATATGTTTTTAAGGTAACAAAAGTGGACCGTAAAGATAGATGGAATGATGACCTCTTTCACAAAGGGGACTCAGAAGAGTGACTACGAGAAGGACAGGAAATCACATTAAATGTGACAGATGTTGGGATGTTGAAGACTAATAAAGTTACTCACCGTAGTGACTACCTTACTCCTAGTCCATAGTCCCCTTTACTCCATACTTATGGGATATTCCTCCGTCCTGTGGGACGGGACCGGAGCACTTTGTAAAAAGCACCACATTTTTCAAAAACGTGTCCTTCCTCTCTTTTGACACGGGGTACCGCACACGGCCGTAATCCCGCCCTCCTTAGCTCCGCCCAGCGCATCGCCCATCAGTCCTTTTCTATCGCCAGGTCTAGGACCTTTAAGCAATAACAAAGGAAACTTTTTAGAGGGGACGGCGGGCGGGCGTATGGAGGAAAGGGGACTATGGACTAGGAGTAAGGTAGTCACTACGATGAGTAACTTTATTATACTCCGACATCCCGTCCCCTTTCCTCCATACTTATGGTAGATTCCCAAGCACTCCTCACAGGAATTACGGGTGGATGGAAACTCCTTACTGAAACAGGTTCCTAAGCACAGCTTGACCAAACTGAGCATCAGCCCTGGAGCTCAGGTCCAGACAGTAATGCTTACAAAAAGCCAATGGGGAGGCCCACGTAGCCGCTTTCGTGATGGTCTACCAGGGAACATAATTTTGGAAGGCAACGGCAGCTGCCTTGCCCCGCACAAGATGAGCATGAATTCCCTTTGGGGCCCAAAGACCCTGAATGGTATACGCCTCAGAAATACAGGCCGCAATCCACCAGGAGATGGTCGCTTTCGAGGCTGGCTTTCCTTGCGGATTTCCGAAGGTCACAAAAAGCTACGAAGAGTTCCTAAGCTCAGATGTTCTGTCCAGATAGAACTTAAGGGCTGTTCCAACGTCCAGGCAGTGCAGAACCCTTTCGGCCTCTGAGGCCGTGTCTGGGAAGAATACAGGCAATGAAATTGACGGATTCAAATGAAAATCAGAGACCACCTTCGGAAGAAGGGCAGGATTCGTTCGCAGGACAACCTTATCCTTATGAAAAGTATGGAATGGATGCTCCACCGACAAGGCCTGAAGCCCACTTACACGCCTTGCCGAAGTCACAGCAATCAAAAAGGACACTTTCCACGAAAGGTACTTAAAATCGACAGTAGCCATGGGCTCAAAAGGCTTATGACACAAGGCCATAAGGACCACATTCAAATCCCACCTTGGATGCAGGTTGCGAACAGGAGGATAAAGATGCATCAGGCCCGCAAAGTGTCTTTTAATGACTGGATTAGACAGTGAAAAAGAGCACTGGTCAGTGAACAAATAAGCGGCAACAGCTGATAAATATGTCCTGCAAGACAAGACATGGATGCCAGACTCTGCCAGATGTGAAACAAAGACAGGACCATGTCGATAGTAGCCTCCCTGGGGTCCAGCTGCCTAGCCAAATACCAGTGACAAAACCGTAGCCATTTACTTCTATACTGAGATCTTGAGGGCTTCCTGGCCGCTTGAATAATGTGCATGTTATCCGGAGACAAATTGAAGCGCTCTAAAGATCTGAACGCAGGCACCAAGCCGCCAAGCTGAACGATTGTGGGGAGGGGTGCCACAGCCGTTTATCGCTCTGGTGAAGCAGGTCGGGGACCAGCGGAAGCTTGAGCAGCAGGCACACTGATAGATGTTGAAGTTCCGAAAACCAAAACCTGGCCGGCCACCAAGGGGCTATGAACAGCAAGGAGCAATTCACAGTGTTCCTTAGCTTGCAAAGCGCCCGATGGATCAGAGGAAGAGGCGGAAAAGCGTAGGCTTTCAAGTTGTGTCATGGAATTTCAAGAGCATGCCCCAGTGAGGAGGCTCCGAGCCTGTTCCTGGAGGCATACCGGGGAAGCTTCCTGTTAGTAGATGTCGCAAAGAGGCCCACTTCTGGAGTGCACCAACGGCGAAAAATATCCAAGATGATCTCAGTGTTCAGTTCCAACTCGTAGCTGACAATTGCTCCTCGGCTGAGGGCATCTGCAATGACATTCAGCTGGCCTGGGATGTGTACTGCTACCAGCCAGATACCATGCTGAATGGCCCAATCCCAGATCTGAATGGCAAGATCCACAAGAGGAGACCTGGTACCCCCCTGCTTGTTGATATAGAACATGGACACTGCATTGTCCGTGCGGACCCGGATCACCTTGTTGACAATGCCTGGTTTGAACGCTTTCAGCGCCAGGAATATTGGCAGGAGCTCCAGATCATTTATATGAAGCTGTCTGTCCTGTGGCGATCAAAGATCTGCAACATGAAGATGATCCAGCGTTGCACCCCAACCCAGAAGGGAGGAATCCGTTTTGACAGTCAAAAGTGGGCAAGGGTCCTGGAAGGGAGCACCCACCGACAGATTGCTGTGAGACGACCACCACAAAAGGTCCGCCCTCATGAAAGGTGGAACCAGTATGATTTTGGAATCTGGATCCTTTGCACGAAGCCATGAGCTCCGAAGATCCGGCTGCGTCCGCCTCATCTTGAGACGAGCAAGAGGAAGAGCCAGCACACAGGAAGCCATGAGGCCCAGAAGCGTCTGGAACCACCAGGCCGACATGCTCTCCGACTGCATAAACACCTGACACGTGGCGAACAGATCCGCCATTCTGTCCCCATTCAGGTACACTCTGCAATCGATCGTGTTCCAACGAAAACCCAGGAAAATTAAGTCCTGAGAGACCATCATGGAGGATTTCCGCAAGTTCACTGACAGCCCAAGGTGGAACAAGAGCGGGAGGTTGCTCGAGGCTTTCAGTGGACAAGGACTGCGCAGCAGCCAATCGTCCAAATACGGGTACACATGGATACCCGTATTTGGACGACCCTTCCAGACGACCTCCGACGAGGGTAGAGGGCAGGAGCCCCCCCTCCTCTCCAGCAGACCACCCACGCAGCAACTGCAGACCCGCTGCAGAGCACACGGCGGCCTGCCTGACCGTGTCCCTCCCGCTTGCCTGACTCCTCCCTGCCGGGCTCGACGCGGCACCACAGCGAGGCTGAGCCTCGTTCCGGGCACTTCAAAGCCCCTTGCTTCCGCCGGTAGGCGGATACGCCGGCCTGCACAAAGGCCTATAAAGGCGCTGTTTGGCCCCCAGGACCCTCCTTCCAGACGACCTCTGACGAGGGTAGAGGGCAGGAGCCCCCCCTCCTCTCCAGCAGACCACCCACGGAGCAACTGCAGACCCGCTGCAGAGCACACGGCGGCCTGCCTGACCGTGTCCCTCCCGCTTGCCTGACTCCTCCCTGCCGGGCTCGACGCGGCACCACAGCGAGGCTGAGCCTCGTTCCGGGCACTTCAAAGCACCTTGCTTCCGCCGGTAGGCGGATACGCCGGCCTGCACGAAGGCCGTACAAAGGCCCCGTTTGCGCCTGTTAGCGCAATGGTAGCGCACAACCGCTGCACCTTATCTACCTCTCCGGCTCCACTGAGACTCTCATGGTAAGGCCCTAGGGGCATTTAGTGCAGGACTCATATCATTATATTGTACCTGACCCGCAACTTTTGTAATATTGCATCTGCCATTCCAAGTCAGTTGCTGTTGACGCTATGCCTAAAACCAGCTTTCATTGATAACCTGAAATGCTTGTCCTACTGATCACTGCATTCCAGCCCCGCTAACTAACTACTGCTCTGCCCACTAATGATCACTATCCAACGACACTTGAACTATGCCTGTATACGTTGCACTGTCCATTACCTATTTGGCCCACATCTGACGCTAACATTAGGATATCTGTATAGCCGAACTCTGTTGTGCCTCACAACTTGAACTTGAGTCTGTTCGCCCACAATTGCTACCAGCCTTAGCACATATGTATTGCCTAATTTTGTACCTACTTGCCTGTGCCTTACATTTGCCTCATACATGACACTCCTTTTGTGCCCTGATTGCTAAAATCGAATTCAGATGACCCTTTGCCTCTGCACCCTGCTAGTGACCTATGCTTTTGTGCCCTGATTGTTAAAATTGAATTAAGATGACCCTTTGCCTATGCACCCTGCTAGTGACCTATGCTTTTGTGTCCTGATTGCTAAAATCGAATTTAGGTGACCCATTGCCGATGCACCCTGCTAGTGACCTATGCCTTTGTGCCTTGATTGATAAAATCGAATTGAAGTGACCCATTAGACTAGACCTTACGCTACCGGACAATAACTACACTGTACTAGCCCTATCTTGCCCAATATCACAATGTATCTCCATGCGCTTTGTACAGTGTTAATGAGATCAATACTGCACATCTTGAACAGCCAATACCTAACCATGCTACCCAATTTACCAGCACTTGAGCCCGCATATAACTCATACACATTAACTGAAATGACCTCCACACCTTGCCCTGTTCTCATGAGGAACCTTAGATTACGTGCCAGGCTCCCAAGGCTCTATGACCCTCTATCTAAGCCAGCCCACAATAAGGTGACTAGGAATCCATCCCTACACCCTCTTCAATTGAACAGTAGACTCCACCGTGAGCCCATCCGTGACCAGAAAAGTACGCACGAATCTGTGCCACCACCCCTAAACCCAGTAGATCTCGGGACTAAGGGTGCACTAATAAATGCCCACTCCATGGTAGCCCATGCATCAGACATTGTCGACCTTGCTCACAACGAAGACCTGGACTTCTTAGCGGTCACCGAATCTTGGCTTCACCCCACGGCATGCCCTGCAATTATGCTTAGCGGTACCAGATGACTACACGCTATTAAGACTTGATCGTACCACCTCTAGAGGCGGAGGTCTTGCCATCATCGCCAAAACTAAATTCCCTATTACAATTGAATCACCCACTAATGTTAGCTCCTGTGAATCTCTAACCGCCAAGTTAACATCATCTAATACTCAATCCATCTCCATTCACCTTATCTACCGGGCCCTCTAGGGTCATTTGAAGAAGACCTCACAGACATCTTATCAAACAATCTTAAAAACTCCTCACAACGCGTCTTACTAGGAGACTTTAACCTAGGATTTAGCAACCCTGCAGACGCCAATGCCAGTACAATCAATAACACCCTAGAGGAACTGGGCTTCACCCAGAAGATCACTGAGCCCACCCATATCAAAGGGAGAACTCTGGACTGGCTAGCTGTGCGCAACTGCCCAGTCCTAGTCTCTGCCATACTCCCGCAGCCTTGGACAGACCATTACTTGATCTCGTTCACCCTAGAGGCAACCCCAGCACAAGCTAGCAGCACAGCTCCAGCTGTCCAATCCCGAAATAAAAAAAACATCACCCCCGAAAACTTGATCCCGCTAATCACACCAACCTTGAATGCCAATCCAGATCATACAGATCCATTCACGATGGTGGACATCTATAATAAAATCATGCTCTCATCCCTTGATGCCATAGCCCCTTTGAAGCTAAAAAAGAGCAAGCCCCGGAAACACATCAACTCCTGGTTTTCGCATCATCTTAAAGCCCTCAGACAGGAAAAGCGACGCTGTGAAGAAATCTGGCGAGCTTACCCCTCAGAAAATAACAAGAAAAACTTGAGCAGTCTAGCTTCCCAATATAAAAAAGAAATTATATTGGCCAAACAAACGTCTTATAGTACGCGAATCTCACAAGCTAAATCTAACACTAGAGAGCTTTTCACAATACTTGATCCTGATCCAAGTGCCCGACTTGTGTATCAAAGATAAAAACTGGTGCACGGGCATACAAAATGCCCTAGCAAACAAAATCTCCTCCCTTAAGACTAAGATAAGCATTAAAAAAGAATCTCTGCTCTCCTCTACTAAGCCGAGTACCGCCTCCCATAAAAAGGTTCACCTGACTCAATCATCCCCCCCAGCGCACAACCCCCCCTTTAATTTCCATAAAGTATCCACCAAAGAGGTAGAAAATACTATTCTCACCCTCAAACCTTCAAATTTCCACGGAGACCTATGCCCCGCTCAACTGATTAAGGATGCAGCCCGTGATCTCGCACCATTTATTAACAAACTAATAAATGCATCTTTCACATCAGACACCGTACCTAATAATTTAAAACGGTCCTGGGTCCTCCCTGTGCTTAAAAAAACCAATTTAGACCCTTCCACTCAAACTAACTACCGCCCCATTACCACAGTACCGTTCCTTCTTAAAATCATCGACAAAATAGCATACCACCAGATCCAACATTACCTTGAGCACTTCCATCTCCTAGGCGTCCGACAATCGGGCTTCAGGCCACAGCATGGAACCGAAATTGCACTTATAGATCTCAAGGCACAGATAGACTAGCTGAGAGACCAGGGTAAGACAGCACTATAGCTACTCCTTGATCTCTCTGCGGCCTTTGATCTGGTCGACCATGAGATCTTGTGCAACCACCTACAAAAAGCTGCCCACTTCTCTCAAGAAGCAACCAATTGGATCCAATCCTTCCTCAATAACCGCACGATGAGAGTCTTCTCATTGTCAGCAGCAGCCAACCCTACACCTATCACTTGCGGCGTGCCTCAAGGATCTTCTGTCTCCCCTACACTTTATAACATCTTCACAAAGCCCCTTTTCGATGATCTGGGTATCACCTACACTAATTACGCCGATGATACCCAGATCCTCATCCCGTTGTCGGGGGATTACGACAAGGATTTGGCCTTCGTTAATAAAGTGTACCTCATCATCCAGGCATGGATGGCCTCACACGGTCTATGCCTGAATGTTGACAAGACGGTACTCCTTATTCTAGGCTCTACACACTACCTCAACAAGCTGGGCCACAAATACTCATCGTTCATAATTGACGATAACAAGATCAAGGTAGCTAAGGAGGTTAAAACCCTCGGCTTCTATCTAGATTCCACCCTTACCTTCAACAAACAAGTGAATGCAATGGCCTCCGCCACCTCCTACACTTGCAAACTCATTAGGGCAGCCAAAACCTTTCTCTCCCCCACCCGCTGATCCTGTCCAAGTTGGACTATTGCAACGCTCTATATGTAGGTTGTAACAAATATATCTCAAATAAAATCCGAATCCTCCAAAATAATGCCCTTAGAGCGGCCCTCAGGATCCCGAAGAAAGCCCATATCTCAGATTCCAGAAGATCTGTCAACTGGCTATCCACCAAGGACAAGATATTCCTTAAATCGGTATCTCTGATTCATAAATGCCTCCACCAAGCAGCCCCTCAATACCTCATCGCCAGATTTCCTAGACCCACCCTCTCTCGCCCCTCGAGAACGGCCAATTCCAACCTTCTTCTGGTGCCCAGGTTCAAACGTACAATGTCTGGAGGCAATAGCTTTCCAGTAAAAGCAGCGCAATTCTGGAACTCCCTTCCTCCTACCTGCAGGGAGGTCCTACCCTACCACCAGTTCAGAGCCAGGACTATCCACTGGCTCAAATCTCTCGACTCATAATGACCTTCCGATGCCCAGATGTGCCACTACCATGTGGCTCCTTACCTCATTGAATGTAAATATGTATATAGTATTGCCTATAGTGTATATGTTCTACCCTTCCTATTTGGCGTGATACGTCCGGCACTGTAACCACAGCTGGACCTCACCCTACTGTATGTAACTAAGTTTTGCAACCCTCTTGCTGCCTTTGCGCCTGGCTACCCCTGGGTTAGGTGCGTATTATAAATAAATACAATACAATACCCTGTAGCCAAAGATAAGCTGCGATGACCGTCATCTTCGTAAAGACACGCGGTGCCGAGCTGAGACCAAACGGGAGCACACAAAACTGGAAATGCTCCTCCCCCATGGAAAACTGTAGGTATTTCTGACGCGGGCTCAAAATGAGGATATGCATATAAGCATCCTGAAGGTCCACCACGCTGAGCCAGTCGCCCTTCTGTAGAGAGGACTTTATCTGACCGGGGGTGATCATCTTGAATTTCTCTTGGGGGAGAGAAAGGTTGAACTGGGCAAGGTCTAGGATGGTGCGCAGGCCAGCCTGGTTGGGTTTGGGCACCGTGAACAGATAGTAGACAGAAGAAGCCCTTGTTAGGGAGAATTCTCTGTTAAGCCTAATTTCCCAAACCTAGTGAGTCCCCCAGCAGCTTTGCTGGATTTTTGGGGTTTATTTTTTTCTCCTGCTAAGAGTGAGACTCTTTTTCTCCCACTCTTAGGCATGATTTGAGTATGTCCTTTGACTGTAAATGTGTTTTATGGGCTATGGGGTCCTTTACTCCATAGGGCTTCATGTGTTTTTGGTATGTGTGTTACACAGCACCCTCAGTGCAGTAACACAGGGGTGTCATAGTGACCCCCAAACATAGACTCCATACCCTGGGACTGACTACTGCCTCCCAGGGCATGTAAAGTCACTATTGGCTTTACTAGTCTCAAATTGTGATTGCCCCTGGGTCTATTTTCCAAGGGGGCACTGTCCAGTCCCAACTTGTCGAGTTTCTGGCTGGTGGCAGTGGATACCACGCGAAATATTCCACCGGAATATTTCCTATGGGATTTTCCCATTGATTTTAAACGCACCATTTTTGGATACCGCTGGGTTATTTATTTAATATTTATTCGCCGGTTGGGTCTTTTTGCCAGGACTCGGTTTTAAAATGGCGTTTGTGTTCGCCTCTGAAACTCTAACCCAAGTCGAGCCCTTCGTTCCACTTTTTGGCGGTCTTCTCCACAGAAGCCCTCCAAATGGTGCCACTCTGTCTGGAGTCTACAGAATGTGTGGGAGGGGGATTAGGCACCCTGGACTGAGTTGCCTTGGCAACTCAAGTCGCTCTCTTGTGTGATTGGCCCAGTGGTGAGCCGCCCGGCTCACCACTTGGCATGTTTGAGTGACAGCTAGGCTGAAGAATGGGGGTTTTTCTGCATAAAAGCAGGGCTTTGGGGACTGGAACTTCAGAAGTCGCCACAGGACCTAAAGAATCCGAAGAGGGGAGAAGCTGAGCCATCTACGACGACGACACCACCGGTGGAGCCCTGCTGTACGAACTCACCACTTCCCCAACGACAGAGATGTTCTTCCAGGAGAGTCTTCTTCCCTTTGAGCTGGTGGGACCAACCAGTTTGCCTTTTTCGCCTTCCTGGATAGCCACGCTTCACCACTACCACGAATAAAAGGGTCGTACCTTTTAATCGGGAACTCCGCGGCTGGTTTCTTCCCTGGCAGTTCAACGATCTTCAGCTTTCTTCCTCGTCGATATCATCTCTTCCTCTGGTTGAAGCCACGACTTGCACCCGCTGCCAGGAACAACTGTCACCGCTGGAGCTTTCTCACTATTTTAGGTACTGTGTCGCGCCTGGTCTCCCTTGCAACAGATTGTCCAAGGTGTCCCGTAAATCCTTGACTTTCTAACTGGGGTGACCTCAGACCTGCTAACGTTGCCTTTCTGAACTGATCCAACCTCTTTTTGACTTTTCTGCAAAGACTTTGAGTGCATTTCCACTGTGTGATCTTGGGTACATTCCGTCTTGATCTCTCCAAGAGTGGGCCTGGCCTATGAACTTTTGACTCTGCAGTTGACCCTGCCTTTCTTGACTTGCTGTGGTTTCTTAAAAGTGTTGGTACTGTGTTATTTCCCACTCTGCCTTTTCTCTCCCTTTTTAAACTAATTATTGGAGTGCCATCTACGGTTACGCGCTCACCTCCGTTTTGCTAAATAAGTGGTGTCTTAACCTAGACGTGTCGAATAATTAACTAGGGAGGTGTATATACTTACAGTGACTGTGTTTGAACGTGCTTGATATATTAGTGCCAGTGTATTTTCATAAGTGTGTTTTTAAATAAATTATTGTATACTTTTATACCAAAGCTCTGGTCAGTGTTTGCTTGTTCTACTGTGTTTTTAGCCCTATTGTGTATACTCTATATACTGCCTAACTCTTCTTGAGAGATGTCTGACTGCTCAGCTACAGCTACCAGGTAAATCTGGGTGGTACAGACTGCTACCAATTGGGTTTACTGCTTACTCCTGTAGTCTTAAACTTTTTGGAGTAGTCCTTAAGGGAAATGCACAGGTTTCTGCCTAACAGCCCTCCCCTCGCTCCCCTAGGGGAACGGGTTCCATCGCCTTGAGATCCTGAAGCTTCTGGTCTTCGGCTCTGAGGGAGGGTGACCCCGACTGCTGGAAGGGAGGATTGATGGGTGTGGTAGGGGGATGGGGCGAGCGGAAGCCCGCCCGAGCTACTGACAAGACCCACCGGTCCTTAGTGATGGTCTGCCACGCCTCCCAGTGAGATGCAATGTGCCCTCCCACCGGGGTCTCGTGCGAGCGGCGAAAACCCTCATTTAGCTGGCTTCTCAGAGGCGAGACCCTCAGATCCTGAGGAGGACAAGGACCGAGAGAAAAACCGGCCTCGCTGCTGATGCCAACGGGAGTTTCCAGCTGGAGGATCAACTGTGTTTTTCGATCTAGAAACCCCCAAAATCCACAGGAAGACCGAGGCTGCCAAGGCGTTCTCTGAGCCCTAAAAGGTTGTTTTACCAGAACGGATAAAGACTTGGCCGTCTGAGTGCTGTTCTTAGTTTTAGTCAGCTCTACATCCGTTGACGAATGGAACAGTTCTTTGCCGTCAAAAGGCAGGTCCAGAACTCTATCCTGAACCTCCTTGGAAAACTTCATGGCATGAAGCCAAGCCTGATGAGGTGTCCACACCAAGCATGAGGCCCCGAGCCGAGGTGTTGACATGATGCGCCGCAGCCTCAAGCATATCCTGCACCAGGACTCTGGCATCTGACAAGCCAGCCTTACAATGGTCCAGTTTATCCGCAGGAATGAACTCCTCAAACTCTGACAGACTTTCCACATTTTCATATTTGCCACTGCTAAAATGAGCCCTGCGTTTGCCTGACGCAACTGCAGGGCCGATTTAGCAAAGATCTTCCTCCCCAAAGAGTCAAGCAGCTTGTCCTCTTCGGCCAGAACCTGAGCCGCCGCTGTCGAAGACGCTGAAGCCAGTCTGGATTGTAGCGTGGCGGCCGCCACTCCTGTGGAGGAAGGAAGCAGGAAAGACGCTAAGGCTACCGCCTCCGAAGTATGAAGCCTATAACGAGCGTCAATCTTTTTGTTAACGTACAGTCCAGAGTTTGGCTTATCACAGGCTTTGCGGACCTCGGCCAAAACGTCCTTCTGGAAGAACAAGCCGGTGCGCTCCTGAGGAGACAATGTGAACGCCCCCGAAAGCACCCCTTCTTGCGGAGGGGGTGCCTCAGGTACTGGAACATCCAGAAGAGTCATGTCCAGTACCCGGTCATGGAACACCCTAACAGAGTGGGGCTAATCATCGTCATCCTGATCCCTTTGTGTGTCATCCAACGCATCCGGATCGACCTGCGTCACGTCTGGCTCCGCCGAAGATTTGTCTATTGGAGACAAGGGCGGCAGAGGCGGAAGGGCTGGAGGTGGGCCAACTGGTAGAGGTGGGACAGCTGCCGGAAGAACCGGTGCTGAGACGGGATCCGTTGGTACCGAATTCGGCCCTGCAGGGCAGATTTCCTTAAAAAGACCTCTGAAATATTCCTTCATGGGGTCGGAGTGCATTAGCTTCTGAAATTTTCCTAAGGCGGCATCCTCCACCAAGGGCTTACACTGTGGCAGGCAGAGGACTCTCATGAGAGGAATAGCTCCAGGGCCGCAAGGGAGAGGGCTGCCAAGAGGGTCCCTGTTATGCTCACCTGGTTCCTACAGGGGCGTCGATCGGACCCGGACAGCTGCGGTCTCCACCAACGTGATGCGTAGTGCCGAGATGACTGTCTGGACTGGCCCGCCTAATCTTGTCTGCTTGATCCGTAGAAGTATTCTCCTGCAAGTGGAGAAAGGAATTTAGCCACCTGTGGATTTAAGTGATGGCCCCCTCCCACTGTTCTCGTTCTCCCCACTTGTCACCTCCGAAATCCCCTTTTAGTAACCTCACCTTATGTTTTTAAATGATGAGCTCTCCATCCTGCATGGCATGCAGGGACGCGTAGATACCAGTTACTTCACTGGTTTGAAGGTACTGGAGGAGTTCGAGGAATATTGACTCTGGGGTTTATAAAGTTCAAATAGTTCAATATGTCCGATGTTCACTCTTGTTCCATTCCCTTGTTGAATTGCAGCTGGTTCAAAAGAATGTTGCCTGGAGGCAGCTGATGGCGTTCAGGTAAGAGTCTGTATTACCCAACACTGTCCGGTAAAAGTTGCATGAGTTTAACATGTTGTTTTCTCTCCCTTTATAGGTGCAGCATGTGAAGATGAGGCGTATTTAAGGGTAATGCCTCCGGGGTTAAATCAGGTAAGCCTATGGTGGTAAGAGATTGCATTCTTCCCTTTTCCGCTTTTTCTAGTAGCTCCGGATTCGAGGCGGGTGTGGCAGAAGACTGAATGCTGACTTGCAGGCACGGTGAGCGTTACACTGCAGGATGCAGAATAACGCGGAGCGTGTGCTGCTGTTCGGGTGTGGTTTAAATAGCCTCCAAAGTAGTTCCAGGTAAGAAGTTCCCCAGAACCACAACCAAGTAAAAAATAGTCCCTGTAACAAATAGTCCCATCCAGGCCTCACGTTGGCTTGGATTCATTTGCAGCATGGTCTCCATGAGGTAAGTAATGTCTATGAGCCTGGCGTCTATGGCGCCAGGACTGGTTTCTAAGATGAGCTTAAGGCACCAGGACTGAACCCAAACAGCCCCCAACCGGGGCTGCTGGGGTTTTAACAAGTATCTGGATGCCTGCTCCCGGGGCGGATGGACTCGATCCGGATGCCCGGGGGTATGCATCATGACAGGCCCTCACCAGCCGAGTTGACATAGATCAATGGTGCAGACGCCGCGTGGAGCGAGACCGAGTGCTGTAATGGCATCCCCGCGTTGCAGTCATAAACTGGACGAAATGGTGCACAAGGAAAACGCTGTTCACCCGAAAAAATGCTCCCAGCACCAAACGCTGATGGCGTAGGTGTAAGGGAAGAGTCCAAAATGGCTGTCGCAATTCATGCGGGAACAGGCGCCAGTATGAGTGAAGCAGGGGTCTCCACAGACAGGTCAGGGGTCTTGACTTTAGCCTTGACACAACGCACCTCGGCAGAGACGGTACTGTGTGGCCTAGGATGTTTCTGAGACATACTAATAGCCAAATTAGCCTCTGCAACAGGAACCTCGGCCACGCCGGTAACAGAGGAATTACGATCAGCGACCTCACTCTGTGCCCCCTCACAGAGCGGGACCAATGAGGAACCCACCTCACCGACAAGACCTTAACAGGCCTTTCAGTTCTGTCGTTCACCTTAGCCTCTGATAGAGGAACCACGGACCTGAGTCCGGTAACAGCTCCCTCACGAGGGGCCTTGAACCTTGGTTCGGTACAGAAAACCTCAATAGAGGCCTCGGGGCACGCCCTGGTGTCTGTTTGGGAAGCTCCAGACAAGGAGACCTCGAAGCAAGCTCCGGTATCCACCGCTCAGTAGAACTGGGAAGTTGAATAGCCCCCACAGGAGGGGCCTCGGATTGCCATCCGGTGTGAGAAGGCCCCTTACAGAGGCCCTCTGGGAAAAGGCCCTCTGGGAAAACTTTGGCACTTTACTTAGGCATGGAAGGCACCTCAGGGGAAACCCCAGTGAAAGAGCTTTTAAAGCCCCTCCCAGACCTGGAAGGAGTCCCCCGGTCGGGGTGCCCTAAAAACTAAAGAACTTACCGGGTGTCTCTACTTCTCGTCGATGAAACTCTAAAAATGCGGAGGAGGAACGCGCTGAAACGCCTCCTCCCACTGCTCCAGACGACGTTGAAGCGTCGTTCGCAGGAAGAACAATCAGGAAAATCTAACCGAAACGGCCAAGCCGGACTACCACACGACCGCTAAGGTCCGGAGCAGGAGAGAAGGACACTGGAAGGAAAAAAAATCTTCCAAAGATGCAAGTGCGTCCAGTCCTGAACGTGCAGCGAAAAGGACTGATGGGCGATACGCTGGGCGGAGATAAGGAGGGCGGGGTTTACGCCCGTGTGCGGTACCCCGCGCAAAAAGAGATGAAGGACGCGTTTTTGAAAAATGTGATGCTTTTTATAAAGTGCTCTGGTCCCGTCCCCCAGGACGGAGGAATGTCCCATAGGGAAAGGGGACGGGACGTAGGAGTATGAGTCATGCAGCAGTGATCTTTATCCAATGATGCTCTACGGATGAGTAGATGTTCAAAACAGTAGACAGCTACTGATGCAAGCAACAGGCAGGGGTCAAGTCCTAAAAAAGAAACTGGGGGCCTCATTGACATACCAATTGAATGTTGCATCACCAGAAATTAGCATATCGAGATGCGCCCTGACAAAGGTGAGGCGCCTCCTGAAAAAAGTGGGGAGACTCTGCCCGCCCGCATGTACCCTCGACTTGAGCACTGGTGACAGGCCATCAGCAAGAACAGGGATGCTAACAGTAGATTCATCGTTATTTTGTGACCTTTCTTTTCAGTTCTGGTAAAAACCTAAACCTTTGCCATGTCAGTCACTTGAGGGTTCCGACAAAGGTTGAGGCCCGAGTCTCTTCAGTGTTTCTTTACATCTCCTGTATAGACTTCATGCTTTCCTTTTTCTTTCAAAGTACTCTTGGCTTTTGGAGGAAATTCAGGGAACCGCAGCACTGTACGAATGAGTCCTGAGCGAAATTACTCACTGAATCCTGATAAGGGCTGCTAGGTTTTATGTCAGTGTGCACACTTTCCTTTGTTCCACACAAAATAGGATCATAAACATGTTTGCAACTTAAAGAACACAAAATTGTTTTACCAAATGCTAAACGCTTTTTAATTTAAATTCAGCGTTTTGGCGGTTGCTAGCCTGCAAAGATGAGCAAATAAGCAGCATGCTGACCTAAAGAAGACCTATTACAGAACAGCCTTCTTCCCGGTCAGTGAGTAATATTAAATGCCTAACAGGTTAAACATCTCTTGCATTTCTGTACGGAGGGCTAGGTCACAAAGAACGGCATCTGCTTTGCCTAGATGTGCATGGGTTGTGCTTTGTGTGTGTTTTGTGTATGGGGGCACAAACAATGGGTGCAGACAGAACAAAGTAATGTGATCCTGCACATAATCTCTCCCTCTACAAGGATTAAACATCCACAGTACAGGTCAGGCGAGTATCCCGGTCATGTCTTTGTCTAGTCATACAGACATTTTCTTATTGTTTTCCTTCAATAACTCACAGTGGATTTAGCCACGATAATTAAAATAGCAAAGCCTCTTGTACTCGCTGCCAGGGAGACTAATTCACTCGTAGTGGTGCGTGACCACCTTAATTCTCCCAAAATGCAGTCTTTTTTGTGATTTCAAAAAAACCATTTTCACCATCAAATACTTTATTTTGGCTTTCGCTATAAAAGTGCACACATAAAACAATTGATCTTACATATGTACGCCAAGACAAAGCGCAGAAGGAAGACAAAGAAAAAAATATAAATATTAAAATTCAGTATCAATGAAATCACCTTATTTTGTAATCATTCAAAGTGGGAACAGTAATTAGAATATGATATGGCATTTATAACACACCTATACACAAGTGTTTCAAGGCGTGAAGAGGCAAGGGAGGGGGAACAAAGGAAGGACAGACAACGATCCTACTAGGCCAGGTGTCATTCAGATCGCGCAAGTGCATGGGAAAAGGGAAGGGGGAGAAGTGATGGGGGGGAGGGAGGGACAGTGCAGTACATGGGAATAAAATAACAATAAGTAAAGTAACGGCCAGCAGGTGGCAAGTGCAAAGGTGAGTGCAGACATCAGGTGTCAAGTGTTGGTGGTGGGACTGAAGGGATACAGAACAGTCCCAAAGTGCGGGGGATGCCAGGCAGGCAGTGCAGAAGTCTCTCTTGCATGGCTACCTGTCTGTGGAGCCTATCACTGTTCTGACCGAGAGCCTCATTTTCTCTCTGTGCTTCCTGGTTTGCCTTTGAGTACTGGGCCAGTCTTTGCTGCAGGAGGGTTACCTCCTGAGTCCTGTCCCTACTGGCCTGCTCCTTTCTTGCCAGAGCATCTTCCACCCTCCTGGTGTACTCTAACAATATAGCATGCTCTTTTTGGAGGTTACCCAGTCCCTGGAGGGCCCGTGATTTTCTTCCAGTTTCCCTTTTAAGTGACAGACTTCCTAGCCTAAGGTGTCCCTTTCCTGCGCAAGAGCCTGCCTCTGTGCCGCCAGGTCGTCCCTCTGTCTTTGAAGGTCACCATCTTTCTGGCGTTCTTCCTCAAATTCTGCCTGGGTATTCAGGTCCTTCAGAATTCATTTGTTGCTCTCTGCCTTCTCTCTATCTAGGTGGCTTTGCAGGGTGACTATCTGCTCTGTGCATGCCCTGATGAAATCCAGTTGTTGCTCCAGCTTTTTCTGGCTCTGCAGTAGGGAGTCCAAACTTTCTTGGTACTCCTGCAAGGCCAGAATTCTGGTAACCTGTTCTGCCTTTTCCTGTTGCAGGATATCCATATCCTCTTTTATTTTAACTATATACTGCCTGCTTTCATTTTCTGGCTCCTGGCTCCTCTGCAGCCTCTGCTCAGAAGAGTCCAGATCAGATTGGGCCTTTTCTAATGCCATTGGTTGCCCACTTGCCAGATCTTGGCCTTCAGCATATTTATCCTGTACGCCTCCCATAGATAGAGATATGCCACTATCTTGGCAATCTTATTTTGCTCATCCTTGGCCTTAGGGGCCATATATAGTTCACTCAGGGCCACATGTAAGGGACCCTGGTCTTTCCAGATATCTAACCCTGTTGCAGTGATCTGTTGTGCGATTGCCTGCAACCACACATTCTGGTCCTGCTCAGTCCATTCACCTCTCACAAATAACTTATGCAAAAGATGTTCTCTAGCCATCTTGATGTCTACCAATATTAATTTCCTTCTGACTTACAGAAGTTTTTTATTTTATTTTTGCAAAACAGACGGTTTCCTTAGAGAGTTCCCTTTTGAGGGATGCTTTTACAGTGTAACACAGCGTGGTAGCCCAACAGGATTCATGTATCCTATTAGTTAGCACACTGTATTAAGCAGCACAAGTGGTAGATCTAATCCAGAAATCCCGGACACGAGCCCCCACTCTATAAGTGGTTTCAACCCAGCACTCCAACTAAGTCAATGCCTAGTATGGGATGCCCAATGGAAACCCTTATTCATATATTTTTATGTCAAAAGTTCTTTTATTTCTGGATGATGTACCCTTATATAACGCCGCTCTCTTTGAATTACCCCGGTCTCACTGAACCAAGAAGAAGGTTTGTTTTGCAAATTAAAAGATTTATTTGAAGAATTGAACAATATATATATATATCACGCTTTTATAATGAAGAATATCTGAATATCACACTTATGAATATTTATGCAATGATCAGCAATGGGCAATATTACATTATCAACAATCTCTTTAATCAATTAGGAGTAGTAATAGGAAGAATAATGTAGCAGAGAATCACTTTGTATGGGTTCAAGGAAATGCAAGGATAGGAAAGAATGCAACAAAGAAATAAAACTTGATATGAATTCAATCAAAGACAACGGATCACTCTTCCTCCCGTTATTACTCACTCCCCCCGATATGCAATGTGAAGAGATGGAATGAGGGCACACAGGTTTCAGGAATAACAATCAACAATTGCAGTTACAATCCCGATTCCCCCCAGCAAGCTTAGAGACAGTAATGATTTTAAACAGGTCAATTGTTTTTAATTGTGGTTTGAAATGAATGGGAAAATGCTAAAAATGATTTTAATTCGCTAATGGGATTCAGAACTAGTGAGAGTTGCTTTGGATTGGTTCAGGGAAACACTAGCAATGATTGTAGAATGATTAGCAGATGGAAAATGAAATTCAGAAGTTAAAAGCAAGAAATAGCTGTTTTTAAATGTGGTGAAATTGAGCCAAATGCGAAATCGTGGCAAACTTTTCAGCGCACAAAAAACGCGATTGCAGCAACACTATAAGGAATTGGAATGCGGTTCTTAGGTCGTTTGAAAGCTGAGGATGTTAGCTTCAAAATTTCGTTCCTAGCATATACGGTTCAGAAGTTAGAGGAGCCGCAAACTACACAGACAGCACAGCCACCGATCCAGAGGCGCCTCTGGATGGTTTCTATCTGCCTGAGACGATTGCCTTTCTCCAGAAAATATATATTAGCGCCAATATGATTATCACCACGATTATCACAGGATTATGTGGATGAGTAAAGAATTCAAGATAGACAAAAGAGATTCAATAATGCAGTTATGGATGTGTTGGAATGGTTTGGATGGGATTACTTAAGCTAAGAGATGACTATGGGCAGTCCTATGCTAGATATGCACTACTATGGCTTTGGAATGGAATGGACCCGTCAAAGATCTGGTCAAAGGTTTGGCTGGAATTTGCTCGCCACCGGACAGGATTCAGGACACCTGGACTGCTCTCAGCAAGGCACTCTGGTCTGCACGGCCTCTTGGACTGGATCTGAAGGGTTCTGGGTTACAGCTCTGCTGGACTGATCTGGATCTTGGGTT
Organism: Ambystoma mexicanum; assembly: GCF_040938575.1. NCBI lineage: Eukaryota > Metazoa > Chordata > Amphibia > Caudata > Ambystomatidae > Ambystoma > Ambystoma mexicanum. Next base: position 175,192,710 of record NC_090921.1, on the reverse strand, counting down.
CTAGCAAGGGTTCTTGGCCAGAAGCAGCAAAACAGCTCAGCCGGGCTGTTGAATGGTTTAGGCCCCATGGAAGTTTAGGGGTTAAAATCAGGTTGCTAGATTTTTAAAGGCCTGCTGAAAAGGGTTCAGCTTTTTGGGTTAGGCCTCTGCTTCAGGGTTCTGGAGTTTGGTTCTTCCTGCAGAGCTCTTCGCCGGTAGATCAGTGATGAGTGAAGGTGTGTGTGTCTGGGTCCACAACCGTCCCTATTTATCCATCTTCCAAAGGGGTGGGGAGGCTGATTATACTATGCCCAACCCTCTAAGGATCTGATAGGTCAGAGAATTCCCCCTCTCCTGATTTGAGAAAGGAACAGTGTGTCATCTGTGTCAGAGTGACACAGTGATTAGGGTCCAGAGGAAAGCCCTCCCCTTTGTTTTTACTCAGAAAATCTATTTTTCCCAAAAAAACATATTTACAATATCCCCAACTTGTTAATATTACATATACACATCACAGAGTAATTAAGGCACGTCTCGGTTCAAGTCACATCTTCATAAGAGTTTTGGTTCGTAAATGACAATTTTTCATGCTTTTGGTTGGGTTCTCAATGTTACATCTATATACATTTTTACACATACATGCACATACCCTCTGGGCATATTCCTGTACGTTTTCATATTTTTCACATAAGCACAACTGCTACAAAGTCCACATTTTGATAGTTCAGTCCCTGAACATCGCAAAATGTAAAGAGTAGTTTCTACTTGTGAGCAATCTTTTCATTTTAATAATCTCTAAATTCCATTTTTTTTGCCAGTTCGGTGCAATATTTTATAAGTCTTTTCCCAAAACAATATTGTCTGTGGCCTCTGAATACACACAATGGTTTGTCTCCACCTCCAGGGTCTTGGCTGGGCTAGAGAGTCACATGGACTCGTCTTCCTGGGCAGTTGGTGTCAGTCACATCCGAATTAGCATTTTCTTTCAGTTCAAGGAACCCATTGTCCCTTTCCCAGAGCAGCAGAGGAAGTCTCCTCTCCTTCTCATTAGCAACCCCACGAGATATTCTCTCCTTTTGGTGGGAATGAACAGGGTGGTGTGTTCTCAGTGGTGGGAAAGCTCTTTGAAGTGTCAGCTGAATTAGGTTACCTTATGGTCAATTGTGACATTGTTCCTTGTGCAAAATTACAGGTAAAAATGTAAAATAAGCAAACATATCTTCAATTCCAGTCTTTTTCTTTTCAACATTAAAATCAATGTGTGGCACCCTATATTGCATTTGATGGAAGTCCCTTCTTTGGATCTTTTGTGTGGTTTGTGAACCATGATTTTTGCAAATTTGACAACCAAGAAAAACGGGTTTCCACACAGCTCTGTGTTTCTTTTGCAATCATTTTGCTCTGTGAGCAGCCAAATGATGGGTTTTGCCAGTGGTCTCCTGTGTTACCACTGACATAGGCAAAAGTGGATGGTGGCCTATTTTTCAGATTTTTCCTGCACACTTCTGGGTAATTTTAGCGTGTATAATGCTTTCCAGCGGCCATTCTGATGTTCCTGATGCAAGCAGTGCACAATAATGTTGCAGGGCCTGGACTAGTGGTGTTAAAACATCCTACAAAGCATACTCCTCAGACTGAACAGAAGAGATCACATCACGCCAGCCCTGAGAAGCCTACACTGGCTTCCAGTAAAGAGAAACACATTAACTTCAAAGCCTTCTGCATTGCTCACAAATCACTACACGGACAAGCTAAAATCAACCGCTAGCAACCAGACGAAACCTAAGATCAAGCAATAACCTCAAAATCAAAACAAAACACTACCAAAAAAGGAAATTCAGAGGAACTGCATTCTTGTCAAGACTTGACGGTCGTGTAGCCGATGAAACCTCCGTCCCCAAGTACCACACAAGCAAATAAGAAATTACTGCCCGAGTGGTCCTTGAGGCCACAGGTGGTGAATTTCGTCAGCTGGAACCAGGAATGCCGGAAGATGCCCCCTATGACCACTGTAAGGCAAACACGAGGTTAGGTCATAAACACAGAACCCTAGACTTGTATATGAATATGTAAGAAGTCTACAATAAGGCTTACCCTTAAGAGTTGGTCGGGACCAAATATTGGTGTAAGGATGTTATCGGAGGCAGCCGGCAAGGGTGCTGACAAGATGACAGCTTGGTAATGCACTTAGTAGGATGAAGTCACCACCTGACGTAGAAGCCAGAAGCTGTGAGTCAATCAGTTGAAAGATACGTGATCCAAGAACAAAGTTCATAACAAAAAGGGCAATCCAATAGCAGTCCGGGGACGAAAACGTGGTCGAGTCCAGGAGAGAACAGTTCCAGCAGGGTATAGCAAAGGAGTAAGTTCCAGGCAAAGGTACCGTGAAGGAAGAAACCAAATCAGAGTCCAAGTTCAATCCGAGGTCAGTGGTAGTCTGTAATCCGTAATCCGTAATGCGCCCAACAGGATCAGCTGTGAAGCGCTGGAGGGCAGTCAGCGCCTCGCTTTTGAACGCTGACTAATGATCACGTGACTCATCATCCGTCACGTGATCGAACGTGCTGAAGGAGGAGCTCCCACGTGCCGGCAACAGAGACGTTGTAGAATGCCTGTGGCGCGTCTCCATGGCAACTGCCAACGCCGGAATGGAAACCAACGCCGGGATGGGAAATGAGGCAAAAACCGGCGTCGCTGACCTTGTCCCACCCTTTGCCGGCAGGCCTGCAGGGGAGAGTATGTCCTGGCATGTATTTTGGTGGGGATAGTGGGGGCTGGATTATGGGATGTGTCCATGGAACGCGTGGATGAAGATGGGGGCGTGACAGAGCCCCCCCTCAAAGGCACACGACCCCGTGGGCTGGAAGGGTGTTCCTTATGGAACCGAGCCACCAACAACAGGGCATGGACATCAGAAGATGGAACCCAGGACCTCTCCTCAGGACCATAACCCAACCAGTCCACCAAGTATTGCAACCTCCCTCTAACAACCCGGGACCCCAGAATAGCGCTAACCTCATACTCCTCTTGGGAAATCACAGGGACAGGAGCGGGAGCAATACGTGCAGCATCAGGACAAGGCTTGAGGAGAGATGTGTGAAAAACGGGGTGTAATTTCCATGAAGCGGGGACGTTGAGTCGATAGACCACCGGGTTCACGACCTTGGAGACCCTATACGGGCCGACAAAACAGGGCAGCAGTTTACGACAACCCAGTATATGGAGGTGTCGTGTAGACAACCATACCCGGTCGCCTTGCTTGTATGACGGGGCATCTTTCCTCTTTTTGTTAGCGGCGGTACTCAGACACCTGGGCCTCCTGGAGATGGACAAGGGTTTGGGCGTGGATGGATGCGAGATCTCTGGCAGAATTATTTGCCGCAGGGGTACTGGTACACAATACAGGGGCACTGGCAAGATCCGAATCAGAAAAGGGTAGGGTACGTGGATGTTGGCCATAGAGCGAGAAAAAAGGGGAAAACCAGTGGATGAGTGCAAGGCGTTGTTATATGCAAATTCCGCAAAATGAAGAGAATCAAGCCAGGTATTCTGGAATTGCAAAGTTAGACACCTTAAGTACTGTTCCAAGACCTGGTTTACTCTCTCAGTTTGGTCGTCGCTTTCTGGATGGTAAGCTGAAGGGAAGCGGGCATCTATACCTAGTAGTTTGGTAAGAGCCAACCAGAAAAGTGACGTGAACTGAGACCCCCTATCTGACACAATGACACTCGGCAAACCGAACAGACAGAAAAGAGATTCAAAGAAAATTCGAGCCAATGAGGGAGCAGTAGGAATGCCTTTGCATGGTAAAAAACGGGCCATTTTTGTGTACGAGTCTACTACCACCCAAATCGTGTCGTAGCCTTGTATACGTGGTAGATTGGTTATCAGGTCCATGGACACCGTATGCCATGGTTTTGGGGGTATGGGCAATGGTTGTAGCAGTCCCAGCGGACGACCCTTCTGAGTCTTGCATTGTGCGCATGTAGAGCATGTGTTAACATATGTCTCCACGTCTCGCCGCATCGATGGCCACCAGCACCAGCGTTTTAACAACTCCAGAGTACGTCGCTGACCTGGGTGGCCATTGATAGGAGCATTGTGGGACCACTCTAAAGCCTGGTTGCGAGAGTCACTGGTGGGGAGGAACAGTTTTCCTTGAACAAAAGGCAACCCATCCTGCATAAAGGTATCCTAATCATCCAATACCTGGGGATGTTGTATAACCCATTGGCGTATAGCTGTTAATATAGGCGGAGACGGAGTACAGGTACAAACAACATGGCCTTTACCCAGGAGAGTTTCGGGATATGATGGAAGAGGAACTCCCCCAGACGAACGGGACAGGGCATCTGCTTTACCATGGGACAACCCCGGTCTGTGTTTGACAAGGAAGTCGTATGCGGCAAAAAAAAGGTGCCACCGAACTTGTCTACTATTGGCGCATTTCAGAGACGCTAGGTCCTGTAAGTTTTTATGGTCTGTGTATGAGATGGTCTGATGTTTTGCCCCCAGAAGATGGTGTCTCCAGACCAAGAAAGCGTCTCTGATGGCCAGGAGCTCTTTTTCAGTGACCGTATAGTGAGTTTCGGTCGGTGTGAATTTCCTGGAATGGTAGGCCACCGGGTGTAGTGCTCCGGTGGTAGGACAAGGCTGAGACAGGACGGCCCCTAAGGCAAAGGAAGAAGCATCTGCTTCTACAATATACATGAGCTCTGGATCAGGATGCTGCAGGTCTGGGCCGTGGTGAACGAGGTTTTAAGGGAGTCGAAGGCTGCTTGATGTGCAGCGGTCCATATAAATGATACTACAGGACTGGTCAATGCGGTTAATGGTGCCACAATGGAGGAAAAATTTGCGATGAACCTCCGGTAAAAATTTGCGAACCCTAGAAAGGATTGTAATTATTTCAATGTAACAGGTACCGGCCAATCTGTGATAGCCTGGACTTTGGATCGGTTCATTGTTAGCCCCCCAGGTGAAATATGGAAACCAAGGAATTCAACTTCAGCTGTATGAAACAGACATTTCTCAGGTTTAGCGTATAGCGAGTTCTTCCTGAGTCTTGTGAGTACCTCTCTGACATGAAGGACGTGTTCGGCCAATGTTTGGGAGAATATCAGTATGTCGTCCAGATACGCCACGACATAAACATCCAGAATATCACTAAATATATCGTTTACCAACCGTTGGAAAATGGCAGGGGCATTACAGAGGCCAAAAGGCATCACCATGTATTCATACAATCCTTGGCGAGAGCAGAAAGCAGTCTTCCACTCATCACCCGGTCGCATGCGGACTAAATTGTATGCCCCCCGGAGATCCAGCTTGGTATAGATGGAAGCATTGGTCAACTTGTCTAACAGGGTAGAGATGAGTGGGATGGGGTAACGGTTCTTTATGGTGATCGCATTCAGGCGTCTGTAATCTACACAGGGGCGGAGATCTCCCTCTTTTTTCGGGACAAAAAAATGGGACTGGCCACGGGTGAAGAAGAAGGCCTGATATGACCTAAGTGTAAGGCGTGGCGGATGTATTCTTTAAGGGACGTTTCTTCAGATGGTGATAGTGAATATATGCGTCCTTTGGGAAGCGATGCCCCATCAATCAGATCAATAGAACAATCATACGGTCTGTGAGGGGGCAGTATCTCGGCAGATGTTTTATCAAAAACTGAATGAAAATCATGGTATTCTGGGGGTACTCCTGACAAAGTGGCTCCCACCGTATGGGTTGTTTCGGGTGGGTCGTTCTCCCCTACAGGGACTAAGTGTAGGCCCCCAAGTGCCCTCGCAGTGTTTTTGAAGTCTTCTTCCAGTAAACAAAAATGTTGGCAAATGTCTGATTCAAAAGAAACCTGACCCGTACCCCAGTCGATGAGTGGGTTATGCCTTTTTAACCAGGGAAGGCCTAGGATTATCCCGAACTGTGGTGTGGATATCAGATCAAAGGACAGTTGTTCTTTATGGTTACCCTGAATAATCACTTCCATCTGGGCGGTCTGTTTGATCGGACCAGAAATGAGGGAGGACCCATCCACAGTTTGGACTGGCTCGGGATGTGTCTTGGTCACTAGTGGAAGGTTCAATGCTTTGGCCAGAGATATATCAATAAAGCAACCAGTAGCCCCTGAATCAATAACTATATGTACTGTGTGAGAACACTCCCTATCAGGATGAAGCACTGCCTGAACGACCACTGGTCTTACTGGGCCGAAGGTAGGAACCCTGGGGTTGTGAATCGAGCTTGTCTTGTCCCCCATACTCAAGGACGAGCTTTCTGAAAACCCGAGGACTTGTTCTTCGGGTGTCGTGGGCACTCTTTGACGAAATGACCACTGAGTCCACAATAGAAGCATGCGTTGTCGGTTCTCCGACGCTCTTTCGGTCTGAGTGATGGGACTTCGTAGACCTCCTATTTGCATGGGTTCACTTGCGCCATCCGGCGGAGAGGGCAAGGGTTTACCTGGAAAACCAGATTCCGCCCGACGTTCGGTTTTCCAAGCGTCTACCTGGAGAGTTAGGTCTACTAGTTTGGGATATGCGTCAGGAAGGGAAGGGATGGCAGAAAGAGCGTCCTTCATAGCGTTACACAGACCTTTGTAAAATACCACAGCTTTCTTGTTTTCGGGCCATGAAGTCTCAGCTGACAATTGGTTGAAGCGTGTGATGTATTCTATTAAGGTTTTTCTGCCTTGGGATAGTTCTAGGAGCTCTAGATGCCGGGACTGGGCTGTGTACCTGGTATCTAATACTTTGGCCAACTCGCCCACCAGGAGATCAAAATCGTAAAGGGCTGGATGGTTGTTCTCAAGAAAAGGATTAGCCCAGGTAGCTGCAACCCCGGTCAAGTGGGATAGCAAAAAGGCAGCTTTTGTGGTGGAATCATGGAACACCTGTGGTCGGCAAAGAAAGTGAAGTTTACACTGATTAATAAAGGTGCAATATTTTCTGGGATCTCCCTGGAACTTCTCAGGGGGTGCCAATGGAAACTGGGTAGGTAACACCACGGGAGTAGGTGGTGTAGGGGGTACAGAGGGACCCGGTGTTGGTGTTGCCTGATCGCCAAATTCGGCATCAGCCGGTAACGGGTTGGGGGTACTTTGGATATTATCTAAGCGATGATGTATCGCGGTTGTGGCAGCCACCACTTTGGTTCTAAGGGATGCAACAGCTTGCATTAGAGCAGCCACAGGGTCCCCGGCAGCGGGTTCCATCGTCTGGACGACCAAAAAATGGCTTCACAGTCTGTCAAGACTTGATGGTCATGTAGCCGATGAAACCTCCGTCCCCAAGTACCACTCGAGCAAATAAGAAATGACTGCCCGAGCGGCCCTTGAGGCCACAGGTGGTGAATTTCGTCAGCTGGAACCAGGAATGCCGGAAGATGCCCCCTATGACCACTGTAAGGCAAACACGAGGTTAGGTCATAAACACAGAACCCTAGACTTGTATATGAATATGTAAGAAGTCTACAATAAGGCTTACCCTTAGGAGTTGGTCGGGACCCAATATTGGTGTAAGGATGTTATCGGAGACAGCCGGCAAGGGTGCTGACAAGATGACAGCTTGGTAATGCACTTAGTAGGATGAAGTCACCACCTGACGTAGAACCCAGAAGCTGTGAGTCAATCAGTTGAAAGATACGTGATCCAAGAGCAAAGTTCATAACAAAAAGGGCAATCCAATAGCAGTCCGGGGACGAAAACGTGGTCGAGTCCAGGAGAGAACAGTTCCAGCAGGGTATAGCAAAGGAGTAAGTTCCAGGCAAAGGTACCGTGAAGGAAGAAGCCAAATCAGAGTCCAAGTTCAATCCGAGGTCAGTGGTAGTCTGTAATCCGTAATCCGTAATGCGCCCAACAGGATCAGCTGTGAAGCGCTGGAGGACAGTCAGCGCGTCGCTTTTGAACGCTGACTTATGATCACGTGACTCATCATCCGTCACGTGATCGAACGTGCTGAAGGAGGAGCTCCCAGGTGCCGGCAACGGAGACGTTGTAGAATGCCTGTGGCGCATCTCCATGGCAACTGCCAACGCCGGAATGGAAACCAACGCCGGGATGGCAAATGAGGCAAAAACCAGCATCGCTGACCTTGTCCCACCCTTTGCCGGCAGGCCTGCAGGGGAGAGTATGTCCTGGCATGTATTTCGGTGGTGATAGTGGGGGCTGGATTATGGGATGTGTCCACGGAACGCGTGGATGAAGATGGGGGCGTGACAATTCTCCTGTCTGATAAACCAACTATGGAACTCGGTCCAAAGGAAATAAGAACAAAAGAATATCACCTTACTTTCAGAAAACGACTGAAAACCTAGCTATTCAACTCAACGAGACTCGCATAAAAACAACTATCATTGCGGACCCAAGTCAATCAAGGGACAATACGGATCCTGGAACCAACAATAAAACAACCTAAATTGTACTAAACACTAATACGCCCCTGCTCCTTGCACCTCTCCAGTACACCCCCACAGAATTCACACAACCCATACATCCGTCAAAGAACAACCTATGGCAAACAATCATCCCAGACACTGGATGTTGCCCTTCCGGACACAATAACCCCAGTGAACACAATCCAAAAACACTCAGAAAGCCGAAGTGCACAGATGCCAGTTTCTCCTGGTCTGCAAGCACCAACAGAAGAGCACAACGCCTATTCTATCCCTCACTAACCTACCCAACCCACTTTCTTACAGAGCCACTTGAGCGCCTGGAGAACATGCAAATGGTAGCAGTACGTGGTATAAATCGGTATGAATAAACTTAGCATAACATAACATCCTCTATGTGGGCTACAGTAGTTTGGCTGTTTATTAGACGACCCTCTGTTGATACATTATTGGTTGTAATAGTTTTGGGGATTATATCCACAGGAATAATGAGGTTCCTGCCTCTAACCTGCTCCTTATGTCTAGGTTTCTCGAGCTTAGAAAGTGGATATTCCCTCACAGATTTCCCTTTAGGCATTACACGTCTATCTTGGAATATAGGGTAGGTGTAGTTGGAGAGGGGGTGCTGAGTTTACGACCACCAAGTGCTTCCAGTGTATCGGTGCAAATCCCAAGTGCATTTGTGCTAATGCAACTGTTATTGGAAATGGGCCTACTTTTATTTTAAAATAATGGATGGAAAATCGTTCGGTAATGGGTGTTCCTCTAATTCGACCATTAACTCCTTAATCTCCCCAATCAGCTAGTTGATTTCTTTAACCGGTTTTAAAATATCAGATGACCTCTTTTTGGCCGTACCTTGTGGGGAGAGTCCAGATGTGGCTTTGCGCTTCACCATGTTAAAAATGAAAACTAATTATCAAAACGTTAATTACAATTAGAGTACACTAAAATCTCCTAGGTGCTAAAATGATTGGTAATTTACAAAGACAATCAAAACAATACAATAAAACCAACAAGAAACAAAACAGTGAACATATTCCATACCATTCACCAACAAATTAATAAATAACACAGTTGGTTTTCCTATCAGAAAGTGCAGAATGCAAGTAATTAAAAACAAGCTGTAGTAAGGGCACGCCACAACATCTAGTGCGGCCGACAGACACCCTCGTCATTCGGTCGCAGTTCCATTTGTGCCAGTACCCTCCAGCCTTATCCACAGATCTGAAGACCATATCAAATTGGTTGAGCTTTCCACACCAATGACATGGTTAGCCATGTGCAATCAGGTGCAATGTGTAGCAGCCATTACTGCAGGTCCTGAGGTGGTTGCTCATAATTAATATAGTATTACTGTATATTTTTATGGCGCAAACCTAGTTTTGGAGCAACAGCACTGGGCAGGTCAGAGTTTATTGGGCCCTTTTTGGCTGGGGTGTAGGTCTCTTCTTTCTGTGGACGGTCCATCACATTCCACATGGCAGAGACCCTAGTGACAGTAGCTCATGTTTGAATGCAATTACTGGGATGTTCATTAGAGAGATTCTGAGCGGGTGTGTTTCTGCAGCTGTTCGATGTACCTCCTTGCAGGACTTGGGAGCAAATTACCTCTTCCACCATCAGACGGTATCGTCAGGCGGCAGACCTTCCCATGAAAGCGAATTATAATTGTTATTTTATAACAGGCGTAATACCAACGAGTGGTTTCTAAGCACGGAATCCGGATTCAAACCTCTTTTGCGTTGCTTTGTCTTGCTTCCAAGACAAACGCGTTGCCCCTAAGCTATCCTTCCTCCCCTGAAGCAACTAATAGGCCTGGCAATTGTTGAACACGTTCAAAGTTTGTATTGAAAGGTCTGTGGGTTGAATTGCAATGGCGACTGCCAATGCTGCATTTTAGACATCGTCCCCTCTAAGGTCTGGGAGTGCTATTAACAGCTCTTGGTCATCCTCGCCAACCAGGGCCTAGTGGTAGAAGTTCTTGTCGGTTGTAGCATGTCAATGTCTGGCAAAGTCACCAGGAAAGACTAGCAAACACTCAACAAAACTAGCAGGGGGAAGAGTTGGAGAAGAGAGGGAGATGGGTCGGGGGCCTGAGTCGAGATGTGGCAGAAGGGAGAGAGACTGCACTCACTTGCCAAAGCAGAAGAACACATTTCACAGTCTAGTGGGAATGTGAGAATGCAGTTTACAGTGCGTCTTTGGGTGGTGATGAAAACAAGGTCTAAAAGCATAATACTTTCTTAAATAGGTATTCGGAAATGACTTTGAAACATAATGTGTGAAAATTATTTAATCACATATACCACATTAATAATAGACACAAAGAAAGATCGCACCCCTCTACAGATGTACCTACAGAATGTTATCCACCACATTCATTACAATGAAGTTGCTCCCGCAGACGTGCAGCAGCCAAGCCAAATGCCCAGGGTTTATTTCTGACCCCGATATACCAACCGTATTAATTTTGTCTCACCTTAGAGGTGCCGCTTTTTCCCACCTGAAATGAGGATGCACAGCTGTTGTAAGGCACAGTACCCTAACCTGTTGTGTTCAGTTCTACCACTTTGGAGCTAATGTTAGAGTCTCCTAGTAATTCAGGACTGGGGACCTGTGTGCATTCACTTTGGTGTGTACATGTCCCAGCCACCAAATGTTTGTCATTTGTACGGCAGAGTGCAAAGTTGCAGGGCAAAAGGTGGCGTACAAGCGTGAACGCTGCATTTTGCTGTGCACATTTACACTCCGCCGTGCAAATGTGTGAACACTGCCTACCACGCTGGCATGGTAGGCAGCATTTAATTTTAATTGTAAATGCTGCCTACTATACGTGTATGGTAGTGTTTAATTGTAAATGCTTCCTGCCTGGTGCACAAAGCCGGCAGTCTCACTAGGGATCCCCATCATTTGTTTGGCAAAGAGAAAGGGAGGTGGCAGAAATGCAAGTTGCTTTCCGCCTCTCCTCTATGCAATACAAATTAATGGAAATGAGGCATGATATTAATGGAAGGCATCAAAGCCTTACAGAAAGCTTTGACACCTTCCATTAACATTACGCTTCATTGCAATTGAGCTCCTTTATCTTTTGTGCCTTCAAATTGGTGTCATGATCCTCCCCATCCAAGTATAAAGCTAGGGTCCATGGGCATTATATTTCCAGCACAGGGGAACCGCCGACTGAAGGGTCCCGCACATTGGCATCAGAACTGTCTAGTTCTTGGTTGGTAGGAATCTCAAGGGCATCAGAGGTATTTTGTAGGGAGCACCTTTTATGTTGCGATCCAAATGTAAACTTGTCATTGGTCTTCCAGGACTGCAGGCAGAAGTGGAAGGGCAAAGATCACAATCAATCATTGGAGAATTTCACAAGTATGTTTCCTCACCTTTAAATTGTTCACCATTTCTTTGGAAAATGAAAAGCAGGAAAGCTGAGCAGCCGACCCCACCGTCACCCTAGGGACAGCGGCACCTGCACCACGCCACAGTCCCAGGAGTCCATGCTCTTTGTAAATGGAGCAGAACGCATGAACCATTCCCTGACGGAAACAAACAGAAACGAATGGTCAAACGTGAACGTATCATTGAATTAACAAAAGTAATATGCCGTTGCATGCTTTGTCACATCACTGTATGTTATTAGTATTCTTCGTTCCAGTTCCTTCGATTGCTCATTGGTTCTAGATAGCAAGCATTAGCCTTCTGTCATGAAGATGTACACTACCGGTACCCTGGTGCTAAACAAATACTCTGAATAAGGGCATCATGGTGAAAACTGTTACAATGGCAGTCACATTGTAGGAGTGATTGGAACGGTGCATGTCGGGGAGACACTTGTTGAATGGTGCTTTTAGGTGCAGGCTTCCTTTCCATGTAGCTCGGAACAATGATGATTTGATTTCACTATATGCTGCAATGCACAGATGTTCCTTGTAGTGTTACTATTAGAAAGTATCTTTCATTGCAGTCTTTACTTTCCCTTGGATTGTACTATGTAGAGAGGAATGGCACCTGCAAACTTGTACATCTTTTGTAGCTGTCCCAAGCACACTACATGTGCCTAATCATCCTTCGCAACATGGACAATGATGTCTCCTGGCAGCTCATCCCTTTATGTTGTGCCATTGAGGTTATCAAATTGCCAAGGACAAAGTTCACTCATGCTCTGTAGAAATGAGAGGACTCCTTGGAACAGCAACAAATATAAATACGTTTTCTGTTGTCATCGGTTTAACTGAGCAGAGTTTGGGCATGTGTCCAGTCAGTAGTAGAATTAGTGCAAAGAAATATTTGGGGCCATGTTATTCCGGTTTTAAATATCATGCAAGAGGCAAGTTTTGATACCTTTTAATAGGCTCACTGAAAATACCATGCAGAGATTAAGTAGTGCATTCGCTTACGAAGCTCACAGACCTCTTCATCAGATGGTGCAGAGTGAAATGATTGGTAGAGAAAACCTCACATGACAGTTCATTTTCAAAGTGAAGGGAAAAATCATTTAAAATTTCATTGGCTAAAGAGTCTGAAACCTTTGGCTCTCCAGATGTGTTTGACTTCCTCTGACATTAGCCCCAGCCAGCATAGTCAATGGTTAAGGATCATGGGGTCCATAGTCCAAAACATCTGGAGAGCTACATGTTGCAGACCCTAGGACAAATCAGTATGTATTGCATGCAGGTCTGGAATTGCTGTCCAATCTACCTCTTGGCAGAGTTGTATTTAAAGAAATAAAATAGTTTTCACACATAACTGTTTAAAACTGGCTGCGTGTAACTTTTAAAAACATGTTGTATTAAAGTAGAATTTGTTTGTACCCGGATACTTTGTGCTTGTTAAATGATTTCTAGTCTTTACTCCCTTGTTGGTAGTGGTTTATGTGCATTTTATTGTAGTAATTGGTGGTCAGCCGATACGTGTTTCGACCACTCAGGGTCTCAATCAAGGCTAAAAAGTGTGTTCCATGATTGCTGGTTGGCAGAATTGTTGTGGAGATTGTAGTCCTGTTGGGCAGTTGGGAGGTCTGCCCGGATGAGCAGGAGTGTGGCTAGAGGGCCTGGAATAGCTTGCCGCGTGGACGTGAATATAGCAAACTACTATGAAACCCCTACCAACAAGGAAGTAAAGAGTAAAAATCATTTCACAAGCGCAAGATATCCGGGTACAAACAAATTCTAGTGCTGACAAGTGGTGTGGGCAACAAACCCGTGACCTTGCAGCTGACTAGCCCGAAAACACAACAAAAAGCAATGAGTGGAGCGCACATTGATTCAAAACCCTAGTGCCCAAATACGTAGTCTTAAAGTAGGCCCCTGTAACATCATACAATTACAGATGTTACTTTCCACATTTCCAGCTCAACTTCCATTTTAAAGGAACTACTCTTGTTTCAGGGTGACTGTTGAATGTAATAGGTTTTCAAAGTTAGGCACAGCAGTCTTAAATTGGGCCTCGTTAATTTCCTAAAATTACTGATGTTATTTTAATAGACATATTAAAAGTAAAAGGTTTAGTCAGTATTGCTTTTTCTCACACATTGTGTTTGTAGCCTCTCCTAATGGCAGGACATTGCAGTGTGGTCAGTGCAGTTGATATAGTTTTCTGGCTGCTATACAATGTGACACTAACATCAATGCTCTTGAGGTTTAACTGGTGCAGTTTCCACGGTTATTTTAGCATGCATCAAGTTTCACAGTAGATTCCTGGCTTACATACAGTATGGCAAATGCAGAAAGTGTTACACATTTCTTAAATATGCAATGTCTGCTGTTTCTCATGCTCCATGATGGGTGCCAACTATTTGTGCTTAGAAGCCCAAAATGACCTCACTCACTTGGGGTCCTGAATAGTAGTGCCTGATACATGTTGGTGAGAGAAGGTACTGGAGGGACGTCTTCTGACTTTGTTAATGAGATTGCATTTGCCGGATATGGGTTCAGAGCTGGTGGTGTTTCTGTGTTGTGGTTCGAGATGGTGTACGTATGTATGTTCGTCAAATCTGGTCTCACCTACATACTTTAATTGTGGGCATTTCTTGCATTGGATGATCAGCAGTAGTAGTGTTAGGAATTACACTCCTGCCACTAGACCTAAGGTAGTCCTATCTCGATTGTTGCCAGGAAGACTTTGGCAGCCTTCCTGGACTAAAATATTTGGTCCACTATAGCATTAAAGCCCTTTATAAATGGCTGCTTGACCAACACTTCCTTTTTTGCTGAACTGAAACCACCAAGAAGTACTTAAAGATGTCCTATATAAAACGTGTACCTCATCACTCACACGTCTTTCAATCCATTTTCGTAGTGGATTTAGATCCCGAGTTACATCCCCGGGAACGCTGCAAAACCAAAGAACTTTGTTCAAGTCTCCCTGCCAAGCCCCGGTGCAAGTCCCGGTGCCCCCTGGTTCCGTATCCGTGCCCGGTCTGGGTTATGAACGTTGGAGTTTAGTGGCAGTGTCGACTGCACTGAACCATCCAAGTTCAGGTTTTTAGCTGGCCTGTTCCAGATCTCCACCACTTTACAGGATTTACTGTCCAGAAGGATTTCCTCGAATTACAGACCCTTCTTGTTGCAACCGCTACTATTCTAGGTATAGTGTTTATTTTCCATTCCCTACTGGTTCGGTGTTGGCATGAGCCTCTAATAACTGTATCAATGTGTATCACCATTCCCTTGTGGGTATTTTCAACAACTGCAGAAGCCGTGGAAGAGTGCATTCTACCCGCTCCCCAATGCCACCTTTGTTGTATTTGGCTTGTCACAGTTGAACTACTGTGCAGTCACACGGGTTGACTTCCCAAATCAAGTAAATGCCTTATTCAGAGGATTTCCAGGTGTGGGGGGGGGGGGGGAGCTGCTAAACCTAACGTATACTCACGTGTTCTACCCTTTTTCCCACCTTACTACAGCTCTTTTGACTGAAGATCTGCCCGCCCGAAGGTTCCTAGCACTCCTGGCTTCTGTCACATCCTGACAGGGAAAGGACAAGGTTCTGGCATAGATTTCTGGTCGGGACCTCCTTCCTCTTGGCCTTGGTGTACTCTCTCCATGGTTTCTGAAGACCATGTAAGTACTAAGCGCTAGCAAGTATATCCCTTGTAGCTGTATTATTCAGTTCTGTGGGGTTGTTACAGCAGATCTGGTGCAGATACGTTTTTTATCTCCTGACATTGCATGGCTGCGTTACAGCTCTTCTTTGTCCTTGATCTATTGGCAATGTACTCCTGGTCACAGACCATTCTAGGTTTCACGATTACATGTATGCAATTAGGGGAGCTCCTCTGATAATCTCTCAGCTCATCATCCCTGGTATGTAGGGAGGAGTTATTGCTGGATGGGAGGTGCAAACCAAAAAAGGTATTCGTTCTGTAACTCTGCTGTTTCTGTATTGTAGCAGGTTGTCTCTCGGTATTTTCAGCGCACACTGAAATTCCCTGTCAATGTGTCTAGTTGAGTGACCCTTATACAAGAAGGATGTGCGGAGTGAGGCAAGTTGGTTGTCCCTCATCTTCCATTTTGAACATATGTGTTGGTACCGGATGGCTCTACTGTGGATAACAAACAGTTGTGTGGCTTGGATGGAAACATGCCCTGTACAGACGTATGTCCCGGTCTGCAGGTTTCTTGTATACATTGGTCTGTAAATGGCTGTTCCTTCCAGAGGTTGTTGTATCCAGGAAGTGTATCATCTTTCTGGAACATCTTGGACTTTGGTAGAAGCCATTTAGCAATTCATGGAACTGTATAAGGGAGTCTTTGCCTTCTGACCAAATCAAGAAGATATACAAAATATAATGTAGATAGCTTGCTGGTTTCAGGGAGTGTTTTAAGAACTCTTGCTCAAGGTCTGCCACGAAAAGGTTAGCCAGTCAGTCAATAAAACTTTATTCAGATATAAATACCCATAAAAGTAACAATCACAACATTGAGTTTTAAGTCAAACACATAAAATCATTAAAACTCAGCCGGCCCCCTCAAGTGGGACCAACATTCAACTCACAACCTCAAGCTACCTGGCTAGTGGGGTCACATTTCAACTTATTTCTAGCAGGGTCCTTTTTCCTGTAATAACTTCTGACACATTTTCAAAGTCCTACATATGAAAGTTGGCGAAGCCCCGCCTGTCAAGGGGGCTTCCGCCTTCAACAGATAGAGATGCGCTGATTCATACTGGATACAACTTTTTACTCTATAAACAGGGACCAAAAACCACCTCCTTAACACCATATAGTGGAGACAAAACAAAAAAATATACAAGGCCTCCAAACCGGCCCCACATACAGGACAACCAGCATGCATGTATGTTGTCCCGTTCATTTTGCTGTTTCTTCCCCCAAGGGTAAACAATTAAAACGGGCTCTCATGATATGACATCTTTGAGATTTCTTATGGGACAAGACCAAGTAATTTTTGATTCTCTTTGTGGCCATTAACATGAAGCGTCTATTCAAAGGAGTTTCCCTTTGATTGTGAATCCAAGCTGTCACTCTCTTATTCAAAATGTGTCTCATCACCCGGCTCATTAAGCTTGGCTCATCAAAATGCCTAACCAGATTTTTATTTGTAAAGATGGCCTTGGTTAACAGTGAATTATGTATTCACAAGTTACATATACAATAAAGACCCCCAACCTGTGCCCAGCAAGACATTGAGCCAACTGCTCTCGGGCAAAGAATAACATTCCAACCCAGGTGCTAGGCACTCCACATTCCACCCCAAGATCCTACCCTCCTCCTAAGCGCATACACTACAACAATACCATTGGGATTTTCCCAAACCCTGAGCCATAATTAAATTTGTTCTCTTGCTATCCCATCTGCAATATGAGTCAGGCCAACCTCATTATGGACTGCAAAGCTTGTGCCGATGTCATGCATGCTGGACGTGGTCCTACCTCCTATGCTCGTAGAACAGCTAGACCGTTCTATTCCAAATGGCGGTTGTTCGATACGTTGCCGGGAAAACGACGTTTGCACTTTTCACGTCGATAACTTCACGTGTATTCTGCTTCGTCACGTGAACTACGGCATTACGTATTTAAGCAGCGTGGAAACTTCACTTGCTGCTTTTGATCGAATCATTTGGCGTTGTGTAGCTGAACCTCCGGTCTGCATTCCTTGCAGGTTACTACAGCTACTTTTTGTGCCTTCTATAGCGTGTTTTCCGCCACACGCTGATTCCTGGAGCTGTTTGGTTGCGTGTAAATCCACACGCGCACGCTATCTTCAAGCGCTGCTGGCCTGGGCTGCGTGAATCCTGTTCGCGTGTAAATCCACACGCGCACGTTGTCTTCAAACGCGGCTGGGCTGGGGTGCGTGAATCCTGCTCGCGTGTAAATCCACACGCGCACACTATCTTCAAGCGCTGCTGGCCTGGACTGCGTGAATCCTGTTCGCGTGTAAATCCACACGCGCACGCTATCTTCAAGCGCTGCTGGTCTGGGCTGCGTGAATCCTGTTCGCGTGTAAATCCACACGCGCACGCTATCTTCAAGCGCTGCTGGCCTGGACTGCGTGAATCCTGCTTGCGTGTAAATCCACACGCGCACACTATCTTCAAGCACTGCTGGCCTGGACTGCGTGAATCCTGCTCGCGTGTAAATCCACACGCGCACGCTATCTTCAAGTACGGCTGGCCTGGACTGTGTGAATCCTGCTCGCGTGTAAATTCCACACGCATATATATTGTCTTCAAACGCTGCTGGCCTGGACTGCGTGAATCCTGTTCGCGTGTAAATCCACACGCGCACGTTGTCTTCAAACGCGGCTGGCCTGGGGTGCGTGAATCCTGCTCACGTGTAAATCCACACGTGCACGCTATCTTCAAGCGCTGCTGGTCTGGGCTGCGTGAATCCTGTTCGCGTGTAAATCCACACGCGCACGCTATCTTCAAGCGCTGCTGGCCTGGACTGCGTGAATCCTGCTTGCGTGTAAATCCACACGCGCACACTATCTTCAAGCGCTGCTGGCCTGGACTGCGTGAATCCTGCTCGCGTGTAAATCCACACGCGCACGCTATCTTCAAGTACGGCTGGCCTGGACTGTGTGAATCCTGCTCGCGTGTAAATTCCACACGCATATATATTGTCTTCAAACGCTGCTGGCCTGGACTGCGTGAATCCTAATCGCGTGTAAATCCACACGCACACGCTCTTTTCTTCGCAGCTGTACAGAACCGTGTGTACTTGTTTATACCTTAAAAGGAGCGCTATTTCCAACTCCTGCACCTGTGATATTAACAGGGGGATTGATTCATTTCTATACTTTACTCTACGTGGGAAGGAAGCTTTTCAAGGATAATTGGAAGGTGACAGTGAACAGTACTTTGGACGCTATCCTGTGGTGCATCAACCCGGTATCTAGCGTGAGCCTCGTTCCGTTCGGGATAAGTCTCCCTTACTAATCTTCCCTTCCTTGTCGTTTGTTCTACCTTGGATTCCTCAAGAGACTCTGCTGGATTCATCTGCCCTAGACTCAAGGTCAGTGTGTGCATTCATGACATTTTCTATTCCATCATACCCAGGTTGGGGCAGTTATTCATGATACTTTATTTTGTTCTAGGCTGACTTCCTATACCTTACCCACGCCCTTTCCAGTGATCCATCACTCTGCCTGTTTTACAGTCAGAGAGTTGTATCATTTGGAAGGTCTTAACTTGGCTTCACAACTATCAAAACGCGTGAACAGGGATCCGGAAGACCCTACCACCTGTATCCTTTTGAATACCGTATCCTTTTCAGTTAATACTTTGGTGCTCTCTGACAGAATCAGAAGCCATGGAGGGTATGGATCCTTTAGCTGTTTTGACTCAGTTGATCAGCGATTTGATAAATGAAATGGTTACGGCACAGGACATGTTACGGCATCGTATGGACGTTATGCAAGACGCCATGCACGGTAGTCCTCAGGGAGAACAGGTTCCAATGGCCACTGCATCTGGATCTGGGACTATGACACCCCCACAGGAAACTATTAATGTGGTTATGCCCACTCAGTTTCCCTTGGCCCCTCCGGAACGGTTCACTGGTGATCCCAAAACCTATAGAACCTTTGTTAATCAGTGCCGACTCCATTTTCTTTGCCGTCCTACATCTTTTCCTGACCTAACCACAAAAGCAGCATTCGTGCTTTCCCATTTAGGGGGCACAGCTGCTGCTTGGGCTAACCCTTTGTTGGAAACAAATAGCCCTTTGTTGTACGACTGTGACGATCTCTTGGCTGCTATGAGTAAAGTCTTTGACATGCGTTATGCTACTCAAGCCATGGATCTGGAGTTACTTAATCTACAGCAAGGCAATCAGCCTCTTTTGCCTTACATTGCCCGGTTCAATCAACTAACAGCCGAAACTCAATGGCCTGACGGCAAGAAAACGGCTGTTTTCTACAAGGGTCTTTCAGAAGAACTGAAAGATGCCTTATCTACAGTTCCGGTGGTTCCTACGGGATTCACAGAGTTGCTCGATTTGGTTTTACAAATCGATGCCCGAAGGAATGCTCGGAAAGGAGAGAAAAAGCCTTTCATGCAAGCCTCGGGGCGTTCAGAGACACCGGCAGTCCTCTCGAACGACCCCGAACCCATGCAGATTGTCCAATGCAGAACGAGAGAACCGAAGAAAGAACCATTTATGTATGTATTGCGGTTCATCCGAGCATTTATTGGCGACATGTCCTAAAAAACCCATCAAGCGTTCGGGAAACGCCAAAACTCGACAATAGCAGGAGTCCCTATGTCGAGTGTTTCATCGGACTCCAGTACCATTCCTAAACACGCACCCGTAATTGTTGAGGTGACGTTACGTTTTGGTGAACGAGAATCGGTTTCCAAGGCCATGGTTGATTCCGGAGCCACCAAAAATTACATAGACATCATATATGCCAAGAACTGTTCCATACCCCTTGTAAACAAAAACAAACCTGAAACGGTTAATACCGTGGACGGATCTGTTTTGACTTCTGGTATGTAACCCAGGAGACGGTATCTGTTCAGATGACATTATCGAATAATCATTCGGAAGAAATCATCTTCGATGTCATAGCTGCTCCGCAGTACGAGATCATACTTGGTCTTGCATGGTTAACCCTTCATAATCCCGCCGTTGACTGGGTTTCGGGATTGCTCCAGTATCCTTCGATTCATTGCAATGAACATTGCTTTACCAGTCAGGAGGTGTCAAACAAGAAACACATATTGGCCTCTATGGTGGGAGCTTCAACTATCAGCGTGGTACATCAAAGCGACACTACCATACCATGCGAATACGCTGAGTATGCTGATGTCTTTGACAATTCAATAGGACAGTCGTACTTCGACAGTACGACTGTCCTATTGAATTGATTCCTGGTGCCAAAATCCCTACAGGTCGTTTATATTCACTAACCCCAAAAGAAGACGTTGTGTTGAAAGAATACATCGACAAAGCTTTAGCGATGGGTTTCATACGGCCATCACAATCACCTGCTGCGTCTCCTCTATTCTTTGTTCCGAAGAAAGAGGGAGATCTAAGGCCTTGTATTGATTACAGGGCACTTAATGACATCACCATAAAAAAACAATATCCTTTACCACTGATAAACGTTCTATTGGATCAATTAAGCACTTCCAGTTACTTCACCAAATTGGACTTGCGAGGAGCATACAATTTAGTTCGCATTCGTGAAGGCAACGAATGGAAGACCGCTTTCAAGACACGGTATGGTCTTTACGAGTATTTGGTGATGCCTTTCGGTCTGTGCAACGCTCCCGCCACTTTTCAACTCTTCATGAATGATATAGTCAGGGACATAATGGACCAGTTTGTGGTGATTTATCTGGATGACATTCTGATCTATTCATCATCTTTTTCGGAACACGTCAAAGACGTTTCTACAGTCCTACAAAGACTCAGGGAGAACCTTCTTTATGTGAAAGCCGAGAAATGCGTCTTTCATTCACAGGAAGTGGAATTCCTGGGCTATGACATTACCAATCTAGGTGCTCGAATGAGCCGTTCCAAGGTGAAGGCCATATTGAATTGGCCGATTCCGCACAATGTCAAGTCATTACAGTCTTTCTTAGGCTTTGCGAATTTTTATCGCAGATTTATTCATTCCTTCTCCAAAACAGTAGCTCCTTTGACGGCCTTAACTAGTTCTAAAGTTCCTTTCTGTTGGAACCCAAATGCCCAAGCATCATTCGAAAAGTTGAAAGAAGCATTTACCACTGCACCCGTGCTTCAACATCAGATCCAGATCGCCAGTTTATCGTTGAAGCGGATGCATCCAGTGTCGCTACTGGAGCGGTACTCTCACAAGTTTGCATAGAAACCAAGGAGGAGCACCCAGTGGCTTTCTTCTCTCGCAAACTTACCCCATATGAACGAAACTACACCGTCACTGAGCGGGAACGGCTGGCTATCAAGGATGGCGTCATCATCTTCTTGGGGCCAAACATCAGGTGTTAGTGTACTCTGACCATAGAAATCTTCAAGCATTCAAATCCATGAAATGCCTTACGGCCCGACAGGCCAGATGGCATGTCTTTTTTGCCCAATACGATTTCAGGGTCACATACCGTCCTGCCCGAGAACACGTTAAGTCGGACGCGTTGTCCCGTATGAGTGAAGAGGCGAAGGAAGAAGCACAAGTACAGAATCAGTTGTTGGCAGATCATGTAATATGTAGTTGTTCTGTTCAACCATCCTTAAAAACCGAAGTACAAGAGTGGGTGAAAAATCATCCACAAGTTATCCAGGATATGAATCTGGACGTACATAACGGTTTACCATTCACCATTCACACAAGGAGTGCTCTATCTACCGACGTCTTCAACGCGGAATAAAGGCCTCAAGTGGAATCATGATTCCTTGATCGCAGCCCATCCTGGACGGAAGAGAAGGAACAAGTTACTTACCTGTAACTGTTGTTCTCCAGCATGGGTCTGGCATGGATTCACATGCGAACCCTCCCGCCTACCCCTCTGCGGCTCTTCACTTGGTCATACTGCCACTTCATGTGCTTCCAAATCTGAAGATGGCTGCCAGAGGCGGTGCTTAGGTAGAGGGCAGTCATTGGCTGTGGTCAGTATGACGCAGAGACCAGTGATTGGTTATTACTACGAAAGACAGATCAGAAACGAAACTGATACTGGTTTTTTCTTTACCGAGGATTCCCAGCCTGACGACGGGGAATATTCATGAGCATGTGAATCCATGCCAGCATGGGGTCTGGCATGGATTCACATGCTCATGAATAAAGAATACATAGCAGTACACACATGAACAAACACGGGAGGTGGCAAAGGCTCAACATTAAGCATTACATCAAACTCAACATTAAGCATCTTACCTCCTCACCAGGCTCACCTCAGGCGAACAGGTTGCGCAGCACTGCTTGGCCGACCCTGGACTCCTCCCTGGAATCCCGGTCGACGCAGTAGAATTTCGTGAAGGTGTGCGTCGACCTCCACGTAGCAGCCCTGCATATGTCCAGCAGGGGCACACCAGATAGGAACGCCGTAGTAGCTGCGATCGCTCTGGTGGAATGGGCTCTCGGACGGCCAGGCAGCGGTCGGTTTGCCAACCGGTGACAGTACATGATACAGCCGGAGAGCCATCTGGAAATGGAAGCCTTCGAGAGAGCCTTCCCCTGATTGACAGGTCCAAAGTTCACAAAGAGTTGTGACGTCTTCCGAAAACACTTCGTGCGGTCTACGTAGAACTTCAGCGCTCTAGCCACATCCAGCGAGTGCAAAGTCCTCTCAGCCGGCGACGAAGGCGACGGGAAGAACACAGGCAACACCAAGGGTTCATTGAGATGGAAGTCCGACGGTACCTTGGGCATGAAGGAGGGGTGCGTCCTGAGCACTACCCTCGTGTCGTGAAAAGTCAAGTACGGGGCCTTGCAGGAAAGGGCCTGGATCTCCCCCACTCGTCGTGCGGAGGTGATGGCCACAAGAAACGCTGTTTTCCACGACAGACATTTCAACGGAGCCGAGTGCAGAGGCTCGAACGGAGGTCCCATGAGCTTGGACAGCACAACGTTGAGCTCCCACGCCGGGGCCGGAGCTTTCACCGGCGGGAACGATCTGAACAGTCCCTTCATGAACTCTTTCACCAGACGATGAGACCACAAGGACGTCCGCCCCGTGGTTCTGGTGTATCGGGAGATCGCAGCAAGATGAATCTTGATGGACGCGTGTGCCAGTCCAGCTTTGGCCAGCGTCAGCAGGTACGGCAGTACTTGGGGAGCCGTAATCCGTAGAGGGTTAATCTTCTGTGCGTGGCACCAGACAGAGAACCTCTTCCATTTGTGTCCATAGCATTTAAGAGTCGAGGACGCCCTGGCCTTTGCAAGAACCTCTCTGCAGTCGGCCGGTATGTCGTATCCTCCAAACTCTAGCGCTGCAGGAGCCAGGCCTGCAAGTTCAGCGATTTCGGGTCGTGGTGGAGGATGGCGCCTCCTTCACTGGAGAGTAGGTCCGCGTCCATCTGCAGCTTGATTGGCGGGGACGCTGACAAGTCCAGAAGGTCCGGGAACCATATCTGCCTCGGCCACGCAGGTGCGACGAGGATCATCCTGCACCGTGACCTCTTGAGCTGGTTGACGAGCCGGATTAGCAGCGGCAAAGGAGGGAATGCGTAGAGGAACAGGCTCTCCCAGGGGAACGAGAAAGCATCGCCCATGCTCCTCGCCTGGGGGAACCTGCTGGCGAACCTCAGGCACTTGGAGTTTGTCGCTGACGCGAACAGGTCGATCTGGGGTGTGCCCCACCGTCGGAAGAGGCGATCCACTAGATCCTGCCGTAGCTCCCACTCGTGGCACGAGCGCAGCTCCCTGCTGAGCGAGTCGGCGATGGTGTTTTTTATCCCTGCCAGATGAAACGGCACCAGAAATATCCTTTGGGCGACGGCCCAATGCCACAGGTCCTGCGCCTCCTTGGACAGTGCTGGGGACCTGGTTCCGCCCTGTTTCCTGATGTAAAACATGGTGGTGGTGTTGTCGGTGAAGATCCTCACCACCTTGCCCTTGAGGGACGGAAGGAAGGACCTGAGGGCCCAAAACACTGCACGGAGCTCCAGGACGTTGATATGTAGGGATTTCTCCGTCGGGAGCCAAAGGCCTCTTGCGTGCAGATTTTCGGTGTGCGCTCCCCACCCTTCCAGGGAGGCATCCGTGGTCACTGTCTCCTGGTGGGCTGGGGTCTGGAAGTCCATGCCCGCCGTCAGATGCGCGCGGGTGCCCCACCACCGGATCGCTCGTCGGAAACTCTCGTCGAGTGTGATCCTTTCCTCGAAGCTGCCCGTCGTTTGGATCCAGCGCGCGTCCAGGAACTCCTGCAACGGGCGCATCCGGAGCCTGCACATGGGAATGAGGTAGATGCAGGAAGACATCATTCCGAGGAGGGACTTGATGGACCTCACCTTGGCCGCGTCGGCCACCAACATACGCTGCACCTTGCCCAGGATGGTCCTGGTCCTCTCCTCCGACGGGGAGGCCAGAAGGGACACTGTGTTGAGCCTCGCTCCCAGAAACAGAGCGTCTTGCGCGGGTACCAGGTGGGATTTGGCGTAGTTCACGGAGAATCCCAAGTCCGTGAGAAGTTGGACGGTCCTTGCCGTGTGAACCACGGCGAGCTCCCTTGTCTTGGCTCGGATGAGCCAGTCGTCCAGGTAGGGGTAGACGTGGATCCCTTAGCGGCGCAGCTGCGCCGCCACCGGTGCGAGGCACTTGGTGAACACCCTGGGTGCCGACCGTAGTCCGAAGGGGAGGGCTTTGAACTGGTAATGACGCCCTTGGACCACAAACCTGAGGAATTTTCGGTGCCCCTTTAGGATGGGAATATGGAAGTAGGCATCCTCCAAATCCAACGACGACAGGAAGTCTCCTTCCTCCAGCTGACCCAGGACGTGCTGGAGGGTGACCATCCGGAACTTTTGCGCCTTGATGAACTTGTTCAGACGTCGCAGGTCCAGGATGGGGCGCCATCCCCCCCGTCTTCTTCTTCACGAGGAAGTATCTCGAGTAAACTCCGGAGCCCCGAAGCCTCTTTGGGACGAGTTCGATGGCGCCCTTCCTGAGCATCGCCTTTACCTCCAGGAGAAGTTGAGGGACGTGAAGTTCTTTCCTGGCCACGGGGGGGACGCGCGGACACCTTCTTTGAAACTCGAGCGCGTGGCCCCGGGCCAAGGCGTCCAGCACCCAACGGTCGGTGGAGATGGACTCCCACACGCTGACGAAGCTCGCCAGCCGGCCTCCCACCGGGGTGCTTCGGTGGGGGCCCGACCCCACGGCCGGTTCAATCCTGCTTCGACGAGGCTTTGCCGCCTTGACCTCCTTGGCGACGACGGCGGGGTCCGCCAGACTTGCCTCGTCCTCTGTAGGCCTCCTGAGACGACGAGCGGGCCGCTTGACGGTAGGTGGAGAAACCGCCGCCGGAACCTTTGGAGGCGCCTTTGCCTCCGCTGCTCCGAAAGGGCGTCTGTCGTTGTTGCAGAACTCCAAGGGCCCGGGCCGTCTCGGTGTCCGCTTTAATGGCCTGAAGGGAATCGTCCACTGTTTTCCCAAACAGGTTGTTCCCATCGAAGGGCATGTCCAGGACTCTGGTCTGAACGTCTTGACGGAAGTCCGTAGCCTTGAGCCATCCATGCCGCCTAAGGCAAACGCCGTTGCCCAACTGGCGGAACCCAGTGTCGGCGATGTCCGTCGCAACGGTAATGGCGTGGTCCGAAGCCACCTCACCTTCCTGCAGGATCTCCAGGGCCTCTGCCCTCTTGTCGTCCGGCAAGAAGTCCAGCAGGGGAGCCAGTTTGTACCAGAGCTCCCTGTCGTAGCGGGCCACGATAGCCAAGGCGTTGGCCGCTTTAATCGTCGTTGCTGCAGACGAGATGACTCTGCGTCCCATAGCGTCCAATTTCTTTCCCTCGCCGTCCGGTGGGGAAGTCGATGTGGAGGCCGCACCCCCCCCCCCGCTTTTTTCCTGGCTGCCGTGGAGACGACGGAGTCCGGGGTAGGCTGCGTCCGGAGGCACAGGGGGGCCGTGTCCGGGACCCGGTACTTTTTCTCGTACCGGTCTCTTCTAGCTGGCGTCGTGGAAGGGTTCTTGAGGAGGGTGAGGCCCTCATCCCAAATGTCGTCCAATAGAGGCACTGCGAGGACCGTCTTCCTCTTGGCCTCGCGCCGCTGATAAAGGAAACCTTCCTTCTTCTTCTCCTCAGGGCAGAGTTGGAAAAGCTCGGATGCCCTGGTGATCATGGAGTGGAACGATCCAATCTCGTCGGGCGGAGAAGCCCTGGTGGGAGGCGACGACGGTACATCCTCGTCGTATACCTCGTCGTCCGTACCCGTCGCTGCCGTGTCAGTCCCCGTATCATCCCCTCGGGTGGACGGGGAGGAGGGCTGGAAGGGGCACGACGGCTGAAAAGGAGGCGGAGGGTGGATCCTTCTTTTCTTGGTAGGGGGAACCCCAGAAGGTCCCGGTTCTGGGTCCCCCGACGGGAGAGGTTCCGTCGGCAACGGTAGCCTCGTCCTTATCTCTGAGCATAAGGACTGTATAGCCAACAAAATGGCCGCCGAGTTGTCTTGCGGCGCTGGCAGAGGGGAATCCGACGGGCGATCAGGGGCCCCGTCGGTACCCTCGACGATGTTGTCGTCACCTGCGTCGGGATCCATCCCGACGGGCCGGTCTTCTTCCACGCCGAGGCCGTGGCTTAAGACCTCGACCAGCTCCTCCTCCGAGGTTGAGGCCGAATCTACGACGACGCCCTGCCCCCCCCTTTTTCTTCCCCACGGGGGATTTCACGGGGGTCCTATCGATGGGCACAAAAGAGGACTCCCTCCGAGGTGGCAGGGAGACTCTGAGCCCAGAGGTCGCCACCACTGGTGTAGCCTCCACAGGCTGAGCCAGGGCCGCCGCGACAGTTTCGATAGAGGGCTTGGCCGGATGGATTAAGGCCTTTACCACCTTAGGTGCGCTCACCGCCTTATCCTTGAGAGGGGGGACACTGCCTCGCTCCCCCTCCGCCTTCGAGCTCGACCGGGGCCTCTCCAGGAGCCTCGCCGGGTGCTCGGCCTTCTCTTACCCGACCCAGAGCGTTGGCTCGTGGTTGATGGTGCCGGGGAGGGTGCGCCCAGCCTGGCGCCCGTAGAGCCCGACCGTTCGGCGCTCCCGGTGCCAGCGGACTCGCGGTGCTTGGCCTTATGTTGGACCCCCGTCGCCGGGGCGTCCTCAAAGGTCTTAGAAGACCGCTCGGATTTCTTCCTCTTCTTCTCGCCGGACGGGCTCTTCCCTTCCAGCCAGTTGGCGAGACGTTGATGGCGGTCCTTCATGGTCCGCTCCGACATGTTGCCGCAAAACGCACAGTCCTTCTCCACGTGCGTCTTGTCCTCATGTAGGCAGTAAAGACAAAAAGAGTGTTCGTCCTCCTTGAAGACGTTCTGCAGCTGGCATCCAGGGCAGACCCTGAACAGCTTTCCGGGCGTCGAGCTTCCCTTCTCCTGGGCCATGACCGGGCCTGAGAAACTTCTGGAGTCCTCCAAAAGCGTAGCTCGATGAAATCTTCACCCTTGAGGGGCGCAGACGAATCCGACACGGGTCCCCGTTGATCGGATGGAGAGTCGGTGGAGCTTGAGGCTCTTTTGACCGAAAAAACGAAGTTTTTGAGAAAAAACGTGAAAAAAATAGCACTAACGCTCGAGAGCAATAGCACGAGGATCCCAACACATGAACGTGCGGTAAAAATCTGAAGATGGCTGCCAGAGGCGGTGCTTAGGTAGAGGGCAGTCATTGGCTGTGGTCAGTATGACGCAGAGACCAGTGATTGGTTATTACTACGAAAGACAGATCAGAAACGAAACTGATACTGGTTTTGTCTTTACCGCGGATTCCCAGCCTGACGACGGGGAATATTCATGAGCATGTGAATCCATGCCAGACCCCATGCTGGAGAACACTAGAACTACTCAAAAGATGGTGCTGGTGGCTGTCCATGTCAAAAGATGTCATAGATCATGTATCAACTTGTTCTGTATGCATCCAATGTAAAAACACTCCTGGTAAACCAGTGGGCTTACTCCAGTCCCTACCTGTCCCTAACAAACCATGGGACATGATATCTATGGACTTTGTGGTAGAACTCCCATCAAACCAGGAGTACGATACCATATGGGTTGTAGTGGATTATTTCACTAAATTGGCTCTTTATATTCCCTGTATCGGTTTACCAACCGCTGCTGTTCTGGCTGACCTATTCATCCACCATGTATTTCGTTTCTTTGGTCTACCGTCAGTAATCATTACGGACAGGGGCTCACAGTTTGCGTCACGCTTTTGGAGAGCACTAACCTCTGCATTACTGATTGATGATAGAATGTCCAGTGCTTACCACCCTCAAACTGATGGACAGACCGAAAGAGTCAACTGCACTATGGAACAATATCTGCGGTGTCTATGTCTGCAGTACCAATCGGATTGGCTCACGGTCCTGCCGGCAGCTGAATTCGCCTATAACAACTCCTATCATAGTGCCATAGGCACTTCACCGTTCTATGCGCTTTATGGACAGCACCCCCGATCAATACCTTTAGATTCCAGCTTGTCTTTGGATACTCCTGCCGCAGGCCGTACCTTTCGTGATCTGAAGAAATTACAGAGGAAAGTGAAGCAGCAATTAGAGCAGGCTAAAAGACGCGACAAGTTCTATGCCGATGCTCATAGAATACCCGCACCCGTCTACAAGGCTGGTATGAAAGTATGGCTGTCCACTAAGAACTTGAGAATTCCAGGCAAAAAGAAATTATTGCCTAAATACATTGGTCCGTATGTAGTGCTCCAAGTAATTAATTCGGCTGCTGTCCGTCTGGCTTTGCCACAACGATGGCGAGTGCATCCCGTATTCCACGTGTCACTCATTAAGCCATGTTCTGAAGCTACTAGATTGCCTGTACGGCCTGTTGCTATTTCTGTGCGGGGTTCAGATGAATACGAGGTACAGGACATACTGGATATGAGACTACGTTCTGGTAGGCCGTTTTATCTGGTGGACTGGAAGGGCTATGGGCCCGAAGATAGGTCCTGGGAACCTCTTTCTAATATTCATGCTCCTGCTTTATTGAAGCGTTTTCACACGAGAAGGGGAGAGGTTGCCCCTTTGGGGGATGGCACTGTCATGCATGCTGGACGTGGTCCTACCTCCTACGCTTGTAGAACAGCTAGACCGTTCTATTCCAAATGGCGGTTGTTCGATACGTTGCCGGGAAAACGACGTTTGCACTTTTCACGTCGCTAACTTCATGTGTATTCTGCTTCGTCACGTGAACTACGGCATTACCTATTTAAGCAGCGTGGAAACTTCACTCGCTGCTTCTGATCGAATCATTTGGCGTTGTGTAGCTGAACCTCCGGTCTGCATTCCTTGCAGGTTACTACAGCTACTTTTTGGGCCTTCTATAGCGTGTTTTCCGCCACACGCTGATTCCTGGAGCTGTTTGGTTGCGTGTAAATCCACATGTGCACGCTATCTTCAAACGCGGCTGGCCTGGGCTGCGTGAATCCTGTTCGCGTGTAAATCCACACGCTCACGCTATCTTCAAGCGCTGCTGGCCTGGGCTGCGTGAATCCTGCTCGCGTGTAAATCCACACGCGCACACTATCTTCAAGCGCTGCTGGCCTGGACTGCGTGAATCCTGCTCGCGTGTAAATCCACACGCGCACGCTATCTTCAAGTACGGCTGGCCTGGACTGTGTGAATCCTGCTTGCGTGTAAATTCCACACGCATATATATTGTCTTCAAACGCTGCTGGCCTGGACTGCGTGAATCATAATCGCGTGTAAATCCACACGCACACGCTCTTTTCTTCGTGGCTGTACAGAACCGCGTGTACTTGTTTATACCTTAAAAGGAGCGCTATTTCCAACTCCTGCACCTGTGATATTAACAGGGGGATTGATTCATTTCTATACTTTACTCTACGTGGGAAGGAAGCTTTTCAAGGATAATTGGAAGGTGACAGTGAACAGTACTTTGGACGCTATCCTGTGGTGCATCAACCCGGTATCTAGCGTGAGCCTCGTTCCGTTCGGGATAAGTCTCCCTTACTAATCTTCCCTTCCTTGTCGTTTGTTCTACCTTGGATTCCTCAAGAGACTCTGCTGGATTCATCTGCCCTAGACTCAAGGTCAGTGTGTGCATTCATGACATTTTCTATTCCATCATACCCAGGTTGGGGCAGTTATTCATGATACTTTATTTTGTTCTAGGCTGACTTCCTATACCTTACCCACGCCCTTTCCAGTGATCCATCACTCTGCCTGTTTTACCAGTCAGAGAGTTGTATCATTTGGAAGGTCTTAACTTGACTTCACAACTATCAAAACGCGTGAACAGGGATCCGGAAGACCCTACCACCTGTATCCTTTTGAGTACCGTATCCTTTTCAGTTAATACTTTGGTGCTCTCTGACAGCCGATAATGGTAAACAGCTTCTTCAAAAAGCCATTTTCTTCATAATGAATCGTCTTTGGGTTCACATATCCCCAAATGGCAGCACCTTATTTTACTATTGCCCTAGTCCTAGCATATAGATCATTCTAATTATCTTTAATTGCTGTTGCCTGTTGAGACACCTGAAGGTGTCTCACCCGCTAGTCCTCGGGGATCTCTCATCCAGATGGCCAGGACACGGCCATCGCTATTGGATCCAGTTTGTGGGGGTTGACTAGTGCGGGAGGATCACCTGGGTGAGGGGTCATCGGGGAGTGGAAGTGGGACACCGAAGGGTGAGACGCGGTACCCCCTTCTTTATGACACCTTTTCCCAATCCTACACCGTAGGATATCTAGAAACTCAACTCCACCTCCTTTCTTGATACAAACACTTTCTCACAGACCCATTACCATTAAAGACAATAGACTAACACCAGAGCCGTATAGATGACATGTCCCAACAAAAGGGTCAGGCAGGGTCAGGCAATTGCGATAATTACATACACCCGACTTCCCTTCCTTTTCCCCATAGGGATAAAAGGCAGAGCACGAAAGCACACTCTGAGCAAGGCAAACGCATGAGGAAGCAGCTATTCTAGGACGGCAGTTCAAATGGAGGAGAAAGGCGGCAAGACTAAAAAGGACGAAGAGGAGGGAATTACTCTTGCCCTTTTCAACCCAGACCCGCAGATCCTCTGACAAGGGAAACGCAAGATCGGGAATCACAGCTGGCGAGTGGTGCAAAGCATGCCAGCGGTTCATGGGACCCTTCCGCACTGATAGCCAGGGTGGGGAGAAGCGGTTGCCATCGTGGTACGGTCCTTCACTCCAAAGGCAGGAGACGCCAACAGTTCGGCACAGCCAGTGAGTTGGAAAGAGCTGATAATAGATCAGACTGTGTTGGGCTCATGGTTGTGAAGCGCAACATTGTATGAAGAAAGAAGACTAGCTGACTAAGGTCCTTTGTAAGCCAAATTGGTATCAGAGTTAGAGTGGTCCGGCTCCACGTGGGTGCTCATTCGAAGTGTTAAGTGACTTCAATTCAGCACTCCAACGAAGTCAATGCTTAGTCTGGGATGCCCAAAGGAAGCCCTTATTTTTATATTTTTTATGACAGGTTCATAGATCTGGATGATAAACCTTTGTATAACGCCCCTCTCTTTGAATCCACCTGACCTCACTAAGCCAAGAGTAGGTTTGTTTTGCAAATTAAAAGATTTATTGATAAATTAAACAATATATATATATCACACGTTTATGAATAAATTAATATTTGATAGCACACTTATGAATATGACAGTGGTCAACAATGGATAATATTACACTAGCACACTTTTTTCAATCAGTGAAGAGTTAGTATAGAAAGGATAAGGTAGCATAGAATACTTTTATGGTTTCAAAGAAATGCAATGATGGAAAAGAATGCAGCACAGAAATAAACTGATATGGTTTCAACTTTTAACAAGAGATAATATGATCACTTTCTTTTGACAATTCACTCCCCCCCTATGCAATATAAAGAGATGGAAGGGGAGCAAACAATTTTCAGGAATATAATGAAATGTAATACAAATTCTAGTCCCCCCCTAGCAAGCTTAGAGCAACCGGTATGCTTTTAAAACATGCAGAAATACTTTTAATGTGAGTTGCAATGAAGTGAAAATATGCTAAAAATGATTTTAATTCCCTATAGAAGATTCAGGGTGGGTGACAGCTACTTTGAATTAGTTCAGGTCAACACTAGCAATGATTCATGAGGGATTATCAGGTTGAAAACGAATTTCAGCAATGGAAGCAAAAGACAGCTATTTTTGACAGGTGAAGAAGTTGAGTCAAATTGCAATTCGCGGCACTTTTTCCGAGTGCGTCGAGCGCGATTACGGAAAAACTATAAGGAGTAGAAAGTCAGGTTGGGGCTTGTTGGAAAGCTTAGGTTCTTAGCTTTAAAATGAAAGTTAAAATGGTTCAAAAGATACGGACGATTTAATGGAGGTAGATTCTCAGAAATAAAGTAGGATTCAAATGACAAATGACACTTTCACAGGTTTGAAATCACAGAAGGGACACACGATTTCTATGCAGTTCTAAATAGTTGGAAATGGTTTGAATTAGTTCATTTTAAACTAAGAGATTGGTTCTGCACAGCTCTGGCTGGATACTCACTCCTAATTTTCGAAGGAATGGTCCTCGTCACATATCTGGTCAACAGGTTTAGCTGCGGTTCGCTCTGCTGTGCTGGTCTGGATCTCTGGTTCTGGCAAAAGTTCTTGGCACTGCACAGCGGTCTGGTCTTCTATCGGCACTGCACAGGTGTCTGGTCTGCGGTTTGGATACAGCTCTGCTTTCTGGAGCAAAGGGAAGTTCATTGTTCTGTTTCCCTGCAGTCCCAGGTTCTCCTCCCCTGATTCAATCAGAGAGGTGTAATCTCCTGTTGGTGGGGCAGCAGAAGGCAGGCCAGACATGTGAATGCAGTTGCTGGGCAAGTTTCAACTCCTGTCGGGGGTAGTTGCCGGGCAGAATTCAGCCAGGCTTAAGCCAAAGGTCACTTTTGATCCCATTTTTCTTCATTCAAATCAAACTTACAATTTTGACACATTCAGCTAGAACGCTGATTCTAAGTTCAAAACTATGACATTTAAGCAGTTGCAACCTATGTGACACTCAAAAGTTGTCACTCATTTATTTTAAACATTTCGATTTTAGTGGCTTTAAATCCCATTTCACTTAAGCTGCTGACACCCACAGCTCAGCCAGTTTTGTTATGAACATTATTTTAGGCTCTTCATCTTTCCAGATTTGGTATGCACACAAGACTTCATTCTACCAGACGTCTGCTGGTGTTCAGTAAGATTTTTGAATATCTTGCAATGTTTGAAATAGGCATTTTGAGCTTGCATTCAGAGAAACAAAGGTGATTTCAAAGCGCTTTTTGAGCTAACAGGCACTGCTGTTTTCCCTTTGGCACCACGTTTCACTCATGGCTCTTCTGGCTGGATACTCACTCCTAATTTTGGAAGGAATGGTCCTCTTCACATATCTGGTCAACAGGTTTAGCTGCGGTTCGCTCTGCTCTGCTGGTCTGGATCTCTGGTTCTGGCAAAAGTTCTTGGCACTGCACAGCGGTCTGGTCTTCTATCGGCACTGCACAGGGGTCTGGTCTGGGTCTGGTCTGCGGTTTGGATACAGCTCTGCTTTCTGGAGCAAAGGGAAGTTCATTGTTCTGTTTCCCTGCAGTCCCAGGTTCTCCTCCCCTGATTCAATCAGAGAGGTGTAATCTCCTGTTGGTGGGGCAGCAGAAGGCAGGCCAGACCTGTGAATGCAGTTGCTGGGCAAGTTTCAACTCCTGTCGGGGGTAGTTGCCGGGCAGAATTCAGCCAGGCTTAAGCCAAAGGTCACTTTTGTTCCCATTTTTCGTCATTCAAATCAAACTTACAATTTTGACACATTCAGCTAGAACGCTGATTCTAAGTTCAAAACTATGACATTTAAGCAGTTGCAACCTATGTGACACTCAAAAGTTGTCACTCATTTATTTTAAACATTTCGATTTTAGTGGCTTTAAATCCCATTTCACTTAAGCTGCTGACATCCACAGCTCAGCCAGTTTTGTTATGAACATTATTTTAGGCTCTTCATCTTTCCAGATTTGGTATGCACACAAGACTTCATTCTACCAGACGTCTGCTGGTGTTCAGTAAGATTTTTGAATATCTTGCAATGTTTGAAATAGGCACTTTGAGCTTGCATTCAGAGAAACAAAGGTGATTTCAAAGCGCTTTTTGAGCTAATAGGCACTGCTGTTTTCCCTTTGGCACCACGTTTCACTCATGGCTCTTCTGGCCCATCACGCTCGCACTGGTGGGTGGCGGGTCAGGCGACCATTTTAGAGTGCGCAAAAAACTGTGCGGTTTTCCTGGATTCCGGCGCAAATGTGGGCTTTTCCGCCATGTTGGATTTTTTTAAGCCCACAGCACCAAATGTTGCAGCATAATAACTTCAACATGGGTCGATGCACCTGACAGAAGGACACTGGCTGGTACCCCGCTCCTAAACAAGGAAGTTGTTTTGCAGCGGGTTATGTTGAATCCCGTGCACAGTCGAAAGTCTTTGATTGTTGTTGAAACTACAAGTATCAAGAGGCCCTAGGACAGGCCAGCGTGAGGTCTCGAGGTGGTCCTACAAGGGTCAAGCCAAACTCAATGTACAATCGAAAGTCCTTGGCACGTTGCACAAGTCTTTGAAGAATATGAAAGTGTGCACCCAACTAAGGTAAGTGTAAAACTGGCATGGATGAGGAGAACTTCTTGTGAACTGTGTAATTGTGAAGTACGCACTTGCCAGAGAATAACAGAGTGACCCAGCAAGACGTGATCGCCCCTCGGAAGTCTTTGTTTGAACTAACAAGTGCTTTAGGAGGCCGGTGAAGGATGGTCCTAGCCTGGATGAGGGCAAGCTAACTAAACTATAGGGTTGTTTAAAAATGAAAAAAACAAGGGAGTCCCGCTGCAGGACATTAGTCCCGGTTATGAGAGACTTACTCAGAGTCTGTAGCTCAGTATCTTTCACAGAGGAGAAATATCTAAAACATATCAGTCTTTGTCCTGCCTTAGGGCAGTCCATCAAGACCGGAGGCTCCCATTATGCTTCTCTTTATTTAAATAATTAAAGAAAGCGCTCAGCAGCAAGATATTTTCTCAGTGTACAGAAAAAAATATAACATTACATTTAACAATGAAGAAACATAATATGTCCTAAGAGCCTTGAAATAACAAACTACATTTCCCAGGGGGCTGAGGAAAAGTTCAGTATAAGGTCACCAACATGTGACCAGTATCCTCCAATGAACGGTCAAGTCAAGTCCCCACAAACAGTCTTGAATATGATGTACTTCCATTTTCTTTATTGCTCACAGCAAGAGATAAGTACATCCTATTCAATTCTGCATTGTTGTTTGCTAATTTGTGTTCGTTACTCTATTGTTATATACCTTTATATTGAGGCTTTAATTTGATTTACTTTGCCACGCATCGGTAATATTTTTGTGGCCAAGACACGCTTCGCGCCTTCAGCTGCGTAATCACCTCTCTCCCATGCCAGTTACTTCCTGCTGGCGTCGGAGAGTACTGCGCGCCGAGGTAATCTTTTTTCAGCTTTATAAGCCGTGTAACCGTTAACGCGAGGGTCCGCCTTGCAAACCCTCGGCTGTGTCCTCCGCTGCTTCCCCGTTCTGTATGACGGAAAGTTTCGGGGAAGCGGTGGCTTCGGCCTCCGTGTGACCGCGGTTCCATCCGCAGTCTCCAGAGGGAGTGCCTGCTCCTGCAGGTGCTTTATTCAGCTTTCTGGCGCTCGCGAGTGCATTTTTCGTTACATTTCCATAACGAAATTGCGATCGCGAGGAGCTGAGTCCCTCACTCATCTGCCTCTGTTTTTAAAAAAAAGAAAAAAGAAGCGAACAAGGAGACAGCCTGCGTTGATACTGCCCAATGGTGCAGGGCTTATTATATTCATAACTGTGGGCTTGTGAGAAGGTGGTCTATGCCCATATGCCCACAGAGAAAAATAAAAAAAGAAAAGATCAAATATATATGCTGGAAGTAATATATATATATATATATATATATATATATATATATATATATATATATATACATACATGCTACAAAAAAAACGTTGTTGAGGGGACGTTATGGTTAAGTTGCCCTAACAAAAACCTGTACACTTCACTACATAAATACTTTCCATCTCCCCTTTATGCTTCAAATTAAAACCGAAAAAACACCTGAAATTCGACAGTTATGGTAAACTAAGCCCCCAACCCTGCCACCGCCCCTGTGCACTGCTAACACTAACACCCAGACCATGAAAGATGTCATCTCAAATGTCAATGATGACATCAATGACGACATCACTTGTTTAGCCCCTTTCTTTTCCTTCCCCGCCATACATATATATGTACATTCAGTAAAAAAATGTCACTAACGGAATGTTATACTTCACAGTGCAACCAAACACCACTGCACATTCCCCATTATAGTAAGCTAAGCAACCATAACTCGCGCCATCTACGTGCATTGCTAAGACTAACACCCAGGACATCAAAGATGAGATATTTTTGTAGTGAAGTGTACAGGTTTTTGTTAGGGCAACTTAACCATAACGTCCCCTCAACAAAGTTTTTTTGTAGTGAATTTTACTGGTTTCTGGGAGGGCAACATAGCCATAAGGTCCCCTTAACAAAGCTATTTTTGTAGGGAATTGTACAGGTTTTTGGAAGGTGGAACTTAAGGATGACATTGTGGCAATGAAGTTGTTGTGCAGACTATACACTGTAATCATATGATATGTAGTGTAAACGTACTTGACATAAATTTAACATAGAACATACAGAACCCCCTCGCTATTGATATTGGAAAGGGACGGACTGAGCGCCTGTTTGCGGACGGGGGCGGACAGGATCAACATTACCCAAAGAGGCGGGTGGTAGCTGAAAATGTACTATTGTTTTACACAAAAAGTGTGCAACGTAGAAGAAGGACATAAAGATATTATAAGTAGTAATAAGTAAATATGGAAACCTGAAGCTGGGAAAAGAAAACTGCACATTTAATAACCATGTAGAATGAAGAGGATGGTACCATAAAAATGAAAAAGGTTGCCTCCAGTGTAATCACATCACAGAAACTTGGCAGCCTGGAACGAAAGTGGACGGATGCAGTAGGACGAAGGGCGATTACAGCAAAAGAGTGAGTGTAGGTCAGTTTTTTTATATGGGTGTGGTTTTTCTTGGTATGTGGTGCAAAAGTAATAATTTCTTTGTTGTTTTGACTCAGAAATGGCTAGTACTTTGGAGTGGCTGGAGGAGTATTTCCCACATGGGGAAATGTCTGAAGACAGCGACAATAATGGTACACATTGCTCTGCATATGGAAAATAGTGACCAGTATGTTATAGGCATTTAACTTATGTATTTTATTTTCAACAGACCAGGAAAAAAAGAGGAAAGGGCAACAAACGAGACAGAAGAATACAAGATAAAAAGTATAAAGCAGAAAATGGTCATATTGAACGAGAATTTTAAAAGTTTACGGGAGTTTGTGGAGGACTGTGTGAGAGGAAAAGTTTGTTACCATTGCCCCACCTGCACCTGCCCTGCTTCTCCATTCCCTAGTGACCCATCCCCAAACCTTCAAGAGGAAAATAGCCGTTTTGACGAAATATCCATCCCATCTTCCCCTCACAAATCTTCTCCTAATAACCAGCCCTTGTTAAATCCAAATCCCCCCATATTTGTATCATTGTCCGCTTCCCCCGCTATTTCTTTAGAATGATGTGTGTGTTTTTTAAATGTTTTTGTACAGTAGTTGTAGAGAAAGAGTTTGCGTCAAATTTCTTTTTTTAAAGACGTAAAATGTTAGCGAACAGCGCGCCTGCTCGACCTATCCGCAAGGAATGGAATGTGGGTGCTGTAAAGGCAGTACACTTACCCTTACTAATGTCAAGTAAGATGGAATTGATGTTTGACTGCACCATCTGTTGTAAATTGTGTGTACATAAACCGAAAGGGGTGTTCAAAGGATATTATACCTCACCGTACCGCTTGGAAGCGAGATGATACATGTTCGTAGAACACACCAAATGTCCGGAATGGGTGTAAATGAGCAAAATGGGAGTGTGAGAAGGACAGTATAGCTGTCCGTATCGGGCGCAGCCAAAATGGTGCCGTCTGTAGAACAGGCGTGGTGGGCGGTGAACATCGCGCCTGTCCGTAACTGTCTGTCTCACTTGTGTCGATTTTGAATTACTTTGAGAACCCCAACACTGTCCGCTGGACACTTGCGCGCATGCGCATGTTTAATTCTTTGCATTTGCTGTCCAGGGGACTTTCATTACTGGCGCGGATGTGTGGAGGACGTCATCATGTGACCGCACCCACGCTGAGCGTGGGTGCTAATTTGCGCGGTTGGTGTGCTTCCGCAACAGTACAAAAGAACTTGGAGACATAAGGCAAAGTGTTGTAGAGTGTAAAAATGTAATTTCACATATCCCAGACAATAGCTGACCTCAGGACTTGCTGTGTAAGGTTTTTGTACCGCTGTGTAGGGATGAAGACGGTCACGAGGCACACCCCTCCACCCCTACAAATGGCCACACCCCCAAGCGCATCTTCATTGTCCTTCTAGCTATAGCAGATTGAGGTGTACTGCCTTTACTGCTGTAGTGACCAAAAGGAAACTAATCGGTATGGCTTCCATGGCTGCTGTTGGATCATTAGCCTCTGCACTACCCCCAAACCCGCCACCACCACCACCTCCCCAAGGGCCTGCAGAGAGATATATGGGTGAGGATGTAGAGAGCGAGGAAGACGAGGAGGAAGAGAATGAAATGGAGAAACTCCGCACTAGGAGCACTCGGCGGGAGTCGTGGGTGTGGTGGTGGTTTTCCGTTTATGGGAACGTACCAAAAGCACGTGCGAACCTGGTGAAGTGTAACCAGTGTGAGGTGGTGCTGAGTCGCAGGAGATTTGGTGCGTACAGTTTTGGTACGACATCCATGAAGCGACACCTCACTTCGTTCCACACTGCGGACATTCGCAAGGTGGTGCCATGTGAAGAGCATAGTCGATTGAGTTACTCCACAGCATCCTCTGTGTCCGATCCTCCCACCACAAGAGACACTCCTGTGGGGGAGCGCCTCCCTCCAGCTGCCTCAGAAGTCATTCGCAATACTGTTGACCCTTAGCTTTCAAAGGTGACAGTAGTGTGCACGTATTTTGACACAGTACTCTGCAGGGGGAGAGTTTTGGAAGTGCTTTTGAGGCTGCAGTCACATAGCACCAGAAGATTTGCTCCTTACCTAAATAAAGCTCAGCCTAAATCTTTCGCTGTTCATTTGCCCTTTTTTATCCCTGTGGCTGGTGTCCCTTCCTTACCCTCCTTTGGCCTCTTCTCCTAGTGTGCCGTGTGCTGTTAACAATAAAGGTGAAAACAACAAAAATGACAGAAAAGGCTCTTTTCAGAGCCGCCTTTCTCAGTATAACAATAGATCTATGAAGACCACCCGCGGAGTTCTGAAAAAGTTTGCAGTCAGTCGTAGTGGAAAAAAGGGAGGGTGCAAGCAGAGCAAACGCAATGAAGTGTACGCTGGAAGTAAGTGGCGGCTCTGAAAAGAGCCTTTCGGTGGTGTGTTGTGTAGGTCAAAAACTGTGGATTGCTGAAAATGGAATGTCAAATAGGTTAGTGTGATTGCAAAAGAGGTTGCAATGCATTTTGTGCATTGCGAAGAAAAATCTGATTGCCAGCATATGTGAGGTGGACGCCATCTCTTCGGAAAATGAAAGTGCTGCGAAACAAAATGTTTTAATTGTGGAAAGAGGACATGCCAACATCTCTTAAAAATGCACACACAGACTTATTCACATTGCATCTCACTTTCTCCATTTGTGGGCCAAACGCAGAAGAACGCAGCCATATTTGTCTTTAGGCAATACGGGGAAAAAATATTTGACAATTTGGAAACCTGTCCATGAGCTTCGCGAGTCCTTCCTTCATTGCAAAGAAATTCCAGATACATGGCCTAAACTGTTTCCTCCGCAATGAACGATCAGTATATCTGGAGGACGCCCTGTCAGTAAAGTAACACAGAGAGGTACCAAGTCCAGCCATCTCATGCCACGCACGCCATGCCAGTGCACTTCCACATGAGGAAATCCGAGATTTGTAGATAAACTGGCGCTTTTCTGCATGCACCTTCAACCAATGTATCCATGAGTCCCCCAAAATCCAGATAATCTGTTTTCGAGCATGGAAAGCCATGGCTGTGTGGTCTCCTGTGAGGGAGAACACAGTCTTACTAAAGTACGTCGGTCAGAACACACCTACTGAACTTTATGGACCAATCCCTAGCTCCGCTCATTCTCATTTACATACGTCTCCACCCCTAAATCCCCGTTGGTGATATGTGCTGGCTGCAAACTACCGCCATGTTCGCGGACATGTAGAGGATCAGAGTGTGATGACGGTTCATTAAAGTACTATTCCCCTTTTTCCCCTTTAAGGTAGGCTCTGAAAAAAGCAGTTTTTCTTTATTTTTGGCCAGATACCGTACAGACATCTGGTATTTTATGTATTTTTTTGTATTTTTTGTCCTTGCTTTACTCTTGCAAACATTACTGAACCTTCTCTAAAACAAGCCTTATGTTCCAAAAGAACATCGCATTTCCTAAACACCATCTCCTTCAAAGTAACCCGCATTGCTTGGAGCAATGTTATCGTGGCAGCAAAAAAAATACGAGCTTGTAGCGTGAATGCACGCATGCCGCGATTGATGATACACCTCCCGATGCTTTGATCTGGACAGAAAACAGAATTGTTGCTCCATTGTACTCTAGGGAGTAAAGCAGAAAAAATTACTTTCGTTGTTGGGAAGATGGTCATGAGTGCTTCAACCAACTGTGCCAAATCTGCCAACAAAGAACGTGAAGTCACGTATCCCAAATGGCAAGCACCGTAGTGCAAAATTACCACATGAGGAGTGGTCACTGTACACATGTCTCTACAAACTTGCCAACGTTGCGGCAATTCTGCATCGTTGTCAGTGCTCCACACCACCTCCACTCCTCTCACATCGAAATGATGTGCCACATGCCTACTCTCGGCATAGTGTTGTAAGCCTTGCAGAAAAATGTCTCCAAGCATCAAAACCCTGACCCTATCCACCTCTGCCATCTTCAGTGTGCGCACCGTCTTTCGACACAAAAGAGTAATGTGAACATCTGATTGGCTGATGCCTACAGTCACCTTTCCATGCAGAATTTACTGTAGAAACCCGTATGTGACATGCCCCACCAGCGGACAAGCATTGCCTACGTGCGGCATGTAACTCTTACGCAGTCCTACCACCCTTTCTACAGCGGTACCAAAGCGAGTCCCTCATTGGACACAACTAAGCAGTCGCACAATCAATCAACCAATCACATTGAATATCGCTAATTTTAACTCCGTCATCAACATTGCGCACTTCAAAATTACTGTTGATGATTCTGAATGGAAGTCGCATGGTGTGCAGTTATAATGTCGACTGCAAAAAGTCAAAAACAAAAATGTCGACAAAATTAAAAATGTCCAAAAAAAAAAATAATTGAATGTTTTTATTTTTTTTGTGGTTGGCAGGGGGGACCTCCCCTTTAATTTTTTTTTTTTTTTTAAAACAAAATCAAATTCTTTTTTTTCTTTTCGACATTTTTGCAGTTGACATTTTCACTATAAACCAAGTTGCATTTCATTGCAAAGCACCTACTTGACAAGCTACTGTGAAA
The DNA here is from genome assembly GCF_040938575.1 of Ambystoma mexicanum. Lineage (NCBI taxonomy): Eukaryota > Metazoa > Chordata > Amphibia > Caudata > Ambystomatidae > Ambystoma > Ambystoma mexicanum. Next base: position 175,150,565 of record NC_090921.1, on the reverse strand, counting down.
ATATTACGAATTTCTACGTACAGCTCCATGCATGTGCACATGCATGAGTATAGAGGACAGGTATGTATATTTTAATCAGAGAACATGTAGAACCCTTATGATTTAATCTAGACAAAATGATGCCGCTAAATCTCCACAGGGAATACATAACAACGCTCCCCCTTTAAAGTGCAAAGTAATTGAGTTTCTTTTTTTGAATCGCAGTGAAGACGACTCTCCTGAGAATGAACAGCATCTACAGTGCAGACAACATATCCGAAGAAACCTGCTCATCTTGCACAAAAAAGTAAGTACAGTACAACCTTTATATTGTAACTACTCCTGAAAGAGGCTGCATGTGTTATTTGTTTTTTTTGGGCACCAAAGCAAGCATTGATTTGTAAACCATTCTACCTACAAATATCCATTTATTGAACAAAGAATAACAGGCAGAACGGCTGACAAATCCCTGTGTGTTTGGTACTCAAATAACAAACGTAATCCTTAGAAGGTTAGATTGTGTAAAGAAATTGCTGTAGAAAGTTTTTGGCATTTCGGTTATTAATAATGGTTCTCGTCACAAGTAGGCCACTTTGCACTCTCATCTGATGCACATTGTAGTAGTATACAAACAGTAAAGTAGCCTTACCAAATCATTGCAGGAGTTCAATGCACGTTGACACACCATAACAAAGAGCTTTCCCATCAGACTCATGCACACATGCACACTGCACACATACATTGGACAGCAGACCAAGGTATATATTTTTTGTCAACAGACACCAAAGAATGCCTACCAAAAAGCAGCTCCGTAGAAAGGAACGCAGAAGTAGAGCAAATAAAAATAAAGGTGCCCAATGTAAGCATCTACCTGTTGTACAGAATGTTGGTACAAACCAGCTAATGCAGTTGGGTAACAACATAAAGGAAGTCTCAACTACCGAAACTGTACCTCCTCCATCAAAAAATGACACAAAACACAAAGATGTTGTCAAAAAAATGCCTACCAGTACAGCGAACAATGTTCCTAATAATCCTGACAGTTCAAGGAGAACCCATAGTAAAAAAAGTATTTTAGCAAATATGTTTCGTCACAGAGTCATTCAGAATCTACTAAGAAGAGGACCGAAATCATCCTCACCCCTTAAAACCTACCGTAGAAAGTTAATCCACAAGCTCTCGTGGACAGTGCAATCCTTCTCAAAAAGAAGTTGTTCATATTAGTGTTAAATAGGATGAAAGCACTAACAAAAGTAAGTACCAAACTACAAAAGAAACTCAGCAACAAACGGAATGTGAACAAAAATAATTTCTTACATGTTTGTGGTGGTGAAAGGAGTCACACAACAACCACAGAGCCATATTTTAATGAAGAAGCATATAAACAAAATCAAACAAACACAATTGCCATCCATAGCAGTAGACGAGGGTATGAGAAAATCAATACTACCATTATGGAACAAGAAACACTGCTAACAAAACTATCCCCTGAAAACTCAGAATTACCTCTCAATTCAGCAGAACCACTCCGTGCAGTATACAAATGGCCGTGCACATCAATGTGTGCCATTCCAAAGAAAGCTTTCAAATCTTTACGTTAGTTCCTCAATCAATATGTAAAAGGTAAAGATAAAAGTAAAATAAAAGTGCTGCAAAATATGGATATTTGTCCAGTACGGAAAGACACAGGACTAAAAGGACATTCATTAGCCTGCATTTCTGGGCCTATTTGCAAAAGTACCTTCCATGATATCAAAAGAATATCAATACATCATTCCAATGTAAGAAATTTAGTGTATAAAATATACTATGCAAAAAGTCCAGCTTCAGAATTAGGCAATTTAAATACCACCCTTCTGCATGGTACACCCAAATACTTACAAGAAGAAATTGACCGTATTCAGAAAAAGTATTTCGGAAGTGAGAGCCACTTACAAAATGTAACAGTTTTAGAACATAGTAGCACCAATTCTGCACATAGCAACCTTCTATTACACACACACAGAAAAGAAATAGTAAAATTTAAAAGGTCATTGGCTGAAGTACCAAACCATGTGTGTGTGTTGCCGCAGAACGTTTTACAAAAGGAACACAAAAAAAGTGGACAAAATAGAAGACAATGAAGACTCTAAATGGTTTGAATTAGCTTTGTACCTTTTTAGCTGAAAACAAATATGAACTAACTGAACGCCTAATATGTTGCAGTTAATGTCCTGCAAAATTAGACAACCACACTCCTTCAAGTGCTATTACAAATAATTTGGAATTGTTTCCATTACCAAAAATCCTCAAGAGCTCAATTCGTATGACAGCATAATAATTCAAACAGTTCACCCATTTCAAGCAATTATACGCCTTCATCCAAAAACAGCAAAATGACCATCCTCTGAATTGGTGAAAGGCATTCGTGGCAAAGTAGTTTATCTGCCATTAGATCTAACGGAAAATGTGCACACTCTATGAGTGGAACGTTTAATACAGCATTCTTTAATAGTCTTGGTAAATGGAGTACCAACAAAGGACAAAAAAAGTTGGCAACAATTAGTGGACTTACACAAAGTTAGACAAGCATTGCAATATCTAAAAGACAATAATGAGTACTGCAAGGAAAAAATATTGACGAAAGTTTAAGGGAAACAACTGAAATAATTCAAGAGCCATCAGAAGCTGGACAATTCGAACTTCTGGATCCAGCTACAGTATCCACTCTTTTGGACCATTACACAATTCACCCATTGCATTCCAACGAAAGCATAGATGATGCACTAGAAACTTACCAAATGCGACAAACCAAAGGGTCACCAATGAGTATTTGGGAAAAAAGTATAGAAGCATGTGCTTTTCCACTGCAATTTCCTACTGGCAAAGGTGGAAGATACGATGATAGACCCACTCAGATTGGGGCATCAGAATACTGCTTATTACGAATGTATTCGCAAGATCCAAGATTTAGACAAAATGTGGAATACATATTCCACCTACTCTATGAAAGTGAATTAGCAACACTATGTTATGGAGTTGCACACATTTTTAAATCTGGAACCCACTTTCAAAATATGTCAGCTATGCAGTTAATACAAAAAGTACAGGAAAAAGATGAAGTTTTAGAATCAAGTATAACAAATTTGTTTACAAACATGCGTGGTACAAAGGAATACTGGTTCAGACGGCACGGAGACGTGCGTTGCATGATCAGAAACCTTGGACCACCGATTTGGTTTCTTACGCTAAGGTGTGCAGAATATGCATGGGAACATTTACATGAGTTTCTACGCATAGCAAACAGCAAAAAAAACAACATAGATATATTAACACCTGGATAACTGCTGAACCCATATGCATGCATTAGCAATGGCGGAACCCCAAACCCTCACCCATAATGATAGGCTCACAACTTGTTTCAAGTGTTGGCAATAAAAAGGCCGTAGGGTTTTATTGTACAGATATGGGTTATGACAATAATAATAATATCACATATCATGATGGTGTCATACTTTTGGGCACGGGTCCTGAGGTTTCCCCCTCGGACCCGTGCCGCCACACACGGGCAGGTTCCCGGCTGACCGTGTTCCCCCAAGAGTATGCCCTAGAGACAGCCCCTGTGAGCAAGCGTTGTATTGATTTCCCGAAAGAATTGCTCCATGCCCTGGTTAGACACATGGGTGCCGTCCTGGAGAAAAAGGTCTGGGTTGCCTAGTGTAATGGCTGAGTGCTTTATGAAACCCGGTCCTCTTGTCATACAGAATCTCTCTATCGTCCTGTTCAGTTTTCATCTAGATATGTCTATAGATTTGTAGCAGTTGGCCCCTAGCCATATCTTTCTTGGTAAAATGGCTGAGAAGTATATTTCCATCGCCCTCCAGTTGTGTGAAATGCCTGCTAGGGAGGAGCATATTTCTTCGCATAGGAGGCGTCTAGCTCTGTTATCTAGATCGTTGCCCCCTAGATGGATGATCAGGAATTCTGGGGGGTCCCTGTATGCCACCAGTTCTGCTAGTGTTTCGTGGACATCAGCCCAGCGTAGGCCTCTGTATCCCCACCATGAAGTAATGGTGTTTCTGAACGGTGACCCTTTTTTGGTCTCTTCAGCCCGTCTGCCTGTCCTGAAAACGAAAGAGTGGCCAACTATCCGTGCTGATCGTAGTGTGGTCCTCGGTTCACCTGTTTCTGTGGTGGTGGGAGGAGGGGGAAAAGAAAGAAAATTTTAGGGCGGAAGGCTATATCAATTTTGGTCTGATATATCTTTTATAACAGTCTGACTTCCATTCTCCTATGTTTTTTAGTAGTTGCGGTGCTAAACCTCCTTGCCATGTTGCAGTGGCGGCACCTATCCCGAAGGAGTGAGTGCCGAATTGTTTGGGATCCCACCCTGCTCTGCTGATTGCTTTTATCAGCACTCCTTTAAATTGGTAGCGGCTTAGGGACGACGTATCCTTGTGGATTAAAAAGCTCCCCCCTACTTTCGGTCGTCGCGCGTAATAGAGGTTGGTGATACAAACTGGGCAGTTTGTTGCCTCGTTGATGCAACAAATATTGATGGTTCTTTTCGAACCTGTTTTCGACTGTTGCATTTCTATGTTAACACTCTCTTGCCTCACCCTGTTTGTGGCCTTGGTGCTGGAAGCGATGAGTTCTCCCACCTGGAAAGCCCCGAAGTAGGCTAGGAAAAAAGCTGTTTTAAATAACGTTATCTCGTACGGGTGCCAACATATGGCTTCCAAATGACTTGCTATCTGCACCAGTTTTCTGAAAATCAAGGGGCCGGCGGGTGTCCACTTGTGGACCCTCTATTCTGCCCCATCCCTTCATTGCGTAAGAGATGAGGGCGTTCTGGGTGGGGTCTGAATCGCCCCATATTTTTGTAAATTGCCACCAGGTGTCTTTTTGCCCAATCCCTTTTGAAACCTTGTTCCCGGGCCCATTTTAAAAATACTTCTATACCTTTAAAAGGTGGCCTTAAATACTGTTTGCAAACACTTACTGTACTGCGTTGCAGTGGTGCTTGCCACCGCCCTCTCTGCCTCCTCCGTTAGGAAGCCTGTGAGGTTGTTGGCACCCGTTGTTGATGTGCCTGATTCTTGTTGGGCATCCCGGCCTGGGCTCTCTGGCGCAGGCGTTGGTGCCAATTTGTTGTTGGCACCCGTTTTAGAGGTGCCTGCTTTGTATTGGTCATCCCGGCCTGCACTCTCTGGTGCTGGCGTTGATGCCAATGTGTTGTTGGTACCCGTTTTAGAGGTGCCTGGTTTTCGTTGGGCATCCCGGCCTGTGCTCTCTGGCGTTGGCGATGATGCAGTTATTCTTGTCTTCCCATTATTGTCCAGCATTCTGCTGGTATTGGCGTCATCTGTTCTTGGGCGTGCGGCGCTAGCTCTCGGAATCTTGTCCACTGGAAACGAGATAAGGCATCAGCAATGTTATTATCCCCTGAAATGTGCTTCGCTTTGAGTACAACCTTTACTTGTAGTGTGACTGTTGTAATGGCTCGTAGTACTTTTAGTACTAGAGGGCATTTTGTAGACCTTCTGTTTATGGAGCCCACTACAGCCATGTTATCACACCAGATCAACAGTTCCGTATTCGCTAGTCGCCTGCCCCAGATGTGTAATGTTAGCAAGATGGGGAATATTTCTAGTAGGGTGATGTTTCTTGTCCACCCTGCTGTTTGCCTTGAATTGGGCCAGTGTCCTGCCACCCATTCGGAGTTTAGTATGGCTCCAGACCCCTTGCTCCCAGCTGCGTCAGTGTATAGGATCCTGTTTGACCGGGTATTTAGAGATGTTCGCCAAAGTAAAACCCTGTTGAAATCTCTGAGGAATTTTCCCCATGTTTGCAGGTCTTGTTTCATCTCTCTGCCTAGCCGGATATGCAAGTGTGGTTTGGTGAGTGATTTGATTTTGAACTCCAGGCTTCTGGCAAATATCCTTCCTTGAGGTATTATTTTGGATGCGAAATTGAGGCTGCCTGCCAAGGATTGTATTTCCTTTACGGTCCCCTTTTCTCTCATTATCAGGTTTTGTATTTTTGCCAGGGGTTCTGATATTTTTGTTTTGGGGATTCTGCAGAGTCCCATTGCTGAATCTATTTCGATGCCCAGGAAAATGATGTTTGTGTCTGGTTTGGTGGTTTTTTTCCTTCACTGGGGGAACTCCCCACTGTGCGGCCATGTGCTCGAGTTTTGCTAAAGCCCGGCCGCATTCCTCAGAGTTTGGTGGCCCTATGACCATGAAATCGTCTAGGTAGTGCACTATTTTTGTCCCTGGTCTCTGTTTTAGGATACTGCGCACCCCATGGGGAGGCGTCCATCTACATAGGATTTGTTGTTAAAGGTGAAACCTAACCTCTGCTGTGACTCTGGATGGACTGGCAAGAGTCTGAAAGCAGATTCGATGTCCAGTTTGGCCATCAGCACGTTTCTGCCGCACTCTTGTATGAGCCTTACCGCCTCTTGAAAATGAGTGTAAGATACTGCGGATTCTGTGTGTGGGATGCTGTCATTTAAAGACTGGCCTTTAGGGTAGGAGAGGTGATGAATTAGTCTAATTTTTCCGGGTTCTTTTTTTGAGGACCAGGCCTAGTGGAAATCCTAGGGACCCGCTACCCTTCCAAGTTGCAGTTCTTTCTTGATTTTGGTTTCTACTATCTGGGGGTTGTCCCTGGCTGACTTTAGGTTCATCGGGATGTGTTGTGAACCAGTGCCCTTAAATGGGATGAACAACCCTTAGTGAAACCTTGCGATATTATCCTGCTGGTTTCCTTGTCAGGGTAGCTGTTTAGGGCGTCCCTAAAATTGCCCAGGTTGATGGGCGTTAGTCCTGGTTCTAAGACTGGGATATCAATCTTTCCTGGCTGGTAGTCTGGTGCAGTTGCTTGCTGCATGGTCGCCGTTGCAGTTTGTGCAGGCCTGTTTGTACCAGCATTCTTTGCCCCATGTACACTGGTTTTTCCCAAAATTTCTGAAAGGGATGTTGGATTTGACAGCCTGCTGTTTGTTCTGTCTGTGGGCATTATTTTTAGCCGCCCAAGGCTGGTTCCTCCGAAAGGGCTGCTCCCCTTTTTTGGATTTATCATTGTCATGGGATTTGCTTACTTGGGAATTTTTGCTATTTTTGGACGAAGACTGCATGGTATCTTCTTCCTGGGGAGGTTCGGCGTTGAGGGTATATAAATCGTTCTGGACTTCATCCCACTCAATGGCCGGCCTTTCTGACATGCTCCTCCTAAATCTAATGTCGTATGCAAGCCATGTCTTCCCCCTCTGTGTTACTTTTACTTCCCTTATTTTATCAACGTATGCCAAGATCTTCCTGCCATCCAAAGGGAATTTTTCTTTGTATATTGTTGCTAAAATGGCAAAAGCCTGTAACCAGTTGTCCCAGTTTTGTTCGACCTGGGCGTTTCTGGCCATAGCTTTTTCTTCTATTTTTTTGGGGTCTCTGAAAGCGTCTTTCCCTTTGCGCTGGGCTTCTATTAGGGAAAAGATTTCTAGAAATGCTTTGGCCCATATGGCTTCTTTGATTGTGGTATCAATGTTCCATGCCAGGCATCTTTTGTATCTATTTAATATCTCTGTTTGGAAGGATTTCATTTTCTGGTCTAATTGTGCATTACACATTGTTACAATGTCCGTTGTATTGCTGCCGGGTGTTCCTGTGCCTGGGGTTGCCCAAGCTTTTAGGGCACATGCTGGATCAGTTGCTGGAGTTGTGGAGGCTGTTGTATTTATAGATGTAGGGGCTATTGGCAACTGCTGTGCTTGTTGTGGCAGGATTGCTATAGGTGGTGTTACGGGTGGGTTGACAACCGTTATTGTAGGTTCTATTGCAATGGTGGGGTTTGAGGCCCCAGGTTCCATTGTGGGCAGTGTCTGCTTCCCCCTTATTTCTACCATTAGATGCTGTAATTCCGCTACATTCTTGCATAGTTCTGACATTTTTTTGGTACCTTTTCGGGCGCCTTTGGATATTTTTCTCCTTTTTAATGGTGCAGAAACCTCTTCCTGGCTGGGTGGGCTGGTAATTTCTTCTCTGGGTAGGCCGTACATGTTTTCTCTAACCCATGCCCATCCGTAGTGCTCTGCTGCTTCAATGGCTGCTAGCATTTGGGGAGATTTGCGCTTCTGCGCCGGTGTTGGGGGTGCCCGTGTTTTCCATTTGGGCTCCATGTTTTTCTATGCCTGCTATAGAAAAAGAAAAAAGGGGTTTTATCAAGGAGTTAAACCGTTGTTATCGTCGAGTTCTTTGAGCCAGTTCTATTTGTTGCCTGTGCTGGGTAACTGTTGACTTGTGCCTTCTTGCCCGGGTTCAGAAAATTGGGCAGCCCCCAGGTTTGATTTAAATTGGTTTCGCTGCGAGGTCGCCCGGCAAGATTACAGAAATTATTTTAAATCTGCAGTCTTTGGGCCCGCCGTACTTGGAAATGTGTTCGCTAGCTCTGTGTGGTTGTAAAGCAAAGACGAGGTCCCAAGCTGGCTTGTGACTCTGCCCGAGTTTAAAACTGCCTTGTGTTATCTTGCCCCGTCTGCCTTATAACACGGGGGTTCCGGTCCACTGTAATCGAAACTTCCGGACATAAACTCAAAACTTTGCATACAAAAATAATGTAAAACCCAATGAAAGCAAACGTAGATATAGAGTGACCGATTGTGAAGGGAGCTTAGTGAAACATACCAAACGAAGCTTAATTTATCATGTAAAATTGTCATTAAAAACTCCTCAACAGAAAGAACTATATTACATATCTCTGTTGCAACTTTTCAAACCATGGAGAAAATAGCAAGACATACTAGATAATTATGACTGCTATGAAGATGCTTTCAAAGCAAATGAAAGCACTATCACCGTTGTGAACTTTTCGGAGTACAAAACAATGTTACACAATGAGCAGCAACAGGAAGAAGAACTTCAGGCTCAACTAGATAAGGACTCTTCCGACAGTAGTCAGCCTTCTGTAACACGAAGTCAAGAACCACTAGGACAACCACTAATAGCAAATGAGGCTGAAGTAGCTATGGCAGAAGTAAAAAACACACAGTATCAGTATCAAGAAGATACAGAAGACTTAACTGTACAAAAAGCAAAACTTAACGATCAGCGCACCATTTTTAAAGACGTAACAAAACAAATTGTACATGGTGTACAACACGAAAATAAAGAATGTACCTGTCAAAATTACAAGCCTATACTGTTGTACGTCAGTGGTGAAGCTGGATCAGGGAAAACATTCTTAATCAAAATCATCAGCAAGTTCCTTCAACAATTGACAAACAACAAACTGTCAGCTGTTGTAACGGCCCCCACAGGTTTAGCTGCCTTCAACATAGCCGGTGTGACTTTACACCGATTACGACTGCCTCCAGTAGAGCATCAAAATAAATTAGACTACTACAAACTTTCTGCAGAAGCTGCAATGGATTTAAGTAAAGTATTGCAACAAATGAAAATGCTACTAATAGATGAAGAGAGCATGGTCTCCAACCTAATGTTGGCTTTGATTCATCTCAGATTGCAAGAAGTACTTAAAAATAATAACGAACAACTCTTTGCAGGGAAGCACATTATCGTTTTCGGAGATCTTCTACAATTGACACCAGTGAAAGGTGAACTGATTTTTAAAACCTTAGGCCACAAACTCTGCCGGAAAACTGTTGGTAGCATAGGTAATGTTAACCTCTGGCAACATTTCCAATACAGAGAATTAACTGAGAACATGCAGCAATCTGCAGATCTCACTTATGCCAACATTTTGAAAAGTATTAGAGTTGGTGTATTATCGAAAGAAGCACAAGTTGTATTGAAAGACCGGCATATACATGCACTTTATGGCGATAATGCATGTGCAACTGATGTTATGGAACAAATAGCGCACAGAAATGTCAATTGTATGGCCTTAATGCCAACTCTTGCAAGCTGTTTCAAATTCAATGAAACAATGTTAAAGAAAGAAATGCAACCAATAATAGAAATTAGCACCACAGACAAACTAGACGTACATGGTATGACAGTACCCATGTGTGAGCAAGCCACAACAAGACTAATTAGTTTAGAAAATGTAATCTCCAACACAGCTGGGTTGGAAAAAATATTGAACTTTTATCCTTAAAGTGTAGAGTAATGCTTAAATGTAACCTTGACGTAGAGCAAGGGCTAGTTAATGGAGCACTGGGCACAGTTGTTGGCTTTCAATCATACCCACGTGATAGCAACATTCAGTTTGTAAATATTCGCTTTGGTAAAGTTTCACAAGTGAAAAAGATAGTGCGGTCAATTGCTTGATTCCTTCTCTTCAAAGACATGTATGTACGTAGAGAGCAATTTTCTCTAACTCTTGCATATGCAGTTACCATTCATAAATCCCAAGGTCTTACCCTAGACAAAGCATTGATAGAAATAGGAAACACAGTGTTTAAGGAAGGCATGAGCTACCTAGCATTATCACGCTTACGTACACTTGACGGTCTATTGCTAATAAACTTTGATTCAAGAAAAGTCAAAGGTGATATTCCTTGCATTCTAGAATACAATACATTGCATTCACTGTACACCCCTCATCTGAAACAATACCCTGTTCCAGATAAAGTGAAATGTGGTAAAAGAAAAGTAAATGAAACAGAAATACAACAGAATTCAACAGCAAATTCAGCAAAGAAAAGAAGGTAAAGTTTCATCAATTGCCGCAAACATAGAACAACCTATTAGGGAATGTAAACCAGGGACGTCGGCAAAGAAGCACCAGAAAAACCAAAAAATCCACTCAGATTCAGAACTTGCTGGGCCATTTAAATTTGCAAATGAAAGTGGGGTAAGTTGCTATGCAAATGTACCAATGAATATTCTATTTCAATTGCCACCAATTGTTAACAATATTTACCTGGACAGTACAGACCAATTGTGTTTGCAAATGTTAGTACTGCACAGAAATGCAACAAGCAATCCTGACAACACAGTGTTCATGGAGTAAGGCAACAATTGGACGACTGTGCTGGAATGGTGAGATTCACTATGAACTCACAAGAAGATCCACAAGAACTTCTAATGAACATACTATTAGTATTGGTAAACAAAAGCATACCTGTAAATGAAATCTTACAAATTTCGTACATGTGGAAACATACATGCACTCTCTGTAGCAAAGTGATACAGGAAGAAATCCCAAATGAGCGATTTGTGTATGTTTCCATACCAAATTTTGAGAGCATTCCATTTCAGCAACTTGTACAAAATGCAAACCATGGCAGATTATGTGGTATCTGCAATTCAGACAAACGCTCCACCTTACTGATACAATCACATAGTGCCTACATAATACTTATGCTTCTACGTTATAATGCAGATGGCACCAAAAACAACTGCAAACTGACCGGATTCACACACGGTCCAGTGTCACTTGGAAAGAAAACCTTTACAACAGTAGGAATAATCTACCATGCAGGAGCTACAACCAATGCAGGTCACTACACTGCATACATTAAAAAGAATTCTGGATGGTTCGAATGTAATGCTAGCACCATTACTCAAAAGCAGAGATTGCCAGCTAACCTAACAAATGCGTATTTAATCTTCTTAAAGCCAAAATTTACAAAATAATGTGTACTTAAAGATTGTCAACAAATTATGTGAAAGACTACAAACAGTTAGAATACGCCCACAGGTATCTAACTACCCAGCAGGATGGAAGAATGACACAAATAAATAATTATCACAAATTGTTGGAAACAAATGCACAGGTAGAATATGCCTTCAAGTATCTAACGATTGTTAAAAATCGGCAGGAGGGCAACAAACAAAACATTAATGGGAAAGATGAAGGAAACAGGATATAACAACGACACAAATGAATGAGTATCACAAATCTGTAGGTACAAATGCAGTTAGAATACGCCTACAGGTATCTAACTGTTGTTAAAAATGGGCAGGAAGGCAACAAACATAACATTGATCAGAAAGATGAAGGAAACACTCAAAGGAAACAAGGAAGTAGTTGGTACCATAGGAAACTATGGCCTTATTGGACCCCTCATTTTCTGTGCCTCCATGGAGGCCATAGAACATACGTCATTAAGAAGGTATTAGCGTATTATTGGGTGCATGGCCAAGAGTGCAGGGCCTACCCACAACTACCTCAGTGATGTGTGGTAGTGGGGGTTATTCTATAGGTGCGTTATCCTTCAGTGCTTCTGCCCAGAGGCTTCACCACTCCTAGCTGTATATCTGTAGACCTTACATGGGATGGGTGTGCAGTGGCTTCCACGTCTAGTACTTATCACTTTGTTCTTGGGTGCATGCACTCCCCACAACTTGACAATCAAACTGCAACACTACGGGTGTATGCATGGGTGGCACATGCGGCGGTGGTTGTGGCCAGGGCCTTCAGTCTTGGAAGTAAGGCCTTCGGACGACAGCCATGCATCCAAGACTCTAGGCCCTGGCCACAACCACTGTAGCATGGACCCTCTTGCCCCGAGGAAGAGAACAGGGGCACTAGACCCTCTAGCCCGGAGGGATACCAACAGGGCTTTGACCAAGAAGGTTATGATTACAACAGTTTGTCTCCCGTTTCTTCCAATGAAGACACACAAACAATAAGGTCACGACCCTCCACCTCAGGGATCGTGGCAGCCCCCATCCCTAAGAAGACAGTTAACGAGCATTCTTCTTCCAAGGAGATGTTTTCCCCAGAAGACTTAGTGCATCCCAGATCTTCTGACTGGGAACCATCTCTAAGAACAACAGAGTATATTAAAGACAGGCTGCGCACGCCTATAATAAAGAAGTCCAAGCAAGACTCACAGCAGAATGCCTACGCCCGGGAATCCCAGACAGGGTGGCACTGACACCGGAGTTAGACTCCAAGATGATTACTTTCCTGGGAAAGAATGTCAAGGAGAAAGGGCATAGATCGTGCCTGGAAGTCCTGCCAAGACAAGGTGCTGGACGTCATCGATCCACTAGCTAAAATTATGGACCAGGCTGAAGCAGCCCTAGCCACAAGTGCTCCTGTTGACTCAGTGATACTTTCAGGTTGGGCTCAAAGTGCCATTTGTTTGTTGGGCAATGCCAGCTGCGCCATTTCAGCGGCGCGCCGCAAGGGTAACCTTTATAATATCAATGCCAAGCTTTCTGAGTTAGCAGACACTGAGTCAGCAGCCGCTGCCCAAGGTCTGCTCTTTGGCGACTCCTTCGTGAAGGAGATGTCTAAATTTGTGGGCACCTTTACCGCACTTGACAAAGCGCAATCCTCCATCAAAAGAGATTTCTCTGCGAACATTTTCGCCAGGGCCGGTCGAGGTCGAGGCCGCTCGTCCAGCCGATACTCTATTGATCGAAGACCTCAGCAATCCAGGGACCATCAAGCCTAGCAGGATCGCACAGATATCTTCTTCCCTTCAATGGGGGCGAGGAAGATGTTGTGGCTGGAGGAGAATCGCCCGGTACCCTGCACAGCAACAAACCACAGATCAGTCTACCTATTGCAGCGCCCGCGCCATTATGGCCTATAGGAGGGAGGCTAGCTCCTTTTGCACATGCATGGAATTCCTTATCTGTGGACGCTTGGGTCAGAGACACAGTTTGCGGCATGCGCCTGGAATTCGTTGCACAACCTTTTCAGACAGGTCGTCCCATTCCGATTACAATGTCCAAAGAGGACGAAGTAGCGCTGGACAAGAAAATTCACAGTTTAGCATTGAAACAAGCGATTTGTCCCGTTTTTTTTTCAGCCCCATATTTCTGGTACGCAGGAAACAGAAAGTGCGTCCAGTAATAAACCTCATGGCCCTCAACGATGTTATCGTCTATCAGCATTTCAAGATGGAGGGTATGCACATGCTCAGGGACCTCCTGAGACCCAACGACTGGCTTATGTGCCTGGACCTGAAGGATCCGTACCTTGCGGTGCCCATACATCAGGACCACACAAGCTACCTGAGATTCTCCTGGAAACACAGAGACTGGGAATTTATGAGCCTACCATTCGGTCTCTTTTCAGCTCCTTGGGCCTTCACCAAGCTCCTGAGACCAGTAGTGGCACATTTAAGAGAACAAGGCATCAGACTGATAATATACTTGGACGATGTTATCTTCATGGCGCAATCGCAAACTCTAATAGACCAGCAGACCAAGCTGGCCATTGATCTACTACACAGTCTCGGATTCCTCATAAATTGGGAGAAATCTTTCCTTCACGCATCCAAAAGCCTACAGTTTTTAGGATTCGTCGTCGACACCGAAGCGGCTCAGCTCCGTCTTCCGGCAGCCAAGATTCACTCCACCAAACGGGAAATCCGCAGACTCCTGCAGAGGGACGATATATCCCTGCGAGACCTAGCAAGGGTAATAGGACTTCTCTCCTCCTCCATCCAAGCTATTTTCCCTGGACCTCTACACTATAGAGAGTTACAGAGGATAAAGGGACTACATCTAAGATGGGCCTCATTACACGGTATGCGGTAAAAACCGGCAATTACCGGCATGGCGTAAATAGCGTGTCCGCCCTCGCAAGAGGTCGCAAATTGCATGCCATTACGAGATCGCGGGCACGAGCCTACCGCCATGCCGGTAATGAGCCTACCGCCATGCCGCAAAAGTCCCCAAAAAGTCCCTTAACGGCATCCTCGAAAGCGCTGTTAGCACTTCCGCCCTGCCGCCACATGCAAATAGCGGTTTCCACAAATAGCGGTGACCGCCATTAGCGGTCACCGCTAATAGCGGTCACCGCTATATTGCGGAAACGGAAATAGCGTCATCGCACTGGAACGGGAAAGAGCACGGCGGCCATCTTTAAAAACACAATCCATTGCCATCCCCCTTATCCAGGACACCTTACCAGGAACCACGTTGGGAAATACACCAAGGACACCGTGAAGATGCCCAAGGCCATTAAAAAATCGTCTGAGCGGCAACGCAAAGAGAAGTTTTGCAAGGAGGAGCTCCTGATGCTAACGCAGACACTAGCAGACAATGCTCATGTCGTCTTCAACAACGACATGCGTCGGGAGACCATTGTGAAGAAGAAGGCCATCTGGGAAGAGGTAGCCCACAAGGTCAGCGCGGTAGGCACCACAACCCGCACAGTCAAAGACTGTCGGAAGAGGTGGGATGACCTCCGGCTCCGTGTGCGGAACATTCTATCCGTGAACCGCAACCTGGCTGCGGGCACAGGAGGAGGCAGTGAATCGCCAATCAAGCTCACCGAGTGGGAGGAGACATGCGCATCAACCATCGGGGTGGAATGCATTGAGGGAGTTGGACAAATGGAGCATGGCGTGGCCATTTCGTCCGATGGAGGTGAGTGTATGCATCAAACAATGCACAGTGAAGTGTGATGTTCCCCCAATCATGTGTCCATATCAATGCCGTGGCTCCAGCCACAAACAGACATGCATGCATGCATCACCACATGCCCAAACAAAACAGACCCATTCATGCATGACCCACCCAACATCCCCATTACCTGCATCCACACTGAAGAGCCCGGAATGCATAGAACGGCATGACGTATTCATTTTGCTCAAGGCAGGTCGACCCATTACTGATGGTTGTCAACATTTCTCACCCTTGCAGGATCACACACTGACACTGAGGAGGCACGCACTTCCACACCTGCTCCCACATCCAGCAAAAAAGCAAGGAGGGATGCCACAGGGGACACCGCCACATCCACAAGGGCAGCCAGGACGAGTGTCCATGACCACAGGGACAAAAGCAGCCGGAACACCAGTTGCACGCATCCACAGGCCATGGCTGCTCCCGTCGTGGCACCCACGGAAGTGTGTCTCCCAGCAGGTGAGGGCAGCATCGAGGGAATGCACTCTGCTGCCACCAGCTCAACGGGTGAAGCAGCAGCCACGGTCCCACCTTCAGATGAGGAGGACACACCTGCCATTGATGCCGATAGCCAGAGCCCCAGACCAACAAGCCCCTTACTGGCAAGCCCGAGGTACTCCTCAGGTCCGGTAGTCATGGAGATTCACCCACCCCTGAAGGGATATGGAGCCCCCAGATATCCTCTCCTGATGCAAGTGCAATGGGACCAGGTGCATCAGCCATCCCACCAGCACCCACCATGCGACATGACCTCTCGAGCATCTACCAGAGGCAGAACGAGATGAGTGGCCTAGTAGGTCAACATGTGGCAGAGACAGTCCGCCTGAGGGAGGACATTGTTACATTGGCACAGCAGACAAGGGAGGGCATGGAGGCATGCACCAGCCGAATCTGCAGTGAAATGGCCCAACTGCGGCAGGCCATGAACCGCATAGCAGACGCTATTGAGCGTCGGTGCCCACTCACGGCCCAGGAAGAACCAGGCCCCTCCTCGTCTGGGAGTTCACGCCAGACTAGTCCCCTGCGCCGGTCTATGCGGAACCTGCGGCGCACGGCTTCACAACCACCAGATGACGATGCAGGCACTGGCAAATAGGGCCACCAGGATTCGTGTGCCACATGTGGCGATGGACACAATCACGTCATGAGACTCACATGGGAGTGTTGAGGGGGGAGGGGGGTAAGGGTCTGTTTGCGTGTGTTGAGGGGGGAGGGGGGTAAGGGTCTGTTTGGGTGTGTTGAGGGGGGAGGGGGGTAAGGGTGTATTTTGGGAGTTTGGGTAATGCACTTTCGTACCACAATATGTTCAATATACACTGTTCAGAGTTTGAAACCCAAGGTCTCCATTATTGTGTATGTGTCATTTATTGTGGACAGGGTCCTTTGTGGGCCTCGAAACATGCACCAGGGCAACAATTCCCATCTACGTCCTTGCTATTTCACCTTGGTGCATGATGAGATTACAGAATCAGATGCTGATGTACATCGTGTGCCTCCTTGGCACTACCTCTTTCATGTCCTGCCGGGGCATTCCACCCGCACTCATCCTCAGCCACATCATACTCTTCTGGTGGTTGCATGTCAATTTCAGGTGGCATAGGCACGTTCCATCATATGCACATTTTGTGATACTCTACACATGTCATGGTTGTCTTTGCCACTTTGACACGGCCGTACAGGAGTGCCACACCCAGGCCGCTTAGGCAGCGGAGCACTGTCATTGGAGGGATGTACTATATTGTTGTCCTCTTCCTGCTGGTTCTGTGGGTTCCGTACAGGTGTTGGGAGCCACCTCCTCAGTGGATCGCTGGCATTGCCTGTATGGTGTGAGGAATGGGTACCTGTTACGGGTCACCTCTGGTGTGGGCTGTTGTTGTTGGTGCTGCACTGCTATCATGTAGTCAAGGCTGTCATGTCATGCTGCTGCTATTGGCACCATCTTGGTGTGGGAAGGGGTGTGGGTAGGGGTGTGGTGTGCTCTTTTGTGCTGCCTGTCTCCATTGCATGCACCTGTGCTGATTGTGTCCACCTGTAGTTGATGGGTACACTGCTCAGGTCTCTTAACGGGTGCTTTTCGATGCCGTTATTAGCGCCATGCCGGTAAGGGGTTTTTGGGTGTTTTACATGCCGCTAATACCATGTCCGCATGGCTTGTGATGGCCTGGTATTAGCGCCATGGCGCTAATTCCGGCCTGGGGGTCGCGCGCCCGCGGCCTTGCCGCTATTAGTGGCACCATAATTAACGGGTGCGCAGATAGCGGTGGGTTCGGGCCGTGATTGGCTTAGGGAATTAACGGTACCAGTAAATCTTTACCGGTACCGGTATTCCATTACCGCACAACGTGTAATGAGGCCCACAGTCTTTCTTATTCACTGTGACTGACTATTACCAGAAGCGAGAACGGAACTCAACTGGTGGCTCATGCACATGGAGGCCTGCAACGGCTGGGCAATCTTCGGATCTGCCCCAGACATAGTGATAGAGTCAGACGCCAGCCGTTCCGGCTGGTGAGCGAAATGTGGTCCAGTGGCCACAGGAGGGACATGGTCGCCGCAGGAACTTGGAATGCATAAAAACTGCCTAGAGCTCTTCGCGGGTTCCTTTGCAGTATGCTCCTTTACCAAAGACAAAGTTAGCTGTTGCATCTTACTAAAGATGGACAGCATTTCAGCGGTAAGATACATCAATCATCTGGGTGGCACCAAATCTCGGCCCCTAGTAGAACTGGCCTAAGATTTTTGGCATTACTGTCTAGAGCACCTGATTTCAGTCACGGCAGAATATGTACCCGGCCTTATGAACGTAGTGGCGGATTGGTACTCCCGACATGCAGTCGATTACAGCGACTGGAGGCCCGACAGAGAAGTCTTGCTTCGTCTTCAGCAGGTCTGGGGTACTATGTCCAAAGACCTGTTTGCCTCACGCCTGAACACTCGGCTACCAGTGTTTTTCAGCTGGAATCCAGATCCAGCAGCGACTGCAACGGATGCTTTTCTCCAACATTGGACCGAAGGGGTACACTATGCCTTTCCCCCCCTTCAACATGATCGCGAGGACCCTGGCGAAGGCTCGTCAGGAACGAACAGAATTGTTCTTGTAGCCCCGGTCTGGACCTCTCAGACCTGGTATCCAGTTCTTCTGGAACTTTCTTCGGATTTTCCAATCCTTCTAGACCTATTTCCGGATCTTCTGCTGGATCCTGCGGGACAGCGTCACCCACTTCTCCTCCAAGGATCTCTGGTCCTAGCAGCCGGGAGGATTTCAGGTCTAGGTGGAGAGTTCCAGGCATGTCTCACATGGCAGTCAGCCTCATCGAGGAGAGTTGGGCCCGGCCACTCTCAAAAGATACTCTAACTCATGTAATGCCTGGAGGAGCTGGTGTCAAGACAAAGGCTTACATCCAGTTTCGGCACCTATAGAGGAAATTCTGAATTTCCTGGCATCTTTAGGGGAAAAGGGTCTAGCCTACAGAACAGTTAACGCATATCGCTCTGCTATTTCAGCAGGCCACGACCCCATAGAAGGAATTCCAGCAGCTGATCATCACCTCATCTGCAGGCTACTTAAGGGCGTCAGACTTACAGCTCTGCCCCAGTCTCGTTACGGTAAACTTTGGGATGTCAACAAACTTTTGAACCCGTTTCTATCCTGGCCAGATAATGAGGAGTTATCTCACACTGCCCTATCCGGCAAACTCACTACACTGCTCTGTCTCGTCTCCTGCAGGAGGGTTTCTGATGTCAGAGCCCTCGATCTGGCAGGCAGAACCTTCTCCCCCGACGGCATAGTGTTCCACATACATAGAAGGACAAAGTTCAACTCAAGAGTGATTTCTTATCCTGCCTTCGGAGAACAGCCCAAGCTCTGCTTAGTCAGATGCCTCAAGGCTTACGAAGAGGTCACGGCTCCCCTCAGAGCCTTGATTGACGGACAACTTTTAATAGCCTTGTGTAAGCCGCATAAAGCAGTTTCCACCCCAACCCTAGCACGCTGGGTGCGGTGGACTTTAACCCAAGCAGGAATAGATAACTTGCACTTCGGAGCCTACTCCGTGAGAGGAGCTATGGCTTCTAAGGCTTGCCAAGTCAGGATCCGACTGGAAGATATCATGAGAATGGCATACTGGGAAAGTGAATCGGTATTCAAGCAATTCTACCTAAAACCGGTAGAACAGCCGGCATCTATTGGGAGCCTCCGGTCTTGACATAGAATAAACATTTTCCATAATAACTTACTAGAAAGTCTTCATTCTATTAAAGACATCGAGGTGAGCATTATCCCACCCAGCGAGAAATTGGAATGTACCACGGTCAGAGATTATGAATCTGTATTGATAACTGTTATATGATTTTGAATGCATGGCTGTTCTTTCAAAATAACGCAATGCATTTCTCTCCCACCCCTCTAAAGGATATAGGGATGTAATATACATGAACTAACTGTAATCATCTCTCTCTTTCTCTTGACAGTGTCTACCGACAAATCCACTTAGTTCTTGGAACCTTTTCTACCTACTACTTCGAATTGTCTTCAATTCCGAATCTTCTATCAGTCAAGTTCGCAGCTTCGAAAAAAGAAGTGCATCATATTCAAGACTGTTTATGTGGGGACTTGACCGTTCATTGGAGGATACTGGTCACATGTTGGTGACCTTATACTGAACTTTTCCTCAGACCCCTGGGAAATGTAGTTTATGTATTTCAAGACCCTTAGGATATATTATGTCGCATCATTGTTAAATTTGTTAGATTTTTTCTGTACACTGAGAAAATATCTTGCTGCTGAGCGCTTTCTATGATTATTTAAAGAAAGAAAGAGAAGCATAATGCTCGCCTCCATATCTTTAATAGAATTAAGACTTTCTAGTAAGTTATTATGGAAAATCTTTATTCTCCTCTGAACAAGAGTACCAACAGCAACCCCAGATACGAGTTTCGGTCTGGTTGGACCTCATCAATAGGGTGGAGCTGTGCCTCTAAGAATAGTGAGCAAGGGGGTCCACGTCTGGATTCCCCTAGGGAGGACAGACTGATAGGTTTGGGATATTTCTCCTCTGTGAAAGATAGTGAGCTAAAGAATCTGGGAAGGCTCTCATAACCAGGACTAATGTCTGGCAGAGAGACTCCCAGGAACCCCCTTTTCTTTGGTTGTTTAAAAAGACATTGGGCCCCATTATAAGTTTGCCGGTCCCGTAACAACGGTATCGGTAAGCTTGCAGGTACTTTTATCAGACCGGCAAACTAGAAGTTCTGCTCGCGGGTGCCTTCACGCCCGCAAGTACTGCCTTGCTGGGTGGACCGGCACCCGCGAGCAGAGCATGTCGGATGCACTGGCACCATTCAGAATGGTGCCGGTGCATCCGACCTCCCCATTTCCATTGAGCCCTATGGGCTCAAATGGGAATGGGGAGCATTTTATTCCGGCGCCCGCAAATGGGCAATTACCGGGTCTGGCGGGGCCATAATGACCCAGTAATTGCCCATTCACGGGTGCCGGAATAATTTGCAAGTTTGGCGGCAACCTGCCCATTTTACCGGCAAAGCTACCGCCAAATTTGTAATGAGGCCCATTGAGACTTTCGAATACTAAAAATGATGAGATTGTGATTGAATAGCGGTAGTGAACCGGACTGAGTGACGTCAACCGGAAAGAAAAGGGAAGTGAATACCACATTGTGAAAAAGCCAAGTGAACTACATTGTGGTGACAAACGTGAACCCAACTGAGGGATGTCCACAGTGAGTGGTTGGTCTGAGCCCGACTGAGGGAGGCTAACATTGAGAGAAGGATCAGAGTCCGGCGCAGGGGATCCAAAGGTGAAGAGTAATCGCCTGACGTGAAGATAAATAAAAGGAACTATTCTTTTGTTGTTTATGATACATCAGGCAATCTGAAACAAGAGACTTTGCATGAAAGACTTGGACACAAAAGGTCCCGATATCAATAAAAGGAACTGTAACCTCATGCTGAAGAAGCCCAGGAGTGTGCTGTGCTCAAGAGTCCCGCCTTGTCCCGTGCTAAAAACGTGGGGAGGGGAGACCCCGGACATAAAATCCTGACTTATTTTGTGAACACTTCTTGCTTTTCTTTTGCACATTATCCCACACAATTTTGTAGTGTGAGAAATCTGAAGGTGTCTCACCCTCTAGTCCCTGGGATCTGTAATCCAGGTGGCCAGGACATGGCCATCGCTATTGGATCCAGTACCTAGGTGTGGACCAGTGTGGGAGGATCACCTGGATGGGGGGTGTTTGGAGGGTGGAAGTCAGACACTGAAGGGTGAGACGCCGTATCCCCTACCTTATGACACCTTTCTACATCCTGCCCAGTAGGATTTACCAGGTTACTCACCGTAGTGACCACCTTACTCCTAGTCCATAGTCCTCTTTCCTCCATACTTGTGGGACATCTCTCCGTCCTGTGGGACGGGACCGGAGCACTTTGTAAAAAGCATCCAAATTGTTTTCAAAAAAGTGTCCCTCCTCTCTTTCCTGCACAGGGCCTAGCACGCGACCATAACCCCGCCCACCTTGGCTCCGCCCCGCGCATCGCCCTTTTCTATTGCCGGGTCAAGACCCATTAGCAATAACAGAGGAACCTTATTAGAGGGGACGGCGGGCGGGCGTATGGAGGAAAGGGGACTATGGACTAGGAGTAAGGTGGTCACTACGGTGAGTAACCTGGTAACGTCCCGTCCCCTTTCCTCCATACTTGTGGGAGATTCCCAAGCACTCCTTACAGGAACTACGGGTGGATGGAAATACCCTTTACTGAAACAGGTTCTTCAGCACAGACTGACCAAACTGAGCGTCAGCTCTCGAGCTCATGTCGAGTAATGTTTACAGAAAGCAGATGGGGAGGCCCAAGTAGCTGCCCTAGCGATGGACTCCCAGGGAACATATTTCTGAAAAGCAACTGCGGCTGCCTTGCCCCGCACCAGGTGTGGATGGATACCTTTAGGAGATTTCAGCCCTTGGACGGTGAAAGACTCCGTGATGCAGGCGGCAATCCACCTGGAAATAGTTGCCTTAGACGCCGGCTTGTGCTGAGGGTTACCGAAGGTCACAAATAGTTGAACTCCTAAGCTCGGAAGTCATGTCCAGGTAGAATTTAAGAGCTCTTCGACATCAAGACCGTGTAGAACTCTTTCAGCCTCTGAGGCCGAGTTCGGA
Organism: Ambystoma mexicanum; assembly: GCF_040938575.1. Classification (NCBI taxonomy): domain Eukaryota; kingdom Metazoa; phylum Chordata; class Amphibia; order Caudata; family Ambystomatidae; genus Ambystoma; species Ambystoma mexicanum. The sequence goes on along the minus strand of NC_090921.1, from coordinate 175,128,094 downwards.
AAAAAGACCGGAAGGGAGATCGACTGATGGGATTCGGTCACTACCTTCGGTAGGAAAGCCGGGTTTGTCCGAAGGACCACCTTGCCCTTGTGAAAGACCAAGAAAAGATGCTCCACCGACAATGCCTGGAGCTCACTCAATCTCCTTGCTGACGTAACGGTGACCAGAAAGGACACTTTCCAAGACAAGTACTTGAGGTCTACCGTAGCCATTGGTTCAAAGGGTTTATGGCACAGCGCCGTCAGGACTACATTTAGGTCCCATGGCGGGTGCGGATTACGAACCGAAGGGTAGAAGCGTGTCAAGCCAGCAAAATGCCTCTTCACCAATGGGTTAGTTAGAGAATAAAAACAAAGGTCTGTAGAAAGGTAAGCGGAAACCGCTGAGAGAAAAGTCCTGCATGACAGAACCTGAGCCATTTACTCCTATATTGAGATCTGGTCGAGGGTTTCCTGGCTGCCTGAATAATACGCATGTTATCCGCAGACAAACTCAGATGCTCTAAAGACTTGAACTCAGGCACCATGCCGCCAAGCTGAGCGATTATGGGGAGGGGTGCCACATCTGTTGTTCCCCCTGGTGAAGAAGATTGGGAGTTACTGGTAACCTGATCGGCGGAGACACCGACAGGTGTTGAAGTTCTGAGAACCAAAACCTGGCTGGCCACCACAGGGCTATCAGTAGAAGGGAACAGTTCACAGAGTTCTTCAACTTCCAAATCGCACGGTGAACTAGAGGCAGAGGCGGGAAGGCGTAAACTCTCATGTTGTGCCATGGAATCTCGAGAGCATTCCCCAGAGAGGAGGCTCCCAGCCCCCCTCTGGAGGCATACTGAGGAAGTTTCTTGTTCACCGTTGTGGCAAAGAGGTCCACCTCTGGTGTGCCCCAACGCGAGAAAATCCATGAAAGGACCTCCGCCTTCAACTCCCACTCGTAGCTGACCACTGTCTGCCAGCTGAGGGCATCCGCTGTGACATTGAACTGGCCCGGGATGTGCACTGCAAGCAGCCAGACACCATGAAGCACGGCCCACTCCCAAATCTGGATGGACAGGTCCACGAGGGGGGGAGACTTTGTTCCCCCTTGCTTGTTTATGTAATACATTGATACCACATTGTCCGTTCTTATGCGGACCACATGGTTGACAATGAGCGGTCTGAACGCCCTGAGCGCTAGGAAGATCGCCATAAGCTCCAAATGATTTATGTGCAGGAGCTTGTCCTGAGGCGACCAGAGGTCTGAGACCTGAAGAAGATCTAACGTTGCACCCCACCCGAGGAGGGAGGAGTCCGTCGTGATCGTCACCGTGGAGACCGGGTCCTGAAACCCCGCGCCCCCAGACAGATTGCTGAGAGATGACCACCAATCCAGGTCCACTCTCATGGAATCCGGAATCATTATCCGCATGGAATCCGGATCCACTGCCCGACACCATGAATTCTGAAGAGCCATCTGGGTCCGTCTCATTCTGAGACGGGCAAGAGGAAGAGCCGGTACACACAAGGCCATGAGGCCCAGAAGCCTCTGGAACCACCAGGCCGACATGCTCTCCGACTGCGCAAACATCTGACACGTGGCCAACAGATCCGCCATTCTATCCCCGGTCAGATACACTCTGCAGTCGATCGTGTTCCAACGAAAACCCAGGAAGATCAGGTCCTGTGAGACCGTCATGGAGGATTTCTGCCAGTTCACCGACAGCCCAAGATGGAACAGGAGCTGAAGGAGAGACTGGAGGTTGCCCGCTGCTGCCAACGGACAAGGCTGCGTAAGAGCCAGTCCAAATAAGGATACACATGGATACCCTGGAGACGAAGATAAGCCGCAATCACCGACATCATCTTCGTGAAGACACGCAGCGCCGAGCTGAGGCTAAAAGGAAGCGCCCGAAACTGGAAGTGCTCCTCTCCCAAAGAGAAGCGGAGGTATTTCCTGTGTGGATTCCAAATCAGGATCAGCATCCTGAAGATCCACCATGCTGAGCCAATCGCCCATCTGCAAAGAGGAGCGTATCTGGCCGGGCGTGATCATCTTGAATTTCTCTTGGGGTAGGAAAATATTGAACTGGGAAAGGTATAGGATGGTGCGCAGGCCAGCCTGGTTGGGTTTGGGCACCGTAAACAGCCGGGAGTAGAAGCCCTCCCCTCGCTCCCCAAGGGGAACGGGTTCCACAGCTTTGAGGTTCAGAAGTTTATGAACCTCGGCCTTGAGGGAGGGTGAGCCCGACAGCTGAAAAGGAGGGTTGTGGGGTAGGGGGTAAAGGTAAGCGGAAACCCGCTCGAGCGACTGACAAGACCCATCTGTCTTCTGTGATGGTCTGCCACGCCTCCCAATGAGACGCAATGAGTCCCCCCACCGGGGTCTCGTGCGAGCGCGGAAAACCCTCATTTGGCAGGCTTATCGGTGGCGGTGCCACCTGACCCTGATGAGGCTGAGGAGCGGGAGAAAAACCGCGTATGCTGTTGTCTACGGCAGTTATTCCCCGCAGGAGTATCCACTCTGCGAGATTTGCGGTCGAGGAAGCCCCTAAAACCAGAGGAAGGCCGACTTTGCGACAACGGTCTCTGGGATTTGAAAGGAGCTTAAACCAGAACAGACAATGATTTAGCCGTCTGAGTGCCATCCTTGGTTTTGGTGAGCTCTACATCGGTAGAAGAATGAAAAAGCTCCTTACCATCGAATGGAAGGTCCAACATCTTGTCTTGCACTCCCTTAGAAAATTTTGTGGCATGCAGCCATGCCTGCCGTGAGGTATCAACCCCAAGCATCAGGCCCCGAGCCGAGGTGTCTACGTGATGAGCCGCAGCCTCCAGGAGATACTGGGCCAAGACCCTGGCATCGGAAAGTCTTCCTTTGAAATCTTCCATCTTATGGACCGGGATGTGCTCCTCAAACTCCGACAGACCTTTCCACATCCACATGTTAGCTCCTGCCAATATCAATTCGGCGTTGGCCTGCCTGAGCTGCAAGGCCTAGTTGGCGAAGATTTTCCTCCCGAGGGAGTCAAGGAGCTTGTCCTCCTTTCCCAGAACCTCAGTAGCCGTCGTGGAAGAGGATGCTGTAGGCCTGGACTGCAAAGTGGCCGCAGCCACCACTGTGGAGGAGGGAGGCGGACAAGACGACAGGGCCACCTCTTCCGAAGAATGCAGCCTGTACCTCGCATCAATCTTTTTATTGACAAAAAGTCCAGAGTGTGGCTTTTCCCAGACTCTTCGGACCTCGGCCAGAACGTCCTTCTGCAGGAACAGGCCGGTACGCTCCAAAGGAGACAGGGTAAACGCCCCAGATAGCACGCCTCGGGCACCGGAGCATCTAAGAAACTCATCATGTCCAGTACCCGGTCATGAAAGGCTCCGATAGAGCGGGGAAGGTCCTTGTTGTCCTGATCGCCTTGAGGGTCATCTGACAGGTCAGGATCCTGCTGAGCCGTGTCAGGCGCTTCCTTGTCGACTGGGGACAATGGAGGCAAAGGCGGGAAAGCCGGGGGGGCACCACGGGCAAGGGAGGCGCCGGTGGAACCACCAGAGGAACAGGTGGAGCCGGAGGTGCCGGTGGACATATCTCCTTGAAAAGCCCTTTGAAATATGGGGTCGGTGCGCATAAGCGCTTGAAATTTACCGAAAAAGGCATCCTCAGGAGATTGTTTGGGGACCTGAGGAGGTCTCTCATGAGGTGGAACAATCCAGGGACGTAACGGGGAAGGGTGCCACACCGGCCCCTGCACCGACGTATCCACATAAATCAAAGGAGCCGCCCCCGCGGGCAATGAAACATTGTGCGGAAGAGACATCCGGGCGTTCCAATCATAAACCGGCCGGTAAGGATGCGCACAAGGGACCTTAGGTTCACCCAAGAGACTGAGCCCTACACCAGAAGCCGATGGCGTAGTTGTAGGGGTAGCACCTAAACTGCCCACTGTGGTCGTGGCGGGAACGGGCGCCATTTTGTCCTCATCTGAGGGGAACTGCAGCACGTGAGGAAGTGAGGCAGGGGTCCCCGTCGATGGATCAGGGGTCTTAATCTTAGCCTTAACAAAAGGAACCTCAGCCGAGCTGGTACTATGAGGCCTGTAATGTTTTTGTGACATACCAACCGCCAACTGAGCCTTCGAAGGAATGATCTCGGCACTGCCGGTAAAAGAAGAACTTTGCTTCTTTGCCCCCTCAACAGATCTGGTGTCACCACAAGACCGGGAACGGTGCGCTTTCAACGGCAAAGCCTTGACCGGCCTCTCAGAACTGTTGGTAGATTTAGCCTCTTTACGAGGGGCCTCGGACCCAGGCCCGGTAACAGCCTTTTCTGCGCGGGCCTCGAACATCTGTTCAGTAACTACAAGCCCAGCCAAGGCCTCGGGCGCACCCCGGTTTTGTTTTTGAGGGAAGCCGACAGAGAGGCCTCAGAGCGAACTCCGGTACCCCACGACTCAGTAGAACTGGGTCTACAAACAGCCCCCACAGAAGGGGCCTCGGAGCGTACTCCGGTGTTCACAACTCTGGTAGAATTATTAGGCCCAACGGGCACCTCAGGGCAAGCCCCGGTAACAGAGCGATCAACGCCCCTCCCGGACCGAGAGGAACCCGGGAAGGTATCCCCCGGTCGGGGTGCTCTGAAAAGTAAAAGAACTTACTGGGCATTTTTTCTTCTCGTCGATGAACGCCTGAAAATGCGAAGGAGAAGTTTGTTGGAACACCTCCTCCCACCGCTACAACCGACGTTGAAGTGCCCGGACCGAAACTGTCACTGTAAAAATAGGAGTCCCAATGGTGTTCCGGACCCAAACACTCTAAACAAAGAGGATGGGGATCCGCCCTCGAGAAGCGACAGTGACACGATGAAGAATCTGGAAAGTCTAATTTGAAAGACATAGACAGACTAGTAAACGAACGCTAGCGAGAACCAGAGATGCAAGTGCGTCCGGCCCCGATCGAGCGGAGAAAAGGACTGATGGGCGATGCGCGGGGCGGAGCCAAGGTGGGCGGGGTTACGGCCGCGTGCCGTGCCCCGCGCAGGAAAGAGAGGAGGGACACATTTTTGAAAAAAATGTGGATGCTTTTTACAAAGTGCTCCGGTCCCGTCCCACAGGACGGAGAGATGTCCCACAAGTATGGAGGAAAGGGGACTGGATGTAGGAGTAATTTAGAAACTCTGCCCTCTCTCCTTTCCAACACGAACACTTTCTCACACTGTGCGCGACAGACTAAAACCAGAGCCGTTTACCTGACCTGTCCCAACACAACCGTCAGGCAGAGTAAGGCTATTGCCGAAAACTACACACACCTGACTGCCCTTTCCCTTCCCCATAGGGATAAAAGGCGGAGCACGAAAGCACACTCTGAGCAAGGCCAAACGCACAAAGGCGTAGCTATTCCAGGACTGGAGTTCAAACGGAGGAGAAAGACGGCGAGACCTGAAAGGACGTCAAGGAGGGAGCTGCCTTGCCCTTTTCAACCCAGACTTCGAAGCCTCCAACAAAGGAAACATAAGAACGGGAATCGCAGCTGGCGAATGGTGTGATGGATGTCAGCGGTACATGGAACCCTCCCGCACGGATAGCCATGGTGGGGAGACATGGTTGCCATGGTGGTACAGTCCTTGACGTCAGCGGCAAAAGAAACGCCAATGAGTTCAGCACAGCCGGTGAATCGGAGGAAGAACCTGATAGTTCACCTGAATGTGTTAGGCTCAAGGTTGCAGTGGCACCATTAATAGACAGAGGTCTTTATTGTGAACAAACTTGGTACCAGATATAGAGTGATGCGGCGCCATGTGGGTTCTCATTCGAAGGTCTCTAGCTGGTACCCCTCTCCTGAACAAAGAGAATGTTGAATTACGAACATATTACTACGAGTACCAAGAGGCCATAGGGAAGGCCAGCGTGAGGTGTCAAGGTGGTCATACAAGGGTCAAGCCAAACCCCTTGTACAATCGAAAGTCCTTGACACATTGTAGAAGTTTGAACGAATGTGAAATTGTGAAACAGGCATTTGTGCCCGGGTGAGGAGCACGCCGTGTGAACTGATTTTGCAAAGCCTACACTTGCCATAGGCTAACAGAGTGACCCGGTGAGACGTGATCAACCTTCGGAAGTCTCTTTGTAAAATTGACAAGTGCTTTGGAACCTAACCTAAACACTGTGAGGTTGTTTAAAAAGACATTGATACTTTAGAATATTACAAATAGGAGATTGTGATTGAAAGCGGTAGTGAACCCGACTGAGGAACCTCAAGAGAAAAGCAGAGGGATGTGAATCCCACTCTGTGAAGAAAATAAGTGAACTACATTGTGACGACAAGTATGAACCTGACTGGGGGATGTCCACAGTGAGTGGTTGGTCGGAGCCCAACTGAGGGAGGCTAACGACAGAGAAGGATCGGAGCCCAGCTGAGTGGGATCCAAGGGTGAAGGGTAATCAACCAACGTAAAGACTAAAAGAAGGAACTTTTGTTTTGTTGTTTTTTGGCATATCCGGACCTCTGAAGCAAAAGACTTTGCATGAGAAGAGTCTTGGACACAGAAGGCCCAGATATAGAAAAAGGAACTGTAAACTCCTGCTAGAGAAGCCCAGGAGTGTGCTGTGCTCAAGAGTCCCGCCTTGTCCCGTGCTAAAAACGTGGGGAAGGGAGACCACAGCCATAAAATCCTGGCTTATTATTTTGTGAACACTTCTTTCTTTTCTTGTGAACATTAGCCCAAACTCTTTTGTAGCATAGCGGTAAGGTTTGGCAATAGGTTTTCTCAGTATAGGCCCCTTTTATTTGACTAGATTCCACTTGGATGGTATTATTATATAGCTTTCCCCCCCCCCATCTTGGATTTAGGTTTAGATTAGGCGTTTGTTTCACCCATTTTACAGTTTAATAAACACCCTTGAACTGTGATCACTCTTGTATGTCTTACTTTGATACCATGCCTTCCTTACACTATGCTGACCCATAAAGCGATAAATATTCCTACCGTCTGCCTCATGCCATACAATTGTTTTTTTAAATGAGCCTCTAGGGCAAAAGCCTCCGAAAACCCTTGTTTTACCCCGCCCTGAACTGGGAACCAAGACGTACAATGACCCTCTGACCCTGTTCTTGCGCATGCCACATTCTTCTCATGTAGAGCAATAAGAAGAGCCAAAACCCCTGATGGAACATCACAGGACCTCAGCACCAGCCATAACTAAGCTGAGGTCCATAAATGGTAAGTACATTGGCTCTTTCTTTATGTATAATGAATGTGTGATGATCAAGTAAAGATTAATGCCTTGGTCCATGGAACCCAAAGATGGACGGAACCCAAGTTGAATTTAGTAGAGAATTACGCTGGCCAACATCCATTCCTCTTTTACCTTCAAAAGAAATCTCCCAAAGATGTTACAACTAGAATTTAAAGGGAAATCGGGTGATAGGATTGAGGAGAATCTCTACACCCCTTCTTAAATAAGGGGATGATAATTCCATTCTTCCAGTACAATCCCCGTCACCATCATTGCATTGAAAAGCCCAGTTAAAATGGGTACCCAAACCTCGATGAAGTCTTGATAATAGTCTTGATAATAGACTATTCATTCTCTGCTGGCCTATTTATCATAGATATGGCATCAACCAGGTCTGATAGAAAGAGATTAAATAGGCAGAGGCCCAACATGCAACTGTGCATGAGTCCACTGTATGTTGGTATTTGCAAGGATGGACTCCCTTCACTATCTAATCGGACACTAATTACTGACTTAGAGATAGCGCAATCAGGGCGTTAAATAAACTACCAGGAAGTCCACATTTATAAAGTTTATTCCGTAATTAGATTTTGAGGTAGGCAGAGTTGAAAATATTCTTTCCATTTGCCATCCTCATTAATTTGGTAGTCTTTTTGATTCATGATGACATTTACTCCACTAATTTGACAAATTGTTTTGCCTTAGATTTAGTATATCTTGAAAGCGAATACTTTCCCTGCTGTAGATGAAGAGTCAAAGTGTGATGAATCAGAGATGATTCCCCAGGAAACCTGGCGTGGGACCCTTCTCATGGGTCGAGGGAAAGGTAGACGTTTCCTGATCCTGACTCTGGGGGTGGTGTGCTGCAGGAGAATTACATGGGTGGGGGGGGGGGCAGGACAGGAGGAATGGGAAAAACCCCTTTAATAACGTTCCCAGCGACCCTACAGTCTTAATGACCTATTGTAAAATCTAAACTGTGAAATAAAGGGTCATTTGAACATTGGGGATTTCAAGTCCCACAATGCCCAAGTACTGGGATGAAGAAAAGGGATGCAGAGGCACTAGACTGCATGTTGCAGCCTAATAATGCTAATGACCCACACCCGAGGGAGATTGGGCGGTATAAAAGTCCCCCTCAGGTGCAGGCCATAGAGGGAAGTAGTGGGATGTGGAGTGATTGCAGTAACTCCATGTTACTGTTGCAGCAAAAGTTGAAGGAGAGCAGAGACGCTGAAGCCACCATCGTTTGTTGACCGGATGCCGGTTCTGAGAGGGTTTCTACCTTCAAAGACCTTGAATGCAGAGGTTGCGCAGAGGGACTATTTTTGAAAGCTCTCCCTCTGAAGACTGTGAATGCAGATGTCACACGGCGGGAAGTGTTGTTTTTGAAAGCTTTCCCCATTCTAAATTCGGCTTGGGTGGCAGGCGAGCACTGGGGTGTTGCTGGAGCGAGAAGCGCTCCTTTCCCGACCGGCATGGGCCGCGGGAAGCAGAACGAAGCAGTATTCCAGGCCGAGCAAGGCAGAAGAAGCCGAAGATCAGGAGGCAGCAGAGAGAGTGGACGTGTATGCAGTACCCGGTGAGCTCACTAGTGTAGTGTGACCCTAGAACGCTCAGACCGCCCGATGGCCCGGTCTCATCATTTTGAATGAGGATGTAAAGAATGTGAAGTGGAAGACTAATAATCACTTTCAATACCAAACTGATACTAAGAAATTAAAAAAAGCCAAGAAAGGGCAATATCAAAACAAGTTAATAAGAACCACATTGCCAAAGCCAAGAGTGGGCAATTAAGAAGCAAGTTGTGTGTAAACCCTATTGCCAGTGTGAAACAAGCAATAGTTGAAACTGACCTTAACAAGCATTGTCTAAATTAAAGAAAAGCAAGTGTGAGAACCAGCCATTATCAGCACTAGGTTAATATTAGAGTGGGAACCCAAGAGTGGCAGGAAAGCTGCTCTCTTGATAGAAGGTATTCAGGAAGAGAGGAGCATAACCTGCATTGCATGTGGCAATAACAAGTGTGGAACAAATAGCACCAATATGTTTCAGCGTCTTCTCAGAAGAAGAAGTCACAACTTATTATTGTGGAAAGTCAAAAGACTTTGCTAAATTGTTTGAAGTAAAACTTTACCACATAAGCACTTGTAGTAGTTAGGAGTTTTATTGAGTCCCGACAGGTGTGTTTACCAGGGCAAAGGACATTGTAGTAATAGGCCTAATAAGTGAGTGGACCAGGAAGAAGTAATTGAAGTACTGTGTTGTGGTTAAAGATTGTGAAGAAGAATTGGCAAGACCACTACAGTATTTTGTGAACTGTTGTGGAACCATCCTGTGTGAAGGCATCATGAAGTAGACACCGACAACACGGTCAAGTTTGGTTCTCAAATGCTTTATTAAATTAAAATGCAGGATAGAGTAAGGCCTAACTTGCCCTATGCTAAGGTGGGGTTTCCCTACCTAAAGAAAACTAAGGATAGTGTGTGTCAGGAAGTCCAAATCAAAAGCTAGTCTGTGTCCACAACCTGTATTTGCCCTCACAACTAACCGTATACAATGTATAGGGATGTCAGCATCAAAATGAATAGTGTTCAAAATAAAGTTCAGCGCTTCTTCCAGCTTTTGGCTTGTAATCAGCTTTCCCTGCCCCAAGTTCAAACAGTTCTCAAGGTATCAGGGGTTCCTTCCCCGAGAGTTCAAATCTTCCAGCTTTTCAAAAGAAACAACACAGTTCCCTGTGACACTTCCCAGCTCTTTCGATGTCGGTAATTCGCAGACAGTTCTTTTTCTTGGCTTCAAAATCACACAACAGCTTATTGCCAAACCTAGGCTCCTTTATGGATACTTTCATTGATTTCTTCACACAGAGCACTCAGTCTAGGCGCTTTTGTCGGACCACACGGTCTACCCATTACAGGTTGCGCAACCGATTCCCCTTCTCAGTAGCTTTCCATCAACAATTGGCCACTACTTCCTTGTGACAGTGATGTTGATTCTCCAGTGTCACATTCTTTTGACACTGTACCATGGCTTGGTTAGCCACCATGCACTTTGCTTTGCTTTTCTATTGTCTTCCGACTCTTGCAAACACAGGGTTCCTTTTTAATACTATAGTCTCTTGGACACTTCTAGCTTTGATCAATACTTAGTTTCTTATCGTATATCCTTCTTGATATGCTTTGACTTTGCCAATACTTGTATTTCATCCAATACCTTCCGTAGTATATGCCACATGCGCCACCTTTATTTCACTCCATTCATGAGTGCTCAACACGTGTCTTTACTCCGTTTGGCATTCAACATTGCTTAGTATATCTTTCAGTTCATTTGGTATTCAAAAGTACCTGTTTTTGCATTTAAAAGTACGTTTAATTGTTTTCAGTTCGTTCAATAATCACCAGCACTTGTTTCAGCACTCAAAATACTTGTACTGACTTTCAGTATTTTTGGTATCAAAAACAACAATGTTTAATGCATTTTTGCCTGCCAGCCTGGTGCTTCCCATTCACTCATTGGTCAGAGCTTACAGTGTTGCGAGGATTCTGCCACTCTAGGTTATCGCCTGCTCGGGCGGGACCTCGCTCCTCTCCCAGCGGCTTTCTGTGGCTTTGCACCCCAGCAATGCTCTACCTGCAGTCCAGGAATTCTGTGACCGCTTCGCTCGGTCACGCCAGTCTTCCACATGCAATCTGTTACCGGCCTCCCGCTTTCCTGTATACACTCTGCATGGGTCACCAGGTCTCGAGCGCTCCACTTGCCACGCCACTGCTCGGGAGTAGCTTAACCAGCTGTTGCCTCGGCCTTCTTGGCTCACACTGCCTCCACAGCTGGTTCCCTTCACAAGCGGAGGCCAGGTTTTAAAGTGCCCACCATCATCATAACTCCAGAAAATACTACACCGCTTACCATCAGAATGGCAGTTCTATCTCACTTGTGTTCCGTCCTCCTCCTCCTCGTCCCAGTGTACAGCAGAGGCGGATACACGTTTGTGTTAACAAAAAGGAGGCTACCATGTGTCTGCATTAATAAAATGGGGCTCAAATGTGTTTGTCTCCTTCAAATGAGGATATGCCTTCCTAGTTGGTCTCTTCCTTGTCCCGATGTTGAGGTGGCATTTCTAGGGGACAGTTTGAAGGGAAGAGACGGGGGGAAGGTCTGACAGCAGCCTACAAAGGCTTGGGGGATAGAGGGTTCAGTGTGAAAAGGGAAAGGGGGATACCTGGTCTCGTATAAGGTGGTCCTCTCCCCACTTCCCAGGTTCCCTCCACCCACGTGATCCTCCCTCGCATATCCACCCCCAGGGTCAGGATCCAAAAGCGATGGCCTTTCCATGGCCACCGGAAAGCAGGATCCTGGGGAAGAAGAAGTGAGGACGCCCTCAGGTTCCTCACACCAGACAAGAGCCCTTTTTTTATAGAGACGAACTGTGTTTTCTCAGAAGAGAGTGTTGAACTCACAAGTGGATATATAAAGACTTGTGCAATACTATGAACTGTTGGTCAAGTCCAAGTGAGAGACTTGTTGGAGCAAGAAGAACTTTATTAGAACCTTGTTGCAAGACATAACTTTCCTATTTTGAACTGTAGATTGAGAATCCTGTTTGAATGTGCGGAAGGGGTACTCGCACAGGTTACAAAGAGAAACCTGTATCAGGTTTTGAACATAAGGGAGTAGTTTCTTACCTGTAACTCCATTTCTCCAGCATTGGTATCTTTCATGGATTCACATGCTTAGAATATTCCCCGTCAGACTGGGAACCCTCGGTACACATATATAGTCGTTTCCTATAGGAAAAAACTTCCGACACTTGTGTGTCCTATCCACATCTACGTCCTCCCCGAGGACGTCCACGCATGCCCCATAGGACGTAATGGTATAAAAGCCCCGCCCCCACGGGTCCCGTCAGATTTCGACCCCTCCAAAGAAGAAAGGGGGAAACCTGTTTATGCACATATCTTGCACCTTGCATTTCGGGGAGGCTGGTGGGCGCATGTGAATCTATGAAAGATACCAATGCTGGAGAAATGGAGTTACAGGTAAGAAACTACTCCCTTCTCCAGCATTGGATCTTTCATGGATTCACATGCTTAGAATAGATTGTATAGCAGTATCCTAAAAGAAGGTGGTGAGAATGCAATGCAACATACACCGCAAAAACACCCCAAAACCTAATTATATAGGCACATAAGTAGCAACATATTTTCCGATATATACATATTCATCATACATATATATATATATATATATATATATATATATATTTCTACTCAAAACCTACACACTAAAGAACCAGTATAGACAAGGCAAAAGACAAAAGCTTCACCGTTTTTGGCTTACCTCATTGAAACAGATGGCGCAGAACTGCCCTTCCCATCTGTACTTCATCCGCATGCTGCCTTTCCAGGCAGTAATGGCGTGTGAACGTGTGTGGGACTGACCATGCCGCCGCCTGGCAGATGTCTGTCAGAGGAATTCCTGCCCACAGCGCCGCGGAGGAGGCTGTCATCTCGTGGAATGGGCTCTAGGGTGCCCTTGTAGGGGTCTCCCGGCCTTGGAGTGACTAAAAGCAATTGCCGACGAGACCCATCGGGCCAGTCCTTGCTTGGAGATTGCCCTTCCTCTCGTCGACGGACCATATGCAATGAACAGCTGTCTGGTAGTTCTGAGTTCCTGCGTTCTTTGCAGATAAAACTTTAACGCTGTTTTCACATCGAGCGTATGAAGAGCCTTTTCCGCCGTCGACGACGGGGTCGCAAAGAAAGTAGGGAGAGCAATGGTCGAGTGCTTGTGATAGACCGTCGGTACTTTCGGGATGAAAGTAGGATTAGTTGATAGTATCACTTTATCTTTAAAGAATCTCATATATGGAGGGTCTATGACTAATGCCTGTAATTCCGACACTCTTCTAGCTGACGTAATGGCAATTAAGAAAGCCAGCTTCCACGATAGGAACTGCATGGATGAAGAGGGCATTGGTTCGAAAGGAGGTTTCATTAAAGCCGCCAACACCACATTTACACTCCACGACGGTGGGAACCGCTTCGTAGGGGGAAAAGTTCTAAAGAGACCCCTCATGAAATGTTTTACCAGTCTGTCGCTGAATAATGGTGCGGAATGTCTCCTTCTCGTGAACCTTGAGATGGCTGCCAGGTGCACCTTGATGGATGACGAGGATAGCCCACTCTCTGCTAGGTGCAGAAGATACAGTAAAATTTGTTCAGGAGTTACTTCCCCAGGCCGAATTTCGTGCTGTGTTTGCCACCACATACAGAACCTTCGCCACTTGCATATGTATGACTTGTTAGTGGAAGGAGCCCTAGCCGCCTGCAGAATTTTTTGGCAATCCGACGAGACTTTTAAATTGCCAAATTCTGCAAAGTCAGGAGCCATGCCGTCAGGTTGAGGCTGTCCGGATTGTAATGCCACACCGTTCCCTTGTCCCTGGATAGGAGATTCGGAACTTTCTGGAAAGTTATCGGTTGTTCCAACGATAGGTGTAGTAGGTCGGAAAACCACGGTTGTCTCGGCCAATACGGTGCCACCAGAATGACCCGGCATTTGTATCTGCGAATCCACTGTATTGTCCTCCGTATAAGGGGAAACGGAGGGAAGGCGTACAGGAACTTGTCTGTCCACGGAAATGAGAACGCTTCCCCTAGGGATCCTTTCTGAGGCCATCTGCTCGCGAACTGCTCGCATTTCTTGTTTTCTTTCGTTGCGAAGAGATCGACTGAGGGGTGACCCCACCTTTTGAAGATTCTTTGCAGCTGAATGGTGTCCATCTCCCACTCGTGTATCTGAGCCATGCTCCAGCTCAGGGAATCCGCTTGTACGTTCTTCACTCCTGGGAGATGGTGAGCCACTATAGATATGTTGTGTTTCAAAGCCCAATGCCATACCTTTTGAGCCTCCACAGAAAGGGTCCTGGATCTCGTGCCTCCTTGTTTTATCAAGTAGAACATGGCTGTCGTGTTGTCTGTCAGCACTCTCGACCCCTTGATATGTCTGTCAGCACTCTCGACCCCTTGATATGTGGGAGGAATGATTTCAAGGCCCATCTCACTGCTCTCAGTTCCAGTACATTGATATGTAGGCGTGATTCGGTGGGAGCCCATCTGCCCTGGGTTTGGTGGTTGTCCATGTGTGCTCCCCACCCCGTCAGGGATGCGTCTGTGATGATGGTATTCTGAAATTCGGGTTCTTGTAGAGGAACCCCTCTGTCCAGGTTGTGAAAGCTTTTCCACCATTGGAGGGCTCGGATGATTTCGTCGTCGTCGACGGTTAGCCTGTCCGACCACCGACCCGTGGACTGCTTCCATCTGTCGGCTAGGAATTCCTGAAGCGGCCTCATGAACAATCGACAGTTGGCTACTAGATGGATGCAGGAAGCCATGGAACCTAGGATCGCCACATACTTTCTCACTGAGAGTGTGCCATGTAGACGTAGTTGACTCGTCAGCCGATTGATCTTTGACATTCTGTCTAGGGAAGGCTTCACTATTCCCGACTGGGTTTCGAACTGAGCTCCGAAGAACTTTAAGTTGTTTGATGGCCTTAGAGAGGACTTTTCGAAGTTCACTGCGAACCCCAGTCGTTGCAGAAGCTGTAAGGTAGCCTGTATGCTGTCGGTCGACGCCGAGGAGGATCCCCTCACCAGCCAGTCGTCGAGGTACGGGTATACATGATGCCCTTTCTTTCTCAGCCAGGCTGCCACGGGCGCCAAACATTTTGTGAACGTTCTTGGGGAGGATTTGAGACCAAACGGGAGCACTGCGAATTGGTAGTGTGTCTGACCTACCATGAACCTCAGAAACTTCCTGTGTTTTTGACACATAGGGATGTGGAAGTACGCGTCCTGCAGATCTAGAGATGCCAAAAAATCTCCCACTTGAGCAGACCTGATCACTTCCTGCAGCGTGAGCATTTTGAATTTCTGGTTCTGTAAGGTCTCGTTGAGGTCGCGTAGGTCGAGAATGGGACGCCATTTTCCGTTCGGCTTTTTTTACCACAAAACACCGCGAGTATACCCCTTGGCCTTTCTGCGATGCAGGGACTAACTCTATGGCACCTTTCTGTAACATAAGTGCTACTTCCTGCAGCAAATTGTCCAGATGTGGTTGGGGTACGGGTATAGGTGGACACTTTGGAGGTTTGCATTTGAATAGTAGAGAATGTCGGTACCTCACTGTGTCCAGCACCCACTGATCTGTTGTGATGTTTTCCCATTCTTTGACGCAGCTTGACACTCTTCCTCCCAGAACGGTGCGCTTTCCGTCATTGCTGGTCTTTCTGTTTGCTCGTGGACGACGAATAGGTCGGTCGTCTCTTGGATGACTGGAAGTTTCTGCGCCGGCTTGAGTTTTGAGAGGCGCGTCTATATCCTTGGGAAGGGTACGCCGATCTGCCGAAGGATCTATCCCTGGGTGTAGAAAATCTTGAGTTGCCAGATGCCCCTCTAAAAGGACGAAAGGATCGAAAGTGTTTACCACCCTGAAGACCACCCAACGACCGTGCTGTATCCGAATCCTCCTTCATGCCCTTCAAGGCCTCACCCACCTTTTCTCCGAAAAGAAGGTCACCTTCGAAGGGCATGTCCAATACCTTGTACTGCACCTCGGGTCTGAAGTTGGTGCACTTAAGCCAAGCCTGGCGTCTTAGAACAACTCCGTTGTTTATCTGCTTAAAACCCGAATCTGCCAGGTCCACCGCTATGTTAATAGCATGATTCGACGCCTCTTCGCCCTCTCGTACCAGAGACATCACCGTTCTTCTATGTTCCTCCGGAAGGTGGTCCAGTATAGGGGCCAGTCTGTGCCACATCTCCCTGTCGTACCTGGCCACAATAGCCAGAGAGTTGGCTGCTTTCACAGTTGCAGCACCCACGGAAAGAACCTTCTTACCAAACACGTCTTGGCGTCTTGCCTCATTATCCGGAGGGGTAGAACTCTTGTGTTGAGCCTTGGCGTTCCTCGTCGCCGCTGCCGACACCACTGAATCAGGTGTAGGTTGGGACGAAAGACACTTCGGGGTAGAGTCTGGCACTTTAAATTTCTTTTCAATGTGGCCTTTGACGGCCGGTTCAGAAAACGGGTGACGCATGGTTTGAACACCCTCTTTCCAGACATGATCTGAAATGGGTATTGAGAATATTGAGCGTCTATTCTTACCCATATGATTGAATAGAAAGCAGTCCTTTTTCTCCTCCTGCTGGGCCAGGCCAAACTCCTTACATGCTTTTTCCATCATTGAGTGAAAAGCGCCAATATCGTCTGGTGGCGATGGATGAGTGGGGCTCTTTGGTGTTTCCAGTTCCACATCCGAAACCCAGGATGGATCCCTAGATGGAGACAGGGAGATATCCGATGCTGACCCACGGTCAGATAAGGAGTCCGAAAGCTCACCCTCCTCCTGGACTACTGGAGTCACCGGAATTCCACTTGTTTTGGTTGGACGGTGTGATGGGGCGGGTTCGTCGACGGGGGGTGTCGACGCCACAGGTGGAAGCCTTTCATCCAATGATTTTAGCAGCGAGTGTAAGGAGGACAGGACCTCCATGGACAGGGCCGATTGAGCGTTTGGAGTATTGGTAAATACCTGAGAGCAGGTTGCTCCTGATGGCGACTTGGCTCGTAGCCCAAGGTCTTCTGGGCCCGCAATCCTGAAACCGTCGTCTTCCTTCGAGGAAATCGACACTGCTTGTTCCTGCAGTAACGTGTCCGGCAACCCCATATCAAAAACTTCTGGTCTCCAGGCCAGAACTTCGGTCGACGAGGACATCGTCGCCGTCATCGGGTTGATGACGGGGGAAACCAACTGCGTCAGAGGCAGTGAGGGCACTGACTGGTTCGTCGTCGTCGGCGGTGGGCCTGCAGGTGGCTTAGGCGGTCCCGCCTTAACGGTGCTCTCCCTGCGTTTATCCGATTCTCTACTCGTGGCAGATCTATGAGGATCGCCCGAGGAGGATTTTGGCCTTTCCTACCCTTGTTTTTTCGACGATGATGATGATGGTATCTTTTTTGAAGATTCTTTTGAAGACTCCTTGGAAGAATGGCTTCGTGGAACATCCCTTTCCGCCGGTCGAGTCTTCTTCGCCGGTGGTTCCGACGAGGTTGAACGGCGCGGGGCTCCCGATGTTTTCTTCGAGGCGACGCTGCGCACGGAGCCCACCTCCGACTGAGGGTATGCTCCCGCCCCGTCATTTAACCACGACACCAGCCGCCGATTCCGATCTTTCAGGGTTTTCTGAGAAAAACCCTTACATATTTCGCACTGGTCTGCGGAATGGTGAGGGTGGAGGCAATAAATACAATCTAGATGGCTGTCTCCCTCATATACCTTCTTCAATCCGCACTTGGCGCACGGGCGAAACAACGGTTTGCCCGACATTCTGGTAAGACCAAAAACACCTCAGAGGCTCGTTCGGTCAACCCAGCGAGTAATTTCAACGATAGCCTAGAAAGTAGAGACTACGCGAGGAGATCCCACTATCTTTGGAGACGGTTGAAATCTGACGGGACCCGCGGGGGCGGGGCTTTTATACCATTACGTCCTATGGGGCATGCGTGGACGTCCTCGGGGAGGACGTAGATGTGGATAGGACACACAAGTGTCGGAAGTTTTTTCCTATAGGAAACGACTATATATGTGTACCGAGGGTTCCCAGTCTGACGACGGGGAATATTCTAAGCATGTGAATCCATGAAAGATCCAATGCTGGAGAACTGTTATTTCTGTTATATCTGAATTGCCATACATTACCTTGTTAAGTGTGTTGTATGCATAGGTGTGAGGGACAGATTCCTTTTGTTAAAGAGTTTCCTTTAGTTTATTTTGATAGCCAGGGAAACCCTTGCCAAGGTAGGGATAGTGAGGCGTTTGTCAAACCCTTTGGAGTTGATAAAGTGGCATCTTATGAAAAACCTCTACCAAGTTGTTCAGCTCACATTTCTGACCCCTCACAAAAGTTAGTCAGGACTATATTAAAAAATATGGATTGTG
The DNA here is from genome assembly GCF_040938575.1 of Ambystoma mexicanum. Lineage (NCBI taxonomy): Eukaryota > Metazoa > Chordata > Amphibia > Caudata > Ambystomatidae > Ambystoma > Ambystoma mexicanum. The sequence goes on along the minus strand of NC_090921.1, from coordinate 175,109,889 downwards.
ACAGGATTCCAGCTTCAACGATTCCTACTTCTATTTACAGAATGCTGTGTAGGCCCTTTAGTAACATTTGTGCCCAGACGTGAAATCTTAGAAGCATGTAACGACTTGTTATCCCCTAATGATTCAGAAGGCACCTTAAACCCCATAACACATCAAAAAAGGTCGGCGATATACCAACAAAAAAATCTATTTTTGAAGAGTTTGGCCCACAAGACCATGTAGATTTACTTAGGATTTTACATTTTCATTATGTTTGCACAGGCCCCAGATGTCAAACAATTCAGACCACATTAAACCTGAAGATTTCAATTTCAGACCTTGAATGCAAAGAACATTTGCAATGATCTAGACAAGGGGAGGTGAAATCTTCCCCAGGAATTATAGCTTGACAACCACAATCTCCCATCCAGGACTGCAAGGATTCACTTGTAAATGAAATTAAATCCTCCACCTTAGTTTGCGTAGGGTTGCAATATATGCCAATTAACACGTCTATGGGCACAATCTTGGGGATGTGGGGGGCATCAAGGAGTTTTCAAAAAGTGGTGGACAAAACTACTAGTTCACCATTCACAACCAATCATGTGTTTCAGGCCCAAACAGTTTTGTTGGATTCCTTGGGACACAATAATTCAGAATAAACAACATTTGGCTATTCAACCATTATAATTAAAGCTTCCAGTTTTCTGGTTTCAGAAATCAATCTGCTTTCTGTCTATATTTATTAAATAAAAATGGAAAAAAACAGTTATATCTGTCTGGTTCTCTATGATGTCAATCATGCATCGTTGGCCAATCACATTGCAGATTGGAAGCATTGAGAGTGTAAAAGTTGTATAAAAATAGCATTCATGTCCTTTAAATTGTCGACAGCATATATCTTAAGGCAGAAGTAGTCACAGGTGCAACCGTTTGTTGATATGGAAACAAATTAAGCTAGCATTTCTTTCCTATATGGCTGCATGTGTGATTTAATAAATGCCTTTTTTTATTACAATAAATGCTGAAAAATAATGGTTGCAAATTATGTTTTTATATGACAAAAAATAAATGTGGATAAATACAGATGGAAATGGCAGAAAAATAAATACCATAAAACAGGCATCCTTAATTATAAATCAATTGCATGATACGGGTGCCTCACTAGCAATAAGCACACACATGTTATTCTCAACTACCCGAAATAGCTGAATACTCCAAAATGTTACCAATTTTATTACAAAAACAGTTGCTTACAATTGGTCTCTACAATTGCTTTTTAATGGGTCCACTCAATAAGGAATGGAAACACGTCCGTGTAGAAAGACCCTTCTACAGATTTGGATTCTATATTAAAAACTGGTCCATGTCTCCATAAAAGGACTTAGTTTGTTTTAAACAAAGATCTTCCAATTTAAATAAATGACACACAAGTCTGTTGCACCCCATTTTGCAATGTGAACATAAAGACCTGGGCCATCACCAGTTGTATTACAACTTTTGAAGAAAAGAAAAAAACACTAATTTGTAACTATTTAGAAACAAACATAATTGAAGGCATTTTTCATACCTCACACCAGGCAGCAGTTGTATTCTGTACACAATCTTTTTTATATGGGATCCAAATGAAACATGGCCAATGTCTATACTTAGTAGGTTGATAATTTTGGGGTGGGAGCTCCTGAGAGCCTGTGGTGATTGTGCTAAAATAGTAGCCTAAAATGGCACAGAGCTATATTCAATTCTTGATGTTGCAGGTGCTTGGATTCTATGGGGCTAAGTCAAATAAATGTTTTCAAACTTTCAAGCGTTTTGAGATTGCCTCACCAGCCACGCAAACAAAATAAAGAAAAGTCAAGTGTTGATGAGAACTCCGGGTAAAATACATGCATACACACATTATCACTATTTGAGAAGCACTAGGAAGGTAGTGCCTGCCTGAGGCAACCAATTTCTTATCCAGCATGGAGAAAGTTTAGAAAGTCAGGGAAAGATCCAGAAACGTACAAGATGCAGCTTTAAGTTATAAGATTTTGCAAGATTCCGAATAATACTTACTCGATGAGGATGTTGATGTCCGACTGCGATCTCTGAGGCCGACTGGGTTTGTAGGTGGGTCTTCACCTGCAGAGACGAAAAATGTTAATCAGATGGACCCTTGTTAAACGCATCTCACATTGGTTCAGTCTTAATCAATATGATGTCAAACTAACCATTAACCAATATGATAATTGCGCTTCAAGTCATTAACATTACAACACACCCTCTCAGTGGAGAATTACTAAATATGCAAATTGGGGTAAGTGGATGTGCTGAGAATTTACAAATAATTCTGTGGTGTACTGAAACGACTTCATGATACCAAGTAGAGTGAAGGATACCACAATAGAATTTCCAAAAAGAAAACACATTATCAGTGCAATGTGGGCAGTTAGCAATAGACAGAAATTAATTTAATTGGTAAACACTGTAAGCAGGCCTCCAGATAAGGTGGGTACGAGGCCTTTTTACGCATGAAAGTCTTGTAAATAAGACAGATTTATTATTTTCCTGGGTACATTTATACACAGGTTTAGAGCAGAGGGCAGTGCAAAGGTCAGGTAACTTGACAAAAACCAGAAGGCTTCTTTTGATGTTTATCTACACGGATGTAATTGCAAGCCACCTCTGAAACAGAATTTATTTCTCTGAAGCCTTTCAAATTTTAGGATTTATAACTAATAAGATGGAAAACTAAGTTGCAATTGAGAATTCATATTCATTTTTCACAAGTTATGCTTTTCTTTTTCCAGTGAAAGCAAACCAGTATTGCACAATTGTATTTTTCAAAGTTCCGGTGCTGGGTGCATAATCATGTGGAGGCAGATCATTTTTACACTTATAATTTAATTTACACTCTAATTATAAAAACAGTGTGTAAAATGATGACTATGCACAGTCTAGTTTGCATCCGTTCAACCTTGCAGTCAATGGGGTACATTACTATAAATGGTCAGTGGCAGCAGAGTCTTTGTTCAAGGGTGAGTGATTGTCATTACACTGATCACATGTGTTCTAGCCTCTCAAATCCTCAAGACTACAATTAAAACATCCAAAACCTGACTCTCAAGCAAGTGCAAGCGCTGTTCAAAAACAAACAAATGAAAGTTACATTGGAAATTGAAATAGAAACTCAGCAAAACCTGTCCCTGTGATAATGCAGATGGGTATTTAACTTTATGTAGCGCTTCATGAATGGCTCGTCATACATCTAGGTACTGTGATTATTATACCTCAGTCGATATTCATTTAACCAACCTCTGAAGGATGTTAGCCAATACGATAGCTCAGCCGGTTGAGCGCTCGTTGCTGCAATCTGTGCGTGATCTGTAGGTTGCGGGTTCGAATCCCAGCAAGTCGAACTCAGCCTTTCATCCTTTTGAGGTCGATAAAGGAGTAAGGAGTACCGACTTTGGTTTGGTAGTAATTGTGATAAATATGTTATATGCACAGTGCTTTGCCAAAAGAGCTATATAAATAACGATTTGAACACTAGATTAGATATAGAATTTAGCATGGAGTCCTTGCCTCTCTGCACTGTTGTATCATAACACTGGCATACCATTAGGTAGTAATAGCTCCAGGAAATTAGGACTTTCATTAAACATCAAAGGACAATTCTGCTATCGAATTTCAAAACACACAATACAATTCATGTTTGCTTTACTATATAATTGGCTAGGTTTTTGTGCTTTCAACATTTAAATATATACAGGAGAGATCAAATGGCCAGAAATAATGAAAGTTGTATTCTGTCACAATGCGGAAAGCTGCTGCATAGTAATGATTGCCATACAGTTTTTGCACATGTCGGCTGGATGTCATATACATTTTACTCTCTTGCAAAGGAGAAAAGTCATGTTTACTCTTAAAATCACATTTGCTCTAAAAGTTTAAAAACAGAGTAAAATACTCCCACCTCCAAAATCTTATCTGGAGCACTAACTAAGTGATCAAGAGTTAAGACCTGGACAGAGTGGCATGCGTGTTGTTTGCTATAGACTTATTTCTCAAATCAATAAGAGGGTTTGGGGAAAGCCTACCTATTCCTAACCTAAAAGGGGTTTCCCTGCCTCAACAAAACTAAAGAACGACTGCGTCAGGATGTTAAATAAAAGAGCGTCCCCTGTCCTGTGTACAAAAACCCTAATCTTACCCTTAAACTCTAAAACAATATAATGTGCACATGGGTATTTCTATAGGCTAGGAATTTGCAGCCTTCTTCCAGAGTTCCAAAATATAAGGTTTACGGTGTAGTAAAGAAAGAATGTACCACCAGGAATAGGGATCCTCCCTTGCCATATGTTTTTTCTTATCCTTCTGTATCTATCCGTTGACTCCAGATAAAGTTCCACTAAGTTTAACTATTCAAATGAAGTGGGGCTCCTTCCCAGTGTTTCTCTCCCCTTAAGGCTTTGCTTTACAAGTTCAACGAGAACGACTTCTCCCTTGAGCTTCACTGTTCTTCTTTAAGGCTTCACACTTAAGGAAACATTTCTCTTTTATGCCTACAACCTTCAATGCTTTTCTTTGAGTATTCACAATCTTAAAAGTTATTAACCTTTCCAGGAGTTTCCCTTACACATATGGTGCGCTTTACTTCACAATGCCAAGGGGACTGGTTTTCACTTGCATCTCACTTTAAATCCACCATTCCCTTTCATTATTCCAGTTCTCTGGGTGTATCACTTTACCCTTCACCACTAATTGCTCCTTTTTATGTCCCTGGTCTAGTCTTCTGCTAGGATATTTACTCCTTATTCCAAAAAGGTATAATTCTTTCCTTTTAAGTATTGATTTGACACTTTGCCCAACTTCAGGTTCACTTTCCACTCCCGGTTTTCTCTACTGCCAGGATGTCACACTGTTTCCCAAAGTTCACTTCTCCTGGTTTACTCTCCTGCCACGATATCATACTATTTCACAAAGTTCACATTCTTGGTCATCCACAAAACAATCTTTTCTAAATATTGAGTCGCTGACCCTTTTCTAATATTGCTTGCAGCCGCATCAGTTTCTTCAATGCTGTTAATTAACACAACATGGCATTGACCTACACGCTCTCTGGTATCCCGTTCACTTTCTCTGGGTTTTCCAGGCAGCTTTGGTGTTCCTCGTGTCTTTGCTTCTCTGATTCGCTGACTTGCCGTTCTTCCTGTGAGCGAAATAAGCTTGCTTTGCCCTCCTCTGCTGCGCATGGCTTTGCTTTGGGTCCTTAAGCAGTACTTTTCCTTCGGTTCGCCTCTTCTGCACACTGTTTGTGTCAGTCTCAGCGCTGCTTCTGGCGGCCTGTTTGTCCTCAGCATTTTGACCGGCATGAGAACAAGTCACTGACAGAGCCAGCCTCTGCCTCCCACTTCATTCTGGTGTTCTCTCAACTGTGTCAACTTTAAACTTCCTGGCATGGTGTAACGCTTTCCAAAGACTAGAAAGCAGCGTTGGCTTAGTGCTTCTGGTCATCTTCATTACTCAATCCCTTTTCCTCATCTCACTACTGAAAAGGGGGGCACATAAGGTGTTTGACTGCCGTAAGGTGGGATTTCTTCATCTATACCCCAATAAGCCATGTATGTATGTATATATGTGTTATTGGTAATTGTGACTGCAAGACTATTTTGATCTAGCATTCTTCTGTCCCTCTGGAGTTTGCCTACCCTGTGCGGCCCTCCTGCAGATAGCAGTACAACGTCCTTTCATCGTAAGGTATTATTATGCCTGCATGTTAAACGTGTAAATAACAAAAAAGTTAATCACATTTTTTGGGGGGGTGGGAAAGGGCAGATTAGGGGTTGGGATGGTCTGGTATAGTTAAAATAGGTGGGGGCAGAAGGGTTTGAGGGGGACCCCCAAAAAACAAAAGAAAAAATGTGATGAACTTTCTCGTTATTTTATACATGTTTAAATTGCAGGAGTAGAAATGCCTAACGATGAAAGGACATAGAACCCAGATAGCTACCCCCAAGGTTAGAGCCTTCTGCCTTTCCCAGGCCACATAGGAGAAGCTTCCCTCCAGAGAATCATGGACGATATTGCTAGATTCATCACAACACAATTTGCCTTTGAACGCATTGGGTAATTAGTTCGGTATACAGGAAGCTTTTAGAACAGCAGTAGCAAAGATACATGCAAGTGTCAATTACTGACAGGTACTGTGCAAAGAGCAGGGTCCGTCAGAGACAAGCTTCCTGCAGAGTAAAAGAGTTTTTAAAAAGCGGATCTCAGTTTATTGGTGGCCTTGCATCTTCTGCACCAAAAATAGTAGCATGAAATCTTGTGCCTTAATTTGAAATCCCCAAGTCCCTTCAAGGTGTGATCTTCATCTAGAAATTTAACTGGATAGGATTCCAAACTGAGAATACAAAAGAAGCAATCACTGGCAAAGCCAATAGTTTGTGCTTTTGTGTAGGCATGGAATACACATTTTCCACGTACTGGTAAAATGGCAATGCAAGTATCTGGGCATGTTATATCAGTGTCTGCAAATTAATGGGAATTCAGTACAAGGAACAGATGTATTGGGAGCATACTGCTTACAAATCAAGTGGCTAAAGGTACACTTGGCTAAGATATTTATTACATCAGGAGCTGGATAATCCAGTTCATAAGTGCAATTTAGCCATTACCTTTTCCGTAGACTGCTCAGAAAGCACAGATCTAGGCTCAAAGAGATCGCAATGGTATCTGTCTTTGCCAAGGAGTGGAAAATAGTGGGTGGGAATTGGCCATAGGAATTAGCATGGCCATGGGGAGTCAATGTGTGGAAAATACCCAAACAATAGCACACAAATTGAATTCTGCAAAGGCAAACGCTAATTTAACACCCCCTATTTCAACAATCACACCCCACAATTCTGGGAAAAGTAACAAGCTGTATTTGGCATCAACATTCTATTTTCTTTTTTTGGGCCCCTACTTTTCTGCTGGGGATGTCACCTACATCAGAACAAACAAGTTCCCAATTGGGAACTCACGTCCCCTGCACACTTTCGTATGTCTGGAACACCAGACCAATAATTCATATCTTAAAGACACAATATTTCAAGTAAATGATTATACTATAAAGAGGCAAAAGTCAGTTTTGGAAAAAAAACATTCAATCAGATTATATCACAAGAACCAAGTTTCATTTTATTCATGATGGTAGAACTGTAGAGGGCCCAACGCTTTTCGAGTGTATGCACACTCTTCATCAGGGGCAATTCAAATTCTGGAAAAAATGTATATACAATATTTACATCAGAGTGCAGAAATATAACAAATTCTGGCTGGAATATGTTACAAAAAACCAACAGTTTCTGCTAAGATCTTTGGACTACATAAAGAAAAATCAAACCAAGTGATGTATTAGATACATAATTAAACTTATACCAGTATGTGATGGGACATAATATATCCTCTGGCTATAACTACCAGACCTAAGAGTGATACTGGTCAAGAGAAAAGATGCCTCATACTGATTTTATGGGGCTTGAACGGCCATGTAAAAAATGAATTAGCAGAATGTCAAACAGATAAGAGAATCTCAAAAATGTCTAACCTTGTGATGTTTTTTAAAAAAAAAGTGCTTCTGTATTCAAAACCTTGGATTCGCTGTAAAGTAGATCCCCACTCGTGCAGGGATGAACAACAATTCTACATTGGAAAAAAGAGAGAATTGCTTTTTGTAGAGAGGAAAACTATAGTAGCCTCTAAACAGTCCGTTTAAGAAAGTAGAATTACCAGCAAAACTGACACTTACTCAAGTATGCACGAAAACTCCAGAATGGAGGTCCCGACAGGGTAAGTATGTGCGTTAAACTGATCTTCAGCACAAGGCAAGATCTAAAAGCTAAGTAGAGAGGACGATATGGGGACCAATTCAGTGCTGTTAGATTAAAATCTTAACCTCATGCAGAGGTAATCCAAAAAGAAGAGGAGGATTCAACATTATTTAAACAATCTTACCTTTAGTCACAAGCGATGTACAATGGAGGCAGGATTCCAGGGAGGATGTCCGTCTCCATTGTCAACGCTGCAACGCATTTTATGCCGTGTAGACGAATGACGTCATCACGCGCATGCGTGTATGACGCAATCTGAGAGCAACGGGTGGAAATCACAATGTTAAAAGTGAAATATCGGGGTCTAATACATAGCAAATAGCAAGTTGAATATGTCAGTATCGACAAAAACAAAAAGATTACATAGGTTAGGTATTTTGTGCCCGCGACCAGCCTGCTTACAAGATAACGTCATCACGCCAAAGTGCGGGTGATGGCATATGTAAACAAAGCGCCACGTAAATTAAAAAAAAACATTAATGTCACCTACATCGTCACACAATCACAAACATTTTATACAAAAAGAAGAATTTACTGCCTGTAAAAATCCCACTACTTTTGCAAACACACAATTATGTATATATTATACTCATAGTAGGACAGTCCATATGGCCACCTTCAAGCCATCGCTAGAGGTTCACCTTCAGTTGTGAGCCAGTTGAACTGTCAAATCAAGACACTGGGAGAAGGGAGTAATTATCCTGGTAACCAAAGCTGAAAAGACGTTATCATGCAAAGTGTTGTACCTGACAGAGAGAAGTGTTAGAACTTTCTTTTTTGTTGGACTACAATTTTGACCAGTGGAATGGACCCAAGCACCCCTCCCCCCCCCAAGAAGAAGCCAAAACCAGGAGTGAACTTTTAGCCCTAGTCCAGAAGAAGGACATCATTCTTCTGGAGCAAGACTGTCTTGAACAGACATAAAAACACTTGAAATTCATCAGATGTGGGAAGTGATGATCATCTTAAGTCTGTGTCCCCTCAGTGATGACCCCTAGGATCTAATGTGTTATTTATACAGCGATTACGCCTAAGTGCTTTCCACAGAACACATATACATACAATATAACCCCACCAGAGTTGATATCATTTATCGACCTCAGCAGGACGAAAGGCTGAGTTTGCCTTGCAGGGATTGGGACCTGCAGGTCACAAACAGATCACAGCAGCAAGAGCTCAACCCAATGAGCCATTTCTCTGGCATCTCATTTTGTATGTCATTGTGAATGCCATCTGTTAGGTATATGCTCATTGGCTTTGCAACAGGGTGCACGCTGAGTTAAGATGATCATCACTTCCCACATCTGCTGAATTTCAAGGGTTTTGTTGCGTTCATTCTGATCACCTTAACTGTCCCTCAAGTAAAGTTAATGAATTTCAAGGGTTTTGGTATGCTATAGTTTATACAAGGGCCACTAGTCAGGGCCAGTGGCCACAGCCTTTGGCCATGGCGCTGTACATGTTGCACCAATAGGTTTCTTTAGGGCCTACTTGACCATGGTCACTGTATATTTATTTTATTTGGCATTTGTATAACACCCAGACCCACGGGTATCACAGCGTTTGTACAGGTGGACACAGTAGTAAAGTTGTAGACAAGAGCATTAAATAGGTAAGGTGGTGGTGAAAGCAAAGTAGGATGTAGCAAATACGTAATAGTTAGTCATACTTATTAAATAACCAAGTTTTCAAAGGTTTCTTGAATGCACGGTATGAGGGCTCATTTTGTAGGTGCGGAGGAAGAGAGTTCCAAAGGGAAGGAGCCGTGGTGCTGAAGCTCACCCCATCCGCTCTGGCAAGTTTGAAACGTGGGACTACTAGTGTAAGCTGGTTGGAGGAGCGGAGAGTGCAACAGTGTTTTTTTGCGATGCGGTCATTCAAGTATTTGGGGGCTTCCTTGTAGATGCAACACTGTGCAATGGATATATTTTGAGTCAATCCAAGCTTTTATAGGTAGACAGTGGACTTCCAGCGGGTAGCAGATATGTAATCTGGTTTGCAGGGGCCCAGTGCCGCACGCAGGGCTTTGTTTTGCAGCAGCTGTAGTTCTGATAGGTTAGAAGAAGATGTACCCTTGAAAAGGGCGTTGCATTAGTCAAGTTTGCTCAGAATGATGGCTCTTGAGAGTGCGAGACAGTTGTTAGGGCTCAGGAATTGTCTGCTTAGTGTAAGGAACTCATGGTGGCAACAGTAAAGACAGACAAGTAATCATAGTTCAAGCGTGTTTATTAAACTTGATATCAGGGTTGGAAAAAATGCCTAATCTAAACCTAAATCTAATATGGGAGTAAGCTACGCCCGTCAAATAATAAGGCAGTCCTAGTGGCGTTGTGTCAAATAAAAAGACCTATACTAAGAAAAACCTATTGCCAGTCCTTACAACTAAATACAAAAGCGTGTGGGAGAGGATTAACAAGAAAGAAGTGTTCACAAATGATAAGTCAGGATGCGGTTGATAGGGTCTCCCTTCCCCACGTTTTAAGCACGGGACAAGGCGGGACTCCGGAGCACAGTAGACGTTCGAGCCTTCCCAGCACGAGACAACAGTTCCGCTCTCAGGTATCTGAACCTCTGGTGGTTAAGTCTCTTTTCTACCAAAAAGTCTCTGGCCTTTGAGGACCTGATGCATTCAAAATAAACAAAAGTACCTTTCTGTATCGACGTTGGGTGATGACTTATCACCACGGGATTCCCCCTCTTCAGGGTTCAGATCCACAAACAGTTCCTATCGATATCAGGACCTTCGGTGGTTGACTCTCTTGCTTCCGAGGGCCTAATAGGTTCAAAATAACAAACAAAAATTCCTTGTGGATTACACTTGAGGTGATGAATCTTCACCCCTGGGTCCCCCTCTTCCCGGCTCAGACCCCTCTCAAATATCAGCCACCCTCGCTTGGGTTCACTCTGGCTTGTATTCAAATGATTTCTCTGTTGCATTAATTTGTCGGTGGGTTGATGGTTTTCCACCCCTGGATCCCTCTCTTCCGGGCTCAGACCCTTCGACTGATTGCCTCCCCCTGTCGGGTTTCACTACGGCTCTCATTCACATACTTCCTCCTTTTGCTTTCACAAATCTTTGGGTGACGACTTTTCACCCTTGGATCCACCTCTTCCGGGCTCAGACCATTCTTGAATGTTAGCCTCCCTCTGTCGGCTTCACTATGACTTGGTGTGCAAAACTATTTCTCCTCTCATTCACATGTCTTAATGTTTTTTTAAACAGGTCACTGTGGGCATCCCTTTGTTGGGTTCACCTTTGTCAACACACTGTTCATTGGCACTTTAGGCTTCGCCCCTTTCCATCGGCATCCCTCAGTCGGGTTCACTCTTGCCAACTCTACTTTTCCTAATACTTTCTTATTATGCAGGATTCATTTCCCTTGGGTTTTCACTGGTTTGTCGGTCAAAGACTTTTGACTGTACAGGGGATTTTGCTAAACCTCTGTATGACCACTTAACCTTTTTCTCGCGGCTCTCCTAGGGCCTACTGGTATTGGTAGTTCTAACAATCACGGGATCAACCAGAGTCTCTTGAATGAGCACCCATGTAGTGCCGGTCCCCTCTGCTGCTGGTGTTCCCTTACAGTTCTTTGAACTTTTCTTAATTTGCCACTTTGCGACTTTCATTTAACACAGTTCGGTTTTCCCCCTCGACTCACCGGCTGTGATGAGCCGCTTGGCTTTCCTCGTACCTGGAGTCAAGGACGGTAACACAGTTGCAGGCGTCTTTCTCTGTCCTGCTTATCAGCGTAGGCATGCTCCATGTACTATTGATCTCTGCTGCAACACACTTTGGTTATTGTTCACAGTCTTTCGATTCCTTCCACAGAGGCTTCGCGGGTCTGGGTGGAAAGGGCAAGGTCGCTTCTCTCCTTGTTACCCTTTTGATTCTTGCCTCCTTTCTCCTCCTCTTGAACTGCTGTGTTTGAATAGCTGTCTCGTTGTGCGTCTGCCTTGCTCTTATTGTGCTCTAGTGCTCCACCTTGTATCCATGTGGGGGAATGGAAGGGGCCATCAGGTGTGTGTGATTCTGGTCAATTGCCCGACTTTGCCTGACCCTTGTATTGGGACATGTCAGGTAAACGGCTCTAGTGTTAGTCCATCGTCTTTCGTGGTGTAGGAAAGTGCTCATGTTGGAAACGGGGGGGTGAGGGTAGAGTGTCTGAGTACTGGGCTGGGGAAAAGGTGTTAGAAGCAGGGGGTGGTTGGTTAACTTGGAAAAGTGAACTGTTGTGGGGTTTGTGACTTGAATAGGGGGATTGTGGGAACAGTAATGTTTTGTCAATTCTGATTGGGAGTTAGGAAAATAATGACCAGAGGGATGTGGAAAAGAACGATCGGGAGTATTCGGGTAGGACACAGGAAAACAGGTATTCTGGGAGAGAGTTTCTGGGTGTAACAGGGTTTGCGAGCCTTGGAGATTCATTGTTACAGAGGGGTCGTTGGATCTGCGACAGAGAGATTAAATGAAGGGAAGGGAGGCAGATGTAGTACAGCCTACAAAGGTTTTAGGACTCTCGTCCTCCTCTTCTTCTTCCTTGGTACAATACTGTGTCTTACTTGGGGTATCTCCCAGAATACAATCCCAGGCCCCTACTCAGGTGCTCATTCCCTGTTAGTCTACCCCTAAGGTTTGGATAAAAGAGGGCCACTTCTTCTCTGGCCACCTATATAAGTGATTCCCGGGATCTACTTGGGAGATAATAATATCATTATTTGTACCCAAAACATAAAATGAGCATCAATATAGCATTTCTGTCAACTACTGAAGACATTAGTTAGAGGAGTCAGGCCTGGAAAATTCTTAATTCTGCCAGACCTGATGCTCGGGTAACTTATTTTACCTACTCGACGGGAAGGGGAGAGAAATGCACCCGACCCATGACAAAAAATGTAAATGAGCTTTCTGTAAAATGGTGTATGTCACCACAAACCCACTTTATGTTTGGCACACTGCTGCCACCCAGAGGTCAACCATTCACAGTGAAAAGTGCAGCCATTAACATTGAAACATTTATTTAACATTTACTGCTAACAAAGTAAATGTTAAATAAAAGTTTCCAACATCCCCATCAAATGATACTCACACTTCATAAAATCTACTGGAGTAAGCCAGTAGACACTTCAAACCCTGGATGAATGTCTGTAAAATGTTAGCTGCATGAACGGACACAGATAAATAGATATGATAAAAAGGCTTTGAAAATAGCTTGGTCAGCACTCCAATGCAGGTGCCAACATATAATGCAATCATGATCATAGAGCAAAGCAGATCAGAAGATGAACAGTCTGGATGGAACTAATGATCACTACTTTGCAGGAACATCTAGTTAGCTTTGTGTATTCATTAGGTAAGAGTAAAGAAAGTAAGAGACTAAGCAGAGTGGATGGCATTGCAGGGAGAGAAATGGGAAAATTGAGTGGAATATTGCAGTTTTCGGCCGTCTCACTTTCAGGGAAGTTAGTACAGGGTGATGAGATAGAATGTCAACTAGTATGGGATAAGCTCATGGGATGAGCACCAGTTACACAAATGTATGCCATGAGCACAGACCTAGGTTTCCATCAAAGCATCTGGCAGTGTGATCATGTACATTGCAACTCGTCATTGTGATGCATCTTCCGCAATTAAATGAAATATAGTTGAAACTATGAGATTTAGATGCACTAACCTACGTTTTTCTGTAAGGCTTTCAGACAAAACAGTGTTTTACAGTAGCAATTCTGTAATTATGCATTATGTAACAACTTACATTTTTAGGAATGCAATTATAGGATTGTCTTTTAAAAATAAATAAAAGCTAGCACATACTGGTCTTCGCCAGACAGGATATAGTTAGCTTGTTAAAAGTATCATCCCAATTACGTCTAGTTAATTATTTGGAAAAGAAAATAATTCCTGCCTAGCACTCACAACTAGTAGGGCTAGCTTGGTCGTTATTTTGTATTTTGCTGCAGAGAAGAACAAGTTATGTACCCCTGGTAACGTTCTTTTGAGTGGATGTTCCTTCCACGTATTCCTCATCTTATGATAATATATCTCTCCAGCTTTGCTGCTTCAGAATTTGACAGACGCAGCGACTCTGCAAACCGCGCCCTATGTCCCTCGAGGGCCTTCGTTGACATCATCATTAGCATAAATAGCGCATGCAGCGCCCGTTGGCTTCATTTCTGTTTTTCTTTTCCCCTTCGCAGAGGAATTACCAGGTGTTGCCAAGACCGTAGGCTCTCAGAAAGCCTAGAGTGTAATAACATGTAAATTGTGCAGCGGGGTAGGAATACGTGGGAGAAACATCCAATCGAAAGAACGCTACTGGGGGTAAGTAACTTGTTCTTTGAATGGATTGTGTCCTCCCACGCATTCTTCATCTTAGGATAGACACCCAAAGCAGTAACAATTTGGAGGTGGGAGTGTCAATTGATTTAGACTTAATCATGGACTGAAAGGAGGACAGCTTTTGCAAAAAGTCCTCCTTGACTAGAGGTAGAATCCAGGCAGTAATGTTTAACAAATGTATGGCTACTCAACCAAGTGGCCGCTGAGCAAATATCATTTATTGGGACACCCCTTTGAAGAGCCGCAGAGGAATGAGCCTTTATGCCCTCCGGCGGGTCTTTACCCGCTAATCTATTACATTTGTCAATGGCGAGGATAATCCATCTGGATATTGTGTATTTGGTGACTGCAAGGCCTAATTTGGGACCAGTATATCCGATAAAAAGTTGACCAACCTAGCAGAATTTAGCCATTCTTGAAATATAAAAACTGGAGCCCTTTTTGGGTCTAGTCTATGCAGTCTCTCCTCTTCTTTACCTGAATTAAGAGGTGGATAGAATGTTGGCAAGTTTGTCTGTGACAAATGGAAGTCAGAGACTACCTTCAGTAAAAAAAAAAAGAAGGTTTTACCCCGATGATGACTTTATCATTATAGAAAGTGGCATGAGGAGGTTTGCAAGAAAGAGCCTGCAACTTGCTTACCCTGCGAGCTGATGTTATTGCGATAAGCAAAACAGTCTTTAATGTCAAGAGCCTTAAAGGCCAAATGGGATACATGCCAAGACCATTAATACAAGGTTGAGGTCCCAAACAGGTAAATTGAATGGAACTGGAAGGTATACGTTAGTAAGTCCCTTAAAAGATTGTGCAAACAGGATTTTGAAATACGACTCCTCTTCCGAGGATTGCTTGAAAATGGAAAGCGCTGCTAGGTATCCCTTAATGGTTCCAATCTGGAGCCCCAGATTAGCTAAGTGTAATAGAAAAGAGAGCACCATGGGTGTGTCACACTGGAATGGATCTACATTATTATCCTTTTACAAGTTGCTGAACCTATTCCAACGGCAATAGTACAAAGATTTAGTTGCTTGCCTTATGGGCACAGCAAAATGTCCATTACGTCATCCGGGAGGTCCCAATCCTTGTATCTCAGCCTTTCCGAAACCATGAGGTAAGGTCGAGTGTCTTGACCTCTGGATGGAGAATTCAACCTTCCTCTTGTAAGAGAAGATTGTCTCTTTGTGGAAGACATATTGGAGGGCAGATGGACATGTCCAGAAGGTCCAGGTACCACGTCCTCTTGGCTCAATCCAGATCATGCGTTTCTTGAACTTTCTTAACCTCCTGATTACATGAGGAATAACGGGGACTGGAGGAAACGCATACAGGAGTGGAAATCTCCAGTCCACTATGAACGCGTCTCCTCTTGGGGGAAATTCCATGGAGCAGTACTGTTCGCACTTCCGACTTGACACCGGCGCGAACAGTTCCACTTGAGGGGTTCCCCAAAGAGTGAAGATCTCTTGAAGGACTTCCTGAGCTAGCTCCCACTCGAGAGAGACTGTGCTCTGCCTGCTCAGAGCTTCCACTGCCGTGTTCTGCTCTCCAGCTAGGTGAACTGCCGACAGAGAGACTCTTCTTGAATTGCCCAGAACCAGAGCTGCATTGCCTCTCTGCACAGTGATAGTGACCCTACACAACCTCTCTTGTTGAGGTAGTACATGGCCACTGTGTTGTCCGTCATTATCAGGACATTCTTTCCCACTACAGAGGGCAGAAAGGCCTTCAGTGCTAGTCTGATTGCCCTCAGCTCCAAAAGGTTGATATGTAGTTTGGACTCCGATGGAGACCAACGACCGCTGACTGTCAGTTCGTTGGTGTGGGCTCCACGCGCCGCGAGTGAGGCATCCGTCACTACTGTTAGCTCCGGCCATGGTTGGCAAAAAAATTCTCCCTTCAGGATATGGTCTTTGCAAGCCCACCACAGAAGGTCCTGAGCAACTCTATTCAGAACTTGCAGTTGGTCTGACATGTTGCCTGAGAACTTTGACCACTGCATCCTGACAGCCCATTGAAGGGATCTCATTCTCAAGCAGGCCTCTGGCACCAGGAAAATGCAGGATGCCATGAGACCGAGCAACCTCAGAAAAGCTAAGGCTGGAAGATGCTGAGCATTCTGGAATTTTGTCACCATCTGCAGAACGTGTTGAGCTCTAATCTCGGGTGGCGGAGCTTTTCCCGAGGAAATATCCAGGATTGCTCCAATGAATTGGAGTCTTTGGGATGGTATCATATGGGACTTCTTGTAATTGAGGGAGAAGCCCAGTCTGTGGAGATAGTGGTATGTAATACGGAGATGTATCTGGGCTTGTTCGGGTGAACGAGCCCTGATCAGCCAATCGTCCAGGTAGGGGTAGACGTGAATCCCCCCTCTCCTGAGACTCGCTGCCACTAGCGCCATCAACTTGGTAAAAACCCTCAGGGCGGGGGTCAGCCCAAATGGCAGAAATCGAAACTGATAGTGAGAACCGCCAACCTCAGGTACTTTCTGTGCTCGAGATGGATTGGCACATGAAAGAAAGCATTTTGAAGGTCCAATGACACCAACCAGTCCTGGAGTTGGAGAACCTGAAGGATCCGAGAAAGGGTAACCATCTTAAACTTGTCCTTCCTGAGGAACTTGTCCAAGTTTCTTAAGTCTAAGATGGGTCTTGTATAGGAGGTCCCAAAAAAAGACTGCACTCCAACTGTCTACTTTGAAGTACCAGGAACGTTCACACCGAAATACGTGACGTATGATGAGCAAATAAACCAGCAGAGAGCCGCAGTGGGGCTCTGTCCAGTACCTATTAGAAGAACAGAACCTATTGAAGTACCAATACCAAGGAAACCATGGATAGTAAGGTACCCATTGAGGAAGCCATATCAACAGATGAAACGAAATAAAGATCGTCTAAGTACAGTCCCTGAAGAAACCAAAAAGGTCTTAATGGAAGACGAATGGTGAAGTCACAAGAACCCGGACTGACTCATATATAAAAGAAATAATGACCAGAGAATAACATCAAGAGACGAAACGCCACGAGCAAGGATGTCTTAAACCTAAAGTGAAAGAATGATGTCAAATGTAAGAAGCTTAAGCTGTAAGCATGACGAAGATATTTGACCAGTTTACACCTGAACATATGCTTGGAACCACAAGAAAGCTAAGAAGACCGTGCGACTTGCTATGCTTAGTAGAAAGCTAGTGCGGCAAGCACCAGTATACATAATCTACCTCAAAAGAAGCACGTTATAAACGTATATTTCCACTTTGCACAAGGAGCGGAATCAACCCAAGGTTACTAAAGACCACAAGAGGAAAGCTTCATATTTAGCTAAATCGGGAAGAAGCGGTAGAAAGGAAACTCAGCAGAGGCACCTCGTGCCAGGAAAGCCATGGTCGGATCAGTAGAAGAGACCAACAGTAGCTACAATTAATTGAAACTTATAACAGAATATCCTGCCTCTGAAAAGGTCAAGATAAGAAGACAATTAAAGAGCCCACACCACACCACTGGTGTGGGCTCTTTAATGCATATGTTATGGACGTGTCCGAGAGTTTCCGACTTCTGGACTGGGGTATTGGATAGACTGGACCTTGTATTAGAAGAGAATCTTCCTCGCTCTTTCCTTTCAACTATTTTGTTATCCAACAGGGGTAGAGGAGACGGAGCTAGGGACTGTACGGAATGGATCAATGAAGGGTTGGTTTTGGCAATGAAACAAATCCTACGGGTCTGGAAGTCAAGGAAGAAACCGAGTGTGGATAGGTGGTTAACAGATATGCAGGTCTTGTCGAACTTTGATAAAGTTTTGCTCATTGGACAAGGTAGAGAAAGCCGTTACTCTAGACTTTGGGGACCTTTCAATGATCTATTTGGCTGAAGGTTGGGATCCAAACCTGGGGGGGTAATCCCTTCCTTGGGTTGGGGATGCTTTGATACTTCTGGAGTTGGGGAGCTGTTCCGTTATGTGTTTGTTATATGTTTTGGTCTCTTGTTGTTTGTCTTAATTGTTGAGTGTCAGGAATTTTTGTTCAAATTGTATTTGTTTTTTGCAAATATTATCGAGGTTCATGTGTTCAGCATTATTCTGTTTATTCTAAGTTTCTTTTAAGATTTTGCGATTTGAACACGATGCAATGTACTGGAGATTGTTTTTTCTTTGTTTATTGTTCGAATCTTTAAATAAAGTGATTTAAAAAAAAAAAAAAAAAAGATAAGAAGACAAAGCCAGGTGGTGGGTGAAACGAAAATCAAATACACAAATTATGTGGAAAAGAGGCAAATTCTGAACCACGTGACCAGGCGAGCAAGAAGCAGCGAGGGTTCACACCTACGCATGGCAGTAGGCCAGGCGAAGATATCAGAACTTTTCCAGACAGAAGATGCAGTCTCAAGGCAAACCACAGTGAAATAATTGACACATGGCTACTATGTGATGATAATTGTAACAATAATTGGAGGAAGGCTGGGTAACTAAGGGGCACCCCGCACCTGGCCGACCATTCTGCGTGCTGCTAAGCAAAGTGGAAAAGTATGCATGGGTTGGTACCAACCCAATCACAATGGACCAAGTAATCTATGGTCCTATAGTTAGTAGAACCAATAGGACGTCGTACTTTTAGTGACGTCTGCAGTAGTCATTTTGAAGGAAGGGCTTAGATGCCCCACCTGACTGTGTTTACCCAATCCCTCACTCTGTTACCATATACACATATAGTACCCATCTTTAAGTTACCTTTCATAAACCAATAGAATTGTATGCCAACTTTTAAGCATTACACGTAAATGAGTTTTCAGTATAAATGATGTTGTTTTTATGATGTTCGTTGGAGTTGAAGCGAGAAGGAAGATCGCGCCACTGCTGATATTCATAAATCCCTGTTTTTTGTACTTGTCATTAAACGGACTCCCTTTGGCAAACCGTTGAGTTGTCATTATTGATTTGGTGTTGGAGTATTAATCTGCACCCCCATCCATCTCAAGGGTGCTGCTATCTTGTCTTAAAGTGCTTCTGGGCACCCCTGACTTTATGGGCCGGTTGGGAGCACAGTCTCAATCCTCGGATCTTCTTGGGAATCAGAAAATAAGGGTAATACCAACCCTTGTTCCTTTCCGCTACAGGTACATGTTCTCTTCAAGTAAGGGCCTTCCTCTTCTGAAAAGACAGTCAGACTGTACTGAATTCTTTATGTTGTAACCCTGTTTTATGTTTAATGCGCCCTGATGCCCGCGGGCTTTCGGTGCTTTATAAGCACGTAAATAAATAAAATTAAAATAAATATTACACCTGTCTCTAGCAGGGTTAATATGTCCTGCACAAGGAGCGGATCCAGTGTTTTGACAGTTGTATCCCAGTGGATGATCCTGATGCCTTAACCTTGGCCTACCGTTTTGAGTGCCCACACATCTGAAGTAATGCCCCGCCATTCGGTCAGATACCGAGAAATTCTGCCTCCCACCGGGGTCTTGTGGGCCAAGGCCTCAGAGTGGCTTAGAAGCAGCTGCAGCAGAGCTGATGGTAAAGCTGCCGCTGCTGCGGCTGATTTAGCATCCCTTCCTCGTCCACCACGAGGGAATCTTCTTTGGCCCCTTTGTCCGGCTTGTCCTCTTCCGAATTGAGGAATAGAAACAAAAGGATTTACCCCTCCAGGAAGATGAGCCTGAATAGGGTTGTTGAGGTTGTCAAATGGCTGTTCTAAGGGACTTAGCCGCCACCTTCGAGGTCTGCAGCTTCTCCAAACTCTCCTCAGCCTTGCTGCCAAACAACCTTGAGCCGTCAAAGGGCATGTTGAGAAGTCTAGCCTGCACGTCTGGTGCAAACCCCGACTTCCTCAACCATGCAAATCTGTGTAATACTGTGCTAGCAGCCATGGATCTGCTGATGCTGTCAGTAGTATCCAAACCTGACTGGAGACATTCTCCCATTGTTTCCTTACCATCTTTAATGATTGCCAGAAAGCCGTCTCGTTCTTCCCCTTCCGGGTTGTGATCAGCCGCCATGGCAACACAGTCCCACAGGGTAAATCACATTAGTAGACTTTAAGGCCACACTGCCTGCAGTGAAAACTTTGCATGCCCAGGCATCGACCCTCTTGTTATCCCCGTCAGGGGGGCTGGAAGGATAAGCCGATTGTCTGGTTGACGTAGCTGCCTGAACTACCAAGCTTTCAGGAGTGGGATGCTTGGTCAGGTATTCTGGGTCACTGCTGAAAGGCCTGTACTTCCTTGCAAAGTTTTTGTTAACTGCAGGCCCAGCTTCCGGGGTCTCCCAATTAGCAGTGGCTTTCCTCTGCAGGGCCACTTAGAATGGTAAAATAGGGTCCTTCTGAGGACCCCGGTCCAAGATGTCGGTCACATCATCCTGTTCTTATGATGGAGAAGGTCTACTCCACTCCATAAACTCAGTGGCTTTACTCATGAGCTTTCTATAGGATGAATATGCGTGCTCAGAGGGGTAAAGCCTGCCAAATTCCAGTTCAGGCGAGGTGTCCAAACCACTAGCCGACTGGAGATGGTCGTACAAATCTCATTCTTGATTAGACAGAAATGAGTTCTTCTGGCACATTGGGGGTGCCAAACTGCAGACCAAAAGGAGGGGTACCTTCATCAGAGGGTTGAACTTCCTCATACATTGCAGACATAGGCCCTCACTACAACTTTGCCGGTCCAGAAACAACGGTGCCAGTAAGCTTACCGGCACCATTGTTTCCGGACCGGCAAAGTACAAGTCTGGTGGGCGAGTGCCCTCCCGCCAAGTCTGACTTGCCGGGCGGCTGGCACCCGTGGTCCCCATTCCCGTGGTCCCCATTCCCATAGAAATGAGGAAGAACAAATTACCGGCACCTAGCTCCCGGTCCGCCGGGACTTGTAATGTCCCAGTGTTACCAGGAAGCTAGGTGCCGGTAACTGTTTACAAGTCTGGTGGAAACCTGCCGGTTTTACCGGTACAGTTACTGCCGGACTTGTAATGAGGGCCATAGGCCTAAAATATGTTTTCTTAGGAACAGGTCTGTTAACCTTGTCTTGTATGGTGAAAGGCTTCGACCACGTCAAAGTAGCCGTCAACAGCGGTTTAGAAAATGGTGCCGTTTTACTCGGCGTCGACAGCTCCAACGGAGTCGGCAAAGTCATCGAGGTCTTCGACGCTTTATGCTTTTTTTGTCGGAACCAAAATAGGACTTGACTCATCAACAATTTTGACGACTTTTTGGTCGGGTCGAGAACTTTCTGAACACAACACTGGCTTTGAGCACAGCTTCTAAGTTGTAGCCTTTGACTTCCCTTTGTCCTTCTTCGGAGCAACCGCGGCATGGCTCTTGTGCTTTTCTTTCATTGGGGTCCTGGCTGCATTCTCGAAGATTTGCAACATCTCCTAACGAAATGCATCTCACTTTACTGGGGAATCGGACTTTGTTGTGGAGGAATCCCTTGAGGTTGATGGAGACCTATGGTTTCACTTCTTTGACTTCTTGGAGGAGGAAGACGAACATTGCCGCGATCGACTCCTCGATCGGGACCTCTTCGACGTTTTACAATGGGAAGAGTCTCTAGACTCACCAGACTTTTTCTCCCGCTTTAAAGAAGACTTCAATGCCAACCTACCGATTGCCAGTTTACCTCTACGCCCCATGAGAGCTTTTTCTGTCATGGGCTAGCAGGACCCACAGTCGTCGATACGGTGCCCGGAGCCCAAACCCTATAGGCAGATGCCGTGAGGATCCATGATGGACATTTTCGATCCTCAGTTGTGGCATTTTTTAAAACCAGACTTTGTTGTCTAAGGAGTAGATGAAGCCATTTCTCACGAAAAACTGAAGTGCGCTGGAATTACTCGAAGCGTAAGCTTGGAAAAACAGAACTGAAGTCAACGGGCGTTGCATGCGCTATTTATGTTGATGGACGCCCTCGAGGGACATCGACACAGCGACTCTGCATACAGCACCCTCTGTCAAAAATATTTCCGAAGCAGGGAAGCTGGAGAGATTTATTATCATAAGATGAGAAATACGTGGGAGGACAATCCATTTGAAGGTTGATTTTAGCAGTTAGAACAGTTTGTATGGTGGTGAACCATGCTTTGTCAGGTGTAACTAGGTAGGTGGGTGCACTTTTCTAATTCACGCAAGATGGCAAGAGTTCCTTGGTGTTGGAAGATTCTGATGTCAAAGGAAGCAACTTTGGTGGCTAAAATAGCAGACTAGTAGGTCTTAGAAGACAAGAAAATTGGTCAAGCGAGGCCATTGAGAGTTCCAGCGCTGTTGCCCTGAATTCAAAAGTATAACATGCGGCAGCGGTCAACTGTTAAATTGTGGGTGCCTTGACCAACACCGCACAGAGAAACGTACTTTTTTCTCTGAGGAAGAGCTATGCTCGAAACACGCGTCAGGCTGTCTAGAACACAAATTAAAATACAGTACAACTGTACTTGGTGGACTTTCTTTGACGTGGCGCAGTTTCACTGTTTACATTTGTCTTATTAGATCTTAGAAGAGGTAGCAAGGCCGGTGGCATTAGTGGGGGTGGGATGTTTCTTGAACAGATGCTCGATAGTTCTTTTCTCTCTGCGGAGTGAAACTAGTTCATCAGTGAACCAGATGTTAGTGGGTATGAATGGCTTCAAGGAATTATTCTTGATAGGAGCATGTTGGTCGCGCGTGGCTAGTAGGCTCTCATGATAATGGTGGGCTAGTGCAGATGGGCTCTTGCAGTTAGAGGGTTGTGCTTCAATGAGGGAGCGTAAGGTTGGTTTGTGGGTTTCGTGTGGCGGCGTCTGTGTGCTTCTTGCCTGGATATATGTTCCACCTATAGGTTTCTTTGGGGCCCACTAGCCATGGCCTTCAGTCATTCACAGGGCGCACGGCCTTCGGTCATGCCCACTGTATATTTTGACACACTAGGTTTCTATCAAGCCCACTTGTCATGGCCTTCGGCTATGGCCAGTGGCCACAGCCGCTGCATATGTTGCATCAGTACGTTTCTTTGGGGCCTACTGACCAGGGCCACTGGCACAAAGCCCGGTTTCCCCCTGCCTAGTAGACGTGATCACAACAGATGTACTCCCATTTGTTTGTCCCGAGTTTCCATTCCTCTGATAATCCCCACATAATTACTGCAGTAATCTTGCGATAATCTCGCATCAATTTCCGCGCTAACGCTTGAAAATTAAGAAAGTCCTCACAGGTGCCACCAATGTGCCTCCTTCCTTTTCCTGAAGCCACCACACCCACCTCAGTTGATTTTAACCTCCCTGCACCCCTCCCATTACTCCCTTTCTCTCTGCTTAGTGTGATGCATTTGCGTTCCCGAGCGTGTCTTGTTCTATTTCCGCAGTAATCTCATGAGATTCCCCTGGTATTCCCCCGATAATCCAAACGTCTGAACTGCAACTGGCTGCCAGACTGCCCCCAACTCCCCAACTTCATATGTCCTCCTTCCTATCCCCACATCTAGCCTGATGCAATCTCAACCTTTTTCCTCCTCCAAATAGCTTTTTTTGCACTTTTTGGCTTTGAATTCACCCGACATTGCCACAGTAATCGGCATCTTTTCATTGCAAGTCTCTCTGCTGCAAAGCACCATGGAATATATAGCTATATTGGTCGCAGTAAGGGGAACCCCCCTCCGCCTGTTAAATATTTAAAACAATACTGAATAGAGTAACCCTAAACCTGTCCTGGAAATGAAGTGAATGCTTCGTGCCCAAATTGTTTCTTATTAGGTCCAATTCCCTCCATAGGTTTTTGCGCTTCGGCTTGATAACCATTTGGACTTTTTCTCTATGGGAAAATGGGAGAAGGCAGCAACAGCGTTTTTTTGCTTTCTTAATAACTTGAAATGTTTTAGAATTTTTCCATAATTTATAGGTCGGTGGAGGAGAGGGGCACTGACAAACATTTCATTTGGAAAACCTTTGCTTTGATTTTTTCTCCATGGGCAAGGGGACTTTATAAAGTACCTTGTGTAGCAAATGTAAGTTATTGCAGCATTGCTTTTTTTTATGTGGGTTCGGCGGTGGAGTGCTTCTGTGTGGTGCCGGTGCACCGTTTGTTTGAATAATTGTATATATAAACAGGATTATGATCAGGGCCGAATGTACACCTTCGCCAAAAGATTTGATGATTCTATCAAACAAAGATTGAATAGCAAGCAAATCCAGCTCCCCAAACCATCTACATCAGAAGACCCCACCAGCTCTGAAGTTGAATCTACAGATGGTGAAGTAAGGCCTGTGCGTTTAAACTTCTTGGAGGAGTTCAAACTTCTCCACATAGACAACCGAATGTAGAGAAAAGCAAGGGACAGACCACCAGGAAGAGATAGAGGCAGCATCACAAGAAATTCACAAGAAGAGGTAAACAACTTCAGGACCAAACATCAAAATTGTATGACTCGATATGGGAGGGGCCAGAGATCTCAGGCGAGAGGTCAACCACATAAGACCTACAAGTTCAAATGTTCAATGTGTTGCAGAGGAGCGTCATTCCTGCAGAACAGTCAGTGTTACAATTGGGACTTTCTATTTCACCAGTGGTTCCTTTTGACTTTACAGAATTAAGGATAGATCTGTTCAAATTTGTGAGAAAGCTCAAATTGGCTAAATTCCACATGACTAAAATTGATGAATCAATATCCAAACCATGCTTTGAGAGGAACCAAGCAAGCCCTCTATCGGTGGAAGATCCAACAGTTCTCACTTGTTTGGACAGTTTCCAATATGATGACTTGGAAATCACAGATCTGAGTGCGAAGGGCATTTTGGACAAATATGGAATAAGTACAGATTTAATTACAGAAATCGATTTAAAATCTAAATCCACTTTGTCCTAATATTATCAACAAAAACATAAATGTCTTTGAAGCACCAATAATAAAGGAAGGATCTTAGTCACAATATCCCATTGAAACAACAGAATCTCAGGCACAACAACAAACCATTAAAGACTTGCAGTCCTCTACAGATAGTGATTCACCAAGCAGACAAAGGAGGAGGAATATACATCTGGGACAAAATCTTATACATGACTGAAGCCACCAATCAATTATGAAATACCAATGAATATCAAGGAACAACGGAACAGGAGCTAAAATGATCTAAGACAAAGTTCTAAACGATTGGTTAAGAAGAGGTATCCTGGACTGGGAAGACCTTTTCCGGGATAGATTCATCCAGTTATACCTATTCTCCATCTGGTACTGAAGATCCATAAGAACCAGTCCAAACCCCCAGGTCGCCCTTTAGTCTCATTAATGGGATCACTGTTAGAAAACACCTCTATATTTTTGGATATGTTCCAACAACCTTTAGTAAAGAGTCTCAATTCCTATATCAGAGACACATCTGACTTACTGGTGAAAGTTAACATAAAATGGGAGCAGCAATATATCATGGCATCCCTTGATGTTGCTTCCCTCTATACCAGCATTTGACACATCAGCTCTATTGGCCAGCAAATATGTTCTAGACACTAGATCGGCTACAAACAACAAAATGAAATGTGGCTTATAATGTTGGAATTCTGTCCAACTCACAAAATCTCTCTCTTTGAAAAAGTGTATTTCAAACAGTTATCACTATATTAATCATGTGGTACATTGGTACCATTTTATTGATGATCTGTTGTCTGGAATGAGCCATTACAAAAGTTACAAGAATATGTGGATAATTTAAACATCAATGAACGTAATATATAATTAACAATGACAGCTAGTGATCAGGAATTGATTTTTCTAGATGTCAATTTTAAAATAGTTAATACATTGACATCTCAATTGTATAGGAAAGCCACAGCATCCAATTCTATATTGTATGCCCTTAGCCATCATCCTAAAACATTGAAATCCAGTATACCATACAGTGAACTATTGAAACCAAAAAGAAATAGCGCAAATTATCTGGTTTTTAAATCAGCAGCCAAAACAATGGTTCATCGTTTTATAGTGAGGGGTTATTCTCCAAAAAACAATTACTATGCATATCAAAAAACTAAGATCGAAAACCAAACAGAATCTACTTGATCATAAGGGGAAAGTAGTTAGTGTATCCAATACCATAAGATTCATCATGCAATTTAAGGTCCAAAGGTTGTCTCACTTGCTAGTCCCCAGGGATCTCGCTCTCGCAGGTGGCCAGGGCATGGCCATCACCTTTGGATCCAGACCCTGGGCGTGGACCAATGCTGGAGGATCACCTGGGCGAGGGGTCTTCGGGGAGTGGGGAGTGGGGGTGAGGCAGCCGATGGTGGGACGTAGTATTCCCCTTTTATGTACACCCAACCCATCCTATTTTTGGGGATTTTACGATGTCCCAACTCCTCCCCCTTTCTAAACAAATACTGGGCTGAGGTAGAGGGCGACTGAGAGTAACAAGACTAACTTGTATACACCACACTGGGCATGTCCCGCTAATCGGGTCAGGCACTTGACTTTAAGTGCATACTGTGAGAGACCAATGGGTGTCTCACCGTCCAGTCCCTTGGGATCTATAATCGAGGTGGCTTGGGCACGACCTTTGTTATTGGAGCCAGTCCCCGATGGTGGACCAGTGCGGGAGGATCAACTGGATGAGAGTTGCTTGGGAAGTGGGGCACCCGTAAGAGACGCAGTATCCATGTTCACATTTTCCTGTAGAAGACCCTCATTCCATTTGCTATCTAGGAACTTTGCCCCCCTTTCCTACACACACTCCTCTGCATGGACAAAGCGCTTCAGGGAAAGACAGACTCACACACAGCCAGTCCGTTTGACATGTCCCAACATCAGGGTCAGGCAGAGTCGGGCACGTATCCTTAATGACGCGCACCTGAATCTGGTTACCTTCCCCCACTGGGATAAAAGGTGGCGCATGAGAGCACCTGGAGAGTAAGGCGAAAAGGGCAACCAAAGCGAGCAAGACCAGCAGAACGGAAGGGCAGGAAATCCCAGGAAGGTGACGCGACGATTGAGGCAGAACAGACGCGACCAGGAGGCGAATGAAAGGCTGTGGTTCTACCAGCTACAGGGTGAAGGTCGCTGCAGAATCCCAAATGGGAAACTACCTGTTACCGCAGAAGGACACAGCAGTACCTCATTCATGTGTGTTGTGAGGACATGAAATGAGGAGAGCCGCTCTAGACCAAAAGCCTTGACTAAAGCCTTGATAAACTCCATCAGCCACTGCCGGTGAGTGAAAAAAGGAGACCGGCTTGTATTGCTATATGAAAAGGACATTGAAGTGCTCGTTGGGTTGTCGAAAAACCGCAAGCGAAAGTACATTGTAGCAAAAATGAAGAATGCCGAGATTGTACGCGCGAAAGAAATATGAAGCACTTGAGAGTGTAACCGAGACAGGTGTAAAGTCAAAGTGGTCATACGAGGGTAAAGTCAGGGGTACAACCCCCCCCCCCACGTACAAACTTTAACCGGCCCTGCGGTGCGGATACGGGCGGTCCCTCCCATGCCATGTCTGGCACCGCTATGTGATCTGGCCTACGAGTGGGGCTCCCCTCGACCAGGGATCTCTGAGGCCTTCAATACATTGTTATTATTTATACACCTGCTGAACTCAATTGCTTTTTGTGCCTCTATGGCAGGTTGTCTGGGAGCTCACCTACTACGCTTCCCAATGATCACGTGCCGGATGTAGCAAACTGGTTGCACATTTATACTATTTTTGCCATTACTACTTGCTCCAGTCACATTACTGCGGCCTGCCGCATCCTTAACTTTGCGCACTTGGCGGCTGATAGCTGACCCGGCCGCTCTGCTACACTACAGCTCCTACCTGCGTATTGTCTAGCCAGTCCCTGCAGCTGTATCACTGTTGCCCTCCTGAGCCTCCACCCTGGTCCCTCCCTCATCATGCCCTTCTGTGCTTATTGAGTGCCGACTGTCTTGGACGGAACTGCTGTTTCTTGCATCATTTCTAGACACCACCTACCTGGGCGCCACCACGCTTTCAACTGCATAGAAATATCTAACCGATCCTGTGGTGCCAACAAAGTGGGGGCCATGGCTAAAATTCACTAAAGTAGCACATAGGCCAGAGCCAGGTCATGCATCATCTAACCAGGAAGAACCAGATTAATTCCCAGGCACACTGACTCCTGATCTTGCCGCGATGATGGAATCCATGGCAAAAAAACATTGCCTCCTTCCACGAGAAATTGGACGACATTAATGCCAATGTCGCTTCTCTTAAGTCTCAGATTGACCAGGATCACAGAGGCAGAATCTAGAATTGGCGCGAATGAAGATGGACTGCACTCCCTTTAGGACACGGTTGCCCCCCTGACCCGGGTCATGAAGGCCATAAAGGCAAAATGCGATGAGTTGGAGTCCAGATCTCGCAGGAATAATATACGGATCATCGGGGTCCGGAGAACGCTCTTAAGGGCTGCATAGAGGTGGCAGTTGAAACCCTGCTTAAAGAGCTGCTTGACAATCCTGACTTATCACCATTTTTCACCGTTGAGCATGCCCACCATTGTCACAAGTCTCTCCCCTTCTCACCTGTTTTTGTTGTTTGCTTGAGACCTTCTTTGGTGACTTCTTTCGCACGGTCCGGGATTTGTATAAACCCGTGTGCTGGTCTTCGGATTCCAGCGTGAGGATGACAATCCAACTCCAGGATACGTACAGATGTCCAGGACGGGGACCAGGAAGGAACAATGTCTGAGCTCGGAGACACGGAACGCTGTGAACCGAGCGTGGGTGAAAATCCAGGAAGTTCGAAGGTAAGTTTTGAGGAAAGGAAGGAAGGGGGGGGGTTCAAGGAACCGGGAAACCGGATTCAGAAGAAAGCCCCTAGCAAACTCCGGTAACACACGTCCAACTAAAGCAAGCGGTAGCGTTGAGAAGCAAGCGGTAGCGTTGAGACGCTCAGAGCCACGGGGGCGTGTCTGTTTAGTAGAACGCAGAGCATGGACCGCAAGGACTGGCAAGCAGCGTTCCGTATCAGGTGGCCATGTTGGAAGGATTACTGCATTCAATCCCCTATGGGTCAGGGACCACGAAGTCCAGAAAGGACGAAGGCGGCGGTTCATGACAACCGTGCCCTATCACCACAACCTAAGCCTGGAGACTTCCCCAGGCCTGTCATTGCCAGGATTCTCAATTATAGGGACATGGATCGTATTCTCCGCTTGTCGCGAGAAAAGGGTGAACTGCGCCTTGGCTTCGACACGATCATGATCTTGCCAGACTTCTCTGTAGGAGTGCAGGAGGAGAGGCGTCAGTTTATTGGTGTTAAAAAACTGTTAAGAGAGCAGAATATTTCCTATGCAATATTGTTTCCAGCGCGACTCAAGTTTACCTTTAGGAAAAAACTATACTTTTTCACTGTCCCTGACAAAGCAGTGAAGCTCAGAGGCACAAATACTGCTTCACAATCCAGCTGAGGACCTCATGAATAATGACTGAGTAATGGCTTGAATGTCTCCGTATTACCCACGTTTGTTCATCAGTATCCGTTCATTATTGGGATGATAGTAATATCGGTCATACTGGCGCTCCATAGCATATATGCATAGTTTGTTGAGTTGTGGTACACCTTGCTATCTGGTTATGCTCCGTCACTTCCTGATCAATATCCTATTTGGGTTTCTGTGACACAAGTGGATGCTTGTACCTGTGGCTAGACCATTTGTTTGTATGCTGTTTGATACTGATAGACCAGGTTTCCTTTCTGCATATGCTGGTGAGATGAAACTGTGATTATGATGTACACCGCGGGCACATGTACTACCTCGGTACTTTACTGCTCCTGTTTAGTTGACTGCATGGCAACAGCGCACCCCACTGCAGTTGCAAACAGCCATTCTAAAGGGGGTTTTGATTGCTGGCCCCGTTGGGCCCACAGAGCGGCCGGACCAAGTTGAGGAGGGTCCGCTGACATCTGGTTGGGGGGGGGAATTGTGGGAGTGGGGTGGATGGGGGCACTACCAGTTGTTGGGTGGTGAGGGAGCGGGTGGAGGATGTGTTTGGGTAGAATATATAAAAAATTGAGGGGTGGAATGGTATTTCACGTCATGGAAGAGCTACAAAATGGGAATGACTGGGTCACACATGCTGGGATGTACCCTAGACCTATGAGATGCCCACAAAGTTCATGTCTTGGAATGTCCGGGGCTTGGGTAATTACACCAAGGCTCGTAAAATTGTCGCTTACACCCAAAAACATGGTATTGGGATACTCATGCTGCAAGAAACGCATGCTCGGGCTCACCTGGCAACTACTATCGCACCATCTAGAGGGCCTAGCAGGTTTTACACAACTTACTCCACACAGGCCAGGGGTGTGCCGACATTGGTCCACCAATCTATTACATTTACTCTCCTGAAAAGCTACGTTGACCCTGATGGTAGATCTGTCATACTACATTGTGTGCTGGTGGATAGGAAATACCTTCTGGTGAACACCTACTGCCCTAATGTGGACTCCCCTGATTTTTCCGATACTGTGGCCACAATCCTACTGGGCTATGTGGGGGTCCAGATCATCTGGGGGGGGGGGGGGGTTATATGAACCTTATTCTTGACATTGACTTGGATAGAACGGGATCGGTACCCAGGTCATTATCGCGAGTGGTACGCAAATTGCACACACATAGTGCTGCGCTCGACGTCCGGATGGCTTTAAATCCTCACCTGCGTGAATACGCTTATTACTCGACTGTGCACGATAGTTCTTCCAGAATTGATCTCTTCTTGGTGTCCAGTAACCCGATTGGAAAGGTTGGTGAGGCCCAGATACTAGCCCGTACGTTATCCGACCATGCACCGGTTACCTTGACGGTGGAGCTTGTATCGCCGGTACCTACTTGTAGCACCTGGCGTTTCAAATCCGCCGCCCTCCTGGAGATAGTATTTAAAGCAGACATACTGGCAGTTATCGTGACCTTCTTTGAATGTAACTCCTTACAGGCTACTACCGCCGGAGTCCGATGGGATGCTTTCAAGGTATACATTAGGTGGATGTCCATCTCCAGGGAGGCTGGTGTGTTGAAGACTATGAGAAATTACCTCACTCATTCCGAGTCCAGGCTTCGTGACTTGGAGCGGGACTACACCACCACAGCCGACCCTGCTAAACCTGCGCAAATCAATGAGGAGCTTGGGGTCTTCGAGTCAGGGAAGTACGCTACTTCAGTCGTCCACAAGCTGCGCAGAGATATGGGGAGGGTGATAGACACGGGAGGACACTAGCCAGGCTAACGAGAGTGGAATGGGGTCAATCCCAGATTGTGTCCATTAAAGACACCCAAAGTGTATCACAATGGTCAGACCAGCGAATACTGCGAGTCTTTACTGAGTTCTACACTAACCTCTACGTATTGCCCCCAGAGCATAGTGAACACCACATGAGAGGCCTCCCCGCCCAGATCCCCATGACGTACATCTCCGACTCGACCAGAGATCAACTGGACTCCCCGATCTCATTGGAAGAGATAGTCAAGGCACTCTCGGACCTCCCGAGGGGTAGGGCGCCTGGCCCTGATGGGCTTACTCCTGAGTTTTACCAGGAACATGTAGCTATTCTAGCTCCCAAACTCCTGGAAGTCTGGGATGAATCACTCTGTCTGGCTGTCCTCCCCACTCTCTGCGTGAGGCTGTCATTACGGTGCTGCTCAAACCGGGCAAGCCAGGTGATGAATGCGGCTCATACAGACCTCTTTCACTTATGATCATTGACACCAAGATATTTTCCAAGGTGATATCTAACCGCTTCCTTCTGTTCATGACACACTTCCTACAAGAGGATCAGGAGGGGTTTGTGCCTGGGAGGTCCACTTCCCATAATATCTGGCGGTTTTTTAATGTAATGGCCAGAATTGACCAGCATTTGATATGGTTTCGTGGAAATACATGTGGCTGGTCCTGGAGACTATGGGAATCGGTCCCAATATGATTGGATATATTTAAATTGTTGTACATTGATCCAATAGCCAGGGTCTGAGTCAATTCCTTGACCTCTGCGATACTCACACTCTTTAGGGGCACCCGCCAAGGTTGCCCGTTCTCTCCGATTCTTTTCGCACTTGTAATCGAGCATAGGGCAAACTATGTTAGAGCAAAACATGCCCAAAGAGGGGTTCGGTTGAAAGATCACCCCGAAATAATATCCCTGTATGACGACGATGTGCTATTATATATCAGGGATCCCGCCACCCACTTTGACCCCCATTCTGCGGGTTATTACAAGCATTGGCACCTACTCAGGCTTTACAATCAATTATTCCAAATCAGAATTTTTCCGCTCACCACTAATACCCAACAACCTGCCTCTGGATATCCACTTCGCTGGTCCCCCGGCGGTATCAGGTACTTAGGCGTCCAGATGTCCCTGTCCAGATCCACTCTACTAGCTGATAACTATGTGGCTGTCGCTCAACTTGTTGAGTCAAAAATAGTCAGATGGGGCTCCCTTCCATTGTCACTTGCTGGGAAACTCTCCCTTAATCAAAATTATTCGGGTCCCCAAGCTGCTGTATATCTTCAGCAACATACCTATCTGGCTTGGGAAACAATACTTCACGAAGCTACACAAAGCTTGTGAACAATTTCTGTGGCATTCGGGCACAGTCCGCAAGAAATGGCTGGACATGGTGCTCCCATATGAGAGAGGAAGGTTTACAGTGCCGGATTTGATGTTCTATTGGATAGTCGCACAGGCCCAATATGCTACGTACTAGTACCCGAGTCCCCCAACCCGCCCACACGTTAAATTGGAAACGCTAGCTGCAGCTGGGACTAATATCATGACCTTAATATACCAACAAGACTATATGTCGGACTCCTCTTTCGACCCGGTTGTGGCCACCTTGCTCGCTTAGGGCCGCCTCATAAAAACAACAACTGATTTATGTCCCTACTATAAGTGGCTTCCCGCTTGTTGATTTCGTGGGATGGAACCCACACATGATGCAGCTCTTGTCCGGCACTGGGCGGCTTTGGGTTACCAGGCAATTACTGATTTTTTCCTGACGGGAAGTTTATTGACCAACAGTTGTGAAGGCAGGGCCACTCCGGGTCGGCGCTCAAGATGCTACAGTATTACAAACTTGGCGCTGCCTTCCGCGCTAGGTGGCCCACCTTCCCTGACGAACCTCCTGATAGCCCTCAAGTCGCCTTCATATCCAACTCGAGCGGCACCCGAGGTATTGTTTCCTCTCTATACAAATTGCTACTGGCTGGGATTCCGACCCGGCCCTCCCGAGCACGCACTGAATGGGCGGACGAGCTGGGCCTTGAGATTTCTGACCATCTATGGAAGATGTGCTCCCACACCAAAAGAGTATCCCTTAATTTCCTCTACCGTGTCATGCAGTTTAAACTGCTTAATGGGCTGTACTACACTCATCTCCAGATTCGCTCGTATTGACACACACATGTGCTCGCTGCAGGGAGGCGAGGGCAGACCATTTGCACATGTTTTGGGCATGCCACAAACTGGGAGACTTTTGAGAGGGGATTTTGAGAGTCCTGATTGACATCACGGGTGTGGTGATTGACCCTAGCCCGTTGGGAGTCTTGTTTGGAGTGTGGGGATCTGATGATACAAGGCGACGGGCTACATTTCTCGACATACGCTGCATGGTGGCCAAAAATGGGTGCTACAGTGCTGAAAAAGCCCCTCCCCCCGACCTTTCACAAATGGCTCAGCGCACTCTCCTGGTCTTGCACCTGTGAGGAAGAATACCCGATAATGCTCTCAGCACACTCGCCCCAAAAATGTGTGGTCAGCCTTTAACAGCTATCTTATTAATCTATCTGAGAGTGCATCTGGTAGTAACTCCCCCATGGTCTCTTAGAGGCATTCCTGAATGTCATGTACCTCTTGAACTCCTGCCTTCCCCTTGATTGATGCATTGCCTGTTCTCCATGTATACTGTGTATCGCTACTGTGATGACTGTATAATGTGCTCGAACATGTGTGTTTGCTGTAAACCTCTGCCTATAAATAAAAATTAAAAAACAACATTGAGAGCTCCTGAGTGTTATCAGCTAGTAGAACTGGTAAAGTTAACTAACTGTCATTTGAAGGCTACAGTGAGCCTGACGGATGGAGGCCAAGTGAAAGCAAGGGAAAGTGAATCCTGCATTTTGATAAAGTGACTGAACAGTGGTGTCAAGATGAAAGTGTACCCAACCAAGGGGTAACACGAGAAAGCCGGGGAAGAGGGAAATCCCGCATGGTGAGAGCTTAGGAAAAGTCTTGCCAATCAAAAGACATTGATTCGAGGGATCCTGCCTTTTCTGAAGAAACTGTTTCCTGATGCCTACAGACTCAAGGGGTGCTCACAGTCATGCCACTGTTCCGCCCTGTCCTGTGATGTAACGTGGGGAAGGGAGTGCTCTAGTTCAGCAGTCCTGAACTACCAAAACCCTTTTGTTATGTTATGTAAACTTATTAAGCGCTCGTTCACCCGAGGGCATCATGGCGCTAAAAGGAGAGAGAGCAAAAACAGCTACAAACACAGTCCTAAAACAGATACGTTTTCAGCGCCTTTATAAAAGTAAAGTGATTTAAAGAATTTTTCAGGATCAGCGGTAGACCGTTCCATAATCTAGCTGAAGCGACAGAGAAAGCTCCCCCACCAATGCGGGAGTGGCGAAAAGAGGGAACAACAAGACGGCCTTCAGCAGAAGGTAAAGGCCACGTGGGAAGATAACGGTAGAATTTGTTGCAGCGAAATTCAGCACCCTGGCCATGGAGGGCACGGTCTACCAAGCACAGGGCCTTGAAGGCAATGCGCTTAGTAACCGGCAACCAGTGCAGAGAACGCAGCACAGGTGATATATGGGCCCCATAAGGGGAGCCAGTGGCAACCCGGGCAGCCATATTTTGAAGGTGTTGAAGCCGCTGTATTAAGTCCTTGGTTGAGACAAGTAAAGGGCAATAATCTAAGCGGCTAAGCACAAAGGCAGCAACTACACGAGGATGTGAATGAGAAGGTCTCAGCGGGAGTAACATCCTCAGAATTCTGAGATGAAAGTGCCCCGCTTTGCAGACGGCAGCGATTTGTGACTCCATGGAAAGTGAAGCAGAGACTATTACACCCAAATTCCTCAGCTTATCGGCCGGGACAGGCAGGGGACCCTAAGAAGGCAGCCAGAAGGAAGACACCCAAAATGAAGGATCAGGAGGAGAGCCCACCACCAACACCTCTGTGTTGTCTCCTTTCAACTTCAACCAACTGCGGTTCATCCAATCCCCAACGGACGGCAGGCACCGCCACAGGCGCAACAACAACGCAGCCTGATCAAGATCTAAACAGATCAGGATCTGAGTGTCGTTGGCATATGAATAGCACCTGACGCCGAAGGAGCGGATATGATATGATATGGCATTTATAGCGTGCCTGTACACAAGTGTTTCAAGGCGCGGTGAGGCAAGGGAGGGGGTACAGAGGGAAGACGGACAACAAGCCTACTAGGCCAGGTGTCATTCAGATCGCGCATGTGCATGGGAAGGGGGAAGTGGGAAAGTATGAGGGGAAGAGGGAGGGGGACAGTGCAGTACATGGGATAATAGAATAAATAGCAATAAGTAAAAGTATGGCCGGTAGGTGGCAAGTGCAAGGGTAAGTGCAGACATCAGGTGTCAAGTGCTGGTAGTGGGACTGCAGGGATACAGAAACAGTCCCCAAGTGTGGGGGGTTGCCAGGAAGGCAGTGCAGGTATGCAACTGGCGAGGGAGGGGACCTGGGTCCAAGCACCGAGGGTGGCCAGGTAACCAGTGCACTTTCAGTTTCAGCCAGGAAGTAGGAGGAGAAAAAGCAGAAGCAAAGAGAAAGGTGTTGAGGTGCGTCCGGAACCAGAGATGATTCTCCTCAAGTTTCAGGGAGGCAGGGAGGCTGTTCCAGAGGGAGACCCCAGCCAAAGAAAGATCTACCACCAACTCATTGATTGGAGAAGCAACTGACCCTGAGGGAGTTGGAGGCAGATGAGCGAAGAGCTTGAGAAGGAAGATATTTAGGAAGAGAGAGTTGAATGTATTGAGGCCCCAGAAGGCCTTGTGGACAATGCCGAGGGTGTTGAACTTAATCCGCGCAGCCACTGGGAGCCAATGGAGAGATTTCAGTCCTGGAGAGATACGATCCCTGGGCTTGAGGCCAAGGACAACTCTTGCAGTTCTGTCCTGGATGAGTTGCAGAGGATGGAGAGTAGAAGCTGGCTGATTTAGAAAGAGGCTGTTGCAATAGTCCAGCCTGGAAAGAACAAGAGCTCTGGGGGAAGGAGAGGAAAGGAAGAATACCTCTGAGGAGGTGCAGCAGTAGTGTGACTTCTTAGAGACGTCAGAGATGTGAGGAGAGAAGGAGATTGTGGAGTCGAAGATGACCCTGAGGTTTTTAGCCTCACAGGTGGGAGCAGGAAGAGGGCCAAGAGAGGCCGGCCAGAGAGTGACAGGAAAGGAGGGAGCAGGTGTGCCGATGAGGAGAATCTCTGTCTACTGGCATTAACAAGCCGCTGAGAAATACAAGAGGCCAGATGTAAATATTGAAGAGAATAGGTGGTGAGGCAGAGCCCGGAGGAACACCATAAAGAAGAGAGAAAGAAGTGGAGGGAAACGGAAGAGAAAGAGTCTGGGTTCTCTCGGCCAGGAATGAGGAAAACCAGGTGTGCACCCTCCGACCTGAGCCAGGCGGTCCAGAAGGATAAGGTGGTCCACAGTGTCAAATGACACTGACAGATCTAATAAAATCATGGCACCAATCCCTCCTGCATCAACCAGCCTGGCCAGGTCATCAAAAACTGAGAACAGGACACTCCCCAAACCAGGCCTGAAGCCAGATTGGCCAGAATCGAAAAGCCCTGTTGATTCCATATAGGACGATAGCATTGGAGAGACCAGCGACTCAAGAAGTTTCATATGAAATGGTATTAATGAGATAGGACGATAGTTCGAAGGCACCAGAGGATCAAGCGAAGGTTTCTTGAGTAAAGGAATCACTGTGGCGGCCTTAAATTCAGACGGGATTATGTCTGTCTGGCACAAGTTATTAACCGCAGCCGTAATCTCACGCAACAGTTCAGGGGAGATGTCCTTCATGACGGCAGGGAGAATAGCATCTGAAGGGGCCCCAGACTTAATACGCTGGATAGCAGTAAATACCTCTAACTCAGTAAACAGAAAAGAGAACCAGCCCTCCAAGGCTTTCTGGCTTATTTCTGGCTTATAGGAGCATGAGTTTCAATCACAGTATTAAGTACAGTTGTTGTTGTAGCCCTCGCGATATTGGTGCGTATTGTCTCAATTTTTGTAATAAAAGATTGTGCCAGTAAATCACAAAAATCTTGAGTGGGGCTAACTGAGGGGGGGGGGTCAATCGACCTGCGGAGGAAAGATTTCACTACCGAAAACAGCGATTTGGGTTGACAGATTGAAGATTTAATTTTCTGAGCAAAAAAAGCTTTTTTCCTGCCAAAATAGCTGCAGAATATGCTGCCGCACTTGATTTATAACATAATCTAAGACTTGGGTCATAAGCCATCTGCCACTTTCGTTCTGCCTGTCTCATAGAGAGACATAGTAACTTAAGATTCTCTGAGAACGAGGGTTCTGAAGGAAGTCTCTGAGGCTGGATAACCTGTAAAGGGGCCACTATATCTGCTGCAGCATGCAGAAATTGGGAAAACCCTAATAAAGTGGTTGAAGAAGCCTCACAATCTTTACTTTTGACCATAGATATAAGATAACTTAGGTCAGCTGAACGCCAGCACCATTGCCATCTTTTCAGAGGCACAGTCTTTTGTTGCATTTGAACCCCCTTAACTAGACAAGACACCAAATAATGGTTGGGCCAGAGTACTGGCTCAACTGAAAAAGTGGTGAGTAGACCTTTGTTGGCCAGCACCAAGACAAGAGTGTTACCCAACATATGAGTAGGTTCTAAAACGAGTTGAGTAAGACCTACGTCCACCATGCTATCGAAGAAGAGGCTAAGTCAAGGAATTTGGATTTTATTAAATTACAAGTTGAGCTCTCCTAGCACAAAAAAGTGAGAAAATTGGGTGTGAAGGTTGGCCACAATATCCAATAAGGGCTCAAGAAAACCACCATGTGACCCAGGAGGGCGATAGATGAGCAAAAAGTGGCATATAAAAGTAGGAGATAAAACACAGCGAAGCAATAAGGCTTCCATAGCCAGAGAATTGGGGAAATCCAATTCAGAAAACTTTATGGTGTTTTTGAAAATCACTGCCACCCCGCCTCCCATTTGCGAAGTACAAAGGGTCGACATGGATAATAGCAAAATCATCCAGTATGGCTTGAATCAAAGCAGGAGCTGTAGACTCCTGCAACCATGTTTCTGTTAAAAAAAAAGTCAGGATGACTATCAGATAATAACTGATAGATATTTGCCACATGGGCTGGCAGGGAACGTGTATTAAGGAGCAATAGTCTTAAATCAAATGTTTCCAAAGATTGAAAAAAAGTGGCAGTTGGGGAGGGCGGGTAAGTGGAAGGAAAGGGGAATTTAAAAATAAAAAAAATTATAATAAAAAAAAACATACCCGAGTCCCCAGCGGGGGGCTAAGGCAGCTCTCAGCCGTGTGGAGGCTCGAGCCTTCTCATTGGCGGAGGGACTGCCACGCCCCCTGCCGGGAACAATGGCCGTGGAATCCCTGCCGAGGGATTCCCAGCCGGGTAATGCCCCGGCGAGGGCCTATCAGAATGCTTGTTTCATTCTGATTGATCCCTCGCTGGGTACTAATACAGATTATTTCGATAGAGCTTTCAACTATTATTGTACGCATTGTCATGTTCAAGTCTCTGCACCCAGAGATTGTTCCATGTCCTCCTCTAAATTCATGGGTGTGATGCTTTTTTCTTCTCTTCTGCTCTTATCAACTCGAAGAAATCATGTGTTAGGGTAGGTAACTGAAAAAAAATGTTTTTGCCATCATATTCCACATGGAGCTTTGCAGGGAATAGCATAGAGAATTTCATGTTTTTATTTCTTATTTCCAGGGTCAGTTGGCTGTGCTGAATTGTTTTCTAGACGCATGTACTAATGTTGAACGGTCGAGAGAACAAATAAAGACGGTCTCCTTTATAGTTCAGCCCGCCCTGTTTAAGAATATTGTCCCTGTCGCAGTGGCTCAACAATCATGCAATAATGCTATTTTATGCGCTCATCGTGGATACTCTGATTTTCTAAAAGTAAACACTGCAGAGAATTGCCTTGAATCAAACGTTTCTTTGAGCATCTGCTCAACATAGTGCTCCACAGGCTATTGGACACTCTGGATAGGCTCTCTAGATCATAATTTTTTGCTATAGTGTTCTTCAGACGTACCCGAATGTCCGCCATTTCAGTAGTGGTAGAGTCCATTATATCTTCCAGGTTCGAAAATGGAGAGCTAGGAGCTAATTATCTCCTACTTCTAGTCAAGGAGAGCCTGGTTAGCTGGAAACCAACAGCTACCAGGAGCTGATTTTGGCTCCTCAAGCCAGCTGGTTCCTTACAAACATGCATATGTGATATTAGCTTTGTGTTTTTGAAAATGTTAATAAAGAAGAATTAGGACATATCTAATGCACGTTTAAACACAATGGATCATACATAATGAGCAAAATGTTCAAGTAGCATCTCCTGGTATCCCTACTGTAGTTCCTGCCTACAGGGTGATGCCCGACACCCAGGAGCTTGTTTTAGCCCCTGCTAACTGAATCTTAATTTCGAACCCTGCACTTGTGAAACTCTTTCCTCCAAATCATCTAACCTGGCTCCCTGTTTGTCTAATCTGGCCTTCCGATTATCTACTTTGCAGGGGAGTAAAGGGTGGAGTCTAGAGTTCCAAAACCTGGTTTAAATTGGAGCAGCATATCTTTAATTTCAGCTGCACGGTCTACCTCCTCTTCCATGTCAGCAGCTCCATCTTGCGGATCATTAGCTGCAGTTTCAGCTCGTTTGATTTATTTAGAGGAAGAGCTTGCGCCAATGGTCACATTGATTTGTTGTTCATCGTGCTTCCCCTTACTTCTGTTTTCACTTGTTTTAGCTAGCTTCTTCTGCACACTGATATCTCTGTGATCACCCAGTTTGCCTTCCTGTCTCCAGTGCCTCGCCCAACTCTAGGGTCCACAAAGCCTTCGGTCCGATGGTGCCAGTCCAACACATCAAACTTCACGCAGGCCCACCTCAGCTCTGGGTTAAATATCCAGAGGAGGTTCTTCTCTCCTTGGCTAGTCGCCCACCTCATACAGGACAGTTGACCTCTTTGCTTGGCTTATGCGCACAGAGGCTGATACCCGGGCGAGCAATCCACCTTAAGCCACCTCCACACTGCCCTCCAATGTAGCCCACAGCTGCGTGCTCACCAGAGCCCAGGAAAGGGACAAGGTTTGCCTAACCAATATTTCTTGGCAGTACCTTTGAGAGGTCATGACAGTGAGTCTGCTTTATCTGCTGCCTCCGGTAGCGGCCGTAATCGCCCGCGCCCCAGCAATCCTCGTGCTCAGATGTGGCCTGCATGATCCAGGCACTCACTTCTCCTGACTCCGGCACTGGCTCCAACACCAGAGTCTCAGGATTGCGTGCACAGATTTTTATTGTTGAGGCAAAGTGCTTTTTCGGGGCTCCACTAGATTACCGGTATGGCAGCAGCTCCTCATCCAGCTCTCGCCTGCGCCTTATGTTCTTTGCTCCAGGCTGCCGACTACAAGTAGGATCTCACAAAGGAGCACTGTGGTGCGGCTCAACCACTTATCCCCAGTCCTCCTAAGCACTTGAGTTCCAGCAATCTCAATGAACGTGACTCAGGCACACGTCAGCACACAGAACCTGAGGGAGGTTATGGATCAATCTCGGTACGCTAATTTCAGCCAGATGTTGTCAGGATTGAGCTGGGTACGGCAGAGCTCACATTTGAGGCGCCATTTTGGTCGAACTCTCAAGTGCCACCCCCAAGCGTTTTGTCATCATAAGGAAAAACCACAACCTTTGCTTGCCAACGTTATTGCTTAATGTAAACAAGACACTTTACTGCACAGTGCATGCCAGAGTATCAGTTGAAAATCATCCCCTTAGCCATCAAAAACATACACTTGGAAAAAACAGCCACAATGGTAGTAGTTCAGAATGCGGGACTTGCTTTCCACCATGTGAACAGGTTTTTACCCATATCTCCCCAAATAGTCCTTTTTTTGGATTAAAAACTGCCCCGTCATGAAAGACAAGACTTGGCCCTTTTTTGAGAGGAGCTGTTATGACAGAAACATCTACAGGTAAGTTGCCCTAGACATTAACAGGTACATGCTTTGTGGGAGAGGGGTTTCTTCTGGTTAG
The DNA here is from genome assembly GCF_040938575.1 of Ambystoma mexicanum. Taxonomy (NCBI): domain Eukaryota; kingdom Metazoa; phylum Chordata; class Amphibia; order Caudata; family Ambystomatidae; genus Ambystoma; species Ambystoma mexicanum. The sequence goes on along the minus strand of NC_090921.1, from coordinate 175,068,455 downwards.
GAACAACAACAAAAAACACCCCTTAGGTTACGTTTTAGTAAAACAGTCTGAAACTGCCGGCTTCTTCGATGGTTAAATCCCCAACACCTTAGCTTAAGCTGCCATAAAATTGTCTAGGATCAACCAAGGGGTAAAAAAGTCAGGAAAAATGTAAGTCTTTGCTCGCCTCTTCTTCACAACAGATTGTGAATGGCCAGCTCTGCCATCAGGCCCACAAACGCATCTATAAAAGATAGCTACTTCTTGTAAAGAGCTTTAGAATGGCAGACTCCATGTGCCACATCCCTTGAAGGGTCATCAATCACCACATTTTATTCTCCCCTACATCAGCATAAGATGATCACATCCATTGGCTTACGGTAGTATAAGGGTGGGTGTTCTGAAGGAGAGGTTGTGTGGGCAATATTAGCTAAATTACTGTCCCCAAAGTCACCTGCAGGGTACCACAACGACAAACATCTCATCTGGTGAAGAGAGTACATCCATATCTGTGACTTAACTAATTTGTTGTAAAATTCCTGCCCAAGCAATGATCTGGTAAGCGAGTATGGGGATGTGAGACGTCCTTTTAAACTCCCTGTGTTCCATCTTTAAAACGCAAATTAGATAGCTTCTGTCAAATTGACCTGTTTGGATCTATTAGTAGGAGGCTTTTGATGGCAGAGTCACTCTGACGGGTACCTTACTACATTTCAATGCTCACTCATATTGCTAAAAGAAAGACAAGGGTAACGCCTGGGATCAAATACAGTCTGACGCAGGTGTCAACTTAAAGATCTTTAAGATCAGTCTTTAAATCCGAAAGTTTATAACATGATGTATCCCTTTCAGAATTAAGCTTATTGCCATGCTGATTGCAATATGGAGCTCAACAGTTCAGTCCCGATTACTACAGGGATATCAGGAAATACTGCATAACATAACTTTCGACCGCATGGCCAGGACCAAAGCAGCCTCATGCAAGGTCTGCACAGTTTATCTTATAGTCATATCGGGTACATTTGCATGCAACTTCTTTATTTAAAACTCTTCATTGTGTTTTAGCTAATGCGTCTGCTACATTTTATCATTCTGACTTTAATGTGTTAATACTGTCATTTCCCCTGCAGTTGTGTGATCTCAATGTCACCTGGCCTAGTAAGATCGTTGTCTGTCTTCCCTCTCCCCTGCCTCGTCGCGCCTTGAAAAACTGGTGTATAGGCGCGTTATAAATGCCATATCATATCACACAGAATTATTTTACTTGGTTTGGTTTAATCACTTGCCTACTGACCAAATTCTTTGAGCATGTTACAAAAAATTGCATTCTCATGATTCATTTATGAAACCCAAGTGAACCGATAGTCAGGGCCTGTGTTTGTATTTCAGTTAATGGTTAGCACTTCAGCAACAAGTGTTAGTTTTAGGTATAATAATTACAGAAACAGAAAAGGCACAAGAAAAACACATTATAAAAGTGATGCATTGACGTGGAGGCCTGGCATCAACAGTTCAGGTTACAGATGGTAGGATTGGTTGTGCATATTCGTATCCATTACCGTCTGGAAAATCAGGCGAGAACTTTCTGTCTGCATGGCTTGAGCATATAACCCTCAGTACCCAGTCTGTCTACCGATTAACTCCATCAAACATTCAAAATACTGAAGGTCACCTCATGTGAAGAGAAGCTGAAATCGAACCATTGTTCCAGTAGCTCCAATTCACAGCACTACACTGCTTGGCCAAGTCCTACTCTACCTTCTAGCTCATTACACTTTAGCTGCAAGTTATAACAAGTATATATTAAAACACAAACTAAAAACAGAAATCAACAGGAGGAAAAAACTCGTATTTCATACAGCAATCAGACGAACAGGAGACTCGGATGCAGGATTATTTGGGGAAACCTTTAGAACCGTAATCACAAACCTAACCCAAGCCAAGTGTCTTTAGGCTGCCGATCTCTGTCATTTGTGGTCTATGCAGGGATGGGGCAGATATTTCCATAGCACACATCGCCAGATGTTACTAACTTCTGAATTTGTTGTGCAACACTGCCAGTTTACAGCAGGCAAACCCAGAAAGGATGTATTAGCCATAAGCCCCAATGAAGAAAGATTTACACAGAATTTTGCACCAACAGACGTGGCTGAATCTTTTAAGCACTGGTATTTAGTTTAGTGACTAGGCAAACAATTCGTTTGTACACTATATTCTATAATGTCCTTAGGCACAATGCTATAAACACAGATGAAACTACATTCTTAAGAATACACGTCAAGCTTTGACGCTCCAAACTCAAGTAGTCAAAAGGCAATCAAGAGTTTATAAAAATGCCTAGTGGGGCCTCAAAATAGGTGTTCATGTTCCTAGGACCAAAAGGAAATGGGCATGACCATTGAAGCACAACACTACGAGGAAGCAGGAAACTAGTAATGAGAGCACACAGCTTAATCACAATTACAATGTGGTTATTGCACAACATTAAGTGCAATCAAACCTCTCCTTGCCATGCGTGAGAAGGACATGGAGTCTTCTTTTCCTTTGAATTCTGGGACTTTTAGTTTTTCCTTTCCCATTTTAAATTAGGAAACTGTGATCCAGGAAAAAACAAAACTGGATGGCCTTTTCACACATGGCAAAGGGAAACTTGTGAACTCTGCCAATCACGCACCACCCTCATTTATTTCACTTAAATAATGAGATTACACCGTATATTTGTCGTTCTGGACTTCGCCTTTGGATGTGTACTACTCTCTGCGTCAATTTCCAAGGAACTGTACACCCTTCTCGAAATGAATTACTATCACTTTAAGATATTACAAACAACTGTGGGTCTTTAAACAAGAAACACAAAGGGGGGCTAGCGGTGGGTAGCTCACCTGTAGCTGTCCCCTTTATCACACATAGAACACACAGATCTCAATCTCAATTAGTTTACATTTTTACTGTCATCAATGTGTACAGCCTATCTTTCCCACCAACCATACTAACTCTGCCCTCCTGAGGTGCAAGACCCTAGTCGGCGCTGGTATGCCGCTTTTCTAGGGTTAGGGGACAGGTAGAAGAGGTTTGACGTAATACAGGAAATAAGTAAGTTTAACAGTACCAAACTCAAAATTCCAAATCTAAAAACACACTCCTGGGGTCATTGTGAGTTGTGCCCTAAAGTGTGCTGGAGGCCATACAGGAACGTTTTGTATTATTTAATTCTCCTGTTTAGCAACCCACAACAGGATAAAAAAATCACAACAAAAACACAAAGTTATGTTTCAAGGTACAACTCCAAATGTTGTGAGATGTACCTTTTGCTGGTGTTAATTTTTTTACACTAATGTTCCTGTAAGGGGTATTCAATAGCCACAGGAACCAAGAACAGCCTACCGGTTTCAATGGTTTGTCAGGGTATGCCACTTTCTCCAGGGACTCTGTATCATTTTGGCATCGACAAGGTGCAAGCTATGGACGATAAAAATCACTGCATCTGTGAATGGAGAGAGTGGGGAAGGGGCGGTGTGGCGGGTGGAGAGAACAAGGAAAGGATTGGGAGATGAAGAGAAGGACAGCAAGTTTATTTATATCCCTTACTACACATTCCCCAACTTTGTTTGTTTGTTATTTAGTATTAGCAATCCAGTAAGTTCTAAAATCTCTCCTTACCCCAGTCTGCAGTGTCACGCCAAGCAACAGCTGCATGGGGAGTTATTATGCCTCTTCAAAATGTAGGTCTTGCAAATAGACCCAGTTGCCTCAATGCAAACATCAGTGTGAATGTAGGTATGCATGCTAGGAGGGATTATGTCATAAGTACTTGTGGGTAACAGCAGTGCAAGGCATATTGTTACTATGCAGGTTTTTCAAAGCAGCATGAATTAGGGAGGGGTCTCCAAATCACACAGCTGGACGATATAGGTCTAAACAAGACCAGAGCGCAAAGCTTCGCCTTTGCATTGAAAAAATGAAAGCAAACGCCTCCTAAGTGATCCAGTCTATGCCCTACAGCCTATATGAACATTTAAAACACACATTAAATATATATATATATATTCACTGAAAAAACATTGGTTAAAGTTCTGTTAAATTGACCACATTTAACATAACGAAACCCTTGAAATTCAGCAAATGTGGGAATTTATGACCAGCTTAACTCAGCACGTTCGTTTATGTCCCCCATCATGCTATTTTGCATGTCATTGTAACTCCCTTCTCTTGTAATATGTATGTGCTCATGACCTTTGCAACGGGAACGTGCTGAGTTAAACTGGTCATGACTTTCCACATCCGGTGAATTTCAAGGGTTTTGTTGAGTTAAATCTGGTTAACTTAAACTGCGCTTTAACTAAAAGTTTCAGTGACTTCAAGGGTTTTGTTATACCATTGTTTTTTTAACGGGCCACTAGTGGCCACGCCCTTTGGCCATGCCCACTGTACATGTTCCCCCAATATGTTTCTTTTGGACCCAATTGGTGACCACAGCCTTTGGCCGTTGCCACTAAACATGTATTTTGAGCCCACTAACCAGGGCCTTCGACCGTGGTCAGTGACCAAAGCATTCTGCTGTGCCCACTGTATATTTTAAAACACTAGTGGGCCACTAGCCATAGCCAATGGCCATCAGCCGTGTCCACTGTACACGTTCCCCCAATATGTTTCTTTTGGACCCACATGTGTTTTGGGCACACTGTATATTTTAAAAGACTACCGAGCCACTAGCCATGGCCAGTGGCCACGACCTTCGGCCGTGTTCACTTTCTACCCCCCACATCACTGTAGCTGTAAAAATATTATTTTTTGTATCAATACCAATGTTTTACTTTTTTCCATTAACCACGTTTATCCTGGGAAGGCACTACAAATACCTGCAGTTATCTGTTGATGCCCGTTGCCTGCAAAATCACTGCAGTTATCTGTACAAATAGCAACAATAACAAAAATTCCTGCCCTCCCAGGCACTCACCAAGTGCTCCCCTCCCTTTGGCATAATCTACACACCCCTCTCAACTCCTCTATCCTCTCCCTAGCCCTCTCCATACCCACAAACCTCGTGGTTCATTGTGACGCACTTGAATTCCCGATGGGGTTTTCTTTCATGGTCACAGTTTTCCCGCCGAATAACCACGGCTTGAGAACAGTTTTGTGCTTTGGACTTGGTCCCCCGCCACCCCCCCACTCCCTCCCCAATTTCACATAGTGTCCTCTTTCCCCCTCCCAAACTCTAGCCTGATGGCATTGCATCCTTTTGCCCGCTCCAAATAGAATTTTTTCCACTTTTTGTTTTTGGCTAACCGTGGCTATTCCCATAATAACCGTGGTTTTCTTATCGCATCGAAAGCCCCTCTGCAGCAATGCACCAAATATTTGAAGGAGAAGGGTTCCCCTTATCCGTCAAAGATTTTAAAAACTACGGAACGCAATTACCCCAGTCCCCCTGTCTCCTGGAAATTGAGTCAACGATTCACTCCAAAATTGTTTCGTACATGGTCCAATTCCGCCCAGCAGTTTGGGCTGTGCGCTTGAGGTCAAATTAGAATTTTTCTCCAGGGGAAATTTAAAGGGGACTAGGCTGAAACAGGATGTTTTAACTTTCTTGATAACTTTATTTTTTATAAGATGGAGGGGGGCTGTAACAACAATTTTGTCGTGAATTTCAACCAAATCTATTCTACGAGTCAAAAGTTAATAGCAATTCATTTTTCCGGTTTCCAATGTATCTCGATACTCAACTTAACTATAGTGTGGCATATGTCGAAATGGTGCAATTTACTGCTGAATAAAAAGGCACATAACTTGCAGAAAGCCCTGAATGATAACCCACAGGGCATTGCATTTCGGAATACCATTGGGAAAGAGGGGGCAAGGACCCCTGCAAAAATAAACAGAGTTTTTTTAATTATAATTTTTCAGCAGAAATTACATCAAAAACACTCTGGTCGGAACAAGAACACAGAGCTAGACACACGATATACATATTTTGCTCCAATGAAGCAGTGCCCAGCACAATGTGCGAGTAATGCAATGAAAACAATTCAAATCAAATGATTGTACAAATGAGATTAGCTGTAAATTCACATGAACAAATTAGAACTGCCAGAAGATAAATTCCAGTTGGAATTACTGCTAAATTTCAAAAAAGGATGACACAATGCATGAACGCTTACATCCAATGAAAATGTGATCTTTGTCCAAATATTCTGGGGTGCTGCATTGGGATGTTAGTTTCAGTGCCCAGGCTAGTAAAATGCCGTCAGGTCAGTTTCAACAGCACCATACCTCTCCTTTCCTCTCTCTCTCTCTGGCCGCCCATTTCTGGGCCCTCTACCTGCTCCTTCCGTGAGACTAGGAACCTTGGTATCATGTTTGACGCCACCCTCTCCTTCTCTGAAATCTCTAAGAAGTCAAACTATCAGCTGCACCTCTTCAGAGGTATTCTTCCTTTTCTCACTTTCCCCCAGAAGCTCACAGTCTCCAGAGCTCTGGTCCTCTCTAGGCTGGACTATTGCAACAGCTTCTTTCTCAATCTTTCTGCCTCTACTCTTCGACCTTAACAACTTATCCAGAACAGGACTGCAAGACTTGTCCTTGGTCTCAAGCCCAGTGATCGTTTCTCTCCAGCTAGCTCTGAAATCTCTTCACTGGCTCCCTGTGACTGCAAAGGTCAAGTTCAAGACCCTATGCATCATCCACAAGGCTTTCTTGGGGCTGGGACCACTCTACCTCCAACTTTCTTTTCCAAAACATCTTCCTTCTCGAGCTCACCACTCATCCACCCCCAACTCTCTGAGGGTCAGAAACTTCTACAAGCAGAGTGTTGAGGGCAGATCTAGCTCCTCGGCTGGGGCCTCCCTCTGCAAGAGCCTCCCTGACTCCCTCAAACTTGAGCATAACCCCCCCCCCCCCGGTTCCAGAAGCAACTCAAGATCTCCTTTTCGCTTACCCTTTCTCTCTTCCTCTCCTCTGCTGATGCACCCGACTGTTCCACGCACTGGTCACCCTCTGAACTCTGGCTCAGGCTCCTGCATGTCCAGTTGCCCTTGCACTGCCTCCGGGCTCCCCAGCACTTAAGGGTCTGTATCTGCAACCCTACAGACTCTCTGCACTTGTGAGCCACCCGCTGGCTGCCCTTGTGAGTTAACTGCACTTAACCCTCCTCCCTGGCACTTCTCCCCTTCCCTCTTCCCTGCACTTGCGCAATCAAAATGCCACAATACCTAGTAAGATCGTTATTTTGTCTTGCCTTTGTTTCCCTCTTCTTGTCGCGCCTAGAAACACTTGTGTACAGGCACGTTATAAATGCCACATCATACCAGTTTTTTTGTTTTTAATTAGGCCGTCATAGTTACAAGACCTTTTCACACATACATACAAAACCATTAAGCACATATTTTACACATAAGGATAGACACCTCCTACACTATTAAGAAGAACCTATTCAAGACCTGAATTTTAGAAGAGACAACATCTGAGCAATGTTCCTTCCTTATCAACACGGTTCAATAAATTACAACTTCTATATATATATATATATATATATATATATATATATATATATATATATATATATAGCTTCAAACACACATTTAGAAAAACAACCATCTATCATCCAATGAGCATATTTGTCCTTTAATTAAAACACCCTACATTATGTTTCCTCCTATTCCACCGTTGTGACGTGCAAATATCTCAGTTTCATTCAATTTCTTTTTCACAACTAGCCATAATCTTATTAAGGCTAATGTTAACAAAAATCGATACCCAGATAGGCATCGGAGCCAAAGATTCTCAGCCCTAATTTCAGTTAAGTTACAAGTGCATGCCTAGTACTCTCCAAATTATCTTTTAACTTGCAGAGGTGATTTTTTCCGCTGGGATATTATACCAAGCCCCACACTCAATTTATTTAGCCTAAATTGGAGAAGGGAGTAGTTTCTTACCTGTAACTCCATTTCTCCAGCGTTGGTATCTTTCATGGATTCACATGCTTAGAATATTCCCTGTCGTCAACTGGGAACTCTCAGTATATTTATAAACACGTTTCCCGTAGGAAGCATTTTGACACTTCAGTGTCCTATCTACGTCGTTTTCGGGCTGCGTACGCCTGACCCAATAGGACCTAGGGGTATAAATAGCCCCGCCCCCGTGGCTCCCTTCAGATTGTAACCCCCAAAGTAGAGGGGACCTATAGAGTTTGCATTCAGGGGAAGGCCGGCGGGTGCATGTGAATCTATGAAAGATACCAACGCTGGAGAAATGGAGTTACAGGTAAGCAACTACTCACTTCTCCAGCATTGGATCTTTCATGGATTCACATGCTTAGAATAGATTATACAGTAGTACTCCTAACTTGGAGGTGAGCAATGCAAACTAAGACTATCCAAGCCACACATGCAGTTAGGTATACGAAAAAAATCCCCATCAAGGTACATTGACAATAACTAAATATATGGCATATTGACAAGAGCATACACCCCTTGCTTACCTTACTGAAACAGGTGCCGAAGGACTGCTCGTCCCATCTGCATATTTGCCGCATGCTGTTGCTCTAGGCAATAATGGCGAGTAAATGTGTGCGGCACCGACCATGATGCCGCTTGACAGAGGTCCACCAATGGAATTCCAGACCATAACACCGCCAATGACGAGGTGGATCTTGTTGAATGAGCTTTTGGGCGTCTTTCCAGAGGCTTTCCTGCTTTAGAGTGACAAAAAGCAATAGTCAACGACACCCAGCGGGCCAGTCCTTGCTTAGAGATCTGTTTTCCCTTCACCGAAGGTCCATAAGCTACAAACAGTTGCCTTGAACGTTTAAACCTTGCGTACGACTGAGATAGAACTTGAAAGCTCTTTTTACATCCAACGTGTGGAGAGTTTTTTCTGCCACAGAAGAGGCTGTTGCAAAGGATGTTGGTAGAACAATAGAAGAATGTTTGTGGAATGTCGTCTGGACTTTAGGACTGATGTGAGGATTGGTTGCCAATACTACTTTTTCTGTGAAAAACCGCAAGTATGGTGGAACAATGACCAATGCCTGTAATTCCGACAGCCTTCTTGCTGATGTAATGGCTACTAAAAAGGCCATTTTCCATGACAACAACTTCAACGGCGACGATGACATTGACTCGAACGGAGCCCTCATTAGTGCTGACAGTACTAGATTGAGACTCCAGTTATTTGGAAACTTTTTTGGCTGGCGGAAAAGTCTGAAACAGGCCTTTCAGGAAATGTTTTACCAGTCGATCGCTGAACAGCGGCGTTGAATGTCTTTTTCGAGTAAATCTCGAGGTGGAGGAAAAAGCCAAACCTTGCTCCGCCAAATAAGGAAGAATCTGTTCTGCTCTGACATTTAAGGGGTCTACCCCCGGATGATCCCTGCACCACACACAGAACCTCTTCCATTTACCTGCATATGAAGAGTTTGTGGACGGAGCTTGTGTCGCCTGTAAGATTCGTCGACGCTCCGAGGGAATGTTCAGGTACCCAAACTCGAAGAAGTCAGGAGCCAGGCCTGGTTGAGGGAGTCTGGATCGTGATGCCAAACTGCTCTTTTGTCTTGAGATAGAAGGTTCAGAATCTTCTGGAACTTCACTGGCTCTGCTATCGACAGTTGGAGTAGGTCTGAGAAACACAAGTAAGGAGCTACTACAATTACCCGACATGGGTACTTGTGAATCCACTGGAGTGTCTGCCGAATGAGTGGAAACGGAGGGAACGCGTAAGCGAACTTGTTTGTCCACGGGAAGGAGAACGCCTCCCCTATCGATCCGGGCTGTGGCCACCTGCTTGCGTAATGTGCGCACTTCTTGTTCTCTCGGGTTGCAAACAGATCCATGATGGATGACCCAATTTTCTGAAGATGTTTGCTAGTTGTCGATCGTCCAGTTCCCACTCGTGCAGTTGATTCATTTCCCTGCTGAGCGAGTCTGCTTGTATATTCTTCACCCCTGGAAGATGGTAAGCCACTATGCTCATATTCTGTTTGAGCGCCCAATGCCATATTTTTTTAGCTTCTCTCGAGAGCGCACTGAAACGTGTGCCCCCTTGCTTCCTGAGAGAGAACATCGTTGTTGTATTGTCCGTTAGTATTCTGATGACCGATGCTCGTATGCATGGCAGAAAGGACTTCAGAGCCCAACGTACCGCCCTTAACTCCAGCACGTTGATGTGAAGACCATAGACCTTGAACTTGCAGGGACCCTAGATGGGCTCCCCATCCTTTCAGCAATGCATCCGTTACCACTGTCGCTTGAAAATCCGGTTCCTGCAGGGGCATCCCCCTCGTCAGATTGTCCGAGAGCTGCCACCACTGAAGTGCCCGCAGAAGCTTGTTGCTGATGCTCAACTTGTCTGACCATAAGCCTCGACTCTGGGACCATCGGTCTGCCAGAAACTCCTGTACCGGCCTCATGAAGAGACAGCAATTGTTCACCAATTGAATACAGGACGCCAAGGCCCCTAGCAGTGACATGTATTTTCTGACTGACACCCTGGTGCCCACTTTCCATTCTTTCGCCTTTTGTGTTAGTTTCTGAACTCTTTCCAAGGAGGGCTTCACTAGCCCTGATTGAGTTTGAAATTTCGCGCCCAGAAATACCAAGTTCTTTGAGGGCGTTAATGAGGATTTCTCCAAGTTGATTTCTCCAAGTTGATTAAAAAAACCAAGTGCTTCAGAAGTTGCATGGTGGCCTTTAGGCTTGTCTGTGTTATGCTCGGTGACAAGCCCCATATCAGCCAATCACCCATTTAAGGGTAAACATGGTGACCTTTTCTTCGCAGCCAAGCTGCCACTGGAGCCAAACATTTTGTGTGGACGTCCTGGGAGATGACTTTAGTCTGAAAGGAAGTACTTTGGACTGGTAACGGTTCCGACCGACTACGAACCTCAGAAACTTTGTGTCGTCGACGCATAGGTATATGAAAATATGCGTCTTGTAGGTCTACCGACGCCAGAAAATCTCCCGGCTGTACGGATCGGATGAGCTCCTGAAGCGTAAGCATTTTGAACTTCAGATTTTTCAGGGTCTTGTTGAGAGCCCGAAGGTCCAGAATGGGTCGCCACTTGCCGTTGGGTTTCTTGACTACGAAGTAACAAGAGTAAACTCCCCGGCCTCTCTCGGCCACCGGAACGAATTCTACAGCCCCTTTTTGCAGCATAAGCTCCACTTCCTGTTGTAATATGCGCAGATGGGGTTGGCCGAATACACAGGTGGAATTTTTGATGGCGTTTCCTTGAACTGCAAAGAGTGGCCTAGTTTTATCATGTCCAATACCTAGCGGTCTATTATACTTTCCCACTAAGGCCGGGTCTGTATCCTCTTTCATACCTTTCAAGGCCTCATCCACTTTCTCTCTGAACAGTTGGTCACCCTCACACGGCATATCGAGCACCTTATACTGGACCTCCGGTCTAAAGTTAGTACATTTCAGCCAGGCTTGCCTTCTCAAAACCACTCTGTTGTTTATTTGCTTGAACCCGGACTCTGTCAAGTCCACGGCGATGTTAATCGAGTGGTTCGATGCCTCTTCCCCCTCCTGGACCAGTAACATGGCCGACTTTCTATGCTCCTCAGGAAGGTGTTCTAGGATAGGGGCCATACGATGCCACATCTCCCTGTCGTGCCTTGCCATAATTGCCAGCAAGTTCGCTGCTTTAACTGTTGTCGCTGCTACGGATAGAACCTTCTTGTCAAACACGTCCTGTCTTCTAGCCTCATTATCCGGAGGGGTAGAAAATGTGTGTTGCGATCTGGCCTTCCTAGCTGCTGCCGCCGACACTATCGACTCTGGAGAAGGTTGAGCGGTCAAGCATTTAGGCGTAGAGTCTGGAGCTTTGAATTTCTTTTCCAACCTGCCCTTTATTGCTGGTTCTGAAAATGGATGGCACATGGTCCTCAAGCCTTCTTGCCAGACGTGGTCCAGAAGGGGAACTGAGAAGACCGACTTCCTTCTTTTCCCCATATGGTCGAACAAGAAGCATTCCTTCTTTTCTTCTTCAGGGGTCAGACCAAGCTTTGCCCATCATCGCGTGAAAAGCGCCGATGTCGTCTGGCGGTGACGGTTGAGCCAGGCTTCTAGGTGCTTCCATTTCCACCTCTGACTCCCATGTAGGATCCCTCAAAGTGGATGAGGAAACATCTGAAAAAGAGTCTCTAGGTTCTGACTCTCAATCTTGTAACTCCCCTTCCTCCGGGTATGAGCGTGGTGGTTCCTCGCTAACTGGACGGGAGGGTGGATTCCCCATCAACCGCGTAGAAGGACCCGGTTCGTCGTCGGTAGGCATCGCCGGCATCCCGAAGGTGTGCCTACGAGGAGTAACCTTGCATCCAACTGCTTCAGAAGAGACTGTAGCATGGACAACACTTGCAAGGATAATACAGATTGAGAGTTCAATAAAGACGATGAAACAGGGACATTTTGCACTCCCAGAATCGTCAACGAACCAATCCCTTGCAATCCTAGATCTGTTGGACCAACGATCTGTTCTCGATCCTCCTCCATGGATGATATGGAGAAGGCTGCCTCCGGCTGTAATAAGGCCTCTGGCAGAACCGCATCGTACACCTCTGGCTGCCATGCCCTTGGAGGGTCCACCGTCGACGATGTCAATGTGGAGACGTCTATCGTCGCTGTCATGTTCACCGGGGCCACTGCAGGCATTACCTGGGTCGACGGTAACGATCTCGTCAACGACGGAATATCAGTCGACGATGGTGTAGGCTGTGACAAAGCCTCTTTTGGTGATCCCGCCTTTTTTGAGCTAGATCTATGCCTCGTCGAGTCTCTACTCGAGGAAGACCTGTGATGGTCTCCTGAGGAGGTCTTCAAAGGATCTTTTCCTTTTTTCGACGAAGATGAAGACTTTCCTTGATGGCGATCCTGCCCATGTTTCGACAAGGATTCTTTCACTGGGTGTTTCTCTGAGGGGCGTTTTTCCATAGATTGCGGTTTCTTCGTCGGAGGCTCTGCCGACACCGACCGGCGACGGGATTCCGCCTTTGATGACTTAGGCCTGGATGTTAGATTGCACGCAGATCCTACCTCCGATGAAGGGTAGGTGCCTTCATTTAGCCACATCACCAGATGTCCATTCCGATCCTTTAGCGTTTTCTGTGAGAAACCTTTGCAGATCTCACAACTGTCCGCTGAGTAATGTGGGTTTAGACAGTACAAGCAATCCATGTGACCATCTCCTTCATAGACGTTTTTCAGTCCGCACGTGGCACACAGGCGGAACAACGCCTTTCCAGACATTTTAATGAAAAAACTCTCAAGAGTAGAATTCAACCTTGTACAGAAGTAGAAACAAACACGAGGTGCCCCCGCTACTTAGAAGACGGTTGAAATCTGAAGGGAGCCGCGGGGCAGGGGCTATTTATACACCTATGTCCTATTGGGTCAGGCGTACGCAGCCCGAAAACGACGTAGATATGACACAGAAGTGTCAACATTTTTCCTATGGGAAACGTCTTTATAAATATACCGAGGGTTCCCAGCCTGACGACAGGGAATATTCTAAGCATGTGAATCCATGAAAGATCCAATGCTGGAGAAATAATCTTCTAAACTGAGAGCTGGGAAATTGACTTAAATATCCGAGGCTTAGAATCAGTAAAAGGCATCCTTGCAAACATACTAAAACTTTTTAGTTTACTGGTTTCTGGCGTATGTACTTGTCCAAAAATCTAACCTGCTTCTAGGGGTGTCACAGTATTGGTTTTATGGTGGTATGAAAACCTTCTTGCCAAATTACAGTATATCATGATTATCGCGGTATAGCAGGTGGAGTTAACTAATCTTAAATATTTTCTTAAAGGTCATAAATTGTCAGCATTTTGAAACTTGTCTCTGCACATTTTCAGCTGATCCCCCAGGAATCTAGGGCGGCTGCAGATTTGGTCTTTCATGGCGCTCAATCGTTGATCGCCTTGAATAAAAGAGTGACTAGTGGAAGCAGCCCGCCAGATAAGATGCGTATTGTGCCTTTTTAGGCATGTAATTATAGCCAATACGAACAATTTAATTTTCTACTGCATACCGTGTACGCTGCATTTATTCATTAAAAAACATACTTTCCACCACTACCTGGCACTGTAGCGTTTCTATTATCAGCAGCATAGCCTTTCTTATGCATGATGGTGAATTTCCAACATCTGTGACAGTTAAAGCGAGTAACACAATAAAGCGTGCACCCTTTTAAATGTATTCATACCCATATTCTAGTAGCTTGATATGCTAAAAAGTAAAGTTGGCTTTGATGTCCTTAGTTGAATGTTCTTTAACCATGCATACCACGCTGGAGGTTTGTGGCGAATCTCCAAACCTAAGTAAGTTTATGGCACAACTTATTTTTTGTGTGTTTTTAAAGTGCTGAATATAAAGTGTGTAAATCAGGATGTTTTGCCTTTTGCATCTTATAGTTTTCCATTCAGGATGTGGAAAATAAAAGGTATAGTGATATTATTTTGGCCCAACATGCTGCTATAAGGATTTACATGGTGTCATGATGCTTTACTAAGCAATTTGTTTATTTTGCAAGTAAACTCTATAGGACAGTATTATTGTAGGTCTTGACCCCCAAAACTTAAATTTTTGTTCCAAGTAAAGCACGGAAGAAGGTGGCCATGTCCAAATTGAAAGAGTCGGTTAAAATCCCTGCTTCGGTGTAAGTGTGTGATCCTGGGCAAATAATGTAATCTCACCCTGACTTCAGTTGCAAAAATTGGAGTGCTTATAAATAATTGTTTACACCCTTGCAATAGGACAGTTTTCATAAGTGTAGGGACACATTGGTGTATCCTGGTGCTCCTCTGTTAGTGACTCCAATAATGCTGTATAGAATTGCATTATTGCTGCAATGGCCCTCCCCCAGTCTTGTAACACTGGATTTGACAGGCATACATGGTCTCACCAGCCAGTCAGTGCACCAGAGATTCTAGTATAGCAGACTGTGGTAGAACCAACATTACTTTTTCTCCCCTGTTGCTCCCAGCCACTGAAGTTGCTTGGGCCGTCCAGAGTATTGCCCCACACTCTGCATGTCCTGTTATGCTATGATATTCAGTCTTTCATTGCACACCATCTGGCATTTTCACACTTTCTAGGACCTTCAGGAGCTGCAAGAAGTGGGTGTTTCAGACTCAAAGGAGAGAGTAGTTAACTGATTGTAACATTGAAGCTGCACTACAATAGTCTTATTACAATGGGTAATGAAGTTAGATGCCCCTACACAAGTAAGTTTGCCACTCCTCTACAGTCTCTGAAGTTAATGCCTCTCCCAACATTTAAAGGGTTAGCCCGCCTAAATTTTAGCCTAGGTGCACCCCTGGATGTGCGCACATGCATTTTGTTGTTAGGCAGAGAGGTGAGGGAAGCCTTTCTCTGAAACTTGCAGTGTTAAATTTTTACTTTGTTTGGTCAGAAAAATGTACTTGAACAAACGCAGTAAAACTTTAAAGCTGTTACTTTCAAGAAAGTCTTCCATCACCTCGCTGCATATTGCACTTTAAAATATACTATTCAATAGATGGTCCCCACACCAGACCATGGGGGCAGGTGGGTAGAACAGTGGGAGCAGAGCCTCCAAGTTTGCCCTGCCTATTTTCTGAAGTGGCCCCTCCCATCATGACTTAATTCCCAGCTGCCCTCAGGCCCCAAAATGTAGGTTTTGTTGTGCCCCTGCATGGGAGGGAGGTCAGGTAGGTCGGCTCACTCACCAGTCAACCGCCACCCCCACCTCTCCCCTCACAGGGCTGAAATAAAGAGACGGGAGCCAACACATCTGCAATTATTCCTTTACTTGCTGCACTATGGCCCGTTGCAAACCTGCTCTGCAATGTATAATTTCTAATGTCATGCTGGCTGTAGTAAGACATGCGCTTGCTGTTAGGCTATACCACGAGGGATGGGCCGTTACCCCATGAAGGGATGAATGGTTCCATTAGCCTGCACGAGAGATGCGGGGCCACCCGGGAACTGAATATATTTGCCATTAGCACAAGCAGGGAGGCCATGTGCCACTGGCACATGCAGAAAAGAGATGCTCACTCGTGCAGAGAGGAGACGTGCTGCTGCATGGGTACGGAGGCTATGCTAAAAACATGTTGAAAGGGAGTATGTTACAGAGCGCTTTTAGCCAAATTCCTTCAGATTTTAAGCAGTGTGGTAACAGTTATTATCCCATTTTGAAAGGTACTCGATTTATTACAGAAAAACCAAGCAGAATGCCAGGGGAGCACTGTTGGGCACTGTGGTGGGGGCTGGCAAGGACATGTTCGAGTCATGCTGAATAAGGAAAGGGTAGGGGGAAAAAATCAGGTATATTTGGCCCCAGTACATTTTCCAGCACTGATAGTAACTTGTGTGAACGGTCATTGTTCATTATTGCATTTCTTGTAAGAAAGAAGCGACTCCTCTGCGGTCTTCCCTCTGTGCCACACCCATCAAGGCTTCGTCAGCCCTCCATGTAATTGGAAATTGGGAAGTGCAGGCCGCCCACCTGCCTGGTAGCTTTCCACCCATACTTTGGATGCAACGTTAGCATGTGCTTTGCCAACATTAGCCTGTGCAGAAGGGAGACTTGCTGTGAATAGTGGCAGAGAGGAGATGTGCCATTATACCACCTCTCCCCTCACAGGGCTGAAATAAAGAGACGGGAGCCAACACATCTGCAATTATTCCTTTACTTGCTGCACTATGGCCCGTTGCAAACCTGCTCTGCAATGTATAATTTCTAATGTCATGCTGGCTGTAGTAAGACATGCGCTTGCTGTTAGGCTATACCACGAGGGATGGGCCGTTACCCCATGAAGGGATGAATGGTTCCATTAGCCTGCACGAGAGATGCGGGGCCACCCGGGAACTGAATATATTTGCCATTAGCACAAGCAGGGAGGCCATGTGCCACTGGCACATGCAGAAAAGAGATGCTCACTCGTGCAGAGAGGAGACGTGCTGCTGCATGGGTACGGAGGCTATGCTAAAAACATGTTGAAAGGGAGTATGTTACAGAGCGCTTTTAGCCAAATTCCTTCAGATTTTAAGCAGTGTGGTAACAGTTATTATCCCATTTTGAAAGGTACTCGATTTATTACAGAAAAACCAAGCAGAATGCCAGGGGAGCACTGTTGGGCACTGTGGTGGGGGCTGGCAAGGACATGTTCGAGTCATGCTGAATAAGGAAAGGGTAGGGGGAAAAAATCAGGTATATTTGGCCCCAGTACATTTTCCAGCACTGATAGTAACTTGTGTGAACGGTCATTGTTCATTATTGCATTTCTTGTAAGAAAGAAGCGACTCCTCTGCGGTCTTCCCTCTGTGCCACACCCATCAAGGCTTCGTCAGCCCTCCATGTAATTGGAAATTGGGAAGTGCAGGCCGCCCACCTGCCTGGTAGCTTTCCACCCATACTTTGGATGCAACGTTAGCATGTGCTTTGCCAACATTAGCCTGTGCAGAAGGGAGACTTGCTGTGAATAGTGGCAGAGAGGAGATGTGCCATTATAGCATGGGCAGAGGAGATGCTACGTTAGCACTCGCAGAGAAGAAATGTCCCCATAGTACGTAGTAAAGATGTGTCATTTGCACGTGCCAAGAAGAGATGTGCCATTAGTATGGAACAGAACTGCAATTAGCATACAGACCCGAGATGTGCCGTTAGCATGTGCAGAGACAGGATGTGGAGTTTGCACATGCTAACTGCACATCCCCTTCGCTGCACAGGAGGTGCAGTTAGTATGTGCAGGGATGAGATGTGCAGTTAGCATGTGCAGAGAGGGTATGTCCCATTAGCATGTGCATAGAGAAAGCGTGTCATTAGCATTCACAGCTCCTCTGTGCACATGCACGCAGTTAGCACGCATGTGCAGGGAGCTGTCCCACTAGTATGTGCACAGTGAAGATGCGCCATTAGCAGACGAGAAGATATGTGCCAATAGCATGCTCAGATAAGAGACTTGAGGTCACTATGGGTAGAGATATGTCCTGTCAACATGTGCAAATATCAGGCTTGCTAAACAGAACGTGTTCTATCAATACGTGAAAACAATGTCTGCCATTAGCATATGCATAGAAATGTGTCGTTAGCATAAGCACGGTGCAAAGGTGCAATTTACACATGCAAATGACATACATTTGCTCTTAAAATGCTAACAGCACATCTCTGAAAATGCTAAAAGGATATGTGCCTTTACCATGTGCACAGAGTACGTGTCGTACTCGTTAGTATGTGTCAAGAGGAGATGTGTAGCTAGCATGTTCAGGGAGGATATATGCCATTATCAAGCGGAGTGATGTGCTGTTACTATGTGCTCAGATGGGATGTGCCATTTGCATGTGACGTGAAGGGCTCTGCGCAAGCCTGAAAACTTTCATCTGCAACTCTTTTGGTCTATGGGTCTGATTTTACGTATGCATTGGGTGTATGTGTTGGATACGTTTTACTCTCTTGCAGAGGAGAAAACTAATGTTTACTCTCTTGAAATGCATTTACTCTCCAATTTGAAAAATCATGCGTAAAATACTCCCACCTCAAAATCTTATCTGGAGCACTGAGTGGAAGTGTTAAAATGCACATTTTGAGCAATGAGCTTGCTGCTCAGTTACAGGTCATCGCTTTGAAAATGGCCTCGACCTGCATTTTTTTGGAACCACGTGGCATGGGCATCATGACCGCTCGCTGCGATCAGTCATGTTTTGATAACGCTTTATCACATTAAAGTGAGAAAGGTCACTCATGTGAGGTCTGAAAGCCCATGTCATTGGGGGTCATTACGAGGTTGGAGGTAATGGAAAAACACTGTGCCCCAAAGCATCCCTAACTGAACAGGACGACAAAATCCCATAGCAACGAAGTAAGATGGATACCTATCCCAACATGCCAAACTTAAAAACACCCCACATCCCACAACACGTCCACCACCCATCATCGTACCTCATCCTCTGTAACACAATCCTGGAACATGCTGTGAATATTCACTATGTAAATGACTGCAGAAAATCACTACACAGGACAAGCATCCATGGGAGTGCACTGAATAAAATCACCAAGGGAATCCACTGCTTGTCACAGGGCCACCACCACCACAGAAGTGCAGCATGTCACCATTGTAATAATCAGCGCTGAATGCCTAATATTGCAGAGCCTACTGCCAACGCTGCCAGTTAGAAAATCTACACATCACAAATTTGACACAAACACAGCGGTATGCATCCACAATGCATGAGCAACATCAAGGCAGTATACACCGTGTATCAACTTGGAGATGCAACCCACACCAGAAGTCCATGGCACAGAGCACATTGAGGGCGTGCAAATTGTGTGCATTGCTTCTCATGCAGGTGATAGTGGCTAACCCTTGAAGCTGTGGCTCCTCACCCCTGTCCGAAACCCACAGAACCGGTACGAGGACTACAATCGTTCCCATACCCGTACCCGTACCCGTGTGGTCATTGAGCAGACCTTTGGCCTGTTGAAAGCAACGTTTCGCTGCCTTAGCTGGTCGGGTGGGGCACTCCTCTACAGGCATGAGAAAGGAAAGTGGCCAAGATCATCATGGTATGTGTCATGCTGCACAACATGTGTATCCGACGGAATGTGCCCCTGCCCCTGACACAGAACTGCAACCACCTGGTGATGAAGGGGATGAAGAAGATGAAGATGTGGTTGCACATCATCGCGGTGCCGATGCACAGGAGTGACGTGCTGTGCGTCAGTCAGTGATTGCACAATATTTCTAACACACATGGGTGCAGAGGCTGACATGAAAGTTGGACAGAGGGCACTTAGTGTGGGAGTACATGTATACTATGCACTGTATATGAATAAATGACACATATGCAATGAGGAATGTCCACTCAAGATTTTTTTTTTTCCACACAACAGGTGTATTTAACTGTCCATTAAAGATTAAAGTGCTCAAACCCCCCACCACACACACTCTCACCCCGTCTTCCCCCCACACACCCTCACCCCCTCCACCGCCCCCCCACACACCCCACACCCCCATCTCCCCCACACACCCTCACCCCCCTCCGCAACACACCTTCACCCTCCTCCCCCTCACCCCACAACTCCCCCAGACATGGTGTCCAAGCAATTGTCTATTGCCTTCATCATGCTGCCCCGTCTACATCCTGCCACTCCCTGCACCTGGTGGCGGCATGTCCGAGCCTCGCAGGGTGCGTGCCGACCTGCGTAGGGGGCTGGTTTGCGGCGAGCTTGAGGAAGATGGGGTGGCCGCCTGCTCCATTCTGGGGGCTTGACACTCAGCCTCCATTGAATCAGCAATGCGGGCGAGGACCTGCCTCAGGGCAGACACCTCCACACACAATCTATTGGTGCTTTCCATGATGATCTGCCTCAGGCAGGCGGTGTTGTCGCACCCCTCCTGCCTTGCTTGGGCACTGTCTGTGACGAACTGTCTCACCAGGGCAGTGAGTTCCTCCTGTCGCTGCGCAGCGTGTCCTGCCTGCTGCACCCCCGCCGTTACATCAGTGGAGGAGGAGGGTGCATGTGTTACATGGGCAAATGCATTTGGGTCCTCTATGGGACTCATGCTCCCATGTATGGACTCCCCCCGAGACTACTCCGGGGTGGTGTTGTGGTATGAGTCGACAAGTGTGAGCTCGGGGGAGATGGGGCCGGACTTGGTGTAGCAGGTAGTTCGGAGGAGTCGTCCTCTACAGGCACACACTCACCGGTCCCTGCACGTCATCATCTGTGACAGGTGCTATAGCTGCCGCCTCCCCAACAGAGCTGTTCTCTGCAGGTTGTGGCCCTTAGACTGTCTCCTCTGCAGGTGTCACAGGTGTTGTGGGTACTGTGGTGATGGGCCTTGGCGGCACCAGTGCCGTGGCATCCAGGGTTGGTTTGGTCTTTGGTGCCTGTCGTGGCTTGTGTGGGACTTTGGAAGTGGAAGGCCTGTTGCCTTCATCCTTGGCCCTCTTCCGGGGTGTATTCTCCTGTGGCAGTGAGTCCCGGGCATCACTGTCAGGATGTGAGCCTGTGGGGAATGAAGAGAGGGACGGCATGAATGATGGTTTACATGCATCATGCATGCATTTGTATTATTGCCCATCTACACATTAGAGGGGAATAGGCAGTGGAGTTTTGATGATCAAGTTGCTTGCTATATCGCTGGATCATGCAGGCATCCGTCGGGTCACTCATTGTTTTGTTCTCCCCTGTTCTCCACCCTTGCCTTGTCGCGCTCTAACACACTTTTACGAGCGTAATACAAATAAAATATCATATAACTCAGAATAAGAGCAAGCCCCAATGTAGTTTACATGTGGAGGACATTGAATGGCACTGGTTGGCGGGTGCCTTGGCATCCCACTCATAATGTCTAAAGTCCGGGACGAAAGTGATCCATCGAGATTTTACCTTAGGTTACTGGAACACAAGATGCTATAAGCACCTGCTAGGTGCAGGTCCCGTGAGATTTGAAGATATTGATGTGGTGTGTCTCCAGGAGACCTGGTTAAGAGACACACGCATCTAAGAGGGATTTGCCACGTTCCTGAACCCTGCCGAAAAAGGGCCTACTGGAAGACAAACGGCTGGACTGCTCATATTAGTAAATATTGCGAGTGGTCTAAGAGTCATACGGACACGGAACATCTCGCCCTCATATTTCTTGGGGAAAAAAACCTCCAAGAACAATTCCACAGGCGAGTTGTTGAATTGCAACCTATATTGGAACATTAAGGCAGCGTCTTCCACTGACTTTGTACAGCAGGTCATGGATGAAGTGGATAATGCAAGGGCCATCAAACCCGACTTGAATATTATCCTGTGCGGTTATCTAAACATTCATTGTTTCAACAACTCAAGGAATCTTATACAGATGCCGGACCCACATGCGCAGGAATCTGAACCTCGAAGGCTTCTTCAAGAAACATCCTGATAACCAATGGAGCAGTTAAGGGAGATACTTTTGCTACTGCAACTTGGAAGCAGTGCGGCGATGCCCAGATACTGGACTATATTTTAATCTCAGAAAATCTGCACACTTGGCTAAAGGAGATGGGGGTAATCTTTCACCACCCTTAGTGATCACAAACTCCCGAGATGCAGATTTTATATGAAGGCAACAAGGTTACTTCAACTGAGACAGATGCTATTAGAATCCAGTCTGGAAGAAATAGACTCAGAACGAGTACAAATGTCTCTGCCTTAATAGATGTCATAGGAGAAACTTGCGAATGAGTTGACATAGACTACCCAAAACACTTGTCCATCTATGAGGAAGGAAGAGCAACTGGTGGAAAAAAAAAACTTCAGAAATAAACACAAGTTCGATATGACTGTCTTTGTGAGAAAGAAAGCCCTGGATCGTCTTAAGAGTGCTCACCGAAAATATCCCTCTCAACAAAGAAAGGGATCTTAAATTACAAAAACTGGTTGAAACAGCACAAGTACTTATTATACCAACAGGATGCGGAACACCTGTTGAGGCTTGTAGCCACAAAATATTCCATGGGGATATGGCAAATCGTTAACATGGACGCCCCTCAGAGTTTATCATCTAATTGATCCCGGCTGGAGACTGGGTAATACACTTTACTGGTCTTTTCTCAACTAGCACGGCTGACCTAGTACATGATAGACTCAAATTTACAGAGATGGTCATTCGAAACTGGTAGAGAGAATATATTGGATCTAATTAAAAAAGTCAAGCAACTCAAGAGTTGCCAGCCCTGATGGCCTGACCAACATGACTCAAGAGACATCCTGAAAAATGGGCTGATGTCATCTACAGCCTGCTCTTAAGAGTGAAACTCAGGATAAAAATTCCTGCTTCTTGGACCACCTCATTTGTGGTTCCAATCTTCAAGAAGGGTGATAGGGCAATTCCATCTAACTACAGGCATATCGCCCTTCTTGATGTCATCGGCAAAATATTTGCAGCTTTGATATTGAGACATCTAACCATCTGGAGCAGGTTGGGAAACCACCATGACTATTGGCAGGTGGGCTTTGAGAAGGGCACGGGAACCGCACTGAACCTGTTCTTGATTAACCTACTGAAGATAAGAACAACAGTAAAGAACAGCAAAAAGCTTTACTTGGCCTTAGTAGATCTCTCCCAAGCATTTGACAAGGTGAATCGACAGACCCTATGGTCAAAGCTCAGAGCCTGGGGCTGTCCCACTGACTTGCAAGAAGCCATAGAGGCACTTCACTCGGAAACACCAATACAAATAAAACTTAACAAGGTGACATGACAGCTGCGATTAAGACTACAGTGGGCCTCAAATAAGGCTGCCGTCTTGCACCGCCTATCGTCAAATTATACACCTCGGACATGGGAGATGCCTTTAATGGGACCAGATGTTTTCTACCATCCATATCTGTAATCCAGGTAAATAGACTCTTATATGCTGATGTATGTATGTATGTCAGCTTATATAGCCCCGGCAGCCCGCAGGCATCATGATGATGTGGTAATCATGGATGAAACACCAATAGGCCTTCAGCGTCAACTAGAGGCACTGGCCTCATTTTTGTTGGCCAATGATCTCCAGATTAACACCTCAAAATCAGCAGTTCTAATCTTTGGTAAGACTCAAGGGAAAGGTACAAAAACGCATGGCTGGTATATAAACGGAGACAAAATTCCAGAGACCACACAAATTACCTATTTGGGTATATCCATAAACAATAGCCCAAGCAACGCCCCCAGGGAAGCTAATCTTAAAAAGAAAAACGAAGATTCTCTCAGCACAGGCTAAACTTATAAGGTTACGACATTGCACATTTTAATTGGTTCCGGTGATTACAATCTATTGTATGAAGGTTATTCCCATCTTAACATATGGGATAGAATCGTCACTAGCACTGAGCTGGAAAGCATGGCAATTCTTGGAAGGCACATTTTGGAGATATGTTCTCGGCCTCCCCAACTGCACCCCAGTGACAGTTATTCGGAAGGAGTTTGGTCTCACCTCTCTCTTGGCAGTAACTGTCTAGAAGTCTCTTTAGTTTTATCGAAAATGCCTAATGCCGCCAGCAAAAGGAGGGTTTTCCATGTTGGAACGAGCATTCTGCAATAGTAAAGATCGCATATTGGTGGAATGGAGTGATAAATGTAAAGGATATCTGGAGTCCATCAATGTATCAGAGAAAACGCTGAAGGAGAATCCTGACCTGGCGAAACTAAATCTTTACGATCAGGAATGGATCGAGACACTAGATTCAATTTCCAGCTACAAACTTTATGGGAAACATTGCATTGGTCTAGTAGGTGTGGATCCACTCTACATATTTGGTCCACTTTCCTTCAGATCACCTGCGCAGTCAGATGCTAAGACTGCGCTCTAATTTATTGCCAACTTAGGAGGTGCTCGAAGTAAGGAAAGTAAAAGGAAGTAAGAGATTATCACTGTAGACTGTGTAACCACGAAAAAGAGTCAATGTATCACCTGGTCATATCTTGCCTCACTGTCTCCCATATTAGAACCAACCTGTTGGGCACATTTTTTGTTGACAATCGAACTTTAACCAAAGGTCATATTTGGCTCTTCCTGATGCAAGCGACATTCTTTCCTTGACTCTTGCTTTTTGGGAATTTGTCACAATAATCCTACATTTACTTGATGTTGGTTCCGCTGCTTAGCTTTTTTTTCTGGACTGGGTTAGAACAGGAGGATCCGCTCAGCTGTACTAAAGGAAAAACGACTTTATGATGAATATGCAAAAGATTCTGTTTTGTTTTTTACTATCTCTGTAGAACGACAAACTGATTCATATTAGTTAAAAAGTGTTAATTGGTTGTCGCTCAGTTTTACTCGTCTGGTCTAGTAGGGCGGATTTGTTCAATTGTTTTTCTCTGTTCCCCTTTTTTAGGATTTTGATTTTATGTTAAATGTGGGAACATTTTGCTTTGGATGTTTATTGTTGTCTGGAATATAACAATTGATTGTAAAAAGCTAAAATGTTCTAACTTTGAAACCAAATGCTTAAAAAAATAAAATAAAAATAAGACACTACATGTACGCCCCTATGACTTTGACAGTTTCGATTTTCTCAATAAGAACAGTGATATTTTACTACAGAAGTATGAATGTACGATTAACTTAATGGTGACAGCAAACATTTATATTCTAGGATCGGAATTTAGGTATTTGATTAGGAGACACTATTGCCGTCGGAGAACTCACGAGGACACTACAGGTATGTCTTTTGAGAGTGTCAAAAGGGTCCGTTCAGAAACATTTCATATGAGAAATAAATGTTGTAAATTGAAATGACCTCAATTGTTGATTATGGGGGGCTTCCTTAAAAAAAGTTGTGTTTTCTGACTATTTAAATATTATTATAAATGTCAATACTGTGTACGTGAAGGCAGGTAAAATATGTTTTTTTATCACATTTATTTTGTATATTTAGTAGTGATTGTTAGAAGTACATTTAGTTATTTATGGTACGTGTTTGTCTTTTTAGATTTTGGTCATTGAAGATGGTCCACGGGCCTAAATTCATTGGCATCTTTGTGTGCCTGTGTCTTTGGAATAAATCATTGTTTATGAACTTCGCCTTCCATGGATTGAATATGTTTTCAAAACTGATTAGGAACTTTTTATGTAGAGGATTAGAATATATAGAGAACAGGAATCTGTAATTTGGTGTGCTTCAACACACACAGTGTCCTTCCAATATCCAATATCCACAGTTACATAACCCAGTTTGTCATTGATAGTTTTGAGCCCTTCTAATACAAGTGGGGTTATGTTTTGGATACAGGACCACATGTGTTACATATAATATAATTGAATTTACTCATTACTAATCAGCGGTGCCTGCTCACCCAAGTTGGTTGCTGATTAGGTCTAATAACCCAACTTGTCAGTTTGCCAAATAATTTGGCACCCCTTTTTAGCTTCCTGTTAGCTTTTTTAGTTAAAACCTTTTGGTTAAGGGGATTCACCCTCCAAGCCTAGATTTGCATCATTTTTATTGATCAACACACCCTCCTGGACTGCTTGTATGGGTTAAGTCACAACTCCGTGGACCAAATATGTCCCTTCATCAGTTTGTATGAAAATGTAATATTCAATCAATAAAGTTCTTATCGCCCTTCACTTAAAACATAACGATATTATCACATTTAACCAACAGTAAATACATCAGTACATTAAAACACATTCTAAAAACCAATATTGAAATGCAATGTGCCAAAGTGCCTGTGCTCAGTGCTACCAATTCTAGGCACCTCAAACTGCAACTATTCTAAAGATCTTATTGTGGATATAGTCATCCTAACCTTGCCCAACATGTTTCGTTCCTCTTCTATTAGACCCAATCTGTGGAACTTCTTCAGGGGCTTTATATAAATGGTGATCAGTGACGTTCTTAGCTCTATGCTGTTAAGATGTTAAGAGCCATACAATCCTATCCATCCACCTTCTCTAGAGGTCTGGATTAGGTAGTTTGACTCATATCATATATATAAATATATATATTCACTACAAAAAAAAACTTTGTTGAGGGGACGTTATGGTTAAGTTGCCGTACCAAATAACTGTGCACTTCACTACAAAAAAAAAGTTAAAAAAATGTTCGCTCTCCCCTTTATGCTTCACATTAAAAATGATAAACCCCTGAAATTCCCCAGTTATGGCAGACTGAGCCCCCTTACTTGCCAACACCACTGTGCACTGCTAACTCTAACACCCAGAACATGGAAGATGTCATCTCAAACGTCACTCATGACATCACTAACGGCATTACATGTTTAGCCCCTTTGTTTTTGTTCCCTGCCATATATAATTATGTACATTCGGTAAAAAACTTTGTTAAAGGGATGTTATACTTCACAGTGACACCAAACAACACTGCACATTCCCCCATTATGTTAAGCTTAGCAACCATAACTCCTACCATCTACGTGCATTGCTAAGACTAACTCCTGTGACATCAAACATGACATCACAAATATCATTGATGACATCACTGATACATTATCCTATGCTGGCGCACCGCATGGGGGCGTGTTCGAAAAATCAAACACACTTCATAATGACAAGTGTAACTGGTTGATAGTGGGAAAGTACATTGGGTGTTGTGGTTGGAACTGGTAATTCCAAATTTTCCGGCGCAGAATTCCACAATGCAAGTGTTGAACACAATACAAGCACGAGTGCATACTGACGCATCTGGATCATTAAACCCCATTCCCTTCCAAAGAGTGTGGAATGAATGCCATTAGCAATCGAGATTTTGCAGCAGTAATGCGTGTTATCAAAAAAGAGGATTTTTTCTCTTCAACCGGAACGCCTCTGGCATTCCCGGCTGAAGAAAAGAAATCCTTTCTCAAGATGGCCACCATAGAAAGGGAAAAGGGTGTAGGATGGAAAGCCTTCTTTGCTTTCCATTGCAGGCTGCAGAAAGCAAAAATTAAACGGTGTGCCCGTAATGGGAGCCCCACATTTGTGTTCCTTGACAAATTTGTGGTTATGAGCAAGATCTTTACCACAAAGACAGTGCCTGGTGGACATGGGAACCTGAAAGCCATGTTTTGTCCCTTCCAGTAAAGACCAGTAGCCACATCACCATTGTGGCCATGAATCCATACATAGAGGCTCCCCCTCAGAGATGGAAGCTGTACCGTTGATTTGTTATGTGCATAATGACCCTTGTTAAAAATGAGAACATAAATCACATGCACAATACAAAGCTTTTTGGTTGTTGTCAATGACCTTTACAGACAGGTGTTGTACATGTAGTAATTTTTATTCTATAAAAAGGTAGTGTAAAAAACGAAAATGAGCACTGTACTTAAGTTAACATAAAATCCCAAAGAAACTGTGTGATGTGATACATAATGATGTCAGAAATACTGGCAGCAACACCATTACCACTCACCTGTCCACATATAATTTCGTAAGTGGAACAAGTCGAAAGGTGTGCAGATATGTGTGTTTGGAGGGGGTAACCATGTATTTTTTCACAAACTTTTCTGGCCATAGGGCATCTGCGTTACAGAAATTGGCCTGATGGTCACAGAAAATGGGCGGACAGCACTAAAGCATATGAGATGGGCCTGACCCACCCGCACCCAATGGTAGTGGTGTGCAGTACCTTTCTCAATAAAGCTCCTTGGCTGCATGTGGATGGACGTGTCGTGATGTAGCAACTGTAAAAGAACACATTACGTCCTGCAACGTAGCATACTACATTATAAAAACAGAGAGTAAATTTGTAAAGAAAACACGAACATATAAGAATTAGTACATACGTTTTATTTCACAATACATTAAGCGGAATCATCGCCCTATGCAATTAGTTAAGTTGTTTGGTTGCACAATGACCTCTGCAAAATGATCGCCCTATTAACATTTCCATACAAGTGTTTTTTCAGACACAGAAAGTAAGCGGTGCTGCCAAAGTAGTCGTTTTCCTCCCACATTGATGTGCAAGACGACGTCAACAGTACTGATCTACACCAGCGGAAAGGATGGAATGTTACTTCTTATGACGACATAAGCGTACGGACACATAGGGCCGACGCGATCATCCCAGTGAATAATGACGGTCAAAATTCCAGAGATAAGCAATTGGAGTTGACGATTGCAAAGTCCGTCACTCGGTAGCTGTAATCCGTGACAATGACAATAAAGAAAATATCTTACGGGGAAAAAAAAGATGTATGAATATGCAACCTTTGGATAAACCAAAGTTATGACATAGCTTTTTTATTCAAAATTTACTTCAATAGGACGAAATGCAGTGGGAACCTATGGAAGGCGACAATGTACAATGACCATATGTGGGTTAGAAAATGGAAAGGCACTGAAAGCTGGAATGTCCTTATTAATAATAAAATTATTGTTTGGAGGTAGCAGCGCGATGGAATGGCAAACAAAACGTGAATCACCACCCAACCTTTCTACAAAACAACATTTTAACACTTAGTTTTTTTTATTAAATATTATCAGCAGGTGGGAAAATGTAGTGGTATGGTACAAACGGCGACAATGTGCAAAGTCCATAATGGGCAAGACAATGGCACCAGAGCATAATTCTTGTAAATCATTAGGGGAAACTTTTTTTTTATATGGGCAAAGTGATGAAATAACGTCAAAGTAGTATATAGTCGGCAGAAAAACACTTACATAATTTGGACGGCCTCCATTGCGTGCGCTGTCGGCATAAAGTAGTGTTTGGAGATCAGTGGCTCTTCGCGAACTAATTTTGCATGGTCGCAGCACATGTTTTTGAAGCATAACCTTATCAAGTGATATGTTTTTCAAACTGTTACTCCCTACATTCTTTCTACTCGTTCCCTGTACGTCAAGGTTAAAAAAACAAGGGACCCTTATGGGTTTTGACAAATATGCAGCCGTACTGAGCGCATATTGAAAATAGAAAACGCAGTGGCCTTCACTATGAATGCAAATACATTTTCAGTTTTGCAACAACATATCAGCGGCTATTCATGAGAATGGCTAATCTTCTGCACGTGCAGAAGGGCTGCGTGTACGAAATGGTGCAGGTGGCAGTCTCAGATTTCAAACAGTAGATGCCAGCCTCACCGCAGTAATGATGGTATGTGTTGTACAATGAACGCAGTAAGTTCATTTTGTACAATGAGTAGTAAGCGGCACTGTACCGTATGACAGTGCTATCAATAATTCTTCCATGTTTGGTTTTCTACTACCACGTCTCTTTAATGCTCACCTTTCCAAACAGTGTTCCATAAGTGCAACAAGTGCATTGGTGTCTTCTTCAGGTAGGTTTGTTAGAGACGATGTTTGCGTTGAACAGAAAACGAAGTAAACATGGCGGCCGTATGGAAAGATTACGACGCACTTCAAGCTGTGCCACAACCATTCGGTGAAAGCGCAACATGGTCGCGGCCAGCACGCCACGGAATAACCAATTGAAATCTTGTCCACGGAGCGAACAGGGAAGTGTATCCACGAAGCAGACATGGATATCACTAATTTTTACAGACATACTTTTTGTTGGTTTTTCAGGGAAACACTGAATGGATTGTCACAAAATGTACAAAAGAACGCTTTCGCGCCCAAGCCCCTGCCACTGGTGCAAATTTGGTGAAAATCTGTCCAGCGGTTTGTCCTGTAGCCGTGCACAAAATTTTCCCCCATTCAATCTATGGGGAAAAAAAAAAAAGACGTTTTGGAACCTCCCCTATAACCTTTCCCCCCCTGGACCAAACATCACCAAACTTTGCAAAACAATTCAGAGTGGCCCATATACTTTTTTGTCACAGTTTGGTGAGGATTAGTCCAGGGGGAGCGGAGTTATAGGCTGCCCAAAAAGTGCTCTTCCTATGGAAACAGCAACTTAACCATACCTACATGGCCACTACCGTGGCCGTATTATATATATATGGAACAAGTCACTTACCTGTAACTGTTGTTCTCCAGCATGGGTCTGGCATGGATTCACATGCTCATGAATATTCCCCGTCGTCAGGCTGGGAATCCTCGGTAAAGAAAAAACCAGTATCAGTTTCGTTTCTGATCTGTCTTTCGTAGTAATAACCAATCACTGGTCTCTGCGTCATACTGACCACAGCCAATGACTGCCCTCTACCTAAGCACCGCCTCTGGCAGCCATCTTCAGATTTGGAAGCACGTGAAGTGGCAGTATGACCAAGTGAAGAGCCGCAGAGGGGTAGGCGGGAGGGTTCGCATGTGAATCCATGCCAGACCCATGCTGGAGAACAACAGTTACAGGTAAGTAACTTGTTCCTTCTCCAGCATGGGGTCTGGCATGGATTCACATGCTCATGAATAAAGAATACATAGCAGTACACACATGCACAACCACGGGAGGTGGCAAAGGCTCAACATTAAGCATCACATCAACTCAACATTAAGCATCTTACCTCCTCACCAGGCTCACCTCAGGCGAACAGGTTGCGCAGCACTGCTTGGCCGACCCTGGACTCCTCCCTGGAATCCCGGTCGACGCAGTAGAATTTCGTGAAGGTGTGCGTCGACCTCCACGTAGCAGCCCTGCATATGTCCAGCAGGGGCACACCAGATAGGAACGCCGTGGTAGCTGCGATCGCTCTGGTGGAATGGGCTCTCGGACGGCCAGGCAGCGGTCGGTTTGCCAACCGGTGACAGCACATGATACAGCCGGAGAGCCATCTGGAGATGGAAGCCTTCGAGAGAGCCTTCCCCTGATTGACAGGTCCAAAGTTCACAAAGAGTTGTGACGTCTTCCGAAAACCCTTCGTGCGGTCCACGTAGAACTTCAGCGCTCTAGCTACATCCAGCGAGTGCAAAGTCCTCTCAGCCGGCGACGAAGGCGACGGGAAAAACACAGGTAACACCAAGGGTTCGTTGAGATGGAAGTCCGACGGTACCTTGGGCATGAAGGAGGGGTGCGCCCTGAGCACTACCCTCGTGACGTGGAAAGTCAAGTACGGGGCCTTGCAGCAAAGGGCGTGGATCTCTCCCACTCGTCGTGCGGAGGTGATGGCCACAAGAAAAGCTGTTTTCCACGATAGAAACTTCAACGGGGCCGAGTGCAGAGGCTCGAACGGAGGTCCCATGAGCTTGGTCAGCACCACGTTGAGCTCCCACGCCGGGGCCGGAGCCTTCACCGGCGGGAACGATCTGAACAGTCCCTTCATGAACTCTTTCACCAGGCGATGAGACCACAAGGACGTCCGCCCCGTGGTTCTGGTGTATCGGGAGATCGCAGCAAGATGAATCTTGATGGACGCGTGTGCCAGCCCGGCCTTGGCCAGCGTCAGCAGGTACGGCAGTACTTGGGGAGCAGTAATCCGTAGAGGGTTAATCTTCTGTGCGTGGCACCAGACAGAGAACCTCTTCCATTTGTGTCCGTAGCATTTAAGAGTCGAGGAAGCCCTGGCCTTTGCAAGAACCTCTCTGCAATCGGCCGGTATGTCGTATCCTCCAAACTCTAGCGCTGCAGGAGCCAGGCCTGCAAGTTCAGCGACTTCGGGTCGTGGTGGAGGATGGCGCCTCCTTCCCTGGAGAGTAGATCCGCGTCCGCCGGCAGCTTGATCGGCAGGGACGCTGACAAGTCCAGCAAGTCCGGGAACCATATCTGCCTCGGCCACGCAGGTGCGACGAGGATCATCCTGCACCGTGACCTCTTGAGCTGGTTGACGAGCCGGATTAGCAGAGGCAAGGGAGGGAACGCGTAGAGGAACAGGCCCTCCCAGGGGAACGAGAAAGCATCGCCCATGCTCCTCGTCTGGGGAAACCTGCTGGCGAACCTCCGGCACTTGGTGTTCGTCGCCGTCGCGAACAGGTCGATCTGGGGTGTGCCCCACCGTCGGAAGAGGCGATCCACCAGATCCTGCCGTAGTTCCCACTCGTGGCGCGAGCGCAGCTCCCTGCTGAGTGAGTCGGCGATGGTGTTTTTTATCCCTGCCAGATGAAACGGCACCAGAAAAATCCCTTGGGCGATGGCCCAATGCCACAGGTCCTGCGCCTCCTTGGACAGCGCTGGGGACCTGATTCCGCCCTGTTTCCTGATGTAAAACATGGTGGTGGTGTTGTCGGTGAAGATCCTCACCACCTTGCCCTTGAGGGACGGAAGGAAGGACCTGAGGGCCCAAAACACTGCACAGAGCTCCAGGACGTTGATATGCAGGGACTTCTCCTTCGGGAGCCAGAGTCCCCTTGCGTGCAGATTTTCGGTGTGCGCTCCCCACCCTTCCAGGGAGGCATCCGTGGTCACAGTCTCCTGGTGGGCTGGGGTCTGGAAGTCCATGCCCGCCGTCAGGTGCGCGCGGGTGCCCCACCACCGTATCGCTCGTCGGAAACTCTCGTCGAGCTTGATCCTTTCCTCGAAGCTGCCCGTCGTCTGGATCCAGCGCGCATCCAGGAATTCTTGCAACGGGCGCATCCGGAGCCTGCACATGGGAATGAGGTAGATGCAGGAAGACATCATCCCGAGGAGGGACTTGATGGACCTCACTTTGGCCGCGTCGGCCACCAACATCCGTTGCACCTTGCCCAAGATGGTCCTGGTCCTCTCCTCCGACGGGGAGGCCAGAAGGGACACTGTGTCGAGCCTCGCTCCCAGAAACAGTGCGACTTGCGCGGGCACCAGGTGGGATTTGGTGTAGTTCACGGAGAATCCCAGGTCCGTGAGGAGTTGGACGGTCCTTGCCGTGTGGACCACGGCGAGCTCCCTCGTCTTGGCGCGGATGAGCCAGTCGTCCAGGTAGGGGTAGACGTGAATCCCCTCGCGGCGCAGCTGCGCCGCCACCGGTGCGAGGCACTTGGTGAATACCCTGGGTGCCGACCGTAGTTCGAAGGGAAGGGCTTTGAACTGGTAATGACGCCCTTGGACCACGAATCTGAGGAATTTTCGGTGCCCCTTTAGGATGGGAATGTGGAAGTAGGCATCCTCCAAATCCAACGACGATAGGAAGTCTCCTTCCTCCAGCTGACCCAGGACGTGCTGGAGGGTGACCATCCGGAACTTCTGCGCCTTGATGAACTTGTTCAGACGTCGCAGGTCCAGGATGGGGCGCCATCCTCCCGTCTTCTTCTTCACGAGGAAGTATCTCGAGTAGACTCCGGAGCCCCGAAGCCTCTTTGGGACGAGTTCGATGGCGCCCTTTCTGAGCATCGCCTTTACCTCCAGGAGAAGTTTAGGGACGTGAAGTTCTTTCCTGGCCACGGGGGGGACGCGCGGGCACCTTCTTTGAAACTCGAGCGCGTGGCCCCGGGCCAGGGCGTCCAGCACCCAACGGTCGGTGGAGATGGACTCCCACACGCTGACGAAGCCCGCCAGCCGGCCTCCCACCGGGGTGCTTCGGTGGGGGCCCGACCCCACGGCCGGTTCAATCCTGCTTGGACGCGGCCTTGCCGCCTTGACCTCCTTGGCGACGACGGCGGGGTCCGCTAGACTTGCCTCGTCCTCTGTAGGCCTCTTGCGACGACGAGCGGGCCGCTTGACGGTAGGAAGCGAAACCGCCGCCGGAACCTTTGGAGGCGCCCTTGCCTCCGCCGCTCCGAAAGGGCGTCCGTCGTTGCTGCAGGACTCCAAGGGCCCGGGCCGTCTCAGTATCCGCCTTGATGGCCTGAAGGGAATCGTCCACTGTCTTGCCAAACAGGTTGTTCCCGTCGAAGGGCATGTCCAGGACTCTGGTCTGGACGTCCTGCCGGAAGTCCGTAGCTTTGAGCCATCCACGACATCGAAGGCAAACGCCGTTGCCCAGCTGGCGGAACCCAGTGTCGGCGATGTCCGTCGCCACGGTGATGGCGTGGTCCGAGGCCACCTCACCTTCCTGCAGGATCTCCAGGGACTCCGCCCTCTTGTCGTCCGGCAGAAAATCCAGCAGGGGAGCTATCTTGTACCAGAGCTCCCTGTCGTAGCGGGCCACGATAGCCAAGGCGTTGGCCGCCTTAATCGTCGACGAGATGACTCTACGTCCCATAGCATCCAATTTCTTTCCCTCGCCGTCCGGCAGGGAAGTCGATGTGGAGGCCGCACCCCCCCCCCCCCGTTTTCTTCCTGGCTGCCGCGGAGACGACGGAATCCGGGGTAGGCTGCGCCCGGAGGCATAGGGGGGCCGTGTCAGGGATCCGGTACTTTTTCTCGTACCGGTCTCTTCTAGCTGGCGCCGTGGAAGGGTTCTTGAGGAGGGAAAGGCCCTCATCCCAAATGTCGTCCAACAGAGGCACTGCGAGGACCGTCTTCCTCTTGGCCTCGCGCCGCTGATAAAGGAAGCCTTCCTTTTTCTTCTCCTCAGGGCAGAGTTGGAAAAGCTCGGAAGCCCTGGAGATCATGGAGTGGAAAGATCCGATCTCGTCGGGCGGAGAAGCCCTGGTGGGAGGCGACGACGGAATATCCTCGTCGTATGCCTCGTCTTCCGTACCCGTCGCTGCCGTGTCAGTCCCCGTATCATCCCCTCGGGTGGAAGGGGAGGAGGGCTGGACGGGGCGCGACGGTTGAAAAGGAGGTGGTGGATGGATCCTTCTTTTCTTGGTAGGGGGAACGCCAGAAGGTCCCGGTTCTGGATCCCTCGACGGGAGAGGTGCCTCCGTCGGTAACGGTAGCCTCGTCCTTATCTCGGAGCATAAGGACTGTATAATCCGACGGGCGAGCAGGGGCCCCCGTCGGTATCCTCGACGATGTCGTCGTCGTCACCTGCGTCGGGGTCCATTCCGACGGGCTGGCCTTGTTCCACGCCTAGGCCGTGGCTTAAGACCTCGATCAGCTCCTCTTCTGAGGTTGAGGCCGAGTCTACGACGACGCCCTGCCCCCCCTTCTTCTTCCCCACGGAGGGTTTCACGGGGGTCCTATCGATGGGCACAAAAGAAGACTCCCTCCGAGGAGGCGGGGAGATTCTGGGCCCTGCGGTCGCCACCACTGGTGCAGCCTCCACAGGCTGAGCCAGGGCCGCCGCGACCGTTTCGATAGAGGGCTTGGTCGGATGGATCAAGGCCTTCACCACCTTAGGTGCGCTCACCGCCTTATCCTTGAGGGAGGGGGCACTGCCACGCTCCTCCTCTGCCTTAGAGCTCGACCGGGGCCTCTCCAGGAGCTTCGCCGGGTGCTCGGCCTTCCTCTTACCCGACCCAGAGCGTTGGCTCGTGGTTGATGGTGCCGGGGAGGGTGCGCCCTGCCTGGCGCCCGTAGAGCCCAACCGTTCGGCGCTCCCGGTGCCAGCGGACTCGCGGTGCTTGGCCTTATGTTGGGCCCCCGTCGCCGGGGCGCCCTCAAAGGTCTTAGAAGACCGCTCAGATTTCTTTTTCTTCTCGCCAGACGGGCTCTTACCCTCCAGCCAGTTGGCAAGACGTTGATGACGGTCCTTCATGGTCCGTTCCGACATGTTGCCGCAAAACGCACAGTCCTTCTCCACGTGCGTTTTGTCCTCATGAAGGCAGTAAAGGCAGAAAGAGTGTTCGTCCTCCTTAAAGACGTTCTGCAGCTGGCATCCAGGGCAGGCCCTGAACAGCTTTCCGGGCGTCGAGCTTCCCTTCTCCTGGGCCATCTCCGAGACCGGGCCTGAGAAGCTTCTGGAGTCCTCCGAAGTGTAGCTCGACGAAATCTTCACCCTTGAGGGGCACAGACGAATCCGACACGGGTCCCCGTTGATCGGATGTAGGATCGGTGGAGCTTGAGGCTCTTTTGACCGAAAGAATCGAAGTTTTCTGTGAAAAAGCGCGAAAAATAGCACTAACGCTCGAGAGCAATAGCACGAGGATCCCAACACATGAACGTGCGGTAAAAATCTGAAGATGGCTGCCAGAGGCGGTGCTTAGGTAGAGGGCAGTCATTGGCTGTGGTCAGTATGACGCAGAGACCAGTGATTGGTTATTACTACGAAAGACAGATCAGAAACGAAACTGATACTGGTTTTTTCTTTACCGAGGATTCCCAGCCTGACGACGGGGAATATTCATGAGCATGTGAATCCATGCCAGACCCCATGCTGGAGAAATATATATATTCAGGCTACTCCATTTGTATCATTCTGTCTGTCTTGCTTTTTTCTTTAAGTCAGCCTGCCTCTGTTCACAACTTGACTTTGTCGACCAAATTACTAGATCCTGCAATATAGTGCAGCGTCCAGCTTGTTGCTGCTTGCCGTATTTGACTCCTGTCTTTTCACACTTTCCGTTTATGGCAAAGGCAGAAATGTCCTCTCTGCATCTGTGTCAACATAGAGGTAAGGTGCTTAGCTTCTCCTTCTGTGGAACGTTGCTCTCATGTATTTTTGTTCCTTTTTTGCCAGATTCAGTAGTCCATAAACCAAGTCTCCATAGCGTAGCAGCGCCTGTCTTTCCATTAGTGTCTGTTCTGCATACACAGCGTACAGCTCGGTTTATAAGGCTCTAACTAGAACAATGTCCCTCTACGCTTTCTCTACGGTCGTGCATGTCTCTAACCCCTGCAGCCGTCCATTTGCCTTTACTGCCAATTGTTCTTTGCGCATGCACCCCAATGCATTACTCCTTATCCCCACAAATTGGCATGACACAGAATTTCAAATGGCAAACTTGGCAGCAGTTTTATTTCCATGACAACAGAATTATTTGTACACATTTGTGAACTTCATTCTGTCCGTGTGGCGCTTGCTTGCCGGATTTCCTTTGCCTCCCCCTATACTTGGTATAGTAGGCCCCCAACTCCCCTGACCCATTGTACCTGTTCCAATCCTGCCCGTGGGTGGGGAGAGCGCTGTTTGTTTTTGGGGGAAGCTGAGCCTTATTTGTCCCTACCAGACGCCCCCACCGTTTAGGCCCCCAAGAGGCGCTGGTCCAGAATAGCGAAGACCCATTCCGTTTCCTTCTGGCTCGTCCGGAGTCTATCATTTGTGCTTGGTTGCCCAAACACCGCCAACTTGACATATCCTGGCCTGGGTGTCCTGCGACAGCAACGCCCAGGCCTCCTGCTCCTTGCTTGTATTTCGTGGGTGGGTGGAAAACGAAATTCCTTCCACCTGCGAGGCAGCGACCGGGTCCCAGTGCAGGAGCGAGATG
This sequence comes from Ambystoma mexicanum, assembly GCF_040938575.1. NCBI lineage: Eukaryota > Metazoa > Chordata > Amphibia > Caudata > Ambystomatidae > Ambystoma > Ambystoma mexicanum. The sequence goes on along the minus strand of NC_090921.1, from coordinate 175,031,027 downwards.
CCTGGCACCCGGTCCCGCCTGCTTATATCCTGATGGCCCCACCCCTTTTCCTTTGTTCAGCCCTTCGCAGGCTTTTGGGACATTAGGCCTTTGGCGCCGTTCCGCCCCTCGCCTTTTGACCCCCAGGGGAGGGTCCCAGGTCCTGGCGGCAGGACCCCGCATGGGTTACCCTGCTGCCTCCTCCATCTTGAGCTGATTTTTCCGTCGTCAGCTCCATAACCCCTGCAGCCGTCCATTTGCCTTTACTGCTAATTATTCTTTGCGCATGCACCCCAATGCATTACTCCTTATCCCCACAAATTGGCATGACACAGAATTTCAAATGGCAAACTTGGCCGCAGTTTTATTTCCATGACAACAGAATTATTTGTACACATTTGTGAACTTCATTCTGTCCGTGTGGCGCTTGCTTGCCGGATTTCCTTTGCTTCCCCTTATACTTGGTATAGTAGGCCCCCAACTCCCCCGACCCATTGTACCTGTTCCAATCCTGCCCGTGCAGGTGTCCGTGGGTGGGGAGAGCGCCGTTTGTTTTTGGGGGAAGCTGAGCCTTATTTGTCCCTACCAGACGCCCCCACCGTTTAGGCCCCCAAGAGGCGCTGGTCCGGAATAGCGAAGACCCATTCCGTTTCCTTCTGGCTCGTCCGGAGTCTATCATTTGTGCTTGGTTGCCCAAACACCGCCACGCCAACTGGTGGGTTCCCGCCCACCGTGGCTCCCCCTTTCCACAATTCTTCTCACAGCTCCAGCAATTTGGTACAAATGTTCCAGAAAAAGAGCTCCATCCCTTTTCCGGATAGGTGTACCCCATCCGCCAAGAAGTACTCGGGTGTCTTCCCGTCAATCAGGCCGTGTCTGATCTGATGGAAACCTCTGCCCCTGCAGAACTTGGCAACGGCCCCGTTCAGCTTCCTCCTTGATTTCACTACTGCTGAATGGCTCTCTGCCCCTCTCCATTGTGCCCAGGGAATCACCTCAGACCAGATGATCTCCGTTTCCCCCACTTGTGCCGATATCTCCTGCAGTGAGTTTGTAATGTCTCTCAGCAAGACCCCCCTCCCCAGGCTGGTCAGGTCATTTCCTCCTAAATGTATCACCAACACGTCTGGCTTCCGCCGCCTACTCAGCAGCTTTTGCAATTGCCCCTTCAGCTGTGCCCATTTCATCCCTGACACCCCGTGCCACTCGATCCTGAACTCTCCAGCCGTCAAGACCTCTTGCTGTTGAGTCCAGCTCGCCTTTGCCCTTGAGATGAATGAGTGCCCCACTACCCACACCGTGCGTAGTTTCCTTTGGTGCACCGCTGGGAAATGAAATGGAGGGAACGCCATGGTTATCTTTACATTTTTTCTGGTCTGACATAATGTTTATAACATCCTGAAGACCATCTCCCCAGCTTCTTGATGTCCTCCGCCCCTAACTCCCCAACTGCCGCGTAGGTGGCGGCCCCTATCCGAAATGAATGCGTCCCAAACCGGCCCCCTGCCAGGCCCATGTTATTCAAACCTAGCGCCATCACTTTCCTGAACTGAAAGCGGCTTAGTGCAGACCCATCCCCGTGCATGAGCCATGGTGCCTGTGCCCCTGATGGTCGCCGCTGCTGCATAAAGTTTGACGCCACCGGGCAAACCCTGCTTGCCTGAATTGCCTGTAAGGTCAACGCCGCCCCTTTTCCTTTCTGATCCGTTTTTGATCTCCTTACATAAATGACGACTTGAGCGCTTCCCACTTGGACGTCCCTGACGCGCAAGAAACCATTCCCTTTGCCAGCCTTTTTCTCCGGCACCAATTCGCTGATCCCGAGAGCCCCAAAAAACACCACCGTGAAGGCGGCCGAGAAGAGCAATCTCTCTGCCTTCTCACTACACACTGCACCTAGACATTTAATCAACCCGTGCAATTTCCCAATATCGATTGGCCGCCTCTCGTCTGGCTTTGCTATGGTTTGTCTAGCCCAGCCTCTCATGGCTAGCATGACGTAGTGTTCCTTAGTAGGGTCCTTCTCCCCTTTTACTTTCGCATAATGTGCTATGGCCGCCAGGTGGTAGCCCCCCCATGCCCGGGTCTTCCCTGTCTTCCAGCACCAGCCTATGAATGCCCTCACCGGGTTCTCCCCCCGGCCACCTGCCAGCACCTCCTCCTGGAACTGCATGAAACGATCCCAACAAGCCCTGTACCTTTTGGCTGTACCTGGAGCCAGGGCAGTCTCTACCAGCGAGGTCAGATCGCCCCAATCATCCCCCACCACTGTTCCCCGAATGGGGTCATCTCCCTTGCTTTGGGGCAGCTGTCTCGGAACCGGTCCCACTGTAAACGAGAATCAGCGGCCGTGTTTTTCACCCCTGGAATGTGCCGTGCCCTAACCTCGATGTTCAGCATTAACAGGCTTCTGGCGAGTTCCCTGAGCAGCCTCAAAACCCTCAGATTGCTGGATGACCCTGTGTTAATAATCTGTACCACCGCCAAATTATCTGACCATAGAGCGACCCTTGAATTCCGCAGCTGCCCCCCCCCACAACTTAAATGCAACCACTATGGGGAAAAGCTCCAGCAGCGTAATGTCTTTAGTGACCCCTTTCTCCTGCCATTCCATTGGCCATGCCATGCCGCACCAACTGTCCCCCAGGATCGCCCCAAAACCCAGGGACCCCGATGAATCTGTACACAGTTTGAGCTTCTGGCTGCTTGCCCAGTCAGCCCTCCAGATCGCCACCCCGTTGGAGTCTGTCAAGAAGCTATCCCACATCCGGAGATCCTCCTTTACCTCTGAACCCAATCGGACGTGATGTGAGGCGTGTTGCAAACCCACCGCTTTTAGCTCCACACTCCTGGCAAATGCCCTACCAGCCGGTATCACTCTGCCTGCGAAATTGAGGTTCCCTGCCAGTGACTGCAACTCCAGTAATGTCGCTTTGTTCCTCTCCAACAGCTCCTGAATCAGGCCCCTCAATTTTTGTACATTGTCTTGCGGGAGCCTACATTCCCCCTTAACTGAATCGATCTCAATCCCCAAAAATGTCAATGTTGTCGCTGGACCCACGGTCTTTCCTGGTGCTAGGGGGACCCCTAGCTGCTCCATTCGTTTTTGGAATGCCTCCATCAGGGCCCCGCATTCCTCCGTCCCGTCTCTCCCAATGAAGAGAAAATCATCTAAGTAGTGCAATATTCCCCCTCCCTTCTTCCCTAGCTTAACTGTAAACTCCAGAAAGGAGCTGAATGCCTCAAAGTATGAACAGGAAATAGCGCAACCCATGGGTAGGCATCTGTCGTAGTAGAACTTGTCCCCCACCTTAAAACCCAGCAAGTGGAAACTATCCTTGTGGATTGGTAGTAAATCGGAAGGCCGATTCTATGTCTGCCTTACCCAACAATGCCCAACAATGTTGCGTTGCCCCTCTTGCTGCCATTGGAACGTGGTGACTCTCCCTTATAGTAATTAAGCCGCCCAAATGTAACTAATAAACTGATGGTGATACACCCAGCCACGGATGCCGACCCTCCTGCACCAGGTGAAGCCTGACATTCTGCATAAGTGGCACCCCAACAACCGTCTGCTTCCCCCAGCTGGATTTCTCACGCTCGGGGAACCTTAGTTACTGTTTCCCCTTCATATGGACATACCTCTACACGCTATTGTGCACTAAGCCTGTTCCTCTAATGAACAAGCGGTTGCTGAATGGTAACATCCCCTTCTGAAACAATTGTCAGATTTTCCCAAAAGTTTATCTTCCCAAGCGATCACCCATAATAACAATTTTAGCGCGTACAATTCCCCTATCCAACACCAGTGCCTTAGAAACCGTGTATTTGTTAACACCAAAAGGGGGGCATCCACCACGTTATGCGTGTCCTCAAGGAACTCCTTTTCCCCTGCCTCCCTAATGCGCAGCCTAGCGGCAAATAGCCGACACTTTAGCCACATGACTGCACCGGAAATGAAAATAATAAAATGCCCCAAGCACAACGGGTAACCTGGTGTGCACATCGTAGATGCCTACCTTTACAACACCACAATGACCGTCCGCTACCCCAAGATGAATTTGGAAATCATTTCAACTGTGTATCAACCCACGTTATAAATGCACCTAATGCGCAGACGCATCTTTCTCATGAACCAAGCCGCACGTTCTAATTTAAATCAGACTTGAAGTCACTGCGTCACTGTTTGCGTCAAATCCACAGTCATCCCTATCCGTTGTTCCTCCTCATCAACCTCTGAAACTGCATGGTATAACGTGGACCGGCATCCTAGTTCACTTTCACATAAACACCCCACGAAGATGTTCCCCCAATCGTCACCCGCCGACTGATGAAACGCCTCGTGTATGGCAGAGGACCTTGCTCATGCCGCTTGCAACTTTTCTCATATATTCATGACAAAAGACTTGCTTGATACCAGTGGTGCTCCACGTACCCGTGGACCGCATAGGGAGACACCTTAACAACATGGAGGCCGATTCATGGAATAATTAGCGCGGCGCAAGTGGGCAAAAATGTGCGAATTGCAGTGGAATAGCGAAAATCGCAGTGCAAGTGCGAAAATCGCACGAAAAGCAGCGCACATTGATTCATGGAAGTCCGTGCGCGAGAAAACCAGCGGATGTGCGATAAAAAAGTGCGCGGCGCACGTTGGCGCACAGGCCATCTAACAGCGTGCGCCAGGTCACAGCGAAAATCGCACAGGCCAGAGCGAAAATCGCACATAGCGCGGCGCACGCACCAAAAGTAGGCGGAACACGGGCGTAACACTCGGAATGGGGAACAACTTGCCAAAACGTGGGCGTCACGGGGGAAGTACAGGGCACAAGTGCGCGGAACGCCCACACGCTCGCCTACAACACGTATTCATGGAATAGAATAGGGCAAAAAAGCACACGCTCAAACCAGCGCACAGGCACAAACACGACCGCCACAAGAAAGCAGGCGGTAGCGTCTCTGCGGCTGTAAGAAATGTGCGCCAAAAGGTGCGCCAACAAATAGCACCTATATACTGCCATGATGAATGTCCTATACTGTGGCCCTCCAGGACAAATGACGTGCAAAGGGGTACCCACAAACACGGACCCGCTGACAAAAAATACGTGTGCGTGTATACCGGGGTGCGCGGGATGTGTCACATGCGATTTGGCCGGGTACGTGGATTTCAGGGGTGCGCGGGAAGTTCCACACGTGATTTCAGCAAGGTATGTGTATTTCAGGGGTGCGCGGGAAGTTCCACACGCGAATTCTGAAGGGTACGTGCATTTCAGGGGTGCGCGGGAAGTTCCACACGCGAATGGGCCAGTGCGAGCAGGGTACGTGTATTACATGGGTGCGCGGGAAGTTCCACATGCGATTCCATCAGGGTACGTGTATTTCAGGGGTGCGCGGGAAGTTACACACGCGATAGTCCCAGTGCGAGCAGGGTACGTGTATTTCAGGGGTGCGCGGGAAGTTCCACACGCGATTGGCCCAGTGCAAGCAGGGTACGTGTATTTCAGGGGTGCGCGGGAAGTTCCACACGCGATTGGCCCAGTGCGAGCAGGGTACGTGTATTTCAGGGGTGCGCGGGAAGTTCTACACGTGATTTCAGCAAGGTATGTGTATTTCAGGGGTGCGCGGGAAGTTCCACACGCGATTTCAGCAGGGTACGTGTATTTCAGGGGTGCGCGGGAAGTTCCAAACGCGAATTCTGCAGGGTACGTGCATTTCAGGGGTGCGCGGGAAGTTCCACACGCGAATGGGCCAGTGCGAGCAGGGTACGTGTATTACATGGGTGCGCGGGAAGTTCCACACGCGATCCCATCAGGGTACGTGTATTTCAGAGGTGCGCGGTAAGTTGCACACGCGATACCAGCAGGGAATGTGTATTTCAGGGGTTCTGGGGAGTACTACACGTGAATTGGCCTTGTGGGTCCTCCCAGGTGTACGCTCCACAACCTCCACGGCCCCTGCAGGCAGCCCACACCACAGGGGACTACCCTGCACCCCTGCTCATGTCCCGCAGGCAGCCCATCCACCATGGGCATGCCCCCAGCCAACCCACATGTCACCTTGCACTACTGATCAACAATGCATGTCTCCCACCACCCCCACCCCCCAGCAGTGCAGGGGCAGCCTCCACAAGGCCCCCACTCATGTCTCCCACCACCCCCACCCCCCTGCCACCATGGGCAGCCTCCACCAGGCCCCCACTCATGTCTCCCACCACCCCCACCCCCCTGCCACCATGGGCAGCCTCCACCAGGCCCCCACTCATGTCTACCACCACCCCCACCCCCCAGCATCCAGGGTCACCCTCCACCAGGCCCCCACTCATGTCTCCCACCACCCCCACCCCCCTGCCATCATGGCCAGCCTCCACCAGGCCCCCACTCATGTCTCCCACCACCCCACCCCCCTGCCACCATGGGCAGCCTCCACCAGGCCCCCACTCATCTCTACCACCACCCCCACCCCCCAGCATCCAGGGTCACCCTCCACCAGGCCCCCACTCATGTCTCCCACCACCCCCACCCGCCTGCCACCATGGGCAGCCTCCACCAGGCCCCCACTCATGTCTCCCACCACCCTCACCCCCATGGGCAGCCTCCACCAGGCCCCCACTCATGTCTCCCACCACCCCCACCCCCCTGCCACCATGGGCAGCCTCCACCAGGCCCCCACTCATGTCTCCCACCACCCCACCCCCCAGAAGTGCAGGGGCAGCCTCCACCAGGCACCCACTCATGTGTCCCACCACCCCCACCCCCCAGCCACCAGGGGCAGCCTACAGCAGGCCCCCACTCATGTCTCCCACCACCCCCACCCCGCTGCCACCATGGGCAGCCTCCACCAGGCCCCCACTCATGTCTCCCACCACCCCCACCCCCTTCCACCATGGGCAGCCTCCAGCAGGCCCCCACTCATGTCTACCACCAACCCCACCCCCCTGCCACCATGGGCAGCCTCCACCAGGCCCCCACTCATGTCTCCCACCACCCCCACCCCCCGGCAGTGCAGGGGCAGCCTCCACCAGGCACCCACTCATGTCTCCCACCAACCCCACCCCCTGCCACCATGGGCAGCCTCCACCAGGCCCCCACCACCCCCACCCCCCTGCCACCATGGGCAGCCCCCACCAGGCCCCCACTCATGTCTACCACCCCCCAGCAGTGCAGGGGCAGCCTCCACCAGGCACCCACTCATGTCCCCCTGCACCCCCACCCCCCAGCATCCAGGGTTACCCTCCACCAGGCCCCCACTCATGTCTCCCACCACCCCCACCCTCCTGCCACCATGGGCAGCCCCCACTCATGTCTCCCACCACCCCCACCCCCTGCCACCATGGGCAGCCTCCACCAGGCCCCCACTCATGTCTACCCCCACCCCCACCCCCCAGCAGTGCAGGGGCAGCCTCCACCAGGCACCCACTCATGTGTCCCACCACCCCCACCCCCCAGCAGTGCAGGGGCAGCCTCCAGCAGGCCCCCACTCATGTCCCCCTGCACCCCCACCCCCCCCAGCATCCAGGGCCACCCTCCACCAGGCCCCCACTCATGTCTCCCACCACCCCCACCCCCCTGCCACCATGGGCAGCCCCCACCAGGCCCCCACTCATGTCTCCCACCACCCCCACTCCCCTGCCACCATGGGCACCCTCCACCAGGCCCCCACTCATGTCTACCACCCCCCCACCCCCAGCAGTGCAGGGGCAGCCTCCACCAGGCCCCCACTCATGTCTCCCACCACCCCCACCCCCCAGGGGCTGCCTCCAGCAGGCCCCCACTCATGTCTACCACCACCCCCACCCCCCAGCAGTGCAGGGGCAGCCTCCACCAGGCACCCACTCATGTCTCCCACCACCCCCACCCCCCTGCCACCATGGGCAGTCTCCACCAGGCCCCACTCATGTCTCCCACCGCCCCCACCCCCCTGCCACCATGGGCAGCCCCCACCAGGCCCCCACTCATGTCTACCACCCCCCCACCCCCCAGCAGTGCAGGGGCAGCCTCCACCAGGCACCCACTCATGTCTCCCACCACCCCCACCCCCCTGCCACCATGGGCAGCCTCCACCAGGCCCCCACTCATGTCTCCCACCACCCCCACCCCCCAGCAGTGCAGGGGCAGCCTCCACCAGGCACCCACTCATGTCCCCCTGCACCCCCACCCCCCAGCATCCAGGGTCACCCTCCACCAGGCCCCCACTCATGTCTCCCACCACCCCCACCCCCCTGCCACCATGGGCAGCCTCCACCAGGCCCCCACTCATCTCTCCCACCACCCCCACCCCCCTGCCACCATGGGCAGCCTCCACCAGGCCCCCACTCATGTCTCCCACCACCCCACCCCCCAGCAGTGCAGGGGCAGCCTCCACCAGGCACCCACTCATGTCCCCCTGCACCCCCACCCCCCAGCATCCAGGGTCACCCTCCACCAGGCCCCCACTCATGTCTCCCACCACCCCACCCCCCAGCAGTGCAGGGGCAGCCTCCACCAGGCACCCACTCATGTCTCCCACCACCCCCACCCCCCTGCCACCATGGGCAGCCTCCACCAGGCCCCCACTCATGTCTCCCACCACCCCCACCCCCCTGCCACCATGGGCAGCCCCCACCAGGCCCCCACTCATGTCTACCACCCCCCCCAGCAGTGCAGGGGCAGCCTCCACCAGGCCCCCACTCATGTCTCCCACCACCCCCACCCCCCAGCAGTGCAGGGGCAGCCTCCACCAAGCACCCACTCATGTCCCCCTGCACCCCCACCCCCAGCATCCAGGGTCACCCTCCACCAGGCACCCACTCATGTCTCCCACCACCCCCACCCCCCTGCCACCATGGGCAGCCTCCACCAGGCCCCCACTCATGTCTCCCACCACCCCCACCCCCCAGCAGTGCAGGGGCAGCCTCCACCAGGCACCCACTCATGTCTCCCACCACCCCCACCCCCCTGCCACCATGGGCAGCCTCCACCAGGCCCCCACTCATCTCTCCCACCACCCCCACCCCCCTGCCACCATGGGCAGCCTCCACCAGGCCCCCACTCATGTCTCCCACCACCCCACCCCCCAGCAGTGCAGGGGCAGCCTCCACCAGGCACCCACTCATGTCCCCCTGCACCCCCACCCCCCAGCATCCAGGGTCACCCTCCACCAGGCCCCCACTCATGTCTCCCACCACCCCCACCCCCCAGCAGTGCAGGGGCAGCCTCCACCAGGCACCCACTCATGTCTCCCACCACCCCCACCCCCCTGCCACCATGGGCAGCCTCCACCAGGCCCCCACTCATGTCTCCCACCACCCCCACCCCCCAGCCACCATGGGCAGTCCCCACCAGGCCCCCACTCATGTCTACCACCCCCCCCCCACCCCCCAGCAGTGCAGGGGCAGCCTCCACCAGGCCCCCACTCATGTCTCCCACCACCCCCACCCCCCAGCAGTGCAGGGGCAGCCTCCACCAAGCACCCACTCATGTCCCCCTGCACCCCCACCCCCCAGCATCCAGGGTCACCCTCCACCAGGCCCCCACTCATGTCTCCCACCACCCCCCACCCCCCCAGCAGTGCAGGGGCAGCCTCCACCAGGCACCCACTCATGTCCCCCTGCACCCCATCCCCCAGCATCCAGGGTCACCCTCCACCAGGCCCCCACTCATGTCTCCCACCACCCCCACCCCCCTGCCACCATGGGCAGCCTCCACCAGGCCCCCACTCATGTCTACCACCACCCCCACCCCCCAGCAGTGCAGGGGCAGCCTCCACCAGGCACCCACTCATGTCTCCCACCACGCCCACCCCCCTGCCACCATGGGCAGCCTACACCAGGCCCCCACTCATGTCTCCCACCACCCCCACCCCCCGGCAGTGCAGGGTCACCCTCCACCAGGCCCCCACTCATGTCTCCCACCACCCCCACCCCCCAGCAGTGCAGGGGCAGCCTCCACCAGGTGCTCACAATCCCCAAGCATGTGCATAATGGACAGCCTCCACATCCAAAAAGCCCTACCAAGTAACCCATTCACCCACATGGAAATGGAAATCACATGTTACACCCCCAATGTTCATGAAGCTAATGAACCCATGTCCGTCACACACAATGGTTGCAATATAATGGGAAAACACACAACATGACATGCATGAAACCAATGAGATGATACCACACACTGAAGTATGCTAACAAAATTGTATTTAAAAAAATTAAGAATGCTAAAGAAAGAAAACTAACTACAATGTGAATGAGAAAAAAAAACATGCATTCCCGTATAAAAAACTACCAAGGGTCCATGAGCCCAACTGAACAAAGGAAACCTACTAAAAAACCTACCTAAAAATCAACTATATACAAAAAGTGGAGCAGTGTCCGTCGACTCCAAATCATAATTAGAAAGAAAGGAAACCTAAAACTAAAGAACTATATACAAAGGCGGCGGGCAAGTCCAGCGGCTCACTCCGTGGTGTCCCGGGCCAGGGCATCATCGAACTCCTGTTCCATGTCCCGGAGGCGGTCCAGTTCCATGGCCCCGAGGGTCCGCAGGGACGACGCTGTGTCCTCCTCCAACCCCCTGCGGATTGCCTCGAGGCACTCGGCCTGCCTCAGGGCCCTCCTCCGCCCTGACCATTGTGAGCCGCGCCTCTTCCGCCCGCCGCCGCTCCGCACCTATGGCGTGGCCCAACCGCTGCCACACGGAAGACACTCTCTGTCCTGGGTCCCCCTGCCCTCCGGCCGATGGCCGCCCCTCCGATGTCGAAAGCCCCGAGCCTTCATGTCTCCCACCATGTTGCTGCTGCTGCTGCTCTGCCTCTGCCCGTGCACGGCCTCCTGCTGCCTGCACATCCTCCGCCGGCTGGGGTGCACTTGTTGATGTGGCCACCCCTGCTGGACCTCCGACTCCCGACTGTGGCAGGGATGCCTCCTCCACCAGCCTGGCCGCACCGTCAGAGGCAGCTCCACAGGGCACCCAGGTGACTGATGGGTGGGAAGATGGCACAGAGGACGACTGGCGCGTAGGGGGTCCAGTTGAGGAGGGGGTCGGAGCAAGCCCCATCAGACGGAGGAATCCGGCCTGGGTGACCTGTCCCAGCAGGCTGACGTGGTCAACGAGCCAATCGAGATGACGTGCAGTCTCTCCATGAAAAGACTGCAGGTCACCTCGCATGGCCCCTTGACGCAACGCCACACCAGCCAGGACAGGCTCAACCCGGACCTGGATGGCCACGTCCGCAGGCAGAGGAAGGCCAGTTGACGTCAGCTCATCCCCTGCCTGAAAACGGGTCTGGACGTAGGCATCCCTGCTGGTGCAAGATGATGCAGGGACAGGATCGGGGACAGGATTGCACACAGGCACCTCCGCGGCCGCCTGTGCTGCCTCCTGTCCCTGGTCCTGCACTGCACCACTAGCACCAGTGGGATCCCCACCTCCAGACCCAGTCTCTGGTGCTTGGGCGGCCCCCACCAAACCCCCCACCAACCTGGATGACTCCGTGCCATCTTCCCCTGTTGGGCCCTGTGGGGTCCCAGCTGCCCCTTCTGCTGCCGAGGAGTCCAACTGCAACCTCCGCCTCTTGGGCCTCCCCCCGGCAGCTGCGGCCTGGGACGCGGCACCTGACTCCTCACTCCCCGACGAGATGACAACACGGGAGGGGAGCCGGGCCTTGCGTCTCCGGCTGGCGGTCGGATCCCCGCCGCTGTGCTCCACAGCACCTTCTCTGCCCTCTTCATCAGTTGACGCTGCAGACAGGGAGTAACAAAACACAGGCATCAGGGCACTGTACAATGGACACATACACGCATGACAGTTGCACATGAGTGGCATTGGCAAACCTCAGACATGTCATCACAATCCCCAACACACATGTCATTGCAACTGGCACACATGAGCCATACCACAGCCATTTCGCAACTGCCACCACCATCCCTACACATACAACAGCATCAGCAGCCAAAGGGGAGCCAGACATCACATGCAACACAGGAAGTGCACCACACATGTACACACACCACCACACTTGCATGCATGTCTACACCTCTGCCAAGTGTCGCACTGTTCAGACCGGCATCCATGTCACATCTGCCAATCAGGCTTCCACATACCGCTGTCACATGCATCCATGTTGCATCACTGTTGCACCCTTGACAAATACACACACATGCACACAGTGCTCATACATGCAGCCGAAAACAAACATACATGCCTGACATCACTGACATGTCTACTTACATACACATTCATCCAAGCATGTGTGCACGCACAACTGCATTTGCCATGCAAGCCCACACACACAAGCACCATCCATGTCTCACACATTACAGCCCTCGCATGTGTCAGCCCCACGGCCCTGTACACCCCCACGCATACTCGACCCCATACAAACAGATGTGCAACCGGCTCAATGGCGAATGATCACCACACGCACTGCTCACAACCAGGATGCATGTACACTCACCGCTCGACTCCAGACGGGTCTGCTTCTCTAGGACCTGGACGTGGAGCGCTGGGGATATGCGTTCCAGGACCCCCATCTGTTCTTCCGACAAGTGGCCCCGGCGCCCCTTGGCATCCGCTGCCTTCAAGAGGCGCCGGGCCTTGTTCAGGGTCCTGGACCTGAAGTCCTCCCAGCGCTTCCTGACATGTTGTAAGTCCCGGACTGCCACCCCCTCCGCGTTGATGGCAGTCACGATGTCAGTCCAGATCCGAGTCCGTCCTTCCTTGTCGGCGCGGGAACTTCCAAAGAGGGCATCATACTGCCCCAGGACTTGCTCCACCAGGACACCAACTTCGGTGGCACTGAAGCTGGTGCCCCTCTGCCTCTCTGGCCGGGGGTTGTCAGTGGTCACAGATGGTGTATGCCCTGACATGACAACCCCAGAGGCAGGAGTGTGTGGGCAACTGGGTCCTGGGTCTGGGCTGTGGAGCGATGGAATTCCAGTCGGGAGTCTTCGGTTCCAGCAGGGGTGGTCACAGCAACAGCACCCCTGGCTGATGTGCAGGCAGCAAATGGCAGTGCACGTGGCCAGCAGGCAGTCAGGCAGCAGCAGATGGCAGGTGGGAGCGTGCTCGGGGCTCTGGGGGGGCAGTAGTTCGGCCTTCTGGGCAGGAGCGTGGTCTTCCGTGTGCTTACGCGTGGCCAGCTTGGTACGGAGTGATTTGGCACGTGAAAATCCTGCACGTCAGCGTGAAAACCGAGGAAAGGCCCTTAGCGCGTCAGCACGCATACGCGAATCCATTGGACCCAAGGCCCTCAGCGCGTAAGCGCGTCTGTGACGTGACCCGCACGGGTGTTTCCCACACAGCACGTGATGACAGAGCACACGTGGAAAGACTGCACGTCAGAGTCTCATCGCGTGTAATTGGACAGCACGTCAGAGTCTCATCGCGTGTAATTGGACAAAAGTGCGTGTACACGCGATTGGCCTATGTACGTGTATATCAGGTGTGCGCGGACACTTACACACGCAAGTACGTCAGCGCACCTGTATCCCGGTGTGCGCGCCAATTTCCACACGCTATTGGACTGGGCACTGGATTTCAGGGGTGCGCGGGTCACACGCTCGCCTACAACACGCGCAACGCATTAATTTGCGCGCTAACAAAATAACTAGCTCAGACCCAGGATGAACATACCGTTCCTAGCAGCAGTGGGCGTGGCCTACCAAAGGAGGAGGAGGATAGTCAGGGCCAGAATATTCACACCCAGAACCAGCCTTTTCGGGATGCCTGATGACCAGGTGCATGGGAGGTACAGGTTTCCACCACACATCATACTGGACCTGGTGAGTGAGTGGGAGGACGACCTCACATCACCCACCCTGTGCTCCCAAGCACTCAGCCCCCTGGAGAAGGTCCTCAATGTACTGCACTTCTTAGCCACTGGATCATTTCAGCGGACAAGTGCCATTGTGGGTGGTGTATCACAGGCCACCCAGTCACGCTGCCTACACCAGGTCTTGAACATCATCACTGCACGCCCATCAGTCCGCAGGCACATATACCTGCCCAGAACCCCTGCAGAAAGGCATGCTGCCGCCCTGGATTTCTACGCTGTGGCACGATTCCCCAAAGTGCTAGGTGCCATTGACTGCACCCATGTGGCTCTACGTCCCCCCAGGGCATCTGAGCACATCTATAGGAACCGCAAGCACTGGCATTCCATCAACGTGCAGGTAGTATGTAATGCCAAGGGAATCATCACCTCAGTATATGCCAACTATCCTGGGTCAACCTACGACAGCTTCATTTACCGAATGTCCACCCTAAGCCGGGACCTAGAAGCTGGCCGGCATGGCGATACATGGCTGCTTGGTGAGTATGAATGCCACTGCACATCCATGCATGTCAGATACTGAGCAAGGTCACAACCCCACCAATGATACCAATCACCACCTCCACAGGGGACAGTGCCTACCCTCTCAGCCCCCACATGATGACGCCAATTCGGAACCCCACCACGCCACCCCAGGTAAGATATAACGCACCCCACATTACAACCCGGGGCATAGTGGAGCGCACATTTGGAGTGCTGAAGTCACGCTTTCGCTCCCTTGACCGTTCTGGCAGGCAGCTGTTGTACGCTCCCCCAGTAGTGTGCAGGATCATAGTGGCAACATGTGTCCTGCACAACGTTGCAACACGCCGGGGCCTGGCTGTGGACATGGTGGTGCCCCCCCCATCCCCAACCACTTGCACAGCCCCTGCGCATGGGAGTGGAAAGGGCACGGGGGAGGCAGCCCGTACACAGCTAGTGGCTAATTACTTCACATAGAAATCACACCCCTGTGGAGTGCACACTGCCCTGGCACATTCCATCTGACATTGAATGATGACTCAACCTGACACTGATCCTGAATGTCTGGAGAAAGAACCGTGAAAACCATATCAGCCTGAGATTGTTCACCTGGAAGTGTCACAATGTGTGCATCCCTACCCACACTGACACCACCAATGCAGTTTAGTGAAGTTACACATTCAAGCAGCTGAAATTAATACCCACTTGCAAAATGCAACAAGAGGACAGTGCCATGTCAGCCAACCCAACCCCTGCACCGCCACACGACACACCGTGCCATGTCATGCTATTTGCACGTAAACAAAGTAATCCCCACAACATGACACTAGTGTCACAATGTAGAGTGTCCCTATTAGAAACTTGCAACACCCGAAATGCTCACAGTAATGCCGGACCAACAACAAACTTGAGCACGTACTACCATTAACATGACATCACTAATGTATAATATTAGTAGTCTCACCACCTGGAAATGCCTGCACTCCCACCACTCCCAACTGTGCAGTGTTGGCGCCTGTAGAGTTGTAGGTGCACTGCTGCCAACATGGACCACATCTCCAGACTAGAGGTCCTTGTGTAGACATGAGGAAGGGACCTGCAAATTGGGAGGTAGACACAGTAGAGGAGTTACACATCAATGCAACATGCAGTGTACAACACAACAGCAATATGCACTAGGAATGTATACACAGTATTGACTACAGACTGCCCACACAGCTCATGGGAGTCCAACGTCACTGTGTAATTCACTGTCACTTGGGCACACCCTTTGCAAGCCCATGGAAACGGGAAGCAGGAGGGGTGTGTGTGACTCAAACCCAAGCATCTGAACCAAATACATTACAAGCCTGCATGTGCCCAGCCACAATGCAGCGTATGCCCATAGGAACCACGGAAGCCAACAAATCGTCCCAAAAAAATTGGGAATAAAAGAAATAAAAATAAAAAAAAAAAATAAAAATCAAAAATGGCCATTGAAGGGCCCGGGGGGGTTGGGGAGGCCACCCAGGAGGGCCGAGGACAGGATGCACACCAGAACCCACCAGCGTGGATCCTGGGAAAAAAAAACACCTCCATGGGCTCATGGCCCACACGGCTACCCTATTGTGGGAGTATCACTGCTGTCGCTATTATCACCCTGTGCAGCTGCATCCGGAGGTGGTTGCACTATGGGAGGCAGCCCACGCAAGGCCCTAGTCTGCTCCTCCATGGCTGCAAGCATGCGGGTGTGGTAGGTCTGGTTCTGGAGGATGAGTGTGCGGAGGTCCCCATGCAACAACTCACTGGATGCCCGGACCTCCGCCCTTGTTGCCTGCATCTCAGCTGAGAGCGTACGGGTGAGACGCTCCAGCTGCTGTTCTGTCCTTTGGTGTGTAGAAGCCTCAAGCTCAACAAGAGTCGTCCTGAGGTGAAGGAGCTCCTGCCTTAGGGCTTCCCTGTGGCCCTGGGACTCAATGGAGATGGCCTCCTGCAGAGTCGCCAGTGCGCCCGCCTGTCCCTGTTGGACCCCAACATGTTCTCCCTGTGTGACTGGCAGATGGTGTCGGTTGCCTGCTCTAGTCGCTCCATCAGCCTTTCAGGGGGGACAATGGAAGTGGCCACCCTATCCATGGCCTGAGCCATCATCTCGGATGATGCTGCCTGTTGGGTTGCCATACCGTAAATGGATTGCTCCCATGCAGTATTGCCAGGTGCCGTACGGCCACCACGTCGGCGGGCACCATACCTGTCTGGGGCAAGGCGAACTGCGCCTTGCTGTGCGGCACTGCCTGAGGCTGCAGGACTGCATTCCCCCTCTGATCTGCTGGCCCAGGAACAGGATCAGATGTCGCGGAGTGTGACCCTGCATCCATAACCACCAAAGGTGTAGCTGCCAACACTGACATCCCCATTGAGGGTTCTGACCCTGGTGCAGGTGGGTGAGACAGAACAGAATCCCTCCCTGGAACACTCATCTGCGACGGCACGTAGGTCTCATCCGAATCAACACCTGAGTACAGCTCGGGGGAGGTGCAGCCATAGACACCCCTTGAGAGCAGGACCTGCAGCACTTGTGGGTTCTCACCCACCACCACACCACGTCCCTCACTGGTGGTTGGTCGGCCCTCGGGCCCCTCCTGGGTCTGCACCATCTCCATAACCCCAGCAGTATCAGGTGCGTCTTCCCCTGCAAAGACATAAAAACAAAGAAATGGAAACAGGCATTAGCACCATGGCACACAATGAGGGCTGAGAAGCAAGAGAACCAGTACTTGTTTGACACATGTCCCACATGACTAAAACCCTCCCATGCATGCACCCTCACTGCATATGAAGGGCAGGCAAATGGCACACACTGATGACACCAAGATTGAAGATGAACACATTTTCTGCATGCTGCCTGGCAGTGGCATCACACATTGGCCTGTGATTGGCAGGTGAAACACACATGCCATCACACAGATGGCATGTACCATTGCTATTGAGTGAAGATGGAGAGGAGGGCAGCACCTATGCATACTGTCCAGTTCCCGCATGTAATAGCTTTTCTAATTCTAACAGGTCAGATTCTTCACCTGGAGCTGCCAGTCCGAAATGGTGCAATTGCACAGGGACATGTTTGAATAAATGATATCCAGGTAACAAAGTCACTCCACTTTACCATAGCCATGTCAGACATGTGACTAGAGGACTGCGACATGCCTAGTAAAAGTGGTTGAATGGAAAATATCTGACTAAATGAACAGTGCTAAATTTTGCAACAATGTTGTGGCAAGGTGACACTTCAAGGGCAACTGGCGTGCAGTTGGCCTACATGTCTACTGTTGGCAGAAGGGATACAGCTATGGCCAAATGCAGCTGCGCAGGATGTATTGCATGAAGCACATGGATGACCCATACGACTCAGGCGCACACACTCTCACCTGGCACACAAACAGAAGCCCTCACACACACCATGCACATGGATGACACACATGCATGTGCACTCACCGGACAATGCCTCGTAATCAGAGAGATCTCCCACGCCTTGGATCTGTTCCTCCGTGACGTAGGTCCCAGCGACTGACTCATGTGGAGTGAGTTCCATGTCTACTACTGGAGACCCACCTCCAGTCACTAGAGTTGCGGCATGACTTGAGGCCAGCTTACTCTTTGCCCTGCGCTTTAGGTCATTCCAGCGCTTATAGCAATCATTGGCTGTGCGCCTCACGATTCCAAGGGCACTTACGATGTCCGCAACAGTCTGCCAGTGTGCCTGGCGTTGTGCAGGTGTGGTCTTGGATCCTGCAACAATGACCATCTCGTTGTCATGTGCGGACACATACTCGACAAGTGCATTCAGTTCGTCATCCGTGAAGCTGGGCTTCCTGGACGGGCCGGACTGTGTAGCCGTGTCTGGGGCATCAGCCTGAGCCGGACGAGCACTCTTCCTCTTCCGCTTGGAAGGTGGTGGTGATCCTGAGTGTCCTGCGCCGCTCTGGACACTAGGGGCAGGAGCCCCGGTGGACTCTGTATCAGGAGTGTGGGATTGCACACTCAGCATGGGAGTTGGTGCAGGCATTGGCTCTAGTGTGATGGTGTCAGGGGGAATATCAGCAGCATGGACTAGGACCGACACTGTCCGGGCTGGGTGTGTGAGGGCTGGGGTGGATGGAGCCGCAGCTGCCCCTGCAGCCTCTCCGCCCTGCCTACTTGGTGCAGCAGATGACCTTGCTGCCCCAGATGCACGTGGCATGGTGACATCAACGTGCACCAGCGCACGTGTCATAGGCCTGCTGACCTGGAAGTCAGCCATGGAGTCAGCCAGGTCTGGTGCCACAATGGGCTGGTCCAACAAGGGCTGAGCATGGATGGTGTCAGCCACATCAGCCTCAACGGGAGGGGGGGGGATTATGGGTGCCCTTGACTGGTCCTCCACACATGGGGGGACAGGCTCACCCTGCAAGTAACGACCACGTCCCCTACCGGATCCACCACGGCCACCACTTGTGGCTCTTCCACCTTTCCCACCCTTACGGAATCCTCGCCTCCCAACCATGGCACTGATGTTGATGTGCGTATGGGAGTGGCTGTAAAATATTGTCCTGGGCAATTGGGGGTCAAAGGGGTTGGGTACCAGATGGTAATTGTACCCTAGTGCTCTTGCAAGGCTGATTGTAACCCCTGGGGAAAGATGACGGGTCACGCTACGCACAGGAGCCCCAAAATAGGGAGATGACGTGCACGCAATCCCTCCTAGATCACGTGTGCATAAAGAAAAACCTGCACTACGCTGTGGCAACCAGTAACACAAGAATGAACGTATGCGTGTCACAGGCAGCCTAGAATGACCTCTGAAGGGGTAGGCTACACACGGGGCAAGCACAGATGTTAGATACGTGCGTGACTCACCGTCTGCCAGGTAAAAGAGCGTGAAAAAGGAGCGCGTTTGGTTGGCAACACCCCCGCCAAAAGAAGATTTGTACGCTGTCTGAGGAGACAGGACAACAGTAAAAGGGAACACTGTTTGAGGGAACAGGCCCAGGTAAACCAGTAAAAGAGAAAAAAGAGAAAAAGCTGTCAGAGGTAACAGGGAATATGAACTTGAAACGCCGTGAAGTAAATCGCGTGTGAACCGACAAGAAGTGCAGAATTCACCCACTCGCTCTCCACGAAAAGCACGTACAAGGAAATGGTGTTCTACGCGTACCTTTTATACAGGCCCACACGTCCAACGTCACTTACGCGGCGTGTACGCGCTAGGGCCATTTCCACCAATTACACGCTTTGTGACTTATGCGTGTACGGCCATTTCCACCAATTACACGCTTTGTGACTTCTGCGTGTACGGCCATTTCCACCAATTACACGATTTGTCACTTCTGCGTGTACGGCCATTTCCACCAATCACACGCGATGAGACTCTGACTTGCAGTCTTTCCACGTGTGCTCTGTCATCACGTGCTGTGTGGGAAACACCCGTGCGGGTCACGTCACAGATGCGCTTACGCGCTGACGGCCTTTGGTCCAATAGAATCGCGTATGCGTGCTTACGCGCTAAGGGCCTTTCCTCGGTTTTCACGCTGACGTGCAGGATTTTCACGTGCCAAATCACTCCGTACCAAGCTGGCCACGCGTAAGCACACGGAAGACCACGCTCCTGCCCAGAAGGCCGAACTACTGCCCCCCAGAGCCCCGAGCACGCTCCCACCTGCCATCTGCTGCTGCCTGACTGCCTGCTGCCCACGTGCACTGCCATTTGCTGCCTGCACATCAGCCAGGGGTGCTGTTGCTGTGACCACCCCTGCTGGAACCGAAGACTCCCGACTGGAATTCCATCGCTCCACAGCCCAGCCCCAGGACCCAGTTGCCCACCCACTCCTGCCTCTGGGGTTGTCATGTCGGGGCAAACACCATCTGTGACCACTGACAACCCCCGGCCAGAGAGGCAGAGGGGCACCAGCTTCAGTGCCACCGAAGTTGGTGTCCTGGTGGAGCAAGTCCTGGGGCAGTATGATGCCCTCTTTGGAAGTTCCCGTGCCGACAAGGAAGGACGGACTCGGATCTGGACTGACATCGTGACTGCCATCAACGCGGAGGGGGTGGCAGTCCGGGACTTACAACATGTCAGGAAGCGCTGGGAGGACTTCAAGTCCAGGACCCTGAACAAGGCCCGGCGCCTCTTGAAGGCAGCGGATGCCAAGGGGCGCCGGGGCCACTTGTCGGAAGAACAGATGGGGGTCCTGGAACGCATATCCCCAGCGCTCCACGTCCAGGTCCTAGAGAAGCAGACCCGTCTGGAGTCGAGCGGTGAGTGTACATGCATCCTGGTTGTGAGCAGTGCGTGTGGTGATCATTCGCCATTGTGCCGGTTGCACATCTGTTTGTATGGGGTCGAGTATGGGTGGGGGTGTACAGGGCCGTGGGGCGACACATGCAAGGGCTGTAATGTGTGAGACATGGATGGTGCTTGTGTGTGTGGGCTTGCATGGCAAATGCAGTTGTGCGTGCACACATGTTTGGATGAATGTGTATGTAAGTAGACATGTCCGTGATGTCAGGCATGTATGTTGTTTTCGGCTGCATGTATGAGCACTGTGTACATGTGCATGTGTGTGTATTTTACAAGGGTGCAACAGTGATGCAACATGGATGCATGTGACAGCGGTATGTGGAAGCCTGATTGGCAGATGTGACATGGATGCCCGTCTGAACAGTGCGACACTTGGCAGAGGTGTAGACATGCATGCAAGTGTGGCGGTGTGTGTACATGTGTGGTGCACTTCCTGTGTTGCATGTGATGTCTGGCTCCCCTTTGGCTGCTGATGCTGTTGTATGTGTAGGGATGGTGGTGGCAGTTGCGATATGGCTGTGGTATGGTTCATGTGTGCCAGTTGCAATGACATGTGTGTTGGGGATTGTGATGACATGTCTGAGGTTTGCCAATGCCACTCATGTGCAACTGTCATGCGTGTATGTGTCCATTGTACAGTGACCTGATGCCTGTGTTTTGTTTCTCCCTGTCTGCAGCGTCAACTGATGAAGAGGGCGGAGAAGGTGCTGTGGAGCACAGCGGCGGGGATCTGACCGCCAGCCGGAGACGCAAGGCCCGGCTCCCCTCCCATGTTGTCATCTCGTCGGGGAGTGAGGAGTCCGGTGCCGCGTCCCAGGCCGCAGCTGCCGGGGGGAGGTCCAAGAGGCGGAGGTTGCAGTTGGACTCCTCGGCAGCAGAAGGGGCAGCTGGGACCCCACAGGGCCCAACAGGGGAAGATGGCAAGGAGTCATCCAGGTTGGTGGGGGGTTTGGTGGAGGAGGGGGCCGCGCAAGCACCAGAGACGGGGTCTGGAGGTGGGGATCCCACTGGTGCTAGTGGTGCAGTGCAGGACCAGGGACAGGAGGCAGCACAGGCGGCCGCGGAGGTGCCTGTGTGCAATCCTGTCCCCGATCCTGTCCCTGCATCATCTTGCACCAGCAGGGATGCCTACTTCCAGACCCGTTTTCAGGCAGGGGATGAGCCGACGTCAACTGGCCTTCCTCTGCCTGCGGACGTGGCCATCCAGGTCCGGGTTGAGCCGTCCTGGCTGGTGTGGCGTTGCGTCAACGGGCCATGCGAGGTGACCTGCAGTCTTTTCATGGAGAGACTGCACGTCATCTCGAATGGCTCGTTGACCACGTCAGCCTGCTGGGACAGGTCACCCAGGCCGGATTCCGCTGTCTGATGGGGCTTGCTCCGACCCCCTCCTCAACTGGACCCCCTACGCGCCAGTCGTCCTCTGTGCCATCTTCCCACCCATCAGTCATCTGGGTGCCCTGTGGAGCTGCCTCTGACGGTGCGGCCAGGCTGGTGGAGGAGGCATCCCTGCCACAGTCGGGAGTCGGAGGTCCAGCAGGGGTGGCCACATCAACAAGTGCACCCCAGCCGGCGGAGGATGTGCAGGCAGCAGGAGGCAGTGCACGGGCAGAGGCAGAGCAGCAGCAGCAGCAACATGGTGGGAGACATGAAGGCTCGGGGCTTTCGACATCGGAGGGGCAGGCATCGGCCGGAGGGCAGGGGGACCCAGGACAGAGAGTGTCTTCCGTGTGGCAGCGGTTGGGCCACGCCATAGGTGCGGAGCGGCGGCGGGCGGAAGAGGCGCGGCTCACAATGGTCAGGGCAGAGAACTCCATGCGGAGGGCCATGAGGCGGGCCGAGTGCCTCGAGGCAATTCGCAGGGGGTTGGAGGAGGACACAGCGTCGTCCCTGCGGACCCTCGGGGCCATGGAACTGGACCGCCTCCGGGACATCGAACAGGAGTTCGATGATGCCCTGGCCCGGGACACCACGGAGTGTGCCGCTGGACTTGCCCGCCGCCTTTGTATATAGTTCTTTAGTTTTAGGTTTACTTTCGTTCTTATTATGATTTAGAGTCGACGGACACTGCTCCACTTTTTGTATATAGTTGATATTTAGGTAGGTTTTTTAGGAGGTTTCCTTTGTTCAGTTGGGCTCATGGACCCTTGTTATTTTTGTACATAGTTCTTTGTTGCATGGAGATTTTTTTACATTTGACTTTGGACAAAATTTCTTAGGATTTGGATTTCCAGTTTTGTGTTTTTATACGGACATGCAGCTTATTTTTTCACATTCACATTGTAGTTAGTTTTTTTTCTTTAGCATTCTTTATTTTTTTCAATACAATTTTGTTTGCATAGTTCACTGTGTGGTATCATCTCATTGGTTTCATGCATGTCATGTTGTGTGTTTTCCCATTCAATTGCAAAAAATGTGTGTGACGGACATGGGTTCATTAGCTTTCTGAACATTGGGGGTGTAACATGTGATTTACATTTCCATGTGGGTGAATGGGTTACTTGGTAGGGCTTTTTGGTTGTGGAGGCTGACCATTACGCACATGATTGGGGATTGTGAGGACCTGGTGGGGGCTGCCCATGGTGGCAGGGGGGTGGGGGTGGTGGGAGACATGAGTGGGGGCCTGGTGGGGGCTGCCCATGGTGGAAGGGGGGTGGGGGTGGTGGGAGACATGAGTGGGGGCCTGGTGGAGGGTGACCCTGGATGCTGGGGGGTGGGGGTGCAGGGGGACATGAGTGGGGGCCTGGTGGAGGCTGCCCCTGTACTGCCGGGGGGTGGGGGTGGTGGGAGACATGAGTGGGGGCCTGGTGGAGGGTGACCCTGCACTGCGGGGGTGGGGGTGGTGGGAGACATGAGTGGGTGCCTGGTGGAGGCTGCCCCTGCACTGCTGGGGGGTGGGGGGGGTGGTAGACATGAGTGGGGGCCTGGTGGGGGCTGCCCATGGTGGCAGGGGGGTGGGGCTGGTGGGAGACATGAGTGTGGGCCTGGTGGAGGCTGCCCATGGTGGCAGGGGGGTGGGGGTGGTGGGAGACATGAGTGGGTGCCTGGTGGAGGCTGCCCCTACACTGCTGGGGGGTGGGGGTGGTGGTAGACATGAGTGGGGGCCTGCTGGAGGCTGCCCCTGGTGGCTGGGGGGTGGGGGTGGTGGGACACATGAGTGGGTGCCTGCTGGAGGCTGCCCCTGCACTGCTGGGGGGTGGTGGTAGACATGAGTGGGGGCCTGGTGGAGGGTGAACCTGGATGCTGGGGGGTGGGGGTGCAGGGGGACATGAGTGGGGGCCTGGTGGAGGCTGCCCCTGCACTGCCGGGGGTGGTGGGAGACATGAGTGGGGGCCTGGTGGGGGCTGCCCATGGTGGCGTGGGGGTGGTGGGAGACATGAGTGGGGGCCTGGTGGAGGGTGACCCTGGATGCTGGGGGGTGGGGGTGCAGGGGGACATGAGTGGGGGCCTGGTGGAGGCTGCCCCTGCACTGCCAGGGGGTGGGGGTGGTGGGAGACATGAGTGGGGGCCTGGTGGGGGCTGCCCATGGTGGCAGGGGGGTGGGAGGGTGGGAGACATGAGTGGGGGCCTGGTGGAGGGTGACCCTGGATGCTGGGGGGTGGGGGTGCAGTGGGACATGAGTGGGGGCCTGGTGGAGGCTGCCCCTGCACTGCCGGGGGGTGGGGGTGATGGGAGACATGAGTGGGGGCCTGGTGGGGGCTGCCCATAGTGGCAGGGGGGTGGGGGCGGTGGGAGACATGAGTGGGGGCCTGGTGGAGGGTGATGCTGGGGGGTGGGGGTGCAGGGGGACATGAGTGGGTGCCTGGTGGAGGCTGCCCCTGCACTGCTGGGGGGTGGGAGACATGAGTGGGGGCCTGGTGGAGGCTGCCCATAGTGGCAGGGGGGTGGTGGGAGACATGAGTGGGTGCCTGGTGGAGGCTGCCCCTGCACTGCTGGGGGGTGGGGGTGGTGGTAGACATGAGTGGGGGCCTGCTGGAGGCTGCCCCTGGTGGCTGGGGGGTGGTGGGAGACATGAGTGGGTGCCTGGTGGAGGCTGCCCCTGCACTGCTGGGGGGTGGGGGTGGTGGTAGACATGAGTGGGGGCCTGCTGGAGGCTGCCCCTGGTGGCTGGGGGGTGGGGGGACACATGAGTGGGGGCCTGGTGGGGGCTGCCCGTGGTGGCAAGGGGGTGGGGGTGGTGGGAGACATGAGTGGGGGCCTGGTGGAGGGTGACCCTGGATGCTGGGGGGTGGGGGTGCAGGGGGACATGAGTGGGGGCCTGGTGGAGGCTGCCCCTGCACTGCCGGGGGGTGGGGTGGTGGGAGACATGAGTGGGGGCCTGCTGGAGGCTGCCCCTGGTGGCTGGGGGGTGGGGGTGGTGGGACACATGAGTGGGTGCAGGTGGAGGCTGCCCCTACACTGCTGGGGGGTGGGGGTGGTGGTAGACATGAGTGGGGGCCTGGTGGAGGCTGCCCATGGTGGCAGGGGGGTGGGGGTGGTGGGAGACATGAGTGGGGGCCTGGTGGGGGCTGCCCATGGTGGCAGGGGGGTGGGGGCGGTGGGAGATATGAGTGGGGGCCTGGTGGAGGGTGACCCTGGATGCTGGGGGGTGGGGGTGCAGGGGGACATGAGTGGGGGCCTGGTGGAGGCTGCCCCTGCACTGCTGGGGGGTGGGGGTGGTGGGAGACATGCATTGCTGATCAGTAGTGCAAGGTGACACGTGGGTTGGCTGGGGGGCATGCCCATGGTGAATGGGCTGCCTGCGGGACATGGGCAGGGGTGCAGGGTAGTCCCCCGTGGTGTGGGCTGCCTGCAGGGGCCGTGGAGGTTGTGGAGCGTACACCTGGGAGGACCCACACGGCCAATTCACGTGTAGTACTCCCCAGAACCCCTGAAATACACATTCCCTGCTGGTATCGCGTGTGGAACTTCCCGCGCACCCCTGAAATACACGTACCCTGCTTGCACTGGGACAATCGCGTGTGCAACTTCACGCGAACCCCTGTAATACACGTAGCACGCTCCCCCAGGCCCGATCGCGTGAGATACTTCACGCTAACCCCTGAAATACACATAGCCCGCTCCCCCAGGCCCGATTGCGTGAGAAGGTTCAGCGAACCCCTGAAATACACGTAGCCCGCTCCCCCAGGCCCGATCGCGTGAGAAAGTTCACACGAACCCCTGTAATACACATAGCCCGCTCCCCCAGGCCCGATCGCGTGAGTAAGTTCACGCGAACCCCTGTAATACACGTAGCACGCTCCCCCAGGCCCGATCGCGTGAGAAAGTTCACGCGAACCCCTGTAATACACGTAGGAGGCTCCCCCAGGCCCGATCGCGTGTGGAACTTCCCGCGCACCCCTGAAATTCACATACCTTGCTCGCACTGGGCCAATCGCGTGTGGAGCTTCCCGCGCACCCCCGAAATACACGTTCCCCGCTTGCCGTTTGCCAGCCCGGTGAACTGGTCCAGGGTTAGCACAGCCCTTTGCGATGATTTAGCGATTTTGATGGCTTTTCCTTGCGCGAGGGCGTTACTGGCGCTGCTGCAGGGTCGCTGCGATTCTCTGCGCCACGGCTGGTTTGGGGGCCTAAAATCCATGAATACGCTGTGCGCGGAAATCGGTTTTAGCGCACGTGCCTGGCGCAGACAATCGCACGCGGACACTCTGCGCCAGCCGCTTGCGACACTTTTCTGCGAAATTCTATGAATTACCCTCTTAATTTACAATGTTGCCCCTTAGTGAAACCCTGCGACTGGATAATTCCAAAATCGCACATTACAACAGCGCAGGGTCATTTCGGTAAATCATGTCATGTATTAATTTGCGATCATATGAGCTGTTTATATTAGAAGTGCTTCCTCGATTTACCACGGACTGCTTTTCAGCAACCCGAGCGGGGTAATTACCTCATTTCATGCTTTGCAATAACAACGGACGTCCTACACCAACGTATGTTTGCGATCCTCTGATTTATGTATTCATTAAGATAAAACGGCATACCTGCTTTGGCAAGCTTAGTTCTCATCATCCTTAAAATCGTACTCCTAGGATCATTAAGCAATTAAGTCACGGATATATTTTCAAAATTAGTGCGCGACTTGAATGCGACCCCAGAACCCATTGCATTGCACCTCACGGGCCTGCCCCCGGCGGACCACAGTGCAGAAAAGGCAGGCCACCTACATCATGTACAATATACAAAACCACAAACTCTGGGGGCATTTTTGTGCGGCCCGGCGCCCGCATTAATCTTTCCATAAAACGCCTGCTTTAAATGCAAAACGCATGCGTGGAGCCCCAGTCGCCCATCGTACAAGTTCCACCTCGTCCTTCAATGGACGACCACAAAACCATGTGGTCAACTGATAACCAAGTCACTACCCAAACAGTCACCAAACAACACACCCACAGCGTGTGGGCCGCCCAGGGAACACAAAACACAACCACCCGTATGCCCCATAATTACTTGTGTTTTCCAATTGCTACGGCTGTTAACTAAGCAATATCCTGTAAACGCACCGTGCGACCTTTGGCTTCCAGCACCTGCTCGCTGTGCTATCAGGAAGACCACCTCCCTCACCGACATCCGGGCATTTGCTAACCCGCCACCCGACATGCCCCATGAGACCACCGTATGCATACCCTATAACCAGCTAATATCCTTGTTTAACGCATGTTGACCCAGTGTGTCCCCTACCGCCTATCCTTGCAGGCCCTTCTCATTTAGAGTCACTAGATCCGAACTAGCTTGCAGCTGATGGATTGCAACTCACGGAGTACAGCGTGGCCTTGCTTACTGTTCCTTTGAAAGTGACACACCATGCTTTACGACCTTGGTTCTATACTCTGAATTCATACCGACTTCGGTACTTGAACCGCAGTCTTCCCATTTTGAAGGCCAGACACTTCATTGCTGAACCCTTTAGTGCGTCTTTCACGTTCTCTTTGGCTCCGCAGGGATTTGAACCAGCGACCTGCCTCTCCAACATGGACCACAGAAGTGCGTGCTCAACCCGGTGAGCTACCTTACAGCCAAATACGTGTTTGCTTACTGCCTCTCAGACTACAATGCTATGCACAGGCCAGCACATGGAAACCCCTACAAAAAGCATAACGTTTTGCAAACCTGACATGCAATCGACCTCTGCAGAAACGTGTTTGCCCCCTAGCCCTCCAAGGCAAAAAACTTTGTTTCTGCTTGTGTGGCGAACAAGTTGGAGGCCCGTCCCCATTCCTATCATTATCCTGGCCGTATCCTGTTAACTCCTGCACTCCCGCAGGCTAAACTGTGTTCCGGCCCTTTACTGCTGTGAAGCAACCCTTTCAGCGCGACGCTCCTAATCTCTGAGACCCTCTTTTCCCGCGCTCCCATGAATGCCCCAGCATTTAGCGCAAAACTTCCATGGCATTGGTTTTTACCTTTCTTTTTGCAGCGCTCCGAGAAGTTCCGCTCCCTCCACACTGCCCTGGCCATCTCCGTCTCTGGAATTTCTGGAACAATTCCAACCGGACCGCTTCCTTCACCATATGAGCACGAACCAGGAGCAGGGAACCAGTGGCTGGCACTGGAACACTCAGGAACAAAAACGAAATTCCTTCCACCTGCGAGGCGGCGACCGGGTCCCAGTGCAGGAGCGAGATGAACTGGCATTGCGCTTGTTCTTCTTCTTGCTGATAGATTTTTATCCATCAGCGGTGATTTTTTGGATACCGAGGCTTGAGCCTCATTACTCCATCTTCTCGGGTTGAGTGTGTAGTCGTGGGTTTGTATTCTTCTTGGTCTGTGTGGTCTTGTCACAGTAGGACTGGTTTCACAGGGTCTTCGCATTGCCTGGCACCCCGGTCCCGCCTGCTTATATCCTGATCGCCCCGCCCCTTTTCCTTTGTTCAGCCCTTCGTGGGCTTTTGGGCCATTAGGCCTTTGGCGCCGTTCCGCCCCTCGCCTTTTGACCCCCAGGGGAGGGTCCCAGGTCCTGGCGGCATGACCCCGCAGGGGTTACCCTGCTGCCTCCTCCATCTTGAGCTGAATTTTCCGTCGTCAGCTCCATTCTATTTGGTAGTGTGCACTGGTACAAAGCCTACGTAGACGTTCCACAGATTGGGTCTAATGGGAGAAATCACCAGTGATAATACAATGACAAATACAGAACACCACATTGGTCCTTTCCCAAATATGCTTTGCTTATAGATCTTTATCTCACACTCTTTAAAACTCAGCAAACACCAATATGTCTAAGTGCTGTCAGATAAAAAGTAACTTTGAAAGATAAAGGAGGAATGCCCTTCCCGAAAAAAAGAAATCTTGACTGGTGAGGTCGGGACAGAGCATTTTTTTTAAAGGTTCTGGTGGATAGGCAGGCCAGTGCAGTGACAGTCTCGCCGCAGATCAAAGTGTGGGTACTAGTCTCTAATAACAGGTTGCCCACCCGTGATTTGTAAGTAAAGTGCTGCTGGCTCATGCAGCATGCAGATTTTAAAAATGTGACTATGGTCTGTCAGCAAACCTACACTGATGGTTCTCCTCCCACACCAGACCGCTGTGCTGGACTATGACGGAGTGGACTCGCAGTGCATCAGGTATGTGGGGTACTCACAGCACACGTTTATCAGTTAACACCCGTCAGAAAAGTCCAGTTGTTTTCAGAAAAGCTTCTTTACCAGCAAATGGGAGATGTGGTAGGTGTGTTTTCCTTTTACGTGGCAATATAATTCCCGTATTGTAGCTTGCAGTCAGGTTGCGTGAAAAAGAGAAGCGTGCTATATTGCCCGAGATCCAGAAGTCAGAACTAAAATGCCACGGGTTGCAAAAAGAAAGGGGGCGAACGACTGATTGCGGGGGACTATCCACTTCCCAGCTGTTTTACAGGAGCCTGAGAGTCCGCTGAAGGTGCGTGGGGGCACATTTCAAATGTTATAAGGATCGCCAATTGCATACAGCTGGAAAAACATACCTGCATTTGTTAGCAAGAAATATGTAGTGTTAGTAAATAAATAAAAGCAGTGTTAGTTTATGTTATTTAAATGGTAAAGGGCAGTGGAAATAAATGAGTGTTTTTCTTTGTACAAGCAGTTTCAAGTGGTGCAGTTTTATATTGGCAAAGCGCATACTTCAGGATGTCTGCAAACTGCAGCTCTTGTAATTACTTAGTACTATAACCCCCATGATCCATCTTGACAAGGCTGACTAGGATTGATGGAATTGTAGTCCAAAACCTATAGAGAACAAAATGTTGTAGACCTGGACACACCTGATTACAAAAACTATACATTATAAAGAGATGTTCAGTGCAACATAGGTAAAGATGCTGTTTATGGTTATGGTGTGAGTGTTTGTGACAGTTTGATTCGATTTTTTTTTTAATATTGTTGTATATAGTGATGAAAATGTGTGCTAGACCGCAATAAAAATGGTATACAGTCATTTGGAAAGAAGGTTATCATACTGACAAAAAATCCATACCATGACACCCCTATTTTGTAAAAGTGTAAAGGCTAAATTGGTGATTTAGCGACTACTCATCCCTTCACTCCAAGCACTATGGTGGGGGCACTCTCAATTCAAAGTGCATGGTGCTAAGCAAAGAATCTTAATAGGTAAATAAAAATGTTTTTTAAATTATTTATGCATTTAGCTTCATTAGCTTTACAGATATTCCATCAGTTCATCATAATTTACAATCTAAAATCACTATTCTAAAAAACATTACTATCAAATATAAAATTCATTACATAAAACCCATTTACTTTTCCATTTATACAGAATAAAATCTTAATAAAAGATATCCTCAGCTAATGTTTAATATTCAGACAGTTTTTATAAAAAGTAATCATATGATAAAAATACTTAGATCACCCTGTAAACTTTCTTCCCATATATCATTCATATTTCTTACATCAAATTTATTGTCATAGGCCTTAATAAATTTTAGTCTTATTTCATTTAGACTTTCAACATATACAAATTAGATGATTTGCAGTTTCAATATTGTTTGTTCCGCATAGTCGACACCATCTGTTTTCTCTTGGTATCCCATATCTACTCTCCATGATTTCTAGACAAGCAGAAATGTTAAACTTAAATATCAGATAGCGCCTTATTTTTTTAGCCTCAGGGTATGCGGTCATATATGTCGAATATCCTGGATTGTTTTCCCTTTGCTGTAAAAACATCCCACTATTACTTTTCTCAGCTAACAAGATCATATCTCTCTCTTGCCCACATTCATGTATATCAATTTTCAGCATAAATTTCCATTTAGCTGTCGAGTAGGATAACCAGCTTATTGCATGCTCTTTCGCCCATTTTTAATGAGCGATTTGCATGGACCCGAGTGTGAATAATACCCTGTTATTCTTAATTACATTAATTGCCCTAATTAAATCAACCATCAATGTGCCATTATTTAAAATACACAATTTTAAATATAACATAGCAGTTCGATATTCCAACACATCACCAATCCGCATCTATTTGCATTCTAACAGAATGTATTCACATGGGAGACTACTAGGCATTCGAAGTAAGATTTTTAATAATTTCCCTTCAAATCTATTTTTCATTCTTTAGTTTTATCCCCCAGATCTCTGCTCCATATAAAAGAGATGATACTATTTTTGCATCATAGAGCAGCATTATTGTTTTTATGGACATCCCAACTTGATTTCTTATAAAAATGACTTAACACCATAGCAGAATTCATACATTTGGATATTAGGTCACTCCATTGATGCTACCAGGATAGATTCTGATCAATGATTACTCCTAGATATCTATAACTTTCCACAACCTCGATTCTCTGTACATCAACTATCCATTTCCTGATGTTGCATACTACTCACTTTGATTTGCCTGAAAAGACAATCACCTTTGTCTTACTAAGATTTATTCCAAGACCATTACTGGCGGCAAATGTTTCCAATGCCAATAATTTGCTTTGAAGACCACCCGGTGTGTAGTCTAAGAATAGGAGATTGTCTGCCTAGCCTTGCGATCCTACCTTAAAAGGGCCAATCTTAAGGTCATCAGACATCACAGTACTAAATTCCTCAACCAGATCTGCCAGATACAAGTTAAACAGGGTTGCAGCTAAGTTGCAACCCTGCTTAACTCCCCAACATGTTGGAATTAAGTCATACACCCTACCTTCACCATCCAACCTCACTTTTACTGATGTATTCGAGTACAGTAATATAATCATCGACAACAATCCAGATGGGATATTCCAACACTTCAACTTATTCTAGAGTTTATTTCTCTGGATCGTGTCGAATGCGGCGGAAAAGTCTATAAAGACCCCATATAGTGGTAATTGTCTTTGCCCCCATGTTTATTCTATGGCAGATGTAACTATTATAATATTGTGGAGGGTAGATGATTTAGCACGAAATGATTGGCGGCAGAACCTGGCAATCCTTAATCCATTGAATAAGCTCCATGTGAAGTATCTTCGAGAAAATCTTAGCTGGAATATCCAGCATCACTAACATTTTGTAGTTGCCTGGATCTTTCACATCACCTTTTTTGTAAACCGGTAATATTGAACTTGCCATGTTTTAGGTACCTTTTTGTTTTTACCTATGTAAAGTTTTGAATGTGCTACTGTATGGGAGGGGGCAGCAGGTGGGACAGGAGTTTGCTGCCCAGATGGCCCTCACCTTTTCTCAAAAAGTGTCATACATGTGCTCCTCATACGGTAGCAGTAGTTCCTCAACATTCAGTGATCTGCTTCTTCCTGTTGCCATGCCTGGTTGCTTGTAAATCCCTTGCTGCCAAACTGCCCATGCACCATACCCCCCGTTGTTACCTTCCCCCTACCTTGTATCTCTGCTTTCCTCACTGTGTCCTCCGCCTTATGACTTGTAAAGCACTCTGTTGATTCCCATAGCTCTAGCCACGCTCAATAAATATAGTAATAAAAACAACCACAAGTGTGGCGATGTCCTGAAACTCAAAGATGACGATATGCCAAAGAAACACAGTCTACATACATGGCACAAGCGACCCACTTACACCACATAGCAGACCAACGAAAGGTGATACACACAAGCAAATATTATGGTCAAGGGTATGATCCGTATATTAAATATTGACAATTTTAAAATATTGAATTATTTTCAAAACAAATCAGAACAACCAAATTCAGCGGCCATGTGTGTGGCAGTCAACAGCATTCTGGGTTATTCTGTTTTGCTACTTGGCTCTGCACTCGGCCCCACACACCTGAAGTTTTAAAATGCCTCAGCGTGGGCCAGGTGTGTGGCAGTCGGCAGTCACTCGGTGCGCAGGAACTGCTGTTCAATCCTACGGGTGCCAGACGATTTGATATGTTTTCTATTTTCATCGCCCAAACTGTGTTTTTGCTGGTAATCATCTTTGTTGCGTGATTGTTTTAGCTATATATAATCTGAGAAGCAAATTTGCTTCGACTGACAGTTTCATTGAGAAACTTAATTGCGCCACAGTTACGGACACAGTGCAGTCCAATTATGCTTTTAGCTTGCAAAAGCGTCAACAGAACACGGAGCACAGTGGTGAAGCAAATAGTTATAGGGGGCAGACTACAGAACTCTTAGGATCTCAACTGAATATCTTTGTTGAGTAAAAGGGGATATCCAGCCCTCGCAGGAGGCGCTAGAGGGACAGCCTGCATAACGGGCCGACCTTCTGGCCACCCCCTTCGGGGGCACTTCCACCTCGGCTCCTCCTCAGGAGGAAAGGGCGCCCCCGGGCCCAGCCACATCGGTTTGTCTCCGGAGGACACATATAAGGGTGGGGGACTGCGCAGTGCAGCCTCTGTCTGCAGCCCCCGTGCCTGAACACCTATTATGTCGGCTACTCTGCAAACGGGAAGTGACAAATGTCCCCGGGAACTTATGACAAAGCCCACCTAAGTAGCTACCTTAGAAGTCTAAGGATGTGAATTTATTTAGGGCTGGGACTGCCCGCCGGTATTGCTGTATAACTCCAAATGTGATCTGGTGTTTCAAAATATACACCAGTTGTCCTCATTATTCCCAGGTATGTGCATCTATTCATGAGGTCTTATGCCCCAGAAAAGGGGTAGGCAATGGGGGGTGGCCCTGCTATGAGCTTTTCTAATAACCAGAACGCAGAGGTTATCTCTCGTGGCGACTGTGAAAAACAAATGGTCGGGCTCAGCAGAGAACAGTGGGCCACTCGACGCCCGGAACAATACAATTACAATGTTTTTGGGATGCATGGGTGAGTTGCCAAGTATCCCTGGGAACATAACTTATGCCACTCAGGCTGGTCTGTCCGGTGTCCCTCTGGACTTTTATAGGGATAAAGAGTAGGCAAAGAAAAGCTGGTACACAAAATATTAAACATGACTTTTACCTTACAGCGGGTACAAGTACAGAAGTGAGGTAAATTTCAAAGAGACGACTGTAGTGAAGAAGAAAGTAATTTCATCAATGATGGAAGTCTGCTTGAGGTAGCTGACCAGAATGACCATTTCTAGATATATCTCACCCCTTTTCAATTTTTTTTTTTTGGTACGAAGGACAAGAGCAATTGTTTTTGGAAGAGGTACCCTCCTTACTAACAGAGCATCAATCAAAAATTGATTAAAATTCAGAGACAACGTGTAGCTCTTTCCACACAGCATGAGCTGCAGCACACCTTAAGGGATTTAGATAATACAGTAAAATTGACTGCACCATCTATTTCAGCTCTAAATTTGTTATTGCGCTCGTTTGTTTCACTATGTTATAACATAAAGCTGGAACTCACTGCTCATACCATACAATTAAGTGAAATAAAATGAAATTAGAACAGGTTGATGCAAAGATAATAAATGGTCGTACTGAGATTTTGAACAAATAAGCAACTGGCCTCTGCCCCTGTGATACAGTTGGATGGTAAGAAGCCCAGCGACAGTGTACTTTCGGAAATAATTCAGTCAAATAACACCTCTAATATTACTACTGTTGTGATGGAAATTAGTATATCCCACCCCTTAGGCACTTTCAGGGGCAGAGAACCCCATATGAAGTGATGTAATGTATAAGGGGGGAGAACACTGCACAATTAAACACCACATAGAAGTAGTATAGCGCCAACAGTAGATGCGCAGCGCTGGAAAACACAGAATGAAACTCCATTTTGTAGTAGACCAAAAAGCACAGACATGTATGATTGAGCTGCACCTGCCAAACTCCATGAACTCAGCTTACTAGGAATCCATGCAGCCAGTTCTCACGGAACTTCACTCCCCCCCCCCCCCGCCCCTTGTCCCTTCACTGTTGCAAACATTTAGTATCTTTCAGAGGAATGCGCCCTCCAAGAGCGTGAAACAACTCCAGGCTGCGTGAAGCATCCATTCATCTCCACTAAACTGCCAATAGGCCCCTAACCCCCACCCAGCTAGCCCAAAGCTAGGCCCACACCACTGACTCTACCCCCACACCTCAGCATTCTATGATAAGCAAGTGACCCTCCTGTCCTAATACAAATCAAGTGGCCAAAAAAGATCCAAGCATGCGCGACTGTATTTCTTGAAGCATAAAACATGACCTTTGTAACACTAAGTATAGGGAGGGATAAATTAAAGATCAAACCCAGGATGGAGAACTCGAGTGCAGGAAATGGGTATCAACGAATCCCTGAATATGTGGGTCAGCACGACTGTATTTTATCCTCCCTTCCCTCTGGCACCAGTTCCTGTGCCTCCCAGGTGCATGCCACAGTAATGGAATAGGGATTTTAGCGTGTTAGTTTAGCTGTAACAAAGTAGTATACGACCAACCGGACCTTCACCCAAGACTGAAATGAGCCCAGCTGCCCCACCTGGAGCTGGAATGACAGCAACAGAACTAACCAATTGAAGCCTGGCATCCCCTATGGAGCAGGTCCATCCATACGGCAAAACCAATCAGTAACACCCGTTTCTACTGCATATGATGATGTCACATGGCTTTTTAAGTGTCTGCCTGTCCTTAGATTAACCAGAGCCCTCTCGAGCAGCAGAGTCCTTTGGTGGTATTTGTATTCTGTACAATTAAACCTTGTTATCCTCGAAACGCCAGCTCCTGGCCTATTTCCCTAGAGGGATGTCTTTATTATGAGTGTGCAAAAAAAAAAAAAAGGTACTCCGCTTCACTACCTCACGGAAAAAAACTGCAAAATAAATCTAAGAACCATCAAATAGGCAATTTAAATAAACACATTTCCTAAATTCCTCAGAAATATACATTTGACGGAAGCAGCAGCAAGTAAAGCATTGGATAACAGAAGGTCGGCTGATTTTGATGCTGAAAGAATTAAACAAATCGTGCCTGTACCACTGGATCGGTACACAAAGGGTAATGTTGCTTGTGGTTCAAATTCTGTCACAGTGGATATCCCTCAGGGTAGATGCCCGAGTAAGACAAGTCAAGACTTGAGCTCTCAGTCTGAATTATTCAAGTTGTCGCTTAATGTAAGGTTTTTCGACGTACAAAAAGGGATAATCCATGATTTCATTGAATCCGAAGTGTCATAGAGAAAAAATTGAAAGTCATTTAAACGAAAATGATTTGTTTTTTTCACCCTCTAACTTTTCTACTTACCTTTTGGCGGCACACTTCGCTCTTTGCTGCCGACGCCACCATTCCTTTGCTACGCCGGTTCCCTTCACTTACGTGCAAGAGAAACGCACCGCAGGGTCCTTTTTTTTTACTTTGTCTCCTGCTTTGCATTTTATGGCAGTGAGTGACATTCCCACAACTCCTGAAGTTCCATAATGTTGATCATGGGGAACGTAATAGAGTCTACTAGTACTTCGCACTCTAAGGGTATTGCCATGGGCTCTCACCGAATGGGTCCTGGGATTGCTTGGTCAACAGTGAGCTTGCCAAACCAGACGAATGACAGGGAGTGTGCATTCGAAAACTAAGGGCCAAACAGATCAGAACCTTCCACTGAAACTACTGTTGGAGCTAGTTGTACACGCGGATGATACTGTCATTTTAAATAGCACAAATGTTCTGCAACTCTTTCACGAGATTCCGTTTTTACGTCTACTAATTTCGAAGGATATTGAATTAGTTTACTGTATAGATAAACCAAGATTAGATGTGGTTGAATGATACACCAGTCTGGTTGACTCCATGTTTTGATTAAGAATACCTGTCTAGATACTATACAGCTTTTATCTGATGTGATTTATGGTATTTTAGCAGTAAAGTGTTTTCTCTTGGGGGATAGAGTTGTAAGCCCATTGCTCATTATAAATATCTATTGGAACCCCTAGTTATCCAATTTGGATGTCTTCTTGTTGGCGGTTTGTGACTTGTGTGAACATTTTGTCAGTGAATATGGGGGGGCAGAATATTATGCCTACAGTGATTTTAACTCAGATTGTTTAGCTGCACAAATTGATATAAGTGATCGCCTGCCTATTTACCAATTACGGAAAACTGCAAGTTCTAAGAATGGTAAAAGATGGTTAGAGTTGCTTCAGGTTTGGAATCTGAAATTTGCCAATTGATCTATTGAGGGTGATGTCCTGGGAAAGTCTACGTGGAAAAATGTAAAACTCAGGCATTGATTATCTGACCTTGTGCTCTCTTTTGTTTGAGAAATATATTAGTTTCATGGTGGTAGATGTAGAGGCAAGTGACCACAATATGCTATTTCTATATTTGAGCTGAAACTGGGAAGAGTTACTACCTCCAGCTACAATGATCTGACTGCACATGGGAAAGGCCACAGTGTTGGTAGGAGAGTTGGTAACATAGTTCGTTTTAATCATAACACTGAGAAGTTCTAATTGGAAACTACTTATGATAAAAGGTTTGAACTAATAACACCAAACAATTTTTTATATGTACTGAGCTTTAATAATGCTATAATAGAACATACAAACCTTTGTACAAACAAGAGAGAGCGGGCTTTGATCGACTGATTCAGACAAAAAAAAGAAAGGAAAAAAAGAGCCCTAAGGTGATAACTATGCTTCTTGAGAGGTTCTAGACCGATTCGTGACTGTGAAGCTAAAAATTAAACAATTGAAGCAGAATTATAAAGAATTAACTTAGATCCGACCACTATACAAAAACTACAGCAAGAAAGTGAATCTATGTTAAGGGCAGTGGTCTCAAATTCACGTAATCAGCAAACTGACAGGTATTTATTTTTTCATTTATAAAACACACTAAACCCGAGGGCATCAAGGTGCGTAATTCATATGAAATGGGAATAAAGACAGTAGATTAGTCAGAGTCAGGCAGAGTTATGCAAATTGCCAAGTTATTAGTGATCTCCGGTAGGTCCAGTATGATTGCTCAGCTTGCAAGTGCAAAGGGAGTACTTTTGTTTGGCTGAGATAATTGTGAAGCTCGAGCCGGCTGCTTTTGCCCGTTTAAATTTGGGTTGTGTGAGACAATGAGCATTAGTCGCTCTGGTGGGTCTGGAAGACATTGCTTTTGTACTTTCCTGTGACAGGTAGAGGGGAGCCGCATTGGAAAGACATCTGGGCGCGATTGACAGGGTTTTAAATAACATCTGTTCAAGAATTGTGAGCCAATGTGCCTTTCTTCTTGCAGTAGTGATTTGTTCAAGTTTGGGGAAGTTAAGAGCTGCTCGCAGTGCCTTTATTCTGGATCACCGGCATCTTTCGGATGTTGTGCTCAGATGTGCCTGCGAAGAGTGCGTTACAATATTTGAGCCTTGATCCGATGATAGCTTGGGCAATTGTAAGGCAGTTGTCAGGGGATAAGAACAGTCTGGCAGCATTGATCAATTTAGTAGTGTAGGCGGCACAGATGGAAATGACGTTCCCTTGGCACGTGAGCGGCAGAGTAGCATCCACGTATTCTCCCAATGTCTTCACTGAGGAAGAGACAGGGATCAGAATGGCGTCAATATTGAAAGAGGTGTACTGGCCGTCAAGCTTCTTGATCACTGTCGAAGAACCTACCAGGAGGATCCCTGGCTTCTTATCATTAAGGCAAAGGTGGTGAGTGGTCATCCAGGCCTGGATGGTCACGTAGGCAGTGTTTAGAGTAGCAGCGTCTCCCTGGTAGTTGCCGGAAAGGGGGAGTAAGATTTGTGTATCATCGGCATAGTTAATGTAATATATGGCGATGGAGTCTAGTAAGTCGAAAAGTGTTTTTTTTAAATGAAAAGGGTCGGGGATACACATGTCCATTGTGGCAAGCCGCAAGAGATGGGTGCCAGAGGAGCACAGGTGTTCTCGCAAATACCCTAATGGATCTTTTCTCCAGGAATAAGGCAATCCAAGTCAAGGCCTCAGGTAAACAATTGCCTGCCGCGGTTAGGTGGTGACAGAGGATTTTGTAGATGACCTGATTGAACACAGCAGATAGCAAAAGGGCAGGCCTAGCCTTGTCCCTTATGTAATAAAGCTGGTTCTTCAAATCGAGCAATGCTGATTCTGTTACGTGGCCGGGGCAGAACCCAGACAGGCACACGCCCAAGATGTGATTGGTTTCCAAGTAGCACTAAATTTGCAGATATGTTGCTCTGTCCAATATTTTCAGTAAGGGACCGTAGTGATTGGATGGTAGTTGTTTGGGACCGTCAGGTCTAGTGAGGGTTTTTTAATGAGTTGGAGTACCCAGGCTCTTTGAGACAAGTGGAGACTACTCCTACGGCGAAGGAGACATCGATAAAGGTGGCAATGAAGGGTGCCAGGACCTCAGACCACTCCTTAGTGAGGGCTGCTGGGTAAATATCCCCTTTGCATCTTGATGGTTTCAGGCTCTTTAAGATAGTTCTGACTTTGGCTTCAGAGACATCGATAAAGCGGAACCTAGGAAGGTCTTTGTGAGCAGCAGTGGGGGTGTGGAGTGGCCGGCAAAGGCTGCTGTGAGGATTTTTGAGTAGGTTGCTTGAGGGCGATTTTTTTGTAAAGGGTGTCCATTTTGGAAAGCATAGCATTTTGAATATTAGTTCACCATGTGTTACTCACCGGACGGGAAGTAAACCAATCGGTGGCCGGAAGACACAGGACTGCACTATTGATTGAAGAGCTAGGTCGGGGCCTCCAACCTAGCCTCCTCTCTGTGAGGGCACAAGACCTTTTTAACGATATGATCCTCTGCTGGGTAGGACCAGGCAGATGGACTGATTGCTCAAAAGGGCGGGGAGAACACGCCGCCAAGATCCCAGCTGTAAAGGAAAAACAAGAGGTGAGCAAATGGAACTTTAAGAAGAATCCCTTCCCTTGATACTTCTTGCTAGTAGTACCTGAGCTATGCCCTCCCCTTGTTTTAAGGCAACCGGAACCACCTATAAGTAAGAAAGGAGAATGTAACCTATAGTAATGATAGTGGTCGCTTAGCTACGAGGTATGGACTCATAAAGATAGAAAACCCTTACCACGGCTGTGCTGTTGAATCCGAGTTGTCCCAAAGAGTTCAAAAACGGAGGTACAAAATAACAAACGGGTAGGTTAGTTAGGGAACTGAACCCGGGCGGAAGGGGGCCGCGCTAGAGTCGAGTGGGTGCACTATCTGCAAGGCGTCCCTGTGCACTACTGAAGAATGTCCAACGGAAGTCTGATTGTGGAGATGATGGCAACAGCAACAATAAGAGGCACAATTGAATTGGAGTATTGTAGATGATGGTTCAGCGGCAGGCAAATGCAGTCCGTGAAGGAGGAAACAGGTCTGGTACACGGTTAAGTAGTTTTCCAAAAAGCGGCAGGCAAAGGCAGTCCGTGAAGGAGGAAACAGGTCTGGTACACGGGTAAGTAAGGTAGGATCGAAGACGGAACTTCTAAACACCGGGATGCAACTTTAATCAGAAGCAGCGTCTTGCCTGGTTCTGAGGATTAAATCGGGAAGGAAAAAGGCGGAACCGGACGAAACCGAGGTTCACGCATCATCGCCTCTCTGCTGACAGCGGGAGGCGGAAGGCTGGGAATCGTAGTCCAACTTGCCGCAGGGCGCTGCGGAGTGAGCCGAAGCCGCTATTTTCCTGGGCAGTTGCCAGTGGGCGTAGAATGGATTTGCAATGTGACGCATGCCCTTACGAAGGGCAATAATCCTCCTCCGTGCCTGCCGAGGCGTAACAGCATGTCTCATCTTTCGTGATGGGGGCGTTGGAGGGAGGTTCTAATTCCCGGAGGATGGTGAAAATCTCACGGGTGTTGGACTTTGCATTGGCAATTCTGACATTATATGTGGTAGATTTAGCCAGGAGGATAGCTTATTTATAGCATTTGGCTGAGGTAGTGAACAGAAACTTCAAGGCATCTGTGGGTGATTTTTTCCATTTAGATTCTGCTAGCCGTTTACTGGTCCGGAGATCTTGAAGGGCAGGAGTGAACCAGGAGTTTGTGTGATGAAGGTTTAGATTTTTGTGGCACTAACGGGGCAATGGAGTCAATGGCTGCGGTCAAAGTCTTCGAATAAAGGTCAGCAAGCACATTTGAGTCCATAGAGTGGGGAAATTCAGATTGGAGTGTGCTGAGCAGAGGCGCAATACGATCCTTGGTGAGGTTTCTTGCGCTGCAGGCCAGTGTAGGGGCAGCAACGGGGTGGCATGTGCATTATGCCTGATAAGCAATATTGTGAAGTGCACTATGTGGTGGTCTGACCAAGGACAGGGGCTGTTGATCCAGACAACTGGCAGTTGGGATCTGCAATCCAGTCAAGGATGCAACCTTTGATATGGGTAGGGGCGTTAATGCAGTGCTTGAAGCTTTGTGCACTGAGCAAGTTGGCTACTAAGGAGGCAATTGGGTCGATTGGGTTGTTGTATCCCAAGTCTCCTAGTTGGATAGTTTAGAATGCAGGCTTGGTATGGGCTCCCAAGGTGCGTAGTAGGTCCTCTTCCAAGGATTGTGCCGAGCCTGGGGGCGATAGATGACATGGACAGTGATAGTGTCTGTGTATGGGATGGGCAGTTTGACAGATAAGATATCACAGTTACCATGCAGGATAGTACTGAATTATCTTATGGGTAGGGTATCCTTTGCTATCAGTGCCACTCCTCCACCTCCCGCATTGGAGCTGTCGCTCCAGAAGATAGAGAAGCCGAGGGGAAAAGCTAACGATAGAGCTGGGCGATAGGCTGCATGTAGCCACGTTTCTGCGGCAGCTAGGATATCGAGGTTGAATACAGCAATGAGGTCATTAATGTCTAGAGCATGAGCAGGGATGGACCTAGCATTGACAAGAGCACAGTTTAGTGGTGGAATGGGTGTGTTGGATTTTTTTAGGTTAGGTAGTGCATTAGTTGGGGCAATTACCGGGGTGGCTTGTGAGGCACCTGGTAGGAGGCATGTTTTGGCATTTGGAGCTATAAGAGATATATTACTCTACTGTAGCTACAACTCATGCTTACTTGGAG
Organism: Ambystoma mexicanum; assembly: GCF_040938575.1. Lineage (NCBI taxonomy): Eukaryota > Metazoa > Chordata > Amphibia > Caudata > Ambystomatidae > Ambystoma > Ambystoma mexicanum. Next base: position 174,989,170 of record NC_090921.1, on the reverse strand, counting down.
GTTTGTAGAGGATGGATTGGGATGAGGAGATGGTCTGGGTTAGCATGTGGCCCCTGTAGGTAGCAAGCTGCTTACCTTTGGGAGCAGATGTGGTGCCAGGGCAATCTCCAAGGCGTGGGTTCCTTGACTCTATTGATTGGGTGTGGGAGAGGAAAAGCATGCTGTCGCATGGAGAATCTGGGGTGGCAATACATCTGTGAGTGGAGGGTAGCTTGGCTTTATGGCTGGGTCTAACACCAAGTCCCAAGTTTCTGGTCTCTGTGGATGGGCAGTGGGAGATAGAGGGCAAGCTGGAAGGCCATGAGCGGACTTTACTGTATAGTTAGTCAGGTTAGTGAAGACGCATTACAATGCAACCCTGTATCAGAAGGGGCGTGTGAATTGCATTTTAAATCACTTTACAAGGGGTCTCAGCGACAAAATGTGGTACTTATAGCTAATGTTGACCAGAGTTTGTATTTTGATATTGAAACTACTGAAATGTTAATCACAAAAGCCTCAAACTCCCAGCCCTGACGGTCTAAACACCTCTGAAAAGCAATATTTTGCTGTGGGCCAATATTCTCTATGTTCTGTTTACAAACATTAAAGTAGAAAAAACGTTTTCCGGTTATATGGAAACAATCTGTAATGATCACAATTTATATGAAGGGGGAATCAGCGGACACTTTAAATTACCGCCCTATTTCCCTTCTTGATGCGGACAGTAACATTTTTGCTACCCTTATTCTACATGAGTGGGCAAAGTGGGCAGCAGCTACCAATCAGTTGGAGACGGCGCAAACTGGGTTCCATAAAGGAAAGAACACCATCATAGTTTTATTGTCAAATGCCTGCAAGAGAAGGCAGAGGGTAAGAATGTGGCCCCAATTTATATAGCCGCAGTAGACTTTATACAGGCATTTGACACAGTAAATAGAGCTTGACTCTGGAAAAATGTTGCGCGATTGGAACCTGCCGCATCCCCTTTTCGTCAATTTTAATCTCTATCCATGAAGACACTACAAGTACGAATGAACAGGCAGAGGTCTTTAAAAGATTTTTCGACCCATAGAGGTCTTAGGCAAGGCTGTGTGTTGGCCACGTGCCTGTTCATTCTGTATGTGTCTGATTTGCGTAATTACTTACTGCCCTCAGTGTTTGTTTCCCCTGCAGATCGGCTATTTAAAAAGGTACAGTGGCTGCTGATAATATACTGTTGATCGACCAGACTCTGCTAAGACTACAGAGGATCTTGCCCAGCATTAAGAACTATGCTCAAGATAATGATTTGGTGATTAACCTATAGAAGACAAATATTGTTCGTTTTTTGATGAATCAGAGGAAACCATCTGCTTTTACCTGGAGTAGTCTGAACTCTGTTTTATTTCCATTTCATTTTCTAGCATTTCTTATCTTGGTTGTAGGATTGATGGATCTCCCAGTGGGTTCTATGTCATATTTTTGCTTTTTGGAGGTCACCTAACAAAAAGACTGATTTTTCTTTCGGTCGATTTTAGGCAGCCTGCATAAAAGGAAAATATCCCCTTGCCTTGATCCCCACCCCCACCCTCTCTGCCCGGATGACTTCTAAATCGGGGGGATTCCACCTCCCCCCCCACCCCAGTCTCCTCTTCCTCACCCGCTGCTGCCTCTCTCCCCACCCGACATCCCGTTCCCAAAAACACGCACCCAGCACACATAAACACACGCAGACACACACAGCAACACGTACCTGTTCTCCTGTGCCTGTCTGCCCCTCCTGCGCACACTTGTGTGAGGCAGAGACACGACAGTTCGATTTAGAAAAGCTGCTCTGTGCGATCACAGAGCGGCCTTTCTAAATCAATGTTCTTTGAATTTGGGCTAGTGAAAACTATCCTTTCACTTAGTACCCTCCCAGTGTTCACCACCTGGTAATAGTTTTAAAGCAAAGGGCTTAGCAATTTGCAGCCCAGATGAGGCGGATCAAGGGGAAGTATGCCTGGTTCCCATTGGTACCTGTTATCAAGTTGTAGCGGCTTGAGGTTATTCCAGTTCTTTTATATGGTTTAGAAGCCAATTGTCATGCAAGAGAAGTAGCCTGGGGTAAAAATAAAAGAAGCTGTTACATGGAGAAGGGTGCTTAATTTACCAAATTGCCTTCCGGTAGCATCTCTCTGGTTTGAATTGGGCTTAGTATCCATGTCGGCTTGGTACAAATGGAAGGTGCTGTCATTTTTTAGGAATATTTTAGATCCAACACTGAATTAAATATTAAAGAATTTACACCAGTCAATGATTGTACATAACTCAGCCCCTGTGTTCAAGTTTAGAATTTTTTCTGAGTCTATTTTAGATAATATAAGGCAGTCAAAAGAACATTTAAAATCCAATCCTAGTCATGTAAAGAAGATATTATTTCGGGAAAACTGGATTGAGACAATTGACAAGATGCAAGTTTATAAACTATATGGAAGTCTCTCTAAATGTGATAACCCATCGGAATTGTACCATCTTCTCTGCAAAAACGTCCAAATGGTTTTTAGAGAGACTAGTTTCTCTGCTTCAGGTTGAATTTATTGAAGACAGGTGAAACGGAATCAAATCGCTCAATGGGTTCCTTTTTCTGTTTACATTGTAATAATGAGGAAGCAGTACAAACTAGAAAACACTTGATTCTTCAGTGTCCCTCCTTACAGAATAATAGAATCCTGTTATTTCAGAGATTTGTGCACAAGGTGCACACGGAGGTTCGGGTGGGATGGAGACATTTTGTGAATGGCCATGAGATACCTGCAGCTGTTTTGAAATTTTTGAATCAAATTGGGCTAATGAAATTACGTTGGTAATTATTAAATGTTATGCGTGTGAATGTTGAAGGACAATGAATTGAGATGAACAGTGGATGTAAAATGTATTTCCTTTTTAAAGTGTGATTAGGTATTTTTGATTTCTTTCTTGTCCAATCAGTTTCAGAAAGTGTTGCTGCCTCCGTTTAATTCATCCCCAGGGCCACTTTTGTTTAACTTTTATTTGCACCTGCTGACCGATCTTATTGCTGAGTATGGGTGCCTTTCTACGGCTACGCAGATGATACACGGGTACTTTTTCGCGTATATGCTCCACGGTTGGATCCTCCCTCCAAACTTCATAACTGTTTATGTTCCATTGGGAATTGGATGGCCATGAATTGGCTAAAACTCAATGGTGATTAAACAGAGGTTTTGGTGGTAGGTTCTCCTGCCTCTGGCTTCCCATGAAGCGAAGCGCCGAATATTGGCATGCCTATTTGGGACTCTGTCCTCTGCCTTTGGAAGCAGTAAAAAGTCTTGGAATTAAACTTCTTTCCAGTGGCTCCGGAGAAGCGCAAATCTCTTATTTTCTTTTATTTATTTAATTGTTTTTTAATATCGTGCCTAATACTGTGCCTGAGTTCGGTTTCTAAGCACGGATCTGGGATTCGAACTTCTGTTGCTCTGCGTGGTCTTGCTTCCAAGACCACGCGTTGCCCCTGTGCTATCCTCCGTTCACCGTCTCAGTCTTCTGTGTGCCATATGGGTTTTGCCAAGCTTAAAATATTGATGAAAATCTTATCATTTCTCCCTCCCGAGTCTAGGACCAAGGTGGTTGCTTCTTCCATTTTGGGGTACGTAGACTATTGCAATGGCATCTATTTGGGTCAACCTGCTTTCTTGCTTCAGTTTCTGCAGAACTCTGCAGCGCAGTTAGGTCTCGGAGCACCAAGGATGTCACATTCTTTGGCCCTGCTTTGCCAGCTGCATAATACTGGTGCAGAATATATGTGCTCAAAGTTCACCCTATATAGGCATGTTATAACCCTGTGGTCTTTCTCACAAGTTCTATAGAAGATTCTGAGCTTTTGCAGGGCACGACCCTGGGGATGATGCTTCTCAGTCTTGCCTCTTTCTCTATGGAACTTTCGTCCTGTGCTGCTTTGTCAGTTCACTGATCACCATCAGTTTCGTAGAAACCTGAAAACGTATCTTTTATGATCTCTGGGTGACCTGTCTAGTTGGTTTTCGCCTCTATCTTGTGTTGCTAGTGCCTAGATGCTGGGTCATAGTTCACGCTCAACAAGTGTTTATACAATACAATAAAATACAATACGATATGCTATTGATCATTTTTAGCTTTTGTAATTTACATTTTAAGATTATGTAAGTTATTTCCTAATGTGTAAAATTCTATACTAATGTGTAAGGTTAATAGCTTTAACGAATTCACAGTAAAAATTTTTAAAAAGAATTCACCAACTTCAGTGACTACTACACATCAACAGTAGCCTTGTGACTATTCAATGAGAGACACATGTTGAAAGTGACAATTAGAGCAGGACTCATTAAATCCTATCTCAAAATCTATAACTCAATTAAATAAAAGTATTTCTAGATTCCATAAAATAAATCAATTTGACAGACTTCCTTTCCACAAAGACTCGTAGACTTAATTAAAGAAAGGGGGACCAATTGGACAAATGAAGAAATGTCTGAATAAACAACAGAATTACAAGAAACAAAGAAAAGTGAGCTCATGTTCAATGAGGGCTAACGCAAATGTAATGCATAAAAGTCCTGCATACGAGTTAATTGTAATTGAATTTATGTTACACCTCATTTTCAATCATTTGGTATGGCAGAGAGGAGCGGTGGATCGTAAGTTAAAATTGCGCCATACATATAGACCAGCATTTACGTCAGCTTGACATTTTCATGCTGGCGTAAATGCTGTGGATTCCTATGGGATTTGTATACTTTTCACATTAGCAACATACTGGTGAGTTCCATAGAAATCCATTTTAAATGCTGCCTGCCATGCGCAAAAGACAGGCAACGTTTCCTCGTTTTGAATGGTGAAAAGGGGTGGCGTAAAAGGGAGTGCAACACCATTTTATACTCCCCTTTTGCACTCTGCTGTGCAAAAGATGAAAGTTACCCAGAGGCTGGGCATGTGATGCCATGTGTACACCAAAGTGTAAACATAGCAGGCCCTGTCCACGTAAAGTACGCAGAACTCAAACATAAGCTCCAAGGAAGACAAATAGGAACGAATCACATAACAAATATTCACTAGAAGTTACTTACTAAGTGAAAAGCAAAAATGTCACCGAGGGTACAAAATAAACGTGGAAGAACGATATACCGATCTAAATAATGTTCTAGTCTACCAACATAGAAAAAAACAAACATTACAAATTCCCGTACCGTTATTGAGTCTATATATTACCATTTTCATTTTTTTTCATGTTCCCGGTGTCCCTGTTTTTCCTGGACATTCGCCTATTTGTATTACCCCTTACCCCGGATAGCTCCTGTCCTCGAACGCGCCCCCAGTTTATAAGAAAAGAGGTGTTAAAATGAGGCCCCGGCCCTGGCAGCGACTGGTGATGTGATGTCAACATGCCACAACACCCAGAAACGGAAGAGTCATCACGAGGCAGACCAGGCGCAGAACTACAGAGAATTGCTGACTTTTCCTGGCGTGTCTTTTCTTGCGTGTTTTTGGTCTAGCTCTACTTCCCCTCTCGTCCAGCCCTCCACGCCCCCACCCCCTATGTCCACCCTTCACTCAGCTCCTGCTCTCCTTCCTATAAATTGTCCCGCCTCTACCTCCGGTTAATGCCCCTTCTCACTTCCGTGATTCATATTGATTGTGTGAGTCTCTCTCAGCTCTCTGTATTTGTCGCTTAAACAGTTTGCATATTTTACCCATCTCTTCACCTCGTGCTCGCTTCTCTAAATGTACTTTGTTTCTTTTCTCTGAGTTGTGACGTTGTCTACTCACTGCCAATGCTTGTAGACAAAAATATGTATATTGTGGGGAAACTACAACTTGTAGAACATACTTGCCAACCCTACTGATTTAGGCAGTAGGCTACTGCTTTTTAAGCAGTCCTAAGACCTACAGGTTTGGGTGACTGATCCTACTGCTTTTTACAGGGGCAGGTAATTTATGTGACTCTAAGGCGGGGCAGGCTACAGGACAAAGCATGCAACACATTAGTTTGTCTGTGCAGTGGGCGGGTAAGTGATTACTGATGGGTTTAGGTCCATCCACTGAGCTGACAGCTGCATGACTCTGCCCTGCACTCTGGCCGGGACAGGTCTTAGGTGAACCACCAGTGAAGGCAAGTGGCAGAACGTACCACCATCACACAGCATCTGCCTATCAGACCGAGCAGGGTATCAGGCTCCATGTTGTTCAGTGTTCCACTTGCACTGCAGGAATAAATATGTACTGCCTGGGCTGCTGCTACAGAGCAGTGGCAAACGTTGCCTACCAGCTCTGTGTGATTACCTTCTGTGAAGTTAGGTCATTGAATTCCGTGTTAACATACCCTTCACAATTATACATTTGAGCATCTTTCCATGTTGTGCTGTTTGATGTGTTGTGTATTTCAGAATTCTCCAGTGGGGCCAGCAATGAATGTTTTCTATTTTCCTGTGATGTCATTGTTATGCTAAGCATTATTTTTGAAACTTGAAAAATCCTACATCTTTTTGGTCACCGAATGTTGGCAAGTATGGTAGAAAAGCTATACCTTACTCAACACACTAGCACACACTAGCAACCACTTCCCCCTGGTCCGCCACCAGCTTTCTCCCCAAAGGCTTCTCACCAGGTAGGCAGGGCTGCCGATCAGCGCCCCCATCACTCCGGCCGCCGCTCCGGCCAGTGGGCTGCGTATGGGGCCCTTGGTGTGTCCCGCGCTCTCCAGGGCCGCGTAGGTCCCAAGGCGCACGCCGTTCATGCAGAACTGGTAGAGCAGACCGGCGGACAGGCCGCGCTGCAGCGCCAGGGCGCCATCTTTGCGCGCGATGGCGTACATGGCCTGGAAGGCGTTGCGGTAGTGCGTGCTGTAGGTGCCGCGCGCGCAGAGCTCCCCCTGCAACTGCATGCGGGTCTTCACCACCTCCAGAGGATTCGAGAACAGGCAAGCGGCGCAGCCCGCCAAACCGCTTAGAATGAAATCCATCCAATCAGAGGAGAGAGGCACGTGGATGCAGAGCCCCCGTGAGACCAATGGGAGGTGAGCTCGAGGCCACCTCTGGCGGAGCTCAACTGACAGGTGGCGTTGCCGCGGCGAACCTATCAAGAGCCGGACGACCAAAGTGTGGCGCGCTCCACAGCCACCTGTCAAAAGTGAAAGCATCGCGAGCCGGCATCCCTGAACTGAAGGAGAATCGCGGAGGATCAGTGACGCACTACGAATTTCTGAACCAATCGGCGTACAGCATATGACGTCCTCCGAACCAATCATGGCGTTTGTTGCGCACCATCCCAGGGCGCGCCTCTCTTTTGCTCGGAAGGAGCCGGGGAAACTGGTCAGACAACCGCATGCCACCCTCGTGTGGACGCAATGTAAGGCTTCTGTTCTGAAAAGCAATTTATAACAAACCGAAATCGGTATTTGTTACAACAAAAGCAGAGATTCATCATTCGAAAAATATTTTCAACCTCATTTGACTAAATTGACGGAATTTTCTATGCTGGAAATAGAAGACAATTTTAGGATTCGACGCGGGTGGGCGAGCGGTCACAGACAGGAGTTGATTGGGCGGCAGCGATCGATGGCCTCGGAAATAAGGTTGGATTTATGGCTGTTAAGTAACACTCCGTTTTATACGGATGGCCCGAAATCCGCGCAAATCACACAATAATCCGACCTACTACATAGCGCTGAACTCACCCGCCTTGAAAGCAGATGTATCACCCCCAAGTCCCTCCCTCATACGCCCATTCACTTCTATGGGCCTCTCACCCGCTAACACGAAAACGGTGTGTTTTCACCCGCCTTGGTGACAAAAAAAAGGTTGGGAGCTATGCCTACAGCAAAAATGATATTATTCTAGATGTATTTTCCCTATCCTGAATGGAGCCCTACTACTCAATTGCAATCGAGAAAATTAAAGTGAGCCTAAAGAAACGCTGCTCTAAAGAAAATGCACCAGCTTATAGTTCTTGTGTCAAACAGCACGCAGCTTTACGCATCCATTCTGTTTTTAATTTCGCATATTTTATTAAATAAGAATTGTGAACTCTCTCCTGGTTCTGTAGCGATTAAGCATTAACTGCACTTTGATTTACTGAAAAAAAAGAAAAAAAATGACAATCCGGAGAAGCGCACTATTGAGCTTGGACTGTGTCTGCTGAGTGTGGAAACAGCTGATCACTGCATGTTCAGTCTATTCAGACCCTCAAGGATATGTGTGGCACAACATTTTACGAATTGAGGCATTTTTGCGGCACGCTTTTTAATGACTTGAGGGTGTAAGATTGGAACAGTGCAGTGTGTGAGGCTATAAGAGAACCAGGTTGTCATTATTTATACCTTTTGGGTGAATCTAATACGAAAAGTCCCAGATGTCCCTGTCTTGACAGAACAGCATTTGTTTTGCTCTACATGTTGGGTTTAGGCTATAATGATGAAAATGTGCCCCCTCTAAGTTCTCTAAGTCCTCTAAGATAGAGAACAAGAGGAAATTAAACAAGAAGAAACAATCTTCCAGTTCTAAATGGTGGATGAAAAGACGATTTGTACGCTTTTGAGTCAATTAAAACCCACTAATGATTTGTCATGTAAGATACCAGCATACGTGGCAAAAAATTTAGCAAAGGATTTGGCACCATTTATTACGACTTTCGTGAATAAGTCTTTACAAGACTCCCAAGTTCCTAAAGCCCTAAAAAAGCACTAATAAAGCCACTCTTAAAAAAATCCAATTTAGACCCGTAAATAATGAAGAATTACCGACTGGTGGCAAATCTGATGTGGCCAACCAAAATATTGGAAAAAGTGGCTTGTTCCCAATTCCAAGCTTTTGTAGACAAGGACGAACTGTTAGATAACCTGCAGTCGGGTTTTCGGCCAAATCATGGTACGGAGTCAGCATTGCTGGCCGTACAAGACGATTTGTTAAAGGCGGCGGATGGGGGAAACTCATCAGTATTACTAATGTTGGACCTATCCGCGGCCTTTGACACCGTGAACCATAAGATAATGGCACAACGAATAGGGCAAGTGGGAAAAGCATCCAAAGAATGGTGAGATGGTTTGAATCATTTCTTCAAGATAGATCGCAGAGAGTTATATTGGATGGATTTATTTCCCAGATGGTATATCAGACCACTCACCGCTCCTAATAGATTGGAATCAAACCGGCCCAAGACCCCCTATCCCCATGTGGAGAATGCCGATAGACGCCTTAAGTGACCCGGTGTTCAAAGAAGAACTCCATGAATTCATAGATAGTTTTATTGAGAGGAATACGGGAACTGTGGCCCGCCTGAGCACGATGTGGGACGCTCTCAAACTAGTGGCGAGGGGGGAAATCTTCGCGAAAGCAGGGGGCATCAGGAAACAAATGAGGGCTGAATTAGATCAGTCGGAGCGACAGATCGAGCAGCTCGAATCCACCCCGGTGGATACTCACCAAAGAGAAGAGAACCTCAAGGAACTTAGAGGTAAATGTGCGCAGGCTTGGGATAGGCTAGCCAAGTTTGATTATGCCACCAGAACAAACAGTACGCACAGGGAAGCCGACAGACCTAGCAGAATGCTGGCCTGGTTGTGTAGGAAAGAACACCCCAAGTACACGATTACCACGATACAGACTGAAGTAGGTAAGGTAGTACAGACACAGCAAGACATAAACGAAACCTTTAAGGGCTTCTATGAACACCTTTACTCTCACAGAGATCAGGTTCCCCGTGACCAAATCATAGACACCCTGGAGGAAATAGGGCTCCCCAAATGGACCCCGGAACAGGCTGAAGCCCTTGACGCAGATATCACAGCGGAGGATATAGCAGAGGCAATCAAGTCACTGACCAATGCTAAGACCCCCGGGAGTGACAGACTGCCCACTGAATTTTATAAGGCATATGAAACCTCCCTAACACCCCTGTTACATGCGGTCTTCCAGGAGGCACATGAGAAAGGGATACTTCCCGACAGCATGAGGGAAACCTTGTTAATTCCAATCATTAAGCCAAATAAACCCACCGACAAATGTGACTCCTACCGCCCAATAGCCATGCTTAACTGTGATGTGAAAATATTGACCACGGTACTAGCAGACAGACTGGCTAAAATTATAGGGGATGTGGTACATGAGGATCAGTGTGGCTTCATACCGAGCCGGAACACGACCATGAATCTACGTAGGGTGCAACAAGTTATTGCCCAGACAGAGGCCAATACGGAGGCATATGCGCTGCTGTCCCTGGATGCTATTAAGGCATTCAATTCTATATTCTGGGAGTGGCTAGTGGAGGTTCTTCTGGGTTTCAGCTTTGGCCCAGGGTTCATTAGATGGATCAAGATATTTTATAACAGACCTACGGCCAGAGTAAAAACAGGGAAACACATATCTGGGGCCTGGGACATACGTAGGGGCACTAGGCAGGGATGCCCGCTCTCCCCCATGCTTTACGTACTGGGACTGGAGCCCATTGCCATATACTTCCGAAAACAATTCTTTGATGCCGGGATTCGGCTGGGGGACACTGACCATATTATTTCCCTTTACGCAGACGACGAGCTATTGTACGTCAGAGACCCACAAAATAACGTGCCCACGATGTTAGACGTCCTAGACAACTTTGCAAGGTTCTCTGGCATACAATTTAGTAGGGCAAAGTCCTGCCTCTTCCCTCTGGCAGCCCTCAAGGGGAAAGACACAGCAGCACTTCCAGCAGTAGGAATACACTGGGAGCTGACCTCATTTAAGTATTTAGGCATACACATAATGCATACCCCTATATTAATGCATGAACACAACACGACTGCGATCCCAGCTTTGAGAAAATCCATGCAATTTTGGGCGAATCTCCCCCTATCCATGATGGGAAGAGCTGCCAAAATTAAAATGATTGTCCTTCCCAGATTCTTGTACGGGTACCAGAACATACACTTATACATTAATGCGCCTTTTTTCCGCCTCCTAGAAAGGATAGTTCGGGACTTCTTGTGGGGATCAGGGAGACGCAAGATAGCATTATCCACCCTGATGCTACGTACACCCAAGGGGGAATCCAACTCCCGAACTTCGAAAAGTACTACCTTGCAGCACAGCTTAGTTTTGTTACTAAATGGCTGGCAGATGAAGCCACATCTGAGACCCCCCTTATGCAGACCCTAGTATCCTCGTTGCATATGAAAGAACTCATCTGGGCCCCCTCCCACCTAATGCGAAATGTCCCGTCCATGGCTATCCTGGGGCAAAAAATATGGCGCAGGGCGGTAATCCTTGCCTGCTCTAAGCCCTACTACTCCCCGGACATACCGTTACTCTCGGACCTATGTGGCTCCGTAGCTGACTTGCACCACCTCAGGCACTGGGAAAGGAGCGGGATATACTCATGGGGGGACCTGTTTGCGGATGGGGCCTTTAAAGACTTTGAAACACTTCAGGAAGTAGATGGAGTCCATACGGGCCAGTTCCTGTGGTATCAGAAGATGAGAACCACAGCAAGAACCAAATGGTCGTCATGGCCGGAAGAACCGGAGTCAAACCCCCTGATCACACTACTCTATGCGCTGGGCGAGAGCTGGAAGCCGGTATCCCAGATATATGCCCACCTGAGCGACGTCCCCAACCCACGGGGCCCCGCTTTGAGAGTCAAATGGGAAGCAGACATGGGCCGGGAACTGTCAGATGGTGAATGGGAAAGGGCCTTGACATTCCCCAAGTCTGTCTCCAGGAACCACAGATTCAGACAACTACAACTCAACCTACTACACCAAAAATATCTAACTCCGTCCAGGCTGGCAAAAATCAAGAATACGTTGCCCTCTAACTGTACATGGTGTGGACAGAGCGATGCGGACTTAATCCACGTATTCTGGAAGTGCATTAGGACACAATCCCTGTGGACCGCCGTACAACAGACAAGCGACAATCTGGGAGTGACTAGATACAAATGGACCCCGGAGGAATGCCTGCTCGGAACATACACCAGACCGGCCAAACTCAAGCACCTCACCAGATTAATGGACATTATGTGTATAAGGACCATCGCAATGTCTTGGAAGAAAACGGCTGGGCCCCAACAGAAAAGCTGGCACTCTGAACTGAAACGCTGGGTACGAGCAGAAACAAGGGCTTGGGAGGACAATGTGGCCAGATCCACAGATGACTCTAGTATGACCCTTGAGGCCTGGAAAGAACTCACAGACTCCCTGTTGTACCCCTCTGATGATAAGCCCCCATGAACTGGCACGAACCCACTAAAACACAACCATGAACTGAATTAACAAGACCTGTGGCCCCCACGCTATCACCCCACGGGGCTCTCACGGACATGGGCCCCCTCCTTTTCCCCTCCTTCCGGACCATCAGGACCCCCCCCTGCTCCACCAAGCAACTTCACCTTAACAGCAAACACCGGGAGATAGTTGAATGTTATAATGTTAATGTATTAATATGTTTAAAGTATTAGTTCGCAATGCTCATCATCCTGAAAATGCGGACACGCCTGGTGTCCTGTAAATGTACTAAATAACAAATGCCAATAAACAAATTTGAAAATAAAATTTCTTTCCCAGATGGTTGAGTTGGAATGCGGGGTTCCCGAGGGTTCCTCTTTATCTCCTCTCATTTTTAATATGTACTTCCGTCCAGTCTTTCGAATATTTAAAAAATATGGTTTGTTGTTTCATTCATATGCAGATGACACACAACTTTATATGGAACTCCAGAATAGTGAGGACACATTCGAAAGAATTAATCAGTGTATGGAAGAGCTCAAGGAGTGGATGACTGACAACCACCTACAGCTAAATGCAGCAAAAACAGAAATCATACTATTTGGCCCAAAGAATAAAATATCACAAGAAAGACAACATTTTCCTCCATTGATTTTAGGGGAACAACTGTAGTATGCTAAAAAAGTTAAAAACTTAGGCTGTTGGTGGCAGGAAAATTTGGGAAGTGAGAGTCTGGTGGGAGAAAAGGTAAAAGCAGTACACTTTGCACTGCGATCCTTGCGGAGCATACTGCCTTATATCCCAACAGAAGACAGGGCAGCTGTGGTAGGGGCAGTGACTAACCCCCACCTAGATTACTGTAACAGTCTGCTAGCGGGAATCCCGCAAAAACAGATGGACAGACTGCAAAAGGCGCAGAATGCAGCAGTTAGAGTAATTGGGAACCTCAGAAAACGAGATCATGTATCAACTAGGCAGAGATCCATCCACTGGTTGATGGTGGAGGACAGAATCAAGTTTAAGACGGCTTGCCTAGTCTTTAAATGTTTGAAAGGGCATGCACCCACGTATTTGGCTGACAAGATCACAGTATAACATCCTAAGAGGAACCTACGTTCAAAGGAGAAACTCTGGATCTGTACTCCTCGAACTAAATGTGTATCAAGAGGAGACAGAAGCTTTGGAGCCTTTGGCCCAAAAGTCTGGAATGAACTCCCACATGAAATTAGAATGTGCGAAACACTGGATATATTTAGGAAAAAACTGAAAACCTTCCTGTTTAAATAAGGAGGAAAGTGGTAGAACTAGAGTTCTACCTCTGCCGGTACTCTGTAGTCTAACATTCCAGTAATAGTTAACATCTGCGCCCGAATATGGTTCATTCTGTCTGGTGTGCTCTAGAAATCCCTCAAAATCAAATCGAATCTAAACCCCCAAACGCCCACACACGTCTCCCACCAACACCCCTCACACTCACCAGTACCTCATCCGAACTCACACACCCGAATCGCTCACTCATGTGCATACTCACATGCTCTATCACATTGTCAAGTCACAACTCATACTCCCCCAGTCTCTGCCACGATCAAAACCATACTACCAACTCACACCGTACGCTCCCCAATTCCTCCCGCAGTCCAAGGTCCTTCATTCTTTCTTGCTACTTCTGCATCGTGCATCCTTTCTCCTATTCTATCACACACTTCCCTCATCCTTTCTTCCAATCTGCAGCTCGCTGCCTCTTTCAGGCCAAACGCTCTCCATCTGCTTTCTGGCCCACCTGTAGCCCGCGCTACCTCTCTGCTTTCTGGCCCACCGCTTCCCCCCTCTCCTTTCTTGCCTAGCAGTCCCCATCTGGCTCATCACTCCCCTTCCGCTCCTCTCCTCCCCCATATTGTGACAATACATTTTTTAAACATTTAGATTATGGCCCAGATCCTCCAAAAATGGGGCTTCTAAAAATAGAGCAGAGGATGTGCTGTTTTTAGATAACGCATTTTGGGAAATGAGCAGGCGCATCCTGTTTGTAAATTCAAGATGTGCCTTTAAATGTGCAGAAATGCCCCCTGATTTGTGCAAAGGCGCAAAGCACTGAAAAGGCCCACCTGAATATGTCCTTTGTGTATTGGGCTGCTCTTTTTGTGGCACAAATGATGAGCTGTGTAGTGCATTTTATTAATTTTGCCAAAAAAATGGATTGAGAACTTGGACCCTTGTGTCATTTTAAACAGCTTGTTTTTTATGGATGTTTTTGCAAAATCAACAGTTTTTTGCACTTTTAAAAAACGTCTGTTTTCACAGCATACTGCGGCATCGTAAAATCACTATAAGCTGGATGGTCTGTCTATTACAGAGTGAAGGGCATGGGTTTTTGGTTTCCTTGGAGTTGGAATCATGGAGATAATGTTTGCAAGATTCTGAATCTGGGAAAATATGGACCAGTCCAGCACTTGATATTTGGGCCCATAAATAGAGATGACAGTAAAATAAGAGATACCGTGCACAGTGAGCTGACACACCTTGTTTGAAATAAAAATTGAAAAATCTCTCCAGTGATGTTCATGGGAATATCTGTGGCAAACTTTGTATCCTTCATGGCAGAGTGAAGTATCACTTCAAAACATTAATTTTATTTTCAGGTAGACATTTTTTGGGGACCTGGAAAATAAAATACTTTAGCAGTCTGTCACTCCACAGACATATATTTCAGGATTGACTATATACATTTAAAAAATAAAGCAAATGGACTCCTGACGTACAAAAATTCACACCGACATTTTAATTCATGTTTTGGGGGAAATGTAACTTGTCACTGTGACTCTTCAATATCAACTCAATTTTAAATATGAAGATCAATTAAATGTACTATGTTTTTCCGTCTGCTAGATTTTTCAGGCTGTTTCAAATTTCCCAACTGAATTCTGGGCCCTTTCTGCATTTTTATATATATGGGTTTTGGAGGGTTTGGCGTTGGGTGGGGGTTGTGGGGGGTTTCCCCCCACATATATGGTACAATTGACCTTCACAATTCGGTCAATTGTGAAAAGGTCAATTTCATTCGAGCAGTTGTAAAACGAACAATTCGTATACAACCTTCAGAATAGAGGGGTTTCCCTCTGTTTGTTGATGGATAATGGAGTTCAGTTTCACTCTAGTGTTGTGTAAAAGGCTGCTGTGCGTCGTGAGGCAATGGCGTTGTACTGCCATAGGCAGAATGGAATGGATGAGTGATTTAATAGAGAGTTGAAAGGGACTTTTCAATTGGCTAAGATGTCACATTGAGTGCTGAGGGGTTGATTATTGGATGGTATGGGCATATAGAACGACGCCTCATTGCACCATGGGTGTTTTGCCATTTGTAGCATTGGAGGGTAGGAAACCGATCTGTCCATTAACCCTGGAGTGGCTCGGGACATCGGGTCCTGTCAAGGTGGGTACGGAGGGATTGATTAACAGGGTTGAAAATTGCCAAGAGAGGTACAAGCAGTGGTTCGATAGCAGGATGTCTGTTTGTGCAAGCTATTCAGGATTGGAGATACGATTCGGGTAAGGGACCCGAGAGTGAGGAGGGGTAGTGCTCCATATTTGTCTCCTCGGCCAATTGTTGTGAAAGTCTTGGACACGGTTGTGGTGTTGACGGATGGCAGGAATTGGCGCTGGTGGCAGCTGGTCAAGTTTGTTTTGTTTGGGCATTTATACAGTGCTACGAACCCTCAGGTATCTGAGCGCTGCTTATTTCCCACAGTGTGTGGTGTTATGAAGTAGAAGGAAAGAGTACTGTAGGGCAGAGGGTTGGGCCAAGAGTGGCCGTGAGATGTTCAGCCTGATGTAGTTGAACGTGGCTGTGGTACTGCAAGTGTGGGCGAGTAGGAGTGATATTGGTTGTAGGTGCAAGTGGAGAGGCTGGTGTGCGTGTACAAGTGGCCTATTCAAGAGGACCGTGTGGTGAAGTGTGTGGGTCTCCGGAGGTCGCATCTGGAGGACCGAGTCCTGGCAAGGAGCAGTCCATCAAGGAAGGAAGGGTTGAGCGAGAAGCAAATTATTGCGAATACCATCCAAGTTTAAATACTTTGTGTTGAGTTTGCTTAATGGGGGAGGTGTATAGCGGGGTCCAGCACGGTCTATGTTGTCCTAGATGTGACAGCAGGTGCTGCGCCGTGGGCCCTGTTGCCGCTGCCTCCTCGTGCCGGATTACATAGAGACCATCCTTTGAATGCCCTCTGTGCTGTGCTCTGAGGTACCAGGAGCAGTTGCAGACAGCAGCCATTGCGGCTCCCATGTCGGGAGAAAGTCTTGTAAATAAAAGCACTTACCTGACTTGAAGGCTCCTGTCTCTTCTAGTCCGAGGGCTCGATTGTTATGTAGGCGTAGTGAGTGTGCTAAATAGGACGCTTCACTCCGCCTTTTCTTGATGCCCAGGCACCACGCATATTCTCAAGTGAGCATGGGCGTCATCGCAGAGCACAAGCGTACCCTGGCTGCAATCCGCCTGTTTCTTTCGAGAACAGGTGGATTGCAGAATCCCGGCAGCACTTTTTTCGTGAAATAACGAGGGAATCTTAAAAAGTGCTGCCGAGATCATAACAAACAGCAATCTTCATCAACGACAACAACATGCCAATTTATGCACACAGAAAGCAAGTCCAAGGTCATAAAAAAACCTTCATGAAGTAATGCAAGACCATATTATTTTTACAACTCTGACCAAGGTGTGTCTCTGTGTGAGCAGGCGCTTTGGGGGCATCCGAGAGCCGCGTTATCTGTGTGCAGCCATCATCATCGCTCAAAATGCCAATACAGCTAATGCCTGCAATCTCTTCACCCAAAATTCTGTGATTCTTGTGGCACTCCTCCACAAGAACAACACCAATTTGGTGCTGTACTTCGGCGCCAATTTCAAGCAGTTCCGGAAGTGGAGGAGTGCCACAAGAATGGGCATGCAAAATGCCACATGACGAAAGTGCCGGTTGCTAGGTCAGTTTTCAGCCCTTCCTAGCAACTGGCACCTATATATCGAAAGTGGCACATTCATTCCGACTTTGTAAGAATGCGCCCCCTTCAGAATGGGTGCTAAGTAGCGAAAATGCAACCTTTTCGTTACTTAACACCTTGATGAGAATCAAGCACAGTGTCCTTCCATTGGCTGCCAACATTTCTCTTTATTTCATACTAAAATACTGGCTGCCACCAACAGCTATCCATCCCGAAGCCCTCGCATTCGAGAACCTACGCTGAACACCGGAATCACCAGGATGCTACACAGGGCAGGGGCTCCTTTTATTAGCTCGGGCAATGGCACAGTCATGCCCCAATGTTAAAAGGGCAATACACAGGGGAAGGACACATTCCCTTAAAGGGGCAATACACTTGGGAGGGTCACACCCCACACTCAATACGAGCAGTGCTTGCCATGGCCTGTGGTGCAGATCAACAGCCCCGACAGACTCTCACTAATGAGGGGGAAGCCCTCTCTGACTGCATCCATGGAGCTGTGGCCTTGGCTCTATCATTTCGGCCCTCGTGCTCCCACAGAGAACAAAGCACTCACGGGGGCAGGGGGGAGAGTATTGCCTGACAGAGAAATATTACATTTTTGTTCCCATATGCAAGAAGCACCCCAAGGATTAATCCACTGCTAAGTGCCCTGCTCAAAGGTTGCTAGCCTGCACCTGCTGTTCTCAAATATTTCAATGTTGACCCTTATCTTTTGCGCTCTGAAACACTTGTGTACGAGCGCGATAGAAATAAAATATCAATCAATCAGAAGGTGTGTTATGTGGGAACCTGCTTGATGGCTGTCGTCGTATCCATTCACGAAATACCACCCGAGTCTCTGGACCAGGAAACAAGAACTACAGTGCCTCCACCCACCTTTATTAAGGGACAAATGCCCGGAAACCCCATGCAACACAGGAAGATGTGGCATCTGCTCATTGCATCGAATCGAATGCCATCCCAGAGAAAAAAAAGCATCGAAAAAAAAGCATCGATTAAAAGCATTGAATGCTTTTTTTTGTTAAAGGTGAAGGGCTTAGTTTAATAAAAATGGGTTTTAAAGGTTAAAAAATGGGGGTGGCGGGGGGCCGCACCATTAAACAAAATTGTAAAAATGCATTCAACGCCTTTTTATCGATGCCTTTTTTTTGGTATGGCATTTGATGCAATGGCTATACACCGGAGATGTAGCCCCTTAACAAATGCAATGTTATTCAATTCTCAGTAGTTAGTCCTGAATTTGAATACAACTAACGCAGAAATCCAGGATTGAGGGTTCACTACTCTTTATCTCGCCCCGGGGGCCCAATATACTCGCCCTACATTTTCAAGACACTACCTCCAGGCTCTTGCTCCCCTTTTGAATATCTAAGCAGTTCTAAATCCAATGATTTAAACTTCAACTCCTAGAATGCACCTGACCATAGAGTCCAAAGGTGGAGAAGAAGCGGAAAGCCGTCTATGGTTGCGGGCAAACAGCCCTATGTAGTTTGTAGTCGAACATGTGAAGTAAAAAGGTGCATTTGATGTTGCAACGTGAAGCGTGCATGGCAAATCGATGTATGAACCACGCGCATTCATTGTCTGCAGATCCATGACCTCATCTGCTACGGGGTCCTTTGTGCACAATGTCCCAATGCACCTGCCCACTACACAGAACCTGGAGGTAACCCTCGCAGGCGGGAGCCTTCGTTGTCACTCAACCACTGCCCTTGGCACTAGTTCTCAACAGCTGCATTCTCAGGATTATCAAAGTAGGATGCTGGGAGGTCATTTCACCAAAATGACAGGGGTAGTGGAAGTGACATCACACGACCCTTGACCTCTGATGACATCAAAGGAAGTTCACCCCTTGACAAAACAGGAAGTGGCCTCACATAGCATTGTTCCTAAGTACACTATGAAGAATATGTTTACGATATCACTATAAGGAGATATACACTTCATAAAAGAATGGATCACCATATGTATCGTTAATATCAGTGTGTATAAGCCCATATTACCTAATTACTGTGAATGCAAGTAGACGTCCAAGGCCAAATGATAATGATGTGTTATTATATAGCACTTATGCTTACGCGCTTCATATAGAACAAATATACATACAATATCACTCAACCTGTGTTGGTACTCATTTATCAACCTCAGAAGGATGAAAGGCTGAGTTGGCTTCACCAAAATTCGAACCTGCAACCTGCAGATCACACAGACATCATAGCAGCGAGCACTCAACTCACTGAGCTATCTTACCGGCTGTAGTTATCTTACCGGCTATAGTATAATGAGCAATTACACGTCTGAATGTTCTCAAAGTCAGAAAGCAAATTACACTCTCTAGTGGATACGATTAAACTGGTACCTGAGATTTAACAGCAGGCCAGTTAATCTGCATGTCTGGTGCAAAGTTGGCCACATGTCAAGCCTGCATGGATCTACTTTACAGACTTCAGAGGTTGACAAAATGGATACCATTGGGAGGGTTCATATATTAAAGAATTTAGCAGCGCAGGGAAAGCAGCACACTCACACCGCATCCCGCACTCTGGGCACTCGTTACCTCATACATGCAAGCAAACATCCTGAATAGCATACCATGGAGATAGGAAAGATAGACACATTACAACAAAGCATTAATTGAGGCACAATGAAATCAATGGCCACTTGATGTGCTATAGTCAAACATTTCTACACTGTACACAAGCTTTTAGGCACAAGGATTTGGTCAAGTGTCCGAGGACACCGAGATGGAATGTTTTGTGATCATCGTAACGGAGACAATGGCCCTCATCAGGAGGTTGGAGGTAACTATGCCGCTTTTAGCAGCATGGTTGCCTCCTTACCGCAATCCGGGCCCGGGTCCCTCGAATGAGGATTTACCGGGCCATCGCAACCTTGGCGGACCCGGTAATTCCCCGTCCGAGGAACCCGGACCCGGTCCATCCCCATTCCCATTCGAGCCCCCATAGGGCTCAATGGGAATGGGGATGGAGCTAACAACGGGCCCGTTAACGACGGGCCCGTTGTTAGCTCCCTGGTGTCCTTGCGGGACCGGGTATGGATGCCTGCTTTTTTCAGGCGTCCATTGCGGGTCCCGCGAGGAGACCTCATGGTAGGGCGGAATGGGTTTACCGGCACCGGCACCTTTACCAGTGCCGGTAAACCCATTCCGCCAACCTTATGATGAGGGCTAATGGCAGAAAAAAACATGCCATAACTACAACTTGCGAAAGGCAAAATACATAGTCCGAAATGGATGTGTATTCTACTCTAAATGCTTTTTGGAAGTTTTTGTCTGGATTGTGAATTTGAAAAAGCCCATCAGGAGAGTGTACCAGGAATCAGGAGAATGCTGTGCCAGTAGACGAATGCCCTTGTGCCACGAGAATAGTGGCCTCCACACTACTGTGTCAAGGTAATCATGCCTATTGAGTATTAGACTTATTCAACTGTGCAGTGAGCATTATGACACAGTAATACCAGCTGGACCAGCACAGCCATAACCTCAACTCCCTGCTGGGGGCCTGGACCCCATCAATCAGGGAACATTCTCCTGGTCTCTCTCGTTCACGCCCCACACATGCCTAATTTACGAACATCTGCATTTCCCTCTGTGTCCAAAGCTATCCAGTTGTGTGAGCAATGTGCCACAAGTTTAATAATGTCCCTCGATTAATTCAAATTTTGACCTTTCACTAATCTCTCTCATGAAATGGGCAAGAACAACAAAGATTTGTTTGGCCTGCGTATCAGCAAGAAATAGGGTCTTGAACCCTAAAACCAATGGATAAGAGCTGTTTCAGTATGTAAGTGGTCATCTTTGCATAAAGAAAGCAACTGCACCTAAGATCTCACTCATAAAGTAGGAGACACACTTTGGAGCCTAAATCCTAAACTTCACAGTATAGTACCCCTCACCGGATCTAAGAGCCGCACGCTGGTGAATAGTTTTCCTCGCTATTTGAAAGTCTCAAACCTTGGAGCATGGTCCCACTAATCACGGGTCTTACTCCGTGGAACTAAGTTTTGTTCTCTGCGTGTGAATTTCAGGCTTTGCAGTATAGCCTGTTTGCTTGGCTGCCAATCAACACCCTTGAGCACAGTCGCACACCCTTAAGGCACAGTCCTACTCCTTGGTTGTGAGTTTTACACCTTGGAGCAGAAGCAGAGGCGTAGACAGGGTAGGGCCTGAGCGGGGAAGGCCCACCCAAAATCTTTAAATTCCTGCTCTGCAGCCCTGTGGGGCAATTTACTGGTGTTAATGTCCCTGCGGTGGGCTCAACTACATTAGCTTCAGGCCCCACTTGCCAGACAATCCTGGCTTTTGACTCTGGAGCAGAGTCCTGCTCAATGGATATTAGACTCACACATGGGAGCAGTCCGGTTCATAGTCTTCCTTACAGGGTAGGTCTCAGAGCAGTTTCCGCACTATCCTTGAGTCTCACACATGTGAAGCCATTTTTGCTTATCGAGTGTGAGCTTCTCACTTTAAGGCACATCATGATCTCCCTCGCTAAGTGTGAGCCTGAGAGCTTGAAGCACAGTCTGCATTACTGAGTGTGAGTCTCACATGTCATGATGCAGCCTTTTCCGGTTTAGTCAAACACCCAGGTGCACATGGTTCCTTTGCCTTGAAAAGTGTTTCACGCACAGGCATGATAATGTTTCTATCAGAAAAATACCTTTTGAGCCGAACCCCTAACATTTACCTAATCAGGGCTGTTGGGCCTTGAGATTGTGCAGTACACTGTTCTGGGAAGGCGCTGCTGAGGCCAGCCACCCAATTTCTGGGCTGTCATTTCTCCAAGGGTTATTGCGAATACCTGGAGGCAAACATTTTCTGAGCTCAAAAGATGCATGTGACGGTGTGTCACCCGGAGGAGGATTGACACACCCCATGGCCAGATCTGGCCGGTTGTCATTACTACGGTCAGGCAGTGGAATGCCCCCTGCGCAGAGGAAGTAATTAAAGTGCATACTTCCGTGTCAAGTTGCTCGCGCCCGTCATGTGACCTCCAGTGACTAGGCATTTCCAGTAACACTCTTTAACAGATAGAGAAGTGCATTGTTGGCGCAGGAGACTGTTCCTCAGCCACACTCAGCTATGAGGAACAGCAGTAGCAAGTTCGCTTTTCTGGGGGAGGGTCGCAGTGATCAGTGGTGCAGCCAGTGCAAGCGTATTTATTTTTTAATTCAATTCGTGTAAAGTGCACATAGGCTGAATGACGCACTTTACAAGAAATGAATTAAAAATAAATACGCTTGCAGCGGCTGCACCAATGATCACACGACCCTCGCCCCAAAAACGCGAACTTGCTTCTAGATGCTGAAGAAAGACCAGAAGATCGGCATGGAGGAAGACAAGCCAAAGGTTAATCCGTGGATCGGAACGGCCAGGTTTTCAGTGCCTCCCTGAAGGCTAGGTGGTCTTCTAAGTGCTGGATATGAGATGAGAAAAAGTTCCAGAGATTGCTGGCTTGCACTGAGAAGGACAGACGGCCTTTTTTTGTGAAACAAGACTACTTTGGGTGGAGCGTTTCTTTGGCTGTTCTCAGTGATGTCAATGTAGAGTGGCCAAAGTTTAAAAGTAAAAGAAATAGGACAGGCCATCAACATAGAAGTAAGACTACAATTTGTCAGAGGATATCAAGACTACACTTTAGTAGTGGGAAAAGGGGTGTTGGGTTCCAGGCCTTACTGTGAACCCGTTTCCTACGGTCTCTGTCACACAATGAATGCATGTGGGTGTTAAGTGGCAGTTTGGGGGTCCGAGCCCACGCCTGGAAGGCTATGTGTTATTGGAAAATTGGCTAACCGCAATAACGTTTCTTTGGTTTATAACTATTACGTTGAATTGCGATAAGAGATCGGACGATAGATATTCTGCCTGTAATCACAGCTGGGCTTCTGCCATGTGCCTTCACCCAAAACCGGGACTTAGGGCCTCATTACGAGGTAGGTGGTAAGGGATTACTGGCACCGGTAAGGATACCGGTGCCGGTAGTCCCTTACCACCCTATTCCGAGGTCCCTTAGCGGGTCCCTTCCTTAACGCCTAGTCTGACCAGGTGTTAAGGATGGGACCCGTTAAGGGACTTCAGAGCTAATAACGGTACCGCAAATTGCGATAGGGTTATTAGCTCCATCCCCATTCCCATTGAGCCCTATGGAGAATGGGGACTTACCGGGTCCTCCAAGGTTGGAATGACCCGGTAATTCCCTATTTCGGGAATCTGGGCCCGGCATGTGCTAATGGGGTAGCCATGGTGCTAATAGCACCATGGCTACCTCCTACCTCGTAATGAGGCCCATGGCTATTACGAGGCCCAGGGCCTCATTACACGGTAGGCGGTAGCCAGGCTACCCCCTTACCGCATTCTGGGTCCGTGTTCCCGGAATGGGGACTTACCAGGTCATTCCGACCTTGGCGGGACCGGTAAGTCCCCATTCTGGGAACCATTCCCATTCCCATTTGAGCCCCCATACGGCTCAATGGGAATGGGGAAGGAGCTAATAACGGTACCGCAATTTGCGGTAGCGTTATTAGCTCTGAAGTCCGTTAGCGGGTCCCTTCCATAACGCCTGGTAAAACCAGGCATTCGGGGAGGGTCCCGCCAAGGGACCTCGTAGTAGGGCGGTAAGGGATTACCGGCACCGGTGCCCTTACCGGTGCCGGTAATCCATTACCGCCTACTGTGTAATGAGGCCCATAATGGACAATGCATGTAGTCTTGAATGTGCTTCTCTGTAGAATGGCAAGCCAGTCGAATGTTCTGACTGCCCAGAGGAGTGTTCTGTTTGGCCAGTAGCGTATTCTGACTGCCTAGTGGAGTGTACTGATTGGTCAGTGGAGTGTTATGATTGCTGGAGAGATATGACATTATTATTGTCAGCTGAAACTAAGAGGGGGAGGTCCATGTTATAGTCGCTTTAGTCTGTGGATTTAGGGTGGTCAAGATACATTCTGTTGCTGCATTAGGGCCCCTGTGCCCTCGCGGGGCTCACTGTTGGCCAGGCATTGATGAAAGTGTGAGCTGTGTCTTCTCTTTCAAACGTTGGGTTTCACTAACTAACAGGGACTATTAAGGTCCACCTTGGAACGAAATATGGCTGGCATATTTCAAGCATAAACAGTTACAAGGCTAAGGGCCTCATCACGAGTTTGGCGGTATCCCCTAAAAGCGGCGGTAATGCTATTACCGCCGCATTTAAGGGTCCCACAAACCACGGCCTTGGCGGATTTCTCTCCAGCTCTGAGCTGGGGGCAAATCAGCCGCAATTTTGCCGATTCTCGGCGCTATTACCGTGGCAGCAAAACTGCCAGCGGTAATAGCGCAAATATTCCCCATTGGGCCCAATGGGGAATGGGGAATTCCCGAATGGGCCCAATGGGGGATGGGAACTTACCGTTCCGCCAAACCTGTGATCCGGTGCTAATAGCGCCGGGGGTTTGGCGATAGGACTAATAGCCCTGGCGGTAATACCGCCGGGGTTAGTGCCCAACTTCGGTGTAGGTGTAGCTGTTTAGAGAAAAAAGGTGCCAAATATTGAAATTAGGTGGATGAGTTCATTGAGATCAGTGGGAGCAGACGGAGAAAGGCAGCGGGTAAATTATAGGTTCAGATGAGACACTTTCACGTTCACTGCACATGCATTCATTCGCCCTCTCTGCTGGACTAAACGTATTTTTTGGTTTTGGTGCACTTTGGTGGGCCAGACACCAAATATCGTCAACACCATTGCAAGAAAGAAGGGTACAAGGGTACCAGAAACCTTGCTTTGTGGTGGACTGGCCTATAGGGAACTCTCGAGATTTCCCGGTGGGCCTCTGCACCCTGGGCTTCTTTTTTGTGGCATTTCCAAATTTTCTCATAGGAAAAGCATGGGGCTTGCTGAAAATGTGTCAAATGGGGCCTCTTTGAACCTTATTTCCAGGGCCTTTTTTGGTCCCCAGTAATTAATTCCAGGGCATCTTTTAGTTCCCAGTCCACCCTGGTGGTTGGCATGACAACTGGAAATGCTGTGGCATAACCAGCTGACACACTAGGTGCTTTTTCTTATTCCATTACGCCAATGTAATCCAATAGTGATATAACGCTGAAGTGTTGTAGCACAGGACACTGTGCTCCACTAAAAAAGAGTCTATTGACCCCAACACATAATTGTTCCCTGAGTATGTCCCCTACAGCAGCAGTGGTCCGGAGATTGGAACACTACAACCAACTAATGTATATGACTTTATATCAAAAAGAGTCCAGACACTTAGCGCTTCGGGATCTGCATTGATAATTTCTAAATAAACAATAGTTCAATTGAACCATAAATAATACCAAAATATGTATTTTTCCTTTAGTATTTAATGTAATACTATATCAATTTACAAAATATAAGTTGTGCAGTACTCAAATGACGAAGCCTATTAGAATATAACAATCAAATGCCTTTCTGTATATCAACGATCAAGGTCTAAATATACAGTAGAATTCATAGGTGTATCCATAATCGGAGTCTAAATGTATACAGTAATTGTCAACGCCTAACTGAATAGGCAACTGTCACAGACCCAACAGTAACTCATTAGACAGCACGTGCCAGTGTTTCTAGGTAGCATCAAAAGCTATAAGCATGTTCTACACAAATCAGTTCCACATGTGTGTTTTACAAAGACAGCATTCTGGTGTACAGAACAGTGAGGGAAGCGAGAAGAGAAAAGGACAAAAGAAAAAGGGAAAGACATCATTAGAATTCGAATTACCAAAGCCAGGTGCAAACACATGCTTATCTTACAATATTAAACCATTTAGACTGAAGAACTCTTACGTCATTGCACAACTTGTAGTCTGTATCAAGAAAACATTATCTTGAAGGCTGACCATAAGGGATCGCAGGTAAAACCCTAGTACTTTGCTCTCTGCCCTTAACATAGTTAAGGACAGGTACTCAGACAGTGGGCCTCATTACGACCCAGGAGGTAACCATGGCGCTTTTAGCGCCATGGTTGCCGCCGGAACCTTACCGATTCCGGCATGGTGAATGGAGCAATTACCGCCCCATTCCAAGGTTGGCGGGGGCGGTAATTCCCCATTCACCATGGCCCTTCCCCATTCCCATTTTTGCACCCATAGAGCTCAATGGGAATGGGGAAGGCGGTAATAATGGTACCCCAAATTGAGGTACCGTTATTACCTCCAAAGTCCCTTTGCGCGTCCTGTCCTTAACGCCTGGTAAAACCAGGCGTTAAGGGAGGACCCGCAAAGGGACCTCGGAATAGGGCGGTAAGGAATTACTGGCAACAGTGCCCTTACCGGTACCAGTAATCCCTTACCGCCTGGATTGTAATGAGGCCCAATGATCTGTTTAGACAGCCCCTTTGCTCCTTGGTGCAGGAAAACTGGTGTGGTCCGTGGAGTCCCGACAAACCCAATATTCACAAACTACTACACTCAAATGTTAGTACAATTACATAAGAGTTATACAGTCTAAATGGTATAATATTGTAAGATAAGCATGTGTTTGCATCAGGCTTTGGTAATTAAAAATATAATGATGTTTATTTCCATTTTCTTTAATCCAATAGTGGCTTTTTAAAAACGAATTGTCCCCCATCAGTTCTGTACCATGTCATGTGACTGTCACTTTCAAATCTTGGATGGAGTAGTGATCTTTCATTTCGCAGCCAGAGGGAAATGGGCTATATTTGGGCAACTTTCCTGGCCCCAATGAGCTACATGTAGGTTTCCCTTTCTGGTTACTGTTACCATACAATCGATTATTCTTTAGAGAGGCGCAGTACCACAGACAACATACAGATGTCCTCATAAGAAATACGCTTCTTACGCGGTAATTTGCATGCTGTCAGTGATACTGCACTTCTCCAATCTCAATGTGATTTCTTATGAGGACATCTGTATGTTGTCAGTGGAACTGCACCTCTCCAATAAAATAAGTTGTGAGGACATCTGCAGCTTGTAGTTAATTGGATAGGTGCAGTACCACTGACAACATACCAGTGTCCTTGTAAGAAATCACGTTGAGATTATGCAATTATACAACCAACAGAGGTCACTCCCCACTTGCACTGTTTGTCCTTTCCCCCTTATGATCTCCCTCCTCTTCTGCTTGTATGGTCCCTCCTCCCCCTTGCGCTGTCCCTCTTCTCCCTTGCGCTGTCCCTCCTCCCCCTTACGCTGTCCCTCTTCCCCTTGCGCTGTCTCTCTTCACCCTTGCTCTGTCCCTCTTCCCCCTTGTGCTGTCCCTCCTCCCCCTTGCACTGTCTCTCTTCCCCTTGCGCTGTCCCTCTTCACCCTTGCGCTGTCCCTCTTCCCCTTTGCGCTGTCCCTCCTCGCCCTTGCACTGTTCCGCTTCCCCTTGTGCTGTCCCTCCTGCCCCTTGCACTGTCCCTCCTGCCCCTTGCGCTGTCCCTCCTCTCCACGGTTCCATGTCTTAAAATCGCGGCAAAAATGGCTGTGAATACAAAATATTGCGGCAAAAATGCAGTGTTTTTTTGCACCCGAATCATGTAAAGGATGCGGGGGACACCCCCGCAACCCCCTGAACCATTATACCTTTTAAGGGGAGCGGGGGACAGCCCTGCATCCCCCGCTCCCCTTAAATGGTATCATGGGGTACACCTTTACCGGGTCAAACCACAGCTTTTTGCAACAATTTTTTTTACCTGCAACATTTTTGCCACAATTTTATTACCCAATACCCTCTCCACCCCTTGTGCTTTCATTCCTTCCCCCCCTGCAGTGTCGCTCCTTCCCCATTGCGCTATTGCTCCTTCCCCCATGCACTAGTGCTCCTATCCCACTTGGACTGTCCCTTCTCCCTCCCTTGCGCTAACCCTCCACGCTCCCTTGTGCTGCCCCATCTCCATCCCTTGCACTGTCCCTCCTCAGCTCTGTGCGCTGTCTCTCCTCACCCCCTGGCACTGTCCCTTCTCACCCCTTTGCACTGGTCCTTCTTACCCCATTGTGCTGTCCCTCCTCCCCTTGCACTGTCCCTCCTCCCCTTGTGCTGTCCCTCCTGCCCCTTGTGCTGTGCCTCCTGCCCCTTGCGCTGTCCCTTCTGCCCCTTGCGCTGTCCCTTCTGCCCTTTGCACTGTCCCTCCTCCCCACCCCTTGCGCTTCATTCCTTCCCCCCGCAGTGTCGCTCCTTCCCCATTGCGCTATTGCTCCTTCCCCCATGCACTAGTGGTCCTTTCCCACTTGGACTGTCCCTTCTCCCTCCCTTGCGCTAACCCTCAACGCTCCCTTGTGCTGTCCCTCCTCCATCCCTTGCACTGTCCCTCCTCAGCCCTGTGCGCTGTCTCTCCTCACCCCCTTGCACTGTCCCTTCTCACCCCTTTGCACTGGTCATTCTTACCCCATCGCGCTGTCCCTCCTCCCCTTGTGCTGTCCCTCCTGCCCCTTGTGCTTTCCCTCCTGCCCCTTGCACTGTCCCTTCTACTCTTTGCACTGTCCCTCCTCTCCACCCCTTGCGCTTCATTCCTTCCCCCCGCAGTGTCGCTCCTTCCCATTGCGATATTGCTCCTTCCCCCCTGCACTAGTGCTCCTTTCCCACTTGGACTGTCCTGTAAGAGGATTCAATTCAACACTACAGCTAAGTCAATGCCTAGTCTGGGATACTGAATGGAAACCCTTATTGATATATCTTTAGGTCCAGTTCATGCGTTCTGGATGACTACCCCTATATAACACCCCTCTCTTGGAATCCCCCTGACCCCACTGAGCCACGAAGTAGTTCTGTTTTGCAAGTTTAAACGGTTTATTTGATAATTTAAACAATATATATATATATATATCACGCTTTATAATAAATTAAAAATTGAATATCACACTTAATCTGAGCAGTAATCAATAATGGATAGTCCGGCACTAGCACACTTCTTTATAATCAATGATGAGTGGTTATAGGATGGATACGATAGCAACAATACTTTTATGGTTTCAAATGGATGCAATGTGGAATGAAAATGCAATACAGAAAATACTCAATATGATTTCAACAACACAATGTAATCACTTTTATCTGGCAATCCACTCCCCCCTTTATGCAATGCAAGGAAATGGAAGGGAAGCACACAGTTCTCATAAATGCAATCAAATGTAATTCAGTTCACCCCAGCAAGCTTAGACTACAGGTATGAGTTTGAAATACAGGTAAAAGTGCTTTGATATTGAAGGCAAGCGTCCCCAGCCAGCACGATCCTCCCCGCAATGAGAGACAATGAAGGACTCTCCCAAGTAAGGAATAAGGCCAAGACAGAGTGCGGGTGAGCTTAAATGGGAGTTTATCAATCAGAATATGGCATGCAAAGAACTCTGCAAACTCCGAGAGCGCTCTGTCTGGCAATAGCAAAGACAGGCGTATATATTTACAAAAAAAACGTCATGAGAACCTACATACTATAGGGGGCACAAGTTCAATGGGATTGGGTGGCGATGACTAGCTATAGGTGCTGCTGCGATGTGGTTGGTCGTGGCTGAAGAACGTCACTGGTTAGCCTCGTGGGTTGGGCTGGGCCTGACAGGTTGGCAGAGTTCATCCGGGCGGTGTTGTTGTGCCATCGCGGCCAGTGTCAGAGATGAATGTCTTTTCCTGACTTATTTGCCCTAGGCCATGCACACCGCAGTCATTCAGTCATTGCAATATTATCTTCTTTTAGTAAATCTTCCAATAGGTTATTCTACAGGTTAATGCAACACAGGAGGAATGCACCTTGTGCGGGGTCTAATGGTCATTCAACAGGGCATGGTTACCAGCGTCCTGTTGACCGGAGCCATAGGTTGAGGGGCTAAGCTTCGGGGCATGGGACGGACGGTACAAGTCTCCCTGTCTTGTTAGATGTGGTTATAAATGTGCCGCTGTGTGTTGCCACAGTGTTGGGTGTTCTCATTGCACAGGGCCATAAGTCTAGGATGATCTGGTGGGTTGTGGGGTTTACGAGGGGGCGCCTTTGGAAGTGTGGGTTCAGGCAAAGGTTTACTGCTGTGCTGTAAATAATGCAGGTGGCGGCCCGTGGCCTTGGGTGCTGCAAAGGGGGGCTACACATCTGTGAAGCGGCTCCAGTCTAATTGGGGGAGGTGGGGCAGCGCGGCGCGGGCCTCTGTTCTCATGTTTTTGGCAGTCTTCGCAGGGTGGGAGGGGAATGGCCTTGCACATATTTACAAAGGTATCTTCCTCGCGTGTTGCCAGTTTTTGGAGGTGAAAACATCACAATCATTAGAACACTTTATAATATTTGTTTGAATTACTTGAGAACACACATTTCACTTCGCTGAAGGCATTTCAATTATATTCAGTCTGAGCACCTTATTCGTACACTATATTTCAACAATTACAGTATTTAACTATATGCATATACATCTTGCAGTAAGTGAGGTAGCATTACGGTTGGTGTAGCACACAGAAAATGAACCGCCACCGTATGTGACGGTGGCGGCACGCAAGGGGCTTTAAACCTACACGCGTGACGAGTGCATTCTCGCACACCCTTCACAGGTGCCCCCTGTAAGGTTATACTTGTTTTCTTGTGTACTCTAGCAGCATTAGTTCAGTTATGGCGCGGGACCGCGGGGTGTACGGTTTTTAATGATACATCTAAAGACCACTCCCCCGGAATGCTTTTGTCATTTGCACACCCCTGCAGGGGTGCGGGTCCTTCATGGCTGGTGTCTTGTACACTAACTACACAATTCTTCATGTTTCTTTAGTATAAGTGGTTTGTATGGAGAGGATACAACAAGTGGTTTTTTACATTTATATTTGGGTACTTTTCTGCTTCCATCAGATGACCATTCTACAGACCTTCCCATCACCCAGGCCTTGCCAACCGGGTCATTCTGGGAGCAGTGATACACTGCGGACGGTGAAATGTTACAGTGTTAGTATTTTATGCTAGCTCATGTCCGTCCTGCTCGTGGGAACGTGCTTACAGCGGATCTGCCAGGGAGCTGCGGCAACAGGGATAATTGAAACTCTCCGAGGGTGGGGGCCGCGCTACAGTGCGCTGAGCTCACACCATCTTTGATAGACAAAATGGTTTCTGGGCCTAGCTAAATTCAATATATGTGGGCAATCAATACGTGTGGGCAATGTCTTCAGCAGGTGAACCCTCCACCACCTGGGCCCGGGTGGCATGAGGGTCACCCAATGAGCCATAGTCCTCACCTGGGGAGAAGACGTAGGCGAGGGGGGTCTCTTGGACCAGTCCTCCCCTACATTCCCCCCTTTCGTTACTTAAGTAACGAATTCTTTAACTCATTCAATCTCCTACATTCTTCTTCGTCCATAATTGCCTCATCCCATGCTGGTGTGCCTTTTATGGGCATCCAGGCTCTGCACACCCCCCTTAAGCTCTCACCCCTCCTAGCATATTCATCTGGGGTACAGGTCAGGTATATACATCCGCTCTCTCCTTCCAAGTCTACCCATACCTCCTCATACCATTCTAGTATGCGTGGTTCTCTGATGGTGGTGTGCCATAATTTGTCTACAATATCCTTGTCGTGGTACCTAGGCACTAGTTGATACCTGGGTGTGTCATCAGTTCCTGTTTGTACCTGTACTTCCTTCATAGTTTGTATTGTACCACGGGTGTTGCCCATTGTCACCATCATCATTGCACCATTAGGTACTGCGTTAGCACAGCATCGAAGACCCACCTGGCACAGGCAAAAAATAAAGAGGAGGAACACCACAGCTGGCATCAAAAATTTCACAGTTGTTCCAAGCCATAAGGGGACCCAGGAGAAAATGTTATCAAACCATGTACTGTCTTCTGCTCCACCTTCCATTTTCATTTTTTCTCCTAGGTTGTGTACTGCTTCGATCACATGGGACAGGGAGCCATTTTCTGCATCTTCGGAAGGTACGAAAGTGCAGCAGGCACTTCCGATTTCTCGGCAAACACCTCCATCCATCGCCGTCAACAGGTCCAAGACATACCTGTTTTGCATTGTCATCAGCCGTAAAGCCCTTAGTTCCACTTTGATCACGTTGAACCCTTCTTCAGTGTCATTGGCCAGCTGAATCAGTTCCCAACGTGTTATCTGGAGCCATTTTGCGTTTGCCCTTGCTTGGACACTTGAGATGAGTGAAGCGAAGAATGTTTCTGCTGAGCTGAATAATCGATATCTGTCTGGGATCTGAGCCAACAGTTCTGATGATGCCTTTGATATGTAATTTGATGCTCTTCTGTTACGGGTCAGCACCTCTCCCTTGTTTCCGGAAGACAGGACATACATTTGTGACTCCGCAGTCGGCTGGGCTGCACTCTGTTGTATGCGTTCCTGTGTCCTTTTGCTTCCATCGATGTGGCTTTCTGGTATTACCATTAGGGCTGAGTGCAGAGTGGCCATTGAGCAGCTGCCACTCCATGACGGGGGAAGGTGCAGGTATGCCTGATTGCCACATACCCAGTACGTGTCCATTAGGGCCGCTGTCCCTTTTCTCAGATCTGGGATGGTGAGGGTCTTGTTACAGTTCTTGTTTGTTCCCATGGCGGTTTTCCCCTCTCCTTTGAAACATAGTTCATAGTCTATTTCGCTCTGTAGTTTGAAGGGTTTTTCAATGGCAGTTACCCAAGTTAGTTTTGAGATGTGTTCCTTCCATACTGGTGTGCACGTTTCTTCTATCCACTGCAGTTTCTCTGGCACCACACCTCTCAGTGCTTCAGCTTTACACATTACTTCTTCATCCTTCCATTTGTTGTCTGAAAAAAGTGTCCCTTGTATTACAAAAAATGGTTCCTCCAGACATACCACCCCTGCCGTTTTTGGGTAGCAAGTTTTTTCATTCTGCAGCATTTTAAAAGTAACTTCATGTGCCTGGAAGGTGTTCTTAATCCTGCATAACGTGAGATGAAGGAGACATTGGGCATCTATAATTGGCAATTCTTTGGGTAGCAGTACTTTGGGTGTACCTGAAGCATGAGGAATGAGGGAGTAAACATAACAGCTCTCATTTGTTGTTTGTTTTGCGGTGGCACTCATGTCTGCATACCACTTATTTGTCTGGTGGGGGTGTCGTGGGTCTTCCATTTTATCTAATCCCAACCCATAATACTCATCATATCTCCTCCTCCCGGTGTCCCTTCTCCGTCTGTTGTTCTTATTCCTCATGTACTTCCCAGCCTCCTGGGCGAGGGAAAGAATAGACCCCCCTTTCTCATTCCCGTCCCCCTTGGCTCAATCATCGTATAATATGTCGTGTGCTGCTAGCATCTTTTCCTTTTGGTCCCTGAGTTTATCTTGCAGGTTGTTTTTTAAGACGGGGCTGGTTGACTGGTAGGGGTATCGTACAACCACGATATAGCAGATGGGTTTCGGTCATTTAAACTGCGAGCATTGTACCTATACATCACTGGTGGAGACACTGTGTCATTTTGCATTCCACCCTGTGGCTCTTTCTTTTCAGATATGACAGCATTGGATGGTGTGGTGTGATAACCCCATACAAGTTTAGTTCCATCCCATACCAGAAAATCACCTTCCCTCATATTGGCACTTGCAGTTACATTGGTCCCAGTGGTGCTGTTAATCCCAGTGCTGTTAATCCCTCCCCCCTCGTTCATCTCGATAGAGATGAACGCTACAAACCAATATGTAGCCAGACCAAACATTAACATAAAAACATCGTAATACACACAGATAAACCGCACTCATACGAATATATGCATCTCTCAGTTACTAATTCTCTCATTCTACTAATTCTATCCGTTGCAGGCTGCCTGTTAGATGCCATGGTAGTTCCTGTTTGAGATATAAAAGTGCATTAAGTGCATGCGTGTAAACATTGTTGTTGGCACCATTAGTGCCAATATATATATTGACGGGTAATGGAAGCGGGGAGGGTTGCAGGGAAGGGTATTCACAGATAAGGGTGTCGACATGTCATAATTTGATCACTTCATTAATCACATATGTCTAAACAAAACCCCTTTTATTTTTTTTTCGTAATATATAAAAAGAGAATACAGGTATACTTTTATCAATCACTTTCCCATTTACGTTCATCGCTGACGCACATACACAAGTTAATATTCATACATTCTGTTCAGTTGCATCTGTTGCTGTTGTCTGTGCCTCCTCATCTGCCGCCTCTCGCACATTGCTATATGCTCTTCGCACATCTGTCAAGTGTACCCAGTACCTCAAGCCCTTTACTTTTACAGCTGTGGGCGTGCAGAACACTACTTCGTATGGGCCGTGGAACCGTGGTGCATTCCATCGACGCACAAAACTCCTGACATAAATTAATTCGCCCGGCATTAGCTGTAGCTGTTGCTCAGGCTCTGTGACAGACCCTGTTATGTTCCCCTCCTCCCTAGTGAAGGGTGGGGAGAGCTGCTTTGATATTGCGCGCGCTGCTCTTGTTAATTTTTTCAAATAGTCTGTGAATTCTTCTCCCAATATCGCGGCGCTCCTGTGTGCATCTGAGTGTTCGCGCAGTGGAGAGTGTGCTGTGTGCATTCGTCTCCCAGTCACAATTTCGTGCGGGGACAAATGGTGATCTTTACTTGGCTGATTTCTCAGTTCAAATAGCGCAAGGGGCAGACAGTAGATCCAATTCTTCTTCAATGAAAAGCATAGTTTTGATAACCTGCCCTTTAACAGTCCGTTCATCTTTTCTACTACGCCATTACTTTGGGGATGATAAATCGAACACAATTTATGTTTTATTCCCAATAATGTTGTCACTTCCTTGAAAAGTTCATTCACAAAGTGTGTGCCGTTGTCTGAGGGAATCACGTCACAAATTCCCCAGCGCGGGAACACTTCCCTCACTAGGAACTTTGCAGCGCTTTTGGCATCAGGTCGTGTACACGGACCTGCTTCCACCCACCTTGAGAATGGGCACACAACCACGATCATGTACGGTGCGCCATTACACCTTTCCCCCATGTCCGCGTAATCAATATGCAGCTCTCTGAATGGGCCAATGGGTTTCGGAATTGTTCCCCGGAGCGTGCGTAATGTCATTCCTGAATTGTAGATCTTTCATGTTGTGCATTCCATTGCTAATCGAGATA
The DNA here is from genome assembly GCF_040938575.1 of Ambystoma mexicanum. Taxonomy (NCBI): domain Eukaryota; kingdom Metazoa; phylum Chordata; class Amphibia; order Caudata; family Ambystomatidae; genus Ambystoma; species Ambystoma mexicanum. Next base: position 174,953,952 of record NC_090921.1, on the reverse strand, counting down.
CGTGCTCCTGGAGACAGGGCACGTACCATTCTTCTTGTATTTCGGCTGCAATGTGCTGTTTAGTACTATGCGCAGGGAAGTGTAGTTGTTGGAACGCAATTTCTAGTAACTTCATTGGCATTACTACCTTCCCTGAGTTATTTTGCCGCCACAGTAAGTCTGTTCCCGACTTGCTGCACCCTCGTTTTGTCCACATCAATTTCTCGTCTTCACTAGCCCCGTCCTGCAATTCTAGTATTTGTGATATGGGCATCATGTTGTACCCTTCTGGGGGCTCTTCCTTTGTCTTGTGCTGCATCATGTACTCACCTGCTTCATATTTCTGAAAATAGGAAGCCTCCTTGGCGGCAGCGTCCGCTGCCGCGTTCCCCAAAGACACAACGTCTGTGTTGGATGTATGTGCTTGGCACTTAACTATTGCTACTGCAGTAGGGTTTTGTAGGGCCTCAATTAACTCTTTCAACAATTCTGCATGCTGTACTGGTGTTCCGTCTGCCCGCCGAAATCCCCTCCGCCCCCATCTTGCTAGACCTCCATGTACTGCTGTTGTCATGTAAGCTGAGTCCATGTATATTGTTACTGCGCAACCTTTTGCTGCATGTAACGCTTCTATGAGCGCAATCAGTTCTGCTGCTTGTGCAGAGTAATGTGATGGGAGGCGGTACTGCACTAATGTTTCATACTCACCGTCTTCTAATCTCACCACCGCCATACTAACATGCTTTTCTCCTGTCTCCACATCAATCGATGCAGACCCATCCACGAAGTACACTTCCCCCTCGCTCAGAGCGTTCCCACACACCACTGTGTCCTCCTCTCTTTCTCCTGTGTAGGTTGCGCAATCGTGGTCTTGCATGTCCTCTAATGAGCATGCTTCTGTAATGAATGTCGCGGGGTTTACTGTTTTGCATCCTACCACATGGATGTTGGTGCTGGACAATATTATTTCATAAGCTGTTGCCCGCTGTGTTGTCAGTGTGCTCTTTGACCTCTCAAGTATTGCAAATAATGAATGTTCCACAAACAATGTTACTGGGCAACCCATTACTATTGTGGCACTTTTCTCAATCGCGAACGCGGCTGCAGCGAGCGATTGCTCGCACGCGAAATGGCCTTGCATTACGGCATCCAAAGTACCACTATAGTAAGCCAGTGGCTTGTGTCCTAAGGACGTCTTTTGTGTCAGAACAGCCTTCATGAGTGTTCCCTTGCAGTGTGAGAATAGGTAAAATTTGCGTCCATAATCAGGGTTGGCTAGCACTGGAGCGCTTGAAATTAACCTTTTTAATGATTGAAATGACATGCTCATTTCTTCTGACCATTCGATCTTTTTATTTTCCTGTTGTGCTTCTTTGAGTGCTTGTAGTAGGGGTCTTGTGTATGCTGCATAATCTAATATCCATGCTCGGCAATAGTTGCACATTCCCAAGAATTTCTGCATCTCTTTTACTGTTGTGGGTTCCGCTACTGACCTTATCGCTTCTACCCTGTCGGGAATTATTCTTTTTCCATCTTTTGATATCAGTTGCCCCAGGTATAAGACCTCTGTCCGGCAGTACTGTAGTTTCTCCTTATCTACCTTGTACCCCTTATTGGCCAATAGTGTCAGGAGCGTTGTTGAATCCTTTCTACATGTTTCTTCATCTTGTGCACACACTAACAAGTCGTCTACGTACTGAATGATTGTACTCACAACTGATAGGTTTCCCAAGTCTTCATGCAATATGCGGTTGAATATGCTCGGGCTCTCACAGTATCCCTGTGGTAGTCTGCAGTGTTCATACCTTTTACCCCCCAGTGTGAATGCGGTAAGGTATCTACTCTCTTCAGCAAGGGGTATTGAGAAAAATGCGTTTTTCAAATCCACTACTGTGAAATGTGATGCCATTTTCGGGATGCTGCATAGTATTGATGCAGGGTTCGGGACCAAAGGGAACTCTTTCTGAATTACATCGTTTAGGGGGCGTAAGTCCTGTATCATCCTCCAAGACCCTCCTTTTGCTTTTTTGATTGGATAAATACATGTGTTACATGGGGAGGTTGAAGGCACTATTATCCCTTGTGCTAGTAGTGCATTGATGGTCTCTTTTATCCCTTCTTCAGCCTCACGGGACAATGGATACTGTTTCACTTGGGGTAAAATCGCTCCTTGCTTTAGTTTTATTACCACAGGTTGTACTCCATGCAACAGCCCTACATCATGGGGACCTGTTGTCCACAAATTATTTGGTACGATCCTCATGTCGTCATCAAAAAATGACGGCGGTGCTCCTACCACTGCCATCAGTTGGACGGGGGTTTCCCTGGCTTGAATCAAAATGTCACAGGGCATCGCTATTTCCATTACTATCTCACCATCCCCTTCTGTGTCTGAAAACAGATCCTTATCTGGTAACTCTCGTAGGGCGATGTTGCCATTTGTACACAGTACTGTACGCCACTCACATCCTTCCCTATCCACTCCAATCACCGCAATCCTTTTTGCTGATACCTGTACAGCGTGCAAGTCTAATGATACCACTGATCCTGGTGCGGTGTCGGGGCACACTATGGGGCGGAAGAGGAACTCCCCTGGGATCCTCCAGTCCATTTTTCTTAGCTCTGGGATTATGAGGGCCAATGTCTTTAGCCCTTCAATAAACATTTCCTCATTTTCTGGCAATCCTCGTACTTCCAGTGTGGTCGTGTAGGCTTGCACTACCAACATTGCACGCAAGGGGCATATCCCGGGTGTAGAACACACTATTCCTCTCTCGGTAAATGATATGGTCATGTTAAGTTTACTCAGGAGATCCCTCCCTAATAAATTTATTGGTGAATGTTCGTAATACAGTAAGGGTGCCTTTACAGTTTTACCCCCCACTGTTACATCCAATGCTTCTGTGTAAGGAACTTCAATTACAGCCCCAGAGAACCCCTGCGTCTCTAACTTCCTGTTAGATAACGGGAACCGGCCCTCCCTGATACATGATTTCTCCGCTCCCGAATCAACCATGAATATGAACTGCTTGTCTCCTATCTGCGCCCCTACCAATGGTTCCTCTGCTGCATTGTAGGTTGTAGATAGAACTGGACACGCAAGTGTTCTCTGTGGGCTGTCCTATGCGGGGTGTCTCATCGCCCCCCCCCTGATTAAAGACACTTCCGGAAACCACTGATTTGTCGTTGTAGGGTGCTGGTGCGGGGGCCCCGTTTGCTGTTGTAGTGAAAGGGTTGCCTGGCGTGTACTGCATATTTTCATTATTTTGTGGGTGGGTCTGTGTTCTATACTGGTGCCCCTGCTGCTGCTCATTATTACCTTGGCCTGGGTTTCTCTGTTGTTGCTGTCCCATTGGAAGACCATATGGGCTCCCCGGGTGGGGGTGGCCATATTGCTCTACCTCTTGGAACCCGTTGTTGAGTCTGGCTCTGCACTCCCTAGAGTAATGCCCCCATCTTCCGCAGTTCCAGCAACTCCCTTGTGCACCTCTAGGGCCCTGCCATCCATTTCCTCCCATTCCTCCGTATCCCTGTCCACCTCCTCTTCGGCCCCTGTACCCACCTCGTCCCCCTCGAGGGGTCCACTCTTGCCACTGCGGACCTCCACCTTGTTCCTGCTCGTTCCACTGCCGCTGTCCTGCTCCTACCCAATTAGTTGCCACTCTTCCTTGTATTGCTGTCAGCCCCTCCTCCTCCTCATCTCCCTCCCTGCTGTGGGGGAGTGCGGCTACAGCCGCTGCGACCTTCACCAACTTTGTCTGCACTAGTTTTGCTTCGTCTGCCAATCTCTTCTGCGCCACCTCCTTCTCCCGTTCCTTTATTCTCTTACAATGGTGTACTATTATGCTTTGGATCTCGGGCCACCCCTTTGCTTCAATACCAGCTATCTTATCGAGCGCCTTTTGCACTTCTTTGGGGAGCCCTCTTTTTATAATAAAATAAAATAAAGATGTCGATTGATACCAGGGCGTGCCCGTTTCTGCTCTCCACATCTCTTGGACCCGAAAAATGTAATCCATAGCCTCCTCCCCATCATTCATTGTACACTGCATTACTGACTGTAAGTCTGGCGTATCTGGGAATGTTTCCCGCAAGGCATCCCACACCCTTGCACGCACTGTGTTAAAGGAGGCTCCGTCATGGCGGTCGCAGTCTAATGTTACTCCCGGGAAACCGGCCTTGACCCATACTCTCTCGGCCTGATCCCCCACTGCTGATACGAGCAAGCTCTTCACGTCTCCTATTGCTAGGGGTACCCCGGCAGTGTGCTTCTCAAAGGCGTATATCCACTTACTTGCCCCTCCTGACAACGGGGGCAATAGTTTTAATAAATTGGCTTTATCCATCTGAGCCCATGGGATATAGTTAGGCCTCCCTCCTCCCCTATGTATCAATGGGAGCTGTAGCCTTCCTTTTGTCGTTCCATCTGGACCCGTTTTAAATGCTGATGTTCCCAGTGATGCCATTTTCCCCACCCTGTTCCTTAATCGCCCCGTCCACTCATCGTCCAATGTTCTCATTGAACATGTACCTTCCCCCCCTTCGCTTCCCCCTCCCATTGCCATACTCAACCTGTCGCTTTCTTCTAAATCGTCCCTTATATCACATAGTAATTCCTCTCTGTCCCCCACAAGCCTTTCTTCATTATCAATATCTCCCTCTCGTGTCCCTACTTCTATTATTCGTGTCGGTTCTTCTTCAATTCTGAACAGTATCTCGCCCTTTTTCCACCCCTTTTCGGGTTTTCTATTTTCACCTGGCGCTCTAGACGTGCGCCCTGATCTAGCTGCATTAAATGCTGTTTGTTCGCATATATCTTTTATCCTCGAGAGCTCATCTTTTGCTATTGAAAGTCTTGATTGTAAATCATCTGTGAGCTTCTCTATGTCCACCCTTTGTGTACCTGCCTGGGCTCGCTCCCTTGTGCTTTCATATGGCGGGGGTGCCGTGGGCCGGTGGGGTGTAGTAGTTGTCGGGGGAGGTATGTAAGTGGGGTCACTGTACCCTTCTGCGGGCACAGGCTTGTTTAATATCGGGCACAAACTTATTACTTCTATTGGTGGCGCTACACTTGACAATTCGTTAACATCTTTCTGTATCATCAGTGGATTGTCGGTGGTGGACGGGAGGTCAGGATTTAACGCTGGCGCTTTAGGTGGTGGTATCTCCTCAAATAACCTCCAGAGATCTAATACTTCTCTCCTATTTTGCAACTGCTTCCCCTTGTACTTCAGACAAATGCATGTGGCTATCATATCCAGAACACTTTTATCAAATGACCCTCCCTCGGGCCATATCTGGGGTAACCCCTCTCCCTTTAACTCGGTTACCCATTGGTCGTGATATTTCTTAATTCGCTCCGCGTAGCCTGGTAAGTTCTTACAAATATGTGATAAGGGTGTTTCGGCCCCCATCTTGTGTATTATCCTAGTGCTTGTTTCTATCTGTGTGTCCACAATTACAATGTAAACCTCTTACCAATATTGTTTTCGTTTTTTTTACCTCACAGTCAATAATGGGCTCCTTTGTGCTCTGCCCCCTCCCTGCGCAATATACAACTGGCTGTACACAGTCGCTATTCTCTTCTCTTTGGGGGGGGACACATACAAGAGCAAACCATCAGTTATATTGACCACATCAACCCGAAAATCAAATAGGCACACACTCACTCCCCTTTGTCGTTTTTTTTTTTTTCTTCAAAAAAGTTCTATCCGGTCACACTTACCATGACCATTCCATTTCTATACATTTATAGCCATTTTACACACTTACAACATCAACTTGTCGTCTGACACATACGAGGTGCACACACCTCCCAGTAATACTCTGTTCACAATTCAAGCTGCCCTCCCTTTCCCCCCTAGCCGGCTGTCCCTATCCTTCTTATTCCGATGTATGGATGCGCATATATATATGTATTGGTCTGCTCTTCCCTCTTGTAGTAGGACTCTCTCCCTCTTACTTTCCCCCTGAGTTTTGTACTAATCTCACTTTTATTTTCTCCCTAACCCTAAAGAAAAGAAAAGAAGTAATAGCGGTGTCTAATATATTCTCAGTGCCCCCTTTTGCTGGACACTTTTTCTCTTATATTCCACTTATTCATATATTCCCAGTACTAGTCAAGATAGCACTATGCGGCGCCGCCTTCCACCCCCTTTCGGAGCTAGGTTCCCGTCACTTTTAGCTCTTATTCACCTCTTAATCCTAATGGCCATATGAAAAGAAAAAGCAAGGAAATTTTAGAATGATCCTTAGTAGATCTGCGTGCCCCCTCTTCGTTCCCTGTCCTACACTTCTTCCCCCACTCCCTTTACACTCGCTCGCACTCAATACTCACGTGCCCGTCTTGAACCGATAGTCTCCGAAACTGGGTCCGTCCAGGCAGTGTCGCCGTCAGCTCAACAGTCAGCCCCGGCTCCGGCGAGCGGTACTCAAAGGGGATTTTTCAACTGGGATCCCGTACCCTCTCTCTTTTGAGTGCGCCCTTCTTAGTGTACCGGTCGCCGTTGGCGGCCAGCCTCCCGGAGCCGGCTCACCGTGCGTATCCCTTTTCGACTGGAGATTCTCGTGCCAAAAGGGGACGGTAACGTTAGATCGGGAAAAAATAATAGTAATAATCACGCTTTCGGGGTCACCACTGAAGGCAAGCGTCCCCAGCCAGCACGATCCTCCCCGCAATGAGAGACAATGAAGGACTCTCCCAAGTAGGGAATAAGGCCAAGACAGAGTGCGGGTGAGCTTAAATGGGAGTTTATCAATCAGAATATGGCATGCAAAGAACTCTGCAAACTCCGAGAGCGCTCTGTCTGACAATAGCAAAGACAGGCGTATATATTTACAAAAAAAACGTCATGAGAACCTACATACTATAGGGGGCACAAGTTCAATGGGATTGGGTGGCGATGACTAGCTATAGGTGCTGCTGCGATGTGGTTGGTCGTGGCTGAAGAACGTCACTGGTTAGCCTCGTGGGTTGGGCTGGGCCTGACAGGTTGGCAGAGTTCATCCTGGCGGTGTTGTTGTGCCATCGCGGCCAGTGTCAGAGATGAATGTCTTTTCCTGACTTATTTGCCCTAGGCCATGCACACCGCAGTCATTCAGTCATTGCAATATTATCTTCTTTTAGTAAATCTTCTAATAGGTTATTCTACAGGTTAATGCAACACAGGAGGAATGCACCTTGTGCGGGGTCTAATGGTCATTCATCAGGGCATGGTTACCAGCGTCCTGTTGACCGGAGCCATAGGTTGAGGGGCTAAGCTTCGGGGCATGGGACGGACGGTACAAGTCTCCCTGTCTTGTTAGATGTGGTTATAAATGTGCCGCTGTGTGTTGCCACAGTGTTGGGTGTCCTCATTGCACAGGGCCATAAGTCTAGGATGATCTGGTGGGTTGTGGGGTTTACGAGGGGGCGCCTTTGGAAGTGTGGGTTCAGGCAAAGGTTTACTGCTGTGCTGTAAATAATGCAGGTGGCGGCCCGTGGCCTTGGGTGCTGCAAAGGGGGGCTACACATCTGTGAAGCGGCTCCAGTCTAATTGGGGGAGGTGGGGCAGCGCGACGCGGGCCTCTGTTCTCATGTTTTTGGCAGTCTTCGCAGGGTGGGAGGGGAATGGCCTTGCACATATTTACAAAGGTATCTTCCTCGCGTGTTGCCGGTTTTTGGAGGTGAAAACATCACAATCATTAGAACACTTTATAATATTTGTTTGAATTACTTGAGAACACACATTTCACTTCGCTGAAGGCATTTCAATTATATTCAGTCTGAGCACCTTATTCGTACACTATATTTCAACAATTACAGTATTTAACTATATGCATATACATCTTGCAGTAAGTGAGGTAGCATTACGGTTGGTGTAGCACACAGAAAATGAACCGCCACCGTATGTGACGGTGGCGGCACGCAAGGGGCTTTAAACCTACACGCGTGACGAGTGCATTCTCGCACACCCTTCACAGGTGCCCCCTGTAAGGTTACACTCGTTTTCTTGTGTACTCTAGCAGCATTAGTTCAGTTATGGCGCGGGACCGCGGGGTGTACGGTTTTTAATGATACATCTAAAGACCACTCCCCCGGAATGCTTTTGTCATTTGCACACCCCTGCAGGGGTGCGGGTCCTTCATGGCTGGTGTCTTGTACACTAACTACACAATTCTACAGGTTTCTTTAGTATAAGTGGTTTGTATGGAGAGGATACAACAAGTGGTTTTTTACATTTATATTTGGGTACCTTTCTGCTTCCATCAGATGACCATTCTACAGACCTTCCCATCACCCAGACCTTGCCGACCGGGTCATTCTGGGAGCAGTGATACACTGCGTACGGTGAAATGTTACAGTGTTAGTATTTTATGCTAGCTCATGTCCGTCCTGCTCGTGGGAACGTGCTTACAGCGGATCTGCCAGGGAGCTGCGGCAACAGGGATAATTGAAACTCTCCAAGGATGGGGGCCGCGCTACAGTGCGCTGAGCTCACACCATCTTTGACAGACAAAATGGTTTCTGGGCCTAGCTAAATTCAATATATGTGGGCAATCAATACGTGTGGGCAATGTCTTCAGCAGGTGAACCCTCCACCACCTGGGCACGGGTGGCATGAGGGGACGCCCAATGAGCCATAGCCCTCACCTGGGGAGAAGACGTAGGCGAGGGGTTTTCTTGGACCAGTCCTCCCCTACAATATGTGCTGGCAATGAAGTGAGGAATATGCTGAAAATGGTTTTAATTCCCTTTAGGAGGTTCAGGGTAAGTGAAATATACCTGGGATGAGTTCAGGCTCACTTTAGCAAGGATCTAGGATGGTTCTTAAGAGACAAACGAATTTTTAGCAAGGAAAGAGATGACTGCTGATGGTTACACGTGGCTGGATTTTTAACCAAATCGCAAATCGTGGTAAAATTCGCAAGTGCGAGAATCGTGATTACGGAGAAAGTATAAGGAGTAGGAAGTCGGTTCTAGGCTCGTTGAAAAGCTGAAATTCTAAGCTTTCAGAGGAAAGTTAAACCAAGTTCCTAACGGTTCCAGAGATACGGACGATTAAATAAAGGTAGTTTTTCGGAATTGAAATTTTAAAAGTTCAAAGCGACAGGTTACAGCTTGCAGCTAGAAAATGACAAGTGACAGCTTTGCAAATGACAGGTGACAGTTAGGAGGCAGTTCTGGTTAGATTAAAATAGATTGAATTATATTATTTTTACTAAGAGATTGGTTCTGCACAGTTCTGCTAGGTACTCACAATATATTTAGAAATAGGCCTCGCCACGGATCTGGTCAGGTTTTCGGACTGGACCCCGGTTCTGGTCTCGGCACTTCACAGCAATCTGGGTCAGATCTCTGGTTCTGCTAACAGCGGTCTGGGTCACTCTGGTTCTGATCAGGTCTGTGGGTCCGATACAGCGGTCTCCGGTTCAGCTGGTCTCTCTCTGGATACAACACTGCTCTCTGGCAAATGGCAAGAGTTCTTGCAAAGAATTCAAACAGCTCGCCTGGCTGTGAATAGTGGCAATGATTTGAGGCCTGCTAAAGAGGGATTTAGCTTGTAGTTGACCTCTCTGCTACAAATTCTGAAGTAAAGTCTTGGTCTCTGAAGGTGGATAGATTGAAGTCTCTGTGTTGGCTCTCTGGAGGTTGATGGAGGTAAAGTATGGATTTTCCCGGCAGAGCGTCCCGCAGCAGATGGAATAGAATGTCTCTATCTGTCCTGACTGTCTGCTTTTATGTGTTTTGAAAGTGGGTGGAGAGGCTAGCTTTCTAGGCCCTACCCCTCTCCACTTGTCATTGGCCACTTCCTCCTCTTCCCCTTGATTGGGGGAATGAAATGAAGTGTTGTCATGATGAGGTCTGTTTATGATACAGAGAACCCACCCCTGTCAACTTTATACACAATCTATATTTGACCTAAAGACATATTTCATAGATACACAGTGGTTTGAAATTACATGCACCCATCACATTTACTGATGGTAGCCCCTGTTCCAATTCTGTTGTTTCTAGGAGCTTGGGATCAAAAATGGCAACATATTTCACTTTTTGGTCGGGTTACCAATATTGGATTTGTCCCCGCATTTACACAAATGTTCGCAAAGCATGTGGGCATTAGGTGGTGGAGTGTCAGATTTTTAACATACATACATTTAGAGTAATATCCTCTTTTCTGCTAAAAACCCCCCTGAACATACCACCGGGACATAACACGTCTTCAAATGTGCACAGAAAAATCACAAGAATAATGATATCACTTATAAAATTTTCACAAGTCCGCTCTATGAATGATCCATCTTTTTAGATTTATGTTCTGGCCCCAAAGGGGTGTGGTTTCCCCCCAGCACAAGGTTGAATTTCTGGTTTTTCCAGTTCTGCCAAGCCAGCTTGCTCTCACAGGCAGTGCTCCTCCCCTTTCCTTCCAGGAGGAAGCCACTTTTACGACCCCCCCCCCAATAAAACATTTGCCTGAGTCAGGACAGGGCTTTGTTCAATTTCCTGCAGAGCCCAGGTAATTCAATCAGAGAAGTGTCACATCCCTTTTGGTGGGAACAGCAAAAGGCAGCTAGGCCTGGGAACACAGCTGTTGTGCAAGTCTCAACTCCTGTCGGGGGTAGCTGGTGGGCAAAATTCCCTCTCTTTTTAAGCCAGGCCTCAGCTAAATGTCTCTTTGGCTGCCAGTTTTCCTGTCCTAATGAAACTTCCAATTTTTACGCATGCAGCTAGAATGCTGATTCTAAGTTTAAAAATATGGCATTTAAACAATTGCAACTTATGTGACACTGAAAAGTAGGTCACTCATTTCTTTTAAACATTTAGATTTTTAGTGTCTTTCAGTCCAAATTTACTTAAACTGCTGAAATAGACAGCTCAGCCAGTTTTGCTATGAACATTATTTTAGGCTCATCCTCTTTCCAGATTTTGTATGCCCACAAGACTTTATTCTGTCAAATGTCTGCTGGTGTTCAGTGAGATTGTTGGATATTCTGCAATGTTTGAAATGGGCATTCTGAGCTTGCCTTCAGAGAAACAAAGGGTGATTTTTAAAGTGCTTTCTAGCGAACAGGCACTGCTGTTTTTCTCTTTGGGACCCCATTTCACTCATGGCTCTTCTGACCCAGCACACTCGCACTGGGGGGTGGCAAGTCAGGCGACCATTTTGGTGTGCGCACAAACTGCGTGGTTTTCATAGATTCTGGCGCACATGTGGGCTTTTTCGGCCATCTTGGATTTCCTAAGCCCACAGCACCAAATGTTGTAGCATAATAGTCCAAACGTGGGTCAGAACACCCAACAAACCCCCCCCTCCCGACTGCACTTGGATTGAGTCGAGGGGATGTCGGGTGCTAAGGATGTTGACCCACGTGCTGGGAGGTCAGCATCATCTTCTTCCAATTCCGCAGATGACAAAGTTCAGCATCCTTTCCTCCTCCATCAGGGGTGGATCAGTCGGTTCTCCTCGCCGGTCCTGAGGGGAGTATTGGGCGGTACACTGGGCCCCTTGCGTCTCTACTCCCGGTCTCCGGATCGTCTTCCTTGGCCAGTCTCCAGGTTTTCTTTCTCCTAGGACGACAAAGGAAGAGCGGCAATACCTATTCATAGACATTTTTCCCCCACCATTGATATAGTGGGGTGGCATATAAATTTATAGTCAAAACATATGAACATGCACATTTCTTTTTGCATTCAAAAACCAAAACACCCACATTGAGAAACTCAGAATTTGATAGGTGATATGTAGGATATTTTAAGTTAGAACTGAATTAATCTGAGACAGTACCCTCTAGGATTCCAGAGGATTCCTCCAGTTGTTGCAGAGTGTGCCTGGGATGGCAACACTTTAGCTGATTTATATGTACCCACTTGTCTTCCCCCTCTGCCAAACCGCCTTTGGGGATGCGGATCTTGTAGGCTACAGAGGAGATCTTGTCTATAATCTCAAAGGGTCCCTTCCATGTAGGCAATAATTTTCACTGTTTGGCCTGGTTCCTTTTGAAATTGTATAAATAGACCCGGTCCCCCACCTGATATTCCTTCCTGGAAGTTTTCAGGTCATAGTGGGTCTTCATACTCTCGGCTGATCTTTCTAGATTCCGCTGAGCATAGGCAAAAGCATGCTGAAGGTGTTTCCTTAAATTCTCAACATACTCATGAGTTGTGGAGGCATTTATCAACGTTTGCTCTTGGGTTCTGTAGAGCAAATGCTGAGGAAGCACCATCTTGCGTCCAGTCATCAACTCAAATGGTGACATTTTGGTTGCAGATGAAGGGGTAGATCTGATGGCCATTAGGACCAGAGATAATCGGATATCCCAACTTGGCCCAGAATCTGCCACAAACTTCTTTAATATGCTCACAATGGTTCGGTTATATCTCTCTACTGCCCCAGAAGAAGCTGGCCGGTAAGCAATATGCAACTTCCTTTTGACCCCCAGTATCTCCCACATCTTTGTCATCACTTCACTGGTGAAGTGGCTACCTCTGTCTGCCTCAATCCTTTGAGGTAGACCGAAACGGGAAAAGATGTGGTTAATCATCAGGGCAGCTGCAGTTTCTGCCTTGCAATTTGGGGCTGGGAGACATTCCACCCACTTGGTAAACAAGCATGTAACGGTCAACATGTACTTGTTTCCTCTAGACGAGCGAATCACAGGGCCTACAAAGTCGATTTGTAAATCTGACCGTGGCAGTGTCATCCCCCTCTTTTGGAGCGGTGCACGGTGCGTGAGGGATGATGGCTGAAATTGTGCACACACAAGACACCCCTTCAAGTATTGGTCAAGGTCCTGCCCCATGTGTGGCCAGCATGCAAACTCTCTTAAGATTTCCAGTGTTGTGTGAAACCCCCTATGACCGGCGGTGGCCGCATCATGGGCGTGACTTAACATCAGGCTTCGGAATGAGGTAGGAACCACCCACTGATCGTGGCCAGCTTTGGATTTCCTTACCAGCAAACCGTCTTGGATTCGGAACATTTTTGGACATTTCATCAACACTCTTAGGTCCTCTTTCCCAATGTAATCGGTATCCGTCAGGCGAAAGTTCTCAGGGTCCTCAATGTGTTGGTAAAATTTACCAATTATTGGATCCCCCTTCTGAGCGGTAATCAAATCAGCATCAGAGGTCTCCTTGCTCCATTGGGCAGTTGACAGATCATTGTGAGCATTTGTCTGGGACCTAGTGATAGCAGTGACCTGGATTTCCCCCAACAGGGACTCTATTTCTATTAGATCCCCTTGGATGGCCCCGGTTTTGGCCAGCTGATCAGCTAAGTCATTTCCAGTTTTGTCTGGTCCCTCTACTTTGGAATGACCCTTGATCTTTTTCCAATAGATGGTCATCTCATTCGAGGTGACCAGATCATCAATGTTTTGGATCAACTTCCCATGTTTCAAGGGTTTGTTATTAGCACATAACATGCCTCTGGTTTTCCAATTAACCAGGTGCTCCACGAACCCGTTCCGTACATAATCCGAATCTGTGATTATGACCAGTTCGTGGAGTTGATGCTGGACAGCAGTGAGGATGGCCTGATGCACAGCATCAATTCCGCCACCTGACTACTTCGGGGACCAATTTTGTATCCAGCGGAGGGTTCTGGGGACTCATTCACCCATGCATTCCCTACGCCGGCCACCAGTTCTTTCTCCCCGTTGTTGCCAACATGGTAAGAGCATCCATCCACATAGACAGTGGGCATTCCCTCACACTTGTCCTCTTCAAAGACTTTGTGTGGGGAATTAAGGTATGCCTCCGTGTTGTCCTTGATTTTTAGACTTTCGTCCTCGAGACAGTTTTCTCTGGCACAATCATGCAAGTCAGCCAGACCTTGCGCGAGTGGACTCTTCTTGTTTTGGCCATATCTGACCTCCAATTACTCACATTTCCGGCCCGGATTCTATCACTTTGGAGATATTGCAGCGGCTGGTGTGGAGTCTCCACTATGATGTGTTCCCCCTGGATAAACGGGCGGTAATTCTTCAATGCCCACACCGTTGCCAGGAGTGCCTTCTCACAATCGTTGAATTTTTCCTCCACAGAGGATAAAGTTTTGCTCGCATAGGAGATTACTTTATTGACCTTGTCATGCTTTTGGTATAATACCGCGGTCAAGCACGTATTAGAGAACCCCGTCTCCAGGAAGAACTCCTTGTTTCTGACAGGGTAAGCTAGGCAGGGCGCTTGTGAGAGGCTTCTCTTGAGTTGTCTTACTGCCTCGGCTTGTTCTGGACCCCATTCCCACTTGACCCCCTCCCCATCAGGAGATGAATCAGGGGTCTGGTGATTCCTGCGTAGCCCTCAATAAACTTTCTGCTGTAATTAGTCAGTCCAAGGAGGCTCCTTAGTTCCTGCAGAGTTGTGGGGTCTTTCAGTTTTTGGAGTGCTTCCACCTTCTTTTCCTGGGGACAGAGACCCTGAGGAGTAATCCCATGCCCCAAGAAATTAACACGGGTTCTACACCACTGTGCTTTCTGAAAGGAAAGTTTTGCTCCGGCGGCCCTCAACTGCGTCAGAACATAACGGATCTCCTCTATGTGTTCCTCCACAGATGAACTTTTGATGAGGACATCATCTACATAAGCCAGGTTACCCCTTGCACCCAGGTCGGGCATGGCCTTGTGTAGGAAAATATTGAATTCATTGCCGGAGTTGAAGTATCCGAAGGGAGTCCAGGTCCATGTGTTCTGCTGGCCCCCAAAGGTAAAAGCCAGCTTGTATTGGTCCTCCCTACTGACAGGCACAGTCCAGTATCCATTGGTCAGGTCTATTGCAGTGAATACCTGTGACCCCTGGATCTGGGCCAGCCCTTGGTCAATGTAGGGCAGAGGCCATCGGGAAGTATGGACCCGTTTGTTGAGCTCCCTGAGGTCGGCGCAGAGTCTCCACTGGCCGTTTGGCTTCAATATTCCCAGCACCGGATTATTGAAGGTGCTGTGAACTGGACGGATTATTCCCCGGGACTCAAGGTTCTTAATTATTTCAGTAAGGGACTCCATGGATGCGAGAGGCAAACAATATTGCTTCACAAACACTGGAGTCATGCCAGGGTCCGTGGGGATTGTTGTTGTGTGGATGTCGGTGCGGCCACAGTCATATGAGTCTACCGCAAAGAGATCTTGGAAATCCAAGAAAACTTGTTTCAACTTTTGCTTTTGTTCCAGAGTCACACAGGCATCAGCTAGGTTGACTCTCTCTTCCACCATCTGCCTGAAGCCTGGAAAGACTTCTGGTTTGGCTATCTCAGCGGCCTCCTCCAGCTGGGTGGAGAAGTCCCTGGTCAGAGTGCTGATTTGGACTGGAGGCCTCAGGTGGGAAAGGCAACCCTCATGGACCTGGAAAATCACCTCATCCCTCCTGAAGTCACAAGTCACATCTTCCTTACCATAGGGGCAGGAAGTGTACACCAGGAAGTTCCCCCCATGCCGGGTAAATATCCTGTCTGGTGTTGTATTGTCATCACTGTCACTGTCAAAACAGTCCTTGGGAATTGGTCCTAACAGTTCATTTCCTAAATCGATGGAAAAATGTCGGTCATCAACCGCCATTCCAATAATGGTGCCTGCGGCTAGAGTAATACTCTTTAAGTCGCTGTTATCCACCTCTATTGGAATGGTGTCATGTTCTTTGTTGACTAATGGAGTTGGGTTTACCCCCAACCCTTGCTGTTGGAGAGAAGCATTTAGATGTATATAAGCATCAGGGTTTTGCAAATGTTGTCCTCTTTTAACTTTCACTTCCAGGGAGAATTGTCGGGTCCTTTCTGGGATGGTGACTTCCTCTTTAATCTGAATTTCAACTGCATAAGGTAGCAATTGAGCTGACCTAAATGCTTTTTCTGGATCATCAAAGCCCATGGGATTATCCGCTAGTCGGGACCAAGCTTTGAAGTTTATTAGGTCCAAACTAATGGCAAAGCGATTGAGAATGTCACTGCCTAAGTTAAAGGCGGCAGTGACGCCTCGCACGACCCAACAATTCTGGAAAATGCTCTTGTTGCCAATGGAGATTTTGAGCATACACCTGCTTGGCAGGAGATGTTTGGAATTAGGTGCTTCCAGGTACATTTCCCATCTGTCTATCAGTTTGAATGTGGGAATGGCTGGATCTTTTGGGAGTTGGCGGAACATGGCTTCGCTAATGAAGCTCTTACCGTTGTTCACACACACTCGAGCGAGAACAGAGTCCTTCCCATCATTTAACTGAACAGGGATGAACAACTGCTCTCCAATTTGCTGAATATCAGACAGTCTCTGAGCTGATTTCACATCTTTCTGGACTATAGGAGTGGGAGTTTCTGATTGTGGATTAGTAAAGAATTTCAGGGTGTTTCCTTCCAGTGTGGAATACCACCTTAAACTGAAAGGGAGGTTGATTTTCAGAAATAGAGAGGACCCCCCATCACCAGTCTGTTGTCCTACTGCTATTACTGTCACGTCTGGAATTTGGTTATTCTGGAAGTGGAATTCTACTTGGTCAGATTTTTGTTCAACCATGTGGCATGTGCCGTTTAAACTAACATGGTTGACACTCTGTTTTAATTTTATGGGTCGGCTAGTCTGGGTCCAGAGGACCTTGCTTACGCAATCTATTAGGGGTGACAACCTTCTTAGGAGCTCATTCCCTAGTAAACAAGGGGTGTCCTCTGGAGTCACAACTATGACCGGGTGTTTCAACTTGTGTCGCCCAATTTGAATGTCCAAATCTGCCGTCCCCTCGACGGGAATTTCCTTCCCG
This sequence comes from Ambystoma mexicanum, assembly GCF_040938575.1. Taxonomy (NCBI): domain Eukaryota; kingdom Metazoa; phylum Chordata; class Amphibia; order Caudata; family Ambystomatidae; genus Ambystoma; species Ambystoma mexicanum. The sequence goes on along the minus strand of NC_090921.1, from coordinate 174,937,253 downwards.
TCAAAGTTCTGGAGTTGTCCAGGAAGTGAGGTGAGAGGAATTCGGTAATTCCCTCCCCTTCCTGCATTCAGTTCATCAAAGGCCCTTCTGGACAGAAGGGTAGCTTGAGATCCCGTGTCCACCAGCGCTGCAATCGTACCCTGCCCCTGTACTTGTACGGGGGCATAATATCTTCCCTCCTTCTCCTCAAGGGGGCACAGATAATGCACATTTCTGGACAACTGGTGGGCTAACTTTCTGGTTTTGGACATTGCAAGAGAAGAAATTTGGGCAGAATTCTGTGGAGAGCCTTGGGAATCTGAAAGAAAAAGTTGGCAACTGGAGATCAGAGCCATTGTGGGTTCCCCTGGTTCCGGTTCTGGGCCGCCCCCCCCTTTTTGGAGGCAGTCATCAGGATGGGTTTGAACCAGGGGATTTTGGTATTGTGGGTTCTGGGATGAGATGATGGGCGGCAGTAGCTCAGTCTCCATATCTCCCCAGTCTGAATTGGCATCCCTTGGGACCCATTTTTCCTTGGGAGGAGTTCCCCCATCTCTGAAGGAGAAGGTCCTTTCCCCAGGATCCTCTGAGGATCCCTCTCCCTCAAATTGGAAGACCTGTACCTCCTCCACAAAGTGGGTCTGTTTGGGTCCTTTGTTTCTCCTACCCCCCCTCTGCTCCTTGGGAGGCGGGCTTTCAGGGGCAGGAGATTTTGTTTCCGGTTCCTGGTTTTCCAGGGGCTGTTTACAAGTTGGGAAGGAAGCTTCCTCCAAGGCTTTACACCCCACTTCCCCTTGTGCCTCCTCCCTGGGAACCGGTGTGTTATCGGGGTGCTGCCCCCGTCATTGTTCTGGAGCACCAGGTCCAGAGTTTGGGGCATTCTGCGGTGGCATGCTCATCTGAGGGTTCTGTTGAGCCCTCAGTATGTGACCCAGATCCCGTGCCATATTTTGGACCTGGCGCTCTAACTGGGAAACCCGCTCAGGCTGATACAGGGCTCTATTTTCTCCCCTGGGCTGATCCCAGGAAGGGTAGCTATCCCTTCTCTGGTAGTACCCCTGGTTGGGAAGATTTTGGTACCCCTCCACCCTTGGCCTCCGCTCTCCCGGATTAGGTTGTCTGAGCTCAGGGAATTGGGGAAAGAAGGATGGATGATTTTGGGGCTGGAAATTGGGTGGATACCTGGGGAAAAAGTCCTGCCCAGGATTTGGAGAATTTCTGCCCTCCTGGGGGAAGTGAGGAGGGAAGTTCCCCGGGTCAGGTGCTTGGCTGGATCCCCCCCCCCCTTGGGCTGGAGGAGTCCACACATAACCCAGGCTGGGTCGATTTCCCTTGTAACAGGGACTTACATAATCAGGAGAGCGAGGGACCCCATTTGTGGGGCTGCCTCCTTGGCTCCCTGTCTGTGACTGGCCCGAGGACCTTCTGGGCCTAGCATTATTAGGTGCAGGTAGGTTTTTAGGCCCCCCCATCTCCAAATACAAAAACGGGGGCAACCTTTACCTCTGCCACCTTGGCAGCAGCAGGGGTGCTGTTGGTTTTGGTTTTTTTGGGCTGGTTTTTGTTTTCCACCGGTTTCTGCACCTCGTAGATGCGGGTGGCATGTTCAATGACCCATTCTAAAGATCTTTTCTCATGAAAATCTCTCACGAGCTGGGTCATTATGTATTTGGGCAAGGCATGGAAAAATGTATTAACAAATTCTCTGCTGTCTGTGCGCACACTTCTGGTGGTCTGCGCAAAGGCACGTTTCAGTTCTTGCACGAATTCTTGTGGGGCCTGATCCTCCCCACATTGCAAATTGTAGGCTGCCTTGCGAGCCTCTTGAGGATTTCTGTGAACAGAAAAATGTTTCAAGATGGCCGCCTTATAGGTGGACCATCTTAAATGATTTTGGTCCTCCAGCCCCGCAAAGAAACTGGAGTATTCTGGTGAGAAGGTCCACTTTACATATTGGATACAGCTTTGGCTGTCCTTCAAATGAAAAGTCTCCATCATTTGCTCATAGAGCTCCAAGTGTTCCCAAACAGAGTACTTGGCGTACTTATGATAAGGCGTGATGACACTCCTGATTGCCTTAATCTGTTTCAATGGGTCCTTAAGCAAGGCCCTTTTTGCCTTATTGGCCTTTTTGGTTCGGGTAACCTTGGTCCATTCATCCTCTGACTCAGAGGCACTGCTCCCAGAGGTTCCTGTCTGCTCTTCCAGGTTTTCACGGATTCTGCGAGCCTGGGAGTGGCTGGCAGAATGTGGGGACCTGGTCTCCTGTGTCCTGCGCCGTTCAGAGGAGTCTTCAGATTCCTCCTTGCTGCCAGGATTTGATGGGTACCCCCCCCACTGACCTAACTGGGCAGAAGTGTTCAGGATGCCCTTAATGGGCCTATTCTCCTGGGATTCCCCACTAAATTGCACTGTGCTTGGGTGCCCATACCCGGATGCCCGCCCATCCATTCCTGGGAGGTACTGGCCTATGAGCCCCATGCTTCTGGCTGGATAGTAATCTGCCATCCCTGTGGACCGGTGCTCATGTGCGCCAGGGGACAGGGGGGTGGCAGAGTCCAGGGACTGAGAGAGATAAAGGCCTCTGGTACTAGGGCTCCTGAGGTTATGCTCAGGAGTTTCCCTTTCCCAGCGAACCTGGTCTCTATCCGCCCCTGCTCCCTGTTGCAATGCAAGAGCCTGCGCCTTCAGTTCCTCAGTTAAGGCCTTAATAGACTCTATCAGTCTCTCCTGCATCGCTACCTGTTGTTGGAGCCTATCATTGTGCTGGCAGAGAGCCTCATTCTCTCTCTGCGTTTCCTGATTGGTCCTGGAGCACTGGGCCAGTCTTTGCTGCAGGAGGGTTACCTCCTGAGCTGTGTCCCTATTGGCCTGCTCCTTTCTTGCCAGAGCATCCTCCACCTTCCTGGTGTGCTCTAACAAGTTATGGTGTTCTTTTTGGAGGTCACCCAGTCCCTGGAGGGCCAGGTGATTTTCTTCCATTTTCCTTTTTAAGTGGCAGACTTCCTGGCCTAAGGTATCCCTTTCCTGACTAAGAGCCTGCATCTGTACCGCCAGGTCGTCCCTTTGCCTTTGGAAGGCACCAGTTTTCTGGCGCTCCTGGTCAAACTCTGCCTGGGTATCCAGGTCTTTCAAAATCAGTTTATTGCTCTCTGCCTTCTCCCTATCTAGGTGGCTTTGCAGGGTGACTACCTGCTCAGCACATGCCCTATTGAAGTCTAACTGTTGCTCCAGCTTTTTCTGGCTCTGCAGTAGGGAGTCCAAACCTTCTTGGTACTCCTTCTGCAAGGCCAGAAATCTGGTATCCTGGTCCGCCTTTTCCTGTTGCAGCACATCCATATCCTTCTTTATTTTAGTGATGTACCGTCTGCTGTCATTTTCTGACTCCTGGCTCCTGAGCAGCCTCTGCTCAGAAGAGTCCAGATCAGATTGGGCCTTCTGTAATGCCAGGAGTTGCCTACTCGCCAGATCTTGGCCTTCAGCACATTTGTCCTGCATGGCTCCCATATGTAAATATAAATATGCCACTACCCTGGCAATCTTGTGGTGCTCATCCTTGGCCTTCGGGGCCATGTATAGTTCACTCAGGGCCACATGTAGGGGACCCTGATCTCCCCATATATCTGACCCTGTTTCAGTGACCTGTTGCGCGATTGCCTGCAACCAGACCGTTTGGTCCTGATGAGTCCACTCACCTCTCACAAATAGCTTATGTAAGAAGTGTTCTCTGGCTATTTTCATATCTACCAAGGTCGTCATTCTAGAGATTGGTCTCTGTCCTGACTTACAGAAGTTTGTATTTTATTTTTGCAAAACAGACCTTTTCCTTAGAGCGTTCCTTTGAGGAGTGCTTTACAGCGTAACACAGCGTGGTGATCCGACCGGATATGTGTATGTGGTCAGCTGGCACGCTGTATTAATCTGCACAAGTGATAGACCTAACCCAAACATCCCGGACTAGCCCCCAATTTGTAAGAGGATTCAATTCAACACTACAGCTACGTCAATGCCTAGTCTGGGATACTGAATGAAAACCCTTATTGATATATCTTTAGGTCCAGTTCATGCGTTCTGGATGACTACTCCTATATAACACCCTTCTCCTGGAATCCCCCTGACCCCACTGAGCCACGAAGTAGTTCTGTTTTGTAAGTTTAAACGGTTTATTTGATAATTTAAACAATATATATATATATCACACATTATAATAAATTAATAATTGAATATCACACTTAATCTGAGCAGTAATCAATAATGGATAGTCCGGCATTAGCACACTTCTTTATAATCAATGATGAGTGGTTATAGGATGGATACGATAGCAACAATACTTTTATGGTTTCAAATGGATGCAATGTGGAATGAAAATGCAATACAGAAAATACTCAATATGATTTCAACAACACAATGTAATCACTTTTCTCTGGCAATCCACTCCCCCCTTTATGCAATGCAAGGAAATGGAAGGAAAGCACACAGTTCTCAGAAATGCAATCAAATGTAATTCAGTTCACCCCAGCAAGCTTAGACTACAGGTATGAGTTTGAAATACAGGTAAAAGTGCTTTGATATGTGCTGGCAATGAAGTGAGGAATATGCTGAAAATGGTTTTAATTCCCTTTAGGAGGTTCAGGGTGAGTGAAATATACCTGGGATGAGTTCAGGCTCACTTTAGCAAGGATCTAGGATGGTTCTTAAGATGGTTCTTAAGATGGTTCTTAAGAGAGTAGCGGTTCAGTTTCCAGGAGCGTTCCAAAAGTCCAGGGTAATTCCAGGAAGTAAATAAGGTACGCTCGGAGGACCGTGACTCGAGCGTGGAAGGTTTTCCAGGAGATTGGGGAGGAAAGGGAACAGGAGGGAATTCAAGGGACTGGGAACAAGGAATCAAGCGAGAGCCCCGATCGAACTCCGGCTAAGCACGTCCGACTACAGGTAGCGGTAGCGTTGAGACACGCAGAGCCGCAGGGGCGTGTCTCTTTTGTAGGATGAGCAACGTGGAACGCATAGACTGATCTGGAGCATTCCGTTCCGTGCTTCCATTTTAGAAGGATAACCGCATGCAATCCCCTGCGAGTCCGAGACCAGGAGGTCCAAAAAGGACGTAGACGACGGTTCATGACACTATGCCTCCTCTGGAAACCAGCTCCTCCGGGTTTGCCCGGATGGATCAGATGAAATCGTCACACCAATCTGGGAGCATTCATGTTTGACACGGGTTCCCAGGTACGCTCACTGGAAGGGTACCCTTTCCACTCAACCAGATATTGTAGTTGACCACGTCGATATCTTGAGTCACAAATCCTGGAAACCTCGTATTCCAGTTGATCATTTACAATATCAGGGGTAGATCTAGGAGCTGTTCGGGATGACTGAATGTATGGTTTTAACAGAGAAGTGTGAAAGACTGGATGGATTCTTTTCCAAGATTCAGGTAACCAAAGTCGAAAGGCCACTGGGTTGATGATTTCTTGTATGGAAAAGGGACCGTAGTATCTGGGAGCCAGTTTATTGGGGTGCAGGTGTCGAGGAAGGAGCTTCGAGGATAACCAAACCTTATCTCCTACTTGTCAGGATTAGTCAGGCGAGTACAAAGGCAGCGAATATGGCAAGGGAAATGTGCACTAAATTACACAGTGAAAGGCTTTGAATTAAACTACGTGCACACAGGAACAACGACTCATGTATGCTAGAACCCAGGAGTGCAAATAGAGTGTGACAACAAAACCAATATATGAAAAGGGATGTGGGGTAAGCACCTGACCGCGAGGAAAGTCGGCAAGCGCCTTACCCCCAATTGCTGTTACAGGTACTGACAGCGCTAAACCCACGTGGAGGGCAAGCAATGACAGGATCTGTGAACTAACACTCTTGATGGTATTAAATAAGGGAACTAAAGAACAGTACTCACGAGGACGAGATAAACCTCTTGAATGTCAGCTAGCCCACGAATCCTGTTGATGAAACTGGGACCCAGAAAGGCTATAACAGCAATGGGAGGAAAACTAAATACCTAAGCTGGAATAGTGTTTACAAATTAGTGAGGAAAACATAAGCAATCACACAGGAGCTAGCTACAACCGCACACCACACCTAAATATCAAATGGGAAATAAATGCAGTTGTGCAATGGAAAACATGGAATGGATCCCAATGGAAAATAAGGATCAGGAGCAGGGAAAAACGAAATAACCAATGCAAACTTCCCCCTACCCCTCCAAGGGAAAGACAGGATGCTAATCTAAGAGGAAGGCTAAGGCATACGGGTTTACAGCAGCAAAGGACAGAGTCAAAGAAATATAGAACACAGACAAACTGGGCTGCATCTAAAAGGGGAAAGCACTGAGAAATGCTGCCTGCAAACAGAGGAAGACAAAAAGGGAATCAAGGGAGCAGAAATCAATTAGCGCATGAATCCGAAATTCAGGGCGGAGGAACAAGAAAACAGGAACTAGGTACTAGGTACAAACGCAAGGAACAAGGAACAAGGGACTAGTCACAACAGGAACACTGCAAACGATGACCAGCGCTGGACTGAAGTAAGATTGAGGCTTTTAAAGCTGCTTAACGAGCACACGCCTCAGGTGTGCTGATTGCTGCACCTGCAGCCACAGCTGTTACCTATCCTCCACCCAACCTTGTCCTGCAAGGGTGGAAGTGGAGCAGTGGGCCAGGCATTCTGGGAAGCATAGTCATTTGGTTAAAGAAGCATGCTGGCTGCCAAAACCTGGAATGGATCCGGAAGGGAAGTAGCTTGGAAAATAGGGATTCAGCGCTCCTAATTCATCACAGCACTGTAGCATAAGGTTCGGAGGAAAGTTCCAGTAGGGAATAAACCCCAAATCATGCCCCCAAGTGGTGGGAACGGGAGCGAAGGGAGCGAGTCGTGACAGTATACCCCCTCCTACGGCCGTCTTCGGGTGCCCGCCACCCGCACGAGACATCTTCTTTCCATGATGGGAGTGCTTTTTCTTTGGAGGTGGCACTGATGGAAATGGTGGCCTGTGGGCAAAGGCAGATGGACTTCCATGATAGGAGTGCTTTGTCTTTGGAGGTGGTACTGATGGAAACGGTGGCTTCTGGTGAGGAAGAGACTCATGGTTCGAAGAAAGGCATGAAGGACTTGCAGGACCTGAAGCAGAGTTGGAAGGTCCAGGAAGCTCAGTCACTGGGAGTGGACCCTTATAAGTCTTTGAGGAGGGAGGCAGGCTGGTGTAACATGCCTTAGACAATGGTAGAAGCCCTGTTAGCCTTTCTGCCGAGAGTGGACATGCGGGAGGTGAGGAAATTGCTGGCTTCAGGAAAGGTTTATGTTCAGCCATTAGAGAAGGTGGCGGCTGAGGTAGAGGTTCAGATTTTCTTCTGTCATCCATCTGGGAAAGGGCTTGTGGTTGAAAGTGACTAAGGTTTGATTGCACATGTTCTACGCCTTGGAGACCTGAAAGTCCAATGGGTTGTACAAGGCTGGTACTCCTGGTGACAGTCGTGTAACCACCTTGTTGCACGTGGGATACAACAGCAGGGACGTTTGGCATACTGATAGGAGTGATAGACGCAGTACTTGGTATTTCAGGCACACTCGCAGAAGGAGCAATAACAGACACATTTTGAACTGCAGCAGTCATTCCCTTCCTTTGGCTACTAGCACCCAACTGGTGCTTCTTGGCGGAATTCTGTTGCACAAGTCCTGTAGGTAATACGCCGGTCTGCACCACCCCCTGTGCACACCCAGGTGAGTGGTTCTGACTCACCACTTGGTCCAGCTTGATGACTCTGAAGCGGGAGCTGGCAAAAGTCTCAAACTCTGATGCTGCATTTTTAGGAGGCTCTGATGCTAAAGTGAAGCAGTTGGGAGAATCGTCTTGTGGAAAAGGCAGGCATTCTGGTGCTCCTCCTGAAGCAAAAGAAAGGCAAGCTAGACGTTCATCGACAGTAAATGGTTGGGATTCAGGAGGAATCGCTGGAGCAGAAGTAAATACAGCAGGATCTGATGGTGTAGACAGGTATAGCTCTGATATTGGCAGCGAGGCTAAGCAGGATACAGGCGTCTCATGAACTGAAGGCAAATACTCAGTATACTCCGGGACTGAAGACATGCACTTTTGATGGACTACCGGAGGCTCTAAAGCTGAAGGATGATCTGCAGGATGAGTCACTGTAGCTGAAGACAGGCAGGCCAGGGGAAACCTTGAGGCTGAAGGCATGCAAGCTGAAGCAATCTCGGTTGCTGGATACAAACATGTCCAGGTCTTTGGGACTGGCTCTTGAGTAAATGGCAGACATGGCAGCGGTTCATTGGTTGAAGACACGTGTGCCAAAGATGACTGCAGGGCTGTGGATTGGATCATAGAAGAGTCAATGGTTGTAGGAGGACAGACAGAAGTCTCAGAAGTTGACAGACACATTGGTGGCTCAGGAATGGAGGGCACCTTTAGGGCAGTAGACTCCTTGGCACCAGTAACCAAAGACTGAGCTGTACCCTTGCAGTCCCTTTCTTTAGTGGGTGACACAGAGTCTCTTTCTTTGTAGAAGTCAAAGTCAACCAGTGGAATCACCATAGTAAAGTCTCTGTTAATCAGGATTTCGTCAATTGTCCATTCCTCTGTTTTAGCTTCTGAAAGAGGCAGATTAACAATCAACAGTTCAGGAATCGCCTGCCGGTTTTTTGGTTCTGTATACTGTGGAATGAGTCCATCAGAACATGAAATCTGTACTGTCTCTGACTGTTCGTATTGATCAGAATTGGCAGAAGGAAGAGTGAACCCAGAGGTAACATCGTTTTCCACATCAGCTTTAACATCTACTTCAGTCTCAGCAGCTGTATCAAGAGCAGGCCCTAAGCCTACTGTAGTGACTGAATCTGTGGATGCCACCATTGTGGATTGTGTTTGGAAATCAGAAGCTTGTATGTGTGCTAGCTCAGAATTATGACAAACTGCTACACAGGAAATTTTAGGTAAAGGAGTGGCTTGTAAATCTTCAGCTAACTGCAATCCCTGACAAACAGCAGAACAATTGTTAGAAACTGTGCCCAGATTAAGCGCTGTGCTAGACGAAAGACCTTCACTCCCAATAGATCTAACATATTGACAAATATCATGGTTTACCAAAGTCTCTGCACTCAGGGGCTGAACAGTGTTCACTTCCTCAACATCAACAGATAAAGTCTGAGGTGTATTCAGTAAAGAGTGCAAGGTTTTATTCTCCTCTTGTAAAGAAATGAATTCTTGTCTTAACTCCTCAAGCTTAGCTCTTAGCATACCCTGCATTAACTGTACATCACTATCAGTAGGCACAGGGGGAGGCATAGTGGCATCAGGGCTGGATCCTGCACTAGCAATCTGGATGTGCACCGATTGTACATTGTCCTCTACTGCTTGCAGGTTCTGTGATTTATAGTTTCTCTTACCAACTTGGTCTGTGTTTCCCTTAAGCAAACTATTGACATTAGACCTCTTGGCATTAGGGACTACAGTATGTACCTGTGCAAAGGAGTATGCTTTAGACTGAGTGTAGAAAACAGAAGTTATGCAAGGAACCCCTCCATTCTTTATGTTTGTACCATGAAACTGTTCTATCCGAGGTGAAGCACAACTGGAATCATGGGGTTCAACAACAGAGGTACTCATGTATAATAAGTATAACAGTGTGTTGTTTTCTGCGGCTAAGGCTTGCGCTGACATAGAATCGGGATCAAAACAAAAGATAGAACTAGGATCAGGCAATGTAGGATGTGCCATCCTATGGGAAAAATACTTTGCACGTAAATGCCCATTCCTGACAAGGAGTTCATTTAAGTCAGGACTAGTGATTTGATTGTCACAGGTAAATGTAGGGGAAGCTTTCTGTACAAACTTGTTAGAGGCCTTGCTGCCTTTCTTTCTTAAACTTGCCATATTCAATGGGAATTTTGGGCTGGTCATTCTGTCAGGATTAGTCAGGCGAGTACAAAGGCAGCGAATATGGCAAGGGAAATGTGCACTAAATTACACAGTGAAAGGCTTCGAATTAAACTACGTGCACACAGGAACAACGACTCATGTATGCTAGAACCCAGGAGTGCAAATAGAGTGTGACAACAAAACCAATATATGAAAAGGGATGTGGGGTAAGCACCTGACCGCGAGGAAAGTCGGCAAGCGCCTTACCCCCAATTGCTGTTACAGGTACTGACAGCGCTAAACCCACGTGGAGGGCAAGCAATGACAGGATCTGTGAACTAACACTCTTGATGGTATTAAATAAGGGAACTAAAGAACAGTACTCACGAGGACGAGATAAACCTCTTGAATGTCAGCTAGCCCACGAATCCTGTTGATGAAACTGGGACCCAGAAAGGCTATAACAGCAATGGGAGGAAAACTAAATACCTAAGTTGGAATAGTGTTTACAAATTAGTGAGGAAAACATAAGCAATCACACAGGAGCTAGCTACAACCGCACACCACACCTAAATATCAAATGGGAAATAAATGCAGTTGTGCAATGGAGAACATGGAATGGATCCCAATGGAAAATAAGGATCAGGAGCAGGGAAGCAGGGAAAAACGAAATAACTGATGCAAACTTCCCCCTACCCCTCCAAGGGAAAGACAGGATGCTAATCTAAGAGGAAGGCTAAGGCATACGGGTTTACAGCAGCAAAGGACAGAGTCAAAGAAATATAGAACACAGACAAACTGGGCTGCATCTAAAAGGGGAAAGCACTGAGAAATGCTGCCTGCAAACAGAGGAAGACAAAAAGGGAATCAAGGGAGCAGAAATCAATTAGCGCATGAATCCGAAATTCAGGGCGGAGGAACAAGAAAACAGGAACTAGGTACTAGGTACAAACGCAAGGAACAAGGGACTAGTCACAACAGGAACACTGCAAACGATGACCAGCGCTGGACTGAAGTAAGACTGAGGCTTTTAAAGCTGCTTAACGAGCACACGCCTCAGGTGTGCTGATTGCTGCACCTGCAGCCACAGCTGTTACCTATCCTCCACCCAACCTTGTCCTGCAAGGGTGGAGGTGGAGCAGTGGGCCAGGCATTCTGGGAAGCATAGTCATTTGGTTAAAGAAGCATGCTGGCTGCCAAAAACCTGGAATGGATCCGGAAGGGAAGTAGCTTGGAAAATAGGGATTTAGCGCTCCTAATTCATCACAGCACTGTAGCATAAGGTTCGGAGGAAAGGTCCAGTAGGGAATAAACTTAAATCATGCCCCCAAGTGGTGAGAACGGGAGCGAAGGGAGCGAGTCGTGACACTACTGAATAGGAAGGTCCAGGTCTTCTTTTAGAGTCAGCATAACGTTTGAGATCTTCTCGGGCCCGTTCTAGGTATTCCTTAACCTCCTTATGTACTGTGATGAGGTTTTCGATCCAGGAGTCTACTGCAAGTACTGGAGTAGGATGTGGGAGTACGGAGGGTAGGACAGATGGATGGAATCCTTGGCTACAGAAGAAGGGACTGGTCTTGATAGCTGAATGATCTGAATTGTTATAGGCAAATTCAGCCATAGGTATTAGGAGTGACCAATCGTCCTGAACTTTGTGGCGAAACATCGTAGATATTGTTCGAGAGTCTGGCTCACACGCTCCGTGGCTCCATTGGTTTGTGGATGGTAGCCAGAGGATAAGGCACGTTGGATTCCCAGAATACGACATACTTGCTTCCAAAACTGAGATATGTACTGAGGTCCTCGGTCTGAAATGATCTTGGAAGGCAACCCATGAAGTCGGAATATGTGTTCCAAGAAAATTCCTGCAAGGTCTGATGAGGAAGGTAGTTTGGATAAGGGTGTAAAATGAGCCATATGAGTAAACAAATCAACAGTTACCATGATTGTTGTGTAGCCTCTAGAGGGTGGTAATTCCCTGATAAAATCAGTGGCGATGAATTCCCTGGGTCTTGCTGGTATTGCTGGTTGGAGTAGTAGTCCGGCTGGCTTCTTATTATCGTGTTTGTTCTGATTGAAAACTGCGCATGTTTGGACATGGATCCTAATATCATCCTTCATCTTGGGCCACCAAAACTGTCTTTGTACTAGATGGAGAGTGTTGGTTATCCCACAATGTCCCGAATGTAAGGTATCATGACATAGACTTGTGATCCTTTGTCTCAGTCCAGGAGTGGGAATGACTAAGTGATTGTCTTTGAATAGATACCCATCCTTAGCTGTGAGATTCCATCTGTTATTTCTCTTGTGCTCCTTCCAGAGGTCCGAAAGTTGAGTTTGGCCTTGTATATTCTCCAGGAGGGTGAGTGCTTGGGCAACAAAGATTGTGTGAGGAAACATCTTTGGAAAGGTACGATCCTCAGAGTTTTCATAGTCAGGACGTCTGGAAAGGGCATCAGCAATTATGTTTTGTGATCCAGGGACATGAAGGATGTGGAACTGGTACTGGGCAAAGAAGAAGGCCCAACAGGCCTGACGACTATTCCTACACTCCAAAGATTGTAGAACTTGAAGATTTCGATGGTCTGTACGGACCTGGACTGGATGCCTAGCTCCCAGGAGTAGATGTCGCCATTCTGTGAAGGCTTGGCAGATGGCTATCAGTTCCTTTTCCAAGACGGAATAATGAGTCTCACTGGGCATCAGGGTTCGTGAAAGGTAAGCAATGGGGTGCTCCAATTTGTCCTCAAATTCCTGTTTTAGTACTGCTCCTATGGCGTAATTGGATGCATCCGTCTCCACTAGGAATGGCCGGTTAATATCGGGTTGAGCCAGGATGGGGGCTTGAGTAAACTCTGTCTTTAATCGTTGGAATGCCTTGACTTGATCTGTAGACCAGAGAAATGGAGCATCTTTCTTCAAGAGAGCAATGATCGGTTGAACGATTTCAGAGACGGACGGCATGAACTTTCGGTAAAAATTGGCAAGTCCCAGGAAAGATTGAATCTGTTTCACGGATGTGGGAGCCGGCCAAGATAGTAGGGCCTTTACCTTTGAAGGATCCATTCCAATTCCTTCTGGACTAATGACAAATCCTAGGTAATGAACAGAAGTGACGTGAAACAGGCATTTCTCGGGTTTAGCTAGGAGTTTGTGTTCACATAATCATTGTAAGACTGCCTTAACATGCTCTTCATGCCTTAGAAAGTCCTTGGAGTAGATCAAGATGTCATCCAGGTAGACGATAACGAAGAGGAACAGCATGTCCGAGAACACCCTATCCATGAAACGTTGAAAAACTGCTGGGGCATTAGCAAGTCCAAAGGGCATGACCAGATATTCAAAATGGCCAAAGGGAGTTCTAAAGGCTGTTTTACATTTGTCACCTTCCTTTATACGAATGAGATGGTAAGCACCCCTTAGGTCTAATTTTGTGAAGATTACTGCACCTCTGACTGCTTCCAGGATATCCGAGATGAGGGGTAGAGGATAACGGTCCTTGAGAGTGCACTGATTTAGACCACGGTAGTCCAGACATGGTCTGGGTTCTTTGGTATCTTTCTTTGGAACGAAGAACAATGAAGCACCCGCTGGAGATTTGGACGGGCGTATGGTGCCATTTTCCAGGTTATATGCAGGTATTCTCGGAGAGCCTTCTTTTCAGGTTCAGATACTATAAACATTCTGCCGAAAGGAATCACAGCTGTGGGTTCGGTATCGATGGCACAATCCTCTGGCCTGTGAGGAGGGAGAGCTTGGACTATCGCGGTCGAAAAAACATCAGAAAAGGCTTGGTAGGCCCTGGGAATCTGGATGATGTTAGAAACGGTGACTGGACTTTGTTGTGTGGGATGTTTTTACCCATGCATCCGAGCCCTACCTCAAAAACTGTGCAGTACTGGCATTGAAAACATCATGATGGCCAGAGCTTCCCAGAAAATGCCCAGGGAAATGCATGAAGAATAGGCTGCCACCCATTTTTGCCGATGTTATGGGCACAGAAGGGCACTGCCTAAAACCACCATTGGACTACCCACACAGTAGCCTGAAACCATTGGGAATGGCAATGCTGATTGCCAAAAGCAACCTAGAACTGTGGGGAATTCATTTTCTTAAATCCCAAAAATGGTTGCATTACCAGTACTCACCACTATCAGAAAGCAGGCGTTTTAAAACCACCAGACTTTTGTGTAAAACTGAATAAATGAACCCAAAGCAGGCCAAAGAAAGACTTACTGAGAGGTGTATACAATGTAAAGTTGTATTCTGAAGTGACTTCAATGTTCATAACAAGACTGGCTTAGCTCTGCAGGTCTGCAGCAGCCTAACTGAAACTGGATTTAAAACTACCAAAAATCGAAAATGTTTAAATTAACTGAGTGACCTACTTTTGAGTGTCACATTGTTTGTCACTGTTGAAATGTCATAGTTTTGAACTTAGAATCAGCATTCTAGCTGCATATGTAAAAATTGTCTTGACTTAAACTGGGGAACAAAAAGTGACATTTTATCTGAAACCTGGCTTAATGAAACTGAATTCTGCCCACCAGCTACCCCCGACAGGAGTTGAGACTTGCACAACAGCTGTGTTCCCAGGCCTAGCTGCCTTTTGCTGTTCCCACCAAAAGGGATATGACACTTCTCTGATTGAATTACCTGGGCTCTGCAGGAAATTGAACAAATCCCTGTCCTGACTCAGGCAAATGTTTTACTGGAGGGGGTCGTAAAAGTGGCTTCCTCCTGGAAGGAAAGGGGAGGAGCACTGCCTGTGAGAGGAAGCTGGCTTGGCAGAACTGGAAAAAACAGAAATTCAACCTTGTGCTGGGGGGAAACCACACCCCTTTTGGGCCAGAACATAAATCTAAAAAGATGGATCATTCATAGAGCGGACTTGTGAAAATTTTATAAGTGATATCATTATTCTTGTGATTTTTCTGTGCACACTTGAAGACGTGTTAGGACCCGGTGGTATGTTCAGGGGGGTTTTTAGCGGAAAAGAGGATATTACTCTAAATGTATGTATGTTAAAAATCTGACACTCCACCACCTAATGCCCACATGCTTTGCGAACATTTGTGTAAATGCGGGGACAAATCCAATATTGGTAACCCGACCAAAAAGTGAAATATGTTGCCATTTTCTAACCCAAGCTCCTAGAAACGACAGAATTGGAACAGGGGCTACCATCAGTAAATGCATGATGCGTGTATGCAATGCCAAACAAATGTCTATCTATGAAATATGTCTATTAGGATCATATATAGATTGTGTGTAAAGTTGACAGGGGTGGGTTCTCTGTATCATAAACAGACCTCATCATGATGACACTTCATTTCATTCCCCCAATCAAGGGGAAGAGGAGGAAGTGGCCAATGACAAGTGGAGAGGGGTAGGGCCTAGAAAGCTAGCCTCTCCACCCACTTTCAAAACACATAAAAGCAGACAGTCAGGACAGATAGAGACATTCTATTCCACCTGCTGCGGGACGCTCTGCCGGGAAAATCCATACTTTACCTCCATCAACCTCCAGAGAGCCAACATAGAGACTTCAATCTATCCACCTTCAGAGACCAAGACTTTACTTCAGAATTGGTAGCAGAGAGGTCAACTACAAGCTAAATCCCTCTTTTGCAGGCCTCAAATCATTGTAAACTATTCACAGCCAGGCGAGCTGTTTGAATTCTTTGCAAGAACTCTTGCCATTTGCCAGAAAGCAGTGTTGTATCCAGAGAAAGCTGTGCAGAAAGATCCAGAAGCAGTGCTGTACCCAGAGAAAGCAGAGCAGTATCCAGAACCAGAGGCCAGAGATCCAGAGTGACCCAGACCGCTGTTAGCAGAACCAGAGAGCTGACCCAGATCACTGTGAAGTGCCGAGACCAGACCAGAGTCCAGTCCAAAACCTGACCAGATCTGTGGCGAGGCCTAATTCAAAGATATATTGTGAGTACCTAGAAGAACTGTGCAGAACCAATCTCTTAGTTAAAATAATATAATTCAATCTATTTTAATCTAACCAGAACTGCCTCCTAACTGTCACCTGTCATTTGCAAAGCTGTCACTTGTCATTTTCTAGCTGCAAGCTGTAACCTGTCGCTTTGAACTTTTAAAATTCCTCATACTTTCTCCGTAATCACGATTCTCGCACTTGCGAATTTTACCACAATTTGCAATTTGGTTAAAAATCCAGCCACGTGTGAAAACAGCAGCTTCATTGCTTTCCTTTGCCAAAAATTCGTTTAACCTGCTAGTTACTCCTAGAGCCTTGCTAAAGTGAGCCTGAACTCATCCCAAGTATATTTCACTCACCCTGAACCTCCTAAAGGGAATTAAAAGCATTTTCAGCATATTTCTCACTGCATTGTGACCATATTCAAAGCACTTGGGTCTGTGTTCCAAAACGCCTATCTGTTGTATAAGCTGCTGGGGGGGGGAATTGAACTGAACTCTATTTGATTGCATTCCTAAGAACCGAGTCCCATTCTATTCATCTCCTTACATTGCATTAAGGGGGGGAGTGGATTGCCAGAGAAAAGTGATTACATTGTATTGTTGAAATCATATTGAGTATTTTCTGTATTGCATTTTCATTCCACATTGCATCCATTTGAAACCATAAAAGTATTGTTGCTATCTTATCCATCCTATAATCACCTATCATTGATTATAAAGAAGTGTGCTAGTGCCGGACTATCCATTATTGATTACTGCTCAGATTAAGTGTGATATTCAATTATTAATTTATTATAAAGTGTGATATATATATATATATATATTGTTTAAATTATCAAATAAACCATTTAAACTTGCAAAACAGAACTACTTCTTGGCTCAGTGGGGTCGGGGGGATTCCAAGAGAGGGGTGTTATATAGGGGTAGTCATCCAGAACTCATGAACTGGACGTAAAGATATATCAATAAGGGTTTCCATTCAGTATCCCAGACTAGGCATTGACTTAGCTGTAGTGTTGAATTGAATCCTCTTACAAATTGGGGGCTCGAGCTGGACGTTTGGGTTAGATCTATCACTTGTGCAGATTAATACAGCGTGGCAGCTGACCACATACACATATCCGGTCGGATCACCACGCTGTGTTACGCTGTAAAGCACTCCTCAAAGGAACGCTCTAGGAAAAGGTCTGTTTTGCAAAAATAAAATACAAACTTCTGTAAGTCAGGACAGAGACCAATCTCTAGAATGACGACCTTGGTAGATATGAAAATAGCCAGAGAACACTTCTTACATAAGCTATTTGTGAGAGGTGAGTGGACTCATCAGGACCAAACGGTCTGGTTGCAGGCAATCGCGCAACAGGTCACTGAAACAGGGTCAGATATATGGGGAGATCAGGGTCCCCTACATGTGGCCCTGAGTGAACTATACATGGCCCCGAAGGCCAAGGATGAGCACCACAAGATTGCCAGGGTAGCGGCATATTTATATTTACATATGGGAGCCATGCAGGACAAATGTGCTGAAGGCCAAAATCTGGCGAGTAGGCAACTGCTGGCATTACAGAAGGCCCAATCTGATCTGGACTCTTCTGAGCAGTCGCTGCTCAGGAGCCAGGAGTCAGAAAATGACAGCAGACGGTACATCACTAAAATAAAGGAGTATATGGATGTGCTGCAACAGGAAAAGGCGGACCAGGATACCAGATTTCTAGCCTTGCAGAAGGAGTACCAAGAAGGTTTGGACTCCCTACTGCAGAGCCAGAAAAAGCTGGAGCAACAGTTAGACTTCAATAGGGCATGTGCTGAGCAGGTAGTCACCCTGCAAAGCCACCTAGATAGGGAGAAGGCAGAGAGCAATAAACTGATTTTGAAAGACCTGGATACCCAGGCAGAGTTTGACCAGGAGCGCCAGAAAACTGGTGCCTTCCAAAGGCAAAGGGACGACCTGGCGGCACAGATGCAGGCTCTTAGTCAGGAAAGGGATACCTTAGGCCAGGAATTCTGCCACTTAAAAAGGAAAATGGAAGAAAATCACCTGGCCCTCCAGGGACTGGGTGACCTCCAAAAAGAATACCAGAACTTGTTATAGCACACCAGGAAGGTGGAGGATGCTCTGGCAAGAAAGGAGCAGGCAAATAGGGACACAGCTCAGGAGGTAACCCTCCTGCAGCAAAGACTGGCCCAGTGCTCTAGGACCAATCAGGAAACGCAGAGAGAGAATGAGGCTCTCTGCCAGCACAATGATAGGCTCCAACAACAGGTAGCGATGCAGGAGAGACTGATAGAGTCTAGTAAGGCCTTAACTGAGGAACTGAAGGCGCAGGCTCTTGCATTGCAACAGGGAGCAGGGGCGGATAGAAACCAGGTTCGCTGGGAAAGGGAAACTCCTGAGCATAACCTCAGGAGCCCTAGTACCAGAGGCATTTATCTCTCTCAGTCCCTGGACTCTGCCACCCCCCTGTCCCCTGGCGCACATGAGCACCGGGCCACAGGGATGGCAGATTACTATCCAGCCAGAAGCATGGGGCTCATAGGCCAGTACCTCCCAGGAATGGATGGGCAGGCATCCGGGTATGGGCACCCAAGCACAGTGCAAATTAGTGGGGAACCCCAGGAGAATAGGCCCATTAAGGGCATCCTGAAAACTTCTGCCCAGTTAGGTCAGTGGGGTGGAGGTACCCATCAAATCCTGGCAGCAAGGAGGAATCTGAAGACTCCTCTGAACGGCGCAGGACACAGGAGACCAGGTCCCCACATTCTGCCAGCCATTCCCAGGCTCGCAGAATCCGGGAAAACCTGGAAGATCAGACAGGAACCTCTGGGAGCAGTGCCTCTGAGTCAGAGGATGAATGGACAAGGGTTACCCGAACCAAAAAGGCTAATAAGGCAAAAAGGGCCTTGCTTAAGGACCCATTGAAACAGATTAAGGCAATCAGGAGTGTCATCACGCCTTATCATAAGAACGCCAAGTACTCTGTTTGGGAACACTTGGAGCTCTATGAGCAAATGATGGAGACTTTCCATATGAAGGACAGCAGTAGCTGCATCCGGTACGTCAAATGGACATTCTGCCCAGAATACTCCAGTTTCTTTGCGGGGCTGGAGGACCAAAATCATTTAAGATGGTCCACCTATAAGGCGGCCATCTTGAAACATTTTTCTGTTCACAGAAATCCTCAAGAGGCTCGCAAGGCAGCCTACAATTTGCAATGTGGGGAGGATCAGGCCCCACAAGAATTCGTGCAAGAACTGAAACGTGCCTTTGCGCAGACCACCAGAAGGGTGCGCACAGACAGCAGAGAATTTGTCAATACATTTTTCCATGCCTTTCCCAAATATATAATGACCCAGCTCGTGAGAGATTTTCATGAGAAAAGATCTATAGACTGGGTCATTGAACAGGCTACCCGGATCTATGAGGTGCAGAAGCCCATAGAAAATAAAAGCAATACCCAGAAAAATCCCAAAACCAACAGCACCCCTTCTGCTGCCAAGGTGGCAAAGGTAAGGGTCACCCCCGTTTTGGATTTGGAGATGGGGGGACCTAAAAACCTACCTGCACCTAATAATGCTAGGCCCAGAAGGTCCTCGGGCCAGTCACAGACAGGGAGTGAAAGAGGTAGTCCCACAAATGAGGTCCCTCGCTCTCCTGACTATGTAAGTCCCTGTTACAAGGGAAACAGACCAATCCTGGGTTATGTGTGGACTCCTCCAGCCCAAGGGGGGGGATCCAGCCAAGCACCTGACCCGGGGAACTTTCCTCCTAACTTCCCCAAGGAGGGCAGAAATTCTCCAAATCCTGGGCAGAACTTTTTCCCCAGGTATCCACCCAATTTCCAGCCCCAAAATCATCCATCCTTCTTTCCCCAATTCCCTGAGCCCAGACAACCTAATCCGGGAGAGGGGAGGCCAAGGGTGGAGGGGTACCAAAATCTTCCCAACCAGGGGTACTACCAGAGAAGGGATAGCTACCCTTCCCGGGATCAGCCCAGGGGAGAAAATAGAGCCCCGTATCAGCCTGAGCGGGTTTCCCAGTTAGAGCGCCAGGTCCAAAATATGGCACGGAATCTGGGTCACATACTGAGGGCTCAACAGAACCCTCAGATGAGCATGCCACCGCAGAATGCCCCAAACTCTGGACCTGGTGCTCCAGAACAATGACGGGGGCAGCACCCCGATAACACACCGGTTCCCAGGGAGGAGGCACAAGGGGAAGGGGGGTGTAAAGCCTTGGAGGAAGCATCCTTCCCAACTTGTAAACAGCCCCTGGAAAACCAGGAACCGGAAACAAAATCTCCTGCCCCTGAAAGCCCGCCTCCCAAGGAGCAGAGCGGGGGTAGGAGAAACAAAGGACCCAAACAGACCCACTTTGTGGAGGAGGTACAGGTCTTCCAATTTGAGGGAGAGGGATCCTCAGAGGATCCTGGGGAAAGGACCTTCTCCTTCAGAGATGGGGGAACTCATCCCAAGGAAAAATGGGTCCCAAGGGATGCCAATTCAGACTGGGGAGATATGGAGACTGAGCTACCGCCGCCCATCATCTCATCCCAGAACCCACAATACCAAAATCCCCTGGTTCAAACCCATCCTGATGACTGCCTCCAAAAAGGGGGGGGCGGCCCAGAACCGGAACCAGGGGAACCCTCAATGACTCTGGTCTCCAGTTGCCAACTTTTTCTTTCAGATTCCCAAGGCTCTCCACAGAATTCTGCCCAAATTTCTTCTCTTGCAATGTCCAAAACCAGAAAGTTAGCCCACCAGTTGTCCAAAAATGTGCATTATCTGTGCCCCCTTGAGGAGAAGGAGGGAAGATATTATGCCCCGGTACAAGTACAGGGGCAGGGTACGATTTCAGCGCTGGTGGACACGGGATCTCAAGCTACCCTTCTGTCCAGAAGGGCCTTTGATGAACTGAATGCAGGAAGGGGAGGGAATTACCAAATTCCTCTCACCTCACTTCCTGGACAACTCCAGAACTTTGACAGGAAGGAAATTCCCGTCGAGGGGACGGCAGATTTGGACATTAAAATTGGGCGACACAAGTTGAAACACCCGGTCATAGTTGTGACTCCAGAGGGCACCCCTTGTTTACTAGGGGATGACCTCCTGAGAAGGTTGTCACCCCTAATAGATTGCGTAAACAAGGTCCTCTGGACCCAGACTAGCCGACCCATAAAATTAAAACAGAGTGTCAACCATGTTAGTTTAAACGGCACATGCCACATGGTTGAACAAAATTCTGACCAAGTAGAATTCCACTTCCAGAATAACCAAATTCCAGACGTGACAGTAATAGCAGTAGGACAACAGACTGGTGATGGGGGGTCCTCTCTATTTCTGAAAATCAACCTTCCTTCCAGTCTAAAGTGGTATTCCACGCTGGAAGGAAACACTCTGAAATTCTATACTAATCCACAATCAGAAACTCCCACTCCTATAGTCCGGAAAGATGTGAAATCAGCTCAGAGCCTGGCTGATATTCAGCAAATTGGAGAGCAGTTGTTCATCCCTGTTCAGTTAAACGATGGGAAGGACTCTGTTCTCGCCCGAGTGTGTGTGAGCAACGGTAAGAGCTTCATCAGCGAACCCATGTTCCGCCAACTCCCAAAAGATCCAGCCATTCCCACATTCAAACTGATAGACAAATGGGAAATGGACCTGGAAGCGCCTAATTCCAAACATCTCCTGCCAAGCAGGTGTATGCTCAAAATCTCCATTGGCAACAAGAGCATAGTCCATAATTGTTGGGTTGTGCGAGACGTCACTGCCGCCTTTTACTTAGGCAGTGACATTCTCAATCGCTTTGCCATTAGTTTGGACCTAATAAACTTCAAAGCTTGGTCCCGATTAGCGGATAATCCCATGGGCTTTGATGATCCAGAAAAAGCATTTAGGTCAGGTCAATTGCTACCTTATGCAGTTGAAATTCAGATTAAAGGGGAAGTCACCATCCCAGAAAGGACCCGACAATTCTCCCTGGAAGTGAAAGTTAAAAGAGGACAACATTTGAAAAACCCTGATGCTTACATACATCTAAACGCTTCTCTCCAACAGCAAGGGTTGGGGGTAAACCCAACTCCATTAGTCAACATAGAACATGACACCATTCTAATAGAGGTGGATAACAGCGACTTAAAGAGTATTACTCTAGCCGCAGGCACCATTATTGGAATGGCGGTTGATGACCGACATTTTTCGATCGATTTAGGAAATGAACTGTTAGGACCAATCCCCAAGGACTGTTTTGACAGTGACAGTGATGACAATACAACACCAGACAGGATTTTTACCCGGCATGGGGGGAACTTCCTGGTGTACACTTCCTGCCCCTATGGTAAGGAACCCCTAAGCTCAATGTTTATTACTAATGTGAAACGTACTCTGTAACTCGGTTTACATCTGTAAACATATTCCTATGTTTGTGTTCAAGACTAAGTCTGCTGTAACAGCGCCACGATGCCCCAGGGCAGTTTTGTGCGCTTTATAAATGCAAATAAATAAAAAAATAAATAAATAAGGAAGATGTGACTTGTGACTTCAGGAGGGATGAGGTGATTTTCCAGGTCCATGAGGGTTCCCTTTCCCACCTGAGGCCTCCAGTCCAAATCAGCACTCTGACCAGGGACTTCTCCACCCAGCTGGATGAGGCCGCTGAGATAGCCAAACCAGAAGTCTTTCCAGGCTTCAGGCAGATGGTGGAAGAGAGAGTCAACCTAGCTGATGCCTGTGTGACTCTGGAACAGAAGCAAAAGTTGAAACAAGTTTTCTTGGATTTCCAAGATCTCTTTGCGGTAGACTCATATGACTGTGGCCGCACCGACATCCACACAACAACAATCCCCACGGACCCTGGCATGACTCCTGTGTTGGTGAAGCAATATCGTTTGCCTCTCGCATCCATGGAGTCCCTTACTGAAATAATTAAGAACCTTGAGTCCCGGGGAATAATCCGTCCAGTTCACAGCACCTTCAATAATCCGGTGCTGGGAATACTGAAGCCAAACGGCCAGTGGAGACTCTGCGCCGACCTTAGGGAGCTCAACAAATGGGTCCATACTTCCCGATGGCCTCTGCCCTACATTGACCAAGGGCTGGCCCAGATCCAGGGGTCACAGGTATTCACTGCAATAGACCTGACCAATGGATACTGGACTGTGCCTGTCAGTAGGGAGGACCAATACAAGCTGGCTTTTACCTTTGGGGGCCAGCAGTACACATGGACCCGGACTCCCTTCGGATACCTCAACTCCGGCAATTAATTCAACATTTTCCTACACAAGGCCATGCCCGACCTGGGTGCAAGGGGTAACCTGGCTTATGTAGATGATGTCCTCATCAAAAGTTCATCTGTGGAGGAACACATAGCGGAGATCCGTTATGTTCTGACGCAGTTGAGGGCCGCCGGAGCAAAACTTTCCTTTCAGAAAGCACAGTGGTGTAGAACCTGTGTTATTTTCTTGGGGCATGAGATTACTCCTCAGGGTCTCTGTCTCCAGGAAAAGAAGGTGGAAGCACTCCAAAAACTGAAAGACCCCACAACTCTGCAGGAACTAAGGAGCCTCCTTGGACTGACTAATTACAGCAGGAAGTTCATTGAGGGCTACGCAGGAATCACCAGACCCCTGATTCATCTCCTGAAGGGGGGGGTCAAGTGGGAATGGGGTCCAGAACAAGCCGAGGCAGTAAGACAACTCAAAAGAAGCCTCTCACAAGCGCCTTGCCTAGCTTACCCTGTCAGAAACAAGGAGTGCTTCCTGGAGACGGGGTTCTCTAATACGTGCTTGACGGCAGTATTATACCAAAAGCATGACAAGGTCAATAAAGTAATCTCCTATGCGAGCAAAACTTTATCCTCTGTGGAGGAAAAATTCAACGATTGTGAGAAGGCACTCCTGGCAACGGTGTGGGCATTGAAGAATTACCGCCCGTTTATCCAGGGGGAACACATCATAGTGGAGACTCCACACCAGCCTCTGCAATACCTCCAAAGTGACAGAATCCGGGCCGGAAATGTGAGTAATTCCCGAATTACTTCCTGGATTCTGTCAATGCAAGGATTTCCTGTGGAGGTCCGATATGGCCAAAACAAGAAGAGTCCCTTCGCGCAAGGTCTGGCTGACTTGCATGATTGTGCCAGAGAAAGCTGTCCCGAAGACGAAAGTCTAAAAATCAAGGACAACATGGAGGCATACCTTAATACCCCACACAAAGTCTTTGAAGAGGAAAAGTGTGAGGGAATGCCCACTGTCTATGTGGATGGATGCTCTTACCATGTTGACAACAACGGGGAGAAAGAACTGGTGGCCGGCGTAGGGAATGCATGGGTGAATGAGTCCCCAGAACCCTCCGCTGGATACAAAATTGGTCCCCGAAGTAGTCAGGTGGCAGAATTGATGGCTGTGCATCAGGCCATCCTCACTGCTGTCCAGCATCAACTCCACGAACTGGTCATAATCACAGATTCTGATTATGTTGGAACAGGCTCGTGGAGCACCTGGTTAATTGGAAAACCAGAGGCATGTTGTGTGCTAACAACAAACCCTTGAAACATGGGAAGTTGATCCAAAACATTGATGATCTGGTCACCTCGAAGGGGACGACCATCTATTGGAAGAAGATCAAGGGTCATTCCAAAATAGAGGGACCAGACAAAACTGGAAATGACTTAGCTGATCAGCTGGCCAAAACCGGGGCCATCCAAGGGGATCTAATTGAGATTGAGCCCCTGTTGGGGGAAATCCAGGTCACTGCTATCACTAGGTCCCAGACAAATGCTCACAATGACCTTTCAATTGCACAATGGAGTAAGGAGACCCCTGATGCTGATTTGATTACCGCTCAGAAGGGGGATCCAATAATTGGTAAATTTTACCAGCACCTCGAGGACCCTGAGAACTTTCCCCTGACGGATACCGATTACATTGGGAAAGAGGACCTAAGAGTGTTGATGAAATGTCCAAAAATGTTCCGAATCCAAGACGGTTTGCTGGTGAGGAAATCCAAAGCTGGCCACGATCAGTGGGTGGTTCCTACCTCATTCCGAAGCCTGATGTTAAGTCACGCCCATGATGCGGCCACCGCCGGTCATAGGGGGTTTCACACAACACTGGAAATCTTAAGAGAGGTTGCATACTGGCCACACATGGGCCAGGACTTCAACCAATACTTGAAGGGTTGTCTTGTGTGTGCACAATTTCAGCCAACATCCCTCACACACCGGGCGCCTCTCCAAAAGAGGGGGATGACACTGCCATGGTCAGATTTACAAATCGACTTCGTAGGCCCTGTGATTCGATCATCTAGAGAAAATAGGTACATGTTGACTGTGACATGCTTGTTTACCAAGTGGGTGGAATGTCTCCCAGCCCCAAATTGCAAGGCAGAAACAGCAGCTGCCCTGATGATTAACCACATCTTTTTCCGTTTTGGTCTACCTCAAAGGATTGAGTCAGACAGATTTAGCCACTTCACCAGTGAAGTAATGACAAAGATGTGGGAGATACTGGGGGTCAAGAGAAAGCTACACATTGCTTACAGGCCAGCTTCTTCTGGAGCAGTGGAGAGATACAACCGAACCATTGTGAGCATATTAAAGAAGTTTGTGGCAGATTCTGGGCCAAGTTGGGATATCCGATTACCTCTGGTCCTAATGGCCATCAGATCTACCCCTTCATCTGCAACCAAAATGTCACCATTTGAGTTGATGACTGGACGCAAGATGGTGCTTCCTCAGTATTTGCTCTACAGAACCCAAGAGCAGACACTAATAAATGCCTCCACAACTCATGAGTATGTGGAGAATTTAAGGAAACACCTTCAACATGCTTTTCCCTATGCTCAGCGGAATCTAGAAAGATCAGCTGAGAGTATGAAGACCCACTATGACCTGAAAACTTCCAGGAAGGAATATCAGGTGGGGGACCGGGTCTATTTATACAACTTCCAAAGAAACTAGGCAAAACAGCGAAAGTTCTTGCCTTCATGGAAGGGACCCTTTGAGATTATAGACAAGATCTCCCCTGTGGCCTACAAGATCCGCATCCCCAAAGGAGGTTTGGCAGAGGGGGAAGACAAGTGGGTCCACATAAACCAGTTGAAGTGTTGCCATCCCAGGCACACTCTGCAACAACTGGAGGAATCCTCTGGAATCCTAGAGGGTACTGTCTCAGATTAATTCAGTTCTAACTTAAAATATCCTACATATCGCCTATCAAATTCTGAGTTTCTCAATGTGGGTTGTTTCGTTTTTGAATGCAAAAAGAAATGTGCATGTTCATATGTTTTGACTATAAATTTATATGCCACCCCACTATATCAATGGTGGGGGAAAAATGTCTATGAATAGGTATTGCCGCTCTTCCTTTGTCGTCCTAGGAGAAAAAAAACCTCGAGACTGGCCAAGGAGGACAATCCGGAGACCGGGAGCAGAGACGCAAGGGGCCCGGGGTACCGCCCAATCTTCCCATCAGGACCGGCGAGGAGAACCGATCGATCCGACCGGATGGAGAAAAAGATGCTGAACTGTGCCATCTATTGGAAGAAGATGAGGAAACATCCCAGATATTGCGAGTTCCATCAGTGAAACAGAATGGCCATCGCAAGAGGGGGGCTTGTGGGATATTTTTACCCATGCATCCGAGCCCTACCTCAAAAACTGTGCAGTACTGGCATTGAAAACATCATGATGGCCAGAGCTTACCAGAAAATGCCCAGGGAAATGCATGAAGAATAGGCTGCCACCCATTTTTGCCGATGTTATGGGCACAGAAGGGCACTGCCTAAAACCACCATTGGACTACCCACACAGTAGCCTGAAACCATTGGGAATGGCAATGCTGATTGCCAAAAGCAACCTAGAACTGTGGGGAATTCATTTTCTTAAATCCCAAAAATGGTTGCATTACCAGTACTCACCACTATCAGAAAGCCGGCGTTTTAAAACCACCAGACATTTGTGTAAAACTGAATAAATGAACCCAAAGCAGGCCAAAGAAAGACTTACTGAGAGGTGGATACAATGTAAAGTTATATTCTGAAGTGACTTGAATGTTCATAACAAGACTCGCAGAGCTCTGCAGGTCTGCAGCAGCCTAACTGAAACTGGATTTAAAACTACCAAAAATCGAAAATGTTTAAATTAACTGAGTGACCTACTTTTGAGTGTCACATAGTTTGTCACTGTTGAAATGTCATAGTTTTGAACTTAGAATCAGCATTCTAGCTGCATATGTAAAAATTGTCTTGACTTAAACTGGGGAACAAAAAGTGACATTTTATCTGATACCTGGCTTAATGAAACAGAATTCTGCCCACCAGCTACCCCCGACAGGAGTTGAGATTTGCACAACAGCTGTGTTCCCAGGCCTAGCTGCCTTTTGCTGTTCCCACCAAAAGGGATATGACACTTCTCTGATTGAATTACCTGGGCTCTGCAGGAAATTGAACAAAGCCCTGTCCTGACTCAGGCAAATGTTTTATTGGGGGGGTCGTAAAAGTGGCTTCCTCCTGGAAGGAAAGGGGAGGAGCACTGCCTGTGAGAGCAAGCTGGCTTGGCAGAACTGGAAAAACCAGAAATTCAACCTTGTGCTGGGGGGAAACCACACCCCTTTGGGGCCAGAACATAAATCTAAAAAGATGGATCATTCATAGAGCGGACTTGTGAAAATTTTATAAGTGATATCATTATTCTTGTGATTTTTCAGTGCACATTTGTAGACGTGCTAGGACCCGGTGGTATGTTCAGGGGGGGTTTTAGCGGAAAAGAGGATATTACTCTAAATGTATGTATGTTAAAAATCTGACACTCCACCACCTAATGCCCACATGCTTTGCGAACATTTGTGTAAATGCAGGGACAAATCCAATATTGGTAACCCGACCAAAAAGTGAAATATGTTGCCATTTTTGAACCCAAGCTCCTAGAAACGACAGAATTGGAACAGGGGCTACCATCAGTAAATGCATGATGCGTGTATGCAATGCCAAACAACTGTCTATCTATGAAATATGTCTATTAGGATCAGATATAGATTGTGTGTAAAGTTGACAGGGGTGGGTTCTCTGTATCATAAACAGACCTCATCATGATGACACTTCATTTATTTCCCCCAATCAAGGGGAAGAGGAGGAAGTGGCCAATGACAAGTGGAGAGGGGTAGTGCCTAGAAAGCTAGCCTCTCCACCCACTTTCAAAACACATAAAAGCAGACAGTCAGGACAGATAGGGACATTCTATTCCACCTGCTGCAGGACGCTCTGCCGGGAAAATCCATACTTTACCTCCATCAACCTCCAGAGAGCCAACATAGAGACTTCAATCTATCCACCTTCAGAGACCAAGACTTTACTTCAGAATTGGTAGCAGAGAGGTCAACTACAAGCGAAATCCCTCTTTTGCAGGCCTCAAATCATTGTAAACTATTCACAGCCAGGCGAGCTGTTTGAATTCTTTGCAAGAACTCTTGCCATTTGCCAGAAAGCAGTGTTGTATCCAGAGAAAGCTGTGCAGAAATATCCAGAAGCAGTGCTGTACCCAGAGAAAGCCGAGCAGTATCCAGAACCAGAGGCCAGAGATCCAGAGTGACCCAGACCGCTGTTAGCAGAACCAGAGAGCTGACCCAGATCACTGTGAAGTGCCGAGACCAGACCGGAGTCCAGTCCAAAACCTGACCAGATCCGTGACGAGGCCTAATTCAAAAATATATTGTGAGTACCTAGCAGAACTGTGCAGAACCAATCTCTTAGTTAAAATAATATAATTCAATCTATTTTAATCTAACCAGAACTGCCTCCTAACTGTCACCTGTCATTTGCAAAGCTGTCACTTGTCATTTTCTAGCTGCAAGCTGCAACCTGTCGCTTTGAACTTTAAAATTTCAAATCCGAAAAACTACCTTTATTTAATCGTCCGTATCTCTGGAACCGTTTGGGCTAGGAACTTGGTTTAACTTTCCTCTGAAAACTTAGCATCTCAGCTTTGCAACGAGCCTAGAACCGACTACTCCTCATACTTTCACCGTAATCACGATTCTCGCACTCGCGAATTTTACCGCAATTTGCAATTTGGTTAAAAATCCAGCCACGTGTGAAAACAGCAGCTTCATTGCTTTCCTTTGCCAAAAATTTGTTTAACCTGCTAGTTACTCCTAGATCCTTGTTAAAGTGAGCCTGAACTCATCCCAAGTATATTTCACTCACCCTGAACCTCCTAAAGGGAATTAAAAGCATTTTCAGCATATTTCTCACTGCATTGTTACCATATTCAAAGCACTTGGGTCTGTGTTCCAAAACTCCTATCTGTTGTATAAGCTGTTGGGGGGGAATTGAACTGAACTCTATTTGATTGCATTCCTAAGAACTGAGTCCCATTCTATTCATCTCCTTACATTGCATTAAGGGGGGAGTGGATTGCCAGAGAAAAGTGATTACATTGTGTTGTTGAAATCATATTGAGTATTTTCTGTATTGCATTTTCATTCCACATTGCATCCATTTGAAACCATAAAAGTATTGTTGCTATCTTATCCATCCTATAACCACCCATCATTGATTATAAAGAAGTGTGCTAGTGCCGGGCTATCCATTATTGATTACTGCTCAGATTAAGTGTGATATTCAATTATTAATTTATTATAAAGTGTGATATATATATATTGTTTAAATGATCAAATAAACCGTTTAAACTTGCAAAACAGAACTACTTCTTGGCTCAGTGGGGTCAGGGGGATTCCAAGAGAGGGGTGTTATATAGGGGTAGTCATCCAGAACTCATGAACTGGACGTAAAGATATATCAATAAGGGTTTCCATTCAGTATCCCAGACTAGGCATTGACTTAGCTGTAGTGTTGAATTGAATCCTCTTACAGTTGGTTCTCTTGAAAGTCTCTAGAAGGCTTTGGTAAGGTATCCAGGGATAGGCAGTGAGCCATGCAATATTCAGATCCAAGAAACAGTGAGCCGGCTGCCCATGATGATGTAAGGATTGTGCCTCTGCAGCCAGGGCATTCCAAGAACCATCGGATAATGGGCTAATTTAATGAGGGCAAATTTGATTCTCTCTTGATGGTGATTAATAGAAAGTAGAATCTCTTTAGTCTGAAGGGTAATGGGCCCTGGGGAAAGAGACCTTCCATCAATTGCCTCTACTGGTTGCATTGTAACTTGGCTTTTATGTGGAATGTTATGAGCAGTGACCCAATCTTGATCTAGAAATACGCCCAGAGCTCCGCAGTCAACTAATGCCAGGATGGGGTAGGATTCTGTCTTGGAAGGCGATAGTAGGGCCTGAAGAACCACAAGGTTATTTTGTCCAGGAGAGTTCAAGGATGGAATTGATGTGGAGCAAACATCTCTCTCCCGACACTGTGCTCGATCTAGGATCGGGAGCTGGCGTTTCCCGAACGCCGTGGAGGAGCAATGGGACATTCTCTCACAAGATGTTAATCGGAGGCGCAATACATGCATAGACCAGTATGGATTCGTCGCATCCTTTCCTGAGGGGTAATGGGTCCACAAAAGGCTCCTAGTTGCATAGGTTCTGGGTCCGGGGTAGAAGGAACAGTAGACTCTGCTCTAGGGGAATGTTCTGTGATGGTCTTTTGGAAACTTGCCTTAGACTTCCTCTTCTCTGCTCTTCTTTCTTGGATTCGGAAATCTATCTGTAAGGATAGATAAGAGCCTGGAAGGAGCTTGGGCGGGCTACCCTAGCAAGCTCATCTTTTATTTCTTCGTTCAGCCCCCTTCGGAAGAGTGTAAAACTAGCTTCTGGAGACCAGTCTGCTTTTTTTTTTTTGTTGAAACAATTTTATTAATTTTGTTCAAACAACAAATAACAAACCCAACTCAACTCACAGTGGTTACATATCTTGCTCATAAATGCACATACATTGTTACTTTTTCGCCCACTGTATTTCCCGTCCCACTCCCCTCCCAAGCCTATTTTCTCCCATTGTCAGTCTCCACCTCTTGTGGTGGGGAGACCTCTTCAGCCACGCTTATTGAATCATCATCTCTTGGTCCATCATACGAGGACCCAAATAGCTCTGCTA
Source organism: Ambystoma mexicanum (assembly GCF_040938575.1). Lineage (NCBI taxonomy): Eukaryota > Metazoa > Chordata > Amphibia > Caudata > Ambystomatidae > Ambystoma > Ambystoma mexicanum. The sequence continues at coordinate 174,906,397 of NC_090921.1, read as the reverse complement.
TTAATTGTCTCCAACCCGCTAGGGCTCCGGCATCACCCTCTATGTCCCCTTTGCACGCTTCCTGCCATGCCGCTGTTTCTGCCTCCGCCCACTTCTGCAAGTCCCTCCACCACGTCTCCACATTGGGCTTGTGGCACGCTTTCCATCCCATTGCAATCCTTCTCTTCGCCAGTTCATATGCCAGATCTTTCAATTTACTCACATGTTTAAGCTTCCGCGGTCTGGGGAACCCTCCCAACAGGCAAGCCCACACCGTATCCACCTTCATGCGGATTCCCTTGTTTTCAATTTTCTGTGATATATCTCTCCAATATTTCGCTATCAGTGGACATGCCCAGAACATATGCACCATTCCTGTGTTTTCCTCATTGCATTTGAGACACACTTGGCTTCAGGCATTCTTAAACTTGGCTATCTTAAGTGGTGTCAGATATGCTCTGTGAGTTATATACAACTGCATTTGTTGCAGCCTAGCATTTCTCGATACTTATGATACCCCTGAGCCCTTTCCCACATCCCATCACTCATCATATCCCCTACTTCCTCCTCCCAGTCCAGTCTACGTTGCACCACTTCCTTGCCCACTTGAGTCATCATCATCTCGTACACTCTAGATGTTTCATGCCCTCCTTCTGCTATATCATATATCACATCTAGTGTGGTGTCCGGTTCCTCTGCAAGTTCCACCTCGGACCAGGTATCTTTAAGTCGTTGCACCATCCCATGATACGTACTATATTGCCCAGCACTCAACCCCGTTTGTTCCACCAACTCCCCAAATTCCAATATTTTCCCCTCTTGCCACACATCTCCCAATGTTGCTATTCCTACCAGTTCCCAATACTTCCTAATCATTAACCTTAGTTGCTTTTCTGTCCCCATCATTGTGACCATTGGGATTTGCGGAGAGCACAGGGCCGGCTTGTCCATCAACCGGCACGCCCTCTGCCACATCCCCCACCCAAGGCTCAGCATCCCCGGACGACCTCTTAGCTCCCGCTTGGGTAACCATATCATTTCTCTCAAAAAGTATGGGGCGCAATCACCTTGATGCAGCCTATGCTCTAAGGTAGGCTCCGCAGAGAGCCATTTGGCTACATGTTGCAACTGGCTCACTACATAATATACTTCCCAGTTAGGTAATTTAATGCCCCCTTTCTCATGAGGGTTTTGGAGTTTCCACAGGGCTACCCTGTTCCTCATCCTGTACCATAGGAATTCCCTGCATATGCTATCCAACTTAATAAAGAATTGCTGGGGTATAGAGTATGGGATGTTCACGAAGCAATGCAACAGTCTAGGCAATGCCACCATCTTGAGCATCGCCCCACGTCCCATCACTGCTATGGGGAGTTTCACCCAGAACTTCATGCTGTTCTCCAGTTTCCGAACCGTTCGTTCTGTATTATGCCTATGTTCGGCTTCTGCTGTATGATATATGTCTATCCCAAGATACCTAAAGGTTGTGGCCTCCCACGGTATCTGGAGTACCGGCAAATTCTCCACCAAGAGCCCTCTATATCTGCCCAGCGGGAACACACAGGATTTACTTGGGTTCACGGCTATACCTGAGAGTTCAGAAAACCTCCCCACCACTTCCAACACATACTGCAGATTCTCCTCTGGGTAGCACAGATACAATAGCATATTGTCTGCGTATAGTGAAATCAAATGTGATGTTTCCCCAACGACAATGCCTATTGCGTCATATTGCTGCCTTAAATAAATCGGCAGAGGCTCCAAGGCCAGATGTACAACATGGGGGGCCAGGGGCACCCCTGTCTGGTCCATCTCCCAAGTTGCCACCTTTCAGAGATCACAGTTCCTGTCTTCACTCTCGCTAATGGCTCACTATGTAGGAGTTCTACCCAGTGAAGATATCCTGGTCCCATACCGTAATTGGCTGGGGCCACCTTCAGCCAGGGCCATCTGACCGAGTCAAATGCCTTGACCGCATCCAGCGACACTATCACCATTTCGCTAGTGCCCCCTTCAGTATGTTCAATCACTCGATGGAGTCGCCTCAAATTATTCCAGATATTCCTCTTTGGGACATATCCTGTTTGATCAGGATGAATCAGTTTGTTTATGACCTTTTTTAATCTGTTTGCTAGAACCGCTGTTAAAATCTTACTATCTTGGTTTAACATCGATAGGGGCCTATAGAAACCGCAGTCACTACCAGGCCTGTTGGGCTTGGGGAGTGGTATAAGTTGTATAATAGCCGCTTTGCGCAGTGATTCCGGTAATCTCCCAACTTCATATGCTTCGTTAAGCATTTCCAGCAGTGGAGGGAGAGTCTCTGCTTTATATGCCTTATAAAATTTGTGTGGGAGTCCGTCAGTTCCCGGGGTTTTACATGTGGGCAGCTGCCTCACCACTTCTTCTAGCTCTTCTAGAGTGATCGGGGCGTCTAGCTCCTCCCTTTCTTCCACACTAATTTGGGGTAGCCCAATGTCTTCCAGTATGTCTCCTATCTCTCCTCTTCTGCTTCCCGTCTCGTCTCCGTACAAGCGTCTATCATAGTCTGCAAATTCTTGATTAACCCCCTCTTGCGTATCCACTACGTCGCCATTGTCTTTCACTATTGTTCTGATTGGGGGCCTTGGAGTCTCGTTTTTGTAGAGCCACGCAAGGAGTCTTCCTGGTTTGTCGCCTCCAGCATGTTGCTTTTCTATGTACTCTTTATAATTAAGATTACATAATCTCTCCCAGTATCCTGCACATTTCTGCTGCAGGCCCAGTGCCATTTCTGTATCTGCCTTAGTGTTGCTGCCCCGTTCCAATACCCTCTCCAATTCCTTTTCAGAGTTCTGTAATTCAGTCAGAATCCCATCCTGCAGTCCTTTAGACTTGGCTATGGCAATTCCCCTCACTACCACTTTAAAGGCTTCCCAAAGTGTGCCCGCTGTCTTGACACTGCCAGTATTTATCTCGAAATAACTTAAAATTTCCTCTCGCATATCCTCCCTGAATACGCTATCTTTAAGCGCTTCTGCACGCAATCGCCATGTGGGTATCCTTCCCCAAGGGGGGCGGTATTGCCATGTGGAGAGTGGTCTGAAAGGACTCTAGCTTTGTACTCCGCCTGCGGTATTTCGGTCAGTAACTCCTGCGTGACAAATACATAGTCCAGTCTTGTGTATAGGCCCTGTGGGGCTGCATAATGTGAATATTGTCTATCCTGCGGGTGACATGTTCTCCATGCATCTGTCAGCCCAAAATCCGCCAATAGTGCATGTAGTGCCTTTGCAGCCGGAGTAGATCTAACTATTTTATTATCTGATCTATCTACGTGGGGTTCAACACACAATTGAAGCCCCCCCCACAATATAGCTCCCCCCACGCTGCCACTGAGTGTACTATACAGGGTCCTAAAATACGCAGCTGTATCTTGGTTCGGGGCATACGTATTTACGATGCAGATCTCTCTATTTTCCACCATCCCTCTCATGATCACCATCCTGCTATCCGCCTCTACCTACGAGCTCAGCAACTGAAACGGAACATGTGGGGCCACCCATGTGATTACCCCTCTTGCATAGGCAGAGTATGTTGCCCCCACCACTGTCCCTCTCCATTTCTTCCGTACCACTTCTAGTTTGTCTTTCGTTAAATGAGTTTCTTGTAACAGGGCTATATCCACTTTCTGTCTGCGTAGGTACATCATTACCTTGTTCCACTTCAGATAACTATTGAGCCCCCTAACGTTCCAAGTGACTATATTAAGGTCTCCCATGGTTCATCTCGTTTTCTGTGAGGTGTAGGCTCACCCCATAACTCTTCCCCAACTATAACAAACCACAGCACACAACCCCTTCCCTCCCTCCTCCCCACCCTACCGCAACCCCAACAGCTGCCCAGCTCCATCCCTGGATCTCAGGCTCCCCCGCTTTTGGGCCTACCCTGATACCCCGGGCAAGACCCCAGCAGGGCGTCACCGCACTATTGGCGACCTAACTAAACTGTAAATGGGGGATGTAAAGGTTGGTCCTGTAAGGTTCCTAGTCCAAATCTTGATCGCAATAGTAGCGGATCATGTGTTTCTTCCAGCTTGATCACACCCTTCAACAAGCTACTTCAATGACTATATTCCAGTCCCATAGTCTTAAGTTCTGACACTCTCCGGGCAACTCTCGTTCATTACTTATCCGCATCACCTCCTTCTCCTGTCCGAACGTCCGACTCCTGGGGGCATCCCTGCATGTCGAGCCATCTCATTGCTTCTTCTGGAGTTTCAAAAAACAAAGTTCTGTGCTTGTGAAAAACCTTCAGTTTAGCCGGGTAAAGAAGCATGTACTTATGACCCGCTTCTCGCAATCTCCTCTTGACTGCCCTGAAGTTCATTCTGTTCCACTGCACCATCAGGGTATAGTCCGGGTAAGCCGTTATATTTGCCGACCCCCTTTGTATTGTCCCACCTTTGCGGAAGTGTTCCAGGATCCTTTCTTGATCCTTGTAGTTAAGTATCTTGGCGATTACTGGCCTTGGTGGGTATCCTGGCGGTGGTTTCCTCGTTAGGGCCCTACGCGCTCTTTCCACCGCAAACCCCTGAGATAGCACTCCTCCAGTGATTCCTTGTAGCAACATTGTTTCAACGAATTCCGTGGGGTTATGGCCTTCTGCTCCTTCTGGTAGTCCAACAATATAGATATTATTTCTCCGAGCTCGTCCTTCCGCCTCCTCCACTCTGCTCTCCAGATTATCCACTCGTTGTACCAGGACGTGAAGCTCCGACCGGTGGGAAGCACAGTCCGCCGTGTTAGGGCCCATCTCCTCCCGTGCGCTCCGCCAGAGACCGAACGTCTTGCCATAGCAGATTCACATCCTCTTGCACGGCCCCAACCTGGAGCTCCAGCGCTGTTTTTTGTTCTGTCACCGCCAGTTCGAGCTTGGTCTCCCAAGCCGCTGTCAGATCGGCGATCGCCTCAAGAACCTCCTGATTCGCGCCCATGGTGGCACTGCTCCCAACTTGGGCTTTGTCTTTGTTCCTGGCGTCTTCCGGGCCGGGCGGCGTATTAGTGTATTCCTCTAATGTGGGTTGTTTACTTTTCAGTCTTGGGTGTTTATTAGACATAGTGATGGGTCTATGAGTCGTGGGTCAGCCCCTTTACTCGTGGTCTTCAGTCCCAGCAAGAGTGGATTCTCGCTATCCTCAAAGGGCCGATAGTATCTGCTGGTTCCTTCGATCTTCCACGCTCCGTTTCGGGCACTCCTCCAGCGTCTCTCCCCTTGCTTTCCTTTCACTGCGGCCACCCGGACTGGGCAATGTGATGATAATTTCGTATCCCTAGTGATCCTCCTCGGCTGTTGTCGAACGGAGTCAGCTCCTCCGTCTCAGGGGTGCACCCCTCGGGATCTCTTTGTTCTCGTCCGCGGCCATTTTGATGTCTCTTCCGCGATCGGCCTCTCAGTCCAAAGTAACAATGCGACCGTTCCTCCGCTGTAAATTTGCAGTCAACCTGCTCATGCTCTGCTCTGTGCCTTCCCACGCCTGCACATACTTTTTGGGCCGCCGCTAATCAAAATAATATGCGTTTCTTGGTCGGATCAAGTTGTCGGATCACAGAGCTCACAGGGCTTCCAGCCTATTCCATGGCTGCCAAGCCACGCCCTTCCCAATCTGTTTCTTTCACAAGTTGTTTGAAATGAGTAACATAGGTGAGCATATCCTGGGACCCTTGTTGAAACTCGAGTAGTCTCTTTTGAGCACTATACACCTGCTCTGGGCGATCAAACATTTCCTTAAGGGCTCTCACAAAGCCATCATAGTCATCCAGGAGAGCGTCGCTTGTATTAACTAGGGGGTTTGCCCAAGTCAATGCATTTCCAGTGAGGTGTGAGATAATAAAACCCACCTTTGCTCTAGGAGTGGAGAAGTAGTAGGGCTTGAAAGTGAAGCGTACTAAACACGAATCAAGAAAGGCGCAGAGAGTCTTGGAAGAACCGTCATACTTGTCCACTATTCCACCCAATATTAAATTTTCTTTGGTTGCGGAATCACGTGATAGAACTAGCTGCTTTAATGCTGCGTTCTCTGCCTTGAGGTTCTGTACCTCCGTTGTTAATTCCTGCATGCCTCGTATGAGATCTTCAACGGCGGCTTCCATCTCTGAATCTGTATCGTTTTTAAGGCGTCTCACTCTGTCACAAGTTTCTCCCCTTCTCACCTGTTTCTGTTGTGTACTTGTGACCTTCTGGGATTTCTTCTTCCTTACGGTCCAGGATTTGTATAGACCCGAACGCCGATCTTCGGTGTCCAGCGTGAGAGTAGCGGTTCAGTTTCCAGGAGTGTTCCAAAAGTCCAGGGTAATTCCAGGAAGTAAATAAGGTACACTCAGAGGCACGGAGGACCGTGACTCGAGCGCGGAAGGTTTTCCAGGAGATTGGGGAGGAAAGGGAACAGGAGGGAATTCAAGGGACTGGGAACAAGGAATCAAGCGAGAGCCCAGATCAAACTCCGGCTAAGCATGTCTGACTACAGGTAGCGGTAGCGTTGAGATGCGCAGAGCCGCAGGGGTGTGCCTCTTTTGTAGGATGAGCTGTGTGGAACTCATAGACTGATCCGGAGCATTCTGTTCCGGGCGGCAATGTTGGAAGGATAACCGCATGCAATCCCCTGCGAGTCAGGGACGAGGAGGTCCAGAAAGGACGTAGACGATGGTTCATGACAGTAAAGAAGTCCAGACAGAAGACTATACCAGGCCAAATTAAGTGTGTGTAAAATTGCGGGAGAATCCTTAGGAAGTCATATGCCCTAGGATCTTGAACTATTTCAAACGTGATTCTTTGTTTTGAATTTATCTGCAAAAAGGAACCTGGGGAAGGGAACTATTTCCACGAGAACTGTGTGTACGCCAAGAGGAAGAAGTCATCCTCTTGTGCTACAAGAAACGTGCATATTGGTAACAAGAAACTGTTGAAGGGAGCCATTACCTGGCACTGTGAACATTGTCCACTTGGAACGTTTGGTTCGAGTTATATCATTTAGTTGAATTGGAACATTTGTGCACCTTGAGATCCAGAGAGAATATCCTTTGTATTTTACAGATCATTTTTAGAGTGTGAGGGCCAGAATAGGATTTCAGACACGGGACGTATTTTTACTTTGGACATCTTGACAACAGACAGACCCCCTTTGTTTTTGGCTGAGGTAGGGAAATACCTCTTACTATAGGGATAGTAAGGCATTTCCCCAAACATTTTGATTTTGAATAAAAGTTTATAGCCAAAACTATGAGTTCTTTGTGTCTGCGTCTCATTCCTGGCCCCTCACACTATCCATAAAGTGTTGTTAAAGTGTGCCAGTGGGATGTGCGGTCGACTAGAGTGACAACCCTAAAACACCTTTTTTCCAGACCCTTTTAAGTCCTGAAATATCCCATATCCCTGGAAGAATGGCTATGGGACACAGAACAAACCCACTACCGCTTCTTTACACAATATGTAATATGCAGAAAGAAAGCTATTGAGTTGTGCCCTTAAGGGCACAGACGTTGAAGTCCTTGCTTTCAGCACACTTCATTTGGTATTCATGAACGGCAATCATAGTTTTAGTTTCAGACTGCAAAGCCAGGTTTATAAGTACAGGAATGCAATGAGATGATGAGAACTGGTTTAGCATTTCACACCTGACATGCGCTAATTTGAGATGTCTTTAATCTTCCCTTTCCCGATAGTCACCTGCTCTTAGTTGTTGTTTGATGAAGGCATGCAGTTTGTTGTTATGTGTAATGTGCATACAAGCAAGAGACAGCATATCATACCTTTAATGAGAATGCATCACTTATACCTCAACCATCTAATAGTATACACTCAGCAAAAGACCAGGCACTTTGAACTAAAGCAAAAATCACCCCTAGCTCAGCTTCCAATATATATAGTTATAGATGCTGTTTAGCAGGATAAACATCACTCCCGCCTCAACTTCAAATACTCTACCGTCCAAAGCAGTCAGCGTAACATAAGAGATATCACTCATAGCTCAGATTCAAATGATAGGTCGTCAAAGGGTTCTGTTTAACAGATAAGCTATCACCCATATGTGCTGAGTACAGGAGGAATGGGGCAATCACCACCTTCGCTATTTAGCAATGGGGCAGGGACTTCAGTAAGACTCATAGGGCCTCATTACGAGGAGCGCGTTAAAAACAAGGTCATTACCGGCATGGAGTTAAGAGCGGGTCCGTGCTCGTATGATGCCGCCAATAGCGGGTGATTACGAGTGCGCGAGCACGCGCGAACCCCTGTGCCGGTAATGGCCACATCGGAATGCCGCTAAAGGCCCTCCAACCCCCTGATAGCACCATCAAGGGACCCGCCGATACCGCCTCCACCTAGGAGGACCCCCTTAATACCGACCCAGTAATAACAACATGCTAATACCGGGCTCGTAATACCGGACCCAGAAGTAACGTTATCGCATCGGAATGAGAAATGCGCCGGCGGCCATCTTTAAAAACACAATCCATTGCAATCCTCCCAAACCACCAGTTGTTTACAGCAGAGACCAGTGGCAATACTTACACCATGTCGAAGGCACCCAGAAGACTACCCGCCGCCTACGGAAAAAGCGATTTTCTGATGCAGAATTGAACATGCTTGCGGACACCCTTGCCGCACATGCTGATGTGATAAAAGATCAGAACCTGAAGCGTGAGGTGCAGCAGCACAAGAAGGATATCTGGCAGGAGGTAGCCCACAAGGTCTCCGCTGTTGAAACCACCCCACGGACAGTGAGGGATTGCAAGAGGTGGGATGACCTCCGCCTCAGGGTCCGTAATATCCTGTCAAGCAACAGGAGGAAGGCCATGGCCACAGGTGGGGGTCCCCACTCTCCTGCCAAACTGACCACCTGGGAGGAGACGGCAAGCACGTTCATCAATCTTGAGTCTATCGAGGGATTTGGGGAGATGGAGACGGGTGTGGCAACATCAGCAGATGGAGGTGAGTGACCCTGCAGATCCCTGTAGGGGAAACCATGACGTAGCACAAGTGATGTGGAAGAGAGTCTAGGCAAGGCAATGTATGTCGCAACACACACATGAACATATTCTTGTCCAGATGGAGGGCCAAACCCTCCCACACTGAAAAGCATGCTGAGTGCCAATCCCATTACCAACACATAGCCAACACACATGGACCGTGCCCATGTAATCCATCACACAAACCCTAATACAACGGCATGCCACCTGCCATGCAGCAAATGCCAAAATGCCCCCTCATACTACCCTGTGTGACACTCCTGTAAGACATGAATGCATGATTAATGAAATACTCCACAGCACCATAGAATGCATCTGGCATGTAACACCATCACTGATGCCCTGCATCTCTTCTACCCCCCCAGGCACCAATGGAGAAGATGCCAGCCAGGATATCACCACAATGGCATCCACGTCCCGGCCACAGAAAACGGCAACCAACACCACCACCTCCGGTGCAGCCTCGCAGCCGATACCTACACCCAGTGGGCCTGACAATGTGGACACCCAGCTGCCAACACCTACACCCAGTGCGCCTGACACTGTGGACACCCAGCTGCCAACACCTACACCTAGTTGGCCTGACACTGTGGACTCCCAGCTGCCAACACCTACACCAGTGGAAGGCGAGGCCCTAGAACCACTGGCCACCACCGAAGATGACGTTGAGGAGTATGTGGACCAGGAAGGAGTGACGCATGTGGCATGTCCACACTCCCCAAGCCCCGTGTCCAGCCCTCACCCCAAACTCAGCCCTCACCCACCTACAGCAGTGCTGATCCCTGCCTGCACGATTCCGACCTGAGCCCCATCCCCAAGGACAGCACTGATAATGCAGGCCCCGTGACAGCACCCTCTCCCACTGCTGCTCCCACCAACAGCATTGAGGTACAGCTGGCGAGGGTGGAGGCCAGCCAAGAGTCAATGTTGGACCTGATGCGCCAATATATCGCGGATGGCGAGGACACCAGGCGGGAGATAGCCACAGCCATAGCGGGGACCACAGCCGCCATAACGGCCAACACAGCCGCAATCAATGCCTCAGCATTGCTGATGAGAGACTGTCTGGGGGCCATCACACAGGTCCTGACATCCACCCTGCTGCACATGCAGCGGCCACGACTTGCAGCAGGCGTGGAAATCCCCACTGACTCCTCACCATTCACCACACCTGCTTCCTCTGTCCCCACTTCCTCTGGACCCTCCAGCCCTGTGCGTCCTACGAGAAGGAGTGCAAGGCACACTGAAACAGCAAGTCCCACAAATAGTGTGGGAGAACTATGGGAGTGGCTCTGATGGTGTTGGGATGAATGGGAGCATTAGGGGGAGTTTACTGGGGGTTTTTGAGAGTTCACTGGGGGGTTTTGGGAGTTCACTGGGGGGGTTTGGGATTTCACTGGGGGCTTGGGGGGGTGGTCTCATTTTTGCAGTTTGAATCAATACACCTGTTGTGTGAAAAAAGATTCAATGCCTGGACATTGTTCATTTCGTGTGTATCCATTTAATGTATGACGGTGTTCAGTGCACAACTCCCAACATTCCCTGTGTGCATGTCCACATGGACCCAGTGTGTCACTGACACATATCTATCAAAGTCCCTGTGGTTCAGAAGTATTCGTGAATCAGTGATTGGCGTACTGCACGGCCATCCTGTGCATCACGTTCTGTCAGGGGTGCTGCTTCACCTCCGTCTCCATCCTCATCATCCTCACCCGGTGCATGCATGTCAATGTCAGGTGGCAGTGGTACATTTCTCCGGACACACATGTTGTGCAGCATGACACAGGCCATGGTGATCTTTGCCACCTTCTCAGGCCTATAAAGGAGTGCTCCACCAGACCTGCTTAGGCAGCGGAAACGCGCCTTCAACAGGCCAAAGGTCTGCTCAATCACAACACGGGTACGTGTGTGAACCCGATTGTACTCCTCTTCATGGCTGTCCCGCGGGTTCCGCACAGGGGTAAGTAGCCACGGCTTCAAGGGATATCCTCCATCACCTGCAAGCAAATACAAATAGGTGTGTGTCACTCTGAGCTCCCACCTTCAGGATTCACAGTCATGGCCGCAGCTATTTGCTGTGGACATGCACATGTCCCTGTACGTATGCACAAATGTTATTTAGATGTATTCTATACTGCTATAAAATGTGGTAGTCCGGATGGTGTTGTACAGATGATGCAGGGTGAATTCTTGCATGCTGGTGCGGGTAGACTGTGGTTGCAGGACAATGTTTTGCCTCCCATTTTTGCTGTGTATACTAAACAGTGCATGGTCACATTTGCCACATTGGCACAGTTGCTATCATGTTTAGTGATGCTTTGCTAGACATACACATGGTGGCCAGGTTGTGTGTTTTACATGTTGTCATTGATATACGTAATTGGTCCAATGTGTGCCAGTGATGTGTTGTGTTGGGGTTGGGAGGTTCAGGTCAGGAGTGTTTGGCTCTGTGTGCATTCTCCACTCACCGTGCATTCCCACCCAGGTGGAGTATGCATCCCCCCCATTCCCACCCAGGTGGAGTATGCATCCCCCCCCATTCCCACCCAAGTGGAGTATGCATCCCCCCCATTCCCACCCAGGTGGAGTATGCATCCACCCCATTCGCACCCAGGTGGAATATGCATCCCCCCCATTCCCACCCAAGTGGAGTATGCATCCCCCCCATTCCCACCCAGGTGGAGTATGCATCCCAACACATCACTACCCCGATGCGCTGCCATGGGCCAGTCAGGCAACTCACCAAGCAGCCAGGCACGTGGTCCAGCATGTCGCTCCATGTGACGGGGTAGCGTGGAGTTACGCAGCACCATGGCATCATGGGTGGATCCGGGATATCGGGCGCAGAAATGTGTGATGATCTTGCTGGAGTCACATACCATCTGCATATTGATGGAGTGATATTGCTTGCGATTGCGGTACACCACCTCCACGGCATGAGGGACTACCAATTCTACATGGGTGCAGTCGAGGGCACCAACACAATTGGGCAGGCCTACCAGTGCATGGAAGCCTACTTTCGTGTCAGCTATCTCCTGGGCAGTCCGTGGTAGGGATATGTGGGTGTTAGCGTGCTTCAGAAGGGCATCCAGCTCTTGGGTCAGCATGCATGAAAATAGTGGTTGTGAAATGCCATGCAGTTGGCCCACTGTGTGCTGGTAGGTGCCTGTGGCCAGGAAGTGGAGCACAGACACCACCTTTAGTAGCGGGCGGATGGCAGTGCGCATTTCTATGAGGCTGACGATGTCGTTGTTTATCATGTCCACTATGGTGGTGATGGTGTCTCGGTCCAACCGGTACAGGGTGTGGATCTGCTCAGGGGTTAGGTTGAATGGACTGGGTCTGATGCGAGGGATTGGTGGCTGCCTACGAGGTACTACTGGCTGCACTGGTGGTAATTTCTGGGCCTGTCTCACCCTCCTTCTTCTCCTGCATCTCCTCTGTGCTGCCTGTTGTTGCTGCTGTAGTTGTTGTTGTTGTTGTAGTTGCTGTTGTTGCTGTAGTTGTAGCAGTATGGGCATGTCCTCCAGCCCCATGATTGCAACATCTAGTGGTATCATTTTGGTGTAGGAAGGGGTGTGGTGTGTGGGTGTACTCCTTTTATGCAAGAACAGGCTCCATTGACTCCACCTGTGGTGATTGTGTGCACCCGTAGCAGTTTACTTGATTGCAGATTGCTGTGTACGGGTGGTCCACGATGCCTGTATGACCGCCATCATGCAGGCCCTAATTACCGCCTTCGGGGTGCCGGTAATTGCATGCCCTTGTGGGTTGTGATGTCCTCCTATTACCGGCAACCCAGTATTTAATCCTGGAAGGGGCGCCTGTACGCGCCCATGCCGGTATGTGGGGGCACGGTACGGGCGGTGCCTGTTTTGGCGGGTTGTCGGGTCGTAATGACCCGGACCCGTTAACGATGCCGCTATTACCATTCTGCCTTCCTTTTTTCATTACCTCCATTCTCGTAATGAGGCCCATAGAGATGTTTGCAGTTTTCAGTTTCTGGGTGTGCAGCCTAAATGAGACTGTGTACAGTGTCAGTGTGGCTGGAAATGAAACACTATTGTCTTTAAAATCATGTATTGTTGGTAATGCAGTGATTTTTTTCAGAGTCAGGAATCCATATCTAACGTTGAATTCCTTGAAGGTACGGTGACATGCCCTAAAGTAGAAACATAACAAGGCAGCTCAATGGGTAGAGCAACTGTTTTTGAGATGTTCTATGCTTAAAACCAGCCGTAAGTCTTACGGCTTTTTGCAGTTCCTTACAAAAAATAGCATCTGTAAAATGCACTTTTCGGGCAGAGGATGGGTTGGGCTGAACATATGCTTATACTAAGGGCGGGTGAATGTCTGCCCACTTAGTGAAAATCACAAGTTGACACCCATGAACACACTGCTCAGTTTCATTAAGATGTTTGAAAAGCAAATAACATCATTATGATATGATATGATTTGATATGATATTCTATTTGTATTGCGCTCGTACACAAGTGTTTCAGAGCGCGACGGGGCAAGGGGGGGAACAGGGAAGAACAAACAACAATCTTACTAGGCCCAGTGACATTGAGAATGCGCAAGTGCATGGGAGAGGGAAGGGGGTGGGGGGAGTGGACAGTGCCGGAGTAGCGGAGTAAAGATAAATAATACTAAATAAAATAAATAGATAATAGAGGCAATAAACAGTGGTAGTGCAGCCAGCAAGTGGCAAGTGCTGTGTTTACAGCAACAGCCTGGGTAAATCTAAATAGGTGCAGAAAAAGCAGAAAAATGGGGGGTGGTGGGTGGGGGGCTGTATGGGTACAGATACAGTCCCCGGTGCAGGGGGTGGCCAGGAGGCAGTGCAGGAGGGTGGCAGGGTGAGCAGGTACCTGGGCCCAGGGGACAGAGGGTGGCCAGGTGCACAGTGCCAAGAGAGAACAGATCAGCAGGGGATAGGGGGAGTGAAGGCAGAAGTGAAGAGAAAGGTCTTGAGGTGCTTCCAGAACCGGAGATGGTTCTCCTCAAGTTTTAGAGTGGCAGGGAGGCTGTTCCAGAGGGAGGCCTCAACCGAAGACAGAGATCTACCCCCAGCTCGTTTCTCTGAAAAACGACTGACCCTGAGGGAGTTAGAAGTACAGGAGCGAAGAGCTCGAGAGGGTAAGTATTTGCGGAGGGATTGCTGAAGGTATTTTGGACCCAGGCCCCAGAAAGCCTTGTGGACAATGCAGAGGGTTTTGAATTTAATCCTTGCATCCACTGGGAGTCAATGGAGAGATTTCAGAGCTGGAGAGATACGATCCAAGGGCTTGAGGCCAAGAACAAGTTTTGCAGCCCAGAACAAGTTTGGCTGCAAAACTTGTTCTTGGCCTCAAGCCCTTGGGTTCTAGAGAGAACCAGAGCTTGGGAGACAGTGAGCTTCTGGGAGAAGGTGAGGAAAGGCAGAGTACCTCTGAGGAGGTGCAGAAGGAATTTTGCCTTTTTAGAGACCACAGGGATGTGGGCGGAGAAGGAAGGTGTGGAGTCAAAGATGACCCTGAGGTTCTTAGCCTCACAGGTGGGGGTAGGAGGAGCGCCAAGCGAGGCCGGCTAGAGAGTGAGGGGAAAGGATGGAGAAGGTGTGCCAATGAGGAGGATCTCCGTCTTGCTGGCATTCAGACAAAGATCATTGGCGGCACACTAATTTTGAATGGCAGTTAGGCAACCAGAGATGAAAGAGGGAGAGGAGGTGGCCGAGGGCAGCCTGAAAATGAGTTGAGTGTCATCAGCGTAGCACTGGAAATCTGAGCAGAAAATGGCAATGCAGTCGACGAGAGTTGCCAGGTATTGGTTGAAAAACCAGGGCGAGATGTTTATCCCCTGGGGAACACCACAGGTAGACAGTAAGATAGATGATAGGAAGGACTCAAGTTGGACCTGGGAGGGTCGATCAGAGTGGAAGGAGGTCAGCCAGGCCAGAGCCTGATCAGCGATACCCAGGTTATCATGGAGGCGGTTGAGCAGGATGATATGGTTGACCGCGTCGAAGGCAGAAGAGAGATCGAGTAGGATGAGGACCAAGGGAATGCTAGAGTCAAGGTTGGAGAGCAGATCTTCACAGATGTTCAGGAGAGCAGTTTCCCTGCTTTTGGCCGCTGTGAAGCCAGACTGGTGGTCATGGAGACAGCCAGCATAATCAGAATGAAAGTTAAGCTGAGAGATGGCCAGCTTTTCCAGGAGTTTGCCCAGCAAGGGAGTAATGGAAATTGGGCGATAGTTATCCGGACAGGAAGGATCAGCTGTGAGTTTCTTGAGAAGAGGATGCACAAGGGAGTGCTTCAAAGGGGAGGGGACGAGGCTTTCATAGATCAGACTTGTCTAGCGACCTCATCAGGGGAGAAAAGAGGAAAGCAAGAGAAGGAGAGTGTGGGGGTGGCTAAAGGGGGGTCAGCAGGCACAGACTGAGAGGGAATGGGAGGGGCAGGTGAGGAGAGGGTGGACAGGATGTCCTGGGTTTTTGAGATAAAGTGAGAGGCAAGGGCATTGCAGAGAGCTTGAGAGGCACGAGGAGGGGTGGAAACTGCAGCAGGGTTGGCAAGCTCCTTGCAGATTTTAAAGAGTTCAGCCGAGTTATTAGATGCCGCAAAGACACGGGCGTGAATGTGGTATCTCTTCTTGGTGTGGATAGAGAGTCGGTATTGCCTTTGGAGCAGGCGACAGGCCAGTTTGTCAGAGGATGAACAGGAAGCCCTCCATTTCCTCTCAGCTGCCCTACACCTATGTTTAAGTGTAGCTAGGTCAGAGTCATACCAGGAATTGCATTTGGCTTTGGACTTAAGACGGTTCCTCATGACAGGGGCAAGAGCATCAAGAGTATCAGAAATAGAACAGTAGAGAAGGGACAGGGTTATGCCCGGGTGAGAGTCAGTCAGGGGAAGAGGGGGGAGGGAGAAGGTGGCAGCGAAAGCCTCAATGGACACATGCTTCATAGGTTGGATGTCCGAGAAGGTAGGTGGCAGTGTTTGGGTGGGCGTGGCTTGGGGGAAGAGAGTGTGAGATGAGAGGAGAGAAGGCAGTGGTCACTCAAGGATAGAGGAGTGGTCAGAGGGATAGAGAGGGGTAGGCCAGAGGAGATCAAGACATCAAGTGTGTGTCCTGCAGAGTGCGTAGGGCCAGAGGGGAGGATAGAAAGGGAGAGGGAATCGCAGAGGTCACGAACAATCAAAGATGAGGGACAGGGAGAATCGAGGTGGATGTTGAGGTCACCATGGAGGAGGAGTTTGAGTGGTTGAGGCCAGGAGTGAGGAGGAGAGTTCAGCCCACTCAGAGAGAAAAGAAGTGATTTGCCCGGGGGGCCGGTAGAGAGTAGCAACAGTAAGAGAGTGGCTAGGAGAGATTGAGAGCCTGCAGATAAGGCATTCGAAAGGGGAGTAGGTTTCAAAGGGAGTGATAGTGGCAGGAATCCACTCAGGAAAGATCAGCGCAACGCCCCCTCCAGGACAAGTGGATCTGGGTGCCGAGAGGATCTTGTAGCCATCAGGGAGGAGAGTGTCAAAGCTCGTGACAGAGCTGGCCATGAACCATGTCTCCGTAAGACCTAGGACATCCAGGTCCAGTTCTTCAAGGAGGTGGCAGATATCAGAGGAGTGTTTGACAGCAGAGCGAGAGTTGAGAGTGGCAAGATGAAGAAGGTTGCTGGCCTTAAAGACCTTCCGGGGAGGGGTACAGATCAGAGGTACACCCTGCGGAGTTGTGGAGGTAGCCTGAAGAGGAGAAGAGGAGGAGGGAAAGGTGGGTGAGGTAGCCATGGAATGAGAGGAGGGCACAGCCGGAGATGAAAGGAAGCTGATGAGGCGAGGGAACCACCTGTCGAAGAGAGGAGATTGGTCTGAGGACCTTGGACCATGACAGTGCCATTTAGGTAGACATTAAGGCTGACTCTCGAGGAGTCGAAAGAAGCCATATGGACTTCCCAGCGAGTGCCACCATTAGTGGGAGAGGAGGAGACAGGGAAGAGCACAGAGATCATATGGGGGGTCCATATATCCGGTGATGGAACAACAAAGGGGATATCAGTGAGGGTCTGTCTAAAATAGGCTCTGGTATAGGTATCAGCGATAGGGAGACCAGGGTTGGAGGCCAAGATAGCCTTTTTAAACTTCTTCTTTCCACACTTAGTGAGAAGGGAAGAATAGTTGCTAGAGAAGCAGTTGGAATAGATGGGAGAAACAGAAAGTGCCATGAGTGGGAAGAAAGAAGGCAGAGGAAGGAGTAAGCAAGTACAGAGGTATGGAAACAGTCTAGGGTATTAGCAGTACCCTTTCCTAATTGTCAAGGAAAGGGGCACATAAAATCACAGTGTATTTCTGGGGGTGGATTTATTTATTTTTATTTATTTATTGAGCATTTGTTAGGCACTTATACAACTAAATAATGGTTCAAAGCCCCACAAGGCTAAATGGGAGGGGAACAAGGGAAAATAACAGTGGAAAAAACAGTAAAAAACAGTTATGGTCCTACTAGGCCTTGTGGCATTTGGGTATGCAAGTGCAGTGAGGAGAAGTGCAGCAGAAGGGAATGAAGGGGGGCAGAGGAGAGGGCAAGTGCTGGTGGAGGGCCCAGGAGGAAATGCTAAGGGGAGCCAAGGAGGAGAACCTCAGGCTAAGTCCTAGTGCAGGCGACTCACAAGGTGCGATGCAGAGCCGCCAAGCAGGGGCCCGCAAAGGCAGTGCAGCGAGGGAGAGGGTGCTGTTATCGACTGTGAATAAGGGCCTGGAATGCTGTTTGATTCATGAGGGTCAGGCCCCCAGTCACAGCAGCAGTGGGGTGATTAGCAGGGAAGGGAAATAGGAAAAGAGGTAGAGAAGAGTTTTGAGCAGTTTTTGGAACTTAAGGAGGTCCGGCTCAAGTCTGAGAAGGGCAGGAAGGCTGTTCCAGAGGGAGGCACCAGCCGAGGAGAGAGACCTGCCCCCCACTCAACGGTTGGAGAAGCGTTTGACAATCAAAGAGTTGGAGTTAGAGGAGCATTGGACTCTAGCAAGGCCGTATTTAGGGAGGGAAAGTTGGAGAAAGTGTGGTACCAGGCCCCAGAAGACTTCTTTGTAAGGTCCATAATTTGAGGGGTGAAGGAGAGAGTGAAATTGAAGATGACCCCAAGGTTTTTGGCCCCACAGGATGGTGGGGATAGAGAGCCCAGACAGGATGGCCAGAGTGTATGGGAAAGGTGGGCACAGGTGTCCCAATGAGAAGGAACTCTGTCTTACTGGCATTAAGGCAAAGGCTGCACACCATGCCTGTATAGCGGACAGACAGTCAGGGGTGAGAGAGGAGGAAGAGGAGGTAGTAGAAGGGAGTCTGAAAGCAAACTGTGTGTCATCGGCATAACACTGGAAATAAGGAGAGAAGGAGGAGATCAGGTGAGCAAGAGGGGCGAGATAGATATTGAAGAGCCATGGCGAGAGGATAGAGCTCTGGGGGATGCCACAGGAAGAGATTGTGGTAGTGAAGGAGAAAGGGCCCAACTGCAGCTAGGTAGGGGGGTTAGTGAGGAAGGAGGTCATCCAATCCAGTCCCCGCTCAGTGATGCCGAGGGTATCACAGAGTCGTTTTATGAAGTTAGAATGGTTAACCATGTCAAACGCAGAGAAGAGATCAAGGAGAATGAGAACAGCGGGAGAGTTGGAGTCAAGATTGCAAGCATGGTTTCACGGGTGTTCAGGAGAGCAGTTTCTGTGCCTTTGTATGCACGGAATCCAGATTGATGGTCATGAAGGCAAACAACAAGATCGGTGTGGATGGTAAATTGGGGGAGGATCAGCTTCTCCACGAGTTTACCCAGGATGGGTTTAGCAGAAATAGGTTGATAGATAGCTGAGCAGGAGGGGTCAGCAGTTGGCTTTTTTAAGAGAAGGTGCACAGGATGTGCTTATGGGATAGAGGGAAAGAACCAGTGGTGAAGGATTGGTTGCAGAAGTCAGCCGGGGTGAGACAGGCTAGGTTGTCCTTAATGGTTCTGGAAGAGCAGGGGAGCACCTGTTTGGAGGAGACCTTCACAGACAGGACCACCTTAGAGAGGTCATCCAGTGCTATATGCAGGAAGGAGGAGAGTGAAGGGGTGGAAGGAGGGGAGCCAAGGGAGGCAGGGGAGCAGGTACAAGAGTGGGAATGGGGGTGGAAGAGAGTGAGAACAGGATGCCCTAAGTTTTTGATGTGGGATGGGAGCCCAAAGCAGTGCAGTGAGTCTGGGAAGGAAGGAGAGAAGTGGAAACTGTAACAGGATTGGCGAGTTCTTTTCAGATTTTAAAAAGTTTGGCCGTGTTGTTTATAACTCCATATACTCAGGCTTGGATGTGGGCCGCTTCTTGGAGCGGATAGAGAAGCAATATTGCCTTTGGAGCAGGCGGCAAGCCAGTTTGTCAGAGGGTAAACCCAAGGTCTGCCACTTCTGTTCAGCAACTCTAGACTTACGATTCTAAGATGCTAGATCAGAGTCGTACCAGTTGTTGTTCTTGGAGGCAGGTTTTAGGCAGATAGATCCTCATGAGAGGGGCAAGGTTGTCAAGGGTGTTAGAGATGGAGAGGTGCATGTTAGCAAGGACAGAGTCAGAGGGAGAGTCAGAAGTGGGAGTCGGAGGAGGGATGAAGGTCGAAGCCAAAGCTGCGACAGACACTCCCTTCATCAGTCGGATGATGGTGAAAGAGACTGGCAGTGCTGGTGGTGTCTCAAATAGAGGGCCAAGGGGACCCAGGCGGAGGGAAAGGAGAGTGTGGTCAGACCAGGAGAGGAGGTGGTGACAGGGTTATAGATGGGGATGTTGCCAGAAATTAGGGCATCCAGAGTGTGACCGGCAGAGTGGGTCAGGCTGGAAGGAAGAATAGAGAGTGAGAGGGAGTCACAGAGGACACGGAACTGAGAGGTGGATGATACAAGAGAGTCGAGGTGGATGTTGAAGTCACCCAGGAGGAGGAGTTTGGAAGAAGGGGTTGCGAGGGAGGAGATGAGGTTGGCCCCTTCAGAGAGGAAGAGAGAGATAGGGCTGGAAATCTGTAGATAGTGGCGAGGGTGAGAGAGAGAGTAGGCGAGACCCAAAGCCTACAGGCAAGGCATTCAAATGAGGAGTATGATTGAGTGAGTATGTGGAAGCAGGGACCCACTCAGGGAAGGTCAGGGCCACTCCCCCTCCAGGCTTGTTGGGTCTGGCTTTGGAGAGGATTTTGTAGGAAGGAGAGTGTCAAGAGCAGTGACAGAGCTGGCATTGAACCATGTCTCGGTAAGAGAGAGGACGTCTAGGCCAAAGTCTTCGAGAAGGAGACAGATGTCTGAGGAGTGTTTGACAGCAGAGCACGCTTTCAGAGTAGCTAATTGAAGCTGATTACCACCTCTGAAGGTATTCTCAGTGGATGTACAGGGGGGTTGTACTCCCATCAGTGGTGGTGGAGAGATGAGAGGAAAGGAAGAAGGAGTGGCAGGAGAAGGGAGAACGTTTATGAGAGAGGGCAAGCACCAGTCCAGGAGGAGGACAGTGGGTTGAGAGTCTTTGGCCATGACAGTGCCATTGTGATAGACATTAATGATGCACCTAGAGGTTGAGAAATATGCCAAGAGTGCTTCCCATCTTGTGCCACAATTAATGGGTGAGGAGGAGAAAGGGGAGAGCGTGGAGACCAGATGGGGGGGTCCATAGGTCAGGAGAGAGGACAGTAAAGAAGAGGTCAGTAATAGTCTGCCTGGAAGTAGCATTGCCATAGGTGTCTGCAAATGGTAGGCCTGGGTTAGAGGCCAGGAGAGCGCTTTTAAGCATTTTTCTTCCAGACTTTGTGAGAGAGATAGGATAGGTTGTAGATTAGCAGTTGGAATAGATCGGGGAGATAGAGAGTGACATGGGAGTAGCTGGGAGAGAGGAGACAGACAAGGGAACTGCCCGATGCACGAATAGCTTACCAGGGGCCTGGCAGCCAGGCAGGTAAAGATGTAGAGGTGCACAATGGAAGACAGTAAATGCACCGATTTACCAAAGCACACCTACATTTGATTTTTAAGCAGGATGCATCCACAAGATGGTGGATGCAAAGCTTAAAAATCACACCTACATTCGATTTTCAAACAGGATGCAGCACAAGATGGTGGAGGCAAAGCTTACACGTGCACACCTAAATTGAACTTTCAAACAGGATGCAACACAAGAAGGTGGATGGAAAGCTTACAAAACTACACCTAGCAACGATTTTCAACCAAGGCATTTAAAAAGAAGCTGAGAAACAGTTGATGCATGGATGAAAGCACAGCAAGGGGAACATTTCAAGTTGTGCAGAATTATAGTACATGTGCTTAGGTAGAGCAAGACAGGCCGAAAGCCACCAGAGCACAGAGGGCAGAAACTGAGTACCTAAGAGCAAGGGACACGTGACACATGCTGTATTGGAGGACGGTGACCTGAAGTATGCTGTCCTGGAGACAAGGAGCTAGTTGGCCACTTAGACTTAGTGAAAGGATGGCAGCTGCTGAGGCACTTTGCTGGAGGTGGATGTTAGGTGCAGTGCAATGAAACTGGTTGGGTCATGACCAAGAGAGGGTGAGCAGGGTCAGTGAAGCCAAGGTTTTGAAAGAAAAAATAGGACAAGGGTTGTCAAGGCATCAAGACAATGAGAAGTAGGGGCTTACCCGGTTTGAGAATGTGCAGTGGCACTAATGGTCCTTTTTTCGCTGGGAGGATGGGCCCTCCCAGCCCGCGGAGGCCCAGACAGGGCCAGGCAGGGGAAGGGAAAAGTCCTTTCAGGTGGACCTTTGAGGGGGCCGGCGATCGCCTGCCGGCTCCTCTTGGAAGCAAATGATGAAGTTGTGCCCAGCCAATCACGGCAAGCTTCCTCTGGGAAGCAGAAACAGCTGATGCTCAATGCCGCACAGGGCGGCCATGTTAGCAAAGCTCCCTCGCTGGCTTTATAATGGTGGCTGCACCACATGGCGCTGAATGCAGCTGAGGGGCTGCCACGAAAGTGACTTTGTTGCCCTTCTATTCCCATGATGCCTGCTTCAGGCCATTATAAAGAACCAGCTCACAAACAAAGGAATGTAAACGTGCGATTGACTGGTGGTGGAAGGAGCATTTGTAAGTCTCCTGAAAGGTTATCAATTAAGGGAGCAAATCAGGTATTAGGGGTGTAATTGCCCCTCTTTTCGGCCCCCTAGGGGAGCAAGAAAAGGTGGGTGAGCAACACACAACTCAGAACGGCTGAGTTGAAGAACCTAGCCATCAAAAACACAGAACAACACCTACCTCCTCACCCTACAAACCAAGCTGGGAGGAAAGTAAAACGAGCATTGGTAATTCCAACAGTGTTGTCTTTTTTGTCGGCATCCAAAAGGCATTTTCCCGGCACTGCTGTAGTAGTAAAAACATTGATGGCAGCATCTGCAAAATGGTGTGATTATCTGGGAATACAGTAGCTCTGCCTGACAAATGCTAATGCTTATATACAAGCCAAAACTGTTGGCTTTGCCAATGCTTGTTTTTAACATGACGTCTGTGAAGGACATGCATAGTGCTTATAAATTGAGTGGCTGAAAGCAGACCTGGTTAAGACTGTTTCATTACAACGGTAGTGTCTTTACTGCTCCAATTAAGTAATTGGGCCTCATTACGACTCTGGCGGTAGCCGTGCCGGTAAAACTGGCACAGCTGCTGCCGGAGTCATTTTTTTTCCGGCGCCCGGGAATGGGCAATGTCCGGGGTGTTAACAACCCTGCCGGGCCCAGTCATTGCCCATTCCCGTGCGCTGAAAATATTCGTCCCTATTCCCATTTGAGCCCCATAGGGCTCCATGGGAATGGGGAGGGTGGATGCACCGGCACCATTCTTGAATGGTGCCGGTGCATCCGACATGGTCAGCTCGCGGGTTCCGGCCCGCCTGCCAGTTCAGACCTGGCGCGTGAAAAAAAGGCACCTGTGAGCAGACCTCATAGTCTGCCGGTCTGGTAACAACTGTGCCAGTAGCTTACCGGCACCGTTTTTACCGGATCGGCAAACTTGTAATGAGGCCCATTAACTTTCAGAAGACTGCCTTTAAAAACCCACTGGCAGGCACTTCGAGCTCAAAATTTAAAAGGCTTGATCAACCTAGCTCAAAGAGATCCCAAAAGGGTGTGTGTTGGGTTGGGGGGGCAGGAAGTGCGTGGGAATGGCCACAGGGTTTAACATGACCATGGGCAGTCAATGGTGGGTAAATAACCAAACCCGACCTAGAAGCTTTGTATCCCTCCTCATATGCCATTTCTCCCTAGCCACACTCTAATGCAACCGTTTTGGCTTATAGGTAAGCAAAACTAAAAAGAAGAACTTGTCTGGCTGGGGACGGGCGTTAGCTGCCTGACTCCCTGTCCTCACTCCCTCCTATAATTTAGCAGTGGCTGTGGCAGGACTCGGAATCGACCGCGCCTCCACCCCCTCTGTGATTCACAGGTCTTGACCAACAATTGCCCTGCCTACTTGAATTTTTAACTTGCCCCCTTTCCTCTTCCCATCTGTTCACTTATAATCAGCAGAGCCAAGAGTTAATAGCGACTGTTCCCAATGTTACGATTACCCAATGATGACTGAAACATTATGTAATTGTTTGGCAATAAAATGAAATGGTTTTTATTGCACATAACATAATTACACATAATAAACAATGTACACTTTTGGGCACAAGGTCTAGGGTTGTGTCCCTGCCCCATGCCACCACACCTGGATGGGTTACCGGCCTTCCAGGTTCCCCCTAAAAGTTACTTATCTACAAACTCTTGCTGCTAGACTGTTTACCATTTCTGCATGGAAATTGTCCATACCGTTGTCTGATAGGTGTGTCCCATCGCTGTGGAACAGCTCAGGGTTTGCCAAAGAAATGGCACGGTGCCTGATGAAATGGATTCCCCTACTTGTGCAGAATTTTCCCACCGCCCTGTTGAACTTTTTCCTTGCTACGTCTATAGCTTTACATGAATTTGTCCCCAACTATATCTTTCTGGCCAGTATTGCTGAGTAGAATATCTCAGTCTCTCTCCAGTTGTGTGGGATCTTGATCTGTTTGGGAGAAATGCATCATATTAATTCTGGTCTTATATAACGTGTGTAACAGTCTGATTTCCAACCCCCTATTGTTTTGACCGTTTGGGGCCCCAGCCCCACTTGCCAAGCGGTTGTTGCTGCCCATACTCCCTGCTGTCCCAACCAGCCTTTACAATGGTTTTCATGAGCACAGCTTTAAGCTGAAATTGACTTAATGTGCTGCTGTCCCTGTGCACCAGGAAACGACCCCCAACGTGTGGGTGGCTGGTGATGCAATGGTTTGTGGTACACACCGGACAGATTAGCTTGTCCTCTATGCAGTATATATACATTTCTCTCTTGCCACCGGTCTTAGATGTTTGCAATTCAATAGCAATATTATCTCCTTTTACCTGAACATCCAATATGCCCAAGCCATCGCTGCCTTTCGTATTTGATGCGATAAGTTTGCTTATCCTGAAAGCCCGGTAATATGCAATGGTGAATGCTGCTCTAAACAGATTTGTCTCTTAAGGGTGTGATCATGCTGTATCTAGCAAACCTATTACAATTACCAGCATTTCAAAATTCAACGGGTGCCTTTTATCCTTCTGTGGGCACTCCAGGTTCCACCACCCTTTCAATGCATACGTTATTAATGCAGTGTGCGTTGGGTCTGAACGTCCCTGAATTTTTGTAAAATAGGTCTCTGCCGTTAGGTGTCTATTTGCCCAATCTTTTCTCATCCCTTGGTTGTATGCCCATTCCAGAAATGTGTTAATAGCTTTTGTCGTTACTGCTTCCACATGTGTTAAACCTGTGACATTTTAATACACTTACTGTATTGCATAACGGTGTTGTTAGCCAACGCAATCTTAGCAGGGCCCAATAATAACCCTTTTTCAGGGTCTGTGTTTCCTGCAGGAAGCGTGCTCCTGGTGACACCCGTCTCTGAGGTGTGTGACACTACTGCTGATACGTCACAGCCCGGCCGTCCGGTGCTGGCGATGATGCTGCCCTCATTTCTCTGTCAGTATTTCCCAGCACTCTCTTGGAACGTCCATCATGTATTTGCCGAAATGTGTTCCACTAAAATCGAGATAATGGGCCTCATTACGACTCAGGCGGTAAGGGGTTTACGGCGGCGTAAACAGCGCCGACCCTTACCGCCTGATTCCGAGGTCCCTTAGCGCCATGGATGTTTTAACACCTGCTTTTAGCAGGTGTTAAAATCCATGGCGCTAAGGGACCATGGAGTTAATTACGCCACCGTAATTTACGGTGGCGTAATTAACGCCTTCCCCACTCCCATTATGCCATAAGGGGCAAAATGGGAATGGGGAAGGGAAAATGGGAAAATGGGGATTTACCGCCCTGCCAAGGTTGGAATGGGGCGGTAAATCCGCCAACCACCATGGCGTAAACGTAGTTTACGCCATGGTGGTAAAGTCACGGCCCAGGCGGTAACTTACCGCCTGGGTCGTAATGAGGCCCAATGCGTCCTCAATGTTATTTTCTGTGCCAGCGATGTCCTTTTGCCCTTATTGCAATGTTTCTGTTCAGAGTTATGATGATCATGGCCCTTTGGATGCGTAAAACCAGTTGGCAAGTGGTTGATCTGCTGTTTATGATTGCTCCTACTGACATGTTATCTGACAATGCAATGAGCTCAGTATTCGCTAAACGGTCGCCCCAAATATGGAGCACCAGCCAGATTGGAATGATCTATAATAGCATAATGTTTCTTGTCAGACCTTGTGCATGCCGTGTTTCTGGCCCTGACCCCGTACACCATGACGTGCCCAGTAATGCGTGCGTTTGTGCAAGTGCTTTGACAAATGCTGTTGGTTGTCACCTGGCACAGCTCCCTGTGCTGCTTCGAACGAGCAATCCTATGAAGGATCTTGTGAACTTCAATTAGGCTCTGCCTACCTACCCAGAAGTCCCTACAACTACCAGGAGGTGTGCGCATTTGCACAAGTGCGTTTGTGCAAGTGCTTTGACAAGTGCTGTTGGCTGTCACCTGGCACGACTCCCTGTACTGCTTGGAACTAGCAATCCTCTGAAGAATCTTGGTATTGACTTTCTCATGACCTTAGTGGACAATAACATAGACAGTCATACTTTGGCTCCCCTGTTTACTCCCTCGCTGGTATTTACCCTCCTCTTTTTATCTTTTAAGTGAACATCAGCTAGGCTCAGCCTACCTATCCAGAAATCCCTACAAGTACCAGGAGGCGCGCGCATTTGTGCACGTGCGTTTGTGCAAGTGCTTTAACAAGTGCTGTTTGCTGTTCGCTAGTTGACGCCAGCACTAGCCTCAACAACTGCACTATACTTCTAGATAGCCTTTGCACCCTAGTGTTCTACTGTGGTAACACCCGACAGATTCGGACTGCACTGTGCGCGTGTCTAACCACCATTGCTCCTGTCATTAAGCAGGTGTAGAGGCGGACCGGACCCCGCAGGGGGCGCTAGAGGGACAGCCTACATAGCGGGCTGTCCCCTCTGGCCACCCCCTTGCGGGGGGGGGGGGGGGGACCAGCCTCTACTCTTCCTCCCCCAGTCTAGGCGTAAGAGGCGTCCCTCAAGATCCGACTTCCGGTCGGGTTCCGGCGGACGCATATAAGGCGGGAGCTGCGGCCAATCAGTCTCTTTGTCCAGCAGCTCCCACCGTGTTGGGATCTCGTCCCAGTGTTCCAGTGTTCCGGCGTGCCTTCAGAGTCGACTCGCGGGTTAAGTACATGGCGCAGATTCTGCGCCTTAGTTTCGGGGGTATGTGGGATCGCCGCTCGCTGACCGCCGCGTTAGCTGGAGCGGCCGAAAATGCTCCCCACTTCCGAGTAATTTTTAATTTGTCCCTGTTTTATTTCTCGTCGACGGCCACGGCGCACTCTTGTCACAATCATGTTGTTACATTTGCACGTTTTAATTAGCTTTTGTGACCGCTGCGCCACTGGTGATGAAGATGTACATTGCATAC
Source organism: Ambystoma mexicanum (assembly GCF_040938575.1). NCBI lineage: Eukaryota > Metazoa > Chordata > Amphibia > Caudata > Ambystomatidae > Ambystoma > Ambystoma mexicanum. The sequence continues at coordinate 174,879,449 of NC_090921.1, read as the reverse complement.
AACCTGTATGGCCGCCGTGCCACGTGTAAGGAACATCGGCTCCGAAGCTGAATGTTTATATAATGCGAGCCACGTTTAATTTAAATGTCGGGGTGCTGGTATGGTTTATTTATAGTATGTTTGCATTGCATATAGCTTTGTGGCCGCCGTGCCACGTGAAGGAACACCTGATTCTTCCTTCGTTTGGGCACGGCCCATGGCGCAATTTGGATAGCATTATAAGATTTGGGCACGTAATTATTTTAATCTGTTTACAGGTCCGCCGCGCCATGTGGAATGAAATGCCGGTGGTAGCCTTTTCACCAGTGGCGGCTGGTGAATTTTTGAAGTGGAGGGGCGTAAATATCTTTCCCTGATATGGGCGAGCGACCGAGTGTAGCGAGGGAGCCGAGACCATGAAAGGGGAGTTTGGGGTGGTTCTCGCCCCGAGATTTTTTTAAAATAATGGGTGAAAATGGTGCACTTCAGAGCACACTTTTTATTTAGAAAAATTGGGTAGAAAGCCAAACAGTTTGCAATTGGGTTTTGTAGGGTAACTCATGAAAGAAATCCAATAGCTGCAAGTCACCAATAGTTCACACGAGCATTTCGCCAATACATTTTCGTGGTGCCTTTTCCCACATTATGTGCCAGTATAAAACATTTTCACACTGGCTGTGCCCTTACATTTGACTGCAACATTATACCCTATTATTCACATGTAAGAACATACTCATGTTGGCTTTGTGCATAATGTGATATTATAAGAAAAAGCGTCCACGTTTGTTCTGCCAATATATTTCAGTATGCCCACATAAGGACATAATCCAGTTGCATTTATCATTATAAATGCCCTGTCACAGTATGAAAACAAGTCCAAACTGGGTGTACTAAAATGCCAGTCGAGCTACATAATAAAACATCTCGCGAGAAATTGTGACTTTGTTTTTGAGTTCTTGAGAACTTTAAAAATGGACATTGGATAAGAAAATGTAGACTGGAACACAGGTAAAATATTTGGTCATTCATAGAAAACGCTATGTGCATATGTAACTCGCTGGAACCCCTCGTCCGCATCTTCCATTTCCCAGCTACATTCTGAATGAGAGGGTTTAGTGTCGGTGACTGACATGTTCAATGTGCACTGTCACGCTGCACTGCATCCATTCCATGAGCACTGTCACTGCTGCACTGCATCCATTCCATGAGCACTGTCACTGATGCACTGCATCCATTCCCCGTGCACTATCACTGCTGCACTACATCCATTCCATGAGTACTGTCACTGCTGCACTGCATCCATTTCATGAGCACTGTCACTGATGCACTGCATCCATTCCACGTGCACTGTCACTGCTGCACTGCACCCATTCCACGTGCACTGTCACTGCTGCACTGCATCCATTCCACGAGCACTGTCACTGATGCACTGCATCCATTCCACGTGCACTGTCACTGCTGCACTGCATCCATTCCAGGAGCACTGCCACTGATGCACTGCATTCATTCCACGTGCACTGTCACTGCTGCACTGCATCCATTCCACGAGCACTGTCACTGATGCACTGCATCCATTCCACGTGCACTGTCACTGCTGCACTGCACCCATTCCACATGCACTGTCACTGATGCACTGCATCCATTCAATGTGCACTGTCACTGCTGCACTGCATCCATTCCATGAGCACTGTCAATGCTGCACTGCACCCATTCCACGTGCACTGTCACTGATGCACTGCATCCATTCAACGTGCACTGTCACTGATGCACTGCCTCCTTTCCAGAAGTGCAAGACACTCTTCAGAACTACTCCTGGTTATATATATATATGAAATCACCTATTCCACAACGTGTGTCACGCAAAGTAAGTATCGAATCTCACACAACTGCAACACACAGACATTATCACAACGAGTAAATGATAGTCCTGCATACGTTCTTTCAGCTATCTTCCTGCCGCAAAGTACTTTTTCACCACATTGTGCTGCGTCGGGGACTGACTCAGATGGGCAAAGATTAATGAGATTGAGGGTATCCTCGTCGGCAGGAGATTCCTCCTCACCGCTTTGAGTGCATGAAACAGTTTGACCGTTCACCCTGGGGAAGTAAATCCAGCGATGGAAGGAATCCAAAGCGCTGACCGTCAGAGAAATCAATATTAGTCACAGAATTCCACCCTCCAGATTGGCCGTTCTCAACATTACAAACATTGGTTAATAAGGCAGTAAAAGTGTTCGCTAGTACCTTACATTGAGCTGTCTTTTCCATACACACTGAGTGCAGCCGACAGTGTCAGCTGTCAGATTCTGTGCTACGGGGTCTGTTATTATGACTAGCCTTCATAGTGTCAACTGCAATTACCGCCAGTTCGGCCTGATTCGCAAAGTGTTTTTAAAAAAGCTTGCAGAAGCAAACACTTCCCCACTGATAGATCATATCACTAAACAGTACTTACCATTAAGTCGGACTCCTCGGTCGGTCCACAACTTACAGCAAGGCCGATATGCTCTGCTCTGCTGCTTGGACCCGAAGCAGACACTCACTGCTTGGGGGCTCTGCAAGTCAAGTGAGGAGGTTCACCTGCCCCTCCCCCAGGGGATTGTCATTGGCTGGCCCAAGGGCCATAATTCCGGAGCGGCCAGCTCAAATACTAGCAAACACAGGAAGGCCATAAAACAGGCAACAACACATGCCGGTTCTTTAACAAGGGCCCCAAGTGCAGGTACAACCATGAGTGGGAAGCCATCCACTGGTCAAGTGCATCAAGCGAGAGGGTGCCTCAGGGGGCAGGGGACAGCTTAAAAAGGACAGTAATGGCCCAGATGCTGAACTGCCTCCCCCGATCACCAGTGCAGGGGGGCAGAGCATTGATGCACAGACCAAGAGACCCTCCACGATCATTTTTCCCAATTTAGTTGAACATCTAAATCATTATCCCAAGCGGCAGAGCATTGATTTACTGGCAAAGGGACCCTCCCCGGTCAACTTAACCACTTTAGTGGAACATCTAAATCACTGTCCTAAGCAGCAAGAAAGGGAGTTGCTTTTCCGCGGTTTCACAGAGGTTTTTGCATTCCTTACGAGGGCCCACTGACCTGCCTGCTATCAAAGAACTTACCTTCTGCTATGGAGCAGCCAGGTGAGGTAGGAGCAAAGATAAGCAAGGAATTGGAATTGGGCAGAATTTCGAGACCTTTTTCAGTCCCCCCCCTTCCCAACTTCATCGTGTCACCACTAGGCATAGTTCCGAAAAAAGAACCCGGCAAGTTTAGGCTCATTCACCATCTATCCTACCCAAAGTGCGAGTCAGTGAATGACTGGTTGAGTCCTGAACAAGGTTCCGTGCATTATGCCTCCTTTGATCAGGCCATGGTGGTAGTAGCTGGCATGGGAAGGGGGGCTTTGCTCGCAAAGGTTGACATAGAGTCTGCAATTCGTTTATTACCGGTCAACCCGGCCAGCTTTCACTTGCTCGGTTTTCAATGGAAAGGTGGTTTTTATGTCGATAAATATATGCCCATGGGTTGCTCAGTGTCTTGTTCCCTTTTTGAGACATTCAGCACTTTTTTGGAGTGGGTTAGCGCGCAGGTTAGAGCAACGAGGTGCCATTGTACACTACTTAGATGACTTTCTGTTTGCTGGCAGGGATGGGTCTAGTGACTGCGCACTTGTCATGTCTTCCTTCCAGTTGCTGATGAAAGAGATGGGGGTGCCTTTAGCCCCAGAGAAGACAGAGGGGCCGTGCAAGGTCCTGACTTTCTTAGGGATTGAAATAGATACTACAGAAGGGACATACAAGCTACCAGTGGAGAAAGTCAAAGGGTTGGTGGCAGAGATTGTGAATAATCTGGAAAAAGACAGAACTACCTTGGAAAAGATGCAGCAACGTCTGGGGAAACTTAATTTTGCAACCAAAGTGATCCCAGCGGGCAGGGTTTTTGCGCACAGGCTAGCCAGGGCAACTGCGGGTGTAGTATGAAAACAACACCATATAAGACTAAGTGCGGCCCTGATGGCGGACTTAAGGATGTGGTGCACATTTTTAGAAAGTTTCAATGGGGTACAGATTTGGCGGACTCCTTGGGAGAGCAGTGTTGAGCTGCAGATGTATTCAGATGAAGCAGGTAGCGAGGGTTTCGGAGTGATTTTAGGTCCAGAATGGTGCGCCCAGTGATGGCCACGACAGTGGCACAAAAAAGGCAGGACTAAAAACATCATGGTCTTGGAAATGTTTCCCATCGTGGTCACACTGTTGTTGTGGCCCGAAGCACTGGCCAACAAAAGAGTGTGCTTTTGGTCAGGCAATAGGGCTGTTGTCCAGGCAATTAATTTACAGTCAGCATCTTGCCCGGCGATGCTGAGCTTATTCCGTAAATTGGTGAAGATTTGGTTTACAGTAATATTGAATTTAGGGCTCGGCATGTGCCGGGCACTGCAAATATTGCTGCTGACGCTCTTTCTCGATTTCAGTGGACCAAGTTTCGGAAGGCCCACCCAGTGGGCAGGCAGGAGGAAGCGCAGTCCCAGAAGGAGTGGTGGCAGCTGGTAGCGTGGACAGGGTGCTCTGTGAGTTAGGTGAGCGTTCGCTCACACCCGGCGTCCGGTTTAGATATCAGCAGAATTATGGTAAGTTCAGGAGTGTAACCGCTGCTTTGAAGTGCATGGAGCGCAATGCTGATGAACAGGTGTGAGCGTTTGTCTTCTGGGCTCACAAGGAAGGCAAATCAAAGAGCTGGGCAGCATCTCATCTGGCAGCTATAGCTTTTCATTTTAAACTTGAAGGTAAAAGTGATCCCACTAAAAGTTTCTTGGTGCGCACCGCTCTGAAAGGCTGGGCCCGATCGGAGCCTGGAAAAAAGGACGGGCACAAGCCCATTGACTTTGGGTTACTTATGAAGTTATTATGTGCCTTGTCAGGTGTGTGTTTTAACGAGTATGAAATATCCCTATTCAGGCCGGAATTCGCATGGGCTTTTTTCAGGGCTTTTAGGATCAGTGAGTTGGTTTCCACATCCAAGAATGACATATCTGGGAGGGCCATTGCATTGGGAGATGTGTCTTTGTTCTGCAAGGGCATGGGCGAAGGGGTCAGGATCCAGTTGAGAAAAAGCAAAACTGACCAGCAAGGTAGAGGTCCTAGCCAATGAGGGACTTTCACGCTGCAGCTTCGGCGGCAGTGGCTCAGGATTGGCCGGGCTCGAGCCAATCCATCGACGGGCACTGACTTCCCTTTTTAGGGCTCTATGCCAACAACCTCCTGGTCAGTGACCCTAGTGTCCTACTGGTAGTAACCAGTGTTTACCTGGTAGTAACCAGAAGCGTGGTCAGCTTGTGCCGGTGGCAAATAGGGTGTCCACCCATACCTAACTGTAATCTATGATGTGGCTGGGACCGTCCCAAGTTTTTAGTTTTCTCCAAATAAACTGTGACCTTTTATATTCCAAAGAACCTTACAAAGTTGACTGTGGTTATTTCATCGTGTGTGTGTGTGTGACACTGGTCACAGGAGGTGGGGGTGACCAATGGGGATCTCCCCGCCGTGTAATCTCTTGACATGTTTTGTTTTCTTTTTGCCTGCTTTTATTCTTACTATTGTGCTTAGCAGCGTTGCTTCGCCTCGCCGGAAAGGAAGTAAGGGACAACACCCGTGTCCCTTATCGGTAAACACGAATAGCGGGCTGTCAGCTCGCTGTTGCTTGCTCAGAGACTTCCCTCAATCCCTATGGTGGCGCCCGCAGGTTTAGTCAACTCGCCTGTTTGTGTCCGCCATCCAGTCCGTTGTTTGTGTGGCTCACGAGTGTGTTTAAAAAATCGCCCTCCTCCGTGATCTGTACTAATGTTATCTTTCTCCATGGCTGACTCGAATCCTTGTAAAATTGCCGGATTAATCTGTACATCCTTTAGGTGAACAGAAACTGACACGGCCTTGCCGGCCGTAGGGTCTGTGCCTCAAAAGTAACAACTCATCCGGCTCCAACATTCTGGCTGAGATCGAGAGAACAGGAGAAGCCTGCTGCTGACACATGGTCTGTGGCTGGGGTTGCTCAGAGGGGATTTGAAAGAACTTGTACAAGTAGAACACAATGGAGAACAATTCAAAAACAAGGAACTAATTATGCTTGTTTCTTCTCCGCTTCAAATTAAGAAGTACATTCTATTCTTCTTTCATGAACCTCATGTTTCTTGTTTTTTCATGCACTAATCTTGTATCAAGTGAGACTTGGTAAAAATTAAAGCTAACCACACTCCTCGGGGTTTCTATTCTCTCTTTTCTTTTCATTTTACCTCCACAGGGTACTGTCCCCTGGCATTATGTGATTTAATGTCTTTATTGTTGTTGAGGATTACATTTGTGATTATCAGAATGTGGGAATACAATATTTAGTTACAATTTGTAATTCATAAATAACTGTTTGAACCATCCATTCGTTTTTGTTTAGTGTGCTCGGTTTTTGGTTGTCATGGCCGATATGTAGAGCGGGAAATCAGGTTAAAATTCCCGACCATACAGAATCAATTTTACTAAGAAGGAAATTCAGAAAAGCTCAATAGTGGACCTTTTTCTGTTACATAGCTCAGAGGTGATTGGACTGGCATTTGCAGCTGGCCTGCTATTACCAGCATAATCACAATGATATACACATGGATTTTCAGATACGGTTTGTCACAGAGAGCAAACACCTGCTTGTGGTCCTCTTGAGTGGGTTATAACCCAGAGAACAAAGTATTTTAAGCTGTGGTTATTCTCAGTAGAGGAGTTTACACATCTCTGGGTAATTACTGACTTGACATTAACCCTCATAACCATCTAACGCTGAGGTTGCCATGGGACTATATTTTATATCTGTGTTATGATTCAGTTACTTTACTTTATTTTTTGTATGGCGCCACTTGCCCGGAGGCCTCAGAGCGCACAAAAAACCAAGCCAGACCAACAAAGAGATAAAATCGGTTGAGAGCGGAAAGAGTGAAGCCGTCAGGAGGGATGTCCATAAAGGGAGAGGCTAGTCAGGGACGTAATTTCGTTAAAATTCCAGGGGTAGCAGAAGTGACATCACACGACCTTTCACGACATCACAGGAAGTGATGTCATTTGACCACACCCCAAAGTGACATCACAGGAAGCAATGGAACATAACCTTTTCACCACTTGACAAACCAGGAAGTGGCCTCACATAGCATCTTTCATAAGTGCACTATGAACAATATGGTTACGATATCAGTGTAATGTGATATATATTTCCTACAAGAATGGATCACCATCTGTATCGTTAATATCTGTGTCTATAGGCCCCATTTACCAAATTACTGTGAATACAAGAAGGCGTCCAAGGCCAACTGATAACGATCTGTTTATTCTACAGCACTTACCCTTAAGTGCTTCATATAGAACAAATATGCATACAATATTACAATATCACCCTACCTGTGTTGGTACTTATTTATCAACCTCAGAAGGATGAAAGGCCGAGTTGGCCTTGCCGGGATTCGACCCTGCAACCTGCAGATCACATACACATCACAGAAATGAGCGCTCAACCCTCTGAGCTATCTTTCCAGCAATAGCTGCCTTACCAGCTATAGTAAATGAGATATTACATGTCTGAATGTTCTCAAAGTCAGAAAGCAAATTACACTCTGTAGTAGATATCATTAAGCTTGTAACTGAGATGTATCAGCAGGCCAGTGCATCTGCAGGTCTGGTGCAATGTGGGCCACATGTCAAGCCTGCGTGGACCTACTTTTCAGGGTTCAGAGTATGGCAAAATACATACCATTTGGAGGGTTCATAACGGTGTATTAAAGAATAGTGTAGGGAAAGCAGTGCACTGACACGGCATCCCGTACTCTGGGCACTCCATACCTCATACATGCAAACAAACATCCTGAACAGCATACCATGGAGATAGGAAAGATAGACACATTACAACAAAGCACAATGAAATCAATGGCCACTTGATGTGCTATGGCCAAACATTTCTACACTATACAAAAGCTTTCTAGGCACAAGGATTTTGTCAAGTGACCGAGGACACCGAAACGGAATGTCTTGTGATGATCGTAAGAGAGACAACCGCAGTAAAAAAAACATGCTATAACTGCAACTTGCAAAACGTAAAATATATAGTCGGGACGTTTTTGTCTGCATTGTAATTTAAGGTGTTTAAGAACAAACTAAATCAGTGACTCACCCCCTGAAGTGTGCCTGAGATAAACCTTTAATGAGTCTAGCAATTATTGTATAGAATTCCAGAAATTATTTGTTATTCCTATTCTTTCTTATTTAGGGTCACCGCACAAAGTATTACACTTGTGGAAACCACTTATTTTTTTATGAGGCCTGACCAAGAAAGCCACCACTCCACAAACAAAGAGCCACATGGCACTGGCCACAGCCCAGGAGCCTCCCCCGCCAGTCCCTGAGGTTAGTTTACTGCTTTGTCAAAGAGGTGCGTTTTCAATGCTTTGTTTAAGTGTGTCAGATAGGGGGTTGATCTGAGAGCCAGGGGCAGTTAATTCCATGATCTAGGTGCCCAGCAATTAAAACTGGCAACCCCAAATGTTGTGAGTTTATAATATTGAATGGCTCGAAGATGAGTATTGTTGGATCAAAGCACTTTCTTGACCGGAGCCTACAGGATCTGAGCTGCTAGGTATTTAGGTGCAGTTCCGTTGAGGCATTTGTGTGTTAGGGTCAAGGATTTATAGAGAATCCTGTTTTTTACAGGGAATCAGTGTAAGTCCCATCTTGCTTCCGAGGTGTGATGGAACTTGCCCAAACCATGTATTGGCCGAACAGCTCCGTTCTGAGAGATTTGTAGTTTACTGATATTCGCGGCGGACATGCCAGTCAGGAGACTATTACAGTCGTCTAACTTGGTGTTAACCAGAGCGGAGGCAATCACAGCATGATTCACCTTAGAGAGATGTGTACGAATTTGCCTCAGTAAAGAGTTAAGATAAGCACAGGAAGATCGTAGATGCACAGAATCGAGAAATACACCCAGGGTTTTGACGTTTGGTGTGTGTGATAGAGCAGATGGAAATAGAACACACAATACACGGTTGGGCTTGAACCTTCTTTATTTATCTATGGATCAAAACTCAATGTCTAGTTGCCAATGCAGTTCTGGCTCTCTTTGTCTGAAGTTGAAGTGTTAGACTCTCTTTAACTTGTGGTTGGCCGAGGAGTGGGGAACTTGGTGCGCAAAGGCGTTCTCTTAAAGTCTTTAACTTCGCCCTTTCATACTCTTTAGGGTTAATTTGGGCTTAATCATGGCGTTTCCTCTTTTCAACATTTCGTTACTCCTGTTCCGGAGCTCAACTTAAATGTGATGGTACATGAGGGGTTAAAGCGTCGTGTTCTCCAATTCCCCAGCTTTAGGGTTCTCTTGACTTATTAGTGAATGTATAGCTGTCCGCATTATTCTTGTCACCTCCTTTCACTCAGCCGCTCATCCTCATTTTAGTACACGGCAACTTCCCAGTGAAACCGACAAACAGGTAAAGAAAGTCTCTTCTCACCCTTTCCTTCGTTTCGTGGAAGTAGTCAGGTCCTCGAGACGCGTTAGCCCCCCTCTCGTCAGCTGTTCACTGGCGTTTAATTTCCTTCGCCGGCTAGAGCCTGGATTGGCCCCTGACGACACACCTCTTTACCCTGGCCTTTTCCGACAGCGATGTCATTGAGAATGAAGGCCCTCCCTTCAAGGTCCACTATGACATCACTCCATCAGCTCACTCGGGAAATAATTATTTAATTAGTCTTTAACTCTTTAATTGGCTCTGAAGTAGCTCATCATCCTCTGCTTTATCACAGTGTTTGTTTGTTTATTTATTTATATGGCGCACCGGACCAGAAGGTATAAGGGCGCAGGCATTACAAGTATATTCTCAGTTCCCCAGTGTGGGACTATTGGAATTACACATCTAGCAATACAGAAGCATTTGCGTGAGGAATCCAACTTCTTTAGCCTTGGACCTGAGCTCAAGATTAAAAGCTCAGTCTTTTCGTTATTAAGTGCTAGGGATTTTGTTATCATCCAGGATTGGATTAAGGTAAAGATTTAATTCACCATCGGGGTATCCTTGGCGTAATCACCCGAGAGTTCCAGTAAGACCTGGCTATCGTCTGCTTAATTCGTATAGTGAACACCCAAGCTGTCCAATAGGTCTAGGAAAGGCCGGGTGTACAGATTGAACAAGGTAGGGGAGATACATGCTCCCTGCGGCACATCACAGGTCCGCTGGACTGAAGATGCTTACAAACTCTCTGCAGCGACACTGGTCACACGCGGCTAAGGAAAGATTCCATCCAGGAAGCAGCATTTCAGAGAAATGCCAAAACTCAGTCAGCCTTCTAATGAGTAGAGAGTGGTCTATAAGATCGAATGCAGCAGACAAGCTGAGGAGCATCTACCAACCAATCAACAGCCTGAGCTGGCTCTATCTACAAAACGCCACTTTATGAAGTCCATACAAAGTTTGTAGCCTTTCTACCATCCAGAAGAAACCACAATGCTAAATCTGTCAGACCCTTATCAGGTGATAAGTGCCAGTATAACAACAGTGCAACAACTTTATATTGAACAAGGCATTGGGGATCTGCAACCTTTGGCCCTCCAGATGTCTTGGACTACAAATCCCATTAGTCCTAGCCATCATGGTCAACAGTGAGGGGTCATGGGAGTCGTGGTCCAAAACATCTGGAGAGTCGTAAATTGCCCACCCCGGGTCTACTGAGAGTCAATGCCTATACTCGCCTTTACATATGTCTTCAACGGGATATAGGTCATTAGTCAGTGTCCCCTACTGCATAGAGCATTCCACTGCCCTGTCTATGACCTCAGCATTATTTTAAGGCCAAAGAAAATGATATCAAGGGGCGCAATAGCAATTGCCCTCTCAGCCACTGTCTCATTTGTCCCAGGAGCACGTGAGGAGAACTCCTCTGCTTTGCGCATATAAGCACACTCAGCTGCAGGTAATGCCATGTCTCCAGCCATGTTCTAAAACACTGCTCACAGATGGACAGGACCTCCTGTCACACATCGAGTGTTTCTCCATCGGCGGTGGCACCGCCAACCTTCCTGAACCTTGTACAAGCTTGCCCCTTCCAAGATGGTGGCACAGAGCTCCCGCTTTGCCGATCCCAAGATGGCAGCTCTCGAGGAACCCTGCAGGGTTCCTTCGCTTCCAGTTCAGGGACGCCGCAACAGACTCCGGTGGCTATTTCACTTCGGCATTTGCGGGAACTGGTACGCATTATTGTTGTACGTTTCCACACTCACTTGGTCCTGATTTCTTCCTTCCTGGTGTTTTTCTTGTCTGCCTCCCCTTCCTACTTGCTCCTCCCTTGTTGCCGTCTTCCAGTGTTCCGATCCTCACTCCATGATTGGGAGTATTCCTTCCGCTACCTGCTGCACCCGTCATCTTGCCAGCCAACATAGAACCTTTCTCTTCACTGCAAATCCTTGAAGGATACTTCATGTTGTTTTCCATCTCCTGGAGGAGAGGGCTTTTCCTTATCTTGGTCCCTTTCTTTGTGGTACACTCTGTTGGTTGTTTTTGATTAACTGACAGGGTGGCTTCCTCAGAAGACAGGCCCCATTTCACCAAAAAGAAGCACTCCAAAGCTCTGGTAAATCCTGCCATTGACACCTCCATTGCAAGTCCTCAATCGCCAGCCTTGATTGGGCATCAGGTCGGGCATATAAAGGTCAGCTTTTCTATCTGGCCACACATAGGTCTGAATGCACATAAGCTGTTTACTGTCTTTTTGTCTCACCTTGCCTCTTGTCTAGCATCTTTGGCTCAGTAAGGTGTGTGGACATAGCACACATATGATATGATAGTTTATTTCTAGCGCGCCTATTCACGAGCGTTTCCACGTGAGCCACTAGTAAAGCGTAGCAGGGCAATTGTGAAGTAAATGTATTCCCAGTGTAATAATCTGCATACCTCTCAAATTTTCTTGCAGCCAACCATAACACTCACATTTAAATAAGTTTATGGGATTGTAAAACACAATTAGATTACCCTTTTCAAATAATGTCTGCTTCAGTGCCAACATGGGTGAACTTTTCAAGCTCTGCAAGGAACTCGCCAATCATATTCCAGTCTCCTCTTCTCCTCTTCCCTCCCAGGCGCTGCACTGCACTGGCCTCCCACTTTTCCACCAAAAACCCTGGCCTCTCTCGCCTCTACTCCCCTTCCCTGCCCCCCTCTGCTCCTGTCTCCCTTGGCACCCCCTTGCCTTCCCCCATACTCTCTTCTTTATCTCCCGTTGTACCGAATGAGGTCTCTAGAGTAGTCGCTCTATGAAAGTCTCCTCCAAACAAGTGCTCCCCTGTTCTTCACAACTATCGAGGACAACATCTCCTCTCTTGCCCCTGCCTTAGCTCACTTCTGTAACCATTCCTTCACCACTGGTCCTTTCCCACAACCCCTGAAACACTCCTGTGTGACCCTATCTTAAAAAAGCAGTCTGCTGACCCTTCCTGCCCTGCTATCACACCTATCTCCAACACCCCATTCTTGGGCAATCTATTGCTACCCTCCTTGAGCCCCCCTACCCTCGCCCACTTGTGAGGCAACCCACCTTGGGGTCATCTTCAACTCCTCTCTCTCCTTCTCCCCTCACATCACAGACCTTGCCAAGAAGTCCAACATTCTCCTACACCTCCTCATAGGCATCCTCCCTTTCCTCATATTTTCCCAGAATCTCAATGTCTCCAAAGCTCTGGTTCTCTCTAGGCTGGAGTACTGCAACAGCCATTTCCTCAATCTGCCTCATTCCTCCCTTTGCCCTCCTCATATAATTAAGAATAGGGCTGCAAGACTTATCCTTGGCCTCAACCCCAGGGACTGCCCTCCTCATCCAGTCTTCCCCGGTACCCATTACCAGCACTTGTTCATGGGGCCCTTTGCCCGACTAGCCTGAATCTGGTCCACCCCTTCCCCGCACTATCTTACCCTGACCCCTGGTTCCCCCTTGCACTTGCCCTCCTAGACCTCCCTCAGCACTTGCCCAGCCCTGGGTCCCCTGCATTCCTGCACTTCTCCCTGCCCCCTCCCTCACGCCAGCCCTCCCGCCCAGACCTGCCCCCTCCCAACTGCACTTATTGTCACTGCACTTGCACGATCCGAATGTCACAAGGGCTAGTAGGACCATTCCTTACTGTTATTGATTTTGTCTCCTCTATCACCCTTCCCAATTGTCTAGTGGAGCCTGGAAACACTTGTGTATAGGCGCCATACAAATGTCCGATAAATAAATAAAATACAATAAATAATAACCCTATGTGGTCTTGAAAGGTAGTAACAGAAAATATGTGTTTTCCTGATAATCCTTGCAGCATTGCTAACTAGTTTTGTTTCTTGAAAAAAGAATGGACGTTTTCATGAATTAGTTATCACTACATTGGCAAGTGGGGTTTTCTGGCTGATAATGAAGGTTACGCCTGCTTACTGCGCAGAGAGTCTTAATTCTATTAAAGACACGGAGACGAGCATTAGGCTTCAACTTCTTTAATACTACTCTTCAGCAGTTTCAAAAACCGAAAATGACTTACTCCACTCATGTTCTCTTTTCTTTCTTTTTTAAAACTACATTTCCCTCTGTTCTCTGTGGATTTGTAGTCTTTGGCAGTCCCTGCCCTGTCTAGATGCCACTTCCTATCCTTCGCTCCTCTTCTTTGGATGCTCTGAACTGATCTATAGTAGCAGCCTTGAACCAAACGAAAGCCCCAGTGAAAACTGGATTGGGTTAGCTGCCAGCCTGTCGTGTCCCTTGCTCCCTCTGTACTGCGTCGCAGCTCATTCCTTCTCACTCAGTTAGCCTTCTGATCATCACCTGCGGAGCACACAAGGTAATCGTCATTAGGGTGGAGGAAATGCACTGTCCCTCATGTCATCATCAAACATTTTTAATGCTCCTTTACAGTGCATGCTCTGGGCGGGAAATTAATACTTGCCTCCATATCTTTATTAGAATCAAGACTCCCTGTGCCGTATGCAGGGGAGTCTTCATTCTATGTCAAGACCGGAGGCGAGCATTATGCTTGTTCAAAGCCTCCCATTAGTGCTGTCGCCATTGCTTGGATCAGCTTAAAGTAAAAGGTCTTAAACGCACTATCGCTGGCCCAGTCCCCCGCTTTTCAGGTAAATTCCTGCTAGCTGCATAATCTCTCCCACCCATCTGGCAATGGTGGCCGTCGCTACCGTGTGGTATGGCTTCCTACGCACTATCAAGAGTTGGGTGATGCCTACTGGTCTTGTCTCTGCTGTTCTATTCTCGTACTGTCTGATACACGCAGCTACACACCATTTCGGGTGCCCTGGTAAGTAGGGATAAGAGATAGATTTGGAGTAAATCTTTGTTCTCCTGGCTAGTGTGAAAGTCACTCCTTCTGGCCCAAATGCCTTCCTGTTCACCTCCAGGGCTTTGACGTCTGCTACCCGCCTGCATGGCTAGCTTGCCTGACCATTGCCTTAAGGATAAGCACTTGTTCTCTTGCCAACTTGCTAGGAAGCGTAGCACTATCGTCACGCCCCATAATTGTAAATGTTTCGGCTCTGGTGGCACTCTAAATTGGGCTCCCTTTATCACCCTTACTACTGCTGGATTCTCTCCTACTGGGACTCCATCTTCGGGTAAGTGATCCGCTGATATCTCTGATCTAGATACCCCAATGGTCCTGAATGCTTTCCCATCCTGTAACAGGTGTGCTAGGAAATTAAGGACTGCTACTACAGGGGCAGAAATGGGATGAAAATGTCTCCCTCTGCACCAGCTCGACCATTTATTCCAAGCCACGTCCTAGCTCCTCCGAGTAGATGGAGCCCATGACTCTGCGATGAGCTCCGCAGCTTTTTCTGAAATGCCTGGCAGTGCCCAGCCTTTCCTGATATCCTGCACGCCATTAGCTGGAGAATCCCTTTCACTCTGAGAGGATAAAACGACCCAGTTGGGTCCGTTAGCAGGTGTTCTCCTGACGGAAGGATCCGCCGATAAATTCGTGGCCAGCTCCATCAGGGTCGGAAACCATACTTGTGACTTCCACATCGGGGTTACTAGGATCAGCGCTGCCCCTTCTCGGCACGTCTTTGCTAGCATCCGGCTCAGCATTATGAAGGGGGGAAGTGCGTAGTGCAGTTCCTGTCGTGAATCTTGCAGAAATGCATCTGCCCCTCGGGCTGTCGGGTCTAGTCTCCAGCTGAAGTAGCTGTTCTTCTGCACATTCAGCCAGGACGCAAACATACCACCCCCATAGCTTCTCCAGCTGCTGGAATACCTCTGCGTTCAGTTTCCAGTCACTGGAATCCGTCAGGTACCGAGCGTTCCAGTCTGCTACTAGGTTGAGTGTGCCCGGCAGGTATTCTGCTGTGACTGAAGTCCCTGACTGGAGACAGCAATGCCAAAAGTCTTTTGTCAGTTCTGCTAGGAGCATGGACTTCCTTCCTCCTAGGTGATTGATGCACTTGACTGCTGAAATGTTGTCCATCTTCAGCAGAATGCATGAATTCACTTTCCCCTTTGTAAATGCTTAGATCCAGCTAGTAGCTCAAAGCAATTTATGTGGAGGTGCAATTTCTCTGTGCTCTATTTCCCTCCTGTCTCCAACGTGTTGCACCGTGCTCCCCAGCCTACTCTGCTGGCGTCTGACTCTATAACTAGATCAGGGCAGTCTCTGAAAATGGCTCGCCCATTCCAAGCATCCATATTCTTCAACCACCACTCCAGTTCTGTGATGGATTTGTGATCTAGCGGGATCGTTTGGTGATATTCCAGCCCCTGCTGCAGGTGTCTGATTTTCAGTCTTCGCAGGGTCCGATAATGTAAGGGCCTGGGGAATGTTGCCTGAATAGATGATGCTAATAACCCTACTATTCTCGCTAGGGCTCTCAGAGATACCACCTGCTTGCCGAGGCATGCTTTGATCTCTTTCTTGGATCTTTCTGTCTGGTAACTCTAGAGTTGCTGACTAGCACAAAGCCTAGGAAGTCTAACCTTTTTGATGGGGTCATGTCTGATTTCTCTTGATTCACTAGGAATGCTAACGATGCGAGGAGCTCTGTCACCCATGTCGTCTGGTATATTAGAGCTTCTCTGTTGTCTGCCACTAGCAGCATGTCGTCTAGGTATATGATCATACGGATCCCCTTCTCCCTGATTGCTGCTGCTACTGGTCTCATGAGCTTGGTGAAAGCCCATGGTGCTGATGCTAGTCCGTAGGGCATTGTCTTGAACTGCCAGAACTGTCCATCCCAGTTGAATGCTAGGAATGGTCAGAACTCTGCCTGGACGGGTACTGTGAGATAAGCATCTTTCAGGTCGATCCTAGTCAACCAGTTCCCTTATCTTAAGGTGTCTCTCAGTTGGTGGGTACCTTCCATCTTGAAGTGGCATTATAATACCCAGCCGTTCAATTCTTTTACGTTTATGACCTCCCTAAATTTCTCTTTCCTGTGCACCAGGAGCATATTGCTTATGAATCTTGGAGCTCCCATGCATCAATCGATGGCCCCTTTCCGATCGAGCTGCCCTAGCTCATATGGCAGGCTCTACTTCTCTGTCTGTGCCAGATGTATTACGCGTGGGATGTACTCTTGCATTGGCTCTTTTACAAAGTCTAATCGTAACCCTCTGGCTGAGAGACACCTTAAGATAAGGGGACTGGTGTCAAGGATCCGCCGATAAATTCGTGGCCGTCTCCATCAGGGTCGGAAACCATACTTGTGACTTCCACATCGGGGTTACTAGGATCAGCGCTGCCCCTTCTTGGCACGTCTTTTGCTAGCATCTGGCTGTTTGCAGTACTCATGCATAGCTTGAAAGTATGCGCCAGTTCTGCCAAAATTGTAGTGTCCTCCCCGTATAGGTAGGTATGTAAAGGGTCTCGCCTGTGGCTGGGCCTTGACCTCTTCCTGGACCTCTGTCTGTGCGGCTTCTGGGGAACCATCCTCTGGTGGGGAAGAAAGAGTCTTGTTGCTTGTTCTCCCAGTAGTGGGCCCTGTTGTTCTGAGGTCTCCACACACCCTGAAATTGACCGGCTGGTCAACCTCTGTAGTGGCCGGCCCTGGAAAAAACTCTGCTTGGGAAAACATTCTGATTGAGGCTCTGACTTTCTCGAGAGAGGTGTAGGTCCCTACGAACCTCCCCATCTCCTTGCCAAAGGTCTCTCTGAATAGGAGGCCTTGCGCCTCTTCGACCGCCTCATATGTGGCTAGGTTGCTTAGTTTTGTGTCTTTTTTCAGCAGGAGACATCTTCTCCTCTCTGATGATATTGCACAGTTCGTGTTTCCGAGCAGACAGACTGCTCTTTGTGCCCAGTTTGCTGACGTGTCTGCGTCTACTTCCTCTGTGGTGTCTTTGGCGCACTCTGCTAGGTCCATGATCTTTGCCAATGAGCTTGCGAGGTCTAGCACCTTCTCTTGGCAGCTTCTCCAAGACCTGTCCATACCCTTGCACGGGTCCTTAGCTGTTTTGGTGGTAAATGCTAACATCTTAGGGTCTAATTCAGGTGCCCCTGCTACTTTGGCTGGCAGGTCTGGACGGGTGCCCTCTGCCCTCATACATGGTCTCGTGTCCTTGTCTAGCGCCTTCCTGAGCCTTTGTGTCATGTATTAGAACACTCTGGGTGAAGGTTGCTAGTCTGATGACCTGGGTTTCCTGATGTTATCAGGTACGAACATGTCAGATATCTCTTTGCCGTCACCCTCCAGCTGTTTCTCTTTCTGGGCTCTTTTGCCTCCTCAGGAAGGACTTGCCCAATCCTCCTCTGGCTTGTCTTCTTCCTCTTGTGAAGACAGTGCGACCTCCGGTGACTCCTCATCTGAGTCTATCTGCATTTCCCATATTATCTTCCCCTGGGGAGGGTGTCACGAGGTTTGGCACAGCTGATTTCAGCAGGAAAGCGTTCCTTAACTTTCCAAAAGCATCAGCAGCCTCTGGAGCCTCTTTGCTCGCCCTGTGGGTGTGACCCGGGGCGTCTGTAGAGATTTCCCTCTTACGGGTCTCTGTAGTACTCCCCTTAAGGCCTCGTTCTGAGTTCTTGGTGGGCGTGCTCTGCTTTGATTCGGTGCTTTTATGTGTCTGGCTTAAGATTGACTCTAGTGTAGCCAGCCTATCTTGCAAGAGCTTCACCCCTGGCATCATTACATCCACCAACGAGCTTCCTAGCACCCCTCTGAATCTGTAAGCTAGGTCTTGAGCCTGCTCCTCCTCGCTCCATTCATATTCTGACATCCTCGCGATGTATGGGTGCTCTGTGCCGATACTTGAACTTGCAGGCTGAAACGTACGCCCACTGCTGCGTTTCTCTGGATGATTTTAATCTTTCTTTTTGTGGCTAGCACCTTCTTTTCAGTGTCTCTATTGATGTCTAGTGAGTGCCGTTCTTGGAGCTTGTTACTCTCTTTTTAGTATAATGTCTTCACCAGCAAGTGGTTTTCAATTCACTCGTGAGCAAATCCTCATGTCTTCCTTTGAACGTGGAGGTCCGCTTTCTATTGACTCTGTGCCAGGCTTATCTTGCCGTTCGCACACGTCATTCCCTGTGATTATTGCTGATCACCGCACCACCTGGGTCGGTTCGAGATTTTCTTTTTTGAATTTGTTTTCCTTTATTTAATTAACAGGCAAACAGGTTTCTCCCGACGCTGTCTATCACACACTTCTATAAAATGTAAGTTACATTCTTTGGTTCACTCTGCACGCTAACATTCTTCTTTCACTATTATATCTTTATGCATTTCTCAATTGTCTATTAGTAAGATAGTCTCTGAATGGGCCCCTTATGTACTTGGGTCTACTTGTTGCATTCACTGTCCTGACGTATCCCTCCTGCCTCTCATTCACAGAAGTCATTTCTCTTAACCATTCCCGACAAGTTGGTGTCGCTCTGGATTTCCATTACAACAAAATACATTTTTTAGCAATAATGCAACGCATGTTAAACAGTCTACATACTTTTGTGGATACTTTGCCTATTTCACCCAGTAGGTATTTCAGAGGTAGGAGCATAGGGGGAATTCCAATCATTTCGTATAGCACCTCTGCCACATCGTGCCAGAACTGTGCTATTTCTGGACAATTCCAATACATATGTCTGTTGTACCAGGAAAGAATCCTGAAACCCTCGCCGGTATGTAGTGTAGCCGGTTCAGTACTTTAAACTGCATAGGTCACAAACGTGCATTTAGTGAAACTTCCTTTTATAAAAGACAGTATCTCTGCCATTTAGTTTCATCTATGCTTACTGCCAAATCGCTCCCCCACTTCGCCCTCGTATTATTCTGCTGCACCCGGCCAGCCTGTACTATTTTATACATTTTTGATACTTGCCTCCTTGGATCTTCTTCAAAAATGATGGCGTCTATACATTTACAGGACTCGGGGACGTCATTTCACCAAAATGCCAGGGTTAGCGGAAGTGACATCTCACAACCATTGACCCCCTGATCACATCACAGGAAGTGATGTCATTTGACTCTTGCCCCCAAGTGACATCACAGAAAGTGATGGCAAACGACCTTCAGATTGTTCAGATGCGTCTAGCACCCATGTTTTCAGGGGCTCTCATTTCAGCCAGATATAAGAACCGCGCACAGAGGGAGGCGTGATTTGTCCATGAGCACACATTTGGGGAATGTCATTTTCCATATTCGACGTGGGGTCTAAATGTAAAACATACATAATGCAGTACTTGTAACAGGGTAACTGAAATCTCGAATGCAGGCTACAGCTAGTGCGTGAAACATCTATAGATCAATGGACACAGAAGTTCTCGTTATCTGTGCCATTGCTGTGTTAAACAAGCCAAAAAAACAATGACTGGGGAGGCGTGCACTGCTTTTTAACCAGGAGCAACATGCTGCATGAACAAGGCCGGAAAATTAAGTAATTGACCAGGATTTAGTATCAACAAAATTCCCTGGTTATAAATGCATCTATGAGTCAGCTACCACTACGATAGAATTGATTGATTGATTGTTTATTAGTAGAAGAAACCAATTAAACTGGTATGCATGCACACAGGGGAGTGCACCTGATAATGGACATTTGCTGGAGTATATACCTGGGAAAGATTATTTCAATATACTGAATACCCCACGATAGTTTGTATTATCTAAGTGTAATACTGGGTGCCAGAGGACTTAAAAAAAAACCCACCATTTTATATAATATCATTGCTGCACACATAATACATGGCACCACACAGTTGTTTTAAATTGAAAACACCCACAAGTTGCTTCTCAACCGGGGACTCACTGTCAGACTTCAAGGCACGCACTGCACACTACCCCTTTGTCAGACAATGGCGTAGCACAAAATGTGCCCACCAAACCCTCTGTGGGCTCCTTAACAAAGAACAGGGCACACCACACCCCAGGCTGGCCGAGACCACCACGTGTGTGCAAAGTCCATGATGATTATGCTGCTGCAGGGGCATGCATTACTGCAAACGAAAGAAGTAAATATGTTTGTAATCAAAGCTGTAATGTTTCACATAGCATGGAAAGATGGGGGTTGTGCCTGGTCCACATATATATCAGCCACCACTGTTGGCTTGTAAATTGTTTTTTTGGAGGGTGTAAATATTGCCACCAATATGCGATTGCAACCGACTGTAGCGAGAGAGCACAAACTACATTACACAGCACACTTTCTGTGAAAATGTGGGTAAAAGGACAACAATTTGGGTAAAAGGACAATAATCGGTTTTGTAGAGTGTAGGGTAAATCATGAAAAAAACGTACACTATGCAAATCACCAAAATTGCAGTTATATCCCACTGCATTATCAAGCCAGCCCCTGCAATATATGCCAGTATAAAAAACATTTTCATGCAGAATGTTTCCATACCAACATATGCTAGTATTCTCATATAAGACCATACTCATGTTAGCTTTACGATGTTCTTTTATAGTATCATCACTGGCACTGGGCACAAAACTGGCTCTACCAATACATGCCCGTACTCCTATGTAAGAACATACTCCTGTTGGTTTGGCCATTAAAAGTGACATGTCACAATATGAAAACCTGTCCAAACTGGTTCCAATGTAAGCCACTCTAGACCCATAAGAACACTTATCATGCTAGATTCATCATAGATGCTCAGTTAATAAAAAGTCATGCTACAGTAAAAAATATACAGCCCGCTACACTAAAACATCAGTCTAGCGAGGTAACACTACTTATCATGCTTGCTTTTTTAAAGAGGATGATTAATAAACATCATGCCTCAGTGAGCAATGGCTACACTGACTGTACCAAAATGCTAGTCTAGCCAGGTAAAGACACTCATGAACTTGACTTTGCCCAAAAATACCAGTAAAACATGAAAAGTCAATAATGGATGTGTCAAAAATGCTCCAGTGATCGCCAGTCTCCAAGAACCTTACACACAGATTAACACATGCATCCCCTTTCATCCACCGGTCACTCACCCATACATCCCCTCTCACATTCATTCACACTGCATTCACCACTCAGGCACGCACCCACACACAACAATCAAACACACACTGCCATATTCATACTCATTCACCCAGCAGTCACTCACTCACACCTTCTCTTACATCCACTTAATGCATTCTCTAAATAGGCAAGAACATTAAAAAAACACACCATCACATTCATACTCATTCCCCCACCAGTCACTCACTCATACACCTTTTCTTACCTCCACCCATTGCATTCTCTACACAGGCACACACACACACCCACCCAGAACATTTACAAAAACACCATCACATTCATACTCATTCACCCACCAGTCACTCACACCTTCTCTTACATCCACTCATTGTATTCTCTACACAGACACTGTGAGAAACCTGAGGGTATTCTCCCAAGTAGACCTCGAGAATCCCTTATTCAGTTGGCCAGGGAAAGGCTGTCGCTCTCAGATCCCAACCCTGGAAGGAGGATCACCTGGGTAGGGCATCACAGGGTTATGCCTGGGGAAATGCTCGAGGCGAGACGCAGTATTATGTTAGGGTCGAAGTCCCTGAGGCCTTTATAGGTTGTACCACGTGTACCTCCCTTCCACCTAAAAACTCTTCCTTACCCAAATCCAACAACCCCTCCATAGCTGGTAAATCCCTTAGGAGCCCAAACCCTGTTGCCCTTGGAAACCACATCTCTCAAAATCCTTGTTTCCTTGTTTCCTACTGGAGTACTCCCGGTCATTCTTCTCCACGTCCCTCTGGTTATTATTTCCCGAACTCCCAGTTGGCTTTGACAAAACACTACCATTCCCACAATCACCCCTGTGCATTTCACGATACGAATCCTGGTCCTTCCTGTTTGTTTATCAAACCATTTAGTGCAAGGGCTATAATTCTGTATAACACCTTTTCCCCATCCTACCCCGTAGGATATTCAGAAACTCTAACCCCCTCTTTTCCAACACAAATACATTCTTACACCATGACAGACAACTGACTAACAACAGAGTTGTTTACCGGACATGTCCCAACACAAGGGTCAAGCAGAGTCAACAATTGACAGTAACCACGCACACCTGATGGCCCTTTACTTTCCCCACAGGGATAAAAGGCGAAGCTCGAGAGCACACTACGACAAGGCCGAAAGCACGAGGAAACAGCTATACCAAACCAGCAGTTCAAGCGGAGGAGAAAGGCAGCGAGACCTGGAGGGACGACGAAGGGGAATCTGCCTTTGCCCTTTTCAATTCAGACCCGCAAAGCCTCTGAAAAGGGAATTATAAATCTGGGAAATAGAGCTAATGTGTGGAGTGACCAATGTCATCGGTGCACAGGGGTCTCCCGCAACGCGGGCTGGGAGGCACGCTGGCTACCGTGGTACCGTCCTTGACTCCAGAGGCAAGCCAAGCCAGTGGACTCAGTGCAATCAGTGAGTCTGATGAAGTTGATATCCAAGTGAACTGTGTTAAGCCCAAGCTGACAAGTGGCAACATTAGATGAATGCAAGAACTTGGGAACAAAGAACGTGTGTGTGTTTGAACTTTTGAAAAAGCCCAGAGAAGGCCCAGCTACAGAGTGGTCAGGCGCGACAGGAGTGCTCCTTCAAAGGACTCTCCCTGGCCAGGGTCGGACTGGGACAAGAAATAGGCCCAGACACCAAAAATAAAGGGGCCCACACCTCGCCTCAAAAAGTGGCCCACCCTGCACCTCAAAAAAGTGGCCCACCCTGCGCATCAAAAAAAGTCACCCTCAAACCATCATCCGTGAATCGTATCAATTCACGACTTTACAGAAAATGCTACGTATGAAGGGTTCATGTGTCTGTTAATTTACAACACAACTCATAAAATAACATTACTTTGCATACAGTTCTGCGACAGGGTCCACAGCTCTGAGGCGCAGAAGTGGCACAAGCCAACCACCCCCACTGTGGTTTTGGGACCTGCTGTAAGTCAATGCTTATACAGGGCTGGAAGGCTGGGGGTTCGATCTCATTCTCATATGAAAAAATCCCAAAAAATATCATAATGTATGTTTAGTTTATAAATGCAGCCATTTAAAAAAACAGGACTGTCATCCCCCTTGCCCAAAAGCAGAAAAGGGTTTTTAAATCAACCCAGACACAGAGAGCTCAATTCCAGAACGACGTGTTACTCCTTGTGTGTACGCTGCAGCACTTTAATAAACTCACTTTCAGGTTTCACTGCAAGTATGCTTACTCCAATGGCAGCACATATTTCTTGTGCAGAAACCCTTATATTTGCTGCATAATCAGCTAACTCTAAGTGTGCATATGTGCTGAATAACACTATTTGTCTGGGAGGATAGCTCACAAGTTAAGCACTCGCTTCAGACATGAAGCCAACCTGCACCTCACAACTCAAATTCTGCCAGGGTCTACCCAGTCCTTCATTCTTTGGTGGTTCATTAATCAGGCAATAACACCTGTTATCCAAGCGCTTAGAAGGAGGAGGAATCTGGTATGTCAATGTCAAAACCACGGGTCAAAGCAAACAGAATTCTGCCAAACATACACCGCTTCTTCTGCTCTTAGTGCCCCCGGGGCTAGGCTACCTGCCACCCGGCAGAAAGGTACACCAAACTCAGATGGAAAACAGCAGCACCCACGCACATACGGCGCCTGTCCTAGTAAAGCAGGCAGCACACAGAAAGAAAGGTAAACAATGCATGACAATGATACAGGCAGTGACCAACTTTAAAGTACTATTGAAAGTGTGTGAATGTGGGTGTTCAATTTCATGAGTGCTCAAATGTGCAAGTGTGCAATTGTAAGCATGCCTGTGTGCAAATATGCGAGTGTGCAAAAATGCAAATGTGCAATGTGTGAGTGCACAATTTATGAGTGAGCATGTATGAACGGTTATCCATATCAGCACACAACAGTAGCATGCAGTCCTCAGATTGGAGCGGGAGGGATAACTCAAATGAACTCAATGCTGGAGCGGGCGGGAAAGACCACTTACCGCAAACCAGGTACCGCAGGCACAAGGCGTGAGCAGGGCACAAGGCGTGAGCAGGACCCTCTTTCCACACAGAAGCCCTAATGGTAATACAAGCAATAATTGCAATTGCCCCATGTCAGCAGAGTATACGAGATCCCAATGTTGTTAGGGCTGGGTTTTCTTAGTGAGACTTTTTGTGCCAAAATGTCTGAATAATGGTCTCAACCTCGCTCTTCTTTTAAGTGAGCCGGAGAGTGCAGAAGACGTACCACAGCATGCACATCACTTTGGAGGGTGTGAAAAGATCCAAATGTCAGTGCATATTTGCACATGCTATGCATGCACAATCAACCACAGGCAGCACAAAACCCATAGCACATAGATCCGAACACCTTAAGCTGATATAAAACACCTAAAAGGTCAGGAAGTTGCAGCAGCTCAGTCTGTATATGTGACTGAAGTTGCCATCTCACCTGTAATCACTTTGCTGCACAATATCACAGTAACACACATTTTAGCAGACCCCCACAATGCTGGAGTAATGCACACTTCCCCACTGCGAACAACGCAGCAGTATTGGAATTTGCTCATCGGGCAACCATATTAACTCAATGTTTACAATGCACAAGGCTTTTTTTTCACATACATGCATGCAGGCACACAGACAGTCACAGGTACAAAGCAGACCTGGCTGCACACACGTCGACAGTGAGGAAGGCACATGCTACCTGCTGCACGTTATAAAGAACCCCCTCATCGGAGCTGCGGCCCGTACGAGGGCCAGCACCTAGAGCCACAGCCTAGGACGCCTATCACAGTGTCCAGCATTGCCCTGCAGGTGGCGCCTGCAACAGGAAGACACTTTCCTAAGCTTTCTACAATATACTTGTTGAGCCTGAGAAGGCTCCGACCGAAAAAACGTACTTGTTGTCGTGTGTGGTCTCGTCCCTGGTCCGGAAAGAATCCGAAGACAGTAGATGATAGATCCGATCACAGGCAGGCAGCACTGACGGACGGTCGTGCGGTCACTGACTCAGTCTCACGTGCGGTCACTCAGCCTGTGCTGCTGCGCTGCCTGCCTAGTGCTGGCCTGTGCTGCTGCGCTGCCTGCCTAGTGCTGGCCTGTGCTGCCTGCCTAGTGCTGGCCTGTGCTGCTGCGCTGCCTGCCTAGTGCTGGCCTGTGCTGCTGCGCTGCCTGCCTAGTGCTGGCCTGTGCTGCTGCGCTGCCTGCCTAGTGCTGGCCTGTGCTGCTGCGCTGCCTGCCTAGTGCTGGCCTGTGCTGCTGCGCTGCCTGCCTAGTGCTGGCCTGTGCTGCCTGCCTAGTGCTGGCCTGTGCTGCTGCGCTGCCTGCCTAGTGCTGGCCTGTGCTGCTGCGCTGCCTGCCTAGTGCTGGCCTGTGCTGCTGCGCTGCCTGCCTAGTGCTGGCCTGTGCTGCTGCGCTGCCAGCCTAGTGCTGGCCTGTGCTGCTGCGCTGCCTGCCTAGTGCTGGCCTGTGCTGCTGCGCTGCCTGCCTAGTGCTGGCCTGTGCTGCTGCGCTGCCTGCCTAGTGCTGGCCTGTGCTGCTGCGCTGCCTGCCTAGTGCTGGCCTGTGCTGCTGCGCTGCCAGCCTAGTGCTGGCCTGTGCTGCTGCGCTGCCAGCCTAGTGCTGGCCTGTGCTGCTGCGCTGCCTGCCTAGTGCTGGCCTGTGCTGCTGCGCTGCCTGCCTAGTGCTGGCCTGTGCTGCTGCGCTGCCAGCCTAGTGCTGGCCTGTGCTGCTGCGCTGCCTGTCTAGTGCTGGCCTGTGCTGCTGCGCTGCCTGCCTAGTGCTGGCCTGTGCTGCTGCGCTGCCTGCCTAGTGCTGGCCTGTGCTGCTGCGCTGCCTGCCTAGTGCTGGCCTGTGCTGCTGCGCTGCCCTGGGGGAACACACATGGAAAGGTTCTGCATAGGACACAGAATAGAGGGGAAGTTGAGGCACAGCTTGGGACAGATTGGCCCTCATTACAACACCGGCGCGCTAAACCATGGCGCTATTAGCACCATGTGCCGGTGTTGTAACGGGGGCGCCATGGTTCAATGGGGAATTACCACCCCTTTCCAAGGTTGGCGGGGCGGTAATTCCCCATTGAACCATGGCCCTTCCCCATTCCCATTTTCGCCCCACAGGGCTCTATGGGAATGGGGAAGGCGCTAAGTACGGTTTAGACCAGCCGTTAAGGTCGGGTCCCGCAAAGGGACCTCATAGTAAGGTGCTAAGTGTTTAACAGCGCCGCAGCCTTTTAGGGCGCTGTTAAACACTTTGCGCCAGGGTCGTAATGAGGCGGAGGTCATGGGATACATATTGTGCTAAGAGAGATGCGGAACACGTAACGAGGGAGAGAAACGTGAATAGGGCACAGAATAGGGTAACTAAGAGGGGTTGTGGCAGAAAATATGGCAGGTACGGGCTGTAATTCAGAGGGGGGGTGCAGATTCCAAGGAATGAATTGGGGAGGGAGGAGTCATTCGAGCACTCAAATGGGACGTGAGACGGAAGCTTGGAGGCACAGAACTGAGAGAGACTTGTCTGAGGCACAGAATGGAGAGTGAAAGATGCTTGGAGAAACGACACAGGTTGGAGGGGGATTTGGGGCACTGCATGCAGATGGGGAGTCTTTGAGCACAGAATTGGGAGAAAGGGACGAAGGTACAGAATGGAGAAGAAAGTGGATTGGGGCCTCGAATCGGGAGGGGGGAGAAGCTTAAACTCTAGCAGTGCACGCAGTCGGGGGTCTGTGGACAAAGCTTTTTAGAAACACAGATGTGGCTGGGATGCATGAAATTAGAAAGTTAGGCCCAGGAGAGGGCTATGTAGGTGTTCCCCCGGGGGTGCAGCTGAGTCATTTCAGTAAAATATGACTTACAAAATTACAATGCTTATGCCCCTATTCATATATTTGTAACATTCCAATTTTACTATATTACAACTTTTGACAACTCATCCCAATAAAAAGAATTCCATGTTATTAGTGGGCGTTACCGTTCCTGAGCTGCTGCACCTCGCACCACACAGACTGGCTGCCTGCAGTGCCCCCACGGTGCCACCACACTGCCTGCTGCTGCAGTGCGCGCAATGCTGCCAGAGCCTGCCTCTGTGCCACGGACTGTGCGATGACTCTGACAACTCCTCGAGGCCTCGTCGTCCTCGACTGTGCTGCAGAATATTCATGGTGCCCGGCATTGTGCAAGAGGCCCATATATTCAAGTAGGCTCCGCTGGACTCACAGCTCACACGTGCGTGACAGCAGTACGTCACAGAGCTGACCCTCCTGGCTCCTCTGTCCTCCTGGAGGCGCTGTGGAGTCCGTCTGTGACGGGGCTGCTGCCTGCATAATCATTTTTATTGGACTTATCCGGCCCTCCCTAAGTTCTCCGGCGGACCCCGAAGGCCCGACCCCACCCCACCCCAGCCCCAGGGGCTGGCCCAGGCACAAGTCGCTTTCAACTTTGCATGCAAGTGCAACAAATTTGTTGTACTTTCTGCAAAGTTGGAACCAAAAAGTAAACTACCCTTCTCTCACCTCTCCCGCCGTTTCCTCTTACTACCCCTCCTCCTCCTCCGAACCTTCTTTCCGGCTCGAGTGACGAGTCCTTGATGTTGTTGATAATAAATTGTTATACGAATGCGATACGCAAGCAGCCCGCCCCGGGCCGGCCTGGTGGTGTCTGTGTAATTGTTCATGCAACAACATTAGCATTTAGCAGCAACTTAAGGCAGGCAGGGCCAGCATGAGCCTATAGATAGCGCACATGACAGGCAGCATTGTCTCGAGACAATTGACAAAAGTGCTAGTACCTGGCTGTCCGCTCACATGCATGGCCGCCTGGCCCAGGCTGACTGGCGCCACGCCGGCCCAGGCCCCGAAATGCCCGGCAGTTATTTCCCAAGGGCAGTGCCTGCTGCGACTGCGCTGCGGCAGGCGAGGGGGCCGCGCGAGGACAGCATGGAGCTGCCCCCCACCTTGCCACCCTGAATGAATGAAGCTGACTTTAAAAGCATAAAAATAATTCAATCAAGGCAGCAAGGTAACAACGTGTGCGTGTGGTGTAAACACACGTTGCAGTTACCTTGCTTTTATGCTGCCAGCTGCAAAACAAACAGCAACAAAAAAAACGGACCAGGATGGCGTAAAAAAAAAAAATGTCCCCCCAGGTCATCAAGGTCGTTCGGCCCTGGGCCGAACGGCCGATAGTGCCAATCCAACCGTGTCCCTTGCCCTATTATAGTGAACCTAAAAATACAAAAAGGCCTTAGGAAAAGGGCGGCATGAGGTGTCGCAATGGCCCTAGAAGGGTCACGTCAAATCCCTTGTACACTCGAAAGTCTCTGACCCATTGCCAAAAGAAAGCTAGGGGAAGGGAGACCCCGCTCACTGATGAAACTGTGAATATTGTGAAACAAGGCAAGTGTGAAACCTACAGAGGGATGCCGAACGAAAGTTAGGAGAAAGGAACCCAGCATTCTGATGAGATGAGTAAACCATAAACTGTGTTAAAGATGGCTATGTGAACCCGAGGGAGGCCAAGGGGAAAACGAAGACAAGTGAAATCCTGTATCATGAAAAAGCAAAGTGAACTGTAAAATTGGCAAATGTGAACCTGGCTGAGGGATGCCTGCGAGTTGGGGTGAAGAGTAATACACCCATGAACGATGTGTTGACAAGAGTGAACCTGGCCGAGGGTTGTCCACAGTGGGAAGTTGTTTAAAAAGACATTGACTCTTGAACATTGCAAGCTGCATTTGAAAAACCATAGTGAATCCGACGGAGGGAGGCCCAAGTTGCAGGAGGGATTCGAGCCCGGCAGAGGGAGATCCAAGGGCGAAGAGCACTCGCCCAATGTGCAAGATTACCCAAGGAACTTTTGTTTGTTTGTTGGTTTCATCCATCAGGCCTTCTAATGCAAGAGACTTTGTAGTAAAGAGACCTGACTCTTGTAGGTCCTTGTATCGTTGAAATGAAATTGTGAACCTCGAGCTGGAGAGGCCAAGGAGTGTGCTGTGCTCAGATGTCCCGCCTTGTCCCATGCCGAAAACGTGGGAAAGGGAGACCCAGCCATACCATCCTGACTTACAATTTTGTAAACACTTCTTTCTTTTCTGCTGAACATTATCCCACACTCTTTTTTTCTAACTTAGTGGTAATGATTGGCAATCGGTTTTATTTGACAAGACGCCCCTAGGACTGCCTTATTATTATTAGATGGTCATAGCTTGCTCCCATCTAAGATTCAGGCTTAGATTAGGTGTTTATCTCAGCCATTATAAAGTTCAATAAACACCCTTGAACTGTGATCCCTTGTGTCTGTCTTTACACCATGACATTCATACTCATTCACCCAACAGTCACGCGCACCTTCTCTTATGTCCACTCATTGGATTCCCTACACAGGCACAGAGCCACGCACAACATTTAAAAACACACCATGACATTCATACTCATTCACCCACCAGTTACTCGCTCACACCTTCCCTTACATCCACTCATTGCATTCTCTACACGGGCACCCACCCGCCCAGAACATTCAAAAACACACATCACATCACTTCTCATTCACATACATGCATCTGACACGCACTTCAAACATGCAGCAAAATACATTTTTTTTTTTTAAAAGCCTTCTTTTCTTTTTCTTGCAGCTGTGATCCGTCCTTCCAGGCCACCCTCAACTCCTCCGTGCTGTTCACAAACAGGAACCAGGAAGCTGCGAGAGCTTCCTGATTCCTGTATGTGAGCTATGCGGAATCCAAGGGAGAAAGGGTTGGAGCTGAATGTGGCATATGAAATGTGTCACATGTCATGGTCAGCTCCAACGCCAGCCCCTACTGAGCGTGTCCCCGGCCCAGCCTTCACCCTGATGGGTGAGCACTGGGCCTGGGACACCCCAGAACTGGTGTGGGAGTGGCCCCACACCACGGAGGCTGTGGGGGCCCCCGCTACACCACAAGCTTGTTTTTTTTCCAATTTATTTATTTTGTATGCTTTAAAAGCATTGGGGTCCCAAAGGAGTCCCCTGGGGTTGCAAACTGCGACCCAGGGTTCGCAGTTGTGACCCATGGTGACCCCAAACTGATATCCCCGACAAGACTCTGGCTCCTGCGGAAACGATGGGTATTTCCGGCACAAAGCTGCCCTCATCCGAAAATGTTGCAATAGCTTAATTGGGCTGATCCTCAGTTTCACTGCAAACTCCTCCTGGGTCTGGAACCTCCATCCCGGAATAAGTCTCCCAACATCCCTCTGGATCCCAGGATCTCTGTGTATCTAGATCATGCGTAGGGGAGAGCCCTGGGCAATTCCACAGGGGGATCTTGCTACTGCAAGGTGTAATCACTCCCAGGCGCTTGAACACCTGCACCCATGCATTGACTGTCGTGCACACCAGGTCAAACACACATGAATCTATGTACCAGTATTCCAGGATGACTGCCTTGAGATCCATGGAGGCTGCCCCGTAATGCTCCAGTGCTAGATGAGTTGGGCCCTATGTCCTGCATATTGTGCTTGTGCTACCAAGTAGTATAACTCAAAATCTGGGGCCGCCAATCCCCCTCGATCATAAGGTTCTGCCAGCCCCTCCCAGCTCATACGGGGCACACCACCCCCGCACACAAAGTATACTGCCTCTGCATCCTGGCCATATCAGG
Organism: Ambystoma mexicanum; assembly: GCF_040938575.1. Classification (NCBI taxonomy): domain Eukaryota; kingdom Metazoa; phylum Chordata; class Amphibia; order Caudata; family Ambystomatidae; genus Ambystoma; species Ambystoma mexicanum. Next base: position 174,848,390 of record NC_090921.1, on the reverse strand, counting down.
ATTGTATTGAAATAATAAAGGAGCTTGGGTAACACTTTAATTTTCAGCAAAAACAACCTGCCATATAAGGGCATGGGAAGTCTGGCCCATATTGTCAATTTGATCGCTAATGCATTGAGGTCAGTTTCATGGTCTTCTTCGTATAATGTCTGTTGTTTGCGGGTTACCATCACTCCCAAATATTTAAGGCTAGTTGGGGCCCATTTAAATTCCATAAGGTCAATGGGTTTGGCAGTGCCCTCAGTTAACGGGAATAGCTTGTATTTTGAATGATTTATTTTATATCCCGAGTGTGTCATGAACTCAGCGACCTCCTCCCTCACCATCCTGAGATTCACATTAGGGTTTTGTGAGTAAGAGTATGTGTCATCTGTGTATAAAGAAACTATCTGAGGGGGCACGCTATGTGTATTCTCCTATGCCCGTGCCGTACCCGCATCTGTCGGGCCAGGGGTTCTATTGTGAACGCAAACAGTAAGAGGGGAAGAGGACAGCTCTGTCGTGTACCCCGAACAAGCGTGAAGGCCTGGGACAGCACCCCATTGGCATGGACCCTGGCAGTCGGATTAGTATACAACAACCTAACATACCCAATAAAATTGTCTCCCAGCACACAGTGTTTACGTAAACTAAACAAAAATGTCCATGATACTGAATCAAAGGCTTTTTCAGCATCTAAAGAAGCTGCTGCTGCTTTGGTTTGGGGATCAATTTGTGAGATAATACCGAAGAGGCATCGTACATTTAAGGCTGTTGATCGAGCGGGAATAAAGCCTGATTGATCTGGGTGTACTAGCTGCTGCATATAAAGGAAGATGCCTATTCGCCAATACTTTTGCGAAGACCTTGGCGTCCATATTAATCAAAGACAATGGGCGGTAGGAGGCCACCTCGCCTGGTGGTTTTCCTGGCTTAAGTAGCACCGAGATCAAAGCGAGCGTGGAAATCGTCCGTCCTCGAGTGCCTCCTCCCAAACCCTAAGCAGCCGTGGGGCCAGAATCCCCTTGTATTTTTTTATATAACTCAATCCCCAGTCCATCGGGGCACAGGGCTTTGCCTGAGGCCAGTGAGATGATTCCTTCCTCTATTTCTACTATCTGCACCAGTTTATTATGCTCCTCCCTGGCCTCTATCGGGAGACTCAAGAGGTGTTTCCCCCAGATACTGATCTATCTCCTCATCTGTGCTGGTGTCAGCATTTGCGTATAGCGCTATAAGAACTCTTCATTTATTGCCTTGCTGTTGTCAGAAACTGACCTGAATTTCCCTCAATTCCGGTAATGATTTCTGTCCCTCTCTCGCCCCTAACCAATCCTGCCAGTAACCACCCTGCATATAAAGGAAGAAGCCTATTCGCCAATACTTTTGCGAAGATCTTGGCGTCCATATTAATCAAAGACAATGGGCGGTAGGAGGCCACCTCGCCTGGTGGTTTTCCTGGCTTAAGTAGCACCGAGATCAAAGCGAGCGTGGAAATCGTCCGTCCTCGAGTGCCTCCTGCCAAACCCTAAGCAGCCGTGGGGCCAGAATCCCCTTGTATTTTTTTATATAACTCAATCCCCAGTCCATCGGGGCCCGGGGCTTTGCCTGAGGCCAGTGAAGTGATTCCTTCCTCTATTTCTACTATCTGCACCAGTTTATTATGCTCCTCCCTGGCCTCTATCGGGAGACTCAAGAGGTGTTTCCCCCAGATACTGATCTATCTCCTCATCTGTGCTGGCGTCAGCATTTGCGTATAGCGCTATATAGTACTTCTGGAACTCTTCATTTATTGCCTTGCTGTTGTCAGAAACTGACCTGAATTTCCCTCAATTCCGGTAATGATTTCTGTCCCTGTCTCGCCCCTAACCACTCCTGCCAGTAACCACCCTGGTCAGTCTCCATCCCCATATCGGTGAGCTTGGGTTGGTTTAGCCATAAATCGCACCTCCTGGTCCACCAGCTCAGGAACTTCAACAGGTTCCCTTTAATAATTCCCAAAAGAAGAATCCTTTCTTTAGTTGTGCCATATTGATTCTCCAGCTTACGTAGTCCCCCTTCCACTTCCCAAAGTTCCCATCTGGTGTCTTTCAGTACCCCTGTGGTAACAGAAATTAGTGTGCCACACAGCCATACTTTGAACGTTTCCCATACCGTTGCATACCATGGCACCATTACCTCATTCACCTCAAAGAACCCTTCTATTTTCTCTTGCAAGGACGAGACCAGCAAGCCATCTAGCAGTGCCGGCTGTGACATCCTCCACATGGGAGGGGTCTCTATGTTTCTTTCAGTTATAGGGTCATCACTACCTGTGAGGGATCTGAAAGGATGCATGGCAATATCTTGCTGCCCTACAGCCTGGATGCCCATTCTGCTGAGATCAACCATAGGTCCATCTAGGACACTGCAGTGTGGACTGTCGAGTAGTATGTGTACTCAGCTATCCTTGGGTATTCATTTCTCTATACATCAATCAGCCCCAATTGGTTCATAATCTATCCAATTGTCTGAGCTGCCGTGGTTGGTCTACGGTGCGTGGTCCTCGATCTATCTCTAAACACATCCAGGACCGTGTTAAAGTCCTCCACCCATATAATGGGGATGTCCCCTCCCCCACCAGCTTCTCAGATATCCGACTAAAAGCTTGGGTCCTCTATGTTTGGCCAATATGAGTTCACAAGTATTACTTTTTTTTCCTGATAACTCCCCTCTATTACCTATCTCGCCTTGTAGTCTACTTCTACCTCTTCGGCTTGAAAAAGTAATGATCGGTGCACCAAGATTAACAATCCCCTAGCTTGAGACGAATAGGAGGTATAAAACCCACAGGCAGTGGCCCCAAGGTGTGTGTTTGTCATAGCATTATTATCTTGGGAGAATGGCAGTCGATATACGCTAAGATCTTCCTGGCCTTGATGGGGTTATGAAGGCCCCATAAATTCTATGACATTAATACTATTGATTCACCCATTTGCTACCTATCCACTGGTACATTTTGCATGTGTGCCTCCCCAAAAATAAGCTATCCTCATGTGATCCAGCGCCGGTCTGCCAACCTGTCCCCCAACCTTTTTTAAAATGAAAAATCCTGTTGTTCTCACCTCCCACCCCCCTTCCTTCCCATAACTGCCCATCAGGGGCAATTGTGCATTCCACACTTTATCCCCAAACCCTCACCATCTACCCCAACTCGATGATGCAACCATGGAACTTTCCTAGGGTAGGCTGTGAGCAGCCATCGCTTACGACAGTTTCTCATGCCAGATTATCGCGTTGTCTCAATCAGTCAATGTAGGGGCTTCCCGTTCAATCTCCCATGTCATTCCGTCTGGCCTCTGCTCTCGGATCTTGATTTTATGTGTTCCTGTGCTTGAAGCGGAATAGACGCCTCCACGTAGGCTATGGCGTTCGCAGGATTTTCAAACCAATGCACCCGCCGCCATGTTAAATATGCAGCTTTGCAGGAAACATAAGAGCATATGAGGCATGCCTGGCCCTCAGTTATTTCTTCACTAGGTCTCCATTTTCAGGGACTTGAAGACTCCCACACCTCCAGATCAGGGCTTCAACAAAGACAAGACTTGGTGCGACGGAATCCAAACAGCCATGATCAACAAACTTAACACTCTCCAAACCAAAATGCAGACAACTCGACAGACCCGGACAACCAACACCCCAACCCCCTCCGTCTACCACCCTTCAGCACCTAACTCCACCACCTCTTTCTCCTTCAAAAAAATTGAAGAACAAGACATAACGAAAATCATAATATCCATTAAGGCATCTAATTGCAAGGGTGACATCTGTCCCGTTGCAGTCATAAAGGATTGTGCAAGCACCCTCACACCATTCCTTACAGCTTTTGTCAATGCTTCTTTCACCACCGGAATAATTCCCTCCTGCCTCCAGGAAGCCTGGGTGCGACCGCTGATAAGAAAAACTACCTTGGATCCCACATCATACTCTAACTATAGGCCCATTACCACGGTCCCCTTTCTTCTTAAAACCCTAGACAAAACCTATACCTATAGGTACAACAATTTATTGAAGAGAACAATATCCTAGAGCTACGCCTGTCTGGCTTTCGTCCAGGCCACGGCGCTGAGACAACCCTACTTGATCTAAAAAATCAGATGGACGACGCAAGAGACTCAGGTAACCCTGCTCTTCTTCTTCTCCTTGATCTCTCGGCGGCATTTGATCTCGTCGATCATGCTGTCCTAGGTCACCACCTGACACACACAGCCAAGTTCTCACCTAAAGCATCTGAATGGATCTCATCTTTCCTTCAAGGAAGGACCAAGGTTTTTCAGACACAGCCTCTGCATCACCTACTACCATCCTATGTGGTGTACCACAAGGGTCCTGCATCTCACCCACCCTCTACAATGTATTCACGCGTCCCCTCTTCCTGATCCATGACTCACTGGTTATCTCCTATACCAACTACGCGGATGATACACAAATCCTCCTCACTCTCACAGGGGATTACGACACTAACTCCACAACCCTCAAAGAAATCTACAACACCATCCAAGCCTGGATGGCAGCAAATGGACTCTGCCTGAATTTGGACAAAACCAAGCTGATCCTGATAGGGTCTATGAAAACCCTCAAGAAACTTGACGCACAATTCAGCCACTTTACCACTGACGGTATCAGCATCCCAGTTGTAGACTCAGTAAAAACACTTGGAGTATATCTTGACTCCCACCTATCTATGACCAGGCATGTCAATGCCATCTCCGCCTCTGCGGCATACCATGCAAAACTCCTGAACGCAGCTAGACCATTCCTCTCCAAAGAGAACTGCATCACCATTGCAAGAGATATCACAGGGTCGAGAATGAACTACTGTAATGCCCTCTTCCTAGGCACATCGATTAAAAACATGGAAAAACTACAAGTCATCCAGAACAACTTTCTGTGTGCCGCCATTGGTATTCCCAAAAGGGAGCACATCACTGCTGCCAGGAGACAGGCACACTGGCTCCCAATCAAAGAGCGAGTACTTTTTAAAGCCCTTGCCGTAACACACAAGTGCGTCCACCAAACTGCTCCCCCCTACCTCTCTGAAAGGATAAACCCCACTGCATCCACTAGACCGACCAGAGCTTGTTACACTAACATGCTCACAGTACCCAAAGTCAAAAGATCCCGAGCAGGAGGTGCCAGCTTCCCTTACCTAGCAGCCATACAATGGAATGCACTGCCACCATCTGTATGAGCTGAAAGCTCCCACCTAGCATTCCGCAGAGCAGTGAAAACTTTGATCTTCACCTGAATCTCACCCTCCTCTACAAACAAGTAATATACCTGCTTGACAAAACCCATTCTGTATTATTTGTAATTAATTATGTACATTGTTGCCTATTATGTGTAATTGATTAGGTACAATATTGCCTTTGTCATATGTAACTAAGCACCCTACAAGAAACAGCGATGCGATGCCCAAGAGCGGCCTGTGCGCTATACAAATCTAAAAAATAAATTAAATAAATATGACCTCCCGAAGACCTGGAACCCGGTCGCAAAATCCAGGTATATATGAATACTGTTGGCTTCGTATTGGAGTGTCCGATGCTCTCTGGAGAGTTTCAGGATGAGGACCCTGTCCCTATAATTAAGCATTTTTGCAATGATGGTGCGCGGTGGACCCCAGCCCTAGGCACCGGGGCCAGGGTGCGGTGTGCGTGCTCAACCAGGAAGTGTGTGGAGAATTTGGCTGCCCCGAACATGGCCTTTAGGAGGTCTTCAATGAACGGTTCCATGGGCCCTTTTGCATGGTGCTTCGAGTAGTCCCACGATGCGCACTTTGTTTCGCCTGGAGAGTGACTCGAGATCATCACATTTCCCACATACTTTAGTAAGTTCGGCTCTCAGCTCTGCGATGACGCAGTTATGTCGGCCCACCTTATCCTGCACCTCCCCGATCCTGGTCTCTGCTTCATTGATGCGGCTGGACTCTTTTTCAAACTTAGATTTCAATGACTCAATAGTTGCCACTATATCATCCAATTTTACATTAATGGACATGAAGCCGCTTTGCATGGCCAGCAGTAGCTGGGGCCTCCTTTCTGTTGGTCCTGGGGCTGCTGCCTGGGCGCTAGTAAATAAATCCATTGGGCCACGCTTCTTTACGACACCTACCGTTACACTTCCTAGCTGTTCTTGAACATTCTCTGGCTCTGCTAGTATAGCAATGTACCGCCACGCTGCTCTCCAGGGGCCCAGTTGGGTGTCATGCCCAGAGACCTGTTGGCAAGAACAGCTCCTCACCCCTCTGTGGTATACACAACATCACCCCTGTAACCTACCACTGTTGTCCAAACCAAATGATGAAATCTCACAGGGGATGTTCTATGCAGCCAAATGTGTTGAAGAGGCAACCGCTTCTGCAACAAGGAAGGCGCAAAGCTCCAGTCCCGCTCTCAGTGCTGCCTTCAACCACAGTGGTGGCAGTTTTCAGAGTATTGGTGTATAGCGCTTGTGTGCTCTTGACCATCAGAGCCTGCTGGAACTTAGAGAATCAATGGCTAAGTACCATCTCCCAGAGTCAGACATCACCAATTATTTTGTAGTTTTCAGCCTGCTGTCTGCCCCAGCCGTCAATTTCGTCCCCCGGGTCCGGGATATTCCCTACATGCCCCGCGGGGGACTCAGGATCTAAGGAGCCAAGCCGCCCGCAGCATCCGGTTCAGATCGGTCATTGTACTTATATCATTGCCCACTACCAAATATTGATTGCCAGCTCCCGTATCCGGCCACAATGTCCCCCGTATGTCTTTAGTGTTAAACATTGCTGCCTGGACCATGTGCGGGAACTTGCCTATTTCTCCTTCTTTTCTGGGTGCACGCTCCTGCCTGGGGAGTGCCGCCAGTCGCTCCCACATTGATTGTGGTGTGAGCCCCTATGTTGCTTCAGCTGCCTGTCCTCCTGCCTGCATTGGAAGCTGCCTTTCACGTGTCTCAGTGGCTCGAGGCGGTCCTCATCAAAGTCCTTCTTCCCTGCCCGAGCCTCTACAACTTCACGCCTGGGGACTGCCTCTCTTCCCCTCTACAGTGGCTCTGGCATTATCACACCCCTGGTCCCCAGGCCAGAAGCCTCAGAGCTCAGCGGTCACTTGCTGCAGTTGGATCCACTCTCCAGCACAGCTCCCGCCCAGGGCACCAGGCCCTTGCCCCGATGGACACCGCAGGTAATCTTGCAGCCCTAATAAGGGATAGGGGCTGGCCCAGGATTGCACAGGTCTCAGACAAGCTCAAGCAGCTAGTTCACGGCCCATGACCCACCATCTGGGGCTCCATTACCTCCGGTTATCTGCGTTCGTGGCTCGCTCGCCCCTTCCAACATGCGCCCTTGTATTATTTTATTGTTCCTGGAGGGCACCAGCAACTCGGAAATGGTGCGGGGCAGGCTGTCACTGAGTCCCTCCTCCATCCAGGCTGGCTGCAAAGGGGTTAAGGTAGTGGTTTCTACAAGCCCTGTAGAGGTCTTTGCTGTATCCAATCAGGCTGTTGCTCTGCCGTTTTCTGTCGGGGCTCGGTCTTCCTATTTGCTGAAAGTATCGGGACCAAATTTGGGCCAGGTCCACACCGAACCCTTATCTTCCTTCGTGGACCTTCGAATCGCGCGTACTCTTGCACCAACAGGATATTTTATCAATCAGGATAAAGCCGCGGCAGGAGCTCTCCCTCAGGCATTCATTACTATTGCTGCTCAGAAGTGACCCCTCCCCCCTTCAAGATTTTCTCATGGTTTGTGGGCGCTGCGTCACTCGTGAGGCACGCTTCCACTTAGGCCATGCCCCCATTAGGGAGGGGGCCTGTGCGCTCCATTTGGCTCGCTGGAGGAGAAACGGGCCCCCGGGTGTGCCGGTAGTGTGACACGGGCCCCGTTTCTTCTTGGCTGCCTGTTCACTCCTCCCGCGCCATGGGATCACAGATGCCTTGGGAAACTGACACGTGATAGCTACCCCTGTATTCCGGCAACTGCTTGCTGCGCACTGCTTCTGTAAGGTAATTCTAATGAATGCGCTGCGTTCTACTATAAACCACGGTAATGAATGCCTGCATTCTAATCTAAGCAACGCTATACATCATATTTGAGTCTTATCTCTATTATCTTAGTGCTATCTCTATACTCCCACTTAACTCATGTATAATATTCAAGTCAAAACGTTCCGCAATATGAAACTGCACTTATCTTGCTGAGGAGCAGGGAAAGAAGAGGTGGAGTGAAGGACAGGAAGTGACATGTAGACAGGGCAGGGACTGCCAAGGACTACAGATGCGCAGAGAACAGAGGGAAATGTAGTTTTAAAAAAGAAAGAAAAGAGAAAATGAGTGGTTGAAGTCATTTTAGTTGTTTCCTGTTATTTTGTTGAAACTGCTGAAGAGTAGTATTAAAGAAGTTGAAGCATAATGCTCGCCTCCTATCTCGACATGGAATTAAATTGAGTTCCTCCTCATTTCGGAGTGCCTTTGGGGTAGGGAGGAATTGCCTCCATGAATATGATGGAGGTATCAGGCTCTTCTGGATTTACTAACCCATAATCAGCAGGACTGGAAAAACAGGAAGTACTACATTTCCCTCCATTCTCATAATGGGGCAGAATATTTAAATCCATGCTTGGACTCCAGGGAAGCACGACTGTTGACATGGCTGCGTTTACACATTTCGTTCCACGGGGTGGCAGCCTTTCCACATAAAATTACGAACGTATTTCTAAGTTAAAAGTTGGTGTTGAAAGTCACAGCTCACCCCAAAACATGCCAACCCCAAAACAAGTTGGTGTTGAAAGTCACAGCTCACCCCAACATGGTCTGCAAGATTTTAACAGCGGTGCAAGGTCTTTGTCTTTAGCTAAAAAAAGTCAGTCTTTATGTTGTGTGCCAGACGGAAAGTGAAAACCTGAGGAGTGTTTGTAGGAGGCAGATGTAAGGCCATCGGTAGACAGCATGTGGCACATTACTACTGTGAAAACAGATCAAATCCACAAAGCCCACGGGGGCTCAAGCTAACTACATGGGGGCTGGGGGGCTATGAGATGCATGACCAGAAGTGACGTCACAGTAGGTGGAAATATCCTGAAGTGAAATATTCCCATTTCATTCAATTTGTCTTTCCCAGTTCAGGCAAAGTGCCACCTAGAGGCCAGGCAGTGCAACGAAGTCTTAATCTTTCATATGGGCATGCCAGCCATGGTCAGGCGGAAGAGCATTGGCGGGGCTGCTGGCGCCACCTGTGGAGACATTATTGTGTTAGTAATTAAAGGTGGTTGCTGGTAAGGAATGGAAATTCTGTCCTGAGGGCAAGAATTGAATTTGGCAGTGGGAGTTCGCTCCTGCCGGACTGTTGCAAACAGAGGAAGGTGTCTGGGAATTCATGGCAGTGGGAGTTCGCTCCTGCTGGACTGTCGCAAACTGAGGAAGGAGTCGATAGATCTGTCTTGGGGGGGTCAAAGAGACAGCGGGAAACAAGTGTGAAAGAACAGTTTTCTCCTTGTTTTTGGTCTGTTCGTATTGGTTCTTGCTATTTCATCAACTGTGTTACGCGTGATTCATTATGCAGAATTTAGACCCCACCGCCCAAGTTCTTAGCTACCCCCGGGGAGCTGCCAGTTCCATGGGAGGACTGGAAGGACTTATTCAAATTCTATTTTGTATCCTCAGGTGGCAAAAGATTCTATGATGAACAAAAATGTTCAATTCTCATCTGCTGTTTGGGGGCAGACGCAGTTAAGGTGATAAAGAAATTACCAGATGTTCAGGATGTCACAGGGGAAGAGGGAGGTTGCGGGGATGGAGATGGGTTACATGGGAAGGCGATGAGGAAATTGGAGGCACAATATGCTAAACAGCTGAATTTGGTATTGGCGAGGTACAAATTATTTTCTAGAAAAAAAGGAGAGGGTGAATCAGTAGATTCATTTGCGGTGGATTTGAGGGGACAGTTGGCATCGTGTGAGTTTACAGGTATGGAGGATGAGTACATACATGATCAATTAATAATGCACACATCCAATCAAAAAATTCAATAACGTTTGTGGCAAGCCAAAAAATCCCCTGTTGCAGGAAGCATTGTCCATTGCTAAGGGTAGGGAGCTAACAAGCAAATGTTTGAAGGAAGTTAATGCCAAATGCAACAAGGAGAAGGTGCAGGTGGTGAAAAATTACAAGAGTGACAAGGAGTCAGGGGGAAGATGAAATGAAGGCGTGTGCTATCAGGACAAATAATATTAAGATTGCGTGGGGTGCGGGTGGTAGTGAAGTGCCTCAACAAGTTTTGTGCAAAAGGCAATGTACTAGATGCGGCTTTGAGAAGCATGCGATGAATCCAAAGGAGTGTCCTGCCAAGAGAGTCAAGTGCAGGGAGTGTGGGAAGATAAGGCATTTTGCCAGACTGTGTAAATCGAATAAGATGGTACATGATGGATAGAGAAGCATTACATATGTGGGGGAGGAGAAGGTAGAGTGGGCCAATCAAACTGTCCATATTGTAGGTGAAGTGGAAGGGAATGAAGATGGAGCATATGTCCCACCTGAGGTGGAGATTGTGGTGGCAGGTTGTAGGGTTAAAGCATTGGCAGATTCAGAGTCACCCTCTACTATCATGTCTGAAGAGAAGTATAGGGAGATCTGCGGCGAGAAGAATCATACATTGCACAAGTCTGAGATCCAGCCAAAAGTATATGGGGGAGGCAGACTTGATATCCAGGGTTTTGTCTGGAGCAACATTGTATATGTTTCTAAACAAATTCATGCAAAGGTGTGTGTAGCGGCCAAGGGAGAGTGCTGGGGTGGAAGCACTAGGGCAAACTTGGATTGGAGTTGCATCCTGGCAAAGAATTGCAAGTGAGGATGGTGGAGAGAGATAGATCTGGGAGGTTTGCATCAGAGATTGGGACGAGATTTCAAGGTGTTTTTCGAAAAGGCATTTGGAAGTTACAGGGGTACTGCCGTAAGGTACAGTTAGTTGAGAATGCTATACCATGGGTGCGCAGGGTTAGGAATTTGCCATCAGGGCTGAGAAAGAAGGTGAGAATGGAATTGCGTGGGTTATGTGAACGGAGTGTCATAGAACCCTTGAGTGCAGTGATTGGTTATCCCCTATTGTGGTGATGCAGCATCCGGATGACCGGATCAGGATATGTGTTGATATGAGGGATTTGAACTGCAATATCTTGGTTAATAGACACCCTTTGCCCAGGGTTAATGAGATGTCGACCACTATGGAAGATGCCGAATGGTACATTAGGCTTGACATATCGTCTTCTTATCATTAGGTAGACTTGCATCATGCGTCCAGAGCATTGACAGCTTTCTTTATGCCCATGGGGCATACCAATTCAAAAGGATGCCATTTGGGTTAGCGTCTGCTGTTTTTCAGAAGATAATGGAATATTTACAGAGTGATGTTCCTGGGGTAAGATGCTTCCAGGATAAAGTTTCGGTAGGTGCAAATTCTGAGTCAGAGGATGATGTGAGGGTGTATGAAGTATTGAGAAGGCTTGAGAGAGCTGGGCTGATGGTTAAAAGGGAAACAATTCCAATTTAAGGTACACCAAGTAGAGCATTGTCGGAAGCGGCTGGTTTGTTACACGTTCCTTTCCTTTCCAGTGCGGCTTGACGACGTGTATGGTATACATAGGTCCTTTCCTCTAATCTAACTTGAGTCAGAGATTTGATCGAGGAGAGACCGCTTGAGTGACTGACGAACAACAAGGTTGTGGAGCGTTGTGAACCTTGTGAACCTTGCAGCAGCATGCAATCTTGAGGCTGCAAATCTTGATATCCATTGGCATATTTACAGCACACTTTTGCCGAGCTGAGAGGGGACCATTTTCTGCCGAGTGGAAAATGCAGCCTGAGGCATTCTGGGGGTGCCAGGGCTGATAGGCATGGAGGAAGAAACACTCCTCCTGAGTAGTGGCTGCCCCGCCTTACGGAGCCGGAGCGGCACACCCTCCTCGCCCGACAATCAGCCGCGATTACTCCCGCTACTCATCCCCAACCCCTGCAAACAGGTAAGAGTGTGGGGAGAAAGTTGGGGATAGCTGAGGAGATGCTATGCCAGCCCAAAGTAAAACAAACAATAGCCGTGAATTTGAATGACAAGAGCGAGGTGTTAGTGAAGTCACCTCTGCAGAAGTCAACACCTGTGACAAATATATTAAACGAGGCAGGAACGCTGCTCATCGATTTCCCTGGGCCCCCGGCAATTTAGCAAGAGGTCCTCAGGACGGGGGATCCCCCCCTTTGGTCGCAATCATAGCGAAGGGGTCTAAGGAAGGGCCACTATATGACTCCCCAATTAGTGCTAAGAAAGATCAACAGAGTGAAGAACCGACACGAGAGGTGCACACTCCGTCAAGCTGGCCCGCGCCTCAGGTGGACTTGTCCGTTGACATCGAAGCCCTTCCGATCCGCGAAATGGTGGGCATTACCTCCCCTAGGGAGGAGGTTCTCAACGGCGAGGGTGCTGACCCCCTTCCGGATGGAGAAGAGGAAGATGCCTCCATTGGGCTATTGCCTTTGGAGGATTGTAAGGAAGGAACCACCGAAGGGTCAAGGGAGCTAAAGCCGGGGCTGAACCCACATCTAACAATGGGTGAAAATAAAGAGCCCTTAGAAGACACAAATGAGCTTATTGACTCGTGTGGGTTAGAGTTGGAATGTACCAGCCCCGCAAGGGATTCCTCATCAACCTGTCAGAAACTGAAGAAAACTACTGTAACAGGTCTCAAAGTGTCTGCTGCTCAATTAAAGAAAGGTAAAAAATGAGGAAAAGCAGTGAGCAGAACCAAATGCGACAGAAACAGAGGAACCCAGCATCAAACAAATCAGGAGCATGCTACATCTAGTACTCTGGAAAGACTTTTCAAGAGAAAACTATTCCCGGGCAGAAATAAACTCAACATCGAAATTTCAGACGCCGAGCTGATCAAGGGTGTGGAATCCTTGGTCATCGCTGAAGCGATAATCCAGCCACCTCGGAGCCTGAACAAAGAAGGCATGCCCCAAGGTAATCAGCAAATGTCGGAATCTCCACATGATGCCCCGTTAGATAAGATCTGCATCCCAGCCCTAGCCAACCCATCTTTGCCTTCACCAAGGTGCCATTTTGGTAAGGCGGTGGCAAAGAAGCCAATAGAACAGGCTCCTGTCTACAGGTCCCCCACAAACTTAAATAAGGCCTTGCAAGTGGAAGAACAAATGAAAGGAAGGCCAAATAATCATAATGGACTTGGACAGTCGGATCTGAAATGGGAAAACTCCAATAATGATTTAATGTGAAAGATAATCGCGGAAGGCCGCATGACTGTCCGCTTAATCAACAGAAAGAAACTGGACCCTTCGTGTAAACTTTCGTGGGACTCTCTGTCACCGTTAAAGGGCATTGACTCTACAAATAAGAGAGCTACAAAAAGTAACAGCGTGGAGCAATTTAGATTCAAAGGGAAAAGACTTAGCCTCGACTCCTCGCCCGCACAAGAACTACTAAATGAATGAACTCCATCCAACAGATGGCTCAGATTTCCACACCGTTAACAAGAGAGACACCAGCCAAAAAACCTCACCTAATGTCAATTATTTCAACAGCGACGATAGCGCTGGCTCCATTCTGCAAGCTCTATGAAGCACTCCACGAAACTCTAAAAGATCATACCCCCCTCATGGCCACAATGCATACTAAAATGGCCCTGTTGGAAGCCCACATGGGTAAGGAGAAGGTAGAATGTATGTCGAGTGGGCTCAAAACAAAGTACATTAATGTGGCCAATCAAACCGATCCAACCCCAGAAAAGTTTCCCTATCCAAATGAGAAAACGAAATATTCTCAAACAGAAGCAGAGAAAGTGGAGAGTCGAATGGTGGCGGCTGAGCCAGTAATTGAAATAATTAACTCCAAGACAGGGACTACTTCGAACAACTGTGGTTCAAAATTGGAAGACTCATCGGGACCAAGAAATCACAAGAGAAAAAAGGATCCATCAATTGCCAAAGCATTCACGGAATCCCCGTTCCACTTAAGCTCTAAGAAAAAACAAGAGAGGGGAAAATTCGGCAGAGCCTACGATGGCATTTTCTCAAAAGGCTTGTGTGGTACTCGAGGAGATGGAATGAATAAGAACATGGCCGAAGCCACCCCAAAAGAGGGCAACATAGAAGCCATCAGTAAAATCAAGCCAATTAAATCGACATTGGGCCTCAGAGTGGATCAGCGCTAGGTATACTTCACTCATACACCTAAGGACAAACAGAGGCCCGAGGAAGAGCTGGACTCACCGTTGATGACTAGTGAAGTGGAAGATGAATCAATCGACCTAATGGACATGAGACTGTACACCATCGAGGATTTGGAGTTGGACCTGATGGTGCAGCCCCCCAAAAAAAAGAAAAGAAGACCCAACAATCATATTCCCTGTAACAGAGACTCCCGAAGCAACACAACCATCCCCCCTCTTCCGGACAATGGGCAAAAAGCGTAGATCAATACACAATAAATGCAGTGAACGGAATAGGATGGCAAGACCAAGACAAGAGGAGCGAAGACGATCTTCTAGGGCCAGAGACCCGGTTGCTGAAAGGAGCAAGAGGAGCAGATCTCCTTCCATCTCAAAGGATTCAAGAAAGAGGGACAACCATAACCAAGCACGTCATAAGAATGACTGTTTTGGAGCGTCTATTATAGATACTAGGGGCCTCATTACGAGGTGGGCGGCAAGGGATTCCAGGCACCGTTAAGGAGACCGGTGCCGGTAAACCCTTACTGCCAATTCTGAGGTCCCTTAGCGGGAACCGGAAAGGACGTGTGGTCTGACCACACATTCTTTACGGGACCCATTAAGGGACCTTGGAGCTAATAACGGGCGCGCAATTAGCGGGCCAGTTATTAGCGCCTTCCCATTGAGCCCTATGGGGGCTCAAATCGGAATGGGGAATGGCATTTGGAATGGGGACTTACCGGGTCCGCCTAGGTCGGAATGTCCCAGTAAGTCCCCACTCCACCAGACCGGACCCGGACACGATTTTGGAGGCAGCCATGGCACTAATAGCACCATGGCTACCTCCAAACTCGTAATGAGGCCCGAGGACTTTTAAATTGGAAAGAACAATCCCGAAAAAAGACAACCTAATCCTAAACCAGAGAACTCTGCTAAGAATTTGTGATCACATACCCACGCTAAGACATCTACATTCGGAAGACTTATAAATCGTCGAACCAGTATATGAAGAGCGTAAAGACGCATCTTATCTTCACATCGCTTAATCAAAAGTGAAGCAACTAATGCTGAGTGCCGCAGATAATTTCCAATCACTGGGGTACGAACTCACCAACATGAGTAGGATGGTTTTTAAAAACCTGCAGAGCGACCAGGACAAGACCAAATACAAGTGGGAATGTATAGATAGGCGTGAGTCCGCCAATCACAACCTCCCGCCAACAAAAATTGAAAAAAGGGGCGAAGGAAGATGTGAGACGAGTGGTACAATATAACAGGAGAGTTGAGAAGGTTCCTAAGAAGTCACCAATAAACAACCCTTTTAGGAGATCCCATCAATGCAAAACTGGGCCCATCCATAGTCACCACT
The DNA here is from genome assembly GCF_040938575.1 of Ambystoma mexicanum. NCBI lineage: Eukaryota > Metazoa > Chordata > Amphibia > Caudata > Ambystomatidae > Ambystoma > Ambystoma mexicanum. The sequence goes on along the minus strand of NC_090921.1, from coordinate 174,832,808 downwards.
CAAAAGACAATGAGGAGTTGAAGGAGGAAGAAATCAAGAGCGACAGATACACTAATGGGCCATTAGCCCACATTGAGATAACATTTGACCACAACATAGAGGAAACGAAAAATAAAAGAGACCAAGTGCAGGGGGTCCAAAGAAGCCAAATCATAAGAAACAGGCGCAAATAAAGAAGTGAACATGGACTTCAAGAGCCGTGGAGAATCGTAAAGAGATTTAACCACCAAATGTCAGCGTAAAGAGAGGGAAAGGACATACGAGATCTCATTTGAAGAGGATTACCATCACAGGGCCACTTATACTTGGTCCTGTATCAAGTTTTAAATACTTCTGTACAGGTGCACACTTACTGAGCATCATTATTTTTGTTTTAGCTTTGTTTAGTACCAAGTTGTTGTCCTTTAAATAGGCAATAAGATTGGACAATTGCCTTTGAAGGCCCAGCGATATCTGGTCAATAAGAATGATATCATCGGCATAGAGGGGTCTAGGTATTACTGAGTTGCCTATTGTAGGGGGGAATGTTCTCAGCCCAGTCTGCGTGTCCATATAGTCCGCTCTATAAGAATTATACAAAGCAGGGCTAGAGGGCACCCCTGTTTGACTCCACGGGCCGTTGGTATCTCTTTGGACATTAGGCCAGCTTTTTTCAATCTCACTCTTATAGAAGTATAGAGTGATTTGATGGGTCCAAGAACTGATTCAGGACAATTACGATGGTTCAGTTTGTTCCACGGTTTTTCTCTGTTGACCCAGTCAAAGGCCTGCACCAGGTCAACAAATACCAAATGTACGGCAGATTTTCCTTCCAAGACCTTTGACTTCAAGGCACTCAACAGCAGGATATTGGCTGTGGTACCCATACCCTTCACAAAGCGGCCTGTAAAGGATCAAAATAGTTTGATTGTTGCGTCCATTTTTGAATATTTTCCAAGGCAAAAGAGCCAAAGACTTTACTTAGAATATCCAACAGCGCTATGGGCCGATAATGTCCTGGGTCATCTCTTGCCCCTTTCTTGTAAATTAGGACCACACAGGCTTTTGTCCAAGATGTTGGAATCTCACTAGCTTTGATGCATTTCTCAAACACTCCTCTAGCGAATTCTGCCCAGACTTCTGGATGTTTTTTAATTCCAAGTTCGTAATCCCATCTGGGCCGGCCGCCCTGGAATTGTTTAATTTCTTGATCTTGTAAGCGATGGTTGCAATATCAGTAGGAATCTCCCACCTACTTTCCTTTTTGTTCCGGATCGGGGAAGGCGTTCCCATTGGTTTTTTATATAAGTCTGTGAAGTGAGTGACCCATGCGTGATCTGCCATGTTATTCTGTAAGCTTGTGTTAGCTTCTTTGGCACAAGTTCTAATCAGTGCCCAAAAATCCTGTGACCTCTTCCCACTCAGGGTCCGAAGCATCTCTTCGGCATCGGCTTGATATGTTTGGTGGCATCGGTGACAAAGTCAAGTTTTATATGAGTTCTCCTTCTCCTTCGCCTCTTTTGTTAACATTGGATCTGATGACAACTTAGCCCGTCTCTTGGCCTTTCTTACCTCTTTTCTCCTTTCCACCACAGTTTTATTATATGCGTGTGGGTTACACTTAAGTGGAGGGGCTTGAAGTGATTTCAATGGTTTGTTCACCATCAATAGGGGGCTGTAGTCGAGATCTTCCTGCCTCCCCAATGCCTTGAGGTTGGAAGCCGCAAGATATTTTTTCCGTGAGTTTCTTAATTGCCTTCTCATTAAGTCTCACCCTGGTGTTACCATTGCAAGTTTTGAGGTCTATTGACATGAACACTACTTCTAGACGACATATTTTCCAGGTGAAGGTCTGGATGTTGTGATCACTGTTCATGGTTTTGATTATCCCAAAGCTTTCTATTTGAGGCAACAGTTCTCGGGAGGTAAAGGTGTGATCCAGGGTTAGGCCAAATCCATTTCTTTCCCATGTCCGGCATAGGGGCTTTGTGGAGTCTCTTATCCGATGTAAATTATGTAGGTCATTAGAGTCCATTAGGGCGTTCCATTTCGAGCCTCTAGTTCGTGCTCTAAACATTGATCTACTTGGGACGCGGTGCGGTTTTTCTTCCAAGCAAAGGGTATTAAGGTCACCTGTAATTAATACATGGTCAACACCATAGGCCTCTTCTGCCTCTTCTAGAAGATTCTCCATCATTTTGAGATAGGCTAAAGTTGATATAGTAGCTGGATTCCAGTATGTGTTCACCAGTAAAATTTGTTCCTATTTTAAGTTTTTGTTCATGCTAATCTCCGTCTCTTTTGACATTAGGATGGCTTGGATCCACTCTGAGCATAATATTGACTTCCTCAGCTGGAGGCCACTGCCTGAGCAAATGGCAATCCAGAGCCCTGCTGAGGGTCTACCTTTCTTGCCTTTCTTGGCCGGTACAAATGCAAGTTCATGTCCGTCAAGGCTTGGTTCGTGTTGTAGCCATGTCTCTTGGAGACACAGTACATCAAAGTTTCCCAGATTCGCATCAGATGAGGTTGTTAAATGGGAAAAAACATCGGTTTCTAATCACTATTAGATAACACAAGTTGTTCTTTCCCTGTATAAAGGCAGGAAAATGTCTCATTGATTAGAAACTGATACAGGACCCGCTATATGTTGAATGTATCTAGGGGGGCGTGGCTAGCTGCCATGTAGTGAGGTCGTGTCTCTGGTGAGCTCCGCTTGATGTGCCCAACATAAGCTGTTTTTATGCCGAATCCTGGAACCCTTGGAGCCTGTGAGCCAGCCTGAATGCTGCGGACGTCCTTTGGACGCATTGAGATACTTTTCCCGAGCCTGGGAGAGCCGATAAGCGCCTCTACGCCACAGATTGGAGGCGGCTGACTGAATGCCAAGATGGCGGCTCCCGCATGCTAATCCCCTGGAGGGGCTCGAGAGCATACACCACCGTTGAGTTCGCCAGAGACCTGTAGACGAGACCACGGTACAGCTGATCCAGCTACAACGCTGCTGCAGCGGTTATAGACTTGCTACGGTCGGAGACCTGAAGGCGTCCTGAGATCCCGCTTCGTAAGATCCCATCGGAACGGGTGAACTGCCGAGAGGAGGAGCGGAGGCGCGCTGCATCCCGCTTGGAGTGTGTGCGAGCCCGGGAGCTGCGAGACGCGAAGGCCGGACCCACCTGGGGGAGCAGCTTGGATTGCGGGAGACACCGGTGGCAAGCCAGCACCGCAGAGGTGAGCGGGGTGGGTGTGGGCCAGGCTTGACATTGAGGTGCCGAGCCGGGCGCGGCAACCCAGGGCCCCCCCCCGGCTCTACCTCAACGCCAGCGCGGGAGAGGAGGAACCACTCGACCTTGCCAGGAATCGGGCACCCCCGTCCCTGGCTTGCATAGACTGCCTGCAAGGGGTGGAGGGGCCTGGAGTAACGCAGGCACCGACCCCGGGCATCGGAGGCCCCCTCTTCCTCCCATTGTACCACAAGAGAAGAATCAGTTGATCGAACCCCCCGGGGGCTGGGATCCCGATCCTCCCCTGCGCGGGATTGGACTTGTTGACTGAATCCTTCCATACGCCTGCATTCTGATGAGATTTGCATTTTTTATGCACTGGGAGCCATTGTAATGCTGGATGCCACGCTCAGATATTAGATAGCCACAGCTCTGTCAACACGGCTTGCACCCAGGATCCGCAATTGGCAGACGCAACGGCTGCAGGACAGGACATACGCTCAATGCGCGGTAGCACATACCGCCAAACCATTATAGCCTAACTCGTGCAGCTACCCACCCACGCAGGCTACCTACTGTGAATTGCTGCGTCCCTTGCGTCCACAAAGTATTCGCCTAGCTGCACCGGACTGAGCCTTCGCCCGCCCCCCCCACGGCTGGTCCTACAGCCAAGGGCGCATGTCGTTGTACCAGACTTTGGGGTACCCTCCAGCCCGCACCACCTGTGCCTAGAGATGGGAGATATCACCACCCGACAAGATGTCTGTGAAAGGGGCGAGGTCCAAACACCGCCAGACCACTGAAGACACAATCACGGCCAGCGGATCCACAAGGCCGGTGAGCCCAAATGGTGGAGCGCCAGAGAAGGTACCTGACCACACTGACGTAGCGGCTGAACCTAGTAATACCCAGATACTGGAAGCCATTAAGATATTCCAGGCTACAATGGAGAACAAAATATACGCTGTGGCAACAGATCTGGGCCTTCTGCGCCAAGATGTCCGATCACTAGCCGGTAGGACAGAAGCGCTTGAAACCCAAGTCTGGGAAAATACTGAGGCAAAAACCCACCTCCTCCGTGATGTGGATGAACTACAGCAAAGGGTTAAGAATTTGGAAGATAGGGCTGAAGAGGCTGAGGGACGGGCCCGTAGGAATAATATAAGACTCCTCGGCCTGCCGGAGGGTATCGAAGGCCCCGACCCCACCAACTATGTCAAAAATCTCCTGCTGCAGGAAGTCGGAGCAGGGAAGCTCTCACAAGGCTTCACCATTGAGAGAGCCCACCGGTCTCTAGCCAAGAAACCACCGCCAGGAGCCCCGCCTAGGCCAGTGATTGCGAAGGTTCTAAACTACAGGGACTGTGAGGCCATACTGGCCTTTTCTAGGTCTGGGGGCCAGATCCAGAGGAACTCTGCCAAAATTGCCATCTACCCAGATTACACCTTCCAGGTCCAAATGAATAGGGCACAGTTTATACATACAAAAGTCAGGCTGAAGGCAGCAGGTTTGCGCTACATGCTCCTATACCCGTCAAGATTGAAGGTACTACACAATAACAGAGCCCACTTCTTCGACACACCGGCACAGGCCCGGGACTGGATGGACGAGCAACAGATCCCTGATATTGAGGCACAAAGGCAGAAACCGCTCTGAGTCCCATCAAGCCAGGCTCCAGGGGGCCCTTCTATATGTAACAGCCCACCGGCTGACAGAGTTAGCCACATCACAGCTGAACAGATCCTCCATACGGAGTCATCGGAGCCAAGACACTTGAAGTTTCCTTCAGGGTATATATACCCGCCCGTAGGGCACCAGGAGACCAATGTGTGGTCAAACGGAGCGGAAACGGGACCGTCATAAGGAGGGAAACCTCGCTGGACTTGTTCTATGTTCGGGGATTTCACAGTTATGGGGTCAAGTTTGGGGACCCGATGTTACAGAGGGCTCGAAGACAAAGGGGGGAGGGACACGAGAGGTTAGAGCCCATGTTGAGAACTTTAATCGGAAAACACCGAGACCACAGGAAAATTCTATAATAGATACATCAGTAGCAGGGCCTGGACCTAAGCAGAGGACAATCAACAGATACCACGACACCCATGGCTGGAAACATTAACGTAATGACGTGGAACGTCAGAGGCATGAATAACTTTGTTAAGCAACGCCGGATACACACATCTGCGTAGATGTAAAGTGGGAATCGCCATGCTTCAGAAGACACACCTAACAAGGGATAAACTAGAGACTATGGCCAAAACATGGCGAGGAACCCTGATTGGATCCCCCTACTCCTCATACGCTAGAGGGGTCCTGATATGGATTGACCCAACCATCCCTTTTAAGGTAGTGAACACCAAGACAGACAACAAACGCAGGATGGTACTGGTGCATGGTACCATGGATGGGAGGGAGATATGCCTGATTAGCACTTACGCACCCAACCACGACGCCACAGCTTTCTTCCACTCCCTATATTCTCGGATTAGCCCCTATGTAGACTGCACCGTGATTTGGGGGGGGATCACAATTGCACACTAGACCCCCTGAAAGACAGGTCTGACTCTAAGCACTCCTGCCCATCCCCCCGCCAAAATATTGTCTAAATTAATAGCCCAACTGGCACTCTGCGACCTGTGGAGGGAACAAAACCCTGAGAAAAGAGAATACTCCTTTTTCTCCCCGCCTCACAAGGTCCATACTAGATTGGACTATATCCTGATAAGCCAGGGGCAGCAAGCTAGGTTTAGAGATGCACATTACCTGCCGAGGGTGCTGTCAGACCACTCCCCCATGCTGGCCACCTGGGAGATATACCCACCCAAACCCCCAGTTCCCACGCGGAGACTTAGAGCTGAGGCCCTTCTAGATACAGCCTTCCGAGAACATATAAGAGACAGTACTGAGGAATACTGGCAGAACAACCTAGATAGCGTAGACTACATCGGTACAGATTGGGAGGCTTATAAAGTTGTTATGAAAGGAGAGATGATAGCTACAATCGGGGGTACCCTGAAGTCCATCACAACCTCCCTAGAGGGCGCAGAAAAAGAGCTGAGTGTGCTGGAGAGTAGAAAAAGAGCTGAGTGTGCTGGAGAGTAGGGCAGACTCGACCGCGGAACATATACAGGAAATAACTGAACAGCGACAGGCCTGTCTGCCTCACTGGGAGTCACTGGGGAAATTGAGCTATGCTAAACATGCATGCACTGGGGGATAAACCTGGTAAACTCTTAGCTTGGCTCTACAAGAGAGAAATCCCCAGGACGCCCATTTGCAGCATACTCTGACCCGATGGCACCACAGCACATACCCAAGATGAGATCAACTCGGTCTTCTCCGAGTTCTACCGTGAACTCTACTCCAAGACCACGCCCCCCACCGACACTGAGATAGAGGACGCTCCTGGATAGTATAAAGCTACCTAAACTAGACGCACAAGTGGCTGAAACCCTACAGGACCCAATTACCCCAGACGAAGTGATGGCTATAATTAGATCCTTACTCTCTGGGAAAGCGCCAGGCACAGATGGCATACCCGGGGAATTTTATAAGACATATGAAGAGGCCCTCGCCCCAATGCTAGCACGGGTATTCAATGAGGCTTATGAGCGCGGCATCCTCCCAGATTCCATGAGTGAGGCCACAAAAATCACTTTGCTGAAGCCTGTAAAGGATGGAATAGACAGTGGGTCATATAGACCACTTTCTATGCTAAATGTTGACTGCAAAATATTAACAGCAATCCTTGCAAATAGACTACGCAGAGTGATCCCCGAGTTGATCCACCAAGACCAGACTGGCTACGTGCCGGGGCGCTCTATTACTGAAAACCTGCGTAGGTTACACCACATTATATACGGCACTGAGCAGAGCCCCCAAAAATACACAGTGGCGTCACTGGACGCCACCAAGGCCTTCGATTCGGTGAGATGGGAGTGGTTGTATGCCACTATGGGTAAAATGGGAATCGGACCCGCCTTTCTGAAATGGACCCAATTGGTCTACGCCAGCCCCACCGCCAGGGTGCGCACTAACAAGACGTGAGCTGTCCTACACTTCCCAAGAAACTGAACTGTATCTCAATGAAGGCCCCATGGATTAACCAGCCTACTTAACAAATTTTACATTTGTCGCCGTTGTGCCTGGCTGGCTAGAAAAGGCTCATTTGGCCATGTTTCATCTTTCCTCTTGGATTAAACAATGATTTTAAAGATGAATTGGCATGTGTCCCTTGGCCTGCCTCATCTCAGCTCTTGTGGCAATCGACTTGCAGCTAGACCATCACCTCCAGGAAAGGAAGCAAGAGAAGTAATTAACCCACTCCTTGCATCCACATAGCACTCCTTGAGATGTCCCTGCTCCTTCTCCTAACTCCACAAAGTAAATGGAACTGATGCAAATTGGAACCGTCCGAGAGCTGCTGCCAGAAGACGAAAAACAAAGAGAATGGAACTCGGGGACCCAGAGGCTCTGCATAAATTGTGGTTCTAAAGGACATAGTATGGAATACACCGGTAGCTCCTCCCCAAAGAACTGGAAATTGCACCCCTCATTCCTCATAGGGACTGAGGATTAGGAGTCTAAACCGTGTCCCTCCGTTCCCCCTTTGCTGTTCACTGAAGTATATGACATTTCACTACAGGGTCTTCAAGTGGTCTTCAATATGTGACCCTCATGAGCACATCTCTGGTGGATTGCGGCACTACAGGATGGCCTATGGATAATGTTTGGGTAGGTTAACACAATACACCCAAAATTACCAAGGCAGTCTCTCAGTCCATGAAAGGATTTGATGAGCGGCCACTGGCATTCGGATGGTTACGGAGCAGGATACTACTTAGTATTAAGGATTGAAAACCACCAAGAGAGGCTTGTCATTAATTTAATCAATGCCACACACTTCCCGGTTATATCACGCATGATTTAGCTCACGGTCCACTACCTGTTCATTAATTGGTGAAATAAAATTGGTCACCTCCTTTGCAACGATCAAAACCAAATGACGGTTGGACATCTACGACAGCAGGAAGGCTTCTTGTTTCAGAAGACTCGAATAGTGATATCCACGGAAGACTTACATCAACATGTAATGTTAATGTGTGATGATTGTCTGTCCGCTGGAGAATGGAAGTCACCGGTAACACTAGATCATTTTGGTGGCCTACGATAAAAATGACATAAATGGATGTGTATCCATCTTGCCCATTTGCATGATGGTCAAGCATTGTACATCGCTCTCTGCCTGCAAGCTCCCTCAACTACAAGTGTTGAGGACTTGCCACCCTCGGACAGGTACACTGCCAACATTTTCACCAATTATTCTTTTACCAAACTGGCTCATTTCTCCCCAATCTGTAAGATTCCTGCAGCCCTAAAAACGGAACAAATATTTCATCAAGACATATTCTATCGCTGGGGTCTCCCAACCACTATCATTTCCCACAGGGCTGCGTAGTACACTTGGAAACTCTGGACTCTTCTCTACAAGAACTTAATATTGAAAGGGCCTTGTCATCCCGGTGCCACCCTCATTGAAACCGCCAGAGAGGCGTAACCAGATGAGGGAGCAGCATTTGCAAAGTTGTTCTCCTTCTGCATAGGATAATTAGGTGGAGCTCCTCTCTATAGCAGAGTTCCCCTATAACCATACCATTCACTCTTCCATCAAGTCAAGCCTGTTGCACTGTAGAGTGGATTTCACCCTCGTGTCTTCCGTACCGTTTATTCTTTTTGAGACCATTATTCCTTACTTCAATCAGCTACTCATGGAACTATAACAAGGACACAAAACAACACTAACTGTGCTCACACAGTACACAGACCATCAAGAAGCACCCATTCTGGAAATCGGGAATTGGGTTCGATGGTTGACCGTAAGGGGTGGGGTAGGGACTCATCTAAGCATGGGGTGGGAGGCCAACCAGGGTGGAAGCCAGAGCCATTCCTATCCCACAGGGGGGAGGTGGCAGTTGGTAGAACCCCAGTTCCTGTCCCCTTCCCAAGTACCTGTATGTGTCTTGGATTAAATGTTGATAATCAGGCTGTCATGATTATTTCTGTTTTTGCAGATCAATTTGAAAGACAGCTATTGTCCAGCCAGGCTGCCCGCAAGACAGCGACTCACCAGAACTGCACGCCAGTGCCTTCCATACACCCAGTGAACGAGAGCAACAAGAGAGAGAGGAGGCGAGCGAGGCAACAGAGAGCCTGCACCGCTGTCAGACAGTCGACTAGTGTGAGAAGGCGTTTGTAAGAAAAGGTCATGTGTTGGTTGGTGAGAGCAAGTGGTACTATGTTGTGAAAGTGTGTGTGTAGGTTACGTGAGTTAGAGTGTTAGAAAGATTATAGAGAGTGAATGGTAGTGTTTGGGACAGTGAAAGGAAGGCAAATGTCTAGAGGGTGGGGTCAAGTAACAGTTTAGAGGATGTAATATCAGTTTAGAGGAAGGAGTAGTAGTGTGGAGGAGGGGTAAGTAGAGTGGAGGGGTGAGTAGTACAAACAGGGAGTTAGCAGTGATGTGGAGGAGGGAGCAGTAGTGTGGAGGGGGATTAGTAGAGTTGAAAATGTCATGGTAGTATGGAGGGAGTAACATCAATGGGTGGAGGCACACGGTAGACAGAGAGCAAGAGATATCTGAGGGGCAGGCAGAAGGAGTATTAGAAGAGAAGGATGGGAGGAGTGGAGAAGGAACAGTAGTGGGAGGAGAGCAAAAAAGGAGAGAAACATCGCGGCTTGAGAGGAATGAGGCCAGAGTGGGGCTTGAGCGTCTGTTATGCACAACCCTATAAAGCTTTTAGAACCAACAATGCTGTTAGCAAAGGCCCAGTTTAGAAAGTCCCAGCGGAAGTGTCTATTAGATAAGGCTTATGCCTTTAGAACCTCATTCAAAGCCAGGTAGACCACATATAATAGGGTTTAATAAGCTTTAAATACTAACTTGGGGAACAGGGACATCTTGACTAGGGATCATAAATGTTCCACTAGACGAGAGAGTGCAGGATGGCCATAGCGTCCTCCCTAATAATTCATTAAAATCCCTGAACCATCTCTGGCAGCTGGAGTGCTCTTTTGGCCATCTGAGATAGCTTTCTGACTCACCCGGTTGTCCGCTAACTTAACGTAAAACATTTTTGCGGGATACATCAATACAGCTTTAAATTGCATAACTTGACATTTTGAGTCAATCAAAATATACACATGAGAGTTCCGGATTCATTATGTAAAGCATAACCCTCAAAATAAAATAAGAGTCCACAAAAACATTCCAAAAAATCCAAAAAGTTTCCAAATATTTTCTGAAACTTATCACATACACAATCAAGGAGAGTAAAAAGGGCATCTGCCTTATTCACTCTTCAATGTTCTTGTCCTTCTGTTCTTCTGCCTCCTCTTTCTGGGACCCTTCGTCTAAGTCACCCATGATCGCCCTGGTACCCGTGGAGCATCCTCATCACGTCTCTGCCATCCATATCCTCCTCGCGGAAGGAGAGGTTTTTATCTCCTGTTGTGTTTTTGCTCAGAAGGTGCTCATTCTGCGATTACCGAGCCCTCCATGGTCTCTGAAGCCTTGGGCCATGGTGACGACCGGAAGGGACCGGCCTGACACCTTCTCTTTCTGGACGAAATTGAGAAAACAGACAAAGCCAGATGCTGACATATTTTCTGCGGTTGCTGTTGCTCAGCAGGGATTAGACTGCCATTTGCAGCTGGCCTGCTATTATCAGCACAATCAGAATAATATACAAATGGATTTTCAGATACAGTTTGTCACAGAGGGAAACACCTGATTGCGGTCCTCTTGAGTGGGTTATAGCCCAGAGAACACGATATTTTAAGCTGTGGTTATTCTCAGTAGATGATTTTACACATCTCTGGGTAATTACTGACTTGACCTTAACCCCCATAAACATCTAACGCCGAGGTTGCCATGGAACCTCTCATTTATATCTCTGTCATGATTCCGTTGAGGAGCATCTACCAACCAATCAACAGCCTGAGCTGGCTCTAGTTACAAAAGGCCACTTTATGAAGTCCATGCCAAGGTAGCCTTTGTAACATCCAGGAGCAACCACAATACTGCATCTGGTAGAACCTCATCAGGTGGCAAGTGCCAGTATAACAACAGTATAACAACAGTGTAACACCTTTTTGATTGGTCTACTGCAAGGGTTTGGAATCTTTGGTCCTCCAGATGTCTTGGACTACTAATCCCACCGGTCCTAGCCAGCATAGTCAATGGTGAGGAGTCATAGTCCAAAACTAGAGTCACAGGTACCCACTCTGGGTCTACTGAGTCAAGGCTTATACTCACCTTTACACAGGTCGTCAACAGGAAATATGTCATTAGTCAGTCTCGCCTACTCAGGCATATGCAGAGAGCATTCCAATGTCCTGTCTATGCTCCCAGAATTATTTTAAAGCCAAGCAAAATGATATCATCGTGCCCAATAGCAGTTGCCGTGTCGGCCACTGTCTCATTTGGTCCCAGGAAAAAAATAAAAAAATAAAAGCAGGTGCCCCTACCGACCCCTCAGGTGATATACATAAAAAGCAGAAAAGGATCCAGGAGCATCAATTTAAGAAATAAGCAGTTTATTCAGAATAATCATGTATTGAAATAATCATATATTTTCAAGAACATTTTCTTCAAAACAGGAGACAGACAGTAAATAAGTACTTGCAATGAATGAATGAATGAATGAAAACACTCTGTACTCAAATTACAAGCATACCACAACCACTGAACCACTCTACACCACACACATATCCTCATCTCAAAAATCAAAACACATGATAAAAAGATAATCAAGTAAGAGAACAAGTTGACATCAATAAAACACCTTTTTATAAGGGGTTAGGTGGAGATAGGCGCATATTAACTCTTCACATAGCCATTCCAATGTTCCATGGTTCAATGACCAAACAGGTTTCAACGTGTAAACACATTATAACGTCTTCACCAGGGGACCAAATGCTACAAAACAAAAACACACGCTGTTGAAAGGTTACTTAATTGTTGCTATCTGTCTACCCATGCGCATATTTACAAGGCCCATTACTTAATGCACCGCACCAAATCCATAAAGTGCTGATTAATTCATCGATCAGGGAAAAGTTAAATGAATTGAACACACCCCGATCCAAAGATTGCCACAAAACAGCAGCCCCTCCACCCGGTGTCTGCAGAGCGGCCGGAGACCGAAAGCACCAAGAGAAGCCAAGACACCCACATGTGCCACCAAACGCGACCTGCAGTGTGTAGCCATAACCAACCTAACAGCCTGGTCAAAATACCTTAGCGGGGCTAAGCAAACTATTTTGCCAGCAAAATAACTCAAAAGGCGGTGATGGGCAATGCAGCCTGAAAACTGTTCCACACACGTTCCTCAGTGGGGAGCAGGGGTTCACTCAAGATATGAAACTAACTTCAATGCATGGAGCTGAAAATGGGAGTACAAATGGTTATTCTTACTACGTCACACCCGTGCAAACGGTCAATGCCATCCCAAAGAATGTGGAGTACCTGCAAAAATGAAGCGACTGCCGCTTACTCGCATGTAGCCTGTTTGACCCACGCAAGTCCTTGAATTGGAAACCAAGAAGATTTTTACTTCATACAGCTGCCCAACGAATCAATCGGTATTGGAATACAAATTAAAAAAAATCGGCATTATAACGAATCCAGCCACGGACATAGGGTCAAAGCCAGTCCTGAGCCGGCACTCACCGACAAGGTGTCAATCTAAAGTAGCTGTGGGCACAGGTGTTCAGATGAGCGTGCCACTCGGTGGGGTGGCATCTGCCTAATTTACCGGACAAACATTGTTATTCGGTGACAGGTAAAGGTGTGAGACAGAGCAGTGATTCTTCCAGCACCACACCAGGGCCTTCCTCCAGGCTTCCTTCGAGGAAATTGCATGGTCTAGGGGAAGAGCTACTGCAAGACATAACCTGTAGCGCCCATGGTGGACACACTGCTCCGGTGAATATGGTGGCCATATTGGACTTCCCAATCAGCCATTTAGCTAGACAGTGCAATTAATATAATCGGCTTGAAGTGTACACCAATTCGCTTAATTGGGGGGCCAACAGGTCTGTATGGTGAAACAATAAATGTGACGATGATGGATCATGAGTGCGGAAGGTGGGCGCAGGTCACAACGTTCACCCATGAGCATGCCAAAATGCATGGTAGGGACATCATTAGGCAGGGGACCTGCTCCATGAAGTCTACAATTGTGCCAAAGTGGTCAGGGCAGGCAACAGGTGTACGCGAGTGCAACTACCTTTAAAAAACTGCACATGCCAATCGTGCAAATGCAGTAGATAGTACAAATGATTAGAAACAGGCAGAGACTCCCTGATAGTAGTACCATGTTTGCATAGGGTTGATACCTAATGAGCCGAACAAGTGCACCAATGCACAACAGTTAGCAGAAAAAGGCATACGTTTAAAGGCAATTTTTACAATGGAAGCCAGGTATAGCGTCAAAGCGCCGACCATGTGTCACAGACCATGCCTGGATCCATTATATGGCAATGATCACCATGGTCATGTGAAATGGGAGACAATGTTCAACTTGTCTAAGTTGATGACCAACTATCACCCTTCTACTATATTGAGTCCATGCTCAAACGTTTTCAAATTAAAGATCCACCGTGGTTCTTTATATGTGAGTTGTCTGGTGGTACCTTCAGTGTTTCTCCCAATGATTTTGTCTACACAAAACTATGTCATGTCGTCCAAAGTGTGTACCTGCTCGATACAATGGAGTACCAGGAGAGCAGTTAGCGGTCTGGTCCGAAGGTGTATTTGACAACTTGTTTAGCCAATATAGGTTTTATCACACAGGTACACAATAGCATATGCAACATTTGCACTTCTGCGGGTCATGAACGATCTTAGCTGCCAAATCTTGCCAGCACCGTCAAATGTTGTGACGTTTTTTAGAAATATCATGGGGCCCTATACCAGTTTGGGTGTGCGAAGCAGTGTGTTTCGTGTGGAAGGAGCGGCAGGAGTTTTGGTCTCCCGGAGCAGTTTGCAGTCTCTTTATTCTTTTCATTGGTTTGGAGGAGGTGCATCATAAAACCACCACGCCAGCGCAGAGCACGGCACAGTGTGCAGCGCAGGGTGTTTCATGTTTAGTGGTTGATGTTGATGTGAAGTGCCCGGGATCAAACTGCAGACGAACCGTCTTCCCTCTGGTGAGAAACTATTACATGAGTAAATGCTTGACTGTTTAACCTGCAACTCTTTGCAGATTGGAGGATTTGTGTTTTGAGGGCGCCTGGGAGTGTGGGTCACCGAACTTGACTCATAGTCCTTTCCCTTACAGCTCTCCAGTAAAACGCTGCCATTAATACTTAACACTACTAACGCTTGGATTCCTTTGCTAGGTAAAGACATTTTAGAGAGAGGGCATACAGTTTATTGCTCTCCTCTCCTTCGGGATTGGACATTGGAGTTCTCCTTGTGGCAGTCTTTTTACATGTATGATCTATGGAGTGGGAACATTCTTATGCAGCGACAAAACAAATTAAACTACATCTCGGACACTGCAATGTCGACCACCTTAAACCTACCTCTTCCGCAGTCCCCGGTGGGGAATTCTACTTTAATGATATCATTTGGATATTCGTGCAGGGCTGGGGTTGGTGAGGGGCTTACGGATAACAACTTGGTCGAGCCTGTACGTGTTCCACCTTAACCTGAGCCCACTTTAAAGACACAAAATATAAACAAAAGTATTACATTGTTAAATTTTGCTGAAAGACGGTTCCAAAGTTGGTGAAAGTAAGTATTCAGCTACACAACAAACTGGGAAGTCTCTTCTACCCCCACTTAATCCAACTCCTTCATTGGGGGCATTACAAGGGACTACAGGGACTACGGTAACAACATGTGATATTGAGGATTTTAGTGAGTTTAGGGTGCTTGACACGCTTCCGGAGTGTGTTACCCAATCTGACTCGGACTTTGACTCGTCTTTTTTTGGTTCCTCACCACCACCGCACCGCTACAGACGACCATCCTTATTAACCCCTGGAACTCATTTTTGCTGGAATTGCCATCAAATCAGACCCTAATGGAAATTAACCAGGTGATTTGCATTCTGGTCTCTCTTTATGAAGGACTTGAAACAGAAGTTAAAGCTAACTCAGTTATTCTCAAATCATTATTATTTAAATTTCATAACATTAAGTTGCATGTGGCGGCCAAGGAACATTTATTTCAACACGAAGCCCAAATGGTAGTGGGGGCTTCAATGTGTGTAAACTCTGTGGTAGAAGATACCAATTGTGGGTCAGTCCCGGTAAAGGCTTGGAGACCACTTAATGATACTAGTATTCCTAGTACGAATGTGTTGGCTGGATGTGTTGTACTACCTACCGAGGAAAGCTCTGAGCCCCCGCCCACTGTTGTTCCCACGGCTGCCTCCGCACCATAGAATGATTGGGAAGTGATTGGTCAACATCTGTTTCCTCTCCTACTATTATTAATATACAAACAGGGGTAGAGGCCTTGGGTGTCGTCGACTAAGAGTTCACTTTACCCACCATAGTGACTCGCACGCCCAGGAAAAAACAATGGAATAAGAAAGGTCAGCAAGTTAGGAAAACAAAGAATCGTTGTGTCGCGAAGGGACACAGTAATCCCTCAAGACAATTTAAATATTCTTTTCTAAATCAACCAACTGTATTGTCAAAATCGGTTCCGAAAATTACCCATGTTTCCCCAGCTTAGGTCACATCTGTTCATTCAATTTTAGAAAAGAATATACAAGGTAATCCGGATGTAATAATTAAGCACAGAACTGCCAAATCATGTTTTGTACCGATTAGGCAAATTGTTAATTGTGCTTTATCTTAAGGCGTATGTGTGGGTAAGCAGCGATCAGTACCTATAAATGTTTGTAAATCCCTTCGAATATTAAGGGAATACCAACCTTTGTCCGTAGGAGGTGAGGGTGCAAATTTACTAGATAATGGGTCTGTTGCTTCCAGCTCTAATGTGGGCTCACTTTGGTCCTCCTCCGTAATTCAGTGGCAGGGGGTACTGTGAGAAACCAGATGGTGTCCCACCCACTAGTCCCCAGGGACCTATCATCCAAGTGGCCAGGACACGGCCTTCGCTTTTGTATCCAGTTCCTGGGGGTGGACCAGTGCAGAGGATCACCAGCATGAGGGGTATTTGGGGAGTGGGACACCGGACAGTGAGGCACGGTATCCCCTTCCCTGTATCACCTTTTCCCTATCCAACCAGGTGGGATACATAGGAACTCCTCCCCCCCTTTCCAGACACAAACACTTTCTCACGGACAGCTCACTGTGAGAGAAAACAGACTAACACCCGAGCAGTATACATTACATGTCCCAACACAAGGGTCAGGCAGGGTCAGGCAAATACTGATAATTACACACACCTGACTTCCATCACACTTCTCCACATGGATAAAAGGCAGAGCCTCAAAGCACACTGGGAGCAAGGCAAAACACACGAGGAAGCAGCAGTCCCGAGATGGCAGTTGAATACGAGGAGAAAGACGGCGACTCCAGAAAGGGTTTCACAGAGGGAATTGCCCTTTCCGGAGGAAAAACGCTACTTTCACGAGCCCTCTATAATAAGAAACATAAGACTGGGAATTAAAGCTGAAGAAAGGTGCATTGTGTGCCAAAGGTACCCGGGGCTCTCCTAAATCGATAGTTGAGGCGGGGAGGAGCGATTACGACTGTGGCACTGTCGTTGGCTCCTTCAACAAAGCAGCATCAGTAAAGACAGCACAGCCAGTGAGTAGGGGAGACTGATAGCAAACTGGTCTGCGTTAGAACCAAGGTTGAAAGCGGTAGCATTGTATGAAGAAATCTGCAAAGAACAGAGTGTGGGGCGTATGTGATGAGCGACGCGCATATTATTGAATATCCAAGGAATGACTGAACCTTTGAAGCCAAGATAGATACCATATACAGAGTGGTCCGGCACCACGTGGGTGCTCATTCAAAGGTGTCTGTTAGGTATCCAACTCCGAGTGTAAAATTGTAAACTGTGAAAACGAAGTGGTCTTGCAACGGGTCAAGCTAAACCCTGTGCACATTCAAAAGTCTTCGATAGCTAATACGAACTGTCATTGGTGCGAGCCCGGCTGAGGGAGACTAATTGTGTAAAAGGGATCTGAGCCCAGCGCAGGGGGGACCTAGATGAACCGTGAGTGACCAGAGAAAAGATATTGATGAAGAGGATCTGAGACCGGAAGAGTGGGATCCAAACTAAAGATTGTGGTATAAAAAGGAACTGAGCCCGGCTGAGGGGGATATAGGGTGAAGAGTGATTCACCTGATTTGAGTATTTGTAAATGAACTTTTTGTTTGTTTTGGTACATCAGGGACTCTGAAACAAGAGACTTTGATGACTTAAGAGACTTGGGCACAGAAAGCCCTGATGTTGGTACTGGAACTGTGTCCTCATGCCGAAGAAGCCAGAGAGTGTGCTATACTCGTGTGAACTGCTTTGTCCCATGCTGAAAACACAGGGAAAGGAGGCTAAAGGCCTGATCATCCTGACTTATCATTTTGTGAACACTTCTTTATTTTTCATGAGCATTATCCCACACTATTTGTATTTAGCGGTAAGGATTGGCAATAGGTTTTTTAGTATAGGCCTTTTATTTTTGACAAGACTCCACTAGGACTGCATTATTATTATTTGATAGTCGTAGCTTGCTCCCATCTGAAGATTTAGGTTTAGATAGGTGTTTATCACACCCTTGATAAAGTTCAATAAACACCCTTGAACTGTGGTCAATTGTGTCTGTCTTACTTTGATACCACACCTTTCTTACAGTACCTTGAATCCCTTCCCCTGTTAGGTTGGTGGATACAAGTGAGTTTGATTGGTTTGCGGGGGGAGGGGGAAATTTGGTTGTTACAAAGCCCTCAGGTGTGCAGAATTGGGAAGCAATAGCCTCAAACTGGACCTCACAGGGGAGACCCGACATTCTTGTAAAGATCTGAGGGATTTAGGAAACTTCGAGCGGTTGCCTGTGGGACCGGCTGCCCTGTTGGGTAGAGGAGAGCAGGTTACCCAGATACCCGCTAATACGCACTTAAGAAATAGGGCTGGTTGCTCTGGGTTGAATGCTGAGGAATGTCCTTATGTAATTCTATTTGAGAGTCTTCTTTATGAAAATAGATCTTTGATATTGAGGCGTACTGCGATTCTACATCTACTCTCTGTGATACCGAGTCTTTCTGGAATTTCGGCTAGTGATCTGCAGAGGGTGGACTTTATTGCTCGTCCTAGGCCTGACCGCTCGATTCTATCTCTTAATTCCAGGCTTGTGTTTGACTTAATTATGAGGGAAATCCATAGTATTAGAGTATTTGGCTTTGATCTCTCACACTATAAGGGGGAACTTGAGCAAGCCAAGAAGAAGAAATGGTGGAATGGAGATATTACTCAGAGGGCTGAAATTCAATTCTTGAAAGAGAAAATTCAGATATCTGAGGACGCTAATAACTGGCCTTGGCTGCTGAAGGAGGTGCAGCAGAAATTATTAACTTCGAGGATGGATGAGTCGCTGAGTGTCCAATTTAATTTGTTATCAGTGAACACAAGGGCTCATATGGATTTATATTCTAACAATGATTTAGGCCGCAAACTTCAATCTTTCCTCATCATTGCATTTCAAGAAACCTGGTTGACTGAGCCCCTGACTTTTGATGGCTTCTATGTCTCTTGTCAACCCGCTAGGCAGTGCTTGACTGGCATTTTAGATTTCTGCAAGGCCATATAGTGCTGGTGGGAGATCTGAACCCAGATTGTATTCATGCCAAGCTTTGGGAAGAGGTTGGTAAGAGGGGAGAGTAGAATAAACATTAAAAGGGGCATGATAGGCGTTGGATGTCTTATTTGGGTGGTTTAGGTTTGCTTCTTTTGAATGACTGCCTCTGTGTCCAGGCAACTGTAGTTCCTACATGGTCAAATGGTCATATATACTCTAACCTTGATTATGTTTTTGCAGATGGCTGGATGATTTCGAGGTGCTCTAAACTTGCGTTTATGCCCACCTCCCTAAGTGATCATGCTATGTTAGAGGTCACTTTTCAGATGAATCTGGGTGAAGTGGATCAGCTTGCCAAAGAGCTTAGTGATTTGGCGGTTAATTGTGCCGACAATAGGATTTCTTGGAATGTGGGTGTGGCTACGAGAGTGAATAATCAACTTACCAGTCTTTTGAGATCAACTTCAGAAAACTGGAAATTTTACACATTTACTGCGGATAGATTTAGTAATTTTGTAAATTTGCTCTTGGTAAATGTCGAAAAGGAGAAAAAGCTGTTCAACATTTTCATATTTACAATGCGGAACTGGTGAATAGAAAAAAAGATATGAGGCGGAAGATTAGAAAGCTACAGCGGTGTGATAACACTCCTCCTGATGAGTTGCAGTCATTGATTAAAAAGATACGTCAAACCTATACAAATGGGTTGCGCCAATCACGCGCCAGAAGGATTCAGGAGGATGCGGCTGTAATGCTTCATTGCTTAAAGAGTAAACATTCCAAGGTATTTTGGAGATTAATTAATGATACAGACATGACTCAACCTCATGCACAAATAAAAGCGGTATCAGAATCTGTCTGGGTGTCAAACTTTCGTTCGTTGTTGGCTGACCAGGCGGCCGTTGAATCTGGTCCCTTGATAGTTTCTGATAATAATTTTGAATTGAACCCTTATGACTTTGGGTATGAGAAAGTTCAAGAGGTGCTAGCCAAAATTAGTTCCTCTCGTGCACCAGGCCCTAATGACCTATGCAACTTTTAATTTAAGTGTGATCCATCTGCCTGTGCAGAAGTATTGTCAATTTTATTTATGAACATTGTGGTTACTGCTGTACTTCCTGTTTTGTGGTCCACTGCCTATGTTGTCCCGATATATAAGAGGAGAGAGATCTAGTCCCCTGAACTATCGGCCTATCGCAATTCTGGATGCGGACAGCAAGGTGTTTGTTTACATATTGCTGTCTCATCTAGAGTCATGGGTGGCCGATACTGGGAGACTGGGCAAACGGCAAACAGGGTTTAGGTGCAATTTGGGAACGTCTCTGAAGGTTTAATAGTGAATGGTATGCACCATTTGGCTTGGGGAGGGAAATATGACTCATATATATGTTGCCTACCTCAACCGTACTGCTGCGTTTGATGCTGTGGATCATTCTCGGCTTCGGGACCAAATTACATTCATGGGGTATCCCACCCGGTTTATTAACCCATTAAGTTGCATCGACTTTCATAATAGCCTGCCACTTTATTCTCATACCAATATACAAGTCTGTCTGAACCATTCTGGAGGCCTCTCCCGGATGATTTTGACTGCGCGTGGGGTCAGGCAAGGATGCGTTCTCACTCCTTGTATGTTTAATTTATACATGGCAGATATTGATGACTATTTAAAAACCTGCTGCTGGTTTCGTTTCTCCTAAACTGCACAAATGGAGACCACATTGGTTGGCCTATGCGGATGATTACTTAGGATTTGATTGCACAGCAGTAGATCTTCAACGTTTAACTAATGCATTTGTGAGCTACGTGGAAGCTCGTGCTTTGAAGGTCAACCCGGAAAAAACGAAAGTGATGCAATTCATTAAATCCAGGAATAAGAGTACATTTCGTTGAATGATTGGGGAAGTAGTGATTAGTTTCTGATTAATTTGAAGCCCAGTTTGGTAAGTTTGCATTTGTGGTTCAAAGAACATGCCCATAGTCTGACCAGTCAACTGATGAAGGTAGACTTGAAATATGGTACATTTTCTATGAAGCCTGTGATTCATTTCTATGAAGGTAAAATTGTGCCTACATTGCTGTATGGCATAGAGACCTATCCTTTGCGTAAGTTGGACCACTTACCTGTTATTGCGGCAATGATAGAGAAAAGAACCTTAAGATTACTAAATTCTCTTCCCATGGATGCTATCAGATACAAATTGGGAAATGTATTATTAAGAGTGAGAGCACAATAGAGGGTCTTATCATTGCTGCGTAAGATTTTATGCCCAACAGAGAGGTCCCCGCATGTTGACCTCAATCTTATTCTGCATGAAAACGGATGCGTTTGGATCAAAGCTATTTTTGACTTGTGCACTGCTATCCTTGATACTATTAGTAGCTCCACAGAAGAATTAGTTCGTAATCCAGTAAAAGTTAAGTTACCTCTCTACCATGAAGACTGGACTAATACTCTAGCATTCTTATTCTTGCTAGTCCATTTACAGGGTCATCATACAAAATTGGGAATCTTAGCACTCTATCTTAGTATTTATCCAGACAAATTAATGAGGTCCATTTTCCTTCGCTTTCCTTGGAATTTGATTCTTACTAAGCAAATACTGGTGAGATACGGTATGATTCCATTAGATCAAGCCCTTTGGTGTTTCTGTAATTTGGCTGGACATTGCCAATCTCTGAAACACTGGTTGACTGCTTGTACTGCATGTACTGCATTAGTAGGCTTGCAGTCCCTATACCTTGATAAAGTTCAACATCTAATTACAGTGGGAGAGTATAATCATGTTTGGTCTACATGCTTGGCTGGGCAAACCACCTCAATTGTCATTGCAGTCGCAGGTTTTATAAAATCCTTGCAATCGGTTGTAGTTTCCCACTACCAATGTCTGATGAGGAATTGTATATACTGCTATGAATCTGGACTGTTGGTCTTTGTTGGTCGTTTTAGAAATGTTAGGAATATTTTGATTATTATTATTATTATTATTATTATTATTATTATTATTATTATTATTATTATGTGTTTTGACTTTATTAAATCTTTCACCACAGAAGTTTAAAAGAGAGAGAGGAAGAGAAAAAAAAGAAAAAACACAAAAAGCAGCAAACATAAACATAGACCTCGGGGGACGGGTGTCGTGGCGAAACACAACGATGCTTAACATCACTCACTTCGTTCCATTGTTTTTTTTTATTTATTTTTTTTATTTAAAATGATACAGTTTATATATAAACTTTTCATTTGAATTCTCATATACATTTCATTAGTTTACAACGTTTAAGAAAGGTGCAGACAACAAGACAAAAACAAGAAGAACACTTCAGTTTAGATTATATTCTAAAATGTCAATCAAGAATAGAACAATTGTGAAGATTAGTTTTTAAGCCATCTGTTATCTCCTTCCTCTTGTTGCTGGGCGATGTTAAATGCTCCCCCGTAAAGGGCTCTCTTGGCAGATAATTCGGGACATACCATGACTAGATGTTTAATGGATTCTTTGGCATCTATGTCCTTGCAGTATCGGCAGAATTGTTCATCTTTTGGTATTTTGCGAATGTGAGATAGTCTTTGTCGCGTCGGGAGAATGTTGAAACGAAGTTTCATGAATATTGTCCGGATATTGGGGTCAGGAAAAAGTGTGAGATACTGGGGCAGTTCATTCAGAGCTTGTGTATCAAATGATGAAAGTAAATTCATGTTGTACCTCGTTTTGTCTTCTGATGTTTTCTGCCAATCATTACGTTGCAGTTTAACCTTTGCACGTTGTGGTCGTTTGATAAGCATTTCGACCGTAATGTCTTCTTTTGTCATGGCCAGGAAGAGTCGTGACTTCCACTGTTTCAGCACTGTATTATTCATCGCCTGAGGGATTTCCTGTAGGATTTGTAAGGCAGGTGTTTCTTCTCCATTTATGATTTTTCGTAGGAAATCTAGCTGTTTCCAGAGAACTAATGAGGCGAGTGATTGCAATGCTACTTCAAAGCGAATTTGTGGCATAGGAAAATTCTTGGGGAGATGCAAGATCTTGCGCCAAAATAAAGCTTCAAGCTTTTGCCAGTTTATAAGGGTAGATGTAATCATAGCTTCACTCCCATAGATAATTATAGGGACGACTTTCCGGCGATAGAAGGCCATAATTGGATTCAGCAAAAAATTTGCCAAAACGCTTATGAAGCATCACCGCTTGTCGAGCCAACGATTGAATTTTAGTCTCTAAATTGATTGCCCATGCTAATTCTGCCTTATGTTGGTTCAACACAACGCCCAGGTATTTGAAAGTAGATACATTGGCCAGTGACTTGTTATCCAGTGTAAAATTTGATATCTTATTTCCAAATTTCGTATTTCAATAGGTAGACAATGACATAGTTTTTTTTTTTTTGGTATTGATCTGTAGTTCGTTCTCTTTCATGTATGTTTCTGTCATACTTAGATTTTCCTGTAGCCCTACGGGTGTCTTATCGAGAAGGACTATGTCATCCACGTACATCAAATATAAACTCGGCACTGAATTGATTTTCGGTGGGTTCAGAAGATATGTTTTGATATTGGCAGAATAGTCAGCTGTGTATAGATTATATAGCGTTGCTGCCAACGGACAGCCCTGTTTTAGTCCGTGCCAAGTTGTTATCTCATCAGTGGTGGTTCCTTCTTTCGTTAATCTAATCGAAATTGTAGTATTGGAGTAGAGTAGAGTAGCTTAATGGGTTCCAATATCTCTGGAGGGCATTTCCAACTCCCCAACTTTTTCCACAGAATGTTCCTATTTATGGCATCAAATGCCATATGCAGATCTATAAAAGCTGCATAGAGGGCAGTTTTAGATGATAGTGCTTCATGTTTTAGAACATTTAGAATGAATAGGTTCACATTCGTCCCTACTTTTGGGGTGAATCCTGTTTGTCTGGAATCGAAGCGGTTGGTCGCTTTGGCCCAAGCGGACAAGTTTTTAAGGAGATATCTTGCGAATAGTTTGCCCAAAGGGTCTAACAGGGCAATGGGTCTGAAGTTGGCGGGATCATCTCTATTGCCCTGTTTATAGATCGGTATCAGTACCGCTTTGGACCAAGTGGTGGGTAATATCTTTAATGCGTTGACCAAGGTTAGAATGTAATCCAACAGATTCGCCCAGGTCTCTGGATCTCGTTTGAGGGCAGCATTGGAAAGTCCATCGGGACCGGGTGCTCTTGATACATTTAAATTGTTAATCATCTCTATGAATTGCTCTTTTGCCCAAGTAATAGTCCAGGTGTTTGTACTAATGGATTAATCCAGATGTTCAACTTGGTTTCGAGATTTATAGAGATTCGTAAAGTGTGTGATCCAGTTCTTTTCTGTGACGTTGGCTACCATCAAATGCTGCTGTCCTGGATTGCTATTTAGCAAATTCTCAGATTTTTATTGCGCAAAGTAGCTAGCATGGCTTCTGCGTCGTCTTGTTGTACCTTGGACGCATTAGTTTTGTTCCAATTTCTATATGCTTGCTTGGCGTTCTTGATCTTTTTGAGATTTTCTACAGTGGGATCCTTTGACCACTTCCGAATATTTTGCCGCATATTTTTTTTTTTGCTGCTATTTCTGGGTTGTAATAATGACAATGGACTGGTTTCTCAATCATGGAATTGTTTCGTATGATATGGAATTAGAATCCATTCATAATTTTTTTGGTTCTATCTGACATCTGTGTTTGTTGGAAAATCTGTGGAATAGCAGCCAGCTGATTATTGCTGATTCTTAATCTGGGTGTTGCTCCTGTTATTTCCAGCAAGATAGAGGGGGTGGTCGCATGTGTTGCATTTCCTCCTGCCACTGAGATCTTAAGCATTAGGTGGTCACTTTTGGAGGTAGGGAATACTTGGAAGCCTACTAGATTATTGTTAATATCTGAAGACAGATATATGTAGTCAATAATTGCCATAGTTTTTCTAGCTGCCCAAGTTGGCAGCAAGCAGTTTAGTTTATCATGCGATTGATTTATTAGTTCAAGGTCCCTCATGGCGATTTCTTTTGCCCGCCGTTGTGCTCTTGTTGATAATTGTTGAAATTGTCTCCTTTTGCCTTCTGCAGTATACAAATGTATATTGAGGTCTCCACAGATGATAAAACTGATTTTGGGGAATTTTGCGGCAGTTCTGTCAATTGTCAGGAAGACGCCATCCAGAAAGTTAGCATCATTTATTGCCATTGGGCTCCAGTATACATTAATAATTGCCGTCATATTCAGTGATTGAGTTTGTGTTGAAGATGACGGATTTGCGTCACTCTCTATTGCAATAGATATGATGATCAATTGAGTCCAAGGGTTGATGTTTTCAGATTCAATAATTTTCCACAAGGGGGATATTTTTATTAGCGTTAATAATCCCGCCGATGGTCGGCCTCTTGATCCTTTTATGGCTGGATTGAGAACAGTTATATAACCATCACACACAGGTGTCTGAGATAGCCAGGTTTCTTGGAAACATATAATTTGAGAGGATTCCAATACAGGATCTAGTGATTCAAACAGATGAGATGATCCTCTTGTGTTCCAGGAACATAGCGTCCATGTGTGTAGAGTTGATTGTGTTAATGGTTATGATCGAACGTCGGAATTATTTGTAACGTTCAGAATCGTATCTTCATAGACTCAACGAAAAGGATAGATAGCATCGTGTTCATCAGTATAGTCGTTGGTCTGGATCTGTGAGCGTGCATGATCCTGAGTCTTTTTTATTATATTCTTTGTATCTATGGTAGCCTCTATACACGCAAATCCTAATGACAGTAATGGAACAGCCATCTTTAAAATCCGATTCATAGTGTCTGGGTTGTGAAATTCGATCAGTACTTTATCCAACTCATCATCATATTCAAAGGTTACTGTCTTAATTTCATGTAATTGTATTGATTTTAACTCTGGAAATACCTGAAATAGTCTTAATAGGTTAGACCTATTGAGTGTAATTTGCGGTCGTCTTTTTTCAATACAAGCTACTCGTAGGATGTATTTCACTTTTTTTTCCCAAGGATCAATAAATAGTGGCAGGTTATAGGTAACCCTAGCACGATTTTTCTTTAATCCTTATTGTTGTACTTCATGAGTCTCTCTTTCCATTTCAGAGATATATGTTTCAATGTAGATCGAATCATCAGTTGATCGTGATGTGTTGATCGAATAGATTGAGGGGGCATCCGAGATATCAGTAATGTCACCTGTATAACAAGATTCTGCGTCGGAGACGGTTTCGCAATCTAGATTGTTCTTCACTGAGTCATCAGATTGCGCAGTGTGATATTCGTCCAATGTTATTAATATTGGTTCATTGTTGTTGTCTGACACTTCATGATTCAGGTGAGTAGTAAGGTTCAGTAACTCCTCTATTTCCTCCGCTGGTGAGTTGGCATGCTCTTGAATTGGATTAGCGGGAGGTTCATGATCAATATTCACAATTGGTTCAATAGTTCTTTCCTCATTGATGGTACTCTTTTTTAATTTGGGGTTTGTTTCATTGAGTCCCGTGAGTTTACAGTGCCTTAGAAAGGCACGAGAGCCTGTTTGCTTTTTGCCCTTCGCTCGTGTATTTTTAGGTTTGATGGCCTGTTTGGTGGATGCTGGTTGGTTTCCAGATTTATTATTAGAAAAGATTTCAAAAGTATCTATTGGTTTGCATATGTTTGGTTGAGGGGGAGATTTGATGACAACAGGTTGAGGGTGGATGTCGACACTTACCAATGGGGTTATTATTGGCTGTGAACTCTTCAGCTGCTGCAATTTTGTTTCAGGGTCCTGAACAGGATTAGGATTATGAAGAGACTGGGCCTTCATCAGAGCCAACAGAGTCGAGGTAAGCGTAGCTTTCTCAGCTTTTTCGGCTAATGTCATCTCAAACAATCTTGCTTGCCATTGGTGCGAGCGCTCTGCTTCCCGATCTAAGCGTTTTTCAATATTATTGACAAATGCTTCAAGATGAATTTGTTTTGTATGAATTAGGGCTAGGAGGGTAGCTTGATCTTTGATGGTATCATTAGCCGCCTCATAGAGTTTGCAAAATGGAATCATTGCTTGAGTCATAATGGTTGTGAGGATGTTCTGTAAATCGACCATTGTCGTCGGTATCCGCGGAGTTGTTTGAGCCTCTGGTGAGAGACATAAGCATTTGTTAGGGGGCTCTTGGTCATATACATCGTTTAAAGATAGGGCATCATTTTTTGACATAGGGGGATCAGAATCCTCATAGTCGCATTTGTTTTTGTTTCCGCGTACGTGCTTTGGGTTGTTTGCCGATTGATGGGAGGGCTCATTGATCTGTGGAGGAATATCATACTGGTGTGCTTTGTTCATAGTCGGGGTAGATGTCGTCGGCTGATTAATTGGTCGTTGTAGATAAGGATCTCCAAATACTTCTTTTCTTTTTTCAATGTTTACAAGCAAGGACTCGATTTCGGTGATGTCTAAAGAAAGACGGGCTGTCCTTGGGTTAGATTGAAGCGGTTCTATTTTCTGTTTGGGTTTGGCAAGGCTCCGGGCTGTGTAGGACTGCAACCATCTTAATTTTGCTTGTTTTGCTTGTTCTCTTTTGGATACTTCTGGTGTTTGCAGTTCATCAGGGGTTGCTGCCGCATCTTTGGGGGGTCTAATTGGCAAAATGGTCATTGTCTTTGATAATCGAGCCAAATTAGACTCAATGGCTTTTTCTGCTTGTTGCAGCCCTTGTGACATCTCAATGTCACGCTCTCTCGAGTTTGGTCCCAAGGGCTGCGACATAGGTGTAGGTGGATTTGATAGAGCGGCAAAGGGAGAGGACGTCATAGTTTTCTGAATAGCCTTTGGGTCATCAGTAGCCAAATCAATAGTGGTTTGAATTGGTTGGTTAGTGTTATTATTTCCTTGGTCTAAAGTGGACAATAGTTGTTCTTCATTAGTTACTTGTGGCGTCATACAACTTGATATGTCCTGAGGAGAACTTCTAAGTTCTTGTGTGGACTCATCCTCATTTACGCAAACTTCTTGTTGAGCTAAATTTGCTTCTTCCATGTCTATTTCTTGCGAGTCCCTCATCAGAACTTTAGGAGGGAGTTGTTGCGGGCTTCTTTTTGGGGTTTCTTTTTTGCGCAAGACATCTAATATGGAAGGTTGGGGAGCTTGATTCACATTAGTAGGAGCGGGTTGTTTATCTTGTTTGACACGTTGTCTCGTGTTGGGGCGCAGTTTACTATTAGTTATTGGGTCTGGGATAGACATGTTTGAATTTGCTTGCAAAGTCATTTTTCTTGATGTGAAGTTCAGTTACGCTGATGTTTGTCACAATAATTACGCAGCAAAAAAAAAAGAAGAGAAACGGGATCAAAGGGGCTAGCCCCCCGAGTCTCCCGTTCTATGGCTGATAGAATTGCCGCGCTCTTGGGTGTTAAATTGAGTTGTGGCAAGGTAGGTCTTATCACGTTGAGTGGGATCAAAGGGGTGGAGCCCCTACAGTCTCCCAAAGTTGTAGGGACTAGCGACAGTTGCTCGTTGGTATTTAATCAACGTGGCAGATGAATGGGTGATAAGGTATAGTAGATCAAATCACCTACCAGCTTTTCTGTTGATGGAGTCCGTGTTCGTCTGCCCGGGCTGCTGGCCCCTCGTCGCCCTCAGAGCCCAAAGACCACATGACTCAGCGTCCTGACTCGGCGGCCTGCTCCGCGGCCGTTGGGAGGTTTAGTAAGCCGGAGCCACTCAATCACGGGTATCTTCTCAGGTTCTTCCACTAGTGCATACCGACACTGCTGGAGTCTCCACCCAGCTAAGCGCCAGCACTAATTAATATTATATAAAACAAGCCCCATCCGCCTTCGTTCCATTGTATTATTAGTCTCCATTAGCACATTTAGATTAGTTCAAATACTTTAGTTAGAACATTGACCAGTGCAATAATCATTGACATCCTTTCCCTCTGCATAAACACTGTCCACCATTCCTCCATGGGCTATGTGCTCAGCTCTTCAACAAGAAAAATCCCAAGATCTGGTTTCTCATAGTTCTTAATCCTTTACAATGGAGTAGAAGATGTATGAGGGTTTCTTTTCCTGGTTTCGACTTGCAAAGTCTGCAGGTGCTGTCTATTTCGACCGCTTCACTCCTTGAAGATAGAACTTCCAGCGTTGGATATAGGTTAAATCGAAATCTCATGTACTGGACTCTATAGAAGTTGTTTGGGCACCTTATCAGAAATGTAGGCAGGGTACTGCAAGCTCTGTAGACCAGTGTACTTTGGGCGTATCATTTAAATCTACTATCTTACTCCTGTGTTTCTATCCAATCTTTTTTCCAGATCTTGATTTTCACCAACATTGGGTTGGTTATCAATTGCTCCTCAGTGGACTTCCAGGAGTTTATTACAGTTCTCTTGCCAACTCATCAGACATGGATCGGGTTCACTGGAGAGTGCTCTTTTCACCAAGGCAAAACCTCTTGTAGGAGACCCCAGTCTACACTTCCTATACAATGACATATTTTTCCAATTGACCAATGCTAGCAAGGAGATCAAACCGAGTTCCTGCCGTACACTTGTATTGGCACACCGGTTGGTAGGCGTAAGATCTTCTTCCAAAATAGACTTTCAAATGCCAGCCATTTTTTGATGGGAAAGGAAAAAGAAGCTTCGGCCCTGTATGTTAGAATCGGGACCACCTTCAATTTGTAGAAGGTGATCACCGGTTTGATGGAGAATTTGCCATATTTCATTTGCAGAATTCTTCCTCGTGATGCCAAGGCATTCGTTTTGTTTCTCAACATAATTTCTCTCGGTGTGTCTCTCAAGGAGATGTTTAAACAATTCCCCAGATATGTAAAGAAGTTGACTCTTGATAGTCTTTCTTTAACCATGTACCATGATGTCTTATTTGATTTTCTTCCTTTAGCAGGCTGCAGGACCATTATTTTCTGTATGTATGAGTGCAGTGCATTTAGTTGCCATTGCAAACCCACTGGTGTTTGGTCGATTAGCACCAAATCATCTGTGTACAGTAAGTGGTCCAATGGCACTCCCTTGATGTTTGCTCTTGTTTTCAAGAGGTTGATCAAAAAGACATTTAGCAAGGTTCCCATCTCCTTTACAAATCCAAATTGAAATAGGTCGAAACATCCCGTTTCTCGCGACCATGCCTCTAGGCCATTCAAGATCAGCTTGCTGAATATTGTTCCAACTACGTCCAGTAGGGCGATAAATCTGTAGTTTCCCGGATCTAACCTGTCTCCCATCTACAATATTGGGATAACAACAGAAGTCTTACATGAACTTGGGACTTACCTGATTTTCTTTATTTGTGAAAACAATAACACCCGGAATCTCGACCATAATTCCGGCTCTTCCTTTAAGATGACATTGGTCAACCCATCGGGCCAGGAGCCCTGGAGCTGCTGGCTCCCTTTATGAGGTGTAAAATATCCTCCTTGTTGGTATGAAATGTCCAAAGGAGTCCCAAGGTTTCAACAAACATCATCTGCAATTTAGGGTAATCTACCAAATCACCCTTGTTTCCCTCCGTTGTGTTGATATGATGTTTGAAACAATGAATACAAGTTGAAATTTGTGTAGTATTCATCACTGATTATGACCTTGTGCTACTTGAATGGGCATTGTGTGTCCTTAGGGAGGGTGACCATTGCTGTAAATGTAGGCCTTACTACTTTATGATCACTGCATGTTGTTGGTAGTACCTGCAACTTAGATACACTGGAATGGGGGTTATCTGAAACAAAAAAGTAATACAAGAACTTTGCTTGTATCCTTGCACCCCCATGTCGGACATGCCGGGATGTCTCCTTTCGTATGACCATTTAGCTGATGTCGCCCACAAGCTTTAGCCTCGTCTTCCCACAGTAAGCTTTTTTTCAGATTCGTGTAGAGGCTCGTTTTTCTTAGTACATAGGTTCAAGTTTTTCTCGTGGTTGTCATGTTGAAGTGGCTGCAGATCATGATCAATGGATCTTCTAGGGTTTCAATCAGAATATCAATCTGGTCCATGATCCCTTTTATGAACGTGAGGTCTACGATTCCTTTGCAATTCCAATAGATGTTAAACAGGATCAACAAGTCTGAGCAACTCATCCTTATATCCTTTATCTGGATTTGGAACACCAGTGTATAGGTGTTTATGTTCCATGTCTTTAGTGTTTCAAAGGTGTTTACGTTTCTTGTTAAGGTTCAGAGTCCTGGTATAGGTCTTCCCCTACTTCCTTTCACAGCTGGGTTCAGATAAGCAGTAAATCCATCCAAGACGAGCGTGGTTCTCAGCCAAGTTTCTTGCAGACAAATAATATCGTAGTTGTCCCATCTAATCCCCTCCTTTTGAAGAATGGGTCCAAATACTCTTGTGTTCCTGCTGCTTGTCACATAGGTGTTTTGTGCCAACTGGGAAGTTAGCTATAATACTTGTTTCCCCAGGATAAGAGTTTGTGCTAACCACGACCAAGAATCTTTCCTATCAACAATTTTTGTTTTTGTCTTGGCCCACTACATTTCACAACAGCGACCAGAGATGTCTTTATGGGGGTGCCAAAGGGGCACTTGCCCTGGGCCCCCACCTTGTAGGGCGGTTGCCACAAGGCTGCCTGAGCTAAAGAAGTCAGTTTCCTTTGTTCACCAAACTTAAATAGCACGTGCTTGGATATTTTATGGCATGCTGCTGAGGCTCTAAACCTATTGCCTCTCTTGTTGACAAATACATTCTGTTCTAACCAATTCATCCTGTAATGCTTTCTGTGTTCACTGTGATATACATAGTTTGTGCATTCACTACGGCGCATTTTGATTTCTGCGAAGCAGCATATCAAGCTATGGGTTGTGAAGGTGACGAGGGGGGGAGGTTGTGATCAGTTATTCGTGATCCCTTCATTAATTTGGTTTGGTGGAGAGGGGCATCAAAGAGGGCTGTGCCCTGGACCCCAAAAGTGGTTAACATGGCCCTGACAGTGACTTCTCCATTTATAACCTTTTGGACTTTCCATGGTGATTCAGAGAGTAGGTTTCACATCCTCCCTTGTGTTACACCTCTTCCTTGACTTGGTCGTTTCTTGGTATGGTATAGTATGGTAATGTTTATTTGTAAAGAGCTTATGCACAAGGCAAGTGTTTCAAAGCGCTCAAGGAGGGAGGGAAAAAGCAGAAAAAACTACAGTAATTCATAGCCCTTGAATTTCTGAACGATACCAGTCTGCACAGGCAGAGTAAGTGCATATAATACAATTAACAGTGTAGATAACAGCAAATAGGTCTGACAATGATTCTGCAGTTTCTCCTAGTGCATTGAGGCACCACAGTGCAAGGAGGGGAGACAGGTAAGATAGATAGACGATCTTCAAGGCATGGTATGTTCAGATTGTGCAAGCGTATATACGGTACAAGAGAGGGGAGGGGGAGGACAAGTGCAGGGGGACCGGGGGAACCCTATCATGCACCACTGCATCTCTTAGATGGTTTCTCACAGGTGCCTTGTTGGTATCTGTGCCTCTATCATTCTTCTCTTTATTTCTTGCCACTTCAGTAAGTACAAACCCTAGCGGAGGGAAGTGTGAGATTTCTTCCACCATGGTCTGTTTGGTGTGCTTGGATTCTAAATGTACAACCACTTTGTCCAAATGATCTTCACTTGGAAATTCAATCCGGGAGATGTCCCTAGTTGTAATTTCTCTCAATTTAGGGATGTGATTCAACAATCTAAATACATTTCCTCTATTCAGGATGAGGACATCATCTATGAATAAGGTCCGTTCCAGTGCAATTGTGGGCTCTCCGATGGCTACCAGCTTATTGCCATTTTCCATTCTGGTTCTTTTGTGAGTATGTTTTCTTCTGTCTTGTTTACTAGAGCCCTTACTTTCAGTTACCTTGGCATAGGTGAATCTCAGTGTTGGAGGTCTCTTATCCACAACCGGAGAGCCTGACAGGTTTCCCACTCTCTTTGTAGCCCGTCGTTCATGTTCTAAGGGTTTAAACTCTAATACGGAATTCTCATTGATCTCCTCAAGGGTTTTCTTCCCCAGGTGTTCCCTACGGATCTCACATCATCAGTTTCTCTCCTACGTGCTGTAGGGCTGAGATATTCTTGGTCATTATGTATTCCTTCCTCATGCGAATAGGATTGACTACCCTATTGAGTGTTCCATCATTTCCTCATACGATATGCTTTCCTGATCCAAACTCTCAGAGGGGACTTGCTTGTTTACCACCTTTAGGAGTTTCTGTGTCTCTTTTGATTTCCTTGATTTAACAGATCCAATCTCTTTAGGGGGGGCTATTCATTTTCTTAAATCATGTTTTAGGTTCATTTGATTTTGCTTTTGGATTGTTTTTCTGCTCCCGCCTTTAAAGCCTTTTCCGGGAGTAGGTGTTTCCCTATTTTCCTCCATTTGCGTAGGTTTTAGCAAATATCAGGTATACTTTCAGAATTTCCTTGACTGAAGGACTCAACATAATGCACTCCTCTTCAGTTTGTGTCAACAGAACACCAGTGACGAAGCCTTCAATGAAAACCATTTTTTAGAGCAACTTTTCAGATAACGTGGACTGGTCCCTTGATTGTGTATTGACTCATATAGTTTTGTCAGAGGGGCCACAGTCTTGTCTTGTGTCATTTATCATCTGAGGTTTTAAATTGCCCTTAACACTGAGGAGAGAAGATGGCGATCCAGCTCCCGTGATGGCATTTATTTGCACACATTGGTGGAAATATTCAAGCTTGTCTGATCCACCCCTTCATAGGGACCATCGTTCACACTTTTATCAAATATCACGCGATTTGCCGCTGTGTTCTGAAAACTAACCTCGGGGTCCTCTCCCTATTTGAGGTTGGCATTTCGTCCACAGGCGGCTGACGCGCGGGACGATCTTTGACTCCAGCTCCGACTCCATCAGCGAGTTATGGATATCTGCCAAGATGGAAAAAAAGAAGTACAGCAGCCACAGTAACGACAGATAACTTCAGCCAACTGCTTTCACTTTGCTTGCACTTCGTTTCGCTCTGCGGGTGCACATAGTTTCTGAATGCTCTGCCCAACAGTAAACCGAGACAACAGACTCAGGATTCTAGCAGCAAGACTCCAGCCACCAGCCACCTGCTTTCACTCTGCTTGCACTCCGAAATAGATAAATGAAAGAATTATAGGTTTTTAATCTAATTATGTTTTAAGATTGTGTTACTGTGTTTTGAATTGTATTTTATGGAATGTAATGGAAGGTCTTTTTTTATGGTGATGAATTAATTTATCTGGATTTCAGTTCTGTATTTTATCTTTGTATTGTTATTTTTTTTAAAATTGTCTGTTTTCCGCATATAAGGACACTCCACTGCAGGTAATGTCATGTCTCCAGCCATGTTCTAAAACACCGCTCACAGATGGACAGAAACTCCTGTCACACATCGGGTGTTTCTCCATTCGGCGGTGGCACCGCCAACCTTCCTGAACCTTGTACAACCTTGCCCCTTCCACCA
The DNA here is from genome assembly GCF_040938575.1 of Ambystoma mexicanum. NCBI lineage: Eukaryota > Metazoa > Chordata > Amphibia > Caudata > Ambystomatidae > Ambystoma > Ambystoma mexicanum. The sequence goes on along the minus strand of NC_090921.1, from coordinate 174,798,360 downwards.
TGGTGGTACAGAGCTCCTGCTTTGCCCATCCCAAGATGGCAGCTCTCGAGGAACCTTGCTGGGTGTTTCCGCTTCCAGTTCAGGGACGCCGCAACAGACTCTGGCGACTATTTCACTTAAGCATCTGCGGAAACTGGCGTGTCTTATTGTAGTAGGTTTCTGAACTCCCTTGGTTCTGATTTCTTCCTTCCTGGACTACTGTTCTGTGTACCTCCTTGCTATCTATTCTACTTGGCGGCCTCCCTTTCCTTCTTGCTCCTCCCATGTCACGGTCTTCCGATTTTTTCCGATACTTACTCCTTGATTAGAAGTCTTTAATCTACTACTTGCAGCACCCATCATCCTGCCAGCCATCCTGAAAGTTGCAGATCCCTTCTCTTCTCTGCAAATCCTTGAAGGATACTTCAAGGTTTGTTTCCGTCTCCTGGATGAGAGGGCTTTTCTTTATCTTGGTCCCTTTCTTTGTGGTACAGTCTGTTGGTTGTTTTTCATTAACTGACTGGGTGGCTTTCTCAGAAGGCAGGCCCCATTTTGCCAAAAAGAAGTACTCTACCACTCTGGTAAGCCCTGCCATTGGTACCTTCATCACAACTCCCCAATCTCCAGCCTTGAGAGGCGCTGCTAGGGGGCGGGGGGCAGCTGAGGGGGCTATAGCCCCGGGTCTTTTGGTTGTAGCCCCGGATAGAAGCTCAGGAGCTATAACCGAAGAGCTGGCTAGCCCCGAGTCTCGACAGTCCCAACATTAGTGTAGCCCCGGATCTTTTCCAGACCTAGCAACACCACTGCATTGATTATAAATCAAGTCGGGCATATACGATCATACTTACAAGTCGGCTTTTCTCTCTGCCTACGCATAGGAACGGACATACGCAGCTTGTTGCCTTGTTGTCTTGACTTGCCTCACTTGTCTGGCATCTTGGCTCAGTAAGGTGTGTGGATGCATCACACATGCCCCACTAGTAAAGCGTAGCAGGGCAATTGTGAAGTAAATGTATTCACTGAGGAATAATCCGCATAACACTGCTATTTTCTTGCAACCGACAATAACGCTCAAAGTTAGATGTGATGTAGACGCTAGTGTTGAACTTGCGAGTTTACGGGACTGTAAAACACAATTAGATGTCCCTTTTAAAACAACGTCCGCTTCAATCCTTTAATAAACCTATGTGGTCTTGAAAGCTAATGACAACAAATATCTACTTGCCTAATAATCCTTCAGCATTGCTAACTAGTTTTTTCTTCACAAAATAATGGGACTTTTCATGGACTAGTTATCACCGCCAGTGGCGAGTATGGTTTTCTGCCTGATTCTGAAATCACGCTCCTCCTCATTCCGGAGTTCCATAGGACTTCACTGGGGATGTATTGCTTACATGATGGAGGTGCACACGTGTCAACATTCTGTGACCAAAAAGATGTAGGATTTTTCAAGCCTGACAAATAATAATTCCCAAAACAATGACATCACAGGAAAATACAAAACATACAAGCAGCACAACATGAAAAGATATTGAAATGTTAAAAATGTATAATTCTGAATGCTAACACCAAATTGTAGGCAGATGCTGTGTGATGGTTGTGTGATGGCCTTACACTCTGCGACTATCACTGCTGGTTCACCTAAGGGTTGTATCGTCAAGAGTGCAGGACAGAGTCACGCAGCTGTCAGGTCAGTGGATTGGTCTGAGTGCAATCAAAGTAATCACCTACCAGTCCACTGTATAGACAGACTAATTAATGTGTTGCATGCTCTGTCCTGGAGCCTGCCTTAGAATCACATAAATTACCTGTCACTGTAAAAAGCAGTAGGATCTGTCACTGAAATCTGTAGGCGGTAGGGCTACTTCAAAGGCAGTAGCCTACTGCCTAAATCTGTAGGGTTGGCAAGTATTGAGGTATTAAGCTCTTCTGGGCTTACTGATCCATAATCAGCAGGAGTGAAAAAACAGGAAGTACTATTGTGACCTCCGGTTTACATTTGCCTGCCACGGTTTACATATCCTAGTCCCTTGTGTCAACAAAACTAAACGTAAGGATAAAAAAATCCTCCTTCTGGTTTAATGAGGAATTAGTTTCTCTTAGACGGATTAAACAATCGCTAGAACACCCTCTAAATAACACCCACACCATATAAGCCATGGACGCATTCAACACTGCAAATAAAATTTATAAAGCAGCTATCATCACCCATAAAGCAGATGCCCTTAATACCAGAATCAGAAATGCCTCCTCTGATACAAGAGTTATTCACCATACTCAAGGAGCTGGAGAATCCCATCCCCATCATTAACCCGGTCCAACCAAGTAAAGAATGCTGTACCACCATTCAAGATGCTCTCGCCACTAAAATCAAACTATTACAAAACAAAATTATCTCCAAAAGAAATCTCCTATCCGATAAACACCCCACGTCTAACCAAATCACCAAGTACATAGAAGACACTACTCCTCCCTTCAATTTCACCCGTCTCCCATGATGTAGTACATAGTACCATAACCAAACTCAAAGCATCAAACTGTAAAGGAGACAACTTCCCAGCTCACCTAGTTAAACTATGCGCCCCTACCCTCACACCCATAATCACCAATTTTGTGAACGCCTCCTTCAATTCCAATCTGGTCCCAGTCAGCATTAAAGCGGCATGGGTCCCCCCACTACTAAATAAGCCTACACTAGATCCACTAGCCCCCACTAATTACCGGCCCATAACAACTGTCCCCTTCCTACTTAAAATCATTAACAAAATAGCTTAAAACCAAATACAAATCCACCTTGAACTAAATAATCTACTTGGAGCTAGACAATCTGGCTTCAGGCCCAATCACAATACTGAGACAGGCCTCTTGGATCTGAAAATCCAATTAGACACTATCAGAGACACAGGCAAACTAGCTACCCTACTGTTGTTGGACCTATCAGCAGCATTCGACCTGGTAGACCATGATAAATTATGTGACACCCTAAAAAAAGACTTACATTTTTCTAACAACACCACACTTTGGATCAAATCCTTTTTAGCGGACCGAACATCCAGAGTTGCCATCGGAAATTATGCAGCCGACCCTATAACAGTTCCTATAGGAATTCCCCGGGGATCTTGTCTCTCTATAATGCATATACAAAACTCTTATTCTCAGCCCTTGACGACATGGGTCTCATCTACACAAACTTTGCAGATGACACCCAGATCCTCATCCCCATTACAGGTGACTACACCCAAGACACCTATACCATCAACAAAGTATATGCCATAATTCAAAATTGGATGGCGTTAAACAGCCTCTGCCGTAATTACGAGAAAACGGAGGTTCTCATCGTGGGCTCACAAAAAAGAATAAGCACCCTCCATCGTGACTTTTCACTTATCAATGTTGACGGTAGTCAGATCCCAGTACTAAAGCAAGTCAAAACTCTTGGGATATTACATGGCCACGGTAGTGGCCATGCAGTTATGGTTAAGTTGGTGTTTCCATAGGAAGAGCAATTTTTGGGTGGCTTATAACTTCGCTCTCCCTGGACGAATCCTCACCAAACTTTGCAAAAAAAGTATTTGGGTCACTCTGGATTTTTTTGCAAAGTTTGGTGAGGATTCGTCCAGGGGGGGGCAAAGTTATAGGGGGGGTCCCAAAACTTTTTTTTTTCCCATAGACTGAATGGGAAAGATTTTTTGCTCGTGTCTACAGCCCAAACCGCTGGACGGATTTTCACCAAATTTGGACCAGGAGCAGCGGCTTGGTCCCGAAAGCATGCTTTTGCAAATGTGGTGAAAATCCGTCCAGTAGTTTTTTTAAAAATGACCAAAAAGTAGGTAAAAAAAAAATTGTGATATCTGTGTTCGGTCCACGGACACACTTCCCTGTTCGCTCCGCGGACAGTGTCCTGATTGGCCAATCGGCTTGCCTGATGTCCGTGGACAAGCAACGTGTTCGCTGATTGGACGGCGTGGAGCGTGAAGCGCGACAGATATTCGGTAGCGCCCGCCATCTTGGATTCGCGGACATCCACGGACAGCGCAGTGAAACTTTGTTCAAAATGTGTATTTAGTAGAGTGTGTTGGTGTGTAGGAGTGTTTGGGGAGGGTGGGAGTGTATGAGATAGGATGAAAGTTGTGTTTTTTTATGTGTTAGACGTTCTTTTTGTGTTCGATTTGTCTGCGGACATCACGGGTGTTCTGAAATGTTCTAAATAAACTGAATGGGGGGTGTTCTGAGGACTCAATATGTGTCCGTTTTGTTCGCAAGCAAGCTGAAACTGTTCTAAGAACACTCGCTGTGTCCTGAAATGTTCGCAAATAAACAAAATAGGAGTGTCCTGAGGACGCTGTCCGTATTGTTCGTTGTCAAGTTGAATGTGTTCTAAGAACACTCGCGGTGTCCTGAAATGTTCGCAAATACACAAAATGGGGGTGTTATGAAGACGTTGTCGAACACTCGCTGTGTCCTGAAATGTTCGCAAATATGAATGGGGGGTTGTGGCAGGCAAGTTGAATGTGTTCTAAGAACACTCGCGGTGTCCTGAAATGTTCGCAAAGAAACAAAATGGGGGTGTTCTGAGGACGCTGTCCGTATTGTTCTCTGTCACGTTGAATGTGTTCTAAGGACACTCTCGGTGTCCTGAAATGTTTGCAAATAAACAAAATGTGGGTGTTCTGAAGACGCTTCTAAGAGCACTTGTGGTGTCCGGGGAATGTTCATAGGGGGTGTCCTGATGACGCTGGCCATATTGTTCTCTGTCAAGTTGAATGTGTTCTAAGAACACTCGCGGTGTCCTGAAATGTTCGCAAATACACAAAATGGGGGTGTTCTGAAGACGTTGTCGAACACTCGCTGTGTCCTGAAATGTTTGCAAATATGAATGGGGGGTTGTGGCTGGCAAGTTGAATGTGTTCTAAGAACACTCACGGTGTCCTGAAATGTTCGCAAATAAACAAAATGGGGGTGTTCTGAAGACGCTTCTAAGAACACTCACGGTGTCTGGGGAATGTTCGTAGGGGGTGTCCTGAGGACGCTGTCCGTATTGTTCTCTGTCAAGTTGAATGTGTTCTAAGAACACTCGCGGTGTCCTGAAATGTTCGCAAATACACAAAATGGGGGTGTTCTGAAGACGTTGTCGAACACTCGCTGTGTCCTGAAATGTTCGCAAATATGAATGGGGGGTTGTGGCTGGCAAGTTGAATGTGTTCTAAGAACTCTCGCGGTGTCCTGAAATGTTCGCAAATAAACAAAATGGGGGTGTTTTGAGGACGCTGTCCGTATTGGTCTTTGTCAAGTTGAATGTGTTCTAAGAACACTTGCGGTGTCCTGAAATGTTCGCAAATAAACCAGATGGTGGTGTTCTGAAGACGCTTCTAAGAACACTCGCGGTGTCCTGAAATGTTCGCAAATAAACAAAATGGGGGTGTCCTGAAGACGTTTCTAAGAACACTTGCGGTGTCCTGGAATGTTCGTAGGGGGTGTCCTGAAGGCGTAGTCCGTATTGTTCGCTGGCAAGTTGAATGTGTTCTAAGAACACTCGCGGTGTCCTGAAATGTTTGCAAATAAACAAAATGGGGGTGTCCTGAGGACGCTGTCCGTATTGTTCTCTGTCAAGTTGAATGTGTTCTAAGAACTCTCGCGTTGTTCTGAAATGTTCGTAGGGGGTGTCCTGAAGATGCTGTTCGTATTGTTCTCTGTCAAGTTGAATGTGTTCTTAGAACACTTATGGTGTCCTGAAAAGTTCGCAAATAAACGAAATGGGGGTGTTCTGAGGACACTGTCCGTATTGTTCGTTGTCAAGTTGAAAGTGTTCTAAGAACTATCGCGTTGTTCTGAAATGTTCGTCTGGGGTGTCCTGAAAACGCTGTCCGTATTGTTCGCTGGCAAGTTGAAATTGTTCTAAGAACACTCATAATGTCCACGGACATTAAAGGTTTCCATAGACCATAGTTGAAATGTTTGACTCTATGGATGTGATATGCTGCTATGGTTCTCCTTATTATTGTATACTTACTGTTTGGTCTAGTAACCGGAGCACATGTATTTCTTGTTAATTTCTGTGATAAAAGAAAATAGCATGTTAGTATTAGTATTTTTTAATGACTTATTACGTTGTATAATCAACATACTTTTTTTTTTGGACCCTCATATTTAGTAGATTACAAATCCGAGTACTCTGCAATTTGCTCAGTTTCTGTATTTGTTGCTAAAATCATTGGGTCTGTGGGAGAAAAAAAAATCCATGTTTGATTAAAAAAAACTTTTTCTGTTATGCTACAGTTTATTTGTTTGTTTTCAGTGTTCACTTGTTGTTTCTGGCTAATGCTTTATACTTTGGCTTGTTGCATTTTTTGGAGCAGTAACATATTATTTATTTGTTTGGATATTATAAAATTTTGGAGCAGTTAGATACCAATTGGCGTATTCTAACTGTCTATTTTTTTGATATATTTTAGTGGTATTGATTTATCTATTTGGATATTGTTAAATTTTGGGACAGTTAGATACCAATTGGCATATTCTAGCTGTGTATTTTTTGGTCTAATTTAGTGGTGTTCATTTATCTGATTAGTTGTTGTAGAATCTTTGAGCAGTTAGATAGCTTTTGGAGTATTCTAACAGTTTATATTTTTTTAACACAAGTTTACTTAGGGTTTAAATACAGTTTAGTTATCAAATTTTGGTTTTAAGAACATCAAATAAGCGTTTGTAAGATTTGCTGGTAATCTCTGCTTTAGAGTAATGGTACTATCATTACATTCAAACCATCCACATTTCTTTTTTATATATGCAGTGTAGTGCCCTGAATTGGTTGTGGCTCCTGCGTGGTAGATTATACCTATTGTTGTGAAGGTTTTCTTACCAAGTGATATTTGACCATGTGTGAATCCAGTCAGCTTGCAGTTGTTTTTGGTACCATCTGCATTGTAACGTAGAAGCATTAGTATTATGTATTTACTATGTGTTTGAATTACTAACGCGGAGCGATTATCTGAATTGCAGGTAGAGCATAATCTACCATGGTTTGCATTTTGTACAAGTCGATGAAATGGAATGGATTCACAATTTGGTATTGATATATATATGAAGCGTTCATTGGGGATTTCTTCTTGTGTCACATTGTTGCAGAGAGTGCATGTATGTTTCCACATGTATGAAATCTGAAAGATTTCATTTATAGGTATGTTTTTGTTTTCCAGTACTAGTAGTAAGTACATTAGAAATTCTTGTGGATCTTCTTGTGAGTTTATAGTGAATTTCACCATTCCAGCACAGTAGTCCAATTGTTGTCTTATTCGTGTTGTCAGGATTGTTTGCTGCATTTCTGTGAAGTACTAACATTTGCAAACACAATGGGTCTGTACTGTGTAAGTAAATGTTGTCAACAATTGGTGGTAATTGAAATAGAATATTCACTGCTACATTTGCATAGCAACTTACACCACTTTCATTTGAAAATTTGAATGGACCAGCTAGTTCTGTTTCAGAGTGCTTTTTTCTGAGTTTCTCTTCCTTCTTTGAAGAGGTACCTGGTTTACTTTCCCTAATAGGTTCTTCTTTGCTTGTGGCAATTGATTAACCTTTTCGTTCATTTCTTTTCTTTGAAGGATTTGCATTCCAGAGTACTAGACATTTCTGTGAGAGAAAAAAAAAAAGATAATATATTTTTTTATCTAATACAGAAAGTTTATAAATATATGAATAAAATTAAGTACACTTACTATTTCAGGTAAAATATGTCCTATGTACTCAGTGGGACTGCTCTTGTTCTCAGTTCTGTCGTGTTTGTGAGGTAATTATGTTGGAAGCCAATTTATCTTCTTGTGGTATATTCCATTTTAGAACATAGTGCATTTAAATGAATGGTTAGTGTGTTGTATATATGGGTTACATTTCTTATGTATTAGTACATATAATGTGTTGGTGTGCTCCTTTTTGAATTTGTTAAATGTTCCTATGTTATGATATAACAATCAAACATACCCCCCCAGAGTTTTTAGGTAGTGGTACTGTTCTTCGAACATGTCCGCGAACATTAAATGAGTTCGCGGACATCAAGTACAGTAGAAGAGATTCAGTCAGTTCCATATGACATGTATATAAAGTCAAAGTCATTATTGTTAAGTTGCACTACTAAAAACCTATGAAATTCAGTGAAAAAACTTTGTTAAATGGACGTCATGGTTAAGTTGCACTACTAAAAACCTAAGAAATTCAGTGAAAAAACTTTGTTAAAGGGACGTTATGGTTAAGTTGTGCTGTTAAACACCTATGAAATTCAGTGAAAAAACTTTGTTAAAGGGACGTTATGGTTAAGTTGCGCTGCTAAAAACCAATGCAATTCAGTGAAAAAACTTTGTTAAAGGGACGTTATGGTTAAGTTGCGCTGCTAAAAACCTATGAAATTCGCTGAAAAAACTTTGTTAAAGGGACGTTATGGTTAAGTTGGACTTATAAAAACCAATGAAATTCAGTGAAAGAACTTTGTTAAAGGGACGTTATGGTTAAGTTGTGCTACTATAAACCTATGAAATTCAGTGAAAAAACTTTGTTAAAGGGACGTTATGGTTAAGTTGCGCTACTAAAAACCTATGAAATTCAGTGAAAAAACTTTGTCAAAGGGATGTTATGGTTCCAAGTAAAACCGAAAAACCCTTGAAATTCGCCAGTTATGGTACGCTAAGCAACCATAACTCGCGCCACCACTGTGCACTGCTAAGACTAACACCCAGGACATCAAAGATGACATCACAAATATCATTGATGACATCACTGATGACATCACATGTCTGGTTCACTCTTTCTTTTGCTGACATATCTAGGCCACATGGTTTTCTTCAGTAACAGTCAGAAACTAAAAATGTTATTTTATTTGTAGACGTATCCTTCAAGTAGGTTCTTACAGTAATTCCCTTAGAGTCCAGTCACATCATATGAAACATACATACGGGAAGACACAAGCTTGAAAGACAGCAATCCTTTTAGTGCATACAGATAATCAATAGACTTATGAGCACTTTCTGATAGTTCTGTTGTTTCTTTTTTATGGCTGTACTTTCCCTGTATATGGTCATATTTGTATACATTGTACTCACACTACTTTCCTTAGGGTCCAATCACATCAAGTGATACATATACCTAGGGTAAATAGCAGCTTTGAAACAGAGCAATCATTTATTTGCATGAAAATAATCAGTTAAGTTATGAATTGTTTCTGCTACTACTTGTGCTTTTTTGCTAACTTCACTTTCCCTGTATATACCAACATTGGTATGTGTTCTTGTGTCTTTGTGTTTTGTCTATAGTAATGCAATTATGTAATACATGTGTTTTATTAGCTACTTATTACATATTTCACAGTACACAAAAATCTATTAAGAAAACAATTATCATTTCATTATTCAACATATTAACATTACGAATATTATACCTTCATCTTGTACGCTGCACACAATGCTATGTTTCTGCATTAGTAGCTTAGTATACTAGATAGAACCCCATAATAGAATGATATTTATATCAATGCATCGTTCAATGCACTAATTAGGGTATGATATTTATTGCAATGATCCTTGACACTTGTTTCACAACATTATAATAAGAATCCCTTGTACACATATTTCATGAAAAGTACATACACATGTGATGTCATCAGTGATGTCATCAATGACATTTGTGATGTCATATTTGATGTCCTGGGTGTTAGTCTTAGCAGTGCACAGTGGTGGTGTGAGTTATAGTTGCTTAGCTTACCATAACTGGCGAATTTCAAGGGTTTTTCGGTTTTACTTGGAACCATAACGTCCCTTTGACAAAGTTTTTTCACTGAATTTCATAGGTTTTTAGTAGCGCAACTTAACCATAACGTCCCTTTAACAAAGTTCTTTCACTGAATATATATATATAGATGCCAACCTCACTATGCACAAACAAATATCAGCCCTCTCCTCCTCTACAGCATATACAGCTAAACTTATTGCGCTCAGCCGCAAATTCCTTGTCCCCACAAACTGTATTACTTTGGCGAGAGAGCTGATATTAACGATACTGGACTACTGTAACATCCTTTTCTTAGGAACATCCAAAACTAACATTAATAAGATACAATTACTACAGAACAAAGCCCTTAGAGCAGCTCAAGGTATAAAGAAATCTGAACACATATCCAACATCAGGAGAGAAAATCACTGGCTGCCAACTGAAGCCAGAATCATTTTCAAAACACTTAGCGTTGTTCATAAATGCACCACAAACAAAGCACCTAGCTACCTCAATAGTACCATCAAGAAAAAAAACCTCCTGTAGGACACTTAGATCTAATAAACTGGCTCTCTTGGAAGTACCAAAATATAAATACAGCAGAGCAGGAGGAAGTAGTTTCAAAGTCCTAGCCCCGACTTACTGGAATGCATTACCACCGAGCATCAAAAATGAGGATACTTTACAAGGATTCAAAAAAGCACTGAAAACATGGTTATTCAACAAATATTAACTCAGCTACTCCCAATCCACTTCAGCACTAGAACATCCTGACCTACCTCGTTTTACAGAATCGAATTACCAAATGCTGATCCCATGGCCCATGTGTTTATCCAAATGGTCGCTTTAGACTGTGGGCCTGATCACGACTTTGGCGGTAACACTTAAATCCGGCGGTAGCGTATTACCGCCGGATTTAAGGGTCCGCCAAATCAGGACTTTGGCAGATTTCGCCCCAGCTCTGAGCTGGGCGGAAATCCGCCGAAAAATTAGCGCTATTACCGCCGGCGGGAAATCTGCCGGCAGTAAGAGCACGAATTTTCCCCATTGAGCCCAATGGGGAATGGGGCATTCCCGAATGGGCTCAATGGAGAATTACATTACTGCCGAACTCGTGATCTGGCGCTATTAGCGCCAGGGAGTTCGGCGGTAGGGCTAATACCACCAGCGGTAATACCACCGGCGTTACCGCCAAAGTCATGATCAGGCCCACAATCTATAGTCTTATAAGAAATGCGTTTCCTCTGCTTGACCGATTGTAACATTGTATAAGAAATGTGATTATGACGTTAATTGTAACATTGTAGAAGAAATGCGATAATATGCCTGTAATTTCGTCGTGATACCTTTGGGTCTGGGTGAGTAATAAATGTGATAAATAAATTCTCAAAATGACGTGGTATATTTAAATTCCATGTGTTTTCACATTAGGATTTGGGCAATTTTATTTATGTTAGTTTCTTAAAAAACAAAAGGTTTTGTAATACTTCTGTTGTGTTGTCATAAAAGGCTGTCCTCAAAGTGAAGCGACATTGACTTTATTAGGTTTCCCTTGAGGGCAGGTTTTTTACTTTAAAAGACCCCCACTAGTCCCTGGTTGGTATATTTACTGGGAAGTGGGTATATTTAGTATATCTGGGACCAAAGAATCCTCCCGTCAGTTGCTTTTTTATTCTTCTTTTGTTTTTTTCTCTTTGTCTTGATGTTGGTAATATAGAGAGTTTTTCTCTATATCTCTGTGTGTTGGGTACACAGTCGTGATCCTTGATCAGTCCTTATCTTCATTAAGGTTGATCAAACTGTATTCTGACATTCTGCGTTCAGTTATGTAGGTACAGTATTGGGATAAGCCGACCGGTTTCAGTGGTAAAAGACCACTTTCATCAGGGCTGGGACAGCTAACCATGTGTGTTGCTGTTGATGTTTGGATTGGCTAGATTTAGCTTCCTTGAATGCGGCTTGGCCAGTCTGTTTGAATACAGAAGTTGGGAGGGGGCGGGAGGGGAGGAGGTGGAAGGGAGGAGAGAAAAGGCACAAAGGTGAGTAGTGCTGTGGCTGCACAATTTGTCTAAAGTTCGCCTAGTGTGGTATCTTACCCCCCACTTTGGGTGTCTTCTCTCCTTGGGAAGGTCCTAGATGTATGGATGTAGGCTTCTGTCCTACTGCAGATGCCACTGGGGTTCAGACTTCTGCACAGGGTACCTAGATATGGACCAAAGTATGATTTTAGTCATTGTTGTCAATCAAGGTACCCATTTTTAGGACATGACTTTAATGGCCACTTCAATTGCTTCGGGCAATGTTCACGGGGAACACAAGGTACCAACACATCTCTATTTCGGTGTGTTTATAGGGTACAGGTATACCAGACCGATAAGAAATGTGATTATGACGTTAATTGTAACATTGTAGAAGAAATGTGATAATATGCCTGTAATTTCGCCATGATACCTTTGGGTCTGGGCGAGTAATAAATGTAATAAATAAATTCTCAATATGACGTGGTATATTTAAATTCCAAGCATGACTGTGGAAAAGTCTGTGTATACACATTTCATTCCACCAGGTGGCAGCATTTCCACATGAAATTATTTCTAAGTTAAACGTTGTGGTTGAAAGTCACCGATCACCACAAAGCATGGCAACCACATCCCGGGTCTGTAAGCTTTTAACAGTGGTGCAAGCTTTGTCTTTAGCTAAAAAAAAAGCCAGTCTTTATGTTGTGATCACGTGCCAGACGGAAGGTGAAACCCTGAGGAGTGTTTGTAGGAGGCAGATATAAGGCCATCGGTAGACAGCATGTGGCACATTGCTATTGTGAAAATAGATAAAATCCACAAAGGCAGCGGGGCTCAACCTAACTACATGGGGGGTGGTGGGGAGGCTCTGAGATGCATAAGCAGAAGTGACGTCACAGTAAGTGAACATATCCTAAAGTGAAATGTGCCCATTTCATGCTGCCTTTCCCAGTTGAAGAAAGTGCACAGGAAAAATAAACATTTGGCAAAAGAACAGATGTTCCTATTACATGCCTGACTAAGTATAAAAGGTGCACACCTTTTATGTCCATGACTCTGTAACGAACCATGTCCTGTATGGCAGAATGTCAATGAGACATTATACAGTTTCATGATTAGCGATTGGTGTGGGTTTTGTGGTTGACCTCATATCTGTGCAGCCCGGGTTCCAATTCCAGCCGCAGCAGCGCTGTTTACTTCAAGAAGTGGGTGCAGCAAATTATAGTTTTTTTTACATTTCTTGAAAAGGCACCGGGGGAGTGGGCGGACGCCATGTACCTGCACAACGATGCGGCAATTGTGCTGTCACTTAATGTGTTGGCGATCACGGCTTTCACCGGGGTGTCGCGAGACGGAGCACTTGCAACACCGTTGCTCTCTCAAGTTACCCCTCTTCCGCTGCAGTCCCGGGGGTTCTGTAGTGTCTGCGTTCCTCTGATGGAGGCAGGAAGGACTCGGGGACCGCTAGGACGCGGGAGTACGAAAGGTATGGGTTCTTTAATATGTTTCAGGTATCAGGCTAGCAGGAAAGAGGGAGAACAGGTGGGAGGCATCCTTCCAGCTAGGCTCCCATAACCTGGATGTGATCACTGTGCTGCCCGTAAATGTCGACCTCCATTACGGCGCGGCGCCGTGATAACATAGAACAGTGGTCGTCCGCATCCCCCTAAGTGTTTCCGGCGACTCGACTCTATCCCCTGCTGTGTCAATTCCCACCCACCTACGTGGGTCAGAGCTGGCACTGCAGGGCCCTTTTTTCTTTTTTCTTTCTTAAACTATGTCCCCCACTCTCCATGTAAAGGACGCAGGGAACACCCCAGCAACCCCTGACCCCCCATTACACCGACTAAGGGATGCAGGGGCGGTTTGGGACTGCCAAAGGTGCAGTTTTTGTACCCGGCGACATTTTAAGTCGCCGTAATGGTACAATTGCAACCTAGATGACCAGCGGTCACTCCTGGAACATCAGGTCACTCCAGGTTCCGTGGCATTCCACATTCCATCCCAGGTAGCTGGTGCAAGCACCGCGCAAGCACCGCGCTGCACATTCTCAGATTTCATGGGAGCTTTGTTGCTCCACCTTCCTCCTTTGGGAACTAGCAAGGCACATTAAGGGGTGGCAGGGGCGACGTGTGCATGTGAGTAGGGGTTGCAAATGTGACAGCTTTTGCTCAGTCATTGCCTTGCTCCACCTTAGCGAGTTGCAGGCAGACGTTCTGTCGCCACCTCAGGCAGAAAGCAAGCACAGGTTCTTGGAGGCTCAAATTTTCCAGCAGTTCCCAGGGCCATACATGACAAAGTAGACGACTCTAAAAGTTGTCGGAAGGAGGTTTGCACGTCCTTCCACAAACTGCGCTGGCTCTTGGCCACGACAGCCTGATTCGGACATGGAGTCACCACTGGCTTTGCGTGCATTATCTGAGCCCTTCCTCCACTCACATCCATTCTGCCTTCATGCAGCCAGTCAATGAGGGCAGAATGTCAGTTGTTGTCACTAAACCGAGTAGCAAGTCAGTGAGGGCAGAATGTCAGTTGCTGTCACTAAACCGAGTAGCAAGTCAGTGAGGGCAGAATGTCAGTTGCTGTCACTAAACCGAGTAGCAAGTCAGTGAGGGCAGAATGTCGGTTGCTGTCACTACACCGAGCAGCAAGTCAGTGAGGGCAGAATGTCGGTTGCTGTCACTACACCGAGCAGCAAGTCAGTGAGGGCAGAATGTCGGTTGTTGTCACTTAACCGAGCAGCAAGTCAATGAGGGCAGAATGTCGGTTGCTGTCACTTAACCGAGTAGCAAATCAATGAGGGCAAAATGTCGGTTGCTGTCACTAAACCGAGCAGCAAGTCAATGAGGGTAGAATGTCGGTCTCTGTCACTAAACCGAGCAGCAAGATCTTGAAAGGCAATGTGTCGGTGGCTGGGGGTAGTTTTACTACCACCACTGCTAGCTTGGGGTACCACCCCACACCCTCTTTCAGGCATCAGAGATGGCAAGGAAATATGCTTTGCGCAGCTGTTCATTCCTGGCTGGGTAGTGGGAATTCCGTCACCATCTCGGACGCCGGGTGGAGGATCGGGGTGGGACTCCCCCAACCAGCCCTGAGCAGGTGATATTCTACCCAAAGCACCATCTGGTGGTGCAGTTAAGCTCTTCCACCAGGCTGACTACCGCCAATGGACCTGCTTTAGTGCAGGTCGTGAACACAGGGCAGTGTCTCTGCCTCCCGATCCGGCTGCTAGGAGGTGGAGCAGAGACGCGGTGGAAGCTCCGCCTCCGCTACACTTCCTATATATGGGGTTCAGTGCAATGTGCAGCTGGAATTTTCAGCCATTTTTACTGGCCCAATAGTCTTTAAAATGTGCCATTTCCCCAAAACTGCTAAAAAAAGCCTTATGCAAGTCTGTAAATTGTGCAAAGTCATGAATTATGTCTCATGATGCTTCCTTAACTCATTAAACAGGTACAGCACTAGCAGAGACAGTGCACACTTTATTCACATACAGAAAACGCAGCAAATGCAGCAGGAGTTCAACCTTCCCTGGGACACCGGGAAAGTGCAACACGGGTAGCCACAGGAAGCGACAATGACAGCTTGGATGACGCACTGGACGGGCACATCATGGACCGCAGCACTCCAAGCTGTCACATACTGAACAGGTTCAACACGGGTAGCCACAGGAAGCGACAATGACAGCTTGGATGACGCACTGGACGGGCACATCATGGACCGCAGCACTCCAAGCTGTCACATACTGAACAGGTTCAACACGGGTAGCCACAGGAAGCGACAATGACAGCTTGGATGACGCACTGGACGGGCACATCATGGACCGCAGCACTCCAAGCTGTCACATACTGAACAGGTTCAACACGGGTAGCCACAGGAAGCGACAATGACAGCTTGGATGACGCACTGGACGGGCACATCATGGACCGCAGCACTCCAAGCTGTCACATACTGAACAGGTTCAACACGGGTAGCCACAGGAAGCGACAATGACAGCTTGGATGACGCACTGGACGGGCACATCATGGACCGCAGCACTCTACGCTGTCACATACTGAACAGGTTCAACACGGGTAGCCACAGGAAGCGACAATGACAGCTTGGATGACGCACTGGACGGGCACATCATGGACCGCAGCACTCCAAGCTGTCACATACTGAACAGGTTCAATACGGGTAGCCACAGGAAGCGACAATGACAGCTTGGATGACGCACTGGACGGGCACATCATGGACCGCAGCACTCCAAGCTGTCACATACTGACACGGGTAGCCACAGGAAGCGGCAATGACAGCTTGGATGACGCACTGGACGGGCACATCATGGACCGCAGCACTCCAAGCTGTCACATACTGAACAGGTTCAACACGGGTAGCCACAGGAAGCGACAATGACAGCTTGGATGACGCACTGGACGGGCACATCATGGACCGCAGCACTCTACGCTGTCACATACTGAACAGGTTCAACACGGGTAGCCACAGGAAGCGACAATGACAGCTTGGATGACGCACTGGACGGGCACATCATGGACCGCAGCACTCCAAGCTGTCACATACTGAACAGGTTCAATACGGGTAGCCACAGGAAGCGACAATGACAGCTTGGATGACGCACTGGACGGGCACATCATGGACCGCAGCACTCCAAGCTGTCACATACTGACACGGGTAGCCACAGGAAGCGGCAATGACAGCTTGGATGACGCACTGGACGGGCACATCATGGACCGCAGCACTCCAAGCTGTCACACACCGAACAGGTACAACATGGGTAGCAGCAGTGCCAGCTTCCCTCACAGGCACCCAGAACAGTCAGCGCACAAGCAGCAGTGCTGCAAATATCATAAAAGCACCAGCTTTCCTGACAAACAGAAGACAGATCATTCCTGTCCTTCCAGACGTCGCTCACATGGAACCGGCACAGTCACAGCACAGACAGGGTCAGTGCAAGCTTTCCTCAAGCAGGCACACTATGGACAGAGCTGCTGCATGCTTGCACTCGCGCCTAGAAACAGCTGTGCACAGGCGCGTTATAAATGACATATATCATAGCATACCTTACCCCAAAATCCATCAGGTGTGGCACGAAGGGCCAGTGGGATATTCCCTTCCACCAGGTGCATGTACAGCATGGAGAGGGGTGGCGCAAGCTTCCCACTGACACAGGCACAGCATGGGCAGTGCCAGTGAAAGCGTACACCTAAAAAGGAGATACATGGGCGGGGCCGGTTCATGCATGTGCAGGATCATGGAAAGCTTCCCTCACAAACAGGTACAGCCTGGATAGGGTCAGTGCTGCAAATGCTTTCTGTTACAGCATTCCGGGACCAATGCAAGTTTCCCTTACAAAAATAAACAAGTGCAAACTCCCCACATAAATGAGTGCAAGTAGAGTGCAAACAGGACCAGTGCAAGCTTCCCTCTCATCCTGGTACGGGTGCAGCATTTGCAAGACTGGTGCAAGCGCTTCTTAGAAATGGTTCCAGTGCTAGCACAAGCGCCATGTTCAAAGAGCAGTTACAGCATGGGTGCTGGCTTCATGAAGCCTGCCTGCTTTCATGCATTTGTATCTCTCTGCTTTCATATGCCCCTCTCGCCCAATCAGCAGCTCTCACCAGAAGCTGGCTGGGGAGAGGAGCAGGAACAGAGGGACAGGTGCGAACAATGAGATGGTAAGCACAGCTGTTGGTAGATGTATACACACACACGAGCACACATACGGGGCCTCATTACAACGTGTGCGGAATGGGTTTAACGGTGCCGGTAATGGTGCCGGCGCCATTAAACCCACTCTGCACTATTGCGCGGTCCCCTCGCGGGACCCTCTCTGGACGTCTGGTTTATCCAGACGTCCAGAGCGGGTCCCGCGAGGGGACCAGGGAGCTAACAACTGGCCCGTTCGTAATGGGCCCGTTGTTAGCTCCCTCCCCATTCCCATTGAGCCCTTTGAGGGCTCGAATGGGAATGGGGAAGGACCGGGCCCGGATTCCCTGAAGGAGGAAATACCGGGCCCTCCATACTCGGAATGGCCTGGTATTTCCCCATTCAGGGACCCGGACATGATTTTGGAGGCAGCCATGTCCTTGTTAAGGGCATGGCTGCCTCCAAAGTCGTAATGAGGCCCCCAGTCTTGATAATATGATCACATACTGAAAGGGTTTAGAGACGGTTGGTTGGCAAACCTTGTTGAGTGGAGGCGCTGGTGGTTGGTTTTTACCGTTGATTATAATCATGGATTAATTAATTCTTGGTTGTTGAAATAATGGAGCAATTCTTGACTTGTTGTCATCAGTGAAGGTTTTAATGTTCTTACACAAGTAAACCAGAGGGCCTAGCAGAAGATGCTAGGTGCATGTGAGAGGGGAACCAACACGTGTTTCGACCGTAGTCTTTATCAAGGCATGCACACTGGTTGGTGATCCTGTTTAGGGGTTGCTGCGCCTGGTGATTAGATCACTGTTCCTGCTAGGTGGCGGGCTGATTAGCCAATCTGTAAACGCTGGAGATGCGTTCCGTGGTTCGGTGTTCCGAAGGCAGAGCGGCTCCAATCCCACGTCTTCCCAGTATGCCTACGAGCCATTAGGCTGTCCTAGGCAAGAGCGACTCTGCTGAGCATGGGTAGCCCGTTGGATCACTACAGGCCAAGAGCTAGCAGCATCCCCTATACTCATTGTCACCCCTAGTGGCCTCTTAGTTGTTCTGACCCTGGTTTCAAGTGCCCTCAATTTTGAGGGTCATTCTTTTTTTACCATTGGATTGATAGCATTCTGCAATGACCTTCCAAAATGTTCAATTAGTTTAATACCTTTCGCTGTAAGGTTAATATAACATCAGATGACCCACATAAAACTCCATATCCCGTCCTTTTAATTGTTAAGGGTTATAACTGGGAGCTGGAGGTTCTAGGGGTTCTAGAGGTTCTAGTAAGGGGTTTGTCATATTGCACCTTCAACCTTAGTGAGAAATGACAGGAAATTGTCACTTTCAGCCCTGTTGAATTGCAAAATAGGCTATTCAAGAGGAACAAATAACAACCGCCAATGAAATAATCAATAATGGATCCTCCTCTTATATATCGTATATAGTGGGTGTCGATCTTCGGGGTACCTGCCGGTAAGACCTATTAAAGCATGGGCCCTAAGGGGGGTAGTAAAGCGCCCGTCCTCGTGCATCAGATTTAGGGTTGCGAGGGACGCCTCTCGGGATCCCACACGATTCTTCCGTAAGTCTACTCTATGCCCCTAATTCTGGCATCACACATAGTTTGGCATTGAGGTCGCCCATTATGGTAAGGTTCTCCCCAACATCGAGGGTTACTAGATGTTTGAACAATGCCATCGACTCTCTGTTAATAGCAGGGCTACTTTTTGGGGGCAGGTAAACATTAACTAATCCAAGGCTCTGGTCTAAGCCCCAACCCTTCAGTCGTAGTACAATTGTTTGGTCTGAACCGACCCGGAGCCTAACTATTTTAAATTGTAAGGATGAGCGGAACCAAGTTACCAAGACTCCACTCGAGTTACCCTTTATACTTTAGCCAGGATGGAATAGCCGCTGTAATTCACCTAAGTATGTTCTACAGTGATGCGTGTTTGCTGCTGGCCAATAATATCAAATTGCCTGACGTAGTTTAGCCACTCCCCATCTAACATTTGATCTCCAATCCTGCGATATTGCATGAAATTAAATTCAGGACATGGTGGCTGGACTATGCCCTGTCAGGGACTACCCCTGAGTAGGGGGAACGTGGGATATAAAGCTGAAGATGGGGTCACAAGCTTTCCCAGACATGGTGATGGTGTTGGCGTCTCAATGTAATAGGAGTTCAAGGAGTTCAGTCAAGAAGGGGGGCGGGCATCAGGTTACTCGCCCCCAAGGAATCAGGCTTACTCAATATATGGAAGGAAACCAAGGTCATCATGGTGACACTGTTTGGCTTTCATGTCTAGAAAAACCTAGAGGCCACATTTCATCAATGTTAATAGGTTATTTATAAAGCACTTAATACCGAGAGGTTTCTAAGCGCGGACCCGGGGATCGAAGCTTTGCTGCTCCGTTTCGCTTTGCTTCTAAGGAGAGCACGTTGCCGCAGAGCTATCCTCCCGAGTCCCAATGCCTCCCTGCATTGTGTCAAGCACAACCCTAAATAGGGATTATTGGATCCAAATCCCACATTTCCTCCCCCACAGAACATACAGTCTGAAAGGATGCTCATAGAGAAAAAAAAACAAACGAAATATCGTCCACTCCCACAATTGTGTGCAGTGCATGAAGCAGGGAATGCTTATACACATTTTCCCTTCCACGAGTTTTCCTGTTAAAACTGTAAATCAAGGTAAGCTGTCTCCAATCTTCAAGTGGATTGGCGAGTACAGTTTCTGTTGGTCTTGGAATCGCCTTGGTTGAATCCGCTGGCTTCATACTCATCACTATGACCCCAGTTTGTTGGTGAGGGTCGAGGAGGCATTTCTCCACCCAGATGTGGCCCCTGACATTTTCTAGCCCACATATTGCTTGGATTTTAGCTCAAGTCTCGCCGGCCCCCCCTCACTTACTGCGTCCAGGGGTAGACCCCCAGGAATGGGAGTCTCACAGCATCCCATCATCCCTCCAGCAGGATTGCATACTAGAGTGGAACTATCAGCCACCCTACAGGTAACATCAACCCTATGGTTGGGGCTATCAATGGCGGGAGTCCTGGCCAGCTTGTCTGTTAGATTTACCTGGGAGGGTCTTATGATGTACTCAATAGTGTGGCAGAGGGGTTGCCGGCCTAACCATTTGGGGGGTTTGGGAAAAGACCAAGTGGGGAAGATGGTTGGGGTCCTGCCCTAAATGCCGGGAGAGACAATAGTTTCACCAGTGAGTGGTCCTGCACCTATGAGACTATGCCTTCACGTGATATTACCACGATCAAACCACTGGCTGTTCCCGCAAACACAGATTGAGATGCCAATTCTTCCTGGTAGTTGTACCCATCACCATGCTTCCTGTGCACACGTATGCAACTACACGTCTTGAAATGTTACACATCTTCTTTTGTTTATTCCATTGTAAGTTGGTGGGCTCTGATTCCCAACATTGTTAGCTCCCAATCCAAGATGGCCATTTCCCACTTCCTGTTCTTGTCACGGCCACCAGCCCTGCAACACTCGCCGCCACCAATTCCATAGCCCACGCACGCACGTTTGTCCCACAGCGCCCCATTTGGGTTCATCATTTATTAAGACCCCTCCACTGCACAAATAAGAAAACGGGCAATGAGCCCAGCTGGACCCAAGCTTGGGGTAAATGGCACCAGGTACATTATAGAATTTAGGATGGGCCACCCAACATGGAGGGGAAGCAGCCAAAACCCTGTTGAAGGCTGCAGTCTAGTCTCCTGGGCGTGGCTGCTATATAAGCCACACCCAGGCTTGATTCCACGCTTTGCGTTGATCTGCCAGCAGGCAGCAGAACGCTCACCATGGTCCTGTAACTTCAGCTCCACAGCTCCCTGCTATCAACCTTCTTGGAGGAGTTCCGTCAGTATTCCTGAGGTTAGGTTCCATCTTCAGCATTCCCGAGGCTCCGTCAAACCTACCTGTTTCCGCTTGTCCCACATCAGCCCGGATGCTTCCATTAGCGGTTCGTTCGTCGGCCGCGGCTCCTCAATAACATGCCGCGCCTCCGGCTCTTCATCAGCTGTGCTCCGCAACGGGTCTGCAGCTCAGCCATCTACTCTGCGACCCTCAGCAAGCCGTCAGCTGCTACGGCCTTCCGTTCCAGCTACATTCCAAGCTTCAGCCCAACCGGAACCCTGCAAAAAGGGGAAAAAGACTGTAAGTTACAAAAGTACAAACGGAGATTAGCACTAAGAACCTTTTATGGAACGTGTAAACTAAAAGGCAAAACAAGTGCACCCAAGATGAACATTTAGCACAAAAGAACGTTACTGTGCATGCAAGATAGTTAAAAGGACACAACCCAACATATAGAAGCTGACCAGCGGAGGCAATATCTGGGAAGCCAGCAAGCAAGTCAAGTTATATAACAAAGACTCACTCCACGGCGCAGCATTATCCGAGCCACAGCGGGTCTGGGCAAGACTCATCAGTGAAGTAACTGGTGGAAGCGCACTATAGCGCCCCGGCTAAGAAGGAAAGCAGGATGGAGAGCTAATCTTCTTAGCGCACAAGGTGAGCACACGCATACATAGAGGGGAGGTGGTCACGGAGGGGCTAAGGGGAAGAGTGGGGGCTACAACTTCCACTAGGCCTTTTTTCGCTCACCACCACTCGTCCTCTAGTTTTTTTCCCTTTAGATGCAGTCACTCTAGTGAGCAAGGGAGGGCAGCAAGCTGAGGTTCCTGATACTCCCGCAGAGGTAAGGTGAGCGTAACAGAAGGCAAAGCCTGTTTTGAAATCTCTGCCTGAGTATTATGGAGACCTCCGATACAGATGAGTTAGCGCAATTGTTAGGGGAATTACGGGCTGAGGTCCTTGCCGCCCGGCAGGAGATAAACGCCTTGCGGCGAGAATTGGTTGTTAATAGGGACCGTACAGAGGAGTTGGCGCAACAAGTGTTGCAGAATCAGGCTGGACAGGCGCCGTTACCAGGCAGCCAGCCCTCAGTTGCTCCATTAGTCACCCCAGTGCAGGTAGTTCTTCCAGGGTCAGTTCCGCTTGCTCCACCTGAACGGTTTACTGGAGACCCTAATAAATTCGGCATTTTTATGAATCAGTACCGGCTACATTTCCTGTGTAGACCAGGGGCCTTCCCCAATGAACAGTCTAGAGTTGCCTTTGTTTTGTCATATCTGGGGGGAAGTGCAGCGGATTGGTCCATTCCCTTGGTAAATAGGGATGATCCATTGTTATGTAATTTTGCGGGCTTCCAGCAGGAGTTGGAGAAGTTATTTGCCCGACACACTAGGGGCAGAATCTGGATAATGAGCTCCTGTCATTGCGACAAGTGAGTCAGGACCTGCTGACGTACATAGCCACGCTTAACAGGCTAGTGGCCGAAACCAATTGGCCCTAAGAAAAAAGGACCACCCTCTTCCATCGGGGGTTACGGGGAGAACTAAAGGACGTTCTTGCACAAGTCGTCAATCCTCCCGAGGATTGTGCAGAATTCATTGACCTCGTGGTGTGGCTCGATCATAGACTGCAAGACCGGAAGACCGATCGCACTCGATCAGAAGGAAGAACCGTATTTGTTAATCCTTGAGAACCCCAACCTCGTCAACCAGAGAACCAACATGAGCCCATGCAAATCAGCGGGGTACGGGTCCCGTTAACTAAGGCAGAACGGGAGAAAAGATGGCAACAACAGCTATTTCTGTATTGTGGCAAGGAGGGACATTTCCTGCGGGACTGCCCAGTGAAACCACCTAGGCGAACGCTTGGCGTATTGGAAACCGGAGAAACCACACCTGACTCGGAAATCTCCAACACCCGGCAGACGTAGAGGTCTGTTTGTCGAGCAAAGAGAAGGGTCTACAGACCTCTCATCTCGTCATCCCAGTGATCTTGGTTAGCCCACAACAGCCCTCTCGCATGCATGCCCTTGAGGCATATATTGATAGTGGGGTGATCAGTAACTACATAGAACAAGGCCTAGCGGGCCGAATTGGTCTTCTCACGCTCCAAAGGCTATGCAAGAAAACGTGACGGCAGTGGATGGTACCCAGCTCTCCTCTGGGCCAGTAGCTCATCACACGGAAGTCGTTACACTCCTCTGTCAGGGTGGCCATAGTGAAGACATCACCTTTGACCTGATAAGCGCTCCCCAGTTTCGTATGATTCTGGGTATTCCACAGTTGGAGGCCCATAACCCGCTAATCAATTGGCGAGCAGGGATGTTAACCTTCTCCAAGGAGTGTACCCGTTCCTGTTACAAAAACCCAGGAGCACAAGAAGAACCAAGACAGGTTGTCCCTAGAAGAAGTGAAGTACTTGGTCTTCTAGGTGTTTTGCCATCAGCATATGCCGATTATCAAGATATATTTCAGAAGGAGCAGGCAAACACGCTACTGCCACACCGGGCATATGACTGTCAGATAGACCTTATCCCTGATGCCCAAGACAGAACAGGAAAATACCCACTTGAAGGCATACCTAGAGCAGTATTTAGCAAATGGCTTTATTCGACCCTCCAAGTCTCCGGCAGCCTCGCCTCTGTTCTTCGTTCCGAAAAAAGAGGGGGACCTTAGGGCCTGCATCTATTATCGCCTGCTAAACCAGATCACCATCAAGAATCAGTACCCCTTACCACTCATTCCGGAGCTACTGGATCAAGTGAAAGGCGCACGAATTTACACCAAGTTAGACCTACGAGGAGCATACCACCTGGTACGGGTCAAAAGTTGGGATGAGTGGAAAACAGCCTTCCGGACGAAATATGGTCTATATGAGTACCAGGTAATGCCCTTTGGGCTATGCAATGCCCCGGCCGCCTTTAAAAACTTTATGAACGACATGCTGAGGGACCTTCTGGATGTTTGTGCCGTGGTTTATATAGATGACATCCTGGTGTATTCTACCACTGAACAGGAACAAGTCAACCATGTGCGGGCAGTTCTTGATAGGCTCAGAAGTCATCAACTCTATGCAAAGCTCGAAAAGTGTTCTTTCCATGTGTCTGAAGTGGAGTTTTTAGGATTTATCCTGACCCCGCAAGGGATCAAAATGGACAACAAAAAAGTGGAAGCAATCTTGAACTGGCCATCTCCCACCTCGGTCAAGGGAATTCAGAGCTTCCTAGGCTTTGCAAATTTTTATCGCCGTTTCATACCGGACTTTTATCATATTGTTCATCCAATCACCTCCCCGCTATGAAAGAACAAGCGATTTAATGGCCCGGAGGAGCGAAACTGCCTTCCAAGCCTTAAAATCAAAGTTTGTCTCAGCACCAATCTTACGCCACCCAAGGCCGGATCTTCCTTACATCGTCGAGACAGATGCCTCAAGTACCGCGATGGGTGCAGTCCTTTCGCAGAAAGACCCAGACACCGGCCAATTACATCCGGTAGCATTTTGGTCAAGAAAGTTTTCCCCAGCTGAGGTACATTATGCAATCACCGACAAAGAACTCCTCGCAATCAAAGCAGCCTTCAAAGAATGGAGGCATTATCTTCTAGGAGCCCGACACACGGTCACCGTCATCACTGACCATCGCAATCTGCAATACTTGAAGACGGCCAAGGCGCAATCATCTCGCCAGCTCTGAGGGGCATTATTTTTTGCAGAATACGACTACGTAATCACGTATCGCCCAGGGATGCGCAACGGTAAAGCAGATGCGCTTTCACAATTAGGCGAGGGAGACAAGACATATGATAAAATCGAACCAATCACCATAATCGCTGAAAGCAAGATACTGGGAGTCACCACACTCAAATCTATAGACGATCTGAAGGCCGACATACTGCGCCACATGAGTGAGGAAGAACTTCAAGCATGGATCACCAGGAGCAGTCAACACACGCTAAGCAACGGGTTACCATATTTCCAAGACCGTCTATATCTTCCAACGGAAGCTCAACGAGAAAGGGTCATTACCACATACCATGACACGTTGCTGGAAGGACACCCAGGAATTGCCAAGACCATGGCCAAAATACAAAGAACCTATTGATGGCCCACGTGGCGGAAGGATGTCATTCATTTTGTGCTTTCTTGTGGCGTTTGTGCGCAGAACAAATCCCAGAAACAGAAATCAGCAGGCCTTTTACGCCCGTTACCCATTCCACCGATAGCATGGCACACTCTGTCACTTGACTTTATTATTGACCTTCCTCCTTGCAACAGCTACAATACCATACTGGTTGTTGTGGATCTGTTCTCAAAGATGGCCCGTTTCATTCCTCTGAAAGGTCTACCCACAGCACTCACTACGGCAAAGGTGTTTCTAGAACATATAGTCAGGTTACACGGATTCCCAACCGTTGTTATTTCAGACCGCGGTAGTCAATTCGTCTCCAGGTTTTGGAAGAAAAGTTGCGCGTTGGCCCAAGTAGAATTACGTCTATCGACTAGTCACCACCCTCAAACCGACGGGCAAACGGAACGTACCAACCAGACACTTGAGCAATACCTCAGGTGTTTACTCCACCAATCGGAAGGTACCTGGAAAGATGTCTTATGGGTTGCGGAATACGCCTATAACAACTCGCAACATTCCACTACTGGGCAAAGCCCATTCTACGTTCTGCATGGGGGACATCCACGAACATCAACGCTTGACCCACCTGAAGAATTGGAATTGCCAGCGGTTAATACTTTGCACTCCACCATCAAACAAACCTTTAAAAAGGCTTCTGAAATGATGACACAAGCCAAGGAAAGACAGAGAAATAATGCAGACCAACATCGAAAATCAGCCCCAGAGTATCAAGTTGGAGATGCAGTGCGGTTAGCTTCAAAATATATTTCGTTAAAAGGACCCCCAACTTTTCATCCAAGGTATTTGGGCCCATATGTCATTGAATCAATCATCAACCCGGTGGCAGTTAAATTAACCCTACCAACTAACATGCGAATCCACCCAGAATTCCACGTTTCCCTCCTGAAACCTGTTCGACCAAACACACGGATACAAGCACCTCCAACACCTACAGTCATAGATGGGGAACTAGAATATGAGGTCAGAAACATACTAGATTCAAAGATTGTTAAGTCTAAACTATACTACTTAGTGGAATGGAAGGGTTACGGCCCGCAAGACACATCCTGGGAGCCTAGTGAGCACATACATGCTTCCCGACTGGTCACAAGATTCCATCGCACACATCCAGAGAAACCCGGGCCCGGTACTTCCAATCTGAAGGAGGCCTTGGGGGGGGATTACTGTCACGGCCACCAGCCCTGAAACAATCACCGCCACCAATTCTATAGCCCACGCATGCATGTTTGCCCCACAGCGCCCCATTTGGGTTCATCATTTATTAAGACCCCCTCCAATTTACAAATAAGAAAACGGGGAATGAGCCCAGATGGACCCAGGCATGGGTAAACGGCACCAGGTACATTATGGAACTTAGGATGGGCCACCCAACATGGAGGGGAAGCAGCCCAAACCCTGTTGAAGGCTCCAGTCTAGTCTCCTGGGTGTGGCTGCTATATAAGCCACACCCAGGCTTAATTCCACGCTTCGCGTTGATCTGCCAGCAGGCAGCGGAACGCTCACCATGGTTCTGTAACTTCAGCTCCACAGCTCCCTGCTATCAACCTTCTTCGAGGAGTTCCGTCAGTATTCCTGAGGTTTGGTTCCAAACTCTCTGTCAAACCTACCTGTTTCCGCTTGTCCCACGGCGGCCGCGGCTCCTCAATAACACGCCGCGCCTCCGGCTCTTCATCAGCTGTGCTCCGCAACGTGTCTGCAGCTCAGCCATCTACTCTGCGATCCTCCGCAAGCCGTCAGCTGCTACGGCCTTCCGTTCCAGCTACATTCCAAGCTACAGCCCAACCGGAACCCTGCAAAAAGGGGAAAAAGACTGTAAATTACAAAAGTACAAACGGACATTAGCACTAAGAACCTTTTATGGAACGTGTAAACTAAAAGGCAAAACAAGTGCACCCAAGATGAACATTTAGCACAAAAGAACGTTACTGTGCATGCAAGATAGTTAAAAGGACACAGCCCAACATATAGAAGCTGACCAGCAGAGGCAATATCTGGCAAGCCAGCAAGCAAGTCAAGTTATATAACAAAGACTCACTCCACGGCGCAGCATTATCCGAGCCACAGCGGGTCTGGGCAAGACTCATCAGTGAAGTAACTGGTGGAAGCGCACTATAGCGCCCCGGCTAAGAAGGAAAGCAGGATGGAGAGCTAATCTTCTTAGCGCACAAGGTGAGCACACGCATACATAGAGGGGAGGTGGTCACGGAGGGGCTAAGGGGAAGAGTGGGGGCTACAACTTCCACTAGGCCTTTTTTTGCTCACCACCACTCGTCTTCTTGTTTTTTCCCTTTAGATGCAGTCACTCTAGTGAGCAAGGGAGGGCAGCAAGCTGAGGTTCCTGATACTCCCGCAGAGCTAAGGTGAGCGTGACAGTTCTCCCTTTCACTTCCAGGTCATTAAGGTCATTACTCACTACATAGGAAGCACCTCAGTGTGTCTTAATGCAATATGCCTTTCCTAGCACTATTGGCAGCACTCTCCGCAATGTATGGAACTTGTTTCTTACCTTTACTGTTTTAGAGCATAGTGAGGTGTTGGGATGTTGGGGGCATTTCTGTGTTTTTTCTCAGAAGGGTTTTCCTGTTCATTTTTGCATGCATCTTGGGAGAGAGGTCTTTTCCTTTTGGTTTTCCTCTCTGGGATCTTTCCCAAAATGCAAGTGTTCCAGCCTTCGTTTACTCTAGCAGGGCCGAGGTACTGGCTGATGGGATGGATAGACCGCACATGCCAAGGGAAAAGAAGGAGTTGAAGTAGCCTCCAGTCATCCTTCTACTGACAGAAATGGCCCTTCAGCCACTTCTTGCAGAGCCTGCAGGAGACCCCCACTCATATCCTAGCTCTGCTTCCGGAAAGGCCCATGCTCTTCCTCCAGAAGTTCCAAGAGGGATCTACCATGGCTCTCACCTTCCTGGGCTGAGTGATCTGCTTCTGTCCACATTGTTTAATCATGAAGTTTGTTTGCTAGGCCAATGCGCTGCTCCATTTGAGCCATATCAGATTGCGAGCAGACCAAAAATAGGTGTCAGTAGGAAGTAGTCCTTCTTCTACTGCCAAGTTGGTGTCTTCTAGAGCGGTAGCTCTCTGGTTTGCAGGAGAGCACCATGCAGCCACTTTAGCTCAGATTGCTTTACTTCTGCTTTGTAATTCATGATGAGGGAAAACCTGTTGTTTGGCACCTCTTCCTGGTCAGCTCCATATGCAACCGCCTAGTTTGCTGGATTTGTGCACTGCCACTTCTATTGTCCATAGCTCAAGTGTGTAATGACTCATGCACCAAACAGTGAATGAGCAGCCTGGGTACCCGCCACTTAAGTGCCAATGTCCTGTGACATAGATATATGGTGTTAGCCTATTAATGACACTCTCACAAATAACTATCAACCAGTTTCAGTTGGATACACAGTTATAGGTTTCATCAGGATCTACTCCTAATGATAACTGGAATTGTGTTTTGGGGTTTCCTTAAACCATTAAGCTATCCAGATATTTTAGACCACAGCTTCCATTAGCACTAGTATTCATAGTCAATAGTTAGGGGTGATGGGAGTCATAGTCCAAAACATCTGGAGAGCAGCAGGCTGCATACCCCTGTTATAAACAAAACAGATGCAGCTTATTTAAATCCTAGTAGTACCAATGTGGTAAGTATGTGTTTCTTGGCTACCCTTCCAATTATATCTCATATGTAAAGCAAACAACACCAATTCTTAGGAGTGGAGCAGGCTACACATAAATAGGGGGTAACAGAGTATTGGTTTGGATACAGAAACATCCACACAGAGGAATATGAAAATATACTTTAAATCACGTAAAATATATTGTATTACATTTTGGTTCAGGAAGTCTCAAGTTGTAGAGGTTAAAGACTTTCCCCTGTCAGCTCGTGCCAAGATGGGATGCTGTGGAGGTAGCATATGCCATGCTCAACTTGTGTGCCAATGCCAGTTCCATGGCCTCGTCAGGAGGGGATGGGAACCCTTCTCAGCTGGGGGTGGGAGGCATGCCAGGAAGTAATCCAGAGCCAGTCCTTCCCCTTAGGAGGAAGGTGGCAGTTGAGAGGACCCCACTTCCAGTCCCCCCACCCTTCTGCCAGCATGTTTTTGTGCAGTACAGGCTTGTCTCACTCCATATGGCTCAAACAAAATGCTCACCAGAATCTGTCTATTTCTACTAGGAACAACATATCAGGCTTGGGCAACACCGAGTACCAGCCATGAAAGAACCAGCATCCAGCGCCACACATCATGCACCCAAGGCAGCCAGAGACTGAACCCCAGGTAAGTGGGGGCAGCCCTCCGCGGCTCATGCAGCCTGGCACTCAGCGGCCGATGTGGAGAGCAAGCGAGCGATGAGAGATCCCATGAGAGGGAAGGTGCATGTATACAGTGGGAAGACAGGCCGTGCTGTACCTTAGACCTGGACTAAGGCCTCATAACACAAACATGGACACTGCGCTAGCCAAGCCTCCATTGCTATCCCACAGCGGGCCCCAATGCGAGAAAAGGGTGCAAGGCTAAGCCCATTATTTAACATGTTAGGTGAATGTAACCCCTCCCAGGGGTAGAAGATAGGGTCTGATTGGCCAGGGGAAGTTGTGAGGGGTCAGAAATGTGAGGGCAACAACTTTAAGAATGTTTTTCAAAAGATGCCAGTTTATTAACTCAGAAGAGATCTCTGTCCGTCACACTTATACATACAGTAACTTAATGAGTTAATGCATGGCAGTTAAAATTCAACAACTATGTAACAGTTAAGTTTACAATATGATAACAGTCTCTGCTCATGATCTGGGTGAATTTCCCTTCCCCAGATTCAAACAAGATTCTTTTCCACAGTTCCAAAAAGAAATAAGAAAGTCCTGGATTGTAACCAAGTTCTAACACAGTTCTTTGTGACTCCAACCTGACAACAAAAAGTTCCAATATTCCAGTGGTTGAACAAAAAAAGGTCTTCCTCTTGTAATAGTAAGTCTCAAAGTAATCTTCTTCACATAAACAAAGAATACTTCCTTAGGCCGCCAGTATTAACATAAATTGTCTTTGTCAGGATGCTTTTTGTAACGACTTAGTATTTCTGAAGTTATTGAACACTTCTGCAGCAGTTTTATGCAGTTCTTGCTTCAGCAATTAAAGTTTGTCCAGATAATTTGCCAACACCACTTCACAGCACTTTATCAACTTCTACCTGGTTTACTTCCATGCCAGGATACTCCTTCAATCAAACCTTATTTAATACCATGCCAGGCCTACTACTTCCAAGTTCGCTGTTCGGGTACACTCCCCTACCCGAACTATAATTTACAAACAACAAGTGCCTCTGTGGTTAAGACCAGCTTACAATAACTTTGTAGTGTTAATTAATTTACAACATCAGGTTTAAAACAATTGTTCAGGGAAGGCAAGATTCTCATTGGTGCTCTTTAGTACTCTCTTGTACTTTCCAGAACCTCTGCAAGTTATGCTCCGCTTCTTCTGAACAACCTTTTTCAGAAGGGCTGCCTTCTTGCCACTCTTGATTCCCCACCTCATTATTACCAAACACAGACAAGGCTATGCTTTTCTTCTGCTTCTTCCTTGGCTTTGGCAATGTGGGTTTATACCAGATTTTGTTAGGTGCTTCCTCAAATATGAGCAATAAGCGTTTACAACCTGTGGATCTTTCAATAGTCCCCTCCTGACTTTGTCAATATCTGTTGGTTTTAGATTGCCTTGCTTTTACTTTCTTTTGGCTTGGGTAATAGTTGTTTAGATTAGGTTCTAAGAGTATTTCCCTGTCTTGTTGCTGTGTCCTAAATAATCTCACATGCATAAAGGGGAAGTTCGCTCAGAAATGTTATTGTCCCAATTGATCGGGCATGTCTTTTTAAGCATACTGTAATCGATCTTAAAAAAATGTTGTATGCACCTTATCTTAGTTTCCCTCACATTTACACATGCGAAAACAACGGGTTGGGCACCGCCATCTTGTGCTAATCTTATCTGTTGATACATCGCCCTAAATTCAAGTGCCTTCGCAGCAAGAATATAGATTGCCCGTCCCTCAATCTGACATCACTTGTCCAAAAGATATGCTCCATCTATTTTCATGACGTTCGCGGCCAGTGTAGACAAACGTACCCTGTTATCACCCATGCCATAACGTTAGCTAAAGCAGAACCAGGAAGATAAACACACACATCCTCTCACAGCGCAAAACTATTCTATCTTTTCACAAATAGGAGAAGAAAACACAAAACGCTTAAAATAGAAGATTATGTCCACAAAGATATTTATATATTTATCCAATAGAAGTTATAGCTTGCAAACATCGCATGCTTCGAATGTTTTATATACATTCCTCATTAAAAGCCGATTGCGGTCAGCGATCAATTAATCCCTGTCTTTCATTTCTTCTCGCTACCTTTTGTGCTTCGGTTACATCCCCAATATTTTTTTCTCAAATGCACATGGTGTTCTATTAGTCAGAAGACAAGGAGTCGTTTCACTTTCAAATGTAACACCGCCACATCATCTCCTTTTCACACCATAAACGCTGACAGGTTGCTCCTTATTGCTACGACCGCTAAAGGACATATTGGTCCCTGGCGATAGTCCAACTTAATGTTAATCACAGAAGCGCCGTTGATCATTATCATCCAATGTTGATTAAATAATCCACCAGATGGGAGCTGGAAACTATGGCATGCTCAGAACGGTACAATATAACTATGTAAATGACAGAATAAAAGAATATATTTCAGTAGCTGTTTTATAATCAAATATACAAATTGACAAGGGTGGTCCTGGGAGTCTCTCTGCCAGACATTAGTCCTGGTTATGAGAGTCTTACCCAGAGTCTTTAGCTCACTATCTTTCACAGAGAAGAAATATCCCAAACATATCAGTCTTTGTCCTGCCCTGGGGCAGTCCAGCACCGAAATGCTAGGCAATTCTCCTCTGAACAAGAGTACCAACAGCATCCCCAGACACGTGTTTCGGTCTGGTTGGACCTCATCAGTAGGGAGGAGCTGTGCCTCTCTAAGAATAGTGAGCAAGGGGTCCACATCTGGATTCCCCTAGTAACTTAGGGTGAGACCCAAAGTTACTTAAATATGCAAATTGACAAGGGGGGGTCCTGGGAGTCTCTCTGCCAGACATTAGTCCTGGTTACGAGAGACTTACCCAGAGTCTTTAGCTCACTATCTTTCACAGAGAAGAAATATCCTAAACATATCAGTCTTTGTCCTGCCCTGGGGCAGTCCAGCACCGAAATGCTAGGCAATTCTCCTCTGAACAAGAGTACCAACAGCATCCCCAGACACGTGTTTCGTTCTGGTTGGAGCTCATCAGTAGGGAGGAGCTGTGCCTCTCTAAGAATAGTGAGCAAGGGGTCCACGTCTGGATTCCCCTAGTAACTTAGGGTGAGACCCAAAGTTACTTAAATATGCAAATTGACAAGGGGGGTCCTGGGAGTCTCTCTTTATCAAATATAAACATTAAAATATGCTAGCTAACAAGTTATGTTATAATTCAGTACCGGACAAAAATGAATGAGCAACACCCACACCACACGGAATGAACTCAGAGATGTCAAGGCGGGTGAGTAGGCCACAGCACGACGTGCAGGCAAGTACATGGAAGTAGTCAGACGGCCGAATGGGAGGGAGACCTAGGTGCACCCGTTTTCCATAGTGGCCCCTACCGAAAATAAGGACAGAGATAGGAACGTCTTAGGTTGAACCACAGACAGAGGGCATTATAATTAAAGTGGAAAGAGTAGCGAGCTAACAGATAACCATCCGGGGCCCATGGAGCCCAAGGGCACAGGGAAAAGGTTCTGCCCCCGTCTTAACGGTGCCCAGTGATGTAATGATGGCTGCACATCGGTATTTGCTACAGGACAAAGTGGTGTAGACCTCATTAGCCTGAACACAGGTTGTGGGTGCAGGTATTGGAGTAGTCATCACCAGGATATAGGCCACCTAACAACCCACAACTCTGCATAGAATATATGATTGTGAAAGGCACAACAAATCGCAAGTGCAACACTTGGGCGGTTATAGCGCGTGGCATAAATATTCTTCAGCATAACATACGATATGCATTCTTTACGTCTAGAAGTACATTCGTCTGTCACATACTTAGTCATCAAGCACACAGCACATATGCGATTTCAATCTCCCAAATATTATGTAAAGTTACGCTTACATAATTTCAGGGTGTTCAATTCTCTCGATGTCAAGCAGAACAACTGCTCTGAACAACAGATCCCAGAAATAGATACTGAAGTTTTGTATGCGCACTTTCAATATAGTCAATGTTATCAATTCTTTGCGGCTATTTGACACATTGGGCCTCATTACGAGGTTGGAGGTAGCCATTGCGCTATTAGTGCCATGGGTGCCTCCAAAATCGTTCAGACTCCGGTCTGGTGGATGGAGCAATTACCGGTTCATTCCGAGGTCGGCGGGACCGGTAATTCCTCATTCGCCAGAGCCATTCCCCATTCCCATTTGAGCCCCCATAGGGCTCAATGGGAAGGAGGAAGGCAGCAATAACGGTACCGCAAATTGCGGTACCGTTATTGACCCCGGCATCCCTTTGCGGGTCCCGTCCTTAACGCCTGGTAAAACCAGGCGTTAAGGAAGGACCCGCAAAGGGAACTCGTAGTAGGGCGGTAAGGGATTACCGGCACCGGTGCCCTTACTGGTGCCGGTAATCCCTTACTGCCCACCTCATAATGAGGCTCATTGAGTCCTTCGAAACGTTAGTACATTTCATTCAAGGGCAAATAACAATGCCAGCCTGTATTCAGTGATCTAAGCAAGAGAGGGGAAGGGTACATTTTGGAGGAAGAATGCCACAAAAATAGATACAGCATACACTTGTGCACCTGAAGCAGCCCCGTGTACCATCAGGCGATACTGGGTGAGATTGCATGCTCACAGTACATATGTCTCTGGTGTGTTTATTCTCATGTCAAGTAGCCACATGCACCATGAGGTGAGGCTTTAAAATACTGTGTACCCTTAGCTATTGTGTTTCTAGACTTTTGCCTTCAGTCTCGGGAGGATAGCTCAGTGGCAAAGTGCTCGCCTTGGAAGCAAGACGACACAGAGCAACACAGGTTCGACCCCGGGTACGCGCTTAGAAACCTCTGGGTATTAAACACGTTATAAATAACGAATCATATCATATAATCGAAGTGACCATCTCTGCTAGCCGGGAATTCATTGTGGTGTATTTAGTTTTTATTTTATTGAGCATTTGTAAGGCACTTTACACAATAGAATTGTGTTTCAAAGTGCCTCAATGCTTGATGGGAACAATGGAAAATAATAACAATGGCAAACAGTAATACACTGTCATTGTCCTACTAGGCCTTGTGGTATTTGCCCATGCAAGTGTATAGTGGAGAGATGCTGGTGAAGGGGGCAAGTGCAGAGGGGTGGATCAAGTGCTGGAGGAGGGCCGGGAGGGAAGTGCTAAGGGGTGCTGAGGAGGAAAACCTCAGGTTTAGTGCTAGTACAGACGGATATCAAGGGTGGTATGTGAGCCATCAAATAAAGGACCGCAGGGCAGTCAAATGGGGCAGAGGAGTGCTGGTATTGAATGGGAGGATGGTCATGGGATCCTGTGAGATGCATGATGTTTAGGCCAGCGGTCACAGCGACAGTGGGGTGATTAGTGGTGAAGCGAAAGAGGGATGATGCAAAAGCGAAAGGGGGCCTTGTGGATGATGAAGAGGGTCTTTAATTCGATCCTTGCAGACACCGGGAGGCAGTGTAGAGATTTGAGGGCTGGACAGATGCGGTACCTGGACATGAGGGCAAGGATAAGTCTTGCAACACTATTCTGGATTAGCTTGAGGGGGCAAAAGGAGTAAAGAGGGAGATTGAGAAAGAGGCTGTTGCTGTAGTCCAGCCTGGAGAGGACCAGAACTCCAGAGACATTGAGCTTCTGGGGGACGGTGAGAAAAGGAAGAATGCCTATGAGGAGGTGCAGCTGGAAGTGGACTTCTTGGTAGGGTCCATGATGTGTGGGGTGAGGGAGAGAGCGGAGTTGACGATGACCCTGAGTTTTTGTGCCTCACAAGATGGTTGGGGTAGAGAGCCCAAAGAGGCTGGGCACAGGGTAGGAGGAGCATAGGCCTTTGTTTGATTACAATCTGAATGTGCACATCTGGAATGCCAGCCTTTTCACCACTTTCCATGGCCCTTTCAGAAAATGTTTACTCTAGGAGGAACGCACCTCCACATCGTACAGATAAAAAAAACTTTTATTGGTCATAATTATTCCCTCCGCATTTTCATATTCACGGACGATATTCCACACGGTTACCTATGCTTGCATGATTGGAAATATGCATCAAAGTTTAAAACAATATATGTTTGTACAATAATAGTGAAGTGCACGGAGTGTCTTTAGCTCAGTTGTTCGTGGGTGGTCCTCATAGATACAATTACCATCAAGTGTACAACCACAACAACTTCTCTTGTATCGCGTAACAAGAATGGTAAATAAATGTGATCTACCATGTACATGTGAACCAAACCAGGGCAATGGCGGGTGGTGAGTTGCAAGCAAATAGTCAAGGAGCTGAGCAGGCTAATGCAGTTTGGCTAATAAGTGCAAACATTAGTGCTCCTACGACTTCTGCCTGGTAAGATTCCTTGATTAATATCAACCACACAACTAATGGTTATCGTTCCGTCGATCCTTGTTTGAATTGTATGTATTGTAATACATTTTTTGTGATGCATGGTATGCGCCTATACAACTAATGGTCTTTCATGGCGGGGCGGTTTTGGACAAGGGATAACGATAACAATAGCGGTCCTACCTACTAGTTTATTTTAAATTATGATAGTGGAAGTGCATTAGTAATAAGTGTGAGGAAGAGGTGTCGGTGTGAGGGCCGGTTGGCTAAATGCTGAGTGCTAGTGTGGTAAGGGAAGTGCAGGGTAAAGAGGAGAGTGTGCAGGTGAAGAGGGTGTCAGGGTGGAGCAGGGTGTGAGACGGCAACAGTTGCTAGGCGACTGCTAAGGGGAGGCCATGAGCACAAGTGCCAGGAATTGCATGGATTGCAGGG
The DNA here is from genome assembly GCF_040938575.1 of Ambystoma mexicanum. Taxonomy (NCBI): domain Eukaryota; kingdom Metazoa; phylum Chordata; class Amphibia; order Caudata; family Ambystomatidae; genus Ambystoma; species Ambystoma mexicanum. The sequence goes on along the minus strand of NC_090921.1, from coordinate 174,761,863 downwards.
GGTCAGGGTCCTCCAGAGGGGCCCATTCTGATAGACAAGAGCATTTCCCATCTGATGCTACTGTTAATGGGCGACAAAGAAAAACAGGAGGAGAGGACAGAGACCATGTGGCTAGTCCATATGTCCAGAGAGGGAGTGACAACCTACCTGGAAGCAGCATTGACGTTGGAGTCAGTGATGTGCAGGCCGGGCTGCGATTATTCTGTATTTACGATAAATTCAAACAATGTCAATATTACATCTCGCTTCTGTTGTATTGTAAATATTCAAAGACGTGAACGCATTATTTACAGAGGATTTTTGAATGGTCGTAATGAACATGTTACACCGACTTTAAAAAAAGATTTAGAGAATGAAAAAGCATATGTCTCAGAAATTTCAATCCCCAAAAAAATGTCCATGATTTTGGAATAAAGGCACATACTTCAAATAATCACATTGTCATTTTAGGGTTTTATAATATATACATTGCCAAAAATAAATGAATAGAAATACATTATGGAACATTAACATTGCAGGTTTTATACCATTACATTATTTCTTTAATTGATAGATTGTCCAAGCATTGGGTAACATATTGAAACTTGCTTGTGAAAAATGTGTGAAGATACCTACAAGTCATTTAAATCTGGAAGTCAACCTCTCGACAGGTTCAAGTTTTGGAGGACAAACCTCTTTTGCAATGTTGTTTGCCCCTGCCTTGGCCCTGGATACAAACTCTGGAGCCAATCCATGCTTATGCATGGCCAGCACAGTCAATGTCAGATCTTTCACAAATTCAAAATCTGTTTCCTGGAATATTAGCTTAGCCACCCACTATATGCTTCATTTTGTAAACGCCATGTGGTGACAAACCATCCCAAATGTTCCTGCAGTTCTCAATTGTTCCCTCCCAATGTTCTTGTTGTGCGTAACTACAGCCAGTCTTGTTCTGATCTCCATAACGTTTATTCCAAAATGCAACCTTTTTGGCCTGTACTTTAAGCACATATTATGGCACACCTCTAAATCTTCAGTGTGGCAGAATTCGGTGAGTCCCTTCAGGTCTCTTGAAAGCACTTTGTTGTGCACAATTTTCTCCAGTGATGCGTTAGGAGGGGAACTTGACACCAACCACTTCTTCTTACGCTCCTTAGTCAAAGGTCCATGTCCACATTTGTGGAAATGTTTGTTTTTCTCCAAAAGTGTATGTTGGAACAATGGTGCATCAATGAACACCACTTTTAAAGTAGAATTTCTACAGATCCATTGAAAGTTTTTGAGCTCCACCAAAGATGTTTGCTGATAGACTGAGACTACTTTAAAAGGTTTTCTGAACCCTTTTTTTACCGGCAACTGTAATTATTTTAGAAATTAATTTTGCAACGTGCCATACATCAAATTGATGCTGTATGTGAGGGAACTGATCTTGCATGGCCTTTCCTATCCCAACGTGCCTGTCAGTGACTAACAGGTCTATTTGCATTCCCCTGGTTTCCAGAAGTTAGATTGATTTAACGAAACCATGTTTTCCATGGCAACAGACGATGTACATTCAAACAACTGCACGATGACTGAACTCGTTATTTTTTTTACTTTTCATGTCTTGAAAGTGGTAAGTGCAGTATTTAGCAGAAAATCATGGACTGTCACACTGCCCATCGCCAGCAAGCATGACCGCTTTGTCAGTGAGTTTACTGTCGATTGATATCTGTTCGTGCTTCCAGGCCTGGCTAATAGCGGGGAAATAGTGGGTAATAGCAAGGAACTCAAGTCCCACAAATTGACAGAAACTTGACATTTTACTTAACATTGATCCACTGAACAGCAAAGCAGTTGAACAAAGTACATTTCGAGAAGGCACTTTTCCAAGCATAGGTTGTGCTGACCATGAAAATGTTTTATGTTGGTGGACACAGCTGGCCTTGATTTTAAGGTTGGTGTCTTTGACTACACGAGTAACCAATGGCTCCCCAACTATCCTCCTATGTAATTTATGATCACATTTAATCATTTGTATAATCTCTAGCAGGCAAGAGTTGAATACAATGTATGTTTGATCCTTTAAAAGCCAATTGTCCTGCAGTACTGTGGTTTGCAATTCTATGGTGTTGGATAACTTCCCCAAAGTAGGAATACTGAAGTCGAGATCATGGCCATATTCGCCAATGAATTGCGAAGATGCTTCAGTTATTTTGGGCTGTCATATTTCCGCATGAATTGGAGAAACAGGATAATTTAATATTTCATTGGCGGACATTTTCTAGAGGGTGTAGATTGTGTCATCGGGTCCGCAAACATTTCCAATATATCTTCTGTGTCTTCAATTTCATCTAGGCACCATTTTGCAATGTAGCAATGATCCGTGGTTACTTTCCATGGGTCACTGGTGACCTTCTATTCATATTCCAGCCACTGAACATCTGCATCACAACTCTGAATCTTGACTGGACCATGCTTTACTTTAAAAAGTAACATCATTAGTTTCTGTTGTTGTCTGAGTCTGTATGCTCCTCTTCCTCCTGGGCTTCTAACAGATTGAAATAGAAAAATGCTCAATTTATAGCACACATACAGAAGATACAATTTAATAACTAAAAACACAATATCAGCAAAATATCTGCTTAAAAACTTCACCTAAACAAACTGGTTTGTTCTTTACCCTTGTTCTGTTTACTTTCTTTGAAACAGTGGACTTCGATGTGCGGACCACAAGACCAAGGTGAAAAAAAGCAGTTTTACAATGTATAAATCCAGCACATTTCTTTTCCACTCAAAGAAACATATGTACATATCTACAAATAGAACCTCCTTTACGCAACCATTGGAACATATTAAAAATGCCAATGCCAATCAGATGTGATGATAAATGATATTTCATATTACGTTATGTATACCTCTGTTCTATGTGTCTCTTGTATTTCGACAGCCTCAGTTGTGCATTCCTTGGACAAAATATTAATTTAAAAAAGGGTTAATTGTCAAGCACATTTAATTGTACAATCTTTGATCTCACAGCGTACTTCTCACAAAGTTGTTTTAATTCATTGTCAACATGAAATTATAAGGTTAGACGTTGTAAAACAATTTTAAAATTCTTAGCAAGATCATGTAGTTGATGTGATATCATCATGCAAACATAGTGATTAAAATGTTGCCTCCCAAAGTATTTTGCACTGTAATATTTTCATTTTAATGTATTCTGCTTTGGGTAGAAATTAAATGCTATTAACAAAAACAGAAAACTTTCATACAGTGGAAGGTGACATGCACTTCAGCTTCATAGTATGTTTATGGGCAGGTTTTATTTTCATTGTTGCATATCTATGGGCGATAAATACAACAAGGTTGTTGATTGAATGTTTTGTATTTTTCTAAAAGTATTGTAACATTTTAGAAAAATAAAACACTTATGTTAATTTCAATCCAAATAAAGTAGATCCACAACTACCAATATAACGCATGTTCTAACTACGCCTACCTCATACTCGAGACCGGTTTCAAATGAGGATGGGATTGCCGTTGAAGTTCCAGCATCCCCCTATAACATTGTAATGGTTTTAAAACTGATATAAAAGAAAAATTAAAAAGAAAACATCAGATGCAGATGATGGTCCATATTAAGAAACACTTCTACACAACGCTTCTTGGCAATAACTAATATTATACATAATAATGTCCAATATGTTTCAATAAGAAGGCACATACATGTATTGTTCATTCGCATATAAAGGATTAGTATAAAATAATTACTTGAAAGGTGAGTGATGTTGCTGTTGACCCCTGAATATTGATCAATGACGATTCTTGTTCCTTTATATTATGAATATAATCAGAAAAGAGTCCAATTCAAAAGGTACATTGGGATAATCGACGTGTCTGTGATTTCCTCATTGGTAAAGGTCTGAACTTTGATCAGTGAGTGCTACATAAAGAAAGACATGTTAACCAACACATTTTAAAAAAATAAGCAATTGTGGGGATAAACAAAGTAGTCTAAAGTGAACATTTAAGTGCCAGGCTAAATATTGCCCAAATGTCAAAAACAGTCATCATGTTACCTTTTCCCCACACTAATTCATTCGATTGTAAGATCATTTAGAAGACATATGTAGAGAGAGCACTCTTTTTATATACCAACATACATAACAAATTCTTCGTCCACTACTCACTGGAGCCAGCGTGTGCTGAAATTTAGTTGGAACTGCATTGGGAAGTGATTTGAGAAGATGTCTAGGACAACGCTTTTTAGTGTAGTGGGATGCTTCATACATATCGTCTGAGAAGTGCATGCTGCGGACATGGAATCGATTGCCCCTCACGTCTTACAAGACATCCTTGGCTCTATATTCAATCTCAGACAATGGAAATATGCAATTTGAAAGCCATGTTCTTATTAAATCTAAATCCTTTGGGAATACATGCAGGACTGTGTTTGGAGTTTTGACATGGCTCACAGTAGGGCAATCAAAAACAATACATAAAGGCATCCTTGACATGTCTGCAAGATCTGTTAAAAAAATAAAGATATAACTTAAATAAATATAAATAATTATTCAAATTAATAAAGTATCACTGTTAGCAAAGCAACGATCACATAGTCAGAACTCATTGTTTGCACATTTTAATGTATTACTAGTCCATTCAATAAACTGTGATCCACCAAAAGAAAATATACAATGAAAACATGGACTACGATACATTACATTCTGATACAATGCTCTACAATGAAACGTGCTAATTCCAGAGATAAAAATACATAAAACGTTCGATAATGGAGATAAATTAAAATGAGAATACGGTGTACATTCGGTATAAAACAATACAAGATTTCCAAGCAGCGATCAATGAAACTACAGAACTAAATAGTTGACCAACCCTTACTTGGACGCACAGATTAGCCAACTGAGCAAGCCTGGTAACAAGTAAATCGATGAAGAGATGTTCCCTAGTGAACTATCAAGGTGTTTATAAAGGCTTAGAAAACTGGGTGTGTATGTGAATGTGTGACATGTTCGTTGACACCCACCGAGCCTCGATGCCAATGTTTGACATCCTCATACCCATGCACCCAGCCCCCTCAGGAGCGCATGGTCATAGGTGCAAACTGCCGTTGATACTAGAGGGGGATGGAGGGCGTGATGTGAGCGCAAATAGCCCGGACAATTTTCAAGGGATACATACCTATGATGATTGCAGGGACGGGGTCTTCAAAGGGGAGTCTGGAGACACCAGGTCTGGGGAAGCCATGTGGACAATGGTTGCAGTGCAGAAAATTCCTTTGAGGTGTACATGGTGTTCGGCACCTTGAGCATCCCCATCCATCCAGCCCCCACAGGAGCGCATGGTCATAGGTGTGAACCGTCATTGATACTGGAGGGGGATGAGTCGAGCGCAAAACACCACCAAACTTCTTTCATGAACCTCCTAGAGATTTGGACGTGTTGTTGACTTACTGAAAAACTGGAACAACTATTCATATTAACTTATTTTTTTATTTACTTTGGTAATGTAGATGGCACAATCAAACTACAAATTGTATTGATGCAGTTACGGTACTGTGTGTAAAAATCCCTCATACTGTCCGTTGTCACTGGGGAATTTCATACAAATGGCTCGAACAACACAGGTAGGTATTACTTTTTCAAACGCAGAATCCAAGGCTTCCATGAATCCACCATGTAAATGCAGGAATGGCCACCAGCCTGTACCACCTGTAAAAGAGAAACAGAATACATTTTTGTACTGGAATGAACCAGATAACTGTACTTATTTAGTTTTGAAACGCCCCCAAATTCGATGGCATTGTTACATGTGGGGTGCATTAACAGGCCCTAACAGAAACCCCTTCACCTAAAAACTGCATTTAAACATTGTCACGAAAATCACCTGTGCTCTGCTTCCTTGGCACATGTGTGGCAAGCATTTGAACCTTTCACCCAAAGAATGGCTGTGCTTTTCTCCCTGGCACATGTGTGGCAAGCATTTGAACACTGCATTGAAAAACGGCTCTACAACTGCCATCCTTTCATCTGAATAATCAGAAGTTATGCCATGCGTTCAGAATGGCTCTGAACAGTTGCTGTTCTGTCATCTGAATACCAATGTTGTGCACTGCATTGAAAAACAGCCCTGCATGCTATTCCATCTGATTGCCAAACAGTTAGGCAATACATCAGAAAATAGCCTTGTCTTACCGTTCATTCACATGAGGGGCAAAGATTCCTCATTGCAACCCAACACGTCTTTTGTTTTCCCTTTCATGTGAATGGCTGCACTCTGAAACACTGCCAATGAAAGAAACGGCTTGGGCTTTACTTTTCATTTCATGTCACATCAAAGAACCCTGTGCCGTATCACCCCGTGTCCATGGACCAACAGTAATTAGAAACCCACCCAAAAGGTCAAACTATTAGAAAATCCCCTGATTTACAGAACTGCATTCCAACAGTAAATGAAATAAGGCTTGCACACATGTTAAAGAGGAAAAAGAAAAACAGTGTGAAATTATGGCTTTTTCTTGCACAGAAATGTCAGTGTGGGTGTGGAGCTGACAAAGCCATGTACCTTATGCTTTCCCCCACAAGACTTCAATCAACTTGGCAGAGGCTCAGGAATACCAGTAAAAACCAGTTTGGCTCAGGCAGGAACAACTCAATCAAAAGCCTGGCCTCCCATGGGAAATCGCACCTAGAAGTGAACTCTTCCACAATGGCAGAAAAGACAAAGAAAGCTAGTGGGGGTTAGTGTTTGACCGAAAAGTGCAAGTTCCTCCAGCACCCATTCCAAGGACAAACTGACAAACTTCAAAGGTACCACAAAAGTCCTTTGTTGCAAGCTGAGCCAGGGGAGACATTTGGCTGTGGGGTTGAGGAACCGCCCTCCCATATGTGGCAGTGCCTCCAACTTGACATTAAAGGAGTTATGCATTTTAGGCATTTTTCACCAGCATGCAATACAAGAAATAATGTGGTTTTGTGATATTTTTCTACGTGATTTCTAGGCGGATTTGCAGAGACTACGTGCATCTTTCTAGGACTTTGTGACCTGCAATGGCCAGTCAAGATTCATTTCTGGCTGATTTTAAAATGGGACAAATTTGACAGTTGGCAGAAAGATGGAGATGTACATTATGAATATGCTTAATTATTTCCAGCGTGATAACTATTATACATTTTGTGAAAATTACCAAAAGGTGCTAAGGGGCCATGCTACCTCGCACAGAGTCAGCGATCGGCTTGTCTAATTCCCCGTGAACCCCTGAAACCACCTATCTATTTCTTATGGCGGTGTCTAGTATAAGTTGTAAGTTATGATGCATAACTCAGTTTTGCTAAAAAGTGGACCTGAGAAACAAAGAAATGCCATAATTGACCAAACAGACAAATGATGCTCTCCCCCCTGAACCAATAAGGCCAGGGGGCAGAGAGAGGAATGAGAGACTTTCCAATCCTGGGGGGTAGGGGTAATTTTAGAGTGCTGCCCTAGATTGTAAAATGAATGATGTCATTTGGGCTTTATAAGGGGGACTGTAATAGACTGAGGAATCCATCCATCCACACACCCCACAAGAATCCAGTGAGACATGAGAACAAGGAAGTAGGCAGCTGATCCTATCCAGGAGAGTGCAGAGATGAGACCCTTGCCTAGCTGATCCCATCCAGGAGAGTGCAGTGACAAGACCCTTGCCGAGCAGTCCAGAATCCCATCCAGGAGAGCGCAGTGACCAGATCCCTTGCTCTAGATGTCAAGAGTGTCCTGAGATCCCGCTGCCTTTCCAGAATCCCAAACCGAGGCTTACATTGTAAGTAGCAAATAACCCCAGTCCCAAATTGCATACCCCTCTCTTTTGTAAAATGAATCATAGAAAACCCCATTGAAAATCCCATTTAAAGTCCCAAATTGCCATTATAATTCATTCACCTTTCCATAGTGATATCTGTATTAGCCTGTGTATGTTAGCGTATTTGTGTAATAATTCTCAAAGCTGTTTGTGAAAATCCTTAGCATATTTTGAAGTAAAGCAATTCATTCCCCTATAAGGAAATTCACAGTGTTGGTTGAAATTCGAAATTAACCCCCTTGTGCCTAGTGTCTTTCTTTAATAACTATATTCTTCAAAATATAGTGAACAGAATTGGTCCTTGTCACTGAAAACCGAATTTGCCTGTGTCCTGTGTGCATTACCCCATGAACTCTGAACTTGCATCCGTCCCATTGAAAACCCAAGCCGTAGTCCCATTAAGACCAATCCCTTTTGCATAGAATCCTATCTGTTAAGTACCTCTGTCCTTGTCCTTAAAAACCGATTTCCGATTTTGAAAGCTAATCCCTTTCTGTAGCTGCCTGTCATTACAAATCTCGTGTCAAAATGAAATTGTGTGTATTTTTGCTTTCTTACCCAAAATATATTTTCCTACCTTGTTTCCACGTTGCCCTGGTGTACTGATTAGTAGTCTTTAAGTTTCATTATCTCCTCAAGTGTAGCAACACAAATTCCTTTGCTAGCTGTCCCAACGTGGTTATGAGTTGCTGTGCTAAAAAGCATCAAAATCCGATTCTGCCATTTTGCTCTAAAATCGGGTTTTCATTTTCTTTTCTGACTTCCCATCTTGGGGTGGTGGGTTGGATTTCAAATCTGATTTCTCTCTCTTTATCCTTGCTCCTTGCCACTGCCTTCCATTCAAAGGGAATTAAGTTTGCTGATGTTTGGGGGCGAGTGTTGTAGGGGGAGTGCTTAACCTTAGTGCAATCGCATGCTTTAAAATTATTTTTCCTGTTTGCCATTAAAGATTCATGTGAACTGTGTAGGATTTCTGAACCAATTGTTCAGTACGAAACATTGCATTGTGTGCCACAACACTGGTGGCTGCTGTAAAATTGTATTTTGAATACTTTCCTTTTTCCATTAAATAATAAAATAATCAATATCTGATTGATACACACCAACCTGGTTACTTGTCCATTGTGACATAGGGTGTTTGTAAAGGTGGGTGCGAGATGGGTTGGAGGCCTAAGCAAATAAAAGAATCCGTGGGTTATTCAAGATAAAAGCGCTTTTATTGTGCACCACATTTGTTGTTGGGGGAAGAATTCCCTGGCTGGAGTGTAGTGTGTTCTAAAACCGTGACATACCCTTAAAAAAGTAGCTTTCAGAATAACGTACTTGTGATTTGAAGTATGGAAAAATTACAAATGTGAACGCCCATTGAAGCAAGGACAGTTTGCGACCTAGGGCAATATTGTTTTTAAGTTCAAGGTGAAAAAAATGTCATTGTTCGGACGTTAAATCTAGTGATGAATACTCTTGTCTTACATTAATACGAGAAGTGTAGTTAATTTACAGAAGAAAAACATTCGTCAATGATCAATGGAAGGTACAATGATGTAGGAGAACAACATCAAATGTTAGTCGTCTCAGTTGTCAAACATACTTCAAATCTAGAGTAAACTTACTCGCTACTTGGATTACAATGGCAAACTGTTGCTCTAAGTTCGCGCATAAGGACCATCATCATACGCAACACAGATCTTGTGAGGCAAGCTGCCCTGAAGTCATGCAGCTCGGTAACGCATAGCGGTGGAGTGTCTTCTTCGGCTATGTAGGCCAAGCATACAGGCTTTTCTCAGCAGCAGCAGTTCTCCGCCTCGGCTGGCATAACCTTGCAACGATTGCAGGTACATCAGGTGGAAATGTCTTCCATGCGACTGGGTTCAGGATCCAGTGATTGATCATCACGACTCTTATCCAATTCCCCATCATTTACGCTCCTTTCTCTTTCAATTAATTCCTCCTCTAAATATTTGGGCTCATACTGGTATGGATGTATTGTTGCCATAGTTCCTGAATATTGAATACATTGAAAATCAACAGTCCGAAAAATAAAAATAGGTTTGTATACAAGAACTACTGTTAAAGAAGAAGAGAACACACTGCCATGTTCCAAAAACCATAGTGCAAAAACATGAACAATAGGCACAAACTATGAAATTCTGCATTCACATATGTAAAAAACAAGCCCTGTAAAAGCACAATTAAAATATGGTTTGGCAAAGATATTTGCACATTATATAAGAAATATTTATATAAAAATCAACTACTGAGTTTAATCAGTTCAGACCGTGTAAGTAAGTACCTGTTCACAGGACGTCAAACTAGGAAGATAGCTGAACATAGAAGAAACAATTCACAGAGGCACGAAACGAAATACGCTGACACCAACGAAAAAGAAACCCCTATGTTGTGTGATAGAAACGTGTTTGTTTATTCTTGTTGAGGAAAGAGGCATCTTGGCATTTCCATGGAGAAACGTCAATAGCTTGTGCACTGAGGATGTTGACACGAGACGTGCATCGGCATTGTGAAAAGAGGCATAAGCATCTACTGATGTCAGTTTGAGGGGTGGCGATCGATATTCTTGCTACAAGGGCACTTCTACTTAGGGTGATGTATCGACTGATATGATTAGCTCAAGATGGCGCGCCCAACCCGTTGTTTTGGCATGTGTAAATGTGAGGAAAACTAAGGTAAAATGCATAGGAAATTTTTTTAAGATCGATTACAGTATGCTTAAAAAGACATGCACGATTGTTTGGGACAATAACATTTCTGAGCGAACTTCTCCTTTAAAGATACAGTCATTTGGTTTTGCACAATAGTATTTTCTCTGGTTTCTGATAGTTCGGTATTCAGAATTGCCTTTGGTGTTAGTTTCACACACACGTGAGTGTTTTATAATCTGAAAACACCTGTGTCGAGCACGCGAGCGGTCTCGGAGTGCTACGGGATCACTATCAGCTGGTGAACTCAACGGGTAAGGCGTGCGCGTCCGTCTCCCTCTATGCTCACATGTACTTTGCTTCAGCGGCTCCTCGTAACCTGGCAATCTGCTGATTTCAGTCTGCTGCCGCCCGCGCCACTTGTGCATGGAGCTTCTTTGCTCCGGAGGCCCTCCGATGCTCGCCTACCACCGCAGACAGCCTGGTGGGAAAGAAAGCTTTCCACACTTTGGCTTCCCACTGCGCAGCCCAGGCAAAACAGGTCTTCTGAGGGCAAGCTTCCCTCTCTTACGGTTCCTGCTAAGCGACCTCTGCAAATAAGGCTTCTGGAGGCATAGACCCTCTCAGGACTGGCTACTGCTTGCTGCTCAACATTGGTCCTGTACTCTTCTCCCTACTCCAGTCTCTGCTTCTGCTGCAACGTGGAGAGTTCACAACTCCTCCCCCCACGACCACTGCTCTGCTCCTTCTGCTCTCTAATAAAGTGCACCTGAGGGGGCCTTTTAAACCTCCCGGTCTCCCTCAGGTGTGGGTCACTCCCATTAACAAGCTGCACTTTGCAGTTTTGTTCCTCTTTAGCCCTCTTCTTCGTCCAAGTACTTCTGGGATTATGGGACTTGAAGACCCTGAATCAAAGATTTGTTTTTCTAACTTGATTTTTGATCTCAAACTCATTTCTCTTCCCAATAATATTCTTTAAAGGAATATCATACGAATCAATCACAGGACTGGGTTGTATAGAGGAATAACGTTTTTTAGAGTTTGAATTGTTATTATTCACAGACTTCTTTTCACTGTACCTTTGGGAGTTAGGGAAGCTTCTAGCTATATAAGTCTCCATGGGTTTAGAAGGGTTTCTTTTCACCCAAGGCCTAAGGGTTTATGATTGTCTTTACCCATGTTAAGATGTTCAACTTGGGGAACAAAAGGACTGTTATGATAACAAGCCATTACATACTTTGGTATTGAGGAGATGTCCTCCCTAGAGGAGGACAAATACTGCGTCACACCCAACAGAGTCAGCATTTCACCTATCAGTTACCGCTGGTACTTATTTAGGAAGCCCTTTGATTGACTCTAAAAGAACCATTACTTAAACTCTTCTCTACCTGACACATTGTGGCATCTTCTGTCGTACAAACTTTACTTGCCTGTAACGTTGCTTTTTCTTAAATAAAGATGACAACATGTTAATTCATCATTTTTATTTAGTATCAATAATGAGTAAATACAGACTATAACATTCAGCAGTTAGCAACAATAGTAAGACTTGCCAATCAAATGATCCAGGATAAATATGTAAATTGAGTTAACCATCAAAAGGCATCAAAGTAGTGTATCAAGGTTACAAAAGTTGCACAAAAGAAAAGAAAAGAAAAGAAAATACCTAATAGATAAACTCATTAAAATGTTAATTCGCAAACCAAATACATTGAAGCAGTAGATCAGGGACATAAACATAAAAGGACTAGAAGAACATAAAAGAAGAAGCAAAAAGACAGGACAATACAAGACACAAGAGGAGAGATAAAAAACAAACTAAAACTGAAACAACAATCTAAACAGAAAACGCTGAGGAGGCATTAAAGGCATGGTCTAGTAAAAAATTTTATTGTCCCTACGGGTCGGCCATGTTTTTTTAAGCCTAAGTGGCTCGAATTTAGAAAACTTTCCTATGGACCTTACCCGAGTTTTCGTCCATTAAACGCACGCGAAAACAAGCACCAGGGAGCCGCCATTTTCTGATAATCCTATCTTTTCCCCGATCGCCCTGGCTGACCTGCTTTTGCGGCACTAAATCAATTCCCCCGCCCCTGAGCATGTCATCAGCAGACTCGTACCGCCCATTTCCCAACGCCAAAGCACGTCTCCTGTCAACATTCGCTGCGCTTCAGCTAATGACGTGTCGCCATGGAAATGGCAGGACGCCTCTTTCCTCAATAAGTATAAACAGACCGTTTCACAACACACAGCAGCAGATTTTCGATTCCATTCCTCTCTCTGTGTTACTTTGAGTATTCTGTGACTCGTTTCAGTGCTCTGGTCAGCTACCTTCGCCGCTTGTAGCCCGTGTGAACAGATACCAGTACCACCGCTATAAATTATTTTAGTTTGTTTAACACACAATGGCTACAATAATGCCCTGTATGTACGAGCCCGAGTATACCGAGGAGGAACTACTGGAAAGGGAAGCACGCGAAAACGATGGGGATTCGGACGGCAGTTGGCAGGACGAATCAACAAATGAAGAGCCTGGGCCTAGTCGAATGGACGGCGTCTCCACCTGGTGCACATGCAATCGGTGCGAGCTAATGCCAACTGAGGACGAGAACTGCAGCTGCCGAGAAAACTCGGGATGCCTGGCCTACATTTCGGAAGGCGAACCACGACCGCAATGCATCACCGAGCTGCCAGACTTCAGGGCAGCCTGCCTCACACGTGCCGTGTTGAGAATAATGATGGTGCTTATGCACGAACTTCGAGCAACTGTTCGTCCTCGTAATCCGAGTAACGAGTAAGTATACTCTGCTTGTCATGCCACTCCTATTTCATGTTCTTCTACTATATCCAAAATTACATCTACATATCATTGTAACGCATGTAAGTCGTTCAATAGTGTGCATTGTCTAGATAGCATTTGTCCGTGTAAAATGCCATTAGTTACAAGAATTGTCATTGACAACAAACGTTTATGAAACTTATCTTGGTCATTTGTTTCATTCCTTTTCACAGGTGGTGCAGGCTGGTGGCCTATCGTTCCTTTACATGGTGGCTTCACGGGAGGCTTGGACACCGCGTTCGAAGAGTGATACCCTCCTGTGCCGTTCGTGCCATTAGAGAAACGTTCCCGAGTGACAGCGGTCAGTACAGGGGATTTTCTCTCGCTGTGCTGCAACCTGACCTGTATAATCTTTAAAGTCTTGTATTTTTGTGTCATGAAAATAAGATACAAAATAAAACACCACATATATTTTAACAACAGTTGTCTCGATTTTTTAAATGAATCAAGTGTGTCTCCATTCAAGGATGGACGTCAGACATCTGTGCTCCGAATGGGTGAAGGTCTGGTCGCTGTGAAGCAGGGTGGTCACTATCTATCTAAGCTAACATAACATATTCTCGATAATGCATGCACTAAATAACACTTGTTCAAAGTCTTTCAGTAGGTTATGTCTCTATAAAAGTCACACATATATCTTTACTAACAATTACCATTGGATTATACAGGCCTTAAGGTCTTGACCACTATAATACACCGGTTGAAGTGTGGGTCTGTGCTCACAAGAATCTCCGGTATGTGGCATTTGTTGGTGATAAGCAATGATATACTATCATTGATATAAAGGCGATATACTGTATATTGATATAAAGGCGGTTCGCGCCGGTGGATGTGCGCTGGCATGGGGGGCTGTCAGGGGCGCGAAAGGCCAAGGTGCCAAACTACATGTACACTTCAAAAGGTGTCCCACGCCAAAGGTCCATTGTTCACATGGTCTCCTCAGACCCCGTGTCTCCAGGCAGGCCTCCCCTGAGGCAGGCCGCCCCCCTGCAATCCACATAAGTGTGTCTCCATTCAGCAGTCTTCCTGTGCCTTATCTGCACGCCCCAGGGCCATCCATCCCCACCCCCCTGTATCAAAGGCGGTTCGCGCCGGTGGATGCCCGCTGGCATGGGGGGCTGTGACGGGCGCAAACGGCCAAGGTGCCAAACTACATGTACACTTCAAAAGGTGTCCCACGCCCAGGGGCCATCGGTCACATGGCCTCCTCAGACCCCGTGTCTCCAGGCAGGCCTCCCCTGAGGCAGGCCGCCCCCCTGCAATCCACATAAGTGTGTCTCCATTCAGCAGTCTTCCTGTGCCTTATCTGCACGCCCCAGGCCCATCCATCCCACCCCCCTGTATCAAAGGCGGTTCGCGCCGGTGGATGCGCGCTGGCATGGGGGGCTGTGATGGGCGCAAACGGCCAAGGTGCCAAACTACATGTACACTTCAAAAGGTGTCCCACGCCCATGGGCCATCGGTCACATGGCCTCCTCAGACCCTGTGTCTCCAGCCAGGCCTCCCCTTGAAGCAGGCCATGTCGGCTTACATGGCTATTTTTAATATTGGCATTTCATTTTCAATCATTAATTGACCTTTACAACTTCTTGACTATCCCTTCAATCTGAAGCAAGAACATTCTACATCCTTGCGTGGTCGCAGTTATCAACCACTTCTAGCGCGTATCAGGTAATCTTACTAGGCTAACCGCTACATACTTTTTTTATGCATGTCAAGTAATAGTTTTATTCTATCGTGTAATTTCTTTACCGAATGTTTGGTTACTGCTTTCCAATTGATATACACCTTAGTTATCGTCCACTGGTGTTTGTTTTCAGTTCTAATTAGTGTTATCCATACTAATGCAAGTACTGTCTTTCAGGGAGATGCTGAAGCGTCCGCCACATCTACAACATTTCTAGATGTTCTTCAACAGCAGGAGGTATGGATACTGACAGCTCCATCGAGCGTCATCATCAGAGCTAGAATTCTTGTCGTTTGATTGTTCTACACAATGTTTCATTCGTGGTTAGCCGTTGATATGTACCTGTGCTGTCGACCCCAGGTGTGTGTTATGTTTTCACAATTGTAATCCTCACTAATGCAAGTTCTATGTTTCAGGCAGTTGATGGAGCGTCAAGCCCTGCACTTGATGCAGAGCCTGACATTCAAGTATACGAATCGGCGCAACAGCTTTCGGAAGTGCGCACTACATTTGCAACATCCATAGATATTCTTCAGCAGCACGAGGTATGGATAATGACAGCTCCATCATGCGTGATCATATAACGTGATTCCATTTGCTATACTTTCTTCCCTATTAACGCAAGTGCTATGTTTCAGGGAGACGACAATGCTTCCACCACAATCACAACATCTCATTTAGATGATGCAGATGTAAAGGAATCGTTGAAATAAGTCGATGAAATGTGATCATATTTGGATTTTCCTTGATTCTTTTGGACAATGCATCATTTGTGGTTATCTCTTTATATGTACCTGTGCCGTCGACCCCAAGTGTGTGTTGTGTTTCCAATATTGAAAAGCATACTAATGCAGGTACTGTGTTTCAGGGAGATACGGATGCCTCCTCTCCAATACAAACATTCATGGCAGTCCATGCAGAGCCAGAGGTATCACTGGTCGAATACTTGTCGTTTGATTGTTGCACACAATGTTTAAATCGTGTTTGGCTATTGAGATGTACCTGTGTGTTCGTCCTCACGTGTGTTTTATGCTAACAATATTTTGATACATAGTAATGAAAGTACTATGTTTCAGGGAGACGATGGAGCCTCATTCCGATGCTGTCTATGCGGATACAGAAAATATAGTCGTTGCAGCGCAAGAGGAAGGGAGGACATTTGAAACGAATCGGAGCTACAGCGTGCAGATGTCGAAGGTCGAGTCAAAAAAGTTGCAAAGCAAAAAAAACAAAAAATGGTTAGTTACAAACAGTTCATAACTTTAAAAAAATGTTTGTGCTGGGGACTATTTTATGTTTTTTTCCTTTCAATTCTACTACACTCCATCTTGTGTTTAAACTGAACATCCCTTTTCCAATCTCTCCTCCAGTTACCCGTGGGTGTCAGAACTATACACACACAGACAGTGAAGCGAATGAGAGATGTGGCTTGCCAGACCGTGTACACTATGGAGGAACTATTAATTGAGGCGAGGTGTGTTCAGGCTCGAGATGCTCATGTCCAATGGCCAGAACATGAATTAACTGTGTTTTGGGACTACAGCAAAGTTGCATTGGACCATAGCTACAGTGCGACCGCACCACCACAAGAAGATGGTATTGAATGTATTGAAGATAGCTCTGAAGTAGTTGCAGATCAATTCACACAATCTACACCCGCCAAAAATTTGACACCCAAAAACCTGTCGACATTGTTGTGTTCTCCCATCAATGTTGAAGTAATAGATGTCGAAATGACAGAGAATGAACCAGCCGCAGCATCCATAGACGCATCAGAACTTGATATCAGCGATATTACTTTCCAATGTGTTGAAATCTCCACAATGTCACAGGCCGAAACAACGTTGACGCAGGATGACAGTCTAATGAAAGGGAGCAAATACATTGTATTCGACAGTTGTTTGATGGAAATTATAAGTATGCTGAAATGTGTGCATTCCATTAGAGGGAAAGTATGTGGGAAGCCATTGATTAATGTGACTCGTCAAATAAAAGGCAGTAACGTCAAAATAAATGCCGCCTGTAGATTAAATCATAGGTTCTCATGGTCTGCACAACCGATGCTGGGGAAACTGCCAGCAGGCAATCTACTGTGTGCAGCTGCATCACTTTTTAGTGGCTCCAGTTTTAGAAAGTTAGAGGCTTTCTTTCAGTTTGTGGGACTCCATTTCATTTCTAAAGCGCTGTACTACATATACCAACGTGATTAACTGTTTCCGGCCATTAGTGATGCTTGGAAAATTGAACAATTGTCTCTAGCAAGTACATTCGAAGGCAAACGATTCAGGCTAGCCGGCGATGGACAGTGCGACAGCCCTGGATTTTCTGCCAAGTACTGCACCTACCACTTTCAGGACATGGATAGTAAGAAAATTGTGAGTTTGGTGGTCGTGCAGGTAACACAATGTACATCCTCAGTGGCCATGGAGAAACTAGGATTTATAAAATCAGTGGAATATCTACAATCGAGGGGAATGCACATCGACCTCATAGCCACGGACAGACACGTTTCAATTGCCAAGACAATGAGAGAGCAGTTCCCACATATTAAACATCAATTTGACGTATGGCATCTTGCTAAATCAATCAATAAGAAAGTCTCAGCTGCAGGGAAAAAAAAGGTTTGGAAAGTATTTTGCAGTGGTTACATTCTATCACCAACCATCTTTGGTGGAGCTCAAAAACTTGTGAGGGGTCAGTGGAAATACTACTTGAAAAATGGCAGTCACTGATGCACCACTGTACCAACGTTCACCGCTGGACAGCAAATGAACATTTCCGCCAATGTGAACATGGCCCTTTGTCCCCAGAGGAGGCACGGAAGAAGAAGTGGTTGATTCCATCTTCACCGACACACAAAGCCATTGAGAAGATTGTTTTTGACAAAACTCTATCAAGAGATTTGAGAGGACTGACAGAATTCTGTCACACAGGAGATTTGGAGGTGTTCCACAATATGTCCCTAAAGTACAGGCCAAAGCGCTTGCATTTTAGCTTTCGGGGCATGAAGCATCGCACTCTACTAGCGGTCTTGGCCCATAACAGCAATGTCGGACGTGAACAATCTAGGACTAGGACTAGGAGTAAGGTAAGGATGCCTCGCTACACTAAGGTGTTTTCAAAACGAAGTAAGCAATGGGTGATCAAACCAGTCTATGATGAAATGCAGTTTGACTTTGTGAAAGGCCTTATTGTTGCTGTGTTAGAGAAGCACAGATATGGAATTTTGGACGTTTCTGTGCAGAGCAGTGATCCATTGCCACCGAACATTGCGACTGTGCCATGCCCACCCGAAGCACAGCTGATTGTGAAGTACAAATCCCGGTTTAAATAATTGCAATACGATTGTCTTTTTGTAAATAAATGTTATTGTACAGTGTACCTGTAAACCTAAACCCTACCTTCACCATCATGGGTGGCGAACAAGCTGGGTGTCATCTTTTAATTCTCTCTATTCACCTCACATATGTGTATGTATATATTTTTCTCATGTCTCATCTCATGTAAATGTAAATGCTGCGCACTGTTAACGGAGGGGAGGCTTGCGTATTGCAAATAATAAAACAAACAAACAAACAAACAATAAATCTCACTTTTAACTCAACTCATGTGGTACTTTATACTTTCCCTGACCTTCCGCCAAAAATTAAATGTCTCAATTTGGGCTGCAAAGCTCGCAGACAACGGGGACAAAATTGGGGCACTTAGAACGCGCCAAGCGGGCCGTGGCATTTGGGAGAGAAGCCAGTTCGCATTTGCATATTGAGGCGCACTACATAGACGGATTCTAAACTTCAAGTTCTCACAGATGCCTATACTACGTGATGTTGCAAATAAAGAATGCGAAGGACAGCGCCCAGATGAGGCCCACAAGTCGCACTGGAAGTATAAGGGTCTATTGTTTTTTGACCTTGAGACAGGGACCATGCCGAAAGAACTACATTTGAAGGGAGTGCGCAATAACGTAAGAGACGATAAGGCAGAAAATTCAGAAACTAGAGTTTCATTTTTATCAAATCGTTGTCAAGAGCACGGGCCGTTTTACAGACTGCATTACGAAGAGACACAATGGAAATTTCAAATATAATGTAAGTAAATCTTTACACGCTTTTATACTGGAATGAAGATTTAATGAATGAATGCATGAATAAATGAATGAATGAAGAGCTAGGAAAAGCAAGTAAAACTGTTCGTAGTGGGCACATGGGCATGCAGGTCCACTGGTCTCACCGATCTCGGTCCTTGGCCCAGCCACTTTTCCCTGCACTGCCTACCTGCACTACGGGACTGTCTCTGTATCCTTCAGCCCCTTCTCCCGGCATTTACCTTGCACTTGCCACCAGCTGGCCCTATTATTTAATTTGTATTCAACTAACCATGTACAGCCCTTCCCCATGCGCGATCAGAAAGACACCTGGCCTAGTAGGATCGTTGTCTGTCTGCCCTTGTTCCCCACCTGCCTCGTCACGCCTAGAAACACTTGAGTATAGGCGCGTCACAAATGCCATATCATATATCATATCATTCCTCACGCATGTAGACTGTCGTTTATCATTGTGTGTTGGACTCGATTTATCTCGTTACTTTTCGCATTGATTTTAGAGACGAACATACTCCATTGAACTATCCTTGCAAGCAAATAGTTTCTGATCGGCCGTAATAAATAAAATGAGTAATATTAATGAAGTTCGGCTAGCGAGACTAATTATAATTTTTTTGTTTTCATAACAGGTATTTGATCCCATTCTGCCACTGCCATCTGTTTGAGACACCAGGGATGGATTCTTCAGCAGACACCTGCAGCTTTGTGTCAACAACTGGAGCACGATCACCATATTATGGGACGATAGCCAAGGGCCCACATGCCCTTACGCTGTACTAGTGGCTAGAAGCAACATAACAACCTTTAGGCTGGACTAGTGCCTAGTTGATGAAACAGCCTTGCGGTTCACCGTGCTTCCAAAGTGATTCTTTTTACGAAAATGAACACCCTGTGTACCATAAAGGAACAGCGCGTGACTCAAGATGAAACAGAACAGTTATTGCGGATACAGATAAAAGAAAATAAATGGCTTCCGGAGTTCATATGGCAATTGCTGAATATTCTCTAAACATTTAATGTCAAATAAATGTACTTTACCAAATGTACCGTGTTGCTGTTTCATTTTAAAGTACAGTTTCATATTCCGAATTGTGGCGCGCTGTGTTGTGAGTTGATCTGTGTTGGTTTCCGGGTTCTGTGTGGAGTCGCGCAGAAGACGACTGGGCGCGTTTGCCTACGCAGCACAGTAACGTCACGGGGAGAGGCGGGGAATATGAATGTTTTGATAATGTCAGGCTCAGGGGCGGGGGAATTGATTTAGTGCCGCAAAAGCAGGTCAGCCAGGGCGATCGGGGAAAAGATAGGATTATCAGAAAATGGCGGCTCCCTGGTGCTTGTTTTCGCGTGCGTTTAATGGATGAAAACTCGGGTAAGGTCCATAGGAAAGTTTTCTAAAATCGAGCCACTTAGGCTTAAAAAAACATGGCCGACCCGTAGGGACAATAAAAATGTTTACTAGACCATGCCTTTAAGATATTCGATCAGTGGATTGCACTTTTGATTATATGTATGCACATCAATTAGAGACGTGGCACAACCTTTTTCCATTCTATAAATGTAGCAGAAAATATTCCACCAAACAGCATAGGATAAACGATCAAAACATTTCCAGTTATAATTATTATAATTATAATTGCTCTTTTCGATTGTGCTTAATACCAGGGACAGTTTCTAAGCGCAAGCCCGGGATATGAACCTGTGTTGCTATGCCTTGCCTTGCTTCCAAAACAAATGAGTTTCCTCTGAGCTACTGTCCTAATTTTGATACAAATACGGTGTGTTGACAATCTCTTACTTGGTGTCAATAAAAAGTGTGCACTTTACCTGTGCACTGTACCTGTCTCTCGGGAGGATAGCTCAGGGGCAACGTGCTCACCTTGGAAACAAGACGACACAGAGCAGCACAGGTTCGATCCCCGGGTCCGTGCTTAGAAACCTCTGGGTATTAAGCGTGTTATAAATAACCTATCATATCACCTGTGAACCACCCCACTCCACCTCATGAGAGTTAGGCTCTGCAGAATCTATCATCTGGAGAGCCTGCCAAGCTTGAGAGACCCAGATTCCAGGGCTTCATGGGAAATGTCCTCAACATCTTACATTCCTAACACAGCTTCATCCATTCCCAGGAAACCCTTCTCAGCCTCAGCCAAGACCCCACCATCCCAGGTCCAGCATCCTCCATCCCCAGCCAAGCCTCCCATGCCAGCCTCCTCTATCAACAGCCAGGCCCTCTCAAGCACTTTCCATCCTCAGCCCAACCCCCTCCTTAACCAGTCTGATTAATGCAAGCCCAACCTCCTCGCCCCCAGATCAGTTCAGTCTCCTCCATCCCCAACAGAGCCACCTCCATCTTCACCTTCCCAATCCAATGCCAGCCCGATCCAACACCAGCCATCATTCTCCATACCCAGCCCTGTCTCCTCCATACCCGCCACACCCTCATTCGTCTCCAGCCTGTCTGTCTCAATCCGCACCCAGCTTTTCCATTCCGATGCAGACCTCCTCCTTTATCAGACCATCCTCCTCAATCGCCAAGCCTCCCGCCTCTATCCAATGCCCACCCTCCTTCCTCCCAGCTTAACATTCTCCTTCTCCAGAAGAACCTCCTGCATCCCCAGCCCGAATCATCGTCATCCCATCTCAGCATCCACTATCCCCAGCCCAGCCGAGTTCACTCCTTCAGCCTGGCCCCATCCAGCTCAGCCTCCTCCATCCCATGCCCGGGATCCCTAACCCAGTCATATCCATACACCGCCAGGCTTTCTCCAATCCCAGCCCAGCCTTGTTCATCCCTGTGTAGCCCATGGCCCGACGCGGGCCCAGCTAGATAGGGCTACAGGCTTGTCTATGCAATGTGCATTGTGTGTAGTGTTTGTGGGTCTAATATGTGGTAGATCAGAATCAGGAGACGGACGCGGTGGCATATTTGCTGAATGCTTCTTTATTAGAAAACACAAGCCCTAAGCTGTCCCCCAGCCTAAGATTATCTACCCTGCCCTACAAAGGAGAACGTAAAAGGAGGATTTTCACAGTATGTTATGAAAATAAAAGTCCTCCGTCCAGAGCCCTTTGCTAGCCCGAGTTCTGCCCCTACCACTACGAAGGAACATCGTAACTTCAACAAAGGTACAGTTGGGGACCTTACCCAGAGAAAAGGATGGTGGATGGTTTCTAACCTCCCGCACGTCCCACCTTGCTGCCTCTTTATCAAAAGGGGTTCCTCGTCCAGATGCACAGTTCAGTCAGGTACACTGAACAGCTCTTCAGTCTTTTTCTCCTCAGGCCTCTTGTTAGTCTATGATTTATCTCTCTCTCTCCTCTTTTCTACCAGGGTATTGCCTCAGCCTCATGTCTTCTACCGCTATTCCCACTTTGGGACCCCTGACTCATATCCCCACTCTATGTTTTCTCCTTGTATTCCCCACCTAAGGGACTCGTGATGCTCTCGCCACTTGGGAACTTTCGGTCCTCACACCACCTTGGGGTTTCTCTACTCTCACCCCACCATGGGACTTCTTTGGACTTACCCCACATTGGGGTTGCTTGAGGATCACCCCTCATTGGAGCTTCTCGCATCTCACCCCGCCTTGGGGCCTGGTTGCTCTCACCGCGCCTGTAGGTCTAGTTGCTCTCACGCCACCTAGTGGTTTTGATAGATCTCTCCACCCGGTTCCCCATAGCCACTGCATACCTCTGTTTTCCAGGTGGTGCTCCTCGGGAGGGTTGGTAAATTCATCTGAGACACTACACCGTTTATTTGACTTTTCCACGGGGTTCAGCATTGGGTGCAGCTTTCTCTCCTTATCCGCTGGCTTCCGGTTGGACTCTGGAAACTGCTTCCCAGTACACTGGTTATTCACTTATCGGGAGGTGTTCGTTCTCCAATGTTCTTTTTTGCCCGATACTTCTGGTTCCTTGCTCGGCAGGTATGGGGGGCATTCTGCTGGCTCGGCCGCCCGCGGGTCTGCCATACCTGACGCGCACTGCTTCTGTCCTGCCACACCACCCACAGGGAGGTCCCTCAACCTCTTCAGCACCCCTGGCCTCTTTCCTCCTCCTTTCCAGTTCTGATTGAGTCCTTTATCTGCCACTCCTCCAGGGGGTGGGATTATCCACTGTTCTCTCGTTCCCGGCAAGGAAGATGCATATAGAGAGGTAGGATAGGATAACATATTCCTTTCTGTGGATTTCCTATCCACTAAGAGGGTTGGGGGGTTCACCCCCAGTGGATCCCACTTTCCCTGTCCCCTGGGGGTTGTTAAGCGTAGCAGGCTCACCTCTCTAGTGCCAAGTGGGGAGCATTTACTGTGCCTACCTGGACTGATGCATCCACCATGGACTGCACGCCCCTACCCAAGAATGGGATGGGTAGGAGAGAGGATACCAAAGGGGGAAACAAACAGGATTTTAAATACTGTTGAAAAAAAACAAGGGTAGAGATGGAGCTGTGATTGAGGGCTTCCTCGGGGGGGCGTGGCCTCAAGCACCCTCCCCCCAACCCGGACCTAAAGACAATATTCCTCTGGCCACATGTGATTGGTGACCTGGTGTCCTGACGGTGGTCCCAGGCTGTGTGCCCAGAGTAACCTGGGTACCTAGAGGGCCATGGGGACTGTCAGATCACCTGGGGGCCAGAATGGATAGGGCCCTCTGGAAGGGCCCTTGTCCACTTGCACGGTGCCACCAGGGATGAAGACCAAAGGGCTGCAGATCTGTACTATCGCCATCAATGGATTGTTTACAGAGATTTTCTGTTGAGTTTTGGTTCCTGCTCTTGATGCGTTACCTTAGATTTCTTCCAATACCATTGCCCCTAATGAGATTTCACTGAAAGATAGGGGAAATGGTATATGTGTAATGCATAACAGGTGGGGTGTGGGGTAAGGGCATAAGTTAGGGTAGGGAGCGATGAGGGGGTCAGTAGGGGACTCCCCCCCCCCCGCATTGAACAAAAAGTTGAAATAGTAAAAAGAAGATTTCGTTTTCCGGTGAAATGGATTCGGAGAAATTTCCATTAGGAGAGGTACATTCGAAGAAATCACATACATCCCTCTTGATATGGCACTAGAAGTTAAAGAAATGCTTCTTGGATGTTGAGCAGTGCAGGAATAACCCTAAATCTGCCTCTATGAGTTGGGGAGTTACTATGCACAGAACTGGATGTGCAAGATGACTGTGTGAGATTTGTCTCATCGTGCATACTTTTTTAAAATGTTGGCGGCCACGTCTCATTCCCTTGTAAGTGTCCCCAGTGTCCTGTGTGGGCGGCGCTGTGGAGGGTCCAGCGCGCTGCTTCTCTCAGGTCACACTAGTGTCACAGGCTATGCTTGCTGTGATGTCTTTTCTACAGAATATGGACCTGTAAGTGTCCCCAGTGTCCTTGTGTGGGCGGCACTGTGGAGCGTCTAGCGCGCTGCTTCTCCCAGGTCACACTAGTGTCACAGGCTATGTTTGCTGTGATGTCTTTTCTACAGAATATGGACCTGTAAGTGTCCCCAGTGTCCTTGTGTGGGCGGCGCTGTGGAGGGTCCAGCGCGCTGCTTCTCCCAGGTCACACTAGTGTCACAGGCTATGCTTGCTGTGATGTCTTTTCTACAGAATATGGACCTGTAAGTGTCCCCAGTGTCCTTGTGTGGGCGGCACTGTGGAGCGTCTAGCGCGCTGCTTCTCCCAGGTCACACTAGTGTCACAGGCTATGTTTGCTGTGATGTCTTTTTTCTACAGAATGTGGACCTGTAAGTGTCCCCAGTGTCCTTGCGTGGGCGGCGCTGTGGAGGGTCCAGCGCGCTGCTTCTCCCAGGTCACACTAGTGTCACAGGCTATGCTTGCTGTGATGTCTTTTCTACAGAATATGGACCTGTAAGTGTCCCCAGTGTCCTTGTGTGGGCGGCACTGTGGAGCGTCTAGCGCGCTGCTTCTCCCAGGTCACACTAGTGTCACAGGCTATGTTTGCTGTGATGTCTTTTCTACAGAATGTGGACCTGTAAGTGTCCCCAGTGTCCTTGCGTGGGCGGCACTGTGGAGGGTCCTGCGCGCTGCTTCTCCCAGGTCACACTAGTGTCACAGGCTATGCTTGCTGTGATGTCTTTTCTACAGAATGTGGACCTGTAAGTGTCCCCAGTGTCCTTGTGTGGGCGGCACTGTGGTGGGCCCAGCGCGCTGCTTCTCCCAGGTCACACTAGTGTCACAGGCTATGTTTGCTGTGATGTCTTTTTTCTACAGAATGTGGACCTGTAAGTGTCCCCAGTGTCCTTGTGTGGGCGGCACTGTGGAGGGTCCTGCGCGCTGCTTCTCCCAGGTCACACTAGTGTCACAGGCTATGCTTGCTGTGATGTCTTTTCTACAGAATGTGGACCTGTAAGTGTCCCCAGTGTCCTTGTGTGGGCGGCACTGTGGTGGGCCCAGCGCGCTGCTTCTCCCAGGTCACACTAGTGTCACAGGCTATGTTTGCTGTGATGTCTTTTTTCTACAGAATGTGGACCTGTAAGTGTCCCCAGTGTCCTGTGTGGGCGGCACTGTGGAGGGTCCAGCACAGTGCTTTTCTCAGGTCACACTAGTGTCACAGGCTATGCTTGCTGTGATGTCTTTTCTACAGAATGTGGACCTGTAAGTGTCCCCAGTGTCCTTGTGTGGGCGGCACTGTGGTGGGCCCAGCGCGCTGCTTCTCCCAGGTCACACTAGTGTCACAGGCTATGTTTGCTGTGATGTCTTTTTTCTACAGAATGTGGACCTGTAAGTGTCCCCAGTGTCCTTGTGTGGGCGGCACTGTGGAGGGGCCTGCACGCTGCTTCTCCCAGGTCACACTAGTGTCACAGGCTATGCTTGCTGTGATGTCTTTTCTACAGAATGTGGACCTGTAAGTGTCCCCAGTGTCCTTGTGTGGGCGGCACTGTGGTGGGCCCAGCACGCTGCTTCTCCCAGGTCACACTAGTGTCACAGGCTATGTTTGCTGTGATGTCTTTTTTCTACAAAATGTGGACCTGTAAGTGTCCCCAGTGTCCTTGTGTGGGCGGCACTGTGGAGGGTCCTGCGCGCTGCTTCTCCCAGGTCACACTAGTGTCACAGGCTATGCTTGCTGTGATGTCTTTTCTACAGAATGTGGACCTGTAAGTGTCCCCAGTGTCCTTGTGTGGGCGGCACTGTGGTGGGCCCAGCGCGCTGCTTCTCCCAGGTCACACTAGTGTCACAGGCTATGTTTGCTGTGATGTCTTTTTTCTACAGAATGTGGACCTGTAAGTGTCCCCAGTGTCCTGTGTGGGCGGCACTGTGGAGGGTCCAGCACAGTGCTTTTCTCAGGTCACACTAGTGTCACAGGCTATGCTTGCTGTGATGTCTTTTCTACAGAATGTGGACCTGTAAGTGTCCCCAGTGTCCTTGTGTGGGCGGCACTGTGGTGGGCCCAGCGCGCTGCTTCTCCCAGGTCACACTAGTGTCACAGGCTATGTTTGCTGTGATGTCTTTTTTCTACAGAATGTGGACCTGTAAGTGTCCCCAGTGTCCTTGTGTGGGCGGCACTGTGGAGGGTCCTGCACGCTGCTTCTCCCAGGTCACACTAGTGTCACAGGCTATGTTTGCTGTGATGTCTTTTTTCTACAGAATGTGGACCTGTAAGTGTCCCCAGTGTCCTTGTGTGGGCGGCACTGTGGAGGGTCCTGCACGCTGCTTCTCCCAGGTCACACTAGTGTCACAGGCTATGTTTGCTGTGATGTCTTTTTTCTACAGAATTTGGACCTGTAAGTGTCCCCAGTGTCCTTGTGTGGGCGGCGCTGTGCAGGGTCCAGCACAGTGCTTCTCCCAGGTCACACTAGTGTCACAGGCTATGTTTGCTGTGATGTCTTTTTTCTACAGAATGTGGACCTGTAAGTGTCCACAGTGTCCTTGTGTGGGCGGCACTGTGGAGGGTCCTGCACGCTGCTTCTCCCAGGTCACACTAGTGTCACAGGCTATGCTTGCTGTGATGTCTTTTCTACAGAATGTGGACCTGTAAGTGTCCCCGGTGTCCTTGTGTGGGCGGCACTGTGGAGGGTCCAGCACAGTGCTTTTCTCAGGTCACACTAGTGTCACAGGCTATGCTTGCTGTGATGTCTTTTCTACAGAATGTGGACCTGTAAATGTCCCCAGTGTCCTTGTGTGGGCGGCGCTGTGGTGGGTCCAGCGTGCTGCTTCTCCCAGGTCATACTAGTGTCACAGGCTATGTTTGCTGTGATGTCTTTTTTCTACAGAATGTGGACCTGTAAGTGTCCCCAGTGTCCTTGTGAGGGCGGCGCTGTGGTGGGTCCAGTGCGCTGCTTCTCCCAGGTCACACTAGTGTCACAGGCTATGTTTGCTGTGATGTCTTTTTTCTACAGAATGTGGACCTGTAAGTGTCCCCAGTGTCCTTGTGTGGGCGGCGCTGTGCAGGGTCCAGCACAGTGCTTCTCCCAGGTCACACTAGTGTCACAGGCTATGTTTGCTGTGATGTCTTTTTTCTACAGAATGTGGACCTGTAAGTGTCCCCAGTGTCCTTGTGTGGGCGGCACTGTGGAGGGTCCTGCACGCTGCTTCTCCCAGGTCACACTAGTGTCACAGGCTATGCTTGCTGTGATGTCTTTTCTACAGAATGTGGACCTGTAAGTGTCCCAGGTGTCCTTGTGTGGGCGGCACTGTGGAGGGTCCAGCACAGTGCTTTTCTCAGGTCACACTAGTGTCACAGGCTATGCTTGCTGTGATGTCTTTTCTACAGAATGTGGACCTGTAAATGTCCCCAGTGTCCTTGTGTGGGCGGCGCTGTGGTGGGTCCAGCGTGCTGCTTCTCCCAGGTCATACTAGTGTCACAGGCTATGTTTCCTGTGATGTCTTTTTTCTACAGAATGTGGACCTGTAAGTGTCCCCAGTGTCCTTGTGAGGGCGGCGCTGTGGTGGGTCCAGTGCGCTGCTTCTCCCAGGTCACACTAGTGTCACAGGCTATGTTTGCTGTGATGTCTTTTTTCTACAAAATGTGGACCTGTAAGTGTCCCCGGTATCCTTGTGTGGGCGGCACTGTGGAGCGTCTAGCGCGCTGCTTCTCCCAGGTCACACTAGTGTCACAGGCTATGTTTGCTGTGATGTCTTTTTTCTACAGAATGTGGACCTGTAAGTGTCCCCAATGTCCTTGTGTGGGCGGCACTGTGGTGGGTCCAGCGCGCTGCTTCTCCCAGGTCACACTAGTGTCACAGGCTATGCTTGCTGGGATGTCTTTTTTCTACAGAATGTGGACCTGTAAGTGTCCCCAATGTCCTTGTGTGGGCGGCACTGTGGAGGGTCCAGCGCGCTGCTTCTCCCAGGTCACACTAGTGTCACAGACTATGTTTGCTGTGATGTCTTTTTTCTACAGAATGTGGACCTGTAAGTGTCCTCAGTGTCCTTGTGTGGGCGGCACTGTGGAGGGTCCAGCACAGTGCTTTTCTCAGGTCACACTAGTGTCACAGGCTATGCTTGCTGTGATGTCTTTCTACATAATGTGGACCTGTAAGTGTCCCCAGTGTCCTTGTGTGGGCGGCACTGTGGAGGGTCCAGCACAGTGCTTTTCTCAGGTCACACTAGTGTCACAGGCTATGCTTGCTGTGATGTCTTTTCTACAGAATATGGACCTGTAAGTGTCCCCAGTGTCCTGTGTGGGCACTGTGGAGGGTCCAGCACAGCGCATTTCTCATGTCACACTAGTGTCACAGGCTATGCTTACTGTGATGTCTTTTCTACAGAATGTGGACCTGTAAGTGTCCACAGTGTCCTTGTGTGGGCCGCGCTGTGGTGGGTCCAGCGCGCTACTTCTCCCAGGTCACACTAGTGTCACAGGCTATGTTTGCTGTGATGTCTTTTTTCTACAGAATGTGGACCTGTAAGTGTCCCCAGTGTCTTTGTGTGGGCGGCGCTGTGCAGGGTCCAGCACAGTGCTTTTCTCAGGTCACACTAGTGTCACAGGCTATGTTTGCTGTGATGTCTTTTTTCTACAGAATGCGGACCTGTAAGTGTCTCCAGTGTCCTTGTGTGGGCGGCGCTGTGGTGGGTCCAGCGCACTGCTTCTCCCAGGTCACACTAGTGTCACAGGCTATGCTGGCTGTGATGTCTTTTTTCTACAGAATATGGACCTGTAAGTGTCCCCAGTGTCCTTGTGTGGGCGGCACTGTGGAGGGTCCAGCGTGCTGCTTCTCCCAGGTCACACTAGTGGCACAGGCTATGCTTGCTTTGATGTCTTTTTTCTACAGAATGTGGACCTGTAAGTGTCCCCAGTGTCCTTGTGTGGGCGGCGCTGTGCAGGGTCCAGCACAGTGCTTTTCTCAGGTCACACTAGTGTCACAAGCTATGTTTGCTGTGATGTCTTTTTTCTACAGAATTTGGACCTGTAAGTGTCTTCAGTGTCCTTGTTTGGGCGGCGCTGTGGTGGGTCCAGCGCGCTGCTTCTCCCAGGTCACACTAGTGTCACAGGCTATGCTGGCCCAGCTTCTGCTTGGGCCTGTGCCGCCCGGGCAATCTCTCTTTTCAGTTTATACTTGCATATGAGCCCATGTTGTTGTGGCATAGCATAACATCCTTGCGTAAACATGTTACGTATATATTTTCCCCACATAACGTTTTCCATTTTTATGTGACAGAGAGTGGACACAGCGTGTGATTTACGTTTCTACCTCCCCTTTCCTCACCACAATAAAAGCACTCGGCATTTACGCCAGCAGGACATGTTCTTGCTGGTGTAAATGCTGTGCAAATTTTATGCAATCCGACACCTTTTTACGCCAGCAAAACACAGGCGGAAGTGTAAATGGCAAGTGGCGTTTACCAACTTTGCACTGCAGAGTTCAAAAGTGAGACGTTACTGCGATTTTGCCAGCAGTTTACACCTTACTTTTGCATTGTACCGTGCAAATAACGAAAATTGTGCAGATAATTTCAAACGTGGGCGGTCGCCAAATCGCATTTTACGAATAGTTAAAAAATCAGCCTCGCAGTCTAGTTTGGCCCACTAGCCCCCCATCCACCCCCCCCCCCCCCCCCCGCAGAGCAATGCTGTCCCCTCTTCTATTATGCCCCAGACGTCTCCTATTCTCTATACCCAACTGCAGTGGCCTCCATCCTATTGTCATCCCTACCCCCTGGTCTTTGCCAACCCCAGCTCCATCGCAACACCCCTCCCCCCCGTTCATGTGAGTGCCTCCTGCACTCACAATCTCGTCTGTGCACCCCCACCACACAATAGAAAATATATTAGCACATGGAGATCGTTAAGCGCGATTTCCATGCAACATTTTTTTTCTCACAAGACTCTTCCTCTCTGGGCTGTGATTCTTTGCTCTAACGTCCTACTTAACAACACAAAGACAGCGATTAAGTATTTACAACGCGCTTCCACTTTCAGCTGGCATTGGATCGTGGTGGCACGCCCCATGCCAATGGGAACCAGTCCGGTTTCATTTATTGCATGCCGGGACTTGCACCAATTTACAGTCAAGACTACAAGTCCCAGGATGCAACTTCATGGTAGCGCCTGTGCCCTGATCATGTAATAGACGTCCCTGGGCTCTTCTGACAGCGTTGCCTGGACTTTGGTGAAGGTTGGGCTGGGTCTACTTCCTTCGTTGGCCCCAGTGTGCAACTGTTCATCTAAACTGTGTAAGTTCCTTATGAATGTTGCCATGGGGTGTTAAGCCCTCCCCATGTACCCCAACCCCCCAGCCCTTCACCCACAGCCGCCCCCGTGACTGGACCCTTCCCTGCACCCTCCGACCGCCGCCATCCGCAGCCCAGACACATGCTCCCGCCCGGGACAGCCTCCGCCGCCGGCCGATTCGCCTCCAGGCCCCGCCCGCTCTGCTCCTCTGTATTCTTAGCCCAGCCCCCCTCGCCCACTTCCCAAAACGGGCTCCGGCCACGCCGCCCGGTCCCTCCCTCGGATCCCAATTCCCCAAACGTGCTCCAGCCCCCTCCATCCTGGGCCAGCCCCTCGCATCCATCATCCCGCCCCCCACTCCTTCCTGCTCTGTCTGCTCCAGCTGGACACAGACCCCGGCCGCAGCCCCTGCCACCCTGCCCAGGCTGGGCCCCCTCTCCCGAGGCTGCAGGTAAGGTGGGCGGGCGGGGGGGGGGGAGCTTTAGGGGGCGCTGGGTGAAGGAGCTGATGTGCAGACGGTGAGTGGACACCATGTGTGCGCGAGGGCGAGAGACATTGTCTGCGAGATGGAGACACGCACTGTCTATGGGGGGCGGTGGGGCATTGTGTGGTATAGTAAAATCGTGTTGGGTGGGGGGGGGGCTGCATGTGGTGTCCGCATTGTTGGGGCACGGTCCTTGGAGAGGCTGAATCATTGGCCCTGGGTAGTGGGGGCAAGAATACTATTGGGGGGGGCACTCTTCATATGAGAGGCAAAGGTACGGTGAGGGGGGCGCTATACACGGAGAGGGGTTGTCCATTGTGGAAGCTCCGTCGGGGGCACGGTCCATTGTAAAGGCAAACTTTCCCCACACCAATGTGGGAGGGCAGCCCTCCATTTGTGAAACACATTTGGGGGGGGGGCTCAGTTAGGAGGTGACACCAGCTGAGAATGACCACTGAAGGTGACACCGTCCAGTGATGGAGGTAAGACAGAAGCACCATGGGTGGCACAGCCCATAGGCTGGTTATGGAAGGACTGTGGGTGGTACATCCCATAGGCTGGTGATGGAAGGACTGTGGATGGTGCAGTGCATAGGCTGGTGATGGAAGGACTGTGGGTGGTACAGCCCATAGGCTGGTTATGGAAGGACTGTGGGTGGTGCAGCGCATAGGCTGGTGATGGAAGGACTGTGGGTGGTACAGCCCATAGGCTGGCGATGGAAGGACTGTGGGTGGTGCAGCCCATAGGCTGGCGATGGAAGGACTGTGGGTGGTGCAGCGCATAGGCTGGCGATGGAAGGACTGTGGGTGGTGCAGCACATAGGCTGGCGATGGAAGGACTGTGGGTGGTACATCCCATAGGCTGGCGATGGAAGGACTGTGGGTGGTACATCCCATAGGCTGGCGATGGAAGGACTGTGGGTGGTGCAGTGCATAGGCTGGTGATGGAAGGACTGTGGGTGGTGCAGTGCACAGGCTGGCAAAGGAAGGGCTGTGGGTGGTACAGCCCATAGGTTGGTGAAGGAGGCACTGTGGGTGGTACAGCCCATAGGTTGTTGATGGAAGGTCTGTGGGTGATGCAGTGCATAGGTTGGTGAAGAAATGACTGTGGGTGGAACAGTGCATAGGCTGGCGATGGAAGGACTGTGGGAGGTGCAGTGCATAGGCTGGCGATGGAAGGACTGTGGGTGGTGCAGTGCATAGGCTGGCGATGGAAGGACTGTGGGTGGTGCAGTGCATAGGCTGGCGATGGAAGGACTGTGGGTGGTGCAGTGCATAGGCTGGCGATGGAAGGACTGTGGGTGGTGCAGTGCATAGGCTGGCGATGGAAGGACTGTGGGTGGTGCAGTTCATAGGTTGGCGATGGAAGGACTGGGTGGTGCAGTTCATAGGCTGGCGATGGAAGGACTGTGGGTGGTGCAGTGCATAGGCTGGCGATGGAAGGACTGTGGGTGGTGCAGTGCATAGGTTGGCGATGGAAGGACTGTGGGTGGTGCAGTGCATAGGCTGGTGATGGAAGGACAGTCGGTGGTGCAGCCCATAGGCTGGTGAAGGAAGTCTACTAGGGCAAGAAACATTGTTGGAGGCACTGTCCATGGGGTGATGTAAGAATCAGTGCGAGTGAGGTGGAGGGGCTTGTTCATTGTTGTTAAAGTGGGGTTGGGGGGTGCAGCAAAATTGCAGGGTATTTCCCATGTTGTCTGTCCATAAGGACCAGGACAGAATGGTACGGGGGTAGAAAGATCACTGTGGCAGCACTGTCCATGTGGAAAGGGGTAGAAGGAGCACTGTGATTGCACATACCATATGGGACCGGTGTAGAAGGAGCACTGCGGTAGCACTGACCATGGGGGACCGGTGTAGAAGGAGCACTGTGGCAGCATTGACCATGGGGGACCGGTGTAGAAGGTGCACTGTGGTAGCACTGACCATGGGGGACTGGTGTAGAAGGTGCACTGTGGCAGCACTGACCATGGGGGACCGGTGTAGAAGGAGCACTGTGGCAGCACTGACCATGGGGGACCGGTGTAGAAGGTGCACTGTGGCAGCACTGACCATGGGGGACCAGTGGAGAAAGAGCACTGCGGTAGCACTGACCATGGGGGACCAGTGGAGAAAGAGCACTGCGGTAGCACTGACCATAGGGGAAAGGTGTAGAAGGAGCATTGCGGTAGCACTGACCATGGGGGTCCGATGTAGAAGGAGCACCGTGGCAGCGCTGACCATGGGGGTCCGATGTAGAAGGAGCACTGTGGTAGCACTGACCATGGGTGACTGGTGTAGAAGGAGCACTGCGGTAGCACTGACCATGGGGGGATGGTGTAGAAGGAGCATTGTGGCAGCGCTGACCATGGGGGGCCGGTGTAGAAGGAGCACTGTGGCAGCGCTGACCATGGGGGACCGGTGGAGAATGAGCACTGTGGCAGCGCTGACCATGGGGGACCGGTGTAGAAGATACATTGTAGCAGCGCTGACCATGGGGGTCCGATGTAGAAGGAGCACTGTGGCAGCGCTGACCATGGGGGACCGGTGGAGAATGAGCACTGTGGCAGCGCTGACCATGGGGGTTTGATGTAGAAGGAGCACTCTGGCAGCGCTGACCATGGGGGACCGGTGGAGAATGAGCACTGCGGTAGGACTGACCATGGGGGACCGGTGTAGAAGGAGCACTGCGGTAGCAATGACCATGGGGTGCCGGTGTAGAAGGAGCACTGTGGCAGCGCTGACCATGCGGGACCGGTGTAGAAGGAGCACTGCGGTAGGACTGACCATGGGGGACTGGTGTAGAAGGAGCACTGCGGTAGCAATGACCATGGGGGCCGGTGTAGAAGGAGCATTGTGGCAGCGCTGACCATGGGGGCCGGTGTAGAAGGAGCATTGTGGCAGCGCTGACCATGGGGGGCCGGTGTAGAAGGAGCACTGTGGCAGCGCTGACCATGGGGTGCCGGTGTAGAAGGAGCATTGTAGCAGCGCTGACCATGGGGGCCGGTGTAGAAGGAGCATTGTGGCAGCGCTGACCATGGGGGCCGGTGTAGAAGGAGCATTGTGGCAGCGCTGACCATGGGGGCCGGTGTAGAAGGAGCATTGTGGCAGCGCTGACCATGGGGGGCCGGTGTAGAAGGAGCACTGTGGTAGCGCTGACCATGGGGGTCCGATGTAGAAGGAGCACTGTGGCAGCGCTGACCATGGGGTGCCGGTGTAGAAGGAGCACTGTGGTAGCACTGACCATGGGGGGGGGGCGGTGTAGAAGGAGCACTGTGGCAGCGCTGACCTTATGGCACTGGGTAGAATCACTGACCATGGCGGCCAAGGCATTGTCTGGCACTGTCCATGGGAGGTGGACGCACGTCTGGAGCAATAAGCACTGTCCGTGTCGGGAGGAGCAGTGTGGGGGACACTGTCCCGTGTGGGGTTCTTTTAATGCATTGGCGTTAGTGGGCAGGGGCCTTGGTGGCTCAGTGGGGAGATGCACCGTGGCAGGACACTGTTAAAGGCCTCAGCGAGAGGTCACTGGCCATCAAAGGCAAACTCTTGTTTATGTTTACAGTCTATGGTGAGCGCAGAGACCTTATTTTGGGGCAGTGTTGGAGATGGGGGTGTAAGAAAGCGCCCCCTGTGAAACTGAGCATCATATTCATCTGTCCTACAGGTGCATGTGCGCTGCTCCCAGAAATCCAAGCCCTCGCCGACGTCAAAGTTGGAAATAGACCTCTCCCTCCCCCGTCCGAATGTGGGTAGTTGCCCCCACCCCTCTGACAGCATGCGCGGGTCCCTGGGTCAGAATGCAGGGGAGTGCGGAGTCCGAAGGGGGAGGGTGGGGATGGGGAGGTATATCTCCCCTCTCTTTTGCCATGCAAAGGTCTGAACCCCAGGGCTTGGCTGCCAGGGCTCGTCTCTCAAAGCGGCAGTAACGGGATCCTTCCTCCAGGGACTGCCACACGCCTGCCATCTGTGACTCCCGCAGCTGATGCCTCGGCGAGTACAGGGGCCAATGGGCGCCTCTGGAAGGCCCGTGCCAATCAGGCGGGGTCAATGCTTGCTTTGCATCCCCCCAGCTACATCACCGATAGCCAGACTCGGACACCACAACACTGGGCAAGCAGAAGCGCGAGGCCAGCCAGCTACCACCCATGTCTCGTTCTAGTGTTTGGAAGGGGGCTCTTTGTGGCTGAATTTGCCCCCTTTCCTCACTGGAGCTTATAGGACTATCGCGGGCGCCCCTCCAGACCCCAAATGTAAACTTGAAGGCTCCAATCATTGAGAATCAGAACACAAATAATGTCATTGGTTTTAGTTTTAGTGTTTCCGCGTGGCCATTTGCATTGGGATCCAGTGCAAGTGTTGGCTAACTCGCTGCTGGAAATGGGAATTGTGAAGTGTGGGATCCCACCAGCGATGGCAGGGATGGAGGGTGGGCACACGTGGGAGTTTTTCTAAGCCCCCACCCCAAAAAAATATGTCAATTTCACGATTCATTAATTAACACCTGTAACAGAACACAAGACGTGAGGGGTGTTTCCTATGATGTTGCAAGCAAAGTATGAAAGGTGATACCTTTTCAACCTGTAAAGCGTGCTTACATATTTTGGCCAGTTATTCAAATGATCTAGTGGGCAAGTCTCTGGACTTCGTGTGTTCGATTCCCGGCTTCGGCAACAAAACCAACCTTACAAACATTAAAACACTTGAAGTGCGTAAATGGTTTTCCCACAACTGAGATTCGGGGAGACATATATTTTGACGGATCTCGGATCTGGAAAAAATCCGGCCCAATGACCAGCACTGGGCCAACTAAAATGCAGTCAGTGAAAATACCGTGGTGAAAATATCGCGCTCTGAAACACTTGTGTACGAGCACGATAGAAATAAAAGATCACTATCCATCTTCGCAGTGAACAAAGTTGCCAAGCAAAAAGCTGTTCAAACTCCAGCTGGAAAGTGGGCAAAAATGCAGTGCTGTTAGGGTTAAGGCAGGCGTGGAGGGCGTGTGAATTCTGGTTTAGGGTTAGGGTAAAAGACTTTGCTTGGAATTACGGTAAGGGTTAATGTCGGGTTGTTTTGTGTAGGGCTGGTGATGGGGTTTGGTTAAGGGAGAGTAAGGGTCGGGGTACATTTTAGGTTACGGTATGTCTAGGGTTAAAAGAGCAAATGTTTGGGTTAGAGTTAAAGAAAGGCGTAGTGGGTTGGGGAGGCTGTTGTTCGGGTAGGAGAGGGATTAGGTTAAACCTAGAGGTTAAGTTAGGGTAGGGTAAGGTTCGCATTAAAGCAAGGGCTTGGGTGAGGGCAAGGGTTATGGAATTTGTGGCGGGCTAGTGATAGGCTTGTTCGAGGGTGCGGGGGGCTGTTCATTTTGTATGTATTTCCCAGGTATTGAGTCGCATGCAGAGAGGAGTACTGAAGGGTTAGGGAAAGCCTAAGAGTTGCGGGCAGAGTAAGGGTTTTAGTTAGGGTTGCTGTACGGGTTAGGGATAGGGTGATTGTGGAGGGCAGGGGATGGCATTCTCCATTCATGGTTTTGGGTAATTGTTGACTTTACCGCCTCCTCCTTTTGTGGCTGCATTTCTTCAGACTTCTTTTTGTTACATGACTACATTTTCCTGGCAGCATTTTCACATAAAACCGTGGCATCCTAAGGGGAATACTCTACCCTCGTGGCCTGACCCGCAGCGGCGCGCGATTGCTGCAGCCTTACTCCTCAGCCAGGAGGGCGCGCTGCTCCCTGAGACCCAGCGCAATAACCTAACATAGTATTGGGTTATGCGCCTGCTCCGGTGGGCTCTCGTGACGTCACAGGTCGGGATGTTTCTGAACAATAGGAAATCAATTTTGGCTCCAGCTGGACTTGAGGCCCATCGAGACAGTCTCCAGTGCCTGTCTCTCCGCGCCAGATATGAAAGGGGTGGAGCCGAAGGAGGACTGTGGAAATGAAATGTTGCTGCTCTTCCTCTGCCCCCCTCCCCCACCACTGACCTATGGGAGCATGCGATCCAAGCACAGGGTGGGAAATGACCATTCGATGAGCAGGAGCGAACACCAGCTCCTGGATGTCGGGCATCACGCTGTAGGCAGGAACGGGTACACGGTGCACCGCAAATCTAACTTCCACATGAGAGGCACATTTTAACTTTTTGCCCATTATGCATGATCTGTTATGTTTAGATGTGTCCTAATGTTTCTGCATTTCCATTCTCAAACCTTCAAAGTTAACATCACATATGCATGTTTGTAAGGCACTAATAGTAGTTTCTGGTAACTTGGTTTTAAGTTATCCAGACAGTGCTAGCGCAGAATCAGTTGCTAAATATCTCCACGTCCCCGCAATTTCTAACTGTGGAACATCTGGTCAGGTGGGTATACTTTGACCGGCTGTCTTCGAGACTAGGACACAAAACGCGCCTGTACCTGATCCGACGGATGGTGAAACGCTGGATTCTGCAACATGTGAAGCTCCAGATTTTGGCACTACGACTCCCATGATTGACTCTGCTGGCTAGGGTTGATGGTACTTGGTGTCCAAAACATCTGGAGGGCCAAAAGCTGCAAACTGCCAGAATAGAGGATAGCGCCATGAAGTAGGCACAGGCAACAGATTCAAACGTGTACTCAGAGGTTTTATTTAACTTAAAATGCAGGATGGAGTAAGGCCTAACTTGCCCTATGCTAAGATGGGTGTTCCCTACCTAAAGAAAACTAACTGTATACAATGTGTAGCGATGTCAGCATCTAAAGAAATAGTATTGGAAATAAAGTTCTGAGCTTCTTCCAGCTCTTGACTTGCAATCAGCCGCCCTTCCCCAAGTTCAAGACAGTTGACAAGCTATTGGGGCTCCCTTCCCCAAGAGTTCAAATCTTCCAGCTTCTCAGAACAATACAATTCCTTGGGACACTCCCCAGCTCTCCTATCAGTACTTCTCACTAGTGGCGTCGCTAAGGGGGGTTCTGGGGAGGGAGCCCCCCTGTGAAACCTTGTGCCCCCCTTGAACCCCTTACATAAGACGAGCAGTGACCATGTTCTCCCCCTACTTTTGTCTGTGCCCCCCTACTTTTGTCTTTGGCCCCCACCGTGTCCCTCCTAAATTTGATTCCTGGCGACGCCACTGCTTCTCACTGGTTCACAAACAGAAGTCTGTTACTTGACTTCAAAATCACATAAGCGGCTGTTGCTGTTGCATAACGCATGCCTTTTCATGAATACTTTCATAAAGGGGGGCACCCGGTCTAGGCGCAGTTGTCAGACTACACGGTCCACCCATTGCAGGTCACGCAACCAATACCCTTTCTTATCTGCTTCTCGTTGACAATTGTCCACTGCTTTCCTTTGTCAGTCTGTTTTTCATCTGTGTTGCACTCTTCCAACACTTTACCGTGGTTTGTTAGCCACCATGCACTTTGTTACACCGTCTGTATTCTTCTGTATTCTTCTGACTCTTGCCAATACAGGTTTTCCCTTAACCAGCAGTTCCTTGAACTCTTAGAACTTTGCCCAATACTTGCTTTCTTCTCTCATACCCATCCTGGTATTCTTTTGGCTTTGCCAACACTTTTGTTCCAAACAATTCATTCCGTGGTACCTGCTGCTTGCACCACTTTGCTTCCATTCACTTCCCAAGTACTAATAACTTGCTTTTGCTGTGTGCGGCATTCGAAAGTGTTTTTAATGTTTTTCCATGTGTTCGGTGGTCATAATGATCTGTTTAAGCCTTCAAAATGTGCTAATAAGTTTCAGTTCTTTCTATATTCAAGAGTGCGTGTTTCAGGCTCCCGGCGTGCCTCTGTCAGATCTCTTCGGCTCCTCACTGCTTTCCGGCTTCACTTGACTCTGCTCTCCCTTTGCGGAGGTGATCGAGAGCACTGCTCGCTCTCCTGGCTCTCTTCGGCTCCTCACTGTTCCAGCTTCCCGTGACTCTGCTCTCCCTTCACAGAGGTGATTGAGAGCACTGCTCGCTCTCCTGGCTCTCTTCGGCTCCTCACTGCTTTCCGGCTTCCCGTGACTCTGCTCTCCCTTCACAGAGGTGATCAAGAGCACGGCTTGCTCT
This sequence comes from Ambystoma mexicanum, assembly GCF_040938575.1. Lineage (NCBI taxonomy): Eukaryota > Metazoa > Chordata > Amphibia > Caudata > Ambystomatidae > Ambystoma > Ambystoma mexicanum. Next base: position 174,722,611 of record NC_090921.1, on the reverse strand, counting down.
CCTGGATCTCTTCTGCTCTTCGCACTGCTTTCCGGCTTTTACGTGACTCTGCTCTCCCTTCACAGAGGTGATCGAGAGCACTGCTCGCTCTCCTGGCTCTCTTCAGCTCCTCACTGCATTCCGGCTTCCCGTGACTCTGCTCTCCCTTCACAGAGGTGATCGAGAGCACTGCTCGCTCTCCAGGATCTCTTCTGCTCTTCGCACTGCTTTCTGGCTTTTACGTGACTCTGCTCTCCCTTCACAGAGGTGATCGAGAGCACTGCTCGCTCTCCTGGATCTCTTCTGCTCCTCGCACTGCTTTCTGGCTTTTACGTGACTCTGCTCTCCCTTCACAGAGGTGATCGAGAGCACTGCTCGCTCTCCAGGATCTCTTCTGCTCTTCGCACTGCTTTCCGGCTTTTACGTGACTCTGCTCTCCCTTCACAGAGGTGATCGAGAGCACTGCTCGCTCTCCTGGATCTCTTCTGCTCCTCGCACTGCTTTCCGGCTTTTACGTGACTCTGCTCTCCCTTCACAGAGGTGATCGAGAGCACGGCTTGCTCTCCTGGATCTCTTCTGCTCTTCGCACTGCTTTCCGGCTTTTACATGACTCTGCTCTCCCTTCACAGAGGTGATCGAGAGCACTGCTCGCTCTCCTGGCTCTCTTCGGCTCTTCACTGCTTTCCGGCTTCCCGTGACTCTGCTCTCCCTTCACAGAGGTGATCGAGAGCACTGCTCGCTCTCCTGGATCTCTTCTGCTCCTCGCACTGCTTTCCGGCTTTTACGTGACTCTGCTCTGCCTTCACAGAGGTAATCGAGAGCACGGCTTGTTCTCCAGGCTCTTGCGCAGAGGTGGATTTAACAATCCCCAGGCAGACAAACAGCGAGTGGGCCCTGGTGCCCTGCCCCACCCCTTCTCATTCTCCTCCATTTTTGGGCCAGTGGAGACAAGGTTGGACTCGGCCATAAAACGATCTCGGGCACCAATGAAAAAAGTGTCCCACAGTAGCAAATGGCTAATCATTCCTTTTGTGACACTGTATGAATAGTACCCAATGGGGAGCTTTTTGATAAAATGTGGTGCAAATTATGCATTTTAAAGAATATTAATACAGCAGCACTGGCCAAAACTACTAGCCGCCTAGTGAAGTAACTAAGTAACTCATTCTGCGGGCCCACATTGGCCAGAAAGGTTCAGCCATGGGCCTATTGCCCTATAGGTCTGTCCGAGCCTGAGTGGAGAGCAGGTACGGCGGACGTGCCTCTCACAAGGAAGAAGGAGCTGCCATGGTCACCGGGCCTATATTCAGCAGCGGGCCGGTGGTCATGGTCTGCACTCTGTAAATGTTCCTGAAGGTGCGTGCACGCTGAAGGCCCGGGAGACACTACAAAGAGTCGTCGTATGTTCCTGTAGCGTCGGATCGCATAGGCAGCCAGGAACACCAAGTGCTACCCCTGTCTCTCACTTCCTTCCTGCGTACATTGCACACTTCACCGACCCATGTAGCTGGGCCCTGGGGGTTTCATGGCCTGGCCCCACACCCATCCCTTGGGGCCCTGTCCTGATTTCCTGGCATTTCTTCTCCTTTCTAGCCCCTGCTGCCCCATTCCCACAGCTCTTCTGGTTCACCGGGGCTGGGTCGATTATCTCATTCCCCTGTGGCCCTCTCTCCTTTTCTTGGTCTTTGTGTACCACCCTGAAGCTCCCCAACGTTGGGGGTTACTGTGGCTGGGCCCACAACTTTAATCCACTGTGGCCCAGCCCAGGTTTTTTCTGTCCAAGCTGCACCCCTTCACTATCTGTTCCCAGGCCTTGGGGGCTTCCTTTCCCAGCTTTTATGCCCCACCCTGTAAACCATCGTCCCATGGCAAAATCCTTTTGCAGGCCACATTAGGCCCGATGGCAATGGCACATTGGAAGCAGTTTGTGGTGCGCACAGTTGGCATCATACAAATATACCTCTTATGGTATCATGTGTGGCAAAGGGCAATTAGGTTATACACAGCACAGATAAAATAACACAGTACGATTCTTAGGAATCTGAGGCACTGACTTAGATATTTCTTTGTGGCCTGCCTGGGTTTTTGAAGGCTCTGCACATTCAAAGACATGCAAACTCCCTAATTCTTATGGTATGACTTGACATAAGAAACCTCACAGGAAATATCACAAAAAGTGGCATTGATCTTAGTACTCTATTGCATCATTGGGATTAGAATTAAGAGGTTTTAATTTGTAAGCCAAGGGGAGTTTGTTGTGGATTATATGAATTGACACTATATTTTTAATATGTAACAAGGTAGCTCAGTGGGTTGAGCGCTCGATTCTGTGATGTGTGTGATCTTCAGGTCAAATACTCTAAAATTGTCAATGCCAACACAGCCTTTCATTCTTCCGAGGTTGATAAATCGGTGCCAACTTTGGTAGGGTGATAATTGTATGTGGATATGTTTTATGTATGGTGGTTTGGGGAAAGCGCTATTTAAATAACCAATAATTGTCATTAAGTAGAGTTTAGTAATTCTTGAGAGTAGATTTTAATTTAAAGCAAAAGTTGCAAACTGAATTGCTTTTATGGGCTCCTAATGTTGGTAGATCAGGCACAATGAGATTGCATGATTTGCCTAGGAGTCCCCTCTTTAAGTAGCAAAACCAGGATTGTGTCCCACCTGGTGATGTAGGAACTTGACCACCTATCATCCCAGGTATAGTTCATATCAGTATTTGCTAATGTTTATTAATCAACAGGTTAAATAATGATTGTCTAGCAATGCCTTTACAAGTACACTAATCACATAATAGTTTGACCTGACAATCTATATATATTATGGAAATTCGTCAAGCAAAAAGAGTGTGATATGTCTAGTTTTCCCATCCTGAATGCAAGGTGTTCATGTGTAAGCCAAGAGAAGTTTATGTTGTGCACTATATGAATGGACAGTGTATTATTAATATGCAACAAGGTTGATCAGTGGGTTGAGTGCTCACTTCTGCATCGTGTGTGATCTGCAGGTTGAAGACTCTAATACTGGCAAGACCAACTCTGCCTTTCATCCTTCTGAGGTCAATAAATCAGTACCAACTTTCGTTGGGTAATAATTGTATGTGAATATGTTCTATGTGTAGTGGTTTGGCAAAAGCACTATTTTAATAACCAATAATTATAATTAACTAGAGTTTAGCGACTCTTTAGAGTGGATTTTATTTGATAGGAAAAGTTGCAAACTGAATTGCTTTTATGGACTCACAATGTTGGTAGCTCAGGCATGATGAGATTGCATGATTTGCCAACGATTACACACTTTAAGTAGCAAAACCAGTATTTTGTCCCAGGTGGAGATGTAAGAACTTCACCACATATCTTCCCTGGTATAATCCATATTGGTATTTGCTCAGGTTTGGGAGTCAAAAGGTCAAATCACATAATACAATAACCTGGCAGTATATACACATTGTTATAGAAACCGGTCAAGCAAAAGAATGTGATTATACATTTATTTTGCCCATCCTGGACGCCAGGTTTCCCTGTGTAAACCAAAAAAATGTTGTGGTGTGCAATATATGAATGGACGCTTTATTATTAATATGTAACAACTTTATAGTTTGCGTGCACTCCTTTAATTACATCTGTGATGATTAATTATATTTGACGTGTGTGGGGTCAGGACACCAGAGCCATGCATAAAATGGATCTGTATGCTGTAGGAATTATCCTGTCATGTCACATCCTGTGACGTCTTCCCATTGCCCATGTTCATAAGGCCCCTACTTTTCTTCAATTTTCTTTTTAAGACTTGCCCTGCCGTGCACCTGTGTGTCTGTCAACAAACATTGGATACAACTAGCCTTCTTAGCGGTCTTGGGAGGATAGCTCAGGGGCAACGTGCTCGCCTTGGAAGCAAGACAACACAGAGCAACACAGGTTCGATCCCCGGGTTTGCGCTTAGAAACCTCTGGGTGTTATAAGTACCATATCATATCAGAGCCATTTTTCTAGGAAATGGTGTGGTCTTGTTAAGCTGCTAGTGCCCTTAGCCTTCAAACATGTTAATTTCCAACATTAGTTTAAGGCTTGATGATCCAATGTTACCATTGAGAGCTCGGGGGCCCCAGCTGTTCCCAGTTAGTTATACCCCTAAACAGAGGTAAATGTAATAAAGACAACTTTTTTTTAAAAAGTTGTCCTGAAAGTTCTTCATTGTGCACTTGTGAACGCAATTAACTCTGCCCACCCTGAGCTCCGCCTCCATGACCCACCCAACTAGGGCCCTTTGTCAGGTGCTGCCCACTGGGCCCTTTGTCTTAAATCTGCCAGTGCTCTTGCGGCGACTGGAGTGCTTTGGTGCCCCACAGCTCCTGCTGCGTGCACCTGGCAAGGAGGGCTTGCAGGGCTTCCAGACACTCTCGCGACCAGCCTCTGTCACGGCGTCCCTCTCTCCTGTGCGAAACTGCTCCTAGTTCCTGTGTCTCCCACTCCTCTTTCTCTATCCCGCTTCTGTGTTTTCCTTCTTGCTGGATGGCAAGTCTTTTTATACTTATCAGAATTGTAAAATGACCACAGGTGTGGGGTCATCAAGTTCAATTGCCTGACCATAGTGAAACTCATTAGCTGGACATGGCTTCTTCGTCTCAGTGCCAGAGTGGTGTTTGGGAATATCTGAACTCTATGTTGATTCTTCCTCATCTTGGTACTTGACTATGTGCTTGGATTAACAATATAAAGCTGACGTGTGTATCCCACCCAGATGAGGATGTGTCCTCCTAGTTGGTCTCTTCCTCGTCTCAGTGTTGAAGTGGTGTTTTTGGGGGACATTTTAGAGGGAAGAAAGGGGAAAGGGCTGACAGTAGCCTACAAAGGCTTGAGGGATAGAAGATTCATTCTGAAATGGGAATGGGTGATATCATGTCTCACATAACGTCGTCCTCTCCGTACTCCCCAAGTTCCCTCCACCCAGGTGATCCCCCGTCGCATACCCACCCCCTGCGTCGGAATCCAAAAGCGATGGCTGTTCCCTGGCCAGCTCAGAGGAGGTTCCTGGGGAAAAAGTAGTGAGGACGCCCTCGGGTTCCTCCCTCTGTGCATAGGAAAGTGTGGTCGCTCAACGGCTTGGTGACATGGACCCATAAAGCTAGCAGCACCACTCCAAAATAAATCTTCTTCAGTGTGGCGGAGGCAGTAAAAAACGAGGGAACAGTGGGAAAGAAAGTGGGGCATGTGGGGGGCAATGAGTAAGAGCCGGCCCCCCGTACACCATGAGATTTCATCACATTCCAGGTGCCCGCTGCTATGTGTCGCCACAAAGGTGATGGGTGGATGGTTTTGAATTAATCTCAACCACTGGCACTGCTCTGGGCAACCTTCCACGCCACCGTTTTTTAGCCCTTCCGTGCCATTGAAAAAGGTGTCCAGCCGTACTGCCAACAGTGGGAGAAGTCTAATCTTTCTGGGCCTAGGACCCCCAACTCTGATGACACCCAAGGCTGAAACATGTCTGGGGTGCTTGTGGTCTCCTGCAGAAGGGATGTGACCTAGCAGTTTGGTCTGGACGGCCCCTTTTGGGGTGAGTCCAAGCCACATTTGCATATGGTCTTTCCCCTTCTGTAATGACTTTGCAGGCTGGACAACGATGGTCTCGAGGGGTGTCCCGAGCTGTGCCCATGGTTATGATTTATTCAAAATGTTCTGGCCATGAAATGTTGGTTTCGCTTTGTTGCATTCAGGGCATTCCTCTGCCAGCTTCGGCGATGCAGGCTGTCTGAGGGTTTGGTTCTGGGTTTGTTGCCAGAACGTAGTCTTGCTTGTAAAATAACCATGCATATACAAATGTGCAAGTTTCAAAATGATGTTTTGGACACCAGTCACTTGGAGATAACATTGTGACGGAGTGAGTGACTGATTGCGTATTGTTGCATCAGCGTAATGTTGTGTCAGCATAAAAGTCTATCCCTCCCCATTACCTGACTGTATGGTAGTGCCACAGGCTGTGCCGTCCACTGTTGACGTGTGATGTGGTTTATTAGTGCTGGGTGCGTGACTGGTTGGTTTGATTGATGGTTAACTTTGTGGAGGTTGTGTAATTGGTGTGCGTGTGGTGTACGCAGTCAAGGGGCCCGGGAGGCCCACCCTGTTGACTGCAATTGAAGGCCCTTCTCTCCTTGTGCAAGTTATGCTTGTAAAGGGCTAGCATCTCAGAATATGGGTATAAGTCCTTATTTTCTTCTTGTTAGGGTGACTCCAGAAACCCGAAGCCGGCGATTTCCATCTATTGAGATGATGTTTGCAAAAATAAGCAGCAATAAGACATCCACCTCCTCTAAATCTCGTCCCACTTCCCCGTCTCCCACACAAACTGAAGAAGGAACCTACACTGATCATCCACCGCCCCTCTTTTCCATCTGAATAGATCAGTTAACCCCTGTACAACCACCCCAGTGCCACCCATCCTGTGTCTGAGCGATTCCCGCTGCACACGAAACCTCACACAGTCCAACATATAATGAGACACCGTCTCCGGGCACCCGCTAGCCTCACACGCCGCTGATGCAACTCTAACCATCAAACACTTCCATCCTGCCAACCTTGCATGACCCACCCTAAGGCGATTCAAAAGAGTTTCCTCCCTTTGTGCCAACTCTACACCCCCCTCAAACGCCCGAACCCGCACCTCCCTGCACACTGCATACAACTGACGCTCCTTCGAACTCATATCGGGACCGCCCCTTTTATTTATATCAATACGCAACGGCAGAACGGTGACGTAGCGACACGTGACTACATCAGTCATCACATCTTCACTGGCATAACAAGGCAACTATTGTGTACATGGTTCAACGTACAACAGACACTGGGGTGTCCGAAGTCTAGCTTAACCCGGGAGGCTTTTTGTAAAGTGTTGTTTCAGGAGCCACCCTGAACTTCTTCGGTGTTGGAGGCATTCCAGCCTGTGGACCTCGGCTTTGGTCTGCTGCCTCGTTCCTTCTTGGTGTTTGCCAGGCATAGCCTCTGGGGTTATCCATAGGGGTGTAATGCTTGCGAGGATTGGCACGCTGCTCGCCCGGTTGAACGGTAGACTTGGTTTGTAGACTTGGGGCTGGAGTTTGAAAGTTCTCTAGATAATGGGTCAGTAGAGGTTTCTATGGACCAGTGTGACCAGGTCATGCTTTTTCAAAGATGAGATCATTGCTGTTACCAGTTTCAGTTTAATGTCTTCTGTTGGCGCCCTACATGCGCAGTATCAAGCGATCTGATGGTTGGGTCGACCCTGTGTCTGAACTGTAGGGGGAGCAGAATCATTTTGAGAGGGGAGTGGGCATTCCGCGTAATCCTGTTCACCAGGGGCACCTTATGCATTTGTAGGGTCAGCGGTCCCTTATTTATTTATTTTTGCATTTGTTAAGCACTCTAAACCCTTCATGGAGGAATGCTGCAGGGATGAAGGCAGCGTTGCTTGTGGGCCTCTTCTCTCACTGAGAGTTCTCAGCACTTTCCTCACTGGTCATTTGGCCTCTTGGTAAACCACCTAGGTGGATCCAAAGCTGGCAGAGTTGCACCTTCCAAGTCCCCTCTTGGTTTCATCAGCTTCTCGTGGTGCGAGTACCCAGGGGTATGAGAGCAGTGGTGGAAAATGCCAATCTCATGCCTATAAACATCCCAAACTGGGAGCTTTGACAATGTTTGTGTTTAACTGGAATTTCATGCATGAAACTGATGTGAGGGGACATATATTGTGGAGCGCAAGTCACCCTTGGCTAAAACAAAACTTATACACACATAGCAGCTCATTTACAGCAGCTATAAACTTTCCTTTCAGAAGACTGCGTACAAATAACAGTGGAAGTCCCATAAAATCCCAGAGTTTGATGTTACTGCTTGATAGAGCTAGCTGAAAAGATCCAAGGAAGCTGTCCTTGGGGTGGAGAGGGGCCGGGTAGGGGGTGAAAACTACTATATGCATTAGCATGGCAATTGGCAGTTAATGGGTGGATAAAAGCCAAACAATACCCATAGGCTACATGCCAATAGTTTAGCCAAAATGAAGACGTGAGTCTGGAAAGACAGCGGGCCGCAGTCCCAAAGCTTTACCCTTATGATAACCGTGTAGTCCAGAGTTTGTTGCTCTGGGTGAATGGGGCACTTCCTGGGAACTGATGCAGATGGGAGGGATGTCCCAGAGCCGCCTTGTAGCGCCAGCTCTAGTCAAAGGCGGAGCTCTGCATTTACATATATATATTTACAATACACCAATCTCCACCCATCTACCACCTGCTTGTGTACATTCTCCTGCTATGCACCGGATGTTAGTTCCACGCATCGCTCTTCTTATATCATCCCTTTTTCCGGTCAAAAGCTGATGAGGGTCCTGTGGTCCCTGAGGAGGCGATTCACCTTAACTCGGGCAATGTTTAGGTCATTTGAGACTACTACGGTGGTGAGCTGGCACAGTATAAACGCCCAATAATGATGATATTCGACTGCCCGATACTCCTAGAGCATCAAAATGACGGTTGGGAACTAATGACGTCCACCTGTCATTAGTACGCAGCGAGGGGGGCGTGGAGGTCTCCCAGCCAATGAGTAAGCTTGGTACAGGGTCCTTAACACACAAAGAAAGACCCTGCTCCAAGCCTCCTCGTAGCAGGAGGCTGCCATCTCCCCTCACCAGGAATCGAGTAAGTGCTCTCCCCGCTACCCACAACCCATTTCCCCACCCCACTTTTCCACTTATTTAAGGCCCACTTACCTTCTGCTACGTTCTCCCTCGCTGGCGCCAGGAACAGGACTGTTCCCGGCCCATGATTAGCGCATGATTAGCCACCATAGCTACTACAGGTAGTAACTTCTCCCTTTCCATGGCAGCCAATTTGTTTGTTTATTGTTTTCCATTAATTTCAATGGCTGCCATGGAAAGGGAGAAGGGACTACATGTAGTCCCTTCTGCCCGATCCATTGCAGCCATTTTTCTTGCTTTGGGTTTTCTCAAGTCCATGCGCCCTGAGGCCCATGGGCATCCAGCGCTATACAAGAAAATAAATAAATAAATAAATAGACGGTTTCAACACTGTTTCTAAGCTCAAGGAAAAAAAATGCTTTTAGTATCCCGGTACGATGTGCTGGGGGTACTAATGGCAATAGCACCCTCAGAGGGGGGCATTACTGGTCTGTGTTGGGTGTCCTGACCCACGTTTAAGCTATCATGCCACAACATTGGGTGCTGTGGGCTTAGAAAATTCAAGATGGCGGAAAACCCACATGTGCGCCGAAATCCAGGAAAGCTGCGCAGTTTGTGCGCACACCAAAATGGTTGCCTCACTTGCCACCCACCAGTGCGAGAATGAAAGGCCGGGTTGCCATGAGGGAAATGGGTTGCCAAAGGAAAAACAGTAGCGCCGGTTAGCTTCAAAGCGCTTTAAAACCACCATTGGACTACCCGCACAGTAGTCTGAAACCATTGGGAATGGAAATGCTGATTGCCAAATGCAACCTAGAATTGTGGGGAATTCATTTCTTAAATCCCAAAAATGGGTGCAGTACCAGTACTCGCCACTATCCAAAAGCCGGCGTTTTAAAACCACTCTGTTTCCCTGAAGGCAAGTCAAAATGCCTATTTTCAAACATTGCAATATGTGCAAAATATTCACTGAACACCAGCAGACATTTGGTAGAATGGAGTTTGGTGTGCCTACAAAATCTGGGAAATGAAGAGCCCAGAACAATGCTTATAACAAAACTGGCTGCGCTGTGGATTTCAGCAGTTTAAGTTGCACTGGATTAAAGACACTAAAATCGAAAATGTTTAGATTAAATGAGTGACCTATGTTGGTGTCACATGCCTTTGTAACTGTTGAAATGCCATAGTTTTGCACTTAGAATCAGCATTCTAGCTGCATATGTAAAAATGTTTAGTTTTATTTGAATGCAGGAACTGGGGAACAAAAAGTGACATTTTATCTGAAACCTGGCTTAAGGAACTGAATTCTGCCTGGCAACTACCCCCATCAGGAGTGAAACTTGAGTCACAGCTGTGTTCCCAGGCCTAGCTGCCCTTTTGCTGCTCACACTAAGGATATGCCATCTATCTGATAATTGAATTACCTGTGCTCTGCAGGAAAGTGAACAAAGCCCTGTCCTGGCTCAGTCAAATGTTTTATTGGCAGGAGTCGTAAATGGTCGTAAAAAGTGGCTTCCTCCTGAGGAAAGGGGAGGAGCACTGCCTGTGAGAGCAAGCTGGCTTGGCAGAACTGGAAAAAACAGAAATGCAACCTTGTGCTGAGGGTAAACCACACCCCTTTGGAGCCAGAACATAACTTTAAAAAGATGAATAACTCATAGAGCGGACATGTGAAAATTTTATAAATGATACCATAATTCTTGTGATTTTTCTGCCCACATTTTAAGAGGTTTTTCGACCCGGTGGCATGTTCAGGGGGGTTTTAGCGGAAAAGTGGATATTACTCTAAATGTATGCATGTTAAAAATCTGAAACTTCATCAGTGAATGTCCGTACTCCCTGCGCACATGTATGTAAAGTTGGGTCAATGTCAGAAATTGCAAAATCAGTTAAAAAGTGAAATATGTGCCATTTCTGAATGCAAGCTCCCAGGAAGAGCAGAGTTTGAACAGGGGATACCTCCTGTAATGCATGATGGGTGCATATGATTTTAAAACAATATGTATCTCTGCAAACATGTATTTGTTTCAAATCTAGATTTGTGTGTAAGTTGACAGGAGGAGTGGACTTTCTGCAGGCTGTAAAATGACATCCCTCTGACTCACAGTTCATTCCCCAATCAAATGATAAATGGAAGTTTGACCAATTAGAAGCTGAGAGAGAGGTAGGGTCAGTGATGCTAGAACACACCCACATTCTAAACACGTACATAGTAAAACTGTGTAGAACCCATCTCTTAGTTAAAATAATATAATTCAATCCATTTTAACCTAAGTAGAACTGCAGCTTAGCAATTGTGTTATCCTGCCATCATTTTTAAAGCTGAAAAAGTGTGCGTTTAAAATTTCAAATCTGAAAAACGACCTTTATTCAATCGTTCATATCTCCGCAACCGTTTGTGCTAGAGACTTGCAGTAACTTTCATTTTGAAGCTGAGATCCTAGGCTTTCCTAGGACCCCAAAACGATAGAGATAGTCCTTGTGGTTCCTCTGTAATAGCGCTCGGCGCATCCGCGAATTTTACCGCGATTTGCAAATTTCTTCACATGTAAAAACTGCTGCTGCTTGCCTTCCATTTGCCAGAAATTCGTTTAACCTGCTAACTATCCCTGCCTCATTGCTAGTGTGAGCCTGGACTAATATTAACTAGATACCACTCACCCTGAACCTCTGAAAGGGAATTAAAAGCAGTTCCAGCATATTTCTCATCCATTGCTAGCACATATCAAAGCATTTGCCTGTGTTTTAAACTTCTGTCGTGTAAGCTTGCTGGGGTGAACTGATTTACATTGATTGCATTTCTGAGAACTGTGTGTTTTCCTTCCACTTCCTTGCCTTGCATCAAGGGGGGGAGGGGATTGCCAGAGAAAAGTGATTACATTGTTTGGTTGAAATCATATTGAGTATTTTCTGTACTGCATTCATTGAATATTGCATCCACCTGAGCTTACATAAAGCATCCTCTACCACATTATACTTTTGTTCCTATTTACCAGTGTGATACCTTATCCATTTCATGTCAACTCATTAGTGATTATAAGAAGTGTGCTAGTGCCAGATTCTCCGTTGTTGATCTTTATCATATCAGATTAAGTGTGCTATTCAATTATTAATTTATTATAAAGTGTGATATATATATATTTTAAATTATCAAATAAACCTTTTAAACTTGCAAAACAGAACTACTTCTTGGCTCAGTGGGGTCAGGGGGATTCCAAGAGAGGGGTGTTATATAGGGGTAGTCATCCAGAACGCATGAACTGGACATAAAGATATATCAATAAGGGTTTTCATTCAGTATTCTAGACTAGGCGTTGACTTAGCTGTAGTGTTGAATTGAATCCTCTTACATCTGGTAATGCCCCAGAGCTACGTTAAAGCCCTTGCTTCACTCAGGCTTGTAACTATCGTCCCGGGCCATTACCAGACCAGTAATGCCCCCCTCCTTGGGTTCTGCATCGTCCACAAGGCCTGCTGGGTTCTGGGGCTTTAATACCTTCAACTCTCTCTTCCTAGATATCTTCCCTCTCGAGCTCTTCGCTCATCCGCCTCCAACTCCCTCAGGGTCAATCGCTTCTCCAAGCAATGAGTTGGTGGTAGATCTTTCTCTTCGGCTGGGGCCTCCGTCTGGAACAGCCTCCCCGCCTCCCTGAAACTTGGGGAGAACCATCTTCGGTTCCGGAAGCACCTGAAAACCCTCCTCTTTGCTTCTGCTTTCTCTCCCCCTATCCCCTGCTAAAGTCCTGGCTGTTACTGAGACTGTACTGGTTACCGGGCCCTAGCCCTGCCAGATGCATGCCTGCACTGCCTCCCTGGCAACCCCTGCACCTGGGGACTGTTTTCTGTATCCCTACAGTCCCCCCCCCCAACCAGCACTTATGTCTGCACTCACCCTGCACTTGCCACCTGCCGGCCGTTCTTTTATTTATCTTGTTATTCTATTATCCCTGCACTTTCACTTCCCCCCCCCCCAGCACTTTTCTTCTTCCGCCTTCCTTTGCACTTGCACGATCTGAATGACACTTGGCCTAGTAAGATCATTGTCTGTCTTTCCTCTGTTCCCCCTCCCTTGCCATGTCGCGCCCTGAAACACTTGTGTATAGGCGCGTTATAAATGCCACATCACATCATATCATATCATTAGACATTGCAACAGCCCTTCTCAGAAGCAGATGTGATATAAGATGGAATGGCACCTGATGGGCTACAATAGCCATCCGGGTGGATAAATCGATGGTGCTTGCGTGAGTTAAGTGAGAATGAAGGGCTTCTGCGGCGCCGCCATGCCCGGTGGCATCAATACTCGATGGCAGAGATCCATCTGGAGGTGGCAGGGCTTGCCTGAAGGAATATGCTCTTCTCATTTCCACCCCTCGCCAAACTCTAGCCCCAGAGGCGTTGCTGGGGGGGGGGGGCTGAGAGGGCTATACCCCCGGGTCTTTTGTCTAGCATAAGCTAGGGAGGCTCCTGACAAAATCTTCCCACAAAAAATCCATAATCCTTGTCGCCCCAAATTCTGTTTTTTTTTGGCATCTGGACCCTTCAGCCTCTGCGTTGTCGTCTTGTCTACTCGTGAAACTTGCCATTACCATATGGCAGAAAATGGGGGGGGGGTCATTGTTTATCCTGCTCGTTGCAAAATACAGTACTAGCTTTCAATCCCCGATTGTAGCCCTTCCTTCCTCAACTAACCCCCAAATAACAATTCATGTAGGTGTTAGTCTAGGTAGCCACTGACCCTTCATGTTAGAGCCTCCAGCCACCGAGCAATGGCGCTACTCTGGCCACTAAACAGTGGCTCTGCGCTAGCCACTGAACAATGGTGCCGCTCTGGCCACTGAACAATGGCGCCGCTCTGGCCACTGAACAATGGCGCCGCTCTTTCCACCGGACAATGGTGCCGCTCTGGCCACCGGGCAATGGTGCCGCTCTGGCCACCGGGCAATAGTGCTGCGCTGGCCACTGAACAATGGCGCTGCTCTGGCAGTGCCATTGTTGGGTGGCCAGAGCACAGCAGTGCCATTGTTGGGTGGCCAGAGCACAGCAGTGCCATTGTTGGGTGGGCAGAACACAACAGTGGCATTTTTGGGTGACCAGAGCACAGCTGGAGCATTGTTGGGTGGCCAGATCACAGCTGGAGCATTGTTGGGTGGCCAGAGCACAGCAGTGGCATTGTTCGGTGGCCGGAGCACAGTAGAGCACAGCAGTGGCATTGTTGGGTGGCCGGAGCACAGCAGTGACATTGTTGGGTGGCCGGAGCACATCAGTAGCATTGTTGGGTGGGCGGAGCACAGCAGTGGCATTGTTGTGTGGGCAGAGCACAGCAGTAGCATTGTTGGGTGGCCGGAACACAGCAGTGCCATTGTTGGGTGGCAGGATCACAGCAGTGGCATTGTTGGGTGGCCAGAGCACATCAGTAGCATTGTTGGGTGGTCGGAGCACAGCAGTGCCATTGTTCGGTGGCCAGAGCTGCACCATTGTTCGATAGCCGAACAATGGTGCCGCTTCGCTACATCCACCAAACAATGAAGCTGCTTTGGCCACCGACCAATGGCGCTGGTCTGGCCACCGAGCAATGGCACCGCTTTGGCCACCGGAAAATGGTGCTGCTCTGGCCACCGGAAAATGGCGCTGCTCTGGCCACCGAGCAATGGCGCTGCTGTGGCCAATTGCTGTGGCGCTGCTGTGTGCTCTGGCATTGTTGGATGACTTGAGCACATCAGTAGCATTGTTAGGTGCTCCAAGCACAGCAATGCCATTGTTCGGTTGCCAGAGCAGCACCTTTGTTCGATAGCTGAACAATGGTGCTACTGTGCTATATCCACCGAACAATGGCGCTGCTTTGGCCACCGAACAATGGCACGGTGTTGGCCACCAAACAATGGTGTTGATTTGGCCACCGAGTAATGGCATTGCTTTGGCCTCTAAGCAATGGCGCTGTGCTGCCCACCCAACAATGGCGCTGTGTTGGCCACCAAACAATGGTGTTGCTTTGGCCACCGAGCAATGGCGCTGCTTTGGCCGCTGAGCAATGGCGCTGTGCTGGCCCCCGAGCAGTGGCATTGCTTTGGCCCCCGAGCAATGGTGCTGTGCTGGCCACCAAACAATGGCGCTACTTTGGTCCAGCCACTGATCAATGGCGCTGCTTTGGTCCAGCCACCGATCAATGGCGCTGCTTTGGCCGCTGAGCAATGGCGCTGTGTTGACCACCAAAAAATGACGCTGCTTTGGCCGCTGAGCAATGGCGCTGCTTTGGCCGCTGGGCAATGACGCTGTGTTGGCCCCCGAACAATGGCGTTGCTCTGGCCCCCGAGCAATGGCGCTGTGCTGGCCACCGAGCAATGGGTCGTGGAGGCAGTTTAGGGGAGGTAGAGGGTGTTTAGCAGAGGCGTTTTAGGGGAGGCAGTAGGGCCGTCATTTGGGGGTCACCAGGGGTCGCAACTGCGACCACTGAGATTTCCCTTGCTACCCCTGTGGTCCCCCTTGCTACCCCTTTTACATTGAAGCTCCTGGGCTGTGGCCAGTGCCATGTGGCTCTTTGTTTCTGGAGATGCTGGCATTTATGTTAAGCCCTCTTAAAAAAAACAGGGGTTCCACAAGTGTAACACTTTGAGTTGGGACCCTAAATAAGAAAGAAAAGGAATAACAAATAATGCGTCTTTCTGAAAATGTGCTTCCCATGATGTCACTTTCGGGGTGGGGTCAAATGACATCACTTGCTGTGATGTCGTCAAAGGTCAAGGGGCATGTGATGTCACTTCCGCTCCCCCTGGCAAATGTCAAATCTGACTCAAGTGTCGTTAATGAGTGCAAAGCGCAGAAAGCGTGCCACCTGCTGTGAGCTGGCGGCCTGATTGCTAAGGCGCTCACTTTGAAGCCAAGATATTGCACCTGTGCCAAGAGACAGCATTCCAGGAGCTTTAAAAAAAGGTTACCCTCCCTTCCCTCCACCCCCTCCTCCCCGGAGCATTTTCACTTTTTGTTTTATACTTCAATCTTGATTTCTCTTTCTAATATGAAATGGCGGGTTTATTAAAATTAAACATTTGAAATTCACAGTGCTGCGAAAAGCCACATTGCCTTATATTGTCACCCCTTTAACGTGCTTCTTGTTTGTGTGCCCCATAACCCTTCTAGGATGACACACCCAGGTTGGTATTCGTGGAATTTTGTGAAAGGTGCCAATTTTCGAGGTTTTGCGTTTGCCCATCCCTCTGGTCCGGGGCAATGGCCTAATTTCATATACTTTGGGCTGGCGTTTCGCCCAAACCCTACCCTCCCCTCCCCACCCAGACATCCTTTCCCCTCTGGCAGCTGATCTGCACACCTCGGTAATTAGAGTGTTCAAGGGAACTGCACGCTGTGTGATCTCCCGGGAAAGTTTGTACACAGCCTGAATCAGTTAAGCAGTGCTGATGTGTGCATTCTGCTGTTGCTGCTGGGCCTGGCTGTGGGCTTTTCCTGTAAGTGGCAGCTGGTGACGGGAGGCGGGGCCATCACCCTCTACCCCCAATCCCGCCCCCTCTCCTTCTCATGATTAGGGAATAAAGCCCCTACTCGGCTCCACACTACTACTAAACCAGCAGTGGCGCCAATCAAAAAGCTGAAATGGGCCTAGCCCGGCGGGTATACCTCCTTCGTCTATTAGGGTAGGCAAGCTGGGGCGAGCTGTAATTATAACTATAATTGTTCTTTTATAAAAACCGAAGATCAGTTTCTAAGCTTGAGACTGGGATTCGAACCTGTGTTGCTATGCGCTATTTTGCTTCCAAAACAACTATTAGTAAGGTGGTGCCAAAATAAAAAAAATTCCAATCAAGGTTCAGTAAAAATACGATAATTTAATTTAACTGAAAATACAAGCACACTAATCAAGAACACTATAACCCACACCTGTAAGGGAAACCATAGAGAATGCAGGAACGGGGCACTCTGAGTTAGAAGACCAGTGTGTACCGGTAATCGTTCCATCAGTACTGTCAAAGTCACTGAAGTTGTCTTTCTAAAAAAAGGTAGAGAGTACTAGTCACTATGACCCTTCAAAGCAGGACGGGGAGACAAAAGCATCATTGGCACCTTTTTTATTCTTGCTTTTCAGTGTCGAACTGGGAGTCTGGGCACGTTCGGCGCTGAGCAGGTGTGGAGTTGGTGAGCCATGTCAGATGGGTCCAACAATACGGTTTGGCAAGGGATTGTGGGTCAAAGCTGCTGGGAAACGGCAGATGGCACCTGGTCGGCAGTACTGGAAGACTCGGCCGCCTCAGGTGAGGATAAGCCTTTGGCAGTGATTGGGCTCAACTGGCTCAACATGGGGCCGTGGTACTGCAATGGCTTGAGGGTCAAAGAGGCTGGTTACCATTTCGGTGGGTGACGAGTTGGCGATGCTGGAGGATTCGGTGGCTCTCGGATTCACAGAGACTTGGAGCTTCGGCATCGGGAGGAGATGTGTGAGGTGGCCATTAAGTAGGGCGGAAGTTGCCCAAACCGACGTGTAAGCAGCTCAATAAAGCAGGAAGAACCAAAGGACGCCTATTGGTTCTTGAGGACCATGTCCCTGCTCTCCAAGGATCGAGGTAGTCCTTGTGCTGCCCTTCCCAACCCGAAAGGTTCTACAGAGCACTTGGAGGGGCTTGGAGGGGCTGCTACCTCCAGCAAACAGGACCCTGGGTACCAGCCTTATGGCTGTAGTCAGGCTTTGTCCAACAGCTAGTCACCCCGAATATTCCCTTGGCTGAAATCCTGGACCTTACCTCTGCCGTAGAGGATGCTTGAGCCATACTCCAGTTTCCTTCAATGCCGAAAGGTGAATCTGCCAAGGGGAGGGTTTCCCTCTTTATAAAGCCACAGCGGATTGGTTCCTTCCAGCCTCTTGTGATGGATCCAATCCTGTCTGCTGTTCTAAGAATCTTCTGCCTGCTGATAAACTCGGAGTGCTTTGTCGACAGGAAATGGGGTGGGGGACTGGAAGTTTGGGAGCCCTAGGAAAATCCAAGGTGAGGGGACCCTGGAATGTCCTCTCCTGGGCTACTCTCTTTCTCTCTCTCTGTTTACATCTAATGGTCTTTGTTAACAACCACCCTAATGTGACTTCCTATGACCTGGCAGAGCCTGCCCTTTGAAGCACTGGACCTCTCCATGACCCATTGGCGAATGTTTTGTCATTTTAGAGGTGACATACCTTTCCCGGGTAAGACCAAGGCTTTTGCCCAAGCCCAAAGTACATTTTTTATTTATTTATTTTTTTGGGTGAATCTCACTCCCGGACAGAGAATACACATGTCCAGGAATGGGACAAGTAACCAAGCTCATCATAAAATCCCATATATAGATTTGGCCCAGCGTCATTTTGGAGCTTCCCCATGCATGGTTTATATTTAGATTTCTCATCTGCCAACAGATCATGGGGCCCACAATTATATCATTTAATTCAGGCACGGGATTGTCCCTGATTAATGGTAGATCCTGACTGCTGGAACTTTGGTTCCAACAGATGCTGCCAGGAATGCACCTAGTGACTGCCATGTTGCCAAATCACAAGGCAGCCGTGGAGAGATGTCAGTAGACCTCTCGGAAAGTATGCCTTTCCAGGATGGAGCATTATGAAAGGGGGGGTTGAATGAGCAGACCTCCATTTCAGAGATAGAACTACCTCCAATTTATGAATAAAAAAAAACTCAAGTATTCCGCCCTCACAGATGGCATTCTGTCTCAGCAGGCATCTCTTTTCATAATAGATAATCAATTTGAAAGAGTCGAGTTAGTTGGGAAAACAATAGCTTTTTGAGGTGAGGGGCGAAGAGGCATATATAGAAGAGTGATATGAATAGTGAGAGACAGTGAATTACACCACGAGAGGTCAGAGATCACGGGAGAGACGGGTTCATTAAAACAGGCAGCTGGGCACGATCATTGCAAGCAGTTTAATAAACTTTAGACGCCACTATTAAGAGTTGGTCCTTTCACTTATGGCGAAACATATGCCTTATCAGTAAAGTATCACACACTTCAAAATAAAAAGACTATAAGGACACCCTAGGTCGAAAGGACCCCTAGTTCTTGCCCCGTTGGGTTTTCAGGGTGTACCGATTAAACCCCAGGCTGATCTTCCCCCTGTCTGATACCCCTGACTAACTCAATCCTGATTAGAATGACTGTTTTTTTTCGATGTGTTTGTCTGCGGGCGTGTGGCGCGATAACTAAACATTCAAATAAATAATTGATATGCACCACATGACCGTGGCCGCAGCTGTACCTGTTTGTGAAACCAATGGGCAGAGCCCGTGCCCCCTTTTGGGCGCGGTGTGC
The DNA here is from genome assembly GCF_040938575.1 of Ambystoma mexicanum. Lineage (NCBI taxonomy): Eukaryota > Metazoa > Chordata > Amphibia > Caudata > Ambystomatidae > Ambystoma > Ambystoma mexicanum. Next base: position 174,703,657 of record NC_090921.1, on the reverse strand, counting down.
TAGAGTTGCATAGAATGTTTCGCTTTATTTGTTTTCTGGGACTGACCCTCCCAGGGAGACTGATGTTCAGACTGACCATATAAAATTATAACTGCTCATTAATCTTTGCCAAAGAACATGGTGGATTGGCTGACCTAGGTTTGTAAACCTCTATCAAGTGGATGTAAGTTGCTCCTTTTAGTACAATATATATATATACATATTTAGATATTTAACCCTTTGCTTGAAAATGAATTTGAAAGAAAGCCTAGTGAAGTGCATAATTTTGCACCACAGGTCTGTGTTTGTGGCGTGTGTGAAGTGACAGAGATGCACTCGCTTGTGTGGGGTCACGGTCACTTTGCAACGGTCTCGTTCTAGGTCTCAAATTCTGGACTCTCCAGGTTTCCACTGAAACCCTCCTTTACCTCCAGTGAATGACAAATGGTATTTTGCAAGGGCACACCTACCTTTACTGTTCCCAAAATGAAGGGCCAGTTGGACATTTGAAAGCTTGACATTATGTGACTGGTTGCAGGTCAGAGGGATTCTGACCTGGTTTATGATATGAGCTCCTGGCCCTGAGCTATAGCTTCAGATGCCTCCAGAGGAAGCCCCGCCTTGCAGCTTGCAGAACTCTCAGGATTGCTACAATCACAGCGGTTGGCAAGACGCCATTTTGGAGTGGAGATCTACGACACCTGCAGCTGGCATACACACGCATGTTGATGGCTAGTTTAAGGCACCTGCATCCATAATCCCTAGAGCTGTGGACCTTGCTATGTCCTTGTGACCTTGAGTGCTCCCTCCTTCCTGGTTTCTGGCCTTAAGAGCTTTCTGATTTGCTATGACCAGGGCTCGCACAATGCTGCAAAGCTCACACCCTGGACAGAAGGCGCTAGTGACGGACCCTCCAGGTCATGGGCATATTAAGCACTTTTTCCTGAAGCAAAGAGGACATGGCCACATCCAGTGATTCACCACAGTAACACAAAAAGGGGCAGGCAGGTAACAGTGCTCACAGCAGTCACGCTGGCTAGTGTCTGAAAGATGGCAATGTGCACTGCCATGAGAGGAGGTCGCCTCGCAGAATTAGAATTTGGCAAAGACTCCCAAAAATGCAGGAACATATGGAACTACTTACATCTAGCAAGGAGACTCCTCTGAAGATGCACTCGGGATCAGCAACCTCCTGGGGACTTCATGCAAACCTCCATTACGCTGTGTCACCAGTCAAAATGCTCCGAGAGACACGTCATCTACGTACCCTCTACCTTCTCAAAGACAAACTGCTATCTTTTCGCTCAAACCATAAATGTTTCTCCCCTCCTCCAGAGAGACTGTGGCCTTGTAGCAATGTTGTCCCTGTGTTACTCGTGCTTGACTAAATCCAAAGGAGTAGGATGAACAATTTCAAAATTCACTCCTATGTGGTGTGAGAAACCTGAAGGTGTCTCGCCTGCTAGTCCCCGGAGATCTGTCATCCAGGTGACCAGATCCTGGGGGTGGACCAGTGGCGGAGGATCACCTGGATGGGGGGGTCTTCAGGGAGTGGAAGCGGGACACCTAAGGGTGAGACGCGGTACCCCCTTCCTTATAACACCTTTTTCCCCATCCTACCCCATAGAATATTTAGAAGCTGTACCCCCACCCCTTCGGATATGAACACTTTCTTACATCATGAAAGACAACGGACTAACACCAGAGCCGTTTACCTGACATGTACCATCGCAAGGGTCAGGCAGTCAGGCAATTGATAATAACTACACACACCTCACAGCCCTTTCCCTTCCCCACAGGGATAAAAGGCAGAGAGCACACTTTGAGCAAGGACAAATGCACAAGGAAGCAGCTATTCCAGGACGGCAGTTTAAATGGACAAGAAAGGCAGTGAGACCGGAAAGGACAACAAGCAGGGAAGGGCCCTTGCCCTTTTCGGCCCAGATGAAAAGAATCATAAGACCGGGAACTTCAGCTGACGCGTAGTGTAACAGATGTCAACGGTGCACGGGAACTTCCCGCACTGATAACCGAGGAGGGGAGACACGCTTTCTACCGTGGTACCGTCCTTGACTCCAGAGACGAGAAACAACAAGGAGTTCAGCACAGCTGGTGAGTCAGAGGGAGAACCGATAGTAAACCAGACAGTGTTGAGTAAAGGTTGCAAACGGCAACATATGAACAAAGAACTTGTCTGCTAATTAACTTTTAAAGCCGTGGGAAAGACCAGATGCAGAGTGGTCCGGTGCCACGTGGGTGCCCATTCCAAAGACTCTGGCTGGTCCGCTTTTCTTGTGAGCATTATAGTACCAAGAGGCCATAGGAAAGGCCGGCTTAGAGAGCTAAGGTGGCTATACAAGGGTCGAGCCAAAATCCCCTGTACAATCGAAAGTCCTTGACCCATCACCAAAGTTTTGACATTGTGAAACAGGCGTGTGCACCCGGCTGAGGGAAACGCTGTGCGAACCATAAATGTGTGAAGCCTGACCGGGGGCTGGAAAAAGCTAAGGGAAGTGAATGCGTCAAGGTGTTACAACTAAGCGAGCTGTGTTAAACTGGCAAATGTGAACCTGACTGAGAAAGACCAATGTTGCAAAAAGGTTAAGTGCCCGGTTGAGGGGGAACCACGGGTGAATGTAAATCACCCGACGGGAAGATTCCTGAAAGGAAATTTTGTTTTGTTTATAGCACATCAGGCCCTCTGAGTCAAGAGACTTGGTGTAAAAGAGACTTGGCCACAGAAGGCCCTGATATTTTGGAAACTAACTGTAAGCTGGTGCTGTGCTCGAGAGTCCCGCCTTGTCCCGTGCTAAAAACGTGGGGAACGGAGACCTCAATTATACCATCCTGACTTATTATTTTGTGAACACTTCTTTCTTTTCATTATCCCACACTATTTTGTAACTTAGCAGCAGGGATTGGCAATAGTTTTTTTTTAGTATACGCCCTTTATATTTGTCAAGATGCCACTAGAACTGCTTTATTATTTGATGGTAGGAGCTTGCTCCCATCTTAGATTTAGGTTTAGATTAGGCGTTTTTCTGACCCATTTATACAGTTTAATAAACACCCTTGAACTGTGATCACCACTTGTCTGTCTTTACTGTTTCCACCATGAGTTCCGTACAGTGGGTACTTAACTCCCATTTGTGGAGCTCATAATTCAAAGCTCTCACCATTGTGCTATACAGGTTCCACCAGATGGTGTCTAAATAACGGATTACATGGAAAATTCATTGCAATGCAAATGCAATTGCAAAAAATGTTTTACTGAAAATGTAACCTATATTCAACATTCATGCTTGGATCGCATTCACTTTTTTTCCTTCGTAAACATTCATAGCTTGATACTGACATAAGCTCTTTGAGGTGAAATGGATTTCTGCAAGAAGGAAAAGATAACACAAACATATTCTTGGTCAGTCACCCCACACCTGACTTGTATTTAATCTGTAGAGCTGCTTGAATGGCAGCTTGATTCACAGATTCATTTCAGCTCCTTGTGTTGCCAGGTTACCACATAAACCTGTGAGAACGTTCATTCACAAGGACAAGCACATGCAGTAAGAACAGCTCCTCTCTGTTGCTGTTGCTAGGAACCTAATTCCTCAAGCATGCTGCACTGAAGAGAACCTGCCCCACCTACCTCCTGTTATCCAGATCAAGCTGGGACCAGCTTCAAAGAAGCACCAGTATAGTAGGCGCATGAGGGTTGGACAGAGGAAAAGACTTCAAATTGGTGTGCCTGCTAGACATTTCTTTTAGGCAGTACTGAAAGCCCCACCTGAATGGTGCATCAGATAAGGTTTTTCCAACAGTATCGGCAGCTTATCGACGATTTGCAGCCAAACCTTCACACCCTATATTCATGGTCAGTGCTAAAGCTGCCACATTAGAAGCAACTAGTCTTGTACCCACACCAAGGCACTGGGAAGCCCAGCAAGAGGCCTTGTTGGTTGCAAACCTTAGTGTGGGACACTGCCAGTTCCCATACATGGAATAGCGGCAACGTACATGAGTCATACAGAAAACCGCAGTGACCACAGTCCTATTTTCCCCTATTCCCTGTGACCTCAAGGATTCTTGGATTGGCAGTGTGTTGATGCACACATCCCCAAGCAGCGCTCCTTCCTTAGTGAAGGCAAAAGCACAGGCCCCGGTGACCACCGGCATTGTTGACTTGTGTTATTTGATCCCTGTGCCCAAGGAGAGCCATCTGCAGCAATTCACAATCCCGGGCACCCCTGGTGCTCAGCCCAGCAGGAACTCTAGTGATGGTCCATACTCAGTTCCATATGCAGTCCCCTCCAGAGGTCTAAACCCAGCAGTGGCCAACAGGGAAGAACAAGCCGCATTCTTAGACCCACAAATCACAGCAGGGGGTTTAAAACTTGAGGAAGACCAGAGACTAAGCCAAATGGCCTCTCCAGAATTCACTGTCTGAAAGGACAGAAAGCAAACATGTATACACCGGCCTGTGAGAGGGCTTAATGGAAATAAATAAGGTTTTGTGCAAGGGTTCTATCGTAAGGTGCACCGCCTTCAGGGGCATGTGCTGTGAAGAGGGACTTGAAGGTCATTTCCCCAGGATTGCTGTTTGTCAACATTCAGGAAAACCTATCACTTCACCCCCCCCCACACCACATTACATATTGCAGCAAATATTACATAGCGCCCCTATGCTACCTTTTATGTGGGTTCCTGTCGGCAGACTTTGGCCTCGTGAGTCAGACCTAATGGTTGAGGTACCTGCTTTGGATGCAGGAGAAGTAGGCTTGTTTGTTTTTTTCAGTCTTACTAGCTGAAGCGCTCCAGTATCTCATAGACTTAAACACATGCCAGTGAAACCCTCTGAAGTGCAGGTAGGGTGTTTTCATATTTACACTTCTCCCTGTCAATCAATTTCAATCGTGTTTGTTGTATTAACAAATGGAAATCATTATTGACCTCCTCTCAGCCATCCAGAATGAGTGGAAGGCAGTCAATAACTACTGGTATTGACTGCATACCTGACATTCTGACTTAAGAAGCAACCAGGGAATCGAAAAAGCATCCTTCTAAATAAAAATAAAAATAATATTTGATCTGCAATCAAAATGCAGAAATGCAAATCACCAGTTTGACAATCCAATCAAATTTCACGTAAAGTGAAAGTTAAAAAACACAAAACAACGATTTTCACTAGGGAGACGAAGCTGATGGCCAAGTCGAATTGCAGAACCAATTAATATGGAAGCGCAAGCCCAGATGCAACCATAGTCGGGCTAAGCCTAACTAAAAGAAGTAACACAATAGATTGCAAGGAGTTTTCTCCTACATCTAAGGAGTCCATAAACCCTTGGAAAGGGGCAAAAAATTGTACGTCTCCCAGAAGCATAGCATAGTAGCCTGAAATAATAGGAATAAAAAAGGTTACAGCGCATCCCAGGGTTCACAACGTCTATTGCAAGTGGTCAGCCCCTGAAGAATTTCCGCTGGCTAAGGCTGCCCATAAGGAATGAAACATGTTGGGCATTAGAATAGCCAGGAGATCTACTACAAGGTCCCAAAATTAATTGTATGGTTCACACAAATAGAAGTTGATAGAATTGGTAGCACTTTAGCACTAAGACACTTTATCAAGCACATAGCACTTTAGTATGGTGTTTTAATGGATAATTTTAATGTAAAGATGGAATTGTAATGTATTCTGTAATTAATCATTGATACCTGCAATGTCTAACTAAATGAAGATGTCGTTTTTAACAAATTAATATTAAATACATATGAATTCACTTAATCGATATGATGCAATGTTGAGACTCGTTCTAAATAAGCAGTCCAGGGAGGTTTTTTGTATAATTTAAGTGTAAGAGACCAGGGATAACCCTGGTATCTCATAATGTTTATGTGAGTTGTGTAAAAGTATTCTCTTTCTGTATAAGAGAATGAAAGATTTCCCATAGTTCAGCTTTCTCTTTGGTGTGGTAAATAGGATGCTGAAGCAAAAAAGCTACTGTTGAACAAGGAAGTGTCTTGTTAAAAGAAATATTGCCTGGAAATTACATTGTTGTTTCCTGATCTACTTTTGAAGACAAACATGTGTACTTGATTTCATATACTTGCAATTTGATATGCCTGGTATACTCTCCTGCCAGGACTTTCTATGTGCGCTCACTGCACACCTGTAAACTTGACAGTCTCTTTTTATTATATTGTTCTGTTTCTTTAAGACATATGGCACTCTTCATTCCGTCTTATTAAAATAATTTACTTCAATTTCCTTTTAATATCGTGGTCGATATGCCCTGGTGTCCCCTCTTCCTTTGGGGACACTCACTGGTTTACTGTAGCGGGAATTGACTTTTTCCCACAATTAACCTGCAGCGGCCTGTCGGCATCCCGCTTCCCTTCTCGGGTTTACCGCCTCTTACTTGTGGTACCCGTCCTCCTCGTGGCTCTCGCTAGTTTGCTGAACACTCCTCCGGGCTCCATTAGTGCGGAGGCTGCTTTCTGGTATCGCTGTCTGCAGGGAAGCAGTCTCCCCTTCTGTGGCGTTCTAGTGGCTCACCCGATTCAGCGGTCTGCCTCCCTTGGTTCCTTTCACGCTCCGGTTTGGCTACATGGATCTCGCTTAGAACTGTCAGTCTCTCGGTCAGCACTGAGCAGCCAGGAGTTCTCCTGACAGGCTCTGCTCATCAGAGGATTCCCCTGTTTAAATGCCACACCTGCCAATATGCGCTCACAACAACTAGAGCGCAGCAAGTCTTTCGTGATCTTCATTACTCTCTTCCTCATCTTAGTGGCCCGCCTATTCTCCCTAGTGAGATTTTGCAGTGTAAATACACTAATTCTACACTGAGGTGGAAAATTAGGGTAACATGCCATTAAGGGTTGGGTAACAGGGAAAGCACCCTTTAAATAAAAGCAAGGATATGTGATTCCCTCCAGAGATGTCCTTGGGTTTCCCTGAGAGTTACCTCCCGCCATGGTCCTTCCTCATATATCCACCCCCAGGGCCAGGATCGGGTAGCGGCTGCTGTCCCCTGGCCACATGTGGGGGGGCTGTGCCCCCAGGGAAATAAGTGATGACATCCTTGGGTTCATCACACAGCCCTCTGTGCTCCTAGTCCTTTGATCACTACTCTCTCTCTCACTGATGCTTCGGATCCTGTTTTTATAGAACTCCTCCAGATGCTAAATAATGTAAGTTGTTGCCATTTTGTGGACCGAGGCGTCAAAGGGCGGGTGGACATTTTGAAGTCCAGTGGAAGAGCTACGCATGGTGTGTCGCTGCGCTAAGGGTTTCCTGGTCTCTATATCTGGATGGCTTTTCCCATCCTGCTTCCGCGTCCCGCTGTTGGCATTACCCATCACCGTTGCTGTTTCTACTGGTGCGCATATTTCCTACTCTTCCTGGTGTCGCCATCTCTGGTTGCTGGTTTCTCCTGGACTGTCCAGAATCTCACTCCGCACGCAGATACCTGCCAAAACCTTGAAAAGATCACCACGTTCAAACGTTCAATGCATTGGAGAATTCCGAGGTTGCACGAGTAGAGGGGTCTGGTTGCTGTGATATTCCTGTTAAGAGGAAGGCGGTATGGCCGGGATGAGGGATGAAAAAAGTGGAGGGGTTCTGGAAAATCCTTGGTTTACCGGCACCAGGTTGCTTCACAGGAGGACATCTCTGGTCCTGCCATAGTCTGTTCACTCATCAGGCAATCCCCCTGCCCTCCATAGGCGTCAATGGAGCTCTTGCCCGCAAATACAAGATCCTCTTCGTTCACCCGCCTTGGCATCTCAAAATGTTGACAGGTGATGCTGATGAAATGTGTCACTATTGCACAGATGAACTGCAAGGGGCAATACGTGGGCTTTGAACTGTGTGCCACTGTAAGGATATGATGTATTTTCTTAGGCACACGCTTGTCCCACTGTGTCCGGCCACCCTAGCAGGCCTCTGTCGACACTCTGCCCCAGGCCCTCAGCAAAGTGTGCCCTCCACTGCTCAAGTGTCAGGCCAGCAATAGTGTACGCCAAGGAGGAAAGAACAAGCCTCTCGGAGCCCTGCTGTGGTACTGGCTCCTATTATGTAAGCCTTCCTGCTATTTGTGTGCACCACCAGCATGTCGCAGATAACGTTTTCAGCATTGTCCCCAAATCCACACTGAGCCGCCAGCTCTCTCATGCGGGTAATATAATCACTGACAGGCTCGCCGCTCTCTTGCTTTCTGGTGTGAAACTTTAACTGGTGCAGAACTAGGTTCTCTTCACTGGAGAACCGTTTTATGATGCGACAAATTGCCTCCTTAAACACATCATTTCCTTCCCCCGCCACGAGCTGTGGTTCGAGGCCTGCGAAGATCTGTTGTCCTTCAACACCTATTGCATTTAGCAAGATGGCTTTTTTCTACCAGCGGAGAAGCCTGTGCCTCCCAAGGCCTCTAGGTATGTAGTGAACAGAGTTTCCAGTTGCAGCCCAGGGATACCGAGCTTGCTGGGGGACTGAAGAAATGGGGTTGGAGTAGCACCCTGCATGGTGGCTGCATTCGGCGATGACTCTGGTCCTCGCCGCCAATTATGTGGTGGCATGGAAGAAGCACTGGATGCAGGGCACAGTGGTGGCAGGTCTTATTTACCTGAATAACACATAGAGTATATGCACATGGATATTGGGGTGTCTATGAAGTCTCTGAGACCCCACTACAGTGCTCCACTACTGTGGGATTATGTCTCTCAGGTGTCCATTAACACAATCTTGTTGGCAACCATTGCTGTTGAGTTGCATTAATGGGTTTATGCCTTCTGCGTGTGGAGCAGGATCTGGTTGCTGGGTTCTACTGTCTCCTGGTCAACAACTGGCGGGCTCCGGGAGCTGTGCGTGCGATCTCGTGTGACGGTATGCTCACAGTTCCTCAGTCCCCTAGTCATTTTTGCCCAATGCTAGAGCTGTAATCTCAATCATCACACCGGGGTGTGAAATTAAAAAGAAAATGCCTTCCGAAGTACCCCACGCATCCTCCAACGGTTATGCAGCAAGGCCACGCCCCACCTTCCCCGGTATTGTACAAAATTACCTACTCCCAAAAGTTCAAACCCCAATTTTCTGCATATATATATATATATATATATGTGTGGGGGTTAAAGTGAATAAAAGATTTATAGTGGTAAGGTGGGGATTCCCCCCCACATATATATTTGCTGAAAATTGAAGAAAAAAAAAGGACTTTTGGGAGTCAAACTTTTCGGTTCGGTATAGGGAAATGGGGATGGAGAATCAAGAGGCACGGTTACAGAGAGTTGACAGGGTAAGGACTAAGGAACACCGCACTACAATGGATGAAATCCTTCCTGGCGGAGAGAATGGAAACCCACTGTCTCTCGCCCATCTGCTCCACATCACGCACCTCCACCAGTGGGGCTCCACAAGGCTCATTCCTCTCGCCACTACTCTTCAAGATTTACATGGCCGTATGCAGGACTGTATATTCCTTTGCACCTGAGAAGAGCTGGTGGTGACAGGGAACAATACCTCTAGTATTAAATGGAGAGATCAGACTTGGGAGTAAGATCGGAGTGCTTTGCTGAGAGATATACCTCTGACATCGGAAGAGGCAGCCCAAAAGGCAAACTCCTGATTGGAGAAAACAATAAGGCCCCAATCCAAAGGAGGGAATGGGGGGAGAAATACTTGCTGGTAAGAGCCCAGAAGGGAGACTCATGGTGAGAAGATCTAGCTTGGCAATGACCCTCAGCGGGGAGGAAGGAATACGTGCTGGTCGGAGATTACCAAGGAGAGAGCAGGGCACTATATATCCCCGGAACAGACACTGAAGACCCTTAGTTGGGGAACCTGAGGAAGGCCAGTATTCATGCAGAGCGACTGCAAACACCTGTAGTTTAGCTCCTCTTAGAGGCTGCAGGCATTTAACTAGCTCATCCTGAAAATGGTTTATGGTCAATGCATTGAATTCCTTGTATCGACATGCATTTGCATCAAATCTTTTCCATCTAAAAAATTGGCATCAAAGGCATTCTTTTTTTTGGTTTTTTTTCAGGAGGTTCCCTGATCAACCCCTGTTTTTTACCCTTTATAATGCACCTAAACAACAATTAACCCTTTACCCCCCACGAACATGCATTGGATGGAAATTATTTCGATGGAAACATTTCGATGGAATGGTATTCGATGCAATGGCATTAGATGCAATGACCAGATACCCATGAAAGCGTTCATAATGACCTTCAGCTATACTGTAAGCATGTGTGTGATCTGTTACCATGCCACAAGAGCTATATGGTGCCTGGTCTCCTACTGTTTACCATCACCCAATGTGACTCTGTGGCTCATGACATCATGGGTCCTGACAGGGCTGCTGAACCAACCTGGAGGACGGATCATTGGTTTTCGTGTATACCTGTATCTTGACCGACTCCCGTTCCTAAAGGCCTGGTGTTTTGTGGAGCGATGTCTCTCCGCCAGCATTTATTAGTGGCAGACTTTGCACCCCGACCCTAATTGTCTCTATGGGTGCCTGATGACGGTGATTCCCGAGGCGGTGGCTTCTTCGGAGGCGGATGAGCCCAATGGGGCTTTTGGTCTCATCATGAGTAGAGGGGTTTTTATTTTGTGATGCGGTTGGTCACTCTGTTGGTTGCTATGGCTTCCTGGACAATGTCATGAACATCTCTGCCACTGGATAGGCCACAACTGCATGATGCCCTTGACTAAACATCTGTTCCTCTCCACTTGGTAGAGTGCTGAAGGGACACATTAGCAATGGAGGCCATGCCAGCCAGCTGGGAAACTAGGGCATTTCATGGGACACAAATTGCATGCCATAGATTGGCGCTAACGAATGTGGGTACCCTCTTCTGCAGAACTGCTAAAACCTGTAGAAACACCCAAAATGTTTTTCTACGGCTGCTTACGGGATATGGATTGGGGTTGTTTTACCAGAGTAAAAACTGATTTGCGGTCAAATCGACTACGGTCATTTCCGCTGTGATTGTTTCTAATCTGACTATGGTGGATCTCGCAATGATTTCCCCCGTGGAGAAAACTTCCAATAGTTTGTAGCCATAAATACCAAACCATACCATTGCTCAAGATCCATGGACTCTAATGGGCCACCGAAGCCGACTCCAAGCATGCTCCGTGCTCAACCAGGCCACTCCACACTGAACATGGACTGGTCACTGGATGTGAAAAGGCACTTGTTACCTTCCCTGCAGACCGGGCTCATCCTGACTTGTTTCTCTTCCTTGCAGTCCATTGCTGGCCACCAGTAGGGTTCTCTGAGCCTGCACTTGGTGAGCATCAACACCGGACGGCTCTTGTGTGCTATTCCTATGATGGCTAACCAGAAACGAGGGCTAGGCAGGAACATAGCATTGCGCTTGAAGATACCGGACTCAACAACAAGCTTGTCCAACGCCTTCCAGTAGCGTTGCAGATTCAATGGTTGAGATTCATCATGGGGACGTCCCTCCATGGAGTACGTGTGCTGTTTCCAGTGTGGTGAGGGAGACTTCCAGTCTATTGTGCCAACCTCATATGTGGTCACTTGAAAAATAAGTGTATGTAGTTTTGCAGAAAGATGAACCAGGTTGTAGGTGGCTTTCGTGTTTCTACTCTGCATCATGATATGCTGGAGAGGGTTGCGGTATGTGCGCAGGGTGAAGGTGTTGCCCCAGTGTAGGTTCAAATATGTACACTTGGCCAGGCATAGGCTAACATCTCCTCCTCCATGATAAGTAGTTTATTGGTGGGTTCGGCGAGGGCCCCTGAAGTGAACTCTACAACTTATTTGGATTTGGTCTCCGATGGCATACTTGGTGATGCCGGTGATCTTTGTGGTGCCAAATGGTTGGAGTGACGAGGACTGGACTATATCTTGCTTGACCATGGTGAAAGCCATTTCTGCTCGTGTGTCCCATTCAAACGTTGCTCTCTTCTTCAGCAGATTTTTCAAGCAAAGAATTTGGGGACAAGTGTGGAGCAGTACTCTGCCAAGCACATGAATAGGCTTGAGGCATCATTGATGGCTTCACCCAGACTCTGCTTGACCTGCACCCCTTTGACAGAAATAGAATATCCCGTGTTTTCCACTTGCATCTGTGGGACCTTTCGCTGTTCTCTCTCGAGGGTGTGACCACTGCTGTGCAGTATGCTCAAGACTCCGAGGAGGGTCTCGCTGTGCCTGCTGGGTGTCGCCATAATTCAGTATGCTCTTCTGGAAGACCACCATGTGCCAAACCACTTGGAAGAGATGGGTCACAAGCTGTTCGAACACAAAGGCTACAGAGCATGGGTGGGAAAGAATGTTAATTGAAAGCTGCCCTCAGGGTCCCTAAAGAATGAGGTGTTTGGACGCCTGAGACAGGTTGATCTGGTGAGAAGCACTGCATAGGTCCATTGTGGACTGCAGGATCAGTTCTGACAAATGAGGCATGGGGCAGTAATCCATCACAATAGTAAGGTTCTGGCAGCAGAGGTCAAAACGGAGTCTGATCCCTTTGCCATCTTCTTCATGAGGACGACAGGACTCAGCCACTCTTATGTCTTCAACAGTTCAATGTTGTGGTAGAAAAGGAGTTGATCGAATACCGCTCTGAGGTCCTGCCTGGTCATGAGGCACGTGTCAGACATTGTGTCAGACTGAGACTGTCCTCCCCACAGTTCCTTGTATTTTTATAGTATTTTCCTACAAGTTGTAAAGTGTGCTGCAAGGACAGGATAATTTCTATCATGGTTTTGAGTGGTAGCTAATGCTCTTGGCCTGACATAATGGTCCTGCCAGCCCATAATCTGAGCAGCGTTATCCTGGGAACATATATTTTTCCTTTGGCTTGATGCCCTTTGAGTTTGAAGAGGCACATCCTGCACTCTGGAAGATGTATTTTGTGTCCCCAACATGCTCTAGAATCAATATCTGGTGCTCTCAATACCTTGCCAGTATTGGGGAACCTTAAGGTGTACACCTGCTACACCATAAGAGTGTAGTCCCACCCTAAGTCTGCAATTGGCCAGGTTGGACATGGTCAACATGGATGTCGCAGTAAGGTTTTCTTTGTGCTTCTTCGGAGCAGCAAGGTTGCCTACTACCAAAAACTGCTAGCTGGCCTGTTCTTTCAAGATGTTGCAGTCATCTTCCATGTCTACCAGTTCCTTCCCTTGCCCCTGTTTCATTACACCTGGCACCCTCGCCACAGAACAGGCGGTCTTTACCCCTTATGGGACAATCCGTGTGGTCCGCTAGGGTTCAGACACTCATTCCTGCTGCTCGCTTCTGCCCTACGTTTCTCCACCTTGACTGTGAAGGGATTTGCAGGTGTGCCCCAGCTGTGTCTGATTCACTTTGTGGGTGATGATCATCATCTTGAACCACACCACACACCTCCTCTTAGCTTCCGACACTGCTACAAGGCACCTGAAGGAGTGTTCCATGACATTGACAAGGCTGAGGGCCTGATTCAGCGTGGGCTTGTGGCCCCTAGTGATCGCTGCAGTGGGCTATGAGTTGATCCCTGATCAGTTTGGCCAATTCTCCAAAGTCGCAGGAGGTGGCCAAGTTACCAAGAGCGGTGACTAAGTCGCTGACTGGTTCAGGTGCACTTTTGAGGCACGTGTTGAACTTTTATCCCTCGATCACAAGTTTGACTTCTCTACCAATCCTGAACTCAACTAGTCATTAGGCTACTGAATCTAGGCAATGCCATCCCGCTGTTTTGCATGCCGCGCCAAATTAAATACCATGGCCTTCTGTACCTAATGCATTGTAGAATAGGACATAGATGTCAAATGTGATATTCCTTTGGACTGACGTGCATGGCACTGCTAAAAACTGTGAAGGCGCTACAACCTACATGACTAGGCAAGCAAAGGGTATGATTAGGGTTGGATGACTACTGAACGAGTGCCGGCTTTGGGCAGAGGGCCTGTAGAGTGGTAATAGAGACCAAGCCCTAGAAGGAGACCAAGAAAAATGGGGATTATGATGTTCTCACTAGGCCGTATCAGCTGGTAAAGGCCCCTTGAGGAGGTCATTAGAACCCATTGTATGCTGGTGAGGTGGCTGGTTGTGTTTTGGAGAGGGGAGAGAACCAAAAATATGCAGAGGCCAGCACGTGCATCCTCTTGGCATGCCTGGATTGGAGTGGTGAATGACACAAGTTGGCATGAACAAAGCGAGGCGAGGCCAGTGTCAGCGGAGGGAGAGGGGAGGCAAGAGCCCGCTGTATGAAGGGGTTGGGAAAGGCACAAACCCAATGCGCCTAAAGTCAGGTAAGGGGGGAGCCAGGTGAGAAAGAATATTTGTACCCAGTGACGTAGCAATCATGAACATGCAATGGGAGCAGAGCTCATCCCGGCAGATATTGCCTGTGATACCAAGGCTTTGGTTAGTCTCGTGCAGAAGGGATGTGACCAAGCAGTTCGGGCTGGACTGCTCCTTTTGGGGTTAGACCAGCTTGATTTGCATATGGGTTGCCCAGGTCAATGCCAGAGGTTAGGATTAATTCCAAACCTTCCAGCCATCACCTCTTTTGTTTTGCGTAAGTCACCCTCAGTGGTAAGGGTATGCCCAGACGTGGGTCCCGTGCCTACTGGGCCTAGAGACCCAAGCTGCTCCTCACTGATGAGGCCCAGCAAGGCTGAAACATGTTTGGGGATGCTTGTGGTCTCATGCAGAAGTGATGGGACCAAGCAGTTCGTGCTGCACTGCCCCTTTGGGGGCTGGACCAAGCTTGATTTGCATATGGACGTTCCCTTTTTGTAATGGCTTGGCAGGCGAAGAACAATGGTCTGAAGGGTTGCCCAAGCAATGTCAGAGGTTAGGATTCATTCCAAACCTTCCAGCCATCAGCTCTTTTTTTTAAATATATAAATAGTTGGAATGAGGGCAGTCTGTAAATCTCCCTCATGCTGTAGGAATGCAGGAAGCTGTCCTATTTAACACCTTTGAGCACTACAATGACAGAGGCAGGGAACAAAGGCCTGCCTGCTCGTAACCATCCACCTCCCTTGATGCAGCCAATGGCTTAGAATGCTGCTCAGATGTTATTTTTTTTTTTTAGGTTGGCTCCCACATCCCAAATGACCATCTCTTTGTGAAACGAATCATGCTTAAAGAGTGTGATAACTTGAGCAGAACACTGGTATGCTTAACCGTAGGGGTGGGCGTGTATGCTGGACTCAAAGGCCTTATTTTGTTGTTGCTGGCTTAATCTAAGGGGCCAGAGGTAGCCTGCAGGAGCAGCGGTTGTGGGAGAACAAAGTAAATGGCCAAAGAAAGGCGTAATATGAGGAAGGGAAGAATTGGTCTTCATATGTGGCCTTTTGGACTGGGCTCAGTTTCTCGGTTTAAGGGATGTTTTAGGGCAATCGAATGAGTGACTCCATGTTATCTGAACACCACTGGAGTTTCTTTTGAAAATCATTGTTTTCTGGTATGTTGATCCAGTTGAGACAAAACACTACAACTCCCAGAATACATTGATCTGTGTTACACGAAAGCCCAGGATTGGAAACGGGTGTTGAGATGGCATAGTGGCACTGTGCCAAACTGGAGGCAAAAACAGTTTGAGTAGGTAGGGGGAAAAGCAATATTGTTGCCCATTATGCATTTTGCTATCCTTTAGGTTTTAGCAAAGGGGCCAGGAGTTGGAAAAAAGATTGAAGCCTGAGGGATTGCAGAGAAGATTACTTTGCGCGTGTGTGTGTGTGTGTGTTCTTTATTTAATGTGAAGAAATGTATATGGAAATATAGACATATTTATTGTAGCATCGAAAAATGACAAAGCCAACAGTTTTGATGTGTAGTGAAAAGCTTTTCTTTCTCGCTACTCTAGATATTGAGATCGCATGCTGTGTACTTTCACAATTTACTACTGTTACAATTGTACGTCCAAGTTAGCATCATTTAATAGGTTTTGCCAGGATAAATTGACATAAAACATATTACAGGTATTGTCATCATACAGTAAGGAACTCTCATCCCTGCCAGCTATTCACACTAAATGGCCAACATTTGCCATCAGACAACAGGAAGAAGCACAATTTGCTAGGCATTTCAATATGTTGCCCTTGTACTTGCCTTGTACAAATTGATTTTTATAGCGTTTTGTATAGATGGACCAATACATCAAAAATAGATGGACCACGTCTAAGCGCTATATTAATGTGCACTATTACCAACTGAGGGGTACTCGATTGCCTTGCCCTATTCTGAAATCAGCACGTTGAGAAATGAGAGAGCCATCCGACATGCAACTATTTGCCAGAAGTTGACATTATATATCCAGGCACTTGGGCAGCTATTGCCACCACATGCCCAAGTACTCATGCCAATTTCTAGATAGTGCAATCCTATACCAGGTTGTGCCATTCGATGCTCATGCACACACATCATCTGGCAGGTACCAGATCCTATGGTAGCACGGCTGCTTTGCTCCATAGCCTACCTACATAGTTGGTCTTTCCCTATAGCGCTTTGAAGTTTCTTCAAGGAACCGTTTGTAACGTAACATTACTTAATCTAGCTGGGAGCTGCCAGCTGCCTTCTTTTTCACCACCGCCTAACTCTTTCACATATTTCACACCCATCTTCCATCCTTCCACCGGAGCTCGTGGAATGGCCTCTTGCGTGCTGCATTCACCAACTGAGGAGAGCCATTGGCCACACTTGGAATTAAGAGCGAAATTATTGAAAAAATAGATCACCCTGAGCTGTGGACGCTTTTGCTGTAGCAACATCCAGGAGCGTGTCATATGAATGAGTGTTCACGCGCAGGAGAGTAATAGTAAGTCATTTATTACTCTCTTCTGATTCTTATCAGTGTAAGCAGCCCCAACCTGCCTTTTCATAGGTCTACGTCTTACTTTTGACTCATCGCATCTCTTACAACAGCATTCCAGTGTTCTATTCCAGAATGGAATGGGTTCTGCTGTCCAATCCAGGGGCTTGAAAACATACAGGGTTATAATGTTCATTTAAAGTATATTTATACCGCACACTATCACCACAGTAGTGGTCTGGGAAAAACAACATAATTACATGTCAATACATTTGCCTGATACAACACACGTCCTCGCCTCTATAGAGTGACATGTAGGAGAGCCTTCCCTTAGTATGTTTCCTCCATTCCACATGTCAC
Source organism: Ambystoma mexicanum (assembly GCF_040938575.1). Lineage (NCBI taxonomy): Eukaryota > Metazoa > Chordata > Amphibia > Caudata > Ambystomatidae > Ambystoma > Ambystoma mexicanum. The sequence goes on along the minus strand of NC_090921.1, from coordinate 174,686,542 downwards.
CACACTCTCCTTGCACCACTTCTCCCCATTGCTCAGGAGCACCGCATTTCCAAGGTCTCTCACCACCCTCAGGGGACCTGAATATTTCATATATCCTTTCTGCCCCCTCTCCCGCTCTTCACCTTCACTACTCCACCCTCTTGCCTCAGTCGTTGCCTCACTGAGTTTTCCTCATCCTACCTCCTTTTTAGATTTTATTTGATGTAGTATCCTCTATCGTATGACCTCTTGAGCTACCACATTGCGATCACAACCACATTTTCCCATCCAACCTGGCTTCAACCTAGTATTTCGTAATCTCTCTCCTTCTCAGTGCCTCAAACGGTGAGACACCCGTGACCTGATGAGGTGCAGTCCTATATTTCATGACCCTCCATCACAGCCCGTGACCAATCCCCACGTGTCGCTACAGCATTCGTATCCCTTCCATCAATGTCATGTTGAAGCTCTCCACAATCGCATTTCCCTTAGGATTATAGCACGCTGTTGTGGTATGCTCCACCCCATTCTCTTTTCCACCCCAATTCTTCCATTTCTCTACACACAAATTGGGGGCCGTTATCTGACACAACTTCCTGGGAAAATCCTCCCTCCAAAACACTCCTTCCAGAAAGCTCACAACCATGTGCGCAGTTATGTCCTTTACCACACACACATCCGGCTATTAGGACAATGAGTCCATAACCACCATTACATAAGCGCTTTGCTATCCTCACACCCCTTCCATTGCTCATCCTGCACTGCATTTCGGGACAAAGCATCTATTACATTCCACTCACCCTTCACATGTCTCACTTCCATGTCCAAACCCTGCATCCCGTGGATCCATCTGAAGACCCTCCTAGAGATGCCATCAAATCCTTTCTTATTGAAGACACCAAAAAAGGGGTTTATGATCCGTCGCTAGTAAAAATGTTCTTCCCCACAAAAACTGTTTACATTTTGCCACTCGAGAGAACAGCTCAGTGGCACATCCACTGAGCTTTGGAGGCGCCTATTTTTGTAGTAAATACTACTTCAAGTGTATTACAATTCAAATTTCAAAATTTTGTGGTACTTTGTTTGTAGTCAATCATCCATAGATCGACTCCTGTTAATTGCTTGCATTTCAATCACTTTTACAACTTTATTTTCAAGTTTTTCTTTATTGTGATCATTATGGCAGAAGCCCTTGTCGATGCATTTCGGACTGTGTCCTTCCTCAGGGCGGGTTTCTAAAAAACATTAACAACTTGGGGTTAACTTCACCCCAGATACAATCAACTTAAGATAAACAATACAATCTGCATTTGTCAACATTCATAATCTTTCTTTTGAAGTTGTGCATGCCATCAGAATAACACATACCTGCCGTCTTTTTGTACGCTTTCCTTTTTGTTCAATTCACACACTGTTTATATTTTTGTTTTAAACTTCTATGCCGCATCTCATGAGAGTAAACCAGGGTTTATTTAGCTTTGGAGCTGCTTGTGACGATACTCGTGGTTATTTGTGCATGCAGAGAAATTCTGGAAAGAAGTAAACAATACCCTGCTTGACATCCCTTTTAATGTGTATGCTCTAACTCTAGTAATTGTCATCGTGCTAGCTAACACGTATTACAAAAGAAACACATAGACAAAGCGATATGCTGGTTTACCTCATCAGACCACCGATGAGGAGCGCTCCTAATCTGATTCCATTTATGAGTCTCAGGGTAGTGTGTTGTACACAGCCGGTCCTTTCTAAAGAAGGATACGTGAATCAGTTGGGAACCTAACGTGTATTAACTGCAAATGCTTATGCTGATACGAGCATTGTTACAATGCTTACCTGCTCGCGCTTCCTTCCAGGGTCGTCTCGAGGGTCCGCAGAGTTGTGGTGTCCGGGGCAACAGAGGTTCCCCCTGGCAACAGAACACTGCGTACCGCTCGTCGTGGTTAAATGTAATATGTCATCACGTCGGAATGCGCGATGATGCAATATGGTAGTCCATGAGTGTTAGGGAGTTGTAGTTCCCTGTGGGCGGTATCTAGGTGCAGGGTAAATGCAACCGTACTAGAGATCAGACTACGAGGAGTCATTAGGTGCTTCTTATCTGTGTCTTACACTTCACCAGGTCTAACATAATTTAGAGAGTATCTGATGACTAGTAGTGTAACGCATGATAATTGTACAGTGTTATTAGAGCGAGGCAGTACGTTCTATATACGTTATATGTACAAATTTGCTAGTGTGTACTTGACTTCGTCATGAAGCTCTGTGAATGTTGCCCAACCTGATAGTGATATTTGTTTAATTAGAACATCAAGTGTCTCCTATTAGTATCTTCAAATAAACGCATTAATATATCATGCCTCATTCGCTACTGAATGTGAATTACTCTTACATACAGTTTATATGGCATGGCATGGTTATTCGTTGACAATTACTATTTCTATATCACATCATGGCTCATATACGTTCCCGTGCATTATGAGAGATACGTGTCCTGAATTTTAATCAGCTGCTTGTCGACAGTCTCAACTTTGTGTCCAATGCTGCCATACTTATGGCTCCTCGGTGTTGGTGATTACCTTTGTGGGTGACATTTTTCCATCACGTAAAGTTCATAGAAAACAAAATAAGTCTAGTTCTTCATTCAAACCTGTGGGAGCAACCGTTCCAAGGCGATCAATCCAATACGCTTCTCGTTGTGCCAGTTTCTTTGTTATGTTCATGTGTAAATCTTTAGTTCTGATTACTTCCAAAATTTGAAACCTCATTTGAGATAACTGGTGTTTATGATCTTGAAAGTGCCTTGCTATGCGTCAATGAAGGTTGTTTGTTCTTACATTAGATTTGTGTTCATTTCAGCATATGCGTGCTTTGCGACTGGTTTGTCCAACATATGTAAGGCCACATGGGCATTTGATTGCATACACTACATTCTGTGTTTCGCATGTGGTGTAGTCTTTCAATGGTATTTTTTCGCCAGTACGTGAATGAGTAATGATGTTGCCCGTAGTCACGTTATTACAGTTATTGCATGAAAGACATGGATACGTTCCTGGATGTTTACTGCGTTGTTTTTTTATTCGGTTGGGGTTAGTATCCACTAGAAGGTCTTTAAGATTATGGCTTCTTTGAAAGCAAAAATTGGTTTGTTGCTGAAATTGCCTTGTAGTTTTGTGTCACATTCTAGTAATGGCCAATGCTTCAATATTGTTTTCTTGATCATATTGGCTTGGATGCTGTACTTACTTACAAATACCAGTTGTGGGTCAGTTTTGCTGTCATGATTTTTTGGTATTAACAACTGAGCTTGTTCTTTTTGATCCACTTTTTGCTTTGCCTCCTGAAGTTCTGGTTCATTGTACCCTCTTGATCTGAATTTATCGAGCATTTTAGTCGATTCACATTCCCAGTTTGTCTCGGTATTAACAATTCTTTTAACTCTTAGTAATTGGCTGTATGGTAAGCTCATGATGGTTGTAGGTGGGTGAAAACTTAGCCTGTGAAGGAGATTGTTCCTGTCCGTTGGTTTGTGGAAAATGTTTGTCTCAAAATTAGGAACTGATGGTGTGATCATTTCTGATGTAAACTGAAGTCTTGTGTCAATTGTGTTGAGATATTGCCAAAACAGTTGTAGATTCTCCATTGTGTCTTTCCAAATCAAAAAAATGTCGTCTATATAACGACCCCAGTGTTTGATATTCTTTTGCCAAATTGGATGGTGCAAGACATAGTCCTCCTCAAATTTGACCATAAAGGCATTAGCATAGGCTGGCGCCATAGTTGCTCCCATTGCGGTTCCACTTATTTGTTGGAAAAGGTTTTGTTGTATCTAAAGTATGCGTTCCATTCTATCATGTCAAGCAAGATCATCAAAAATTCTTTAGAGGCTCCAACATTCTCTTCATTCAACAAGATCCATTCCACTGCTTGTAGTCCTAAATCGTGTGGTATCGATGTATACAAACTGCATACATCGATGGTGACTAAGATACCTGTAGGTTCTATTTCTATGGTGTGCAGTCTGTTGAGAAAATCTGTTGTATCCTTAATATATGATGGAAATTTCTGGATGATAGGTTGTAAAATTCTGTCAATATAAATTCCGAAGGGTTGCAATAGTCCTTCGGTTGCTGCAACGATCGGTCTTCCTGGTGGCTTTTCAAGGGGCTTATGTATTTTTGGTAGTAGGTATAAATGGGGAACCTTCGGGTATTGTGTTGTTAAAAATGATTTAGTTGCCGACGAGATCCATCCATTTTCTTCAGCATCACATAGCATTTCTTCAATTTTTAGCTTAATCTCTTGTGTTGGATCATTGGGTAGGACCTTATACGTTTCAGTATCTTGAAGTTGTCTTTGACACTCTTCTTCGTAATCTGATGTATTCAATATTACCAAGGCTCCTCCTTTATCAGCTGAGCGAATTGTAATGTCTAGGTCTTCGTACAACTTTCTTATTACTGACATGTCTTTTTTGTTGAGGTTCCCGTATTTGGGTGGCTTAAAAGAAACTTTCTTCAAATCCTTCAACACAGCTCCTTGAAACACATCTATCGTTCCATGCGTAACTGGAGGCATGTAAGTACTTTTTGAGCGTAACTCCAGAAATTCAGAATCTTTACTGACTGGATCAAATGTCGTGTCAGCAAAAAAGGCTTTTAATTTCAGTTTACGTATGAATTTAAACAATTCTAGTTTAGTTTCAAACAAAGTAGACATGTGAGTGGGAACAAAGTTTAAACCTTTCAGTAATATTGTTAATTCAGTTGTTGTGAGATTTCTCTGTGATAGATTGATCACTAAAGCCTTCTTCTCGGTTATCGGCTTTGGGTGCCCGATGCTCCTGCTCTTTCTCTTTCTCCTTCCCCTTCGTGTTATTTTCTGCAGTCTTGTCCTTTCCCTAAAAAAGGCTGTTTCGCGGTGGTGTTGCAGTTCGATCTGCCGTTGGTCTTCCTGTTTCATTTGGTTGTTGCTCCGTATGGTTATCGGTAGTTTTACTTGATTCTGCTTCTGAGCTTGAGCTTGAGTTATCTGTTGATGCTTTGCTCTGGGGACGATTCTGATTATTATACTTGTTCATCCAGGTATAAACCTTGTTACAATAATCATAGGTATCTCGTTTGAACTTACGTATTTTTTTGTTCTCTAACTCATCTCTGTAGGATTCTAATTTTTGGTTAATTTCCTCTGTTTTCTTGAGATCTTCTTCACTGATAGTTGTGCTTAATTCAATCTTGATATCTTCAATTTCTGAATTGATTTGTGTGAGCTCCTTCGATAATTCCTGTATCGTTAATAATATCAAGTCAAGTGAACACTTATTTAGAATACTTTCCCATTTTTTAACAAAGTCTTTGTTATCCTTACATAACGTCGGTCGTAAGGGCATCCGTAACCCTCGTGGTATCCTCTGAGCTATGTGATATTTGGTCAATGTGATGGCATGTAATTTCCTGTTGATTTCCTTACGAACAAGATATTCCAATTGTTTAATCTTTTTGATAGGATCTGTGGGTTGTAGTCGGAGTCCTGAGTCTGAAATGAGATTTAGTATTGCCTCTGCCTCCTCGGATGAAAATCCTAAAGTTTCTGCATGCTTGTTAGTGATGCTTGATATTTCTTCGTAAGACATTCTGTGCGTGCCTCCACCTTGTGTTTGTGTAACAATTTGGTGAACAAGTTCAATGGATAAGGCGGGCACCGCTTGTGTTCAAAAAGTTTGCTAAACACTAATCAAATCTTATTGTTGAAGTTCAAGGCGTCATCCAAAACATGTGACATACACTATGTCACAGAAAAAGTAACAGGAGAGAACAGCTCAGTGGCACATCCACTGAGCTTTGGAGACGCCTATTTTTGTAGTAAATACTACTTCAAGTGTATTACAATTCAAAATGGTGTCGTACTTTGTTTATAGTCAATCATCCAAAGATCGACTCCTGTTATTTGCTTGCATTTCAATCACTTGTACACCTTTATTTTCAAGTTTTTCTTTATTGTGATCATTATGGCAGAAGCCCTTGCCGATGCATTTCGGACTGTGTCCTTCCTCAGGGCGGGTTTCTAAAAAGCATTAACAACTTGGGGTTAACTTCACCCCAGATACAATCAACTTAAGATAAACAATACAATCTGCATTTGTCAACATTCATAATCTTTCTTTTGCCACTCCCCATACACAAGCTAATGCCTCCCGTTCTATAACAGAGTATCTCTGTTCCGCATCTTTCAACACTCTTGACGCAAATGCTAGTCTCCAATTCTTTCCCCTTCTGCTGCATCAGCACACACCCCAAACCATTCTCACTGGCATTCGTAAAATATTTCACATCCCAATCCTCTTTAAATCCTTTTAAAATGGCTGCTTGCATCAGACAACTTCTTACATCCTCAAACCTCCATTAACATCACTCACACCAAACGTCTTCTATCCCTTTCTTTACCAACATTCTCATTGTTTTTGTCTTTTCTGCCAGTTTTTTAACAAAGTTACCAAAATACTCCACAAGGCCTAAATATGAAGATACCTGCTTTCTGTCTTTTTGAGGCCTCATCCTTTTGATTGCCTCTACCGTAGATACCTTGGGCTTTATTTCTTTAGCAGATAACACATGACCCAAATATTGCACATTCTTTACTCTGAACTTTCCTTTCTCAGTTGATATAGTCAAGTTAGCTTCGTCCATTCCCTCCAACACACTTTTCAATCGTTCATCATGGTCCTCTATGTCCTTTCCCCACACTAGAATATCATCGTGATAACACTGTATCCCCTTGAGCAGTTTGTTAATTACTCTTTGAAATATGCTGGACGCAGAGATCAGACCAATTGGGACCCTCCTGCCTCTATACAAACCGAAAGGTATTATGAATGCCGTAAGGTCAATAAAAGGGTGTGGCTTCACCTGGTGGTAAGCCGCCTTCAGATCTAGCGTTGAAAACACAGTTCCACCTTCAATCTTTGTCAATGGAAACCTATCTGGTAACACACTCTTATTCAACACCCTCAGGTCAATACATAGTCTCACAATACCATTGGGCTTGTGCACTGCTACTATGGGGGTTCTCCACTCCGCTGCCTCTGCTTCTTCGATATAGTCAAGTTAGCTTTGTCCATTCTCCCCAACACACTTTTCAATCGCTCATCATGGTCCTCTACGTCCTTTCCCCACACTAGAATATCATTGTGATAACACTGTATCCCCTTGAGCAGTTTGTTAATTACTCTTTGAAATATGCTGGATGCAGAGATCAGACCAAATGGGACCCTCCTGCATCTATACAAACCGAAAGGCATTATGAATGCCGTAAGGTCAATAAAAGGGTGTGGCTTCACCTGGTGGTAAGCCGCCTTCAGATCTAGCGTTGAAAACACATTTCCACCTTCAATCTTTGTCAATGGAAACCTATCTGGTAACACACTCTTATTCAATACCCTCAGGTCAATACATAGTCTCACAATACCATTGGGCTTGTGCACTGCTACTATGGGGGTTCTCCACTCCGCTGCCTCTGCTTCTTCGATGATCCCTTCCCTTATTATTCATTCTAACTCTTTTTCGACATCCGCTCGTAAAGCTAGATGTACAGTGCATGCCTTAGATCTCACTGGCGTGGCTCCTGGTTTCATCTTTATTAAATTTACAAATCATTTCAAACAACCAGTTTTCTTCTCAAACACTTTTGGAAACCATCTTGTGGTGTCCTTTTTTTCCTTCTCCACCAACTCCACTTTTCCTGAGTTTTTTTCGTATGACCAACTCCTGTGTTGGATGGTCTGGGTCTAGTCTCGGGCCCAAAACAGCTTGGGCATCCCCCGGCAGCAGGTTCCCTCCTTTTGTGGTGACCCTCACCATTCCTTGAGCTTAACTTTTCCCATACCTAAAATGCGCCCAGAATTCCCCTACAATGTCTCTCAGTATGACTCCATAAGCATGCGCTTTCACAGTGGGTTCTTGAAGTTTGCATAGGTTCAACTTTTCCCTTCAAGTATCCACATTCACAAGTGTATAGTCCGCTCTGCTATCAATTAGTACGTTTGCAGGAGCATCATTTACATTAATCTGAGCATGGGGTTTTATCCTTCTCTGCCTCGCATCAATTGTGTTCACCACGTAGTTTTCATCTTCATCACTTGTTCTACTATGTTGCCAGTAGTTCATACACTCTTCAATTGTCTTGATTCTCCAGGTTTGCTCCAATGCTTGCATCAGCGAGCAATATGGCCCTTCCTGCCACACTCTCTGCATACGATATGATGCACAAAGCACTGTTTGTCGCTTACTATGTGCTCTGGATTGCCACAACTGTAACACCTTTTGTTGGCAAATTTTGTATAATACCTTCTTTCCCTTCCAACTTCTTCTTTGTGCTACTCTCCCCACCTCTTTATTCACTGATTGTTTTCTTGGTAGAGATTTTTCTACCTCACTGGCTACGGGTATGTCAACTTTACCAGCCTCAGCATCCAAGGTTTTGATGGATCTTTCTGTGTGTTCTACCATTTTCGCAATTTCAATAGTTCCCTCTGGGGTTAAGTCTGTGGTGCATTTTCTTTCTCGCCGCAAAGCTTCTCTGACCTTTTGGTCACTGCACCTTATCATTAGTTGATCCCTAATATGTTCGTCTCTGCAGTGGTTATATTTGCATTTTATAGCCAAACTACAGTGTACCGTCACAAACTCCTCAATGGATTGGCATATTTTTTGTTCTCGCATGGCAAAATGGTATCTTGCCAGAAACATATTCTCTTTAACAATAAAATGTGTGTCCAATCTGGCTAACCTCTGTTCAAAGTTCGTCAAACCCTCTGCTTCATTTGCTGGAAGTTCTGGTAGTTTCTTGAATACTGCTTGGCTTTCTTGCCCCTAGCAATGATATAGCAAAAAGTCCTTTCTGTCACTGGCAAAGTTGCTGCCATATACCCCATGTATATATCTGATGAACCTTTCCTTTCAATCATTCCATTTCAGGCTGGGTTCCCCTGGGTGCGGTAAAAACAATATTGGTCCTCGGATATTCATTTTTCAGTTTTATGAGGGCTGTGCATGACTTGCTGATGGCTACCCTACTTTCTTTTCACCATAATTTAAAGGTCGCCTGACCTTAACATGACTGCTCAGCGCTTTTCTCAGTGGTCTCTGGCGCTTTCCTAACTTTGAAATGAATGTTTTTTCAATGTCTCCTGACCTTATAATGGCTGATGTGCATGTTTTGCCTGGGATATCTGGAGGTTGCCTGACCTTAAGATGGCTGCCACTCCTTCCCGCATTGCTGTGCATGCATAACATTGTTACTGGAACGTTGCTGCTTTGGTGGTCACTGTATGTGCTCTGTCCCTCAATGCGCCCCCGATTCCCTGGCCACACAGCCTCTGTCCCTTAATGTGCTGCTGATTCTCTGGCCACACAGCCCCTTTGGTGTGTGCAGTGGCGGGCGCGCCCTTCAGCTTTTCTTCACAGCAGTCTGTTTGCGCGACCCCGGCGCTCAATACCTCATGAAGGTGGAGAGCATCTTCTCCTGGTTGTCAGTTGTCTAATGGTCCCGGCGGGGCTTCAACATCGTCATGGATGCTTAAATTCGCTTCGCCTGGGCCTCTCACCTCGCGGTATTGCCCCAGGCTGGGGATGCTTCTTCAAATCCTTGTCGCCAGTAATATGAATGAGTCTTCACACGCGGGAGAGTAATAGTAAGTCATTTATTACTTTTTTCTGATTCTTAGCCTATGTTACATAGGCTTTTATATAACGCTCTATATATCATTCGTATGACCGCAAAGCGCTGGTAGGTTGAACGCCCTCGGGAACTGTAGTTCTGGTCAGTAGAGAGAGATAGTGTCGTAGGGTGCGTGGGTGCACCAGATGTGTGCTGCTGATGTGATTGCCTGGTGGTAACTGCATCCTAGCGTTAGGTGTGGTGCTGGAGATATCAGTTGAATGTATGCAGTCGGGTGGGTGGACTCCCAGACTGGGCTCTGGCTGCGTTAGGCCTGAAGGACGCATATGTGAGTGACTAGGCCGAAATGTGCTCGGCTAGCTGCGTTTGATTAGGGTGATGAGGTATTCATGGGATGGTATTCGTATGTGAACAGCTAGGCCGAATTAATCAGGGGTATCCAGTTAAAGTGTAAGCAGCCCCAACCTGCCTTTTCATGTCTGCTTCTTACTTTTGAATCATATCTCTTAGAACAGCATTCCAGTGTTCTATTCCAGAATGGAATGGGTTCTGCTGTCCAATCCAGGGCTTTGAAAACATGCAGGGTTGTAATGTTAATTTAAAGTATATGTATACCACGCACTATCACCACTGTAGTGGTCTGGGAAAAACAACAAATTTGCCTGATACAACACAGTGCCCTTCATCTAGACAATGAACAGAAACAGGAGGGAGAAAATGAATTCCTGTTTAAAATGGTGTTGCTTATCCCTTAATGCACCCCCCGATGGCACCTCCGTAGAGCTATGCACAGAAGAAGCAGGCAAGGCTGCTGCCTTCTCAGTTTCCTCCTTCGCATGCTCTCCTTAGCTGGTATTGCACACGCGCTCTGGGGAGAATGTAATACAGAGGGAAGGCGGACGGCTTGGGGGGGGGGAATGCCTGACTATAATCATTGCTTTCAGTGGCACGGGAAAATGAACCAGGGCTGAAGGAGGCGTGGCCTAATCGCAGGAGGGTCGGCTGCTGGCTTGTTAGGCCACACCCCCTTATTGAGCCCTGGCTTAATGGGCTACAGGCAGCCCTTTGTGGAGATCAGCACCCTCGTGCTGATTTCTGCATTTGTTATCTAAAGAGATGCCTGTTGGGAGACAGCAGCTCTTTTAAATCTGAAAAGATGAGGCCACAGGAAGCCAAGGCCTTTTTCCCTAAAGCCTGAAGCTCCTGCAAAAGAGCGATCGCTTCCTGCTTTTCTAAAAAAAAAGGCCTATGCTTCCAGCGGCCTCACCATTTATTCTATAATAGTGGCACTGGCCCACGGTCATCCCTTGATTAAAAGGGATGCCTCACAGGTGCCGGCGCCACTATTGTGGCGGAACGTTTTTTTTTTTTCTGAAGCCTGAACCTCTCGCACATGACCGAGAACTTCAGGCTTTTCGAAAAAAAAGCCTTGTGCTCTAGCAGCCAGGGGACATTAATGAGCGCCGCCCTGGCCCACTTAAAGCCCTGCCTAAAATAATACCTGACCAATTGTACAGTAGCAATACCTATACAAAAATCCGAACTATTGGTTTGATCAGATCTTGTTTTGTCCTCCGCATACACTATTCTCCCCTTTTGTCCTTGCCTCCCCCAGGGCATGCTTGCCCAGAGGCACCTGATCTGCATAGCTTAGTCATTACGGAAGCGGCAGGTTGGGCTCATTCCAAGCCAAGCTGAGCGCCTATCGTAGCAGCAGGAGTTGGGCACAGCCGGCCGGCCGGGGGAGAGGTTGTGTGTGGGCGTTCGAGACGCACCATGCGAGCGACAGATGGAGGAGAAAGGAGGCTGCAACTTCTGCTCCGCTCTCACGGCATGCACCTCTTCCATCATCCAGTCAGAGACAGAGCAAGGACGGAGGCCGGGGCTGGAGGCGAATGATGGGGACGGAAGCAGCCTTGTTATGGCGAGAGCCACACGGCTGGATGAGGCGAGACACAGAGGGGATGATGGAGAGTGGGAGTTTCTCAATGCCATTTCCGGCTATCGCGCGGACTTCCAATGCTGTGCACACCGAGTTTCCGTGTGTGGCCATTCCAGAATTAGAATGGCTTTCCTGTCCTGGTTTTGCTTTTGCAGTTCTAATAAGAGAACTAAAAGTCCTGTAATTCAGTGAAAAAGCAAGGATGGATACAGCATACAGGCCTTTAAGTGGGGTAAGAAATCGTGATGGGGCCACTCCTTTGAGGGCGTGGCTTGCGGGATGGGCGTGGCCTAAAAAGTACACAAACCATAGTATGGTATGCAAACAAATATATAAATGAATACCATATGATGGTTGTGTACTATGAAACCCATCTTTTATAAACATAGAAATATGTTACACATTTCTATGTTTATAAAAGATGGCTTTAAAAGTACACAAACCATAGTCGGGTACGCACACAGATATATAACATTTATATATTTGTGTACGTACCTTATGGTTTGCGTACTTTTCAAGTCAAATTTCTGTTTATAAAAGATGGCTTGAAAAGTACACCATTCAATCCATCTTTTATAAGCTTTCCCAACGGACAAAGCCCGAGGCATCTTTGTCCGTCTGCAGAGCTTTATAAAAGATGACTTGAATTGTGCCTTTTTGAAGCCATCTTTTATAAATATAGAAATTAGTACGGAGTCCCCAGGTTCGATGAGAGTCGGACGCCTCCGGTGACCTGGGGAGGGGAACAAAAGAACTCTAACTTCCTCCTGCGAACCCTCGCGTGAGGGGGGTCACAGGAGAAAGTTAAGTGACAGACAGAAGTGCCAGCCAACCATTGCTGTGGCTGGCTGGCACCTCTGTCAGCTTGCCTCACTCGAAAATGGTGGGCACATCTCCCGTCGCAGCTGACAGCACGGCGGGATAATTTGGCACACCGATGTTGTGGTGGGACCGTGGGGCCCCGGCACGGTCGGCTCAGCCCTACTTTCTGGGGAGTGGCGGGGCCCGGCCCACTTAAAGCACTGGCTGGATAATGTCCGGATGGAATGGAGAAATAAAATGAGTGTGGTTAGGGTGGTTTATTTGTGAAACTAATTTTAAAAAAGGTACCAAATTTTAAGAGAACGTTTTCGACACCAATGCATGTTTTGACTATTTTCGTTTTTTAAAATTTCTCGTTATTATTAGCAGTGGTCGAAGTGTACGAAAAATAGTGGAACTATGTTCCCTGCTGGCCTGCCCCTGTTCCCCACAACCCCCATCGCCACGCCCCCTCCCACGCGCAGTCCAAACCTCCAAACACACCTGCTGTTTAAGGGAATGTTCAGTGCAGGGCAAGTTCTAACTTTTTCCAACACTTATTTTTCAACTAAACCATCCGGAAAAGTTTATTTTTAAAAGAAAAGTATAGGAACAGTAAAAAGTGTATTTCAAAAGTAGAGGAGCACTGCTCCCACCAACTTCTACTACTGATTTAAAAAAAAAAATATGTATTTGTTTAATGCATTTTGGGATTTCCATCTGGAGTAGACATGATTGGCGCCGATTCAGACGCATTCCCAGAAATCCCCTGTTCCCCATGGACTGGGCCCAAACCCAGCCCAAAATGTGCAGAGCCTACGGGTGTGGTGTGTCCGAGATCACTCATTTTCACACGAGATCACACCAGTTAAGAGAAGGCCAGCTTAGCATATTGAGAGCAGTCCACCCACGTCTTGAGATGGATCATCGCCTTGAACTCGCCTGCGGAGCACATGGTACATTTGAATCTTCAGCCACGCCGTCGCCTCGAAGAGAACCAGAAATCCCTGAGAGTGAAGCGGCCAGGCTCTGCTTGGCTCTGCAGGAATTTGACCACATCACTGTGGCTATATTTATTTACTTACTTTTGATCACAAAAGAACGTACAGTAGATAAGAAATCAGATTTGACGGGAAGCAGTGAGCTTCTTACAATGGGGTGAGTTTGAGGGACATTCTAACCAGGTTGTGGAGGGGAGTAAAGGGAACAATACATGAGAGGACATACATAGATTAACGACCACCAACATTGGACGTTTTTAAGTGCAGGTGGGTGGTACGGCCAGCTGTGCTCGGGACGTGACCATGATGGGTGAAGTGCTAGAGTGGAGGCAGTGGAAGTGAGGGGCAGAGAGGTTAGTGGTGAGGGAAATCTGTTAGGTAGCAGGCAGATGAGAGGTAGGTTAAGAGGGTAGCACGGAGGCGAGGAGGTAGGCTTTTGGTTTTGTTTTGAACAAATCCTTGTGGCCTGTTTCTCGGATATCCGGGGGAAGAGAATTCCATACAAGTGGAGCAAGAAGAGAGAAGGAGCAGCAGCGAGAAGAAGCAAGGGGAGGTATAAGCCAGTGTCACTTGTCCCCTGTGGATCAAAAAGGCAAATGTGAGATTCCATGCTGTGCCTACAGTGCCTCCGGGGCAAAGGCCCTGAATGCTTACCCAAGGTTGGCCAATAGCACCTGATTACCCACAAAAAACAAGGTGGGTGCGGGAGTCCCTCTGCCGGAAATTAGTCCCGGTTACGAGAGCTTTACCCAGATTCTTTAGCTCACTATCTTTCACAGAGGAGAAATAACCCAAACATATCAGTCTTTGTCCTTCACTGGGGCAGTCCAGCACCAAAATGCTTGGCAATTCTCCTCTGAACAAGAGTACCAACAGCAAACCCAGACACGTGTTTCGGTCTGCTTGGACTTCATCAGTAGGGTGGAGCTGTGCCTCTCTAAGAATAGTAAGCAGGAGGTCCACGTCTGGATTCCCCTAGTAACTTAGGGTGAGACCCAAAATGACTTAAAATATGCAAAATACAAGGGGTCCTGGGAGTCCATCTGCCAGACATTAGTCTCGGTTTACAAGAGCCTTACCCAGATTCTTTAGGGACCCCCCCCCCTGTTTTACCTGATCACCCACACTAGGTTCGGGCTCAAGAAACATTGAGGCCAAGCCTTCAGAATGGATAGGGTGGGTGGGGGAGGTGAAGGGCGAGGGGTTTGCCGTGGCCTACAAGCCTTCACACGAGTCCAGAAGGTGCGTCTCTAGGTGGAGGCATGTCATGTGCCGAGCAACATTGCGCCCTCATCTATATAAAGGAACCAGATCTTCTCAACACACCCCGGAGCTTCACATGTCCCCCAACTATAGCTGGGGGGTGGGCACTACCTGTATAAGTTTACTAGTTCTACCACGATCTGCCTTCCCTGCCGGATCATAGCAATTACTTCTAGCGCTACGAAGTGTCTAAAAAAGGGTTACCAGCTGGGATGCTGTCACAAGGCGTGCACCTAGGTGGAGCCCACTGGTGTCACGGGGCTAAAGAGTAACACCAACCCACTTTTTCATGGGGCTGTCGGAAGGGTGGAGGGGCTAAAGAGGGGGAAGGGTTGGTGTTTCAGGGCTGTGAGTAGTGTGGAGGGGCTAAAGAGTGGGAAGGGTTGGTGTTTCAGGGCTGTGAGTAGGGTGGAGGGGATAAAGAGTGGGAAGGGCTGGTGTTTCAGGGCTGTGAGTAGGGTGGAGGGGATAAAGAGTGGGAAGGGCTGGTTTTGCGGGGCTGGGAGTTGTGTGGAGGGGCTTGGAGGAATGTGGAGGGGCTAAAGAGAGGGAGGGTTGGTGTTGCAGGGCTGGGAGGCATGTGGAGGGGCTAAAGAGTGGGAAGGGTTGGTGTTGCGGGGCTGGGAGGAGCGTAGGAGGGGCTAGAGAGTGTGATGGGTTGGTGTTGCTGGGCTGGGAGGAGTGTGGAGGGGCTAAAGAAGGGGAGGGTTGGGTTTGCGGGGCTGGGAGGAGTGTGGAGGGGCTAAAGATGGGGAGGGTTGGTGTTGCAGGGCTGGGAGGAGTGTGGGGTGGGGCTAAAGAGTGGGAAGGGTTGGTGTTGTGTGGCTGGGAGGAGTGTGGAGGGGCTAAAGAGTGGGAAGGGTTGGTGTTGCAGGGCTGGGAGGAATGTGGAGGGGCTAAAGAGTGGGAAGGGTTGGTGTTGTGTGGCTGGGAGGAGTGTGGAGGGGCTAAAGAGTGGGAAGGGTTGGTGTTGCGGGGCTGGGAGGAGTGTGGAGAGGCTAAAGAGTGGGAAGGGTTGGTGTTGCGGGGCTGGGAGGAGTGTGGGAGGGGCTAAAGAGTTGGAAGGGTTGGTGTTACTGGGCTGGGAGGAGTGTGGAGAGGCTAAAGAGGGGGAGGGTTGGTGTTGCAGGGCTGGGAGGAGTGTAGAGGGGCTAAAAGGTGGGATGGGTTGGTGTTGCGGGGCTGGAAGGAATGTGGAGGGGCTACAGAGGGGGAGGGTTGGGGTTGCAGGGCTGGGAGGAGTGTGGAGGGGCTAAAGAGTGGGAAGAGTTTGTGTTGTGTGGCAGGGAGGAGTGTGGAGGGGCTAAAGAGTGGGAAGGGTTGGTGTTGCAGGGCAGGGGGAGTGTGTGGAGGGGCTAAAGAGTGGGAAGAGTTGGTGTGGCTGGGCTGGGAGGAATGTGGAGGGGCTAAAGAGGGGGAGGGTTGGTGTTGCAGGGCTGGGAGGAGTGTGGAGAGGCTTACGAGGGGAAGGGTTGGTGTTGCAGGACTGGGAGTAGTGTGGAGAGGCTAAAGAGGGGAACGGCTGGTGTTGCAGGGCTGGGAGGAGTGTGGAGGGGCTAAAGAGTGGGAAGGGTTGGTGTGGCTGGGCTGGAAGGAGTGTGGAGGGGCTAACGAGTGGAAAGGGTTGGTGTTGAAGGGCTGGGAGGAGTGTGGTGGGGCTAAAGAGTGGGAACGGTTGGTGTTGTGTGGCTGGGAGGAGTGTGGAGGGGCTAAAGAGGGGGAGGGTTGGTGTTGCGGGGCTGGGAGGAGCGTAGGAGGGGCTAGAGAGTGGGATGGGTTGGTATTGCTGGGCTGGGAGGAGTGTGGAGGGGCTAAAGAAGGGGAGGGTTGGGTTTGCGGGGCTGGGAGGAGTGTGGAGGGGCTAACGAGTGGGAAGGGTTGGTGTTGCAGGGCTGGGAGGAGCGTGGGAGGGGCTAGAGATTGGGATGGGTTGGTGTTGCTGGGCTGGGAGGAGTGTGGAGGGGCTAAAGAGGGGGAGGGTTGGGTTTGGGGGGCTGGGAGGAGTGTGGAGGGGCTAAAGAGTGGGAAGGGTTGGTGTTGCAGGGCTGGGAGGAGTATGGAGGGGCTAAAGAGGGGGAGGGTTGGGGTTGCAGGGCTGGGAGGAGTGTGGAGGGGCTAAAGATGGGGAGGGTTGGTGTTGCAGGGCTGGGAGGAATGTGGAGTGGGGCTAAAGAGGGCGAGGGTTGGTGTTGCGGGGCTGGGAGGAGTGTGGGAGGGGCTAAAGAGTGGGAAGGGTTGGTGTTGCAGGGCTGGGGAGAGTGTGGAGGGGCTAAAGAGTGGGATGGGTTGGTGTTGCGGGGCTGGGAGGAGAGTGGGAAGGGTTGGTGTTGCAGGACTGGGAGGAGTGTGGAGGGGATAAAGTGGGGGAGGGTTGGTGTTGTAGGGCTGGGAGGAGTGTGGAGGGGCTAAAGAGTGGGAAGGGTTGGTGTTTCAGGGCTGGGAGGAGTGTGGAGGGGCTAATGAGTGGGAAGGGTTGCTGTGGCTGGGCTGGGAGGAGTGTGGAGGGGCTAAAGAGTGGGAAGGGCTGGTGTTGCGCGGATGGGAGGAGTGTGGAGGGGCTAAAGTGGGGGGGTTGGTGTAGGGCTGGGAGGAGTGTGGAGGGGCTAAAGAGTGGGAAGGGTTAGTGTTGCAGGGCTGGGAGGAGTGTGGGGGTGGGGCTAAAGAGTGGGAAGGGCTGGTGTTGCAGGACTGGGAGGAGTGTGGAGGGGCTAAAGAGTGGGAAGGGTTGGTGTTGCAGGGATGGGAGGAGTGTGGAGGGGCTAAAGTGGGGGGGCTGGTGTTGTAGGGCTGGGAGGAGTGTGGAGGGGCTAAAGAGTGGGGGAGGGTTGGTGTTGTAGGGCTGGGAGGAGAGTGGAGGGGCTAGAGAGTGGGAAGGGCTGGTGTTGCGGGGCTGGGAGGAGCGTGGGAGGGGCTAGAGATTGGGATGGGTTGGTGTTGCTGGGCTGGGAGGAGTGTGGAGGGGCTAAAGAGGGGGAGGGTTGGGTTTGCGGGGCTGGGAGGAGTATGGAGGGGCTAAAGAGGGGGAGGGTTGGGGTTGCAGGGCTGGGAGGAGTGTGGAGGGGCTAAAGATGGGGAGGGTTGGTGTTGCAGGGCTGGGAGGAGTGTGGAGGGGCTAAAGATGGGGAGGGTTGGTGTTGCAGGGCTGGGTGGAATGTGGGGTGGGGCTAAAGAGGGCGAGGGTTGGTGTTGCGGGGATGGGAGGAGTGTGGGAGGGGCTAAAGAGTGGGAAGGGTTGGTGTTGCAGGGCTGGGGGGAGTGTGGAGGGGCTAAAGAGTGGGATGGGTTGGTGTTGCGGGGGTGGGAGGAGTGTGGGAGGGGCTAAAGAGTGGGAAGGGCTGGTGTTGCGGGGATGGGAGGAGTGTGGAGGGGCTAAAGTGGGGGTTCGTGTTGTAGGGCTGGGAGGAGTGTGGAGGGGCTAAAGAGGGGGAGGGTTGGTGTTGCAGGGCTGGGAGTAGTGTGGAGAGGCTAAAGAGTGGGAAGGGTTGGTGTTGCAGGGCTGGGAGGAGTGTGGAGGGGCTAAAGTGGGGGAGGGTTGGTGTTGCAGGGCTGGGAGGAGTGTGGGGGTGGGGCTAAAAAGGGGGGAAGGGTTTGTGTCACAGGACTGGGAGTGGTGTGGAGGGGCTAAAGAGTGGGAAGGGTTGGTGTTGCGGGGCTGGGAGGAGTGTGGAGGGGCTAAAGAGTGGGAAGGGTTGGTGTTGCGGGGCTGGGAGGAGTGTGGAGGGGCTAAAGTGGGGGAGGGTTGGTGTTGTAGGGCTGGGAGGAGTGTGGAGGGGCTAAAGAGTGGGGGAGGGCTGGTGTTGTAGGGCTGGGAGGAGTGTGGAGGGGCTAAAGAGTGGGAAGGGTTGGTGTGGCTGGGCTGGGAGGAGTGTGGAGGGGATAAAGAGTGGGAAGAGCTGGTGTTGCGGGGATGGGAGGAGTGTGGAGGGGCTAAAGTGGGGGGGTTGGTGTTGTAGGGCTGGGAGGAGTGTGGAGGGGCTAAAGAGTGGGAAGGGTTGGTGTGGCTGGGCTGGGAGGAGTGTGGAGGGGCTAAAGAGTGGAAAGGGCTGGTGTTGCGGGGCTGGGAGGAGCGTGGGAGGGGCTAGAGATTGGGATGGGTTGGTGTTGCTGGGCTGGGAGGAGTGTGGAGGGGCTAAAGAGTGGGAGGGTTGGGTTTGCGGGGCTGGGAGGAGTGTGGAGGGGCTAAAGAGGGGGAGGGTTGGGTTTGCGGGGCTGGGAGGAGTGTGGAGGGGCTAAAGAGTGGGAAGGGTTGATGTTGCAGGGCTGGGAGGAGTATGGAGGGGCTAAAGAGGGGTAGGGTTGGGGTTGCAGGGCTGGGAGGAGTGTGGAGGGGCTAAAAAGGGCGAGGGTTGGTGTTGCGGGGCTGGGAGGAGTGTGGGGGTGGGGCTAAAGAGTGGGAAAGGTTGGTGTTGCAGGGCTGGGGGGAGTGTGGAGGGGCTAAAGAGTGGGATGGGTTGGTGTTGCGGGGATGGGAGGAGTGTGGAGGGGCTAAAGAGTGGGGGGGAAGTTGGTGTTGTAGGGCTGGGAGGAGTGTGGAGGGGCTAAAGAGTGGGAAGGGTTGGTGTTGCAGGGCTGGGAGGAGTGTGGAGGGACTAAAGAGTGGGATGGGTTGGTGTTGCAGGACTGGGAGTGGTGTGGAGGGGCTACAGAGTGGGAAGGGTTGGTGTTGCAGGACTGGGAGTGGTGTGGAGGGGCTAAAGAGTGGGAAGGGTTGGTGTTGCGGGGCTGGGAGGAGTGTGGAGGGGCTAAAGTGGGGGAGGGTTGGTGTTGTAGGGCTGGGAGGAGTGTGGAGGGGCTAAAGAGTGGGGGAGGGCTGGTGTTGAGCTGGGAGGAGTGTGGAGGGGCTAAAGAGTGGGAAGGGTTGGTGTGGCTGGGCTGGGAGGAGTGTGGAGGGGCTAAAGAGTGGGAAGAGCTGGTGTTGCGGGGATGGGAGGAGTGTGGAGGGGCTAAAGTGGGCGGGTTGGTGTTATAGGGCTGGGAGGAGTGTGGAGGGGCTAAAGAGTGGGGGGTGGTGGTGTAGGGCTGGGAGGAGTGTGGAGGGGCTAAAGAGTGGGGAGGGTTGGTGTTGCAGGGCTGGGAGGAGTGTGGAGGGGCTAAAGAGTGGGAAGGGTTGGTGTTGCAGGGATGGGAGGAGTGTGGAGGGGCTAAAGAGTAGGATGGGTTGGTGTTGCAGGACTGGGAGTGGTGTGGAGGGGCTACAGAGTGGGAAGGGTTGGTGTTGCAGGGCTGGGAGGAGTGTGGAGGGGCTAAAGAGTGGGAAGGGTTGGTGTTGCAGGACTGGGAGTGGTGTGGAGGGGCTAAAGAGTGGGAAGGGTTGGTGTTGCGGGACTGGGAGTGGTGTTGAGGGGCTACAGAGTGGGAAGGGTTGGTGTTGCGGGGCTGGGAGTGGTGTGGAGGGGCTACAGAGTGGGAAGGGTTGGTGTTGCAGGACTGGGAGTGGTGTGGAGGGGCTAAAGAGTGGGAAGGGTTGGTGTTGCAGGACTGGGAGTGGTGTGGAGGGGCTAAAGAGTGGGATTGGTTGGTGTTCCGGGACTGGGAGTGGTGTGGAGGGGCTACAGAGTGGGAAGGGTTGGTTTTGCGGGGCTGGGAGTGGTGTGGAGGGGCTACAGAGTGGGAAGGGTTGGTGTTGCAGGACTTGGAGTGGTGTGGAGGGGCTAAAGAGTGGGAAGGGTTGGTGTTGCGGGACTGGGATTGGTGTGGAGGGGCTACAGAGTGGGAAGGGTTGGTGTTGCGGGGCAGGGAGTGGTGTGGAGGGGCTATAGAGTGGGAAGGGTTGGTGTTGCAGGACTGGGAGTGGTGTGGAGGGGCTACAGAGTGGGAAGGGTTGGTGTTGCAGGACTGGGAGTGGTGTGGAGGGGCTAAAGAGTGGGAAGGGTTGGTGTTGCATGATTGGAAGTGGTGTGGAGGGGCTAAAGAGTGGGATGGGTTGGTGTTGCAGGACTGGGAGTGGTGTGGAGGGGCTACAGAGTGGGAAGGGTTGGTGTTGCGGGGCTGGGAGTGGTGTGGAGGGGCTACAGAGTGGGAAGGGTTGGTGCTGCGGGACTGGGAGTGGTGTGGAGGGGCTAAAGAGTGGGAAGGGTTGGTGTTGCGGGACTGGGAGTGGTGTGGAGAGGCTAAAGAGTGGGAAGGGTTGGTGTTGCGGGGCTGGGAGTGGTGTGGAGGGGCTACAGAGTGGGAAGGGTTGGTGTTGCGGGACTGGGAGTGGTGTGGAGGGGCTAAAGAGTGGGAAGGGTTGGTGTTGCGGGATTGGGAGTGGTGTGGAGGGGCTAAAGAGTGGGATGGGTTGGTGTTGCGGGACTGGGAGTGGTGTGGAGGGGCTACAGAGTGGGAAGGGTTGGTGTTGCGGGGCTGGGAGTGGTGTGGAGGGGCTACAGAGTGGGAAGGGTTGGTGTTGCGGGGCTGGGAGTGGTGTGGAGGGGCTACAGAGTGGGAAGGGTTGGTGTTGCAGGACTGGGAGTGGTGTGGAGGGGCTAAAGAGTGGGAAGGGTTGGTGTTGCAGGACTGGGAGTGGCGTGGAGGGGCTACAGAGTGGGAAGGGTTGGTGTTGCAGGCCTGGGAGTGGTGTGGAGGGGCTACAGGGTGGGAAGGGTGGTGTTGCAGGACAGGGCGTGGTGTGGAGGGGCTACAGAGTGGGAAGGGTTGGTGTTGCAGGATTGGGAGTGGTGTGGAGGGGCTACAGAGTGGGAAGGGTTGGTGTTGCAGGACTGGGAGTGGTGTGGAGGGGCTACAGAGTGGGAAGGGTTGGTGTTGCAGGATTGGGAGTGGTGTGGAGGGGCTAAATGATAATAACCTTGTTCTTCGTGGGAAGGGCAGTGACCACAGTTACATCACTCCCTCCAGAACTTGAGGTCAAATAATGACGGACCCTCAGTGGCCCCGGACAGACGAGGGGAGTAAAAGTGTCGAGCAGAAAGTATACACCTGGAGACCTGGCATGGGGCAGGGCCTTTGTGTCCAGATCATGCAGGGGGTGAGCAAACTGTCCGTGCCTGCAGTGGAGGGCCTCCTCTGCCGAGAGCGGGCCTGTAACTGAATCTACAAATGGGGCGAAGTGGGAGAGGCTGTGGCTCGTGCATAAAGTGGACACCCTGCAATGGACACACGAGTTCCAATTGGCGTGATCCTGGGCAGACCGCATCACCTCCTTTCGACTGGATGCCATGATCCGCGGGAACAGGGTGCGCTTAGAAGCCGGCAAGATAGAAAGCTGGCCTGGGCGTTTATTTGCTTATGTGCTCGTGTTTCGGGTCTGGAGCTGTCCGTTCCCGCCAGCTTGCCTGGGGGAGAGGCCAGGCAGGCCCCTGCTTCTTATCGTCCTCCTGTGTTTGTGCGGAAGGCTGGCCTGCAATCTGTGTTTAGGCAGCAAGTCAGTAGAACTGCCGCCTGCGCCCCCCTAATGCACGGGTTCCTGGGCTGATTACAGGCGTAAAGGGCCGCCGAGTCCGACTGGAGGCTGCCACGCCAAGGCGGGGCATGTGGGGGCGAGGGGGCGGAGGTGGGTCGGAGCTGGCACTGCATGACTGAGGGGGGCTGAGTAGGGTGAATATGCATTCCGGGGCGGAGGGAAATGGCGAAAGGGCTCATTATAAAACGTGAAGTGTTCACACTGCAAGAGGGTCCATGTCATTAGTGACACTTTCTTCAATTGAACAGGGGCAACGCGCGGGCCTTGGAATCAAGATCACGCAGAGCGACAGAGGTTCGAATCCCGGATCCTCGATGAGAAACCGAACTCGGGTACGGTATTAGGCGCGCAATACAACACAATAAGTCTTAGGCTGCAACCATTTGCATTCTGGGACTTGTCGTTTTGCCTTTCCAATCCTGCAGACACTGTGGGTCTACGCATTGCACACTGAAAAGTGAGGCCTGAAAACAAGGCTGGCCTTTGCCCAGACAGTGCACTGGGCCAAAATCATGATCTAACCTGGCAAACGAGGAGTGGCCTGCCCTGTGTGTGCCCCCTGTGATCAGGAGGATAGCTCTGTGTCAATGCACAGGTCTTGGAAGCAAGACCAGCAGAGCACACACGGGTTCAAATCCCCGTGTATAAAAAAAACCTACTCTTCCACAATTAAACTAGTGCCTAGACACCTATGGGTGCTGTAAAAAAAAATAGATAAATACATCTGTAAACCTGTCCATCAAAGAAGAGGTAGCATGGCCCTAATTTTAGGGGGGGCAGGGGTGTTTGCCCCCCCCCCCAACTTTCATGGCACACCATTTTGTCCCCATTCATTTGGCTGGGGCACCTTTTCTTCAGATGCCATGTCCCACCAACATTTTCAGCCACGTTACTCCACTGAGAGGTAGGTTTAATGTGATTTATAAAATACATGTTGTAGGTGCATGGAAAGCAAATGTATTTATATTAAGTATGCCAGCAACAAAGTGTGTTTAGAGTGGAAGCACATTTTAGGCAATGACACTGCATGATCTGTTTGATGAACAGAGTGCGACTGTTACGTGTTGTCCACATTCTTTTATGATGGTGCAGAAAAAGGGCGCCGTTTATTGTCTGCCATTTGAATATGTTACCTTATTGGCAAATTGTATGCCAGCAACTGGGTCCAGTAGAAGCCAATTGAGATACATCACCGTTGCTGCAGTTCGCCTTTTGCTGGCTCATGCTTTTCACCTCCAGGCGCAACGCCCTTGCATACATTCCAGGTGACACCCTTTCTGATAGCTCCTACTGGATCCAGTTGCTCGCAGGTGCCTGCCTGTGCAACGCATGATCTTCGATTACATTCCAGGTGACACCCTTTCCAATAGCTCCTACTGGATCCAGTTGCTCACAGGTGGCTGCTTGTGCAACGCATGACCTTCCATTACATTCCAGGTGACACCCTTTCCGATAGCTCCTACTGGATCCAGTTGCTCGCAGGTGGCTGCCTGTGCAACGCATGACCTTCCATTACATTCCAGGTGACACCCTTTCCAATAGCTCCTACTGGATCCAGTTGCTCGCAGGTGGCTGCCTGTGCAACGCATGACCTTCCATTACATTCCAGGTGACACCCTTTCCGATAGCTCCTACTGGATCCAGTTGCTCGCAGGTGCCTGCCTGTGCAACGCATGATCTTCGATTACATTCCAGGTGACACCCTTTCCAATAGCTCCTACTGGATCCAGTTGCTCGCAGGTGGCTGCCTGTGCAAGGCATGACCTTCGATTAAGAAAGACCCAAAGTGATTGTATTTGATTATGGGAATGCCAGGATTAAAACCCAAATGTTTCAGCTGGATCCAGTTGAAGCCAATTGAAACATCGCACCATTGCCATAATAAACCTTCGCTGGCTCTTGCCAATCACCTGGAGACAGTGCACCCTTGCATACATTTCAGTTTACCATTTCCATGTGAATTCTGCTGCATCCTGTTGCTCTCAAATGGTGGCTGCACATCTCCTAACTTAATATCAAGAAACGTCCTGGGTACATTTATTTTATCAGGAGAACTCTATTATTAAAACCTGTAGACAACAACTGGATCCAGTAGAAACGTTTTCTTACATGTCAATTGGAATAGTTATTAGCATGAGTCTGCTTGCATCTGACTTGGAGCCCCTGTGATCAGTCTCTGCCATCTCGTCTTTTTACTTCAGTGCAAGGTGTCCTGTTGGAAATTCTGGTTTCCTCTTTCAAGGTTTACAATGGACCCAGTTGCTGAGATGTGCCTTTTGGTTTGTTTTTTTACCTCTCCTGAATTGCTGTGGAGGAAGTTTTGGGAGTGTTTTTTTTTTTGTCCCTCACTGTGCACTACACCACATTCCCACAGCCTGCATGTTCATCTGCAGGCACCGTCAAGCAAGGTCCACACTTTACCTCATTAATTACCATCCCTTTTTCCCTTAACACCACTCGTTTCCCCACCCCCTCTTTCCCTTACTTCTTCCAATTCCATCGCTCCTCCCAGACAATTTGCAGTACCTATATATAGGGTGACCAGATTTCCAAAATAAAAAAACTGGGACAGGCACTGACCTAGAAGTAGGACTACAGTTTTAGGGCCAATAAACACAAAAGAAGGGCTAATATACAATTGGGTCGCTAATAAAAGTGTAGTCTTAATTCTATATCAGTGGCCTGTCCCAGCAAATTGGAGGGGCAGAGGGAAGAAGGGAGGAAGGCGGGGGGTACAAAGTGAATGGAGAGAACAGTAGCCGGACCGATGTCGCGATTTTTCAATCCCTTTCTCATATAAACGGGACGGTATCCACCCGACCCCCAAATCCCGGGACAGGGTTTTAAAACTTTAAAACGTGTCGGAACACCGGGACAGGGGGCAAATACTGAGACGGCAAAACCGGGACGTCTGATCACCCTACCTATCTGATAAGTTGCCCAAACTCCCCATTTTAGCATGGGTGGGTAGTGAGCCACTAGGAACGAATGTGGCCCAGAGAGTGACTATCAGAGGTCTTGCAGGAGCCCAGCCCCACTCTGAGACATGGTCATCGATTAGTTTCCTGAGCCAGTATGGCTGCTACTGCGGACTACATTGCCCAGCAGCCCACTGACTAGCACCCTGAGGCGTCCTCGCCTCATGTGTAGGCCACAGTAGAGCGTCCATGCACAGTTGATCCCAAAGAGAGGCTGTTACTTTCTTCACGGGGTAACCCAGCCTGCCACCCAACTGCAGCACATCAGTTCCCCGAACAAGTCATATGGGAAGAAAGTGTGCGCTGCATAACCGCCGAACACAATCCAGGGAATTCCAAAATGGCGCTGCATGCCACAAACACTCAAGAAAGCTCTCCTTGCAGGCCGGTGGAGAGATGGGTAGGGTGCAGTACATCCATTGGGCAATACCAAGAACAAATCGGAGAGATAGTGGCAGGACGTGAGGTTATGGTGCCAGGACGTGATGTTATGGTAGGAGGAAGTGAGGTTATTGTGGAGTTTGGCCAATCCCAGGAAGGTAGGTTTGTTCCTTACTAGTCTGCGTCCCTTGCACCAGACCCCCGTGAGTATATAATGGGCTGCGCTGGGTCATTCAGAGGCCGGAGGAAGCAGCAGACCTACCTGCTGAGGCTACATAGGTAGAAGTGGAGGCTGCTGGAGGCAGGACTTCTGGGAGGACTGCTGCCAGGAGGACGTCTCGTCAAGCCTGGCGAGGTGGAGAGCTGCCGAGCCTGAGCCTTACAGAAGGCTCACCAGAAATGCTCAACCGTCCTTTTCAAATGCTTGGGGGACTGGGGAAGCCAACGCCTGGGCTTTACCCCGGCGACCCATGTGGAAAGATCAGAGGTTCTGGGCCCCATGGCAGGAGGGCCCAAGGACTAGGAGGGAGGCCGGCTGTGAATGCTGAACTTGAGGCATGCGAGAGGTGCCTACTACGAGTCCTGTTCCTGTCTCAGGAGGATAGCTCAGGGGCAGCGTGCTTGACTTGGAAGCAAGATGACAAGGAGCAACACAGGTTCGATCCGCGATTAGAACCCTCTGGGCTATAACTAACCAATCCTATTAATCAATACCATCTCAATCCCGAGGTCCACCAGGGGACTGTGATCAATTCTGGGGAAACCACGGGACAAGCCTGTTTTGTTTCAGTAGATTAACAACAGACTTTGTAGAGTAGGATTGTGAGCTCTTTGCTTCGGCCACTCCTTGGAATTTCATGTCCTCAGCTCAGGGTAGGCCATAGGCCTCGAATTCAGAAAGGCCAAGTTTGAGAGTTTTTCTGTTGGCCAACCTATTAGAAGTAAGGCAAATCATTCACCAGTTTTGTTCAGGAATCCCTCTTAAGTTGGTGACCCCCCCCCCCCCCGTGCCGATTAGATATTTATTTAACCCTGAGCATTTTTGTAATCCAGATACAGTTTGAACCCCTTTATCCTAGCGTATGTTCCATCGTTGCCTGAAGGTCCCCACATTTGCCAATGGCCGTTTAGTTTTTATGCAGCACTTCTTAAGGTGGTCGCTGTTTTATCCACTCGCAATGTTGACACTTAAGTGAACCGAGGCACACAGAGTGAAGGTGATATGTCCAGGATCACACAATCCTGGTAATGTAGGGAATCCGGCTCTCCTTCTCTCAAATTATCCACCTGCCCCTACAACAAAAACAAAACAAAAAAGAAACCAACATAGAAACTGTCCTATCAAGCAAACTTGTCGAGCTTCCCACCCAAATATGAATTGTGAATTGGGTGGACCTGCTTTAAGGCCAGGCACAGCATGCCATTGGTGTGCTTATGTTGTCCCATCCCAAGGGGCTCCCTAAACCTGGTAATCTATCGTTTGTTGGGCTTGTTTGTAAAAGAACTGTGGCTCATTACTAAACCTGACAACATATACAAAGTGTTATCAAAGGAACATGGTGGCTAAACCGAGCAAGGCTCACAACAGACAATCCAAATCTCCACAAGGCGGCGCTGTACATTAGGTGGGTTAAAACATTAGAGTGGAAGGTCAAATGTAAGGAAGGAAACAGCTGTGAGTTAAGATGTTGGATGTTGACAAACTTGAAACAATGCATATGTAACAGAGGTTTATGGAAATGGTGCAGATTACTCAAGGGCCTGAAACCTCAAGGGTTCTTGCTAGCGCGTGCCCCCCTCCCACCAATTGGCACTGAATGAGAATGGGGTGACTTGAGAAATGTCCCTGAGTTTGAATAAACGGTGCAAATGGGGTTGCCTTGGAGGAGGGGAAGAAATGGCCTGGGGACCTCTGTCCATAACTAGTAAAACAACAGCCAATGAGGGTCCCACGCGTAATGGCTCCTAGCCGATGAAACGCATCCCCGCCACGCCGCTTCATCGGTACCCAACGTCTACAGAAAAGCTATTCTTGCTGCTCAATCTGGCTTTCGAAACAGCAATGAATAAGCCGGAAGAGCTTTTTGGGTTTCAAAAACATCTATCAAATCCTTCGTGTATTTCGTCTTCCTTGCCCCCTTCTCTCAAATTGGCAAACGATTGGAATGGGTTTTTCATGAATAAAGTGATTTCTATTGATTCACAACTACTATCTCTGAGCTCGCGTCTTCTGGAACTGATTACTTACATGCTCCCCTTGCGCAATTTGAATTTACTGCAGTTTCTCTGGAGGAAATGTTCTCCCTACTTGCAAGGTTAAAAGCATCTAACTATAGCTATGATCCTACTCCGGCTTAATCGCCATGCTCGCGATCTCTACAAACTCATTGCAGAGTTCA
Organism: Ambystoma mexicanum; assembly: GCF_040938575.1. NCBI lineage: Eukaryota > Metazoa > Chordata > Amphibia > Caudata > Ambystomatidae > Ambystoma > Ambystoma mexicanum. The sequence goes on along the minus strand of NC_090921.1, from coordinate 174,658,724 downwards.
TTAACCTGTCCTTTCTGCAGGGTATGGATCCCAGGGATCTTAAGAAATCCTTTGTGACCCTTCTTTTGAAGAAATCCTCACTGGATCATAATATACTTGCAAACTATCACCCAATTGCAGGCCCTACCTGGCCGGCCAAAATCTTAGAAAAGATAGTTGCTCGAGCAGTTTGTGGAAACTCGTGGCCTTCTTGACACTTCAGTCGGGCTTTAGGCCTTGCCATGTTACTCTGACAGCCCTCATCGCAGTTTGAGCTGAGTTACCACTCTTATGTAGACGATACTCAATTGGATGTCAGGATTAATAATGCAACAAACTCACTACAAAGGATCTTGGATTGTGTCTGAAAATCAAAAGCTGGATGCTTGCTAATTTACGTTAGTAACTCGATCCCTCTAAAACCGAGGTTCACAGTGGCAGAGTCGCGTAGCTTCTCCATTGTGCCTCTCTGGATCTCTGGCTTTGGAGCTGGATCTTCTCAGACACAGTCTGAGGTGGGCTGCAGGTTAGCCGGGGCACAGTTATTTCATCTGTGTCCTCAAAGCAACAATCAAGGCTAGGTGCATGATGGGACAGGACACAGGGCAGAGCGCAGAGCAACACGCCCTCCAGGCAAAGCTTAGCTCAGATTACGGGATACAGGAAACCTATAGAGGGGACATGAAAGGCATGCCTAACCAGGGCATGGGTACGCTTTGCAAGGGTTTGGGAGCATACTTGGCTGCAAGCACCAAGTTCAAGACCCTTTGCATCGTCCACAAGGTTTTCTGGGGCCTGAGACCACGCTACCTCCAACATTCACTTCCAAAACATTTTCCTTCTCAAGCTCTCTGCTCATCCACCTCCAACTCTCTGAGGGTCAGACGCTTCTCCAAGCAGAAAGTTGGGGGCAGATCTATCTCCTCGGCTGGGGCCTCCTTCTGGAACAGTCTCCCTGGCTCTGTCAAACTTTTGCAGAACCACTTCCGGTTCCAGAAGCAACTCAAGAACTTCCTTTTTGCTTCCGTTTTCTCTCTTCCTCTCCCCTGCTGATTCACCTGACTGCTCTGCGCACTGGTCACCTGGTCACCCCCTGAGCCCGGGTCCAAGCTCCTGCATGTCCAGTTGCCCTCACACTGCCTCTGGGCTCCCCAGTACTTCAAGGTCTGTGTCTGCAACCCTACAGACTCTCTGCACTTGTGAGCCACCCGCGGGCTGCCCTTGTTAGTTAACTGCACTCCCCCCCTTCCACACCCCCCGGCACTTCTCCCCTTCCCTCTTCCCCACACTTGCACGATCTGACTGACACAAGGCTTAGTAAGATCATTATTTTGTCCTCCCGTTGTTTCTCCCTCCTTGTCTCGTCGCACCTAGAAACATGTGTGCACAGGCGCATTATAAATGCTACATCATATCATATACCAAGATCCGGTGCAAGGTCAAACATAACCTTGCACCGGATTTTGGTATATGATATGAAATGCAGGAGGTGAACATGAGTGTTGTTTGTCGTGAGCTGAAGTCTTCTACGCAGCGCTGGTCAGCGTTGCGGTTATCGTTATGGGGCAAGGTGAACGCTCTGAAGATGGTTGCAGCACCCAAAATCACTTATGTCTTAAGTATGCTCCCCTTAAAGATAAATACAAGTTACTGGAAATTGATTGATGCAACTCTTCAGTCCTTCCTCTGGGATGGGAAACCTCCGATATTGAAACAGTGGAAATTGCAGTTGCCCGCGGAAAGGGTGGATTGGGGGTCCCGAATTTTAGGGCATATCATCTTGCCTTCTCTTGCCAATGTTTCCTTCCATTTCTGGGTGATTCTCCGTCTGCTTGGGCGGTGGCGGAGGTGAGCGCATTGGGTCCTTTTGCCCCGCGTGCTTTACTTAAAACAACTGGTAGGCGTGGTGGGAATTCATGTTTAACTGGCTTTTTGAGAGATTTGTGGAAAGATCTTCATGATATGTGTGGCTTGGATGCTTTGAGGTCTCCTTCGGCTTCGATCTGGCTTAACAAGGCAGTCACGGAAGGTGGCAGGCCGATAACGTGGCCGGAATGGTTTGTGGGAGGGGTTCATTGGATTGGCGACATCTTCAGAGATGGGAAATGGGTTGATTTTGCTGTGTTGTGTTCGACTTTCACTGTTGAGAATCCTTCGGTTTTGGACTTTAGGAAATTGAAAAGGTGCGTTGGTGAGGTACAGGAGAATCATTCTTTGGAATGTGAGTTTTTTGCAGAGGGCGGTCAGTCTATCGCAAGCAAGATCTATCGCCGGCTGGTTGCTAATTTCAAGGACAACTCGCGCTTGCTTGATGAATGGAGTAGGAGGATAGGATGCGAAATCACTGCGGATTCATGGCTGGAGATTTGTGCGAATGTGAAGTTATGTTCAATTAATTTGAGTGAGTGCTCCAGGCAAATAAAAATTCTTAACAGGGTTTACTGGTGCCTGGAGAGGCTCAAGAACAGGGGTATGTCTGACTCGGACATATGCTGGTGTTGTGATGTGGAGGTGGGTACTCTTGAACATTTGCTGTGGGATTGTGCTTGTGTGAGAGATTTTTGGCATGAGGTCTGCGAAGTGTGCTTGCAGATCTTGGGTTGTAGTATAGATTTGGACTTCAAGACGATGGTTTTGGGGAGTGGTCTCTTGCTTGATGAATTATCCATTTCGGAAAAAAAGTTCTTATTTCGGGTGCATTGGTTGACAAGAGGATGATTCTGAGGGCATGGCAATCCCGGGCCCCGCCGGAATTGAATGTTTGGCCTGATGAGATGGTCTCCTTGGCATCTGTTGAAAAATTGATTTATAGACGACAGGGGAAGTTACGACTGCATGCTAAGATCTGGGAAGCTTTTTTGAATTTTCATAAATGAGATCTGTTTTTTTTTTTTACATTTTCTTTTTTTCCTTCCCTTTTCTTGGTAGCTGGTTTCAGTTTTGAGGTTGTTATGTAGCTGATTGATGTATCTTATGTAATTTCTTTGCGGATGTACATTTTGTTAGTGAAAATGTAAATAAAGAATTCAATTAAAAAAAAGATCCGGTGAAGGGGAGTTCAGGAAGGACATACTGAGGGTTGAAAGAGCAATAAGGATTTATTTTCAGCATAAAGTATATAACTGGAAAGCTAGCAAAATAAACAATGAGACATGAATTCAAATGATGTTAATATGAAAATGGGTGACAGTTTCTCCACGTTTTATGATACAATGAAGTGAATTAAACATCCACACGTGCCTGTTCCACCTCCAGGGCAGCATCCGGTCACAGTAGGTTGCTGCCTCCTCGTCCAGGTGCGGGGAATTCTGCAAAACAACTCAATGTTAAGTACAGGAGATCAGCAAGTGGCAAGAAGACCGGTTTGCAACAAGCCGGCAAAACACAGGGCAAAGGTGCGACTGGGGAGACTTGGTGGCCCTGAGGGGTTTCAGAGTTCGGAGCTGCGGAAAGGCCCAGCTCTGCTCAGCCCTTTCCCATTGAGATGCATGAATGGAGGCCGCTGGGAGAAAGCAAGGGGCCCCAGGTGGCATGTGATAAACTTGCATTGTCTATTGTGGGCACAGAATGGGTTGTGACATTCTGCCGCTCCAGTGGCACCCCAGTGATGTGGCGCATTGGGGGTATGCCCAGCTTGACCGTGCATAACGACGTCATTGCCTGGAAAGCATGGAATGGCTACTCTAGTGGTCTTCACATGTTGGGGCTGTACTGCCACACGGGGGTGGGGGGGTCCACAGGCTGTACAGAGAGGGCACGTGGCTTGTGGCTCCTTTAAAAAAATAGAAAATATAAACAGCGCTAATATTTGGTGGGTTTCCAACATTATTTTTACTCTAGAGGGGAACTGAGCATAAAACTGTTTAAAATCTCTTAAACTAGGTATCCCGCTTCAAACGAGGCCTCTTTGTTAAGATGGCCTAGAAACGGAACCAAATTACACAGAGAATCAGGAGCCAGAAAAACCGGACTCAATAACGGAAATAGACAAAGTGCATGGCAAAACCCAGCTTTATTGACATCAAAATAAAGCTGGGACAGCACACAAGCATGCAGATCTCGAAGCTCTCAGCGTGCTTATCGAAAACAGGTTTTATTACTTACTATTTGTCATAACTAACATCGGACAGTAATTTTAGCCACAGAAACCTACGGGGATTGCGTAACATCCTGCCCTGTGTAACATACGAGCCTGAACCACTGGAATGTAGAGCAGTTCAAGTAGAATGGCAACAAGGTGCAGCTTCCATCAGAATGTGCATCTTTAGAAGCGCAGAGTAACAGAAAGAGAGCTGAGCTGACTTGAAGGAAGCCAGTGTGGTGGAGACCGGCTCTTCAATAAAGAAGTGGCAAGAAACTTTCTGCTATATCTTTTCATTGGCGACGAGCTCTACAACGATGGGGCCCCACTGAGTACCAGTGTTGTGGACCTAGTGTTACACTGAGCTGTGCTTGCTATACTTCTGCAAAAGTCCTTCTCTCTTCAAGCAAGGAGTGTCAGGCTTTGCACTCTGTGTCTTGCCCTGTGGACCCTGGTACGACCTTCTTTCATCGTCACGCATTTCAAAGCCTGCAGTTTAAACGTGTTTGACAGTTCGTCTAATTTTGAGGGGGGGAGGGCAGATAAGTGGTTGGGGGGGTTGGGTATAGTTAAAAATAGGTGCAGGAGGGGAGATTGGGGGGACCCCCCCAAAATTCTTTTTCGATGAACTGTCAAACACGTTTAAATTGCAGGCTTTGAAATGCCTGACGATGAAATGACATGGGACGTGGACCCTACACTGTGAGAATCCTGCTAATTGCCTTGTGTGCCACTTGCAGTGGTCAGTTACTGAAAGGATCTCGTGCGAGGGTGCTTTATATCAGCACCCGTGGAGAGTGGCGAGAGGGGCCTGTGCACAGCTAGTGGAAGAGAGATCACTATGTGTAATATTGCCGTCTGTAGAGTGTGGAGAGAGGGGCCAGTGCAAAGCAACATAGCATACTTATTCTACCTTGGATGTCCTGGATCAAGTGCCCTGTGAAGCTTGCTGTTTTCCCCATCCCACCACGCGCTTCAACTGTGAGTGCAGTCATTTTGGAAAAGATGGCCGCCCATTGCTGTTGCGTTTCTATCTCAGTGAGCTATTTTGCATGTCGTTATGTTGCATTCAGCTTATACATTTCTTATGTTCGTATTCACCATGTATAAATGTATATTTGACCTAGTGTGCGTATTCTTCATGGTGAGTGCATATTTGCTTTGCGTCTAATGCATGCACATGGAATGTCACAACGTGAGCTTAGTTTTACTTGTGCCATCTTCAGCTTAAATGGTGTCCATCTCCTGATGTACCTGCTTGGGATATGGGCAGCAGGTTGTCTTAGTGAGTAAGGCTTCTCGCCTGTGTGGTATTGGGGTGGGTGGGGGGGCTGTAGCTATGGACGACGTGTTCATCTGCCTCTCAACACCTTGGATACCATGTAACTTTCAGTTTGAGCGATGAAATTCCAGTAAGGTAGCTCAGCTAGTTAATATGCCTGCTGCAGATATTGAAGTGCAATTGCATATCCCATATTCAGTCAGATGGTTCATTGAGGTAAAATGGTAAAAGGCGCGCCAAGACGGGATTCCCAGCTGCTGAAGACCGGTGCGACATGCAGATTCAAGTCCTCCTTCACCCGGCTCAGTGTTTCATTCTTCTGAAGTTTTATAAAATGGCCGCCAGGGTAGGAAATGGGCAAAGTCTGTCTTGCATTGAGCCATTCCTTTCTGAAGCCCAAACCCCTGGGGATCCTGCGAAAGCTGCTCCATGCTGTGAGCCGCACGTCTTTTGGCTAAACTGTCCAAAAAGGTACCTGTGTTTGGGATTTTCCTATGTGTTTCTGTCAGTATAGAGAAAAGTGTAGAGAGCCAAGTTTACATTACTCGATCAGAAGGGGTTCATGCTGAATAGTTATTACAGACATAGTTAAAATGTAAAATGTGGTCATCCCTGGGTTCCCAAAATGCTCTCTGCTTTTATGCAAATTGCCAGGATTGAGTTTCCTGAAGAGAACCCAACAGCCCAACTGGTAAAATGGCTCAGCAGGTTAAGCACTCGTAGCTGTGATCTGTGTTGCAGGTTCCAGTCCCGGCATGGTCTGCTCATCCCTCCGAGGTGATGTAAATACGAATTTCGATTTGGTAATACTAACAATGTATGTAAATATGTGCTATGCAAAGCGCTTTGGATCAAAGCGCTATATAAATCTCAAATTATTATCAAATCATATAAATATCAGATTATCATAGCTCTCCTCTCCCTACTTCATGGAAGGGGGTTGGGTTGGTGGTGGGAAGCTTGTTTTTCCTATTTTCAACATTGGTGACCCCCATTGGGTTTTACGCCAGTAACGCCTGTTGCAGTGCTTGGAAGGCCCTTCCAGTGTTGGAGCGCTTGTGATTCTTTATTTTTTTTTATAAATTGCATTATAAATATCAGTAAGAAAATGATAATTTCATTATTGTATGATTGCTACCTGCCAATCCTAGTCGAGGGGTGTGTCCGTGGGAGACGCCCCTTCTTCCCATTTTGCCCTGCTTCTCTCCCTCATCCCCCGTCTCTCCCTCTTACCCCATCTTTTCTTCGCGTCTGCCGCAGCATCCCTCTGGCTGTTGCCGTGGCGACCGCCGGGATGCTGCTCTGGAACCTGGGGGCTGCGGCGGTGCTCGCCGGATTATGAGCCCCGTTTGCGTGCTCTGTCACCGGCGGCAGGAACAGAACGCGCGCCGCACGCGCAGGGACCCGGTCCGAGCCCGTTCTCTTTGTTTCACGGTCTCGCTCGTCCATGCGGGTGCCTCCTCGTCACCAAAGACCACCGTCTCCAGTGCAGCCCCTCCTCTTTCCGGTGAGACAGCCGAGCAATCACTTCGTTACTTTATAGCTCCGGTGCTTTCTTAAATACCTGGGGGGGGGGGGGGGGGGACGGGGGGTTGTGGGGGCGGAATGAGGGAGGGGAGGGGTGGATACCAAATCGCCATTCGAGCCGCATCCTTTCTCCTTTAGTGTTTTACATAGCGCTAACATTGCTGCCACCAGCTACTTCGCGGCGCTTTGAGACACTGCAGCACGCTGTCGACAAGGCCCACCTGCTTGATAAAAACGTGGTTTCCCCAATAGTTGTCGACCTTGTTCTTGTATTATGTTTTGGTTTAGAGATTGTGTTTATTTTTGCTGGTCCAACACACGCTCGTGCGTCTGGTTCCCGAGTCTACGAGTGCCACTGGAATCGTATTGTCAATACAATGGGATTGCTAGTCTGTCTTTCCCCCTTCTCATGTTACTCCCACTTCGCCAACAGGTGCACACATCGGCCACATTCAACGACCCTAGAAAAACACATGGAAACAGGGTGACTCCCAGACACTTATGGTGTCTGGTCCCTTCAGTGATGTCACACTCTGGTGCCTGGTTTCTGCCGTGATGTCACAGTCTGGTATCTAGGTCCTGCAGTGATGTCCAAGTCTTGTGTCTGGTTACTGCTGTGATGTCAGTCTGGTGTCTGGTTTCTACCGTGATGTCACAGTCTGGTGTCTGGTTTCTGCCGTGATGTCACAGTCTGGTGTCTGGTTTCTGCCGTGATGTCACAGTCTGGTGCCTGGTTTCTGCAGTGATGTCACAGTCTGCTGTCTAGTTCCTGCAGTGATGTCAGTCTTGTGTCTAGCTCCTGCAGTGATGTCACAGTCTGCTGTCTAGTTCCTGCCGTGATGTCACAGTCTGGTGTCTGGTTCCTGCCGTGATGTCAGTCTGATGTCTGGTTCCTGCAGTGATGTCAGTCTGGTTTCTAACGTGATGTCAATCTCGTGTTTGGTTCCTGCCGTGATGTCAGTCTGGTGTCTGATTTCTGCAGTGATGTCATACTCGTGTCTGGTTCCTGCAGTGAGGTCAGACTCGTGTCTGGTTCCTGCAGTGATGTCATTCTCGTATCTGATTCCGCCGTGATGTCAGTCTGGTGTCTGGTTCCTGCCGTGATGTCAGTCTGGTGATAGTTCCTTCAGTGATGTCAGGCTCGTGTCTGGTTCCTGCAGTGATGTCAGGCTCGTGTCTGGTTCCTGCAGTGATGTCAGTCTTGTGTCTGGTTCCTGCAGTGCTGTCAGTCTTGTGTATAGTTCCTGCAGTGCTGTCAGTCTGCTGTCTAGTTCCTGCAGTGCTGTCAGGCTCGTGTCTGGTTCCTGCAGTGATGTCAGGCTCGTGTCTGGTCCCTGCAGTTCTGTCACTCTGGTGGCTAGTTCCTTCAATGATGTCAGGCGCGTGTCTGGTTCCTGCAGTGATGTCAGGCGCGTGTCTGGTTCCTGCAGTGATGTCAGTCTGGTGTCTGGTTCCTGCAGTGCTGTCAGTATGGTGTCTAGTTTCTGCAGTGCTGTCAGTCTGGTGTCTAGTTCCTGCAGTGCTGTCAGGCTCGTGTCTGGTTCCTGCAGTGCTGTCACTCTGGTGTCTAGTTCCTTCAGTGATGTCAGGCTCGTGTCTGGTTCCTGCAGTGCTGTCAGTCTTGTGTTTAGTTCCTGCAGTGCTGTCATTCTGGTGTCTAGTTCCTGCAGTGCTGTCAGGCTCGTGTCTGGTTCCTGCAGTGATGTCAGGCTCGTGTCTGGTTCCTGCTGTGATGTCAATCTGGTGTCTGGTTTCTACCGTGATGTCACAGTCTCGTGTCTGGTTCCTGCCGTGTTGTCAGTCTGGTGTCTAGTTCCTGCAGTAATGTCAATCTTGTGTCTGGTTCCCGCTGTGATGTCAGTCTTGTGTCTGGTTCCTGCTGTGATGTCAGTCTGATGTCTGGTTCCTGCAGTAATGTTAATCTCGTGTCTGGTTCCCGCTGTGATGTCAGTCTGATGTCTGGCTCCTGCTGTGATATCAGTCTGATGTCTGGTTTCTGCCGTGATGTCACAGTCTCATGTTCGGTTCCTGCCATGATGTTACAGTCTCATGTCTGGTTCCGGCCTGATATCAGTCTCGTGTCTGGTTCCTGCGGTGATGTCAGTCTGGTGTCTAGTTCCTGCAGTAATGTCAATCTCGTGTCTGGTTCCCGCTGTGATGTCAGTCTGATGTCTGGCTCCTGCTGTGATATCAGTCTGATGTCTGGTTTCTACCGTGATGTCACAGTCTCATGTTCAGTTCCTGCCTGATATCAGTCTCGTGTCTGGTTCCTGCGGTGATGTCAGTCTGGTGTCTAGTTCCTGCAGTAATGTCAATCTCGTGTTTGGTTCCTGCCGTGATTTCACAGACTCGTGTCTGGTTCCTGCCGTGATGTCAGTCTGGTGTCTGGTTCCTGCCGTGATGTCAGTCTGGTGTTTAGTTCCTGCAGTGATGTCAGGCTTGTGTCTGGTTCCTGCAGTTATTTCAGTCTGGTGTCTGATTTCTGCCGTGAAGTCAGTCTGGTGTCTGATTTCTGCCGTGATGTCAGTCTGGTGTCTGATTTCTGCAGTGATGTCAGTCTGGTGTCTAGTTCCCGCAGTGATGTCATACTCGTGTCTGGTTCCTGCAGTGATGTCAGTCTCGTATCTGGTTCCTGCCGTGATGTCAGTCTGGTGTCTGGTTCCTGCCGTGATGTCAGTCTGGTGTCTGATTTCTGCAGTGATGTCAGTCTGGTGTCTAGTTCCTGCAGTGATGTCAGGCTCATGTCTGGTTCCTGCAGTTATGTCAGTCTGGTGTCTGGTTCCTGCAGTGCTGTCAGGCTCATGTCTGGTTCCTGCTGTGATGTCACAATCTTGTGTCTGGTTCCTGCTGTGATGTCAATCTGGTGTCTGGTTTCTACCGTGATGTCACAGTCTAGTGTTTGGTTCCTGCTGTGATTTCACAGACTTGTGTCTGGTTCCGGTCTGATATCAGGCTTGTGTCTGTTTCCAGCAGTGATGTCAGGCTCGTGTCTGGTTTCTGCAGTGCTGTCAGTCTGGTGTCTGGTTCCTGCAGTACTGTCAGTCTTGTGTATTGTTCCTGCAGTGCTGTCAGTCTGGTGTCCAGTTCCTGCAGTGCTGTCAGGCTCGTGTCTGGTTCTTGCAGTGCTGTCACTCTGGTGTCTGGTTCCTGCAGTGCTGTCACTCTGGTGTCTGGTTCCTGCAGGGATGTCAGTCTCGTGTCTGGTTCCTGCAGGGATGTCAGTCTGGTGTCTGGTTCCTGCAGTGATGTCAGGCTCGTGTCTGGTTCCTGCAGTGATGTCAGGCTCGTGTCTGGTTCCTGCTGTGATGTCACAATCTTGTGTCTGGTTCCTGCTGTGATGTCAGTCTGGTGTCTGGTTTCTACCGTGATGTCACAGTCTCGTGTTCGGTTCCTGCCATGATGTTACAGTCTCATGTCTGGTTCCGGCCTGATATCAGTCTCGTGTCTGGTTCCTGCCGTGATGTCAGTCTGGTGTCTAGTTCCTGCAGTAATGTCAATCTCGTGTTTGGTTCCTGCCGTGATTTCAGAGACTCGTGTTTGGTTCCTGCCGTGATGTCAGTCTGGTGTCTGGTTCCTGCCGTGATGTCAGTCTGGTGTCTGGTTCCTGCCGTGATGTCAGTCTGGTGTCTGGTTCCTGCCGTGATGTCAGTCTGGTGTCTGGTTCCTGCCGTGATGTCAGTCTGGTGTCTGATTTCTGCAGTGATGTCAGTCTGGTGTCTGGCTCCTGCAGTGCTGTCAGTCTGGTGTCTGGTTCCTGCAGTGGTGTCAGGCTCGTGTCTGGTTCCTGCAGTGGTGTCAGGCTCGTGTCTGGTTCCTGCAGTTATGTCAGTCTGGTGTCTGGTTCCTGCAGTGCTGTCAGTCTGGTGTCTAGTTCCTGCAGTGATGTCAGGCTCGTGTCTGGTTCCTGCGGTTATGTCAGTCTGGTGTCTGGTTCCTGCAATGCTGTCAGTCTGGTGTCTGACTCCTTCAGTTATGTTGCAACCTCGTGTCTAGTTCCTGAAGTAGTCTGGTACCTGGTTTCTGCAGTGATGTCAGTCTGATTTATTTTGCTTCTGTTGCTTCCAGGACATTCCCAAAACACTGAAAATCACAATCTGGTGCCACGCTAATCTGTCAGCTGAGAAATTGAAAATTGTAAAAGGCAGTGGGGTTTGGTGGGAATGGGAAAGCGTTATTATTTATATTACGCGGCTTGTGGGACTAGCCCAGGGACGTCATTTAGCGGTCGCCAGGCATTGCAACTGCGACCCCGAGGTCTCGCTTGCTACGTCTCCCTTGCTACCCCTAAAAAAAAAAAAAAAAAAAAAAATGAAAAATACAAAAAAAAAAGGGTAGAAAACAAAACTTTTTTTTTTAATGCAAGCTCCTGGGCTGTGGCTAGCACCCATTTGGCTCTTTGCTTCTGGAGTGGCTGACTTTCTTGTTCAGGCCTCTTAAAAATAAAAAAGAATTGGGGTTCCACAAATCTAAACACTTTCAGTAGTGACCCTAAATAAGAAAGAATATGAATATCAAATAATGTGTCTTTCTGGAATTCTATACAATAATTGCTGGACTCATTAAAGGTTTATTTCAGGCACACTCCAAGGGGTGAGTCACTGATTTTGTCTATTCTTAAACACCAACTCAGCCTTTCATCCTTCTGAGGTCGATAAATTAGTACCAACACAGGTTGGGTGATATTGTATGAATATTTTTTCCATATAAAGCGCTTAAGCATAAGTGCTATGTAATAACACATCAATATCATTTGGTCATGGGCAGCTGCTTGCATTCCCATTAATTTGGTAATATGGGCCTATACACACTGATATTAACGCTACATATGGTGATCAATTCTTGTATGAAATGTACATCATATTACATATTACAGTGATATCATAACCATATGTTTCTTAGTGTACTGAGGAACAATGCTATGTGATGCCACATCCTGTTTTGTCAAGGGGTGAAAGGTTGTGTTCAATTGCTTCCCTCGATATTATTTGAGGTGGGGTCAAATGACATCACTTCATGTGATGTCATCAGAGGTCAAGGGTTGCGTGATTTCACTTCCACTACCCCTGGCATTTTGGTGAAATGACGTCCCTGGACTAGCCACAGTGGGTTGAGGAGAGCTGAGAAAAGTGCGGCTTCTAACTAATACTTCATCCCTCCTTCCTCCTTCGACGTTCTTCCCTTTTATCGGAGGCAACCTTGCACGTGATCTTTTTTCTTCCAGAGGCTCACTGTGTCCCTGGGAAGGAGCTGTGACATTTGCCTCAAAGCAGTGGTCCAGGTGTATGAAAAGAAATAGTGGAATTAGGTTCCCTGCTGCCCTGCCCCCGCTCCCCATACTGGTAACTGGAGGGAAGGCCCTAAAAGCGTCAGCACTGTGGGCTATTTCAACGTGGTACAAGGGGGGTTGTCCTGACGACTGTGTTTAGGCGGTCTACTTTCTTATTACTGTAAACCTAAAGTTGTTCTGTCATGTAACGTACATTCAAATTTATTTTGTATGTAGTAGTACTCAAGCAATCAATTGAGGGTACAGACAAAAATAGAAAATAAATACAGCTTTTATTCATTTAGCTGTTCATGCATTTCGTAGTCATGCATTTAAACGTTTTTTTAAAAGATTTTTTTGTTTATATACAAGTTCAGTTTACCAAGTGTAATTTGTTTCTTGACATTTACAAATCCTTTGTAGCAACTGAAATGGTAGCACACTTTAATTGTACATAGCTAGAGCAGATTTGTGCTTTTGATTTTTGTGTAAAACCACCACCTATAGTGACAAGTGATAGCTCAAGTACATAATACAACCAAACAAAGAAACATAGTTAATAGTGTCACAATTGGTTGTATTTAGCCAGGCTAGAGGGTGACCTAAGACATGGTCGACATCTGGATGTGAATCAGGTAGTTGGAAGGACCAAAGGGTGCACGCTGCGGTGCTGGTCCTCAGACGTTTCGGCGGTGCCTTCATCCACATAAACCCCATGGCCACACCCCTTCCCACGCGAAATACAAACCCCGTACACATGCCTCTGCTGTTCCAGGGAACGTGCAGTGCACTAAAGTGTACGTTTTTAAACAAAACAACCCCAGAACAGTTTCTTTTTAAAATAAAAATGTAGGAGCAGTAAAACTTAATTTTAAAAAAGTAGAGGAGTATCGCCCACCACTGCCTCGAAGCCTGGTGCTGTTGCAACTCTAGAAAGCTTTGGGTGGAAAGCTCTGTAGTTTTCTCCTTTTCTAGATTAGCATTCCGCCTGATCCCCTGCCTACCATTAAACATGCACCCCGACTTATACAGTCGGAACCACTCTACCACCATCCCGTCGTGCTTTCCCGATTCGTACTCCTCTCCACCACCGCTATTTTCCTGGTTTTCCATTCTTTTTCCTCCGACTGCAGTTTGATTTGATCGCCAGAGTGCGTGCACATCACACCACTTTATCGGGCAAGGTACCAATGCTGAACCAGCTGCCTGCAGTATAAAACAGAACTGGCAGCTGTGTGGGTCAGCATTTTATGCCATCACTCACCCTACTAGGCCATTTCAGAGGGTGAAAACCGTATGCAAATCTGGATTAGTCGCACACTGAAAGGGGCGGACCATACTGGACTGCAAGATCACATCACTTCTACAGAATAGCGCAAATGGCCCTGGGCATGTTTCTGGCCTCATTCGGTTCCATCAGGGAGGTGCAATTTAATCCCCAGTCCTGGGCATAGTAATGCCAGTTAGGGTAATTTTGCAACACTGAAAAGTGATTAGTGGGAAGCTTGAAATGAAACCTAACCACTGGCAATTGACCTGGGGCATCATCCCTTTTTTTTGGTTTTGGCTATTATGTGATGCTTACGCGCCCCCTATAAGGTAAAACTATTGCATTGGAGCACAGGTAGGAGGGAGATGACATGTGAGGAAGGACACACTGCTTGTGGGTGTTGTTTGTTTATTTACCCACCCATTGACCAACCTTGCCATGCTATTACCTACTGGTGCAATAAAGATGTCTTAACCTAGTGTGCCACTTGATCAATTTCGCTTCCAGGCACTGGAGTCCTGTTACTAACAAGCAATGATCAAAGCCAACAGAGGTATTCAATAAGCATTTGCCAGGTACTGACATCCTATGTGGTGATCTGTTGTTTCGTGGAAGTGAATTACTTTGTTGTAATTCACTCCGATGTGGTTACTTTGTGGGAAATCAAGTAATATATGGATATTTAGAGGCAAGGCGTATAAGGGTGGGAGGTGGGCAGGGTGTTTGGGGGGAACCCGCCTCTATAAATGCATTTTTTTAAAACTACAACACAGTAATTCACTTTGATGAAACGACATAGAACTTCATATTCCCAGTTAAATGCTCCATTTTCCAGGTGTTGAGATCGTTTGGCCAAGCAGTACCATTATATCAGTGCCCAGCAAATGCCTATCCCATAACACAACAAAAGCCTAAACTGTTGGTTTTGCCAATTGCTTCTCACGTCTCGCAGTTGAGGTGCCATCAGAAAAGGTGAAGAACCACACGCAAATCAGGTGCGCTCACATGCAGTGTTGAATGTGAGCTAGCGGTTTAGGTGGGCGCGCCGCTCCCATAGGTGGCTGGTTTGCATGTGGCTGGTCCCCTACTGTAATATTGACTGGATGAAAGCGGTGGAAGAGAAGCCTCCAGGAGGACTTGCCTGAGGATCCGAGGCATGCAGAGCTATCTATACACTGCTTCCTGGTGTCTGTCATGTCTGATGTTCACCCGAGCCGCCATCTTGCACTGTCATATCCTGAAACATCCAGCAATAAGACCTTCCTACTGGTCTCTGCTTTACAGGTCTGGTGCTGGCGTTTCGGAGGCCGTTTGTGGCAAAGTCACTCATTCTCATTTGTAGTATCCTTGCTAGAGGGTCTATCGCTGGAGGTGATGTCACACCAGTGAGGGCATCATCGAAAGTTACATTTTATTTATTTATTTTATTGGGCATTTGCAAAGCGCTTATACATCAGGAAATTGTGTAGCAAAGCGCCCCAATTTTCCACGAGTAAATGAAAATGAAAATTATATTTTATTTATATCGCGCTCGTACACAAGTGTTTCAGAGCGCGACCAGGCAAAGGGAGGGGAGCAGGGGAGAACAAAAACAACGATCTTACTAGACCCAGTGACATTGAGAACCAAAAAATAAATGTGATGTGCAATGGGAATTAGTTTCTATTGGTAGTATATGGAGACATTTTTTAGCCCTGCATAGTATTTTGTATTACTTATTGCAGAAACGTTCTGATGTGACGGTTATTCCTATTGCACCCGGAGAATTCGTGCAGGTTTGGCCCTGCATCGCTTGCGTTAGAATTGTGAGGACTGTACCTTGCATCACACCAAGTCGAACGACGTCGACTTTAGACCGTTCTTAAGCACTTGGTCTTTACAATTCTTGGTGATCTCTAGAAGGAGTTCGAGCATCGAGGCAGTCATTAAGTCTTAGCGCTGGTTTCTATACCGCTGCACTCCATGCTAATGGAACCTATGCCGATGGCACGGCCACTGCCGCGCCCGCATCTGCCACCACACACCTCTGCACCACACACCTCTAAAACACACTGCACATCCCCTCTGCCATACGAATACAGCTATTGGTCACAACTAAAATTTGATATATAGCTGTACGCTTAATTTCTGTCCTCCTTTCGCATACCCTCTAGACTACCTCTCACCAGCCATCGACGTGCCAAATCGACATGGGTGTTTAGCGGGGACTTGGCATCCCCTCATAGCTTCGTACTGGCCGCCAGGCACACGTGCATACTATCATCTCTCGATTTTCCCATACTCGGACTCAGGTCCCCCAAGGGCGTTCAACCTACAGCGCGTTGGGACCATACCAATGGTGAAAGGTGCTATACAAATGATACAGTACAATACTAACAGTGAGGCTTTTTTAATAGTGTGCTAGGTGAGATGAATCACTTCTCATTCTGGCAATTTAAGGTACAGTGAGACCACCTGATTTGCCCTGGAAAACACTGTTTAGATAGGTGGTGAAGCCGGGATTTGGTTCCAGTCTACAACGTAGAAACATGACAGATCTAGACGTCGACGTGTGTTGCTTGACTTTCAAGAATAGTCTGTTTAATAGCGATGACTTGAAAGGTATAGGCATTGCAAAATAAAAGCACCCTGAAAAGGAATACATTCTTTTATACGTTTGTTAATCAGAACGAATGTGGCTGTAGCTTTATTTTGCCATCTTGAATTGAAGGTTAGAGCAGAATGCAGAGTAATGGGAGCCTAAACAATCTTCTGGGTCTTGCAAATTTAGTTCCAAAACGTAGAGCCACGTGTGATACTGGTTGGTGGGGCCACTTGGTTATAGTCATTGTTTGAAACAGGAATGCAGCTTGTTGGTGTACCAGGTAAGTAAACTAATCTCAACTCCGTGCAAACTGACAGCCAAGTACATACACCCCGCAAAAACAGAAATGACAGACACACAATTCTAAACCCTCCAGCCATCGTGCTTTAGCGACACACGCCAACTAACATATACCCATACCCAAAAAGGAAGGCACTCCCAAGGGCTTGGATACTGGAGGGGTGAAACACTGTACACATGCCTTCTCTGTTTCTGTGATCAACACATAACCTACCTCTTCTGTTAAGCCTTATATCGGCCCCTTTGCCAGACCATTCGCCGCTGCATCTAATACCCAGAAGGCTTTCCCAATGACGTAACCTTTCTGAGCGACCCCTACATGGCACTGTGTGACCCCCTACATGGCACTGTGTGACCCCCTTCATGGCACTGTGTGGCCCCCTTCATGGCACTGTGTGGCCCCCTTCATGGCACTGTGTGGCCCCCTTCATGGCATTGTGTGAGCCCTTCATGGCACTGTGTGAGCCCTACATGCCACTGTGTGACCCCCTACATGCCACTGTCTGACACCTTCATGGCATTGTGTGACCACTACCTGACATTGTGTGACCCCTACCTGGCATTGTGTGACCCCTACCTGGCATTGTGTGACCCCTACATGGCCCTTTGTGACCCCTACATGGCACTGTGTGACCCCCTACATGGCACTGTGTGACCCCCTTCATGGCACTGTGTGACCCCCTTCATGGCACTGTGTGGCCCCCTTCATGGCACTGTGTGGCCCCCTTCATGGCATTGTGTGAGCCCTTCATGGCACTGTGTGAGCCCTACATGCCACTGTGTGACCCCCTACATGCCACTGTCTGACACCTTCATGGCATTGTGTGACCCCTACCTGACATTGTGTGACCCCTACCTGGCATTGTGTGACCCCTACATGGCACTGTGTGACCCCCTACATGGCACTGTGTGACCCCCTACATGGCACTGTGTGACCCCCTACATGCCACTGTGTGACCCCTTCATGGCATTGTGTGACCACTACCTGGCACTGTGTGACCCCTACCTGGCACTGTGTGACCCCCTACATGGCCCTGTGTGACCCCTGCATGGCCCTGTGTGACCCCTGCATGGCCCTGTGTGACCCCTGCATGGCATTGTGTGTACCTGTGTTCCGTGTTTACTTTTTCTTTTGAAGAAAACCCATTCTGGTTGAGTTCAATATTCTTGTCACATTCGGTGTGATTGTTCTGTGTAGCAATTTACGAGACGGTAAGAAAAAAAAAAGAACTCGGGCCCCTTCAATCAGCCATATTCCATATCTGAGAAAACAATCCTTTCCAGTCGTAAATCCTGCTGGATGCAAGGGAAGGAAGCACTAGAACCTGTCTCTCGTGCAGCCCTTAGGGCGGGGCACTGCACGTGGGAACCGCCACCACAGCGAAAGGAAATGAACAGCGACGGGTCAAGGAAACGGCTGCTTTCATATCAGCCCTGAAAGGGAAACGCGTCCGAGATCAAAAAAAAAAAAACTCGTGTTTATTCAGTTGGGGAAAATAAATGCATGGCCAAATAAAATGGGAGTCTGCCTCCCCAGCGCACACAGCTTTACCGCTCCATTGGTAACATTCGCACCGGTGCTGTGCGGTGTCACAGAGGTGGGAAAGATGGACAGTGTTTAGTTGCTCTGCTCCTTTCATGGAAGTTTGGATCTAGAAGGCCCAACCCAAAAACACACTAAAGAAGGGCTTGCCCACATTCAAACGAGTTGGGGAACCTTCAGTCTCACCCACGCACCCCTGCCATGGGATGATTAACTGATATTTTTACAGCGTGTTCTTATGATCAAGGCTCTTTTGAACACATTTTTGACACTCCAAAAACACAGGGCCTTATTACAATGTTGTTGTTATTTCGGTTGCAAATCTGCTGAAATACCACCAAACGGATTTACCGTTACCGCTATTTGGGGCCTTGAAATTGCCACAGGTTTGCAAGGGGAGGTAAATATGCTGGTGTTTATCTGCCAAAAAGTATACTTTGGCGGTGTGGGAAATGTGACGGGAACGGAATTACCACCACTTTTTTTTCCCACACCGCTGGATTTGTAATGAGGCCCATAGTGTCTTTTTCATGTGTAATTAAAGTTCTAATGTCTAAGGAAATGTGAACCCCGCCGTAGACAAAATCTGAAGTCCACCTGAAAAAAACGACAACTCGTCTTTTCCCACTAAAGGATTTCAAATGATTTTCTTGTTCATTTCAGGGTAAAGCGATGAGGACTTCTCTGGGAATTATATATGCGAGAAGGGATTAGAAATTGATGTTGCTGCTTAGAGAGGCCTTGAGGTATGCACGGGCATCTGGTCCTACCACACTGTCCATAAACACCATCGCAGTAATTTCAATGCCAACTCTGAACATCGCCCAGTGTTTGTGGAAAGGGTATAACTATTAGTAGAGATTTACCAGCTGTTCATGTGGATACCACTAATTTTGTTCCAGCAATAGGGAAACGCAGACACTGATCTTTTGGATTTATCAGTTGGGTAGGTATCTACCAATCTGTTAGTATCCAATACTTCCTTTGAGTCTTAAGTATGATCTATGCAACACATGCATCTACACCAGGGTTGTCCAACTCAAGGCCTTGAGCACAGGATCCTTGTCAGGTTTTCAGGATACCCCTCATTAATATTCATGAGATGCATTTGCATACAATGATTCTAGATATATGCAAATTCTTCCCATGAATATTAATGAAGGATATCCTGAAAACCTGTCGGGATTCCGGCCCTAGATTCCCAGAGTTGGACAACCCTGGTCTAGACCATGGGTCTGCAACTTCTCAGTAATTGTAATTATTTTAATTGGTTATTTATATTGCGCTTAATACCCAGAGACTTCTAAGCACGGATCCGGGGATCAAACCTGTGTTGCTCCGCGTCGTCTTGTACCAAGGCGAGCATGTTGCCCCTGAGCTGGCCTCCCGTTTTGCACTGAAGCTCCCATGATCCCCCTTCCATTGACAATTATGGCTAGGGGTGGTGGGAGGTGTAGTCCAAGACACAAAGGTTGCCGACTCTGGGACTATACAATGGGCAGGGACAGCTAGCACTGTTGCACAGACTCTACGATAGTGAATCATGGGGCCAACATGGTGCATTCACCAGTTTGGTGAGCTGTTGAATATAGACCATCGAAAAGGCACGAGGGATGATGGTGAGAACATGATTGTTGTAGTAGAAGGTTTCAATATACAAAGGTTGCTAGATCGGAGTTACCGCAACCTGGGCTATCGCTAGGAGGCAACCGCAAGGGAATTGACCATTTAACACTTTGGCATTAATCCGTGAGGGGTGAGTAGATCGGTTTAGGTTCTGTGTATGCCTAAAAAAAGAGCCAAATGGTCCTTATTTCTATATCAGTGGGAAAAAATCAACATTCACCATACAGTGCTGTAGTTTGAAAAAGGATTGAACGTAACCATGATCCAGACGCAGCTGAGATGGAAATCTACGCAACAATCTTCTCTTGCGGCGGTATGCAACATTAATTTGCTCTTTATGGAGCCCAATGTTGAATGTAGTCGTGGCTATCGTGTTCAGCCAATGTATGGGCTCTGTTCAGAAAAGCTCCCAGTGGGTTGGCCCACCACCACTGCCGTGCATGAAACTGTTACTCCAGCTGGACCCCATCAAGAGTCACGGCCAGCAGCCCAGCATCGAGCCACTCGATGCAACATTGTGACGTATGCACCTGGAAGTTGTGAAAAAAGTACCACGCGTGAGTCTAGGGGATGGGACTGGGG
This sequence comes from Ambystoma mexicanum, assembly GCF_040938575.1. Classification (NCBI taxonomy): domain Eukaryota; kingdom Metazoa; phylum Chordata; class Amphibia; order Caudata; family Ambystomatidae; genus Ambystoma; species Ambystoma mexicanum. The sequence continues at coordinate 174,638,684 of NC_090921.1, read as the reverse complement.
TGACTAGGAGGGTGGGGGGACTGCACCCTGCTCCAAGATGCAGGCCAGAAGGGGTGTATGGTGCATCCACAAGGCTTCCCAATCCATCTCTATTGAGTGGGATTAAGGTGGACCCACAAGGCTTCCCAACCTATCTCTATTGAGTGGGATTAAGGTGGACCCACAAGGCTTCCCAACCTATCTCTATCAAGTGGGTTTAAGGTGGACCCCAAGGCTTCCCAACCTATGTCTATTGAGTAGGTTTAAGGTGTACCCACAAGGCTTACCAACCTATCTCTATCTCTATTGAGTGGGTTTAAGGTGGACACACAACGCTTCCCAACCTATATCGAGCTCTATTGAGTGGGTTTAAGGTGGATGCACAAGGCTTACCAACCTATCTCTATCGAGTGCGTTTAAGGTGGACCCACTCGACTTCCCAACCTATTTCTATCTCTATCAAGTGGGTTTAAGGTGGACACCAAAGGCTTCCCAACCTATCTCTATCTCTATTGAGTGGGTTTAAGGTGGATGCACAAGAATTACCAACCTATCTCTATCTCTATCGAGTGGGTTTAAGGTGGAACCACAAGCAGGGGCGTTGCTAGGGGGGGCTAAGGGGGCTATAGCCCCTGATCTTTTGGTTGTAGCCCAGATAGAATCTCAGGAGCTACAGCCAAAAGACTAGCTAGCCCCCAATCCCAACAGTTCTGACATCAGCTTAGCCCCGGGTCTTTTCCAGACCTAGCAACTCCCCTGCTCACAAGGCTTCCCAACCTATCTCTATTGAGTGGGTTTAAGGTGGACGCACAAGGCTTCCCAACCTATCTCTATCTCTATTGAGTGGGTTTAAGGTGGATGCACAAGGCTTACCAACCTATCTCTATCGAGTGGGTTTAAGGTGGACGCACAAGGCGTCCCAACCTATCCCTATTGAGCGGGTTTAAGGTGTACCCACAAGGCTTCCCAACCTATCTCTATTGAGTGGGTTTAAGGTGGACACACAAGGCTTCCCAACCTATATCGAGCTCTATTGAGTGGGTTTAAGGTGGATGCACAAGGCTTACCAACCTATCTCTATCGAGTGGGTTTAAGGTGGACCCACTCAAATTCCAAACCTATCTCTCTCAAGTGGGTTTAAGGTGGACCTCCAAGGCTTCCCAACCTATCTCTATTGAGTGGGTTTAAGGTGTACCCACAAGGCTTCCAAACCTATCTCTATCTCTATTGAGTGGGTTTAAGGTGGACACACAAGGCTTCCCAACCTATCTCTATTGAGCGGGTTTAAGGTGGACCCACAAGGCTTCCCAACCTATCTCTATTGAGTGGGTTTAAGGTGTACCCACAAGGCTTCCCAACCTATCTCTTGCTCTATTGAGTGGGTTTAAGGTGGATGCACAAGACTTACCAACCTATCTCTATCGAGTGGGTTTAAGGTGGACCCACAAGCAGGGGCGTTGCTAGGGGGGAGATAAGGGGGCTATAGCCCCTGATCTTTTGGTTGTAGCCCGGATAGAATCTCAGGAGCTACAGCCAAAAGACTAGCTAGCCCCCAGTCCCAACAGTTCTGACATCAGCTTAGCCCCGGGTCTTTTCCAGACCTAGCAACTCCCCTGCCCACAAGGCTTCCCAACCTATTGAGTGGGTTTAAGGTGGACGCACAAGGCTTACCAACCTATCTCTATCGAGTGGGTTTAATGTGGACCCAAGAGGCGTCCCAACCTATCCCTATTGAGCGGGTTTAAGGTGTACCCACACGGCTTCCCAACCTATCTCTATCTCTATTGAGTGGGTTTAAGGTGGACACACAAGGCTTCCCAACCTATATCGAGCTCTATTGAGTAGGTTTAAGGTGGATGCACAAGGCTTACCAACCTATCTCTATCGAGTGGGTTTAAGGTGGACCCACTCGACTTCCCAAACTATCTCCATCAAGTGGGTTTAAGGTGGACACAAAAGGCTTCCCAACCTATATCGAGCTCTATTGAGTGGGTTTAAGGTGGATGCACAAGGCTTACCGACCTATCTCTATCGAGTGGGTTTAAGGTGGACCTCCAAGGCTTCCCAACCTAACTCTATTGAGTGGGTTTAAGGTGTACCCACAAGGCTTCCCAGCCTATCTCTATTGAGTGGGTCTAAGGTGTACCCACAAGGCTTCCCAACCTATCTCTATCTCTATCTCTATTGAGTGGGTTTAAGGTGTACCCACAAGGCTTCCCAACATATCTCTATCTCTATTGAGTGGGTTTAAGGTGGACACACAAGGCTTCCCAACCTATCTCTATTGAGCGGGTTTAAGGTGGACCCACAAGGCTTCCCAACCTATCTCTATTGAGTGGGTTTAAGGTGTACCCACAAGGCTTCCCAACCTATCTCTAGCTCTATTGAGTGGGTTTAAGGTGGATGCACAAGACTTACCAACATATCTCTATCGAGTGGGTTTAAGGTGGACCCACAATCAGGGGCGTTGCTAGGGGGGGCTAAGGGGGCTATAGCCCCTGATATTTTGGTTGTAGCCCGGATAGAATCTCAGGAGCTACAGCCAAAAGACTAGCTAGCCCCCAGTCCCAACAGTTCTGACATCAGCTTAGCCCCGGGTCTTTTCCAGACCTAGCAACTCCCCTGCCCACAAGGCTTCCCAACCTATCTCTATCGAGTGGGTTTAAGGTGGACCCACTCGACTTCCCAACCTATCTCTATCTCTATCAAGTGGGTTTAAGGTGGACACAAAAGGCTTCCCAACCTATATCGAGCTCTATTGAGTGGGTTTAAGGTGGATGCACAAGGCTTACCAACCTATCTCTATCGAGTGGGTTTAAGGTGGACCCACTCAAATTCCAAACCTATCTCTCTCAAGTGGGTTTAAGGTGGACCTCCAAGGCTTCCCAACCTATCTCTATTGAGTGGGTTTAAGGTGTACCCACAAGGCTTCCAAACCTATCTCTATCTCTATTGAGTGGGTCTAAGGTGGACACACAAGGCTTCCCAATCTATATCAAGCTCTATTGAGTGGGTTTAAGGTGTACCCACAAGGCTTCCCAACCTATCTCTATCTCTATTGAGTGGGTTTAAGGTGGACACACAAGGCTTCCCAACCTATCTCTATTGAGCGGGTTTAAGGTGGACTCACAAGGCTTCCCAACCTATCTCTATTGAGTGGGTTTAAGGTGGATGCACAAGGCTTACCAACCTATCTCTATCGAGTGGGTTTAAGGTGGACCCACTCGACTTCCCAACCTATCTCTATCTCTATCAAGTGGGTTTAAGGTGGACACAAAAGGCTTCCCAACCTATATCGAGCTCTATTGAGTGGGTTTAAGGTGGATGCACAAGGCTTACCAACCTATCTCTATCGAGTGGGTTTAAGGTGGACCCACTCGAATTCCCAACCTATCTCTATCAAGTGGGTTTAAGGTGGACCTCCAAGGCTTCCTAACCTATCTCTATTGAATGGGTTTAAGGTGGACACACAAGGCTTCCCAACCTAACTCTATTGAGCGGGTTTAAGGTGGACCCACAAGGCTTCCCAACCTATCTCTATTGAGTGGGTTTAAGGTGTACCCACAAGGCTTCCCAACCTATCTCTATTGAGTGGGTTTAAGGTGGATGCACAAGGCTTACCAACCTATCTCTATCGAGTGGGTTTAAGGTGGACCCAAAAGGCGTCCCAACCTATCCCTATTGAGCGGTTTTAAGGTGTACCCACAAGGCTTCCCAACCTATCTCTATCGATTGGGTTTAAGGTGGACCCACAAGCAGGGGCTTTGCTAGGGGGGGCTAAGGGGGCTATAGCCCCTGATCTTTTGGTTGTAGCCCGGGTAGAATCTCAGGAGCTACAGCCAAAAGACTAGCTAGCCCCCAGTCCGAACAGTTCTGACATCAGCTTAGCCCCGGGTCTTTTCCAGACCTAGCAACTCCCCTGCCCACAAGGCTTCCCAACCTATCTCTATTGAGTGGGTTTAAGGTGGACGCACAAGGCTTCCCAACCTATCTGTCTATTGAGTGGGTTTTCTCAAATCATGCACCTGATTTACTTGCGATTGGAAAATTCCTGCAGGGATAAAGAAATTGAAAATTGTGTGGAAAACAAGTTCATTTGTAGGCCTGTCCGCAGACACGTATGCATGCTGTGTAATACGTACCTACATACATGGGCCACAGAAAGGAAGCCGTCTGTAAGCATTACTCATGAGAAGGACCATGGACCTGGTTTGTTCCTGCTCGCAGAGATGCACACAGTCCAAAATAGAACTCACATTGTCCTCCATGCTGGCTCTAAGGCGAGAAAGGGTCCTGAGGGGCAGCTGCAGTACTGGGCACAGTTCGCTGATCAAATCCAACATGGCAGACGCATGCCTGGTAACCTCGGCTAGTGGAGTTGTAGGTAGCGTGGGAGGAGAGGGGGTAGCTGTAGCTTGATTAGGCCCCGTCAAATCACTTGCCTTGCTCCCACTGTAAACCCAGCTGAGCACAATCAGGCCTTTCCAGTGTAACTATAAAAGTAGCTAGTGAAAAGAAAAGGGTGGGGAGTTAGGAGTATGGGGGTGCAGGTGAGGAACAGAGCACTGGTGGTGCCGTGAGAGCAGGAGGAATGTAGAATGAGGAGAGTGAGAGGAAGAGGAATGAAGAATGAGGAGAGTGAGAGGAGGAGGAGGAATGAGGAGGAGGAATGTAGAATGAGGAGAGTGAGAGGAGGAGGAATGAGGAGGAGGAATGTAGAATGAGAGTGAGAGGAGGAGGAATGTAGAATGAGGAGAGTGAGAGGAGGAGGAGGAATGAGGAGGAGGAATGTAGAATGAGGAATGTAGAATGAGGAGAGTGAGAGGAGGAGGACTGAAGAATGAGGAGAGTGAGAGGAAGAGGAATGTAGAATGAGGATATTGAGAGGAGGAGGAATGTAGAATGAGGAGAGTGGGGGAGGAGGAATGAGGAGGAGGAATTTAGAATGAGGAGAGTGAGGAGGAGGAATGAGGACTGGAGGGTGAATGTGGGAAGTTGGAGAGTGAGAGAAGAGGGAAGAGATTGAGGAAGACCGAGTCCAGGGAGGAGGAGGCAGGATAGAGGAGCTGGAGCAAGAGGGAGGAGGGGTGGTGAAAAACACCAGAGAAAAGTGGAAGATGGAGGAGAGTTAAGATCAGGAAAGGAGAACGGGAGGGAAGAAGGTGGCGAGGGGAGTCAAGGTTGACAAAGGAGGAGGAGGAAAGATGAAGGAAGTAACATACCATAACTTGCCTTACCATACCTTGCACTTATCTGTTGCTCCTCTCCCAAGAGCACGGACACCCCATCAATCACCCCCACTGCCCCCTCCCTTCCACACTTGCAGGTTCTGAATACTCACAAGGCATAGTAGGTTTGTCCTCCCCCCTCCACTGTATTTAACAGCTCTGTGTAGTTAATGAGGTCTCATTCCCATGTCCCCTCCCAGTTGCCCTGTGGGCACTTTGAATTCGAATGCACTTATTGTATAAGCGCCTAACAAGCGAACAATAAATAAATGCCAATACGCCACAGTAAAGACCTGGGGCCTCAGGAGATCCTTAGTCTGGTGGAGGAGTCCACTTTCGAACTTGGATCCGGCTATTTTGGGGAAATGGGCTTGACATCAAAGAAATGGAAGGGGAAAAGAGATGGCAGTTGCAAGGTGTCCTGTCAACAACACATCTTTCCAGGCCTGACCCTGTCGGAAGACCTGCGAGAACCAAGTTGGGGTTACCTGGTAGAAGAGCGCAGGGAGGCCAACACGAAATCGGGCAAAAAATAAGCGCAGGCTACGATAAATGCCAGAGGCTGTGATTGTTTCAGCCAGGTGAGAGCCTCCATATAAAATGGGGAGGAGCGAGGACCGCTGCGGATCTAAAGTCTGTTAGTCAATGAATCTCATTGTGACCCTTTACAAGGTCTCATCCTTTGCTCATCCTCCGTAATGACAAGGGACAGGAGACTTAGGCAAAGAAGGACTCCACAGCTTTGGATGTAGACTGAGTTCCCCTACAGATCTTTCCTGCACTTTCCAACAAGAGTCCCATAATGCGCTCTGAGTCAGGAATCTGGAACTCGTCTTTCAGTTTCTTGGAGATTAGGAGACTTGGGGCCTGGTTCATGGAACGTTTCCTATGGGATTGCGCCATTATAAAGCACTTCCATGCACCAGGCCTTTGGTATTGTTCTAGGAACATTGGTGCAATGTCGATGCAACCCTGGGAAAGCTTATTAAATAATAGATGCAGAAACAGGATATCCTGAATTAGGCTGTTCAGAAGGGTAAAAACAAGTGCATGCAGGTGAAGGGCCATCTGTTTTAGGACCAGGTATAGTGGTAATTCATACACAGAAGCCAGGAGAGAAAGGGAATTTCAGAAATTGTTACTAGAACTCCCTTTCAATTATAAGAAGATTTGCACAATCGTCCCGGAGTAGGGAAAACATAAATAAAGAGAAATGTTTGCATCTCAGAGCAGAGTGGACAGACTTTATCCGAAATCGTACCATTACTGCGACTCTACAATGTCACTCAGTACGAAAACTGCGCCTCTGCACATTTTAAAAATCCAGACCCGCACTGCTATGCCCAAGCAGAACGCCGGTTGCTGGGGTGTCCCCCGCTCACCTTGGTCGCAGTAACAGGAGTCGGGAGTTGCGGGGGTGTCCCCCGCTTACCATTACTGTTAGCAGGGGACAGGAAAAAGAAAAAAGGACCCATCCATGTCAGCACCGCCCCACATAAGTGGGAGGAGCTGATGCTGCAGGGATACATGGGAGTCGGCAGCGCACACATAAGTGTGCTGCCGTAAAGGTAAGTGGGGTGGAGGTTGGAGAATTGCGGGCAAACGTGAGTTATCTAATCACTGCGCCACACCATAATTGGTGTCAACATTTTCATCGGTGCAGTTACGGGTGGCGCTTGAACACATACATTTTTTTATTCCATATTGTGTTTTAGTGAGGTGAGGGCACAGGCATGCATCCTCATTATTGGGTCTACCTGAGGAAGCGGGATTAGACTTTGATGGAGGCATTGGGCCATTGCGTTTCCATACAGTTGGTGGGTCCCATGTAGTGGGGAAAGCTGGAGTGAGCTGTTGAAACCTCCTATTTTTGTTAATTATTTTTAGTCCTTTTCCACAAGAGAATAAAGTTAATTTAATGCTCCCTGCAACAAACATCACACCACGGAATTTAGGACAAGAAATGGGCTGTTCGTTTTCAGACTATTTTTGTTTTTATTTGAAAGAGTAAATGAGTCAAAATACAGGTGGACCACCGACTCCCACTGCCGGGGATATCATCCAAAAGGCTACAAATGAATTTTAACTAAAATTAAAACTTATTGGAAGTTTTGTCCGAGTAATCCGTTTTATCAATGCAAAGAACAGTAAGTTTACTCATCATATTTACATAGACATCCATAAGCAGTGACTCGGTAGAAAGTCTGTATAATATACTAAGGCAATTTTATAGTTCACTAATGAACAGAAATATTGAGCACTAAATTATATGCATTTCGAAAGCCCATGCAAAATCAAATTGACATGAGAAAACAGTTATTTGCAAAATATATTGTAATCAACTTGTGATCTCGGTATGACTTGATGATTCCTATTTCAAAAGGACACTATCAATGCCACTCTTATTTTACTGTCTGAAATCTATGCAGTGCAAATGTTGTAACTAGCGCTACGTTAGAGCATCGGGTACGTTAATCCTGTTTGCCAAACCTGTGATTCCTTATGCATCAGACGCCACCGGCTCTAGGAGCCCCTTTGCTTTCTGAACCCCAGCAAATTCATATTTTATTTTCTCCGGAGAGAGAAATGACTGCCACCTCCCCGGGATTAATTTACTAAAGGATTTAAAATTGAAATACAGCATGGGGCATAGGGTTAATTTTTGTTGTTAAATGACACTTGTGGACCGGAATTAACCTCTGGGGTGGGTTTTGCAGAATTCTGGCAGGCAATACCCCTGTTAGATGGGAGGGAACGGGACACTAGGCCATCCGGTTCTCCTTCTGAGACTACTGGAACAGGTTACAATGTATCCCAAGATCTGATCCCCTTCTGGCTCAATTTTGAAAATCCTCCTGTGTCCAATGGCTTTATCCCTTTGTTTGCAAATTTAGGATGAATTTCATTAGCCAAATTGTGTATATTGGCATGGAGGAAGACAATTTATGAATTCACCCTTCCCCATATACTCAGGACTTACATTACTATGCTGGCTTCATTACTATCCTTGCTCCGCCTATCTTAGCATCAAATAATGCAATGCTTTTATGGGAGAATTCTGTCATTGGTTTCTTTTGTGTATGCACAACCAAGAAGGCTGTACCTTTTAGCTTACCTTGATCCATGAATGAAGAGTGTCAAAAGAGGGAGATTCCGAGCCACAAACTGAACACAAGCATTTTGGAGTAAACAATGATGCTGCATTATTAAATACTACTGTTTTTGTATAACTTTTAGTTTGAATGTGTAAGAATAAGTCCAATGAAATAACGTGGTTTGGAAGGGGATGATCATACACTGCGCCAACTTTAGCTTATTTATGGATTCAGTAGAATATGCCAGATAATCAATATGGAACAACTTGCAAGTCATCGATGGTGGTTTAATTCAAAATAATTTTTATCTCTATGATTCTCAGTAAATCTTCTCTCAAAAGTACTCTCTACATGTCTTTCACAAATCAAATATAGGTATTGGCTCATCAGGAGAGTTTTTTCTTAAACTTGTGATTGGTCCTGTTGAAAAAAATAAGAACAAAAGAAAAGAAGAGACAAATGCATTTTAACGTTGCATATTCCAATACAATTATATGAAATTAGATACCACACAAAAGGTGTCCAAAGTATGTCTTTTCTATCACTTACCCATAAACTGGGTTATTTTCTAATATCCTTGTTTGGAAAAGTTAAGCATAGAAATAGAGTTTCCAATTGCTTTTTCTCAAGATAGCTTTTTCTTCCTGTATCTGGCAAAAATAGACTGTGGAGTGTCCCAAAGAAAAGAAAAGCAGGAAGAAATAGTCAGCATTCTAGTTTTGAAAGCTCTTTAGAAAGGGGAGGGATGAGGGAGGGAGGTATGAGAATTGCAAGTATTATGTCAGGCTGGATTGCTGTGAGATCTACCTTTGGAGTACATAGTAGAAAGTGGCTGTGGTGTGCCTCTCGGTTCCCAGATGCTTCCTGTTGGATGCATGATTGAGAATGAAAGAGCCTGCTTTTAAAGCGCGTTAACGCGATGAGTAGCGTCATGTGGCGTGAAGACATCATCACGTAATGTAAATACGCGATGACGTCATTGCGTCATGAAATAGCGGCCATTTTGTAAATGTAATGCCGTGAAGCACGCATGGAGTGAGGGAAAAGAGAGAAGTGCTGTAGATATAACAATATTATGGGAAAATCTCTAAGTTGGGGCCACATAATGGGTATTTAGATAGGTGAGTTTATTGCTGACATAAGGCTTCAAATTTGGAGAAGATGTGCCAATTTCAGCAAAGAGTGCCATTAAGCACATTATTTTAAACTGAGAAAAATATGAGAAAGGTGCTATCTAATACAATATCAAGTTGAAAAGTGGATCCTGGTAAATCATAATTTCTTATGTTATTGAAAGAGTAAAAATATATGCTACCTAGTACAATGTCAAATTGGAGAGTGGGTCCTAGTAAAGCAAGATTGATATTGTGATTGGTCTGGAAGAGGAGTTGGGCAAGATAATACCAGTTTTAAGAGTGATAAAGGAAGAAAACAAGTAAATACATAAGGTTAGAAAAGAAAAGAATGAGCGTCAGATTACATATAGTCCTCCGTTGCTGTATGCATCATATTTTATAGCCAATAGTTCATCTCTGAGTCACAATTTAAACCGCTTTCACAGACATCCATTAGACAAATCAATTTTGCTTCCGATTTTCAGAGGAGGGTTTCTCTATTCCCTCCTCTTGGTGGTTTTTTAATGACTTTCAGGCCAAAAACTCTTATATTTTCCATTTTGAAAGTCTCATGATACGTTAGCACATGAAGAGATAAAGAATGTCCTTGTTTCTAATTGATCTAAGGTGCTCAAAAATTCTGATTTTAAGTGGTCTTTTTGTGCTGCCGATGTATAATTTGCTATACGTGCACCTTATACTATAGATAACCTGAGTTGTATTACAATTGATGAAATGGTTGATGTTTTTCAAGTGTCCATTAGGAAGGGGGATATCTTTCTTCCCATGATTCATAAAGGGACACAGCTTGCATTTCCTGCATTTATAGTTTACAACTAATGGTTTGTTTGTGAATATTTCAAGTGGTGTTGTTGGTAAGGGGCACAGAAAACAGGGGCTTATTTTAGTTCTTATTGTGGGTGCTCGACGAAAACAAAGACTTGGCCAATCCTCCAAGTGTTTTTTAACATTCTCATCTGTCTGTAGGATGTTCCAATGTTTTTAAAGAATTCTGGTGATCGCTTTGACTTCAGTATTGTAGGTTGTGATAAAATTGAGATTGCGATTGTCGGTGGCCACCTTTAGGTTTGTCTGTCAGAAGGTAATTCCTTACATTGTCCGCTTTTCATAATGCTTTTTTTGATGATGTTAGACTGGTATCCACGTTGTTTGAATTTTGAGATGACGTCGGAAAGATTTTCTTTGTATGATGAATCTGTGCTGCGATTCCTTTTAATCCTTAAGATCTCACCATATGGAATATTGTTAATAACATGTTGCGGGTGATTTGATGTTGCAAAAAGAGAACTGTTAGCTGCAGTTGGCTTTGAGTAGAGTTTCGTTTGGATTTCTGAGTTCTCTACATAGATATCTAAGTATAAGAATTCTATTTCTGTGGAGCTCTGTTTTTTGGTAAACATAAGATTGTATTAATTCGTATTGAGGTAGTTCACATAGACATGAAGGGTATCTGTGTCTAATTCCTAAATGATCAAAATGTCATCTATGTAGCAACCCCAGAATTTGACATTCTCGAGAAAGGATACATGGTTCCAAGCATGTTTAGATTTGAAGAATCCCATAAATAGATTGGCATATGATGGGGCAAATTTGGACCCCATGGCAGTGCCTTGTCGTTGTCTAAATATTTCATTGTCGAAACAAAAAATGTTCTTTTCAAGTGCAAATTTAATCATGTTCAGAATCATTTCATTTTGTTGCATGTAGGAGATTGAAAGTGTTCTCAGGAAGTGTTGGGAGATGAGTACTTCTTGCTCATGTTGTACGCTGGTGTATAACGAAACTACATTCAGGGTGACAAAAGGGTAGAAATAACGTGGTTCATGATAATATTATGTATCCAATGATCTATTTTCCATGTTGGTTACTTTAAGCCTATTGGTGTTCTAAACTATGAAAACAGTATGCATTCCTGAATATAATTTTAATATGTATTGCTTGAAGCAGTTTCAACTGAATGACTTACATTTCAAAGTTATGGGAAATATGTAAGTGAATGGTTAGCTCCATTCACCATTTTAAATTGGCTTTTTGTATGTTGTCAGAGATCCTTCGAAGAATACTCCAACACTATTAAATGATACTACATGGTTCTAGAACCGTTCCCCTCTCTTGTCTAGTTGTAGTGTTTCCCACCCTAACTCAGGCATATCTACTCTAAGGTTAGTGTCTAGAGAACACTGACCCCCGGCTGTCTAATCTCTGGTCTAGCTGACTGGTATAACCTAAAGGCAATGACTATATGTATCTAAACTCCTTCATAGACTTCGTAAACTAGCCGTTCACTACTGATTTGTGAGCAGCTACCAGAGAATCTGGGACTTTGCCTTTTAGTCACTCTGCCAGCTTGGTCTTTTTCCCTTCATGCCCTGATTTTACTCTCCCTGTATCTGTATCCTATTCTCCTCTCTCCTATTCCCAACTATGCCCACCTTCGACTCCCGGCATCTTTCTCCTCTGTACCTCCAATGTTTCTCACTTCTACCACTGCCTTCACTCTTCAATGCCACTAGTCCTTTTTCTACACAACGACTTCACTCCCTGCACTACTTCACCCTCCACACTGCTATTTCATTCCTCCAAAGTACTACTCCCCCCACCACAATACTACTACAACTCTACCCTCATCTTCTACTCAGTCACGCATCTTTCTCTCTCACAACCACTACACATTCCGTCCCTACACTCTATAATAATCTCATTCACTAACCTAACATGTACATTCACAACACTTTACCAACCTCACTTTTTTCTATAATTCACCTACATGCTCTTGTCATCTATCCTTCCTCCTGCTGGTCTCCTGGTCTGCCTCCCCCTACTCCTCCCCCTCCCCCTCCTATGACCTCACCAGAAGAACACACAACTTCCTGTTTCCTGAGGCCCTTCTTATCCTCCTCCCCATCCTATGACTGGTTGTCTGACCCTGGCCAATCTGGCCCTTTCTTCCCTACCCTGGAGGAGTTGCATACATTAAAAACTTTTAAATAGTGTGTTAAGCCCTGCCCCTTTTCTCCAGCCAGGGCCGGCACGAGGTAGCAATGGTGTCCTGCGCTGTACAATGTCCAAGTTCCTTTCATGGGCCTTGGCATGACTTCACTCACGGTAAGTACAGTCTCTGTTGGTGGTTGATGATCTGGTTTATCTCCCTGGTTGCCTAAGGTGTCTGCGGCAGGTTTTCTGCTGCTCACGCGGTGCTGGGGAGCTGTGCCGCAGCATGTCGTGCAGTTGCGAAAGCTCTCTACCGCAGCCACTGCTGTCTCACTCTCTTTGCTGGTCCGGGGTTTCCTGGGGCGAAGAGCCGATGGCGTGGGGCTCTGATTGCACGTGATCTCTGCTCGATTCTCAATATGGCTGCGGCCTTGACTCTAGAACAAAAAGAGAAAAACTGGCGACTTTTTGTATCAAGCAGATGCCAGTGTGAACTGCCCATGTAGAAACTGGTGTTTGTGGGGGGAGGGGGGATTGGGGTACTCTCAACTGCCGCGTTCCACTGTGGGGTATGAGTAGCCCTGGCTTCAACCCTGGTAGGCCTCCCACCCTAGGCGGAGGGGATTTCCTATCCCCATGTTACAGAGTCGGGTGACTGACCCTGTCACAATGTGCACTATGGAAATAAAAAATGCCAGGAAATGCAACCAAAGGCTGGTCATTTACCAGCCATCTGGCTTTGCTAAAGAATAAAGTATTCAAAAGCTCCACTGAACTTGGCAAGTGACTTGATTTGATTGTTTACTTATCCACTAGCTGAGGCTAATTGACTTTTAGCCACAAGTGCAATGACCTTCTTGAGACTTGATGGTGTCAGTATCAAAGGCGTGTGGGTTTCTTGGTCATCTGCCTATGAACATCCACTGATCCGTCAGTCTGATCACCCTTCATCAAGGTCATTTCTTGGTTCAAGTTAACATTTTAAATGAGGGATCATAAAATGCACCATTATTTTCAACTTCATTTATATATTGCCAATTTCACTGCTCAAAGAGCAGCCCACGTGCTCTTCAAAACACAGCTGTGGCCATGTGTTTTCCTCGCCTGGTGGGAGCTAAACACTTTAATGTTCACTTTAAATAATGTACAATGTCCTACTCACTAAGACTCCATTTTCACTAGCCAGTGGTCGCATTATGAGGCGTGTTTGTGCCCCCCCCCCCCACCCGTTCACCTGCAGTTTACTCATTTTAGCTCGGGGGCAATATGTTCCCTTCAGTGCAGTGCCTGAGTGAACCTTTATTTATTTATTTATTTATTTATTTATTTATTTATTTATTTGTGTGTTGGGGGACACTGCCCTAGACGAGATATGATCTGCTCGACCGTAGAACTTTGGCCAACCCAGAGTATTCTTCGATATTACTCATAAAGTGGCAAGGAACTGGAGTGTGATCCAATCCTGGTCAAGTTATTGAAAGATCATGAAATACTGAGGGCACCATTCCCCAGAAGGGTCATGAACCCCCCTCCCTCGCCCCCCTTCAGTCCACCTTCAATCTGAACGTTTCTGTTGTATAAAAGCTGTCCACATCAAATCCAGGAAACACTAGTCCGAAGATTGCTCAGTGAGTTAGGGTGCTTGCTTCAGAGGTCTGTACAAACTGCAGTCACAGTTTCCAATGCTGGAGAGGTGAGAGATCCAAGGGATTTAAATGGAGTACTGTAATGCCGCCCATTATTACAGCGCCCAGAAGCTACAGGACGCCAAAGAAAGTGCTGAGGCATGATCTCTTTCAATGCAATTCTTAACATTTGTGGGGTGGTTTTATGGCGCCGTGAGCAAAAGTAGAAAATCTACCATGCGGGTGGTCTGATGGCTTCCGTCCGGTCTCCTTTTGAAGTGACAGTCTATTAAATTGGAACAGAGTCTTGATTTTCACAAATCGGGGTCTGCCACCTGCAGCCCTCCGGTTATTTTAAACTATAACTCCCATAATCCTTCACCACCGACTGCCTTAGTTAGGGCAAATGGGATTTGTAGTCCAAAACCCGCTGGAGAGGATACGGTTGCAGAACCATTTCACAGATGAGCGCATTGCACTTGTAACCCTAAGGAAAATGGTTCTGCGTGACGTAGACATGTGATCAATTGCCAATCTAACGCAGGAAGGCTTTCTTACTGGGGTGTGGGGTGAAAGGTGGCGAGAGACAAGGTTGGTCTCTTGCCTCTGCTCTCTTTTTAGTTGAATCCTCCCTCAGTGGGACCAATGGCAGGAACCCGATGTTTGCTGACATCCTGGCGCGGCTGCTCTGCTTTTTAAAGGGTATCAAGTAATATTGTCCCCGTGAATAATGTCGCGGTACATATAGTCGCTGGGAAACGGCGTAGTCGCATTATTTATGGGGACAATATATGGGGTGAATGGGATCGGGGGTGGCAGGGGTGTCCCCCGCTCAATTAAAAAAAAATGTGGGAGTTGCAGGGGTTTCCCCCGCAGGTTCCATATGAAAATGATGCCGCAAAAAAAAAGAAGGCACCATTCTTGTATGGCGACATTTTTGCAGGGACATTAACACATGGAGGAGACAGAAAATGGTCATTTTTATATCGCTAGGTGGTAAAGAGCTTGCGGTCATTCTGCTGTTCCTTCCATCCTGTAAAAGGGGGACTTTGCCCAAGTGGCAGAGGAAGGAAGCAGGGAGGGAATTGCCATCCTCCGAGCCTGCGCTCCATGGCTGTGAGAGCCGGCAGGCCTTGCTTCAGGAAGAGGGCGGGGTGCTTACCCTAAAGCATGGCTCAGTTGGGTGGCCCGTTTCAACAAGCACACTGGGAGTCTGCCAATGGCACATGGTGGCAACAAATCCGTGGCCAGACCACCATGCTCCATTTCATTAAGGAGCTGGTAGTCCAGTCCTCGCTTTTCCCTTGCATTCTTGGACTGGTGGTGCTGGGATTCCCAATTATAAAGTCAGGACGGCAAGTTCCAAAACTGGACCTGATCTTGAGAAGGGAATGGGCACGTATACGTGAGAACTCTGGGAGCGCAATGTCTGCCTCCTCGCTTGCTACGGATGACGATGGCTAGAACACCCTTCTTGTTCGCCATTTGTAATCCCCCCCTCGCTCTTCACTTGGAAGTGGGTGTAAGAGGGGCAGAAGAGAAAATGGCTTTCTGCCTCTGAAAGGGTGTAACTCCCCAAATGATGGCACAGCCATGCTCTTGTGTCGGTACGTGGTCTTGTGTGAAGTGTGCCTCCCAGACAAGTTGGCTTAGGAGCGCTTCAGTGAAGCGAATCCATTGCTTTTAAAATATATAAATAATTCTAGAAAAAGCCTTGATAAAAATGATTCAAGTGTTCAATGGACATGTTACAACCCTCCTACAGGAACAGCGGGGATTCAGGAAGTGGGTCCCAGGTCCAAAATCAACAAAAAACCTTGCAGGTGGGATACATGATATGTTATGATATTTATATTGCGCTCGTACACAAGTGTTTCAGAGCGCGACAAGGCAAGGGAGGGGAACAGTGGAAAACAAAACAACAATCTGACTAGGCCCAGTGACAAAGAACGTGCAAGTGCATGGGAGAGGGGGAGGGAAAGAGTGCATGGAAGGGGGGGAGAACTGGAAAGTGCGGAGCAGAGGAGAAAAACAGATACATAATAATGAATACATACATAAAATAAATAAGTAATTAAGGCAATAAACGGTGGTAGTGCAGCCAAACAAGTGGCAAGTGCTGGGTTTAAGGCGACAGACAGGGTATGTCTGATAAGTGCTGAAAAAAAAAAGAGGGGGGGGGGTGGAGGACTGTATGGGTACAGATACAGGCCCCAGTGCAAAGGGTGGTCCGGAGGCTGTGCAGGAGGGTGGCAGGGTGAGCAGGTACCTGGGCCCAGAGGACAGAGGGTGGCCAGGTGCACGGTGCTGAGAGAGAAACCGATCAGCAGGGGAGAGGAGGGGTGACGGCAGAAGCAAAGAGGAAGGTTTTGAGGTGCTTCCGAAACCAGAGATGGTTCTCCTCAAGTTTCAGAGTGGCAGGGCGGCTTTTCCAGAGGGGGGCCCCAGCCTCAAGGAGTTTTGTGCCCCACCCACCCTCTTTTATTCAGGGGAGTTTATCCAGTTCAGGCCTTTTAGCCAACATCCCCCTAGCATGTTGGGGCTCATAGTTTTCACTTTTTTTCATTCAAAGAATGGGCCTACAAATCCATACATGCAAAGAGCAATGGGCTTACTAGCCAGAACTGGTTACCTGAGGCCAGGTGCAATCTCCTGGGAGTGATATTTAGAGAATGGCGCATGCCCCCCTCATCGAGAAAGCCGCCGCTGTACTCTGCCCAATGTCAATGATACCCGCTCACACAAGAACGCTTCAGGACCACAGCTCCCAGCTTTCCCATTTCCATGTGGGTCTCTTCTAGCCAGTCCTGTTTTTTTCGCACTGCATGCTGGGACTTGTAGGGCCACCCTTGCAATGGGAAAAACGAATATCCAAGTTCAAGCGTGCAATTGGAAGCAATCGCCTCGAAGAGACTCACATGGAATTGGGAAAGTCGGCAGCAATGCAGGACAAGCCCTCCCAATCGCCTCACCCAACCGGCTACACTGCCTAGACGGGAGACACATGAAATGGACCCTCAAAATGGCCTAGTGGGCCCTCCAACCTCTTGCTACCCCCTACCATTCTCAACTTGGACACACAAACACACTATTGCAGTGCAGACCAACCAACCACATGCACACCACAGCGTAAATATGTCTCCCAACAGACCTCAAACCAAAAAATATGCTGTCAACACAGAACACCTAGACCGAGAGCCAGATGCGCACTCTGGGAACTTCCGGTCCTGCTCTTCCTATCTGCCAGAGCGCCTGGAAGCCATGCAACTAGCAGCGGAATGCTGGTTAAATCCCGGCTACATCCCCTCGCTCCCCTGCCAGGACCGATCTCGTTGCGTCCTCAGTTCGCGAACTTTGTGGAATGGAAGTTTCCGTTCAAGGCTGCCGGCATGCCCAGGTGCTCGCGCTGGCGTTAATACTGTGCCGCAGGCCTTTTTGTGTAAACCTTGTCCCATGTTTCTGAGGTCTTTCCTGATGCAGATATGAAACCAATGTGATTAATGAAGCCGCATGGCATTGGTCACATCATATGATATGAGCCACGTCTATTTTCCATTGGTTGATATTTTTGGCAACACCGAGAGAGCAGGGGCTTATCTTGGAGAACACATTGCCACAAGCTCTGGGTCCATAGAAAGACTCGAATGGAAACGGGATGCTGCTGGTTATTTCCTAAACGTGTACTGAATAAGATTCCTGACCGAGGTCTCGTCCCGCTGGACGCCCCGGCCGCCACTCACAGCACTGCGCGACTGTTAAAAGATGGCAGCCCACACCCTGCGCAGCACTCTGCCGCTCTTGCGCCAGGACGGCGCTTTAAAGAATAAAATAAATAAAACACAATTAAAAAGATGATCCTTTTTAATGTAATGTTTGCCTCAGGGTGTGTTCTTACAACAAATATTTTATAGTGTATGAAAACTGTAAGAAAGTTGATAGTGTGTTTGTTAAATGAATTTATTGCATGGCAGCACTTTGTCTACCTTTTTTTTGTTTTAAATGGCAGCTAAAAATAAGCCAATCAGTTTTGGCTTATACAGGCAGACATGGAGCCCTTTTCTCAGATTTTCTTAGCATTACAAGTTTTATATATTACAATTTTCCACAAATCATCCTAATACACTGATAACAATGTACTTGTTAACTTTGAGAGTCTTTTATCCTTTCATTAGACAACACTATCAGATTAAAACCAGTCTTTCCCCTTTCTTTAAGGAAAAGAAAACAGTTAGATAAGCTGCATAGAATGCTGTATTGCTTAGAAATTAAGAGACAGATAGTTAAGACATTTGTATTGCACCAGGTGTTCATCTGCATAGTATCTGTAATGAATCAATTACCTTTCAAAACAGTTGCTTTGGCAAGCAGAAATGGCTGTTTCTGGATCTCCTTAATGTGACAAGTATTTGGATGCCACAGATAATTTGCCACTGGGAATTCTTGTGACGTGAATGTAATCCTCCAAAAATGCAATACGCAAATGCCAACATATACCTTCTGTACCATCTGTCTGGGGGCAAAACTAATAAGGTTACATTCATGAAGATTTATTTCTACCTTGAGAATTGTACATTTTACACACAGGTGTAAGATGAAAAGGTGAGAGAGCATGGTACGCTTGTATGACTTTGTGTTGGTCCTGATTTCCTTGTGTGGGTGCAAAATGTCGGAGGTTAGCAAACTGTGGGCAGATAATGGGGTGAAGCAGCAAAATGACCTTATTTGTATATGTGAAATGAGGGGGGCCAAGGATAGGCAATGCCCAAGAAGGAAGCCAGGGCCGCAAATGGATAAAGGTGGCAAATCCACAAATCCAATTTTCCCTGCAGCCTATTTGCCCCATTTCAGAAGACACAAGGTAGCAGGTTTTACTGTCAAATGCAAGGGGAAGATTTTCCTGACACAAATATTTTATCAAAATAATTAAACTGTCACGCTTCAAAAAGAAATATTTTGCTGTGATATTCCGTTCCAGAATTATGGGTGAAGTAGTAAGTCCCTATGTAAGATTTACGAATTTTTGTTCTCACTTTAAACATTAGTCAATAGCATCTGGTGTTGTCAGTTCTTTCACTGTTATTTCGGGGCTAGAAGTATAATATTTATGACTTATGACTGGCATTCAGGTCTTTGAAGTTCTTGGGTCTGTAGATTTTCAGATAACCTTTGTTTTTCCAGGTATTTTCTTTTTCTGCCTTCATGAAGGGCCTGGGAGATTGAAATATCAGATTAGGCAACATAGATCTGTAGGCCAAACTGAACCCTCATTAGTTGTTCGTTATCTTAATACCCCCATACACAGATGCAACCCATAAAAATGCCGGTTTAGGACTGATGGGGATGTCCAGTCCTCTCACCACTCAGTTACAGGCCAGTTATCTTTATGGCTGAGCCCCCACCAGTTCATCTCTGTGACAAAGCATGGGATCGGTTTTCACATCACTGTTTGGGAGAGGTGGCGTGAGCAGAATACAGATGTCGTAGTTCAGTTTTGACTTCCTGTAAAGTGGTCTGATTCACAATTTCAGCTTTTAAAATGTACATTTTCCCGTTCCCCTTGATTTTACATTTTGCACAAAAAACTCAACAGCATAAAATGTGAATTCATTTTTCTTTCTTGAAACGGAAGCACTGACGGTGTGAATACTGCATTATTCATGAGAGAAACTTTGATTACACGCCTCCTAAAACCTGGTGAGGGTCTTGTGCGTTGTGGCTCATATAGGCCTCTCTCATTGATGAACATAGACGCACAAAACGTTGTGACCCCCGACCTTTTTCCATTGCGATTCACCAAGACCAGTTAGCATTCCAGGTTGAATTTCTTGAGGCTATTTGCAGTATTGTCTGGCATCGACACTGGGAGGCAGTTCATGGTGGCCTTCGTAGAGACTGAGCAGGCCCCCCGAATCAGGTTTGTGACTTTGCTTACCCTTGTTATGCATCAGAAGGGTTTTGGTGGCTAGATAATGAGGGGCCTACACTACTACACTTAGCTGCTAACGCTAGAGTGTGATCTAATTCGACATTATATGACCGGTTTATCGTAGGGCAGGGAACTCAACATGGGTGCCACCCTCACCATCGCCATTTTGCTTTGGCAATAAGCGTCTCTTACTAGGCATAGCCATGGACACAGGGGTTTGGCACTTGGGTAATCAAATCAACTATCTTTTTGTCTGCATATAAATCCAAGGTCAGCAGTCTGATTTATTTTATCCGACTGATGACGTGCTTGATTTTGGACGGCGTTCTGCTTTAAAATAAATTGGGGTAAATGTCATCTCTTTCCTGTTGCATCTACAACAAGTGTGCCTCGGATAGGTTGAAAAGGTGGGCGGCCGAGGGGATTATGTACCTCAGCGTCCATTTTGTTAGAGAAGTAGGTGAACTCTTGAAGGTGAACTGCAACGCTTACAACTTGGACCTAGTGATGAAGATCAAGAGATGGTCCGCCTTCCCATTATCTATTTGTTTGGGTTTTGCTGGCCAAGATGGGCGTGGTTTCTAAAATGCTCTACTTCTTTCAGAAGCTACCAATGTAGCACAAGGCATCATTCCTTCATAAGTCCTGTTCCCTGCTTATCTTGCCAGCCCCTGGAGCCCCAAAGTGTACTCCATCTTTTGGTTCTCTCTGCGTAGCTCCCACATCCCCATGTGGTTCTGGCTGGGTGCATCCTTCTCTTACGTTGTTACTCCTCTCTGTGGATTGCGGGTGCCCTATTCGGGTCCCAGTAGAGTGCACTAACCGGGCATGGGCCAGGCTGTACTGAAAGTTGGGCTTTGCTGCCCCATATTCTAGGGAGGTCCATCTTTAGGGCATAAGGGAATTACCTCTGATCCTGGATGCGAAGGTTAGGAAAAAATGGAGTACAAGGGGAGAAGTCTCTGGATAGTGGGTTTGTTTCTTTGAAGACTTTTAGATCCAGGGTTCCAGTCAGTCCATCGCTCTTCTTTCAGTGCTACGGGTGCGGAATGGTTTCGCCAAGTGGAGCGATGGACCACCCCTCACTCCAGCGGACCAGCAGCCCACCCCAATACTCTTACACCAGCAATGCCTTGGGCTGTTAGACTGTTGTCTTTGCTCTCTATAGTATGCTGTGGCGCATCAGAAGCCTCTCGGGAGCGCCGGGCAAGTCGATCTGGATCATGACTTCTCAGACGGCCAATGTAGCAGGTTTGGTTGCATATTAGTAAAGTTTGGCTGAAGTCTCAATATAAACCTCTTCAGTTGAAGGTCCTCCATCACCCTCACGCCCTGCAAATGGTTTAACAATCTGATCTCGTGAAATAATTGAGGGGGAAGCGATCCAAGCCATTCTGCCCCAGGGGCAAAGCTCATTTATTTTTTGGGGGACGTGAGGTGGGGCTGGCCTACTTATTACGGGATGATGGCGGGTAGGGTCCCGTTCTTGGGGTAGGGTCCCGACTGGGTTCAGGTGGAAATCTTCTGCTTCTCGTCTGACTACCAGGCACTTCTCCTGGGTCGTCCACACTATAGACTTAAGAGGGCAGTTATTCCGCCACCTGGGTTCCCACCTGCGGTTCCAGGCCTTGGCAATTGCTTGGCGTTCCTTACCAGAGTTTACTCATATACATATGTGTATGTGTTCATTTATCATCAGGGCTGGCCTTAACGGCGGCAACGCTCCAGGCAGCAACACAACAATTTGGCACCTCCCCTCCACCATCGCGCCCCTGTACACCTACGCAAAAGAATCAGCGCTCTATTGTTGTTAAATGCACCCTGCTGGCCGCATTTAATTCCACTAGTGCGCCTGACACGCCTTCCACCACCACGCCAGCTCGGGGGAGACATTGAAACACTCCCATGAGCTGCCGTAACAGGGGGCTAATGGTGCCCTGAGCGGTCGCCCGGGTGGGCCGGCCCCGTTTATAATTTCTTAAGTGAGTGCATCTATTTTTCTGCTGCTGTGTTTTTAATGAAGTTTTAAAATAAATCCTTGTCATTTGCCCTCAACGGACCCTGACATCGCCCCAAACCAAAACACGTTTTAGGATGAACGAATATATTTATATAGCTTGCTGTGCAGCGCTAGAGGCCTCTAGGTGCTGGTTTGGCTTACTTAGCCGTCAAAGAGCTGTCCTTTAACAGGTCTGTGCGTTTAGCCAAGGTGATGGCAAAGGGCAAGCGTTTCCGACTTGTTGATAAGATAAAGCGCGGCATGGTTGTAAAAATCACTGAAATACCACAATTCAGTCACAAATGCGCCCCCACGCGGTTCACAGGGAGCTCTAATCTGTTGAAAAGCCGAAGACTGCCAATCATTCTCATTTCATCATCCGCGGCTTGCTGCAGCTGGGCCGGACCGTCCTTGGAGGGCTTTGCTATTACAACAGCTCACGTCATCCTGGCTCCATGTTGACCCAATGGACCCCTCATGTCCCTCCCTTCCCCTCTCAACCCCCCCCCCACCCCCTCCGTCCTGCTCCTCGGCTGCGCTGTGAAGCTTCTTCAGTGAACCAACCTAAAAGGATACAGCTGTGGATGTATTCCAGATGTTGAACCCTATATCACCATGTACAAGTGGCACAAGCTGCGATTTGTTTTGTGTTTTGCTAATACTTGTACATTTGCACACCCACCATGTCCCTGTGGTCATTTCATACAGAAATGGTTAAAATTCGCCATGAAGCTAATTCTTTTGTATTGGTCAGCGGCTGCCTTGGCCGAACTCTCTGGAGTTTTTCTGATAGCCGATTTGGTGCCTCCTATTAAAGGGAACCCCCATATTAACAGCTGAAACTGAAGTTCTCTGTCGCGGTTCCCTCAAAAGGCTGGAGCAGTCCTCTTCCGTGGAAGGCGGGGGTAAGGGGGCTGATCTTGAGCAGAGCTGCAGGCGCCTCCCTCTGCAATGGCCTCCCTGCCCCTCTCAAACTTGAGCCAGACCACCTGAAGTTCCGGAAGCAGCTTAACGCCTTCCTTTCTCTCTCCCTCCCCCCTGCTGACCTATCTGCCTGCTGCACCGACTGGTTGCTTGGCTACCCTCAGAGTCTTACTGGGTACTAGGCTACTCCATGAGCAGTTTGCCCTGCACTGCCTCCGGGCCTACCGCACACTTAGGGGCTGTAACTGTATCCCCACAGTCCCATGCTTGCTTGCACGTGCCCTGAGCCGCACTTACTTACGGCAATGCTGCCCTGATTGAACTTCCTCCTGCCCATTCCCTCGGCGCTTTACATCCTCACACTTGCACGACCTGAATGACACAGGGCCTAGTAAGATGGTTTGTCTTGCCCTACCTCTGTCTCCCACCTCCCTTGTCTTGTCACACCTAGAAACACTTGTGTACAGGCGCATTATAAATTAAATATTGTATCATATCATGAATACTCACTGCCACTGTCCACCCTCATCTTTGTAAAGGTGCAGAGACACTTGCTGGCTTCAGTGTAGGTGTTATTGAGGTTATCAAAATACCCCGAGCTATTAGGGACACCCTACTTCAGTCCGGTGCTTTGCTTTTACCGTAGCCCATTTTATTCAGCTCAAGTGACTCGAGACCAATTGATGGTGAAATTAAATTGGATAAGTCTTTCATTGAGCACCCCTTAACAGGAGTCCTCTTTTAACTTCAGCTATAGGGCAGTGTTTGCCAAATCCGTGCCTCGAGGGCCAGAATCCGGAAGGGTTTTCAGGATGTCCCTGATTAATATACATGAGAAGAAATTTGCATACATTTAGAATCATTGTATGCAAATTTATTTCTTGAATATTAATGAGGGGTGTCCTGAAAATCTGACATGTTTCGGGCCCTTGAGGCCTGTAGTTGGACTACCCTGCGTATAGCGCATTAGGCAAGGGCAGCTAGGTGCACACTGTAGTTTGGGACAACTCCCTCACCTCATTCAATGTTTCACCAGTGCAGGAGTGGAAGGTGCGTGATTCTGCACGCACTTTGTTTATACTCTTGGCCCATCACCCATACTACAGCGCTGTTGCTGCACATCATCCATCATTCTGCAGAAGTGGGGTACCCTGCCAGGGGCCTGCTCTCTCCTTGTTCTTCTGCTTGCATCTAGAAGAGCACAGCACCCTGATAGTTTTTGCCTCTTTCCTGATGTTGGTGCTGGGCAGCACCCAGCCACCATCACTGGGTAGCCTATGTTTGTTTCACAAGAGCCCTGGTATTTCATGCTCTCCTCGGGTATCAGAGGGGAGTATACCCAAAAAGTACCTCCTGTGAACCAACGGTCAGCAATCCTGCTCAGTGTAACGGGCGATGACATATCTCAGAAATGGCCTGATCTCAGACACTAAATCAGTCTCTCTGTTTTTTCAAACATCTGGACCGAACCTTCCAGTACATAAACCTCTGGCTCTGGGCAACCCTCCAGACCATCACGTCTTAGCCACTTCCTTCTCCTGCTACTCCTACTAACACCTCTCTGGCTCCTCTGCCACCTCCTGCCTCCCTGACACCTCCCTCCTCCTCTCAGTGTACTATTCCACCTCCTGCCACCACCTCTGCCCACTCTCTGGCCCCTCTACCACTTCTGCCGGGTGTACCTCAAGCCTGTACCCCTGCCCGAAAGACTTTCAAATGTGGCAACCTGCTTCCATGTCGCTACTCTGAACTCTCGCTGCGTAGTCAAACACACCTCTGACATTTGCCACCTCCTCGAAGAACTGGACCTGCATGTCCTCGCTATCACAGACACATGGTTCACGGCCAGCTCTGTCGCGCATTTTGAAACTCTCCTCCCTGATGGATACAAGATCCTCTGCCAGCCCAGAACCTACCGACCCGGAGGTGTAGTAGCCCTGATCTTCCCAGAGTGGATCCCTGCTTCTGTCATTCCTATGCAGACCTACCCCTTTGAATGCCTGGGATGCAGGCTCTCTATCACTCCAGGCCTCTTTCTGACTGTAGCCACCATCTATAGGCCTCCTGGCCATGTTGTCCTCTTCCTCTCAGAGTGGGAAGACCTTTCCACATCTCCTTGCCTCTACCACTCAATCTATCCTCCCAAGAGTCCACAACATCCACCTGGATGCATCTACTCCCTCCTCAGTTCTTCTGCAACCTCTGCAACAGTCTCTCTCTCTTTCCAATCTTCCCTCTGGTCTGGCACACCCTGTCGGACACACCTTGGATGTTCTCATCTCCTCAGACATCCCCCTCTCTAACCTTCTCACCACTCCTCTCTCTTGGACTGACCATTTTCAGCTTTCCTCTCAGCTGCAACTCTGTCCCACAGGCAAAGCCCGCCCCAGCACTGCCACCTACCTTCTCGGTCATTCGGCCCATGAAGCATGTGTCAGTGGATGCCTTTGAATCTTGTTTCTCTGCTCCTTCTACTCCTGCGGCTGACTCACACTCTGACACAGCCCTCTCTAACTTGCCTCTTTTTTCATGTCCAACGCTCTGGACATCCTTGCCCCTGTCATGAGAATCCGTCTGAAGCCTACCTCCAAGTGCAACTCTTGGTGTGACTCTGACCTTGTCGCCCTGAAATGGAAGTGGAGGGCTTCGAGCGCATCCTCTGACAAACTGGCCTGCTGCCTGCTCCAAAGGCAATACGGACTCTCTGTCTGGCGCAAGAAGAGATTCTACATCCAAGCCTGCGTCTCTGGAGCCTCTAGCAACACGGATGAACTTTTTGCAGATTTCAAAGAGGTGGCCAATCCTTCTGAAGTCTCCAACTCTCCTGTTCTCTCCCATGCCCTCTGCACGGCTCTGGCTTCTCACTTCACCACTAAAACCCAGGACATCTTGTCCTCACTCGCATCATCCTCCCCCTCTACCTCTCCTGGCCCCTCTCTTGCTGCCTCTCCCTCTCCTCCTCCTTTCTCCGCTTTCTCTCTGATTACACCTTACGATGTTTCTAGACAAGTGTCATTGAAACAGGTGCTACCCTGCTCCTCCAGAACCATCCAGGACCACATTGACCCTCGCTCCAGCCATGGCTGATTTCTGCAATCACTCTTTTGCCACTGGATCCTTCCCCACTCTCCTCAATCACTCCCTTGTGCACCCCCTCCTTAAAAAGCCTTTGGCTGGCCCTACCTGTCCAGCAAACAATCTCCCGATCTCTATCACACCTTTCCTGGGCAAACTCCCGAAAAAGCTGGCCATCTCCCAGCTTACTCTTCATACTGAATCTGTAGGTTGTCTATATGACCATCTGTCTGGCTTCAGAGCAGCCAGAGGTACGGAAACTGCTCTCCTGAAGATCTGCTCCCTGATCTTGACTCCAGCCTTCCTTCTGTCCTCATCCTCTTGGACCTTTCCTCTGCTTTTGACACGGTCAATCACGCCATCCTGGTCAATCGACTCTGTGAGAACCTGGGCATCACAGGTCAGGCCCTGGAGTGGTTGGCCTCCTTCCGCCTGGACCGACCCTCCCAGGTACAACTTGGGTCCTTTCGCTCCACCACCACTCTCTTCACATGTGGTGTTCCCCAGGGCTGTAACCATTCTCCCTTGCTCTTCAGCGTCTACTTGGCCTATTTATCCCACCTGATCTCTACCTTCACCTCTAACTTCCAGCGTTATACAGATGACACTCAGCTCTCTTTCAGACTCCCCTCAGCCTTGTCTCCTCTCTCGCTCATTCTTGACTGTCTATCTGTGATTCAGGATTGGGGCGCCTCCAACAGTCTCTGCCTTAATGCCAGCAAGACGGAGATCCTTCCCATTGGGACCCCTGCTCCCGCTTTCCCTCTCTCACTCTGGCCACCCTCCTTGGGGCCCTCCTCCTTCACTTTCCTGCGAGGTAAAAAACCTTGGGGTCATCTTCGATTCCACTCTCTCCTCAAATCACAGATCTCACCAGGAAGGCTCACTACCAGCTGCACCTGCTAAGAGGTATTCTTTCTTTTCTTACTTTCCCCCAAAAGCTCACGGTCGCCAGAGCCCTGGTTCTCTCTAGGGTGGACTATTGCAACAGCCTCTTTTCTTAATCGGCCTTCCTCTACTCTCTGACCCCTGCAACTAGCCCAGAACAGGATAGCAAGACTTATCCCTGGCCTCAAGTCCAGGGAACTGTTTCTCTCCAGCCCTAAAATCTCTCCACTTGCTCCCAGTGGCTGCAAGGATCAAGCTCAAGACCCTCTGCATCATCCACACGACTGGGCTGGGGGCCGCACTACATCCAACTCTCTCTTCCAAATTCTTTAACCCTTCTCTCAGCTACCTCCAACTCCATGAGGGTCAGACACTTCTCCGGGCAGAGAGTGGGGGGTAGATCCCTCTCCTCTGCAGGTGCCTGCCTCTGGAATGACCTCCCTGCCCCTCTCAAACTTGAGCCGGACCACCTGAAGTTCCGGAAGCAGCTGAAGACATTCCTTTTCTCCTCTGTGTTCTCCCTTTCTCCCCCATGCTGACCTACCTGTCTGCTGCGCCGACCGGTTGCTTGGCTACCCCCTGAGTCTCACCGGGTACCAGGCTCCTCCATGATCAGTCTTCCATGCACGGTCTTTGGGCCTACCCTGCACTTATGGGTTGTAACGGTAACCTCTTCAGCCCCCTGCCTCCTTGCACTCACCGAGAGCTGCGCTGCCCTGGCTACACTCACTCAGAGCAATGCTGTACTGATTGAACTTTCCCCTTCTCTCCCGAGAAGGTGTCGACCATCAAATGAGAAATGAAGCAGTCCTAGTTGGCGTGTCAAATTAAAAGGCCTATACTAAGAAAACCTATTGCCAATTCCTTACGCTAAGTACAAACTGGTGTGGGGTTAAGCCTGGGTCTCCCTTCCCCACGTTTTGAGCACGGGGTAAGGTGGAGTTGGTGGAGCACAGTACAGTCTCGGGCTTCTCTAGCACAAGAGGACAGTTCCAAATGACAGTTCTCAGGATCGCTAAGTCTCGTTTCCTTGGAAAGTCTCTTGCCTTCGGGCCTGATGCGTTCAGATAATCAAGAACAAAAAGTGTCTTTAGCAAATGAAAGATTGTTACCAAAGTTCCATATGGGTGATGCTTTCACCTCTGCCATCCCCTTTTCTGGACTGACCCTTCTCTGCCTTTTTATCTTCTTGTTGATGGCTTCACCCCTGGATCTCCCTTGGTCAGGCTCAGACCCCTCTTGACTTTAACAGGAGTCAATTCCCTTGGTTTCTCAATGTTCACTTTCACTATGGGAATTCGGGATTCACTTCCCTTTCTTTCACAGTGCTTGTAGATCAAAGTCTTTCGATTGTATGGCCACTTTGACCTATTTCGCGGGCCTTCGTACAGCCTTCTGGTACTTGTAGTTTCTCACATATGGGCCTACTAGAGTGTTTCGAATTGGCACCACTGCAGTGCCACTTTCCCTTTTGCAGCTGGTCTCCCATTCACACTTTTAACAGTTCATTCAAAGTTCAATAGCTTTGATTCTAACTTGCCACTTTATGATTCTCATTCATCACAGCTCGGATCTTATCGGTTCTCCCCAATTCGACTCACCGGTTGTGATGAACCACCTGGGGGTTGGTTTCTTTGGAGTCAAGGCTGGTACCATGGGCACAGGGGTTTCCCTCGCTCCTGCCTATCGGCCTAGGCTTGCCCTGTGTACAGTTGACATCTGCTCCAGGACACTTGTACTATTGTTTGCGGTCTTAGATTCTCCTCCACAAAGGTTATGTGGGCCTGGTACGAAAAGGGCAAGGAAACTTCTTTCCTTGTCACCCTCTCGTTTCCTGCCGTTTTTCTCCTTCTCTTGAACTGCTGCATGGTAGCTGTGTCAATGTGCTGTCTGCCGTGTTTGCCTCTCTCGTACTGTGCTCTCTGGATCCACCTTTTGTCCCTGTGGAGAAGGGAAAGGGTCGTCAAGTGTGTCTGATTCTGATCAGTTGCCTGACTTTGCCTGACCCTGGTATTGGGACATGTCGAGTAAACGGCTCTAGTGTTATTCCGTTGTCCGTTGTGTTGTGCGAAAGTGATGGCGGCGGAAAAGGGGTTTGTGCAATAGTTTGGAATGTCTGACGTGAGCGGATGGGAAAAGGTGTCAAAGGAAGGGGAATACCACCCGTCAGTGTACCACTCCCCGAGGACCTCTCATCCAGATGATCCTCCGTCACTGGTCCACCCCCAGGAACTGGATCCAATAGTGATGGCGGTGTCCTGGCCACCTGGATGACAGATCCCTCAGGGATTAGCTAGGGAGACACCTTCAGATTTCTCATAATACAGACGCACACAGACACACACGCATCCAAAATCTTTTTTGCTTATAATATTTTTGCACCCAAGCATAGACTATGATCTTGGCCCAGACAAAAGAGGAATCCATGCAAAATTTGCTAGACGTGGGTTCAACAGTGTGGATTTGTACAGCCAGACAAACATACACACACATACATACATACATTCAGCTTTATATATAAAGATAGTTTTGTATGAATTTGGAAAATCTATACTGTATTTTATAATTGACATATGCTCAAATTGATGTTATATTAATGTATTTTTAGAAATTGTAAAAAGAAAATGGATTTGTATTTTGCTTATTTCTTCATTGCTTTTATGTATACATGTGATTGGAAAATTGTATCTTTTCAATTATGCTACTTTTTCTATTTTTTGAAAGATCATAGTTTTGATGAATACACAAAAATGTAAATAAATAACGCCTCCCCTCCTGAGTAGAACTGACATCCACTCCCGTCAGATGCAAGTCAAATGAAGCAAGAACTGGGGACAGGAGGGACATTGGGACTATTATATGATATGATATATGATATGATATGGCATTTGTAACGCACCTATACACAAGTGTTTCAGTGTTGATGAGTAAGACTAGGGCTCTGAGTAAAGAAGATTAGCGGAAAACAATGTAGACATTGCCACGCCTCTGTCTTGCTCATCACAATCCTGAATGAGGATGTGCTAAGTTCGTCTTCATCACAAGGCCAAAATGTGTCTACGGGGAGAAAAAGCGACCACGTTCCAAACCTCCATAATATACACGCTGTGAGTTTGTGGATAATGTGATATCTAATCTACAACTCCGGCCGCGGCCATCATGGATGACTCAATGGAGCAGATTGAGAAGGCCAACTGCCAAAGAATGCTGAAAAAAAGTTGAGGCTGGAGGCCAAGTACTGATTTACAAAAGTCTCTGGGTGACGCCCACTTATGAAGTCTCTGCCCTCCAGTGCAGTGATGCTGAACCAGACCATGAAGCTGCATTACTGAAGACTGAGAAGAGGTTGAAATGGCGAATAATGTCCATCGGCCTAGTGGACTTACCCACTTTGATGTCACACAGAAACAGGCAGACTTGGGGAAACCAGTCGCTCCTTCAAGGTAAAAGGCTACCGCTGGCTTCACATGAAGACACTGCAGTAACAGTGTGTCCTCGCCTGAGGCATAGCCAGGATTGCCTAACAAGTTGGGTCTGAAGCTAATATCGTTTGGTCCACTGCAGTGACATTAACATCTGTAAAGGCCTACATAGTGCTACTGAATGGGCATTTAGAGTTTTTGGGCGGCCATTGCCCGCTCAGGCCTTGCCCTGTCTGCACCTCTGGTCCTCGCAGAGCAGATTGGCACACAAGGTCCGCAGTTCCACATCTTGCTCCAAAGGAAAAGGTTGCTTGAGCAAAGGGTCAGGACGAAGGGCAGTTCTATTAAAAGTCCCAATTTCGTCAAGCCTTTTAGGAAATGTTTTCGCTATTAAATGCAGAGTGGTCACTGATAGCAATGATAACACGATCTGCCAAAGGTGTTCAAAAGGAGGCCCCAACACCAATGGGAAGGACTGACCAGTGTGAGATTGGCAAAACTATGCAACACCAAGATGTCCAACCTAGATACAGACAAGCCCCGTTCTCTGAATGCCTTGATGGAGGCCCATTGACCACTGAGAGTAAAGTCAATAGGTTGCGTTGGAAGTCATCCTCGAGAAAATCTGGGACCGGCCGAGGAGCACGGTCATTAGGTGAATATTGACTGCTTACCCCACCGCATGGTGCTCCCAATATCGTTCATAGACCTTCCTTGCTGCTGGCTTCTTAGACAGGAGAATGCTTGGCATGTCCAGAAGGAGAAACCCCTATGCCGAAAGGCTATCTCTTTCAATCCGCAAGCTGCTTGCTTCAATTTCTGGAGGGCCGTAGAAGCAAGACATGTGAGGAACGGGTAAGAAGCTCCTATTAACCACGAACAAGGGCTCCACATTGCCAACTCCTGTAGCAGTGGAAACATTGGTCACTCCGCCCAACACCAAATCACCAAGAAAACCTCTCTACTGTCCCTCATGATCTTTAGTAGTGCTCTGGGAATCAAAGGTATTGTGGGAAACCCAGACTGTAGACCCTGTGACCACATAAAAGATAAGCATCTGACTCCGAACAAGGATTCCGGAGAAGCTTGTTGCTATCCTTGGCACATAGATCCCCATGGTAAGGCTGAACAGACTGCACAACTGCTACCGAGCCCCCCAACGAACCTACTCCCCTTCCATTCTCCTGCCTACTTTTCACTACATACTTGAACCCCCATGCACACTGCTGCCGTAAACCTGCTAGCCCGCCTCCATCACGTAAACTACCTTGGAGAGCTCTCACCACATGACCTACAACGGCTTTAGCCCGCTCACATACTATTCTCCATTTCTTTCCAGCAGGGGCCTAACACAAACTTTGTCACTACCGACCGTTCTTGACCACCATGCATGCATAATGTCTATGATGATCATGCTGCTGCAGGGGCATGTGCACGCTGCGCTAGGTGAAATATGTATTTATTTTAATCAAAGTATATATGTTTCACCTAGCATAAGAATAAGGCAGCAGAGCCTGGCCCCTGGTACCCAAATGTACCAGCCACTAGTGGCGGATGGTGAATTTCTTTTATTGGAGGGGTCCGCAAATATTTGCCACAAGTATGCAAGAGCAAATGACAGAAGCGGGTGAGCCTGAACCCACACATTTCTTTTTTAATAATGGTTTAAATTGGTGCATTAAACAGAACACTTTCTGTGAATAATTGGGTAAAAGGTCAGGCAGTTTACAGTCTGTTTTGTTTGGTAACATGAAAAAGTCCAATGGATGTAAGTCCTCAACAGTGCACAGGAACATTTCCCATTGCATTTTCCTGCTTTTTGCTGCAATTTTATGCCAGTATAAAAAAAAAAAACATTTTCATGCTGGCTTTGCCCATACATTACCATGCTGTCGCCACCAATATAGGCCAGTGTTCCCATATAAGCACATATTCATGTTCGCTTTGCGCACACTGCCTGTACTAAATACTATAAAAAAAAGTCAAAGCTGGCGCTGGCAATATTTGCCAGTACTCCAATGTAAGAACATACTCCTGTTGCCTTGGCCATTAAAAGTTCCATGCCACAATAAGAAAACATGTCTAAACTGGTTCTAATGTAGGCCAGTCTAGACTCATAAGAACACTTAATCACGCTTGCTTCACCATAGATGATCAGTTAATAAAAAGTAATGCTACAGTAACAAATAGCTAGGCCACTACACCAAAATGACAGTCTAGTAATTGTGATGTGAAGGTTTAGCTGGGACTGGGAGCAGTGCACTAATTCCCTGGAGCCTTAGCTCTGCACAGCAGGTGACGCCCCTGGGAGCAGTGCCCTTGCCCCTTGGAGTGCCTAGCTCTGCTCAGGAGTGACTCCACTGGGAGCAGTGCACTCTAGGAATAGCTGAAAAAGAGGGTGCACAAGGCTCTATGGGAAGGTCCTCACTGGATCATAGCAGGAGATTTGGAAGCCCTCAACCCCCTGCTATGATGGAATTAGATCTCCTCATTCTGTTGGTTATTTCTTGGACATGTTGGTAACTTCAAAGCCGTGAAGACCTTTGATCAAAAGTGGGAGAGAAACCCTTCTCCTAAAGTTCCAGGAGAGCACAAGGCAGAGGCGTTGCTAGGGGGCAGCTAACGGGGCTATAGCCCTGGTCTTTTGGTTGTAGCCCCAGATAGAATCTCAGGAGCTACAACCAAAAGGCTATAGCTAGCCCCAAGTCTCGCCAGTTCCGACATTAGCGTAGTTCCGGGTCCTGCTGGGAAGGGGCAGCGTGAGAAGCACTGCCTTCCTGTTGAGAAGTTTATAGTGATATAAACCGGGTCACCTTCTATACAAACTGGAACCAGAAGGTAAATTTACATGTAAGTTTATTAGAAGGCAGTTGCTTCGTAGAGAAAACACTGGGACATCCAACCAGCCCAGCTCATTAGGTCCATCTGACCACTCATGGAACTCAGCACTACAAACATCCACCAACACTCCACATTCTGTAGCAGTGACATCACAGCCCCAGTGACATCACACACCCCAAGTTATAACACATTACTTTTATTTGGGTATTTATCGTACGATTGCTGTTTGGAAGCTTCCACTGCAGCGCTATACCTCTGGAGAGTGTAGCCTTCCCTCTGCCCATGGCCCCAAAAGGGCGGTGAAGGATGTATACTTTCACCAGTTTATCCTTTGTGACTAGAGCAACGCTGAACAGAGGTTTTTATACACGTCTGTATGTAACGCATAAAAGCCTACGACATTCTCCACACTGTCTTCTATTCAGAGTAGGATTTTATCGGTACGACGTCCGTTCATCGGCAGGTTTTTCGATTGAATTTTCCCCACATAAATTCCACTGAAAAAACTAATTGAAATATAGAGGGGAGTGTAAGGAGATAAAGGGAGCAGATAGGGGGTTGTGACATGTACAAAAATATAAGGAAGAGGGTTTGGGGGTAAACCCCCTAATATTGATTTTTACAATTGATGAGTTTTTTTCAGTGGAATTGTTGCGGTAAAAATTCCATGGAAAAAACCTCCTGTCGATGAAGGAACAGAGAACCGATTTTATTGGAATGCTTGACAAATTTGTTGAAGGCTTTCAATTCTAACACTGGCCAATTGTCCCCTGACGGTTTCATTACAAGAACAAACATGTAATACACCCCTGGTCCCTGTTCAAGGTGAGGAACCTGGCACACTGCTCCCTTGGACTCCAGCATCTGAATCCCCCTGATAAAAGTGTTTGCCAGTATCTCCATCACAACAATGTGAACGCATCCCATGTATTCAATTCAATATCCAACGTTGATGATCCAGAGCACTCATTCGTCCAAAATCCCACTGAAGGATGGAGGGAAGAAAAAACAGAGTAAACCCCCATTCGCTTACAGGCACAGACGAGTTAGCTAGCTTTTGCAGGTTCCAGATGCCGCATAGCTGGGGCAGAGATGGGTGGGCCTGCACCTGAGGTTCGGCCTTCAAAAGGTAGGTCCATCATGGAGGTTGGATTACTTCATAGACCAAATAAGGCTTCTTGCTTCCCTTAATCGTTAGGGTGTTTGCTTCAATTCACCCCTCTGATGCCTAAATATCGATGAACCCTAAAAGTTAAAGGATGTTTATTTTTGGGTGTGTGTTGATCTCCCTGGATCTTGAACATATCTGATGTTTTGCCACGAAGATCTTACCATCGAAAGTCACATCCCCAACAAATAGAAGTCACCTGTCCCATCTCTGTAAGCAATAGAGCACAGTCACCAACTCGTTGGACAGTCTGGAAAAGGTTCTGAATGTCCTTAAAGGCTGTGCAGTATAAGCCGTGCATGCATTGGCACGGAGGGAAGCATTCTTGGCACAGAAGGCACATGTGCGGCTCTGCTGGGGAGGAGTAACAGTGTACCAATCACAGTTGCCTTACAAGGAATCTTCAGACTCCTGCATGTGTTCAGGAACCCTACAACTTGTATCACTGACCATATACCATCACAATTACCGGCCAACGCCTCCACAAACTACGTAGAGAAATTTAGAGACCCAGACAGCCACCTGGCAGCCAAGATGCATGCCTTCCATTGCTGCGCGCCTTCCACTGCTGCGCACCTTCCACTGCGTCTCATCTGCCTATGTCCATGAGGAAGTCCCTCTCCCTTATTTCTACTACCAGATTCCAGGATCTATTGGCCAAAAGTGAAAAGTCGGGATCCCCAGTAGATAGCTCCATACCTCCACTCTTTTAATCCACTCCACTCTTTTAATCCACCCCGTCAGCCGACCGTACCTCTGTGGTCCTGACTGACTCCTTTGATTCAGGATCAGTCAGTGGAATTCAAAAGCTTCTTTCTCAAAACTCTTCTGACGCAAACAGGTCTTGACTTGGACATCCCAACTACTTCAGACCACCCGTCAGTGGTTGCTTTCTGTCCAATCGCATCGTGAGGGGAGAATACATAGGCTACTGAAGTGCACAGAAACAAACTTCTAGAGACGCTCATACAGGACCGCCTCTCTAAGCTTGGATTGGGGGCAATACGTCTGGGTAGCAATTAAAAAGTTGGCCCAAAAACGCAACTTGCTATTTGTTACTTTGTGGCAAAAACGATTGGACTAGTACGTGGGACATATTTTTTGTGAAATGTGTGGCAAATTGTGCATTACATTGGTCAAAACGACCATCTAGCCAGAGCATTGCTTCATGAAACTGGTCCACATGGTCCCACACAACAGGCCCATGCGGCCAGTTGGGCTGGTGCTGGTGGCATTGCCCTATTGTCCTGTGGCCAGTCAAGAGTCTCCCCAAACACCAAATAGGTTCTCATAATGACCTGGAAGGACCCAAAGAGCTTGGCTGGCACCTCTGCTTTCTACATAATGAACCACACAATCCTAATCAACAATGGATCTCCCGTTGTGTCTTCAGCTGTGAGTAGGTCATCTCTCTCCCTCTTTTTCTCTACCCCCTTGATCAACTTCCTATGGGCCCCAGGGCTCTACCCTCTCTCCTCTTGTGTTCATCTTTCACCTAAGCCACCTCCATCGGCAGAAACACTTACCTGCTATAACTACACTGACGACCCATAAATCATTCTCAAACTCCACAACTCGCTGGATTCCAACGCCACTCATTTTGGCCAGTGCCTACTTGAAATTGACCAATGGATGAACCGTCAACCACTTGGAATTTAATCAGGGACGTCATTTCACCGAAATGCCATGCCAGGGGTAGCGGAAGTGACATCACATGCCCCTTTGACCTTTGACATCACAGGAAGTGATGTTATTTGACCCCACCCCAAAAGTGACATCATGGGAAGCGATAGAACATTACCTTTCACCCCTTTAATAAGTCTAGCAATTATTGTATAGAATTTCACAAAGAGACATTTTTGTTATTCCTTTTATTTCTTATTTAGGGTCACTACTCAGTGTTACACTAGTGGAACCCCCTGTTTTTTTTTAAGAGGGCTTAACCTAAATGCCAATATGGCACTGCCACAGCCCAAGAGCTTCAATGTAAAAAATAGAAAATAAAAAAAGTTTTAGGGGTAGCAAGGGAATCCTCAGTTGCAACCCCCAAATGACGTCCCTGAAAATCCAGAGAGGGTGAGGTTATGTGGGTGGGCTGCCCAATCTCCCTGTCTCGCCCTTCAGAGCAGGGAACCCCACCCAAAGCTTACATGGCACAGAAAGACCGGGCATCATCCTAAACTTTGATCACTCTGCTTCTACAGCCCCTGAAACAAGTCCTCTTTCTCTTTTCTCAGGGTTCTGAGACACACCTTCCCCCTCCTGGAATTCTCTCAGGCCCCCCCATGACACTTAATGCGCGCATCCGCGTGCCTGAGCCCTGAATAGAGTGTCTACTCTAGACGCTTTCAGAAATGAATTACAAATATGTCACACAACAGGCTCTACAACGCACTAGGACGAAGTTTATACAATGCAAATGTTTCCAAAAGCGAAACGCATCCTTTGCTCC
Source organism: Ambystoma mexicanum (assembly GCF_040938575.1). Lineage (NCBI taxonomy): Eukaryota > Metazoa > Chordata > Amphibia > Caudata > Ambystomatidae > Ambystoma > Ambystoma mexicanum. The sequence goes on along the minus strand of NC_090921.1, from coordinate 174,601,995 downwards.
TAACGACCAATCGAGGTCGGCCTGCGGGGAAACGTCATAGATCCGAATGTTCTGCTATTAAGTAATAAGACATTTTAATGGCCCCAAATCAGTGGTCGAAGTGGGCAAGAGAGGTTGGGAGCGGTGCTACTCTACTTTTTTTAAATTAAGTTTTACTGTTCCTATACTTTTACTTTTATAAAGAAACCGGAATGGTTTTATTTTAAAGTGAGTGTATGAAGAAGTTGGAACCTGCCCTTCAGTGCACTGAACTGATCGTTCCCTTAAACAGCAGGCGCATGCGTTTGGGGGTTTGTATGGTGTGTGGGAGGGGGCGTGACAATGGGGTTTGTGGGGAGCAGGGCAGGCCAGAAGGGAACATAGGGAACTTCTTTCCGTACACTTCGACCACTGCCCAAAATAACTACTTTTCTTTTTATTAAAAAAATAGTGCTTTGTAACACTACCCTGGCAGCCTGTAAATTGGTCCTATTTTTATGAACTATAGAATGTCAGCATTCTACAATGCGCTTCTAACTGGTGACATGCACGTTAAACAAATGTAGCTGCCGCATGGGAATTAACCCACTGAGCTGTCTAAGGGAAATGGCACCTAGTGAGCTGCACTTCGTACAGAAATTCCTGCAGCAACTGCCTTAAGATGCATAGCTCTCAGCCTCTTTGAAACGGCCTGGTCTGAATAATATGGATCACAGCACGACACTGAATGTATTTTATTGTTTAACCTTTTAATCTTTGTAAAACATGAACTGAGTTTCGGGCCGCCATATGCGGGTCACACCAGTCCATGGAGATGAGCTGTCTCTGTTTATGCGATTGTCTGTGTTATTCGCTGACCAGTCGTTCCTCAGAATCTGGAAACATGGCGCTCGTGTTTCCTGCCTGTGCAGCCTCCAGGAAGCGTGGGGTTTCCGGCTGCTTCTGAGAAAGAAGCGTGTCGTCTGTTTATAAACCTGGCCGGTCCTGGAAAGTTCCAGGGCCTGGAGCTGGGTTTGGAATCGTCGGACCAGGGTCGCACACAGGGGCTCTCTGTTCTGCCGTAGGCCCAACCCACAGCGGCCAAACCACTAAACATCAGAGGGCCTCTCAGCCTAATTTTAGATTCAACGGCAGGGGATATGGCCGAGTGTTTCAATGTGAATGCAGTGGTAATCTCTTCGGAGGGATAGCCCGCATTGTCTAACAAGTAGCGCCTGAATCTAATGCAGCTGGGCCCACCGCAGTGACGTTAACATCTGTACATGCCCACACAGCGGTGCCGCGTAGGCATATACAGATTTTGGGTGGGCCTTGCCGGCTCAGGCCCTACCCAGTCTACACCTCTGAATCTCTGCAACAGTAAGATGGACACATCTGCTAATGCGCCTGCTGCAGAGAGCTGCCTCCAACCTGCTAAACACATGTTCCATTTCCAGTATGATTTTCCAGTGGGTGCACACATCCACTGCAAAGCATGTCGGTCATCTGTTCCCCTGCTTATAAGATAGCTCGGTGGTTTAATGCATGTGCTTCAGAGATGTTTGTGGTTTGAATTCAAGTGAGAGGTGGATGAATGTGCGGTGTCCTCGCAAAGACCCTACCTAAAGCCTCCTGCCAGGTAGCCAGGGACAGACAGACGCTTTCTGATACTGACCTTGGGGTGGTGTTCTGTGGGAGGATCACCTGGGAGGAGCAAGGGCCCAGGGGAATGCCAAAGTGTGTAATGGCTTGTTGTCAGAACAATCTTTTAGCTCCCCAAGTTAAACATCTTAAATTGGGTGAAAACATTTATAAACTTTTAGACATTGGGAGAAATAAAAACCCTTCTAACACCATGGAGACTCGTAGAGCAAGAAGCTCCTCTAACTCCCAACGGTACAGTGTATGACTAATAATAAACTCTAAAAATAATGTTTTTTTTGTCAAATCAAATCTTGGGTTTGTTCCTAATGATAGTCCTGGAGAGAATATTTTTGGGAACAGAAATGAGCTCGAAATAAAAAAAAACATTTGCATTAGGGATTCCAAGCCCTATAATCCCTGACGTACTGGGACGAAGAAGAGGGCTGAAGAGGAACAAAACTGCAAAATGAAGCTTGTTAATGGGAATGACATACACCTGAGGCAGACTGAGAGGATTGAAAGCCCCCATCAGGTGCAGGCAATTAGTAAAAATTGCAGAGGTAGCTCCATGTGCGAGGGATGTGGGCAGCAGCAGACTGAAAACAGCAGATTGACGAACCTGGAGGAGCAGCTGAAGCGAAGGACCTGTGGGCAGCAAGAGAAACAGACGCGCACGCCATAACCGGAGCGCCCCATGACCGCTCGCATGTTTAAAGCAGGTACTTTATTAGAAAGCATTTGCGTAGAGAAAAATAAGAAAGAAGACAATTTTGAATACCGAACTGGCAGAAAGAGGAGGAAACATTATTATGTGACTCCAATTGACGGTGACTTTAAGCATGCAAGTTTATTTAAAACCCAGGAACACGATGGGGCAATACTTCTAGAACTCAATGCAAACTACAATTACCCAAACCAAAAGAAAGTCAAAACAAGGCAATTTAAAACCAACAAACATTGCCAAAGTAAGTAGGGGCAAATAAAAGTCCCAGAGTTTGTAACGCTTATTGCCCATGTTTGAAGAAGTACATACCAGAAGCTGGTATAAACCCACATTGCCAAAGCCAAGAAAGAGTCAGAATAAAAGCATATCATAGTCAGTGTTTGGTTAATGAACACGTGGGGAAACAAGCGGCAAGAAGGCAGCCCTTCTGATAAAGGTTATTCAGAAGGAGAAGTTCTGAAAATCATGAGTGTGTACTAAAGAGCACCAATGTGAATCTTGCCTTCCCTTAAGAATTGCTTAAAACCTGATGTTGCGAGGCAAGAGACATTGGGAAGTTGTCGTAAGCTGATCTTATCCACAGACACGCTTGTTGTTTGTAAATTGCTGACCTGGCAGGGGATTATACCAGATCCGAGGTTGTGAGAACACTTTAAACTGTTCGGGCAGGGGATTACACCTGAACAGAGACCTTTGAAGTAGAAACCAGGTGTAATTGAAGCAGTGGGCCTGGCATGGCAGTAAACCAGATGTAATTGAAGCAGTGGGCCTGGCATGGCAGTAAACCAGATGTAATTGAAGTAGTAGGCCTGGCATGAAAGTAAACGAGGTGAAAGTTGATGCAGTGCTGTGAAGTGGTATTAACAAATCATCCTGACAAACTTTCGTTGTGGAAGCAAGAGATTGTTGAAGAAACAATGGTGGAGCTATTTATATGTGTTGAAATATTTTCAAATCAACGTGACAAACCTTCATTGTGGAAAAAAGTGTTGGTGAAGAAGCAGTAGGAGTAGAGCCATTGATGTGTTGAAATAGATGCAGATTATCCTGACAAACATTCTTTGCTTTAGCAAGAACTTTGTACAACTGCTGCAGAAGGGTTTAACATCTTCAGAACTAATATGTTGTTGCAGAAGAATCCTGACAATTACTTAAATGCTAATGAACTAAAGTATTCTTGGTTCATGCAAAGACGATTGTTTGAGTTTGTACTATTACAAGCGGAAGGGAAATAGCTTTTGGTGAATAATGCTGAAGTGTTGGAACTGTTGTTTTCAAGTCGGCCACGAAAAACTGTGTTGGAACTTTTTTATAAAACAGGATTTCCTTATTCTTTTGGAAGAGTGGAACAGAATCCTGCTTGGCTCTGGGGAAGGGAAATTCACCCGGATCGTAAGCAGAGACTGTTATCATATTGTGAACTAACTGTTGTATTTGTTGCCTTTGCACTGCCCTGCATTACTTTGTTGAGTTATTGTATGTATCAGTGTGAGGGACAGAAACCTTTTGTTAGAGTGTTTTCTTTAGTTTATTTTTGACAGGGAAATCCTTGTCAGGGTAGGGATAGTGAGGCGTTTTTCCAACCTTTTGAGTTAATAAAATGGCATCTTTTGAAAAACCTTCACAAAGTTATCGCCCTCACATTTCTGACCCCTCACAGAGGGCTCAGAGTGTTTTAACGTTTCTACTTCGGTGATCGGTATGTAAGACTGCGTCTCCATACCGACACAAGTAAGTTAGCACTAAACGTTGATGCGCCTCCAGCAGAAATATGCCAGTCACAGGTTCCAATCCCAAAGCGACCCAGCCTTCTGCCCTCCCACAATCAACAAAAGAGTGCTATGAATAGTGGAAGCACACCTCCTTCAGGTGCCTCCAATAAATTCACGTTGGAGGGTGTTTTGTTTTTTATTATTTAAGATTTCCCCTGTTTTCTAGTGCATCCTTTATTTGCCATTCTTGTCTTAACGCCTGAATTCGCGTGTAAGCAAGCTTTGGCATTAATGGCCCACCAGCCAAGCCAAAGTAGGCCTGTGGGCCCTTAATGGTCACATGCACTCTGAAATTCAGGTGTTAATGCCATTGGCACCCCAGGCTTGTGCCTAGGCTGGTGATGGCATGTAATACTGGAAAAAAGAAAGAAAAAGTATTCCCTTTGACGCCTCTTCATGAAAGGGATACTTTCCCCAATTAAAGATGGCCACCATGGCTGCAACAGACACCCTATCAGGGTCTGTGGCGGCTGTGCGTGAGGAGGTAGATTGGGTAGATAGCGGAGGAGGTAAGCTACATATACCAGAATCCAAAAATGACTGCGGCCGGATAAGCTACTGGCAGTGGCGGCTTGTGAACTTTGTAGGGCATAAACATTATTCCTAAATTGGGCCGAGCAAGCAAACTGAGCTTGAGACCTCTCTTAATAATAGCTGGAAATGCCCCATTGTAGGTGGAAATGGCCCATCGTTTAAAAGCTGGATAAAAAGCTATAAGATTCCCAGGCCATTGTGTAAATGGAACAATTCCCTCTAGCTTAGATCAGGTTTCACAACTAGTACTCACCACTAGCCATTGGCTAGTTAAAATGGACTTTTGGCGAGTAGGAAATGGTGTGCTGTGTGCCTGTGAAGAATTGTGGGGGCGAATGACTTTGTAGTTTGCAACTTCATTTTTTTTGCCTTGGCTTAGATGCCAGATCACAAATAGCACACAGGAGCATTTCTCAACAGCCAATCATGTCTGTGCCCACCAGAAAACAATTCTTTCAATATATGGATGCATGTTTGTGCCAAAACCCTGCATCAATGGTGGAAATCACATGCCAGTAGAGAGTATAACATGTATAAGGAACTTGCCCCCCGCCCCCCACCTTGCTTCCCTCTCCTTCTATTCTCCCCCTCGTTCTCTCCACTCCGGTGATCACTTCCTACTTACTCTCCCGCCCGCCCTTTGAGCTCAATCCCGTCTGGCTCCACTTCACTGGAACCTTCTCCCTCTCCGCTTTCACCTCTTACTCTCTTACTCCTCCTTTCGCACTTCCTTAAAATCCCACCTACTCCACTCACCTTCCTGACAATCAACGGCTGATTTTGATCACTGTCCAGCTATGTGCAAGTCTATATTACTGTCTGTTTCATGGTAAATTGTTCTTTAGATAGTTCTCTGCTACATGATTCCTGAAATGAATTATTTTTGCTTTGTAATGTATTGCTTGTTGTTCTATGTAAAGCGTTTTGGCTACAATTAAATGAATACAAAATAGAAATATAATACCCATCACTAAGTAATGGTCTACAGTGCTTGCTTATCTGCCTGCTGCACTCATATTAGCAGAACCTGCGCCCCTCGTCCCCTCTTGTGGTTTATCATCAGACTGGCAGAGCCGGGATCTCTTGTACCCTGAACGCACAGGACAACCCATGTAGGACCAGTGTCCTCGTCAAACACTGGCAGTCTGATGCTCCTTGTGCCAAATGCCTCACTGGCAGGGATCCCTTGATCGGAATGCCCTCGATCCCCAATCATGGGATTGAATAGCCTGGGTTCCCCGGGGCCCTTTATTAGGTTTTCAGTGCTAGGAGCCTCCTTTCGTCCTTCGGTTACAGACGTGCAGTCCTTGTGTCCGTTGTGCCCTCAGCCATGAAATATATCAGGGCCTGGATTCTTTGTCCCCTTTATGCCCAACCCGCCCTTGTGCCATATGTCACACTTTGTGATTGGTCGCATTCACACTGGGGCAGACATTGCACCCCCTAGGCACCCAGTAACAGACTGACAGAAACTAGCTCTGTTTCCTCAAGCCGAGATCTGCAGAACCCCAGCTCTTGATCAGACACTGGCATGAGGATCCTTGTGCCCTAAGGTCATCGAGTGCTTCCGATCATTAACTGGACAAATGTAGGCTTCTGTGCCCTCAATCACAGATTGGCATATCCTGTGGGTATGAGATCCAGAGTGGGAGAGAGACCAGATCTGTCCACCGCCATTGATCTGCCACCTCCTATAATCATGGATCATCAATTTGTGGCTCTCCAGATGTTTTGGACTAAGATTTCCATCAACTCTAGCCAGCCCAACCAACGTTGAGGGATCATGGGAGTTGTAGTCCAAAACATCTGGAGAGCCACAGGTTGCAGACCGCTGTCCCATATGAACGCAGCTCAGAGTAAACAGTGGCACGCCACCAAGGGGGCAGGGATTGTAGAGCAGTCACTCAGAACCCAGGCTCAGCACGGGGGCATGGGCTAAAGATCAAAGGGGAAGGTGACTGAAGGGAGAGGAATTCAGGCAGTACAGGGAGATTTGGGGCCTGTAATAACTTATGCAGTAGTGGCACAACAGGTGGTATTTCCGGATACTGCATGTTTAGCTGCTCTGCGTGATTATGCATAAGGTGCTGTGACTTGGAGGTTTATTCTGACATGCAAAGTAGCGGTAACAGACCAGGCAAAATTAATGCATGATATTCCTCCCCACCCCCCACCCCGAAGGTGTTCAATGGGGCTCCATAATAGGGTAAAGGGACAACCATAAAGTGTGCAGTGAATATAAACTTAGTTTGGCTCTATTTGTAGCGCCCGTACCGCCGAATGTATAATGAGGCCCTTGGGAGGGAGAGCGGGAAACTGAGATGAGGACGAGAGACTTTGGAACATAGAGAGGGAAAGGGGAAAGAGAGGAACTTTGCGAGACCACGCAAAAGGACTAAGAAAGCACACACCTCCTGGCATCCCAAAATGGAAACAAGCACCAGGAGTGGAACTGCACAAACTAAATTGAGTGATGCAAATTACAGAGCGTTTTTATCGGTTCTTTTGTTTTAGTTGGGGTAAATCGCGTAGAGCACCACGGTGTATGGTGACAGTAAATTCCTCCACCAGGTGACATGCTCTGCTAGACCTGTTTTAAAAGCGCCACCTATAAGCCAAAACTATTGCATTGGAGTACAGTTAAGGGGAGATGGGTTTATAGTAACTTTTTCGAACGCCATATTTTCAAAATGCCATTTTCTCGATGCAATTTTGGCGCATTATTTTTTTTTTCAAATGTTTTTTTTAATTTAATTTTTTAAATGGGGGCGTTCCCCTCTCAACACCTGTTTTTTTTTAGTAACTAAACAAAAATAAAACATATAAAATAAAAAAATAACCATTCAAAAAGAAAAATCGCCATCTTGTTTTCGAAAAAATGGCATTTCGAAAATATGTTTTTGAAATATTGACTGTATTCCGGGGAGATGGCATATGAGGAGGGACGCAGTGCTTGTAGTTGTTTGGTTATTTACCCACCCATTGACTGCCCATTGTCATGCAAATCCCTATGGCCATTCCCAATCACTTCCTGCCCCTCCCTGCTCCTCTCTGCCAAAAACAGTCTCTTGGGATATCTTTGAGATCATTTTATGAATCCTTAACATCAAACAGCACTGGAAGTGCCTGCCATTGTGTCTTCAGAGAACTTTTCCGAGTTAATGACTTAATTGGAGCTGTAAACGCGCTAATGGTGTCACGAAAAATGTCTCAACCAGGTCCGCCTTCAGCTACTCTGTTTTATAAGTGCTAAGCATGTAATGCCACTAGGGCAGTACCTGGCAAGTGCTTTACCCATGCCTACATAAACGACCAAACTATTGCCATTGCCAATGAAGTTTTATTTTTTCTACGTTATCAATGTAGAGTTGATATGCTCACATTTACTACTGATTCCAGGGGTCAAGTCCTAAAAATTAAAGTCGGGCGGACTCATCAACAAACGCAATGGGATGTGACCTTGCCAGAAATTAGCATATCAAGGTGAAATATGCACATTTGATTACATTGGGTTTGCATAACCACCCAAATTGAACAGACCAATGGCATTTGCTTTCATATAATCAACACACAAACAAAACCAAGACGGGAGAATTTCTTGTAATAGTGTTTTTGAAAACGTTAAAGGGTGTGAATGTTTTAAACTCCAAGAACTAATACTAATCTTTTCGCTGGGACTTATATAGTGCAGTGGTGAAGTGGCCGGCCTGCAAACCTGACTGCAGGTTTTATCCCTGAGGTCTGCTTTAATTCATAAATTCAAAGAGAACATCCAATGTTTCCCTTTCCATCCTTTGAAGAAAGTGGATGGACTCCGTCCCCCGGGTCTACCCTCAACTTGAGCCCTGACACCTCACCCAGCTGATTTAGGTTCGCTCCAGCATGTGCAACATTGCTCTGTGCAATTTAGCACCACTGGTGAAACCCAAACATTACGCAGGATTCTGCAACCTTTAGCTCGCCACGTGTTTTGGACTACAACTCCCATCATCCCTCCCTAGTTTAGTCAATGGTGAGCGATCCTGGCAATGTAGTCCTAAATAGGTTGCAGCCTATTGCGTTACAGCATGCTTAGGATGGTCTGCAAACATTCTGCCTTCCTCTGGGTGTAGAGGGCCACGCTGCACGGTAGAATAGGTTCAGCTGTGCCCTTTTGTAGAAGCCAACTCGCTTGGCTCTCCTGGTGTGTACTATGAAAACAGAAAGGCGATGTGTCTAGTATGAGCGATACATATAGGCATGGCCAAACGCCACACCGAAGTTACAGACGCGCCCCTGCCTTGCATTACATAATCAAGCAATCGGTAATTTGACATGTTCATTTTAAGAGGAACTCACCACTGCTCTGTTAAGAGATTTACCTGAGAAATGGTTCACTAAGCATAGCTGCCGCCTTCACTGTGCAGTAACCCTTCAAACCTTTCCACTTTCACCCCAACAATTTGGTCTACGCTTATAAGCGTACCCCTGACTAGTCTCAGGCAAATGTTTCAATACCACCGCAGAGATCACACGCCCGAATCCAGGATGAGGACTCCTAAAATTGTAATGTACCGCGGTGCTAAACACACAAATTCGTGGCAGAAAGCGATGTGCAACAAACACCTTACGAGCCATGGTTTAAGCCACAGGCAGGGATCATAATAATGCTGGTGTCCTGAGCAGCACCAGGATTCCAGTTAAAGGGCACCTGGTACCCAATGCTATCTATTACCGTCTTTATAATACACCATATTACAGGCTAGTTGTGACATCACAACTGACCTGTAATCAGTTATTCACTTCCGTTGTGATGTCACAATGACTGCTGCTAGAACCAGCAGAGAGAATTCCAGCTGTCACTGCAAATTCCTTCCTTGAAGAATAGTCTTTTGCATCACTTTACAGCTATTGGCATCCGGGCGGGGGGAGCCAGCCAATCAGATGGCTAAGAATGAGGGCTTGAACTGCCGATACAAGCCCGGATTCCAAGCCGCATGCCATGGGCTCCCCTCACCGCCATCTTCCTCCCATCCTCTATCCCAATTATTTATTTTTTCTCCCTCATACCCCTGCTTGCATACGCTCTTTCCCTTTGCCCCCCGCAAGCCGCCATAGAAAGAGAAGAGGGGCGGCCATCTTGGAAAAGGATTTTCCTTCCTACAGTGGGATGCTGCCACGTCCCATCGTAGAAAGGAAAATCGTTTTTTTCTTTTTTTTAAGCATCCTGGGTTACCGCTTTGGTAACCCGGGGTGCTAATGGCCTTCATCCCCGTTCTAGCCCCTGGAACAGGGGATAATGGCCCGGTGCACCCATTATCTGCCCTCGCTTCGCTCGGGACGATAACTTGGGCTACCGGACTATTATCCCCCGTTCCAGCCCCTGGAACGAGGGATGAATGCCACATTAATTGACGAGGAACTTTTTATGGTAAAATGTTTAATTTGTGCACTGCTGGAGAAAATATCTTCATGTTATTAACTATTTTAAAGCACACAATGAAAACGTTTCTTCAATACATTTTTATTAAACTTCTTCAACTATTTTCCTGCAACACATTAGGAGATGAACAGATTCTATATTGGTTATATGGGTCAGCAAATGGCAGATCTCTTATGTTATGCAAGAGACCAGGTATTAAACGGAATGCCAGTTTGTGGCCAAGTAGCTTGGGAGGATAGCTCAGGGGCAACATGCTCACCTTGGAAGCAAGACAACACGGAACACCACAGGTTCGATCCCCGTGTTCGCTATTAAGCGCTTTATAAATAACCAATCATATATCATATCATATTATAAGGAATAGATATACCCCTTAGCATACATAAAAATAATATTCAATAGGCACCTTGGAGTTCGTGACCTTACAAAATAACTCTGCCTTCTGCTGTGTTCCTCTGTTTTGTCACGAAACTCCTCAGTGACCTGCAATATATAACACACGGTGGGGGGTACTTTATCCGTGTTATGCACAGTACGGTATACGATACTCAATCTGTGGGAGGTTGAAGGGCCGATTTGATCACACCGGGCTATCTATTCCACGACGTATGGCACCTGGCTAGAAATAATGGGCTCTAACAGCTAATGGCTAACGGACATGTATAGCCAGGAAATCATCTCTTTGTGGCTCCTTGCTAAGTGGCACAGCCTGTCTCCACGCAAGCGGGACTCCAATAATACCTTGCTATGCTTGCATCGCTCTCCTATGGCCTATTGCGCATTCACACATTGTGCGCACAGTAGAAAGTCCCTGGGGTTGCATAATAAAAGGGCATATCTGAGATACTAGGGGCAGGGCCAATTCTAGGCATGGCAGTGGCATAGCACACAATTTGGTGGACCGCCTGCAAGCCATGTTGAGGCCCCCCACAGCCTAGCAACAAATCTCGGGTCGTGCCACCCTCTGGGCTGGCCTAGATTACCACGATTGCGCAATACACATAATCATGCTGCTGCTTGGGCAAGCTGCACATTGCACTAGGAGAAAGATATACATATGTGTTTTAATACTTCATACAGCACACTTGCTGAGAAAAATTGGCTAAAAAGCCAGAGCGTTTGCAATTGTTTTGCAAGGTAACACCAATACATAAATCCAATACATGCACGTCACTCTTGACTTCATAAAGAAATGATTTCCGTTACGGGATTGGAGGCCTCCATGTTATGGTGTGGGGGGGTCCTCAGACTTAAAAAAGAAATCGTTTCTTTTTGAAGTCCAAAGGGGACCCCTCCCAGGACATGTGGCGGCAGGGCATATATGATAGGTTATTTATAACGCGCTTAATACCCAGAGGTTTGAAGCGCGGACCCGGAGATCGAACCTGTGGTAGCTCTGTGTCGTCTTCCTTCCAAGGCGAGCACGTTGCCCCTGAGCTATCCTCCCGAGCCGCCCTGTGGGAGCTGCAGGGGCCCCTGCTCCACCAGTGATGCATGGGCAGTCTATGTGGTCACCCAAGGCCCAGAGCTGATGGGGCCCCTTTAGACCGCAGCTTAACTAGTCAGTCCGTACAAACTCTTCCTCCTGAGACTTCACCCCTTTTACTTAATCCTCTCTGTTATGGGCCGCACATTTACGTTGGATGCTGATGGTTTGTTAGAGTAACCATTGTGTCTGACAATACTCTTAAGTTAGAGCTGTGATGAGTGCAGTTGTCTTATGAACGCCCACACTTAGCTGCAGTTTGTTTCCCAAATCTGTGCCACGTTGTACGACAATAAAGTAATACAAAAAAAGTTATAAACCATAGCCCTTATTTTCATGTCTGCTCATTTGACCCACAAAACAGCCTTTGGCTTTTTTGTGCGTGCAAGTTCACATATTCTCAGTGGCGGCTGGTGAATTCTTTAGTTGGAAGGGCATAAATATTTCCCCCAAATATGCCCGAGCGTAGTGAGGAAGCCTGCTCTCACCACAACAAGGTATCAAGGGGAGGGCTGGGGGTGGAGAGGGGTCTCCCCCAAGAACCTTTTTTGAATAATGGATTAAAATGGTGCATTAGACAGCAAAGAGTAAGATAACACGTCTTGTTTTACTTACATCCAACCCCCTTTACACAGGAACTCTATAAGGTTTTCCGGCATCACTAGTCCTGAAAAAATGGACCGTCTGCTATGATTGATTAAAAAATGTGTATAACAATTTTTATTCAAATAATTCGAACTGAATTTAAACATAAAACACTACCCTCACCTAACACAGTGTACTAAACACTAAAAAACAGTTACTAAAACATGAAATACAAAGTTCACTTATTTGCATGACACAAAAGATATCACATAACATAACACAAAAAAATCTCAATGTGTCTCTAAAACAACAACCATCCCAACATGTTTCTGTTCTTCACTGCCCAGTTCGGGCGAACATTCTTCAGGGGAATTTTTTTTAAAAAAAGCATCCACTAATCTCTTCAACACCGTGCTGAAAGGGTAGATTCAAACTTCTATACAGGCAAAGGAAGGAAAGAACCTCCGAGCCTGTAAGAGTAAAAGGAAAAACTAATGAGTTCCAAAAAGAGGGAAAGGAAGTACTACAAAATGTAGAAAAAGAACATGGCATAGAGGTTATGCTACACTCACAAGGGTCCCAACAGGGCACCCACAAATTTACCTTTAAATGGTGAAACTTCAAAGCGCGTCACAGGATGACAAATTCGCTGGTTTCTCGCCAAATGAGAGACCACTACTTCACAAAAGCGTCATAGTCCGCTAAAGTATCGCCACACCTAAATGAGACAGAACCAATACACAGAGACCACATGCTCTGTTATATCCAGAAAGGGGCTTCAAAATGCAATTACACATGAAAACAGGGCTCCAAATATCATAAAATAAATTACCTTCACAGATGTAGGGATCAAGACTGTAACAAGCAAAGCAGCAATCAACGTGTTTGCAAAGGAGAAATCCACACAGTCAAGCCGTAAAGTATCAATCTGGAAAACAATGGATGCATGGCAATGAACACCATATGTCCGGCATCACCCTTCAACATGTACCGATGGGAGTGCTTTTATTTCACCCTCGTGATTAAGACTAAGTGCCCGTACAATATATAGAATGCAGAAAAAACTTCCATGCTGTCCATCCTACACAACGTGGGAAACCCATGGCAAAAGATAACCAAACTACCCCACGCGTACAGGAAGGGAATGTACCGGCAGTGGGAAAATTATCACACACAGAACCACAATGCTAATGACTCACCTGTACACTCAGAGGGATTAAATCACTCTAATGGCAGCTTCCAAACGCACACAGCCAACACTGAATTCAGTGAAACCAAAAACTGCTGCACACTAACAGTACGTCTATGGTCGTGCGGCAACACAAAGAAAGGACTACACTACTCAGTGTAGGAAGGAAAGTCCATCAAAAGGAAGGGCCATGTTGGAACGGACCCGGCAACATAGAAAAAGGACTACACTACTCAGTGTTGGAAAAAAAGTCCATCAAAGGGAAGGGCCATATTGGAACGGACCTGAAGCCTACTGGTGTAGAACAGATTAGTGGACACCACGAGCACTAAACAGGTGTTTTTTAAAACAATGATATGCTGGCACCAACACAATATGGTATATGCATCTCACACTGTCAAAAATCATACTTGGCTGACCAAACGCCAATCAATGCTTTCGTTGAGACCTAGCACATTACTCTGTAATTTAAAAATAATTTTTTGCTCTACATTCAATAATTTTCGATCCGTTTCAATTTTGGTATGTCCATGCACCTTTTTCAAAATCAGCCATGCGAAATCATTAAAACCATGTTTCTTTTCAATAAAGTGTTTGACAAGGGGAGCAGTAATCACCTGGTTTTTGAGACAGCTGCGATGTTCCACCATTCGAACTTTACATTGCCTATTCGTTTTTCCCACATAATGTAGGCCACACGGGCAAGTGATTAAATATACAACATTGGATGTGTTACAATTTGTCATTTCACTGAAGACCCACTTTACATCAGGTAGAATTTGCAATACTCTAGTTTCTTTTGTTTGTCCACACATGCTGCAATTCTCACATGGAAAATGTCCTTTCACTTCAGGCATACCCCACAGTCTAGTTTGTCTAACCTGTGGAGTTCGCATTTCTGTCACATCATTTCTGATTTAGAATATTCCGTAGATTCTGACTTTTTCTAAACGCCACTAAAGGAGGCAACACTTCTTTACAACAATAGACTTTCTTCCAAGTTTTCATCACAATGGTTTTGATTTTATAGGACAAATTCGAAAAAGTGTTAACAAAAACAGTGCCAATCTTTTTAGTAGTCTTGTTACTTTTGCCTCCTTTAGTGGCGTTTAGAAAAAGTCAGAATCTACGGAATATTCTAATCAGAAATGATGTGACAGAAATGCGAACTCCACAGGTTAGACAAACTAGACTGTGGGGTATGCCTGAAGTGAAAGGACATTTTCCATGTGGGAATTGCAGCATGTGTGGACAAACAAAAGAAACTAGAGTATTGCAAATTCTACCTGATGTAAAGTGGGTCTTCAGTGAAATGACAAATTGTAACACATCCAATGTTGTATATTTAATCACTTGCCCGTGTCGCCTACATTATGTGGGAAAAACGAATAGGCAATGTAAAGTTCGAATGGTGGAACATCGCAGCTGTCTCAAAAACCAGGTGATTACTGCTCCCCTTGTCAAACACTTTATTGAAAAGAAACATGGTTTTAATGATTTCACATGGCTGATTTTGAAAAAGGTGCATGGACATACCAAAATTGAAACGGATCGAAAATTATTGAATGTAGAGCAAAACATTATTTTTAAATTACAGAGTAATGTGCTAGGTCTCAACGAAAGCATTGATTGGCATTTGGTCAGCCAAGTATGATTTTTGACAGTGTGAGATGCATATACCATATTGTGTTGGTGCCAGCATATCATTGTTTTAAAAAACACCTATTTAGTGCTTGTGGTGTCCACTAATCTGTTCTACACCAGTAGGTTTCAGGTCCGTTCCAATATGGCCCTTCCCTTTGATGGACTTTTTTTCCAACACTGAGTAGTGTAGTCCTTTTTCTATGTTGCCGGGTCCGTTCCAACATGGCCCTTCCTTTTGATGGACTTTCCTTCCTACACTGAGTAGTGTAGTCCTTTCTTTGTGTTGCCGCACAACCATAGACGTACTGTTAGTGTGCAGCAGTTTTTGGTTTCACTGAATTCAGTGTTGGCTGTGTGCGTTTGGAAGCTGCCATTAGAGTGATTTAATCCCTCTGAGTGTACAGGTGAGTCATTAGCATTGTGGTTCTGTGTGTGATAATTTTCCCACTGCCGGTACATTCCCTTCCTGTACGCGTGGGGTAGTTTGGTTATCTTTTGCCATGGGTTTCCCACGTTGTGTAGGTTGGACAGCATGGAAGTTTTTTCTGCATTCTATATATTGTATGGGCACTTAGTCTTAATCACGAGGGTGAAATAAAAGCACTCCCATCGGTACATGTTGAAGGGTGATGCCAGACATATGGTGTTCATTGCCATGCATCCATTGTTTTCCAGATTGATACTTTACGGCTTGACTGTGTGGATTTCTCCTTTGCAAACACGTTGATTGCTGCTTTGCTTGTTACAGTCTTGATCCCTACATCTGTGAAGGTAATTTATTTTATGATATTTGGAGCCCTGTTTTCATGTGTAATTGCATTTTGAAGCCCCTTTCTGGATATAACAGAGCATGTGGTCTCTGTGTATTGGTTCTGTCTCATTTAGGTGTGGCGATACTTTAGCGGACTATGACGCTTTTGTGAAGTAGTGGTCTCTCATTTGGCGAGAAACCAGCGAATTTGTCATCCTGTGACGCGCTTTGAAGTTTCACCATTTAAAGGTAAATTTGTGGGTGCCCTGTTGGGACCCTTGTGAGTGTGGCATAACCTCTATGCCATGTTCTTTTTCTACATTTTGTAGTACTTCCTTTCCCTCTTTTTGGAACTCATTAGTTTTTCCTTTTACTCTTACAGGCTCGGAGGTTCTTTCCTTCCTTTGCCTGTATAGAAGTTTGAATCTACCCTTTCAGCACGGTGTTGAAGAGATTAGTGGATGCTTTTTTTAAAAAAATTTCCCCTGAAGAATGTTCGCCCGAACTGGGCAGTGAAGAACAGAAACATGTTGGGATGGTTGTTGTTTTAGAGACACATTGAGATTTTTTTGTGTTATGTTATGTGATATCTTTTGTGTCATGCAAATAAGTGAACTTTGTATTTCATGTTTTAGTAACTGTTTTTTAGTGTTTAGTACACTGTGTTAGGTGAGGGTAGTGTTTTATGTTTAAATTCAGTTCGAATTATTTGAATAAAAATTGTTATACACATTTTTTAATCAATCATAGCAGACGGTCCATTTTTTCAGGACTAGTGATGCCGGAAAACCTTATAGAGTTCCTGTGTAAAGGGGGTTGGATGTAAGTAAAACAAGACGTGTTATCTTACTCTTTATTGTATTATACATATTGATATCCCTGTCAGTAGAGTAGGATGTTTTTATAGGGACTGTTTATACCTATTTGAACATACTGCATTAGACAGCACACATTCTGTGAAAATTGGATAAAAAGCCAGATATTTTCCAATTTGTTTTGTAGGCTAACTCGTTAAAAAATCCAATAAATGCAAGTTGCCAAAAGGGCACAGGAGAGTTTCCTAATGCATTTTCATGATTGCTTTGCCCACAATGCATGGCCATGTAAAAACATTTTCACGCTGGCTGTGCCCATACATTTACGGGCTGGCTGCACCAATATATGCCAGCATTCCCATGTACGAACACACTTATGTTTGCTTTGCGCAAATGGCAGTAATGATACTATATGGCAACATGTTCATGCTGGTTCTGCACACCTAAAAACATACTCCAGTTGGTGTTGCTATTAAAAATGCCATTCCACAATATGATCAAATGTCCAAACTGAATGCACCAAAATGCCAGTCTAGCCACCTAATAACACTTATCATGATTGCGTTAGCAAAGATGCTGTGGGTAGCCTGAGGACCTCCTCACTTAATTCTCCCCAACATCATCTGCTCAGGTGGCCAGGGACGGGCCACCGCTTTTGGATCCCGACCCTGGGGATGGAGATGCGAGAGAGAATCACCTGGGTATGGGAGACTTGGGGAGTGGTAGAGGGATGCCCTTAGGTGAGACTCAGTATCCCCCATTTCCATTCCATGATGAATACTTAATCCCACATGCATTTATAGGATATTGTTATCCCTTTTTCCTCTGGCTGGGATAACACCAGAAGATATTATAAGTCTCGAAACATCAGGAAGAGAGTGAAGAGGAAGAGGTTCCAGGGTGAGACATGGTGTCTCCCCTTTTCTGGTGAGAACTAACCCTACCCTCCCACGGCCTTAAAAGGCCATTGTAAAGCATCTCCTCATTTTTCCTCATTCAGAACATTCTAGTACTGGGGAGAGGAAGAGGTGACTAAGAGTAGTGAACACTAATATGTCCTTTCACCACTCTGGTACTGAGACGAGGAGGAGGCCTGTGGACTGCTTTGAGGGTCAGGCATGTCCCAATAACTACAATCAGGCAAGTGAAACTAAATGTTGACACCGACAACCTGTTAAATGGTTGCAGGTGTATAAGAAGAGTGAGAAGCAGCAGAGAAGAGAACCAGTTGAGCCGGAGAGCGCGGACATCCGAAGTCAAGCGGGCAGAATATGGGCCGGTGAAAAGGACACTGGCAGCCCAGAAGCTAGGAAGATGCCAAAGAGGGTCTGGAGCTGCGCAAAACCTGTTGCCTTGTGTTCCCCATTGGAAGTGGGGAACACAGAGACACTGCCGACTGCTGCAGGACGAGCTGGAGAGGGCAAACGCTGCTCACCAGAGCTCCTCATGAGTGATAGAGGAGCGAGCGAGAACCCAGGAGTGAAACCAGAGCGCCTGGAGGAGCGGCCGCACACCAGTGAGTGACAGGGAACGTTCACTCAGGCCAGAGCATTCCAGGGGCATGGTGTGGGCTGCAGTGAATGCCAAACAAGCAAGAAGATACGATCAAGGGGTCTGGAGACCAAAAAGTTAATTACTGAATTCTTAACGAATTGCCAAGCAAGTAATATGTTTTCAATACTGCTAAATGGGTAGGAAGACAAATATGAACTATTGAATACCGAAAAAGTTGAAAAGCATTGAATATGTTTTGAATGCTGAATTAAAGAGAACAATATGAGAATATTGCACGTATGAAACTGATAGTGAAGTGCATTTACAAACCAGAGGAATTTAAAGAAACGGCATTTGTAAGCAAAGTGAAAAGAGCTAAACTGATATTAACTGGATACTGTGAAAGCAAGATGGTAACCAGGAGAGATACCATGAAGAAAAGTGTGTGAGAGTCACATGTGATAAAGGCAAGAAGCCAGTAAAGCAAACCAGAAGTATACGTGGACTTATAGCACAGTTGCAGAAAGGAAACCTGTGTTTTCAAGGAAGTCCTATGAGAAAGAATGAACTGTTGTAAAGTGCCAAGGGTTATCGGTTACATGTCCTGTGATGGGTGGACTGTGAGGTCTGACAACTACACCTAGACTGAGGAACACTTCCTTGGAGTAAACCAAGAGGAGTCAAAAAAGGCAGAGACTGGCCAGCCTAAAGTTGTTCGAGTGATGGAAAGAAAAGGCAAATTAAAGAAGTTGATGAGACTGTCAATTTGAAGCGCAAAGAACTGTGTTGATCTTGGGTAAGGAAACCCTGAGACCTTTTGTGAAACTGTGTTGAACTTGGGGAAGGAAACCCCAAGACTATTTTGTGGAACTCTGTCGAACTTGGGAAAGGGAACCCTGGGACACTTTTTATTGGAACTTTCTTGAACTTGGGTAAGGGAGCCAAGTGCAAGCCAGGAGCTGGAAGAAGCTCTGAACTTTAGTTGAACACTGTTACTTTGGTTCCTGAAATCCCTACACATTGTTTAGCTTTAGTTGTGAGAGCAAGTATAGGTTTTACACACAGACAGACTTTGAAGTTGAACTAACTAACTCAGACTATCCTTAGTTTATTTAGGTAGGGAAATCCCACCTTAGTATAGGGCAAGTTAGGCCTTACACTTGAAGTTAATAAAAACGTTTTATTTGAACTTTGAATCTGTTGTCTGTGTCTTGCTTCATGATGTCTTCACAATGGGCAGTAAAAATGTTATGCCGCAGTAAGAAATGGCCACACTGAATACACAAACATGCCGGTCTTTCCACGCAATAACTCATCATGCTTGCTTAATCATAGATGCTCAGTAGAAAATGTCATGTCAAAGAAATAGCTAGACTGGCATTTTTGTGCAGCCAGTCTAGCTATTGTTATAACACTTATCATGCTTGGTTTTTTTAATCAAAGATGCCTAGTCAAAATGTCATGCCACAGTAAGAAATGGTCACACAGGCTGCACCAACATACCAGTCTAGCTATGTAATAATACATATCATGCTTGCTTTATCATAGATACCCAGTAAAAAAAGTCAAAGTAAGAAATATCTAAACTGGTGCCACCATAAATGCCAGTTTAGCCATGTAATAACATTTGCATTCTGAAAGATGCCCAGCATAGAATGTCATGCCACAGTAAGGACTGGCTGCACAAAAATGCCACTCTAGCCAGGTAATACTTATTATTCCAGCTTTATCAAAGATGCTCAGTAAAATGTCATGCCACAGTAAATAAATGGCTAGACTGGCTGTGCATAAATGCCAGTCAAGTAAGGTGATACCACTTATGCTTGCTTTATCAAAGATGCTCAATAAAATATGATGCTTTTGCTGCATCTTTATTTGCTGGGAATCTTTCATTATGCCAGCGTCCCCACCCCGAAACAAAATCGGCGACCTGGCCTGCATCAATAATCACGCACACATCCATGCAACTTTCACTTGTGCACCCGAACACCATACACTTGCTCATTCATACGCGCAACCGCACCCTCCCATGCATCATACACACAAACATTCAATCATTCACGCACGCATAACTGAAATGCATTTCTCTTACCTTCAGCCCTGGACTTCAGACTACACTTGATACCATGGGCCAGTAGCAACAAGAAAGCACTCGGGCTCTTGCTGCACACTAACAGGAACTGCAATTTCTGTTTACTGTTCATGCACGAACAGGTGCCTGTGCCCAACCTTTTTGTCACCCAGTCCCCGTGAATGTCTGGAGAGGCACAGGAGTGGTCATATGCACATTCAGAGGAGCAGGTCCACGGCCAGCATACCAAATGAGCTATGCAAGGCTGAGGAAGAAAATGCCCCAACCTTGCATGGCTCATTGAGCATGTGTGCTGGGGGAACTAAACTGTCAAAGGCAATCAATGTTTTCCTTTAGCAGTTTAAGCCAGCCCAGGAGTGCTCTCTTAGCTGCAAAAAGCAGCTGAGGGAGCGCTCAGTGGTTACACTGGGCTCTGGCCTGGCTCCTCCATAATGGATGAAGTTGTAGTGGATAGGTGCCCCCTCACTCATTATGGGGGAGCTGCCACTGCATATTCTTCCCTTCTACATGTAACATGCCTCTGTCAGCCAATGACTATATCAGGTAACCTTGTCAAAATATGTTTTTTTACAAAACCCACAGGGCATTTCTTAGCTTCACGCTTTGCATTTTGGGGCTTGGAGTCTTCAATTAAAGATCCTACTACAATTGTACTCTTTTTGGTATAGTAGAATTGCAAGTAACTGATTTCTTTCATTTATTTGTCAAGAATTGTTTTGATTGTGTTGTGTGTGCTTTGCTAGTCCTCTTTATAAAGTAGAGTATTCTTCAACACCAAATAACATGTGTTTAACAACTTGATCCGTGTAGTTACGTGGTGAAGTGCTTAAGTGTGTGATCCTAGGCAAATCATTGTATATCAATATGCCATATCTGCCAAAATTAGAAGTTCCTACAAGTGATAGTGTTCACACTGTACGCTAATAAAAAAAATAAGTTTTCAATTTGTGAAAAGAAACCCAATAGGCATTGGAAATACCAAAATTAAGGTTACTATAAACACAATGGGCCTCATCACGAGTTGGACGGTATCCGTTGTTGTATACCTCTGTAAAGCACTCTGATATGTATCTGTATTGTTGTATACCTCTGTAAAGCACTGTTATGTATCTGTATTGTTGTATACCTCTGTAAAGCACTGTTATGTATCTGTATTGTTGTATACCTCTGTAAAGCACTGTTGTGTATCTGTATTGTTGTATACCTCTGCAAAGCACTCTGTATCGGTATTGTTTACCTCTGTAACACACTCTGTTATGTATCTGTATTGTTGCATACCTCTGTAAAGCACTCTGTTATGTATTTGTTTTGTTGCATACTTCTCTGTATTGTTGCATACCTCTGTAAAGCACTCTGATGTGTATCTGTATTGTTGCATACCTCTGTAAAGCACTCTGTTATGTATCTGTATTGTTGCATACTTCTCTATATTGTTGAATACTCTGTAAAGCACTATGTTATGTATCTGTATTGTTGTATACCTCTGTAAAGCATTCTGATGTGTATCTGTATTGTTGAATACCTCTGTAAAGCACTCTGATATGTATCTGTATTGTTGCATACTTCTGTAAAGCACTCTGATATGTGTCTGTATTGTTGCATACCTCTGTAAAGCACTCTGTTATTTATCTGTATTGTTGCATACCTCTGTAAAGCACTCTGTTATGTATTTGTTTTTTTGCATACTTCTGTGTATTGTTGAATACTTCTGTAAAGCACTCTGATATGTATCTGTATTGTTGCATACCTCTGTAAAGCACTCTGATATGTATCTGTATTGTTGCATACTTCTCTGTATTGTTGAATACTTCTGTAAAGCACTCTGTTATGTATCTGTATTGTTGCATACTTCTCTGTATTGTTGAATACTTCTGTAAAGCACTCTGATTGTATCTGTATTGTTTACCTCTGTAACACACTCTGTTATGTATCTGTATTGTTGCATACCTCTGTAAAGCACTCTGATGTGTATCTGTATTGTTGCATACCTCTGTAAAGCACTCTGTTATGTATCCGTATTGTTGCATACTTCTCTATATTGTTGAATACTCTGTAAAGCACTCTGATATGTATCTGTATTGTTGCATACCTCTGTAAAGCACTCTGATATGTATCTGTATTGTTGCATACCTCTGTAAAGCGCTCTGTTATGTATTTGTTTTGTTGCATACTTCTCTGTATTGTTGAATACTTCTGTAAAGCACTCTATGTATCTGTATTGTTGCATACCTCTGTAAAGCACTCTGATATGTATCTGTATTGTTGCATACCTCTGTAAAGCGCTCTGTTATGTATCTGTATTGTTGCATACCTCTGTAAAGCACTCTGATATGTATCTGTATCGTTGCATACCTCTTTAAAGCACTCTGATATGTATCTGTTTCCATTGTAAGTAAGTGCAGGAATACAAGTTGCAGAATACAAAGAAAAAACAGGACTGGAGGGGCTACACCTGCCTGACCTGGATCTGGTTGTAAGCACGACTATGCAAAGATCATGCTCTACGTAGACCGGCCGCATAATGAGACGGGTACCGGTAGGAAAAAGTGTGTGCAAGGTCCTTGGCGCAGAGGCTAGACAGAAAATTAGGAGGACACTATAACCTGGATGTGAGTGCGGGTTGATATTCCAGTCCCCCAGCAGCATGTTCAGAGCTTGGGGTAATCTGGGGTCCCATCCTGACTGTCACACTCCTGGGCAGAGCCATCTTAAGCACTTTTGGGGCCCGGGGCACGGACATCTTTGGGGACCTCCTCCACCAACCCGAAGGAATTAAGGGATCAAGAATACTGGTCACGCCCCCCCACCCGTCACGCTCACAACCTATATGTTGATATGCTGTCTCGCAGCACAATAAGCACGTTTATTCCCTTTATGCCTCCTTACCTTCTTCATTCTTGCTTTAATCAGAATGATAAACAAGTAGCATTTGAAGACAAACATTAGCAGTCTACAAAGAGGTTACTGTTCTAGTACATACAGGATACTTTTATCAATAACATCCAGGAAGGTATGCGGCCTGTAGTATTAATGCAGGACAACATATAAAGGTACATGTATCCAATACTAGACAGAGAACTCGCATTATCTGCCTCACAGAATGCAAACGTGCTCATGCACGGATTGAGACCAATAATTGGCATGGATAGTGGAGGCAGATTAGAAGCTAGCAGGAAGGTGTCTTTATCCAGGCAGACTGAGATTAGAAGTGGGATATGGTTTTCAAATAGTGTTGCCATTAGATATCAAAGGATATCAAAGGAACACATGTCTGTGGTGTGCAGTATAAATATGCTCACTAGTAACACAGTGAAACCATGAATAAGGCTTTTATGACGATCATACCATGAGAAGGAAATCACTCTGAAGGGCTGACAATTTTGAAAGGTTTAGGGGCTGGTAATATTGAGAGGTTAGGCAATACAAGATTAAATGAGATGCCCAGGATCACACATTGATTAAGAGGTGAAGCTGGGACTTGTGCCAACTCTGCAATGTCTGCATTTGAACACTTTCTTTTCCAGTTCTTACCATGAACTAAAACAATCTCATTTTATAAAAATGGACTTGGAAAGTACACAAATCACATTACCAAACATGACCATTTTTAAACAAAATATTATAGAAGGGTGTTGTGCAAAATGGGAATGATTCTAGCTTCATTCTCTCCATCATCAAGGGAGGAATATAGGAACCAGCATACCAATCTATGTGATTTAACATATTTAATCTGGGTTTGTCTTTTATATTTTAAAGCTTTAAATACTTCCAAAACAATGGCTTGTGACATTTTCATTTATAAATGTGCATAAAAACCTTTGACTTTTACCAAAAAGCAAACCGTTTTTTGTGTGTCAACCATGGAGACCTTAAAATACACTTGCCTGAGGCCTGCAACATCTGGTCCGCTCTCTTCTGTCTACCACCCCTTCCACCCAAATGGCCTCCATAAGAAGAAAGATCAAGTAATGGACTAAACGATACCAACAGCATGCAAGAAGGCAAACCTCACAGAAGACTGCACCGTAATGTAAGATATATTAGATGATTTGACCAGGATCACTATCGTCTGCTGGCAAATCCAGGATACAAGCATGAACGCCTTTGTTCCATAGTCTTGAATTTGGATACTTATTCACCTCTTGGACTAACAGTTTATGCCATCGTTGGTGGTGATTGCCTAGGTTTTACAACACCCCAGCTGAACAAACCAATTTCTAGGCCTTCACCTCATGGATGATATGTTCGTTTTTATAGCAACCCCTATCTGGTGCAGGTACATTGCTGATAAAAGCAGATGTTATTCTGCAAAACCAAGTACATATGCAGGCAGGTTTATAAACTTCAGACATAGGAAAGGCTCAGCCAGCCTTGCTGGAATGTGATATTCTAATTTTGCATATGTAGACATATTTCTGCAATGGGTGCTTCACACACTGAGCTAACTTCTGAACCATTGTGGCACTCAATTCATCAATATGCATTGCACTGTTGCCTATTACACATGATCAACATAATTTCCACAGGAAGGAAAGAATGCTACAGAGTTGTGCAGTATGGAACACACAAACTATGTATACCACAGGGAACACAGAAAGCATTACATGATGAATTGATCAGGGCAGAATGTAATTGTCAAAACAGAAAGGTAATGGGTTTAAGAGCCTCAGCAGCACCCCATAAAATATCCTGACGTGTGCTATTTAGGACTGGTGAACAATTGAATCTTCTTCAGATCAGGCAGCCTTGTGGGGCCCCCCTCCAAGGTGGGGGCCCTGGGCAAGTGCCTCTTTTGCCCACCCATAAAAACGTGCATGGACACACTGTCACTGTGGTGGGCTTGGTGCACGTGGACAGACCGTGTGAGTCCCTTTGGAGAGCTGGAGGCGAGAGCTGCTCTGTTACTTACGCTTGGTACATTTACTGGAAGTGGTTATGAAGTCGGGGCCTTGCCACCGCATTCCAGTTGCCAAAGAAATGCCCTCTGACAAGGGGCCATTGTTGACCAGTATCAGAGGGTTGCCAGAACAACCGCTTTACCTTGTAAAGACACCAGTAGGATGGGCTGGACGGGGAGAGACCAACATCACTTTTCAGTGATCACGTGGAAATGGCGTCCGGGAAATGTGACGCTTAGGTCCCAGTCACGAGGCCCGTTGGACCCTCGTTAGGCGACTTCAAAGGCTTGTGAGCTGAAACGCAACGTGAATGGCGGTGACGTGCTCAATGCTTGTAAAAGTGAACAAAGCTTAGCCTGTCTGGCCCGTGCACAGAGCAGTGGAGGGATGCCACCCAGTGCCTGGGTAATAATGACACAGGGTCTCCAGCGTGTCGCAACATGTGCATTGAGATCAGGACATTAGTTGTTGGGGGTATGGGGGTCTGAACTATGGGAACATTTCTGTTTTTATGGGGGTGTTAGGGTTCTCCCAGTGTGTGGTCAAAGAAGGCAGTGGTCAAAGAAGGCAGCACGACCTAACCAGCCATCCTCGTGGTGCATTTTCACCCGGGGAAGAGTACTCGGCCAATCAGGTGGCTGGAACAGCGGGTGAGACTACACAGTGTTTCCAGCCACCCGAGGCCCTTCCCAGGGTGGCGCAATCCTTTTTGTTTAATTGTCATTAATATGCAGAAGCAACAGAGAGCCCATCCCTGTTACCTCCCCACACCCCCTCCTGCCCTCAAAACATACCCTTAGCCCCCCTCTCCACTTACCTGCTGGACTTGAGCTTTGGGCTCTGGTCCCGGCTCTCCTCCCGCCCTTGGCCGGCGCTGTACAATTTCTTTCTCAATTTCAATACACGCACCATTTGCACACAGGATGAACACTGTGGAGAATTTGGGGGATACGAGGAGGGTGGTTATCACCCCCTTGTCGGGGGGTGGGCATCCCTGTTACCATTACAGCCTCGAGCCGTTGCAGCTGTTGAATTTATAACGCAGAGGGATGTAAAGATTTAAACATGTTCCCCCCCGATGCAGGTGTGATTGCCATATTCTGACAATACCACTACAGCCTCGAGCCGTGGCAGCTGTTGAATTTGTAACGTAGAGTGATGTAAAGATGTAAACATGTCCACCCTCGATGCAGGTGTGATTGCCATAATCTGACAATACCACTACAGTCTCGAGCTGTTGCAGCTGTTGAATTTGTAACGTAGAGGGATGTAAAGATATAAACATGTCCGCCCCTAACACAGGAGTGATGGCCATATTCTGACAATACCACTACAGTCTCGAGCTGTTGCAGCTGGTGCATGTGTAAAGTAGAGGGATGTAAAGATTTTTCCCCTATTGACACTAGCTAGCTAACCTGCACTAATCAATATGATTTTGGGCAGTGTTTCCTCTCAGAAGTTTTTGGAAATAATGGGTTGAAATCGAGCATTTTGCAGAAAAAATTCCTGAAAAATTGGCCAACACTGCAGAATTTACGCTCGGTTTTCCATGACAACGCATGAAATGGTCCAATTGATGGCCGGTCGCCAAAAGTACACAAGTATTTTGCAACACTTGTTGATGCTGGCTATCCCCAAAGAAAAAGCGTTCTAGGTCAAAAGACCGTTAAAAAAATAAATAAATAATCGATTTAGAAAGACCGATATGTAAACACACATGTGTGTTGGTTGTATGGTGGGGAGAGGGGGAGTTCGGGGGATGTAAACCCTCGATTAAGAATACAACCTGAGGGTGGGGTTCGGGGAGGGGGGGGGGGGGCTGCAGAATGTGATATAGTCCTATTTAAAAAACGGCAGAACAAAATCGGTCTTTTTTTGTGTTCGGTTTTTAACATGCGGTAATAACACATAGTGCCACTCAATATATGCCAGCACAGCCCCACTTTCAGGCTGGTTCAATGGAATCATGAGGCCCATCGCCCTTTCAAGCATTTTGTGCCCATAGGAAGTAATGTGGTTGGTCTCAACCATGCCTGTAGCATTGCCACTGTAAATTCTTTCTGCTAGTGCCCAAACAAAACGCAATATATGTCCACCAGGCTTATAGGGCAACGGGGCAATGCCCGAAAACCAAAACACAAAATGCTAGTGTGGGACCGTTTTTCGTGTCAAAATGTGGGTTTCGCTGCACCAAGTTCTGCATCATGTCACTCTGTGCCCACAAACTCTGCCTTTGCCATAGACACACATACATCCACGCAAACACACATGCAAAGAAAAACATTCTTTTAAACATTCCATTTTCTTTTTGACGTGCCTAAAAGCCGGGAATGGTACATTATTTCCCAAATTACATTTATAGTTGGTTCTCTATAACGCACCAGAGGTTTCTAAGCACAGACTCAGGGATTAATCCTGTTTTGCTCTGCGTCGTCTTGCTTCCAAGGCGAGCGCGTTACCCCTGAGCTATCCTCCCATGAGATTTCCTTGAAACTGTCCTATACATCTTAAGTTCACGACTTCACAAGAGCCACAGAAGAGCCTTTGTGATGACACACCTGTTTGTAGTCCTTGTCTGACAAAGGTATGCATCGTGTACACAGGGCTAGCACATCAAATCTGCCTTTGTAATGCTTAAGGAGAGCTGGGAATAGCCGGGGGGGGAAGGACTATATTAGGTGGTGCCTTCTGCTTGCACAGGACCAATGACTTCTCTGCGCCATTGGGCTTGCGGGGTTACCGTTTCTAGATTCTAGGAGAGGTGGTTGGCAGAGTGAGAGTGGCCGGAGTTGCTGTTCTGGGGGGCTTTTCCAGATTTGGCCTGTGCAATCCCAGCTCCCGTCTCTGTGCCATGCGTAATAGGCTACTGCAGTAAGTCAGAAACAGAAGATGGACAACTCATTGCAGTTTGACTCAGTAGGTACTTCATTGTATTTCCAAAACCCTACATTAGCCCTATAACTTAGATCCCTATGCTAAGAAAAGGGAAGATAAAAAAGGGTTCACGTCAGGATTTCGTGAACACAAAATATGTCCGCCGTCTACAAGAAAACCTAATCTGGCCTGATTCGAACCCTACCACTATAAAGAAAAATAACCTAATCAAAACACAAGTCACTTGTGACTGCTTGCCCAAGAGGTATAGCCCTGTCTGGTACCTAACTCGCCCTCAAGATTCTAGAGAAGGGTCCATTGCCCTGAGCAGGACTTCAGATTTGTCGCCAGCCATTGTCGCTGGGCTTCTTGCCCCTATCCGCAATTCCAATGAAATAGTTCACCAAGTTATTTTGGGCTCTCCGCCCAGTAGTTAAAGAAATAGCCAATATCTCTAGGCCCCTTGGCCTGCTATTCAATGTCATTGTTTTATGAGGTAGAGTCCTTACAAAAATTCTTGAGTCGTCGGTCCTTGACTGGCCTTTTGGGGGACCCTTTTGGATCCTAGACCTCCCTGGGGTCTCGGATATACAGCCCTCCTGGGGTTGATCTGTGTGTGGGCCACTCTTCACCCCTTGGATTTTCGCTCCGCCCTACGCTCTCCGGTTTCGCACTACTTCATGTGGTATTAGTTCTCTTAGGCACGGTTGGACCTTTTTGTCTCCGTCTCTCTCTGATTCTCACCCCGGCTTGGGTTATGTTGGGTTTTACCACGGTTCAGCTTCCCTGATGCTACTGCCCCTCTCGCGTATTTGGATTATCGCCCCAGCTTTGGGTATTCGTGCTCTCACCCCCCAGCATGTAGTATGTGCAGGCCTGTCCACCCTTCTCTTGCATCGCACCATGTAGTGTAGTCTTGTGATCATGTTCCCCCGGAAAGGTAGCATCATGGCTTCGGTTCATCGGCTCTCCTCTGCGTCGCTGCACAGTCTCCAGTGCTCCCCATTGGTTGGTTGTGGGACGGTGGCTCCTACCAGTGCTGGTTGACTACAGTTCATGCGGTCGCATCTCTTCTCTGGTCGGCGGGCCAAGCTGCTCCAGCTCCATGCCTGACTGCAGGAAGCAGTGCTCTGCGAGCTGCATTGCTTCTCCGCGCTGCCTGCGCGTGACTGCTTCCTGACGCAGTCTCAAAGGGGCTGGGCCCTCCTCTGCAACGTGACTGCGCAGGCTGGCATGCCTCTCTCCTGGCCGCGCTCGTGCTCTCTTTGGATTTTCCCGCTGGTCCTTTGTCTCCACCTGGGAAGAGGCATATCATGCCATCGGTTGTCAATTTCACACAATGAGGACAATATCAACGGATCTCCAACCACACCAGCTCCCACTTCATGACCATTTCTATATTTGTCTGATGCAGTTCCCATATAGCCATTAGAAACGCTGGCTATCTGGGCCCAGGGACCAAAGACATGTCCCTGTTAATGGATGTCCTGTCCTGTGATGAGGGGTGGGGTAACACCCAGTGGTGTCGCACTTTCCCTGTCCCCTAGGGGCGTTGGGTGTAGCACACTCACTTACCTTGCCCCAAAGAGGGTGTCTCCCTCTCTGGTAGAGGGGTTGAAATCCCTGGATCCGTCACACGACCCTCCAATTTTTTGCCATGTCTGCTGTCAATGGGTGCAACTATCGGAAGCTTTAGGGGAGTGAGATGAGAATAGTGCTTCGAATGGTCGGGGAGGAACTACCAGCAGAGTCTGTGTGGGCAGGGCAAACTTACTTGCAGGGGACCCCCTTCCTGTTCCCACTAAGGAATGTCTTTGGGAAGTAGTTCAGAGTAGCCACAAATCGTGCAATTTGAAGTTCATTACGCCATTGGCATTGCCCAATAAAATAAATGATGGGATTAACGGCAAAATGTAAGTCTGTGATGGTACCTGCCAGCATGGCAACGCGGTCATTGTGGTGCGCGCTGTTGTCTTTGTCAGTCGATGGTGCATGTTCATCGGCATTGTACCCTAATCCCACGTGACACTGTGTGGCGCTACAGTTGGACTGTCTCCAAGGTGTCACACGCAGGGGTGTTGCTGGTTCTGGAAACGATCCGGGGCTAGCCTTTTGATGGTAGCCCCTGAGCTTCTATCCGGGGCTAGGCTAATGTCAGGACTGTTGTGACTAGGGGCTAGCTAACCTTTTGGTTGTAGCCCCTGAGCTTCTATCCGGGGCTACGCTAATGTCAGGACTGTTGTGACTAGGGGCTAGCTAACCTTTTGGTTGTAGCCCCTGAGCTTCTATCCGGGGCTACGCTAATGTCAGGACTGTTGTGACTAGGGGCTAGCTAACCTTTTGGTTGTAGCCCCTGAGCTTCTATCCGGGGCTATGCTAATGTCTGGACTGTCGAGGCTCGAGGCTAGCTAGCCTTTTGGTTATAGCTCCTGATCTTCTATCCGAGGCTACAATGAAAAGACCGAGGCTATAGACCCACCCAACCCCGTAGCGACGCCTCTGGTCAGTAAGGAGGCCCTGGGCAACCGACTAGACCCTGTGGGTCCTGAATGTGTGCAATGGCCCCGCCCATGGCACGCGCCCACCTAACATAGCATCATTTGGCCTAACACAATATGGCATAACAAGGCTTAAAAGCTGGGGAAAATGTTTTCTGCATGGATCAGTGAAAAGGAGTGTGCCCAGTTATTGGGTGGACTTTTGGGTAGGGTAAGGCGTGGTAGCAACCAACTCAAAATGATTCTACCTCCCACCCTAGCAGACAACACATCTCGTCATGCCACTGCAGCCCCAAAACAACACAGGTTCCACAATGCAATGCACAGCACTCGGACACATGCACGCCTACGCTCTTCCCTATACACCACACTATCTCAGCACAGACGGACCAACACAACGATCCACACCCCTTAAGTACAAGTCTGACTGGCGGATACCACAGAGAAACTACACACTCTACATTAGCAACCTGGAGCACACAGTAACCACAGCTTCAGACAACTCCAAAGATTTCTACGATTTACGCATCTAACTGTGCACAAAACTTGTGTAAGGAACACGGGCAGAGATCCTTTACCTAGCACGGTGCTGGAGTGATTTCAGTAGAACTCGACGGTGCAGCCTACCGCACAGCCAAAACGCGCTCCTTTCACTGCCAGCACCCATCTCTTCACCTTCCAGCAGGGGGCAGCTCTGCTTAACCCCAAGGTCTATCCTTTCTGCTCCTTGTTTCATAGTGATCATGCCCCCTGCTAGGCGGCAGCATCACTCCGTCACCCAAGTCATGGGAGGCACAGGGATTTCATTTTGGCCCGTCTATGTGCCCTGTGTAAGAAGAATTCGAGGCTTGCGGGAGACGGCCGAGTAGACCTCTGGGAGAAATTAACAGGGAATCTATACCCTGCCACGACCACATAACAAACGGCAAAGTCCTGGCACCCGCCCGGCTGGATCCTGGTCCTGCTGTGATATGACCCACGAATGCGACGTATGGGGCCTTGGGACACTGCGATTCACCCTACCTGTGCTTAATTGGCCCTGCTTGCCTCCTGCGTCCATCTGTCAAAAGCAGCCGGAGTGGGGTAGAATGGGCTGAAGGAGTGCAGGATGCTGCACTCCGGTTGTGTGCTGGTGCACAAGATATCGTCCTAATGCCTCTGCCTTGGACCAGGGCATGCAGCATGGCAGGAGGCAATGATGCGGTACTTAAGCCTACTAGAATCTCTGATGGTACAACACCTGCAATCGGAAGTGTTGCTAGGTCTGGAAAAGATCTGCGGCTACGCGAATGCCGGGACGGTCGGGACTCTGGGCTAGCTAGCGTTTTGTTTGGAGCCGCTGAGCTTCTATCCGGGGCTACAACCAAAAGACCCGGGGCTATAGCGCCCTAGCGACGCCTCTGCCTGCAATAGATTGATCTCGTTGATTGAGAGCTGATGGCAGGTAGTGACTGTAGTTTAGGGTGATGCACTGGTATTCCCATTGGTGCCAGTTAAACAGTGCGGCTGAGAGTTGCAAGCAAGGAGGACACCTGATGGGGAGCATGAAGAAACATCACAAACGAATACAAGAAATGCAAATACAGCAGCCAATGACCAGAGCCATCGCCAATAAGAAATCCGGGCATTGTGGCGCGTCAGCAAAACACGTGCCTCCAAAAGGGTTAAGAGTTCAAATGTATTTATAACCAGGAGGTGGTTCGGATAAACCCTTGTATGGACTAGGGGCTGTATCTGCAACAGAATGGGGGTTCACTGCTTCGGGTTAGTCTAACTCCCCAATGGTGGCATGGGTTCAATGGTGGCATGGGTTCAATGGTCATGTTTTATGGTGGCATGGGTTCAATGGTGGAATGGGGTCAATGGTCATGTTTTATGGTGGCATAGGTTCAATGGTGGCATGGGTTCAATGGTGGCATGGGGTCAATGGTCATGTTTTATGGTGGCATGGGTTCAATGGTGGCATGGGGTCAATGGTCATGTTTTATGGTGGCATGGGTTCAATGGTGGCATGGGTTCAATGGTGGCATGGGGTCAATGGTCATGTTTTATGGTGGCATGGGTTCAATGGTGGAATGGGGTCAATGGTCATGTTTTATGGTGGCATAGGTTCAATGGTGGCATGGGTTCAATGGTGGCATGGGGTCAATGGTCATGTTTTATGGTGGCATGGGTTCAATGGTGGAATGGGGTCAATGGTCATGTTTTATGGTGGCATAGGTTCAATGGTGGCATGGGTTCAATGGTGGCATGGGGTCAATGGTCATGTTTTATGGTGGCATGGGTTCAATGGGGGCATGGGGTTCAATGGTCATGTTTTATGGTGGCAATACTGTTCTACCCCAGGTTCTCTAAACAGGGGTGTTACTAGGTCTGGAAAAGATCCGGGGCTACACTAATGTCAGGACTGTCAGGACTCGGGGCTAGCTATAGCCTTTTGGTTGTAGACCATGAGATTCTATCTGGGGCTACAACTAAAAGACCCGGAGCTATAGCACCCTAAGTCCCCCACCCCCTAGCAACACCTCTGTCTCTAAATACAATCCTGTCTCCGGGGCCTGGAGCCCAGCTGCTTCCTTGCCACACATTTCTGAATGGGAATACAGCACCCCACTGTTTCCTTGCCACACATCCTCTTCAAAGGGATACAGCGCCCTGGCGCACTACTTCCTGGCCTAGGATTATAGTGCCGCAATTAGCGGCCCTTTCCATCTTACCTGGGGCTTTCTTACCCCTCCATCTTTTTCAGAAGAGATATAGTGCCCATCCCACCATTCCGGCCGGATGATGTGGCTTTCTTAACCCTATAAGGGAAATTGTGCCCTTCTCGCCTCCTTGCTCACTTAAGGGATCTGGTCTTTCCCAATATGAGCTAGTGTGCCCTTATCGTGAGAACGGTAGGTGCTGGCATTCACATCCGCCATCTGGTCTAACAGATTACGGGGGCCAACCTCCTGAGACTCCCACTCTACCTCCACTGCACCTGGTGACCAGGGTCCTTCCGGAACTTCAGATCCCCCATCGGCACCCCTGGATATCGGCGGCTTTGTTTACTGATACTCTCTCTGCTGCCTCTGTTGCCCCGATGTTCCTGCTGGTGTTGGATGCTTTCCTGGACCACCCTTTTAGAAGTGCTACCCATTCACTCATCTTCTCTAGTGCTGATTAGCTGTTGCTTGCAGGCTCTTTTTTTGAGTGGCCCGTTCATAGCCCACATGCTTTGAGAGTCATGCTGTAGGTCTGCTGCTCTCAGAGCAAATATAAAACCTGGCGGCCATCTTTTCTTCAGCCGGAAGTCCACTGCCCTCATTGAACTGCTGCAGTCTTCAGTTTCGGCCGGTCCACTTTCGCAGGGTGCATCATCCCTTTTTCGTCGTTGATGTCATATGCAGTCTCCCACTTCGCCCCTCGCTCCCATGGTAGCGCCCACTCTACTGACTATCTAGCCCATAGCAACATTGATAGACCCAAGGGGACCGCCTTAGCACAGGGTCATCATGCCCCTCACCTGGTTACAGCCCTATTAGAACCACTGTCCAAACAGACACAGAGACCACCACCCTCGACTTAACCAAGCGCAACAATAGACTAGGCGCCAGAATCCTCCATAAGAATAGCAACCAGCTAACTAGCTAAACTTCCCAACAAAACTAATAACCAGAATGAAGTTCTAACAATGCCAATCTACCCCTGTTAAAAGGAGCACTTTTAAATGTTAGATCCTTAGTCGCCCACTCCGTAGAGACCTCTGACATCATTCTGACCAACATCCTGGACTTCCTTGCTGTGACTGAAACATGGCTGCACGACGCCGCAGGACCTTCTTTTACCTTAGCTATCCCTGATAATGATACCATCCTCAGAGTAGATAGACCTAACGCTTGTGGAGGTGGTGTAGCTATCATCTTTAAATCATCACTTGACATTAGACTAGCCACCTCCTCTACAATAAATCATGTGAGCATCTCACAATTAAACTGCAAACCTCCCCTAAGAGTAGAATTACGATGCTTCTAATATACAGGCCCCCGGGTCTGCCTGGTTCATTTGAGGAAGATATTACATCCTTAGTAGCCGAAAATTCTAAACCCTCAGCTCAAATCATCATACTTGGGGATTTCAATCTTGGGTTTAACGACCCACATGACACTTCAGCTACCTCCCTGGCTACTGCACTAGCTGAGCACGGCCTCCATGGGGACGTCAATGCCGTCAATTAGATTTGAATTGGGGTTACTGTGCCTGGCATATTGGTTCAAATGGAAAGTCCTGACTCTATTGCAAAGAATCTTCAACCCGATGAGTAACACCCTTTTTGAAAATTGGAATAAGGAATTAGTCGAGTAACTCCCCTTTTCTTATGGACATGGCCAATGCTGCTGATATCATTCTATGTGAATGTAATAAGGGCAGGAGAGAATTGCACGAAACCCTAGACTCAATAAAAAAAAAAGCTTAAAAGAGACTGATTGGATTGAGATCATCACTATTTATTTATTTGCATTTTTAAAGCGCTCACACAGCCCGGGGGCATCGAGGCACTGTTATAGGAATATGTCTTAGTTGCGTATTTATAACGCGCTTAATACCAAGAGGTTTCTAAGCGCGGACCTGGGGATCTAACCTGTGTTACTTCGTGTCGTCTTGTTTCCAAGGCGAGCATGTTGCCGCTGAGCTGCTATGGTTAGAAATTCTAAACCTCATACCATTTTGGGCCACAATTGATAAACCATTGGGCATATTGCCAATACATCTAAAGCAATTGCCATGTCCTAGAATATGGAGTCAATTTCTGCATATTTCCCTCAATCTATTTGCCTACGGGGGAAATATTTGCCAAGAGATCAGTTCACACACTTGAAAATATAGACATGTGTCACTAATGTAAAGAGAATAAGGAAACCTTATTCCATCTAATGGTAGAACGTGCGGATCTGAAAATAATTAGAACACGCATTCTGAGTAGATTTTTCCCAATGGGAAGGATAGACTTGGCACAAGAAGTATGGTTATATTGTGAAGCCATCTTTTATAAACTTCGAAATATGACAAGGAATCCTTAGGTTCGCTGATGGTTAAAGAAGCCTCAGCGTCTTGGGGTGGGGAAACAAAGGGACAGTAACTTCCTTGGTGACCCCTTACACAAGGGGTCACCAGAGGAATTTTAAGTGACTGACAGAAGTGCCAGCCAGCCACAGCGAGGGTCAGCTTGCCTGACTGAATGGCGGGCACATCTCCTGTCGCGGCCGCGGTGGGATAATGTGTCCCGTTAATGTTGTGGTAGGACCGGGGCCCCGGCAGGGCCCCGGCTCAGCAACACTTTTTGGAGACTGATGGGACCCAGCCCTGGCCCACTTAAAGCACTGGCTCTTGGTAAGAACTTGATCTATGGGTATTTTACTTCCTGTTTTGGGAAGTTTGGACTAAAAGGATTGTTTTGGGAATTCAATTGTAGTTCTCATTGGCAGTATCCTTTATAGTTAACAATTACCATAAAGAAACAGAAGCATTTGTCAGATATAAGGCACCTTGAGTGAAGGCAGAGCTGTAGCACAGAGGTCCTCTTTGTGGAAAGTGCTGCTCGTGCCACCCGTCTGGCACCTCACCTAAGCAGTGCAGTTGTCATAAAGGGCCAGACACACATCCATACATGTTCCCCCCATGTCTCTTTGTTGGGAGTGCTGCCCTGATATGAGGAGATATATTCGACCGGCACGCCGCCTATCTGAAGCCAGGCGTAATGCTTTCCAGAGAAGCTAGCTGGAAGCAGGGTCCAAGTAAGATGCGTCTGTTAAAGGTATGTAAGAGAGCTGAATCGGTCTACAACCGGACCCAACGTGTTTTAACTGATCCCACCCTCCCCCTCCAATGTGTCGCTGCCTCCACAGATTGGTCACCAAGGATCTGCTGCTTCACTTCTGCACTGAGAATGTTGTGTGTGTCCTGCAACCGCCGCCCAGCTTCATCCACGCCCTCCCTTAGAAGCAGTGCTGAGCAGGGTACACCTTTTAAGGAGTTCTGGAATATTCCTGAGCCACTCCTATTTAGGCGAAATGAACTCTGAAATGGGTACCTATTATTTCCTTGGCAATGTTGAGTCAGACGGTCGAAAGTATATCTGTGACAAAGTATTGTCGTGCCGGGACGTGCCTTTGTTTATTGCTGTATTAATGTTCAGTATTGTGTGCGTTCTCCACATAATTATGTATGTATTTATTTATTTATTTATTTATTTAATAAAATATTTTTTTTCCTCCCGCGTGTAGTTGGTGCCACGGACAAACGGAAGCTCCCTCCTTCCCCATGGAAACGTTTCCGCATGCAGCGCTGCAACCTTCTGCACAAGGGCGAAGCAAACTGCATTAGGAGTCAGACAGGTAAACAACGTTACTTTAAAAAGGTAGAAAACAGATTATTGCGCGTACTCATTTCGCATTCTGAACATGACACCGTTACTCGCCACCTGGAATGCCAAGGTGGCCGCTGCAGTGAGTCCACGTGGCGGAGCATAGGGTGGCAGCGGTCCAGCCTACGGGGCTTGCCATGCTGCTCGAGTCTGCTGCACGCCTCTCTCTGATCAATTTAACAGCCATCACCAGAGAAGAAGCATTGATAGGTTATTTATAACGCGCTTACTACCCAGAGGTTTCTAAGTGCGGGCCCGGGGATCGAACCTGTGGTGCTCCATGTCGTCTTGCACGTTGTTGCTGAACTTACTCCCGAGCCCATTGGAAGACAACAGTTAAGTGGCCCATCAGGCACCATGGAAAGGGGTTCGAAACCAGCCGGCGACCCTAGGCCTAGCCCCCACCGACAGGTCCGCAACAAGGTGTGAGAGGTTCATTGTGTGCCTCTGCAGAGTTTGTTCCTTTTTTTGTCAACCTCGAACGGCTATAATTTAGGCCTAGGTAATGCTGCATCAGAGATGGACCTGGTGGTGCTGGAAATAAAAAAACATATTCTCTGGGAAGTCGCCTCCTATGGGGGCTACATAAGTAGCCTGAACAGTTGGGGCAAGCCCGAGTGGCAGGGTTAGGGCAGGAGTCATGGAACGCAATTGATATGCTTGTAAACAGTGTAATATAAGAATACTCTGTTTAATAGAGAGGACTTGCAAAGTACAAACACCACTCAATAAACCAACTGGGCAATGCATGCTTTGATACGGAAACATGATGCGCCAAAAAAAAGGTATTCTTTAAGCTTCATTTTTTCCATTCTGAATGGGAGACTACAAGTACCAGCATTCAAAGTAATGGGACTCCTTTCGAGTTTACAACTGTAATATCAAGCCATAAAGAAACAGTGAAGCATAATGCATAATGACCTGTGTGTAGTCATTGTTGCACACAGCATGCAGCTTTATATAACCCAGCCACCCTGAATCTCCCAAAATTCAAACCTCGCAAGGGACATGCCACAGAACACAGCCACTTCCAATTAAGCACTCATTGCGGGCTGGAGCCATCTCACATGTATTGCATCTAATTTTAGATGCTCTGCTGAAACAAACAGAAATGTTACAATGGAACTTAATGGAACTCAGTGCGAGCAAGGCTTCTGTGCCGCCCATTTTCTTTTATGTTCTTAAATGCAAACTAAAAAATAAAACCAGTTGGGTAACTGGTCTTCTTAGCCCAGAGGATTGTCGGTGTGCTGCAAACTGCCGATTCTGAACCCAGAACAGATACCTGCTACACTCCCATGCCTAGGTATATCACTGCAGGGATGCTGTATACTACTCTCCCATGCCTGTCTACTACTCTCCCATGCCTGTCTACTACTCTCCCATGCCTAGGCGTATCACTGAAGGGATGCTGTCTACTACTCTCCCATGCCCAGGCGTATCACTGCAGGGATGCTGTCTGCTACTCTCCCATGCCTAGGCGTATCCCTGCAGGGATGGTGTCTGCTACTCTCCCATGCCTAGGTGCATCACTGCCGGGATGCTGTCTGCTACTCTCCCATGCCTAGGTGTATCCCTGCAGGGATGCTGTCTGCTACTCGTCCATGCCTAGGTGCATCACTGCAGGGATGCTGTCTACTACTCTCCCATGCCTAGGTGTATCACTGCAGGGATGCTGTCTGCTACTCTCCCATGCCTAGGTGAATCACTGCAGGGATGCTGTCTGCTACTCTCCCATGCCTAGGTATATCCCTGCATGGATGCTGTCAGCTACTCTCCCATGCCTAGGTGTATCAGATGCTGTCTGGTACTCTCCCATGCCTAGGTGCATCACGACAGGGATGCTGTCTGCTACTCTCCCATGCATAGGTGCATCACTGCAGGGATGTTGTCTACTACTCCCCCATGCCTAGGTGCATCACTGCAGGGATGCTGTCTGTTACTCTCCCATGCCTAGGTGCATCACTGCAGGGATGTTGTCTACTACTCTCCCATGCCTAGGTTTATCCCTGCAGGGATGCTGTCTACTACTCTCCCATACCTAGGTGCCTCACTGCAGGGATGCTGTCTACTACTATCCCATGCCTAGGTGTATCGCTGCAGGAATGCGGTCTACTACTCTCCCGTGCCCAGGTCCATCACTGCAGAGATGTTGTCTACTACTATCCCATGCCTAGGTGCATCACCGCGGGGATGCTGTCTGCTACTCTCCCATACCTAGGTGCATCACTGCAGGGATGCTGTCTACTACTCTCCCATGCCTAGGTGTATCGCTGCAGGAATGCTGTCTACTACTCTCCCGTGCCCAGGTCCATCACTGCAGAGATGCTGTCTACTAATATCCCATGCCTAGGTGCATCACCGCGGGGATGCTGTCTGCTACTCTCCCATACCTAGGTGCATCGCTGCAGGGATGCTGTCTACTACTCTCCCATGCATAGGTGTATCACTGCATGGATGCTGTCTTCTACTCTCATGCCTAGGCGCATCACTGCAGAGATGCTGTCCACTACTCCCCCATGCCTAGATGTATCCCTGCAGGCATGCTGTCTACTACTCTTCCCTGCCTAGGTGCATCGCTGCAGGGATGCTGTCTACTACTCTCCCATGCCTAGGTGTATCACTGCATGGATGCTGTCTTCTACTCTCATGCCTAGGTGCATCACCACAGGGAGGCTGTCTGCTACTCTCCCATGCCTAGGCGCATCACCGCAGGGATGCTGTCTGCTACTCTCCCATGCCTAGGTGCATCACTGCAGGGATGCTGTCTGCTACTTTCCCATGCCTAGGTGCATCACTGCAGGGATGCTGTCTGGTACCATACCAGTCCTAGCTACATCAGTGCAGGGATGATGTTTCCTACACTTCCATGCCTAGGTGTATCGCTGCAGGGATGCGATCTACTACTCTCCCATGCCTAGGTGTATCACTGCAGTGATGCTGTCTGCTCTCCCATGCCTAGGTGCATCACTACAGGTATGCTGTCTACTACCCTCCCATGCCTAGGTGCATCACCACAGGGATGCTCTCTGCTACTCTCCCATGCCTAGGTGCAACACCACAGGGATGCTGTCTGCTACTCTCCCATGCCTAAGTGCATCACCGCAGGGATGCTGTCTACTACTCTCCCGTGCCTAAGTGTATCACTGCAGTGATGCTGTCTACTCTCTCATGCCTAGGTGCATCACTGCAGGGATGCTGTCTACTACTCTCCCATGCCTAGGTGCATCACGGCAGGGATGCTGTCTACTACTCTCCCATGCCCTGGTGCATCCCTGCAGGGATGCTGTCTACTACTCTCCCATGCCTAGGTGCATCACTGCAGGGATGCCGTCTACTACTCTCCCATGCCCAGGTGCATCACCGCAGGGATGCTGTCTGGTACTCTCCCATGCCTAGGTGCATCACCACAGGGAGGCTGTGTGCTACTCTCCCATGCCTAGGTGCATCACCGCAGGGATGCTGTCTGCTACTCTCCCATGCCTAGGTGCATCACTGCAGGGATGCTGTCTGGTACTTTCCCATGCCTAGATGCATCACTGCAGGGATGCTGTCTGGTACTCTACCATTCCTAGCTGCATCACTGCAGGGATGTTGTTTCCTACACTTCCATGCCTAGGTGTATCGCTGCAGGGATGCGGTCTACTACTCTCCCATGCCTAGGTGTATCACTGCAGTGATGCTGTCTGCTCTCCCATGCCTAGGTGCATCACTACAGGTATGCTGTCTACTACTCTCCCATGCCTAGGTGCATCACCGCAGGGATGCTGTCTGCTACTCTCCCATGCCTAGGTGCATCACCACAGGGATGCTGTCTGCTACTCTCCCATGCCTAGGTGCATCACCGCAGGGATGCTGTCTACTACTCTCCCATGCCTAAGTGTATCACTGCAGTGATGCTGTCTACTCTCTCATGCCTAGGTGCATCACTGTAGGGATGCTGTCTGCTACTCTCCCATGCCTAGGTGTATCACTGCAGGGATGCTGTCTGCTACTCTCACATGCCTAGGTGCATCACCGCAGGGATGCTGTCTGCTCCTCTCCCATGCCTAGGTGCATCACCGCAGGGATGCTGTCTGCTACTCTCCCATACCTAGATGCATTACTGCAGGGATGCTGTCTACTACTCTCCCCTGCCTAGGTGTATCGCTGCAGGGATGCTGTTAACTACTCTCCCATGCCTAGATGCATCACTGCAGGGATGCTGTCTACTACTCTCCCATGCCTAGGTGCATCACCTGCTGTCTACTACTCTCCCATGCCTAGGTGCATCACTGCAGGGATGCTGTCTGCTACTCTCCCATGCCTAGGTGCATCACCCCAGGGATGCTGTCTGCTACTCTCCCATGCCTAGGTGCATCACTGCAGAGATGCTGTCTGCTACTCTCCCATGCCTAGGTGCATCACCGCAGGGATACTGTCTACTACTCTCCCATGCCTAGGTGCATCACTGCAGTGATGCTGTCTGGTACTTTCCCATGCCTAGGTGCATCACCACAGGGATGCTGTCTGCTACTCTCCCATGCCTAGGTGCATCACTGCAGAGATACTGTCTGCTACTCTCCCATGCCCGAGTGCATCACAGCAGGGATGCTCTCTGGTACTCTCCCATGCCTAGGTGCATCACCACAGGGATGCTGTCTACTACTCTCCCATGCCCGGGTTCATCACTGCAGGGACACTGTCTGGTACTCTCCCATGCCTAGGTGCATCACCACAGGGATGCTTTCTACTACTCTCCCATGCCCGGGTGCATCACTGCAGGGATGCTGTCTGCTACTCTCCCATGCCTAGGTGCATCACAACAGGGATGCTGTCTACTACTCTCCCATGCCCGGGTGCATCACTGCAGGGCTGCTGTCTGGTACTCTCCCATGCCTAGGTGCATCACCCTAGGGAGGCTGTCTGCTACTCTCCCATGCTTAGGTGCATCAGCGCAGGGATGCTGTCTGCTACTCTCCCATGCCTAGGTGCATCACTGCAGGGATGCTGTCTGCTACTCTCCCATTCCTAGCTGCATCACTGCAGGGATGTTGTTTCCTACACTCCCATGCCTAGGTGTATCGCTGCAGGGATGCGGTCTACTACTCTCCCATGCCTAGGTGTATCACTGCAGTGATGCTGTCTGCTCTCCCATGCCTAGGTGCATCACTGCAGGTATGCTGTCTACTACTCTCCCATGCCTAGGTGCATCACCGCAGGGGTGCTGCCTGCTACTCTCCAATTGCCTAGGTGCATCACTGCAGGGATGCTGTCTGCTACTCTCCCATGCCTAGGTGCATCAACTCAGGGATGCTGTCTACTACTCTCCCATGCCTAGGTGCATCACCGCAGGGATGCTGTCTACTACTATCCCATGCCTAAGTGTATCACTGCAGTGATGCTGTCTACTCTCTCATGCCTAGGTGCATCAATGCAGGGATGCTGTCTACTACTCTGCCATGCTTAGGTGTATCACTGCAGGGATGCTGTCTACTACTCTCCCATGCCTAGGGGCATCACCGCAGGGATGCTGTCTGCTCCTCTCCCATGCCTAGGTGCATCACTGCAGGGATGCTGTCTGCTACTCTCCCATACCTAGGTGCATCACTGCAGGGATGCTATCTACTACTCTCGCCTGCCTAGGTGTATTGCTGCAGGGATGCTGTCTACTACTCTCCCATGCCTAGGTGTATCACTGCAGGGATGCTGTCTACTACTCTCCCATGCCTAGGTGCATCACCGCAGGGATGCTCTCTGCTACTCTCCCATGCCTAGGTGCATCACCACAGGGATGCTGTCTGCTACTCTCCCATGCCTAGGTGCATCACCGCAGGGATGCTGTCTACTACTCTCCCATGCCTAAGTGTATCACTGCAGTGATGCTGTCTACTCTCTCATGCCTAGGTGCATCACTGTAGGGATGCTGTCTGCTACTCTCCCATGCCTAGGTGCATCAACGCAAGGATGCTGTCTACTACTCTCTCATGCCTAG
This sequence comes from Ambystoma mexicanum, assembly GCF_040938575.1. Classification (NCBI taxonomy): domain Eukaryota; kingdom Metazoa; phylum Chordata; class Amphibia; order Caudata; family Ambystomatidae; genus Ambystoma; species Ambystoma mexicanum. The sequence goes on along the minus strand of NC_090921.1, from coordinate 174,559,235 downwards.
GTGTATCACTGCAGGGATGCTGTCTGCTACTCTCACATGCCTAGGTGCATCACCGCAGGGATGCTGTCTGCTCCTCTCCCATGCCTAGGTGCATCACCGCAGGGATGCTGTCTGCTACTCTCCCATACCTAGATGCATTACTGTAGGGATGCTGTCTACTACTCTCCCCTGCCTAGGTGTATCGCTGCAGGGATGCTGTTAACTACTCTCCCATGCCTAGATGCATCACTGCAGTGATGCTGTCTACTCTCCCATGCCTAGGTGCATCACTGCAGGGATGCTGTCTACTACTCTCCCATGCCTAGGTGCATCACCTGCTGTCTACTACTCTCCCATGCCTAGGTGCATCACTGCAGGGATGCTGTCTGCTACTCTCCCATGCCTAGGTGCATCACCCCAGGGATGCTGTCTGCTACTCTCCCATGCCTAGGTGCATCACTGCAGAGATGCTGTCTGCTACTCTCCCATGCCTAGGTGCATCACCGCAGGGATACTGTCTACTACTCTCCCATGCCTAGGTGCATCACTGCAGTGATGCTGTCTGGTACTTTCCCATGCCTAGGTGCATCACCACAGGGATGCTGTCTGCTACTCTCCCATGCCTAGGTGCATCACTGCAGAGATACTGTCTGCTACTCTCCCATGCCCGAGTGCATCACAGCAGGGATGCTCTTTGGTACTCTCCCATGCCTAGGTGCATCACCACAGGGATGCTGTCTACTACTCTCCCATGCCCGGGTTCATCACTGCAGGGACACTGTCTGGTACTCTCCCATGCCTAGGTGCATCACCACAGGGATGCTTTCTACTACTCTCCCATGCCCGGGTGCATCACTGCAGGGATGCTGTCTGCTACTCTCCCATGCCTAGGTGCATCACAACAGGGATGCTGTCTACTACTCTCCCATGCCCGGGTGCATCACTGCAGGGCTGCTGTCTGGTACTCTCCCATGCCTAGGTGCATCACCCTAGGGAGGCTGTCTGCTACTCTCCCATGCCTAGGTGCATCAGCGCAGGGATGCTGTCTGCTACTCTCCCATGCCTAGGTGCATCACTGCAGGGATCCTGTCTGCTACTCTCCCATTCCTAGCTGCATCACTGCAGGGATGTTGTTTCCTACACTCCCATGCCTAGGTGTATCGCTGCAGGGATGCGGTCTACTACTCTCCCATGCCTAGGTGTATCACTGCAGTGATGCTGTCTGCTCTCCCATGCCTAGGTGCATCACTGCAGGTATGCTGTCTACTACTCTCCCATGCCTAGGTGCATCACCGCAGGGGTGCTGCCTGCTACTCTCCAATTGCCTAGGTGCATCACTGCAGGGATGCTGTCTGCTACTCTCCCATGCCTAGGTGCATCAACTCAGGGATGCTGTCTACTACTCTCCCATGCCTAGGTGCATCACCGCATTGATGCTGTCTACTACTATCCCATGCCTAAGTGTATCACTGCAGTGATGCTGTCTACTCTCTCATGCCTAAGTGCATCAATGCAGGGATGCTGTCTACTACTCTGCCATGCTTAGGTGTATCACTGCAGGGATGCTGTCTACTACTCTCCCATGCCTAGGGGCATCACCGCAGGGATGCTGTCTGCTCCTCTCCCATGCCTAGGTGCATCACTGCAGGGATGCTGTCTGCTACTCTCCCATACCTAGGTGCATCACTGCAGGGATGCTATCTACTACTCTCGCCTGCCTAGGTGTATCGCTGCAGGGATGCTGTCTACTACTCTCCCATGCCTAGGTGTATCACTGCAGGGATGCTGTCTACTACTCTCCCATGCCTAGGCGCATCACTGCAGGGATGCTGTCTGCTACTCTCCCATGCCTAGGTGCATCACTGCAGGGATGCTGTGTGCTACTCTCCCATGCCTAGGTGCATCACTGCAGAGATGATGTATGCTACTCTCCCATGCCTAGGTGCATCACCGCAGGGATGCTGTCTACTACTCTCCCATGCCCGGGTTCATCACTGCAGGGACGCTGTCTGGTACTCTCCCATGCCTAGGTGCATCACCACAGGGATGCTGTCTACTACTCTCCTATGCCCGGGTGCATCACTGCAGGGATGCTGTCTGCTACTCTCCCATGCCTAGGTGCATCACAACAGGGATGCTGTCTACTACTCTCCCATGCCCGGGTGCATCACTGCAGGAACGCTGTCTGGTACTCTCCCACGCGTAGGTGCATCACCACTGGGATGCTGTCTAGTACTCTCCCATGCCCGGGTGCATCACTGCAGGTATGCTGTCTGGTACTCTCCCATGCCTAGGTGCATCAGCACAGGGATGCTGTCTACTACTCTCCCATGCCCGGGTGCATCACTGCTGGGATGCTGTCTGGTACTCTCCCATGCCTAGGTCCATCACCACAGGGATGCTGTCTGCTACTCTCCCATGCCCAGGTGCATCACCGCAGGGATGCTGTCTGCTACTCTCCCATGCCCGGGTGCATCACCGCAGGGATGCTGTCTGGTACTCTCCCATGCCCAGGTGCATCACTGCAGGGACGCTGTCTGGTACTATCCCATGCCTAGGTGCATCACCGCAGGGATGCTGTCTACTACTCTCCCATGCCCGGGTGCATCACTGCAGGGACGCTGTCTGGTACTCTTCCATGCCTAGGTGCATCACCACAGGGATGCTGTCTACTACTCTCCCATGCCCGGGTGCATCACCGCAGGGACGCTGTCTGGTACTCTCCCATGCCTAGGTGCATCACCACAGGGATGCTGTCTACTACTCTCCCATGCCCGGGTGCATCACTGCAGGGATGCTGTCTGGTACTCTACCATGCCTAGCTGCATAACTTCAGGGATGCTGTTTGCTACTCTCCCTTGCCTAGGTGCATCACTGCAGGGATGCCGTCTGCTATACTCCCATGCCTAGGTGCATCCCTGCAGGGATGTTGTCTACTACTCTCCCATGCCTAGGTGCATCGCTGCACAGATGCTGTCTACTACTCTCCCATGCCTGGGTGTATCACTGCAGTGATGCTGTCTACTCTCCCATGCCTAGGTGCATCACTGCAGGGATGGTGTCTGGTAATCTCCCATGCCGAGGTCCATCACTGCAGGGATGTTATCTACTACTCTCCCATGCCTAGGTGTATCACTACAGGAATGCTCTCTACTACTCTCCCATGCCTAGCTGCATCACCGCAGGGATTCTGTCTGCTACTCTCCCATGCCTAGGTGCATCACAGCAGGGATGCTGTCTGCTACTCGCCCATGCCTAGGTGCATCACTGCAGGGATGCTGTCTACTACTCTCCCATTCCTAGGTGTATCGCTGCAGGGATGCTGTCTGCTACTCTCCCATGCCTACTTGCTTCACTGCATGTATGCTGTCTACTACTCTCCCATGCCCGGGTGCATCACTGCAGGGATGCTGTCTACTACTCTCCCATGCCTAGGCGTATCACTGCAGGGATGCTGTCTGCTACTCTCCCATGCCTAGTTGTATCCCCACAGAGATGCTGTCTGCACTGTCCCATGCCTAGGTGTATCACTGCAGGGATTCTCTCTACTCCCCCATGCCTAGGTGCATCACTGCAGGGATGCTGTCTACTATCCCATGCATAGGTGTATCACTGCAGGGATGCTGTCTACTACTCTCCCGTGCCCAGGTGCATCACTGCAGAGATGCTGTCTAGTACTCTCCCATGCCTAGGTGTATCACTGCAGGGATGCTGTCTACTACTCCCCCATGCCTAGGTGTATCCCTGCAGGCATGCTGTCTACTACTCTTCCCTGCCTAGGTGCATCGCTGCAGGGATGCTGTCTACTACTCTGCCATGCCTAGGTGTATCACTGCATGGATGCTGTTTTCTACTCTCATGCCTAGGTGCATCACTGCAGAGAAGCTGTCTACTACTCTCCCATGCCTAGGTGTATCACTGCAGGGGTGCTGTCTACTCTCCCATGCCTAGGTGCATCACTGCAGAGATGCTGTTTACTACTCTCCCATGCCCGGGTGCATCACTGCAGGGATGCTGTCTACTACTCCCCCATGCCTAGGTGAATCACTGCAGGGATGCTGTCTACTACTCTCCCATGCCTAGGTGCATCACTGCAGGGATGCTGTCTACTACTCTCCCATGCCTAGGTGCATCACCACAGGGATGCTGTCTGCTACTCTCCCATGCCTAGGTGTATCCCTTCAGGGATGCTGTCTACTACTTTCCCATGCCTAGGTGTATGTATCGCTGCAGGAATGCCGCCTACTACTCTCCCATGCCTAGGCGTATCACTGCAGGGATGCTGTCTGCTACTCTCCCATGCCTAGTTGCATCCCCACAGAGTAGCTGTCCGCACTGTCCCATGCCTAGGTGTATCACTGCCGGGATGCTCTCGACTCTCCCATGACTAGGTGCATCACTGCAGGGATGCTGTCTACTCTCGCATGCCTAGGTATATCACTGCAGGGATGCTGTCTACTACTCTACCGTGCCCAGCTGCATCACTGCAGAGATGCTGTCTACTACTCTCCCATGCCTAGGTGTATCACTGCAGAGATGCTGTCTACTACTCTCCCATGCCCGGGTGCATCACTGCAGGGATGCTGTCTACTACTCTCCCATGCCTAGGTGCATCACTGCAGGGATGCTGTCTACTACTCTCCCATGCCTAGGTGCATCACCGCAGGGATGCTGTCTGCTACTCTCCCATGCCTAGGTGTATCACTGCAGGGATGCTGTCTACTACTCTCCCATGCCTAGGTGTATGTATCGCTGCAGGAATGCCGTCTACTACTCTCCCATGCCTAGGCGTATCACTGCAGGGATGCTGTCTACTACTCTACCGTGCCCAGGTGCATCACTGCAGAGATGCTGTCTACTACTCTCCTATGCCTAGGTGTATCCCTGCAGGGATGCTGTCTACTACTCTTCCATGCCTAGGTGCATCGCTGCAGGGATGCTGTCTACTACTCTCCCATGCCTAGGTGTATCACTGCATCGATGGTGTCTTCTACTCTCATGGCTAGGTACATCACTGCAGAGATGCTGTCTGCTACTCTCCAATGCCTAGGTGCATCGCTGCACAGATGTTGTCTACTAGTCTCCCATGCCTAGGTGCATCACTGCACGGATGCTGTCTACTACTCTCCAATGCCCAGGTGTATCACTGCAGGGATGCTGTCTGGTACTCTCCCATGCCTAGGTGCATCACCACAGGGAGGCTGTTTGCTACTCTCCCATGCCTAGGTGCATCACCGGAGGGATGCTGTCTGCTACTCTCCCATGCCTAGCTGCATCACTGCAGGGATGTTGTTTCCTACACTCCCATGCCTAGGTGTATCGCTGCAGGGATGCGGTCTACTACTCTCCCATGCATAGGTGTATCACTGCAGTGATGCTGTCTGCTCTCCCATGCCTAGGTGCATCACTGCAGGGATGCTGTCTACTACTCTCCCATTCCTAGGGGCATCACCGCAGGGATGCTGCCTGCTACTCTCCCATGCCTAGGTGCATCACCGCAGGGATGCTGTCTACTACTCTCCCATGCCTAAGTGTACCACTGCAGTGATGCCGTCTACTCTCTCATGCCTAGGTGCATCACTGCAGGGATGCTGTCTGCTACTCTCCCATGCATAGGTGCATCAACGCAGGGATGCTGTCTACTACTCTCCCATGCCTAGGTGTATCACTGCAGGGATGCTGTCTACTACTCTCTCATGCCTAGGTGCATCACTGCAGGGATGCTGTCTAGTACTCTCTCATGCCCGGGTGCATCACTGCAGGTATGCTGTCTGGTACTCTCCCATGCCTAGGTGCATCACCACAGGGATGCTGTCTACTACTCTCCCATGCCCGGGTGCATCACTGCTGGGATGCTGTCTGGTACTCTCCCATGCCTAGGTCCATCACCACAGGGATGCTGTCTGCTACTCTCCCATGCCTAGGTGCATCACCGCAGGGATGCTGTCTGCTACTCTCCCATGCCCGGGTGCATCACTGCAGGGATGCTGTCTGGTACTCTCCCATGCCTAGGTGCATCACCACAGGGGTGCTGTCTACTACTCTCCCATGCCCAGGTGCATCACTGCAGGGACGCTGTCTGGTACTCTCCCATGCCTAGGTGCATCACCGCAGGGATGCTGTCTACTACTCTCCCATGCCCGGGTGCATCACTGCAGGGATGCTGTCTGCTACTCTCCCAAGCCTAGGTGCATCACCGCAGGGATGCTGTCTACTACTCTCCCATGCCCGGGTGCATCACTGCAGCGATGCTGTCTGGTACTCTTCCATGCCTAGGTGCATCACCACAGGGATGCTGTCTACTACTCTCCCATGCCCGGGTGCATCACTGCAGGGACGCTGTCTGGTACTCTCCCATGCCTAGGTGCATCACCACAGGGATGCTGTCTACTACTCTCCCATGCCCGGGTGAATCACTGCAGGGATGCTGTCTGGTACTCTACCATGCCTAGCTGCATAACTGCAGGGATGCCGTTTGCTACTCTCCCGTGCCTATGTGCATCACTGCAGGGATGCCGTCTGCTACATTCCCATGCCTAGGTGCATCCCTGCAGGGATGTTGTCTACTACTCTCCCATGCCTAGGTGCATCGCTGCACAGATGCTGTCTACTACTCTCCCATGCTTAGGTGCATCACTGCAGGGATGGTGTCTGGTAATCTCCCATGCTGAGGTCCATCACTGCAGGGATGTTATCTACTACTCTCCCATGCCTAGGTGTATCACTACAGGAATGCTGTCTACTACTCTCCCATGCCTAGCTGCTTCACCGCAGGGATGCTGTCTGCTACTCTCCCATGCCTAGGTGCATCACAGCAGGGATGCTGTCTGCTACTCGCCCTTGCCTAGGTGCATCACTGCAGGGATGCTGTCTACTACTCTCCCATTCCTAGGTGTATCGCTGCAGGGATGCTGTCTACTACTCTCCCATGCCTACTTGCTTCACTGCATGTATGCTGTCTACTACTCTCCCATGCCCTGGTGCATCACTGCAGGGATGCTGTCTACTACTCTCCCATGCCTAGGCGTATCGCTGCAGGGATGCTGTCTGCTACTCTCCCATGCCTAGTTGTATCCCCACAGAGATGCTGTCTGCACTGTCCCATGCCTAGGTGTATCACTGCAGGGATTCTCTCTACTCTCCCATGCCTAGGTGCATCACTGCAGGGATGCTGTCTACTATCCCATGCATAGGTGTATCACTGCAGGGATGCTGTCTACTACTCTCCCGTGCCCAGGTGCATCACTGCAGAGATGCTGTCTAGTACTCTCCCATGCCTAGGTGTGTCACTGCAGGGATGCTGTCTACTACTCCCCCATGCCTAGGTGTATCCCTGCAGGCATGCTGTCTACTACTCTTCCCTGCCTAGGTTCATCGCTGCAGGGATGCTGTCTACTACTCTGCCATGCCTAGGTGTATCACTGCATGGATGCTGTTTTCTATTCTCATGCCTAGGTGCATCACTGCACAGATGCTGTTTGATACTCTCCCATGTCTAGGTGCATCACTGCACAGATGCTGTCTACTACTCTCCCATGCCTAGGTGCATCACTGCAGAGAAGCTGTCTACTACTCTCCCATGCCTAGGTGTATCACTGCAGGGGTGCTGTCTACTCTCCCATGTCTAGGTGCATCACTGCACAGATGCTGTCTACTACTCTCCCATGCCTAGGTGCATCACTGCAGAGAAGCTGTCTACTACTCTCCCATGACTAGGTGCATCACTGCAGGGATGCTGTCTACTCTCCCATGCCTAGGTATATCACTGCAGGGATGCTGTCTACTACTCTCCCGTGCCCAGGTGCATGACTGCAGAGATGCTGTCTACTACTCTCCCATGCCTAGGTGTATCCCTGCAGGGATGCTGTCTACTACTCTTCCATGCCTAGGTGCATCGCTGCAGGGATGCTGTCTGCTACTCTCCCATGCCTAGGTGCATCAACGCAGGGATGCTGTCTACTACTCTCCCATGCCTAGGTGCATCACCGCAGGGATGCTGTCTGCTACTCTCCCATGCCTAGGTGTATCCCTTCAGGGATGCTGTCTACTACTCTCCCATGCCTAGGTGTATGTATCGCTGCAGGAATGCCGTCTACTACTCTCCCATGCCTAGGCGTATCACTGCAGGGATGCTGTCTGGTACTCTCCCATGCCTAGTTGCATCCCCACAGAGTAGCTGTCCACACTGTCCCATGCCTAGGTGTATCACTGCAGGGATGCTCTCGACTCTCCCATGACTAGGTGCATCACTGCAGGGATGCTGTCTACTACTCTCCCATACCTAGGTGTATCCCTGCAGGGATGCTGTCTACTACTCTTGCATGCCTAGGTGCATCGCTGCAGGGATGCTGTCTACTACTCTCCCATGCCTAGGTGTATCACTGCATCGATGGTGTCTTCTAGTCTCATGGCTAGGTACATCACTGCAGAGATGCTGTCTGCTACTCTCCAATGCCTAGGTGCATCGCTGCACAGATGCTGTCTACTACTCTCCAATGCCCAGGTGCATCACTGCAGGGATGCTGTCTGGTACTCTCCCATGCCTAGGTGCATCACCACAGGGAGGCTGTCTGCTACACTCCCATGCCTATGTGCATCACCGGAGGGATGCTGTCTGCTACTCTCCCATGCCTAGGTGCATCACTGCAGGGATGTTGTTTCCTACACTCCCATGCCTAGGTGTATCGCTGCAGGGATACGGTCTACTACTCTCCCATGCATAGGTGTATCACTGCAGTGATGCTGTCTGCTCTCCCATGCCTAGGTGTATCACTGCAGTGATGCTGTCTACTCTCTCATGCCTAGGTGCATCACTGCAGGGATGCTGTCTGCTACTCTCCCATGCCTAGGTGCATCAACGCAGGGATGCTGTCTACTACTCTCCCATGCCTAGGTGTATCACTGCAGGGATGCTGTCTACTACTCTCTCATGCCTAGGTGCATCACCGCAGGGATGCTGTCTGCTCCTCTCCCATGCCTAGGTGCATCACCGCAGGGATGCTGTCTGCTACTCTCCCATACCTAGGTGCATCACCGCAGGGATGCTGTCTACTACTCTCCGCTGCCTAGGTGTATCGCTGCAGGGATGCTGTCTACTACTCTCCCATGCCTATATGTATCACTGCAGTAATGCTGTCTACTCTCCCATGCCTAGGTGCATCACTGCAGGGATGCTGTCTACTACTCTCCCATGCCTAGGTGCATCACCGCTGGGATGCTGTCTACTACTCCCATGCCTAGGTGCATCACCGCAGGGATGCTATCTGCTACTCTCCCATGCCTAGGTGCATCACTGCAGGGATGCTGTCTGGTACTTTCCCATGCCTTGGTGCATCACTGCAGGGATGCTGTCTACTACTCTCTCATGCCTAGGTGCATCACGGATGGGATGCTGTCTACTACTCTCCCATGCCTAGGTGTATCACTGCAGGGATGCTGTCTACTACTCTCCCATGCCTAGGTGCATCACCGCAGGGATGCTGTCTGCTACTCTCCCATGCCTAGGTGCATCACCGCAGGGATGCTGTCTGCTACTCTCCCATGCCTAGGTGCATCACTGCAGAGATGCTGTCTGCTACTCTCCCATGCCTAGGTGAATCACTGCAGGGATGCTGTCTACTACTCTCCCATGCCTAGGTGCATCACGGCAGGGATGCTGTCTGGTACTCTCCCATGCCTAGGTGCATCACCACAGGGATGCTGTCTACTACTCTCCCATGCCCGGGTTCATCACTGCAGGGACGCTGTCTGGTACTCTCCCATGCCTAGGTGCATCACCACAGGGATGCTGTCTACTACCCTCCCATGCCTGGGTGCATCACTACAGGGATGCTGTCTGCTACTCTCCCATGCCTAGGTGCATCACAACAGGGATGCTGTCTACTAATCTCCCATGCCTAGGTGCATCACCGGAGGGATGCTGTCTGCTACTCTCCCATGCCTAGCTGCATCACTGCAGGGATGTTGTTTCCTACACTCCTATGCCTAGGTGTATCGCTGCAGGGATGCGGTCTACTACACTCCCATGCCTAGGTGTATCGCTGCAGGGATGCTGTCTGCTACTCTCCCATGCCTAGGTGCATCAACGCAGGGATGCTGTCTACTACTCTCCCATGCCTAGGTGTATCACTGCAGGGATGCTGTCTACTACTCTCTCCCATGCCTAGGTGCATCACCGCAGGGATGCTGTCTGCTCCTCTCCCATGCCTAGGTGCATCACCGCAGTGATGCTGTCTGCTACTCTCCCATACCTAGGTGCATCACTGCAGGGATGCTGTCTACTACTCTCCCCTGCCTAGGTGTATCGCTGCAGGGATGCTGTCTATTACTCTCCCATGCCTATATGTATCACTGCAGTGATGCTGTCTACTCTCCCATGCCTAGGTGCATCACTGCAGGGATGCTGTCTACTACTCTCCCATGCCTAGGTGCATCACCGCTGGGATGCTGTCTACTACTCTCCCATGCCTAGGTGCATCACCGCAGGGATGCTATCTGCTACTCTCCCATGCCTAGGTGCATCACTGCAGGGATGCTGTCTGATACTTTCCCATGCCTTGGTGCATCACTGCAGGGATGCTGTCTACTACTCTCTCATGCCTAGGTGCATCACCGCTGGGATGCTGTCTACTACTCTCCCATGCCTAGGTGTATCACTGCAGGGATGCTGTCTACTACTCTCCCATGCCTAGGTGCATCACCGCAGGGATGCTGTCTGCTACTCTCCCATGCCTAGGTGCATCACCGCAGGGATGCTGTCTGCTACTCTCCCATGCCCGGGTTCATCACTGCAGGGACGCTGTCTGGTACTCTCCCATGCCTAGGTGCATCACCACAGGGATGCTGTCTACTACCCTCCCATGCCCGGGTGCATCACTGCAGGGATGCTGTCTGCTACTCTCCCATGCCTAGCTGCATCACTGCAGGGATGTTGTTTCCTACACTCCCATGCCTAGGTGTATCGCTGCAGGGATGCGGTCTACTACTCTCCCATGCATAGGTGTATCACTGCAGTGATGCTGTCTGCTCTCCCATGCCTAGTTGTATCACTGCAGTGATGCTGTCTACTCTCTCATGCCTAGGTGCATCACTGCAGGGATGCTGTCTGCTACTCTCCCATGCCTAGGTGCATCAACGCAGGGATGCTGTCTACTACTCTCCCATGCCTAGGTGTATCACTGCAGGGATGCTGTCTGCTACTCTCTCATGCCTAGGTGCATCACCGCAGGGATGCTGTCTGCTCCTCTCCCATGCCTAGGTGCATCACCGCAGGGATGCTGTCTGCTACTCTCCCATACCTAGGTGCATCACTGCAGGGATGCTGTATACTACTCTCCCCTGCCTAGGTGTATCGCTGCAGGGATGCTGTCTACTACTCTCCCATGCCTATATATATCACTGCAGTGATGCTGTCTACTCTCCCATGCCTAGGTGCATCACTGCAGGGATGCTGTCTACTACTCTCCCATGCCTAGGTGCATCACCGCTGGGATGCTGTCTACTACTCTCCCATGCCTAGGTGCATCACCGCAGGGATGCTATCTGCTACTCTCCCATGCCTAGGTGCATCACTTCAGGGATGCTGTCTGGTACTTTCCCATGCCGTGGTGCATCACTGCAGGGATGCTGTCTACTACTCTCCCATGCCTAGGTGTATCACTGCAGGGATGCTGTCTGCTACTCTCCCATGCCTAGGTGAATCACTGCAGGGATGCTGTCTGCTACTCTCCCATGCCTAGGTATATCCCTGCATGGATGCTGTCAGCTACTCTCCCATGCCTAGGTGTATCAGATGCTGTCTGGTACTCTCCCATGCCTAGGTGCATCACGACAGGGATGCTGTCTGCTACTCTCCCATGCATAGGTGCATCACTGCAGGGATGTTGTCTACTACTCCCCCATGCCTAGGTGCATCACTGCAGGGATGCTGTCTGTTACTCTCCCATGCCTAGGTGCATCACTGCAGGGATGTTGTCTACTACTCTCCCATGCCTAGGTTTATCCCTGCAGGGATGCTGTCTACTACTCTCCCATACCTAGGTGCCTCACTGCAGGGATGCTGTCTACTACTATCCCATGCCTAGGTGTATCGCTGCAGGAATGCGGTCTACTACTCTCCCGTGCCCAGGTCCATCACTGCAGAGATGTTGTCTACTACTATCCCATGCCTAGGTGCATCACCGCGGGGATGCTGTCTGCTACTCTCCCATACCTAGGTGCATCACTGCAGGGATGCTGTATACTACTCTCCCATGCCTAGGTGTATCGCTGCAGGAATGCTGTCTACTACTCTCCCGTGCCCAGGTCCATCACTGCAGAGATGCTGTCTACTAATATCCCATGCCTAGGTGCATCACCGCGGGGATGCTGTCTGCTACTCTCCCATACCTAGGTGCATCGCTGCAGGGATGCTGTCTACTACTCTCCCATGCATAGGTGTATCACTGCATGGATGCTGTCTTCTACTCTCATGCCTAGGCGCATCACTGCAGAGATGCTGTCCACTACTCCCCCATGCCTAGATGTATCCCTGCAGGCATGTTGTCTACTACTCTTCCCTGCCTAGGTGCATCGCTGCAGGGATGCTGTCTACTACTCTCCCATGCCTAGGTGTATCACTGCATGGATGCTGTCTTCTACTCTCATGCCTAGGTGCATCACCACAGGGAGGCTGTCTGCTACTCTCCCATGCCTAGGCGCATCACCGCAGGGATGCTGTCTGCTACTCTCCCATGCCTAGGTGCATCACTGCAGGGATGCTGTCTGCTACTTTCCCATGCCTAGGTGCATCACTGCAGGGATGCTGTCTGGTACCATACCAGTCCTAGCTACATCAGTGCAGGGATGATGTTTCCTACACTTCCATGCCTAGGTGTATCGCTGCAGGGATGCGATCTACTACTCTCCCATGCCTAGGTGTATCACTGCAGTGATGCTGTCTGCTCTCCCATGCCTAGGTGCATCACTACAGGTATGCTGTCTACTACCCTCCCATGCCTAGGTGCATCACCACAGGGATGCTCTCTGCTACTCTCCCATGCCTAGGTGCAACACCACAGGGATGCTGTCTGCTACTCTCCCATGCCTAAGTGCATCACCGCAGGGATGCTGTCTACTACTCTCCCGTGCCTAAGTGTATCACTGCAGTGATGCTGTCTACTCTCTCATGCCTAGGTGCATCACTGCAGGGATGCTGTCTACTACTCTCCCATGCCTAGGTGCATCACGGCAGGGATGCTGTCTACTACTCTCCCATGCCCTGGTGCATCCCTGCAGGGATGCTGTCTACTACTCTCCCATGCCTAGGTGCATCACTGCAGGGATGCTGTCTACTACTCTCCCATGCCCAGGTGCATCACCGCAGGGATGCTGTCTGGTACTCTCCCATGCCTAGGTGCATCACCACAGGGAGGCTGTGTGCTACTCTCCCATGCCTAGGTGCATCACCGCAGGGATGCTGTCTGCTACTCTCCCATGCCTAGGTGCATCACTGCAGGGATGCTGTCTGGTACTTTCCCATGCCTAGATGCATCACTGCAGGGATGCTGTCTGGTACTCTACCATTCCTAGCTGCATCACTGCAGTGATGCTGTCTACTCTCTCATGCCTAGGTGCATCACTGTAGGGATGCTGTCTGCTACTCTCCCATGCCTAGGTGCATCAACGCAAGGATGCTGTCTACTACTCTCTCATGCCTAGGTGTATCACTGCAGGGATGCTGTCTGCTACTCTCACATGCCTAGGTGCATCACCGCAGGGATGCTGTCTGCTCCTCTCCCATGCCTAGGTGCATCACCGCAGGGATGCTGTCTGCTACTCTCCCATACCTAGATGCATTACTGCAGGGATGCTGTCTACTACTCTCCCCTGCCTAGGTGTATCGCTGCAGGGATGCTGTTAACTACTCTCCCATGCCTAGATGCATCACTGCAGGGATGCTGTCTACTACTCTCCCATGCCTAGGTGCATCACCTGCTGTCTACTACTCTCCCATGCCTAGGTGCATCACTGCAGGGATGCTGTCTGCTACTCTCCCATGCCTAGGTGCATCACCCCAGGGATGCTGTCTGCTACTCTCCCATGCCTAGGTGCATCACTGCAGAGATGCTGTCTGCTACTCTCCCATGCCTAGCTGCATCACCGCAGGGATACTGTCTACTACTCTCCCATGCCTAGGTGCATCACTGCAGTGATGCTGTCTGGTACTTTCCCATGCCTAGGTGCATCACCACAGGGATGCTGTCTGCTACTCTCCCATGCCTAGGTGCATCACTGCAGAGATACTGTCTGCTACTCTCCCATGCCCGAGTGCATCACAGCAGGGATGCTCTCTGGTACTCTCCCATGCCTAGGTGCATCACCACAGGGATGCTGTCTACTACTCTCCCATGCCCGGGTTCATCACTGCAGGGACACTGTCTGGTACTCTCCCATGCCTAGGTGCATCACCACAGGGATGCTTTCTACTACTCTCCCATGCCCGGGTGCATCACTGCAGGGATGCTGTCTGCTACTCTCCCATGCCTAGGTGCATCACAACAGGGATGCTGTCTACTACTCTCCCATGCCCGGGTGCATCACTGCAGGGCTGCTGTCTGGTACTCTCCCATGCCTAGGTGCATCACCCTAGGGAGGCTGTCTGCTACTCTCCCATGCTTAGGTGCATCAGCGCAGGGATGCTGTCTGCTACTCTCCCATGCCTAGGTGCATCACTGCAGGGATGCTGTCTGCTACTCTCCCATTCCTAGCTGCATCACTGCAGGGATGTTGTTTCCTACACTCCCATGCCTAGGTGTATCGCTGCAGGGATGCGGTCTACTACTCTCCCATGCCTAGGTGTATCACTGCAGTGATGCTGTCTGCTCTCCCATGCCTAGGTGCATCACTGCAGGTATGCTGTCTACTACTCTCCCATGCCTAGGTGCATCACCGCAGGGGTGCTGCCTGCTACTCTCCAATTGCCTAGGTGCATCACTGCAGGGATGCTGTCTGCTACTCTCCCATGCCTAGGTGCATCAACTCAGGGATGCTGTCTACTACTCTCCCATGCCTAGGTGCATCACCGCAGGGATGCTGTCTACTACTATCCCATGCCTAAGTGTATCACTGCAGTGATGCTGTCTACTCTCTCATGCCTAGGTGCATCAATGCAGGGATGCTGTCTACTACTCTGCCATGCTTAGGTGTATCACTGCAGGGATGCTGTCTACTACTCTCCCATGCCTAGGGGCATCACCGCAGGGATGCTGTCTGCTCCTCTCCCATGCCTAGGTGCATCACTGCAGGGATGCTGTCTGCTACTCTCCCATACCTAGGTGCATCACTGCAGGGATGCTATCTACTACTCTCGCCTGCCTAGGTGTATCGCTGCAGGGATGCTGTCTACTACTCTCCCATGCCTAGGTGTATCACTGCAGGGATGCTGTCTACTACTCTCCCATGCCTAGGTGCATCACCGCAGGGATGCTCTCTGCTACTCTCCCATGCCTAGGTGCATCACCACAGGGATGCTGTCTGCTACTCTCCCATGCCTAGGTGCATCACCGCAGGGATGCTGTCTACTACTCTCCCATGCCTAAGTGTATCACTGCAGTGATGCTGTCTACTCTCTCATGCCTAGGTGCATCACTGTAGGGATGCTGTCTGCTACTCTCCCATGCCTAGGTGCATCAACGCAAGGATGCTGTCTACTACTCTCTCATGCCTAGGTGTATCACTGCAGGGATGCTGTCTGCTACTCTCACATGCCTAGGTGCATCACCGCAGGGATGCTGTCTGCTCCTCTCCCATGCCTAGGTGCATCACCGCAGGGATGCTGTCTGCTACTCTCCCATACCTAGATGCATTACTGTAGGGATGCTGTCTACTACTCTCCCCTGCCTAGGTGTATCGCTGCAGGGATGCTGTTAACTACTCTCCCATGCCTAGATGCATCACTGCAGTGATGCTGTCTACTCTCCCATGCCTAGGTGCATCACTGCAGGGATGCTGTCTACTACTCTCCCATGCCTAGGTGCATCACCTGCTGTCTACTACTCTCCCATGCCTAGGTGCATCACTGCAGGGATGCTGTCTGCTACTCTCCCATGCCTAGGTGCATCACCCCAGGGATGCTGTCTGCTACTCTCCCATGCCTAGGTGCATCACTGCAGAGATGCTGTCTGCTACTCTCCCATGCCTAGGTGCATCACCGCAGGGATACTGTCTACTACTCTCCCATGCCTAGGTGCATCACTGCAGTGATGCTGTCTGGTACTTTCCCATGCCTAGGTGCATCACCACAGGGATGCTGTCTGCTACTCTCCCATGCCTAGGTGCATCACTGCAGAGATACTGTCTGCTACTCTCCCATGCCCGAGTGCATCACAGCAGGGATGCTCTTTGGTACTCTCCCATGCCTAGGTGCATCACCACAGGGATGCTGTCTACTACTCTCCCATGCCCGGGTTCATCACTGCAGGGACACTGTCTGGTACTCTCCCATGCCTAGGTGCATCACCACAGGGATGCTTTCTACTACTCTCCCATGCCCGGGTGCATCACTGCAGGGATGCTGTCTGCTACTCTCCCATGCCTAGGTGCATCACAACAGGGATGCTGTCTACTACTCTCCCATGCCCGGGTGCATCACTGCAGGGCTGCTGTCTGGTACTCTCCCATGCCTAGGTGCATCACCCTAGGGAGGCTGTCTGCTACTCTCCCATGCCTAGGTGCATCAGCGCAGGGATGCTGTCTGCTACTCTCCCATGCCTAGGTGCATCACTGCAGGGATCCTGTCTGCTACTCTCCCATTCCTAGCTGCATCACTGCAGGGATGTTGTTTCCTACACTCCCATGCCTAGGTGTATCGCTGCAGGGATGCGGTCTACTACTCTCCCATGCCTAGGTGTATCACTGCAGTGATGCTGTCTGCTCTCCCATGCCTAGGTGCATCACTGCAGGTATGCTGTCTACTACTCTCCCATGCCTAGGTGCATCACCGCAGGGGTGCTGCCTGCTACTCTCCAATTGCCTAGGTGCATCACTGCAGGGATGCTGTCTGCTACTCTCCCATGCCTAGGTGCATCAACTCAGGGATGCTGTCTACTACTCTCCCATGCCTAGGTGCATCACCGCATTGATGCTGTCTACTACTATCCCATGCCTAAGTGTATCACTGCAGTGATGCTGTCTACTCTCTCATGCCTAAGTGCATCAATGCAGGGATGCTGTCTACTACTCTGCCATGCTTAGGTGTATCACTGCAGGGATGCTGTCTACTACTCTCCCATGCCTAGGGGCATCACCGCAGGGATGCTGTCTGCTCCTCTCCCATGCGTAGGTGCATCACTGCAGGGATGCTGTCTGCTACTCTCCCGTACCTAGGTGCATCACTGCAGGGATGCTATCTACTACTCTCGCCTGCCTAGGTGTATCGCTGCAGGGATGCTGTCTACTACTCTCCCATGCCTAGGTGTATCACTGCAGGGATGCTGTCTACTACTCTCCCATGCCTAGGCGCATCACTGCAGGGATGCTGTCTGCTACTCTCCCATGCCTAGGTGGATCACTGCAGGGATGCTGTGTGCTACTCTCCCATGCCTAGGTGCATCACTGCAGAGATGCTGTATGCTACTCTCCCATGCCTAGGTGCATCACCGCAGGGATGCTGTCTACTACTCTCCCATGCCCGGGTTCATCACTGCAGGGACGCTGTCTGGTACTCTCCCATGCCTAGGTGCATCACCACAGGGATGCTGTCTACTACTCTCCTATGCCCGGGTGCATCACTGCAGGGATGCTGTCTGCTACTCTCCCATGCCTAGGTGCATCACAACAGGGATGCTGTCTACTACTCTCCCATGCCCGGGTGCATCACTGCAGGAACGCTGTCTGGTACTCTCCCACGCGTAGGTGCATCACCACTGGGATGCTGTCTAGTACTCTCCCATGCCCGGGTGCATCACTGCAGGTATGCTGTCTGGTACTCTCCCATGCCTAGGTTCATCAGCACAGGGATGCTGTCTACTACTCTCCCATGCCCGGGTGCATCACTGCTGGGATGCTGTCTGGTACTCTCCCATGCCTAGGTCCATCACCACAGGGATGCTGTCTGCTACTCTCCCATGCCCAGGTGCATCACCGCAGGGATGCTGTCTGCTACTCTCCCATGCCCGGGTGCATCACCGCAGGGATGCTGTCTGGTACTCTCCCATGCCCAGGTGCATCACTGCAGGGACGCTGTCTGGTACTATCCCATGCCTAGGTGCATCACCGCAGGGATGCTGTCTACTACTCTCCCATGCCCGGGTGCATCACTGCATGGACGCTGTCTGGTACTCTTCCATGCCTAGGTGCATCACCACAGGGATGCTGTCTACTACTCTCCCATGCCCGGGTGCATCACCGCAGGGACGCTGTCTGGTACTCTCCCATGCCTAGGTGCATCACCACAGGGATGCTGTCTACTACTCTCCCATGCCCGGGTGCATCACTGCAGGGATGCTGTCTGGTACTCTACCATGCCTAGCTGCATAACTTCAGGGATGCTGTTTGCTACTCTCCCTTTCCTAGGTGCATCACTGCAGGGATGCCGTCTGCTATACTCCCATGCCTAGGTGCATCCCTGCAGGGATGTTGTCTACTACTCTCCCATGCCTAGGTGCATCGCTGCACAGATGCTGTCTACTACTCTCCCATGCCTGGGTGTATCACTGCAGTGATGCTGTCTACTCTCCCATGCCTAGGTGCATCACTGCAGGGATGGTGTCTGGTAATCTCCCATGCCGAGGTCCATCACTGCAGGGATGTTATCTACTACTCTCCCATGCCTAGGTGTATCACTACAGGAATGCTCTCTACTACTCTCCCATGCCTAGCTGCATCACCGCAGGGATTCTGTCTGCTACTCTCCCATGCCTAGGTGCATCACAGCAGGGATGCTGTCTGCTACTCGCCCATGCCTAGGTGCATCACTGCAGGGATGCTGTCTACTACTCTCCCATTCCTAGGTGTATCGCTGCAGGGATGCTGTCTGCTACTCTCCCATGCCTACTTGCTTCACTGCATGTATGCTGTCTACTACTCTCCCATGCCCGGGTGCATCACTGCAGGGATGCTGTCTACTACTCTCCCATGCCTAGGCGTATCACTGCAGGGATGCTGTCTGCTACTCTCCCATGCCTAGTTGTATCCCCACAGAGATGCTGTCTGCACTGTCCCATGCCTAGGTGTATCACTGCAGGGATTCTCTCTACTCCCCCATGCCTAGGTGCATCACTGCAGGGATGCTGTCTACTATCCCATGCATAGGTGTATCACTGCAGGGATGCTGTCTACTACTCTCCCGTGCCCAGGTGCATCACTGCAGAGATGCTGTCTAGTACTCTCCCATGCCTAGGTGTATCACTGCAGGGATGCTGTCTACTACTCCCCCATGCCTAGGTGTATCCCTGCAGGCATGCTGTCTACTACTCTTCCCTGCCTAGGTGCATCGCTGCAGGGATGCTGTCTACTACTCTGCCATGCCTAGGTGTATCACTGCATGGATGCTGTTTTCTACTCTCATGCCTAGGTGCATCACTGCAGAGAAGCTGTCTACTACTCTCCCATGCCTAGGTGTATCACTGCAGGGGTGCTGTCTACTCTCCCATGCCTAGGTGCATCACTGCAGAGATGCTGTTTACTACTCTCCCATGCCCGGGTGCATCACTGCAGGGATGCTGTCTACTACTCCCCCATGCCTAGGTGAATCACTGCAGGGATGCTGTCTACTACTCTCCCATGCCTAGGTGCATCACTGCAGGGATGCTGTCTACTACTCTCCCATGCCTAGGTGCATCACCACAGGGATGCTGTCTGCTACTCTCCCATGCCTAGGTGTATCCCTTCAGGGATGCTGTCTACTACTTTCCCATGCCTAGGTGTATGTATCGCTGCAGGAATGCCGCCTACTACTCTCCCATGCCTAGGCGTATCACTGCAGGGATGCTGTCTGCTACTCTCCCATGCCTAGTTGCATCCCCACAGAGTAGCTGTCCGCACTGTCCCATGCCTAGGTGTATCACTGCCGGGATGCTCTCGACTCTCCCATGACTAGGTGCATCACTGCAGGGATGCTGTCTACTCTCGCATGCCTAGGTATATCACTGCAGGGATGCTGTCTACTACTCTACCGTGCCCAGCTGCATCACTGCAGAGATGCTGTCTACTACTCTCCCATGCCTAGGTGTATCACTGCAGAGATGCTGTCTACTACTCTCCCATGCCCGGGTGCATCACTGCAGGGATGCTGTCTACTACTCTCCCATGCCTAGGTGCATCACTGCAGGGATGCTGTCTACTACTCTCCCATGCCTAGGTGCATCACCGCAGGGATGCTGTCTGCTACTCTCCCATGCCTAGGTGTATCACTGCAGGGATGCTGTCTACTACTCTCCCATGCCTAGGTGTATGTATCGCTGCAGGAATGCCGTCTACTACTCTCCCATGCCTAGGCGTATCACTGCAGGGATGCTGTCTACTACTCTACCGTGCCCAGGTGCATCACTGCAGAGATGCTGTCTACTACTCTCCTATGCCTAGGTGTATCCCTGCAGGGATGCTGTCTACTACTCTTCCATGCCTAGGTGCATCGCTGCAGGGATGCTGTCTACTACTCTCCCATGCCTAGGTGTATCACTGCATCGATGGTGTCTTCTACTCTCATGGCTAGGTACATCACTGCAGAGATGCTGTCTGCTACTCTCCAATGCCTAGGTGCATCGCTGCACAGATGTTGTCTACTAGTCTCCCATGCCTAGGTGCATCACTGCACGGATGCTGTCTACTACTCTCCAATGCCCAGGTGTATCACTGCAGGGATGCTGTCTGGTACTCTCCCATGCCTAGGTGCATCACCACAGGGAGGCTGTTTGCTACTCTCCCATGCCTAGGTGCATCACCGGAGGGATGCTGTCTGCTACTCTCCCATGCCTAGCTGCATCACTGCAGGGATGTTGTTTCCTACACTCCCATGCCTAGGTGTATCGCTGCAGGGATGCGGTCTACTACTCTCCCATGCATAGGTGTATCACTGCAGTGATGCTGTCTGCTCTCCCATGCCTAGGTGCATCACTGCAGGGATGCTGTCTACTACTCTCCCATTCCTAGGGGCATCACCGCAGGGATGCTGCCTGCTACTCTCCCATGCCTAGGTGCATCACCGCAGGGATGCTGTCTACTACTCTCCCATGCCTAAGTGTACCACTGCAGTGATGCCGTCTACTCTCTCATGCCTAGGTGCATCACTGCAGGGATGCTGTCTGCTACTCTCCCATGCATAGGTGCATCAACGCAGGGATGCTGTCTACTACTCTCCCATGCCTAGGTGTATCACTGCAGGGATGCTGTCTACTACTCTCTCATGCCTAGGTGCATCACTGCAGGGATGCTGTCTAGTACTCTCTCATGCCCGGGTGCATCACTGCAGGTATGCTGTCTGGTACTCTCCCATGCCTAGGTGCATCACCACAGGGATGCTGTCTACTACTCTCCCATGCCCGGGTGCATCACTGCTGGGATGCTGTCTGGTACTCTCCCATGCCTAGGTCCATCACCACAGGGATGCTGTCTGCTACTCTCCCATGCCTAGGTGCATCACCGCAGGGATGCTGTCTGCTACTCTCCCATGCCCGGGTGCATCACTGCAGGGATGCTGTCTGGTACTCTCCCATGCCTAGGTGCATCACCACAGGGGTGCTGTCTACTACTCTCCCATGCCCAGGTGCATCACTGCAGGGACGCTGTCTGGTACTCTCCCATGCCTAGGTGCATCACCGCAGGGATGCTGTCTACTACTCTCCCATGCCCGGGTGCATCACTGCAGCGATGCTGTCTGGTACTCTTCCATGCCTAGGTGCATCACCACAGGGATGCTGTCTACTACTCTCCCATGCCCGGGTGCATCACTGCAGGGACGCTGTCTGGTACTCTCCCATGCCTAGGTGCATCACCACAGGGATGCTGTCTACTACTCTCCCATGCCCGGGTGAATCACTGCAGGGATGCTGTCTGGTACTCTACCATGCCTAGCTGCATAACTGCAGGGATGCCGTTTGCTACTCTCCCGTGCCTATGTGCATCACTGCAGGGATGCCGTCTGCTACATTCCCATGCCTAGGTGCATCCCTGCAGGGATGTTGTCTACTACTCTCCCATGCCTAGGTGCATCGCTGCACAGATGCTGTCTACTACTCTCCCATGCTTAGGTGCATCACTGCAGGGATGGTGTCTGGTAATCTCCCATGCTGAGGTCCATCACTGCAGGGATGTTATCTACTACTCTCCCATGCCTAGGTGTATCACTACAGGAATGCTGTCTACTACTCTCCCATGCCTAGCTGCTTCACCGCAGGGATGCTGTCTGCTACTCTCCCATGCCTAGGTGCATCACAGCAGGGATGCTGTCTGCTACTCGCCCTTGCCTAGGTGCATCACTGCAGGGATGCTGTCTACTACTCTCCCATTCCTAGGTGTATCGCTGCAGGGATGCTGTCTACTACTCTCCCATGCCTACTTGCTTCACTGCATGTATGCTGTCTACTACTCTCCCATGCCCTGGTGCATCACTGCAGGGATGCTGTCTACTACTCTCCCATGCCTAGGCGTATCGCTGCAGGGATGCTGTCTGCTACTCTCCCATGCCTAGTTGTATCCCCACAGAGATGCTGTCTGCACTGTCCCATGCCTAGGTGTATCACTGCAGGGATTCTCTCTACTCTCCCATGCCTAGGTGCATCACTGCAGGGATGCTGTCTACTATCCCATGCATAGGTGTATCACTGCAGGGATGCTGTCTACTACTCTCCCGTGCCCAGGTGCATCACTGCAGAGATGCTGTCTAGTACTCTCCCATGCCTAGGTGTGTCACTGCAGGGATGCTGTCTACTACTCCCCCATGCCTAGGTGTATCCCTGCAGGCATGCTGTCTACTACTCTTCCCTGCCTAGGTTCATCGCTGCAGGGATGCTGTCTACTACTCTGCCATGCCTAGGTGTATCACTGCATGGATGCTGTTTTCTATTCTCATGCCTAGGTGCATCACTGCACAGATGCTGTTTGATACTCTCCCATGTCTAGGTGCATCACTGCACAGATGCTGTCTACTACTCTCCCATGCCTAGGTGCATCACTGCAGAGAAGCTGTCTACTACTCTCCCATGCCTAGGTGTATCACTGCAGGGGTGCTGTCTACTCTCCCATGTCTAGGTGCATCACTGCACAGATGCTGTCTACTACTCTCCCATGCCTAGGTGCATCACTGCAGAGAAGCTGTCTACTACTCTCCCATGACTAGGTGCATCACTGCAGGGATGCTGTCTACTCTCCCATGCCTAGGTATATCACTGCAGGGATGCTGTCTACTACTCTCCCGTGCCCAGGTGCATGACTGCAGAGATGCTGTCTACTACTCTCCCATGCCTAGGTGTATCCCTGCAGGGATGCTGTCTACTACTCTTCCATGCCTAGGTGCATCGCTGCAGGGATGCTGTCTGCTACTCTCCCATGCCTAGGTGCATCAACGCAGGGATGCTGTCTACTACTCTCCCATGCCTAGGTGCATCACCGCAGGGATGCTGTCTGCTACTCTCCCATGCCTAGGTGTATCCCTTCAGGGATGCTGTCTACTACTCTCCCATGCCTAGGTGTATGTATCGCTGCAGGAATGCCGTCTACTACTCTCCCATGCCTAGGCGTATCACTGCAGGGATGCTGTCTGCTACTCTCCCATGCCTAGTTGCATCCCCACAGAGTAGCCGTCCACACTGTCCCATGCCTAGGTGTATCACTGCAGGGATGCTCTCGACTCTCCCATGACTAGGTGCATCACTGCAGGGATGCTGTCTACTACTCTCCCATACCTAGGTGTATCCCTGCAGGGATGCTGTCTACTACTCTTGCATGCCTAGGTGCATCGCTGCAGGGATGCTGTCTACTACTCTCCCATGCCTAGGTGTATCACTGCATCGATGGTGTCTTCTAGTCTCATGGCTAGGTACATCACTGCAGAGATGCTGTCTGCTACTCTCCAATGCCTAGGTGCATCGCTGCACAGATGTTGTCTACTAGTCTCCCATGCCTAGGTGCATCACCGCACGGATGCTGTCTACTACTCTCCAATGCCCAGGTGCATCACTGCAGGGATGCTGTCTGGTACTCTCCCATGCCTAGGTGCATCACCACAGGGAGGCTGTCTGCTACACTCCCATGCCTATGTGCATCACCGGAGGGATGCTGTCTGCTACTCTCCCATGTCTAGGTGCATCACTGCAGGGATGTTGTTTCCTACACTCCCATGCCTAGGTGTATCGCTGCAGGGATACGGTCTACTACTCTCCCATGCATAGGTGTATCACTGCAGTGATGCTGTCTGCTCTCCCATGCCTAGGTGTATCACTGCAGTGATGCTGTCTACTCTCTCATGCCTAGGTGCATCACTGCAGGGATGCTGTCTGCTACTCTCCCATGCCTAGGTGCATCAACGCAGGGATGCTGTCTACTACTCTCCCATGCCTAGGTGTATCACTGCAGGGATGCTGTCTACTACTCTCTCATGCCTAGTGGCATCACCGCAGGGATGCTGTCTGCTCCTCTCCCATGCCTAGGTGCATCACCGCAGGGATGCTGTCTGCTACTCTCCCATACCTAGGTGCATCACCGCAGGGATGCTGTCTACTACTCTCCGCTGCCTAGGTGTATCGCTGCAGGGATGCTGTCTACTACTCTCCCATGCCTATATGTATCACTGCAGTAATGCTGTCTACTCTCCCATGCCTAGGTGCATCACTGCAGGGATGCTGTCTACTACTCTCCCATGCCTAGGTGCATCACCGCTGGGATGCTGTCTACTACTCCCATGCCTAGGTGCATCACCGCAGGGATGCTATCTGCTACTCTCCCATGCCTAGGTGCATCACTGCAGGGATGCTGTCTGGTACTTTCCCATGCCTTGGTGCATCACTGCAGGGATGCTGTCTACTACTCTCTCATGCCTAGGTGCATCACGGATGGGATGCTGTCTACTACTCTCCCATGCCTAGGTGTATCACTGCAGGGATGCTGTCTACTACTCTCCCATGCCTAGGTGCATCACCGCAGGGATGCTGTCTGCTACTCTCCCATGCCTAGGTGCATCACCGCAGGGATGCTGTCTGCTACTCTCCCATGCCTAGGTGCATCACTGCAGAGATGCTGTCTGCTACTCTCCCATGCCTAGGTGAATCACTGCAGGGATGCTGTCTACTACTCTCCCATGCCTAGGTGCATCACGGCAGGGATGCTGTCTGGTACTCTCCCATGCCTAGGTGCATCACCACAGGGATGCTGTCTACTACTCTCCCATGCCCGGGTTCATCACTGCAGGGACGCTGTCTGGTACTCTCCCATGCCTAGGTGCATCACCACAGGGATGCTGTCTACTACCCTCCCATGCCTGGGTGCATCACTACAGGGATGCTGTCTGCTACTCTCCCATGCCTAGGTGCATCACAACAGGGATGCTGTCTACTAATCTCCCATGCCTAGGTGCATCACCACAGGGAGGCTGTTTGCTACTCTCCCATGCCTAGGTGCATCACCGGAGGGATGCTGTCTGCTACTCTCCCATGCCTAGCTGCATCACTGCAGGGATGTTGTTTCCTACACTCCTATGCCTAGGTGTATCGCTGCAGGGATGCGGTCTACTACACTCCCATGCCTAGGTGTATCGCTGCAGGGATGCTGTCTGCTACTCTCCCATGCCTAGGTGCATCAACGCAGGGATGCTGTCTACTACTCTCCCATGCCTAGGTGTATCACTGCAGGGATGCTGTCTACTACTCTCTCCCATGCCTAGGTGCATCACCGCAGGGATGCTGTCTGCTCCTCTCCCATGCCTAGGTGCATCACCGCAGTGATGCTGTCTGCTACTCTCCCATACCTAGGTGCATCACTGCAGGGATGCTGTCTACTACTCTCCCCTGCCTAGGTGTATCGCTGCAGGGATGCTGTCTATTACTCTCCCATGCCTATATGTATCACTGCAGTGATGCTGTCTACTCTCCCATGCCTAGGTGCATCACTGCAGGGATGCTGTCTACTACTCTCCCATGCCTAGGTGCATCACCGCTGGGATGCTGTCTACTACTCTCCCATGCCTAGGTGCATCACCGCAGGGATGCTATCTGCTACTCTCCCATGCCTAGGTGCATCACTGCAGGGATGCTGTCTGGTACTTTCCCATGCCTTGGTGCATCACTGCAGGGATGCTGTCTACTACTCTCTCATGCCTAGGTGCATCACCGCTGGGATGCTGTCTACTACTCTCCCATGCCTAGGTGTATCACTGCAGGGATGCTGTCTACTACTCTCCCATGCCTAGGTGCATCACCGCAGGGATGCTGTCTGCTACTCTCCCATGCCTAGGTGCATCACCGCAGGGATGCTGTCTGCTACTCTCCCATGCCTAGGTGCATCACTGCAGAGATGCTGTCTGCTACTCTTCCATGCCTAGGTGAATCAAAGCAGGGATGCTGTCTACTACTCTCCCATGCCTAGGTGCATCACGGCAGGGATGCTGTCTGGTACTCTCCCATGCCTAGGTGCATCACTGCAGGGATGCTGTCTACTACCCTCCCATGCCCGGGTGCATCACTGCAGGGATGCTGTCTGCTACTCTCCCATGCCTAGCTGCATCACTGCAGGGATGTTGTTTCCTACACTCCCATGCCTAGGTGTATCGCTGCAGGGATGCGGTCTACTACTCTCCCATGCATAGGTGTATCACTGCAGTGATGCTGTCTGCTCTCCCATGCCTAGTTGTATCACTGCAGTGATGCTGTCTACTCTCTCATGCCTAGGTGCATCACTGCAGGGATGCTGTCTGCTACTCTCCCATGCCTAGGTGCATCAACGCAGGGATGCTGTCTACTACTCTCCCATGCCTAGGTGTATCACTGCAGGGATGCTGTCTGCTACTCTCTCATGCCTAGGTGCATCACCGCAGGGATGCTGTCTGCTCCTCTCCCATGCCTAGGTGCATCACCGCAGGGATGCTGTCTGCTACTCTCCCATACCTAGGTGCATCACTGCAGGGATGCTGTATACTACTCTCCCCTGCCTAGGTGTATCGCTGCAGGGATGCTGTCTACTACTCTCCCATGCCTATATATATCACTGCAGTGATGCTGTCTACTCTCCCATGCCTAGGTGCATCACTGCAGGGATGCTGTCTACTACTCTCCCATGCCTAGGTGCATCACCGCTGGGATGCTGTCTACTACTCTCCCATGCCTAGGTGCATCACCGCAGGGATGCTATCTGCTACTCTCCCATGCCTAGGTGCATCACTTCAGGGATGCTGTCTGGTACTTTCCCATGCCGTGGTGCATCACTGCAGGGATGCTGTCTACTACTTTCTCATGCCTAGGTGCATCACTGCAGGGATGCTGTCTACTACTCTCCCATGCCTAGGTGAATCACCGCAGGGATGCTGTCTACTACTCTCCCATGCCTAGGTGCATAGCGGCAGGGATGCTGTCTGGTACTCTCCCATGCCTAGGTGCATCAGCACAGGGATGCTGTCTACTACTCTCCCATGCTCGGGTTCATCACTGCAAGGACGCTGTCTGGTACTCTCCCATGCCTAGGTGCATCACCGCGGGATGCTGTCTACTACCCTCCCATGCCCGGGTGCATCACTGCAGGGTTGCTGTCTGCTACTCTCCCATGCCTAGGTGCATCACAACAGGGATGCTGTCTACTACTCTCCCATGCCTGGGTGCATCACTGCAGGGACGCTGTCTGGTACTCTCCCACGCCTAGGTGCATCACCACAGGGATGCTGTCTACTACTCTCCCATGCCTGGGTGCATCACTGCAGGTATGCTGTCTGGTACTCTCCCACGCCTAGGTGCATCACCGCAGGGATGCTGTCTGCTACTCTCCCATGCCTAGGTGCATCACCGCAGGGATGCTGTCTGCTACTCTCCCATGCCCGGGTGCATCACCGCAGGGATGCTGTCTGGTACTCTCCCATGCCTAGGTGCATCACCGCAGGGATGCTGTCTACTACTCTCCCATCCCCGGGCGCATCACTGCAGGGATGCTGTCTGGTACTCTCCCATGCCTCGGTGCATCACCACAGGGAAGCTGTCTACTACTCTCCCAGGCCCGCGTGCATCACTGCAGGGACGCTGTCTGGTACTCTCCCATGCCTAGGTGCATCACCACAGGGATGCTGTCTACTACTCTCCTATGCCCGGGTGCATCACCGCAGGGATGCTGTCTGGTACTTTCCCATGCCTTGGTGCATCACTGCAGGGATGCTGTCTACTACTCTCTCATGCCTAGGTGCATCACTGCAGGGATGCTGTCTACTACTCTCCCATGCCTAGGTGAATCACCGCAGGGATGCTGTCTACTACTCTCCCATGCCTAGGTGCATAGCGGCAGGGATGCTGTCTGGTACTCTCCCATGCCTAGGTGCATCAGCACAGGGATGCTGTCTACTACTCTCCCATGCCCGGGTTCATCACTGCAGGGACGCTGTCTGGTACTCTCCCATGCCTAGGTGCATCACCACGGGGATGCTGTCTACTACCCTCCCATGCCCGGGTGCATCACTGCAGGGATGCTGTCTGCTACTCTCCCATGCCTAGGTGCATCACAACAGGGATGCTGTCTACTACTCTCCCATGCCTGGGTGCATCACTGCAGGGACGCTGTGTGGTACTCTCCCACGCCTAGGTGCATCACCACAGGGATGCTGTCTACTACTCTCCCATGCCTGGGTGCATCACTGCAGGTATGCTGTCTGGTACTCTCCCACGCCTAGGTGCATCACCGCAGGGATGCTGTCTACTACTCTCCCATGCCCGGGTGCTTCACCGCAGGGATGCTGTCTGGTACTCTCCCATGCCTAGGTGCATCACCGCAGGGATGCTGTCTACTACTCTCCCATGCCCGGGCGCATCACTGCAGGGATGCTGTCTGGTACTCTCCCATGCCTCGGTGCATCACCACAGGGAAGCTGTCTACTACTCTCCCATGCCCGCATGCATCACTGCAGGGACGCTGTCTGGTACTCTCCCATGCCTAGGTGCATCACCACAGGGATGCTGTCTACTACTCTCCTATGCCCGGGTGCATCACCGCAGGGATGCTGTCTGGTACTCTACCATGCCTAGCTGCATAACTGCAGGGATGCTGTTTGCTACTCTCCCATGCCTAGGTGCATCACTGCAGGGATGCCGTCTGCTACACTCCCATTCCTAGGTGCATCCCTGCAGGGATTTTGTCTACTACTCTCCCATGCTTAGGTGCATCGCTGCACAGATGCTGTCTACTACTCTCCCATGCCTGGGTGTATCACTGCAGTGATGCTGTCTACTCTCCCATGCCTAGGTGCATCACTGCAGGGATGGTGTCTGGTAACCTCCCATGCTGAGGTGCATCACTGCAGGGATGCTATTTACTACTCTCCCATGCCTAGGTGTATCACTACAGGAATGCTGTCTACTACTCTCCCATGCCTAGGTGCATCACTGCAGGGATGCTGTCTGCTACTCGCCCATGCCTAGGTGCATCACTGCAGGGATGCTGTCTACTACTCTCCCATTCCTAGGTGTATCGCTGCAGGGATGCTGTCTACTACTCTCCCATGCCTACTTGCTTCACTGCATGTATGCTGTCTGCTACTCTCCCATGCCTAGGTGCATCACCGCAGGGATGCTGTCTGGTACTTTCCCATGCCTTGGTGCATCACTGCAGGGATGCTGTCTACTACTCTCTCATGCCTAGGTGCATCACTGCAGGGATGCTGTCTACTACTCTCCCATGCCTAGGTGAATCACCGCAGGGATGCTGTCTACTACTCTCCCATGCCTAGGTGCATAGCGGCAGGGATGCTGTCTGGTACTCTCCCATGCCTAGGTGCATCAGCACAGAGATGCTGTCTACTACTCTCCCATGCCCGGGTTCATCACTGCAGGGACGCTGTCTGGTACTCTCCCATGCCTAGGTGCATCACCACAGGGATGCTGTCTACTACCCTGCCATGCCCGGATGCATCACTGCAGGGATGCTGTCTGCTACTCTCCCATGCCTAGGTGCATCACAACCAGGATGCTGTCTACTACTCTCCCATGCCTGGGTGCATCACTGCAGGGACGCTGTCTGGTACTCTCCCACGCCTAGGTGCATCACCGCAGGGATGCTGTCTACTACTCTCCCATGCCCGGGTGCATCACCGCAGGGATGCTGTCTGCTACTCTCCCATGCCTAGGTGCATCACCGCAGGGATGCTGTCTGCTACTCTCCCATGCCCGGGTGCATCACCGCAGGGATGCTGTCTGGTACTCTCCCATGCCTAGGTGCATCACCGCAGGGATGCTGTCTACTACTCTCCCATGCCCGGGCGCATCACTGCAGGGATGCTGTCTGGTACTCTCCCATGCCTAGGTGCATCACCACAGGGAAGCTGTCTACTACTCTCCCATGCCCGCGTGCATCACTGCAGGGACGCTGTCTGGTACTCTCCCATGCCTAGGTGCATCACCACAGGGATGCTGTCTACTACTCTCCTATGCCCGGGTGCATCACCGCAGGGATGCTGTCTGGTACTCTACCATGCCTAGCTGCATAACTGCAGGGATGCTGTTTGCTACTCTCCCATGCCTAGGTGCATCACTGCAGGGATGTCGTCTGCTACACTCCCATGCCTAGGTGCATCCCTGCAGAGATGTTGTCTACTACTCTCCCATGCCTAGGTGCATCGCTGCACAGATGCTGTCTACTACTCTCCCATGCCTGGGTGTATCACTGCAGTGATGCTGTCTACTCTCCCATGCCTAGGTGCATCACTGCAGGGATGGTGTCTGGTAACCTCCCATGCTGAGGTGCATCACTGCAGGGATGCTATTTACTACTCTCCCATGCCTAGGTGTATCACTACAGGAATGCTGTCTACTACTCTCCCATGCCTAGGTGCATCACCGCAGGGATGCTGTCTGCTACTCGCCCATGCCTAGGTGCATCACTGCAGGGATGCTGTCTACTACTCTCCCATTCCTAGGTGTATCGCTGCAGGGATGCTGTCTACTACTCTCCCATGCCTACTTGCTTCACTGCATGTATGCTGTCTGCTACTCTCCCATGCCCGGGTGCATCACCGCACAGATGCTGTCTACTACTCTCCCATGCCCGGGTGCATCACTGCAGGGATGCTGTCTGGTACTCTCCCATGCCTAGGTGCATCACCACAGGGATGCTGTCTCCTACTTTCCCATGCCTAGGTGCATCACTGCAGGGATGCTGTCTGCTACTCTCCCATGCCTAGGTGTATCACTGCAGGGATGCTGTCTGCTACTCTCCCATGCCTAGGTGCATCACCGCAGGGATGCTGTCTGCTACTCTCCCATGCCTAGGTGCATCACCGCAGGGATGCTGTCTGCTACTCTCCCATGCCTAGGTGCATCACCGCAGGGATGCTGTCTGCTACTCTCCCATGCCCGGGCGCATCACTGCAGGGATGCTGTCTGGTACTCTCCCATGCCTAGGTGCATCACCACAGGGAAGCTGTCTACTACTCTCCCATGCCCGCGTGCATCACTGCAGGGACGCTGTCTGGTACTCTCCCATGCCTAGGTGCATCACCACAGGGATGCTGTCTACTACTCTCCTATGCCCGGGTGCATCACCGCAGGGATGCTGTCTGGTACTCTACCATGCCTAGCTGCATAACTGCAGGGATGCTGTTTGCTACTCTCCCATGCCTAGGTGCATCACTGCAGGGATGTCGTCTGCTACACTCCCATGCCTAGGTGCATCCCTGCAGAGATGTTGTCTACTACTCTCCCATGCCTAGGTGCATCGCTGCACAGATGCTGTCTACTACTCTCCCATGCCTGGGTGTATCACTGCAGTGATGCTGTCTACTCTCCCATGCCTAGGTGCATCACTGCAGGGATGGTGTCTGGTAACCTCCCATGCTGAGGTGCATCACTGCAGGGATGCTATTTACTACTCTCCCATGCCTAGGTGTATCACTACAGGAATGCTGTCTACTACTCTCCCATGCCTAGGTGCATCACCGCAGGGATGCTGTCTGCTACTCGCCCATGCCTAGGTGCATCACTGCAGGGATGCTGTCTACTACTCTCCCATTCCTAGGTGTATCGCTGCAGGGATGCTGTCTACTACTCTCCCATGCCTACTTGCTTCACTGCATGTATGCTGTCTGCTACTCTCCCATGCCTAGGTGCATCACCGCACAGATGCTGTCTACTACTCTCCCATGCCCGGGTGCATCACTGCAGGGATGCTGTCTGGTACTCTCCCATGCCTAGGTGCATCACCACAGGGATGCTGTCTCCTACTTTCCCATGCCTAGGTGCATCACTGCAGGGATGCTGTCTGCTACTCTCCCATGCCTAGGTGTATCACTGCAGGGATGCTGTCTGCTACTCTCCCATGCCTAGGTGCATCACCGCAGGGATGCTGTCTGCTACTCTCCCATGCCTAGGTGCATCACCGCAGGGATGCTGTCTGATACTCTCCCATGCCTAGGTGCATCACCGCAGGAATGCTGTCTGCTACTCTCCCATGCCTAGGTGCATCACTGCAGGGATGCTGTCTACTACTCTCCCATGCCCGGGTGCATCACTGCAGGGATGCTGTCTGGTACTCTCCCATGCCTAGGTGCATCACCACAGGGATGCTGTCTCCTACTTTCCCATGCCTAGGTGCATCACTGCAGGGATGCTGTCTACTACTCTCCCATGCCTAGGTGCATAACTGCAGGGATGATGTTTGCTACTCTCCCATGCCTAGGTGCATCACTGCAGGGATGCTGTCTACTACTCTCCCATGCCTAGGTGTATTGCTGCAGGGATGCTGTCTACTACTCTCCCATGCCTACCTACATCACGGCAGGGATGCTGTCTGCTACTCTCCCATGCCTATTTCCATCACCGTAGGGATGCTGTCTGCTACTCTCCCATGCCTAGGTGCATCACCGCAGGGATGCTGTCTGCTACTCTCTCATGCCTAGTTGCATCACCACTCAGATGTTGTCTACTACTCTCCCATGCCCTGGTGCATCACTGCAGCATACCTAGGTGCATCACTGCAGGGATGCTGTCTACTACTCTCCCATACCTAGGTGCATCACCACAGGGATGCTGTCCGCTACTCTCCCATCCCTAGGTGCATCACCGCAGGGATGCTGTCTGCTACTCCTATGCCTAGGTGCATCACCGAAGGGATGCTGTCTGCTACTCTCCCATGCCTAGGTGCATCACAGAAGGGGTGCTGTCTGCTACTCTCCCATGCCTGGGTGCATCACTGCAGGGATGCTGTCTACTACTCCCCCATGCCTGGGAGCATCCCTGCAGGGATGCTGTCTGCTACTCTCCCATGCCTAGGTGCATCACTGCAGGGGTGCTGTCTACTCTCCCATGCCTAGGTCCATCACTGCAGAGATGCTGCCTACTACTCTCCCATGCCTAGGTGCATCACTGCAGGGATGATGTCTGCTACTGTCCCATGCCTGGGTGCATCACTGCAGGGATGTTGTCTGCTACACTCCCATGCCTCGGTGCATCACTGCAGGGGTGCTGTCTACCCTTCCAATGCCTAGGTGCATCACTGCAGAGATGCTGTCTACTACTCTCCCATGCCCGGGTGCATCACTGCAGGGATGCTGTCTGGTACTCTCACATGCCTAGTTGCATCACTGCAGGGATGCTGTCTACTACTCTCCCATGCCTAGGTGCATCACCGCAGGGATGCTGTCTGCTACTCTCCATGCCTAGGTGCATCACTGCAGGGATGCTGTCTGCTACACTCCCATGCCTAGGTGCATCACTGCAGGGATGCTGTCTGGTACTCTCCCATGCCCGGGTGCATCGCTGCAGGAATACTCTCTGCTACTCTCCCGTGCCTAGGTGCATCACCGCAGGGATGCTGTCTGATACTCTCCCATGCCTAGGTGCATCACCGCAGGGATGCTGTCTGCTACACTCCCATGCCTAGGTGCATCACCGCAGGGATGCTGTCTACTACACTCCCATGCCTCGGTGCATCACTGCAGGGGTGCTGTCTACCCTTCCAATGCCTAGGTGCATCACTGCAGAGATGCTGTCTACTACTCTCCCATGCCCGGGTGCATCACTGCAGGGATGCTGTCTGATACTCTCCCATGCCTAGGTGCATCACCGCAGGGATGTTGTCTGCTACTCTCCCATGCCTAGGTGCAACACTGCAGGGATGCTGTCTACTACTCTCCCATGCCCGGGTGCATCACTGCAGGGATGCTGTCTGGTACTCTCCCATGCCTAGGTGCATCACCACAGGGATGCTGTCTCCTACTTTCCCATGCCTAGGTGCATCACTGCAGGGATGCTGTCTGCTACTCTCCCATGCCTAGGTGCATAACTGCAGGGATGATGTTTGCTACTCTCCCATGCCTAGGTGCATCACTGCAGGGATGCTGTCTACTACTCTCCCATGCCTAGGTGTATTGCTGCAGGGATGCTGTCTACTACTCTCCCATGCCTACCTACATCACGGCAGGGATGCTGTCTGCTACTCTCCCATGCCTATTTCCATCACCGTAGGGATGCTGTCTGCTACTCTCCCATGCCTAGGTGCATCACCGCAGGGATGCTGTCTGCTACTCTCTCATGCCTAGTTGCATCACCACTCAGATGTTGTCTACTACTCTCCCATGCCCTGGTGCATCACTGCAGCATACCTAGGTGCATCACTGCAGGGATGCTGTCTACTACTCTCCCATACCTAGGTGCATCACCACAGGGATGCTGTCCGCTACTCTCCCATCCCTAGGTGCATCACCGCAGGGATGCTGTCTGCTACTCCTATGCCTAGGTGCATCACCGAAGGGATGCTGTCTGCTACTCTCCCATGCCTAGGTGCATCACAGCAGGGGTGCTGTCTGCTACTCTCCCATGCCTGGGTGCATCACTGCAGGGATGCTGTCTACTACTCCCCATGCCTGGGAGCATCCCTGCAGGGATGCTGTCTGCTACTCTCCCATGCCTAGGTGCATCACTGCAGGGGTGCTGTCTACTCTCCCATGCCTAGGTCCATCACTGCAGAGATGCTGCCTACTACTCTCCCATGCCTAGGTGCATCACTGCAGGGATGATGTCTGCTACACTCCCATGCCTCAGTGCATCACTGCAGGGGTGCTGTCTACCCTTCCAATGCCTAGGTGCATCACTGCAGAGATGCTGTCTACTACTCTCCCATGCCCGGGTGCATCACTGCAGGGATGCTGTCTGGTACTCTCCCATGCCTAGTTGCATCACTGCAGGGATGCTGTCTACTACTCTCCCATGCCTAGGTGCATCACCGCAGGGATGCTGTCTGCTACTCTCCATGCCTAGGTGCATCACTGCAAGGATGCTGTCTGCTACTCTCCCATGCCTAGGTGCATCACTGCAGGGATGCTGTCTGGTACTCTCCCATGCCCGGGTGCATCGCTGCAGGGATACTCTCTGCTACTCTCCTGTGCCTAGGTGCATCAATGCAGGGATGCTGCCTACTACTCTCCAGTGCCTAGGTGTATCACTGCAGGGATACTGTCTGCTACTCTCCCATGCCTAGGTGCATCCCTGCAGGGATGCCGTCTGCTACTCTCCCATGCCTAGGTGCATCACTGCAGGGATGGTCTCTGCTACTCTCCCATGCCTAGGTGCATCACCGCAGGGATGCTGTCTGCTACTCTCCCATGCCTAGGTGCATCACTGCACGGATGCTGTCTGCTACTTTTCCATGCCTAGGTGCATCACTGCAGGGATGCTGTCTGCTACTCTCCCATGCCTAGTTGCATCACCACTCAGATGTTGTCTACTACTCTCCCATGCCCTGGTGCATCACTGCAGCATGCCTAGGTGCATCACCGCAGGGATGCTGTCTGCTACTCTCCTATGCCTAGGTGCATCACCGAAGGGATGCTGTCTGCTACTCTCCCATGCCTAGGTGCATCACAGCAGGGGTGCTGTCTGCTACTCTCCCATGCCTGGGTGCATCACTGCAGGGATGCGGTCTGCTACTCTCCCATGCCTAGGTGCATCACTGCAGGGGTGCTGTCTACTCTCCCATGCCTAGGTGCATCACTGCAGAGATGCTGCCTACTACTCTCCCATGCCTAGGTGCATCACTGCAGGGATGATGTCTGCTACTCTCCCATGCCTTGGTGCATCACTGCAGGGATGCTGTCTGCTACTCTCCCATGCCTCGGTGCATCACTGCAGGGGTGCTGTCTACCCTTCCAATGCCTAGGTGCATCACTGCAGAGATGCTGTCTACTACTCTCCCATGCCCGGGTGCATCTCTGCAGGGATGCTGTCTGGTACTTTCCCATGCCTAGTTGCATCACTGCAGGGATGCTGTCTACTACTCTCCCATGCCTAGGTGCATCACCGCAGGGATGCTGTCTGCTACTCTCCATGCCTAGGTGCATCACTGCAGGGATGCTGTCTGCTACTCTCCCATCCCTAGGTGCATCACTGCAGGGATGCTGTCTGGCACTCTCCCATGCCCGGGTGCATCGCTGCATGGATGCTGTCTACTACTCTCCAGTGCCTAGGTGTATCACTGCAGGGATGCTGTCTGCTACTCTCCCATGCCTAGGTGCATCCCTGCAGGGATGCCGTCTGCTACTCTCCCATGCCTAGGTGCATCACTGCAGGGATGCTCTCTGCTACTCTCCCATGCCTAGGTGCATCACTGCAGGGATGCTGTCTGCTACTTTTCCATGCCTAGGTGCATCACCGCAGGGATGCTGTCTTCTACTCTCCCATGCCTAGGTGCATCACTGCAGGGATGCTGTCTGCTACTCTCCCATGCCTCGGTGCATCACTGCAGGGGTGCTGTCTACCCTTCCAATGCCTAGGTGCATCACTGCAGAGATGCTGTCTACTACTCTCCCATGCCCGGGTGCATCACTGCAGGGATGCTGTCTGGTACTTTCCCATGCCTAGTTGCATCACTGCAGGGATGCTGTCTACTACTCTCCCATGCCTAGGTGCATCACCGCAGGGATGCTGTCTGCTACTCTCCATGCCTAGGTGCATCACTGCAGGGATGCTGTCTGCTACTCTCCCATCCCTAGGTGCATCACTGCAGGGATGCTGTCTGGCACTCTCCCATGCCCGGGTGCATCGCTGCATGGATGCTGTCTACTACTCTCCAGTGCCTAGGTGTATCACTGCAGGGATGCTGTCTGCTACTCTCCCATGCCTAGGTGCATCCCTGCAGGGATGCCGTCTGCTACTCTCCCATGCCTAGGTGCATCACTGCAGGGATGCTCTCTGCTACTCTCCCATGCCTAGGTGCATCACTGCAGGGATGCTGTCTGCTACTTTTCCATGCCTAGGTGCATCACCGCAGGGATGCTGTCTTCTACTCTCCCATGCCTAAGTGCATCACTGCAGGGATGCTGTCTGGTACTCTCCCATGCCCGGGTGCATCCCTGCGTGGATGCTGTCTACTACTCTCCAGTGCCTAGGTGCATCACTGCAGGGATGCTGTCTGCTACTCTCCCATGCCTAGGTGCATCACTGCAGAGATGCTCTTGTGTTTTACCTCGGTTATAGGTGGGCGTTTAGTTTTTCCAGAACCGGACCCCGGGAGACTTTTTTTGGGGTGGCGCCCTGTTCAGTGGAAATCTGGCACCTCCGCTGCTCTGTCGCATATTCGCTTGCACTTATGTTATCATCAAAGGTGGGCCTCCTTTTTGAGCTCGCTGGCTTGGGCTGCTTTCTTCAGCTCCCTTGAGGATGCCTGCTCCTTTCATCCGCTTGATAATTGGAAAACCGCCTGGTCACAACGTGGGCTACACTGAACATGCATGCCTAGCGTTGGGATGGAAAGGAAATTGAAGATGGTGAAAAAAATAATACGGGGTGGGAAAGGTGGTAGAATGGGTAAAGAGGTGTGTAGCCCCCACACCCTCTCTACTCACTTATTTGGGACATGCGTTGCTGTTCTTCTGAGTTGCATTCTTTGTCTGCTATGCAGCACTAGGGTATCTTTGTGTTGTTTGGCTGTTCCTGCTACCCTATGCTATGTTCTCTATGCCCTGCTTTCTTCGGTTTGGTATGCTACGCTATGCTATGTCCTTCCACGCTTTGCATAGCTGGTGCTGTTAGGATCTACATATTTTAATTGCAATTGAGTTTTTGATGTGCACCCCAGGCCTGCAAGCTGCGGCTCTCCAGATGTTTGGGATTACTATTCAAATTAGGAATCCGTACAAATGTTCGGAACAAAAGGAACGAGAGAAAATGCTGAATACGGCATCGGAAAAAATAACTAATTCCAAATATGTCGATCAAGGGGAGCGGGGGTGGCGAGGGCGTCCTCCGCTACCCCTTGATCGACATTCCGGGAATTTCGGGGGTGCCCGCCGCTTCCATAAAATGGAGAGCGGGGGACAAGCAAACTTAAAAAAGTTTTTTTTAAAAAAAAGAAAGGACCCTGCGGAGCCGGTTCCCTTCCATGTGCGTGAAGGGAACCGGCATCACAGGGGGGATGCGGGGGCGGCGGCACACTTCGCTGTGTGCCACCCGAAGGTAAGTAAGGGGGTGGGGGGGCCGGTGGTCCAGCGTGTCAGTGGGAGACAAAACAAAGTTATTTTCGAAAATTAACTTTTGTTTTTTTACTGCTCCCGTCATTTCAGATTCGATCATTTCACGGTGATCCCTCCTATCATGCCTCACCATAGACAAGGGTGTCTTAGACTGATGGGAGTTGTAGTCCAAAACATCTGGTGAACCAAAGATTGCAAACCCCTGATGTGCTCAACTCTGCATCCATGGCTGGGCAGCTCCGTGGAGGAGTAATACGCATTGTAGTAGATAATGGGCTATGAATTAAACTAACCTCAACCCTTTCATG
This sequence comes from Ambystoma mexicanum, assembly GCF_040938575.1. Taxonomy (NCBI): domain Eukaryota; kingdom Metazoa; phylum Chordata; class Amphibia; order Caudata; family Ambystomatidae; genus Ambystoma; species Ambystoma mexicanum. The sequence continues at coordinate 174,520,334 of NC_090921.1, read as the reverse complement.
GTTTCAAGTAACCTCATAAGGTAATAAACCTGTTATCCACCGAAGCAAAGAATTACAAATACGGATAAGTGTCAGAAGCATCGTTCGAACAACACAACACCATTTTATCTTCATACGAGGCACAGAAACATACAAGCATCTATGCCCTGATGAAGACGTGGAGAAGTGTGGCCCCATGTTTAACGATGTGACAAGATATAGGAGAACAACTGTATTATACAGTGTCATAGTAGGTCAATTTGTCTATTTGTTTATTTATTTTCACTCCTTATACGTCAAAACATGTGTAGGCAACATCTGTGAAGATCTCGGTTATTTCAAACAACGGTCATTGTGTCAACAATGTTGATTATTAAATACAGGTTGCCCTAGTAGTTATTCAGGGTACAATCAGACTGTGCAAATCATTATCACACCAATTACAACAGGTGTTGGGTGTCAGTGCTAAGCAAATGAAACAAAATTAGGGCAAAAGACTGGAACCCAAAGCGCTCATCAGTTTCAAAGGTTTTTTCAAAAGGGCTCTATTGAATACATTCCAAATTGTATGTACGTGCTGCGGGTGGTCACGTCAAGGTGGACCCACTGCCCCAGGAGAACCCAACCATAACAAATCAATGGATACACACCACACTGCGCTGATCACAATGTTTGTCCAAGGTACTCCTGTGCACCCAATCTTGGCCTCATTTACGATCACTGTGAGGCGCACAGGCAAGAGATTATACTATCCAGTCAGAAACGCGCTGGCGGCTCAATTAATTGGACCTATCAGTTCGCCCACATCACCCAAGATTGGGAGCAAAATAAGGAATCTACTTCAGCCCGGAAGAAGACCTGTGGTCGAAACACGTGTCGGCTGTTTCTTTGTGATCAAAATTGGGTGCCTTTGACAAACTTTGTGATCAGTGCACTGTGGTTGTGTATCCAGTGATTTGACAGTGCTAAGCACTTGAAGGTGTCAGCTGCCAGTGCTAGGCACTTGAAGGTGTCAGGTGCCAGTGCTAAGCACTTGAAGGTGTCAGGTGCCAGTGCTAAGCACTTGAAGGTGTCAGCTGCCAGTGCTAGGCACTTGAAAGTGTCGGGTGCCAGTGCTAAGCACTTGAAGGTGTCAGGTGCCAGTTTTAGGCACTTGAAGGTGTCAAGTGCCAGTGCTAGGCACCTGAAGGTGTCAGGTGCCAGTGCTAGGCACTTGAAGGTGTCAGGTGCCAGTGCTAGGCACTTGAAGGTGTCAGGTGCCATAGCTAAGCACTTGAAGGTGTCCGGTGCCAGTGCTAGGCACTTAAGGTCTCATTAATGTCAGTCTCATTTGCATGTTTTGTTAAATCACAGTAATTCGCCTTGCGTTTTTGTTTGCATGCATAAATTCGATTGTGCACGAACTGACTAGGTTGTGTTTCCTCAAATCATTTTTGCAAAAACAAGTCTCCCGTGAACTCTTCACTTTTTTTTAGACTGACTCCTGGTACACACCTTACTTTTTTGTGTGCCCCTAGCTCACCCCAGGCCCAGTATGACTTCTACTAGCTACCCCGCTTCATGTATACATATCCAAGCTCACACTTCCTAGTTGTGAGCCCGTGACCGATTTGCTTTTTTGTTCTAAGGGAGTTTTGCTTCCCCCCCCTCATTGTTTATGGGAAATAATGCTGTCGTATGTTAAACGAGCTGGTTATGAAGTATCTTGTGCTTTCTTATGAATGTCACAAGGTTTTATTTTGCAAGGCTGACAAGCACTTTGAAGCAGAAAGAAGGCGGAAGATAGCACTGCAAAAAAACAGATTAATATGTAAATAAGTGTTACACATAAGAGGCACTCCATTCAAGTAATGGGCCAGAATGCCAAAGGTTGACCCGCAAATGAAACTGGTAAGCAGACTCCACGGTCTGTTGGGACCAAGCTCTGCTCTCTTTTAACAGATCAAGGTTACTGCAGCCCAGCTCTAAATGGACAGAAAAGGCTGGATTATGCAGATGAACTCCAGGAAGAGGAGTCCTGCCACACGCTCCACCAAACCTATCCCCATAAAGCTCATAGAAGGCACCAAGAACTCCACGGAAGCCCAGTCCAGGGCCTTGCCCCCAGAGGAGCCACAGTTCAAATGCCAGACTCTTAAATACACCTGGGCTTTCTCCCACCTTTCCGGCCTCTAGAACATGGCTGCTGGTGACCGGCCGGAGCCTAGGGAAGTAAGTAGAAGGACATTGCTCACCTGTGGCCTTGTGCATGCTTTCAACATGTCCAGGCTCGCAATGACACCCTGCCACTGTGTGAGGCTTAACATCCTGGCATGACAGTGCTTGTCCTGGAAACACTTTCCAGAAGAGGGTGCCCGACTGTCTTTGCATACAGAAGGGCAGACAGGGACTAGTCATTACCATCCACACAGTCTATTCTTGACTCAGATACTCATGGACAGTAGGACTTGGCAGTCCCAAAACTACTATTCAAGAGTTGTTTTGGGAGAAATAAAAAACATACCAACTGGCAATGAAAGTCGCACGCCTCTAGGGTCCATTTCAGCACATCTCGATCCCTTCATGCAGCCATACGCTTCAATTTGTAATATTCTATATTAAACCTGCCCTCAAGTAAATTCTCCCTTATTATTATTTTTTTGAATTTTATTTTTTATTTCTGTTTAGTTTCATACAAAAACGTTTTAGCAAATGTGACATAGAATCCTTTAAGATCAAACTCAACTGATACCTTACACGAGGAAATCTCAGGTGAAGGAAAGGAAGATTAAAAATAAGAGGAAGAGAAGAAATCCCGACATCCAACAGGACGGCGACACCTCATCTGGGTCAAAAGTCACAAGAATTCATTAAATGATTATCCGGTCGTCAATACTTTGTCGAGATAAGCAACAGTTGCGCAGATCAGTATATAATTATTTCCGGATACTAGGTTGATCCACCATTCGTCCATGTTTCCGTTGGGAGGAGCAAACTTACCCAGGATCACTGTTCTTTACGATCTTAATTCTGTGCATTCTATCACTATTTGTCGCAATGTCTCGATTTCTTTATTACAAACTCGACATAAGTTGTTAGACGTATCTTTGTCGTGTTTTAAGAAGCGTATCTCTTTAGTAGGTAATAAGTTTAGATGCAATCGTAGAAATTGATCTCGGTGGTATCTTGAGGGAAATTGTCGCAGATACTTTGGAACATTGTGCTACTTTTTCAGCTTGATGATTACAAATCCTTGCTAATCGGCTTGCTCATTGACTCCTTTTCCACTCCCTATGTTTTAAACTTTGGATACTTTCTCAGACCGCTAGTTACAATCTTGGGTACATTTGTGCAGCTTGCGATTACCCACCTTGGCTCCACTCACTATTTATAAAGTTTGGCTCCTATTTACAGATGCCTAGTTACAATCATGAGCTATATTTGTCACCCATATTGGCTCTTTTGTGCTGCTGTCTATTCACAAACGTGTTGACTGCTTTAGCCAGCTTGCTTGTTACAATTATAGGCTATTTTTGTGTAGCTCTCTAAATGCAAACTTCTGCTGCTCAGGTTTTGCTCTGCTCCATAGGTACAGACTTGTGTCCCGCTGCTCAGGTTCCTAGTTACAGTCTTGGTTTCCTTTGCTCAGCTCCATATGTACGGACTTGTCCACTGCCCAGGCTCCTAGTTACAGTCTTGGTTTCCTTTGCTCAGCTCCATAGGTACAGACTTGTGTCCCACTGCTCAAGTTCCTACTTACAGTCTTGGTCTCCTTTGCTCAGCTCCATAGTGAGTTCCACTGCTCGGGTTTCTAGTTGCAGTCTTGGTCTCCTTTGCTCAGCTCCATAGTGAGTTCCGCTGCTCAGGTTCCTATTTGCAGTCTTGGTCTCCTTTGCTCAGCTCCATTGGTACAGACGTGTGTCCCGCTGCTTCGGTTCCTAGTTACAGTCTTGGTCTCCTTTGCTCAGCTCCATATGTACGGACTGGTCCACTGCCCAGGCTCCTAGTTACAGTCTTGGTCTCCTTTGCTCAGCTCCATAGGTACAGACTTGTGTCCCACTGCTCAGGTTCCTACTTAGTCTTGGTCTCCTTTGCTCAGCTCCATAGTGAGTTCCACTGCTCGGGTTTCTAGTTGCAGTCTTGGTCTCCTTTGCTCAGCTCCATAGTGAGTTCCGCTGCTCAGGTTCCTAGTTTCAGTCTTGGTCTCCTTTGCTCAGCTCCATAGGTACAGACTTGTGTTCCGATGCTGAGGTTCCTAGTTAGTCTTGGTCTCCTTTGCTCAGCTCCATATGTACAGACTTATGACCCGCTGCTCAGCTTCCTAGTTACAGTCTTGGTCTCCTTTGCTCAGCTCCATGGGTACAGACTTGTGTACCGCTGCTCAGGTTCCTAGTTACAGCCCTGTTCTCCTTTGCTCAGCTCCATAGCGAGTTCCGCTGCCCAGGCTCCTGGTTACAGTCTTGGTCTCCTTTGCTCAGCTCCATAGACTTGCAATTATGGTTTACTCATGTGTTACAAACTTTCTCTACATTGCTCGTCTTGCTATAGTAATTATGTACTCTTTGGCCTGCTGGTTGAAATCTTTGGCTACCTTGTTCAACTTATCCTTTCCTCTCCATCTGCAGCACCTGTGGGTTTGGCACATTTCAACCCTAGACCCTCCACTTGTTTCTTTTATAAAGTTTGGGGTTCTCCCCACCCCCTCATCAGCCTTTAAGCACCCCTCTCTTTTTCAAAGACTAACTTGGAGAATGCATAGTAACCCATGTGAGCCCTCCCATTAGTTGTTAGGATAGCATTGTGAGTTGAGTGCTTGCTGTGGAGATCTGTGTGTGATCGGCAGGTCGTAGGTTTGAATCCCACAAGGCCAACTCAGCCTTTCATCCTTCTGAGGTTGATAAAGGAGTAACAACTTCGGTTGAGTGATAATTGGATGTAAATGTTATGTAGATGGTCAGCACTTTCGCAAAAGCACTATATAAACAATAACATTATCATCATTAGCGAGATGGAGAAGTTTTTTATACTGTCTGACTAATAGATTTGGATTTTCCCTTTTGAAATTCTTCACTACGAGTCCCAGAATGCAAAGAGATGAACTGGACTGACCTAATCGGCATCTCCCACATGCAATATATCATGTTGGCATTTATGAGAATAATGGAGCCCTAAAAATCTATAGATTGTCTGTTCCCCAATTTTTACGATTCATGAGATGTTTGTATTTATCACTCAAATTTGTATCATCTTACCTTTCCACGCTTGTGTATTAGATCTTTTTATGGTAACTACCATATACAGCGCTTTGGTGCACTTTGGAACCATATCAGTGCTATATGGAACTGAAAACATTTATAAAGACAACAGAAATACTCAAAGTAATTACTTCGAAGTAATTACTGGCGTTAAAACCATGCGATAACCCCATGAAGCTTGCTTTTTTCCTGTGATTGATTGAACCATGTTGCAGTGTCCCCGACACAGCTCAACGGCAGTAGGAAGGCAATGCGTTACCACTGTATAGAACACAAATAACAGAGACCTCATATGCTGTCATTTGGACGCTGGGCCTTAGTAATATGCATCCAGTTGGAATCTCGCCCTCCTTAACATTCAATCATTTCCATTTGGGGCCTCTTTAGCGATAGCGTGCAACATTTTGGAGCCTGAACCACATTAATATGCAACTATTTTTAACCTGGACCAGATTAACATACAGCCATTCAGAATCTGGGCTCCCTTAACTACAACCATTTATAAAAATGGATCTTGCTGATATGCAACCATTTGGAATCAGGATCTCAATATATATCGCAAAAAACCTAGGGGTGTTCACACATCTACTCCCTCAGGATCCTCTATGCAGGTGGCCAGGGACAGGTCATTGCTTTTGGACCCTGCCCCAGGGGGTGGAAAAACGAGGGAGGATCACCTGGATAGAGGGTCCTCAGGGATTGGAGGTGGGTTGCCCTTATTCCAAATCCTCCTTTCCTGTAGGAAACCATATCCCAGAAGTGGTTATGGGATATTGCTCACCTTGTTCATTGATCCCTCAGTGAGGAAAGAGACATTGGGCCTCATTGCGAGTTTGGAGGTAGCCATGGTGCTATTAGCGCCATGGCTGCCTCCAAAATCGTGCCCGGGTCCGGGGTCTGTGAATGAAGAATTACCGGGTCATTCCAACTTTGGAGGACCCGGTAATTCCTCATTTACAAAACCATTCCCCATTCCCATTCGAGCCCCCATAGGCTCAATGGGAATGGGGATGGAGCTAATAACGGGCCCCATTAATAACGGGCCCGTTATTAGCTCCTTGGTCTCCTTGCAGGACCCGCAAGGGACGTCTGGTCTGACCAGACGTTCTGTGTGGGTCCTGCAAGAGAACCTCGTAATAGGGCGGAATGGGTTTACCGGCACCAGCACCATTACCGGTAAACCCATTCCGCCAACCTCGTAGGCCCAATATCATCCTACACGGGTCAACCACAGGAAGAGAAATGGCGGAGATGAGATGCCTCTCGATAAAATACAGTATCCCCCAAATACATGGAGAAACCAAATAGACACTTTACCGACCTACTTGGGTCATTATAAAGTCTTTCCCTATCGTTCGTCTATTAACAAGCCTTACAGAACGGAAATGAGGAAGAAGCAAATGAAAGCTATGAATATTACACCTTCAAGTACTGAGACAATGAAGAAGCAACTGACAGTAGTAAAGATTACCTCCTTGTACCACTTTGGTACAGGGACGAAGAACATGCATGAAGGTCAGGCATGTACTACTAATGAGTCGGGCAACAGTAATTGAAGGGACACACCTGCATTCCATTACTGGACCACAGTTGTATAAAAGATGCTATGAAGCTGCAGAGAGAGTGTTGGAAGAGAACAGTGGAAGGAGCCATGCGGGAGCAAGAGAAGCCAAGATGTCGGAACGCCTGCTGAATCTCTGGAAAGCCTGCAGGAGGAATAGTGCAAGTTGGAGAAGCCCCTGGAGAAAAGGCTGTCAGACTGTGTCAGTGAGGCTCAGCACGATCGCCGGAGAGTGCTGCAAGGAGCATCCGGCAAGTAGGCTTTCCCGTAAAAGGAAAGAAGCCGTGTGAGGAGCGGCAATGACCGGCTAAGAGTCAGGGACACTTTACTCACCCGGGAGCTCCGAAAACCCATGAATATAGTAGTGGGGTATGGGATCAAATGAACTCACAACAAATTAATTAAATGAATGGAAGTCATCTTCACTGAATGCCGAGCTGAATGAAACCAACACAAATAACTTTATTGAATACCAAACCGAACGAAACATACAAAGGTCTCCTTATTGAACAAGTGAATGAAGGAAACCAGAACCAGTGCCTTTATTTATATACCAAATTGAATGAAACAAGTGAAAGTTATTTCTACTGAATATCGAATGAAACAAAACGCATGTATCTTTATTGAACACCGAATTGAAGCAAATAGCGAAGACATATGTGTTTAAGTGAAAGAGGGACAAGAAACCATCATGGACTAAGAAGCCACACTGGTGCAGAACGCTTTTACATGTTGAAACTGTGAGATGATGTAGATAGAACTACTTGTTTGGTTGAATAATTAACTTCTTGAGGAAACAGAATAGTTCCTGGTTGCGTGACCTGTAATGGGTGGACCGCACGGTCTGAAACTGCGCCTAGACCAGAGAACTACTGTTTATTGCAACAAGAACTACAAAAAGCAGATTGCAGGTTCCTGGTTGCGTGACCTGTAATGGGTGGACTGTGTGGTCTGAAACTGCGCCAAGACCAGAGAACCCCTTTACCTCAAAAGGGAAGTTAACTGTGGTGAAAGATCCCAAGGAGTGGTGAACAGCAGGCTTGGGGAAGGGAACCCTTAGTCATTCAGACTTGTGGAAAATCCATTTAGAAAGCAAAGCTTCAAGATATCTCTTTTGCGCTATTTATTTTTTAACTGGAACAGCGGAGCCCTGAGACTTATTTGCTGAAACTTTATTGAACTTGGGGAAGGGTCCCCAAACCTTGACAAAAGTGTGGAACTGTATTCCTTTCAGTCCTAACAAAGGCAACCTGAACATTATAAGAGAACTTATTGACAATTGGGAGAAATAAGATGAAGCGTAAGCTTGAGCTAAGATTTGCTGAGAACGTTATGTATGAAACCCTGCATCCCCGTATATATGTTATGTTTATTAGTTGAGAGGGCAAGTTTAGGTTTTTGAAGAACAAGTTGCCTATTGAGCGACCTCCCATCCCGTGCAGACTGTCAAAAAAGCCTATTAATAAGCCAAACTCTTATAAGTGGTAGAGAAGATCACCTGTGGGTGGCCCTCTTGCCCACTATGTAATATATGTCAATATTGTATACACTTAAATAGTTCTTATGTATGTTGAAAATTGAGGAGCCAATTCATCAAATAATTCAAGATGATAATTCAATTAGGTACAAAGATTTATTATACAATAGGCCCAACGCGTTTTGAGTAGAACTCTTCTTCAGCGGCAAGTAGATTCATAGTTAATTTAAAAAAGTAAAAAAATTCTGTTAATTATATTTTTATAATTTTCAAATTTGTTTTAAATAAAAACCAATTCTTAATATATCATGATATAATCTCAAATTACTGCAATATCCAAAGAGAATTTTCAAATATTCCATTTTTGGTAACATAGCAATATATTATTACATAACACCATTATTGAACAATCTTGTGACCATTGTAGAGTCCTGTGATTAATCTACTCTAATAGAGTATCCATTCTTAGTAAAAAGCCAATATGTTATTGCATGACATCATTTTTCATGAACCTTCTAACCTTTATGGAGTCCTGCTTTAAATCTTTTATAATAGAGTATCCTGTTATGGGTTTACATATTCAACCAAATGTTGTAATGAATAACATGCTAACCTTCATTTTCGTTCATATAATTTCGTTTGCAAGGTGAGTGAACGGCTCAATGTGTGGTTAGTCAATGATGTCTTCCCTTTCTGTATCCAGTGATACATCTGACCTGAAAGTATACCAATGTTTTTAGTCTCTTTTTAACAAGGACAAGGCCGAATGTATCTACAATGTAACAGAAGCCTGGCTTACCAACTAAATGGAGGGCCCACATTGTATAACACGTGGGTGGGGTTGAGCACTTGACTTATGGGCCCACTCTGCTATGCGAGTACACCTGAGGTAGCTGGCTCGGCCCTCCAGAGCCTGCTTCGCATTCACGTACTCTGAAAGGTTGTGGTTTTGACATTTCCGGTCTCCCTTGTCCCCAAGTTCAGGTCAATACCCTGTGTTTTGTAGCAGCAGCACAAAAGTTCCAAGCTTTTCAGCACAAACACAAAAGTTCCAAAGGAAAATATATTTTAAGTTTCTATAGGCCCCCTCATCTGTGCCTCAACCTCTCACTTTCAATTTCTTTCCTTAGTACCCCTCTTTCGGGCTCAAACCATTTGACTTTACTTTCTTGGGGTTCCCTTCCGCTAGCTTTATTCTTTAGTGTTAGGTATGCCTTATGGTAATCGCAGGCTTTTCAACAGTTCGCACAATCTTCTCATGCTCTCTTCAGCCTTGGGTTTAACAAAAGAATGTCTCTCTTTAAACACCATTTCTGGGTCTCCCTCGTTCAGGCTCAGACCCATTTCAAACGCAATTTCTGGGCCTCCCTCTTTGGGGCTCGGACCCCTTTCCAACACAACTTCTGGGTCTCCCTCGTTTGGGCTCGGACCCATTTCAAACACAAATTCTGTGCCTCCCTCATTCGGGCTCGGACCCCTTTGAAACACAATTTCTGAGTCTCTCTCGTTCAGGCTCGTACCCCTTTCACAGTGCACAGAGTCTTTCGAATGGGCGTACTTCCATTTTCCACCGGACCACTCTGTTAGATTATGTTACAGTTCAATTTTCACTTCATTTAAAAAAGAACTTCATCCCATAATGCCTTTCATCTGCCTTTTTATTTCCCTGCTTTTTTTCTTAAATTCAATGCTCAGGTTCCTACTCCAGCCACGCACACGCACACGCTCACTGGGATTTCCTCTCTCTTGCCATGAGACTCACCCGGTTAGCGCGGCTCTGGTGAGCAACTTCTCTGGATCTCTGTGGGTCGAGGTCAGGGTCTTCCCACCTGCCCCTCAGGTACCTGGGCTTCCCTTCATATTCCATGGGGAAACAAGTACTTCTGTGGACAGTCAGCAGGATATGATCTGCCCTCTCTGGCTCTTAGAAGGCACAGCCCTTCAGCCCTTCAACAACACAGGATCAGCGTCTTGGCCCTCAGCTCCCTTCCTTAGTCTCCAGGATTCTTTCAGCACTCTCCTCTGCTCTTCAACTACTCTGGTCCACACTGCATCCCCAGCTCGCTCAAAGTGTCTCAGTGCTCCAACTTTTATACTGACAGGGAGTGTAAATTGGAATCGGGTGTGAGTAGTTGAAAAGGGAGGCCTCTTCTTCATTCTTCATCCTTGCGGGTCTTCTGTGGGCTACAGACCACTAGAACTCCAGAAACTTCTCTTTGGGACAGACACACAAAGGTGACTCTTTCCCACCAAAGATTGCCTGAAATCCTCATCAATGCAATGGTCTCCATGGGTCTCTTGAAACATTCTGGCCTAGTTAGGAAATGTGTATTTCATACCTGCTACTGCTTTCCTTTTCTAGGAAAGCCTCCTTTTACTGAACTATGAACACGCCTATTGAAATTCTTAACTTACCTGATACGTTGAAGTTAAGTTTACTTACAGAGAAGTGTAGTGATTTTTCTCTTTTCCTTTTCTTATACAAAGATCATATTTTAGTGTGTGGACATTTTCGAGTGTACTGCTCCCGTTTACCCCCACTCCACCGCCTGAAAGTTCCATCTCAACTAGCGCTTAGAAGGCCTGGTGAGTGTTAGGAAATCACTTACCGTTCCTAAATCGGGAAGATGCACCTAAAGACCCTGACCTCCGGTCTCGAGGAAAGTCTACCTAGCAGTTTAGGTTTATATATATCTGCATCTCCTCTTGCCACTGTGTGTTCTGCTCAATCTAGTTCTGTCGCACTTCTTCCTACTGAGATTCTGTTCCTAGGTGTTCCTAGGTTCCCACTGTAATTTTCCCCTACTGAAATGTACTCTTGTTCAAGCCTACTTTGATTTCCTGCCCTCCCCCCACAAGCGATATCCATCCACTGTGATTAACTCCTGCGGGTCCCCACAGCTGCCTACTCCTGGATGTCTTCCACCGTCCTCTCGCTCCACTGTTTTGGGGTTTTTTTCTCCACCGCTGGCTGCCCCGAGGGTATTTCCCACTCTAGTCTTGCTCCGCTGAGACTTTGTGCCCGCTGTGGTCAGCTCCTGCATTTCTTTCCTGGTCTCTCTCCACTGGGATGTAGAACCAGGTGCTGCGCGCTATCTGCTGCCTGGGACACCAGCCTACGCTACCAAAGATGCACCACTACCAGGAGGTCACCTGATAGATGCTCCAGTCCCTATCACTCTTATGTGCCCTCCATTTGCACCCTCCAATTCTCTGCTCCTATAGGTGCCAAGTCATCCACACGCAGCAACCATCCCCCAACACACTGCAAACATCAGAACCCTAACCTTCCTCAACAAGCATAAGCCACAGTCCTCCCCAACCCATGTTGTGTACAGGTGTGTTATAAATGACTTACATCATATCATATATCCCTGCACTGCGGGCACTCGAGACTTCCCTCTGGGTACAGATACTGCATGTGATTCCAACACGAATGCCACGACAAAACCCTGCAAGCAACATCCGGGTGCTTGCAAATTGCAGGCATCAACACATCAAAGCTCCCTGGCATTTTACCTCTGTCAAAACTCCCCAAATCCCCTCTTCCCCCACTTTTTCAGGCCTAAAACGACAAGCAGCCGTGTGTTCATAAATAAGTCCCAAAATACACTGAAAAGGACTGTTTTTCGGATTAGTGGTGTCTTTGTTCAACTTTTTTGTGGTTTATTTTCATTTTTTTATAAAATCACGAACTACCTGTGCTTTTTGTTTTTGTTGTGGTTATGTTAACGAATAAAAAGAGTTTTAAAAAAAATCACAAACAACTATTTGAAAACGAATATCCCCCGCCCCCACCATAGGAGAATCCTGAATGCTGAGGGAAGAAAAGGGGGCGCTTGCCCAAGAGATTCTACAGTTCTCTAGGAAAATGCCCCCCTGGATGCAGGCATGAATGCTAGACTTCAAGCATCACAGTTATTAATGGGCCTCAGAAGGAAGGGAGAGATGGGTCCTAAAGGGAGGGGCATCTGCTGCTGTCCCTCTCGCTCCCCCCCCCCCCCCCCACGCCTCCCAATCCCCAAGTCTCTAGTGCTTCCACAATCCCTGAAAGAATGCCTGCTCTGAAGATTATTCCTGGACACAAAATGGCGGACTTCAAGGGTGTTTTAGTCGGCCGTCCACCCTGTTTGTGAACTTCAGGAAACGGGGGCTAAAAATATACTGCAGGAAATTGAACCTACGTGCAGGAAATCCATACAGTTTGTCCACAGGTCATAGACACATAAGAGGCGATCCGATAGGGACTGGGATTGGAATTCCATGCGTTATTTCCTATCGGCGCACTCCCAAACGTTGCTGCCGCCAAAGGAGGCAGGCAGTGGAAATAAAAGAAGAAAGCTTAAGACACTGGCAGCAGATGAGGACCTGTCTCCAGTTTCCTGCCTGCTTGTAACTGGCTGCCACATGGTCTCCAGTTTAGCCCTTTTCTTTCCTGCAGGGTTTTGCAGAGGGGGGGGGGGGGGCCTCGAATGGAGCCGGTGCAGAAACAGTGAGTGACCTGCTGGTGAAGCACTCTCCACCCCTGAACAAGCATTCAGTAGGGAAGTCAATCACCAGAGGCGTTGCTGGGGGGTGGGGGATAGTTAGGTGGCTATAGCCCTGGGTCTTATGGATGTAACCCCGGGTAGAAGCTCGGGTGCGACAACCAAAATGCTAGCTAGCCCGAGTCCCGACAACCACGACATTAGCTTAGCCCCAGATCTTTTACAGACCTAGCAACACCCCTGGCAATCACAAATATTGAATGGCATTAAAATGAAGGTCTAAATGAGACCAAAAGCATCCGCTGGAACGTAAGTGAACTTTCTGGGTGCTAAGTGAGGGATGGACGTGTCCTTGTCCCCTCTACTCACATCTCCACGTTTTTCACCCCCTTTTGTTCAGTTGCTTTTTAATTTCTGTATTTTCTTAATTACACCTGCAGGGTTGTCTAACTCCGGGCATTGAGGGCCGGATCCATGCCGGGTTTTCAGGATACACCTCATTAATATTCATGAGTTTAATTTGCATACAATGATTCTAAATGTATGCACATTTTTCCTCATGAATATTAATGAGGGATATCCTGAAAACCCATTAGGATCCTGGCCCTCGTAGCCTGGAGTTGAACAAGTGCACACATCGCTCCACAAACCCCCCCAATGCAAAGCCAGTTTATCTTTATGGATTCGTTCCTGGCGGTCTCTCACAGATGCAGCAAAAGGATGGTTTATCAAAGCCTTTACTGTCCCCCTTGCTAGTGGAGGCTCAGGATGAAATGGATATCAGAAATATCATGACAGGTAATTTTGCACCACCCCGCCCCCTTTCAATTCCACTTTTTCTTGCCACCCCGCCTCCAACGCCCACTCCACTGCCTCCTTCTACCTCCTCCACACCTGTCCTCCTCCTTCAGCGGCTGTGTGATGCCGCCGCCTCCACTCTGTTATGTGTAACAAATCACTGGTTTTCTTCTGCTTCTTCGTTGCTCAGTATGTAAAGAACTGTGACTCACTCATTATTCCCCCTCCCCAGTTTTTGAGGACATAACACAGTAAATAAAAACCGGATAGGTGACAGTCCCAGGGTGGAGATGGGGATTGTAAAATGATGTATCTGGTTTTCTTAGTGCTAAATACGGGCTATCGGCGGATCCGAGGGATTTTCCCAGGATCGCAAAATTTGGTAAAAAGTGAAGCTAGAATTAGAACTCTGGTGCATGGCTTTGAAGCCAATAATTTAGCCACGCAGAGGCGCCGCTAGGGGCTGACTGTTGGGGGCTATAGCCCTGGGTCTTTTGGTTGTAGCCCCGAATAGAAGCTCAGTGGCTACACAAGTCCCGACCGTCCCAACCTTAGCGTAGCCACGGACCTGTTCCAGGCTTAGCAACAACCCTAAGCCACTCCTTCGATAACGAAACAGGGATGGTATTGTTGAATGCTTGTGGTGCTTCTGGATGCTGGTGCCATGGAAACCAGCGTGCTGAAATTCTCCTGCTTTCTTCTACTGCCTCCGGTGCTTTAATGCAGAACGGTGTGAATTAATCTCAGCTGACTGTACTTAATGATGGGCCGCCTCACCGGTTGAGCAGCACGGGCACAAGCCAACCTCCAGTTTTCTTTTCTTTTGAGCATCCAGGTCAATCTTCCTTCCTCGAGGGACCGCTACTGGATTCCCCTCTGCCCGTGCACACATACCTGGGATACATTTGGGTCTCTGGAGGTGCTCATGTGGGGGGGGGGGAACTGGGTTAATGACCAGATATACAAATGGCAGGACGATAATGATAGGGCACATGCTTCAATAATGAACTCCGGCGTGGCCTCTGAACCAAACGTGGCCCTGGAAATGTGTTTCAAAGTGGCCCCATATTGCACAGTGTGATCAACCCCAACCCCTATCTGAAGAGTGTGCAGAGTTCTCCCAACAGAGACTTGGGAAAGGAAAATGGATAACCACACGAGAGACCCAGGGTGTAGAGGCCCACTGAGTTCCCTGCACGCCCGTCCACCCTGAGTAAACTATGTACGTTAGGCTTTCACGTTGGCATGTTCCACCTTGCCATATTTCACGTGATCGTGCCAGCCGAGCCTGCAAAACCATTGGCTGTTCTCGGCAGCCTCAGGAAGTCCCACGCATTTTCACTTATTGTGATAGAACCTATTTTCTAAATCCTTCCTCTTTTACTACGATTGGATTGCAATAATACTCCCCTTTAAACATGTCCTCATGTTTTAGACTGTTCATTAATGTCTGTTGAAGGCCTTAATGAGATCCAAATGCTCATTGTACTGTTAACTATAGAGTAATCTAAATAGCGGGAGTGTTTTGTGTGTAATGTGTTTTGTGTGTAGTCCTTGTTATTGACTCACATCTTGCTAAATCAGCGTTCAAAACTCATTAAAACTTGCACCACAGAGATGAGGTATGATGGAATGGAACCTCCCTCCCTTCCTCCCTCCCTCAGCCAAAACGTTACTATTTGCCATTTCTTCTAACTTTCAACACCCGCTGTGGGGCGGGGAACAGGGCCTTTAATGGCCCTCCAGCTCGTTCGCACAGGCCTCTGTGAGTGCTTTGGGTTGTTAAAGGCCATGTCTGCCTCCCACGACCAGGGGTTAAAGCCATTTGCACCCGCGGTTTATATGGGGTGCAAATGTTGTTTGACTTCTGGAGATAAGCGTTGCTTGTGCAGCCAATCTCCCGAAAAAAAAAGATGGCGGCGGCCCGGAGTCGAGAGGAGTGCCAGGAGCAGAGCACAAAGCTCCGGTTCAGTAGGTAAGTGAGGAGGCTGGGGAGGGGAAGGGGTCAGGATTGTAAGGATTGACTTGCGAGGAATGGGGGTGGGGAGTGGGGAGGCTCCCTGTTGCCTACCCACATGCATAAATAAATAATTGCACCACCCAGGTAAGGGCCACAGGTGGCTGGAAGCATCAGGCAGAGAATGTGAATTCTTGCCTGCTGTTGCAGCCACCTGATTGGTTAAGCACCCTTCCCTGGGTAAAATGTACTGCGCTAAACATACCCTTTGCGCCTATTGCATCTTTCTCTGTTTCTATTTTATATTCTTACTTTGCACCCCCAGGGTCTCCTCCTGAGGGCCAGGCCTTGAAATTATGCCTGGGGATTATTCAAATGTGTACAGTGTGTGTAACAACTACCCAAGAAAATCAAACCACTGGTGCAAAGACTCAGTGGGCTGATCACTTGGCCAGAGACTTAAGCAGGTCACCATTTTGATTTCTGGCATGGGAGATTCACACTTTGATTCCTTGATAATCCAGAACATTGTAGAGAAGCAGATGGACACATCATCCCTAGCCCCTGCCCCCAAACCTCCATCATATTGGAACAGCAGGAGAAGAGCCCAATTTGGGACACCAGGTATTATCCCAATTACGTCATCGAATGTATTAGAGACGATATGCACTCAGACAACCATATCGAATGCGCCCTCGCTCTGAAAGGGCGGAAGGATATCTGCACACACCATCGGACATCGAAGAGCTATAAGTGAAATTGGACGAGGGCATACTGACGTCATGAGGGAAAGACACAAAGAAATACTGAAAGAACGAAGATATAACTGAAGTAATAAAGAAGCATGTAATCAAAGATGAAGATATCGAATGCACCAAATAAATAAGTGAGGAGAGATTAAGTGAATGTATATACGGGGAAACGCAAGGTAGCTGAGGCATATAGAAGCTTGCTGCAGAAGAAAACATAACGTGGCTAAGGCGGCCATGATGGAAAGATGGACGCCGGACTCGTGTTGAAATTAATCAAGCTACCTCAGAGACAGACCAGGACTGCAGAGTCAGGAGATGCTGGTAAACAGTTTTGTGTGACGAATAAAGAGGAGTCTATTGGCCTGGCATCAAGGATGCTACATCAAGGAATAATCGCCGGGCACAAAGGGAGTCAAGAGGGTAAGCCATGTACGTAAGACATATTTCTTTGATTAATCGAAGAAGAAAACATCTGCAAGCGCCAAGTATTGGACAATCAAAGATGTGAAAAGCTTATGCACTTATGCAAGATGGAGTGAGCAAGTCTCCAGAGGCCAAGAAGAGTAATGACACCCAGCCTAATTAAATCAAATAGCAGTAAATAAAAGGTCAGAATTTCCCAAAACGTAGACTCCTCACACATGATCCAGAAGTCGAAAACGAGGGCTAGTCATTAAGCTCCAGACAAAGATAATGGTGTACCTACACTCCCTTAAAAGTCACAGAACAGAGAACAGGCTGCAAGGTAAACTATAAAGAAGAAGCCTTGGCTTATGGCCTGACCGATGAGAAATGATGGACTAATTGGCCAAGTGGGTAGTAGTCTGACATTGCTCTCTGCAACAGAGTTTCGTTTTACTTACATGCTGCTAACGAGCCGAGAATCCAAGGTTGGGAGAGAATGCCAACCAATCAGAGGGTCTATGTAGCAACACGCCATACAATGTTGCACAGGCCAACCCGCTGCTGTTATTCTGCTATAATCTGTATTATACGTATTTAGAGGTGGTTCAAGGCTTGCCTCCCAGATAAGGGAAATCCAGTAATATTACTAATACTTATATGATATATAGGCACATATGTTCCCTTAACAAATCCCTCCCTTCAATAGGTTTTACACGTGGGATAACGTCATAGGAGACACACATCGCAGTTTAAAGTGTTTGTGTAATCAAAATTGACGTGTGAGTGCGTAGACTACAGTTTGTTGTTTGCCTGATTTCCCTACTTTATTTTATGCTGATAATAAAGTAGTACTTGCCATATGTTTTAAGTATGTCCATTTATTTGGGTGAGATCATTATTGGTAATTTCATCTAGCACATGAGATGCTTCAAGGTGCTAGAGCACAACATGAGTGCCATTGAGTTGAGTAATCACACTGATTCGATAACAATCCATAGCGAATAGGTCTGTGTTGTGGTGGAGAAGCAACTATTATTGATGTCTGGATTATTATTATTATTAAAATAGCATCGCAGTTGCACACAATCTCTAAAATATACTTACATAGCCTCCCACAGGGCACCACATAGATCCCTCCATGCAGTCTAACCTGTCGCTCACATACCCTCTACCCACACTGGGGTACCCACAAAGGACCCTCTCACACACTCATCGACCCTTGCATACACTCCACATACCCTCACATGGACCAGAGCAGACCGTCACCCAAATAACTTCTTCACATATTGTTGTTTCCCTCGTTCGTGCTTGGAAGTCAAGCAGCATAGCATGATACTTAAGAAGCAAGAAACCATTCATTGGTTGGCATACACTATATAAATTGTACCTTTTTAATGTTGTACATGATTTGCTATGTTGTACTGTGTGCCCTTTTGTCCAGAAAGCCCCTATCCTTTGCTCCAAATGTGCGGACTGCAAGGTGGAGGTTGTGATGAGTTGTTTGACTGTGAGGCGGAGCTGGAAATGCTGTAGCACAGTGTCGGGCCACTCCTGAAAAAGGTGCAGGAGCCTAGGGCTGGCCTTAGGGCAGGGCCAACTGGGCGACCGCCTGGGGCGCCATTGGCCCCCATCCACGCCAGCTGAGGGGAGTCTATCCAGGGCTCCCCCTGAGCTGGCGCATTGGGTGAAGGCGCGGCAGGCACCCTATTGAACCGAAATGCACCCGGCTCTCGCGCTGTTGCCAGCACAGAGCGGGTTACATTTGATCACAATAGGGCACAGCTGTAAAACCAGCACGGGCAGCCTTTGAAAGGCAGCCCCATACTGGTTTGACGGCCGCAGCTCTAGTGAAGCAATTAACTCCCCGCTCCACAACGGAGCGGCCGCTGCTAGTTTTGCAGCAGTGCTATATTCAATTTGCTTCCCAGTCCCTTGCGGAGGGGCACAGGAGGAGGTGTGCCAAATTGGGTTGACTCACCCCGGGCGCTGTCAGTGCTCAAGCCAACTCTGCAGGAGACAGGCCACAGTGGGTCGCTGGACTGCAGAGAGCACTGGGAAGAGAGACAACCTTAGCCATTTGCTGCTTGCACAGAGTCTCCCCGGGAGACCAGAGCGCAGCTAGAAAGCTCTAGGAACCAAACATGGCAACACCCAGGAGGCAGGCGGTGAAGCCAGGGACATGCTCTCTGGCAGCACCCCCCTCAGGCTGGAGTTATTATTCTCCTTTAATTCTTCTCCACTTACCTCTTCTACATTAACTTCCTTTTGCCTTACTCTTTGCTTTTACTTCATCTCCACATTGTCGAGGTGGGTATGGTTATGGTTAGTCTTGGGGTGAAGGGGGAGAAGACTATGGTGTAGGCTAGTAGGGGGCTATAGAGGATCTCCCCTTTAATCATGAGATTAATGTTATAAGAAGTGAAAGACAGAAGAATTAATTGCATGAAAAGGACAAAGTGAAGGTACAGCAAAGTGAACGCAGATGAAGTAGACCAAGGCCAGACTGGACTATGGTGGCAGAAAAGAGTTAAAGAAAAGGCCTGGTCATTTGAAGGGCCATATAAAATATTATATATGTCTACCTCGGGACCTGTGAAAACGGGCATCTTTATGGAAGTAGTGGCCCCAGAGGCCTCCTCTCAGGAGGAGCACAGGTAATCAAAGTGGATGGGGCATAGAGCCAGCTATCCAACAAAAGGG
Source organism: Ambystoma mexicanum (assembly GCF_040938575.1). Taxonomy (NCBI): domain Eukaryota; kingdom Metazoa; phylum Chordata; class Amphibia; order Caudata; family Ambystomatidae; genus Ambystoma; species Ambystoma mexicanum. Next base: position 174,500,984 of record NC_090921.1, on the reverse strand, counting down.
TTGAGGTGCCAAACCCAGATACCTACTCTGGAACAAGAGAGGGTGGACTCTTAACCAGAGCACCAATAAGATGGAAGCCTCCAGAGAAATGAGGACATGAAAAGAGGACAGGCCGACCGACCGCTCATGGTTCTTGTCTCCATTTCCTTGCAGGGCTCTGCAGAGGAAAGTTCAGTGACCAACATCTATGCTTACTAGGACGACCCTGTGACAAAGCCTGGGTACAAGAAGGGCCAAAAGGAACAAGCTTTAGGAAGCCTAATAGACGAATGAGCAATCTCACCGAGTATTGGTGATTATCCATCCAATACGAATCACAGCTGGTGGAATGGTGTGATAGAAAACGCTATGGAAACTCTTCTCAGGACGCTAGCAGAGGACCAACAACAATGATAAACACCCTTTGGCCCTCATACCCAGCAAGCACCGGCCGACAGATGGGCTTTTCAACAAGTCGTTCAACTACAGAAGACTGTGCAAAGGGCCACCCAAGAGAAACAGCAGGGGCCCCTGACCCAGCACCCACAGGATCCAGCCTGACATCCCAGCAATGGTGCACCAGAGGTATTCTCCAGGAGAGGGCTCTACTTCTGAATTTGGAGAGAGTAGGGAGGAATGCCCTCTGGCCCCTGGAGTGATGGGCAAATACGTGGCACCTCTAATGATGCGGGTCATGCAAATCTGCTGATCAGGCCACCAATCTCAAAAGAGACAACCTGTATAGAGTACAATAGAGAATAAGATTTGTTAAGGAAACATTTAGACCAATAGACCAGGGTCCCTGTAGACAAGTTGAGTAACCGGGAGAACACCAGACAACGTTATTGGATCAAGGATCTAGGCGACAAATGGCTACTGACATCGGCCATGGTACAGAAATTATCCGACAAATTCATCCTTGAACAGTTTTTAAACCCAACATAAATGATGTCATGATCATTGCCTCGGCATATCAAGAAGTGGGGCCAGGTCAGCTGGTTACCTTTGAAAGCCACTTTAAAACACATCTTGGGAAGAGGCGGGTCCATTTTTATTTACTTATTGAGCATGTGTTAGGCACCTATAGAACAGAAAGTTGTTTCCAGCCGCCACAAGGCAAAGTGGGGCGGGAACAACGGGAGTAAATAACCTTGGCAATAACAGTGAATATACAATTGTGGGCCTACTAGGCCTTGTGACATTTGGACATGCAAGTGCAGTGAAGAGAATTGCAAAGAGATAGGGATGGGTGTGGGGAGGGAGCAAGGAATGGACAATTGCTGGTGGGGGGATTGGGAGGGAACTACCAAGGGGAGCCAAGGGAGTGCCTAAGGCCAAAAGCTAGAGCAGACGAGGGGGCAGAAGATCTGCAGAGAACAGTGCTGGTGCTGGGGGGGTGGGGTGCTGGTAGAGGGCCTGGTATCCTGTGAGATTCATGAGGACCAAGCCACCAGTCTCGGCTGCAGTGCGGTGATAAGCAAGGCAGGGAAAGAGGTAGCGAAAAGCAGAGTTTTGAGAAGTTTCCGGAAAACATAGGAGTTGCTCCCACTTGAGGAGTTGTAGCAATAATCACAGGGAGAAATGACGTTCGCTGATTATAGACAAGATCCCCAACAATATTTACGGTCCATACAGAAGATAGCCTCTGCAAGGGTTCAGAAGGAAGGGTCTTGGCACAAGTATGGTGGAAGTTATCATCAACTTTTCTTTATACAAAAAGAAAGCAAAAGGGGTTTGGGAAAGGCTAATTGTCCCTAACTACTATGAGGGGTTGCCCTGCCTCAACATAAAAATACTCTGAAACCGGTCAGGATGTCCGTTAAACAAAAATGTCCACCGTCCTGTGTCTAAGCCTATTTCCGTCCCTTAAACTCTCAAACTAACAAAAGAAAAAGTGGATGTCTTCGTGATTCCAGAAGGCGGCCTCTCCCTTTCTGGATGCTGAAGCCAAATCACAGTTCTTCTGCACAAGAATTGTAAAATGTTCAATGTTCACTGTTCACAAGTTTACCCAATTTAAAGATAACCCAATTCCCTGCTCTCCTGGGGACAAAACCCCTTCCTGGGTTCCTGGTTCCTCTTATTCACCAAAATAACATTCCTCAATCCTCTGGGGAATTCCTCGTCCCTACTATGTAGCACAAAAAACTGATTCTTCCCCGCCTTTTGTCAGGCGTGGTTCACTAGCCTGCCAGACCTCACCATAGACATTTCTAATAGTGTATAAAGTCTGGTTTACTCGCCTACCAGTCTTGATTTCCACAACTCTTTAGACTTTCAAAGGTATTCGTGTTTTGGGCTCCAGCCCACTGGCATCTGTTATTGAGGTGGGTCCTCCACCCTCATGCATTCCACTGGCGGGCTTACCCCACTTTCATTTGGGTCCCAGGCCCTGTTCCTTTGGCTTGGCAGGATCATTGTCCCTTTGTTACTTAGTGTCCACTTGGGCAGATCTGGTATACTCACCTGCCAGGTACTGTCCCACATAGGTGCCCTTTCAATGTTTGTATCTGCTGGTATGCCTCTTTTGTTGTTCCCTTGTGTCCCTCAGGACTTGTTTAGCTGGTTCACACAGTTTGCATTATGCTGTAGATTTTCTTTCTTGCTCTCTTGTGCTCTTCGGGATGTTCTTAGTGGGTTTATAAAGTTTGACTTCCTTTTCATCCCCTTGTAATCTTTGGGGTGTTGGTATAAAATTAGCAAAGTTTGTAATGTATTGCACAGGAGCCCTTTGACCCCATTGGCTTTTCGGGACGTTTCATGAGCTTCCACAGCGCCCTAAATGCCTCCCTTACCGGTCAAGTCCTTTTCTCTACCTCGGGGAGGTCTCTGGAGTCTTTGGGAGTTGGAGTGAAGCTTCTCCGTTTCTGCCTTGCTCCGCATTCTTCTTCTCACAACTCCACAGCTCCAGCGTCTCTCTCACCCTCGGCTGCTTGCGTCTCTGTTTCTGCTTGGTCTCCACTGGTCTGGTTGCCTGTGTCTGCCACTGCTCAGGTTTGCCTCGTTAAGACCTCTTGGGCACCTGTGTCAGTCTGTGTCCCGGCCTCCAGTCTTTGGGTTCATCGTATGGGACAAGCATCTCCTTCCCTGCTCCTCCAGAGCTGGCTCTTCGACTCCAGAGTGAGTCCTTTTTCCATTTTTACCATCAATCTTCCCTTTGGGCAGCTGTACCGCATGTGTTCGTTCCCCAGTCGGCCTTCTGCATCTTTGCTTCATCTTCCTAGTCACCTCCCTGCCTCTGTTTCTGGTCATTCTCCGCTGGTCTGGCTGGCCGTATCTCTGCTACCCCTCAGGTCTGCCTCGCTAAGACCTATCGGGTGCTTGTAGCAGTCTACGACCCATCCTTCAGTCTTCAGGTTCCTCGGTATGCGACCAGCGTCTCCTTCCCTGTTCAACTCCAGAGTGAGTCTTTCTTCCCTTTGGGAAGCTGTACCGTGTCTGTTGGTTCCACGGTAGACCTTCACCTACTTACTTCATCTTCCTCATCACAGTGATATTTTAGATCAGGTTTGAGTGAGTATCCCTCTTCCCCGTCCACGTCTTTCTAAGGATGTCATTTGCTAAACCATAACAAATAGTGGTGTGGGGGTTAGGGAAAGTGAGGACACCAAAAGGTTGGATGAATACTGTGCTCGCCCAGGGCCATTGTCACAAATCCCATAAAGGATTTTCCCTCCCATGAGATCCACCCGCTGAGTACCACGCCCAGGTATGATAGAGAAATATAATGGTGAGTAGAAATGACTAAAGTAGTGAACCTACCTAGATTGCGGAAAAAGTTGGTTCTAACATGTTTAGATAGGACTCCGGGTCAACAGCCAGGAGAACCATGTTATATTTGTGTGACGAAAATCCATTAATGGACGAGCCCAGTCTTGGATCGGTTCCAAAGCATCCAAGCTAAAGAAAGGTGAGTAAAAGGTGCTATAACTCCAAGTTACAGAGTAGTAAGTCCCCAACGTTCTGACCTATATATTTTACGGGAGCGAGCGCTCTTACCTCAAATCGTACGATATGGGATAGGATTCCAACTCCGTGGTAAAGCATCGCCGACCCTTACCAAGGTAACGCGAATCGCCATTTTAAACAGAGCAACGTGGAACACGTGCATTGAATTGTCCAATCAGTGTACGGCAACGATGAAAACTAGAAAAGGGACTGTCAATATCCAGCTGGATATAACAGGACCGCCATCTTGGAATGTTGATAAAGACGGTAAATAACACCTATTGAATAGTGTTAAACAACGGAATGAAGTATTACAAGGGATATTCCATAGAAGATGGTTTGCAAATATAGTATAAAAATGATAGACGGGCATGCAGTAATGGAAAGAGAGCGGAACAAATCCGATCGAGAATAAAAATTACAAATGAGTATAGATTTACAAGAAATAGCAGCGTTCAGGAGAAGGAGTGGCCGAACAGAGTCTGAATTCGAGTTTAGCGGCTAATGGAGTCACTGGGTCTAAATCCACACAAACTGTTTAGGCACACATAATGGTTTTCAAAGAAAAATCACAAGCTGATATATCTCCCAATGTATTTACAGTTGGTACAAACCACATTTTTTTGGAAAAGAACATGTTTAAAGTTTGTCTGTAAATGCTGTTGAAATGAGTGTCGGGAACAATCAATCCAGTTAATTCAGTAGAATTATATGGTAAATCCAACATGATCACAGTATCTTAAACAGTACGTCTGGTCTCCTGTTAGGTACTCGAAAGTATACAGTATAAAGAATACTTATTTGTCAAATAAAGAGAAACATATATAAAGACGATCAGTTCGCTAAAACATCCATGGTGATGTACCGTGGAGTACCAAGTATTAAAAGTATATCACAATAAAGATTTAAAACAGAGGGCAGTAGTTGGTTTAGCCAACACATAAAAAGTGTGCAGGGGACGGGAGGGTTCAAAGCTTGAACCTTCTCCTTCTTTGTTTGTTATTTGTGGAGGTCTTGTGCCAGGATCTCAGTTCCTCCCCCGCACCTTAAATCTAATTGACTAACTTTTTCTTAACTATTTTCACAAATAGTAAACCGAATAGGTGTGCACCAATTTTTGTATCTTATTTGTCTTTGTTTCACTAGTTTCTAGTGTGGTACAATCAATAGGTTGCACCCACTCCTTAAAAAAACACATCCTTGAGGGATGTCATTTTCCAAGATCAATGAGCTAACAGATAGAAAGGCTACAACCCTAGCCTTTAGCTCGGAGGAAGCTAATCGAATTCTTTCGCTCATTAAAGATACAGGTAAAACATTACAGGATAAGGACAATCCAGATAAATTAATCTTTAAACTTGAGAAAATTATTAGACGTGAAATCTCTCAAAAACTCCATGCTAGTACCCTAGTTGAGTACTATAAATCACAAAAAATACTGAGGGGCCTAAGGGTCTACTTAAGACCTACACTCTGCAGCGACAACAAAGCTTTTGTAGCCAGATGGGATCAAATCCTCAATAAATGCTAATTAGATTTGATCCTTCTCACCATGGAAGAGCTATCTAAGTCACTTACGACTATTGATACCGACATCTCAACTTTGAAAGAACAACTTTCAAAATTCAAAACACCTCAAGAATTATCCGATTAGAGGAGATTAATTCAAAATTGGCAGACTACAGATCTGAAATAGAACAAAGAAAACTATGCAAATTCAAACGCGACACATTTGACTATTTAAATGATATAGTGTATAATTGGCAGGAGTTCTACCGACAGAGAAATTCTAATCGAACAAGACCGAGACAGGACGGGGCACCTAACTCAGGCAACAGCAGTGATAGTAGTATATGTGAACCTATACAGAATCGAGTTCCACAACAGCCGAGCTCTGCCCTACAAACTGAAGATCCATCCCAAACCAACAATTCAACACCACAAATTGCTGATGAACCCTCCAATCCTGGGGTTTTTTTAGGCATAAGAGAAAGGCCAGGAGAGGCAGCAAAAAAACAACCAAGAAAAAAGAACAAATAGATTCGGTCAATTTAGTAGTGAACATCTCAAGTAAAATACTGTCTAGTGGCCAATTGAATATACTGAATAAAGGTCTGTCCTTTGTCCCGACCTGTAACACAACATTTTTTGATGAGAAGGTGTGTTTACACCGTCTCTTAAGGAAAATCAGATTAAAAATCTTTTTTGACACTCAACCCATAATGGAATCCCATCAATTCATCAATGATCACCTAGAAATGTGTCCAAAAAGTTCTTTTGACCCTCACATACAAAACTCAGTGTTAAATCGCTTTGAGAAAAATGTTCTACATGATTTGAACAGAATCAATTACAGAAAGAATTCACCATTGAACATCAAAAATAGTCAGCTGGATCACATTGAGAGTTTGGCCAAAGATGAATCCCTAACCATTAAGCCTGCGGATAAGGGAGGAGCCATTGTTGTAATGGATACTCCATTCTATAATAAAAAATGTCTGGATTTACTGAGTGATGAAGGCACATATATGAAATTGGACAATGACCCAATCCTCAACATTAAATCCCTAATCACTAAAACTTTAGAGAAAGCCAAATCGAATCAATGGACTAGTGATAAAACATTTGAATATTTTATCAACAAATTTCCCATTACTCCTGTCTTTTATGCCTAAAATCCATAAAGATCGATAAAGATCGATGATTAAATCATCGATAAAGATCGATGATTAAATTCACCATTAAGACCCATTGTGGCTGGTACCGAGAGTATTTTTGACCCCCTTTCAGTATATGTTGACATGTTACTTCAACCACTTGTCCAAGCTACATCTACCTACTTGAAGGACACTACTGACTTTCTAAATTGTTTGAAGGAAATCAAGGCCATCAGCTCAGATTGTATTCTGTTCAGTCTAGACGTCTGTAGCCTTTACACCTCCATACCACACGGCGAGGGTATTGAAGCAGTAGAATGGCTACTCCTTAACACAACAGATCTCAGAGGCGAAGCAGAATTCATTATTGAATCACTTAACATCATACTATACAATAGTTACTTCCGCTTCTTGGGCAAATATTATTTACAAATTTCAGGAACCTCCATGGGATCCTCCATGGCACTGATGCATCCCAACACTTTTATGTTTAAATTTGAGAATGATTTTGTACTAGAACACCCCAAATGGTCAGCATATATATTTATTTGGAAACGTTTTATTGACGATATATTTGGAATCTGGTGTGGAACTCATGATGAATTGAAGTCATTTTTTGATTACCTTAATTCGGTTCATTCGAGAATTAAATTTACAATGGAGATTGGCAGTCCATCTCTCCACTTTCTAGATGTCAACCTGAAGATTGAAAATGGTAGCATCATGACTAACATTTATCACAAAACTACAGATGCCAATAATCTTTTACATTTTTCAAGTTTTCACCCGAAATCCATGCTCCAAAGTCTTCCATATAGCCAGATACTTAGGCCCAAAAGAATAATTTCAGAACCAGAAGGACTTGACACAGAGTGTTCTACACTCATTGAAAGATTCAAACAAAGAGGTTATCCAGACACAGTACTTAATGAGGCAAAGACCAGATCAATGAATGTGACAAGAATGGATTTATTGAAACCTAAATCACGTGAAAAGGACATTCCTTTACTGTTTATATCCAAATTCTCTCGTCAAAGTTTCCAAATCAGTAAAAGTATAAAGAAACATTGGTCAATATTACATAATGATTCATCATTGTTGAGACTGTTTCCGAAAGCATCAATGATGTGCTTTAAAAGAGGTAAAAATCTTAGGGACAAACTAATTAAAGCAGAAAGACCATTGAAAGAAAACCAGCAGTTCTTGACCACTCAGAAAAAGGGTACTTACCCATGTCTTAACTGCATACACTGTAACAACATCACCAGGGGTAACATGCTTTCCCATCCACAAACAGGCAAGAAAATTAAGATTAATGATTACTCCACCTGCATGACTCCAGGGGTCATCTATACCATCAAATGCCCTTGTGGTAAACTTTATGTAGGACAAACATCGAGACCGGCCAAGGAACGGTGGTCAGAACATAAATCAAATATAAGATGTAACAGCCAATGATCACCAGTGGCAAGACATTTTAACTCTGAGCACGATACCATTGCTCAGATGAGATTCCAAATTCTTGATGTTGTAAAAAAAAACACAAAGAGGTGGTGATTACCACTCCATGCTCCTTAGGAGAGAACTTTTTTGGATTAACTATTTGGACATGGTACACCCTAAGGTTCTTAATGAAGAACACTCACTGAACTGTTTTTATAAGGCAAACCAATTATGACAACATGATTGTTAGCATGTAGTTTTCATCTGTTTTAAATCTTTATTGTGATATACTTTTAATACTTGGTACTCCACGGTACATCACCATGGATGTTTTAGCGAACTGATCGTCTTTATATGTGTTTCTCTTTATTTGACAAATAAGTATTCTTTGTACTGTATACTTTCGAGTACTTAACAGCAGACCAGACGTACTGTTTAAGATACTGTGATCATGTTGGATTTACCATATAATTCTACAGAATTAACTGGATTGATTGTTCCCGACACTCATTTCAACAGCATTTACAGACAAACTGTAAACATGTTAATTTCCAAAAAAAATTGGTTTGTACCAACTGTAAATACATTGGTATGTATATCAGCTTGTGATTTTTCTTTGAAAACCATTATGTGTGCCTAAACGGCTTGTGTGGATTTAGACCCAGTGACTCCATTTGCAGTTAAACTCGAATTTATACTCTGTTCGTCCACTCCTTCTCCTGAACGCTGCTATTTCTTGTAAATCTATACTCATTTGTCATTTTTATTCTCGATCGGATTTGTTCCGCTCTCTTTCCATTACTGCGTGCCCGTCTATCATTTTTATACTATATTTGCAAACCATCTTATATGGAATATCCCTTATAATACTTCATTCCGTTGTTTAACACTATTCAATAGGTGTTACTGTCAGGATTAATCAGGTGAGTACAAAGGCAGCGAATATGGCAAGGGAAATGTGCACAAAATCGCACAGTGAATAACCTTGAATCAAACAACGTGCACACAAGAACCAAGACTCATGTATACTAAAACCCAGGAGTGCAGATAGAGTGAAACAATAATACAAATATATGAAAAGGGATGTGGGGTAAGCACTTAGAACCTCCTTATGCCTGAAAGGAAAGTCGGCAAACTCCTTACCCACTATGCTATTACAGATACTGACACCGCTAAATCCACATAGAGGGCAAGCAAGGACAGGATCTGTGAGCTGACACTCTTGATGATATTGAAATAAAGAACTTAAAAACAGTACTCACGAGGACTGGAAATACCACTAGAATGTCAGTAAGCCCACGAACCATGTTGATCAAACAGGGACCCAGAAGGCTATAACAGCAATGAGTGGAGGATAACTAAATACATAAGACTCAAGACAAAGGGCAAGTAAGAATTGTGATTATAGAATACTGAGGAAAACAAAGGCATTCACACAGGAGCTAGCTACAACAGCACACCACACCTAATAATCAATGGAAATAAATGCAGAAGTGCAAGGGAAAACATGGAATGGATTCCAATAGAAAGCAAGGAGCAGGAGCAGGGAAAACGATATTACAAAAGGCAAACTTCTCCCACCCCTCCAGGGAATAAAGGCAGGAAGCTAAATCTATAAAGGGAAAGACTAAAGCATCAACTTTTTCAGTAGCAAAGGACAACATCAAAGAAAAAGAGAACACAGGCAAATTGGGCTGCATCAAAGGGGAAAGCACTGAGAGAGGCTGCCTACAGACAGAGGAAGACAGAAAGGGAAATCTAGAAAGCAGAAATCAATTAAGCACATAAATTAGAAATCCAGGGTAGAGGAACAAGAAACAGAAACTAGGAGCTAGGCGCAAAGCTAAGAACCAGGAACAAGGGACCAGTCACAACAGGAACACTGCAACAATGACCAGCGCTGGACTGAAGCAAACTGAGGCTTTTAAAGCTGCTTAACGAGCACACCCCTCAGGTGTGCCGTTTGCTGCACCTGCAGCCACAGGTGTTGCCTATCCTCCACCCAACCTTGTCCTGCAAGGGAGGAGATGAAGCAGTGAGCCAGGCATTCTGGGAAGCATAGTCATTAGATTAAAGAAGCATGCTGGCTGCCAAAAACCTGGAATGGATCCGGAAGGGAAGTAACTTGGAAAATAAGGTTTTAGCGCTCCCAATTCATCACAGCACTGTAGCATTAGGTTCGGAGGAAATGTCCTGAAGGGAATAAACCCCAAAACATGCCCCCAAGTGGCGGGAACGGGAGCGAAGGGAGCGAGTCCTGACAGTTATTTACCGTCTTTAACAACAATCCAAGACGGCGGTCCTGTTATATCCAGCTGGATATTGACAGTCCCTTTTCTAGTTTTCATCGTTGCCGTACACTGATTGGACAATTCAATGCACGTGTTCCATGTTGCTCTGTTTAAAATAGGGTTTGCGTTACCTTGGTAACGGTCGCCGATGCTTTACCACAGAGTTGGAATCCTATCACTGATCGTACGATTTGAGGTAAGAGCGCTCGCTCCCGTAATATATAGATCAGAATGTTGGGGACTTTCTGTTTACTTACTACTCTGTAACTTGGAGTTATAGCACCTTTTACTTACCTTTCTTTAGCTTGGATGCTTTGAAACCGATCCAAGACTGGGCTCGTCCATTAATGGATTTTCGTCACGCAAATATAACATGGTTCTCCCGGCTGTTGACCCGGAGTCCTATCTAAACATGTTAGAACCACCTTTTAACTCAATCTAGATAGGTTCACTACTTTAGTCATTTCTACTCACCATTATATTTCTCTATCACACCTTCTGATTTATATTACCCATTTATTTCTCTTCTCACTTTATTCTTCTACTATATTTCACTGTCTTACCTGTATTGTTTCGATCTACAGCTATTGTGGAAACCCTGTTTTTTTCGGAATGCCGCCTACGGCATCTTCGGATTAGCAAGCATCTTTAAAATAATTTACCCGGTTGGGACTTATAGACAGTTTTAGAAATGTCTAAGTTGTTTACTCTAGATGGTCTTGCGCACTATATTAACACTTGTTATGTACCCACATAGTGACCACACTGGCCCCCCATTTGGAGGGTTGGTTGGCCATTCCCTGTATATATTGAATTAATAGTTACATTTGGATATCATATGGTACTATTATGTATGCCTATACTAGGTTGTATACCGACAACTTTTGACAATTCGCTTGTTCTAAAATATTTTTTTCAGATTGAGCTAGCCCAGGTTGTTCATTTGATTGACGGTCTTCACGTACACCATGAAGCAACCTTCCCCACTCTGGTATACGTTGTACTACCACTCTCCTTGAGGTGATAGACATCACACTCTCATCATTTCCTTACTATCAGGTAATTTAGACTATTTCTATTCTTGGAAATAATCTCTATTCTTCAACTTTACTTCGGGTTAACGACTGGTGGACATCTTGGGATCTCCCTCCACACATGCATTAGGCCCTCCCTTGGAGCCACCATTGGTTTATTAGGAATTAACCTCACTGAGTATTCTAGATCTATTATGGTCACTTGAATTTTGTTGCAACATAAACCAATGTGAATGTAAATACACCAGCATTATTATATGCTTTTTACTTTGGAAATAAGGACACAATTGCTATTCGACTTCTTCGACAGCATAACTCTGTAATTTGTTAAGTATGAATATACAATTATACTGTGTTATATACTATCTTTTTTAATATATACTTTTGTTCATAGTCTGTTTAGGCCTAAGAAGAAGAGGGGTTCAACCCTCGAAACGCGTCGCCAAATGAAAACAGACTTCTGGCAACACTTCTTCAAATTGTTCTCTTCTCTGCAATAACATTGTGATTGCTTCGGTCTTTAAATTGCACCTGTAATCTAAAACAAAAATATATACACTTATGTTTTCTACAAAAAATTGCTTGGATTGATTATTACGAAGAGAAATAACTACCCTGAGGTTACAGTAGTTGGTTTAGCCAACACATAAAAAGTGTGCAGGGGACGGGAGGGTTCAAAGCTTGAACCTTCTCCTTCTTTGTCTAGAACCTACCAGACCAGGAAACCAGGACTTTAAGAAACGTGTTGCGATCACTTCTAACTGCGTAATCTCAATAAGTCTTGCAGCTCCTAGCCCCCACGGTCACAGTAACCTTGATCACTGCAGTAAATGTGTGCCTGGTCACGTCAGGACAAAGTAAGGATTTGCTTAATTGAAATTCAATCAACGAATCGGAATTGGGATCAGTCATCAATAATCAATGCAACTTGCACTATGTTTCCAAAGCTTTTTTTATTCCATGTATTTTTTGAAGCAGTGATCTTGCAACCCAGTTTTAGAGTACTGATTTATAATAAAACCACCAGAAAACCTGCTGCTAATCGGAAACAATTCTTCCATTCGAGTAAAATGTGCATAAACAGATGAATGGGCGGGAAAGGAGGCATTCGTCCTGCATTAGTATTTAAGTGAGAAAGCTAGGAAATAATACCTCACCAATATTCCGGAAAATTGAATGTTTTCAGTTATTTTAACCCCTCAAGAAAGCGAGTAACCCGCGTTTCTGACAGATGTTTATCCTGTGCATATATGCCTCGTGTCTTTCGGGGGATGCTCACCCACTCCAGTTTTTTCTTTGTATGATGGGATTTGTAGTTTTTCTTTTCTATTATTAATGCAGAACTACATGTACCAGAATGCAAAGGGAACAATGGAGGACTGGGTCAGCATCTGCTGACTAGCATGACCACCAGTCTCTGGTGGCCAGCCAGATAAGGCATTTTTCTTCCTTTTTGGCTTTCTTTCATTCTAGAACAGCATTTTTCATTTGCTTCTAAAGGACCTGGGTCCACCAGATAGTATGCTCAATATACTTAAAAAGCGCAGGGATCAACAAGAATGGGCTTCGAGGTCCTAGCCTGAGCATGAAGATGCGTGTGAGGGATCAAAATATGAATTCAAAGCCAAGTATAATAAATCAGTTTAGCGACCGCCTAAGTGTGGGGAATGAGACGTAAGGCAGAGGCATTTGGTTCCAGAGCTTGGAGGCGAGAAAGGAGAAGCATTGACCTCTAAAAAGCGGTCTTTAAACCCCACAGGGTGGTATTCGCAACTGGATGTAGTGCTCCAGATATAGGCTGACAACATTTTCCAAAGCGGGAACTTTTACCGTCTTGACAAATTCCATAAATAAACATAGAAGGAGGATATTAAATAAATATATGACCAGCCATGGTTGTCCAACTCCTGGCCTCGAGGGCTGGGATCCATGTCGGGTTTTCAGGCTATCCCTTATTAATATTGATGAGGAAAAATGTGCATATATTTAGAATCATTGTATGCAAATGTGTATGATGGAGGAAGGAAGGAATAGAAATCCAATAAAAGGCATGCTTGGAAGTGATGGATGCATGTAGCCAATAGAATCTATCATTGTACGTGCCCTCCATTATTCAGCCAAAAACAGCCCAGATCTTACCGAAAAGGTTTAATCTATACAAAATGTACAAAATGCACGGGAAATAGATTCAATATCCTTGAAATGGCTCACAAAAAAGCGAAAGTCAAGGGTGGACTGCCCTATAAGGAACTCTGCAGATGGCCTGGTAGGTCTCTGCACCCTGGGCCTCTTTTTTTTGTGGTAACCTATTTTATTTCCAACATTTTTTCAGTAGCCAGTGGATCAGAGGAGACTATATTATAACAAAATCCTTGAAATTGAGATAAACAAAATGTAGTTGAGAGCGTTCCGGTGATCTGATTTATTGCCACTAAACCCATGAAATTCTGCGGATGTGGGAAGTGATGACCATCTTAACTCTGCAACCCCCTCCCCCGCCCCCCTCATCTCCCGTTGAGCACATTCATCATATCAGAGAAGGGATTCAAAGTAAAATACAAAAATGTCATCATGGGGGACATCAACGGGGGGACGGCGAGTTAAGATGCTCATCGACTCATCACTTCACACACAGCTGAATTTCAAGAGTTTTGTTCCAATACATTAAGTACCTTAAATCTCTTTTAACTCGTTTTTTTACTGAATATATAATGTATATATGTATATATACACACTTTAAAAAAAGGTTATGGTACTCTAACAAAGAATACATTCTACCAAAAGTTAAAATATTGTTACGGTACAAACACTCACTGTATACCTCTACAAATTCAACCATGAGACTCGAAGTTTAATAACTCGCTACATACTAAAACTACAACCTTAGCACTCACTTCAAATATTAGGCAGGTTACATCAAAACCACAGTTCAGGTGTGTGTTAAGGTAGGAGTTGTAGTGGTATGGAGTGAGGGTTTGTAACTGAACATTATTTTGAGGTGTACTTGTCTTTTTTGCTCTTTTATCATTTAAATTCTGCAGTATGGGTTTAGCATTTTATTATTTCTGCCCACCCGCGAGAACCCAACACATTAAGCAATCGGTCCTCCAGCTGATGTTATGTCATGTTACAGCGCAACCGACACCGGCTAGGGCATCCTGGCCCTAGGAAACTAGAATAACATGAAACCGCGAAAATAACTAAAATATAAGAGTTTTAAGTGCACAGCGAAAAGACTGATGGTCCTGGATGCCCCGGAGAGAGAGGGGAAAAGAATTCCAAAGATGTGCGGCAGCAATGGAGAGGGACTGACTCCTGATGCGACAGTGCTTAGAGCGTAGGCACAGCTATGTGAACGGAGACTGAGGACCGAAGGCAGTGCGTGGGCACGTGGGAGCAAAGCTTTGCATGCAAGTACTCCGGGCCGTCTTTAGAAAAGGCTCAGTGAACAATGCACAAGGTCTTAAAATTGTAGCCAATGAAGAGACGAAAGAAGACAGGTTGCGGGAGTGAGATGGGAGGCCCCGTGGACCCCGTAGCCACAGTATCCTGCAGACGTTGCAGAAGATAGGCTGGCTGAGTGAGGTAGAGCGAATACAGTAGTCCAGCGAGCATTAGTTCAAAGATGAAACTACCAAAGGACGAAGCTGGTGATGATGTTAGGGAAAATTGACAAGGGGGGTCCAGGGAGTCTCTCTGCCAGACATTAGTCCTGGTTACGAGAGACTTACCCAGAGTCTTTAGCTCACTATCTTTCACAGAGAAGAAATGATGTTAGGGCAACACTTGGCAGAGAATCTACAGTTTATAATGAACAACCTGACAGACAGCGCTCACTTGAGCTTCTATAAAGAGTGAAGTGGAGAGCTTCACTCCAAGGTCTTTATCAACGGAGACCGGAACAGGCAAGGGGCCCAACTCTGAGGGCCAAAAGTTGGCAGACCAAAGACCAGCATCAGAGGGCGATTTTATCAAGAGAACCTTGGTTTTTTCACCATTAAGTTGAAGCCAATTACAGGTCATCCAGGAACGGACAGCAGACGGGCAGGAGCAACAGAGATCTGCGGTAGAGGGAAGGGCTAAGTCGAGGTGAACCAGGATCTGGGTGTCCTCTGCATAAGAATAACACCACAACCCAAAACAGTGAATACGGGACGGTAGTTAGTCAGGCCGGACCTAATTCCCTTCTTGTAAACAGGAATAATGATCGATGTTTTCCAAGAACTCGGAATCCTTTGAGATTTCAGGATATGTGCAAACATGATGGACAAGAATTTGGCCCATTGGACCTTATGTTCCTTTAAGATTGCATTATTTAGACCATCCGGCCCCGGGGCACGTGAAATTGGCAAGTTTTGAATAATCTCAGAGATCACCTCGGAGTCAATCCTGAGTCCCAATAGGTTCTTTTGAGAAATGCAGGGGAGGCAACCTCATGATCTTGGTCAATAACATTTCAAAATGCGTTACCCAGGTTGTCGCTGTTATAGAATTCAATGTTAAAGCCTCTTTCTCAGCCAAAGAGGCACTTTCTAATAGCAGCTGGTCGGGAATTTCAGCTCCTAGATTACCCTTAAATGTCATGATGCCTTTACACAATGGTAATGTATCTCGGTTTGAGAAGCCAATCCCCAAGGTAGGTTCAAACCCCTTGGGTTTCCAAATGTTACTATCTGGTTGTTGGTGACGAAAGGCAAATTTGCTTCTTGACTGCATTGTCCCTGTCTTTGTCTTACTTCTAGCAACCACCAACGATTTCTGTAAACGGTCTTGACCCCTGGCCCCCTTCTATTGGGCCACCAATGTATATCCTTGGGAACTTCCGTTGAATGAGGTGGCGTGGTCGAGATGCGCATCAATGTCAACCCAATATTATCCATGCCATGTTGACATGGGGGTGGGGGGTTATGGGACGAGTTATAGAATCTGTCCGGTTCACCGACGGTACTTCCGAGGTGGTACAATCCTCAGTGGGCCACTGTCACCTTCCTTTTGAAGTTCTGATTTGTCGTGAACCGACGGAATATTTCCCGTAACGTGCAAGGGTCCCTCTTCATGACTCTCATTGTTAACCGACTTAGACAAGTCCCTGGCATCTTCTTTCAAGGCACAGCGTTGTGCCTTGACGCACAGCCGATGTGTTTGGGCCCAGCACGGTCAGCACGGGCAGAGCATTGAGGGGACTGTTCACAGGACATGGGTGAGCAATACCCTGAACACTCGCCTCCTCCGAAGACCCATGGGTCCCAATGTCCCTCTGAGCCACTTCATTTTCCATATCTGCATCCGCCAATGGAGGAGTTGTTTGCAGCGTCGGGGATGCCGATATCATAGTGGTTGTCAGTTTCATCATCCGGTAGTGTGACAATACCAAGTCCATTTCAAATCGCACCCATTGTCAGATGTGAAGACACACCACAGCTGACCGAGCAGCCTTTGTAGTGATGACCAGATGTCAAACGCTTCTCTGATGATAGGGCAGAAGTTAATGCTCCACTACGGCTGAACACTCGGCCAAACGCTCCGCTTGTCGCGAGTGTTTTCAAGGATATGCTCCGCCTCCTCTCAGCATAGGCAGAGCAAACAGACTCTGCAAAGTTCAAAATGTTGCATGTAGTGAATCAGGACAGCCAAACACTCGGCCAAACACTCCCTGGATTGGGTACTACTATGCACACCAAAATGAAAGTGTTCCTTCTGAGGTTTCTTTGTTAACCTTTTATTAATTTACATATTGGTTTATCCTCTGTAAATGTTGGGTCTAATTAATGACATACTTTCTATACACCCATTCAGAAACTTAAACACGTGTATATATATACACGTTAAAGAACATGTATTTCTTTATTTTTGTAATAGTTTGGGTAATACATATGCACAAATGTATTATGTTCATTCACATATGTGTCTGATATTAACATAAAAGACATGCACAATAAATACACACAAACTACATTAAAAACCGGTTATAATAAAAATAAAATAATAATAATAATTTGGCATTTATATAGCGCTACGAACCCTCAGGCATCTGAGCGCTGCTTATTATTACCCATGGTGTGTGGTGCTTATGAACAGTAATTAATTACAAGAAAATACACAAATATTAAACATCTTCCTAAAAGAAAAAAACATAATACATAAAAGAAATAAACACATTTTGGAAAAAGTGTTTGGCAAACAAAGAGTCTTTTCATCAATGAATGAAGATTATGCTTCCGTGGTCGTAGCATTTCTTTATCGCTACAGTGTAGGCCAGTTAAACTGGATTTTCTGACTAACCTCTGAAAGCCAGAAACACTGTCACAAATTCAGCCTGTTCCAGTGGAAGCACAGGCTTTAAACGGTACCAAAGTATTAGGCTGGGGCCAAGAAAGTGACCTCTGAAGTGGTGCTTTTTATGGAACGGATATACTGCCTAGCAATTATTGCAAAAAGGCCAGGCAGAGACACTGGGGGTAATATTTTGGAGAGAGCAAGGGGAAAAGTTGGAGACCATGGCAAGAGCATGGATGAAAGTGAACAGAGCTGTTGGCCTGGTTTAATTCGTTGTGTCTGTGTCACAGCAAGCATGGACACCACTCAGTTGTGTGTTGGCGAATGTGCAAGACCCTGATGTTGCGTGCTGAACCCCACCACTTGGCTCCGTGCTGTCAGCCAGGGTTCAGACACACTGCTGACAACATGCAGGAGCTGAGGCCGGATTGCATGACTGCCTGTTAATACATGATTCATACAGCAGCAGAGGCCTCACCCACGTGGAGCCAAGGCGCATCAACTGCAGGCATTCGGCGGTGATGGCTCAGTTGCATCCTCCCTTCACTTGACCGCAGGTGCAGGGTGGACGGAACCGGGCTGGGGCATGGGCAGTCTGTGCAGTGGCCCAGGGCTCTGCTGTCAGAGGGGGCCCTGCAAGGCACCAGTGTATGCCTCGGCTGCTGTGCAGCTTCCACGTATGAAGCTCGCATGAGGCCACGGTGCCGCCTCACACCCTCCTGTGGCTCTCTAGAGAGAGACACCCATTCTCAGCGTCCCATCAGATGCTGCTGGCCCTTCAATGACTGCTTACCACTTTCTTTCTTCAAGCAGCGCATTAAAATGGGGGCAGGTTTACAAATGATGGCCCATTTAAGAGACCATTGTTTTGGAGGAAATGTTCATAACTTTTCTGTTTTAAGAAATTCCGATAGACATTTGCATTCGGAAAGCACACAGAAAACACCAGTTAGCTGCCTAAATCTACGCTTTCCTCCAGGTCAATCACAACATATTCAACACACCAAAAAATTTATTTTTGGTAGAAAGTGATATTTTCATCACATCATGTATGAACCCTACACTTGTCAAGCAGAAACAGTTGACATTTTCACACATTACATGTTATACTTCTTGAAAATAATTTTCAAAACTCGAAGGCAATTGTTTTTAATTTTGCTGCTTTGCATTTTGGTATTTGTAGTCTCCCAGTCAAGAAGAGGGAATAATGCCACAATTGTACACTTTTTGCTTAACATTTTGCCGTAATGATGTATATATTTAAATGGGTACCTTACTAAGTACTTTTGAAGTCATCTTTATAAAGCAGAGTATTGTTGTAAAGCAGACGTGGGGTTGAGGAGGGGGACCGATGCGAGGGCTAGCAAGTCCTGAATAGTTGCCCCGGATGTGGCAAGAGAGATTGCAATTCTGGAGACTGGTGCAGATATTTTTCCCTGATTGCGGCCATGAGCTGCTTTTCAGGGCACAAGTAAAGGATACATGTGGGTGGACAGCGGACCTTTTTTCAGAGGGTGGACGCATCCCCCTTGGGGGTTTCTGAGGTCGGCAAGCTTTCTCAAGCATTTGGCTACCAGGATCTCCCCCAGGATGTCATGTTTCCAGTGCTTTCAGAGCTCGCAGGTTTCCCGTGGCCATGCGCGAGAAGGCCGTCAATTGGTCGTTTTGCTTGGAATTCTGTAAATTTCCACTACAGGTATCAGAATCCAAGGGATGAAACGGGACTGGATGGGGGAACGTTGAGAGGTCTGTTCACGGGGGCATTCAAAGGCTGTGAGGGGATTACACCGCAGTCTGTCAATGAAGGCTACGCCCGCGCACGGGCAGGACTGGGAGCCTGCGCAAATAATATCGCAGTCAGTCCCTACTTACTTGCGCCGACACAGACATCTATAGATGCCGGCTGAGCGGCCTGACACTGAACGTGCACCTCCCGCCTCTCGAGCAAGGGTTGTCCTTTGCACCTCGCGTTCCACCGCAACTGCAAGATAAAAGCGTAACATTCCGTGTCATAAATTGCGCACTGAGCGTTTTATGCTTCTGGTGCAAGAGGACTGGGGCGCGTCGCGAGCGCAGAGTCCACACGTTGCTCATGATTAAGGCAATAATGCCCTCCTTTAATTGGCTGGCGCCCAGTCTTGCAGTGTTAATAGCCCTGGAAATGACTGGTAATTAACCCAGTGAACCAATCTGCAGGTCATACACAGATGCTCATAACACTAAAACACACACCCTGCGGCCGCGTGAGCTGAAAGTTAAACCTAGAACTCTGTGGCAGCAGGTACATTGATCCAATGAGCTGTCCTGAAGGAGTTGCGCACTGACTTGAGAATGACGCGCGCTGATCCCCCGCAGCAAAGTGTTCACCCACTGGGGTATTTATTTTACAGGCGTACAGATGTGGACGTCCAGTCGTCGCCAGGCTCTCGTGGACACTACTATGACACTACGGAGCCTTGTATTAGTCAGCTCAGCTGGCTTAATGCTGCACTGCGGATGGACATGCGGGCTTTGTCCCGTCCTCGACCACCATAAGCGCCGCACACCCCCACTTTTCAGGGTTTTGAAAAGCGCCGCGAGGCCTCTAGCGCCCGGGGGACGCTGTCAGCAGCAGCACCGTCCTGCAACAACAGAGGATACGTTTTAGGACGGGCGCTGCAGATTGGTGGTCCCGGGACCAGGGAGGGCAGGGAGCCCGCCCCCTCAGGCGCCGTCGGCCAATAGGTGGCCGCAGGTGCAGGGAGGCGGGAAAGCGGAGGTGTGGTGCAGCAGGTTGGCACCGAGCTCCTGGGAAGCAGGAGTCACCATCTCCAGGCGCAACGTTGCAACAGGAAATTAGGTCATCGCGGACGGGGGGCGGCTGGCTCCCCCATCCCGAGGGCTCCGCAGAGAGAGAGAGAGAGGGAGGGGAGAATCGACCCTGGCCTGCACTGCAGGACCCCCTCTCCAGACCAGCTCACCTCGGCATGGCCCGCAGGAGGGACCGCTTCGCGAGCGCAGCGGTAAGTGATGCCGGCGCTTCTCTGTTACGCCCCAGGACAGGGGTTTCAATGAACGACCGAATGCATACTGGGAGTTGTAGTCGTGCAGCGCACAGGGCCAGTGTACCCGTGGGCGTTAAAAGACGCCGTGGGCCAGTGCAGAGCCGGACCCAAGCTAGAGCTCCTGTGACCTGCTGTCTGATTCTCGCTTCTACGCCAGTTTTTTTGCCTGATTTAGGACGTCCTCTCCTGCATTTATTAACTTCATGCCACGAGTAAAGGACAGCGAGTGGCAACCACCATTCAAGTACTCGTTGCCACAAAAATACACGCTTCAGCCCAACAAGAAGAGCAAACGGCATTACTTTGGCACACATGCTAAGTGAACCCTAGCACGTTACACTACCATGCCCTCTCCACTGGCCTGGACCACAGTCTCCAAGGGCGTTCAGTCCACAGCGCTTTGAGATCATACCAATGGTACATAAGGCGCTATAGAAACGCACCATAACATCTGGAACTCTCTCCCCAAGCTTGTCCGTAGAGGCAACGTGGACACATCTGCCATTACCCAAACGTTTTGGTTAAAAAAAAAAAAACTAAATGACTGGATTAGGCGCTTATGTGTAAAAGAACATTGCTGTCTGGATGAGCTGCCCAGGTCTAAAACAATACAGCTTGAATATGCCACGCGCTCAGCGTCCACAATCCGTGCCTCCGAAACATGCAATTATGGAGCGTTAATTGCCCCTACATTCGAACATTCATAACAATAGGACAGCTGTAGGCCAGTGAGTGGAACGCAGTTCCCCAGTGAAAGATGGGCCTTAAGGAGGACCCCAGCACAGTCCTCTTTATTCTTAGTGTTTCAATCCCTCCTTTAAACCTGGGAGTGGGCGGAGCCTGCACCGATTTCTCACTGGGACTCAGTACGAACATGGACGCGCTTAACACAAACACTGCACACAGGTCACCTCACTTTTTATCATCGGGCTGTCTGTAAAGGTGCCCTGCAGCCCTGGTTTTATTTTTGGCATCCCAATAGTTGCTGTTTTGTCTTTCTTATTCGAAATGAAGGACTACGAGTCCCGAAATGCAAATGAAACAAACGGAACTGTGTGATCTGCTTGCGCCCCGTGCACAATCTTTGATCAGAGTACTGTGCCTTCTTTTCAGGCAACCACACAGTGTTTAGTGGGTGCGTTACCCCCAATAGCAGGTTTCATTCTACCCCCTGTTTCCAGCTCTGTAGCCAATAAAACAGCTTGGAGTGGAGACCCGAAACTCCTGTAAAGGCTGCATTGGGAGTTTTCCTTTCAGACGTGCACCCACTTGTCCCTGGGCAAGGAACACGGACCTGGTGTGTGACAGGAAGTGCCAGGTGAGGCATCCTTCACCCCACACCCCCAGCCAAACTCTAACATTAGAGCCCCCTACCAACGGGCACGGTGGTCTGCTAGGCGACCCTCGCCACTATTAGAAGCCCTACACTTCCGCTCAGGACCACTGGCCCCCTACCACACAATAGAGATCCCCTGTGCGTGATCTAATAATTCAGTGGAATGGGCCCTTCTCGGTGACATCATAGTGGAATGGGTCATCCGTCCAACGTGGCATTGCCCATCTAGGACATCGCACAATGTATTCAGGTTTGAGACTTGAAGAGCAGGAACTAAAAACCAGGCGCTAGTACACAGCGCACTGAACTTCTAATGTGTGCATGAGCTGCAAACGTAACGTTTCTGACTGCATGTTGCATTCTGCTTCAAGTGCCATTAGATGTGTCCTTTCTTCAACATTTCTCATACTAGCAGACATACAGAGTAATTATCACAGATGTCTTTTTTTATGGGGTCAGTTGACCAAGTAGCTCCTGGTAACTGATGCTTTCAAGCTAGCCAGGCTCTCCTGAGCTGGAAGCAGGGGCTGATTAGCTCCCAGCAATTGGGAAGCCCTCTGCTGGGAGAGTACATCGGAGCCCCGCTTCCTCTGTAAGTGTGGGAGTGGGAAGGAAGGCAAGGCTTGGTGCAATAAGGGTTGGGGGTAGCAAAAGATGAGCAAAGGGAACCCTGTGACTGTGCGCCACCATACCGGCCGCCCCTGTTTTTTAACACTTTTTTTTTATATTTATTGGTATTTTAGCAGTCAAAACAAGGACCATGTTTACATATCACATTGAAGCTTTGCTAGACCTCATGAAAAACACAGCCCCCCTCCCCTTGCTCCCCCATCAAACAAACATTGGTGGTTTCTTGTACAACTTAATCAGTTTGCTCAGTGACTCTCGTCTGCGAGTTGTCTCCCCATTTGGGGGCAGATCTCCCAATCCTTGTGTTCCACTCCCATTTTTAAAATGTTCTTTGACGTGTTGTAGTCAACTTGACTGACGGCTGGTTTGGATAAAGTACGGTTACTTGTACCCCAGAGATCTTGTTATGCTAGCGCACCAGCTCGCACTTAACTGGCAGGATTGTGCACGGGGGGGAAGGACTGCGCACCTTAACGGGAGTCCTAAAGAACCGCCAATACAATTCCAAGGCATTAGAACAGTCCAGGGGTGAACATTACTAAGCATAAATATCCACCAACGTAACACACCCTAAGCTCACAACCCCGCCCAACTCTAACAGTTTAAAAGCTTCCAAGTTCTAGGGTTTGTGATGTGTCCCCGGCTAAGCTGGGCAAACTAAACAAAAGAACCCCAAATATCTCAATCTCGCCTTTCAACGAGACCCCCATTTTGCTCATTGCAGCCTCGAACCAGATTCTGCCCCCCTTTTCACCCCACCGCTCTAGTGTTCGGAGTAACATTAGACTTCCAATTTCAAGCTACCACGACCGAGGCTGCCACCAATAAATGGGTAATCAATTTACAAGTTTTCATCGACAACCTATATCGACCTCCCTATTCCTCGTTACCCATTAAGAAAGCTCAAAACCTGGTTGTTTGAATAATTCTTTTGTTGCATCTACCCTGGCCGCTCTCTGGACTGTTTTTTCAGATGGGCTTTTCCGTTGTTTGTCTTGTCTCCGCCATCATGCCTATGGTTTCATTGCAGCGCATTTATAAGTTAATTAAACTAAACTAGCGGAAGGTCTACCCCTGACATTGCCTTAATATGGGCCAGCACCTCCTTTCAATAGTGTCCAATGAGAATACCAGATATGGAACAACGAACCAGTCTCCCATCCATATCTCCGACATGAGGGAAGAACCACTGGGTTAGTCTGGTGGAGTCTCTTCGGGGTGAGATATCAACGATGTCCTACCTTGTACCCTTTCTCCGTCAATTGCACACAATTCGTTGATCCCGTTGCTCTAGACCAAACCTTGAACCACTCCATATCATCAATTGGCTTCCCAATCTCCACCGCCCATTTAGACATATACATATGAGGCGGATCAAACCGCCTACTAGTCCGTATCTTATACCACGATGAAACCCTCTAGGCCGGTGGGTCTGCCAATCACAATTTCTCCAGCTTAGTCATATCCCTGCTCGCTTGACTCGTAATTCTCACATTGACCTATGTATCCATATTTATCAGCCATTGTCAATAAATAAAGCCTGTTGGCACTAACAAAAAGACTTTGCCGTACCCCCTCAAATAGTGTGCCTAAGCACTGTAATCCCCCCTCAACCCATCAGGTAAAGCGACCAGTATGTAACCCTGGCCGGAACTCCAAATTCCCCAGACCGGAGTAAGGGGTGGCAGAAATGTGAGGGTGTATTTCTTTACTGCCCTAACCCAAATCGGCATTGTCGCCTTAGTCGGCCAGAGCATTGTAACGCAGCCTCTTCTAGCTCTCGCGAAACCCCCAGGCCTGCTTGTTCAATACCCACCCAGTGTTTTTAACGCCTAAATCCCCCGCCTTACGATCTAATAGCGGAGCCAATTGCACTGCATAATAGCTCCCTGTAATTCCCGATTTTTCTTGGGGGCCGCCATAGTACACAAAGAAGACCCTAAGGAACCTTCTAGGCCAAATTACTTGAAAGAAGTTATGGCTGTAAATCCTGTATGACCTTCTTTGGGATTATTATAGGATGATTTGTAGGATGTACAACAACCTGGGATTGAGGGTCAATTTTACTGCTGCTTTCCTTCCCAGCCACAACATTTTGGTCTTCCCCCATTTCACCAAATCCTCCTCAACAGTCTACACATCCCTGGGATATAACGCTGATATAGCTGCTCATATTTTGGAGGGAGATAATACACCACTAAATATTTTAACGTATACAGTTCCCACTGAAAGCCAACATTTTGTTGCAAACCCAAAACCTTAATAGGCTTTTCTGATAAATTGAGGATGTGAGATTTAGCATAATGTATCTCAAAACCAGATGCTGCTCGAAAAGATTCCAAGATGGACACCATGTGCGGTCAGGTAAATTCCCCATAACGTACAACAGGTCATCAGCATATAACGGCAATTTTGTGGTGGGTACCGTCAATTGCTACTCCCTGGATGCTTGTGTGATGCCAGACCTTTTGCGCCAATGGACAATGGAGAAAGAGGAAAGCCTTGTCAAGTCCCGTTAGGAAGGGTGAGTAGAAAGCGGCCCATTCAGCTCGATTCTCGTGGTGGGGTGGACAAAATTAGACGAGATCCTAATTATAAAAGTATCACCAAACGCCTGTAATACCTCTTGAAGATAAACCCCGTTGATCCTGTCAAACGCTTTTTCTGCGTCGACTGACCGCATCACAAGAATCAACGTGCTCATTCCACCACATCTATTGCCCTGAGTATATTATCGTGGGCCTGCCTGCGAAAGATGGGTCTGGACTGATCGTGGTGTATAATACCCGGGAGCACCTTCACCCGCCAATTGGCTAAAACCTTAGAGTAGATGTGGGCATCATAATTAAGAACCGCAATCGGCCTATATGATTCGCATTTAAAAGCGTCTTTACCTTTCTTACCCAGAAGCGTAAACACAAATTCACCCATTGTAGGAGTGAGCACACCCGACGTGACAAAGCTGTTAAATAACGTGACCAGGTGCAGCATCAACACGCGTGCAAACTGCTTATAAAAAAGGGCAGGAAATCCTACTAATAAGATGCCAGGTCCGGTTGGAAGTGACCGAATGACCTGGGGAATCTCCTTTAACCGTTTCGGGGCCTCTAATAACTCTGTTTGTCGCCGACATTTTTGGAAGGTCCTCCTCACAGAAAAAAGCTAGTTGGGCCTGCAGGTCTAACCTTTCTTCTGCAAAGAGCGTGGAGTAATAAGACTTGAGGATAACGATCGTAGCCGATTTCGGCTCCTGGATTGTCCCCCGTCATCCTGGAGCCCCGTTATCGTGCTATGTAATGACTTAAGTTTATATGATAGTAACCGAGAAGCTTTATTAGAGGTAGCAAAATAAAAATGTTTAGTTCTCAATAATTTGTATATCGGAAGGCCATGACGCCTTCAACTCGCCCCTTGCAATGTGTAATTGCCTAAATAACCCCCCCCATTTTATTGTGTCTCTAAGTCCAGCACCCTTTTTTTCAATTTCCAGCCTCTGCGCCATTGGTACCTTCTTCCGCGCAGACGCTACGCTAATAAGCTCTCCTCTTATTGTGGGCTTAAACACCTCCCAGGCCATTTCATATGAGGGACCCTCCCTAATGTTCTCTAGAAAATATTGAGCGATCATGTCTTTCACCTCTGCGCAATAGACTGCTTACCCCATAAGTGGACCATTAATCTTCCACGGTGTGGACTTTGCTAGTAGGAACCCCGCACTTCCAACTGCATCATAATTGGGGTGTGGTTCGAAATCAATCCAAGTTCTATGCTAGGGGCCACAACACACGGGCACTCTTATGCAACGTCCGCAAATCTAGGACCGGCAGGCACACGGGGAGGTACTTCTGACGCCAGACCGCCCCCCACTACAACGTCGCAACTCGCTTCCATAGGCCTGTGCACCAGCCACGAGTCTCGCAGACGTGCACTGTTAAGTAGAAAGCCCACTTTCAACGTAATGTTGTATCCCCCTGTACTTTCTGGCTGGCTCTTCTGGGTTTTCAACTTTGGTTTTCTCTCAGCCAGGCCTAATCCAAATCCTGAAAGCATTTAGCTGTGTTTTTGAGCCTTGCATCCTTATGAGCGCCAAGGCAGGGTGGTGCCACATATGGCCACAGCGAGGGTAGCCTCTGTTACAAGACACAGGCATGTGGTTAGTTGGGTGGTTTCTTTTGGCTTGTGTAAAATGGCTCCACTTAGGGGAAACTATTTTATATGGCTGGGTCTCTCTTGATCCCCTCCACCATTCCACTTGTCTTTGTTTGCTTTGAAGAGGTGATGGGACACAAGACTGTCCTCTTTCCTCTGCGTATGTCATAAGTGGCTGCTAAAAGCCTGTATCTCTGCGCCGGGGGCTGTAGTCAACCAGGAACCAGCTCTAACTGGCATCCCATTTCTGGGATAATGTGGATTGACCCTTCCTTTCTGTGAGACTCCTTCCCAGAATGCCGAGCGAGGGTCTGCTGTCCACCCCTCTGTTTGAACGCTGCTTGGTGTGTGATTGGGTGCAGTGCTCACTCCCTGCCTCCCAGGGGGCATAAAAGCAGACCGCCCCCCCTTACCCACTCACCTTCTCTGCTGCCGGAACATTGTACCTGCATTCTTGGAAGGCGTGCTGCTCAAAGAAGGACAGAAGCTCTGCCCAGCATCCTTTGACACGCTGAAGAATCTGACGACAAAACTCTGTCTCTCCAGGAGACCAGAAGAAACCGCCTGCAGCGCTCCTTCCCAGTATCCGGCGGGGATAACCGGATCTCAGCTCCTGCTCCAAGGCCGCTTCTCTCTGCCACTCCTGACCGGTGGGAGCCCCTTCCATGCCAGAACTCTGAAGGCTCTCCTTGCCAAGCAGACCCGAGCACCTTCCTCCCAGCAGGTCAGTCCCTGGTTCTCGCTCCCCTGTGTGGGACGCTCCATTGGCGCGCGCAGACGCACTGCCGAACTCTCCTCCTCGTCCGTCCGTGGCTGGCTCCTCTCCAGCGTAACCGCATGCTTTTCTTCAATATTACTTTCCCTTGGAGACCCTTTAAGACAACCCCGTCCTCAGAAGCCCAATCCTGTGCCGAGGAAGAACGAGTAACACTGCCCCGTATGTTCCGGACCCTCACCCTGGGAATACCCAACTCATCAATAATCGCTCTTCCCAAGGATCTTGGAGTACCTCCTGCACCAGTGAGTTATCACTGGAACCAAAGGTGGTCGCCAAGCAACATGCACAGTGAGCGCCTCTGGGAACACCCTCCTGCCATCTGCAGAATGGCTGTTTCGGCCCCGGTTATTGCTCTCCTAACTCTCCGGCGCTGCTGCTGTGTTGCCTCTTTGCGTCAGTCTTGCTTGCTCGGTCCTCTGTTCATGGTCAAGGGTCTTCTGTGGCTTGAACTCCACTGGAACATTGGGACACTTGTGCAGACGGTAACTCTTCTTCCCTGCCAAAGACTGCCCCGAATCCATACAACGTGTCCTCTTAGTCTCCCTTGAAACTTTGTGGCCTAGATGGGGAAACCTGTGTCGCTTTCCTGCTATTTTACAAAGTTGACTTACCTGTGAGTGTAGTGGTTTACCTCTAGCCTTTCGTAGTGTGTAGCCTTGTTGTCAAGCGAGCCAGGCTCTGCAGGACCACAAGCAGGAGCTAAATGACTCCCAGCTCCCCTCGGTTTCAAACCCTGCACCTATAGGCACGTGCATGGACCTACTCGGCTAACACATGCTATAAACCTTTTCCGTGGCATTCCTGCCCGATTTATCAGGGATCACATGACCGCGTCCTCGCGCCGCAAGGTCTTCTAAATGGCAAAGATGCGCTTGGTAATTGCACGTAACGTGGCCGCAGTGACGTCAAGCGAAACACAGAATGTCTCCCACGACTTTTGATGAGCCACGATCGGTGCAGGAACGCACGGGGATAGTTGTGAGCGCCCCTCCCCCCGTGTGCTCGGATTTTAGAGGAAGGCACTCTGTGTTTGGAGAATGACACCTGAACGCCTGACTTCCTCACCTGGTGACCTCATTCCTCGGCCGCACCCCTGCCAGTAATGTCGGGAGAGCCTCCGCTTCATGCAGGAAGAACCGGCCTGCACCCGGATTGGGAGCAGAGGGCAGAGTTTTAAACACGACAGGTGTTTTTCCATCTGCCCCCTTCGAGAAAACAGGCGTCCGTGAGAGGCTGCACATAGTGGAGTAGAAAGCACCGGGGATTCAAGCAGCTAGAAGCGAAGACATGAATTGCTTGCTTGTGACGCTAGTTATTCTGTGCTGGCGCCTTTAATAGATTTGGGACAATTCGGCGATCTCGAGCGATCCCACGTATTCCGGGGTTCAGGAGGTGGTGGGGGGCAGATCGACACATTAGTTACGTAATTGTTTCACACTTGATAGCGTCACCATGACGCTGTTAAAATCGCTCGATCCTGGGAGGGAATTGAATTAACCAGGGGCGCACAATCGCCAAAGGCACTAGACTCTGCAGTGCTCGAGTCGGTGTTGGCAACGGGAGAGCATTGGGGTGGGGGGGGGGGGGGTTGGTAAAGACGCCGATGCAGCACCGCACCTGACTGGTAGGAGCTATTCGACTTCCCAACCTGGCGCAGTCACGTGCCAGGCTGCACCACCGCGCAGGCACAAGGTGACAAAGATCAGGCGACTCACCCGATGGGTGACTCCGAGAATTAACACGTCACGTCACTTGTTTTGCATGGTGAGGAGTCATACACACGTGCGCCGGTGGCGCCCAGTGTACACACCCCTGGCCGCTCATTGGACGGACTCACCTGGGACATATTTGCAAAGTCCAGTGCCGGAGGGTGCAGACTTGTGCACGCTTTTCACTAGGATGGGTGACACTCGGGGCGACACTGCAAGCTTGCACCCCATGCTCTCGATTTTTAGTGGGGGCTGCCGGTTGGGTTGGACGGGACAGCGCTCAAGTCCGAAAAAAAAGTGGCGGGGACTCTGATTTACGCACTGGAAAGGGACATCACAAGAAGTGAACATATCGTTGAGTGAAATATGTACATTTCATTCAACTTGACGAAAGTTATCATGACAAATAACAAGGCTCCCCCCCCCCCACTTGTGACGAATCAACTTCCGGGGCACCAGTGGTCCAGGGATGAATATCGGTTTCTAAACCATCAATCAACCCCACACCTCTAGTACACCAGAAGGGATCCAAACAGATTGGAGCACAAGTGAATTATAAACCTCCTTGTCCAATTTTGGTAACATGGATGGAACGGCAGGCTTAATCTCTGCAAGCTCGTGGATCGCTGGTTAGTTGTAACACTGCGAAAATACAACTATTACCCAGTGATAAAAGGGACTGTCCAGTCAAGGTTGTATGAACATATCTACTTTATTATTACTACAACAGACAGTTCTAGCACACTACAAAATACAACCCACCCTGTAAAGGAACACACCAGACAGAAAGTTTCATGAAGGAAAGGGATACACTCTGGTTACTTCAGGAGGGTAGTCGTTAAAGCAATCAGTCTTAACTGTTCGAGGTTATTTGGTTTCAGTACCAAGGGAGCAAGGGGTCATAAATGTCACATGGGGCTTTCGGAGAATGACCAGGGTGACAGAACCACAATGTTCCTGGTGCTTGAGGTGTTCTTGATGATCGACAGAGTCGAGTCGGTTCCAGGATGCTTTTCAGCTCCTGCGACAGAGTTTGAGACAGGAGACAGCTGCAGTTATCAGGCAGCAGGTAGTTTGGCAAGTGAGGCTGGATGGACGGCTGCAGGCTGGCCGACACAGCGGCTCAGGGTAAATAATCATTGTCTGTTTGTTGGTTGGCGGATCTGGAACGCTGGTCGAGGCGTCTCAGGTGGCTTTAGTGACTGCAGCCTGACAAGTCAGTGGTGTAGAGGGTCGCGGTTCGAGGGCTCGACTGTCTCGAAAATGTCCTTAGAAGATGGACGCTGGTTGATGCTTGTGGGGCACTCCTCCTAGCTTCTTTGCAGGGTACGTGGCGTCCTTTCAAGGTGGATGGCCCAAAGCTGAGGAGAGTTTGCAGGCAACAGCCTTGTCCTTTGTTCTGAGACTCTCTGGCACTTCCCACCTGTGAAGTTTGCTGGCAGAACGTAGCAGAGCACGCTGTGTGCTGGCTGGGTACCGGTTCTGGAGCTGCTGGATAGGCCCTCTGTCTGGTATCTCCCTCTGTTCCCTGGGAGGTGTTTAGGGGAGGGATCTGGCTTACTCTTGGAAATCCTGGCCTTCCTTCACCGGCGGAAGATGTAAGGCAGACTGTACCTTCAGCCAGGGTCCAAATGAGTCCTCCTTACTCCTCTCAAAGTCGTTGGATGATCTGGTAAGTGAGTGGTTCAGCCCTCATTTAAAGTCATATGGGCCCCAGTGATTGGTGCAGGCTAAGCCTAACTTAATGAACCAATCGTGGGTCCCTACCAACAATCTGCTGTTATGCATGAGGTCAGGAGCAGAGTGCTTTGCAACAGGAAAGGTGAGGGGTGACAACATATATTGCTAAGTCTCACCAATGTAGATCAAAGTGTGTCTCTGGTTAACTGAGCCCTCGTGGCTCTTGATCAAAGCGCAGGTCTCCCTCGAAGTTTGTGATGAGTGCAGACTTCCTGTCTCCCTTAAATCACATACTTCTCCCCCTGAAAGGGGTCTGCTCTGCAGGGGTTGCCTGCGGGAAAATAATGGACCCAGACAGGCCATTCACTGTCATTCATACAGATGGGAACTAGTTTCAAGTTGACACATTGCATATCACAGAGGTGTTAGCCCCGCCTTTTTGTTGTCTGTTCTGCGAACAAGCACCTTTGCAGGCTTGCCTTAATTATTTCTCATTAGTATGCACTGCCACCAGCCGACCTAGACAATAGAGAGGCAGATCCCTAGGACCTATGATATTTTAATTAGGCTGCCCATGGCCGGAGGAAGGTGTGCAACTTCTTGAGATGCTTTGTTCCCGTGCCTGTCACATTCCAGCTTAACATGACAGGTGAGGACGATGCCTGTAGGCTGTGTACTTCCGGAGTACACGTGACTATGCGTTTGAAAATGTGTGCGGAATGGCTTCACACATTTTCGGAGGTTGATCTCCCATCATTTATTTTTATTACCAAAAAAGCCCAGGCGAGCGCACACTCCCCATGCGGATGGTCGAATTCCTCCCACCCCTCTTATAACCCTCAGACATTCCATGCCCAGGGCTCTCCCCGCAATGGGGGGCTTTCAGCACCCTGCAGTGTCTGACGCAGAGTGATGACTTTATTACGCCTCTCTTCAAGTGCTGGAACCCTTCTCCTTCTGTCACATCGCTGCACCTCCCAGAGTGTCACTGTTATGTCACGTGACAGCACGCTGTGACGTTGCATGTCACGGCGCGCATACTAAATAAGGAGGCCCGGCTTCATGCTATTTAAGTCAGAGGGGAGCGGGACCTGTCTGACCAAGACCATTGTGTCAATCTTCATTGTAGCGTGGTGCATGCAAGGACCCCTCCCTGCGCTCCACAACGATAGTGACGAGGAAATCCAGGGCATGCACCTACTGATAAGGCAGGCTAGCAGGCCCACGCCTGCACCCACAGTCCCCTAGAGGGCTACCCCAACCACAAGGGAAGGAGCGGCTCTCACCAGAGTGCGCTCGTGCACCACCCTCCCCCCCCCCATTGTCCACAGCGGGCTGCAGATCCCCTCCCAGGGAGTGCCTGTGCACCTGCTGTGCAACCAGTGATGATCCACTGCCCCAGAATCTAGGTTGCAGCTCCTCCCGGAGTGTCTGTGTGCCCATCCCTGTCGGCCCACTCCCGTGACGGGCCCTACATCCCCGAGGGAAGATGTCTGCTGCCGATGCTGCTGCACCACGTCCACCGAGGGGAACATCACATCAACGAGGGTCACTCGTACCACTTTGTGAGTTCATAGACGGGGCCCCAGTTGACCCTGCGCGACTCGCCAATCCAATACCACTCCATAATGTACTTCTCTCTCCCGCCCAATTTACAGGAATCGAAATTGCTGGGAACTATTTAGCTCTTTCTTGTAGTCTGGGAGAGTCTGGTAGCTAGGCACCAGCAGCCACCAGGAGCTACGTTGGACTCCCCGGATCAGCAGGTGCAGTGCACGCACACCTATGTGACATTAACTTTGTGTGTTTTGCAATGGTTGTTAAGGAGCATTAGCACGCATCTATTGTAGATGCAGGAGTAAACTTTTCATTTTACAACCTGATAGCCAGGCATAAAGTCACTCGCCCCCTCAATACTACACATGTATGTGACCCATCATTCCTTACTGGCCAAGAGCCCATTGTTACTCGCCGAAGGCTAGCGGCAAGTGCAAAATGTCAGGCTAGCTTAATGACATTTAAAGCATTTTTTTTATATAGGGGAGACTAAATGTTATAGTTTACACCTCGCGTGAAAGCTAGATTTCAAACACATTGGGCCTCATTACAAGTTTGGTAGTGTTTCGGTGGTAAATCCTCTGGAATACCGCCACATGGACTTTACGTTACTGCCACTTGGTCCGGTGGAATTGGTACCGGATTACAAGTAGTGGTATGGCAGTGTTGGACCTCCTTTAAAGAGTTCGTAGTGTTGGGCCTCCTTTAAGGAGTACATAGGGCTAGTTACCGCTGGCAGTAATCATTCAGTCAATTTGGCTGGGTTTGTTTTGCAGTAAGGCAGCAGAATTACCACCAGTATTTTGCTGAAGGTCTTTCCTTTGCTTCACCACCAAAGTTCTCGTACAGCAGTGTGATACTGCAGAGTTTTAACAGAGTTAGCGCGGCATTGCTGCACTTTATTGCCACAGCATCGTACTTGTAATGAGGCCCATTATGTCGATGCTCTTTCTTGAACGATACCCAGGAACTGCTTTGAGATCTTGCATATCCAACCTTCCTTTCAATCATTGGATACTCTACGTGGGAAATAGCGAGACTTGCTTAGAGCATATATATGACCCCGGGCACTGAAGGGGTTAACATGATGCCCTGTGTAGTGTTGGGAGCAGAATAGTCTACTCGCCTCCTAAGAAGGAGGTATGGAGATGATCCTTGACTTTGTGCACAAATTGCAACTTGTCGAGTTTGATGCCCAGTTTCTGTACCTTGACAGATGGAGAAGGAGGGGGGCTCATCAAGTGGATGGGGGTGCGTGCAGTGGGGTTATTAGCTGGCACCAGCGGTGCTTCTGTTTTGGCCCCATTGACAAACTAGTGCCATGTTTTCTGTACTCGCCATACTAGACAGCAAGACAAGCTGTTCGCCTTCAAAGGAGTGTTGCCGAACACCTTCTCGCAACAGCCAAGAGTCTAAACCGCCAACTACAAGCAAACAAAAGCCTATTCTGCAGATGTGCCAGGAACAGGTAAAAATGACCCTTTACTCCTCCTATGTGCAGAAGTTGCTGGCCGAAGGGATGGGGGCGCGAGGCGTGCTGGTTATGGGAGGCGCGATTGCCATCCCCGAAGGCCTCCGTAGCGGGAATCCTAGATGTACAGGTGTTGGAATCCCTGATGTAATGTCACATTCTTGGTTGTGCTGGAGAGCCTCTACTGTGATACTTGCCTCACTACATCCTGGCTGTAAAGAACATGAGGACAGTCCCGGCCAGTGAGCAAA
Organism: Ambystoma mexicanum; assembly: GCF_040938575.1. Lineage (NCBI taxonomy): Eukaryota > Metazoa > Chordata > Amphibia > Caudata > Ambystomatidae > Ambystoma > Ambystoma mexicanum. The sequence continues at coordinate 174,466,751 of NC_090921.1, read as the reverse complement.
GTGAGCATAGTGGTTCGTTTCCTTTCTATCGGCCACGGTGAAAGACCTGTCCATTGTTAATGTGCTCCACAGAGGAGCAGAGGTGACCATGAAAGCCGTTTGTAGAGCAGAACCGTGTCTCCTTTGAGTGGTCACGAGGGATTGGCCAATTTACATCATCCTGATGGACCGATAGGGATTGACCAATTCAGATCCAAGAATCCCCTAGAAGAGGAGTGGGGAGAGCAAGGCTGTTCTAAATAGAAGTGTTGCTTGACTAACAATAGAGTTGAAACAACTTGACATTGGCAACACCTGCTCTTTCAGCATTTATTCTGCTAATTAAACAATGGGCGCTCTTTCCTAGTTTCCCCTGTTCTATTGCCTGGGCTATCGAACCCATCATCTGACTAAACGCCACACGCAGAAGTCTTGATCAAACTAGATTGAGTCCCCCTTCCTGATCTCCGGATCCTTGGGCCGACCGCCCCGTACGAGAAAGGACAAGAAATACGAAATCCGTAGAAAAAAACGAATGCAAAAAAACGGAAAGAGAAATTACCACATTTATTTTGTACCAAAAATGGTAGGTATTATTGTATATGTAAAGTAAAAAATATGATAGGGGTGTAGGGTAGGGAGGGATGAGCGGGGGGGGAGGGGGGATCAGGGGCCCTCCCGCTCCCTGCGCAGTATTTTATTTAAAAAGTAGAAAAAGCAAAAAGTAATTTTCGTTTTTCGGTCAAAAAAGGTAGATCCTTTCTCCATTCGGTTTTTAAAATCGAAATGTTCGCCGATATCCAGGAAATACTTCACTAACAATTGCCCACAGCGATTGCCTCTGTCTCGAGCAGCTAATTCAGGATCTGGTGTAATAATAGTGGCTGTCAGTCGACTGCAGCCTTGGACTTTTATCCAAAGAAAGTTCCTACAGCAGTTAACGGAGGGTGTGTCAAGGCTAGGGTGACCAGACGTCCTGGTTTTGCCGGGACGGTCTCGGAATTGGGCCCTCTATCTCCCCGTCCCAAGAGTTATTTTAAATTTAAAAACCCTGTCCTGGTTTTGGGCACAGGGCCGGGTACAACAATTCTAATTGTAATTATTTTTCACCAATAATTTCAGAATTTTGAAGTTGGAGGATTGGCTCGATTCCCCCAACCTTTCAGGTATGAGTCACAACACTTAGTGACTGTTCCACAGAGACTGGCTTGGAAATGACTGTACAGCAAGCCATGTAATATCAATTAGAGCAAACGCTTGTTTTTAATTAACTTGCCAAGATTCACAGACAAAACTGCACAATTTAGATGAAATATAATTTATAGAAAGGAGAAGTGCTGGAAATAGGATTGGGCGGTGGTTGTGGGGGCGTGTTGGGGGAGGAGCGGTAATGGGTGGGCTGCGATGGAGTAGTCCTTCTTTTATGTTGTCGCCGCCCCAGTTTTTCGTTTTGTTAATCTGGTCACCCTAGTCAAGGCATTCGTTACTCAGTGTTCCTGGCAGCATGACGGGTACCAGGCGCGGAGAGGCACAGGTGAGTTGGGATTGTGATGCAAGGTCATACTTTAATGTGAAGTTTGGCAGAGGGATGCAAGTGAGGAACAATGGCCCTGTCTCCAACATGCTCAAAACATCCGACCTGCATCGAATTGGTCTGCATGGTAGGGGCTCATTTTAGAGAACCATGGGCGTTGCGTGTCTGCCAACCTTTGGCATCATGCCACCATGGACTGCATGCAAGCTGCGCCTTGGACCCACCAGATTAACATCCTGTGAGCAGTATCGTCTTTTTGGTACCTGTGATTCAGCAGGGTCACAAAGCCCCCTTCCCACCTTCTTCCACCACCTCTCGTTATTCCGTCCTGCTTCTGGCTCTGCTCCACAGCTGCTAGATGGGTACTTGCTCTGGGCTGTGCAGTGCTGCAGATAAGAGAAGGGTTATTCCGCCCTGCTTCTGGCTCTGTTCCACAGCTGCTAGATGGGTACTTGCTCTGGGCTCTGCAGTGCTGCAGACAAGAGAAGGGTTATTCCACCCTGCTTCTATCTCTGCTCCACAGCTGCTAGATGGGTACTTGCCCTGGGCTCTGCAGTGCTGCAGATAAGAGAAGGGTTATTCCGTCCTGCTTCTGGCTCTGTTCCACAGCTGCTAGATGGGTACTTGCTCTGGGCTGTGCAGTGCTGCAGATAAGAGAAGGGTTATTCCGTCCTGCTTCTGGCTCTGCTCCACAGCTGCTAGATGGGTACTTGCTCTGGGCTCTGCAGTGCTGCAGATAAGAGAAGGGTTATTCCGCCCTGCTTCTGGCTCCGTTCCACAGCTGCTAGATGGGTACTTGCTCTGGGCTCTGCAGTGCTGCAGATAAGAGAAGGGTTATTCCGCCCTGCTTCTGGCTCCGTTCCACAGCTGCTAGATGGGTACTTGCTCTGGGCTCCGCAGTGCAGCAGATAAGAAAATGGTTATTCCGTCCTGCTTCTGGCTCCGCTCCACTGCTGCTAGATGGGTACTTGCTCTGGGCTCTGCAGTGCTGCAGATAAGAGAAGGGTTATTCCGCCCTGCTTCTGGCTCTGTTCCGCAGCTGCTAGATGGGTACTTGCTCTGGGCTCTGCAGTGCAGCAGATAAGAAAATGGATATTCCGCCCTGCTTCTGGCTCTGTTCCACAGCTGCTAGATGGGTACTTGCTCTGGGCTCTGTAGTGCTACAGACAAGAGAAGGGTTATTCCGTCCTGCTTCTGGCTCTGCTCCACAGCTGCTAGATGGGTACTTGCTCTGGGCTCTGCAGTGCTGCAGATAAGAGAAGGGTTATTCCGCCCTGCTTCTGGCTCTGTTCCGCAGCTGCTAGATGGGTACTTGCTCTGGGCTCTGCAGTGCAGCAGATAAGAAAATGCATATTCCGCCCTGCTTCTGGCTCTGTTCCACAGCTGCTAGATGGGTACTTGCTCTGGGCTCTGTAGTGCTACAGACAAGAGAAGGGTTATTCCGTCCTGCTTCTGGCTCTGCTCCACAGCTGCTAGATGGGTACTTGCTCTGGGCTCTGCAGTGCTGCAGATAAGAGAAGGGTTATTCCGCCCTGCTTCTGGCTCTGTTCCGCAGCTGCTAGATGGGTACTTGCTCTGGGCTCTGCAGTGCAGCAGATAAGAAAATGGATATTCCGCCCTGCTTCTGGCTCTGTTCCACAGCTGCTAGATGGGTACTTGCTCTGGGCTCTGTAGTGCTACAGACAAGAGAAGGGTTATTCCGTCCTGCTTCTGGCTCTGCTCCACAGCTGCTAGATGGGTACTTGCTCTGGGCTCTGCAGTGCTGCAGATAAGAGAAGGGTTATTCCGTCCTGCTTCTGGCTCTGCTCCACAGCTGCTAGATGGGTACTTGCTCTGGGCTCTGCAGTGCTGCAGATAAGAAAAGGGTTATTCCGCCCTGCTTCTGGCTCCGTTCCACAGCTGCTAGATGGATACTTGCTCTGGGCTCTGCAGTGCTGCAGATAAGAGAAGGGTTATTCCGTCCTGCTTCTGGCTCTGTTCCACAGCTGCTAGATGGGTACTTGCTCTGTAGTGCTGCAGACAAGAGAAGGGTTATTCCGTCCTGCTTCTGGCTCTGTTCCACAGCTGCTAGATGGGTACTTGCTCTGGCCTCTGCAGTGTTGCAGATAAGAAAAGACTTCTTGTCACTAGTCCTCTTGTGAGTGGAATGCTTCTGTCTGGATGTTCCTTTCTTGGCCTTCCCCCTACTGCCCTGCACCCCCTTTGTTTTCTGTACCCCCATCCCCTCCAGTCTCTTCATTAGCCTAGCCGCCTTCCGCTTTTCCTGCCCTCTTTATCTGCCTTCTCCTCCTCTTCCAGCCTGTAGGCTTCTGCCCTTGCCGCCACCTGGCCCCCCCGCCCCTACTTACTGTACCACTCCTCCCAACCTTGCCCTGCATGCTTTAAGTTGATCCTCCTACTACTGGGCCTTTATAGGACGGGCCGCACCATTCTTTTGCCTACTCTGCGCTACCTACGTCCTCTGCGTTCCAGGTATTCCTCTATGAAAGTTACCTACGTGCTTCATAGAGTAATGGTAGGTCAAGTAGAATCTGGAGTAATGGGTATTGCCATGCATAATGAAGACACTCCCCACTACCCAGCATGCATCAGGACAAGCAATGTACACGAATTCTTTCTTCTGCTTCTTGTTGAGCCAGAAAAGTGACGTATTCAAGAGATTACAGAGCTGAAAAAAGAAATGGAACCTTTTTCCATTCTCCACATCCATATTTCGGATTCATTGATGCACGTTTGAATAGTTCTCCCTTAAAGTGTTTGTGCATGACTGTGGAACATGCCAGCCAAGCTCTACTGAGGTTTTGGAAGCCATGATAAATGGTCCCAAAGCAAGCTGTTCGCCACTGTGCTATATATTGACCAGTCCAAAGGGGCTCGCCAAATGGATTCCAGTTATTCGGGGCACAGCTGCATATCGAAGAGTCCGCAATTCTGGTTCAGTCTTCACTTCCATCATAAATGGAACATTTTGATTGGACGTTACCGTGGCTTTTTTTCTCAACCCACACCACTAAAAATGCTCCTGCCAAGTTAGTTGGCAGATGAGTGGCAACATTTAAAAGGTTTAGCAAAGGGGTCTATAACCGTTTGGCTTTCACACAAGGTTTTTGGACTACACGAGCCATCTGCCATAATCAGCAAAGTCGATCGAAGACCATTCATGGTAGCCGTAGTCCAAAACCTCTGAAGAGTTGCAGGTTGCAGATCTCTGGGAGAGAAGTCTTTCCCATTCGTTTTTCCTTAATTCTCCATTGGGAAGTGTTGATCCAGAGCATGTCGCAGTATTTTGCTCCCGTTGCCCTTGAGGGCAGCACGCAACATCTTCTTTTCTGTCTGTGTGTGTTTGTTTGTTTCCTTTTTGACCTTGCATGAGGTTACTCTTTGGAATAGTCAAGTCTGGTCCCTCCAGAACTTTGAGAGGTGACCATTAGGAAGACACACCTAGGTGGGCATGTAACGAGCCGGGTACTACCTAAATCTTCACTGAGCTATGCCTGTGTAGGTGTGTACATATAAAAAAATGTGTATTGGTTCAAGGAAATGTCTCACGGAGCATAATCACTGTGGTGGCAATCGCAGATCCGTGGTGGCGATTTGGTGAGCATGTTTGTTGTGGTCAGGGGAGCTACTTGCCAATGGCCCACCACAGCCCAAGCAAAGGGAGCATGCTGTTCCATGCTGGTTTAGGCAATCTCCTAGGGGCTGTGGGTGGCACCGCATCAACTATCAACTGTGCAGATGAGTCAACCCCTTTGGCCCACACAGTCCTACTTGCATTCCATTTGCCGACGTTCCCTTTCATTCAGGGGCAAAAATCCTGTGGTGGAAACGTTGGAGGGGACTTACCCCGCGGCCCGCTAATGGTGGCTGGTATCCCCAAGCCTCATGCTGCCTTCAATCGTATGGCAGATGGTGGGAAGGACCCTACACCAGAACACAATATATATCAATAACAACGGAATTATATGAAAGCTCTTAAAGGGACGGAGCCATGAGCTAAATTAATTGATGCTACTAAATACCACTGACTTTGTGTTTTATTTAAATTGAATTGAGCTTTTACATCGCGCTTCATGCCAGAGGGCAGCCTCTAAGCGCGAGACCGGGATTCGAACACATGATGCTCTGCGCTGTCTTGCTTCCAGGGCATATGCGCTGCCCCTGAGCTATCCTCCAAAAATCCTTCAAAATAGTCACTACTTGTTTTGAGGGAGCGCATCTGGGCGGTACACGTGCCTGCTTGTAACCTAAACCGTAAGTGCACCTTGTGGCCAAGTTTCAAGTTCAACCTGAACCCTATGTGTAAGGGGAACCTGATTCTCACACAATATGGTGATAAGGGGGCAAGGAGGATAGTTCAGGGGCAACACACGTGTCTTGCTTAGAGGTGTGGAGTGCGATACACGTGTTTAAGAAGTAGGCTGAATTCTTGTTAATAACTAATATCTGTATCAACTTACAGTGTCATATATAAAAAAAAGAAATTGTGTTACATGAATATAAAAGTTTGGCGCCAGGACTAAAAATGTCAAGTTGCCAGCTACTAGCCAAACATAAAGTAACTGTCGACCTAAATTCTCCACAGAAGAGTTAACATACAACACACCATTTCTTACTCGCTAGTAGTCCATTATCACTAGCCAATGGCTAGTGGGGAGCGCACATTTTGAGGCCTGGTTGGCACAATAAAAAAAGTTTTATATTTTTCATAATCCTGGATTCGTGAAGTAAGATTCAAAATTCAAGCATTAAACAGAACATCTGATTGGCTGGACAAGTTGCAAAGATCCACAGTTAGGCGCAGATCTGCACGTTTCAGTGTGAGCATGGCACGGGAGGTTCAGGGTGGTGCAGATTTGACATGTAGGCAGTGGTGGAAATGGAAAAAATGTGGTGGGGGATCCCACTAGTGCTGGGGTGGGGGAGGAGTTGAGCAGGGGAGGTGCGGGGGGCGTGGTCTAGAGGGGGCGGGGTTGGTAGTGGCTATCCGATCAGACAAAAACTTTAAAAAAGAAAGAAAAAAAAGGGCCCACCACGGCAATATTGCCTTTTACCACCGACCAGGGCTTTAAGTGGGCCGGGGCCCCGGCAGGCCCCGAAAATTCGTTTTGAGGCGGGTCGGGGCCCACTAATCTCCCCTGCCAGCCCCGGCCACTACACGAAAAGGATTTTTTTCTGAAGCCTGAAGCTCTCGCTCGTGTGCTAAAGCTTCAGGCTCCAGAAAAAAATGCCTTTCAGCCATAATGGTGGCGCCGCACCTGCGAGCATCCCTTTAAGCAGAAGATACCCGTGGGCCGGCGCCACCATTATTGAGAAAATGTGAGGCTGCTGGAAGCTGAGGCCGTTTTCCTGAAAGCTGAAACTCGTGGGAGTTTCAGTCTTCAGGAAAACGGCCTCAGCTTCCACCAGCCTCACCCTTTCAGCCTTAATGGTGATGCTGCCCCTACCCAGCTGGCAAGGGGCAGCACCACCATTAAGGCTGAATAGGTGAGGCCCTGTCCCCTGCCAGGCAAGCCTATAGAAAATAAATGCAGAGATCAATTGGGAGAGGGTGTTGTTCACTAGAAAAGGATGCCTGGGAGGGCTGACAGGGGCCCATTGAGCCGGGGCTCCTCGGGGGATAGTGGCCTAATGGACCAGTAGGACTGCTGCAGTTAGGCCACGTCCTCTTGATGAGCCCAGGCTCCTTTTGTAGTGCAAAAAAAAGAAAAAGAAAAAAAAAAACGCCCGTGACGGGTGCATTGCCGTTTACCGCCGGCTTTGGTGTAATGCACAATGCTCGCTACATATACAATTGATTCCTTTCAATTGTACACGTAGCTAGCATTGTGCATTACACATCAGTGCCAAAGCCGGCGGTAAACGGCAATGCTGCCGTCGTGGGCGTTTTTTTCTTCTTTTTCTTGTTTACAGCGTGGTTCATGGGCTTGGGCAGCTGACTCTGGCCGGATCCCGAGATCCGGCTACACATCTGGTGCCGGATCTCGGATCCGCCGAAAGCCGGCCCAATGACCAGCACTGCATGTAGGTGTGATCGAGAGGTGTTCATCTTATGCCACACAGACTCCACTTCAGAATTGCCTCTAAACCTCATTTAACCATGGTCTGTAGTTCCATATGACTGGAGTGGCGCAGCAATTGAAAGTAGTCTGGTAGCACTTCCGCAAAGCTGCGTCTGCCCGGAAGCTGAGACCCAGCACCTGACCTGAAGGGGAAGTAGTCCCCGACTATCCATCCAGTAGAAGAGGCCAGCACCTTCTGCCTCTGGAGGCCCTTTGCGTGCTGCCGTGACAGGCAGATACTGCAGCAAATGCGGCTGAAACTCTTTCGCGGCAAAGCCAGTGCGCATGTGAAAGTCTCTCTGAGGAACCTGTGAGAGCTGCTCGCAGCGAGAAGCAGCTGTGGCCTAGGCCGAGTGCTGATGACAAACCCACGTCACTTCCTCGCTGCTTCTCTGAAAGCCTCTTTAACCATCTCTTCTGCAGTAAAGTAAAGTTACACTTCCTGGTTAAAGGCTTACTTCTCAACGATGAGTCACCATACTTATAATTAAATATAAACACTTTCAGATATCCCACTATACACCAAAATCGGAGAGTATATTTTTTAAATTAAGCTCTAAAATGTAACATTATTTTACTAAGATATTGTTCCTAAATCAAACTTTTGCAGAAGGCTTAGATTATAACTTAATTTCAGCCATTCCATTAAATGAAATTCTCTCTTAACCCGGATCTATTTCTGACCTGTTGCTTTTGCCCGGGAGGGCTCTTGCTAAATGGTCATAAAATGGCATCCATCCAATTGACCTTTGTATTTGTTGTTTTGAAGAGGGCCAGCTCTGACATCCCGTTTAAAGTACAGCACGTGGACCACATGGTCTGTACCGCCTGATCCACAGGCGGCCTTTAAAGTTTGATCTCTGAACTGCCGCAATTGGGCAGAAATATATTGTGTGATTTAGACCGCCCCCAACTAAATCTCAATATTGTAGTGGGAAAATGGAGTGCTGGTTGTTAGGCAGAATCACCTGCAGTACCCTTTGGGAACACTACGTGCAATTAAGACTAAAAGTGTAAGCACAATTTCACCTTTGGTACAAGCCTGTACTACACAGTAAAGTGGTAGCGATGGCTGAGCAGCCAGACTTATCTCAAGAGTTTAAGAGAGCAGTAAGTTACACAAAGGACAAACCAATACAGTGATTCAAATATACACTGACTCAAGGTTTCTCAGTAAAAGAATATACATTTATTTACTCAGTCAGTTAGTAAACATTACACTAGCATAAGCAGCACAATATCACACACTAATATACCACAAAAAATACAACCTGTAAGTAAATGAACAAGTTTAGCTCCACTGAAGTGGGAGCAAAATGGCACTTCAGCTACTTATTAAAGGGGTAAAAAGACAAGGTTATAAGAATAGACAGCCCAAATACATTCATAGGCAGGGCAAAGGGTTTCAGTTATCTACAACCAGCAATTCTTTTCGTAGGCCATGGCCAAAGTCAATGGTTCAGAGTCTTTGTATAGGATAGCACAGTTCTGGTAGTAACGGTTAAGTCTTTGCCACGGAGTTTAGAAGAATTTGGCTAGGCGAAATGTTTGACGAATGTTTAGGGAAAGACAAGCCTTCGAAGTTAAGGAAAGTTTCACGCACTTTCACGATGGCCGAAAAGATTTCTGGACCGCGTTTGCACAGTACCTTGTTAATGAAGAAAGCTATAGCTGAGGTAGTTGTTCCTGGCAGTTCGAGCAGATCTCGCTGTTCCTAAGCTTCAGTCGTGGGGACAAGGAGGACGTCGGGAGGTTCCTGCACTGCCCAGGGATGAGGCCAAAAGCTTAGCAAGACGTTGGTTTAAGGTGTGTGTGCGCCTTAAAGTCCACAAGCTGGTTTCCTTCACTCTGGCTATCCGGTTTTCAACAGCACTCCGAAAATTCAACCAGATGGGGACGGTGTCCAGGTGGCTTGCGAGTTGGTTGTTCCCACCAAACTCAAGGGAAGAAGTTAACCTTGAAGGGCTTCTCTGTCGATTGGAGTTTCAGGCAATCCAGACCTGCAGCAGGGCTTCACCGGTTGTCCAGGAGTTGCAGCAGTCCTCTTCCTTCAGCTCGTCTTCGGTTCTTTACAGTTGTCGACTCTACTTTCCAAGTCCCAGAGACCTGCTTTTAAACAGTTTTCCCTCATTCATTCCAGCCTGGCTGACACTCACACAGCAGGGTGGCTGTTCTTGTCGAACAGCCAGCCAGCCAATCACGCCAGAGTGCATTCAAGTCTCCTAGGAGACAAAGCGCAGGGAGTTTCGGGCACCTCCCTCACATCCTGTCCACCCCAGACACTCAGGCACCAGAGGAGGGCTTCAGCACTGAAACCCGCCAAAGGCCAACGAACAAAGGGACCAAACCTGGTTTGACGCGCAGAGACAAACCCAAGAAGGACTTTTCCTAAAAGAACTGGTGAAAAAAGATGACCAGAGTCTGTTTTTACAGACAGTTCTGGGGCACCATATTGGAAAACATGGTTGACCCGATTTTTAGCCACCATTGTTAGCGGTCGGGAAAAATCACAGTAGTTGATCTAAACCACTGCCACCAGCCATTTAAACTAGGAAAAGGTAACATTTGACTGTTAAATTAGCACTCTATAGGAAAATAGTGAGTGCTGGGTCAGTAAAGTTAAAGACACTAGCAAAGTCAATTTATCTTTACATGCTCTGGGAGACAGTAGTCCGTCCCAGAGAAGGTATTTAAACCTTGGGAAGTCTGAAAGACATCCCTGTGTCACTACACTGAAGGTGCTGTGTGACACACAGAAAAATATGATGCCACTGAAGTTGTTTTAAAACTCCATAACCAAAGAACACAAAAGTAAAACACACACAAAATACATGGAAGAGTGGGAAAAAAGGCTCACGCTCTTCCCAGGTAAAAAAAAATTCAAATCTTAGAAATCCAGCAAAGTTGCTGGGGGTCTCAAAAAGTAAAGTAAATTAGCACATTTTGAGAATTCTCCCTAACACTGGTCATTTTAAGATTGGTAGTTTAGGCCAATGCAATAGATTGTTTTTTGTATAAATTGCAACGTTGGCACTACAGATCTTTGTAGCATCTGGAAGATGCAAATGCCTCGTTTATAGGAACTCGAGAAGATTGTCACTAAAGTTATTTCTTACAAGAACTGGCCCCCCAGCACCTACCTGTCACCGGGACTGAAAGGGACTGCTGTATCTGCTGTGATGAATCTGATGATGTCATCACTCCATTCCCAGAAGTAGCCTCTCCTCACGCGGCCGGGAGATGGCAGCCACTACCTGATAATGGGGACGGCTGTTTGAGGGTGGACCACATGGGGGAGGCGATCCTCTGGGGGATGACATCAATTCCCCCTTTCAGTTTAAGGGATATTCCCTCCATTCCTCATACTCGAATGGCATTCTGCCATCATTCCCTTCAACAGCTTGACAATTTCACGGATAGTATTCCTCAATATCAGAAAGCAAATAAAGGAACAAAAACTGAGACGAGGAAGAGGCAAGGAGCAATGATGATTACTGCTAATGCAAGCCAAAGGCAGCAGCTGGAAGAATGCGATTGGTCTGACATGGTTTAAAACCATGCCGGGAAAAGAAGCATGGAGTTAATCTCCTAACTCAGATGGGGTGAGGACAGCCAACAAGAGAGACCGAGAGAAACCAGGAGTGCAGCGGCTGGCGGCGGCTTCTGACGCAGGTCGGAGGTACCAGGAGAAGCAGACAGTCTTGCCAAACCATTGGAGGACTGGAAACAGCATTTGAAGAAGCTCACCGGTCAGAGCATTGTCACTGTGAAGCCGAGAAGAGGCTGCTAAGGGGAGCCAGAGGCGTGGAGGAAGCCAGCGAGTCTATGAAACACTCCGCTGACCTGATGATGAGCCACAGACCAACACGGGAGACGCAGGGACCCGGAACCCGCTGCTGATAACTGGTGAGGCTGCTGAGAGGGACAGGGCCAGCGGGGTGCTTTGAGCAGGATAATCGAACCCAGGGACATTTAATCATAACATATGAAGTTCATGGAAAAGGGTCTGGGACCAGTGGCCACATTACAACATACACATGGGGAAAACAGTGTGGCAGAAAAAGACTGAAATGCAAATGAATGTTAAAAGAGCTGGCAGGGGTGTATACCAGGCGAAGCTAAGTAAATAAGTGAACTGCATAAAGATAGTCCTGGCAGAAGAATATACCAGGCAAAACCAAGTGGGTGAAATTAACTGTAGTGAATGTGAAATGGAACCTGGCAGGGGGGTATACCAGGTGCTGTTGTGTGAATCGGAGAAACCCGAGAAAGATTCATGCCCTCAGGAATTTTGGATTACGTTGAATGTAAGAAAGATTTGGGGAAATGGGAGAAATTTCACCTGGAATAAGTTGCAATATCAAGAGGAAGGGAGTTATCCCCTGAGCTAAAAAGAACTTGGTTATTCTTTTGAACATTTGTTTTGGTGGAGAGAAACCTGGGGAAGGGAGTGATTCCCTGGAAATGTGAAAATTCAACATTTGTAACCTTTGTTGGATTTATGCCTTTTTGTTGAACTGGAACATTTGTACACTTAGCAAGTCTGAGGCATTACCCATAGCACCTTTAGAGTTACTTTCAGAGTGTGAGGGGTAGGATAGGATTTCGGACACAGTGCGTTTTTGCTTTGGACATTTTGACATACGTCAGGCCCTTCATTTTGGTTGAGGAGGTATGGAAATACCTACTAAGTTAGGGACAGTGAGGCCTTTTCCAACCCCTTTATCATTAAAAGAAAGTGTATGACAAACACCTGTCTGTGTCTCATTCCTGGTTCTTGACATGTGCCTATTTGTGTATTAAGGCCTTCAAAGCTCCAGGCAGGCACTGAAACAGATGGCAGGTAGTCTGAAGAAGGGGGCATGTATGGCTAACAGATACTTAGGTGGGTTGAAACGTTGGACGTTCCCCTGCCTGCCCTGCCCGTCTGGGGTCTGGGAATGCTTTGGAAGATGGACTGTGGAGTGATCGCAGTGAACTGGCTTGGACCAGCAGGGCTTCCCCAGTGTGATCTGAACACTGCGTGTCTGCACAGGAGAAGGGGGTTGCGGGGTCGAGAAGGTTCACCAGAGACCTGTGCCTGAGGGGGAGAATCTGCAGGAGCTCCTCACCTGTTGAACATCTTGAACTTGAAAGTACTTTGGTTTTGACCCTCGCTGGATTGCAGGACATTTCATCATACAGCATCTGCACCGAGAGAACTGTGTAGCGCGTTGGCCCACGCAGATGTTTCCTGAGCCAATCTGGCTTGTGTGGAGATGAGACATACTGGGGTTCTTTAGCGGACGCTCATATGTTCAGGATTTTATTTTTATCAACATTTTGCTTTTTGTCTTTTTTGGGCATTTGTTTTCTGTAGTCCCCTTCATTTTCATGCAACATACACAAGTTAGAAAAGAGTTAAATTATCAGAAGATAAAATGCATGGCTCTCTGTCCTAGAGAGCAAACGTGTTCACTTTTTATGCCAAATGGAGCACTCACAATCTGTGTCATGCAGCAGCAAATTGCTCCAGCGTTGCGTCTACCACCTGGAAGCTGTCCCATTGCTAATGGCGGTTATAGGTTAAAGAATCGAATCAAAATGGATCGAAATGCAATAGGGACCGAAAACAAAAAAGGTCGATTTTTTTTTTTTTTTAAAAGAACATTTTTTACATTTCCTTTTTTGGGGGGCTCCCCCCCACAAACCCCTGGTTTTTGTTGTAAAAACCACTTTTTTTTTCCTATACGGAAACCCCAAAAAAAAATCTACATTTAAAAAAAGGCATTCGACCCATCTGTTTTCGGTCCTATTGACTCGAACCTTTTGTCATTTGATCCTTTTGATTCGATCCTTCGACTGGACATGGCTAATGGCACCTGGTTCCTCGTTTTGCTGCTGCCTACGTGCAGGTATTACTTGCATGTATAGAATACATGGACTACAAATCCCATGACACCTCAAGTTCCAACAGAACTGTGCAGCTGACATCTTAGTGCTCCTGTATAAGAGCATCCACAGCAAGTTTGCTCTGAGACTGGTTCTCGTCGGCGTCTTCTCAGGTTCTCGTTTTCCACTTTTTCTCATTCTCCTACGCTCTTCCTTTGGGGTGTAGGTCTGAGCGCTGCCTGTGAAAGGGTAATGTGGCAGGCGGCTGCCCCTTGCAAGTTTGCTCTATCACTTCCACCCCCTGCGCGCCACCCGCCCCTTGTCCATTTTGGGGTGTTGCCCAACCACAGCCACCTACCTGCTGCGTGGTCCCAAAGCCCCTTCCACCCCCTTTCTCCCTGCTGATTTACCCCCCTACACTTACCTGACCGGGCGCTTATGCATTCATACAGGGGTGTTGCTAGGTCTGGATAAGATCTGGGTTTTTGCTAATGTCGGGACTCGGGCATAGCTAGCCTTTTGGTCGTAACTCCTACCCTTCTATCCAGAGCTACAACCAAAAGACCTGGGGCTTTAGCTCACCCAGGCCCCCTCTAGTGCCACCTCTGCGATTGCGGTCTGCACCCTGCGGGACTAAAATGCGCCCTACTATCCTTTCCTGTACCTGACCTTTCAGTTTGACCTCTGCATTGATGTTCTTTTGGATTTTAGGAGCTTTAATCTTTCCTCATGCTGTCTTGATTAGTAAGTTCATCCTCGTGCCATCAGGAATTGGATTTTCCAGCTCAGTACATGTGAGTGAGCTCCTTTCTCCATGTTCTCCTTCCCTATCCATGGACATGGCCTGTGTGGCCCTTCTCCATTACATGCCAGGTATTGACTGAGATATTTGTTTTTTGCGTACGTAAGAAGTTTTTATACACTTCGTATTATTTCCACGTCCCAGGAGGAGCTTGGTGCCCTGCGTCACATTGCCACCTCCTCACTTCTTCCATTATTTTCTGCAGGGTTGGGTTATGATTGCACAATTATGTCCACTGCCACCTCTTGGCACTGACACTTTTCTCTGTTGGCTTGGCTCCTACAGATCACCTTCTGGATCTATCAAGAGGGAGGTTCAGTAGCTGTAGCTGGAGAAGAAGCGTCCACACTTCATGGGCACACTTGAGCACATGGCAAGGCCATCACAGAGCCATGCTCTGTCTAACTCTAGTACTGCATCAGCATAGCACTAGGAACGGCCTTCATGAAAAATGACTTGCCAACATGGGACTCGTAGGCAAGGATCTTTTCATGCTTTGCTCGAACAACTTCGGCGGCATCCAAATATCACTGACTTCGGTGTTCAGTCATAATATCGAAAAGAAAATGTCGAAAGACAATAATTTCAAAAAAATGTCAGAAAAAAAAATCATCTTTTTTATTTATATATTTTTTTGGGGGTTTCGTGAAAAACAAGGTAAAAACAAAAAATAAATAAGAGGGGTTGGGGGGAACTCCCCTTTTTCGAATAAAAAACGTAGTGAAAAAGAAATGCGATTTATTTTTTTTTTTTGACATTTTTTCGAAATTATGACTTTCGACATTTTAGTATTCGATATTATCACTATAAACCACTGACTTCATGTCCCACTGTAACCACTAACATGCATCCCATACCTTTGTGGCTCTTGCATCCAGACCTTGTACCCAGGATTGTCTAGTACTCCTGTTTCTCTTTCCTCCTCTGCTATTCCTGTGCTTAGTTTCCAACAAAAGACCATGATCTGGTTTATCCCTGGCAGAGATACAATTAATTCATTAACCTTTTGTAATGTGTTTAAAACCGGAGACCAGTTTCTAAGCGCAGGACCGTGACTCGAACCTGTCCTGCTCTGCGTGGTCTTGCTTCCAAGACACACGTGTTGCCCCTGAGCTATCCTCCCAGGCCTGCGTACTATACGCCAGTAACCGTGCAAGGCTTGGCCCGTAAACCCACTACGGTGGTCTGTAGGCAGTAAAAAACACACCCTTTGTATTACAAGAATTGCAGGCTTCATCAGTACATGAAATTAGCACCCGGCATGGGGCAGCCAACCAATCCTCCTCGTGGAACGCTGGGCTGTAACTGCTGGTGTAAACCAGTATTCCAGGACAGCTCCGTGTGCTATCACATCCCCCTTCCGCTAGCACGCCAGAACACTCCTCTTGTATACAGTACTCCTCTTTCATAAATAATCATTGCACAGCTGTGAGTATTTCTTCTGTATAAGTCTATTCAATGAAGTAGGCAAATGCCAGTTACAGCATTCAGCCACAGTCATCGTCCGCTCTCGACCTTGTCCTCTCCAATACTGTCACTTTAGAACACTCCACCTCCCCGCATCACATGGTTCTCATTCAAGCAGAACACAACCTATCCTCCTCCTCCTATCACTAACGCACTAACTGAACCTCATTGCATTCTCATCTTCGCCACCGTACACAAATTCCACCATCACCCCGCACTTGTCAATACGCTGGTCCTTGTAAGCTTGACAACTTTAACTGCCTTACTGAAGCGAGAACATGGTTTATGCACATTGAAGGGTAACTTTATCTTAACAAAGTCGCCCTCCTGTGGGGAATCCTGCAGATCGCTCACCAAAACCCTGCGTAAAGTCTCCGCCTAGGTGGCCAGGACAGGGCCGACTTTTCCTGATCCCAATCCTGGAGGTGGTGTAATGCTGGAGGATCACCTGGGTGGACACAAGGCCCAGGGTAGTCGAGAGAATCCGTGGGGTGAGGCAATACATTTCTCATCTGAGAGGGATACTGTTGCCACTAAGTTAAAGGAGGTACTGGCCTATTGTCACTTTGAAATAGCTCAACTTCCCAGTAAGGCTGAAAGGATAAACTCCAAGGTTGTAACCCTGCAACGTATTTTACCAAAAGGACAGGTCTTTTGTATCCCTAAAATTAAACATCTTCCTCAATACCAAAGAAATGCCAGTAGAAATGACGGAAAAGTAGCCTTCTCAACACCACCTGTCTCTAAAACGGTTAAACCCCACAATGCATTCTGACCCCTACTTCATCATATACATTTAGTCCATCTCATTCCTGAGCTTCCAAAACGGGTGGTCGATGTCTGCATCCCTCCTTCGCAATCGGACCCCCAATTGTGCATAAATATTGCTTTCTCTACTTGCTGACAGTCTGTTGCCATCTTTGGGTCCAAGATATGTGTCAAACTCAGCCTCCCATCTTGTCCGGGCATTGGAGGGCGACCAGGATTTTGTTGAAATTCTGTGGGGCGGTTCGAGTGTTGCATTGCCATTTACTTTATTTTCCTTTTTGTTGTGTGGCAACGTCGCATCGGGACTTATTTTAAAATAAAATACTATGTTTATTGGTAATTCAAAAGCAGCTCAAATAAATATCAAACAATAAAATAACTCCACAGGGCATCGCGCACAGCAACACAATTGCTATGGGCATGAGGAGTCAGCCAGTTAGAGGATAGGGTAAGTCGAGGGAGTAGGTTCCCTAAGTTTTGAAGGGTGGGCCCATCACATTGTCATGTCGATTATCACAGTTAAATGCATAATCATTATCACACCATGAGGGGGGTCTAACATCAGAACGGCAGAACATTGCCTGCAGCAGGGACTGCCACGCATCCAGGTTTGTTGAAGGTTCTCTCGTACCCCTCTGCAAGGCCCTATACAATTCCACCGTCTCAGCAGTGGACCATCTCAACATGTCATCCCGCCATAACTCCTACGTTGGTCCTGTTTGCAGCTTCCACTACATGGCGATCCTCCTCTTAGCAAATATGCATGACAAGTCCATGATTTTAACCACATTTCTAGCCTTGTCCGGCCGGGGATAAATACCAAGTAAACATTCCGTGGCGGTCCCTTCATATCTAAAGACACGAGCAGTTTCTAAGGCCTGCTTGACTCTGAGCCAGAAGGTACGGACCTTCTGGAATTGCCAAAACATATATAAAGTCTGCAGTGTCACACCATGGGCAATGAGAGGATGACTGCTCATTAATTTGCGCAAGTCTATGCAGGGTTATATAGGTTCTATACAAGACATTGGGCCTCATTACAAGTATGGTGTTAAGGCAACAAAGGTGCCGGTTGCGCTACCGGCACCATTGCTACCGTACTCCCATACTACGAGTTCTGCTCGTGGGTGCCTTTGCAGCCACCAGGGCTAACCTGGTGGCCGTACCGGCACCCGCGAGCACAAAAAGATTGTAGCACTGGTACAGTTATTAACGGTACCAGTGCTACCACCTTCCCCATTCCCATTGAGCCCTATGGGGCTGAAATGGGAATGGGGAAAAATAATTTCCGGCGGCCAGAAAAGGGCAATTACCGGGTCCAGCAAGGTCGTAATGACCCGATAATTGCCCTTTTCTGGGTGCCTCGTAATGAGGCCTTTTTAGTTGTAACAGACGGAAACGTGCATTTCTAGAGTTTAACGAACACTGATGCAGTGTCGCATTGCCTATCATCTATTGGGACTTTGTACTGGTATACATGTTACATTTCTTTATTTTTGTATAATAAGAATGATCAATAAAACGGTTGCAATTTCCACGTTTTATACATTAGCAATTAATTTGGCCATGTAAACTGTATAATGTGGTGGCTATGTTCGTGAGGCGTTAACGGGCTGCCACGCAACCGATTTCAAGTACACTCGGGGGACGCTTCCAATATCTGAAGGTTCTTTACTCTAGCGTCCGTGTAGCCACAGCTGTCACAATGGGTGCCAACAACGCCGAAGCTGGTAAGCAACTTGCATGGTGGCAACTGACATGAAAAAATGACACGGGGGCCCATGAGATTACTGCTTTTTCATAATACAGAGAAAGTCTTCCTGACATTTGGTGATAGCACGCATACGTCCATGTGGAGGGCTCGTCCAAGAGTGGATTAATTGTCCAGAACTGTGTGGCTGTAGATTAGGTTGAGGCTTGTCACCAAATGATTTTATCCAATACCCTTTCATAAATTATTTACAGCTGTAAGTATTTATTTTGTAGAAGTTAAATTCAATGAACTAGGCAAATAAAGGTTACAGCATTCATCCACAGTCCTTCTCTCTCAACCTTGTCTTCTCCAAGACTCTGCCATTCTGGAACCCTCAACCTGCCTGCATCACCGGGTTCTCATTCAAGCAGAACACAACAGTCCTCCACCTCCCCGCTGCCTGGTTCAAGTTCTCACAGCCGCCTCTCCTTCTTTCTTGTCTAAACTGCCCATCTTTGTATCCACTTTTTTCCTTTTGATGAATGGGTGCTACACCACAGTCCCACAACCCCATTTTAAATACAAACATGCCTTTAGTACCTGGTGGAGGAGCTTTCTGGGGGGTGCTACGACAGTAGGGCCCTCAATCCTCTCCAAGGCCCTTGCTTTGCTTTGGCTTATCTAGGTTCTGAATAAGCCCGCTCTGAAAAGCATGTCTTAACCCTATAGCATATGACCAATAGTCAATGAAGATGAATACATAGGCCATCAAGAAACTAGATCATGAACAAAATATTTAATGTACTTTAGTAAAATACTGGACTTAGTATTGAATATAAAATTAAGGAAATCTGAAATTAACAAACGCCAGCCGTCAATAATGAAGAGATGTCTCACACACACTAGTTACATGCAACACAACACGCTGCAATGTACACGTGTACATTGTAAAACACAGTGGTAATTATTTTTGTTCTGTCACTACACTCTAGTGTTTAATTATAAGTCTTTATTCCTAATTTACAAGGTGAGGAATGCAATGTAGCGCTCGGGGCACCATGCAAGAATTTGAGATGGCAGCTAATTTGCCCTCCTATATATCGAATTTTGGAATCAAATTATTCTCAGGTAGTAAAAAAAGCAATTCCCATTCCCAATGGGCATATTTCTAAGGTGAGTAAAAGTGTGTGTGTGTATATATATTCAAATTCAAACATAAGAATACACATAATTAATTCATACATGTAAAATTACAAAAACAAAAAACATCCTTAAAATTCATATGGCTTTCGCCACCTAAACATTAATATGATCATATATAATTTAGCAGAATTCAATGAATACAGATTTATGAAGTTCAATATATGGGAGATATAAAAAAGAAATCACTAAAAGGTGATTCTTATTTACATATATTTCAATATATTTAATAAAACCAACATATCTAATAACCTTAAGACCTCTGTGGTTAAAAATGTTTCAGGATAAGCACTCAACCTATTCCCAATTGCATCAGGAATAGGCGAGAGACTAGTGTCAACGAAACGACCCACATATTGTGGGCGAAGGTCCATGCACTCTATTAGGATATGTCGTAATGTTTGCACTTTTCCAGAGCATTCACAGAAGCTACAAATACCCAAGCATGGATCCCTAGACGGGGAACGAAAAAACGTAACCTGTGTGGATCAAGCATAAGAATTGACGTCGTTACGGTGGACAAGGATAACGCACTGAATATTTTGTTAATTCAACCAGAGCTTTCTCCTTGACAGAGAAAGTTGAGTGAAGATGATCATTTCTTGTTTTATCTATCGTTTGAATCCAATCCATTTCTCTAAGACGCATTTTCACCCCTATGGAATTGACATTTAAGATCCAACAAGCTTTTGTTGCACGTTTGCAGCAAAGATTCAGCAATTAGTTTAATCTGTGACATTAGCTTTGAAGTTAGCATTTAAAACACAGCACATATCCTCATACAGAGTTTCCTGGTGGAAGAATACGATTTTGCCATACAGAATTAGAACGCGTCAGCTAAACCATGCCTGAGGCGCTAAAAGACCGAATTCATATCTTAAAGCAAGCATTGGGAGTGCTAAAGCAACATTCTGTATTTGTTTTCATATTGTGCCCTCCAGTTTTTTGCAAGATAGCTTGTAACAGACCGGTTCTATTTCTGAGCCATAAAGTTTGACTGGGAAAACCTTTCCTATATAAAATCTAATTAATGGCGCTATGGAGAATTTGAAATATTTACTTAAGATCTTTTTCATCTGATAAACTAGTATATCTATCTTAGCCTCCAACTTACTGATAATTTTCTGACGCCCTCATTGGTTAAAATTGGAAACCAAGATAAACGTCTTTCTCTATCGGAACCCGAATTCCATCCACGAACCACTTATGTCCGACTCCTTTTTTAGGACACTTTGTTAAATGTACAATGCTTTATTTCTTTTGATTAATGACAAGATCATTTAGACGTGCATAATCTCTTAAATTGGTTAGCATTCGTTGCCAACCAATTGTAGTCATGTCAAGCAGAACCACATCGTCTGCATATGCCATCCAGCATATGCTGTAATCACCTAGTTTGGCGCTAACAAATGCATATGTTTTAATGCATCGTCTAGATCAGCCAAATATAAATTGAATAGACAGGGAGCTAAAATGCATCCCTGTCAAAGGCCTTGTATTACTTTCATCTCATTTGTCAAATGTCCTTTCTCATCTAGTCCGATCTGTCTACGCGTATCCCTATATATGTGTTTCAGAATAGCCAAGAGTGGTGGCAGAATCCCCCAAAGTATTAGCTCAGTTGACAGTGTCAAAGGCCTTAGAGACATCCACCAGCGCTACATATAGAGAAGAACCTTTAGTTGACCACACTTTTTCTCTTAATCTGGTCCAGATGATTCCATTCAGTTGTGTTCAAATACCTCAGGGAATCCGGCCTGAACCTTTTTTAGCCTTTGCTTCTCCGCTATCCAGGCCTCCAGCTTCTCTAATATCGCTGCAAAAACCTTGCTATTGGCGTTGAGAAGCCGATCGGCCAGTAATTTGCTGAATCCGACCAGTCGCCCTTCTTGAAGATCAGAACCACAATAGAGAGATTCTGTGTTTCCGGTATTGTATGAATAGCTAACCTGTTTCTAAAGAGCCAAAAGAGGAGGCGCGACCACATTCGCCTATTTGATTTTAAAATTAATTTTGTAAGGCCTTTTCGGCCCACTGCGCCTGAATTTGCTGCTTTTATCATTAAACGCTCCACGTCCTCCACATGAAAAGAAACATCCCATGGATACATGGAATCGGGTTCCAATCCATCGACTGCATTAGCATTCAGTTTATCCCAATGGCACCGCCAAGAACCTTCCAAAACTGCGTTACATTGAAGCGCTATCTGTGGGCAAGAAGCATCTTTTATGAGCAACCAAAAATGTAGTTCTTTAGGGTCAATGAGCGTAAACGTTTTTTCCCATCAATCTGAATTTGTGTTAGCCTCTGTGACGGTAACCAGTTGGCATAAGAACTCTTTAGCTGTGTTTTTGTGCGATTCATATTCCTCTCCATTAGTAGCACTAGATTTCGGCCAGCGCAATTGCTGCCTATGAATCGTCTTCCTAACACAGACAGCTCTATCAAATTGATGTATATGAGCTATATTATTATGGTCGAGAAATCTCGGTACTTCTCTACTCCATGCAAACTTGTTCGAGGATCTCGAAAGCGCTCTCTCGAACATATTTTTGCACACCTCGTCTAAAATACCCCACCTTTATTAAATGTCCTTCTTCCGGTTACCAGCATGGTTCACTGAAAGAGAAGTATGTACCTATTGAAACCTTTAATTCCATCCCCATTTTCATTTTAACTATTAGTTTGTTATTGTCGCTCGCTTACAATTTTTTAAATCTTAAACGCAGAACATACATTAACCATAGATCTAGAACATGTAAATATAGTCAATTGTGGTCGATTTTGTGCTGGATTTCCATGTGGTCCTTGCTTTTAGGTCTCCTAATATGTTACCATTGCTCTCAGTAGCTCTCACTCCAAAGCCCAAGCATTCCATTTGCGGCCATTGCTATTGCTAATTTTACAGAAGGAATGATTATCTTGGAGACCATTAGAATTCTAATCTCCTTCAATAATTAGATTTGCATTATGATCAGTCAACCAATTGCCCATCATTTCTGATAATCTCCCAATTAAGTCATCTATCGGAAATATTGTTGCATTCCAATAGAGATTTATGGCGAGAATATTCAGTCCCGATCTTTGTGTAGTTATTTCCACTTCTGCTGCCAAAATACCCATAGTGCAGTTTGAGATCAGCGATCATTTCTAATCTTGAGTTTTGAATACCAATTAGCAAACCTCCTGAAGGTCTACCACCTGTTTTACCCCTTAGTCATCTGTTCTACAATTGAATATCCTTCCACCCAAATATAAGTAGTCAGCCAAGTTTCTTAAAGGATTATATCATTTCCCCCAAAAAATTGCTTAGATTATTCTGACTGTATTTCAGAATCACATTGTATCAGGGGGACGAAGTTGATCACATATTTTGCCACCTCCTTTTCGAGGACACCATCAGCCAAGCCCAACTCAATCGGTCAGATTTATCCACGGCTACATTGATTTATGATACCTTCTCGATGGGATTGGATTTTAACACTTCCACCCTCTGAGACTGACTATAATACCAAAATTACCAATTTCTTCTTTTGCTGTCTGAATGATTTTAGCAATGAATTTAGAACAGCAAAACACTTCAACTACATTTGTTCGACCCGCCTCTGGGAACCTAACGTAGTCAATGTCATGGGACGAAATACCATCCACCCCAGGGATTTCTTGCAACAACTTCAGAATGTGCGATCGAGTTAACACAATTTCCATACTCGGGTCACGGTTTGATTCAAAGCGAACACATCTTTCAACCATACGGGACATACATTTATGGTCCACTATTCTTTTACTATTATGCTTTTCAGGAGTTTGATGCGAACGCACATCTTTACGATTTTTTGCTTATCTTTTTTTCTGGACCAAAGAGACTCATCAAATATTTTGATTCAGTGTCAATGACTTGAGGCTGAGCATACGCCACTGGAGGCTGGTGCATTTAGCTTTTCTACTGCATTCACCATCTGTTTATCAACTGGTCCTGAGACCCAGAAGCCATCTCCTCAATCTCATGCGGGACTGACAATGTATTTATCCCTTTTTTCGCAACTTTCAACCGTTTATTTCCTCATTTTAAATATAGATGCCCATCGTGCAGTATTGGGCTGAGTATACTGACTCATAATTTCCCTATTAGATTCTGTAGTTATTGCATGATCATCATTGTTGCCCAAAATGTCTTCTGTCAAGCTAAGAGTTTCTCTACCTGGATTAGCCACGTTATCTCGTAGTGATACTTTCTTCAGCTGTATTTCATTTAAATCTCCACAAAAATAATCAGTTTGAACTGCTTTAGACACTATGCCCCCCTTAGTGGTCTTATTGTACTCTAAAGTAACAAATGTCAATGCTCTCACCTTCTTTTGTGTTTTTGCCAAGTGAGAGGTTTTAGAAGTTGGATTTAACTGATGCGTGTCTTCATCAAGCGACATATCATCTAAGCGGATGATTTCATCGCAGGGGCTAAAAATGTGCACATTCAAATCTACGTCCCTTGGGGGGAGCACTGAGACTATTACATTCTCGATCAGTGGAATAACCACTACATTTGCCTCCTCACGCACTTCTTTTACCATTACAGGCAATGCAATTGAGCGCTGCACCTCTTCCAACTGAAATCGCAGCTTTCTAATAAACTTGTTGGAGCCATATTTCCTGGCCCTTTTTCAACCTCAAATTAACAAGGGGGTTCCTGGGAGTCCCTCTGCCAGACATTAGTCCTGGTTATGAGAGACTTACCCAGAGTCTTTAGCTCACTATCTTTCACAGAGAAGAAATATCCCAAACATATCAGTCTTTGTCCTGCCCTGGGGCAGTCCAGCACCGAAATGCTAGGCAATTCTCCTCTGAAAAAGAGTACCAACAGAAACCCCAGACACGTGTTTCGGTCTGGTTGGATCTCATCAGTAGGGTGGATCTGTGATGAGGTTCAACCAGACTGAAACACGTGTCTGTACCTGCGTGCGGGAAGAAGTCTGTAATCCTAGTTCAGCAATAGGAGTTACTGTGGCTGCCAAATGGGAATTGGGCATCTGATTCGATCGAGCATGAGGAACATGAGTGGCGGATAGACCCCTTGAGGGTGGCGTAGTCTGAAGCCTGTTTTCATAAGGGGTCAATATCCCTGATATTCAAAGGTTGGCACATATGATTTGCCCCATTCCGTCCTCGCCAGAATGATGATTTTCAATTATAGTGCTTTCATCCGGCCCCCATCAGAGCCATTTGCTCCACGGCGATATTTGTTGTTTTCACCGCTTGAGCCTGATTAGATTCAGTTGGGCATTTCTTAGGGCATGTAATTGTCTTCATCATGACTGACGGTTCGTCAGCCAATAACCGGGACTTGCAGTTCTGCTTACTGCCAGGCATTATTTTGGCATGAGAAGAAAGAGTGGCATTAGGCAGGTAATGGAGGGGCTGCGTAGGTACGTAATCAACTTGTGACGTACTATAGGAGCTGTAAGCAGTTCAAAGCACGTGGGTGTGAATGTATAAATATGAAGTCAGTGTCGTGATCACTTTGGAACTTTCAAACTCGCCCCCGGGGGTTACCTTGGACCCCTTGTCCCACTGCGCACCCTAGTAGACCACTCTGCTCTGGGCGCCGCGCTTCATGGGAATGAGGTGATTTTGAATGCTTTCCTTGCTGCAGATTCAGACACTCCGCCTTCACCAATGGAAACTGCGAAAAGACTCCATCTCCACAGCAGACCGCTCTCTGCTTAAAACAGGTATCTTATTGTGATCCTTACCTTGAACCCAGTAAGTCATGCAGATTAAAAGATTCATTTTACTTTAGAGTTCATCCTCAGATCAGGCAGTAATAATATTAGAGTGCCTTCTGGTGGCACTGCTCTGCTGGTACCACTGACATGTCCATGGAACTGTGTGGCTGGAAGAAGGGGCTGGCTCCTATGTGTCTGCTGTTGCATGTTTTAGGAACGCAGCTCATCTGCGGGCCTGCCAGAGCTACAGGAGTATTGATGTCTTTAGTAGAATAAAAGTGAGAGAACCGTTGTCTGTTCATGTAGGTGTCCTAGATCTACAACCTGTGGCTCTCCAGATGTTGTGGACTACAATTCCCTTTTGGGCTTACTGCACAGAAATTCCAAGACTCTTCAAGTGGCGAAGGTTGCTTTAATGTGACAGGCCAGAGCTCACAAAAACATGCTAACCTGGCTCCCTGGCCTTACAGACTAACAGATCAATTTAACAATTGCCAAAACAAATAAACAATTTAAATTCATCACTTCCTGTCCCTTGCGCCCTCCCCTCCCCTTCAATTCCTCTCAACGTTCATTCCCGCTTTTTCCCATCTTCTGCCCAAGGACACGCCCCTCCTTCTTCAATACCTCTTTCCCCCTCTTTGTACCCCCGGAGAAGCCCGTTTGTGCAAACAGCACCACCACCCCTCCTTTACTGCGCTAGTACCTCATTGTGCTCCCCCCAACCCTCCTCCAAAGGGCTATGTCTCCGACACTAGAAAATCCCTCCCCTGAAGTATTCTTTCTGCCCCACCCCTACCCTACTTTTTATCTACCTCCAACCCTTTAAGATATCCTCCACAGCAATCCTTCACAACGCCCAAGTGGTACGTGTTTCCCTTGATTGCCAAATGCACCCCTTTCTCCCAAATTAATTCAAAAGCCTCGTAAAAGATGTGGGAGTGTTCATACCCTCCCAAGACCTGCAAAACTTCACCCTCTCCCTGTTGATCTTTTTCCTCGTCCTTCCTACTGCACCTTCATTCACAGCCCCCCCTCCATACTCTTCTCGGCATCAACTTGGTCCAAACCATCCCTCACCTGGGCCATGTCTCCCTCAACCAACTCAGATCCCTCTTCATCTTTTTTAACAGTGACCCACCTGTATCCCAAAACAAATAGTTCTCCCCTCCATGACAATTGGTGCCGCCGGAACTCCCATGAAGCTCCCTCATACCCGCTAGCATAGGCAGCCGTTGGTCCCCGCCCGAGCCCCCCCCCCCCCCAGCCAGACTATCTCAACAAAGAATGTTATAACTACACCCCAACTGGGTCCCGAAAAAACTCTTTGCTGCATCTTTCCCGGCCCATATCCCTATCGAATGTCCACACATCCAGGTCTGAGGCAACTCAACACTCCTGCGTGCCACATCTGAAAAAGAAAACATTTTGTAAGCCTTCTCTCCAACAACCCCACCGCACCCCGCCAAAAATTCCTTGTATTAACTATAACCCTCATTTCCCAGTTCCAATGTATCCAATGTACCTTCCCAATTCCCAGCAGCCCAAGCTCTTAACATTTTCATCAGACGGACCCTTCCTACTACCTTCAGATGCCGCCCCCTCCTAATAGGAATGAGTCCAACAAAACCTCAGCATTCTCACCCAAAGCCACCAGGGCTCCCCTCACCGAAACCAAAACTTGATAGGCTGTGTTTTTGTTTTTAGAAGCACCATTTTGCTCTTATTCCACATGCTCATTTACTCCCTTCTCCCCGATACCATCTGCCCACCAACTTTCTGCTGCCACCACTAAATTCATCCCAAAAACCCGAGCCCCCACCATTGCGTCCCTTATTAGTATTATTTATTTATCTATCTATACATTTTGCCAAATAATAGCCCTGGCATGTGATGTCAATGACGTAAGCATTCTTGAGGACATCGCCCTGGTCTCCTCTATCAACCATATGCTCGCCCTTCAAAGACCCCCCCCCAACTGTTGCACCACCAACTAAACCCCTTACTTTTCCCTATTCATCCCTCCCACCACACTGTCTCCCCCTCCTCTCCCTTGCCAATCCCTGTAACACCTTGTAACCCTAGACCAACCCCAACCTCATTTGCTTGGGGTCAGCATATTGAACGGCATCTCATGGCCATCTACCGACCGATATACTCCTGCAGGGTACTCCCCGGTACTCGCTCAAACCATAACCATTGCTCCCCGGCCCTTACCCAGCACCCCTCATTATTGCTCTCCCACTGCACCGGGGGCCGTACCTGCACTCTCCGTCCATGCAGTTGAATTCCCTCTCCACCACACGCATTAACTCCACCACACTCCTCATATGTCAATGTATCCCTGTGTTCAGCCTTGCAAATACTTGCTCCCCCACCCCATGTCATCACTGTTCCCCCCCCCCGCTGCACCAGGGGCCACCTGTGCAGCCCCGTCCCTGCAGTCCGATCCACCCACCCTGCTAATTCACGTAGCATCACTGCCCACTTCATCCACCGGTGTGCTGCTCTTCTTCCGCCCATTCGCCTCCTAGCGCATGTTCTCTAATATAGTCCCATTTTGTACCCCATCATTTTTTTTTAATATCCTTGAAACATTGCCCCTTCTTTCATTTTACTGTTTCTCCGCTTACCCCTCCAGTAAACTCCAAAACCTCCTGAACCTGCTGCCTCTGAAAAAACGAACTTCCCATGTAACTGGATCCCACTGCAGCCACCTTGACACTCCATTGAATTCTTAGAAAATCTTATCCAACCTCTGCATGTCCACCAGCTTCATTTTGTGGGCCGCTATCACCTTCTCCAGCAACGCTACCACCCTGCTCACCTTGTCGTACGGCAAGCATGAGGTCATGGCCCCTAAATCCAGCCTATTCCTAAAAAAGTCGAAACCACCCCGGCCCTTCAGTTTCATGCTACGCCCATGGCCCTCCCAAATCCTGCATCAAGGTCTGAAAAATCTCTAGTATTGCCTGACCTTCTCTTTGCCCGCCCTGTGATGAAAAGACGGTCATCCAAATAATGCAAAACTCCCTCAAAACCAGAACTGTAAGTAAAACCCATTGGGGAAAAGAGCTAAAACACTCAAACAATGCAACTGAAACTGCGCAACCCATTGGCAACGCTGTTTCAATGTAAATCTGACCCTCAAACTGCTTCCCCAACAACCAGAAATCCTCTGGATGCGCTGGTAACAAAAGAAAAGTCTCCTTGATATCGCACTTGGCCATGAAGGCACCACGGCCTTCCTTCCTCACTAGGCCCACGGCCTGACCCACACTGGCATGGGACACCCCGCAATCTTCCGGTGCAATGAAGTCATTCACTGACATTCCTTCTAGCCATGATAAATGATCAATCAATCTTAATTTCCCGGCTGCTTTCTTAGCACAACCCCTAAAGGAGAAACCATTCATCATCTTGCAAACGGGCCAACCACTCTTTCAACCACCACCTCCTTCTGCAGCTTCATTTTACCACTTCCAAATTCTCCCAAGCAGCCTTCAATTTTCCACCCACTGCCGCATCCTCTGACCCTGATATCTCAACTTAAAACCTTCACGAAAACACTCTCCCAAAAATCTGGCCCCATCCCTATCTGGGTAAAAACTGAGCCATTCCTCCAACACTTCCACCTCCCCTTAACTAGCATATAGGCCTTTTCCCCACAATTTCTCACCCGGCCCCACGCCCACTCCCTCTGTCACACATTGCTAAACTTTGTGTAACGGGATGCCGTCTCGCACAACTGCTACACACGTGCATAAATGTTCACGCTGTACTAGTGCAGCCATCCTTATTAAATGGCCAGCATGCTGCTTATGGCTGACGCCTGCCTCCTCCTCCCGCCCTATAAAAGGTCGGGCGACCATGAAAGCGCCAGTAAGGCACAGGTAAACCACTTGCTGTATGCAACGTTGGGCTTGGACGCGTAGGGGCCATCCCTTATAACCATAATTCCATATCCATCTCTCCCCATACTGCTTGGTTGTCCTCACCCAGCCTATCCCTAAATTCCTCATCATATCTCACCCATGCAAACCCCCCAAAACCCATAAAGGCTTTTCTAATGACCTCCATATATTTTAACAAAGCCACACACCTCTCAGTGAACATTTTGCAATAAACGCTAGCATTTATTATAAATTCCGATGTCCAATCCTCAATTGTCACTGGTACCCTTGGTCTTGACGCCAACTCTGCCTCTACTTCTTTGGACCCTTCCTTTACTCTCACCTCCCGGTGTAAGAGTTTAAACACATCCACACACTCACCTGTCCATATTGTTTCTTTTGTCGTCACCATCAGAGGCGCACCCAGTGGCTTTGTAATGCCCATATAAGGCATCGTCTTGGTCTTCTCTGTACTCTCACCTGTCCTTTTCGTTAGAAACGTCCCCACCCCTTTGGCCACTGGCTCTGTGACCTTGTCCGTCTGTACTTTATCTGGGGAGACACTTCTCCCAATTACCCTCACCACTGCCCCTGTGGACACCCTCTCCAACTTCCCAGGTGCCCCAATCCCCCCACTTTGTATCCCCCACCTAGTACCAAGCCTGACCCTAGAACCAAGCTGCCGAACGTTCCCTTTCTTGCTCACCTCTTGCTGCCCCGCCATCACCTAGATGTGTCATCCTGGCCTCCACATCTCCACTCCTCCTTTCTTTCCTCAACGGGCTCCTACTGCAGGGACAAAAAACATCAGCAGAGTCTCCAGGCCAATTTCCCCGCCGTCTCCTTGAACTCTTGCTACCCCCAGCCCCATCTTCCCCTTCAAACCTTAAAGCCCTCTGCACCTTTTCTCTTCCAAACAATTCTCCTTGATCCTTATCCCCAAAACGCAAATAATTTTCCTCCTCTAATTGATCCTCCCCTGCCATATAACATTTGTGTTGAGTGCACGCTCAGGCCAGGCAGATCCTCCTCGTGAAAGCACGGGGCGTCTGCCCTGATGCTCCTGTGGCGTCTTCTCAGCAGGGTTGCACCAACCCCTTCCTGCTCCTCTCTTCTCAGGCGAGGGGTTCCCTCCTCTACCCTGTGCTCTGTCGTGCTAGGGGCTGTACTGCGCCCTCTAGGCTATCCTCTTCAGTCTGTTGGAGGCGCCGCTCTCAAAAGCCTCTCCTTCCACCTCTTCTGCGACCATGCAGGCTGCGCAATTCCCTCTGCATACCACCCTACTATGCTGGGAGTTCACTCCATACCTTTCCCGTTCTTCGCTATCTACCGGAGATGGTGTCCTCCTGGTCCACCTGCACTCTTCTGCAGGCATTTCCCTCCTCTGACCCTCTGTACCGCCACACGTCTTGGGTCCAAACCGACCCTAACATCATCGCTAACTTGTCCTGTTCCCCCCCTGGGCCCCAACTCCTCCTCTGTTAGCAGCCTTGCCTGGCCCTTCCTCTCCCGGCCCACTACCTAACACCCTGCCATCTGCTCCCCCACTCCTGTTTGTCCTCCTGGGTATGTCCCTCCTACTCTTTCTGGCCCTTTTGTTCCATACCCCCCCCCACCCTGCTGACGGGCTGCAAGCCATCACCGCTCTCAGGGTCCTGCCCGAAGCTGCTCTGCGATGTGGCCTCCCCTCCCTGCACCCCCTCTCCCTCGTAGCTTCTTGTACTTCCCCTTCCAGCTGGGCTTTTGATGCCCTGAAAATAATGCTAAGCGCCTCCGCAAAACCTTGGATCGTCCACCAAACGCTTTGACCCAGCACCCTGTCTCGCGATCCTGCCCCAGTAAGTAACTAGCACTTAGTACTGACGACCCCCCTCAGAAACCCAAAAATGTTTCTTTTCAAACACCCAGTACGATAAAACTCCTTACTCCGGGCTTACTTCTTGTATACATGCACATATCCTTTAAATGGCCAGTATCCCCAAATATTACAACCCAAACTATGTCTAGATGCCCCTGCTTGGATCCTTGAACCCCTTAAAATTCCTGAATGCTAGCGGACCTTGCCGCAAAATCACGCGCTATAAATCCCCAAAACCCACCACTGCCAACACACCCCACACCAAAAACCCCTGAAAATCCCTGCAGGGTATTAAATTGCCCACCCTTATTATCCCCTTTTCTTCACCCCTTTTACTAGCCCACCCAAATGATTCTATTTCAAATAAATTGCTCCCTCCTTTATTATTCATGAATCTAATTTAACTCATTTATTTAGCTCCTCCAAAGGTCCCACCTCTCCCTATAACAAAATGTCAAATCCACCTGCGTCCCATTGCCACCTGGAGGCCAAACTGCACCACCGCACTCACCCCCCGCTCCTCTGCAGTGGATCCAAACATGAGAGACCTGCCAAACTGATGAAACCTATTTAAAATAGTATTTCTAATTGTAACAAAATGCCTGACCAGGCTGCCCTTCTTCGGTACCACCCAACGCTGTTACAAAATGATCCCTCACAGATAAAAGGGGAACGTGATTAATCCTGTGTCGTGCACCACACTGCCACCTTGTGGGCACAGCCAGCACTGCACTAAGCCCGCTGCGTGTAATTGGGGGAGCTTCAAACCAGGAGGCCAGTCAATCCCATACTACCTTCTCCAGTAACTCACAACTGAACGCGCCCGCACCCAGCCCAGAACAACAAATGAAATGCAGGCGAAACCCGAAAGGAGCGGCTCCTACAGAAAAAAACCCTAGGAAAACCAAAACCACGAAAGAGAAACGGGCCTGTGGAATGCCAGGAGGCAGTACCCCTCAGGTCGGGATGAGCAGTGCTTTATTTACAGCACCTCCTTTTTATATATCAAAAACCCCGCTCTCAGGGGCTCTTGGGGTGTATTTGTGTTTTATTTACTCTCCCGCCACGCCCGAACACACCCGTGCCCTCGCCTCACAATCCTTCACCCTACCGACCTTAAAACCGACACCACCACACAAGCCTAGGGAGGGAAGGCTCGGAAGCAGCGACCAGACAAACGCTGTGACTCCAACCGTCGCTTGCTCCTGAACACTCCTTGCCCCCGTATATAGGCAAGCAACGGCGCTCTATGCGCAGGCCAGCTCGCTGGCCGGTGCAGTGCCCAAAATCACCCGGGGGGGGGGAACGCTTGCGCATTCTCCCCGAGTACCCCCTTATCGCTCACCATTGAATATGCTGGACATAGCTATTGATATGATATGATCGTTTATTTATATAGCGGCTATACACAATGTGTTTCAAAGCGCTTCAAGGCAAGGGAGGGAACAAGGGAAAATACAATGACATTCTTACATGCCATGGAACAGTAAGGATGTGAAATTAACTATCGTACTCGGCCTGACGACATTTCAGATAGTGCAAGAGCTAAGACATAGATAAGGAAGGGAGGGGGAGAGTAGGAAGATAATAGAAACAGACAGGCGACTACCGTACTAGGCCGGATGACATTTCTGGTAGAGCCGGAGAAAAACAAAAGGTGAGGGAGAGGGGTGCAGAAAGGGAGGGGAGGAACAAAACAAGCGACTATCATAGTAGGCCTGACGACATTTCAGATAGTGCTGGAGGGGTGGTGGGGAGGAAAAAAACTGTAATGGCAGGGTGGAGGAAACAGACGAGGTTGCTATCATATTAGGCCCAGGGACAATTCTGATAGAGTAAGTGCATAGAAGAAAGTAAGGGAAGGAGATAGGAAAAGGGAGAAGGGAAAGGAGGAGAGAAAAGAGAGTAAGCAGTCAAAAAGAGTGGAGAAGCAAGAGGGGAGAGTGAATACGATTGCAGGGGCTGTAGTCCAAAACATGTTGGGAGCCAAAGGTTGCAGACTCCGGAGTGACTGTAAGCTTCCCAGGAACGATCCTGATAAATAAAGCACTTCCGGCCCATAACATTGCCTCGCACACGTTGCTTGCTCCCAACATGATTTATAACATAGCCTAAGAATACGCATTTGTCCTTGAACACTACGGTGGACCATCCACATTAAAATCCTTCTATTGTAATGCGATGAAGTTCTCCTGCACTTCCGGGTCGCTTCGCCAGGGATATCTCCTCTCTGGCACATGGTGCTATTTACACACTTGTATTATCACAGCTCCAGGTCATGGACCCGGTGCTTGAGGTTTCTGAATATTTACCCAGGGCGGGCACTGGCAGCTTTCCCACAGTGCTTTACATCTGTGCTGCGTGTTGGGAGGGGTGTGCTGGGAGTAGCAGAATTGCTCCCATTCTGTACTGCATTGCTTGCATGGCAAATGACTTTGTATTTTATTTTTAGCTTCAGTGGCATGTAAGGGCCACTAGGGTGAATGTAATGGTGAGTAGCATCGGCTTGATCGTTCACACATGAGGGCACTGGGCTATTTCGCTGTCTTTTGCAATACCAGTCTGCACAGCACGACTAGAGATAGGGAGGGGGGGGGCTTGTAGTCTGTCTTTTCTTTCTATCCTATTGATAAACTGGAACATGTGAATTCCCCAGTGAGGATGCTGGATTCCCAGCATAGCCTTGTTCCAGGAGATTATAGGGTGACCATATTCAAAATACTGGCCATGCCACCAACACAAAAGTAGGACTAAAATCTGACCATGGCTACCAGGACTACACTTCAGTAGTGGCAAAAGGGGGCAGGGTAACCTGACATTTGCTTTGAAATGAGGGGTGTGACTTTAAAGTATGTTGAACACAAAGACGCTTGAAATCATGATCATTACTCCGATAGCTAGTCCCAACCGTTTCGTATGAAGAAAACGAGAAAAATAAATGCGCAAAAAAAACAACAAACGAAGCCCAAAATGTTGAACAATGGTTTCATGGGTGTCCCCCGCTCCTCTTGTTCGCCATTATGGGCTTCGGTGGTTACAGGGTTGTCTATGACATTGGAAACAGGGCACAACAACAAATAAGAAACTGAAAAAGGAGAGAGAGAGAGAGAGAGAGAGAGAGAGAGAGAGAGAGAGAGAGAGAGAGAGAGAGAGAGAGAGAGAGAGAGAGAGAGAGAGAGAGAGAGAGAGAGAGAGAGAGAGAGAGAGAGAGAGAGAGAGAGAGAGAGAGAGAGAGAGAGAGAGAGAGAGAGAGAGAGAGAGAGAGAGAGAGAGAGAGAGAGAGAGAGAGAGAGAGAGAGAGAGAGAGATATATATATATATATATATATATATATATATATATATATATATATATATATATATATATATATCAATCATCATTCACAACCCAGGCACATTCCGAATACTCTGCCGTACTTCCCCACTAAAAGGCAGCCAATAATAGGATGGGTCTCACAGGGTGGCAAGGTACTCATCCGAGGCGAGGCTGAAAAATGAAAAGCTGTTTGGCAGTCCGAACGATAGCACAAGCTATAGACACCGGCCAAGCTTTGCATCCTGAGCCATGCGGCTTAGGGGCTTATGTGGGCAGCCTCTACATTGGAGGCCAGTGCAGCCTGAATGTAAAGGGGAAGAGGGGCTGCTTCAGGATTGGACATCTATAGGGCATCCCCTAATCCATGATTCAAAGTGCATGTGGGATTCCTT
This sequence comes from Ambystoma mexicanum, assembly GCF_040938575.1. Classification (NCBI taxonomy): domain Eukaryota; kingdom Metazoa; phylum Chordata; class Amphibia; order Caudata; family Ambystomatidae; genus Ambystoma; species Ambystoma mexicanum. The sequence continues at coordinate 174,432,193 of NC_090921.1, read as the reverse complement.
CTCTCGCATAGCACGGCGTCGGTGGGGCTCGATCAAGAAACCTATTCGGGAGTAGATCCGAGTATGGGCCAGTTTGTTTTATTGATGCTCTCTTTAAACCGACTAATTTAGTCCATGCGTTATATTATGCCCGCTGAAATCTTATCATATGTGCCCCCCCCCCCCCAGGCTATAATGAGAGAAAATGATGCTTCGATGCATAGCGCTGTGGTAGTACCAGCTCACCTGCGGAGTCAGAACCGGTGATGACTGGCATTTGGAGGGCCAAGCACTCTGCATGGTGGATTGCTCTGGCACTTTGGGGCACGCTCCCTTCCTGCGATACTTGGGGTCTCCTAGACCGGACTGGTGGGTGCATGCACGAGAGGACGCAGCGCAATGGGAAGAGGGCGGGCTGGAAGGGTGCTCTTGGTGTATTAATGCTGCACGTGCGGCCCAGGAGCAAGATCCGCCTTTGTATGTGTCAAATGATTGGTTCTTTGAGAGTGGACAAGCCTGTATTCTACTGGGCTTCAAAAAGCAAGACTTCGGCCTGATTTTAAATAACTTGGCTCTGTTTTATTGTACACTTGGAATATAGTGTCTCCAATAGTCTGCATGTGTGTCAGGCATCTGGGACGACTTCGGAGCGGAAATGGAGGGTTCTGGTGTCTCCAGTACCTATAGTTATGCAGGTACTGGTTTCTCCAGTACCAGGGCTCGGTTGTTGCGCCAATTCCCCATAACCATTGGAGGATAAGAACTCAAGACATTGTAAACCTTATTCATTATAAATAAGGCTTCCAGTTTTTACTGATTTGTACACATGAATACAGACTGAAATCAATCTGCTTTTTGTCTGTATTTATAAAAATTGAGAAAAGAAAACGGGCCTTTCTGTTTGGTTCTCTATGATGTCACTCATACATCGCAGGCCAATCACATTGCAGATTGGCAGCATGGAAAGTGTAAAATTTCTATAAATAGCATTACAGTTCTTCAAATTGCTGACGGCACATACCATAAGGCAGCAGCAGTCACAGGTGCAACCATTTGTTATGGAAAACATCTGGAAAACTAACTAGCCTTTCTTTCCCATGTGGCTGCATGTGTGCTTTAATACATGCATTGGTTACTAGAATAAAGGCAGAAAAATACTGGTTGTGAAATATAATGATAAAAAAGAAATGTGGATAAATACGGAAAAAAGGCCAAATAATAAATATGGATAAATACAGACGGAAATGGCACAAAAATAAATACCATTAAACCGGGAGCCTTAATTTTAAACACAGAGCTCACAAGTTTCGAGTGCCACGCGAGAGAAAGGCTATCCAGTCCTGTCCTTCCCTTTGGTTTATAAGACTTGTTTAATTTCAAATGCGAAAGAAAAAAAAAACAAGTCCCACAATTCTAAGGAAAAACAGGACTGGATGGGCTGCTTATGCACTGGCAATGGGAAACTTGAGAGACGTGTAAATAATACCAATAATGATACCAGTGCTGGCTCACCCGAGGGCCTCAAAGCGCTGTAATAACAGTTGATGTCATTACCCACTCTGTTGTACGACCTTGGACGGATGAAAGGCCGAGTTGGCCCCGCCGGGATTCGAACCTGCATCAGCAGGCTACACACAGATGTCAGAAAAGAGCACTCAACTTGCTGTGCTATCTGATGGCATTTGAAGCGGACTCCATGTTTCCGCAGGAGGTGTTGAAAAGGCAAAACCGAAGTAGTTTTACAAACAGGACGAAAATGACTGCATTCAATATTAAAAAGGTTAGTTGGGAGGGGGAAGAAATGAGGAAAATAAGATTATACACATTTCACTATATTGTGGTGCAAAGTTCAGTTGGTTATGGCCTATATACATGCAGCATAGTATGGAATGGTGAAAAAGATCACACAATCTTTAGTAGGCTATTGCTTGTTTCAGAGCTGGAAATTGACAGAATGTACTGGAGAAACCCCTGCCCCTCCCCCTTCGTGTCGGTGTTGGGGGACGGAGGGCAGTGGTGTGGGCAGAACTGAGGGGAGGAAGAAGGTGGGTGCCCTGAATATAGGATGCTGCTGCTTTGCATAAAAACAAAGTGCATTTTGGAAACCTATGACCGCCAATTTATCAAACATATCTGTGATAGTAATTCAAATGTGCATTCCTTCTGAGCATGCAATGCACTCTGGGTAGAATAGTCACGCTGACAGTAAAATGTGTGCAAAGCATGAGACATATTTCCAGCTTCCATCCATTTAATTGTTTGAGGTGTCTTGCCGACATAAGACGACTTCTAGACACGGTTAAGTCGTCGCATATTGCTGCGTGCATTGAGACTCCAAATGCGCAGTGGTCAAGAGATTACGCTGCAGTCCAGGGCAGAAAGTTTCCTGAATTTGAGGGGGTTTTGGGCTTTGGGTGTACATGCAACTGCGCCTCAGCAAGACCACGTTTGCCGAACATAACGTCTTGTTCTGGCCCAATTCCTTCCATGGATTGTTTACCTTATGGTAGGGAGCATAACCTAGAACGGAATGAAATATTTTCAGAGTCTGTATTTTATTCCTGCATCAACACCCTTGAGTGGTGGTAAGGGGTATGAAAATGGCAGCAGTTGCACTACGTAAAACCCGATGACTTCACTTATAGAACGATGACTGGCGAGGATTTTTTTTTAAGTAAATGTGGGATCAGAATCATTAACGATTAAGAGCACTGTTTAGTTTGTCATTCCTATCAACTGCAGATCACAATGAAAAGAAGGAAAAATAACCCGGAAGTAATTCGGTCAGCACCGTGCCGGAGACCGTGAGAGGTAGGATCTTTATTACGCTGAAACGTCAGCCCAAGATTTGTGCAATGACGCAGGTGTCATGGGGCAGGATCTTCCCGGATCTGGCTCCCCAATCCTGGGAAATCCATGTGCACTCTATACTTATTCGGGATGATCCTTTTTACAACACTGTGGTGCCATGGCCGGGATTTGAACTGTTGTCGCTAGGTTCAGAGGCAAGGCGCTTCCTTCCCCCTGCAAGACCACTTGAGGGTCTGAGCAGGAGACCTGTGAAATCTTTTGTCAATATTGCACTGTAGAGGAAATATACATGTACTTTTTTTTGCTTTTATAAGGTGTGCACATTTTATAGTTTGCTGACATTATAAGAAAGGATGCTATTTTCCAAGTGGCCATGATTAATCTTCTGAGGGACTGTGAGGTTATTGTTTATGGGGTGGTGACTAAAATACCCGCCATATGCCGCCCACGCCCCACTACACGCTAGGTGGAATCCCAGAGTTTTTTAAAAAAAAATCAAGTTCCACCACTGCTGAGAAGCACGAAGAAATTGAATTTGTCGTTTTTCTGCGTTTTTGTTGTAGAAATGTACCAGGGTTATTTACTGAAATTACTAATGCAAGTATGGCCTTAAAATAAACAAAAAATAGTGGAACATACAGTGATTAAGGAACTACAAATATTTTAATAATAAAATGCAGTTTTGATAAAATAAATGTTGGTTTCGCGATTTTTGGTGTAACCCGAGTGCACAAGCAAATGAAAGGGACCCAGTGCACCAATTACATGTTAATATTCAGAGTAAGACTGAGACGAGCTATTCACCTTCTGTATGGTGTCCAAGTGGAAGTTGAGATTGTGTATTGATAAGTCGCCTTAATTGGCTGATCTGCTGAATCGTTTGGAAGGTGAGTGACCGGTAGAGTGTCCTGAGATTGGTGGGGTGCCTCTGTGCAAGGGTTGGTCCCGGTCCACTCTGCTATGGCGAGAAAGCTATGGTTTGATTACCCTGCCTACAAAAACTAGGTGGGCTTAGACGTAGTGACATCACAGGACATAATGTGACGTAACCACATGGCATAACCAAATAAAAAAGCATAAAATACCCCAGCAACTTAGCATAAAATAGCATTGCATAACACAAGATAGCTCTGCATACCAAATCCAACATAACATAAAGTATCAATTGATTGCATAGCATTAAAGCACAGCATCTTTTAACATAGCATAACCACATAGAACATGGCATAGCGTCGTATGTAAAGCTTAGCATAGTTACAGACATGTGGACTTAAAAAGAAGATTTAGACCTCAAATGAAGATTTTAAAAAGCCAGGGAGCATTTTGTACCAAACGCTCTTTCACAGTTCCATTCCATCCTGCCCACTACAACCACCCTCCACACACCCCTGCTTCAGGCTCACCAATGCCAAGTATTTCTGTCTAAGACTGTTATATGCCGGAAGCACATTTATATGCCAAGGTTCAGCATTGCATGCCCACTTGCCTCCTTCTTGCAGTAGGAAAACCTCCATATGCCTTTGTTTAAAATGTCATACCCATGACTGTTGCTGTTTGCCAGGTACACCTTGGTAGACCCAGGTTGAGTCTCATATGCCCATGATTCATAGCTTAAGCCCAGGTGTAACCATAATCTAGCCCAGGTTTAACCATATTCTAACCAGGTATTTCCTCATGAGCTGTGATCCAGTGCAAGAACGGTTTCATATGGTTCAGTTGGACTGACTCCTTGGTGCGGGTGGGCCTCTGAATTTTGGGGGGCTCAGAGTGATTGCATTTGTATAAACCTCAGCTTTCCTTGTGTGCTCTTTCGCTCATGCCACACATTACTCGGGCACCGCCTTCGCCTGAGATCTTTAGCTTTGCATGCCCAGTTAATGTCAAAGGCGCACATTTGTAACCTTGCATGCTGTGGCGTACCAGACGAAAGACTCGGACCAGAAGGCACATTCGGTTTACAATGCTTTTATTTAACTTTAAAAAAATGATTTAATGTCCCTACTGGGAATAGGTAGGGAATTTCCCTACACAACTAAATTAAGGGTGCTCGTCAATGAGTCAAAATAATAAGCTTGTCCTCTTTCCAAATCTGTTCTAAACTGGCCCTACCACAAATCATCAAATAGGGAAAATGGGCAATATAGGTTGCTCCAGTGTTGTGTACTCTGCCTTCTCCTAGAAATTCTAGGCACACCTCCTAGTGTCACATGTCTTTTATACAGAGTTAGGTTTTCCCGAGTTTATCAGTTCATGTCTGTCTTCTCACAGTTCCACAAATAAAGAAAAGGATCATGGCAGACTTAATTAAATGTGTCTAATTTCGGCACCATATTGTAGGTTCGAATGACAGATTTTCATGATTTATTCAACAAATATAACAGTTGTCAACACTAGATTTTCTACACAGATATATAATTCAAAAGCTATAATTTCCCCGAGTCTCCCCTTTGTGACTTTTTTGGAATCTTTCAGTTTGTATCTTTGGTTCCCACATTCGAATTTCTATCAAAGTTTTCCCAAAGGATATGTCTTCTCCTAAGCTTTTTAATGATACTTGGCCCATTATTGGGCAATATATAGATCCCAAGATAATGAACAAAATATAATTGTCCATATAAACCTATAGCAATCTCTGAATTATACATATTATGAGTTCCAAAAACAGTAACAATCATTTCTCGACTTAGATGTAGATCCAGTCATCTGCTTTTTTTTGTTGACCTAAGCTGGTATAAATCCATTAACATTTCTGCCAATTCAAAGGCTCGTCCATGGGTCTGCTCATCTCTTGAAGCAGATGGAACACCACCCTCTTTATTCATGTGACTAACCACCAGAATCCCGCTCTGGTGTCTGTCATGTCATCAGCTCAGGGAGAAGAACCACAAATGTGAGTTTTAATTCAAGTATTTTAGAAAGTTCAACCCATTAAAGGCTGGCTCTCTTTTTGCACATTGTTTTTACTTCACCCCAATAAGCTCCTTGGTCATGCATGAGTGCAGCCCCCTTTCTGGCCCTGAAAGCTTCAAAGAGATTTCTAAATGAACAGAGGAACAAAACTGTACCTTTGTATCTGATGGAGGAAGGTGACCAGTGCTTGAGCTTTGAATCTCAAGTCGTCTCTAATTAACATAAATCTGTGCTTTAAATCTCACAATATCTTTCTTTATACATGAGGTCTTCATGAATATCTTACAGCACACAATCTTGGTTTTACTCTTGAACCATGCCATCAGTGTCCATCTTTAATTTATACTTTATTTTAAACTGGCACATGCGTTTTCACTGGTGAGCAGTTCCTTTCAATCCCAGGCTCAATTGTCTACATTTTACCTTGCTGCAGAATTAGTTCATTTCTATTTTTCCATGGCAGTTTTCTTTTTGTAAAAAGTGCCTTTAATTTTTTCATAATGTTGTGAAACGTAGGCCTCCTTTCTTTTAAGCCTAATTGTTTGCACACCTGACACACTTAATTTGAGTCTTCTTGTTTCTGACAACACTGTTGGTGTATTTGGCAGTGTGGACATTTCCATGCTGACCTTTCAGAAAATGGGCTTTGAAATTCCAGGAAATAAATCTGCATTTTTAGGCTCTCATGGCCAGAGGCAATTCATGTGTCTTGGGACTGCCTTTAAATCCCACAACTCCTGCCTACATTTGAAACAGAAAAACCCAGAGATGTGTGTTGCCCAGCGCCCTGCCCACATCCTCATAATACTCTGCGCACTTGCTCCGCCCTTATGTAAAATAAAAGGCACATCTATGATGTGTTATCATATATGTGCAGGATTTCCTCGGTATACTGTGTCCCTACCACACATCCATGTGATTGGCTACAAACAGACTGCTAGTGGCCAATAACATAGAGGTGGTGGCAAAGTTGCTGGTGCTACCTGAAATCCCAGAGACTCTTGAGCTCTTCTTGGAGAAGACCCGGGAAACCCCCACAGCCTCTGGGTTAAACCCAGAGGCTAAGCAAGTCTGTATAATATAGGGCAGTGGTCTTCGAACTGTTGGGCTGGCCCCCTCAGGAAGGCCTGAAGGAGGTTCGGGAGGGGGAGGCTCTTCAAAAAGGGAGTCCGGTGACTGCTTTTAATAGAAAATATGAGCAGAGCAGGTATTGCATCTGGAGGAGCCCTATTTTTACTCAAGGGGGGGGGGCTTGGCAACAGCAATTGTATTCAAGGGGGGCTCTGCATAACATATTTTGAATATCACTAGGGTATCGGGTGTAGCACAACAGCTCCCCTCCTAGGGAATCCAAGGTGTTGCAAATCTGAGGGTCTATGCGCAGCGCTGGCACAAAATAGGCCTCCCTCATGACCGTTGCACATCTGGAGCTGACCTGTGCGGCCACGCCAACATGAGTTCATGAGTTCGTTTTATTTTTAAACCCATCAGAGGCTTGGCTCCCTCGTATCTTCAATTGAAAATCCATCAGTAGATCCCTCCTCGCTCTCTTCGTTCCGAAAATAAACTCCTTTAGAAGGTGCCCAGATCTCATTTCAGCACTGAGGTGACAGCACATCGTCTGTAGCTGATTTGCGTTTTGGAGTGACCTTCCTTTCTCTGCCGGGTGGTTTCCCTCTTTTCTGTTAGCATACGCTCCCCTGCTGCATGCAGCTTTTGGGTTCTCCCAGAGGTGTAGACGGGGTAGGGCCCGAGTGCACAAGACCCACCCAAAATCTGTAAATGCCCACTCGGCACATCTGTGTGGGCATTTACAGATGTTAATGTCACTGAGGCGGGCCCAACGACATTAGCTTCAGGCCCCACTAGTTAGACAATCCTGGCTGCACTTCTAGGTTCTGCAGAGTGGCTTGATAGAGTTCAGGCGCTTAGTGGCGCTGTAACAGTACATCAACCAATGTAGTCTTGGCGGCTCTTCTCTCCCTCCTGCAGTGTGATCCTCTGCTTATCTCCCATGGGAGATCATTGATTGGCTGCGGGGTGGAGGCCGGTCCGCAGCCACGCCCAACCCCCAGGAATCCCTGAAAATACTGCCCTTCAGGGTTGGATTGGCCCCTCTGCCTTTCGGCCCGTGGCCGGGCCGAAATCGTCCCTGGGGAGTGGGGCTGGTTTCTGGACATACATGGGCAAGTTTGGACACAAAAAAAGAGAAAAAAAACAATTTTGACATTTTTTCAATATATTTTGGGAGAAAAAATATACTTGCAACGGCATAATTAATCAAAGCAAGGTAACACGTGTTACCTTGCTTTGATGATTGATTTGCATGCATGATGTGTGCATCATAAATTATGATGCATGCATCAATCACAGTGATAAATATGTATTAGTGATATTAGTGATAAACCACCAATTTTAAAGTAGAATAAGTATTCATTACGAACTATGTATTTTGCCTTTCGCAAGTTGCAGTAATAGCATGTTTTTTTTTCTGCCGCTGTCTCTATTAAGATCATCACAGGACATTCCATCTCGGTGTCCTCGGTCACTTGACAAAATCCTTGTGCCTAAAAGCTTCTGTACAGTGTACAAATATTTGACCATAGCACATCAAGTGGCCATTGACTTCATTGTGCCACAATGAATGCTTTGTTGTAATGTTTCTATCTTTCGCATCTCACTGGCATGCTGTTCAGGATGTTTGTTTGCATCTATGAGGTAACGGGTGCTCCGAGTATGGGATGTCCTGTGAGTGCACGGATTTCCCTATTTTGCCAACCTCTGAAGCCTGAAATTAGATGCATGCAGGCTTGACATGCGGCCAACTTTGCACCAGACCTGCAGATGAACTTAACTGGTCTGCTGTTAAATCTCAGTTACCTGTTTAATGGTATCCACTACAGAATAATTGCTCATTTTACTAAAGACGATATGATAGCTCAGTGGGCTGAGCGCTCGCTGCTGTTATGTGTGTGCCATCTCAGCCTTTCATCCTTCTTAAGTCGATAAATGAGTACCAACACAGGTTTGGTGATATTGTATGCATATTTGTTCTATAAAGTGCTTAAGCGTAAGTACTGTACAATAACATATTCTCATTTGACCTTGGACGTCTGCTTGGAGTCACAGTAATTTGACAATGTGGATCTATACACACAGATATTAATGATACATATGGTGATCCATTCTTGTATGAAATGTATATCACATTAGTGAAATCATAACCATATTTTTCGCAGTGTACTTAGGAACAATGCTATTTGATGCCACTTCCTGTTTTGTCAAGGTGTGAAAGGTTGTGTGTCATCGCTTCCCAGGATGACACTTTGGAGTGCGGTCAAATGACATCACGCCCGCTGATATCATTAGAGGTCAAGGGTTGTGAGGCGAGGGTTGGGCCACTTTTTTGAAGCGAGGGATGGCCCACTTTTTTTTGGCTGTCTGGGCCTATTTCTTGTCCCAGTCCGACCCTGCTGCCCTCCCAGGAACCTTTTGAACACCTCTGCCACTCAACTTTTGGAGTTTGCAATGATTGCTATTTCGCTACTGCGGTGTTCCGTCTACATGTGTACAGAGACGTGTGCTTATACCCTTTAGCTATCTGTGGGGACATCACGGTAGCGCGATCTCGCGAGATCTCAATGCAACAAGATCTCGCGAGCCCGCGCTCCACGGAGAACATTGCCGCCACAATTGGCAGAGCGCCAGACCAAGTGGTCGGGTGATAGCGCTGCTCCTGTTGAGGAGCCATTATAGTTGAGGCTCACAGAAGACTCTGAGTCCAGCTTCCAGGGCATAAGTCCAATGCCACAGGAGGCCACATGGGGGCCCTGGAAGCCTACAGCGTGCCATCCATGAGCACACTCTGCCTCCAGTGAAGTAACTGGGAGGCCCAGACAAGAACTGTGAGTAAACCCCCCCACCCTGCCTAAGGACAAGTTATGCCCACTAGTTTGTCGTGTCAATAAAGACAGTTAGAACCCACCTTAGCGTCCTGTCGTCCTTAGAGGCCACTACACTATCTATCTATCTATACTATCTACACGCGCTATATGCGAGAGTTCACACGTGCTCGTGAAGCTGTGCATTCTCACAGGTGAGCGGTTATTTCCTTGCCTTTGCCACGTCACGTCGTCCCTTGGTGCTGGTGGGGTTGAGATTCACAATGAGTCGCCCCTCCCCCAACGCTCCCCAGGGTGAGGTATTGCCCACGCACCTTCCCCAGGCCATTGCCTCTTAGTTGGCGGCACCTCATATCTCTCGGCATGGGAACCTTGCCTGGTGACGTATTTCATGCGCAACGGCTCTCCATTATTAAAGGAGGCAGGGGTGGAAATGGACAATATTTAAAGGGAATCCCACAAAGGCTGGAGTGGAGGCGGCGGCAGAGCTGGCAGTTGGACTCTACTCAAAGGATCAAAATAATAGTTGTTTTAAAAGGTGCCATTTTTTCAAGCTGCTTCTTTCCAAACTCCACACTGTACATCAATTCCACTTTAAATCACTTCCATGGCAGTGGTGCACCCACAGTACTGTTGGTCGTGCAGGGATTTTTAGTACATTAGGGGATCCATAGACATGCTCTATAGCAGAAGTCTACCAGGGTAGCGCTGCAGGTTGAGAGACCGTTGCCGAGATATTATGGATTGAAAACTGGTTGTTATTCTTCCTTATTAAAAAAAAGTGCTATAAAATGTGCTCTGCCAGGGCATTTTGTTAACTCGACTCGCCAAGGGAGTGGGCATGAACGCCATTTAAAAAGGGCCACCACCACCAGCAGGGTACTTTTTTTTTTTATTTTAGTTATAATTTTTATTTTATTTTTTTTACCTTTATTTGGTGTTTTGTTAAGTGCCATTGTTGAAAAGAGAGGTGGGGACGTCGCAACATTGGGACGACAATCGCCATATTTAGTTAGTCCCGAAGCTTTAATACTACAGAATGCTCAATCCCAGCTACTCTGGTCAAAAACTACTTTACAATTTTTTTTTCTCTTTTTTTTTGTTGTATTTTCAAAAAATTCATTCTTACCCGTTGGGTGCGTGTGAATGCTGCACCATGCCATCAGATCGGCGTCCCTGAGGCATAACAATAACGCTGCTTCAATCCTGTATCCTTGCAGTTGGATCGGATTTTCAGTGTTTTTCACAGGCCGATTACTGTTTTCGTGGATTTTGATTTGTAACCATTGGCTGTCCAGAGATTTTGGACTCCAGTTCCCATCAGACCTAGCCTGAGCAGTCAAATGTGAGGGATCATGGGAATCGTAGTCCAAAACATTTGGCGACTGATTAACTGCCGATTGCAGACCTCTGCTGCAAGCCATTTGCCAAACGAGCAGTCTCTCCTCACGCACATGTACCTATTGAGCAAGAACTGTTGAGAAAAGGTCCAGCTGTATCGCATATAGAGTGCAGTTGGTTCAGTAGCCTTGTGGACTGGGTGTGTTCCAGATGTGGTGAGCGTTCAGAGACCAGCTGGGGTTGGGTGGCGGAGTCTGAGAGAAGAAACACCTTAAAGTGGTCACTAGATTGGCTCGATTTGATCTTTAGAACAAGTAGAAAACAGCAATGTCCACTGGTTTGTGGCCTAGGGATGTGGATGTCTTTCCGTTTGCTACTCTGAGAGTGTAGGTATTTGAAAATGTCCCAGAAGCCATTGGAACCCGTGGAGGATGGCCATTATGTGGTCACTGCATATTTAGGCCGATGTGAGTCCTGCAGCAACTTTTAGAACTAACTGGGTCACCTACAGGCACTTGGAATGGTGAGTTGAGTCAGTTGAAGGCATCTTGGCTGGCAGTCTTGAGAATGGGGGGTGGGGTTAAGGACCTGTCCTTAATAGTCCTTGCTGAGGTTTTGAAAAGGGGAGAGAGTGTGTGGCAAGCAAAGATGGCTCTGAGGGCCTTTCTCCAGGATGGGCTGTTAGTTGTGGCATTGGTATCTGCTTGGCCCTACTTGAGGGCCTTTCTCCAGGATGGGCTGTTAGTTGTGGCATTGGGATCTGCTTGGCCCTACTTGAGGGCCTTTCTCCAGGATGGGCTGTTAGTTGTGGCATTGGGATCTGCTTGGCCCTACTTGAGGGCCTTTCTCCAGGATGGGCTGTTAGTTGTGGCATTGGGATCTGCTTGGCCCTTCTTGAGGGCCTTTCTCCGGGATGGGCTGTTAGTTGTGGCATTGGGATCTGCTTGGCCCTTCTTGAGGGCCTTTGTCCAGGAGGGGCTTTTAGTTGTGGCATTGGGATCCGATTGGCCCTTCTTGAGGGCCTTTGTCCAGGAGGGGCTGTTAGTTGTGGCATTGGGATCCTTGGGATCATTGGGAAGGGCTTGGCCCTTCTTGAGGGACTTGATCGTTGTTGCATCATACTCAGTAGCCCCCCCCCCCAACCACTCTTGGATGGGGCGAGGTATTTGCTCAGTTTCTAAACGCCATCTATTGCCATAGATCGAGACTAACATCTTGGGGGTGTAGATTTATCAGATGGGGAACCACCACCTCTGACCAGGGCTGGGCTTTAAGTAGCAAGCGCATTTGAGGGGGGAAGGTAGGGGGGTTCTTACAAAGGAAAGTGCTGTGTCTGACCCACGCCAGGCATCCCTTTGCAGTGGGGTGTGAGGGTGATGATCCCTGCATCTTTTAGTTAAAGGGATGTCAACCGTAGGGGGAGGGGGGTTGGCGCCACATTTATGGAAGCTAAAGCATTTTTTTTCTAAAGCCTGAAGCTCTCGTATGTGTGAGAGCTTCAGGCTTTAGAAAAAAGAACTTGACTTCTTCAGTTGAAGAGACCGATGTAAGACCCAGCAGGTAAGAAGGAATGTTTGGGATCGAGGGTGAGAAAAAGCGTAATACAATTAACTCTAGTAAGATATGATATGATGATAGGTTATTTATAACGCGCTGAATACCCAGAGGTTTCTAAGAGCGGACCCGGGGATTGAACCTATGTTGCTCTGCACCGTCTTGCTTCCAATGCGACCACGTGCCCCTGCGCTATCCTCCCGAGAAAAAGAGTGCGCAAAGACTGCTTAGTACGTGCGCTAGGGTGACCAGACGTCTGGGTTTTCCCGGAACAGTCCGGGGAAAACGCCCTCCGTCCCGGAGTTTTTTCATTTTTGAATCCCCATCTGGGGTTTGCACGTTTGGGGGCTAGGTAATTAAAACTGTAATTATTATTCACAACACTTTCAGAATTTTGAAGTTGGAGGCTTGGCTCGAGCCCCCAACCTCTCAGGTACAAGCCAGAACACTTACTGACTGTGCCACAGAGACTGGTTTGGAAATGACTGTGTGGCAAGCCATGTCATATCAATTAGAGCTCACGCTCGTTTTGAGATAACATGCCATGATTCACAGACAAAACTGCACAAATGAGATTATATACAGTTTATAGAAAGGAGAAGTGCTGGAAATATGGTTGAGGGGTGGTTGTGGGGGAGGCTGCGGTAATTGGTGGGCTGCAATGGGGTAGTCCCTCTTTTATGTTGTTGGCCGTCCCGGTTTTTTGTTTTGAAAACTGGTCACCCTAGCGTGCGCTCACGTTAATATACACCTACATATCTTCGATGGTAACTGGCCCAGGCCTCTCACACTCCCATGGGGTAAAGGTTCACTTTTTACGGTGGCACGAGGTTCTCGTGGGATTCACCTTTCGGCTCCACCGCAATGGCATTCATTGGAGCAGTGAAAGCATAAACGTCCAGTTATCAATCCATATGTTTGCCTGATTTTCACTGCAAGTGTTAAAAGAAGTGCGCGAATAATGGAAGTTAAAATGAACTATACATACACACAGTTAAACCATGTAAATCCAAGTGCAGGGAGAAACAAAACTTTAAAATGAAGAGTAAGGGAGTGCCTGGAAATGGCCGGAACGCGGAAGATGCCACGTGGGGTGATTTGTGCGCACGGATCCCGGAAGGGCCGTAATTCTCACATTGCTCACCACAGGCACAGACCGTGCGTGAACCCGTGGGGCAGGGCTTCGAGCGCTCATTGGCCAATGGGCCGTGGCGGGATGACTCAATCGCTCTTTAGTGGGCGGGGCGTTAGGTCATCACTGAACTCTCGCTCCAGTGGCCATGGCCTGGAAGTCCTACAACCCCCCTCTTTCCCCAAATGCAGTGTGCGCGATTCCATGCTGTATCATTCACACCCCCACAATCAAATTTTTTGGTAACTTTAGTGACCGGTGGCATTTTAACACGTAATAAATAAAATAAACCGCAGGACCATTACAAATGCACAAACCTCATCTATTAGAGCTCGTGTTTAATAACGCATGCAAACCTCCTAATTTGTACATGGATTACACCATACATGCCAACATTCTGTGACCAAAAATCTGTAGGAATCTTAAAGTTTCAAAAATAGTTAGGCGAGGAGGTAATGATGGGAAAAGGGCGCGTCAGCAGCCCATTGTCATTGAATGAGCCCGCCGCCACAGGTGCATTCAATGACAATGAGGCACCTGCCACCCCTTCTGCCACCACGCCAGCTCGGGGGAGCCCTTGAAAGACTCCCCTGAGCTGGCGTGGTGGGGGGTCTAAAGCACGTGTCGCGGAGGGGCGCATTTAGCCCGCCGCCGTGGGTGCCTTTTACATCAAAAGCCTGCATGCAGTGCCTTCTATGCCAGCTCGAGGGAGCCCTTGAAACACTCCCCCGAGCTGCCGTGGCCAAAAAAGAAAAAATATTTTTAAAAAAAGGTACAAAAAAATAATCTGTATTTGTTGCCACTAAAAAGCGGTATCCTACCGCCTAAATTGGTAGGGTTGGCAAGTATGTTACACCAACCGAAGTGACTGAACAGAAATGGATATTGCAAGGAGCATCATCTGTCTTTGGTACTTGGAGGCAACACATTGCGATAAGTAAGCCAAGTGACAAACAACTTTGTGGTGCAAAATGGCCAAATTCCACTATTCTTGTATATGGAGCTCCTCTATAGTCATTAGGCTTCTTTTTATAGTAGCATGATCTTTTAACATAAGCTATGAAGTGAATCACTTGCAGAGCTGCAGATAAGACACAGTGCGATTTGTCCAGGATCACACAGATTGGTTAAATGGTGAAATTGGGATGTGGACAATTTAAGCAACTGAACACATCTTCCCAGGTTTAGTTGATATACATATTTATTAAGGTTCTGGTTTACATTTGATGTGCTTAAATGATACGTCATTTATTGCAATGCCTTTTAAGCAAACCACATTACACACTAAACTAGCCTTTCATAATAAACTAACTTGCATGCAAGGTCACAATGAAGGCGCCCCTGGAGGACCCTCGCGTGAGGAAACAAGGCACAATCACCACACACGAACTGATACGTCAGACACAAGGTTGTATTCCCAAAATCTAGGGTTTATTGTAAAGCAAAGTAAAATCAGTTGGCCAACTGGTCTCATGCCCAGTGACGTGTGTCTATCAGACCTCGGGAGACGCAAGAGAGCGAAAAACATACATCAGTTACATATATACAAAACAAGCATCTGGTAATCAGTAGTGTCACATCCAATACCGCCCCTCGTACTTTTCCTTTGAATTGGGCATGATGATTGACAACGATGACGAGTATGACACCTTAAACATTCGTTTTAGCAACAATTGCAATTTTGTAAGACCGCAGACATAAGTCTTTGTTGAAGAGAACATAATGCTTCTGTTCTCTCTAGCAAGCTGCGTGCGGGGGAAGAGCCACATTCCAGGCCTTCCTATCTCCTAGCTTCTATTTGGATCCTGGGGGTCGACTCGCTCTCCAGGACTCTACAGGGCTCGGGGAAGTGGGGCCGCAAAGATGAGCATTATTCATGCCATTTAATGTTCGCTTCTAGTATTACTACCGTGTTTTCGAGACTTGCTGGCACCTGTGAGCTGATTAGGATGCCTCGCTGCTCTCTTTCAAGGATAGCGCGCGGGAGGAGACTGGGCATTTCTATCTGGTTGCTACGTTATGTTTCAACATGTCTCCCTCTGCCTTGCATTGTGCACTAGCAAAGCAGAATATTCTTTCAGCGAAGCAGTTTAACAGAAAGCAAAAAGCAAAACGTTACAGAAAACAAAATGGCGATTTCAGTCACCTTAAAATGGCCGCACTTTGGTCAAGCTTATGGTTATATATCTTTAGTACTGAATGCATGAGACGGTTGGTCTTCGGCCAACATGACACATAACATCGTGACCGAGGGGTGCCTACTTTTCTAGATCGACAATAATAACATTAATGTGAGCCTAACAAACCCCCCTTGGGTTTTAAAGCCAGTCATTATTTCATAAAGTATGCAGCATTATGCACCTTTCATGCTTCTGATCACCCCCCATTCCCATTTATTAAGGGACACGAGTCCCTCCTAATAGGACCCCCTCCCTTCCATCAGTGCCTAATGCTCCCATTGTAATGCTCTGACACAGAGCAAAGTTTTAGGTCCTCGGACAGACGCTCTGCTGTCCGGAGCTCAGCAGGACATTGTCCTTGCAGAGGGACACCTCTCCAATTCCGCACCCTCATTAACAGGGTTTTAAGTGGGCCGGGGCCAAGCACCGGCAGATCTGAAAATTATGTCTGAGACGGGGTTCTGCCGGGGCCCACTTAATGCCCCTGCTAACTGCAGCCCACCAGGTTGCTACACGGCAAGGCTTTTTTTAGAAGCCTGAAGCTCTTGCATTGTGTAAGCGAGAGTCTAAGGCTTTAGTGGAACAAAACCCTGCACCTATAGTTTGTCCTGCTGAGTCCGCTGCTAGCCACCCCTTTCGTCAGAGATGCAGGGGTGATGATCCCTGCATCTCTTGGCAAAAGGGGTGATTGGCCGAGGGTTGGTGAGTCTTTTTTTTGTAAAGTCGGAAGCTCTTGTGCGAGAGTTTCAGCTTTACAATAAAAAGACTTGCTGATTGATTGTGTCGCCGACCCCCTGCCAGACACCCCTTTCATTAAAGAAGCGGGAATCATGACCCTGCACCCGGGTGACAGGGTGATGATCCTCCGCAGGGGTGCCTGGCAGGGGGTCAGCGCCGCAATTAAAAGGCAAGGCAACACTTACCTGACCTGAATGCTGGCAGTTAGGCCCCAGCCATTTTGCAAAATCGAGCCGGGGCTATCGTGGGGGTGTGGCCTCACTGGTAGAATTCAGGTGAGGGAAGTGTTGCCTTTTAATTGAGGCACCAACCCCCTGCCATTTAGAATGGTTTATTGAGAAGCCAGCCTCAACATGGGGAGTTCCTTCCCTCCCCACTTAAGTGGTTATGCAACAAACTGTTTGACAGATTCTTTTTTAAGCCCTATCTCAGACACATATCATGCCCCTTGGATCCCTCTCCCCTGAGCTAACAATGAGCCAAGAACCAGACAGTGTACGGGAAATATATTGGAATTTATTTAATTTAGAAGTAATAAAATTTAGCACAAAAAAGGTCAAAACACCACTTTATCCGTGGCACAACACAATCAACTTCTCTCAGCATAAAGAAATCACAAAACTGAGTTAAAAAGAACACAATCCCAATTCTTTCTTTCTGCAAATTTCACTTCACAAAATAATTACACTGATCAATAACAAAGGCCCTTATTTAATGTTGTGTGATGTTGTTTTTCCTGCAGGCTTAAAAGGGTAGCAGTAGGGTTTCAAGATTGGTAAAAATACATATGGCAATTATAATTTCACCCGCACCTTTGGTTTAAAATAAACACAGGGTGATTTATCGCTTTGTTTTTCAGACCCCCCCTTGCTTTGGTCAAGGCTGGGTAGTCAGACAGAAAAATTGGAATGCTTTGGGAAATTATGGATTTCAACCCCCCTTCTTACTGAAAGTCCTGTGTTGCGGAAGCTGGATAAAAAGGTTGGGCTGATTTAAGAATAGACACCCCGCTTCCTTAAAGAAGTCGGGTCAGCTGGACAACAAGCGTTAGCCAATTAATTTATAGGCTATAGTTTTCAGTGGACACTGGGAAGTGAGCTTTGTTAATTTCGAATTTTAACAAAATTCCTCTCGTGGTGTTCTGCCATATGGGGAATTAATTAAATTAATATTTTTGTTTATATAGGCTAAGGAGTTACAGTTTAACTCCCCCACACACTACAAAGGGAAAGGATTCAAGGCAAACAGACTCCCCCACCAAACCTTTTTGGTTTCCCAGGGCTCAGTTCTACTTGCATAGCAAGCCTCTGTTAAAGGTTCAGAAAAGCCAGCTGCACCTCAGGACACTCTGGAAAGATAGGGCAGGGGTCAGGTCACTCCACTCTCAAAGATGGCCTCCCGCTCTCCACCATAGAACCCAGTCAGCATTGATACCTTCCTAGAGATAGACTGCTCCACCCAGATGCACTCTCAGCAATCTCCCCTGGTGCCTCCTTACAGCTGCCAAATGGTAAGTTTCAACAGCCTTCCTGGTGGTCTGTCTCTTCTCTCTGTCCTCCTGTCTTTCTCCTTTTTTTTGTCCCCTGCCCTAGTGCAGTCCCCTTATATAGCAGCAATGATCCCACCAATTCTACAATCTTGGGGAACTATCCTGCAGTAATCCCTGCCACTAGGATTGAACAGTTAGCCTTCTCTCTCCTCCCAAACCCAGCCCCCAAATCAGGATTGGTTTAGGGGTATGGAGCAACATATGGCAATTCCCATTTGTCATCATCCTTTGTTCTCCTTTCAACTTTTTGGCAAAAACTAGTTATGTATCACAACTTCAAAATTTTACTAGCAACTGCCTGACTAAATATATTTTCTGATTCCGCTAATCATAGGGAATCGGATAAGCCGACCACCAAATCTCTATCATGTAGCACAGCCATCTGGCTCCTTTCGGCTGTTTCCATAAAAAGCACAAAAGTTATCAATATGTAAGTTATTAAGCATATCCCTAATTTCAATGTCCCCCTGCTCACCAACTCTCACATTTGGAACATGTTCAGATTAGCCAGAAACCTAGTTTAACTTGCCCTTACACTTACCAGAGTCACAGGAAGATGAATTTTATACCCCCAAAATCTCCTGGAAATTACATTAAAAGTACATAGATTAGGTCCATCCGCCTTATGATGGCTGAGAAAAAGGCCGAAATGATAATAGTCCTTTTAAATAAATTGTGAATGTTCATGTGGAACAAATGGTCCTGCACCTGCTTCCGGCCATATGTTTTCACTGGGTCAGCCTGTGCCCAGTTTTTTTTTTCAATCTCCTTTGTGTTGGAAGCTTGTTCTTTGAAACGAGTGCCCCCATTTTCACACATTAGTCATGCTCCAGCCAAGGTTAACCTTTGCTTTCAGAGCCAGCAGGTCTGGAGAACACTGAATTTCAACGCCTTTAGCAGGACATTTTTATTGCGGTTGATCATTAGATTGGAGATTTGACATCCAAGCTGGGAGTGGGAGTTTTCCTTGTTAAGTTTTGCCCAAAGCCAGCAAAAGGGTCTACCTTCGGCTGAAATTTGTTCATGAAGAGAAAGTGGCTCTTCAAAAGGTCACTGGAATTTTGTGGGTGATACATAATATACATTGCTTTTGGTCAACCCACACATCTTATTTTGTTTTCCTGACATTTTTCTGTGAGCAGTTGTTAGGCAGAATCCTGTGCAGTGCCCTTAGGGACCACTACACATAATTAAGACTACAGGTGGCAATACAAGTTTTACCTTTTGGTACAAGCCTGTACTACTATGTTAAAGTGGTAGCAGTAGCAGAGCAGCCAGGCTTATCTCAAGAGTATATGAGCAGTAGCAGAGATTACACAAAGGGACCACAATTACTGTGACTCAAGCAAACACTGACTCAAGGTTTCAGGTAAAATATATAAGTACATTTATTTTTAAACCATTCGTTATAAACACAACACTTCTATTAATTCAAAACCACACATAAAATACACTACAACCAACCAATTCACTTTGGTACACTCTACCTCAAGGTTAGTATCCTGTATTTTAACAGACCGGTGTTGTGAAACAAAAGACGTTACCGGGAATACACTTGCAATCACTTTTTGACAGTTCGGTCTTACTAAAGAAACGCGTATCCGCGGCAAGAATTGTTACCTGGGCAAAAACACACTTAGCACCTGGGTTAACCAGAGAGAGTTGGGGGCAAAAATCATAGGCAATACTTTTGTCAAGGCAGTCAGAATCAGAGAACACTCATAGACAGATATTCAAGAGTCAATAGGCCGGAGCCAGTGTCAAGTGGAACCGGATTCCTGTTGTCGAGGATCACACAGTCGGATAGTTCGAGATTCAACGTTGACAGGAGTACTTAGATATTGTCAACAGAGGAAGCAAAAGTTATAAGAAGGAGGGAAAACAAGAGCAAGCCTTGGAGGCGAAGAAACGCGATTCACCCTAATTCCTTAAGCAGAACACAGTACCTTATTCAATGAAGAAGCTGGTGCCACGGCAGTTGTTCCTGGTAGTTTCCTGCAGACCCACAGTTCCTGGGGCTTCCACACAGGGATGAGGCCGGCAGCAGCGACGGTGAATAAAAGGTGCACTCCTTAAAAACAGGAGAGGCTCTTCAGATGGCTATCCGGACCACTACAGCAGTGTGCAGCGATTTTGACCAAGAAGAGGATCCTCTGGCTGTGGAAGATGAGCTGGTTATCCCCACCAGGCTCAGGGGAATAAGACTCCAGACTGGATCTTCTCTGGTCGTCGATAGCTCAGGACTGCAGCAGGGCTTCACCGGGACGGGGTAGTTGCAGCAGCCATCGTCTTCTCCGCTTCTCTTCGGTTCCTTGTAGTTCAAGGGGCGACTCTGACTTCTAGCTCAAGAGACCTGCCTTTTATGCGAAAATCCGCCATTCACACAGCCTGGCTGTCAATCACGCAGCAGGGGGGTTGTCCAGCCCGGACAACCACCTCAGACAATCATGGCAAAGTGCAACTTGGGTTTCCTAGGATACCCTGTGCAGGGGGTGACTACACCCCTCCCTCACATTCCGCCCACCTAGACACCCAGGCGCCTAGAGGAGGACTTCTTGGCAGAAGCCTGCCAAAAGACAGTGAACAAAGGAGGCAAACCTGGTTTGCCGCACAAAGTAAAACACAAGAAGGACTTTAACAAAAATGCCAACTAAACCCGACCGGAGCAAAAAGAAAAAAGTATTTGGTCAAGCGGGTTTAAGTTAGAGGCTAATATAATAGCCTAAAACAGTACCACGTTTATATAGTATAATCGCGGTAGAAAAGTTAGGGTAGATACCACTGCCACCAGCCAAGTCTAAATGTTAAAAGAGCGAAACAATGCTCTAAGAAGTACAGATGAAAAGGGCTAAGGGTTAACCCTTTCCAGTACTCCATGTAAGATGGGGTGTACTGGATCTGTGGTAAAATGACTAAGTAAAGTGAATGGCAACTTTACCCTTTTCTGGGGGACAGTAGTCAGCCTCAGAAATGACGTCGGTGGGAAGTCTAAAAGACAACCCTGTGTTACTGCACTGAAGGTGCTGTGTAACACACAAAAGAAGGGTGGTACTGAAGTGGTGTACTCCAGAGTCCACAATCCCAAAAACAGATGAAATACACATGGCAAAACATGGGTAAGAGTGGGGGGGGAAGCTCACACTCTTAGCAAGTGAAAAAAATCACTCCAGAAATCCAGCAAAGCTGCTGGGGGACTCACTAGGTGAGGGCAATTGCCATAATATGAGAATTCTCCCTAACAGCAGTGATATTTTTTTCACTTTTACTTTTCCAAACCCTGATTTTATTTGCACACACGTGTTAGGCCGTTTTTGTTTTCAATGTTTAAAAATCCTGTTTTCCTTGTGACCGGGATCTTTGGTTCCTCCTTCTTTTGTAAATTAAAATCCTACTTATCCATTGGTAATGACAGGTAGGACCCTTTCCACATGGCTCTTTAATTTTACTTGAAAAACAAAAACAAATGCCAGGCCGTTTTTGTTTGTGTTTAAAATCTTGCTATTCATGTGAAAGGGACTTCTGTTTGGGGCCTTTAAATGCACCCCACAGAGGCCACACCCCCTGAGAGCCCCGGCTCGAGTCCGCAGGCCACTTAAGACACTGATCATCAACAATGAAGGTGCCGAACTGGAGTGGTGTCCCACTCACAAATGTCCTGGTCTGGATAGTAAAAAAGCCACTGGGGGGTGGGGGGAAGCTGCTCCCCGCTTGGTATGCCACTGGGAGGGGAGCAAGGAAACCAGCACCAATTCCACCCTCTGCTTTCTCCAGGCATTCTGTGATCACGTTTCAAGGACCCTTCATATTCAGTCCTGGGCTTTCATTTGACAAATCACCTGTGATGGCCGTGCTACAGTGCCAGTGCATAGCATGACAGACGGCCCACACATGTTACCTCCCGCTACAGTGAATACGCAGTTACGGATGACCTGTCCATGCCCGGTCTAGATCTGATGCTGCGTGAAACTTTTCTGTAGGCCCCTATGCAAGGACACCCACCTGGCCCACGCGTGCCCCATCCCACCATACCCCTCACATGCGAAGGACACCCCCAGTCTTCCCCCGCTTCCCCCAGTGCTTTACGTGGGAGGCTAAATCGAAGGGAGGCTCAAGTTAGGGGCCAAAAGCAGAATGAGGGCAGTGCGGCCAGTGTGAAGTCCACACAGTGCTTCAGGGCCAAACACACCACAAATGAGTGGATAAAGGAAGACTGAGCAAGCCACACGCCCATGCAGGGCTGCAAGACCAAATATCACACCAAGAGGTGGAAAAGCCAAAACGAAGAAAGGCAGAGAAAGCCATTAGCTCACGCCGGGCTGTGTATCCAAATACCCCAGAAAGGTGTCCGAGAAACAACCAAACCAACAGGGCTGCACCGGCCCGTAGTCCACGGCGGACTGAAAGGACGAGTGATGCAACTACCACAGTAGGGCTGAAAAGGCCTGCAGCCAACCCGGGGCAGGGATACCAGTTACCACTAGAGAGGGGTGAGCGAAAGGAAACAACCAGGGCTGTCCCAGGCGGTAGGCTACATTAGGCGAACAATTCATAAAGAATAACCCATGTACCTTGTTGCTGTTGTCAATACAGACCTATCCAGCTCGGAGGAGATTTTCCAGGAGGAATAAAGCAAAGACTGTTGACACAAGTTTTCCACCTGAATGGATAGCCGAAAGACATTTTTGTTTATGAACTTTGATATATGACCAGGAACTGAAAGAGTTCGGAAAAACTCTTGTGGGGAGTCAGACAACCAGCCTCCACAAAATTCTAGAAAAGGAGATTTTATCCAATCCTAAACTTGGGTTTCCCCTTTCTTTCTTTCCCTGTATAGAGGCAAAACAGATAGTAGGTTAGAATAAATTTGGATCGAGGACAGTATTTATTTGTGAGACGTCCTGACGAGCACACGTTTATTTTCTAGCGTAGGGACCCCTTCATAGCAATAGGGTTCGAGAAGGTTTTCTTTAATTTCCTTAATAAACTGACTTGCCACAATGGCTATGGCAGGGTGGGGCTACTAGGATCTCACAATTATATAGCCACAGCACTTGGACGCCATATTACTGTTACCTTGGTGAGCAGTGCTTCAGTCATGACAGAGCTGGTATGTCTTTGCTCTCTGGCCTCAGTGTCTCCACAACAATGTTGCACCCTGCCCCATGTAGCTGCTTTTTTGTATCTATTGAAGGCAATGCCTTCCTTCAGAGCACAAGAATGCATTCTGGGTGGTCCAAGTCAGTACTATGGCTTCAAAGGTAGTCCTGACATAACGCCACTCACTCTCTCACACCTGGGTTCTGATCACTGGAGTGCCTTTGAAGTAGGCAGACGTGGGAAGTGGTAGATTTAGTGTAGCCAGAGGAAGAGGGTTAGGCCCCTCTACCTATCCCCCCCCAACCCTAAACAATTCCTGCAGACAAAGCACTCTGGGTATGACGCATCAGATGACAGAGGACATTTGTTACAGCAGCCAGGATTAGACCCCTGACAATAAGCTCGCTTAAAACCAATCTGCTCTGGTATTTTGCACTGATGGGGGCACTGAGCCCTGCCCTTAGTTGATTGCATCTTCAGAAGGAGGATTCACTGAAACACTGTTGGGAATACAGTCTATTCCAAAGCCCTCTGCTATATAGGTGAATACAGAGGGCTGCACGGCAGAGGCTAGTTCTGCTCCCTACCATCCCAAGTACACATTTGAGGTGACCAGCTGGCTGGACCATTCCTACTGCAACTGAGAAACCAGTACCCAGGACCCTATTCACTGGAGATGGCAGAACCTACAAGTGTGCTCCACAACCCTCCTGGCTGGCAGGGGCAAAAGGAAAGGATACGCCTGGCCTTGGGAGATCCTCGATTGGGTCTCCCCAGCACCTAGAAGTCAAGGAGCAGCTTTAGATCATGTTTCTCACACCAAGGTGCTTTACGAGTGGCTGCAAGCAACACCAGCTGCTTTTGGTCCTCTGTTCACCTGCTGACTCCACCCATCACCTCCCTGTGCTCCAGCACCTTCGGGCTGATCACTGCCGAAACACTGAACTCTGTGTTGGACCTCCTCAGCTGACTCCACTGTTTCAAGAGGACGACTCGATCCACCGCTTGCCTGCTCTTCGTCCGATCAAGGTGAGCATCACTACAGACCGTTGGACCGCTTTGTGCCGACTTAACCAGTCTTGGTGCTCGCGTTCTACTGGAAGCACTAATTTGAAACACCCCATTGCTGACTCTCCCCCGTATAAGCCACAAGAAGTCTGACTGTGAGCCCCAAAGACAAGAGAGAGAGGTATTAGGATAGCCTTGGTCTCCCCCTATTCCACCTTAAATAATATTGGTGACTTTGAATCCCCTTCTTTGCCTTACAAAAGACCTATCCTTACCATTGGCATCTGCTGCTCAAATCATTTCCCCTGCTCACTCTTAAACTCTCAGTCTGCATCCTCTGTGTTTCTTTTACAGGGGTGGCTTCTTAATGTTTTATGAGTTGGGTGCATTGTTAGGTTTTATTAAAGTTCCTATTTTTATAGAACCTTGGTTGGACCTTCTTTAGACTTGTTCTACCGTACTATTCTTTGCCTTGGGAGTCTGTGTGTTTACACTCCTCCTGAAGAGTATATCCTGCGCTCGGCCCGTGCTGCAAATGAGGTATAGCAACCGGGTTGTACCAGTTTCACATGTATGATTAGGATCATTGATGGGTTAGTAGTTGTCAGGTACCTGGTATGATCTTGTGATGTAGACGAGAAGTCTTGCCCCCGTAGTGTAGGCAAAGAAATCTCCCTACCAATGTAAATCTCTGAACGAAACACACATACAGAGAGATCTATTAGTTGAGAGAGATGGACACAGGCTGCACCCAGGAAACATTGGTTAAGTGATGAGGACACCAGCTTCTCCGGAATGCTGTAAGAAGACAAGGATGATCAATACGGATACAGAGAAAGTGTCTGACTATGCCAAGGCTGTAGCAGATGGGCTAACCTGTATGAGTGTCAAGGACCCCCAGTGGAGTAGCAGCAGGTAATCCCCTTCTGACTACAGGTCGGTTGTCTCTGAATGGGCCGGAGGATATCCTAAGGAATAACCAAATGACTATGATACACCCACCCAGAGATAATGGGTTAAATAGGAAAAGACAGAGAGACAATTACCATGTGTGAAGGTTTGGAGGATCAGTCCAGATACAACACCCAGTGTGTTTGCCCCAAGCTGTACTATCCCGACGGCAACAGGATGCCTAACACGGTTGTGGTCAGCAGTCTCTAGTCCCAAGGGACCACCTGTCATGATGGAACAAAGACGCCTAACGTCCATCAAGCGCCAGGGGTGGAAGTGATTGAGTTTCTGGGCTGCAGTTAGGCAATACACGTGGGGTGCGTATCGGATTCAGGCAGTGGAATGACTCAGTATCCAAGTCGGCAAGAAATAGCAAGTCGTAGCAGCAGTCTGGGTCTGTTTATCGTGCGTGGCTGAACAAGGACAAATTTGGCAGGAAGCAGGTCGTCGTAGCAGCAGTCCGGGTCTGTTTATCGTGCGAGGCTGAACAAGGACACATGCCGGTAAGAGTAACGAGTCGTTCTTCGTTCCGTGGTCGTAGAGAGCAAGAAGGCAATAGTAGGCACAAGGACAAGTGAATCAGGAAGCAAGGAAAGGTACAAGGACAGGGACAAGATTAAAGGCAAAAACAGGGACTTCGTAGGGTCTTATAATTCAAAATCAGAAGCAGCGTTCCCCAGGACCGGGCAGCTTGAGTATCATTTCCGTGGGAACCAGTGGACTCGCCTCCAAAGCGTCGTACATTGCATAGCGACCGCAACGGATGCCACAGTTGCCATGGTAACCTGCAGGCTGCTCACTCCTGGAATCTAGAGCGTACGAGGGTGGTAGGCTTTGTTTTACTTCAGTGATCTGGGAAGACTACTACTGCCGTATTACGCCCAGGACGGGAACGTGCGTGTTTGTGCACTGCGGCTGCTTCTACGGCCCGGGTGTTGGAACCTCTGTGATGTCTGGTATTGATTGGTCTCCTGAGTGTTCTCCTGATAGCAGGAATCCTGACGGTAGTAGGTGCTTTCGCCACTATTCCCTTTACTCCTACAGAGCAGTAGTCGTGTAACACCCACGCACTCATTTGCAACTGCGTTTAGCAAGTTGGTTGGCAGGCAGAGAGCCGTCTATAACCTCACAAACGTGCACAGGTGCCGTGTTTAGCGGCCAGATGGGAAGATGCCCCTTTGGGACAGTGACGTGCATTTGTCAGGCCATCGGGACAAGGTCCAGAATCCCTGGTTGTTTCTCCCAGTGGTCTAACCCAGGGTCTTGCACAAGCGTCAAACTTCTTGCACACAGGCACTGGGTAAAACTAAATTCCCCCTGCCTCCGTCATCCCCCAACTCACCAGCCGCTGAGTCGATTCAGAATGATGCTGAAAACCTGCGGAGAATTCTTCGTGATGAAGTGTGGAGAATGGAAGATAAAAGGGGGAGTGTGGATTCCTCATAGATCCCCCACAAAGATGGGGTTACCGTTCCTTGGCCTGAAGTGGGTGCAGAGGCTGCAGGAATTAGAAGAAAAGCATCCTGACCATGTGTAATGCTAGTGTGAAAAATGCAAGCCAAAATAACATGGCGTCGATGCGCAGCCATTTTTGAACACTCATCTCCCATTACAGTAATAAAGTCTGCGTTTCCGCGGGCCTCACAGAATGAGCAGGGAACACAGAGCAAGGTTACGAAAAAAGTATTCGAGTGGGCTAACTGCGGAGAATAGTTATTTGTATCGTCCATTGAAGGACGAATACAGAAGGGGTGTCGGAGCATCCTGCAGGTACATGATAAGGGGTCTGGGAATGCATCTGAGAGAGAGGGCCAAAACGACGCAAAACACCATGTAAGAAGGGTGTTTGGATGGGTGGGTGGGGGGATATGATGGGTAGTTCGATAACCCTGCACGCGCAGCTGCTCCCCATCTCTGGCCCCTTGCTAGGTAATGGGCTCTGCCAGAGCTCCTAAGGAAAGCCTTGTCGATTCCAGTGATAGAGGGGGGGCTGTCGGGGATTAACATATGCGCATGGTGTGAGCGGTACCCACAGGCGATCGATTTTATTTATTTATTTTACATTTATTAAGCACACAAAACCCAAGGGAATCAAGGCGCTACAAGCAGGTACTTTTACATTGTTGGGAAGAGGGAAGGAAAAGGGCGAGTAGCAGAGGGTAAAGTGCCTAGGGCACCAGTTAAAGAGCCACGTTTTCAGAAAGGTTCAGCCTCACCCATTAACAAACACTACAAAAGGAAGAGGAGTGGGCAGCGAGCCTGCCTTTCTGCAGGAAGGTCGGGTTGACTCATTAGTGCTCCTAGTGTTTATACTGCCACATAATTTGGTATTTCTTCTGGGATGAGTCGTGCATAGTTTTGAAGCCAATTCCCAGAGCTACAATTAAAGGCTTATGGTTTAGCGAGTGGGCTCCCTTTGGTTGCCCAGTGTGGCAAAGACTCCTTATACAATTGGTGCAGACTCTATAAAAGGCAAGTATTGGCACCAGTTTTGGCTTTTGTATAGGCCTTTTCTGGGCACTGCCACCATGATAGCACCTGGCTTTAACATGGCAGCAACTGGCACAATGCTTACACAAGAAAGAAAACTGTTAGATTTGCCAGTGCTGGTTTTCAAACGTGAATTCAGTGCAAGGATCTGATGCAAGGACACACACACTCTGCTTATAAATCAAGTGGCTGAAGGCGCATTTGGCTGTGACATTTTGTATTCAACCAGGTGCTGGTTTGCAGCTGCAATGAAGCCATTACCTTCCAGAAGACATATTAAACATAATGGGGAGACCCTGAAAGTCACCGACTTACGACGGGGCTTTCGCGGGCACGGGTACAGTAGACATAACACCTTAATTCAAAATAAACTCATTCGTAATAATAGGTTTTCTATTAGTCCCATTTGTGCCGCACAAGGGGAACTGTCCCCAAACGCTAAAATAACCGGTGTTCGAATCGCCCAGCCGAGCTGTTCTCACTGTATCCACTTGCGGCAGCGGGTGAGTTGGCTGTCGTGAGCAGTGCGTCTCTGCCGCAGGCGCTTTAACCCACCGAGCTTCCTCCTCCCTCCTCCTCCCGTCTGAACCATTTACTGCATTCCAGGGCCGGCATCTTCGCCAATGATGATATCGCGTGCTTGCCCAAATGTCCGGGTGCACAACAGGTGAGTGCGCCTCGCGATGACTAGAATACGGGGTGAGTCAGATCGCTCTGCCGAGGAGCCTCTCGTGCGGCGGCGGCGGCGCACGTGAATCTGGCGGGGTGTCTCGTGAGCCATAGTGCCTGCTTCCGGCGCCCGTAGCGGAGGGTGGGCAGACGCTACCCTGTGGTCTGCGCCGAACCAGACCCTGGAA
Organism: Ambystoma mexicanum; assembly: GCF_040938575.1. NCBI lineage: Eukaryota > Metazoa > Chordata > Amphibia > Caudata > Ambystomatidae > Ambystoma > Ambystoma mexicanum. The sequence goes on along the minus strand of NC_090921.1, from coordinate 174,403,694 downwards.
GAGGCATCGGCTTGAGGGGGAACAAGTGGACGGGCGAGGCTCCAGCACGATACCAAGTAGCATGGTGCGGCAGACCGGGTCCAGGAGGCTTCCATGCTTGAGGTAAAAAGAGGCGCATCGTGCAAAAGCCAACAGGCTAGCTCAATGGGTTGAGCGCCTGCTCCACTCTTATTAAAATACGCGCATGCATGTTTTCCACGGTGTAGCTGGTTGGGTTTGTACTTCCTTTCGGTATACCTCGCCCTGGAGAGAGGGCGGGTGTTCGTGTTACTGTAGTTTTGGGCTCGGTTGCCCGCGGTGGGGGCAGGCAGTTACCCACTTGGAGCTCCATTGGGGGAACCCTGGCCCGGCTTGGGTTTAGTTTCTCAGCTCGCGTTCCCGAGCTTGCACCTGCTTCTAGGCGCTGGGCTATTTTTGCGCAGTGATATATTGCCCGCGCGCTCCTCTTTTGGTTGAGGTGCAGGGGTGGGGCGAGGACTCGGCACTCCTGTGCTATAATCCAATGTGCGTGCACGTGTCGCGGCGAGCAGCTGGCCCGTGCCAAGCAGACCCACTCTGTTGCCTAAACACCTGCGTGGAATCGACGCGTATCACGATGCACCGCCCTGCACCGGGGATGCAATGACACCGGCAGTGCAGCATTTATGGAATGCTATGTGTTGTTCTTGGTTGAGTTTACCTGGAATATAAAGTGGCTTGCTTGGGTGCGTTTTCTTCTCTGAAATGGCAATGTTTGCAGTAGTGTCAGGCGAGCAGGGATCTGAGAGCCACCCGTGGCAGACCTGCCGAGTCAGTGGGGTGGGGGGGGGGGTAGCAGGGTGCGCTGTACACCTTGCGCTCCAGTGAAGCTGTGAGCGAAGGTGTTTTATGGAATCTGGGGTAGGCTGTGAAATGCTGAAATGCAGTGTGTTGTGGAATCTGGGGTAGGCTGTGAAATGCAGTGTGTTGTGGAATCTGGGGTAGGCTGTGAAATTCAGTGTGTTGTGGAATCTGGGGTAGGCTGTGAAATGCAGTGTGTTGTGGAATCTGGGGTAGGCTGTGAAATACAGTGTGTCGTGGAATCTGGGGGAGGCTGTGAAATGCAGTGTGTTGTGGAATCTGGGTAGGCTGTGGAATGCAGTGTGTTGTGGAATCTGGGGTAGGCTGTGAAATGCAGTGACTTGTGGAATCTGGGGTAGGCTGTGAAATGCAGTGTGGTGTGGAATCTGGGTAGGCTGTGAAATGCAGTGTGTTGTGGAATCTGGGGTAGGCTGTGAAATGCAGTGTATTGTGGAATCTGGGGTAGGCTGTGGAATGCAGTGTGTTGTGGAATCTGGGGTAGGTTGTGGAATGCAGTGTGTTGTGGAATCTGGGTAGGCTGTGAGCTGCTGTGTGTTCTTGAATTGGCAGTAGGATTTCAGCAGCAGTGTGTTTGGAGTCCGGAGTAGACTTTGAGCAGCAGTGTGTGTGCGGACTGGGGTAGGCTTTGAGCAGCAGTGTTCTGAAATCTGGGGTAGGCTTTGAGTAGCAGTGTGTTTGGGGTTAGGGTAGGCTTTGAGGGGCAGTGTGTTTGGGGTCTGGGGTAGGCTTTAAGCAGTGGTGTGTTTGGGGTCTGGGGTAGGCTTTGAGCAGCAGTGTGTTTGGGGTTAGGGTAGGCTTTGAGGGGCAGTGTGTTTGGGGTCTGGGGTAGGCTTTAAGCAGTGGTGTGTTTGGGGTCTGGGGTAGGCTTTGAGCAGCGGTGTGTTTGGGGTCTGGGGTAGGCTTTAAGCAGTGGTGTGTTTGGGGTCTGCGGTAGGCTTTGAGCAGCTGTGTTTTGTGGTCTGGGGTAGGCTTTAAGCAGTGGTGTGTTTGGGGTCTGGGGTAGGTTTTGAGCAGCGGTGTGTTTGGGGTCTGCGGTAGGCTTTGAGCAGCGGTGTGTTTGGGGTCTGGGGTAGGCTTTGAGCAGCGGTGTGTTTGGGGTCTGGGGTAGGCTTTGAGCAGCGGTGTTTTTTTGGTCTGGGGTAGGCTTTGAGCATTGGTGTGTTTGGGGTCTGGGGTAGGTTTTGAGCAGTGGTGTGTTTGGGGTCTGGGGTAGGTTTTGAGCAGCGGTGTGTTTGGGGACTGGGGGGTAGGCTTTGAGCAGCGGTGTGTTTGGGGTCTGGGGTAGGTTTTGAGCAACAGTGTGTTCGGGGTCTGGGGTAAGCTTTGAGCAGCGGTGCGTTTGGGGTCTGGGGTAGGCCTGGAGCTGCAGTGTGCTAGGGGGAACCTTGCATAACATTTGAGCAGCAGTGTGTTTGGGGTCTAGTGTAGGCCTGGGGCTGCGGTGTGGTAGGGGGAACCTGGCGTAGGATGTGCGATGCAGTGTGTCGGAGCTGCTGTGTGCTGGGGGGGGGCTGGCGCAGGGTGTGAGATGCAGTGTGTCTGAGCTGCTCGGTGCTAGGGGGAACCTGGCGTAGGATGTGAGATGCAGTGTGCTTGGGGGTGTGGACTATGAGTTGAGCGCAAGTGGGCTCAAGCTACAGCATGTTCGGGGGAATGGGGGTCGGCTCTGAGATGCAGTGTGTCTTGCGGTATGCTGGGGAACCTGGCGTATGATGTGAGATGCAGTGTGTCTGAGCAGCAGCGCGCTGGGGGAACCTGGTATTGGATGTGAGATGCAGTGTGTCTGTGCTGCGGTGCGCTAGGGGGAACCTGGCGTAGGATGTGAGATTCAGTGTCTCTGAGCTGCGGTGCGCTAGGGGCAACCTGGCATAGGATGTAAGATGCAGTGTGTCGGAGCTGCAGCGCGCTGGGGGAACCTGGCATAGGATGTGATATGCAGTGTGTCTGAGCTGCGCTGTGCTAGGGGAACATGGCGCAGGATGTGAGATGCAGTGTGTCTGAGCTGCTGCACTCTAGGGGGAACCTGGCATAGCATGTGAGATGCAGTGTGTCTGAGCTGCGCTGTGCTAGGGGGAACCTGGCGAAGGATGTAAGATGCAGTGTGTCTGAGCTGCGGTGTGCTGGGGGAACCTGGCATAGGATGTGAGCTGCAGTGTGCTTGGGGGTGTGGACTATGAGTTGAGCACCAATGGGCTCAAGCTGCAGCATGTTTGGGGGATGAGGGGATTTGGGGTAGGCTCCGAAATGCAGTGTGTCTGAGCTGCAGTGTGGTAGGGGGAACCTGGCGTAGGATATGAGATGCAGTGTCTCTGAGTTGCAGCGCGCAGGTGGAATCTGGCGTAGGATGTGAGATGCAGTGTGTCTGAATTGCAGCGCGCTGGGGAACTTGGCGTAGGATGTGAGATGCAGTGTATCCAAGCTGCAGCGCGCTGGGGGAACTTGGCGTGGGATGTGAGATGCAGTGTCTGAGCTGCAGCGTGCTGGGGGAACCTGACGTAGGATGTGAGATGCAGTGTGCTTGAGCTGCGGTGTGCTAGGGGGAACCTGGCGTAGGATGTGAGATGCAGTGTGCTTGGGGGTGTGGACTATGAGTTGAGCGCAAGTGGGCTCAAGCTACAGCATGTTCGGGGGATTGGGGGTCGACTCTGAGATGCAGTTTGTCTTGCGATATGCCGGGGGAACCTGGCGTAGGATGTGAGATGCAATGTCTGAGCAGCAGCGCGCTGGGGGAACCTGGCATAGGATGTGAGATGCAGTGTGTCTGAGCTGCTGCGCTCTAGGGGGAACCCGGCATAGCATGTGAGATGCAGTGTCTGAGCTGCGGTGCGCTAGGGGGAACCTGGCATAGGATGTGAGCTGCAGTGTGCTTGGCGGTGTAGACTATGAGTTGAGCACCCGTGGGCTGAAGCTGCAGCATGTTTGGGGGGGATTCGGGGTAGGCTCCGAGATGCAGTGTGTCTGAGCTGCAGTGTGGTAGGGGAAACCTGGCATAGGATGTGCGATGCAGTGTGTCGGAGCTGCAGCACGCTGGGGGAACCTGGCGTAGGATGTGATATGCAGTGTGTCTGCGCTGTGCTAGGGGAACCTGGGCCAGGATGTGAGATGCAGTGTGTCTGAGCTGCTGCGCTCTAGGGGGAACCCGGCATAGCATGTGAGATGCAGTGTGTCTGAGCTGTGCTGTGCTTTGGGGAACCTGGCGTAGGATATGAGATGCAGTGTGCTTGAGCTGCAGCGCTAGCATTTGATCTGCTTGGTTTGCAGTTCTGGAGTAGAGTTTGAGCTGCAGCGCTGGTGTCATAGGATTTCATCTGCTTGGTTTGCAGTTCTGGAGTAGACTTTGAGCTGTGGTGTGCGCTATGATTTGATCTGCTTGGTTTGCAGTTCTGGAGTAGTTTGAGTTGCAGTGCTGGTGTTCCAGGATTTGATCAGCTTGGTCTGCAGTTCTGGAATAGAGTTTGAGCTGTGGTGTATGCAGGAATTAGTCACCTTTTAGTTGTGGGTTGCTCTGCAGTCTGGAGATTCTTTGAGCTACGTTTGCTCAGTGATCGCTGCTGTACGGGTTGCTGAAAAAAGATCTGCATTTTCGTTTTAATTGGAAACGGGATTCCAATATTCTAGTATTACGAGCAAATGTGAAAAGTACATTTTACTAGTAAGAAGTGATGATTATTGTGTACTTTATCTTGATGATTTCTTTTCCTTTTGTAAAGTTTGTAATAAACCACAAACAAATATATTTTAAAAAAGAGTTGGGAGTTTTAGGCTTTGTGCTGCAGTGTGTTCTGGGCTCTGGAACTGCCTTTGAGCTGCAGTGTTTGTCTAGACTAATCTTGGAGCTGCATATATGTGGCCTGCGTTTGGTTTGTGCTGCAGTGTGTCCTGGGCTCTGGAACTGCCTTTGAGCTGCAGTGTTTGTCTAGAGACTAATCTTGGAGCTGCATATATGTGGTCTACGTTTGGTTTGTGCTGCAGTGTGTTCTGGGAACCGGAACTGGGTTTTAGCTGCAGTGTTTGTCTAGAGACTAATCTTGGAGCTGCATATATGTGGCCTGCGTTTGGTTTGTGCTGCAGTGTGTTCTGGGCAACTGGAATACACTTTTGCCTCCAGTGTGGGTGTCTGGGATCTGAATGCACACGGAATGCCTGATGGGAGAGATTGGAGAGCCGACCTTGCACCCCTGACGGACTCCCAAATGCACTGAGCAGTGCTCCAGGGATCGAAATTAAGATTGGATAAGCAGGAGCAAAAAGCTACTCCTTGGTATCTAGCAGTAACTAGGGACCAGGAGCTACCACCGGGAACGAGGAGCTCATACATCACGCCCCCCCCTCCCCCGCAGAAGATTTAAACTTTCATTTTGTCCATTATTTATGACCCCTTATGCTTTAAATGTTTTACAGACATGTCCTAATGTTTGTTTATAAATTATCCCAAATGGACAGTGCTAAATTCAAATAGATATGTTTTTTTGGCATCAGTTGGCTTGAAAAGCCAAAAGTAGCTCCTGGCAGCTGTTGGTGCCAAGCTAACCGGGTTCTTCTTGGCTACAAGCAAGAGCTAAATAGCTCCCAACTCCCCTCAGTTTCTCTGGTACTCCATGTTTCCCTGACCCATAGCATGTTCTTTCTTTAACAGAGCTGGGCATCCCTCTTGTTTGAGCATGGGGAGCCTGGGATGAACTACCTTCCATTTTGTGAGGGTATCCCAGTAACTAGACCACCGCTCTCAGCTAGCGGCGAACCGAATAGCAGCCATGTTGCAAGTATGCCTTCACAAGCATTTGAAGCCTCACCTAAGTGTGTGATATAATCTTGGCATTATATCACGCTAGCGCTTCTCGGTCATATTGTGTCCTTGATGTCCGAAAACTGGATGTGCCTTAACGGAGGGAGGACGGAACAGCTCATCTTCGGTTCCACCCAGGCCAGGGGCAAGCTCAGTGTGAAATACGCTAATTTCACCATCAATAACATTAGCATCCCAGCCCAACACAAGGTAAAAACACTGGGCATTACTCTGGAAGCCTCACTCAACTCGAATGAGCACACCAATCTGATTAGTAGGAACAGCAACTATCACCTACAACTTCAGAAACGTAAAAGAGTGCTGCTACCATTGATCGCGCCACCATTTTATCTAGACTGGACTACTGTAATGCACTGCTTCTTGGGGCTAATAAAACCAGCCTAAAAAGATGCCAGCAAATTCAAAATGATGCAGTTCGAATTCTAAAAAAACATCCCATTGAAGGAACACATCTCCAACATCAGGATTTGAGTGGAAGTACGGTGGGTGGACTGGAGTAGGCTTTTGCTGCAATGCATTCAGGAATTTAGGATCAGCTTTGAATTGCATCTTGGCTGGTAATTTGGAGTAGGCTTTATGCTGCAGCCTGCTCGTGGCTGTGGAGTAGGATTTGAGCAGAATTTAGGATCGGCTTTGAATTGCATCTTGGCTGGTAATTTGGAGTAGGCTTTATGCTGCAGCGTGCTCGTGGATGTGGAGTAGGATTTGAGCAGAATTTAGGATCGGCTTTGAATTGCATCTTGGCTGGTAATTTGGAGTAGGCTTTATGCTGCAGCGTGCTCGTGGATGTGGAGTAGGATTTGAGCAGAATTTAGGATAGGCTTTGAATTGCATCTTGGCTGGTAATTTGGAGTAGGCTTTATGCTGCAGCGTGCTCGTGGATGTGGAGTAGGATTTGAGCAGAATTTAGGATAGGCTTTGAATTGCATCTTGGCTGGTAATTTGGAGTAGGCTTTATGCTGCAGCGTGCTCGTGGATGTGGAGTAGGATTTGAGCAGAATTTAGGATCGGCTTTGAATTGCATCTTGGCTGGTAATTTGGAGTAGGCTTTATGCTGCAGCCTGCTCGTGGATGTGGAGTAGGATTTGAGCAGAATTTAGGATCGGCTTTGAATTGCATCATGGATGGTAATTTGGAGTAGGCTTTATGCTGCAGCCTGCTCGTGGATGTGGAGTAGGATTTGAGCAGAATTTAGGATAGGCTTTGAATTGCATCTTGGCTGGTAATTTGGAGTAGGCTTTATGCTGCAGCGTGCTCGTGGATGTGGAGTAGGATTTGAGCGGAAGTACAGTTGGTGGCCTGGAGTAGGCTTTTGCTGCATTGTGTTAGGGAATTTAGGATCAGCTTTGAATTGCATCATGGATGGTAATTTGGAGTAGGATTTATGCTACAGTGTTTTTGGGGATCTGGAATGGGCATAGTGCTGCAGCGTCTTTGGGGGATCTGGGATGAGCTTATAGCCACAGTGTTTGGGGGGGGGGATCTGGAGCAGGAATTTTTACTTGCAGTGTGAGTGTGTTTGGGGCATCAGAAGAAGGCTCCAAGTCACTGTGTGTTTGCGAAGTTTGAGTAGATAGTGAGCTGCAAACTGCAAGTTGGAGGTCTGGAGCAGTCTTTTGGCCCGTAGTGTGTTTTGGGGTTCTGGAGTAGACATTGAGCAGAAGTGTGTTTTGGGTTTCTGGAGTAGGCTTTGAGTAACAGTGCTTTGGAGATCTAGATTAGGGTTCAAGCAAATGTGTGTTGGGGGTCTGGAGTAGGCTTCAGGCCTCAGTGTTTTTTTGGGGAGGGAATGGAGTAGACTTTGGTTGGATGAGTGCAGGGAGCATTACAACGTGTAGTGTGATGCTCGGTTTTGGGATCTCCCCACTGTCACCCCCTCCCACACAATGAGACACCCACTGTCTCTATCTCTCTTACCCCCACACTCTCGCCATCACTCTCATCCCACCCACTCGCACTCTCTCCCTCTGTCACTCACCCACACTCATGCTCTGACTGGCAATACATACGGGGTACAATGCGGAGCAGGACAGGCATCGACAAGGTAGGGCCTGAGGGGCATGGCCCACCCAACATCTTTAAATGACAACTCTGCAGCACTGTGTGGGCATTTACAGATGTTGATGTCACTGAGGTGGGCCCAACTACATTAGCTTCAGGCCACACGTGTTAGACACTCCTGCCTACGTCTCGGTAGGTGAAGGCCAGGGTCGGACTGGGACAAGAAATAGGCCCGGTCACCCAAATAAAAAAGTGGCCCACCCCTCGCCTCACGACCCTGGACCTCTTGATGACATCACTGGAAGTTATGTCATTTGACCCCACCCCAAAGTGACATCCTGGGAACTGATGAAACACGACGTTTCACCCCTTGACAAAACAGGAAGTGGCATCAAATAGCATTGTTCCCAAGTACACTAAATTACTGTGAATCCAAGCAGACGTCCAAGGCCAAATGATAATGTTATTGTATAGCACTTACGCTTAAGCTCTATTTTTTTTTATAGAACAAATATGCATACAATATCACCCAACCTGTGTTGGTACTCATTTATCGACCTAGAAGGATGAAGGGCTTTAAAAAAATAAAATATATTTTTTTCTATTTTTTTTTCTATTTTTTTTTTTCTTCCAAACCGGCCCAGGCATGGCCAGAAACCGGCCCCCACTCCCCAGGAATGTTTTCGGCCCAGCCATGGGCCGGAAGGCCAGGTGGTCAATCCGCCCCTGGTGAAGGCTGAGGGCTGGGTAGCACAGGGCTCTTGAGTAAGCAGCATAGCTCCTGGCACGGCTTTAAATGTAACTTTGAGATGGGGCCAACGGGCCCCCAGGCAGATTCCCCTCTCCTCTGCACTGCTTCCAGGCCTGGAAACGCAGAGGGAGCAAGATGGAGTTTCTTTTGTGTTTCAGTGAACCAGGCATTGACAGGTAAGCCCTTGCTGGCAGCAGACGAGGACCCAATTCTTTCGTTTTGGCTAAAGCACCACCTCTCCCTACAGTCCCCTACCAGCACTTGACACTTGATGTCTGCACTTACCCTTGCACTTGCCACCAGCTGGCTACACTTTTTATTATTTGTGTTATTTATTACTCTTGATCCCATGTACTGCACTGTCCCCTCCCCTTTTGCCCCTCGCACTTTTGCCCTGCCCTGCACTTGAGCGATCTCAGTGGCACCTGGCCTACTAAAATCGTTGTCTCTGTCATCCCTCTGTCCCCCCTCCCTTACCTTGGCGCACCTTGAAACACTTGTGTATAGGCGCGTTTTAAATGCCACATCATGTCTATATAAGCCGCAACTCCATTGGAGTACAGCTAGGAGACACCTGGGCTGTGCCAGTGTCATTTCCAAGCAGTCTTCTTGGAGTCACTGGCTTAATTGCCACTATAGGAGGGCTCTGGTATCGTAAACCTATCCTAACCAATTGTGCCTCCTGACACTTGATTTATGTGCAGTTTGCTGTCCTTGCACGGAAGTTGTGTTAAAAAAGAACAAGCACTGGCAAAGCTAACTGTTTTGGTTTCTAGGTGTTGGCTAGTCATTTGCCAGACCCTTATTTCATGTGCCCAGGTAATCGCATTATTTTATAGCTCTTACCACCTTATAGCCGGGTAGTGCCATCGTGGCAGCACTGATCCAATGCCTAGACAGAAGCCTACACTGTCGGTTTTGCCGATGCCAAGATGTCTCACTGGGGTGGGAAGTTGAGTCCTTCCGGGTGCCCGCATAGTTGCAGCGGGCACCCTTGACACCTTGCTTCATCTTACTTGGACTGCAACCTGAATTGGCACACTTTGATTTCATTTTTTTCAAACTTTTATTTGAATTCGTTCATTTTATCTGGGGGGTTTTATTTAAAAATAGTCTTTTCTCACTTTTTTGACAGGTGTATGTTGTAATTGCGTGAAAAATTGACTACAGGTTGTTGGGCCAGAGGCGTAGACCGGGTAAGGCCTGAGCGGGCAAGGCTCAACCAGCGCTGTGTGGGCATTTACAGATGTTAATGTCACTGCAGTGGGCCCAACTACATAACCTTCAGTCCATCCTGGCTCAGAGGCTTAGACAGGGTAGGGCCTGGGCGGGCCAGGCCCACCCAAAATATGTAAATGCTCACTCAGCACAGCTGTGTAGGCATTTAAAGATGTCAATGTCGCTGCAGTGGGCCCAACTACATTAGCTTCAGGCCCCACTTATTGGACGATCCCGGCTACGCCTCTGTGTACGGCCACCCCTATCGTTACACAGGCCGCATCACTTCTAAAGATTCCTGAGTTATTTGCGCTTCAAAGTCGGTTCCAGGCCCCGATCACGGCCTATCCCTAAATATTGTTTTGTTACTGTTCACCACTTCCCCGCCCCCATTGGCCATTTCTGATCCTATGACTCTGCTTTCACGGGCTTTCATTAAAACTCAACATCTGTGTCCGATCGAGGGGGGGGCGGGGAGGGTGAAGGCTACAGTAAGGTGACTGGCAAGTCTAAAGAGGAACACAAAACCACCCAAATATTAGGAACAACATGGAATAGGCAAGAGAATAGAAACATTGCATGCGCCTACACAGGGGTCAAAGTATAGAAAGGAAGTAGTGGCACTACGTTCCATTCTGCCCCCTCCCCGTTACCCAAACCCATACACGCCCTCACTTTCCTGCCCACCAATGCAAATACCATTACTAGCAGTCATTGGCCCCGCCCCTCACCACCTCTGCATGCAGATTTTTCCACCCTCCCCTTTCTAATCACCCACCATGCACCTCTCTTGAGGGGTAACTCAAAGACTTCCATCGCACCCCCCCCCCCGTCAACCCTTTACATGCAAACCAGAAGCGGGTCATCCAAAAAGTGAATGGGTAGAGCCCAGCCGTGAGGAATGGCCTGTCCTGGCTCAATGTGACCCGAGACTGCAACATATGTATACATTGCCATCTGCCTTACAACCCTCAAACACAAAACGCATCACAATACAAACCCAAAAAAGGGTCCTCCTTTCTCCTCAAAAGCTACAACAAGCAAGAATCTGGCAGGCTCCTCCCAACACAACACACATACCTGATGTCCTGCCTCCCTTTGCCCTTAACAGGCAACTGTAAGATGGGATTTGATCACAGTCTACACTTGGCCACATATCTTCTTCAGCTGAAATAATTGTGTGTTAATGTACAGTCTTAAGGCGCTAATGGTCTGCTTCATAAAGATGATTTGAAATGCACAAATCACCTTGTAAACCAACCTGACAAATATATATCCGTTAAGCAAAAACAGTGATTCTAGTTTTATTTTCACCAACCAGAATGGACCTATGCACATGCCAGAGTACAACAATCCCCTGTGTTTTGCAACTGTACTTTCAAGACTTAGACACTCAACAACAACTACTGTGTGAAAAGGTCAGCTACTTGTACTCATTATTTCACACAGACTTGGTTGTTGTGGCTAGTTATCGTGCATAGCTTCTAATAGGCTTTAACCCTAGGGGAGCTATCCGGAGTGTATCAGAAGCCGCGTGGCAGCAACAGGCGGCACTCACGGGACCCGGATGGTATGAGACCCTAGACAAAAACTAAAGGGTTGTATGGCAGGCGGGAAGCCTCATGTCAAGGCAAGCATACCTCTTGCTCAAGACCAGGGTGTCCTACACCACCGTCCTCCACCACCTTATTCATAAACTGGGTAGTATGTTGAGGCCCTGTACCACTGCCCATAGTGGGAGACACTAAAAGAAAATGTCCTGGCAGTCTCCTTATACAGTAAAGAAAAATGCTGAAACCCACTTTCCCACCAAACAGTGTAGTAAATCATTGCATGTTTTCGTTAGGACAGAAGTGTGGCTCCTAAGTGACGGCGCAATGAGCGGGTTAATGAATACTTCAGCCTGTGGTGTGCACATTATAAGTGATCAATATTTGTATTATCGTTGCAGTAAACCCTGTAGTGTAATATGCTATATATTGTGTGGCTATCTGGGCAATACACAGTTAAAAGAATCACTTCTAAGTGACCCCAGATGTGGCATCATAAGGAAATATGGCCCATGCAAGTGGAGTGGTTTGCCGAGGATTGCATGCATTGCTCATGCGTGGAAGCCAGGTTTTCTGGTTGCACTGTTTGCAATTTTGCAGATTTCGGACCACACATGCATCCGTTGCATCTTGAGTTTGGCACTAACATGAATTGAAGGCAAGATATTTAGCAAAGCGCTGTGTGTGTAGATGATTGCATGCGGTTCTTTTAAGCGTTACTGGGTGGCGGTGTGACTGTACTCTGTGCTCTTCTTTAACACAGGCACATGGGCAGCGCCAGAGCTAGGCATACCACTCTAACCCGCAACTGCACTCACAGGTGTGGCTGCAGCAATTCCGCCTAAATCTTGCTTAACTCCGGAAGACAAATGCTGGCCACTTCCATGGCGGACTCTGTGGTGGCTGCCAATATAAACCAACTCCAACCAGTGCCTGAAATACAGCTCCTCAAGATGTGGCAGTAGACGTGTTCCCAGTAGGGGGAGCCGCATGCCAATGTGCTCTCTACCTGCTGGCCAGGAATGGTGCTCCAAGTGGCAATAAAAGAGAATGACGCAACTGCAGATACATTTGAAATAAACAGCGCTGGCTGTTGTGTGTGGCCTATTTAACAGTGGGTGCATTGCCCCTTTAAGAAAATGTGTCATGACCTTGTCATGACTTCTCTGAATAAAAGGGGCTCCGCTGGCACGTGAGGGGCACTGCAGCAGAGCCCCAGAAAGTGGCAACTCTGTCTGGTTATTGTCTTGGTTCTGCCGTGTGACCACAGCCGGCGTTGCAGCCCCGGCCTGGGTGCCCCCAGCTCCTGTGTCTAGGGTCTGGTGATCCGGACGCTGCAAGGTGCCCCCCGCATTATGCGTGATCGCAGTCGCTTTGTCTCTACTGGTGATCCTGCAGTATTCGGGGCAGGTCGCCACACTGGCCGGCTGATAAATACCCCAGCCCCTCGGTATAGAATGTTGCCCTCTCCTAGCAGCCCCTGGCCGTTCACAGGTCCTGCACGCTCTCGTGCTGCTTTCCAAGTCCCAATGTGTGCTCCTGTTTCAGTCGCACCACTGGCGCCCCATAGATTCGATACTGGCATTCTGGATTCTGCCGTCGCCATCTTGGCTCCTGAAACGCTGCCTAGCCCCTGCCGGGTTCTGAATAACAGAATAATCAGGGAGCGTCCATGTACATGGGGGCCTCCTTATCCCCCTCTGCAGTCAATATTACACGCTTCCACCTGACTCGTATCCCCCGAGCCCCCTCAACTGCTCTGGTGCTGAGTGTATGTTATGATGAATGGTGCTAAAACGTTCACTGTTCCTTTAAGAGACATTTGTTCTGGAACTAGGAGAAACCGAAAGCAGACCACAGAGGTTTACGGTAATAAGCAACCTGTCCTGCCCAAGTGCCTGTTGCCAAAAAATGAGCTATGTCAAAGCCCTGGGGCGAGATGAGCTAGGTGGCAGAGAGCACCGCGCCCTTATTGTCTTTCTCAAAAGCTGCAGTCTGTGAAAACAAAACTCGCCTTACTCTTGTTTTTCTCTCCTTCTGAAGCACTCAGTGGCCGGCTTAGGCCGCTTGATCAAGTCAGATCAACAACGGCCGCTTTCTGACCCTGGATTCGTTCTCCCGTCGTAAAACCGAGACAGAGAAGCACGAGGACCTCAGCCCAGCCACATCTCCTTTCTCAAGACACCCCTAAAGCCCCCCACAGGGGTTTCCACCCCAGAAGGTTCTGTGTTCATAAAATGATGGCTCTCCTCGTTCTGGCCCAGGGACAATTGCTGATCCAGAGCCAGACCCGAATTCCACCTGGGCAGCCATGTTAGACCACATTACCCGGTGATTTTGATTTCCCAGCTGCCATCTTGATGAGGTCACAGAAGTCTGTAATCCTGCAGGATTGTAGACGTGAGAGAAAGCCCCGGAAGAAGCCTTTATGTAGCGGCCGCCGGCATCCGTACTTGTGGACCTTCGGAAGGACTCCCACGTGAGAAGATGCCAAATGGAAGAGGGCCACGTGGAAGCTGTGCCTCATGGATACAGCTTTGCTGCCCAGGTGTCTGCTGACACCAGACTCTTCGAACCAGAGGGAAAAGCAGTGGCGTAGCCAGGGGTAAAGCGGCTGCCCCCTCATGCTCTCCCTTAGTGCCCAGTGCGCCTACCGCTGGTGCCCTATTATACGCCCCCGCAGCACCAAAGGATGCCTCCGTACAGGGAACCAGGATCTAAACTTTAAGGTCCCTGCTCCCAGAGAAATCCTTGTGTGGACACAGAGGTGGAAGAAGTGGACAACCAAACGACGGGACCGGGCAGAGCCAGAAGCCTGTTGGTACAAAAGTAAACAAGAATTGTGAGCTAATTATTGCAGCTTTTAAAAACTCCTGGTCCTGCATGAACTGCAGACAATGGACACCTGACGGCACCTTCTGAACGGTCCTAGTGAACAGTGGATAGCACAGGGGCAACGCGCTGGTCATGGAAGCAACACCACGTAGAGCAACAGAGGTTCAAATCCCGGATCCGTGCTTAGAAACCAAACTCGGGTATGGTAAGAGGCGCTTTATAAAAAATCTATTCAATGAAATAAATAAAGATAACTGGATCAATGATCTCTACCACTGAACACGCCACACCACTCCCCAGCATCGACCGTTCACCATCTCTCTGACCCAGCAGCTTCCCCAGTGGCCCTTCCTTATCTGAACATGCCTACAGACTTTCTTGAATGCCAATTGGAGCGGAGATTGACCACAGTTGAGCCCAGTCTTGCAGGGCACTGAGAGGTTATTGGCTAGCCGGTCGAAGCAACCAAAACGTCCTGTCTGGCAGATACCCTTGTGTTCAGATCCCTCCGGAGAGTCATCCGTAAAGCGCCAAACCCATGGGGCCAGTCTGCAGAATGAGACATAAACTTACCATTGTGAGTACCATACAATCAGGACCAGTATCTCGCGGCGCCAATCAGAAGCTGAGCTGCCACCTCCAATGGTTGAGCAGAGTGCTCCAAGGGCATTACCAGCCAAGCCTGGTAAAGGGCCCCTTTAATTTTGCATATTAATTGTGAACCTAACCGGTATGGTGTTATCCTGAACTCTAAAAAGACTCTGCCTGCTAAGCTGTAATCTGCACAATGTTTTATGTTCCACCTGTGGAGTTTTCAAGGCAATGATGCAACATACAGTAGCATCATGAGGTTCAAACGCCATCTTTGTATCCATTGACAGAATGGTTGCGCCTAGATAAGCACTTAGCAGTTGCCAGGGGAAACTCTACAACTGGAGAGGGTTTCATGGGTGGAACTAAATGGGGAGCCCCTAGTGATGAAACATAAACATTCAGGCCTGTTCTAATATGAGGTCGCCTCTGCAGGGGACACTTTGCGTCTTCTAAACAAAGCTTCAAAGTGCTGGCCAACAGGAAAGTCTCCATTCTGAGCTTAATGAGTCTTTAGCCTCACGGCACGCCTATGCTAATCACACGAGTTCCAATGGTTTGGCCAAGGAAGCGTTGAGAGGCCTACTCTTCCAAGCCATCCTTATTCCAAATATGAACTTGTTCCCTAGGTCTCTCAAGGTTTATACCTGGCCCTCCGGGGCCTTGGATTTCATGGTTTCTTATCCGCCTGGACCTTCGATCCTCGGTCTCCATTTGTATCGCAGTTCTTTCTTATTCTGTCTCCTTTGTGTCACGAGTAGAGGATTCACAGTAGACTCCTCCCATAGGCTCTGGAACACAGGGTTTGCAGTAGGCCTCGTCCATAGGCCTCACGCTTAGGCCTTGGATTCAACATTCACAGCAGGCCTCTCTTGAGCGTGGACCCTTGGTGCCAGGGCCTGGAAGCTCTTACTATCTTTCCACAGGGGGCTGCAGGCCTTGGCTTTCCAGATTCCCCACCCCCCTAAGTAGTCTAGACAAGCTGTGGTGCCCTTCGAATCAGTGTTCCTTCTCCAGGGCTTACCAACTCTCCTCCTTTCCGTCCAGCCTCTCCAGGCTAGTACTCCTGTCCTTCCTGAAGTCCCTCCATGACTCCTCATTCCAGCAGCCTCCCCTTGTATCAAAGGAGCATCCCCAGCTACGTCTTCTTCCTCCAGGTCCTAGACACTAAATGGTTTATCCCGGCACCTTTCATCCCCATGGTGAGCTGGTGCAAGGAACTGATTGGTTGCTTCCTAGACAACTTGTGTGTTTATCCCTGGGATTGATTTTACGGTTCTACTTTATTTAATCGCGGGACTTTTCATCGCAGGGTTTTTTTCCGCAAATTTATTTTCGAAAAAAAAAACCCATCAAACCCCCCGTTCACTTTATTTATTTTTTTATTCCCTTACACAAACACAAATGTTTTACATTTTTTAACCCCCCCCCCAAAAAAAACGAGTTTTTTTCCGAAAATAAATTTGCGGTAAAAAAACCCACGATGAAAAGTCCCGCGATCAAAGGACGGTATACCGATTTTACTTGGGAAGGGTCTTTTTCTCTTGCTATCTCTTTAGGGATTGGTTCCTGGTGGGTCCAATTGGTGTACTGATTTCATCCTCTCTGACCTGCAACTAAGAGGTTTCTAAAATGCCTGTGGCGTCCAGTGCCTTGTTGGACCTCCCTAGTTCTAACTTGGCAGCGCAGCGGTCTCTTCTGCTTGCTTCTGTGTTTCCTCTTTAGGCCCGTCTTCTGGAGGTATCCCGTCCTTTGATCACGGGACTTTTCATCGTGGTTTTTTTTACCGCGAATGTATTTTCGAAAAAAACCTTTTTTTTTTTGGGGTGGGGGGTTAAAAAATTCATAAAATGTGTGTAAGGGAATAAAAAAATAAAGTGGACGGGTGAATGGCGGTTTTGGGGGGTAACCCCCCTAAAAAAAAAAAAATTTGATGGTTTTTTTTGGGAAAAAAATGTGCGGTAAAAAACCCCGCGATGAAAAGTCCCGCGATTAAATAACGTAGAACCCTTCTGGATCTATGTGAAATATATTTTTATTACCCATTTGTTCGCATATATATATGTGGGGGGAGACACTCCACAGCCCCCCACCTTACCCCTATATATTTTTATTAACTTTTACCCCCCCACCCCCACAAATAGGGGTCGGACTTTTGGGCTTCGGACATTTTGCCCTCGGTAATTTCGTTCAATACCAGTCTTCTCCTCGTGGTGCATTCTGCGAAGTTGGAAAGGGATATTACTGGGGATAGTATACCACACCTCTGCTAAATTGGGGAGCCAGTGAAATTATGCTCCATCCCTCCATCTCTGGGACTTCTCGGACAGCAGCCGCGTCAACCCGGTCCCTAGTCGCACACCGCCCCCATAAGGAAGTGCAGGGAGTTTATGCACCTCAACCTGCATCATAGAGGATAAAGTATTATTAATGTCATATTAAAAACTGACATAAATGGTTTAAATAGATGAATCATTCCTATTACAATATTCGCTTCCAAAATTCATTAACTCCTCTGCATAGTAGTTGAGATGTAGAGGAAATACGGGGAGAGAGAAGGGATAAAATTGAGGAAATTGGGTAGAGCGGAATTGACAAGCATATCTTTGTTCATCTTTGTTTCTAATAACAAAATTAGAAGGAGGCATGTGGTTGGGCTTAAACCTATACAAAGTAAGTTCTGTTTATATTGACTCCATGATAACGTGTTACATTGCGTACCTCGGTTGTAGTGTTTCAAAAGGGGAAGCTTTGAAAGTTCAGAAAATTGATTGGTTGATTATACTGAATATGTGCAGCGATGTTCTAGGTGATTGTGCATGTTATTGAGGAGTAGGAACTTCATAGAGGTTTGCTCACCTCCGCGTTTTTGTCTCGCAGTAATTGATTGCACGAAGCCGAGCTCAAGGAAGTCTCGCAGAGGCGTCCAGATGTTGCATTGTTTGGGCGAGAGAAGGCCTTGCTTAATGTACTTTCTAGCTTGTGGCAAAGACTAATACAATTCTGCCAAAGAGGAAAAGTGGGGTGGGCCTCTCTCCTTGCAGTGCCGGGTTAACCCCTTGCAGAGCTGACAGAAGCAATGGGTCCGCTGGGACATTTTTCTTTGTTGACTGACGGTCATGGCCATCAGATGATCTGATCAATCATGGCTTCCTAGAGAGGGCATCCTCTCTTGCTTTGGGGTTTTAAAAAGGATCAGGGGATTCATCAGCATTATACTTTTCCAGATGAAGAATACACAAAGCATATGCGCTACGGTTCCGTGGAATGGGCCAGATATATGCTTATTGCAATATTTAGGGTTCAGGGGTTTCTGCCTAATATGGAGACTTGAGTTAGTCTTTTCTAGCCTCTTCTGATGATTTCAAATCTTTGTTTTAGAGCTAACCTGACACTGTGACCTTTTAAAATTGGCCTATTTATTTTCCCAGTTGTAATTATGATCTGTTTTGGTGGAGTCATTTCTATAAGTTGTTTGTCCCTGTGAGTGTTGCATTTTTTTCCTTTAGCTTGAGAGATCGTCGTGGTCATTTTCCTTGCTATTGATGGTGCTTTTTTGCGGGTTCATTTCTCAAACCTTAGAGTTCAGGCATTTGCCACAATCTTAAATGAGATTGAATTCTTGCGAAGCTAAATGGATTTTTGTTGAGTGGTTTTACAAATACTGCTTTCCAGATTACCCATAGCAAAGATTGTTTGTAATCAGTTTTGAGAGATGTTTTGTCAGATGGATTTTAAACCTATTGGCCAAAGAGCATAGAGAGATTTGCTTGTTTGGTGGTATAGTTTGAGTGATGCTTTTATCACATGGTAGGTCTAAAGTTCTAGTGCAGGTGGTTCCAACCTGCGGCTCTCCAGATCTTAATGACAACTCCCAGGATTCCTCACCATTGACTATATTGGCTAGAGCAGCATTTTTTTTGTTTGGATTTTTTAATGTGGGTCCCCCCTAAGCCCCTCATTTTTTACTCTTTAAAACCCACCAAAAAAAATGACTCCTTTACCCCTCAAAAACATGCATTTGATGCATATTTTTTCGATGCAGACCTTCGATGTATATACTAGATACCATTTATGGCAGCATCAGATGTCAAGAGGGGGTAGGAGCCCTACAGATAAGGTGTGTATCAGTCACTTTTACTCCCTAAAAACTGGCAAATACGCCCAAGGAATAAAACTAAGGATTAAAAATACTTCAACAATGAATAGGAAAAAGACATGTGGAATAGTGCACCCCTGCGTTCACACTCATAGCTCCATGGATGTGTTTGGACCAGTAGTACACGCAGTGCCACAGGAACAAACTACTATTATTACTGCTCGATCGGAAGGAGTAAACGTGTGAATAACTAGGTGCAAAGTAATTATTACAAAAACATTTCCAGGTTTCAGTTCAAACATATTTTTACTCGATATATAAAATACTCTCATTGGGAATTCGACTTACATTTTTACTCCCATAAAAATAATTTTACTCCCATTTTTAAAAATAGGGAGTAACATGCTCCCACTTCCAAATCTTGTCTGTCGCACTGAGGACATGTCTCTAGCAGGTTGGGGTAAAGGGGAAGAGTTGCCATTGTTCATCTATTTAATGTATATCCTGAGATGAAGGCAAGGGTATCCTGGATTTCCATAGCGCCTGGGGTGGAACCATGCCCACTGCAAAGAAAGCTGAAAATATTGTCTGCATAAGCAGTCTTTACCTAAGATTTTGCACCCATCGTTTTTTCTTAGTTGCATTTTCATTCCAAACGTGACCGCTAGCAACCCTGCAGATAAGCAGCGAACCAACTGTTTCGCCCTAAAAACAGACACTCCAAACAAAATGAAATAGGGAGTGAAAATCCTTCCAAGAAAAAGTAGGAAAGAACAGATGCATAAAAGCCTGTCCCCCGCTTCCACCAACACTGCTCAACGGATGTGTTTGAGGCGGTGGCACCAGCTGAGCACTGTCACGAAAATAAGCTTTATATCATCACTCCAAGATGTGAAGGAGCAACTTCAAGATAACAATTCCATCAATTACTAGGTGCAAAGAAGTGTGTGTTACAAAAAGATAATCTTTTTATAGGGGTAAAATATATTTGTACTTTCTTTAATAATAAAAATACCACCTTGGTAATGAGAAACACTTTTTTACTCCCTAAAAATACAAATTCATGTTATCCCATCTTTAAAAATGGTGAGTATAGGATGTGCAACTCCAAATCTTATCTTGGGTCCTTGGTGCAAATGGGCAACGTAACAGACATGGAGGACATCCTCGATGAGTTCCGCCGCTCATGGCAAAGCAGGAAAGTCAATACTCATGAATGAATAGACATGACTTGGGTGAGGGCATGAGTACGCTGCATTCAGCACCCGTGCTATTTCATTCTAATGCTCTGCTAAGAAATGGTCCCTCCAAGCAATCAAAGGCTTTTTTGAGGAGTAAGATACACTGATATTAATGGGGTCTATGATGTGCTTGGTGTATGCTAGTCTGTGAATGAATACTCTCGTAGTAGGAGGAGGAAAGCCTTGCCTTACTAAAGCTGCCTGTTCTGCTTTAATTACATTTCAAAGGGCCTTTTTCTAATTTAGTGTTTAATTTGCAAGCCACACCGATGAGGGATAAGGAACAAAGGATTTTAGGAGCGGGGAGATCGCTCTCTTTCTATGATGAGTTTAATTGTTGCCTCTGTGGATATACATTTGGAACACTTTAAGAGCCAGAGTGGTACAGCCCAGCTAATTCTGATAGCCAAATTATGGAAAGTTTGGTAGTGTTTGTACAAGAGTGCATCCGTATCTGGCGATTGGCTTTTTTTGCCTACTTGATCCCCTTGTACACTTTTCATATTTAATTCTGTGAGATCAACTTTGGTCTTTAGTTCCAAGATTTGTCTTTTAAAAATTATTAATGTAACCCTATGTAGCTTTTGCAGCATTCTTTATAAAATTCACAGAAAACTTGATTAATGTCTCGGTATCTTAATTTAGTTTTTGTTTTAATTGTAGATGTCTTGATTTTTCTCTTCCTGGCCTTCACGGAGTCTCCATTCTATTTCCCCTTAATATTGATAAGTCATATTGGCATCTAGTTTGCACTTCTTATGGTAATCAAATTTTAGTCGTATATGTTTCTAAAGTGTCATTTGGTATATTGGTTTGAAATTTTGTTATAGGATTTTACTTTTGCTGGCATGTCTGTGTATTTTTCCATTTTCCGCTTCCGATCTACTTTGTTTATAATGTGCTTTGATGGCATTTAAGCGATTCTGAAAGCTAGTCAGGACGTTGGGATTGTTGATGAATTCTTCCATGAAAGAAGAGAACTCCTAGATACATCTTGTTTCAACAGAGCAGTATGTTGTCTCAATCTTGTGCACATTAAATGTTCGCGTGTCCAAATATAGTATTCTATATACGGCAGCATGGTCAGACTGTACAGTGGGACCAATTTCATTGGCGTATCAGAGCTGGAGGTGATTTTGTTTGTAAATAGATACTCGGTTCTTGAAGAAAAACGAACATGGGTTTAATTAAAAGGTACAATCCTCTAGTTTAGGGTTACCCGCTTGCCACTAATCAAATGGGTTGAGTTATTTAATCAGTTTATGCATAGCTCTGTGTGACCGACCACCTACGTGATGGCATTCCACTTGTGGAAAAGGATAAAGTCCAATGGGTTCCCCTCCACAAGATAAGGGTGAGGTCTGTGGTTGATTATACAATCTGATTCTTAAAGGGAAGGTTCTCCCACAGCAGCGGTAAAGATGTTCAATATATTTTAGTTTGATTCTTTATTGGTTAGTTTTAACAATACCCCATCCCTTCGGAGTCTGGTTTGGTGTTGATAATGGATGCTTAAGTCTAGACTTCTTTAAATCGGGATAACCACACTATTTATTTTCTATTGGCCCTATAACCAACCCCCATATTTATAGGGATTATTTTTCTGTTTTTACAGAGTCAATATCCATTGAGTGGTTTTATAGTAGAAGGATTGGATCTCCTTTTCGCGTTTTTTTACATGCCATACTGTTTGTGTTTTTTTTATTGTTCTATTTTAAACCACTGAAGTCTCAATGTCAAATGCTCCGACATCTGCGTATATCCAGATTCCCCAAACATCCCTTCTATAACCAATGCCGGATCTATACCAGGGGAATAAGACTTCAGGGTATGCAATTTCTTTTGGATTAAAGGATTTTTGAGGGTCTGGTTAACCAATACTCTAGACGCACCAAACTTCTGCATAAGTGTATGGACACAAAAAAGTATGTCGGAGTAGGTGATATTGGATGTAGGCTGAGAAAATACAGGATATAAAGTAGAAACAGAAGAGTGATGCATGTATAGACCAAGTTGATTAACGATAGCACTAGAGACAATCAGGTGGACAGGTATTACTCAAGTTTTTTCAAAGGGGGCATGTCCAGTTGAACAATGACAAAGGAACCAGCTCACCCTGAGGCACTCCTACAATATCTGTAACATTCTGGTTCTTGGAAGTAAGTACATAAACTTACTGGGAGAACCTGCCATTGTATATATAAATATCCTAATAAGAACACTGGTAGATGTGGGAAGAAGCACCAGAAGTTTAACGTGATCTCTTAATTTACAAAAAGTGTGAGATCAACCATCCAGTTTATGAACCCTGTGCAATAGCTGAGGAGAAATGTTCCTTTGCATGTGTGCTTGATCCTACTAAGAAGAAGAGTAGGCACTGAAATGCTAGTCAATTCTTGTCTGAAAAAAGAGTATCACCATCGGCCCAGACACATGATTCCGACTAGTAGATTGTCGTCCGTGTGGTGCGAGGAAGGGGTCAGTGCAAAGTGGGCTAGAAGTTCTTTGTAAACTCCCCTCAGTGGGCGCCATCCCAGTGAACGGGATGTCTGGCCTCGCTTGTTCTCAATAGTGGGACTGTCACACTTTTGGTAAATGATCTCTTGATTTAACTTCGATGGCAATAAGGTGGGGGCCTTGTGTGCAATGCATGAGTTGGTCATTAAGCTTGTGAGCATATTAAGTTTCCCTGTGAACATTTTGTGATTTGTGTAGTTGTACTGAGTTTGTATGCCATAGGGGTGATTTTCCGATGACATCCATCAGAGTGAGTGGAATTAATCAATGAATCCACAATAGTTTAGACACCAGAGTAACCTGGTGTCTAAACTAGATGATAACTCCAGCTTCGCCTTCATACATCTTAACAAATCATGTGAGATCGTGATGTTGGTGCCACGGAGGAACTCTGGTGGCAGTCTCCAATTCCATTGTGTTGGGAAAGTCTAGGAAGCAAGTAAGCGGGCTTATGCTTTCCCCCAGTAGACTGCTCCCCGACTAGATACTTCTTCTACAGCACTAGCCTTCTACCAAAGAGAGCTTTCTTTCACGCCATTCTGCCCCTCCACCATTTTGTTTCGTCTCTCTGCGCCCACCATTTTGCCTCGCAACCAGTGGTGGACTGGCCTACAGGGAACTCTGGGCACTTCCCGGTAGGCTTCGGCATCATGGGCCTCTTGTGTGTCGTTACCCGCTCCTCTTACCCCCTCTCCCAGTCACCACACTCCTTTCCTTCCCCCTCTCCTCATCGCCCACATGCCTTTGAAGTAATAGAGTCTCACCCTCAACAATCGTTGTGTCCGTTTTCGCAACAATTCTGCTCCTTTCCCTAACCTTTGTGTTATGACCGGCTCTTGGTCATAGGGTTCACTCCAAGGGACACTCAGGATACACAGGCCAGGTACGCATAGTGGTTACTTTATTAGCTTCTTAGGTTACAGGATCAGATGTCAACAAGTCATTAGGAGATAAAGAGGAAAGGGACAGGAGCCCACTGGCTCCCACCACCCAGGCTCACATAATCTAACTGCCTGGGTTAGAACCCATTCAACCCCAAACATTCTAATCTCACACTCCAGACTCACAGCCTACATTCTGATGGTGACATCAATCCTGGCTCAGCACACATGCAAGTATAAGAGCCAACCCTAACACTTTGCCATTCTGTTCTCTCTGTGTACGTCCCCCGAACACCACTCAATTCTTGTTCTTCCACCGCCCACTATTCTGCCCTTTTGCTTCTGACTTGTGATGGACATCTATCATGCATTTTTTAAATCTTTCTTGAGAAATTGATTTGTTCTGTTAATGATTATACTGTGCTCAAACCCACACTTCCGAACAGTTTGTGATGCATACATGATTAAATACTTCTACATGCTAAAGACTGCACTGGACTGCTTCTCTTCCACTAGACATCGTCTCTTCCACCCGGCCGCCTCCTCCAAGCGACCCCTGTCTCCTCGATCACACCACTCCTCCTACACTCAACTGCTTTATCCTCCGCTCGGCCGCTTTCCTGGACTCTCGCACAGAGACTTGTACTCCATCCAGTCGTTGTTGCAGTCCTACAGTGAAGACTCGGTCTCTGATACTTTGTAGGGGGATAACATCTACTACAGCTAACTCTTAGAAATGCGGTCATCTGCAAGGACAGGGTCCTTGCGGACATCTCTAGGCCAGCCCAATCTGGCCACAGGGAGCCCTTCAGCTCCTTCTCCGCTAATGGCCACAGTGTTCATGCATGCGAGTAATGGAGCGCGCCCTCCACCCCCCCCACTCCTACTACAACCGCTTCTGGTTCTGCTGTGGTCTTTTTTTTTTTTTTATACTGGTTGAACCTAGGAAGATTTCACTCTGTGCTGAGTCATGCATAAACCGGGAAGGGTATTGGATTATTCTGGGAGGGAGTCCCTGAACTGCGGGACCCAGAAGTCTAACGCACGCTCCCTTAGTCATACGTCCACCGTTTCCTCCTCCTGAACCCATTTAATTTCTTAAAAAGAGCTTCATGCTGGACGTTTCCCCCTTCTAAGCACTCTAGTAACAGATGTTATCGTTACCATGTTCAATGTGTCCTGTTTTTTTAACATCTATGCCTTCGGGGACTCCGCACAGATTCCCTTGGGATAGTGAGGAGGAGAGAAAGCGGGCTACCTTTGCGTCGAACACTGGGAGGAGCGCACACAGGCAGTGCAGGGATGCTGACCTTAAGGTGCTGTCAAGACACCGGGGGTCATTACGAGTTGGACTTTGCAGGAAAAATGCAACGGAATTACAATATAACGCCGCATTCCTGCACTGCCCAACTACAAGTTTGGCGAAAAGTCTGAGGATTCACCTCCATCCATGAGCTGGAGGTAAATCTGCCGACTTTCTGCCCATTTCCGGCAGAGATTCTGCAGCATTAATGCCACTGAAAATGCCCCATAGAGTCCAATGGATTCGGAAAGAATTGCGATTTACTCCGCCACTTGTAATCCAGGGGTAAATCAGCCACACCAAGTGGTGGTAACGGTAATTCTGTTGGGCGGTATTCCTGCAGATTTACCGCCCAACTCGTAATGAACCCCACTGTCCTTGCCTGCTCCATAGTCTGAGCAGGCGATTCAGGGAGGCCTCCTTCATGCCACCCAACCCAGCAAAGAAGTGGGAGCAGAAAAAACTTGATTTGTTGTGAGAACGGGTGGGAAATGAGCCGTGTAGCATGGAGTGCGCAGCCGGAGTGCAGGGCCCCCACTCTATGTTCAGGATCAGGACATGAATACCGAGTCTGGGCCGCTGGGTCAACGGCCACTCCGCTTCTTTGCTCTCCCTGGGTAGGACACTTCTCTTTTAGACAGCATCCTCTCATCCGAGGGCCACGAGCCGAGTCAGTGGATTGGTTATAAATTATGCAGAGAACTCTCAACGTTCCCAAATCCTTTCCCTGTAGTCTTTATGCACCCCAGAAAAGAAAGAAAAGTGGAAAAAATACAACTTCATTCCGTGGATTGTGAAGCCCAGCCCTCAATGTCTGGGCCAGAGGTTTCTGCTGTACGCGCATCTCTTTCACAATGCGCAGCAAAATGATGTTTCATAAACACCTTCAAAGAGCCAAAAAAGGCAGAAAAAGGTTAATAGCTCTGGAAATTCCCTGGACTATAAAACCACAGATGCAACCTGTAACTGACCGAGGCACATTAAAAAAACGCAGCCTTCCTAGGCAGTTGGGTGGGGTGGGGCGGAATGAGGAAATCGTAAAATAATTTCGCTGGAAACGTCAATTTAATTAGCCGATTTCAACATAGCGCGCAACTGCGCATGCGCGCAAGCCTGGGCTTCTGCTGGGGTTCCACCCATTGCGCATGTGCGCAGTTTCTCCGGACTCTAATCGATGGTGCGTGTTACTGCAGGGCCTGGTTTTCTGTAGGTCCTTTATCCATTGTGTCTGAAAAACGCCGGAGCACCTCACCCAGACGCCACTTTGATGCAGGCGGAGTTGCTATGCATTGCTATGGAATCCTCAAGCTTTTTGCACCAGCTCAAAGCTGGCGGATTCCACAGGAATCCATGTAGATGCCTCTCGCAGTGCATTTGCGTAGCAGCGGGGAGGGGGGCATTTACGATAGATACCCAGCATTATGGGGAGGGGGGGGGAATGCATGGAAACCTTGACTGGCACTGCCCGGATTTCGGTGCATTGATTAGATCCTGTAGTGCACACTATCAAAGTGCAGTGTCAGCAGTGCAGAGTTTCCTTTGTGCAGTTTTCTCTGTGCAATTTGCACGGATCTGGAAAATGACCCCCTTGCAATCCTCTTGCTTTCCCTAAGGAATCTCCTGGCTTGGCCCTTTGGAATGTTATGGATCTCTTTAGTCTTGTAATGCATCTCCTGCTATTTGCACGTTCTCTTAGTGTTTTGGGTTATCCAAAAAACAAGCCTGGGACTGTCCAGGAGAAGCATCGCCGACATTACTGATTGTGTTACAAACCGATTGATATGGTAAAGTTATTGTTGACTGGATATTTTTTGTAACATTCTGGTATCAATTAAGTATGTCAACTAGCGGAAGCATGGATCCACGCATTAAACAAAAGTAATCAAATTGTGTTTTAATTTTTCAGGAAATGAGATATAAGGACTGATGACACAGCAAGGTAAGAAAATGTCGTCCGTCTCACCCCTGCCTCCTCCGACCCCACCAGCCCAGAAACCCATGCGGATTGTCAAAGCCAGGCCCCCCATGAGACCACGGCCCTACTTGCCTCCTAGACCTACCTCAGACAAGCTCAATCCTTCAAACCATGCTGCTCCACTGGACTCCTCTGTGCGGGTCATCGAATCTGCACAAGAGCTTGAGAGCGAGTCTTCAAAGGGATCTGTATCTCCTGCAGCCATCTTACCTGAGCCAGCGACCACACCGGATACTGCCAACACCCCAGAACCTGCCATCCTCCCAGAGCCCGTCAAAGAGCATCTGAACCTTAAACACTCTGGCAACGTCAAGAAGATTGTTGGCCAATTTGACCATGGCGTGGTGCAAAATGACAAGGAGATCCTGCACCCACCACCGCTTCCGGAAAAGAGACTGCCGCCACAACCCACCAAACCGGCGCGGGTCCCACGACGCTCCAACATTGCCTTGCCTCCACCCAAAAGCAAAACTGTGAACTTTGCCTTGAACGGCACGGAAAACGGGGTTGAGGAGGTGGTGTCGGAAATTGGAGGTCATGGTGCTGTAGATAAAATGGACAGTTTAAAGAAAAATCACTTACACCGGGAAGAAGGAAGTCAATGGGGTAAGTAGAACAATGTCATTGGAGAAAGAATGGTCTGAGAAAGTTGGTGAAAATGTTTCAGTATCTTAAAGGGGGTGCAGTGTCTGAATAGCCAGCCTTGGCATACAGAAGTTCAGATTCTGTCGCTGTATGGGTTTATTTCTTGTGATTCACTGTTCTCCAAATGTTGACCAACTCTATGATTTCTGACATGTACACTCTAGGATGAGGGGAAAGAACCACTACTTCGGTAGGAACCATCTCC
The DNA here is from genome assembly GCF_040938575.1 of Ambystoma mexicanum. Classification (NCBI taxonomy): domain Eukaryota; kingdom Metazoa; phylum Chordata; class Amphibia; order Caudata; family Ambystomatidae; genus Ambystoma; species Ambystoma mexicanum. The sequence goes on along the minus strand of NC_090921.1, from coordinate 174,376,235 downwards.
CACACCGGAGACGGAGCTGTGTACAGAGCCATTTCCCAACTGGCTGATGGTTCTGATCGCCATGAGGGCTGGACGAGTCAGTCACATGCCCTATAACCGACTGTGTCCTAGCCATCCTGGCTTTTTAGGAGCATCAGCTTATCTGAATATTGCCCAGGCTACCCATGGCCCAGGCCAGCTCTATTCCACACTAAGCGCCTTCCCAGCCAACTCCTTCACTGCATCCCCTGCGTTTGATCTATGTCCGTCCACACTTTAGCCCACTCACGCCTCCGATTAGAGAGTTTATTTTCAGATTTGACCTACACTTGGGCAGATGTTTTCAGTAATTGCCCTTTTCCCATAATCTATTAATCAAATTCACACAAAAATGAGGAACTTGTGGTAAACAATTTAACTATTGTACTTGTTTCCTCCTGTGGACGGATAACGCGCTGGCCAGTTAATCGTACAATATCCGGGGGAAGGAATGACCGGTGGTGTAGGGTGCGGAGGGGTACTGACAACTTTGATCTATGTCATTTCAAGTAGAACTTCCACAAGACAAGGGCACTCTTTTTTTTTAAAAAAAAAAAAATCCCCCCCCCTGAATCTTATTTTGTTATTATTTATTAATAACCCCACTGCGGATGAATTATGCGTATGCCTGCCAGCGAGGAGGCGGCATATATGTGAAAGGCCAGATGATTGACTGTGCATTAGGAACTTGTATTCCATTGGCAGGCTTTTTCCTTTTTTCCGCTCACACGCTCCACCCTGGGCAGTGAACATAAAGGAGGCTCGATTTTTCATAAAATAAATTATTTATTGGTGTGAATTCTGCGCCTGCGATCGAAGATGCAGCCGAGGAAACCCTTCCTCCAGTGTAATGTGTGCAATTGGAGCCCTAATTGATGGCTCGCAATAATAACTTTGGCGCCAGATCCTGCACCAGTCTACAAACCCAACAGTGCCAAAAGAGACTGCCATGCATGCCCCCTGCATGGCAATAGGCAACTGGAACATTATGTGTGTATGCATGCGTTTGCCAAAGTGTCTAAACGAGCCATTGGTACATGCCCAGAAGGCATTTGAAGCCCAATGGGGATATTGAATGGACGCAAGTATGAAGATTGCATGAACTGTGGGAGTTAGATGTGTGGGCCGCTATATACCAACTCCTCATTCCCCTGAATTGCCCCCTCCGTACTGTGCCATGTCTGATACCCAGGAGATGACTCCTGATCGTCAAATCTTAATTTCGATCCGGGTTATCGGAAGGCTGCAGAAGGAGTGTGCTTAACTGTTGGCTCTGCTAGGATGGTGCAGGCAAGTTATCTGTTGGCTGAACCAGGAGTGTACAGGCAGGTTGACTAATGGCTGTGCCTGGAGTGTGAGGATCTCTCCTCCTGGCAGTCCCCCTCTAATCCCTAATTTTGTAATGAACACTTTCTCGAATGGTCCCCTCTACTCTCCTCTGTTTCTCCATAACCATGTCTCTGGTCTTCAAGTGTATTAATGGACCAGCCTCCTCCCACTTGCTGTGGCTGTTTCAGCTTCCTACTACTCCCCTAGTGGTAGCCCTCTGCCCTAGCCCTCTTCCTAGCCTCCCCACACTCCCGTGAGCCTCCCCTCTTCTCCTTCTCTCCTTCTTTGTTCACTGGCACTCCCTACACGAAAACACACCCAACAACATCCATGCAGTCAAATGTGCTCTTAAGGGCATCTTCTCATTGAAAATGACTCCTTCTTGGTTCATTTTCTAACACATCTCGGAGCCTCGATTCCACTAATTCTAGTGCTCTTTGCAAGTTACTACAAACCACTGTCACTGGAAAATACTCATTTCCACAACTTTTCTTATTGTCCCTCCGTCTAATGAGGCATGTTCCTGATCCACTGTGTACCATTTCTGCACACAACCCTACTTATGCAACCAGTGTTCTAAGTTCGGTGAAAGATTGAGAGGGGGCTCTCATTTGGGGAGGGGTCTTTGGTCATGGGCGTGGCCTAAAAACGGATGGGCGTGGCATAACCAAGAACACGGAAGGCCCGAATGCTCAGGAGTGGTTAGCCTACATAACTAGGCACATATGCCAACACCGGCTACTTAGATATACTCTCACCAAATTGAAGTTCCTAAGCATTATTTATTGGACCTTTAACTAGGGCCATTGGCAAAAGGTTAGGTGGTGAGGTACATTTGCAGGTGTACTAATGTCAGTACATGTGGGAGTGGGCTTTAAAATGAAAACGCCCAACACAGGGACAGAATCGAGGAACCCAACCTCTCCAGTCCTGCAACCTCTCTTCCGACATTCCTCGACGTGGTAATTCGTCATGACCTGCTTGCCCTCTCCTTTCCCCTCCTCACTCCCAGGCTTGGATTTGAAGAATGCTCTCTTTTATAAAGACGCTTTGAAAAGTACCAGCTCATAACAGAGTACTCTGACAAATATATAAATACTTAGAATTGTTAAGAAAAACAACGGTACGGTTGTAGCGCTATTTCTCCCATCTGGTGGACAGTTACCAGACATTTCATCGAAAAAAATTAAATTGGTCGACTGGACAAATGGTCGACGTAATTTCGTCGAAAACCAAATGGTCGAATTTTTTTTTATTTTTACCCTTTTTTTCGGGGGGGTCCCCCCAACCCCCTTTTTTCTAAAAAAAAAAAAAAAAAAAAAAACCTTTTTTTCCCTAAACTACAACCTTAAAAATAAATATATAAATTAAAAAAAAATCGACCATTTGGTTTTCGACGAAATTACGTCGACCAAATGTCCTGTCGACCAATTGTTGATGAAATGTCCGGACACCCTGGGGGACTACAAATACCACAATGCAATTCAGCGGAAGACTAAAAAGAAATAAGCTGTGTGTTTTTGTTGATCTAGTTTGAAGGTAATAATGTGTGTACATGTCACCTGATAGGTTTTCCTTACTTGATAAAGGCATAAAGGCATGATTCATATATAAGGCTTCCAGCTTTCTGTTTTTACTGATTTGTACACAACTACAGACGGAAATCAATCTGCTTTCTGTCTGCATTCATTTATACAAATGGAAAAAAAGGAAAACAGGCCTTTCTGTCTGGTCCTCTACGATGTACGATGTCACTCATACATTGCAGGCCAGTCGCATTGGAGAGTGTAAAAGTTGCATGAAAATAGCATTAAAGTTCTTCAAATTGCTGACAACATATATCTTAAGGCAGCAGCAGCCACAGGTGCAACCATTTGTTGTTATGGAATACATTGAGCAAGCCTTTCTTTCCTACATGGCTGCATGTGTGCATTAATAACTGCATTTTTTAATTAGAATAAATGCTGAAAAATACTGGTTTTGAATTATCTTTTTATATGACCAAAAAATAAGTGTGGATAAATGCAGAAAAAAGGCCCAAAAATCAATATGGCTAAATACAGACGGAAATGGCTGAAAAATAAACAGCATAAAGCCGGGAGCCTTAGTCATATGCAAGGAAAACGTGGGATTGTACTAAAAACACGTTTGTTCACTCAATTAAGTTAAATGTTGCTGGGAAGAATACATGCCACACATCAGCACTGCAATATTCACGCTGAGCGAAACCCTAAAGAGGGCGATTTTATCACCCCGGAACTGGTCTCGCACGCGCCTTATCTGTCTATTTCTAGCCTGGGACACCAATGATCTCTGATTCCGTCCGTCATAGCTAACACGTGAATTCGCCAAACAGGAACACGCTACCTTTTTAATTTATTATTTTTTAACTGCCTGCCTTAAAAAACAAAAAGTGTGCATCGTGCACCCTCAATTAGTCCATGCATAGAGGGGCCCGATAAAGGGAGGAGCCGGAACCAAGCAACATCGTTTAGGAGCCACAGAGGGTCTTGCGGGTGGAGATTCGGGTCTGCATCGTTGCTTGCCGTCTGCACAGTTCGAATGAATTTAGCCACCAAATGAATTGCAAGCACACCACTACGTGGGGGGGACTCATTAACATACCAATTGATTGTGACGTCACTAGAAATTAGCATATCAAGGTGCCCTCTGAAAAAGAGTGGGGGGACACTGTCTACCCGCGTGCATCCTCGACTTGAGCCAAGCCTCTGTATGCCAAGTAATTCGGCCTGAATCCAAAGATTACTTGGCTTACATGTAGAAATGCACGGAATTGGCCCTGCAAATCCACGCTAAATCACGCGCTCCCGTTTTTTCCCCCACAACGGGAGTTTTTAAAGCCCACTTGTGCAGGGAAAAACGCAGGCAGTAGCTTGCTTAAGCATCGAAAGACGACTTACCTTGACTTCTCTGTCTTAGTGGATGGCGGTACAAAGCAGAGGCTCTAGTCCAGGGCAATATGGCCGGCAGGGAGGGACTCCGGCGTAAAATGGCTGCATTGCCGCTCATACACATTTATCAGGTTTGCGGCTGCAACTTGCTCATGCTGTCCCTCGCAAGGCTTGGATGTCTTGCGACCGATCATGAGAGCAAGTGCACCCGTGAGGTAATGTCCTGCTATGGCGGCATTGTGCACGCTGGTGTGGAGGAACATGGGAGCCCCGGTAGGGCCCCCCGGCTGAGAACCTATTTTTGAATGCTGCCGGAGTTCGGCCCCGGCTAGCCCCAGCCAACGTAAAAAGCCCTTTATGCAACCATTTTCCTTCCGTCTACTACAATCCAGTCATATCGTCCCAAGTTGTTCGTTTTGTGCGTTCCTATTCTACTCCTGCATCTCCCCGCCCGTTGGGTTGCCTTGTTTTCCTTCTTTCGTCCTCCACACACTACAATGTGGTCACCTCGGGCAGGGGCACATTACGTTCTTTTCTCAGACATGGTCCCACCACCATAAGGCCACTACGGCGGTTATTAGCGCAGTATAAAAGTTTTATACCATAAGATAATCAGTGGTAGGTGGCTCAAAGGGATCAGGGAACCAGAGTCGTCAATTTACCACGTCTATTTTGGGCGTCATTAGCGGCGTTGGTTTTAATAAGAAATGAGTGTGCTAGAGCAGGAGAAAACCTCCTTATTCACAATTACTCTTCAATCTGGGGTCTATGCCCAAATTCGAATCTCCAGAATTGACCGAAAGTCCTCAAGCGGAGCAACAGTGACCAAGAATCTCAGAGCCTCCCGTGGGAACCATGTTCGAGACAAAAGTCTAGATTGGCTCGATTGTGTGGAATGTGCACTCCGATTGTCCTAGAAACCAGTCTGTGTACACTACACAAGGCAGAGGAGAGCAAGTCAAGCCCGCAAAGCCAGTAAAGCGGACTGCAGTGTCACCTGTGCCACAACGTCCTGGAGCAACGGCGAACGCTTCGCACAGGTCGTGCCCGACTGTCGCTAGTGAGTCTTTCCAGTGTGTAGTAAGGTAAAATCCAACAGTCACAGGGCAGTACTGAACTGTTATGGCCCCTGCAAACTCTGCGTACGCCTTACAGGGATCGGGTAGCCAGTGACCCTTCTGAAGGACCATATTTGCATTCAGTCTGGCAGACTTCCTTGTCTTCTGTTTTTTTTTCTCCACCATAGATACCATCTGAAAGCAAAACATTCCGCCTCCCGGTACTTTTTTTGCATTTCCTTCTGTGTTGTGGTGACAATGGGAAGCTCACTTTCAGAACTCTTTGGGTGCTGTTGATTAGTTGCCGGTACGCAAAAGTCCACTGTTTCTTTGTTGACTTGCACCCAAGAAACGAAGAGCGTCCCAGCACCAGCCAGGTCCAAAATGCAGCATGAAGGTAAGGATTTCTATAAAGGTGCTTTCTGGGCATTGTAGTACCAGGTTCCGTGCGGTGTTGGAGATATGCGTGTTTTACTCTTGGGTGCAACAGGCGAGTAAGTGGAAAGAGGCTTTTGTTACCGCTTTGAGGGCTTCCGGTTAATGGGGTGTTTGCATAACATTTGCTCTGTATCAATACACGGTGGATGTCGTCCACCACAGAAGCTACGGTTGGTGTCACACGGCCCACGGGCCCAATTTATAAAAAAGTTTATAGTAGTTAGTGTTTTGTAATATACGAAGCCCAAGCTCGCTAACATTGAAGCAAGATGTCACATGGGACCACGGATGAAAGGAGAGAGGCATGTTTCGGAAAGGCTTGTTGGAAGGAACAGGGTGTTCTTCAGAGCCTTCCGAGACTTTTGGTGGTCCTTTTGTAGCTTTCGTTCCAGAGCAGAGGGTACCATGAGTTTGGTCTGGGTAAGCCTAGCATGTTAATACCTCATCGTTCCTAATCCTTGGAGTGCACACTATGCAGCTGCCAGCAGTTGCAAAGTCCCTTGATTTGGTGCAGGTGTGGCTGCTTTCTTTAGGTCTTTGAATCCAGTAACCCAATCGTGTTGGTGGGGGGTGGATGATAGTTTGACTGCTGTCTTCTACAGGCCCAAAGAATAGGATGTCGTGTTGTCTCCCCTGCTCCCCAATTTGAGAGATTGGTGACCCACTCTGTTGTGTTGCAAGGGAGTTGTAAAGCGCCTCTGTGCCACTTGTACAGCACTGATCATCTTCTCCTGTGAGCACTGAAAATCTGGTACAAGACGCAGGAGGCGTGTAGTCCTCCGTTCATTCCTGGGACCTAGCAACATGGTCGGTGGATGGGGTATTGTGGCTCCTTTTCCTGCATTGGGGGATTCCATAATATGTACTGGCAAAGGTTAATTATTTCTTGAAACCCGCGAGGCGTAAGAGTCGCAGGAAGGTGTACAAGACCCATTGCAACTGGGAGCCTTTCATATGCAGTTGGGGGGGGGGGGGAGTATTAGGCCAAATAATACCACTGATGAAAGAGGTGTTCATTGTGGTTGTTTGGCATGAAGTATAGGAGGGTGTCTATGGATCAACTGCGAGAGAATGGATGGGTTAAAAGAGTGAACCCAACAATTGGGTTTATCCATTATGCTTTCATTGTGCTGTTGGCAGGTTATGCCTATGCGTAGGGAAAGAAAAACAAAGGTGAGCTCGTAGTGGGACTTTCCATTTAAGAGTTTTCAGACAATAAATTAAAAATATTGGGAATTGAGTCAGATGTCCGTGAATAGGCAGAAGGCCACTGGGGGAGGGTGGAAGGGGCGGTTGCGCCAAGGAGCACCAGGACCCGCATTCCATCCTGGAGAGGTACATCTGCTTTTTGTCCTTTTTTTGAGGCTCCTCGGGAAAGGGTTTATTAAGTATTGAGAACATGAGTGAAGGGAATAATGGATTATAATCTCTAATGGGCTGTTTGTAGCTGTGGACTATAAAGAGTGCAAGCTGTGGCAGATCCATTTGGTTGCATTGTGTCTACCCGTGTGTCCTTTTGTCTCCTTGTGTGTTGTGCTGTTTTCCATTTGGAACAGAGGTCCTTGTATTATCTGTGTAAAGGTTTGCAGGCTTTCTAGCAGGTCTGCAGAGTTGGTTGCAAAATATCCTATGGGATGAAGAAGCGCAATTAAGCTTCCTTGCGCAGAACTGGGGACGGTGCTCGGCTCGATGGACTGTGTGGCACAATAGTCTTGACATGAGAGCGGGCTCCTCTCAACTCATTGCTAATCTTCAAAATATTTCCATTCCTGAATCCTAAAAGTATGCATCCATTTTCCATGTTCCATTCCGCCGTACAGCAACACTTCAGACCGCTTTTAGTTCTTCTCTTCAGGCTTGGTCTTAGTCAATGTTTGCCACTAGCCATGTTTTCCTAAGTATCTTCCATGGCTCTCTTCTGCAATTTTTTTGGATACTGGTGATCTTTGGATCAAGTATGCAGTCTTCGGATCAAGAGCCCCTATATATGTGGTCTTGGATTCAAGATGGCAGCTTTCTCCAAATCCAGTGGCTGGATTTGCGGTTGGGCAGCATTTCATCTAAGGTGTTCTCCATCCTCCTTCGCCTTTACTCTTTGATTTTGGTTTATGGCTTGGTCGTACAGAGGGGTTGCTTTCACAGAAGGAAGTGTTTGTGGCTTGATTGATGCCACTGGGTGCATGACATAGACATACGTAGAACGAGCAGTGATTGCAGTAGTGTAGTGTAGTGTAGTGTAGTATATTGTATTGCGCGCGTCAAGAAGGATCCCTTCTGTGGAGGTACAATTACTTACACATTTACATCAATTATTATGTTAATGGTTTGTGTTGACTTAGTTTTCACGGCTTGGTCTATACCTTAGTCTAATCCCAATGCCATTTCTTTCCCGGGAGGAACGTAATTGGTTCTTTCTGGAAGTGGACCATGGACCACATTTCCTGGGTGTGGAGTGGTGTCGACTCGCCCCCCCCACTCTTCTGGAATATATATATAGATATACTAATCCCTGGATGTTGTTGCTTCTCCCCTAGAGGGAGCCCCTTCCCATGAGGCAAGGGAGGTGAGGCTGCTACCCAATAGTCCCACTGGGGGTGGTACTCAGTGGGTAGATGGGGAGGGAAGCCCCCTATGGGACTAGTGACGAACTTGGGAGAACATGGTATCCCCACAACCCACCTTAATCTTGCAGCGTAGGAAGTACTGGGACAAGAAAGAGGAACAATTACCCAAATAGAAGTCCCCTTCCTAATACCAAAACGAGGATGAACTCATTAATTCCTGGAAGACTGACCCACTTTGTACTGAGACAATGAAGAGGTGTGGCGTACAAATGAGTGACCCGTGGAACCAAAGTGAACCGTATAGTCAGTATCGACTTGATTGGCGCATACAAAGTGAGAAAGGACTCCGACATGAGGCAAAACTTCCCTGGAGGAGCTGCAGACGTCTTCACGGGCCAGAAGAGAAGGGGGAAGCTGTCCGTGGCGCTGAGAATGGAGGGAGAGAGTCCAAGGCCGGTGTAGGACGTAAGGACCTTACGGCCAGCAGGTGGGGGCTGCCACTCGGGGCATCCCCAAGCCCTGGCAGGTGTGTAGTGAGGAGAACACACTACCAGGAAGCGGAAGAAGACTGCAGAGCTGCTGCATATGGAATAAGACTCCAGAATGCCACTGGAGCCCTGTGACCGAGCCCAGCTACATGCGAAGAGCCGATACCTGCATAGACCATGCAAACAGGCACGAGGGAATACGAGAGGTGCTGGAGGTCCGGGGGGTCCGGGAAGACCGTGGTACGAGAGAGATTGGGATAAGAGAGTCTGGGACCCTAGAGCTGTTGGAGAGATGGCAGAACAGACGTGCTTTGTAGGAGAGTGAACCAAGCCGACAAAGGGACATTTGGAAATCAGTAGTGCAAGTCAGGGACCCGCACCTAAAATGAAATGCATCATCACAACACTTCATAGTCACAGTACCTGGGAGAGAAGGAAACCAGATGGGCTGTGAGGGAAGAAGAGGAATAAGAGAATATCAGGAACCCAACGAAGAAGAGGGAAGGATCCTCATATGTGCATCTTCATAATCACAGTATTAGTGTCTGGCAGGAGAGTATGCCAGACTTATACTTTGTGAGTCAAATAGGCGGTTCACATATAAAGCACGAGAAAGACCAGGGGAAGGGAGATATTGCCACTGGCACTGAACGTTATTTTGCATCTTCATAAAATACTCAGAAAAGCCCAGGGAAGGTAAACATTTCCCCTGGTGCAGAGAACTTTGTTTTTCGCCTGTTTAAAAGCCTGAGAAAGACCAGGGCTAGGGAGGCATTCCCCCTTGGCATTGAGAACATTGTGTACCCCATTTTTGAGAACCTGAGAAAGGTCAGGGCAAGGAAGACCCCGCACACTCTGAGGTTGAGAACTTTGTTTGGTACCTTGGAGATCCTGGGAAAGACCAGGGGGAAGGGAGACCTACCACCTGGCATTGGGCCCTTTTTTTGTAAAAAGTACAACCCTACAGAAAGGATTAAAAACCATCTTTTTTGTTAGTTGTAACAGAGAACTGTGCATCCTGGGACATTGAGTACCTCCTGAGAGAACATCTCTACCTGCTGAAGGGAGTCCTTCACGCAGGCTGAGGAGAACCAGCCCCCTCCGAGACCTCCAGAAGAAGGAAATCATTCTTCTGGACCAACAGCCCCCTTTCTCTGTTACTTTACTTAAATCTAAGGGACAGCACAGGGTTTGTACACAGAGGACATTGGACTTTTATGATTTCGAACATCCAGACAAGACCCGTAGCATTTACTTTGAGGCGGGGAAGCCCCCTCCTAGAGTTGGGGATAGGTAGCTTTTCCTTTTCTTTTGTTAAGCTTAAATAAAGCTCATTGTTCAAACATGTCACCTGTGTGTCAGTTTCCTCACTCTTCACCCTTATTATATATTTATATTCATAGACTCCCAGTGGCCCTTTTGTGGATCGCCGCAGAATTTGTTTAAGTGAGGCGTCTAAAAGTTGGGTCACTCCGGAGTTAGTTCTAACTCTGGCTCTGATCTGCTGCCTCCTTTCGACCCCTTATTCCTCCCACCGGCCTCTAAAGTACCAGGCAGTATTTCTCAAGATGGGCCTTCTTCAAGGGCATGGTCGGTTTTGGAGGTGGGGGGTGTATTACTGTTTCATTGTCTGCCTCTTTAGCTTCTTCGGCGTCTGCGGAACTGGAAGCGTATAGCGTGCAGAACTTTCCGCACAATACTGAAAACGTATATCCAGTGCGGAACTGGAAACGTATATCCAGTGCAGAACTGGAAACGTATATCCAGTGCGGAACTGGAAACGTATATCCAGTGCGGAACTGGAAACGTATATCCAGTGCGGAACTGGAAACGTATATCCAGTGCGGAACTGGAAACGTATATCCAGTGCGGAACTGGAAATGTATCCAGTGCGGAACTGGAAACCTATCCAGTGCGGAACAGTCCCTAATCGCACGTGGACACGTAGGAAGGAAAGTCCAAATACTTTATTTGCAGGCCAGCATGGGTTTCCCCCTGATCCATTGGGGTCGGAAAATATGGAGCCAACAAACTACTAAACGAGTAGTTTTTATTCTGACGCGTGCATGCAACACAGGTAGCCATATGCTTCCAGTGGCACGTGAAAAGGCATTTTCTATGCAAATAAATATTTAAATAATGCTGTTTATTTGAAAGGTATGCATCCTTTTATGACTTGCAATTAATAATGTGAAATGGAAAATAACACGTTCACTCGTCCAGAACGATTTCCAAGTTTGTACGTTTACTCTCCTCTAAAATCCAAATTATAGCATATTTTTAGTGTCATCCAGGACTAAAAGCCAAGCTGAGCTGCCCTTTATACTACCACACACTGCAAAGACAGCAGCCAGAGACAAGACCCCCAAAAGCAGGCCTGGCATTCCTGTCGCCGCCCGGTGACTGTGATGGAACGTGATCTCAGAAAGCCAGGCCTTTACACGATCTGACAAACTATGACACAAGACTACATGTTGCTGGAGAACCAAGCACATACCTGCCTCTGGGCCGTGACTAAAAATACATCTGTTCGCAGCACCAGTTCCTAGCAGAGCATGCGAGGAAGTCCCAGGCCGCCGCCGCCTCCTGCGGCCCTGGGACAGTTTAAGAAGAATGTATACTCCTCACTTCCTGGTGCCGACTGCAGGTGAGGCTAGCGTTCAGGGGCTTCTCGGAGCTATCGCGTCAGCACGTTTACACAGCGTGACTGGGCAAAGTCATATGGCGCCGGTAATGTGCACGGACATCTTCTGTGCAACGCCCTTGCGTTAGAATGTGATGGCCCAGAGCTGGGTAGAGTGCAACACGCACTAAAGCGCAGGCGGCCTGAACCTGGACATTCAAAGGACCCCGCCCGCCTTTTTGATGAACTACCTGAATAGCCACACCCTCGATACCCAATACAGAGCATTTCTTGCAAAGCGGAGAGGAAGCATCGGAAACCTGTGCAGGGGCACAGCGCACACGGGCACCTACCTCATTACGCATGCGCCGGTTCTCTGTGCTTTCATCCCCACAAATTACAAAGTGGCAAGTAACATCGTGGTAGCTTTCATTGTGGGATTTCTTCTTTTATTAGGGGGGCTCTCCCCTTAACCCTTCACCTAACCCTCCACATATGTCTTTATCTCGCATGCCATGATGAAACCTACCACCGTTGTAATTTGTGGGGCTGAAACCACGGAATACGCCACGCATTGGCTGCATACCTCAGCCCCGACCTCTCAGGAAATGGCATAGCAGAGCCAGCCCCCACTGTGGCCCCCGCCCGGGAACATTTCTTGCAATATATTCAAATAATTTACTTGCAGACAATTTGATTATTACAGAAGAAAACAGATCACATTTATTCCGAGTCGGTTTACGGGCGATCCTAGCATTGGCCAGGGGCCAAGTGGACCTGGTCCTAAGCAAATTTTCGGGGGGTCGTTTGCCATTCCTGGGTTTCAAACAAACCGGTGATCCCTCACTTCGGTGTAATGTCTTTCCGTGTGACCTTGTCACTTCCGGTTTTAGTTCTTCCAGGTCAACCTGCCCTTGGTAGCCTTTCTACGAGGATCATTTCAGAACTCCCATACCCCTGTATGGAGCAAACCCCCCCCCCCCCGGCCAATGCAGTTGTTGAGGAGTCCAACTGTCCGCAAGGCTGTAAGTGCCCGTCGAATCGTCTGTGGCTCTGCAGCGGGTAATGCTCGCAACTAGCGTCTGCAGTGTGATTCCTCCTCTGCTTCGATCGCCCAGTAACTCCGCCATGCTTTGTGGGTGGCCCTCCCGCGACTCGCAATGGCCACACACCTCCAGCTCAAATACTCACCTTAGCCCGTATTCAGATCCTGCTCTTAGGAGGGCAGCGAAAACATCCAGGAGAAAAACATCATGGCCATGGTCTGGTAAGTGTACCCCGTTGTATGAGACGTTAATCTGGTCCTTTGCACAAAGCATTCTATGCCTGACAAAGCCCAGACCTTCCGCTTGCATACATTTCTCCATAGCCATGTTAATCCTCCTCCTGGATTTCTCCACAGCAGCACTGGACCCTGCTCCTCGCCATTCTCTCCTAGGAATGATCTCGGACTATAAAATCTCAGTGTCAACCAACATTTGTGCCGTAATCTTTATGCCCTCCTGCATCCGGTGCAGTAACGGTCCCCTACCCGTGACGGTATCCTCGTTGCCGCCCACGTGCATCACTAAGACCTTGGGTGCCGTGATCCTCACCAAATGCTTTTGTACCACAGGCATTCCAAGCCAGACCATCAGTCTTTTTCAGCCCAATTTTGCCAACTCTACAAGACCATTGGTGAGCCCTTATTTGGTCTTGCTACAAATGAGTGTCTGATTAATGAAACTTTTCCGCCTGCTGGGTAAATGGGAGACGATAAACCAGGGGTCTCCAAATGGTCGATCGGGAGCGACCAGTAGCTCGCCAGAGCCTCTGAAGTCGCTCGCGTTTGACTGTTTTCCTTTCTTTCTAAGAAAAAAAAAAAGATGCAAGGAAGTGCTCTGACCAATCACATGCCTGCAAATCTGTAAGCATATGGAATGCGTCCTGTGATTGACCAGAGCAAGTTCCTTGCTGCTGCAAGCTGTGCTGCCATTTGGCATTGGCCACAGTTGTTTCCTTTTTGTCCGGCACATCGTCAAGAAAATTTAGGAGGGATAGCTCCATGTGGAAAAGTGGGGCATTATCACAGAAGCAGCCCTCTCGTTGAATGCTACGGCGCGCAGTGCGAGTCATTGCGTTCCGTGCCTCTGTGTGCCTTATGGAGGAGGGGAGGGCAGGTCGGCAGAGAGCCCAGGGTGAAACAGAACATTTAGCTATGATGCTTACTGTCTCCACTTCATCCTGGACTCATTAGCAATCATGTAAGCTACTTTTAGATGACAGGCCTCTGGCGAGCAAGCCCCCGGGACTTCCTCGCCAGAGCCCTGCCTCTAAAACTAGCTCATATGACTGAAAATGACCCATGGCGAGGCAGAGACATTCAGCATGATAGCTGCATGCCTCCGTTTCGACCTGGGGCTCATTTTCCATTTCAGGAGCCCCATTTGGACTTTGGAAAACAAGGTAACAGGTATTTTGTTTTGGGCAAAAGGGTACGATTGAGATTTCCCTTGCTGCAGACGAAGAGAAGTGACTTTATGCACTACGGGTGCCAGGACAGCCAAGCAAGTGTGAGCTGTAGACTAACAAGAGTGTGGGATCACTATTGAATTGTGTGCGCTCGTTCCCACTCAAAAACCTTAAATGAACAGGTTGGCAGCAAGTTATATCCTACCCTCAAGCTTCCCACAAATCTTGTAGAAGTGAAAATTATAATGCAAGGTTCGGGCGGATATCTTGCGCTCAAACCATATTTTTTTACTTTAGTTACAGAAATTATTACTTTTACAAGTCCATCCTTTTTATCTATAGATTACTTCCAAATCAATCCAAAAATCAGTTGGCATAATGTATCTCCAAAATGAGTAATTTTAATTCTTCAAGCAAACACACAGCCGACACGTGTTTCGACCTCAGGTCGTTCTCAAAGCTGTACCAAATTACATATTCATCAGGTATATACATTTTGTATACGTTTTTTGAGAAAACCATACCATACAGTGTCACATACCAGGGCAGGATGATGGGAAAGTCACGTCATATTCAAGTAAGTAAATTCCAGTTTCAAAGAAAAACAAATAAAAACCATAAATTAGTGTCAAATTTTGGTCAGATAAGCATCATTATATAAGCCTCATGTATAGTTGGTTATCATTTGTCAATTTATAACCCACACACCACGTGAACCCATTCCAGCAAACCCATAATGTGAGTAGCCAATTAGAAACTAGGAATATGTTGAAATATCATATTGATGCATTATTGAACCCAAAATTAAAGGGTCTTCTGGGATTTATGCTTGCCCCAAATGTCCTCCCTATATCTTTTTGATTTCGGTTTTCAATGCCCGGCAATTTCATTTGACAATTCCTTTCAAGCCTATATAGAAAAACCCTGATGTATTATATAATACTGTGAGCAGTATCTAGAGTTCCATAAATTGGTCCTTGAATAATTGAAAAACTCACTGACCTGTGCGGATGATTGTGTTGGATTAGAATCGGTGAGTATTTGTAAATTCCAGTAGTCTTAAAGTTCGTTATTTTTTATGCTCCAAGGTTCGTGGACCAACTATAAAATAATAATTTCAACTTCATAAAATCATACAAAAATTGTAACCATCCGAAATTATTGATAATGTATTTATCCTTAACTAAATTTCCCCATCTCTCTCTAAATCCTTTTCTGTCGAAGCCCATTGTCCCATGTCTTTCTATATTTCTAAGTTTCTCATTAATAAATGGGGCCACAATAGACTAGCTTTGTCCCATAGAGATTCAATATTGGTGTGGACTCACCATGTCACGGGCTAAATCCCTGATTCCATCCTTTAATAGGTGCTCCAAAGGGGAGTCACACAAGACTGTGCTTTCTTTAATAAACGCCAGAGACAATCAAGAATGAGACCCGCATCGCGATGATATCACGCGTACGTGATGATATCACGCGTACGCGATGATGTCACACGTACGTAACGCAATGACGTCACGCGGGCGCGAACGCAGCGACGCCACACGCGCATCTAATGTAAATAAAGTCCTATGAGTTAATAAAACATTGTTTATAACTCGGTAATCCTGAAAAAATCTATTTGATTCTCCTATATATGCTAGCATCGTGTCTGATGCCCTTATTTCAAATGTTTCCATATGCATTATGCATTACACTCCAGTGCATCTCCATGTCTAATTGTAATGTAATATGTTTAATTACTAATTTAGGTGATCCAATCCTAATCATTCCTTTCCTATATTAAATCTTAGATGTATTGTGCTATATATTATGTCTCACATATAATACGACCTAATATATGATCCACCGAGGTTTACTCTATATTATGAAGTCTACGTATCAGAATCCCATTCTATAGTAATAACTTAGTATATACAATACCCCTCACGTGTAACACAGAACCAATATTTGTAAATACATTACTAGATTATAATCTCCCAACAGAGTTGTGTTATTGCATTCCCCTGTGTCATTGTCTGGTATTTGAACCTTATACTAGGTTTATGGGTGGGATTAGACAAAGTTACGGTGTCTTACTACATTCTGGTAGAGCAGGAATGGAATCACAAGTGGTAATTGTTTAAAGTTTTGCCAATTAGTATTATTCTTAAATATTTCATAAAAATACATGCATCTCATGGTCCTGATGAAGTCCCACTATGGTACTTCTTAAATAGCAAATTAATTTGCATTCTTGTTGTCTGAGTTTAAGCCTAAGATTACCCCCTCGTTTACCCAGCTTGATTTGCATGAGTCCAATAAATGTTAAATCTTCTTGATTATCAAGCTGGTGATGTTGCTGCCAATGTATGGCCAATGGTGACTTCGGGTCAACATTTCTTAAACAGGCTAAATGCTCTCTTATTCGTATTCTTAGTTGCCGTATGGTACTACCAATGTACAGCTTACCACATTTACAAATAATCGCATAAACAACATAGCATGTTTTGCAGTTGATAAACTCCTTAATCTCAATTGTCATTCCATTTGCATCAGTAAAAGAATCGCAATTAGCATGAGCATATTAACACTGGTTACAATTCCCACATTTAAAAAATCCCTTATTTCTTTTTAGCCAAGTTTCTTTAATATTGTCTTCCTTAACATTCAGGAAAGAAGGACTCAATTTTTGTTTAATAGTATTTGCTCTTGTAAAAGTAAATTTTGGTTTCTCAGTCAAGAAAGGAGACAGATCCTTATCTAGTCTTAGAATATGCCAGTATTTGGACACCATTTTATAAAGTAAAGAGGAATCCTGTGAGAACTTTGTTATTATGGAAATATGGTCTTTCCCAGTTCTTTCTTTGGCATGGTCAGATAAGAATTCCACTTGGCTGCACTCTTTATACTTATCTGTCGCTTTCTTTATGCATCTGATTATAACCTCTCTTTTTGAATCTATCTATAAGCAGATCGGTCTCCTTAAAATAGTCCTCATCTAAACTAGCTTCTTCTGGCACGATAACATTCTCCAGCTGGAATGTTGTCTATTGTAGATCTCTGGTGACTGCTCTGTGCATAGAGTACAGAATTGACCTCTGTTGGCTTCCGATATGTTTTGGTTTCTATCTGCCCATTTTTTACAAAGATGTGTAAATCAAGGAAGTCAACACTCTGCGAGCTTGCTGAACCAGTAAAACTGATCCCAAATCTGTTATTATTAGCATGTGTCACAAAGCTTTCAAATGATTCAAGCGACCCTTTCCATAAAATTAGAACATCATCTATGAATCTCCTCCATGCAATTAGATTTGTTTTAAACATTTCGTGATCATAAATATGTGTTTCTTCATATTGTGCCATAAATAGGTTGGCCAAAGTTGGTGCAAACTTGGCACCCATGGCTACCCCTTTGGCCTGTGCATAGTATTTATCATTGAAAATGAATACATTATTGTCCAGAGTGAATTTAAGAAAAGTCTTAAGCATATGAATATGTTGCATATAGGAAGCAGATGAGTCCCTGAAGGTGTAGTCTAATGTATGAACTGCTAAATCATGGTCTATACTAGTGTAAAGTGCTGAGACGTCTAGAGTGGCCAAGAGATAATCTGACTCCCATTTCAAAGTCTTAAAAAATTGCAAAACATGCATACTGTCTCTAATATAAGACTCCATTTTGAGAACATGGGGTTTCAATGCTTCATCCAAGTATTGGGAGATGCCCTCTGTGGCCCACCCTATGCCATTCATAATGGGTCTAACTGCTGGTAAAATTCTATAACTCTTGTGTACCTTCGGAAGAAAATATAAGGTCGGCATGGTGGGTTCCGTATTAGTCCAAAAAAACTTTCTCATCATCTGTTAGGAAACCTCTATCGTACCATAACTTTATAAGAGACAAGTGTTCAATTACAATTTTCTTCGTTGGGTTAGATTTCAGAGGGGTGTAACACTGTGGTGTACTTAGATGAGTCGTAGCCATACTAATATAATCCTTAGTATTCATTACCACAATGTTGCCCCCCTTATCCGCTTCTTTGATAGTTATATCTTTGTCATTCATTAAGGTCACTACGGCTTCCATTTCCTCTTTACTCAGATTAGATCTGCACCTCTTTCTATTAGAGATTCTATTATCCATATACTTGTATATTTCCTTTATAATTGCCTTATGAAAGGTGAGCTGTAGACTGCTTAAGCTCTGGAGCTGTGTATCAAGAACGTTTGAACAGGAGGGGAATTAGCTCTGTAGGTAGAGCACTTGCTTAGCATGCGAGAGGTAACGGGATCGATGCCCGCATTCTCCAGCAAGTGACTTTCTGCTATTTTCACTATTGCCTTCAAAACTCATCAATCCTTGCAAATAAGACATGTGATTCCTTCAGGGTTTTTACTATAATCCTAAAAGTCCTCCGTCAACTTTCTCCTATCCCGAAGATTCACACGTTTCTGCAACGAGGGCCGGCAACTGGCGTGATGCCATGCAACAGGCGCATAGCATGGCATTATTGACATATTTATGAAATTCCACTTTGATGCCACTCAGCGCTGTTAACCTGTTATTTCAATACAATGCTTCAAATAATTGGTTCAAAGTGCGCCGCCTTTGCTCTTTTATTTCGTTTTCATTGGAGCAGGTCGGAGCTGGCAGAAGAGTGAGTCTTGTCTGCAGGAGCTCCGATTCCAAAAAGCATATTTTACCCGCCTTTCTTATCACTCATCTGTGTCTCTTCGCCGACATGAGCGGTGGCTGCACTTTGAAGTCTCCTGGCATTTAAAATCTCCTACCAGCAGGGCACTTTCTGAACTACACCGCGCCCAGCAAAGTACTAGCCGCGCCCTCCCGCCCCCTACTACCGCAAAAACCTTTTGCATGCTTTAGCAGAAGTGTGAACAAAATGGGACTCGAACCCACCAGTGCCTTATACATTAGGCCACTGGGGCCACTCAGCAGACAGGTGGAAAGTTCATCATTTTCCTTTTCTCACACTGGTGACTCCTGTGGTGGCCCACTGATAACTACAGACCCGATTCATGAAATATTTGCCTGTTTCAAAGTGACTTTGCACTGCTGAAAAGTTTTTGCAGTGCAAGTCCGGGCAAAGTCAGCACATAGTCATTTTTGCAGTACAAAATGATTTTGCGCTCCAAAAAAACACTCTGTGCAGTTCCATGAATCAAGGTTTGTGTCGGCAGTGCGAAGTCACTTTTCAGCAGTGCAACTTCACTTTCAGCTGGGCAAATATTCCATGAATCGGGCCCAAAATGGCCAAGTGCACCAAAGAAAAAGTGGCGTGCAATCGCAAATGAAAATGACTGCACTTTAAATCATATTTGGCTATAGCGCGGCTGTACCATAGCCAGAACAAGTGACTATGCTCATTTCCTAAGTGTGTCAAGCTGAAACGGTGTCCGTGTGACTGTCTTGCACACGGACACTGTTTTGGCCTGCAACACTTAGGAAATGACCAGGGCTTGCTCCCCACAGCCGTGACGCGTCCAAATGGGGCTCCTACTACCACACCTCACTGCACCTCCCCCGAGTTGGTTTGTGCTCACTTGCTATTCCCAACGATCCCTTCACTTTTGCTGGTGGCACCTTTAACCAGCACGGAATCCTATTCCAATTGCATTCTGGGATTTGTAGTTTAACCTTTCGCTTAGTAACATGAGCCCCTAAAGTCCCGTTAGCATTGGTGGATGGAATGCAGGGTCAACCTTCACACTGAATGTCCCAATCATTTTCCTACATTTTGAAAGTCTTTTTATGAGTCTTCTTCTAATAAAAAAGAATGCAATAAATAGGTTTTTGAACTTTATTAACATAATCGTGAAGGCATATGTTATTCCCTCCATTTATAAAGAGAAAATGAACAGCTAAAAAAAAATGCGTACAAGTTCCAATGTTTATGAACATGCCCCACCCCCAATCGCCCGCAAGTAGCTCTCCACTGTTGGCCCTCCACTGAAAGTAGCTCACGTCAATGTAAAGGTTGGAGAGCCCTGCGATAAACCGATATACAATACTGAATATGACAACACATTACATGTAACACCCAAAACATTGCGGCAGCCACCTTCTACACCGATACTCTACCGCACCTCCTGCGATATTGCACACGTCGTCATGCTTACATCGCCAGCGTTGTTGTGTAACACTGCCAGGCTCCTGGCAGTGGCCTCACCCACCTAATCCTGAGACAAGGGTTCCCCCATTCTTACAAACCCTGGGGGAACCGGTCTGACTCCCATCTGCCCAACCTTTGTATCTCAGGCCCAATATATCCGGCTGAAAGGCAGTTCTGGCTGTCCCAATCCTGAAGGAATGAGAGGACCGACCATTCCCTTGAAACCCTGCTTTCTATAAATACTAAGACCTTTGGAAACTGAAACGGCATCGGCATGGACCATCCTCGTCCATGAATAGATATGCCCCTTTGGCTGGCCTGTGGTAGCAGCATGGTGTGGCAACTAGGTGCATCAGTGGAACCGCTCAATGCTATATACTTCCCTTTCCCCTCCTGATCCATCTTGGAAGTCCTCACTTTAATAAACATTCCCTGGGCAGTGAACGTGACATCGCCCAGCTGCAGTGCCCTCCCCGACATGTCCTTATTATGCGCAACCAGCTCGCTGTCTGGTAATGCCCCAAAGAAGACAATTGCAAAAGCTGCCCCGAACATCGCCACCTCGAAAGCATTGTAGCACACCTCAGGCTTGGTCAATACCTTGAAATCTATGGGCCGGCGGCCATCACTTCTCGGCCCATCCAATTTAACCCCCCAGCGTGTGAGAGCCGGACAAAACATTTTGTGGGATCCTCCTCCCACCCCCCAGCTTGCTGTGAAACGCCACCGCTGCCAGGTGACCTGCTGCCCAACCTTTTGTTTTTCCCGTGTTGCATGCCCAAGATACAAACACCTGCTTTTCCAATTATTCATTCGCACACCCTCTCTCACCTTCAAGTAACCTATCGTAACTCTGCTGGTACCTGGACCTTAATCCTGGCATGAGCGAAAGCTCCCCGATGGTCCATGACACCAGTTGTCACCACTCCCTCAAGAAGGATTCACCTTTTTTCCATGCCCGTGGGTGGGCCTTCCGTAACTTGTCCCACTGAAAACGAGAAAGAGCGTCAGCTGCGGTTTTTGCAATCGCTTGCACATGACGAGCCCTAAACCCAATGTTCTGATACAGGCATGTTTCTACCAGTTTTCTAAGTAAACCCAGGACCACCGGACCAGATGCTGATGGTAAATACATAGCCTGGATCACCGCCCTGTTGTCTGACCAAAAACGAGCAAGAGTCCTATTATAATCGGAAAGAGCTCTAAGGCCATACTTTCTTTCGCCACTGCGTAGGCACCTCTGTGCACACTATTCCTCCCCAAGGATGACCCCAAACTCTTCACGGCCTGAAGCATCGGCCTACAGTTGCCACCCATTACTTGTAACCCATAGTGTCCTCCATAACCCGATGCCATTGAACCTCTATAGAAAAGTAAGCCACATGCAAAGATCTTCCTTGAGGACCACACTGAGCCTAATGTGATGGTGTTTTTGAGTTGCCCCTGCTGTTGCCCTCGCCAACATCCTTCATCAAAGCAAAATCTAGCTTCCCATGCAACTGTTGCACTTTCTCCTGGCTTGTCTTATCTTTAGCCAAGTTATCATTAAGCTCAGCCAACAGCCCTTCCAACTTATCCGGGGGCAACCTGCAGCCGTCCCTGATGGTCATCTCGATCCCCAGAAATGTCAACACCTCAGTCGGCCATTGTGTCTTCTCCGGTGCCACGGGAGCTCTTCTAAATGACCCATCAAGCTCTGCAAAGAGGCCAATGCAGCTGCGCTATCCTGGGAACCTTTCTTACCCACCAACAGGAAATCGTCCAAATAATGAATCGGCCCCCTCTCTGCTCTTGTTTGCGTACTGCCCGTTCCAGGAATGAACTGAACGCCTCAAATAGTGCGTGTGATACAGAGCAGCCCATGGGCATGCACCTGCCAAAGTAAAACTGACCCTCCCATTGGAACCCCAACAAGTGGAAACAATCGGGATGAGTCGGCAGGAGTCGGAAAGCCGAGACTGGCCTCTTTTGCTAAGAGCAGAGGCGTAGAAAGGGTAGGGCCCGAGTGGGCAAGGCCCACACAAAATCTGTAAATGCCCACTCGGCAGCGCTGTGTGGGAATTTACAGATGTTAATGTCACTGTGGTGGGCCAAACTACATTAGCTTTAGCCCCCACTTGTTAGACAATCCTGGCTACACCGCTGGCTAAGAGACCCCCCTTGCCAATTCCCACGACCAGGTCTATTGCTTGATCAAAAGTGGCACAGGTTACTGAGCAGAACTCAGGATCCAACCAGTCATTAACTGAATTACCCTTTGGGTGGAATAAGTGGTGTATGAACCTATGCTTTCCCTGCTCCTTCTTAGGCACCACTCCAAAGCGGTATATTATGAATTTCTCCATTCGAGGCGAGCCAAAAGGGCCCATGATTCTGTCCACTCTCCTCCCTTTTGAAATCTTTTCTGACACCATGACTAGCAGTTTCTCAGCCGGTGGCAAGTTCTTGGATATTCTCCCGGTCATTGGACCTTCATAAGGGATGCAGAAGTCATTACCCGAACCCCCTGTACAATAGTTTGCTATCCTGGTCTCTGGCATAGTCATCCAATAAGACGCTAAACTGAGGTCTGTGCACGGGTGATGTCCCCTTTTCCCATCTCGCATTACTGTGCTCCCTGCCCCTAGTTTTCCCCTGTGCCCTCTGACAAATTGATGCGATATGGTTAGCTCCGCATTTCATGCACTGTGGGGTAAACTTGCACCTACTGTCCTAGTGACTCGACCCGACATTAAATAACCAGCACGAGTAGTCTCCTTGACTGCCGTCGCCTGGTGCCCTTCCGTCGGTGCTATGCAGACCACCCCTGCAGGGCCATTCCTTCCCTCTTGCTCCCGGCTTATCTTGGGAAAGGACTGCAAAGCCTCCTTTCTCATGTTCTACCTTTTGTCAAACCTTGAATGCCTGTGTGACTTACTATTCTCGGTTTTCACCTGGCTAAACCCCTCTTTACCGCCCATATAAGCTACCCAGCCTTCCATGTCATTTTGATCCCACATCATCCTAGGTACCAGAGTCATCTTGGACCTAAAATCCCTGTTATGATCCAGCCACGTTGTTGTCCCATACCTTCTCCGCTCTTCCACTATCGTGTCCTTATAGTTCCATAAGGCTGCTCCCTGTTCTGGGAACATCTCCATATTAACTGCTGAGAAAAATGAAAAGGCTGTGGTACATTTTTTGATTGGTTCCTCTGGACTGTACCTCCTTTGCCTCTTATCTTCCTCTTTGCTTATTTTGATATCTGCTTGTGCCGTGTCCATGGATAATAACGAACATATGTCAACATTTTCCCTTGCCCAAATGCACTCTAGCCTACTTGTGAATGTTATGTTATGTTGGTCTTGTAACCTGCGCTGCTGCAACTTGCATGGTCTCTTGGCACCCTGGCTGATCTGAGGGCTGGTGGGGGGAGGGGAGGGGCTTGTTAGTGGGATTGAGAGAGAAAAGAACAAGAGCTTTGATGTGCTGTTGGTAGCTTCAGTTTGGAAAAGCAAGTGTGCTGGTTTGTGATATGTGGTGCTTGCGTTTTGCTTGGTGTGTGGATGTGTGTGTCGTTGTGTGGTTGGCTTGGTTTCTTGTTTGGTGGTGTGTGTAGCTCGTTGTGGCTTGTGATGGTATTATGTTTTGTTGCAATAGAGGTATGTTTTATGTTCTGTGTTTTAGGGTGAGTAAGCAGAGTAATTGAGAGTTGTTAGTAAGTTCGAGGACAGTGTTCTTCTAAGTTCAATGCATGGGCCAACCCCACGCTCATTCAAATCCAATGCATTGGCTACCCTCGAGGCACATATGAATTTAGTAGCTTGGCTACACCTAAGTTGCATCCTAAATCCACACGCTGGTTACCCTCAATTTATATCCAAGCCCAACACATTGATCATCCTCAAACACATCTTTATGACAGCTTCCGGGAAGATGAGGTGATCCTCTGTTGTTCGTTTTTCAATTGGGAGTGAGTTTCAATGCTATGCAGTAGAACGCTGACGCTCCACATTTCTGTTATGAGTATTGTTTCGGTTCAAGGCGGATGTCGTTGCTGGATCTTAATGTTCGTGCTGTTTTGTAGAGGGTGCATTTTTCCTGTATGAATTCCCCTCCTTGGCCTTGGATCGGTCTGTGTGTTATGCAGAGTGTTTTGAAGATTTTGTTTTTTGACTGCAAACCAATGCAGCATTTTTAGCGTTGGTTGTGATGTGTTCTCTTCTGGTGAGTTTAATGTGTTGTATTGCCACTGCTTTGTGTATTCTTTGTATATTTCTCAACTGGTAATCTGGCATTCCCACGTAGATGCTGTTGGAGTAGTCTATTCTTGACATGACGAGAGAGATGATGGCAAGTGTTCTGTATGTAAACGAGAAAAAGGGAAGTATCGTCTTGATCATGTGCAGGTGGAAGAAGCATATATTAATTTGACCTGTTTCTAGCATTAGCTCATTGTCCATTTGAATTCCAAGATTTTTTACCATCTTGAATTTTTCTGGTGAGTTTCCCAGCTCAGTCGGCCATGGAAAGTGCTAGTAGTTTTCCAGGTCATTGGGTGTAATCATGATTTCAATTTTGTCCGGGTCAAGTTTAAGGCTGTTGGTGCTCATCAATTGGTTTTAGTTTATTGAGACACTCTGTTAGTGTTGGCTTTCCTCTTCACTGGTGTCGATTCTATAGATGATTTGGGTGTCATCTGGTTAGTTGTAGCAGGTGAGGCCATGTCTTTTGATGAGGTTGATTATAGGTGTCATGTAGATGTTAAAGAGTAACTGTGACTACGACGAGCCCTGTGGGACTCCACATGTTATTTTTTGAGGTGTTGATTTGAATGGCGCTTGCCAAGTTGTTTCTGTTCTTTCTGTCAGGAATGATTTTAGACGGAGGAGAGATGTGTTGCCATTCCCAATATCTTCTAGTCTTTTGATGAGTCTTGTGGTTGACCGCGTTGAAGGCTACTGAGAGATCGAGGAGTATTAGTGCTGAGTTTGTGTTGGAGTCTGTGCTGGTTTTTAGATCATTACAGATAGATAGTAGAGCAGTTTCCAGTCCTCACATGGGTCTGAAGCCTACTTCTGCCTGATCTAGCAGATGCTTGTTGTTTTCCATGTATTCCAAGATTTGTTAGTAGACATAGCTTTCTAGTATCTTTGCCGGATATGGGGTATTTTAAATTGCTTGGTAAGGTCTTCCACGTTTCCCGAGGTGTCTTTAAGGAGTGGTTTGATGTATGCCGATTTGAAGGCTTATGGCGCTGTTCCTCTTGCTAGTGAGAGGTTGAAGAGGTTGAGCTAGTATTCGCTGGTGTTCGCTTGGAGAGGATGGTTTTGTAGACGTCCAGTGGGCAGGGATCTGCTGGTGAACCCCCTCTGTTGCGTTTGCTCACCAGGCTGATAAATGTATCTGTTGAGATACGGGTTAAGAAGGTTTAGTCTGGTCAGTGGCTCCGGTGTTGGCTGGTTGAGGTGGTAAGTGGGGTTGTCTGGCCTGCTTTGTATGATTTTGCTGAATGTTGGTAATTTTGTTCTAAAAATGATCGACGAGGTCGTCGCATAGTTTTTGTGTAGGGATCTGTGTGCTGTTGCATATGGATGGGTTTCTCATCTCATTTATGATGCCGGGCCAGTGCCAATCAGCCGGATAGCAGCGGGGGCTATTGGTACCAATTTTATACTACCTTCAACTGCCCCTTTGCTGTTCCCCTGGCTGCTATCTTTTGCCCCGTTAGCCCCCAACGCTGACCCCACCCCACGTACTCGGTCCCTTTGCCCCGATCTGAGATCTGGGTAATTCAAGAGACTCCTTGTGGTGAGTGGCTTCCAAACTGGGGCTCAAAATTGGTGTATTGTCTAAAACTACAGGTGCCTGCAAACCGCTAAACCCTATAGCCTGTGTGCCCTCTGCGACAGCCGCAGGAACAAGAGCATCCTGTACACCCCACACACCCCTTGGGCCATCTCCTCCCTTGGGGAGATTTGTTAACTGCACCAAGTTTTGCATCATTTTAAACAGGTCAGCCAGCCCGGGGGACTGCCCTTTCTGCTTTGCCTCCCCTTGGGACGTACACAGGGGTAGGGGGGCAGCCTGCTATGACAGCTGCGCCTCTAGCGCCCCCTTCGTTGGCTTAGTTAGCTGCTCAACATATGTAAGTGGTGGTGGGGGGGGGGGGGGGTCCATAGACAGTGGGCACGCTCTGTCTCCACTGCTCCAGATATTTGGGATAATTTGTCAGCGCCCAGAAGTCACTTCAGGGAGCATAGTAACGGCTACTCTATTTGGATATAAATGTTGTTGAGCAACGCTTGACCAAAAGAGAGCATCTGAGTTGGTGTCCTCTCCATAGCGCAATGGAGGAGGGGGAAGAGGGTGTTTTCCAGAGAGCTGCTGGTGCTTGGATTGCCCGATCAGGATGGGCAGCTTAGGCGTCGCGGTCAGTGGAAAAAAGCAGAGAAGAGGCCTTACGTTTTGGAAGGCATTCGGCACAAATAACACGAAAATACAACAAAGAAAAGAGTAACTTAAAGAAATGTATCCAAATATTAATTGTTGGTTTATATGGCACGTTATCGACGAAATAGACAAAATCTGTGTACGTGAACTGCCAACCTGGACCCTTTTGAGAGAATCAGCAAAATTCCAACTGGCATCCGGTCATTGCATCGAATACAAAGCATCGACAGACCATACCATTGAAAAAAATGCATCAAAAAAAACATTGAATGTATTTTTTTCAATGGTAAAGGGTTTAGTTTAGTAAAGTGTTTTAATGGTTTAAAAAGGGGGATTGTGGGGGGAACCCCCCCATAACAAAATGCATTCAATATTTTTTATGGGTGCTTTTTTGTCAATGGTATGGTTGTGGATGGTTTGGCTGTCGATGCAATCACTAGGAACCAAATGCACCGACCAGTGAGTGCCCGCATGGCAACTTCGCCGGCATGTGCTGAGCGTGATACACGTCTGCCCAAATATACTAAATTGCTTCTGTGTGCAGTTCATGATTTTTAAAATGCTCAAAAACACTGCTGCGGTGCCACTAGCTCCTACCGGCTAGGAGTCTTTGCATCTGAAGACACTCCCCCTTAGCAGAGTCTGCTCCTTCCAGAAGATTCTGAGGGCCAGCAGGACTATTGTGTAATGTGTGTGAGTGCTCCATCCAGGAAATTCCGAGTGCCAGGAGACCACCAGGAGAGGCTTCTTGGCACCAGCCTTGGGAGCATGCCGGGGGAGTATAGTTTGGTAACGAGGCGCACAGTTCGGGCGAGGGGGTGCGTAGGTTGTAGTCTTATCAGGCACCGAGAACTGAACATACATTCTTAAAACAGACACCAGAGAAAGCCAGGAGTCTCTGGCACGTTGTACACCCTCTTTTTTGGGCTTACTGCACAAAATTACCCAGACTCGCTTTTAAGTGTAAAAGGTCGCTTTAATGTGACAGGACACAGCTCACAAAACCCACTAACCTGGCTCCCTGGCCTTACAGACTAACCTATCCATTTTAACGATTGCCAAACAAATAAATAAACAATTTAAATTCCTCCCTTCCTGTCCCTTGCTCCCTCCCCCCCCCCCTTATATTCCTCTCAATCTTTATTCCTGCTTTCTCCCATCTTCTCCCCGAGGCCATGCCCCTCCTTCTTCAATACCTCATCCCCCTCTTTGTACCCCTGGGGGAGCCCACCCCCCTCCTTTACCGCGCTAGTACCCCATTGTGCTTCCCCCAACCATCCTCTAAAGGGCCATGTCCCCGGCACTACCGTAAAACCCCCTTTTCCTCAGCAAAGCTCCCCGCAACACCAATCTCCTCAAACCTATTCTATGACCTACAGTCAGGCTGACCTGCCACATCAGCAACAATGAACACCTTACATAATATTGCCCCTTCTACTGCCTCAGCCTGTCACACAAAACCACCACCCCCCTCTAAAAACCACCCTCACCTTTCTCAAACCCGAAAATTAAAGTAGGGGGAACAAAACTCAAAACCCAGGCCCTTGCATAATTACCAAAAGAGGGTGGGGACAAACGCGACGTGTCTAACCGTCGCTTGCTCCCAAACCTTCCCTGCCCCTATATGCCCCCTGGGACGGCGCTCTGTGCACAGGCCAGCTCGTTGGCCTGTGCAGTGCCCAAAAGCACCCCAGGGGGAAACGCTTGTGCAGTTCCAACGGCACCCTCCTTATCCTGTCCCTAACACACAAGAGACCCTGGCCAGGGCCCTTTCCGGCTGTGCAAGTGTTCCCCGAATGTGCATCGACTGTCCAACCAAGCTGCCCTGGCATGCTCCCCAGTGGGTGGCCAGCCCCCAGTAGGGGCGCTAGAGGACTAGACAGCATAGTGGGCCGCCACGATCTCCCCACGGTTGAGGGGGGTGTATTTATCACCTGGAAGGGGCGTTCCCCATGGCCTGCCTGAACCGGCTCTGGGCACAGGCCCCGGAAAAATGTGTAGGGGGCAAGGTAGGGGATGGCCTGCTATGAGAAGCTGGCCTGGCTCTCAGAATGTTCTGGAAGTAGCAGCCACTCCTAGGGGTTTCCTGATATTCGGTGGTATCCTCTACCAGCGACCCCCTTGGTCTCTGACTCTGCCTCTCAAGGGCCCTGGGCAAACACTAAGCAGCTGTGAGATCTTGTTTTTATCTGAGACCCCTTGGCTGGTGCGGCAGCTCTGGATGCTGTGAGCAGTAAGACCATGTCCCTGACAGAACTAGCCTGAGGCGAGCCTGGAGAGGCTAGCTGAGGGGCACCTTCCCGTCATGCTGTCCGGGGTCCAGGCTGTTATTGGAAGTTTCAATGCACCGCAGACTGCTTCCGAGTGAGACAAAAACCAGATTCCGTGCTGCACGTATGGAATTGGTGCATCATAACCAGAGAGGCCTGCTACAAACGTAGACGGCAGCGTCACACGGCGGCCAGCAGAGCGTCCGTCTCACTGAGCAGCATGGGGCGTGAGAAGGTTCCAGGGCCTTCTAGTCCAGCAGAGCTCGCCTGTCAAACAAAGCCTAACCCAGCATCGTGATTGCGTCACACGGGGAGCCTAGAACCGGGCACCTCATTGCCACTAAGAACCTGGCAGAGCTTCATAGACACACAGGGCCCGGTAGAGTCACACAGAGCTTACACTAACCTGAAAGCAGATTACTACACACTGCAAGCAGAGCTTCTGAGTGGCGCGTGCAGGCTGCAGCACAGCAGATGTCCTCTGTGACACTCAGCCTGGTAGTCACACAGGCGCCTTGTTGCCGCACAGAGCCCAGCACAGCTTCAGGCACACACAGCCCAGTCGAGTCGTTCAGAGCTTCTGAGTGGCGCACACAGCCCAGCTGATGTCCTCTGTGATGTGCACCCTGGTAGAGTCACACAGAGCCCAGCAGACCATCACAAACACGCGTGTAGAGTCACACAGAGCCTCTGAGTGCAGCACACGGCCCAACAGGTGTCCTCTGTGACACTAAGCCTGGCAGAGTCACGCAAAGCCCTATTGCCGCACAGATCCCAACGGAGCGTGAGAGACACATACACAGTCAAGCAGCCCGGTGGAGTCACGCCATGGGCTCAAACACTATTAGGCTAATTGGGCCCCACCCCCAAACTCTGGGTCACACCTGAAGGGAGCTGCTAACCTTCAGAGCTGTCATGAGCATAACTAAATCCAAACGGAGTCCTGGTCTGCCCGATTACTTGCCTTTTCTTCTCAGCCGTGACTTTCTTAGGCGTGACTACTTGGGCAATTAAATTACAAACAATGTACCCAGCAGGCAAATAAACATTCGTTTTGTGGCTTCCTTGGTCCTTATCAAGACAATGGGCCTCATTACGGGTCCTGTGGTAACCCTGGCGGTGCAAGCAGCGGGTTGCCACCGGACCCGTAATAAATTGCCTGCGCCTGACTTCCCGGTTTCACCGGGCTATTCCAAGTCTGGCGGCAGGGATGTCAGGCGCCAGTAATGTTATTAATCCCCATGGAAGTGGGGACACGGAAGCATTGGCACCGTTTTTTCATGGTGCCAGTGCTTCCGTGACGGCTTTGCCTGCTGTAACCGGCAGGGTCAGACCTGTCAGGCACAGCAGCTCCGGCAGGCAAACCCGTAGTTTACCAGTCCGGAAACAACAGTGCCGGTGAGCTTACCGGCACCATAGTTTCCAGACCGGCAAACTTAGAATGAGGCCCAATCACTTTGGTTGTCAACAAATGAAATTCAATAACTTTCATTTCATTTTTCATATTGATATATATAGATTTCTTTTTTCATTGCATTTTCAATATATTAATAAAGGAAAACAAATATTCAACTTATTTTTCAAGACCAATTCTTTCAATTCATACGTAATGAACATGTTCAAAAATCTGAATCAAAGATCTACATAAACATAGAAATTCACATAACTCAGAGAACAGTATTAACATACAATACAAACAACAAGAAATGGTGAGAAAAGTGCAATTCCCCTTTCAACATGTATGCTAGGTTCTGGCATAGACTGAGACTGTACATTGTAATTTCGTTGTTATAGGAACCTAAGCACCCAGCAGCAGGGCTCTCCCGTTTCTAACCATACTTTTAGGCAAATGGCACTGCAAAGGGGTATTTCCAACTGCAAGCCCTCTACAGCCCCCCTTGACTAGCTGTCCCTCCTCTTATTACTTGACCTCTCAGCAGCGTTCGATCTTGTGGAGCACAAACCTCTATGCCACCACCTGACCTCAGTAGCCTGCTTCTCCCTGGAAGCCACCAGGCTGGGCCTCATCCTTCATTGACAACAGATCTTCAAGAGTCTTTGCAGGTGAGGCCGCTGCCCCCCACTCTCCATCCGATGCCTGACTCATCTGGAGTCCCACAAGGCTCCTGTGTCTCCCTCTATTATATTTGTACCAAAGACAGCTTTTTGGCCACATGGACCCACTAGGCATATCCTACACTAACTATGCAGACAACACGTACATTCTTATTCCCCTAACAGGTGTCCAGGCCAGGACTGTACTAATGTGACCACGCTTTACAAAATAATCCAAACCTGGATGGCCCAGCACAACATATGCCTCAACGACGAGGAGACGGAGATCCTTCTTGTGCGCTCCTCAGCCGTCTTGCAAACCCATGACCGTGTGTTTGGCTTTTTCAACGTAGATAGCCGCATGGTCCCTGTCTCATCCACTGTAAAAACGCTAGACCTTTACCTGGATGCCTCGCTCAGTATGTCCCGCCAAATCAACAACATTGCGAACACAACTGCCTACGCCGCGGGCGTGCAAACCTTTCTTCTCTACTGCCAAACGCCTCACTGTGGCCCGCGCCCTGGTTGGGCCCAAGTTGGACTACTATAACGCCTTACTTTGTGGTACATCGGAAAATAATGTGAACAGACTCCAAGTACTTCAAAACAAAGCTCTGCTTAAAGTGACAATTAATGTGCAAAGGTGGAAAACAAAAATGACTTTAAATCTTACACTTGTGATTGAAACAGCAGCAGGGGCTAGAAAGTAAAATGCCAATTTCTATCGAATTAGTGCTAGCGGGTGGGTTTCCTATGAGAAAAGTGCAAACTCGGGCTTAGATGCTGGACTATGAACTATGACGCTGCGTGTAACACGAAAGGACCAAATATTTGCTTTGTTTTGGGAACCGACTTTGGGCGGAAAAGAAATGCTTCTCATTAGCAAACCCCATTTCTCATTGGGCCTACTGAAAAGGCCCGAACATTACAGGCATATATTCTGAGAATGGGTCCTGCCGTCTACCCTGGTTATAACACTGATTGTGTTACTAGCCTGCTACTGCTACTTGCTCTGAACCACTCAAGGGGAAAGGGAGAGAGTGGTTAGCAGCCATCCGTTGCCCCCACTTTAAACTGCCCAATGGAAAAATTACAAATGTACACTTTACATAGTAATGCAATAGAAACGCCACTCAATGGAAGATGGCACATACATGCTAAACATACTTTTTTCACAAGTGGTTTACATGCAGGAATTGCAAGTAGCCTGTCTTTTTAAATTGGGTTTTCTGGGATACTGTTTGAAATAGGCACATGTCTACTGATTAATTGAGAGGTGGATTTTTTTTTCATAAATGAAAAATGGAGAGATTTAGATAGGCAGGCATGTTCTAATTTACATTTATTTTCATTGTTTTAAATTGTGTTTTAGTTCAATAATACGTTTTTCACAAACAGTACATTAATAAAGTGATCAGTAATGTGTCAAAAGTATTACATTAAAATACAAATAATTGTACCAGCATGTCAATTTGAATTCCCATCGTGGTTAAAAGAGGAAATAAATCGCTTCTCATCGAACACACGCAATCAAATATTCTTTTAAAAATCTCATCAAATACATTTTTAAGGCCACTTGAGGGCCATTCAATAAGATATGCCACAAGACCTCAACAGTACTTGATCTAAACTCATTAATACATTTTCTCAAATATTTCTCTCTGCATGTTTTAAGATTAATACATTCTGGCACAATATGTCGCAAGGTTTCTATATCATTGGATTTACAGAAACGACAAGTTCGGTTAGCTCGGAGGATTTAATTTCCATTGCTCCCAAAGTTTCATTTGTATTTAGGAGGTTCAGCCTGACTTTCGGAAAGTACCTTCTCCATCATGCATTTGGGAATTTTACAAGATAGTTCGGAAGATTATGTAGAGCTTTTCTGTCTAAATCTATATAATGGTGGCAAGTATACAATGTACCGATTTTAATATTTTGGACCCAGTCCCACTGACAGTCTTTTTTTTCACCAGTGCAGGGTTTACAGACAGAAGCTCTATAGGCGTCTCTGGTTTTGTCAATATCACCAAATGCGCATTCTACAAATTATTCAAAATGAGGATCCTTCTGCTCTTCAGGATTTGCTTGACGATAAAATACAAAGACTGCTCCTTGGCAGTACTGATTTTCCTCCAGCACAATAAGGTCTTCCAGATCACCATTGCTCTTGTTGAAACGAGACAAAGCTCAAATGTAATCAAAGAGATAGACGTTCTGATACAAAGACAAGGATATCCCAATCAATCCTATCCCAGTGTAGAAGTATCTCCGAACCGTATGTTAATATTGGAACTAATTTAGCTTTATAAAAGCATAATAAGGGGAGTAGTGAAAACCTTCCAAAACGCCAATCTCTTAATCTCTTCTGAGCGGTAAGAACTTAAACGTTTTTTCCTCAAAAACCGAGTCTGTTGATGTAAATCAATTGTCCCAAATAAATAAACTCTGGTACTACTTCTTGTATTTGCAAGTGGTACACGTTTGTTCTTGCGAGGCTTCATAACCATCACCTTGGTCTTACTTCTGTTCACTGTTAGGCCATTATCACAGGCATATAGGTTAAGTGCTGTTAGCTGGCACTGAAGACCAATAGGTTTGGTCCAGCAGCACATGGTCATCTGCGTAAAGCAACCAGTTTACTATGAGCAAGTCTAGTTTAGGGGGAATGCATAAACGTTTCCCAGTGTTTTCCCAGTATCTGCAATTAATAGATTAAATCAAATAGGCCCGAGTACAGATCCTTGTTTTAGCCCTCGAGACATCACAAGTGTTGACCGAAGACCCTCACTATTCAACCTCACCCTAATTGAGGTTCCTTCATATAGTTCTCGGATGATAGCAATCAAGTGGGCCCGAAAGCCCCAACTTGATAGTTTTGACCACAAGAGTGTGAGATTCACTGTCAAAGGCCATAATGAAATCTATAAAAGATATGTTAGCCGGTCAAGTGGCACAGCGAGTAGAGCACTCGCTTTGACATCGGTGCAGAGTCTGCTAACGCAGGTTCGAATCCCGGCGGGGCCAAACTCAGCCTTTCATCCTTCCTTGGTCGATAAATGAGCACCACACACCGTGGGTAATAATAAGCAGCGCTCAGATACCTGAGGGTTCGTAGCGCTATATAAATGCCAAATTATTATTATTTTATTTATTATAAAGCAGAATCTCTTTTGAGAATTCTAGATTTCAGCAGATTGATCAATGGCCCATTCAAAGAGGCGCCAGTCCCTTTAGCAAAGCCCATTTGGAAAAGATCTCAAATACCCTCTTCAATAGCCCATCTCCTAAAATGGGCTTCTACTAAGGAGCAAAAGATTTTTCCCAGTGACGTCCCCTTTTGTAA
This sequence comes from Ambystoma mexicanum, assembly GCF_040938575.1. Taxonomy (NCBI): domain Eukaryota; kingdom Metazoa; phylum Chordata; class Amphibia; order Caudata; family Ambystomatidae; genus Ambystoma; species Ambystoma mexicanum. The sequence goes on along the minus strand of NC_090921.1, from coordinate 174,342,138 downwards.
TAGCGTAGCAGGTGAAGAACAATGATCTGGAGTGTTGCCCAGAGCATTGCCATTGGTAAAGATTAATTGTAAACCTTCCAGCCATCACCCCTTTTGTTTTGCAACAGAGCAATAGAACTTTAATTAGCAGGGTTTCATCTGTCCCCTTTATTATGGATCGGAACAATGATTGAAGATTTCCAAGACTATGGGATTTGTTTATGGGATATGATCCTGCTAAAAAGCATCGTCAGAATCGGCGCCCAAATGCTCAGGTTGCTCTTCATTAGAAAGGCCATCCGGCCCTGGAGCTCTTGAGTTTTTACTCTTTTTTTTTTTTTATCAAGTTAATAATCTCATCCCCAGTAAATTTTAAGTTCCATTCAACGTTTCTAACGGTAATCTCTTTGGAGGGGAGCACCAATACTTGCACAATAGATTTTAGAGTAGAAGGATGTACATTTACCCTCAGAAATGGGATTAGTTTTCATGGGGGTTTAATTTCTTGATAATCCCCCATAAAAGACCCACATTGCAATCATTCAATGAAAGAGTAACATCATCTCTGCATCCTGTTGGGCAAGGATATCCTTATGCTGCCTCAGCCTGTTGTTATATTTATTCCTTGCCCTAGACTTAGCGATTTTACTAAGTTCATATGGGAGTCGACTAAGCAACCGAAGTTCCCTTCTCATCATTCTCTTTTGAAAGAGCACCTCATGGTCAAAATGATGGTGTCAAGATATTTAAGATTCGGGTTGATAGAGAACTATGTACTAACCTCCTATAAATCCGCATACGAGTGACTTTCCAGTATCCTATTCATATCATTATCCTGTGAAACTGAAAAAGACGATTGTTAAACTTTAACAAAGAGTTTGCATTCTAAGCTATACAGTTTCTAGCAATATCACAACTTACTTCCACTTTAAAATAATCTTACGATATCCTTGTAATGTAACCTTCCAAGCTAAGCACAAACAGGCAAGATAACTTGCAACAGACTCTTGCACCGAAAGCGATTCACAGCTATGGAAAACAGATTCAGGGGCAAAGATAATGACAATAGCAGACAAATTAGAACCGTTACTCCAAGTAACTAAATTACCATTAGCGGAAATAACGCCCCAATTGCTCAATGTATCATCCCAAATCCTTCCCTTCAAAATGGAAGACTTGATATGACCAGATATAGGGTCAACCAAATGTTCCCTCTCTAGACAACTATTGATATCACCACCAACTATCACCTCCAGACCGTCATACATATTATCTTCTATTTCTTTCAATTGCAAGTATCATTTACCTAAGACCAATAGCTGAAGGATTCCATTAGATGTTAAAAACAGGGGTCAGTAGTTTACCACCATAGATATTCTTATCCCATTTTAATCTAATAGGCTGATGGAAAGCGTTAGGGGCTTTCAGCCCAGTGGCGGAGATACCCTTCCCGCTACGAATCCCCCACCACCAATCCTGCAGATGGACGACCTCTGTTGTTGTGACGAGCCTGTTTAAGAAAGAGCGATATCCCATCTAATAGGGTTTTTTGGAGGAACCACGTTTCCTGCAAAAGAAAGATACCGGTCCGGAATAAGTCAACATTTACTGATTAGAACAGGTGGGAGAGCCCCCTCGTGTACCAAAAGAGAACTTGGATAATCTTCTTGGTTGGCCAAGAGGATAGTTATAAATTATTGACCTTATTTGTATTAAAGGCATTAGCCAGCCATGGCCAGTTATCCTCCTGCACAGATTTAATATTACTGGCTTCATCACAAGTTACTTCTCTGGGTATTAGATTATTCCCTGAACAGGCAATGCTCAGGGCTGCCTCCGAGGCAGGCTTACTTGGCCACTCCGTTAAGCTCCCTTCGCTAGGGTTAATATCTTCCCCATTGCCTGATCTTTATATAAGATTAGATCATAGCCTTGACCTATTTGCTGCTCAGCAGCAAATAAAAACATGTTCGATGCCACTTTTGACCTTGTGTGTAGATTTACGCCATGTAGATTTCAGTCATCCCAACACTTAACCCATTCTATATCAGCCCATTCAATATCACATAAACTGGGTACTGATCAAAATAGGGATAATACGTTTTCTATATTTAAAATAATTCATTCTTTAACAATCAGAACCTTCCCCAATATTAAACACATTTTCTCTGAAGGTCCTGAAGAGCTTTTAATACGCTTCACATACAGTGTAGCGTGACTAAAGCAAGCCGTCGCTGTTCCAGAGTCACAAAGCTTTCATTTTTTCCTATATTGACAGGAGACTTCTGTTTCTCTACTGCCATTGACGGCTTCTCGAGCAATAAGTTCTCTATTTTAATTAAGGGATCAGTATGACAGTCTTTTTGGAGAGTTGCATACTTTGCCTCGCATTTTGGTATCCTCCGAATATACTGATCCGCTCTGCAAAAGTCACTCATTAGGGTTCATGTTAGATTCATCATTCTCGAGGTCAGTAATGCTATTGCCCAGCTGATGGTCATGTTGCATCTCGGGGTCCTTAATGGCTCTCCGCGGGCTGCTTTGTTCTTCTTTTCTTTGTTGGTTTAATGCTTTTTATTTTGCTGCCTAAAACCATCGGCAGAGCTAAGTGGCTTAAAGGGATGGTCTAGTAAAAATTTTTATTTAAAAAATAGATAGGCAACATAAAAAGAAATACTAGCATTCTCCGTTTTAAAACTTCCTATGTAAAATTTTGAGCTATTCAAGCTCAAAATTCGCAAAAGCAAGCACATGTGCGCATCCATTTTGTGAAATGGATGCCCCGCCTGTGCTGGCTTTTGCTTTTGCGGCACTAATGAAGGAAAAGCCAGCCAGCTGTAGTAAACAAAAGCCACCGCTGGGTGGCTTTCCCTTCATTAGTGCTGTAGGCGGAGGACGGGGACCGGAGACCAGAGCAGGAAAGCTGCAGCTAAATCTCGGTAAGTGCTATTTATTTATTTTTTTTTAAATAAGCACTAACTGCGGTTTTTTTTCTAAGTTTTCCGGGCTGGAGGAGCCCGGAAAACTTAGAAATAAAACCGTAGCTTTAAAAACATTGTATTTATGTTTGCGGTCGCTTTTGAAGCGACCGCAAACATAAATACAACGTTATTGTGTTGGAAAACGCTGCAGTTTTTCTTTCCAAGTTTCTCAGGCTCCTCCGGCTCGGGGAGCACCGGAGACCCAAAGTGATATGCACAGCAGGCAGAAACACAACGCGGTTATGTTTACATGCCACGTAGTGTTTCTACCTGCAGCTGATTTATCATTTGGGGCTCTCGGGCTCCCCGTGGGGAGCCCGAGAGACCCAAATGGGAAATGCTAAATGCTGCGTTGTGTCTGCCTAAATCTGCTTTCCCATTTGGGGTTCTCGGGCTCCCCGTGGGGAGCCCGAGAGCCCCAAATGGGAAAGCAGATTCAGGCAGAAACAATGCTGTTGTTTTCCACAATGCCGCGTTGTTTCTCCCTGAATCTGCTTTCCCATTTGGGGCTCTCGGGTTCCCCGTGGGGAGCCTGAGAACCCCAAATGGGAAAGCAGATTCATGGAGAAACAACGCGGTTGTTTTCCGCAATGCTGCGTTGTTTCTGCCTGAATCTGCTTTCCCTTTTGGGGCTCTCGGGCTCCCCGGGAGCCCGAGAGCCCCAAATGGGAAAGCAGATTCAGGCAGAAACAACGCGGTTGTGTTGGAAAACGCTGCGGTTTTTCTTTCCGAGTTTCTCAGGCTCCTCCAAGCCGGAGGAGCCTGAGAAACTTGGAAAGAAAAACCGCAGCGTTTTCCAACACAATAATGTTGTATTTATGTTTGCGGTCGCTTCAAAAGCGACCGCAAACATAAATACAACGTTTTTAAAGCTGCGGTTTTATTTCTAAGTTCACCGGGCTCCTCCAGCCCGGAAAACTTAGAATAGAAAACGCAGCTAGTGCTTATTTTTAAAAAAAAAAAAAATAGCACTTACCGGGATTCAGCTGCAGCTTTCCTGCTCTGGTCTCCGGTCCCCGTCCTCCGCCTACAGCACTAATGAAGGGAAAGCCACCCAGCGGTAGCTTTTGTTTACTACAGCTGGCTGGCTTTTCCTTCATTAGTGCCGCAAAAGCAAAAGCCAGCACAGGAGAGCCTCCATTTCACAAAATGGATGCGCCCATGTGCTTGCTTTTACGAATTTTGAGCTTGAATAGCTCAAAATTTTACATAGGAAGTTTTAAAACGGAGAATGCTAGTATTTTTTTTTATGTTGCCTATCTATTTTTTAAATAAAAATTTTTACTAGACCATCCCTTTAAGAACTTAAGAGAACTTCTGTTGTTGTTAAGACTTCTTGCCTTTTGATTTTTCGTTTTCTTTTGGGACCCTCTTGAACATCGCTTGAAGTACATTTTTTTCTTTCGCTTCTAAATATCATATAGGTTTCTTTGGGGTCTTCTGTAATATCAATAATTTCTTCTTCAGGAGGCATATTATCTGTGGTTTGTAAATCATCAAGCATCCCCTCGTCAGGAATATCTTCAATAATATTCCCCTCTAGCCTTCTAGAGAGGGAGGGTTGACGAGCTTTGTCCACCTTTGATACAAAACAAGGCAATTCTCTCTGAGGTTGAGGACCCTTAGAACCCGCTAGAAAACCTTCAAAGAATGCCATTTTTGTCGTCATTTGGGTTAAAACTTTTTTTGATCAATGATAATCTCATTTATCTTTGTATATAACTTGACATGTGATTTTAATACAAAATGACAAGCAGAAATGGTTGCGGCTCCTACAGGCATCGTTATAGGATGTTCCTCTGCTGCAGGGGACAACAAGGAGGGAAGTGAGTCCCCTGAATCTGACAAGCTACTTTTCTCTGATTAAAAAAGATGTGTAGATGTCGCAAGCTGTTGGGTATCCGTGATATTCAGAATCTCATGCTCCATTTTTGTTCCTGCATTTATCAGAATTATCATGTCCTCTTCCTCTATATTTAGCATTTTGAGTCTGAAACCTCAATATGAGACGTATCATTACATAGATTTCTTGGCATCTCACATTGAGGAGGGAGGGGCCAACCAAGGGTGAACATTGGAACGGGATGGTGCTCTTATTCGCACAAAACGCCATCATTTTTGTCCTCACAGCACCTTCCTAAAGATCCACGAGGGTTTGTAGGGGCAATTGACTACTTTTTCGCGCTTTAACATTGCCATGTGCGCCACCTGGTTTCGGCGTTGATAAAATTACCAATACCGGGCCGGCCACTGTGGTTTTACTGTCAGAAGGAGTTGTTATTTTGGCAGGACAGACCAAGGTTATATCATGATTATAGCTGTGTCGCTAGCAGATTTACTGCACAGTGCATAAGCAAGTTTCATAGCTCATAAAAGTTCGAGCAACCACGGCAAGTTAAAATAATAGCTCACCCAGGGATCCAGAGGGCACCTTCAACAAAGAGTGCGTGGGGGAAGAAAGGAGTGCATGAGTGCGTCGAGCAGACCGGAGTGTGTGGAGCAGACTGGGGTGCATAGAATGAATAAGAGTGCATGGAATGGACTAGAGCGCATAGAATTGCGTGATGTACATAGTATGGCTTGGAATGCTGGGAACGTTTGAAAGAGCATATAACCCATCATATCACACCACCACGCTTACTCTCTTCTTTACACCACCACTCAACTAGAACACAGAGATACTATGACACCATTTGGTATAACTGTTCTCATACCAACATCCACCGCTCACTCCCCATCACTCTAAGTAAGCACTGCTGGTTACACACCCCCCAGCCAGGAGTTCTCCTCAGGCCTAACGCAGCCACATTCGGTCTGGATGAATCCTGCCAGAACGAACACATACTCCTGATCTCTCAACCACCACACCTACAGCTAAGAAGCAGCTATTACACGAATACCGCACCAGCTGCACACATACCCGGTGCTCACATGCACCTTTGACTCTCTCTACTGACCTGAACTTCGGTTCCCAAGGGCGTTCAACCTACCAGTGCCTTCAGACCATACCAATGGTATATAAGGCGCTATATAAATGCAAAATAACATAAGATAACAACAAACACAGGGAGCTCCTGTGGCAGACTGCAGCTGACCGCACTCAGGGTTCGTACTCCTTGCCCACGCATGATGACCCAGTTTTTAAAGTGATGTCACCCAAATCAACGTCCTGCAGAAACGCAGGCTCTCGGCTCCAATGGACTGTGCAGCTGGCTGCACTCAGCATCCACACGCCACGTGCGGTGAACCTGTTTTTAAAGTGATGTCAGCCGAATAAACATCCTCCAAAAATACAGGCTCTCGGCTCCAATACACAGTACAGCTTCCGGGATTTAGTGTCTGCACTGCACGAATTCTGATTTAATTTGGTTTTCTATCAAATGAAAGCTTTGTCCTGAATCCTCATTCATTTTTCAACGCATGGGGAATATGCACTCCGACTAAACCAAATGTACATATGGTAGGTAATGTGTGCATTTTTAAAAGTCTATATTTAAGCTAAAAGCAGCTTTGGCAATTCAGTTTACCATTACATGATGATTCATCATTGAAGTAACCATTGACATTGGGATTCCATTGAGAATTATGGAAATGTGAAATGTGCTTATTTTTTGAAGTGGTTGGACTATTTCTAGATTTTTACCAATAGACCTGTGCAACCCTATCTATTTCTTGTCCTGGAAGACGAGGGAGCCTGTAGGGAATCAATATTGTTAAACTGGTGTTACACAGATTCATTAAAAGAATTTTGTTTAATAAATAAAAAAAATGTGCACACTTGATTTAGGGTGGGTGGGAAATTCCCCAAACTGCATGTCGCCCGATTAAAACATCCTACTGTGACATATACCAGGTGGCCTTTTTACACAATTTCTTTTACAGTGGGGACCATGTTTATTATGACATAGCATAAAAAGCATTTGTAAAATGTATATGTAAAAGTTGTATTCATGCGACTGCGGTCACCAAGGGTGTTCCAAACACAGAGCATTGAGGCCGTACAAATGGGGAAAGGGCGCTATATAAATGACTAATACAATACAATTTGTATTGATATGAAATGTCATTTATAACACGCCTGTACACAAGTGTTTCTAGGCGCGACAAGACAAGGAAGGGTAGTCGGAGGGAGGCCAAAACAACCTATGTTACTAGGCATTGTGTCACTCAGATAGGGGGAGGGAAGCGGAGAAATGCCGGGGGAGGGAGTGCAGTGGCAAGATGCTGCAAGTGCTGCCAGGGTGGGGGTTCAAGTAAGTGCAGAGAGGCAGGGGGACTGTAGGGTTGCAGATACAGTCACTGCGTGGCTGGGAGGACCGGAGGATGTGCAAGGGGCTACTGGTTGTGCAGGAGCGTGGTGCCCGTGAGGTTCAGCGGCTGGCCAGGTAACCAGGTAACCAGTTAGCGCAGCAGACAGGGGCATCAGCAGGGGAGAGGGAGAGAAAGCAGAAACTAAAAGGAAGTTCTTGAGTTGCTTCCAGGACCTTTGGTGGTCCTGCTCAAGTTGAGAGAGGCAGGGAGGCTGTTGTAGTGGGCGTCCCCAGCCGAGGGCAGAGATCTACCCACCACCCTCAGCCTGGAGAAGCATCTGACCCTCGGAGAGTAGGAGGTGGATGAGGGAAGGGATCGAGAAGGAAGATGCTGAGGAAGAGACAGTTGGCTGTAGTGTGGTCCCTGGCCCCAGAAGGCCTTGTGGGCGGTGTAGAGGGTCTTCAACTTGACACTTGCAGACACCAGGAGCCAGTGGAGAGATTTCAGGGCTGGAGAGATACGATGGGCTTGAGGTCAAGGACCTGTCTCGTAGTCCTGTTCTGGATAAATTGCAAAGGGCGAAGAGTAGCGGCAGGCAGATTTAGAAAGAGGATGTTGCAGTAGTCCAACTTAGAGAGAACCAGGGCTCTGGAGACAGTGAGCTTCTGGGGGAAAGTGAGAAAAGGAAGAATACCTCTGAGAAGAAGCAGGTGGTAGTGGGACTTCTTAGAGATGTCAGAGATGTGAGGAGAGGAGAGGGTGGAGTCGAAGATGACACCAAGGTTCTTTGCCGCACAGGAAGGTGTGGGTGGGGGGCCCAGGGTGGGTGGCCAGAGTGCAAGAGGGAAAGTGGGAGCCAACGTCCCATTGAGAAGGATCTCGGTCTTGCTGGCATTAAGCCAGAGATTGTTCTAGACACACCATTCCTGAATTGTGGATGGACAGTCAGGAATGAGCGAGAGATCAAAGGAGGCTGAGGGGGGCCTGAAGGTGAGCTAAGCTTCATCCACATAACACTGGAAGTTAGAACAGAAGGTAGAGATGAGGTGGGCCAGAAGAGTCAAGTAATGGTTGAAGAGCCAGGGTTAGAGGTTAGAACACTGGGGAACATCACATGGAGAGAGAAAGGACCCAATTTGGACCTGGGAGGGTCGATCGGAGAGAAAGGAGGTCAACCATGCTAGGGCCTGACCCATGTTGCCCAGGTTGTCAGGGAGACGATTGATCAGGGGGGCGTGGTTGACAGTATCGAAAGGAGAGGACAGAAGGCAGGTTAGAGTAGAGATTAGAGAGCAGGTCTTCATGGGTGTTCGGGAGAGCAGTTTTCGTGATTATGGCTGCTCTAAAGCCAGACTAATGGTCATGGAGACCACCAACAGATTCAGTATGGAGAGTAAGCTGGGAGATGGACAGCTTTTCTAGCAGTTTTCCCCCAGGAAAGGAGCGATAGAGATTGGGCAGTAGTTTGCCGGAGAGGAAGGATCGGCAGAGGGTTTTTGAGGAAGGGATGCACAAGGGAGTGCTTTGGGGGGGGAAGGGAAGGTTCCAATGGCAAGAGAGAGTGATTGCAGGAAACTGCCAAAACTGGATCACAGAACCCAGCAGAGCTTCAGACACACGCACAGCACAGCGCATGTCCTCTGTGACACTTAGCCTGGTAGTCAGGCAGAGCTCCTCATAGCCGCACAGAACCCAGCAAAGCTTCAGACACACGCACAGCCCAGCGCATGTCCTCTGTGACACTTAGCCTGGTAGTCAGACAGAGCTCATCATAGCCGTACAGAAACAAGCAGAGCTTCGACACACACACTTCCCAGCGCATGTCCTCTGTGACACTTAGCCTGGTAGTCAGGCAGAGCTCCTCATAGCCGCACAGAACCCAGCAAAGCTTCAGACACACGCACAGCCCAGCGCATGTCCTCTGTGACACTTAGCCTGGTAGTCAGACAGAGCTCATCATAGCCGTACAGAAACAAGCAGAGCTTCGACACACACACTTCCCATCGCATGTCCTCTGTGACACTTAGCCTGGTAGTCAGGCAGAGCTCCTCATAACCAGCCGCACAGAACCCAGCAGAGCTTCAGACACTGCACAGCGCATGTCCTCTGTAACACTTAGCCTGGTAGTCAGGCAGAGCTCCTCATAGCCGCAGAGCTTCAGACACACGCACAGCCCAGCGCATGTCGTCTGTGACACTTAGCCTGGTAGTCAGACAGAGCTCATCATAGCCGTACAGAAACAAGCAGAGCTTCGACACACACACTTCCCAGCGCATGTCCTCTGTGACACTTAGCCTGGTAGTCAGGCAGAGCTCCTCATAGCCGCACAGAACCCAGCAAAGCTTCAGACACACGCACAGCCCAGCGCATGTCCTCTGTGACACTTAGCCTGGTAGTCAGACAGAGCTCATCATAGCCGTACAGAAACAAGCAGAGCTTCGACACACACACTTCCCAGCGCATGTCCTCTGTGACACTTAGCCTGGTAGTCAGGCAGAGCTCCTCATAACCAGCCGCACAGAACCCAGCAGAGCTTCAGACACTGCACAGCCCAGCGCATGTCCTCTGTGACACTTAGCCTGGTAGTCAGACAGAGCTCCTCATAACCAGCCGCACAGAATCCAGCAGAGCTTCAGACACACGCGCAGCCCAGCACATGTCCTCTGTGACACTTAGCCTGGTAGTCAGGCAGAGCTCCTCATAGCCACACAGAACCCAGCAGAACTTCAGACACAAGCACTTCCCAGCAGACGCCCTCTGTGACACTTAGCCTGGTAGTCAGGCAGAGCTCCTCATACCCAGCCGCACAGAACCCAGCAGAGCTTCAGACACGCACGGTCCAGCGCATGTCCTCTGTGACACTTAGCCCGGTAGTCAGACAGAGCTCCTCATAGCCGCAGAGCTTCAGACACACGCACAGCCCAGCGCATATCCTCTATGACACTTAGCCTGGTAGTCAGGCAGAGCTCATCATAGCCGCACAGAACCCAGCAGAGCTTCAGACACACGCACTTCCCAGCAGAAGTCCTCTGTGACACTTAGCCTGGTAGCCAGACAGAGCTCCTCATAGCCGCGCACAGCCCAGCGCATGTCCTCTGTGACACTTAGCCTGGTAGTCAGGCAGAGCTCCTCATAGCCGCACAGAACCCAGCAAAGCTTCAGACACACACACAGCCCAGCGCATGTCCTCTGTGACACTTAGCCTGGTAGTCAGACAGAGCTCATCATAGCCGTACAGAAACAAGCAGAGCTTCGACACACACACTTCCCAGCGCATGTCCTCTGTGACACTTAGCCTGGTAGTCAGGCAGAGCTCCTCATAGCCACACAGAACCCAGCAAAGCTTCAGACGCACGCACTTTCCAGCAGAGGCCCTCTGTGACACTTAGCCTGGTAGTCAGGCAGAGCTCCTCATAGCCGCACAGAACCCAGCAAAGCTTCAGACACACGCACAGCCCAGCGCATGTCCTCTGTGACACTGTCACAACGCGACCCTGGACACTGTGGAAAAGATGGAGGCTTACTTAGGTACCTTGCGGTCCTTACCGTTCTAGTCTTTTTGGTCCTTTTCCTTTAAAAGGTAGCCACGCCCATAACGCTGTGCGTTGCAACTCGCATTGTCAGCTTTTGCTAACTACGCTTGCAGTGCCGCTCCTTGAGCTTGGACCTTTGTTACTATCTACCTAGTACTCAGCCCGCTTCAGCTTTCCCTGTTTCTCGGCTCTTTCCTGTTGTACGGGGTTCCGTACCTTTAAGCTTCCCTTCGCGCCCCTTTGCGATTGCACTCCGGCTTTTGTTCTCTTCCTCCCTGGCGCTTGATCCCTTACTCCTGTTCACCCGCTTTTGCTCCCGCTCGCTCTCCTGTACTATCTCTCTCTCTTCCCCTTCCTTGCTCGCTCCCGCTTTTGTTCGCTCTCTCTCTCCTTCTTTCACTCTTACCTGCAGTATAGCCTGACTGCTCTTGTGCAGCCTCCGCTTTGCTTTTCTTGGACTTTCTCCCTGGCGTTTGATTCCTTACTCTTGTTCACCCGCCTTTTGCTCCCGCTCGCTCCCGCTCGCTCTCCCTTACTATTCCCCTCTCTTTCTCTTCATTGCTCGCTCCCGCTTCTGTTCGCTCTCTCGTTTTCCTCACTCTCTCTCTCCTGTACCGGCCTTCCCTCTCTTCCTCTCTCACTTACATGCAGTATTGCCTCACCTTCCCTCTTGACTGCTCATGTGCAGCCTCCGCTGTAGGTTTCCTTTTTGCAGTTCTCATCTGGTGATACTTGGAGTCAAGTACCATTGCAGCATACCATTCACTGGCCTCTTCCACTTCTGACACACTCCCTGCCAGCAAGGACTCGCCATCTAACAGGGTTTTTTCTGCCATTACTGGCTTTTTCCCTGGCGTAACGGGACTGACTCCCCTGGGTCCACCTTACAGCTTGTTCCCACCACTGTCAGGGTGGCCTCAAGCGGAGCTCGTCCCTATCTCTACGAGCGTAAGAAGGACAAAAAGGGAAGAAAGAGCACCAAGACGGACGAAGAACCGCAGGAGATCAAGAAGGAGGGGAGAAGAAGACCAAAGACATCTACCCAGGAGGATTCCTCTAAGGACTCAGGTGAGGAGTTTTCAGGGGTGGTAGTTTCCGATTCTGACAGACACTTAGCCTGGTAGTCAGGCAGAGCTCCTCATAACCAGCCGCACAGAACCCAGCAGAGCTTCAGACACTGCACAGCCCAGCACATGTCCTCTGTGACACTTAGCCTGGTACTCAGGCAGAGCTCCTCATACCCAGCCGCACAGAACCCAGCAGAACTTCAGACTGACGCACTTCCCAGCAGACGCCCTCTGTGACACTTAGCCTGGTAGTCAGGCAGAGCTCCTCATACCACAGCCGCACAGAACCCAGCAGAGCTTCAGACACGCACGGTCCAGCGCATGTCCTCTGTGACACTTAGCCCGGTAGTCAGACAGAGCTCCTCATAGCCGCAGAGCTTCAGACACAGGCACAGCCAAGCGCATGTCCTCTATGACACTTAGCCTGGTAGTCAGGCAGAGCTCATCATAGCCGCACAGAACCCAGCAGAGCTTCAGACACTGCACAGCCCAGCGCATGTCCTCTGTGACACTTAGCCTGGTATTCATCATAGCCGTACAGAACCCAGCAGAGCTTCAGACGCACGCACTTTCCAGCAGAGGCCCTCTGTGACACTTAGCCTGGTAGTCAGACAGAGCTCCTCATAGCCACGCACAGCCCAGCGCATGTCCTCTGTGACACTTAGCCTGGTAGTCAGACAGAGCTAATCATAGCCGTACAGAAACAAGCAGAGCTTCGACACACACACTTCCCAGCGCATGTCCTCTGTGACACTTAGCCTGGTAGTCAGGCAGAGCTCCTCATAACCAGCCGCACAGAACCCAGCAGAGCTTCAGACACTGCACAGCCCAGCGCATGTCCTCTGTGACACTTAGCCTGGTATTCATCATAGCTGTACAGAAACAAGCAGAGCTTCGACACACACACTTCCCAGCGCATGTCCTCTGTGACACTTAGCCTGGTAGTCAGGCAGAGCTCCTCATAGCCGCACAGAACCCAGCAAAGCTTCAGACACACGCACAGCCCAGCGCATGTCCTCTGTGACACTAAGCCTGGTAGTCAGGCAGAGCTCCTCATAACCAGCCGCACAGAACCCAGCAGAGCTTCAGACACTGCACAGCCCAGCGCATGTCCTCTGTGACACTTAGCCTGGTAGTCAGGCAGAGCTCCTCATAACCAGCCGCACAGAATCCAGCAGAGCTCCAGACGCACTCACATCCCAGCGCATGACCTCTGTGACACTTAGCCTGGTATTCATCCTAGCCGTACAGAACCCAGCAGAGCTTCAGACGCACGCAGTTTCCAGCAGAGGCCCTCTGTGACACTTAGCCTGGTAGTCAGACAGAGCTCCTCATAGCCGCGCACAGCCCAGCGCATGTCCTCTGTGACACTTAGCCTGGTAGTCAGGCAGAGCTCCTCATAGCCACACAGAACCCAGCAAAGCTTCAGACACACGCACAGCCCAGCGCATGTCCTCTGTGACACTTAGCCTGGTAGTCAGACAGAGCTCCTCATAGCCGCACAGAACCCAGCAAAGCTTCAGACACACGCACAGCCCAGCGCATGTCCTCTGTGACACTTAGCCTGGTAGTCAGGCAGAGCTCCTCGTAGCCGCACAGAACCCAGCAAAGCTTCAGACACACGCACAGCCCAGCGCATGTCCTCTGTGACACTTAGCCTGGTAGTCAGGCAGAGCTCCTCATAGCCTCACAGAACCCAGCTGAGCTTCAGACACACGTACAGCCCAGCAGAGGTCCTCTGTGACACTTAGCCTGGTAGTCAGGCAGAGCACAGGTTCTCTGTGACACTAAGCCTGGTAGTCAGGCAGAGCTCCTCATAGCCTCACAGAACCCAGCAAAGCTTCAGACACACGCACAGCCCAGCGCATGTCCTCTGTGACACTTAGCCTGGTAGTCAGGCAGAGCTCCTCATAGCCTCACAGAACCCAGCGGAGCTTCAGACACACGCACAGCCCAGCGCATGACCTCTGTGACACTTAGCCTGGTAGTCAAGCAGAGCACCTCATAGCCGCACAGAACCCAGCAGAGCTTCATACGCACGCACAGCCCAGCGCATATCCTCTGTGACACTATTCCTGGTAGTCGGACACAGCGCCTCATTGCCGCACAGAACCCAGCAGATGTCCTTTGTGACACACAGCCAAGTATGGACACGCACACCCTCCTCTGGTAGCAGGCCATCTCGGAACACACGCGCACACATTGGCTGTTTGAGGAGGAGGGAGGGCTCCCGCAGGATTGTTGACTCTGTGTTGGGCTAAACATCCTCTGTTTGGCGAGCTGGCACAGAGGCTGTGTGATGCAGCCCATCCGTGACCGGGTGCCATGCCCAGCCCTTCCTTCCTTCAGACCCCATTCCCAGGGTGGCATGCGGCCGCAGGAAGAATCGAACTCACGGTCATCTCAAGCGCGTTGGCTGACACTGGCGCCCAGGTCTTCAGGTCCAAGAGTCCAGAAAAATGAGGTTTGTGGATTTGAGACCAAATATTTAACAGAAAAATGCCTTAGGTGTGAGACTCGTATCACTTGGGGCTCTTTATACCGGCAATGAGTACGTGCCTGCTCAAACGGTGAGACTCTCAACCACTCCAAGGTGCGACACACTCACCCACTCGGGGAGTGTGAACTCCAAGGTGCGAGACCCTCACCCTGCCCGGGAGCTTGCAGTTAAAGGTGTGAGACTCAGCATCTCGAGAGCGTGTACTCCAAGGTATGAGACTCTCACCCACTCCTGGAGCGAGTTGTACTCCAGGATGTGAGACTCGCATCCACTCCAGGGTTGTGCACTTCAAGGTGTGAGGCTCTCACCCACTCGAGAGCGTGTACTCCAAGGTATGAGACTCTCACCCACTCCTGGATCGTGTATTCCAGGATGTGAGACTCACATCCACTCCGGGATTGTGCACTTCAAGGTGTGAGACTCTCACCCACTCGAGAGCGTGTACTCCAAGGTATGAGATGTTCACCCACTCACGGAGCGTGTGCTCCAGGATGTGAGACTCGCATCCACTCCAGGGTTGTGCACTTCAAGGTGTTAGACTCTCACCCACTCCTGGATCGTGTACTCAAGGATGTGAGACTCACATCCACTCCGGGATTGTGCACTTCAAGGTGTGAGACTCTCACCCACTCGAGAGCGTGTACTCCAAGGTATGAGATGTTCACCCACTCACGGAGCGTGTACTCCAGGTTGTGAGAGTCTCTCCCTCTTCGGGGAGATTGTGTTCCAAGGTGTGAGACGCATTCATGGAAGGGTCTGGGTTGTAACGCTTTCTCGGCGAAGGAGCATTGAAGTTTTGGATAAACGCCGTCACCTACTCGTCTCATACGTACCTACTACACTACTACGCGCGTGCATGCATTGTACAAACGTACTACTGGCCACGTCACCAGTCACTCATTGCTCATTTTCGTTTTGTGCTAGATTTGTAAAGCTCAACACAGGTCGCGTGCATGCCCCTTGGCACTGCGGGGGCTTTCGAGCCACAACTTTAGGGTCACTTACAATAAAAACGTTTTATTTTTCTACCGGAAGCGCAAGCCGAGATCAATAAACAAAAAGGGAATGCGGAACACGCTATAGGGGAGGCCTGGGCGCTGCGGTTGGGCGGCCGTTCCCGCCAGTGAGCAAAACAGATAAAAGAAAATGGCCGCCGAGGGCGCTGGGAGCTCGGGGGCCTACCCCGCTGGATGTTTTCTTAGGTGGCCAGCCCAGACGTGGCGTCATCTTATCCCTTTACCTTCTAATCAGAAGAAACCGGGCTCCTTCGGACCAATGTGTGCCCAGTTCTCTCTTGCTGTTTGGCATTTTCCCAGGCTGAATGTCCCTTCATGTTTAACGCTGGGAAATGGGAAACATAAATGCATATTTCCATAAACTGTAAAATGACATCACATTTACAGCGCTAAAGGCCGGATCCTCGGGACTCCTAATCGCTGCAAAAAAGGCAACTGATATCTAATACAATGGAACTCAGCCTGTTGACCTCCGAACAGTGCTTTAAATGGACCGGCTCTATTCGCCCCCCAGTACCTGAAACCAGTGGCGTCGCTAGCGGGGAGCCGCCTCCCCTGTGAAACCCTGTGCCCCCCCTACCTAAGACGAGCAGTGACCATGTCCCACCCCCTTACTTTTGTCTGTGCCCCCCTACTTTTGTCTTTGGCCCCCTCTGTGCCCCTCCTAAATTTGATTTCTGGCGACGCCACTGCCTGAAACTTCCTATTTTTGGCTGTATTGAGGGCCAGGACGTTTCCAAGCTTGGGGCTAGTAGTACCAGCACTCGATCCAACTATCCCTTAATTCCTGGCCCCACACACATCGGCGGTCCAACCCCTTCCAGCTGGGCGTTCACACTTTCCCCTGTGAAATGTTAAAGCGCGGGGAAGCACAGCTGCTCCAGCTCAAATTTCGCTTTTGATACACTAATGTAGAATAGAGGTACAGGGGGTGTGGGGAAGGACTTTTATCCATTAAGAGGTGTGAATGGGGGGCATAACACAGGGAAGTGGAGCACAACGTTGCATGATGCGTGAAATAAAGACTCGAGCAAATACATTACAATGCCTTTCTTTTTCTTAAACTGAAGTTTCAAAACACATTTTATTTCACTTGGGAAACCGTTTTTTAAACGCGCATTTAGGTTTTTTGTGTGGCCTTCTACTCGAGATGGATAAAATAAAGCTACACTCCTATTTGTACTCGACATTTCTTAAACAATCTATATAAAGGCTGGCTACTGCCTTGTGTATTTTTAAATGCGTTGCTTTAAAACTATTATTTACGAAGTGCCATCCCTAAACTTTCACAAATGCGAGGCTATGTGGCCGAGGGCTTGAATCGCAGACTGGGCCAACGTGCTGGTTTTTCGCCACTTAAGCAAAGTGTGTGATCCTCTGCAAATCATTGAATTCGCTGTGTCTACTCTGCCACAATTGAGAGCCCCGAGAAAAACAAAAGTCCTCCCCAAGAATGGGCCTGATTTAGGGGGCCATTGTCCAATCTCCCAGAGCTGCGAAATGAAGTGTAGTAACCATGAGTCCAAGAGGTGCGCGTGGCATTTCCCACTCAAGGGCATTTTCATGGTTTTGCCAGGCACGGGTGAGGTAACAGAGCGAAATGTACATGCTCACCAGCCCATCCACTCCACCTTTCACAAACGAATGCATATCCTCCCGCATCGGATACGGATGATGGCCGATATGCCTTCGAATGCATATCCGCCCGCATTGGATACAGATGATGGCCGATATGCATTCCAATCCTATGGAATCCGCCATCTTTTGCCAACTGGAAAAGCTGACGGCTTCGATGGGGGTTTCATGTAAATGCCCCGGGCAAGCGCATCCCTAGCGGGAGGCATTTAGGATTACACTAGGATGTGCCACGAAGGCACTGATTCGGGGTTGCCTGCATTTCCATGCATTCGTGCTTGCGCCCCGTGTCCCTGCTTCCCCTCTCCTCCCTCCTCCCGCCCCCTTGCCGTCCCCCTTGGTGTGATTGGCTGCTCTAAGGCAGCCGGCGAACCTAGTCGCCGTCCCAGCTCCTGACCGCCTTTCCATCCGGGCGTGTTCAGGTGAGCGTGGGTGAGAGCCCGACCTTCCTGGGCCTTGCGATCTGGGCCTTGTTTTACTGCTTGAGCCCCCCGGGCCCTGCCCGCAGCATTGTCCGCCCCGTGTCCCTGCTTCCCCTCTCCTCCCGCCCCCTTGCCGTCCCCCGTGGTGTGATTGGCTGCTCTAAGGCAGCCGGCGAACCTAGTCGCCGTCCCAGCTCCTGACCGCCTTTCCATCCGGGCGTGTTCAGGTGAGCGTGGGTGAGAGCCCGACCCTCCTGAGCCTTGCGATCTGGGCCTTGTTTTACTGCTTGAGCCCCCCGGGCCCTGCCCGCAGCGTTGTCCGCCCCGTGTCCCTGCTTCCCCTCTCCTCCCGCCCCCTTGCCGTCCCCCGTGGTGTGATTGGCTGCTCTAAGGCAGCCGGCGAACCTAGTCGCCGTCCCAGCTCCTGACCGCCTTTCCATCCGGGCGTGTTCAGGTGAGCGTGGGTGAGAGCCCGACCCTCCTGGGCCTTGCGATCTGGGCCTTGTTTTACTGCTTGAGCCCCCCGGGCCCTGCCCGCAGCATTGTCCGCCCCGTGTCCCTGCTTCCCCTCTCCTCCCGCCCCCTTGCCGTCCCCCGTGGTGTGATTGGCTTGCTGGCCCCTTTGACTGACCCTTCCAGGGCAGCCCACTGCCCGGCAGCCCTTGCGGCTAAGGGCCTGAGGCAAAGGGCGGCTCCTACATTGGCGGCTCCAGGACGTGTCTGCAGGTGTCCGCAGGGGAAGCAAAGGAAGCCAGACACCAACAAAACTGTGAGTATGGCATGGGTGGGGTGTAGAGCAATCACTCTACCCCAGAAAGCCCCTGTCACTCTACCTTACCTTCCATAGCATAGACTGCCATAGACTTAAATCAAGACATACCTAGGAAAACTTGCGACCACTATAAATTGATTTGTAAATACTGCCTTACGATGCACATGATTTTACTTGCCAATTTTAGCTAGTGCCAGACGTGTAGGGAACTGAACCTTAGCTTGCACCGTACCTAGATAAAAATTGGTACTCTTAACATACACCACACTTAGAATTCTGAACCCTAGCTTGCGTCGCATATAGATAGAAATGGGATCGTTAGCATGTTAGAAGTGTCCTCAATAACCTCTGTGAAAGTTGAATTTAGAAGTGTGCCCAATAGCCTCTGTGAAAAGTTGAATTTAGAAGTGTGCCCAATAGCCTCTCTGTGAAAAGTTGAATTTAGAAGTGTGCCCAATAGCCTCTGTGAAAGTTGAATTTAGAAGTGTCCCCACTAGCCTCTATGAAAAGTTGAATTTAGAAGTGTGCCCAATAGCCTCTGTGAAAGTTGAATTTAGAAGTGTCCCCACTAGCCTCTATGAAAAGTTGAATTTAGAAGTGTGCCCAATAGCCTCTATGAAAAGTTGAATTTAGAAGTGTGTCCAATAGCCTCTTTGTTAAAGTTGAACTTAGAAGTGTGCCCAATAGCCTCTCTGTGAAAGTTGAATTTAGAAGTGTGCCCAATAGCCTCTCTGTGAAAGTAGAATTAGAAGTGTCCCCAATAGCCTCTATGAAAAGTTGAATTTAGAAGTGTGCCCAATAGCCTCTCTGTGAAAGTAGAATTAGAAGTGTCCCCAATAGTCTCTCTGAGAAAGTAGAATTTAGAAGTGTGCCCAATAGCCTCTTTGTTAAAGTTGAATTTAGAAATGTGCCCAATAGCCTCTGTGGAAAGTTGAACTTGGAAGTGTGCCCAATAGCCTCTTTGTTAAAGTTGAATTCAGAAGTGTGCCCAATAGCCTCGGTGAAAGTTGAACTTAGAAGTGTCCTCAATAACCTCTCTGTTAAAGTTGAATTTAGAAGTGTCCCCAATAGCCTCTATGAAAAGTTGAATTTAGAAATGTGCCCAATAGCCTCTGTGAAAAGTAGAATTAGAAGAGTGCCCAATAGCCAAGTTGCCCAGTAGCCCCTGTGAAAGTTGAATTTAGAAATGTACCCAATAGCCTCTGTGAAAAGTTGAACCTAGAAGTGTTCCCAATAGCCTTTTGTGAAAACTGACTTTAGAAGTGTGCCCAATAGCCTCTGTGAAAAGTTGAATTTAGAAGTGTGCCCAATAGCCTCTCTGAGAAAGTTGAATTTAGATGTGTGTCCAATACCCCCTGTGAAAGTCGCATTTAGAAGTGTCCCCGATAGCCTCTATGAAAAGTTGAATTTAGAAATGTTCCCAATAGCCTCTGTGGAAAGCTGAATTAGAAGTTTGCCCAATAGCCAAGTTGACCAGTAGCCCCTGCGAAAGTTGAACTTAGAAATGTGCCCAATAGCCTCTGTGGAAAATTGAACCTAGAAGAGTGCCCAATAGCGTCTGTGGAAAGTAGAATTAGGAGTGTGCCCAATTGCCAAGTTGCCCAGTAGCCCCTGTGAAAGTTGAACTTAGAAATGTGCCCAATAGCCTCTGTGGAAAGTTGAACCTAGAAGAGTGCCCAATAGCGTCTGTGGAAAGTAGAATTAGAAGTGTGCCCAATTGCCAAGTTGCCCAGTAGCCCCTGTGAAAGTTGAACTTAGAAATGTGCCCAATAGCCTCTGTGAAAAGTTGAACCCAGAAGTGTCCCCAATAGCCTTTTGTGAAAACTGACTTTAGAAATGTGCCCAATAGCCTCTTTGTGAAAGTTGAATTTAGAAATGTTCCCAATAGCCTCGTTAGAAGATTCTAGAAAACACTCGAATGACCATATAACCCACCTTATGCTTACTCTATCCTTACACCACCACTCAACTAGAACACAGAGATACTATGACACCATTCGGTATAACTGTTCTCATACCAACATCCGTCACATACTCCACATCACTCTATGTAAACACCGCTGGTTACACACCCCCAGCCAGGCGTTCTCCTCAGGCCTAACGCAGCCACATCCGGTCTGGATAAATCCTGCTAGAACGAACACATACTCCTGACCCCTCAACCACCACACCTACCGCTAAGAAGCAGCTATTACACGAAAACCACACAAGCTGCACACATACATGGTGCCCACACGCATCTTTGACTCTCTCTACTCCCTCTACTGATCTGAACTTCGGTTCCCAAGGGCGTTCAACCTACCAGCGCCTTCAGACCATACCAATGGTATATAAGGCGCTATATAAATGCAAAATAACAATAACAATAACAATAACAATAAACTGAACTGTGGCTTGGAATCATTGATTGCACAGAGCGAGTGTGAACATGTGATTGGAGCAGGGGTTAAGTGGGGAGAGAGACAAATAGAAAGTGATACAAATAGTGAGACACAAAGAGCAAGACCGCCAGACAAAGAACCACGTGACTGGATGGGGAGACCAGGTCAATTTAATAGAAGTGGGTGGGGGAGACCTGGCAAGGCTCCAACCCAGGCAATTTTTGGACCTTGCTGGGTCTTAGCCCCAAACCACTTAGTCTACATTGGGGGAGTCCCTGCACTTCTTTTTTTTCCCATTTAAAGCACTTCCAATGAAGGGCTCTGTTCATAATATATATGGAATGTAACCAGCGTATTGATGCCCTGGGGCCTAGCGCGCTTTACAACTAAATAAACACTAGACACTTCCTGCCTGGAATTCGTACCTCGGTTATTATTGCAAACCATGGATGTCTGAGGAGAGTGATTAACTTCCTGAGCTATCTTGAGCAGCAGCTACACATATGAACCCAATAACGCTTTTATCCTCCCCCATCTCCTTTTCGGCTCTCCTTTTCCCTGTCGCCGAAATGAGATTTCCAGTCAGTCAAGCATAAGCCATGTGGGCTGACTTTTCCCCCTAACCCTACTGGCCTGTAGGCAAATCACCCCATTGCCACAAAGTCAGTCCACTTCTGAGCTGGGTAAAGGGCATCCCCACGGCTCAGTGGGGGGGGGGGGTTCTCTCACCTCAGTCTACAGTTGTAAAAAAAACAACACCCGCCTCCATGTTCAGGCCGTATTCCCAACCATCAAAAGAAAAGTCAAGTGAAAAGGGTGTCGCAAACCTGCCCCAGCGCCCCCCCCCTTCTCCGCCACATCCTGTGTTTGCCCCTCAATTATGTCACTGCAGAACCCCTCCCTCTGCGGTATTCCGCAGATAGGTGAATGACTTTGGGACTGTATGGCTGGCAGGTGGGAGGGAATTGCCATTTGTGGGTGTACTAAGGTTTGTGAGTCTCTAAGGATGGACGGGCGGAGGGATTTATAATTTAAGTACTACATGGCAATGGGGAGAAGGATTGACATGCATGCCGAGTCCAGCCATTACCACCAAGTCCACAAGAAACTATAGCTTGCCATCCAGTGGCGCAAAAGACGTAACTAGAAGCCCTAGTGAAAATGGTATATACAGTGTTACCATAGTATGTAGTTCTAAAACCGTATAGGGCACCCTCCCCCTAACCCCAGCAGACTGCTACATCATGTGTATGCAGGGGAGCATGCACATGTCATTGGTCTGTTTATTTTATGCAACGCATTATTCATGCATAAACCCGTTGCAAATTACAGAGGAATGCAGCTACATACTAATACCACTCCTATTCCCCTCAAGCCGGCATCTGTTGTTCGGTTTCAGTCGTGTCGGGGCCCCGCCCCCTCTGGGGTATGTGCTTCACCTACTGCCTCCAGCTGTACTAGTTACAATGGTGCCTTTTTTCATTAGACTTCGGTCAGCATAAAATGGCGTCCAAAAATCCCTCGCAACTTCCTCTTCAGCTTCTTGGATAAGGATTCAGGGATAATTTACAAAAATTGCCCCATTGCCAGAACGTGTTCCCAGCCGGCAGATCCCCTGTCCACCCACCCACCTGGCCAATTCCCACAACAGTCCTGGCGGACAATGGAAGTGCTGGTTATGCGTTGGATAAGGCGGCGTGGAACGCATGCGCCCAGAGTAGGCCATCCTATTTATGTACCTGGGAGTTTTACTAATCTTGCCTTGCAGCCCCACAGAATCATACACCCGTTTTCACTGAGAATTCTATTTCTGGTTAAAAACAACTATAGCGTGCCCAATTCCTCCCACAATGCCTGGTTTTCCCATTACCTGCCCAAGTAATCGAACCATTAGCTAGGTGTTGGCATTGTATGGCAAGCGAATGCCCGCCATTTTGAAAATAGTGGATGGACTACAACTTTCTCCCCATCGAAGAGCACTGCTCCGGTTTTCCTTATGCCCATTGATGCGCATCATTACACATTTGAATTGCTCCCAACGAACACACTATTGCTTATTTACGTTATGCCAGTTTCCATAAGGTCTAAGTAGCGCATCGTTGCCAATGTGCTGAGCAGGCTTAGTCTAAATGGGCAATAGTGCGGTAACTGGGCATAATGGGAACTGCTACAATGATGTGCAAAGTTGCCATAATAAGATTAGCTAATTAGGCATGATGTGTTGATAATTCTCAAAACTGACGATTCGTTAACGGACCTGGGCATGAAGTAATCGGGCCATAATGTGATAATTGGAACTGGCTAAATTGGTCGTCGTTTACTTAACAAGTGCAAATAAAATCTAAAAATCCTGACATTTATTCGTGAAAAAAATCTGGCACTTTATTGTGGCATTGCCACTGAGATTTATTATGTTCCAAATAGCCCCAAAAAGGCCACCTCCTGCCCCCCTTATAGCAAAGATGTATAGTTGCCTACTAACTCAATGTGGCATTCCCATCCATCATTTTGGTACATTTAAAATGTCCATGGCAGTACAGTGGGACATTCAAAAACAACATGCGCCAATCTTACTCTGTGGGAAATATGACGTTACCCAAGGCCATGTGCAGAGTTGTCTTGTAATACTAGAGGGTTTAACTCATGAGGTCACAGGGTCAGACATCAGATTCTGCAAGGGGTTTGAGTAGCAGAAAAGGGGCCCTGGAGCTGAGAAAAGAAAGAGTGATCACACTCGCACTGACTCCGCTGTCGCGGTCACAGACACGCCTGCAGGCGACAGAGAACGAGGAGCAGGCGGCAAGTCTCAGATTCTGGCTGAGACTGAGAGGACCTTGAGAATATCAGAAGAAAAAAGAAACTCACGTTCATGGGGAGGAGGGAAAGATGGAAGGCCAGGGGATGAAAGGGGCAGCAAGAATGTGACCACACTAGGAAATTGAAAAGGTATAAAATGGCGCACGAGGGAGAAGTGTGAAAAATGTGGCTGAAAAAGTGACACGTCTGGTGGGAAATCGCAATGTGAGAAAGAACTGGAGAGTAGAAAAAAAGAATGCTAAGAGAAATTAATGAATACGAGGCTGCACTAAAGAGAAATTAACAAGAGTGCTAAACTGTTCTCTACACTAGGGAGAAAAGTATGTGCCACGGCGGAAGGGACAATGCAGAGCAAAGTGGTCGCGTGCCATGCGCGAGTACCAGGCTGAATTTTGGGGGGTTTTCTTGCATTTTGGGAACTTAAATATGGGGTTGGGGGGACAAAATCAGAATTCCCAGAATGTAAAGAATTAAACCAGGACTGGATAGCCTGTTCTTGCTTGACACAGGACAACTTCAGAACTCTGATCACTAGTGAAGAGGAAATGCACAGATGGACAATGACTGCATACGAGAGGGAAAATGTGATTGCGCTTGGGACAGTGGGATACAGGAGATGCTTATGGGGGACCAAATAGAGACTCGGCAGAAGTGGTTAAAGGGAAGGCCATGATAAAGAAACATGGGACATACCGCATTGAGGAGAAGGTGAGGACAGAGGGCCTGTGGCCCCTATTAAGAGCACAAATCACTGCTGCTGACACCGCCCCGCTGCGACGGGTGGCCCAAATTACCTCGGGCAAAATTCTGCTCCAACTCTGTTACGCAGGTGATGCGAATGTTTACCCTTTTCACCACTTTTAGTGGAAAACAGTTATGTGCGGTGTGGATTGGGATGGGATGGAAACTTTTTATTTTTGTTAGAAATTTTGTTTTTTGCTTAACATTTAGTTTTTCTTTGCTGGCAACGTTTTGAGGCCTCTCAAACAAAGAAATTTGGGGGTAAAACCGACATTTCTACCAGGGAAAAAAGGCCAAACCAGGCAATTTCGGTCTACAGACAAAATTGGTGAAGTCATAATTATTAATAATAAAAAGTAAGCACATTTTGCTTTCCATGGAGCAAATTGTTGCTATTTTACCCAGCCCAATCCACACCGCGCCTAACTGTTTGGCAAGCTGGAGTGTCTAAGGTTATTGGGGTCACCAGACATCCCAGTTTTCATGTCACTGTTCTGAAGTTAGACCCCCGATGTCTTGAAAATGTATTTTTTTTTAACGTCCCACAGGGTATGTTCTGGTGAGAGTTGGTTCAATGTTCACACTGGAGATGGAGGTGGTGTATATGCTCACATTTCCATTTGGCCTTCTCTCTCTCGACGGACCTGATGTCACATATTGGTGCCGGGCAAGATTATCCTGCCGGGTATCTGGGAATAGGCCGGTTTTGAAACGTAAGTGTGCCTTTGGCATCCAGTGGTGGGCTCAGCAGCATTCCCTGTCCGAGCAAAAGTGCTACAGGGTTCACACCATGGACGATTCTTGTACAACCTCACAACAAGCAACATCCCCACACATTTTCACAAGACTGATGCAGATGATGCTGCCTTCCGGTCAGAAGAAAGTGGCTAAGAATCTTCAAGCATCCTTCGACAAGCATTCTTCTTGTTACAGTGACTGGCAAACGGCACTGAACACCAGCAAGACCCTACACTTTAAAGAATGTCTCACTGATTGTCCCACTCACGCCTATTTCCCCCCTCCCACCCCCCGCCCGCAGAGTTTCACTCTGAACATTCTATCCCTCCCAGGTCTTCTACCCCGGCATCATTACCTGTCCCCTGTAAGTGGCCCCGGCATATCCTCGCTAGATGTACACTATATACAGAGGCATAGCCAGGATTGTTTAACAGGTGAGGCCTGAAGCTAGTGTAGTTGGGCCCATCGCAGTGACAAACATCTGTAAATGCCCACACTGGGAACTGCTGGGGGGGGGGCATTTAGAGATTATGGGTGGATTTGTCCCGCTCAGGCCCTACCCTGTCTATGCCTCGGACTATATAAATCCCATGCATTCATACAAGCCTGCAGCTACACTGTTGACCAGAAAGAACAGCAAGGAGCACCCACAAATCCGTCTCCATGGAGAGTCTACCAAACACTTGTGTATAGGCGCGTTATAAATGCCTTATCATATATCATAGGATACCCGCAGCTCCAGCCTAGCTGTAACCCTGGACCACAAGCTCGACTGGAGAAACCACATTGAGAAAACTCAATAGAAGGCTTCAGCTGAGCAATCGGCAGCAAAATCAACATGATCTAGGTGACTCTCAGACCTATCCTTGCATAGGTGTCTCCGGTAGGGAGTGGCTGCCTGGGGGGGGGGTCTTTTCATACAGTGAAGGACAAGGGCTACCACTCCACAACACACAAGAGAAGCAGACCTTCACAGTGAGCCTGGAATCGATACGACGGATGAGCATCGAATTTCAATGCATTTTTACCAAGAACTGGACCTGATTGCATATCCACTGATCGAGACACCTGCTGCCATTTCTGCAATTCCACTGGACCCGCCTCCCGTGGCCCATCACAGCGCTAACACTGCGGAACTGACTCACCTGTGGCAAAGTAACACAGACCGAGAGGCTCACAAAACCAGAGAACTTTGATTATTGACATCCTCTAGAAAAGAAAAAGAAAAACGTTCTTGATCCCACGTTTTTATTTGGTGCAGGAAGCAGGACCATGGTGCTCTGACACCCTTGAAACTATTCCTTGAGGCTTACCCAACATCCAGCTTCTGGCTGCTTTGGTTTCTGCAGCAGTGCCCTATTCCGCAAAAAGCTCGCCCTGGCGACCACCTGGCCCCTGGAGCACAGCCTGAGAACTTGGGCCCAGCAACCCGTCACTATCCATGAAGACGAGGGCTGCCGTTTTTTATGAATCCCTCCACCCCTGTGCACAGGGCGCGTGTAGCAGCAACAGTATAGTGTCTACATAAAAGTAGGTGTACAAAAAAGGTAATGTGCACAGTGGATGACTTTTGAGCCACTTTCATTGTATTTATGATTTCGGCCCATGATGTCATTGGAGTTCCTTTTTTGTGTTGATGGCTGCTACTAAAGTGTGGCCCTACGTTTGTGTCAGCAGTCAATATCAACCTGTGGTCCTACTTCTGTGTTGGTGGTTCTTTCCGGGTTTGGGGTTTTTGAAATCTCGCCACCCTAGATTTCCTCGCTCTCTGCACACCCAAGTGTCATTTGCAGGCAGTCTAGAAGCAGCAGTCACATTCCCTGTGTACCCTTCAGGTGGAGAAGTTCAGACGCTGCTCCCTGAACAATCTAATTAACCTAGCACTGGGCTGGAAAGGAAAACATTTTCGGCCTCAAACCCTCCCTATGGGAAGGACAGCGCAAATGGCCAACCCCACGCGGTGTTACTTGAAGAAAAGGCTCCTTAAGGCGAGTTTGTTTCTTACGAGTCATTTCACCATCTTTCCACCCTGTGTCAGCCATTTCAACAGTGATGTCTTAGACCCTGGGGGCCCGCACGCCATCACTGGGCCTACCCGGGTCACCACACTGGCGACGAGGAGGTACAGATTACCTTCCCTGCTCCGACAACCTCAGAGAGACGGAAAGCTCTTCCGTATTACGGACCCGCGGAGTGCCGGCGGCCATTTTGTTTTCCACTTGCTCCTCTCCTCACACACAGGTGCAGTGGTTGCGGCCCGAGAGGGTGCTCGTGCGCCACCTGCCAGCTGTGTTTTGGGGAAACAACTCAATTTTTGGAACTCCCACAGTCCTGCAGGCGCAGGGCTGTGGCATCGAAGAAGAAAGAAGTGGGTTTCTACACCCCAGCACTACTACAAGTCCAGGACAAGCTGTCCATCATTCTAGGAAAAGACAATTGTGAGTACGTGACGCAGAAATGGGCGAAGAGACTGATGATGAGGGTGCAGTAGCCCCAATTCCGCGCAGATCTCGCAGCTCCCTGGCCCCCATGCCTGAATTCGATACAACTGGCCCCCCTGCCAAACTGGGCCCAAAGTGGCTGCTGTGGGTCAAGAGGCTGGATATGTTCAGGGCATCTGGGGTGAACGATGATGACACCAAAGTTGCGACTATGATCTACTCGGCAGGCGCAGAAGTCCACAAGATCTACGATTCCCTCGTCATCCCTGTGGTCACGTATGACGCAGTCAAGCAGGCACTCAAAGACCATTTTCTCCCCATGGCAAATGTTGATTTTGATAGATTTGTCTTGGGCGCCGAAAGACAATTGGACAACGAGCCTCTAGACGAATTCTGTGCCCGTTTGAGGCACCTGGCGACCTCCTGCAGATGGGTCGATGAGGAAGAAATGGTCCGTAACCAGCTATTGCAGGGGTGCAGCTCCGGCAAACTTAGAAGGCAAGTACTGAGGGAACCTGGTCTGACCCTCCAGCAAATTTTGGACCTGGGAAGGGCACATGAGCTGGCAGAAGCCAGAGGTGCGAAAATGGACGCTGCCACGCGACCTAAGAATGATGAAGACGCATTTGCTGTGGGATGTTCGGCAATGGGAAGGTCGAAATGGGCGCCGAGAAGGCCTGATGCCCCGCCCACACCAGGCAACGCCTCATCTTGCTCCTACTGTGAATATGATCTTCCCCACGGAGGAGAATGCCCAGCTAAGTCGAGAACGTGCGGCCGGTGTGGCACACCGGGGCACTATGCAAGGATGTGCCGGGCTGCCGCCCCTGTAGCGGCAGGAAGAGGACCGGAGAGAGTTGGACGTGGAGGCGCTCGCAGAGTGAGAGGCATCTCATTGATTGATCAGGGCCTGCAGGACCTGGACATCGCAGAAGAGGAGGAGGAGGAGGAAGAGATTTTCTTCATTTCCAGCATTGTGAAAGGTCCTGGCACGAGACGTCAACCCACATGCACTGTTAACATCGATGACGTCCCCACTCCCATTCTCATAGACACTGGGGCGTCAGTCTGTGTGCTGGCCACCAAACTCTACGAGGCCCTGCCAGGCCCACCGGAGCTGGCAGCGTCCATGGCGCAAATATATGCTTTCGGAGGGGATACACCTCTACCCATCCAAGGTGTGTTTGTAGCCCCGGTATCTCATGGACAGAACACTATTAAAGCAAGGTTCTTTGTCACCAGCGTCAGCCCACATTCCTTATTGAGCTGTGCGGCATCAGTAGCACTCGACATTGTCCACTTCTCGTTTGGAGTATACCACGCCGATCTGGAAGAAATGCTGCACAGATTTGAAACACTCTTCAAGGGCATTGGAAAGCTGAAAGCAGAGCCCATATGCTTACATATCGACAAGTCCGTGAGGCCGACGGCCCTCAAACATCGCCGTATTCCTTTTCACTTAAGAGCCCAAGTGGAGGAGGAATTGCAGCAGCTGGTCGACCGGGACATTATTGAAAGAGTGGAAGGCCCCACCCCTTGGGTTTCGCCTTTCGTGGTGGCCCCAAAGCCGAAGCAACCGGGGGCAGTACGCATTTGCGTGGACATGAGGCTCCCAAATGCCGCCATCAAAAGGGAGCGTTATCTCACACCCACTCTAGATGACATCGTCGGAGAACTCCAAGGTGCCAGTCTTTTCCAAACTGGACCTAAGGTCTGGGTATCACCAGTTAGAGTTACACCCCGAGTCGAGGTACATTACAACATTCACAACTCATGAGGGGTTGTATCAATACAAAAGATTAAACTTTGGAATCTCGTCCGCAGCGGATGTCTTCCAAAACGCCATCAGAGGAGCCCTGTCCGGACTAAAAGGAGTCATAAACATGTCTGACGACATCTTAGTCTTTGCCAGGTCGGAAGTGGAAAATCTTAGACGGCTAGAGAAAACTTTTGAGAGACTACAGGCGGTGGGTTTAACCCTGCACAAAGAGAAGTGCGAATTCCTAAAAGACCGACTGGATTTCTTTGGGTTCACCTTTCATGCTGGGGGCATATCCCCGGATCCTGGAAAAGTCAAGGACATTAGAGAGGCACCTCCACCCACATCATCGGCCGAAGTACGGAGCTTCTTAGGGATGGTCAACTACTGCGGCCGTTTTATCAAGGACTTGGCCTCTCTGTCGGAACCACTGAGGGCATTCACCAGGAACGATGTGGCCTGGCAGTGGACTGAGAATGAACAACGATCCTTCAGGACCATCAAAGAGGCCCTGTCAGAGCAGGAAACAATGGCCTATTTCAATCCCAGCCGGGAATCGGAGATTGTGGTCGATGCCAGCCTGGTGGGACTGGGGGCAGTCCTCATGCAGGCAGACGAACTAGGGGTCATGAGGCCCATAGCATATGCCAGCAAAGCCCTCACCGACACGGAGAGGAGATATTCCCAGATAGAAAGGGAAGCCCTTGCCATCCTGTGGGGGTGCAAACACTTCAGAATATACATCCTCGGCAAACCTGTGGTTGTGGTAATGGAGCATAAACCCCTGATTCCTATTTTGTCGGGAACATCATCCAAGCCACCACCCCGCATCGAGAGATGGATGCTATCACTCATGGAATACGGCGTCAAGCTAGTATACCGCCCAGGGACACATAACCCCGCCGATTATCTTTCTCGCCATCCAGGCACGAGGGACACCCAGAGACCCGTGGAGATGACCGACACTGGGGACGCCGTACACCTCGTCATTGAATCGGCCCTGCCCGTGGCCTTATCGAGACAGGACATTGCAGACGACTCGAACTCAGATGAGGCGTTCCTAAGGGTGAAAAGGGCAGTGGCCACAGGAGAGTGGCGGGACATCCTTTTGAACAACGCCAGGAGAAACCCGGATGTGCAAAGGGACCTGCAGTTGCTGTGGAAAGCTCGACACAAGCTCTTGGTGTCCACAGACGGTCTGTTACTGCGAGGGCACCAGATCGTGATGCCCAGGTCACTGGTCATGAGGGTCCTCCATTTGGCCCACACAGGACACCAGGGCATGGCCAAGATGAAGACACGCCTCAGGCTGAAGGTCTGGTTTCCCGATCTGGAGCACAGGGTGGCCGAGTTTGTGAGGACCTGCATTCCCTGCCAAGCTACTAGTCCTGTGGAAAGGGCCCACCCATTCAGGCCATGGAGCGGAGTGACATACCAGGGGGAACGGTGCACGCGGACTTCGGCTCGACCGGAAGGGGCCTATATTTCCTGGTGGTCACAGACCAGTGGTCGAGGTATCCGGAGGTGGAGCTCGTAGAATCCACCGCCAGTGATCACACCATCCTGGCAATGGACAAAATCTTCGTCACCCATGGGTTCCCCCTTGAGATCTGCTCAGACAACGGTGCACCATTCCAAGGACAGCAGTTCGCCAGGTATTGCGAAGAACGAGGAATAAAGCACCGGAAGGTAACCCCGCTATGGCCAAGGGCCAATGGGGAGGTTGGGCGGTTCATGCGGACACTGAACAAGATTTTTCGAATTTCTGTCAATGGGGGGGAGGACCTACGACACAATCTAATTGACTTCCTTCGCGAATACCGGTCCACCCTACATCGATCCACCGGAATCGCACCCGCCGAGGCGCTGTTCAGGCGAATACCCAGAGGGCTGATACCCGAAGCGGGAGACAGACACCCGGGAGTGATTGATAGCGCACGGGTGACAGCAGAAAAAGCAGCAAGGAACGAGAACGAAACAACAAGGCGGAGGTTGCCAGAAAGAGAGATAGCGGTAGGAGACACTGTCCTAGTCCGGAACAGGAAACCGGAAGGAAAACTCTCGATGACTTACGAAACCCAACCAATGGGAGTCACTCATGTCAAAGGGTCAATGGTCACAGCTGCGAATGCGCGGGGTACAGTAACCAGAAACGTATCCTTCTTCAAGCGCATAGGACCGGTGGCAGTGGAAGAAGAAACCAATCCTAACCAAGGACAAACAGCGGAGGCGCCGCAAGGAGGCGGTGAGCCGCCAGAGGACCCCGGGGGACCAGAGAACGCCGAGAGAGGTTCACCCAGGTACCCGCGCAGGGAAGGACGTCGTCCGCCGCAAAGATTCCAGGATTTCATCATGGACTCAGCGGCATGAGTAACAAGCCCTGTTAAGTACAGTTTGATTTGAGCCACGTTGGCTCCACTGTTCAATGTGTTTGTTGTTTGGGGGGAAAAGGAGGGATGTTGTGTACGTAGTACACGAGGTGCGCATGCGCGGCCCAGGTGGCCGGCGCATGCGCGTTAGAATAATAAAGGCGGTGCCCGGCAGTTCGCGTCGGAGCACCGGAACAACCAGACGTCTCCGCTGTGCGTTCTCGCGCTGGCGCTTAGACCCTGGGGGCCCGCACACCATCACTGGGCCTACCCGGGTCACCACAATACCCACGCCATGTAACAATACTTTTTTAGACTTAGAATAAACCTGACCCAAACGCACCCTCGCTTTTAGCACCCTCTTCCATCCAATTTAGGGCCATTGGACCATTCTCATTGGAGGCCAGATCAAAAAGGTGTTTACTCTCTTCCTGTGTCCTTACGCCAGGCGTCACTTCCCACTCTGCTCCAATCAGCGCTTACGTTTCCCCCGACCCCGCCCACCAAAGCCCCGGAAGTACTGCGACTCTGCCTCTCCCGTGTATCTACGTAATGTGGCCCCTCTGAAATATGCAGGGAATCCGTGTTTTATTTTTAAGAGTGTGGGGCTGGGCAGGCAAGGGTTCCTATGAGTCGGCTGGTCCCGACAAGGAGCCCTGCACCATGGAAGTTAGGGCACATACTGCACCCACCTTAACTGTCTTGCCCGTACCCGCTGTCGTTCAGCGAGACACGCGGCGCCAGCTGCACGCAGCGCCCCCTGTCGAGGGGAGGGGGGGCAAGTCTTGGCTTCGACCCCCAGCAGTTAACCGTCTCTCTCTCGGGGAATGACATATAGTTGCTTCCACCGTTACAAACCCAAAACATAGAATATGTCCAATATTGACTGGGCATCTTTAGAGACAGTCTGCCCATTTTTAGAGGCAGGGGCTTGCCCTGGCAGCGGAGAGCAGCCCGTGCATTTCCACCTTGTGTTTCGGCCCACCCTTGTTTTCGGCCGGGCCCTGGAATTTGGTCGATTCTCTTGGCAAACAGTGCCGCGACGGCTGGGCCCTGCGCGCACGCACGCACGCGAGCCGCTGCCAAGGGTGTGGTATCCCACTGGCGAGCGGCTGCGCTCCCAGAAAGGAGAGCGATCCCGACAAATGTTCCGCTACATCGGCAACAAATCCACAGCAGTGAGGTAAGAGGGAACCCGATCCGCTCCGGGGGGGTGGGGGGCACGCCAGAAGGAGCGGCGGCAGCAGTCCCGAGTGGGAGGCCAGGGCTCAGAGACGACTGCAAACCTCGACAAGTGCAGCCCTGCGGCGCAGCGCATGCCACCCGGCCGCCCAACAAGTGCAGCCCTGCGGCGCAGCGCATGCCACCCGGCCGCCCAACAAGTGCAGCCCTGCGGCGCAGCGCATGCCACCCGGCCGCCCAACAAGTGCAGCGCAAGTGATCGACGGTTACCCAACACTGGTGCTTTAAAAAGTGCCACATCAAGCCCAGGAATGTACCGCGGCGCCAAGTAAAGGCCTGGCACTCAACGCTGGCAAGGCCAACGCTCATCGGGTATACCCCTACCCCCTGATGCCACAGACCGCCTACAACTCGGCTTCATGCGCCTCCACATCGGGTGATGACAAGTAGAACCAATACCGAGCCCAAGTGCCACCCTGCTACTGGATATTAAATGACCCTTGCTGATCAACAAGTGCCTGCAGACAGCACCACTGGACGACGTGTACAGCACTGATGTTCAGCCAGGACCACTTTGCCGTGTTGAACACCTGCCCAGCCACTTCATGTCAAATGTAACACTGCCCTTTGACATCCCATACATCAACACAACCGGACCACGAGTACAACTTTTGACGGTCAACCAGTGTAAACCTGCAGTTCAAACGCAAGTACAACCCTGCCGGGGAGCAACAGTGACAATCCTTCCGCTCTACAGCAAGCGCAACCGCGCCTCTCGATGACCAGTGCAGTTGCGCCGCTCAGCAACCAGTACAACCGTGCCAGTCAACCAGGGCGACCTTGCAGCTACAGGACCAGCCTAATCCAGCTTCTCAGCTACAAGTATAACCCTCGTGTACCACCAGGACAACACTGCCCATCTGCAACAAGTACAGCACTGCGTAAGACATTAATTTTGGGAGAAGCTTGGTCGGTGGACTGGGTGGAGGGGTGGCATATAGCTATTCATGTCAGATGAGCGTTGCTCATTACAGGCTCGCTGCAAGACTATTTCGGCTCCAGTTTTGTTTTTGTGCCTTACTGTCTGCCATAAGGGAGCAGGCGAGCTCAGGAATATCTCTGACAGCAGGTTTGAGTGAGTGGTTTTGGTATCCGAGAGGAACCCTTACAGCAATGGGCCTGTGCCAAATGGAAGGGTGTAGACGGCACACGCACGGTTTGTTTTGGGCTATCTCGTGCTGTAAGAATGCATGTAGCACCCACCCCTGGGGGTATGCGGATGCTTGCTTAGAAAGCGGGCTGGTGGGGTGACACTGACCCTGTGGGACAGTGTGAGGCTGTGGGCGGGGGAGTGCGTGAGGCTATGGGGCTCCTTGTGAAGATCTGTAAACTATGATAGTCTCTCTTACAGCCTTTTTCAGGGCTGGAGGGTAATTCTGCCACGGCTATCTAAAAAGTTTCTTGAGCTCTTTTGTGGGTCGTGTTGGGGACGTGTTTCAAACTGGTTTGGAGCTGTGCACAGTTTGAGATGTGTGTGTGTGTGTGGAGGCATGTATGCGTGTGTCTGTTTTGGGTATGTCCATTGAGCACTGTGTTTAGGTTTATTGGGTGTGCCGGTCTGTGGGGGTATGCAAGCTTGTGTTTTAGGCGACATTGGAGTCTTACGTCTTTGAGAGGGATTTAGTAAATACACAAAGGCTGTTTAGAAGGCCGATTGAGGGTCTTGTGGCACCCATGGTGGATGGGGGGTGCTGTGGGAAAGCCATTTCGGGTCCCATGTTTGGGTGTATTGGGGGTTTTGTGTAGTTCGGTTGGGGCAAGGTAACAATGTATTGGTGCCCGAAGGAGGGCCTTTGCCAGGCATTATGATACTCTGTCGAGTGGTAGGTTAAGTTACGGTGTGTGAGGCTCAGTTAGGGACTATTTGAGTGGCTGATGGTAGCTATCATCTGATGACACTATTTTTTTTTTATATTTGCATTTTTAAAGCGCCGCACTTCCCTAGGGCATCGTGGCGCTGTTACAAGAAAGTTTACTTGACATGTTGATTCGGTTACAGGATTGGCTGTGGTTACATGGGAACCACGATACTGATACAGTTGTAATTTACAGACATTGTTGTATGCGATAGAATTAGAAATGGGTTTCACTTAAATAGGGTGGTTTTCAGAGCTTTTCTGAAAGCTGTGTGGGATGTTTCAGCTCTTAGTTTGGGCGGTAGGGAGTTCCAGGCTTTTGGTGCTAGGACTTCAAAACTCGAGCCGCCAGCTTTGACTCTAGTGAAGTTAGGGATTGCAAGTTGGTTGGCATATAGGTCCCTTTTAGGTCTGAGTGATTGGACTTGTTGTATCCGTTCATTAAGGTAGCTAGGGGCAGTTTGGGATATGCATCTATGTGTAATTGTGAGAGTCTTGAACTGGATGCGCTCTTTAACTGGGAGCCAGTAGGCATTTGAGTATCTGTTGGGGCTGTTTGTGGTTATAGGAGGTTCTGTCGAGAGTAATGTGGTCCGCTCGGATCTATGGACAGATCTGTTGGGTATAAGTGTGGTTTTGTTGGGGGTATGCAAGTGTCTTCCAGGAAAAATGAGGGCTCACATATCCCTGTGGTACCTTTTCCAAGGTCCTTTAAAATTAGCCTTGATCCAACCAAGTATGAAAGCCTTCTAATATCGATCGCAAAGGCCAAGCTAACATTTGGCCAGTCGCAGCTGTTTTTTGATTGGACTCCTAACACCACCTAGGTCAACACGTAGTGTGTATACGTTGGGATGGCATTGTGAAGGCAGAGCCCGAAGGTGTGTCTTTGGATGCTTATTTTTGGCTCTGTTGGTGCTTTCGTACCACAAATAGTTATTTCTCCTAAGTAATGCTGTAGAGTATTTTTTTGGCTTGCCGGTGGTGCCTTATTACGACCATTGGTTTTGGCTTATACGTGGTGTTTTATTGCCACCTAGTGAGTTTGTATAGTCTTGGCTCACAAGTCTTAAAGTTGTGAATATAGATATATGGGATGCTGCACGCAAGAGTCGCACTCAAAGGCACTTGGGGGGCTACTGGGGCCAGGGAACTGCAGGTATACTTCGCCTCTTTCATTGTTGTCTTCCCGGTCTCACTGCTGGTGACTGTGGCAGGGGGCCAAAGCAACTGAAGGAGTAACTTGAGCAGTTAACGCTGAAGTTCTGATGTCCAGTTGAGTGTTTGAACTTCAGGCCGTCCTTTCCAAAACATCACACTGGACCTTATTTTGGCAGTGGTTGACAACCTTGTTCGCCTAGAGGGCTTCATTCAACCTTGTTCGCCTAGAGGGCTTCATTCAACCTTGTTCGCCTAGAGGGCTTCATTCAACCTTGTTCGCCTAGAGGGCTTCATTCAACCTTGTTCGCCTAGAGGGCTTCATTCAACCTTGTTCGCCGAGAGGGCTTCATTCAACCTTGTTCGCCGAGAGGGCTTCATTCAACCTTGTTCGCCGAGAGGGCTTCATTCAACCTTGTTCGCCTAGAGGGCTTCATTCAACCTTGTTCGCCTAGAGGGCTTCATTCAACCTTGTTCGCCTAGAGGGCTTAATTGGCTGTGCTCTCCTGTGGCAGTGTAGCCCAGAGCAACTGAGCCAACCTAAATCAGACGTCCCTCCCCCACAGTCTGCACTGAGTAGTTGGGATGTCCACACGCTCAGCTGATTGGTTCAGCTGTCGTCTAAGTAACAAACAAGCATGTCAGGGTCACGAAATCGATCATTTGGTCCCCAAGGCCCGATGCTTTTTGCCACTACAATCTTTAATCAATATATGCCTATTGTGAGAGGTTCTGTAAGCTTTGGGGCTTGGTTGAAAACTGCATCTGCTGCCAATACTTTCAGGAAGCTCCTTATATCTCCTCCGCCCCCTCTTGAATGAGATGACCCACTGCCTAAAAATGTTAGGACACACTCCTGACCCTCCACTTTATCATAGCTCGAAGTAACATCAGTAACCTCCAACCCACTGGCCTTTGAGCCACATAACCCTTAACATCAAACAGGTTAATGGCTGTTTCTTGGGGCTGGCGATGCTCAGGGGCCAAGTACTTTGAGGCAGACCAATTTGGTGATCCTAGCCTTCCAACTACTCGGACAATGACTAGAAGAATGCTCACACAATGACTAGAAGAATGCTCACACAATGACTAGAAGAATGCTCACACAATGACTAGAAGAATGCTCACACAATCACTTGAAGAATGCTCACACAATCACTTGAAGAATGCTGCTCTTGTTTGTCCTTTTATTTCGTTTTACATTACGCTAAAATATCTGTGGAATGTTGAACACCTGTGAAATCGGCATCTCATTTAAAATGAGTGGTAGCAGGCCAGAAACACACTGTTAAGTGGGTCATTGGGAGCTACTATTGTCTAGCGACATCTTAAGTGGGAAGGATGTATAGCCGGTACACCAGTGCCGTGCTGTGTGAAATGACTACATGCTGGTGACAATAAACGTTTGTTTCCACTGTGTATTAAGTATTGAAGTTGTGCAAACCAGAGCAGATAGTTTTATGTTCACATTACTTTGCATGCTGACTCTTGAAGGATTCAATTCAGGGTTGGCCAATTAAAGCCACAGTCGTACTATCTTTTGATCAACATGTTACTAATGATTTATACATTGTCATGTTGGTTGATTGTGTGATTTGTGTACTAAGTCCTCTCTATAAAACCGACTATTATTTTAGCTATTAAACCTCATTATCATGTCTGCATACTGACTTAAGCCATTAACAACTTGCAGTGTCGTTTTTAAATTCAAGACCACTAAATCCTGGTTTCACTACTGAACCATTTATTCTCACTGTTCCATATCTACCAAAACAGATTGCCCTTAAGATTGATTTTTTTTTCATAGTATATGATATTTGAAACCAAAACCCTCACCCCATTACTCATGGTTTACTAGACTGTTATGTTATGTTAACAGTACTAATATAGCACATCGTCACCAACAGAATTGGTCCCCAGGCGCTCTGGAGGATTTGTAAATGAGATGGTGGTATGGGTTAGTAAGGTGAAGAGGGTGTAGGATAGTGGGAGGAGTGGTGTACTGTTGGCAGCTTCAACTCGGTAGACACCGGGTGCTGAGCTTTGGTGCGAGTATTGGATCGGTGTCAGTCCGCGTGTGCTGTTTGTGCGGCTTATGTGTTGTTGCAGTGTGGTGAAGTGCGTGCAGCTGGCTGTGCGAGAGATGGTTGTGCGAGTTTTTTAAAGTATGCAGAGAGTTAAAGTTTATATTGGTTAGTGGGTTATGTGACATTTAACATGCAAGCATTTGCAGTTCTATCTAAGTGTGGCACTTGCTGCCCTACACAATTCAGTGTGAGTGTGGCACTCACCAACCCTAACAATACCATCCATATACCACACAGGCCAATGTTCATAATTCTATCAAAGTGCGGGATATGCCAACATTCTCAATTCCTTATAAGTGTAGTGCTTTGCAATCTTCATAATTCGTCTAGGTGTGGCACATGCTAACATTCACAATCCTGTCTAGATACGACACAGGCCAAAGTTAGGAATTATGTCTTGAGTGTGGCACATGCTAGCATTCATAGTTCTATCTAGGTGCGACAGGCTAATCTACACAGTTCCCTCCCGGTATGGTACTAACAGACGTTGGTATGTATTGCAGGGCAAAATTTGCAGTGGTCACAAGTCTTTCTAAGTATGCATTATGTAAGTCTATGGCAGTCTATGCTATGGAAAGGTAAGGTAAAGTGGCAGGGGTTTTCTGGCATAGAGTAATTGCTCTACACCCCACCCATGCCACACTCCGTTTTTGTTGGTGTCTGCCGTCTCCTGGCTTCATTGGCTTCCCCTGCTGACACATGCAGACACATCTTGGAGCCGCAAATGTAGGAGCCGCCCTTTGCCTCGTGGTCCTTTGCCGGGCAGAGGGCTGCCCTGGGTTGTCCTTGATATGGGTTATGTGGACCAATCCGGATGCAGTGGGCGGATTGGGAGGTGGGCATAAGGGTAACCAGGAAGCCGGAGGCCCCAGGACACAAACCACGCGCCAAGTGCGCAATGGTGCTTTTAAGCGCCATTTAATTATTGTACAGTTGGCTTTCTTGGAGCTGAGGGTCAGGAGACTCCTTACCTTGGTTGGGGTCCGCTGGAAATGGTGGAGAGCAGAATGAAGGAGAATCACCGGCTTGCAGCCCTACGGCCTCGCTAGCCAGGAGAAATCCATCCACCAATCAGGGGAGGGGGTGGGACCAGGGAGGAACAGGCAGGCCCAGGGAGCGGGAAGCCAGAGATATTGCAAATGCGCACCAAGCACTGAAAGGGAAATGCAGAGTAAACCCACCAAAAAATGGAAGGTGCCTCACTAGGCACACCGTACCTTGCCCAAAAAACAACACCAGTGAAGCAGTGACACGGCCAACAGTTATGGCTTGCAGAAAGCGAAAATGTTTTCTTTGTTGCAACATAGTTCCCCATTTTGTTTAGATTGCCATGTGGACCTTGGTTGCATTTCCAGTTGCTGATTGATTAGGAATTCCAATGAAGATACATTGATGGATCCTTAATGGCTGAAGAGTTATCAATTGAAAGCACAAATATTTAAAAACCTAGATCACATAGCAGTAATAAATGCCATCTTTGAATTTCCTTCAAGCATGTGGTTTCTTTACAATGTTTCGCTTTGTTCACTTTCTACCCCTGATGTACTCTCCTGCCAGGTTATGTACTCTCCTGCCAGGTTATGTACTCTCCTGCCAGGTTATTTGTGTCTTTCTCTTCAATCCTTTAAAAGGGGTATGAACCTTCCATTTTGGTGCCATGACTTCACGTTTGTTTGCCTTCTCTCTCCTGTTTTACTCCCTTGCCAGGATATCACTTTACTTCTCCTCCCACTCCTTGTTTTACTCCCTTGCTAGGATATTGTTTCACTTCTTACTCTTGGTTTACTTCCTTGCCAGAATATCACTTGGCTTCTCAATCCTGGTGTACTCTCCTGCCAGGATATCACTTTGCTTCTTTTCAACTCCTCCTGGGTATGAGTCTGACTGCCTGTTTGCCTGGTGCACTAACCTGCCAGAGATTTCTCTTTCTTTATTCACTCTTCTTTCATCCATGTTACAATTGCTTTCCACAGTTGGGGTCACTGACCCTTTCCAATAGTTTGCCTTTACTTTGTCTCTCTGTTCCAAGGGTTGGGTCTCTGACCCCTTTTCAACTTTGTATGTATAAAAGTTCCTCGTTTACAGTTTTGGGCTTCCGTTTCGCTTTCAACAATGTTCACATACACATGATTCCCTCCTTTGGAATACTGGGTCACCGGCCCTGTCTTTACCAATGTTCTCATTTATATCCGTTCCTTTACTATTTTCAATGGCTTTCGTGTGCTCATTGTGGTGCAGCATTCGCTTTTAGGCACACCAGTAACCCATTCAGTCTTCCTGGGCTTAACGGGCTGAACTATGCCACTGGAGAACTGGTGCTCTAGAGGTCAGGAGGTTGGTTACATCAAAGGCAAATATTTGCACTATCATTTTGGCATGAAGCATTTATAAAGGGGGACTAATTAGCAGGCCCCAAACAGAATTGCTATAAAAAAAACTCTTGCAATCATGCCCTCACCAGGCCATTCT
The DNA here is from genome assembly GCF_040938575.1 of Ambystoma mexicanum. Lineage (NCBI taxonomy): Eukaryota > Metazoa > Chordata > Amphibia > Caudata > Ambystomatidae > Ambystoma > Ambystoma mexicanum. Next base: position 174,301,924 of record NC_090921.1, on the reverse strand, counting down.
GCCAGTGTTTCTGAACAAATATTCTCTGAAATCCACAATTTGGTCGACATCTTACCCCCAAACTCCCCAGATGCAGTCTGTCACAAGGAATACATTCACATTTGTGACTGTGAGCGACATTTTCATTGGTGCCTGGGGCAATTTTATGCCCCAATCCACTATGCCAATTGCTGCTGAGATAGCCCCCAGTAGGTAGGTGCCACTTTCGATCTTCTCTATCCTGGGATAAATCTGTGTGGTTTAGGTTCAGGTTATGCGATCTGCCCACGGAATGTGGTTAACTCGCTTCAGATTGTTGTTTTACCCATGGGGCATACTTGCGGCTGATGGTTGGTTTCTAATAAGATAATTACCCAGTATATGCGATTTCTGTATCCAACATGTAGTAAATCTTAATTCATTTTTTATTTTTATGTCTCTTGGAGAGATGTTTGCACACTCCTCTGAGGGCTGTGGAACCATCTAACCTAATGGCATAACAGCGTGTCGCACAAACGACAAGACAATTGTAAGCGGAGCCTGCAGGCTCTGCCTTAAGCTAGCAGTGAGGTACAATTATTCCTTATAGTTGCCCCAAAAGAATACGCCACACTGTTCTACTGAAAAATATACACTTGTGAGGTCACATACAAAATATTTAGGATATGAAAAATAAGTACTCGGGTCATAACAAATATCAAAACATGATGTAGATAGAAAAGAGTCAATGGCCTATTAAGGACTAACTCTCACTCTTTATCTTAAAATGTAATACCACGACCAGTGGCATACTCAATACCTATACATTTCCAGATGTGTGTTAAAGAGTAGACCCCTCGATAATAATGCACACTGTAGTTACCATCATGTTAAGGATCCTGAGAGGCCACACAGAACTTAGTTACAGGTTTCCATCTACACATTAAATTAATGTATGATGCATAATACATATGTACACCAGGCTCCAAAATGTCCACTCACCCTAGCCATTGGGTAATGATATTTCACTCTTGGTGAGTAAGAAATGGTGTGCTTTTTGTATCACAGAATTGCAGTGGTGAGTGACTTTTTTGGCTGGCAGCTTGCAACTTGACATTTTTTTCTCCCTGTGTACACCATACAATTGCAGCACAAAGAAATGGTAAACTGGAGCAGAAGGTTCAACACAGCCAGAGGGCCTACAAAAGTCCAGGCTATATGTTGGGCCCATAAGGGCATATTGCACCCCAAGGAGGTTGTTGTAAAATATTTGTGTGTGTGTCTGAAGTAAAAGAGGGAGATATGTTGTAAAGTGTACATCTGTGAATGTATGAGCTGTAAGAATGTTGGAGTCCTGTTGTAGAATTTTGTCCCGTGAGTGTGTTTATTCTTAGTTACATCAAGATCTTACAATAGAGGACACCACTGGGTCCCATCACCCAGGTAGGCCCAGCTCCAACTGACATGAGCTGGAACCTTCACACACACTCACGGGACAGCATTCTAAAACAGGACCCCAACATGCTCACATCTCATGCACTCACAGATAAGCGCTTTACAACAGAGGTAACCCGTAGCAACACTCGGTGGTAAAAAGTAAATCCTAAGCAAAAATGCAATACATAGATTTAAAAATCCCTAATAAATCAGGGGGGTTAACTAATATTCTCGGACTTGGAGAACTCCAGCGACCAGACGTTGGGGTTGGGGGTGGTTCAAGAAAAATGCCACAGTCCAGGTGAATATCTTTCAGCTGCACTTGTAGGCATTCTAAAGAGGAAGAATGTGACCCATAGGAAACAGCTGGACAAAGTATGTAGGTTGACCTGTGGTTATACTGAAAAGCTAAGCAAGTCCTAATTCCTCCCAGGCACTGGTGGAGACCCAGAAGAAGATATGAGTGTTTCAGTGGGAGGCTTCGAGACCCAGCAGCCCCAGGAGCGGATCAGAATTCAGCACCAGTGTAAACCAGTACGCAAATGCAGTTAAATGGGACGTGCAGAACCTGACAAAGACCAGAGACCCTTTAGGATGAGTATCTTGAATAACCACCAACCCGGGACCCAGAGATAAGTACTTCGATGATTGGTTCCTGAGACCACAGTTCCAGAGAAGCAGTAAGTAAACTTCTTTTTACAGGTCAAAGTAGAAGGTTCCGCCACCCGGCGACCTGAACCAGCTACAACCCCAACAGCACAAAGGAACAACTGTCAGAGAAGTGGGACACACTTTCCAGAACCGGCAACAAATTTGGTTCCAGGAGAATGGAGAGCCTGCACATGGCAGACTCCGGTGGCTCAGCGTGCACATGTGGATAGCACTAAAAACAGCCGTTTCCACAAGACAGTGGTAATATCAACCCAACTGAGTAGCAAAACACATTTGGCTGTGTTTTGGGGTCCCAACACCCATGAAAGCAGCACATCTTCCAGCACAAAGGCAGCAGACCCTAGTGGCAAATGGCAGTAAAAATTGGGAAAATTGTCAATTTGCCCCAAGCATAAAAGCAGGGCCAGCAGCAGAACGATAAAAATCCAAGATGCCCAGGAAAAGCAAACCAGAGTAGAGGCAAGATACTCTAGTCCCGCAAGTATAGTAAGACTAGTTCTCCAAATTAGCTGCAATGGGTCTTGCTGCAAAATCGTCCAGCAGGCGGGCCAGCTTGCATACCTTAAAAGAATCTGGCAGAAGCAGGGTTTCCCCTATATGTACCTTTTCTCCCAGGTCACAGGGCTGGCCTCCGCCAGACCACGATTCCAATTAGATTTAAAACCAAGGTTTTGGCAGCTGGCCAATCGGGTTGGCCCCAAATACCCAGGCCCATCCCCACAAGAAGTTTAGGGGCCTGTCAGGGGCCAGGAACTGGTCTAAACCAGTCGGCCCACTACAGAGGCTGCCATCTTGCACTCACACATAGGCCTAAAATGGCTCTTCTGCCCATGTGGGCTATCTCATGGTTTCCCTGATCAAAGAAAGCACCATAAACAAAATGGAAGAGAGTATGACAAAAAAAACAATGAGCACCCCAATGACTACCATAAAAGTACACTGAGCTACTAATTGAGTGAATCAGCTTGCACCCCTGGAGGAGCCCAAACTAAATATGAGCTTCTGCCAGCGTACTCCCTAAGACCATTGTAGTATGATAGTCTACCTAGGCCAGAAACGGTCCATCCTGGGCCTGGGAGGTTTGTTGGCAGCCCAGGACAATAAGCTCAAGGAGTGAATGGGGGATGTAGTGGTAGGGGGACTTAAGCTGATGTCGCTCTGACCACCAAAAAACATAGCCCAAAAATAAAGTTGTAGATGGGGCAAAATCGGTAGGGGTCCCTTTAAATGAGATTGAAAAATTCCCAAAATAGAGTGGTAACAACGACCCATGTATCACTCAATCCTAAGAAGGGCCTGTGTTGCGGAATGGCTGCCGGCCATGGCTTTGTGGACACATTGGTTAAGAGGAGTGTGGCAGGCAGGATGACACCGGTGGGTCACAGCCTGCCTATTGTTAGTATTTCTGGGGATGGGAGGGGAGAAGCAGGAATCTAGGATTGGGTGCTGGGCTGGCACAGGGACCAAAAGCATTGCAGACGCCCCCATACACACAAAGAGGAGAGGGGGCAGGTGAGAAGAATCGCAAAGGGAAGCGCCTCAGGCCAAATTTGGCCTTTATGTATTAGGGTTTTTGGGGCAGCATGCAGAGACAGAGTGAAAAAGCTGCAAGCACACTTTGATAACCGCCAATCCCGCCCTACAAAGGACACAAACTGTACATGCGAAATGTGTATTGCAGCAGAACGACGGACAACAGATCGATGTCGAATAGCCGTGGGTTGAAGGCGGTACGGGTTTGGATGGAGGATACCATCCTCATCTCAGAAAGCTACAGCTCCTGCCAGAACACACGTTATAAGATGAAGAACGGGTACTGCTTGTAGAACACAAAGGCAGTACTGGGATTGGTAAGCGGAGCTCACTCCCAGTGGGGACAAAACATTGCACGAACTTTTGAGCAGCTCTGAATGAACGCAGAGGAAGCTGGCAAGAATGGGCATCTATCCTCCTGACACCCCAAAAGCACGTATCATTAGTTGTCATTTAATACAATTAGGAGTGTAAATAATAAATATTATGGGATGATAATTTTTCCACTTCAACATGTCTGTGTGATTACAGTTGCTTTTCAGCTCAGTGTAACACAGATGAAGGTAAGCAATAACTTTCTACACTAACCAATGTCGGCTACACCTACAGGACACATTGTAAGACCTGCACACAGCTATTCTAAGCAGGTAACACCTAAGGGTGTAATAAACTATAACAGTTACTTTTCAGGTCAGTGGAACACAGACTAAGTTAAGTAATGACTCTTTAACTTATTTTAGGATGGCACACAGCTATTCAAGGTAAGTAAAACCGAAGGCAGACTTATTCTAGACCGGCTATACAGCAGGTCAGGGGAAGCCAGACCCAGTTGGTAAACTATCTCCTGTGTTTTGGCTGTGCGGGCGCTCGCTTGGGTGAATGCTAGATGCCCAGCTGTCTGCTTTTAAACCCCGTTCCTAGTTACTAGAGAGTGGCACACTTATTGCAGAATGTTCACCACACACACTGTTCATTGCAGAATATTCATCCTACAAGAAATTCACCTACAGTAAATAATTGGATAAATCCTACGGATAGTAACTATGGGAAAAGGGGTGGTGTATTTTTACGGGCTGGTGGCTAATGGTGGCCATGAGGGGTTTTACCCGCATTTTGCTTCTGCTCCGAATTTGGGGGTGAAAACATCACTGGTAGAAACCTATAGAACCCAGAGATGTTTACATGGGAATCGGGGACAGGTGACTAAGGTGTTACCAGGTGGGTGAAGCAAAGTGTCGAACTCTGAAGCAGAACTGAAAACTAAAACGATTGTGGCAAGAAAAGACTTGGATATAGTTTGTGCATTTTTCTTAATATATTTCGAAATTGTTTTATATTGTATAGTTCTATGCATTTGTGTTCTCGTGTGTGTGTGTGTGTGTGTGTGTGTGTGTATATATTTAACATGTTGCGTGTATATTGTCTCTGGATTTAGATTTTCTGTAGGGATCATAAGTCTTACCTCTATCAGTGCTCCAAGTGCTAGTCGTTATGCTATTATCTGATCCACAGAGCCTCAATGCTTTATAATGTATATTTGTTTTGGTTTAGATAAACCTTTACAAGAGTTCATTTACATTACAGAAGTTTCAGACACAAACTGAATCGCATTACAAAAAGAAACGTTACAGACCGTAACTGAATAGTGTCAACCGACTATCCAGTATTCTCTTGTGCAAAACATAATAATACTTATACCTTGTGCAATACATAGTAGTACTTCTACCACGTCTAATCATTACTTTTCATACCATGGCTTCGTAGGGTAACCGGATAAGCAACCCAATCTGTTCTCTAAACTCTTACAGAGTAAGAAAACCACATAAAATCTAAAGGTAAATTTGACATTCTAAAAATTCACTGCATATTTAAAACAGGGCGCAAATGTTTCGCAGAAATGTTGCCACCCTGATATTCAAGTTGCCTTTACAATTGTGTAACATTTTATACCAAATAAATTCTCTGTCCACTTGCGCTGTATTATTAACATATTGGGCAAAATATAAGTCTTTTTTCCTTTTAATGCCGGACAAACCAATAGTATGTGTTTCAGGTCCTCGACCATACCTTCTACCTTACAGAACCTGCACCATGGCCATAATATTTGAACTGTGGATCTAATTGATAGTATTTGGTTAGTAGGCAGAACATTGAATCTAAAACGCATGAAATCGTTTTGGATTGTTATATTAGGATACTTGTTTAAGTAACATTCCATCCATGGTAACCATTTGTTAAAAGCACCCACTTGTTGGTATATTTTTGTATTCAGTATTGCGTTTTTAGTATGGATCCAGTCAAAACCCAACACACTTTCTTTCACCCTGGCAGAGTTATTCATCAGGGAGGAGGCTGAAATTCCCACTATCCTTAGACTATTTGAGATTTCCTCATTCAATTCCACTTTAAAAGGATTGGAAGTGTCTTGACCAGCATAATAGTACAACATGTTGGTGTCCAAGGAATTACATTTCCTCCATAACATCATTCTTTTGCATGTCACCAAAGCTTGAAGCGAGTTAAGACCCAATTCATACTACTTAATTAAATTGAACGGTATACATTTCGGAAGGTGATACAGTACCAATTTCCAGATGTAGCTTTCTATCGAGGCCCATTCACATTCGCATGCTGAGGGATGAAATTCAGCCCCATGTGTCAATCTGGGAATCACTTTTTTGGTGTAATATTCTCTGAGAGGAATCATTGAAAATTTCCCAAATTTTGCATCTAGGGCCCGCATTTGAGATATAGCAAGATCAGCCTTATGTTTCAATTGAGTTTGTAGTAGGGGTCTAGATAGTGTACCTGCTATCGAGAAGCCCAGGTATTTAAATTCCCCTTTAGCGTTAATACTTATGTTCCCTGAAACCCATGACATTGTGTTTAATTTCTTATTTTTCCTCCCTAGACGAACAATAGCTGTTTTGTCCAGATTGACCTTTAATGCAATTGAGTCAATAAAACCCTCAAAAGCTCTGAGCATGCGCTGGAGTCCCACTTTAGTGGTGTCAATTAGGAGAAAATCGGCAGCATAAGCTAACCAGGCCATGCGTATACTCGATATTCTAGGTGGAACTAACCCCTTATTTAGTAAAGCCATAAAAGCGCCACTGACATATAGATTGAAGATTGTGGGTGCCAGTCTACAGCCTTGACGCAGTCCGTTGTGGATGGTAAAAAGATCCGAGGGGGTACCCGCTGAATCAATCTCTCACATCCGTCTGAGAATAAATTGTCCTTACAATATCCAACAGGATTGCCGGCATATTTAAAGTTCTTAATTTAACCCACAGTATATTCCTGTCAACTAAATCGAACGCGGAACTCGGGTCCATTGATGCAATAAAGACCGAGGTCTCTGCCTTTTTCATTGCTTCGGCCCTCAAACAGTGCAAGATGAGCCCCCCCACATTCCGTCCCCATATTTCTCCTAAAGCCGAAATGTCTCATATCTAAGACCTGCTTATCATCAATCCATTTCTGGATATCTCTCAGAACAAGTGACGTGAACAGTTTTGATTCTGGATCAGCCAAGGCAATAAGTCTATAGCTCTTTGGGCATAGTCTGGAACCCTTTTTAAATATGGGTATGATAATCGAAACCCTCCAGGACAGTGGACAAGTTTTGGTCTCAAGTATATTAGTGAACAGAGTGGAAAGTATTCTAGCCCATAGTTCGGGGTCTGACTTAAGGATTTTATTCGACAAATTGTTCGGTCCTGGTGCCGCAGAATTTTTAGATTTTACTACTAGATTTTTTATCTCCCAGGTGGTAAAATTCAGTTTCCAGTTTATATCTTGTTTCTCAGGGACCCCTGTCACGTCCTTCTTGGGACAGTACATATTTACAAAGTGACCCTTACACATTTCTTCATTAATGGGATTCACTAGTAGCTCCTTCTGGGGTTTGTCCCAGTTATTCATTAGATACCAGAAGTTTCTTGAATTGGAACCCCTTAATGAAGCCAACAGTTTTTCCCCATCAGTCTGCCCTTTGATTATTCTATGTTGTAAGGACCAGTTTTTATAACTTTGTTTGATATTTTTGATCCTATCCACCATATTAATAAATGACAATCCCGATTTCTTAATTATTCTCATCTCTTTCCTCATGACCCGCTTTTTATCTCTAATTTCCAGGTCAAAATTATGGCCTCTGTCTTTCCTAAACTGAGTGACACTATTATCAGTTTTATCCAATTTTTCCAGAGTACTGCGAATATATTCTGTAAAGTTACTCGTTGCATAAGTCTTTTCCCTCTGTTGTTCTGAAAAATTCTCAATGTCAGCAATCATGGATGTGGTGAATTGTCTACTTTTTGTTCCCGTCCATGAAATTCGGTTCCCTGATTGGTTGACATTAATGTTATACTCACACTCAATTTTAGACACAATTGGCACAGTGATACCTATTTCCATAGACAAGATACAATGATCACTCAAGGAGGTCTCAATGCACACTAGATTACCAGAACAGTTGAACAAATCCCCTGAGCATATGGTATAGTCGATTGAGTTGGCTGAAGATTTACCAACATTTCCAAGCCCCACATCTCTACGAAGTGGGACCACATCCTCCCCCTGCTCCTTAGGTTATCAGCCCTTGGATTTTGTTCCCCCAATTTACTAATCAACACATCCCCACTAAAAGAGTCCCCATGAATGGCAGCATTGAGATCACCTGCGATCACTATCTGGCCACCTGTATTAATTAACAACCAGTTCTGCAATAAAGACCCTAAGTTACATAGTTCCAGCCTTAATTGCCTATCCGGTAATTCCGCCGGGTTCCAGTAAATATTAACCAACAAAAAAGGTGTAATTCTATTATGGTATGTCAGTAGGAAACCCACAGCTAGAAAATGAGGTGCAAAGGCCCATTCTCCCATAATTTTGGGGTTCAAGTGGTTCTTTGCTGCAATGAAGAGGCCTCCCTTAGGACGACCTCTAACTCCCCCTTTGGCACATAGTGAACACACCGTAAATCCCTCCCAACATAGAAGGACCTTTGACCATGTTTCTTGGATAAAGAGTAGATTATGTTGTGCCAAATCCCTCATAAAAGTCACATTGTTTAGGAGATTTGCCGAACCTCTCGAGTTCCAAGTTAGTACTTTCAAAGTACCATTTGTCGTTACTAGAGTGGCTTTCCTAGTTTTCTGAGATTTTCAATGGACTCTCTCGGGGACAATGCTAGCCATCTCCAATCCTGTGTCTCCTCCTGTGCCCTCTCCTCGTTCCTTTCTCCTTCCTCCTTATTTAAAGGATTGTCCCTCTGCTCTCTGCCTATATTTCGAGGTGTCACTATTGGATGTGACTGGGACCGTACATATTCAAAAATATCGAAACCCCTCCGATACAACTCTTCTGCTTCTTTCATCATAAGGTTTCTGACCAAAGGGGATGGTATAACTATACGTACATAATCCAGCCTATGTATATAATCGACCAGGTATATGTCTGTAGATTCAATTAAACTTAGGTTAGGAATCTGACCCAATAGAGACAGAATATACGGTCAATTTAGGGAGATGTTATTCTGTTCCTGGAATAATGTGGTCAGAACCAGGGCTGGAAGATCCGGTCTCACCGGGTCCTTCATGTCCAGTAACTGAAATTGATGGAGCTGATCCTTCTCCTTCATCCCATCTTCCCTTCCATTGCTCTCTCCCCTCCTTCCAGAACAATATTCTTCGTAGGTCTCCTACCTCGTGTTAATCTGTCTCAATTCCCTCCCAATATTGGGTACCACCTGCTGTTGTTTATCTCTTAGCACTCTCAGTATATTTTGATAAAGGGTCTCATCATTGGCATTCTCCCGAGTTTTACCAGCTATTTTCTGATTATCCTGGTGATAAATGTTTCCCATCTGTACCCCCCCCGTAACTTTGGAGTTCAGAACACCATGATTATCTGCTCCACTGTCCAAACCCTGTTCTAGATTGCCAGGATTGGTATCGCCCCTAGTCGAACACAAATGAATTTTGAGTTTGTTACCTTGGGGGATCTTCCAATCCCTGCTCCCCAAGCCCCCCTTATCAACGATGGGGATCATATTCCTTCCCGGGGCCTTATCAACAGGTATGTCATTCATCTTCGTGATATTTATAGTCATGGGTCTCTCCTTATAAATTGGGATGCTAGTCTCTTTGGCTTTTGCAAGCCACCCAATATTAGCTGTTATTTCCTGTGGAGGAACCGCATTAAAGATTTCATATACCTCGTCTTTTTTGTTTTTATTTTTCAGAACTTCACAAAGTGGTAGATCACCTTGTACGTATGCACTTTGAGTGGCTTGATCCTTCATTTTACTGGTGGCCCTGCCATCCTCCTTTAGACTGTTTTTATTCTGCTGTTGATTAGTACCTCTAGTTGGTGATTCATCAAGCTCATCCTGAATAACATTTCGCATACATTTTCTAGATGTTTTTGTAATTGCTCCATTTTTGTTTGGTTTTCTTTTTTTGTTTTGCCATTTTTTTAATTTGTCTTTTAGACAAAATAAATTCTGTCATCTGATCCTCAGACCCATTTGTCCTCGTTGTAACTTCCTAACAATTTAGGACAGTGTCCTCCAACAGGATGTGACCCCCCCCCCCCCATCCCACTAGAATCTCGGGCCAGTTCCTGTGATGCGTCAAACATAATTATCTCTTCCGGGCGGGGCTCCTTCGTGAGCTCCACTGGCCTTTCAACCCCTTCCCACTCCTTTATTTTCATAAGGGATTTTGACAATTTGTCTAGTAGACTATCTGGTAGTACTTTGATGTCGGAGGCTAAATTTGTCAAACACTCTGTTTGCTTACGGAGTTCCGACAGAATTAAACGGTTAAAGATTGTCATCATTACCGTGAATTCTGACGGCGGGGAATTCAAACTGCTCAGAGTATTATTCTCCTTATCAAATGTAGTACCGTTTGAGAAATCCAGCAGTTTATCATAATTCCAATTATCATGTACATCCTTGTCATTCAACTTGGGCGTGTTCTCTTGCTCTTTATTAATGTTAGTTACCATCTCTTTAGGATGAGCAATGTTCCCTGTCTCTTCCTCCCCAAAGAGCGGCTGAGAAGGATCCATAATATCTTCACTCTGTTTCTCAAGAAGAGACCGTTCTTGAGCATATTTTAAGAATTCATCCTCTTGCGATGGATCAATATGGTCCTCAGCCTGTTTTTGTTTTTTGTTTTTTTTTTTTAAAAGCTATTCTTTTTGACAACTTTATTTAAAGATTTATCAAAAGAAATACATTTCATTCCAAAACAACAATTATGATAACAAGAAAACGACAAATAAAACGAAAAAAGCATTCCTATCAATTATCTCTACTAATCGCAACAAACCTAATTTGAAATAACTAGCCAAAAATCAGAGGAAAACAAGAGAAAAAAAAACCACAAACACACAACCACACAACACAAGACAAACACAATAAAAAGAACACAATAGTAAATTAACCACTCTGAAACAAAAACCATCGCCCATCAGCACTTAATTCACACATAGAGTTCATTAAAAGCCTCCCACTGTTCCTTTTAAAATTCTTCTTTATGTAAAACATAATACTTAATCCTCTCAAATCTTGAGAGCAACTGCACCTGCGATAACCATTCATCAATACTTGGTTTCTTTCTCGTCTTCAGCCTGTTTTTCTAACTGAGAACATTGTTGCGCACACTGTAGTAAATCAGCCTCTTCCTCATTTGCCTCAGGCAGCGGTAAAGCTGCTGCCCTGGCCAAACTCGCCCTTCTAGTGCTTACCGCAATAAAAAAGTCCGCCCTTGCATCTTTGCGAGGCGGGAGCTTGACTTTCCCCATTTATCACAAGTGAGTCGATTATAACTACAGAAGTACACAATTCACTTTTTTTATTTCTCTTTTCCTTCTCTTTCAATCACACCCTATGCAGCAAGACACAGCAGCCTCTAGTATAAAAGTCTGCACAGCCCTAATGGCTCTTACCCCCTCCTCCCTCCGCCAGCCCAACAGCCGCACTTCCAAGCACTTCCGGATGCGCGCGCGAGATGCGCGTGCACCTGTGCTTTTAAGGAAGTGGAAGTGGCTGAGAGCAGGTGGGCCGGCAGTGCGTGGGACCAGTGGGCGTGTCTAAAGGGAGGAGAGAACCCGAATGAGTAACTCACTCCTCTTGCACAACCCGCGGTGAACCCGCGGTCAAGTCAAATCAAAATAATCATTGAGTGCCTTGGAAACATAAATACCCTCGAGCTTCAATGAAGTCCCAAAATAATTGCGCGTTTCGCGCGGCGACAACGCTGCAAACTTCCTCTTGCCGACGCCTCGACTGCAAAGTCTGCGTCCCAAGTCCAAGTGTCAATTCCAGCAGCGAGTCACAGCCCAACAGCCGCACTTCCAAGCACTTCCGGATGCTTTATAAAAAAAACTAAGCAGATAAAAACTGAAACCATATAGGACCATGCATAAAAGGTACCCGTTGAATGCATGCCGACTTTGTGCCACGCGTCTCCAGAAATGCAGGTCATTCTCATTTGCTGGAGGATGTCCTTCAAGCAAGCCTAAGTGCTCACATCATCAGTCTAGTTTAAAGCCTTTTAATATAGGACCAAGGTGGAAGGGGTAGTGGGCAAAGCAATCTTGGTGGCACAGAGTCTTCAATCTATTTGTTGCACCCAATGAGCGCTGATGGAACGTAGGCCGAGGCCGCCGACTGCAGAGGGGAGCGTGTCCAGGTATCCTTCACTTGGGCAATGGTGAGCAGGGGCGGGCCCAGTTACATCCACGAGCAAAGCACAATAACCCTAGGTCTTACTGACCCCATATTTAGCATGCAGAGCCCAAAAAAGGTGTGGCAAGAAAAGAGTGCACAGCTCCACTGGCATTTTACCAAGCTGCTGAGATAGCTAAAAGGGTTGTGGAGGGGTGATCTGTACATAATCTGCAGGCCCCGGGTTCTTCATCTCAGCCACTCATACTTTTGAAGTTCATAAAACTAGATGATTTTTCATGTTGGCATCTCTCTATTTCAAGCTCCAAGCATTAATTTGGCTTGCGGCGTGCTCTATATGCATGTTTATTATGCGCATACAATAACTATTCGCATAGTTTGGCCCTTCATCCCATACAGTGTTGTCCTCCGAGTTGTAATTATTTTGGAAAGTTAGGCGGAGGTTGCAAGATATTTTTGATGCATGGTCAATGGTGGTCTCCAGACCGACCTTGCCTGTAGAGCGGGTTGCACATGGTGGGCAATGTGTAGGATTAAGACTTGGCCGCTTCAACCACCGACTGGCAAGGTCAGGCTGCAGATCAATGCTGATCGAAGCAAGAGCAGTGCAGGCCAACATTTAGTGACTACCCCTACGGTCATGCATTGTGTGCATGTGAGTGAAGATATGGCTATACGAGGGTGATGTATGGCAGTACACCCCCGATACTACATCTGACTTGATGGAGCAGAGTGTTGTAAAGTGCAGCATCTGCCATTTTTTGGGCTGCCTTTCTGTGCAGAGTAATGCATGTAGAGGGCTGGGAAGGATTGGTGAGAAGAGGAGTGATTTGTGTGTGTGTGATGCTGTGAAGCATGCAGACCGGGAGAACCCGGTCTGTGTACTAGCCAGCTTCTAGGTACTTGGGCGTAGGCAAGGTGTCAGTACCATTTCTAATGATTCCAGCCCAATACGCTGGATCATTTCTGCCTCCACAGGTGCGGATGGAGTTGGAGGTGTGGTGCATTGATTGAGGTATTGAGTGGGGGTTAGTAGGATGGTTAGGGGTGAAGAGGTTTGGTGCAGGACACCATGTGCCAACATAGATCTACCATATGTCGACCTCAAAATGTGCACTAGGCATTGGCAAGTGATGATAGATTCGTGTTAAGTAAGACCTGGTGTGCTGTGGGCATGTGGACAATACTTGGCTACTAGCTTGAAAATTGAAATAATTGTGAATCTGGGATGTGTCTTTGACTTCTCCAGATTGTGGTGTATTAAGTTGGTTTCCGATGGTGACTTTGCTGTAGGCAGAAGTTTGTCTCGGCTCTGGGAGTCCAGTGCTTAGGGCCAGCCCTTATGAATTTGTCCTGGTCGATGGCTTGTTAATTTCTTTATCTTAGCTTGTCCCTTATCCGTAGAACTTACCAAGTTTTCAGCTAATTGCATCATGAAGTAGTCGCTTTGGCATTGGCTTCGTTACAGATGAGAATTGTGTAGAATGGTCCTATGAAGGCATGCATGCATGTTTGTTTAATGTGTCGCCTAAACCGAGCTCTGCTAAATCTTCTCTATTTTCTATTTTTCTTTTAATTCTTGAAGTTTTAAGAGAAGAGCAGCCTGTTGCCGGGCATCTTAATCATTCGGCTGGATCGCATGTCAACGTGCAGAATGTGCCCGCATGCCAGAGGGATTGCCCCTGCAGCTGCCATGCAACAAGGCCGGGCATGGTGATGGTATGGGTCCCTGAGACCGATGTACACGTAACCAGTTTGGAAGAAGACGTTGCAACACTTTCGGACTCCTCGTCATCCGCAGACGAGTCGCCACCATTTCGGCAGGTGTTTGTGGTGAACCGAGAGGCCACCAAAACCACGAAACGCATCACTGATGAAGATGTGAACGGGAACGTTGCTGGCGACATTCCTGACGCTAAGAGCAGGACTTCCAAGGCAACCATGGCGTTGCTGAGTAAAAAGCCCTTTGGTGGCAGCTACCCAATACGGCGTCACTCTCTAACCAGTGCCACTGGCATGACCAACGGTATGAAGAACCCTGGCATGACCAATGGCCACCATGACAGTTCAACCCCAGAAGGCTCGAGCGGAGGCAATGTTGTCCTAACCTCCTATCGCACCATGCCCGACAGCAGTTTCAGCGACGAGGAAGCCTTCACCTCTGCGGCTGATTGTGAATGCGGTTCCTCAGACTCAACACCCTCGTCCGACGCCCTACAAGAGCCTCTCTGTGAACCGGCACCAGCTTCTATCCGCAAGCCCCCTAGGAAAAGCAAACTTGGGTCCCAGACCTCTCAGGAAAACGAGGTGGTCCCACCCACTGTTCCACCAAAAGCACCTCGGAAGCCGCCACGGACTCCACAGGCACCCTTGCCATTTTTCCGGAAAGGCTCCTTAAAAAAACAGTTGCAAAGAGACATTTTGGAAGAGGAGCCGCCGGCGGTGACAGACCGGCACCTGCACCGACACGTCGCTGTAAAAGTGCACAGGGGGCGGCCATCTTCCTCCTGCTCATCGCAGGAACAAAAAGAAGACTTTGATGACTCCTCATTGGATGAGACTTCTACAGGTACACGTTTTATATCTCTGCTGTTTTATTTAAGGGGCACTTAACTATGTTTGGGAGACCCAGCCTAAACGTTTTGAAAAGGAACGGTCTTTATTGCTTGCTACAGGATATTTGTGGGTTAAAACGTACAATACTAAACTGATTCACCAGGCGTGTCCATGTGTGCTTATGGGTCTCTTCGTAACAGGTAGCGTGCCTTATTTCAACTTTTGAGGGTGCGTATTCAACGTGTATCTGATTTTAGTACAACTTGCGGTTAAGTTGTTAACTGTGGAGACATGAGTCGTAATATTTGCTCCTTCACTTTACTCCCTACATGGCTCCCAGTTCCGGCATATTGCCTTCATCTGCAATCGCACTACCTCCACCACAGCATATTTATTATAATAATTATATATTCTTCATTAGTGTTTAATGACGTATTCATCCCGCTCCGAAACGCTGTAGCTGTGCTGGTTATTTACCAATGTAATGGTACTCCGTATATCGACCCTGGTAAGATGAAGGGCTGAGTCGGCACTTACCGGGATGCCTATTTTACAAGTGTAGGCTGACACTGTGTCGGAGGCAGACGCTTAGCCTGAGAGCTATGCCTCCAGATACACCATAGGGCATTTGGTAACCAGATGATTTAGCCGTGGGATTTCATTTAACTTGATGATGCGTTCTGGGAGTTTTGGTCTTCATTAATGTCTAAGCAAAAAAAAAAATGGCGAAGACCAGCTGTTACAAATAATAGATGAGACCGGATTAAATGGTGTTTCAGGCAGGGTGGGTGTCCTTTTGATTATTAAACTAAATTCCTGATCCTTGGTTAGACTTCTGAACACTGGCCCGTTCACATGCCCACTTATTACTTAACCTACGGTCAGGTGTGCAGGCAGTCTGTTAACCCTTCTTTTAATACAGACCTTGTCGACTAACCAAAATCTGAAATCAGAGTGGCAACTCTATTATGGCAAAAATCTCTATTGCAGTATGTTGGGAGTGTCTCGAAAGGGCTGTGAAGCAGCTGGAAGCCAGCATGCCATCGCTCTATAGATCCCCAACCTGAATTTTTCCTTCAGGCAGACCGATGAGACGAGCCATGCTATTTTTACCTGTTCTCTTAGGGGCCACCTGCAGTCCTGGTGGTAAGAAAAGGGTTGGCTCCTGCTGGGCCACTTAGCACCCATTGAGTGGGCTGCATGAGGCGTGGCACAGAGATTAAGCTGGGAGAAGAGCAAAGGATACAACCTAGTTTTATGTTGGTTGCTTGTATGCTGTTGCCCGTCTGTGTAGGGAAGAGCATAGTTTGGGATTATTTGCATGAACAAAATTGTGCGATGCTTTGCTATTTGATCCAGTGCAGGGGTCTCCAGATGCTTTGGACTATGACTCCGATGATCCCTCACCATGGTATGTACTCGTTAGGGCTCAGGGTAATTGCAATCCAAAACCTCTAGAGAACCAAAGGTTGCAGATCCCCGATCTAGTACCTCAATTCTACAACAGTTTTGATCAACTCACTGATTTGGAACATTCTCTCCATTTAGTACGACCAAAAATCATTCAGATAATCTGCATTGAAATGTCTAATATGTTTATATTTTTCTCATCAACTTTATTCGGCCATAGGCCCTCAAAGTAGACGTATTCATCTCAACATAATTGAAACATATACAATATAAAGCAAGCAAGTTAGGCCCCCAGTCATGAAACTGGGGGTGCCATTATGGCGATGCTAGACCAGAACCATAGTTTCTACCCTAATGTGGCAGAAACACTACATGCATGGCCTTGGGGGTGGCTCCCTCGCACCTTGGTGGGCACAACAGATTTTTTTCTTAATGGAACTATGTTGGCTCCAGAGAGCAATGAGGGTCTGGATCCATGGCCCAACAACAAAACTGGGGCAGACACTTATTACAATGGAGTTACAAATCTTTGGTCGACGTCGTAGAGCAACTCCAAGCGGCCAAGGTCGGGACCCTTCAATCCAGGCGAATAGTCATATATTTCTCTTCTTGTCACTTAGTCTTTTACAATTTATGAGATCCTCTTATTAGGGAGCAGCATCCATAGACTGTTCACAGCCAATGGGTGCATTTGTTTGTTAGGGTGTCTCTCGATTCGAACGGAGCACTGGTACGTTTAGGGACCCCATTCATGTATACCATTCCCGTTTTTTTGAACCCTCCCTCAAATCACCACACCAACTTGCATAGTGGGCGTTTGGGGTTTAGAAAAACTACCAGTAACCAGATCTGGGATTGTGCCATAACCACCTTCTCTGGTTCTTCTCCCCAGATTGGGCAAGCCCCCTTTGGTCAGCTCCTCACAAATACCCCCTCTTGCACCCCCCCGCCAGCCCCTCAAGACACTGGGGGGAGGGGTTGGCTGGTGGTTAGGGATTGTTGAATTAATGCCAACAATACTTGACTCATGTTGCCCTTTGTTGAACACTACCTTAGTGATCGTCGTGGAACCATACAAAATCGAATTTAATCTGGTCCATTATAGGGGCACTGCCTGATTTCTTCATAGATGGTGGTTGCGCCCTGTTAATATTCTCACCTAATGTATAGCAATCGCCCGGGGGACCATTTCCTAGGCCTCTGCCTTTTGCAAGAATCAATAGCAGGAGCTTCTTCATTGCCGCCAACTCGACGAGGACCAAAGAACATTGACAGTCCTGGTTTGATTTATCAAGAGTGACAGCTGGAGCGGGGATAAGAGGTTTCGGGTGGATTTGGACTGAAGAAGTTGACACCTAGCAAAAGTCCTTCTTCAGCCAACGGGCCACAAGTGTCCATTAAGGGACTGTCGGAAGCTTCCAATGTTGGTTCAATGCTAGACCTTAATGGCGGGAATCCCGCCTCCTATGGGCCTGGATCGTAGAGGCTCGGTGGTACACTAATAGAGGTATCAGCCATGTAACCCGTGTGACCCTCTTGATTGGAATGTGCGAGAGTCTGCAGGGATTCTGATTATACAGTGGCAACGTTGGAGGAACATTTCACAGGGATATCGAAGTGGGACCTCAAGGGGTGAGGCGCATGGGTGATGGTAGGGAAAGCGACAGGTGCACTGCTAGGAGAGGTCCGGATTCACAAAACCCCTGAAGGGCTGCAGGCAAAGTGGAAATCCCACAGTCCGAAGGAACCAAAGAAGAGGTGGAACTTGCCCCAAGAGTGTCTGTTAAATGGGCCAAGCTGATGTCATCTATGTGATGAATAGATGTTCCATGGTCTTTTCCCCTTGCCATTATATTCGAGGCTGCCCTCTCTAGAAAGATCAATTGCAGGTGTCCCTTTGATAGAAGATCCGCCTCCCGGAAAACAAGTGATCTTGATTAAATTGTACGCATCCCCTGTGAGCATAGAAGAACTGTGGTCCCCAACTTTAGGCCAATCGGGGACAGTAATTAAGGGAGGCTGATCCAGCAGTCTCGCTTCACAGTTAGAAATGTCCTCTTGTTAGTACAGGGTTCCGGCGGGGTCATTGGCGGGGAAGGATGGGGGGGAGGCAACAGCCTCTATGTCCACAGCTCTCGTTGCCATGTCCATAGGTGGGGCAAGGGGAAAGCAAGAGGTGTTTCGGCTCACCAAAATTAGCTCGCAAAGAAAAGAGTGCAGCTTCACCACTCCCCTTTTTCTTGCTCCTCACCTTTCGCGGGACTTTGGAGCTGAACACCCCGTGCCCTTGGGTCACCACGCCCTTGCGCCCTGGCAGGCCTCAGTGCAGTTTGTATATAGGGGCATGGCTTAGCACTCCGGAGCTTTGCACTGCGGCAGTCTCCCAGGAACAATGCAGCAGCCCCTGAGGTAGCTGAACACCCCGCGCCCATGGGTCCTCGCGGGCTTCTGCCTTGGAGGGCCTCAGTGCAGTTTGTATAGAGGAAGGGGGCATGGCTTGGTGCTCCAGCGCTTTGCATGACGGCAGTCCACCAGGAACACAGCACCAACCCTTGGGTCCCCGTGCCCTTGAATCCCCGCGCCCTGGAGTCCCCGCAGGCTTCGGCGGGCCTCTCTGCCATTTGTATAGAGAAATGGGCGTGGAGTAGCGTTAGTGCGTTGCGTGACAGCAGCCTCCAAGGAACACAGCAGCAGCTCCCCAGGCCGTTGGGTCTATTTTTCTCATACATTCTCATTAAGAATCTTCTGAAAACCTCATTAGTCTAGACTATTCAGTGGGACATCCAACCTAGCACTACTAGCGCACTTATCTTCCACTATAACTATCACTTTTAAACACTATACATTTGTAAAATGTTTGGAGTTGTCCTCTTTTGTCCTAGACTGATCCCAAATCATCAATTCATCAATTTTCCCTCTTGCAACCATCTCCACTTTCGCCGGGCACCTTGTTAGCATTTTCAACAGCTCGCCACCAGCATTGCCCTCGTCATCGCCAACATTCATAAAACTATGCAGACTCCTGAGCCAGCCCGGGACACATCTAATAAAGCAATGCTTAAAGAAGATCTAGTCACAGCCGCCATTGAACAAGCCATCATCGCATCCCTTTTAAAGAAAACCCTCACTCGGTCCAGCAACTCCCATCACCAGTCTCCCTACGCGTTCCAAAACCCTTGAGGAGAATTGTTTGCCAGCTTTAGATTCTTCTCCACAATCGTGCCTTTTTATTCCTTTAGAATCATGCTTCTATCCAGGTCACAGTGCAAGAATAGATCTCAAAATCTGAGACCACACCCTCAAAGGGTAAGGCATATCTGTAACCACTTCTAGATCTCGGTTCACATTTGACACTGTAGGCCACAAAATCTCGCCCAACTACCAATCCGCTAGCAGGAGTTTTGGACTCCTCTTTCCCTTGGTTCACCACATTACTCGGTGGCAATTGCCAGAGTCTCTTTTCTCTGGTACTTCATCTCTCCGATCAAGTCAAGATATATGTGGAGATCTTTGTGGATCCGGTACTCATGAATATCTACATCTACGCCCTGCGGATGATGAAGCTCTTACGCACCCTCCTCTGCTGATGACCTGCAACTCTACCTCCATGACACTTACAAGCTCAACCAGATCCAACCCCTGCATAGCCACTTTACTGCAATTGAGTCTCGGACATCAAAGCATTTCTTGAAACCGAACATGTAATTCTCAACACTTGCGCACCACCGACCTTCACCCAAACTCTGCCACTTATCCTGAGACAGTCCATTATCCACAGAGCCCAAGTCAACCACACCTGTTCTTATATTTAGCTGTTTTTTTTTTGTTTGTTATTTTAGCTGAATTTTGGTCACCACGGTGTTGCAGGTTAGTGATGTCTGTGCTTAGAATGCGAATGTTGTCACTAGGCCAGCGAGGTGAGTAGGACCCTTTGATGTTGTCCTCGTTCACCCTTTTCATAGAATGTCCCAGGCGGGAGGATTTGCTGTGAGCGCTTCAACGGGTCTTGTCAGCTACGAGCTGGAACTATCAAGCTCTCTGCTTGGTCCTGGCCATGTGGGACTGGTGTTTCCAGTCTTGGCTTGCATTTTGCATTCTGATATTCGTTTTGCTGTTTGGATTAAAAATGAAGAATGTTTATTTATATTGGGCAACTATATGGCGCTTTATGCCGATTCCTCCTGCTTCAAAGTGTGGGACCGGGTATCAAACCCACGTTGCACGACATCATCTGTTCCAAAGATGCGTGCGGGTCCCTGGGCATTTGGACCGGGCATGGAACATGCTTTTGTACATGCTGTGCAAACGGATTGCATGTTACTGCACATGGAAAACAATGTACGGCATGCAGGAGAGTACTGGCACACTACCAGAATAGCCAAGGAAGGGATTAGGCGGCACACCACTGTGCAGGGTAAAGCAGACTCCAAGGGCATTATGCTCACCTGTGGCAGCATATTCTGTGTTGGAGCCTTCACTCACCCCTTATACAATAGGGCACATGGCCACTTATCCATCATTAGTGTAGGTAGGTAAAGAGCACTCCCCCTTACCGCGTAGATTGCTGCAGAGCCCACCTTTTGAAGTATAATTTGGCCCAGAGCCGCGTCATAGTTGATGGGCTCCACAAAAGATATGAGACTCATGAAAGGTTCAAACAAATCAAATGTATTCTAATCAAACACTGCTTTGGCGTGCAGTAAAACAGAAACGCAAGTGTTTTCTCCTTAGTCCGTGAGGGTTTAAGAGAAGGGGTGAGTTTCGTGCTAAATAAAAACAAAACTATCGAAGGACTGTGAACCTGCAGTACAAGATTACATTTCATAACAGTTCCTAGTCTGGACGTAAAGTCTTGGAACTGTAAGGCTTCCAATACGTCACTCAGTTTTCTTTGAAGTTATTAGGTCTGTGAGCCCCTGTCTCTCCATATCTGGTAGCTGTGGGCCAATTGTGCTTTCTTTCATGTATGTAAATGCTATTCCTGTCTCAACCTCAATGGTTGAAGGAACCAATGATCCTGCACCACCTCCCTTATCCATACATGGGCTAGCATCTACAGTAACCCAGTGCATGACTATCCCAGGCTTCTAGTGCCTTCCAAAGCAAGCACTATCCCCTTATTTGCGTATTCCTCTCCAAAAACCCACCTGGACATTAGCCACTAGCTATGCCTGAACAGGAGGGCCATGTGTATCCTCTGGTCACGCACCGTCCCCTTCTCACTTGTGGGATTTTCGCTTCCCCAATCTTGCGTTGTTGTCTTGCTGCTATCCACCACCTTGCAAGTCACTCCCCACTGTCTGCTGAGGCAAGATGTGCTCTAGTGCCAGCGTTGTTGAGGCTGGCACCATGAGGCCCGAGTTCTTCTCCCTGCTTGCCCACGTCCCTAAGGGAAAGCATCCTGGGCAGTGTGATGCTCCGTGGCTGACCCCGGCGAAACCGATGATCATGATATTGCCATTATCATTAATATATGATCCTGGACAGAAAGCTACCCCACTATCCGTCTGTTGCCTTATCTGCCAAAAATGAGAGCATTGAACACCAGAAGTAAGCAGCTCCATTATTAATTTTAAATAAGGAGCAAACACGTGTTGCATACTCCTGGGAGTAACCTTCCTGGCAGAGTAACACACACTCCGGCTTCTGCCAGCATTTGCTCACTCCGAGCAATGCAGGTCAGATTCCTGCAATGGACACGGCAGAAAGAGGGCATGACTCGGAAAAACCCTCTTCTGACAACTCCCAGTAACCCAGCCCAAATCGGAATGCTGAATGACCAATCAGAAAACTGAAATGTCCAGTGCAGACTGACGGCTCATAAAGCCCAATGGATACTGAGGGGTTGGATGTTTTCTGGACTACTCAGAATATAGAACCGAGCAATCTTGCAATTTGTATTGCCCACTTGGGGTGCCAAAATTCCAATTGGAATCTTAAATGAAGAGTGTGGATTCCGATTGGACAGTTAAAAGAACAAAGACAATTCTAATCAAACAACCGAAAATTAAACTGATCATGAATTCTGATTCAGCAACATGAAATTTAATTATCATTTTGGAAGTTTTGTTGGCAGCAATTCTCCTTCTGCCGTGGATTGTAGTTTGATCCTGTTGTGGTCCTGCTTATAGTGTAGCACTGATGTGGGTCTGTAGCATAAGCATTATACAAACAACCAATATGACCTGGCATTACGCAGCCCCCGGAGGTAGCCTAAAAGACACTTACTTGGCCTCTAAATATCTCTCACTGGCCCTCGGTAGAACTTCACACAATTCACGGGTTTCCCTTGAATAGCCCTGAACAGACCCAACGCATAATTCTACACATGTCCTTATCTTGCACAAAATGCACCTTTAAAACCACAGCAGACTCTCATATTGTGGCCCAGCCCTCGCAGTGGTGCCAGTTAACATTCATAGCTCCCACAGATCTAAGGGGCCGGAGAAGCACACCTCACATCCAGGTCTGCTGGCATACCTGTAATTTCCGCTTCATCTCAGAACTTTGTAAACATCACTCTATAGTGAACCCACCTGGTCATTTTAACATCTTAAAACCCGGCTTTGCTCTGGGCTTTTGATACTGTGATGCTGGAAATGTATTGGAGGGACAGGGCCTCCATGTTCTTGACCCGTAGTCCTTTTATCATGTGGGTTCTGTTTTATTTTCTGCACAGCATTCCATGTGGGACTCCGGCAGTGCAGCTCTTCCTCTTTTTGGTGGGGTGAACAGACCCTTGGCATACCCTTATGGCACCCATGGGTGTGGGTATAACCGTGTACCCCTACTGTATGTTTTTGGCACCTGTGTGTGGCCCACAGAACATGGTATGGACTGGTGGCAGCTCATGCTGAATTTGACAGGTGCTCCGAGTATCCTCCATTTTGGGATACCGAGGCTCTGCCATTGGAATCAGTTGATATCTGATAGAAGACAAGATGGCCCCTGTGGCCTCTTGCTTTGTTTTCCCAGAAGCTCTGACTCTGTCCCTTCCCCCTGACTGGCTGTTTGGTGTAAGTTCCATATATAGTATTGTGGGGAAGTCGAGGCCAGACTGGCTTGAGCCTTCCCAATGACTGTATGTTGTGGGTACGCCCTTGGGGTGGGACCTGGGCGAATGGAGTGTGTGACCAATATACATTTCATGTTATGGGTGTCTGGTTTCTGGTGTGCGACACAATGACTGAGACAGCCCTGCCCAAAACTGGTATGAATGCAGTATGGAGTGCTAAAGGGCTGGGTGCTTGTCCCAATCCACATTCCTTGTTGTGAGTGTCTGGATAGAGAAGAATGGCCTGAATGCAATGTGAGCCTGATTGGCTGCCAAGCCAGGCTCAGCGGTGTAAATAAGAGACAGAACAGTATATCTGCGCACCTCTCACTGACGAGAATCATTCAGAAGCTGATGTCAAAACTTGATGCTTACCTTGAAGCCCAGCTAGAAGGTCTTGCAGCTGCATTCCTTCGACGCAATCCGAAAGCTGTCATGTCTCGAAGAAATGATCCAAGAGAGGACCTTGCTAGGAGACCTTCCTGAGCTACGAGGGAACATTGTGTACCAGCTAACCTTCACCAAGGCTCCCTGGAAGTCAGTCATCGAAAGGCTGCTGACAGGAGACTGTGACAGACTAGGAATCTGAAGCGAAGCGTCCAGACATTGAAGTCCATTCCCGTCGACGACCGTCATTGTCGACGGAGCTGCAACGCTCCATTGCCCAAGGCATTTGAATCAAGGAATCCCTTGCTCGTCACCGTCGACCGCTTTGTCCCGACGGAGAAAGTTCAGGACGACGAGGAACCGAGAAGAATATGCTGGTGGATTTCCCGCCACACGAAGTCCTCCCAGACGCTGATGAAGATCCGAAGGTCAGCCGTGGTCTAGTGCCAATCGCCGACAACCCAAAACCCTTGCTGGGCCTACGCTCTTGACTGTGTGGCAACAAACTATCGTCGTTGAAGTTCACTGCACACCTCATATTCACAGGACTTCCACGACATATCAACGAGCACCGCAAGGCCCGAAGCTGATGCCTTGACAACAATGTTCACCCCTTTCTTCGAGGAATCTCGCCGATCTGTGGCTCCTGCCTTAAAGGGAGTTCACGCAAGAAGGATCCGTCGACGACCCGTCATAAAACTCTGCTAAACCAGGTACATTGAGGTAGTAGATCTTTTGTTGAAGGAAATTGATGTAAACAGATTCTCATTTTATTTTTTTCAATTCTAAGCAAAGATAACACTACTGTCTCAGAAAAACGTTCATCTCCTTATATGAACAAACTGACGGATTATTTCCACATTGGAGAAATGTACCATGATCATAAGGATGTCTTTTGTAGTGCTTAAAGAATGGGATGCTTCAATAGAGGTTTTTCTCCCCTCATAAAGTAGCCTGTAATTAACAAATGTAAGATATTCTATTAAAACTGTGTCTTAGTCCCCATTTGTGGAGCAGTGTAGCTCCCCACACACCTTTCACAATCTGGACAGAGCTTCCAGTATTCTACCCAATGCTCCTGGGTTGAAGAAGCCACGCAGTATCTTTATCGGCACGTTTAAACAGTAAAAAAGGATTTAAAAGCAAATCCGAAACAGCCACACAACATGGCGGATATGCTTTCCACTTTAAAAAATAAGTGACTTGGAAAGGCGGTCTAGACAACATGAGGTACTCGCGGCTTATGCCACAGATTTGCAGGCTTTTTACTGTTTGAAATAACATAATTTGCATGTTAAGAGGCGTGCACCAGACATGTTACCCATTGTATTTGCCTGCAAACAAGTAGAACATCACAAAACATTTGCACTGTACCATGTCCACCGACCTAGTGGCTGAGTTCTGCACACCGCTCCAGAAGAGTTCAAGCGGCCCCCGCTCCAACGTCTGGTTCTCTGAATCATTGACACGCATCGAAGATGATGCAAGCTAGTCGCTGCCTGGCGGACATCCCAGGCCATCATGCCAGAACTACAGATCATAAAGCCATCTTCTGGGCCAAGCAGGAGTACTTCTCGGGCAACAGCCAAGAAGACCTAAATAAGTTCAGGACGACGAGGAACCGAGAAGAATATGCTGGTGGATTTCCCGCCACACGAAGTCCTCCCAGACGCTGATGAAGATCCGAAGGTCAGCCGTGGTCTAGTGCCAATCGCCGACAACCCAAAACCCTTGCTGGGCCTACGCTCTTGACTGTGTGGCAACAAACTATCGTCGTTGAAGTTCACTGCACACCTCATATTCACAGGACTTCCACGACATATCAACGAGCACCGCAAGGCCCGAAGCTGATGCCTTGACAACAATGTTCACCCCTTTCTTCGAGGAATCTCGCCGATCTGTGGCTCCTGCCTTAAAGGGAGTTCACGCAAGAAGGATCCGTCGACGACCCGTCATAAAACTCTACTAAACCAGGTACATTGAGGTAGTAGATCTTTTGTTGAAGGAAATTGATGTAAACAGATTCTCATTTTATTTTTTTCAATTCTAAGCAAAGATAACACTACTGTCTCAGAAAAACGTTCATCTCCTTATATGAACAAACTGACGGATTATTTCCACATTGGAGAAATGTACCATGATCATAAGGATGTCTTTTGTAGTGCTTAAAGAATGGGATGCTTCAATAGAGGTTTTTCTCCCCTCATAAAGTAGCCTGTAATTAACAAATGTAAGATATTCTATTAAAACTGTGTCTTAGTCCCCATTTGTGGAGCAGTGTAGCTCCCCACACACCTTTCACAATCTGGACAGAGCTTCCAGTATTCTACCCAATGCTCCTGGGTTGAAGAAGCCACGCAGTATCTTTATCGGCACGTTTAAACAGTAAAAAAGGATTTAAAAGCAAATCCGAAACAGCCACACAACATGGCGGATATGCTTTCCACTTTAAAAAATAAGTGACTTGGAAAGGCGGTCTAGACAACATGAGGTACTCGCGGCTTATGCCACAGATTTGCAGGCTTTTTACTGTTTGAAATAACATAATTTGCATGTTAAGAGGCGTGCACCAGACATGTTACCCATTGTATTTGCCTGCAAACAAGTAGAACATCACAAAACATTTGCACTGTACCATGTCCACCGACCTAGTGGCTGAGTTCTGCACACCGCTCCAGAAGAGTTCAAGCGGCCCCCGCTCCAACGTCTGGTTCTCTGAATCATTGACACGCATCGAAGATGATGCAAGCTAGTCGCTGCCTGGCGGACATCCCAGGCCATCATGCCAGAACTACAGATCATAAAGCCATCTTCTGGGCCAAGCAGGAGTACTTCTCGGGCAACAGCCAAGAAGACCTAAATAACTCAAAGGGGCTGTTCGCTGTGTTTCAGAAGAACATCTCTCATTACAGTGTGCAACGTCAACCACTGAATAAATGCAAGAACCCTGGTAGGGGCCTGACAAGGGGCAGAAAATCAGGATCTCAATCGCTCGGGCCAAATGAGGCGCGTCTCCTCTACCACAGAGCACAAACTAGATCTCGGCCCACACATCAGATGCCCTGCCTCTTCCCGGAGGTCTGACCATGCAAGGACAGCCACAGCCTTGTACGGTCTCGTTGGGCAGCCATAGCTGAAGCTCATGCATTGACCCTGCGCAACCTGAATGCAGCTTCACCAACCGTGGTGTGCAATCGCTTTATCCAGCAGAAATGGGCGCTACCTCCCACTCGCAGAGCTTGCATGCAACACTAAGAATGTTGAGAAAGTGGTCATAGCACAACGCTAGACCCTCATTAAGACATATAACATATTGCCTAGTGGTGGGCAATCTGCGCCCCCTCCTCCTCCCCCCACAGCATTGTGCGGGAACTGCGCTGGTCTGTCTGGTGTAACCTGCTGGACATATCCAATCGGGACCCTATCCATATGCTAATGCTAGGCCTCTGCGGTATTTGACCCAGTGGGTCACGTCACCCTTCTCCACTGGCTGCAAGATGTGGCTGAGGTCTCACCTGCTGCTCTGAAATGGATGCATTCCTTCCTCACAGACTGTAGGCAGAGCATGAGATTTTGGGGACTGTTCCCCATAGCTCTGCGCAACTTGGTATTCCCCGGAGGTCGCCGTTGTTATTCAAACCATTTGATAAAGATCTCATGGACCTGATTCATGCTGAAGAACTTCCCCGTTCACAATGTGTCCTTGGGGCTGGAGGACGTAGAGAGCTGGTTGGGGCAGAACTGCATCAACTCAACTTCTTCAATGGGCTAGAAACTGCAATCTTAGCCATACACACCACACCTCTTATAAAATCCACCTGACTCTGCTCACCCCAACTCATATATTCTTTGGAGCAAAAGTCCTCATCGTGGCCTAGGTGCACAACCCAGGTCTTATTAGGGATGCATTCCTCTGCCTGCAATAACGGCCAGTTCCTGTGGATCAATCTGCTTTCTTGCAAATTAATTTGCTCAAGAAACACCTGCCATTACATTACTTCAAAAACCCACCTTTGCTGATCGGGCACAGTTTTCAACTCTAGGCTGAACCACTGCAGTGCCCTTTACACAGGTGCAACCAAATCTAAACTGCAAAGATTTCAGAACGCTGCTGCCAAGCTAGACGTTTGACTATGGGAAGGCCAGACAACCAACATCCGTGCACATCTGGCAACACCTGCTGGCTCCCAGATGAAAGCCTTCAAGGTCCTGTACCTCACAGTGAAGTACGCGCACAAGTAATTGACAGCAGAAAAACAAATCTCACCTGTCAACCACAACCCTGTGCTCTCTGCAGGCCTACCCTACATTATTGCAGTCCCCAGGAGCATGAGCAAAGGCCAAGGACAGGTGCTTCTCTACAATGACACACCCCCTCTGGAACAACCTGCCATTGCAAATGCAGCATACAGACACCTTCTTTTCACCTGCTAGCCTTCTATTGCCATTTCTAAACAATCTTCTGACACCTATCTCCTGCTGCTGGAGGAGCAAGAATCAGTGTTGCTGTATGGGCTATACAAGCTAAAGAAAAAGGTGGGGCCGGGAGGGAAATCTAGAAAAAAAGAACACCTGTTAGAGACACGCGTTTCTCGTGAGTCTGACTAAACTTCCATCATCCTCATTCTCGCTCAGTCATACTCCATTCAAAACATTTTCTTCCTGCAGGAACATTTCTGTGCTCAATGGTTTAATGTACAAAAAATATTCTTTGTTTTATCATTATTGTATAAAAATGTTAACTCAGTAGCACCAAATATCAATCTCAAATCCACTCTCGGTGGATTAGTGTTCACAAACAATAATTGATGGGGTTAGTAAAAGTGACTGAAAAAAGCTCAAAGCAGCAGTATTACATTTAGCAAAAAATTCACTTTTCTTAATCCACAGACTTCATTGTTGACTTATCACCTCAGTGCTTTTCTTCTGGACAATTAGTGTTCACACACTATTTAAATGTGTTTTGTGACCAAATGACAGTGGCAAAACCATGACAATCTAAGCTAAGGTCGTCATGTGTTCCTTCTCAGACTTGCATATATTTTCTTTGCACTGTGTATTGCACAAACAAAACAGCGTCGACAGACGTGTGTTTCGCCTCTTATGGGGGAGGTTCTATCTTCACCAGTCTCGGTGAGCTCCGGGGTATGAGAGTATAACCCTTTCTGCCACGCTGTAGGGGTCTGTCTATCCTCGTCGATACTGCTTGTTGCAGGGGCCTAACTCGACTCGGCAGTACTTCAACATGAGTTACATGCTGAAACGCAGCGCAATGAAGCTGCCATTCGGACGCATGGTGCACTATATAAAAACTGGTAAAAAATACGCTCCATTCTACTACTCGTGTTTCCTATGAAGCAGCCCTGGGAAAGCATACACACGTTACAAACTCCCAGCATGATCTGACTTGCAGGCGAAGGCGTGGCCCCTAACCGGCTGCGCGGCCCGTTGTGCACGGCAGATCCGTGGGTGCTGAAGACACGCGTGCCCCAGCAGGCCCCTCGTTCGCGGGATGGAACTAGGCCAGCTCCCAAACTGGACTATTAGGCGCAGACGGCTGGTGTGAGACTGCAGACTGAGGCACCCTGGAAGTACCTGGATAGAGTGCAGACCGAGGCACCCTGGAAGTACCTGGAGAGAGTGCAGACTGGGCTATCCTGGACCTGGAGCATTCTGACGGTAGCTGCAGAGAGACGAACATTCTGGGAGGAACTGCAGATTGGAGACACCCTGGAAGTACCTTGAGAGAGACTGCAGCCTGGGCCACTCTGGACCTAACTGCAGACTGGAGCATTCTGTAAGTAGCCGCAGAGACTACAGACTGGAGCACACTGAAAGTAACTACAAGGGGCTGCACGCGTGGACATCCTGGAAGTGCTTTGGGAGAGACCAGGGCACCCTGGAAGTAGCTGCACATAGACTACAGAGTTAGACAATGGCACACCAACTTCCTGGATAGACGCAATAGAATGGGAATGGCACGTTCTGTATTTATGGTTGAAAAGAGACTGCAAGTGGGGACATTCTAGAGACAGATGCAGAAAGACTGGAACATTCTGGAATAATAGATGGAACGAGACTGCAGACAGGGCCACTAGGAAGTAGCTACACAGACTGCAGACTAATGTACTCTGGAGTGTGAGGATGGGGGTACTCTGAAAATAGATGGCAAGAGACTGCAGCTTGGAGTACTCTGGAAATAGCCGGTGCAAGACTGCAGACTGGTGCCTTCCAGAAATAGATGTCAAGGGACTGCGGACTATGTGAAGCAGTAAGTAGCTGGAGCGAGACTCCCGACACAGATCCCCACAGCGACAGTCTTCTGTAGGCCCCGGTTTACAATCTATGACGCATGTCTAATTCAGCCAAAGTGAGGCCTCGATTTAACTCGGAGACCACAACTTGGCACCGGAAGTCAAACGCAGTGAGACAGCGGCCCAGAACGTGAGTCGGATTGCAACCTGCCCGAGGCCTCTCCACGCGCAAAGCTGCGGCTGTCACGTGTCCAGCCCTGTCATGGCACTTGAGAGCCTCCCTGTAGACGTACAGCGTCGGGTCACCCGAGTCTTCCTCTGCCCCGGGAAGCAGGGGTCGTCTGGTAGGTTGTAAGGGAGCAGTGACTCGGGTTACCTCCAGGGGGCAGTGTTTCTCCCACCCTGGGGTGGAAGCAGTGCTTTAAGTGGGGTAAGAAATCGAGGGGTGGCCTCATTTGGGGCGTGGGTTGTGGGAGGGGCGTGGCCTACAAAAGTACACAAACCGTAAGGTATGCACACAAATAAATATAAATGTTTTATATATTTGTGTGCGTATCTTACTATGGTTTGTGTACTTTGCAAGCCATCTTTTATAAACAGAAATATGTTGCTTGCAAAGTACACAAACTATAGTAAGGTACGCACACACATTTTTTATATATATATATATATATATTATGCTTGTGGAATCTGCTTAGATCACATGCTGTGCATAGGCCGACATCTAGTGGAAGCTGCGGAGTATTCGTTTGTTTTTCGAAAATGGGCATCGACACAGGGCGTGCCAGTAATACTATCCCTAGTGTGACGTCCACTGTACCCATGATCTGTCGCGCGTCTAGGACCCTCAGATTGTTTTTTTCGGCCATGCTGGTCGGAAGCACTGAGCGGAGTTCCCTGACTTAGTCAGATTTTGCAAATATTGTTATATATTTCCCCGTTTATTCCACCTATACGTCGAGTCTCCGAACAAACACTCGACGCCGGATTGGAGAAAATTCAACCGTCAGACTACAGCAACGGATTTGGGCCTCGGAAGGCCTCAGGCCTCGGCCCAGGCCTCGGAAGTCCTCTGAACTCGGCCATGCAAGTAGGGAGAGTGGGGGGTGGCACATATCCTACACTCTGATTAATATAGGTACATTACTCATAATTCTACACTCCTAGCCCGCTGCCACAGGGTGTGTATGGAGGGTACCCCTTTTCAATTTTGCCCCAAGTGCAACCGCAAGTATCCTTGGGTTGACAGACACGCCACGTGTAACCTCTGCTTGCCGAGGGGCCATCCCGAGGCGAATTACAGAGCGTGCAGTCGGTTTAAACCGAAGACCCTTAAGGACCGTTCGACAAAGCGTTGGGCCCACCACGCCAGGCGACAAGAGGCCATGGTCGCGCAGGGTGCCTTCAGCGATGGCAGCGACGCCGTACTTTCGGACGGCGAGGGCAATGTGGCGTCGATGGACAGCCAAGCGCAAGTCTCCGACCTCGGAAGGTTGTCCAGCAGGGCAGCTATGGGGAAGACCCCCGGCGACACGAGCGCTACCCACACCACTTCCAGCAAACAATGGTCCAACCGAGACTCGATGCGCACGTCGAGTTCTCGGAAAGAGGCACGAAGAGAACGGTCCACCGAGTCAGTGTCCTCTGGGCGTTCGAGATCGCTGCATGACACCAGGCAACCCTCCACTGTTGCTAAGAGTGCCTCGCTCCCCTTAGTGACTGAGGTTCGGTCGTCGGAGGACGCCGCCGACCTCTACCCCCAGGCCGCACTCAAGGAGTCGCCGTCTGCAGGCAGCGCAAAGGCTGCTACCGAATCCCTTACACTCTCTAGAGACAGGGACTCTACCCCCGAATTTCGGCACAAGGCACCGAAAAGCTCTGATAGGGCCCAAAAATCGGGGGAACACTCTTCCACCTGCGGGGAGGGGGGAAAACAACGAAGTAAGCAGTCCCAGCCTAAGCAGTCCCAGCCTACATCCACTCCTAACTACATTCTTCTCCACCTAAACAGATGGACAAGTCTCAGTCTCTTGTCCCTAAGGCCCCTGTTCAGGCCAGAAGTTCTAGTCAGGACAAATCTCAGTCTGTTGTCCCTAAGGCCCCTGTTCAAACCAGTAGGTCTAGTCAGGATAAAACAGGGAAAGCACTCCAGGAAAGAGTTATTCCTAGTTCAAGGGAATGGTCCAGTGATGACCTAGACAGAGTAATGTCAAGGATGTCATCATTGGCAGATGTCTGCGCCAAAAACCCAGAACACTTTCTCTCTTATACCCCAGAAGGGTCAACTCCCTCAGGCTCTAAGGATCCAATAACCCCAAGTAAGAAGTCCCGGGGTAAAGCACCAACTCAGTCTTCAGACCCCTTCTATGTACAGCCCTATTCTCAATATCAGGAAGATCCATCCTTTTGTGAGGATCCAGACATGGGCATGTTCGAAGAAAAAACTGGGACAGGCTATTATGGGGTTGATGAGGAGGAGGAGGAGGAGGAGGAATAATAATAATACAGGGTAGAGAAAGAGCCTGCGGTTACAGACTCCCCTGTCGACAACCAGCCTCTCCTGAATGAGGTCCTGTCCAGAGCGGCACAGCACTTCCACATTGACACCCAAGGTGCTCAGGAAGAGAGGGACTTTGCAGAGGAATTGGTGGGAGAAAAGAGACCTGTTGCTCAGGCCATCCCTATCCTTAAGTCAATACAAAGGAGGATAGACCCTTCCCTTGTTAACCCCAATCTCACTAGGGCAGTAAACCCCAGAATTGAAAAGCTTTTCAGGGCAGCCCATTCTGACCCACTGTACATAAGGGGACATCTCAAACCGGACTCCCTGGTTGTTACAAACGCCCGTAAGAGGGTGGGAACACCCTTGTCATCGTCCAAAGCTCCCCCCGACAAGGAGAGCAAGAAGATTTATGGCTTGGGCAGGAAAGTAGCCTCCACTTCCGCCTACCAGACAAGGATTGCCAACTCCACCACCCTGCTGGCTAGTTACAACTGCCACCAGTGGGAAGAAGTTGCGGCTCTCATAGGCTCCGCCCCAGAACCCTTGAAAAAGCCAATTGGCACGAGTTTCGGCAGAGGGGAGAGCCGTGTCAGGTTGCATTTTAAAATCAACCTTTGATGCCGCGGATAACGCCGGCAGATTAATTGCTGAAAGCACGGTCATCAAGATACATGCTTGGCTGCGGCAGTCTGGTTTCAAGGCCGAAACCCAAGCATCATTGATAGATAAGCCGGTGGAGCCGGACCTATTGTTTGGAAAGGCGGTCGAGGACGCGCTGAAGAATGCCAAGGATGAGTACGAGACACTCAAGTCCCTAGGGCAACTAACCAACAAACCCCCTAACCAGAGAGGGAATGGCAATTTTAGTCAGCCTCGCGGACAAAACTCCAAAAGAGGCTCAAACTATTCCCAAGGCCAGGGTACTACATGGAACACTAACCAGCAGTCTACCCAGAGTTATGGCAGGGGTAACAAAAGAGGTCGTGGTAGGGGTGTCAGCGTGGCTCGGGAGCCATTTTTGGAGTCTGCAGAGGCTCTGTCCCAGCCCACTTAAATCCCTGGATGTAAGGATGTTATGCACAGCTTTCTGTCCCCGTCTGTCGTCTTTGGTAAAGATTCCCTCGCCTAGTAACTAGGTCAAAGGAAGCAGCCTTCCGTAGCATGGTGACAGCCTCGCACTTGGCACTAATCAGCTAGCTCTGGTTTCCGGCTTCTTACGTTTGATAGGAAGCACTAGTGTAGAGCAGCATGTCTTCAAGTGAAGAGTCCCATAGACAGCTGTTTACTTCCACTATTTCCGTGAACCTCTTCTTCCCTCAGGCTTCGCAATGTCCGCTCTGCAAGTTGCAGGTTCCTGCGACCGTTGACAAAATAGTTTCCAGCCTACAGGTTCCTTTTAATTATTATTCGTATTGGTTGTGGATTCCTAGCTGCAGGTTACCTCCTATTCCAGATTCGAAGGTGAACTGTTAAATGTTGGTAGCCGTTCCAGGCTGCAAGTGTCTTAGCTCAATATTGGCAACAGTTTATTCCAGTCTGCAGGTTCCTCTACTTAATGGTGGCGACAACTGATTTCCGGCGACAGACTCCTGTGGTTAATGTTGGTGGCAGCTGATTTCAGGCTGTAGGTTTAATGTTGGCTGAAGGTGTTTCTGTGCTGTAGGTTCCTCTGTTTAATGGTGTCAACAACTGATTCTAGGTTACACATTCCTCAGGTTAGTGTTGTCGAAGGCTGATTCTGGGCTGCAGATTATTCTGCTTAATGTTGACAGCTGATTCTAAACTAAAAGTTCCTCGGGTTAATGTTGATAATACATGATTTGAGTCTGCAGATTGAGTTTAATGTTGAGAATAGCTGATGCCAGGCTGCAAGTTCTTCAGGTTAATTCCAGGCCTCAGGTCGGTGGCTGCTGGTTCCAGGCCCAAGGATCCTTTGGTTAATGTTGTTGACCTTTGATTGCATCTGCAGCTTGGAATCTCTTTAGCTCCCCTTTTTTATTGATTAAGAAGTGCTGTGGGTTTCATGTCACAGTCTGATTGACCCCAGCACACCCGATGCAAACATTGATGCCTCCTTCTTTTTTCTAATCTGAAGCGCTCACACTTGCAGGCAGCCCTTTACCCATGCAGAGCTTGGCTAAACGGGCCACGGCTCTTTGTTTCTCAATAAAGAGCCAACACCCAACAGATTGCCCTTTTACTGAAGGAGCCGTACAGTGAAAGGATTGCCTGTGGGGGTCAATAACACCCGCAGGCGGCCCTTCAACCACACGGCTCCTTGAATGAAAGGACTGAATGATGGCTCCTCAATAAGGCACCAAAGGAGAGCTGGGGTGCGCTGTGTATAGCCTTTGGAGCTCCTGGCCTCTCCTTTTGTTTATTAATTACAGGTTCTGCCCCCAGCAGGGTCAATAATGCCAGTGTGCCCCAGCTCTCCTGCTCTTACCAGGCTTCCATTCCCTCAAAGGCGAGAGGGGGCTCTTGATAGGGTGAGTGGCCCAAGTACACTCCCTCGTATTTCGGAAATGCCCCCTAACTAGAGCCTCACCTCGATTTAGCCTCCCACATAAGGCACTTAAAACAAATAGGGCACAGTTATGTAGAACAGTGACTTTGGTCTTTTCTCAGCACTTTACTTTTTACATTGTTTAAAAATACAAGGCAGCACAGTTTTGGCTATTTTACAAGGATTTAACAGACAAATATATTGGTCATTGTTTTCGCAGAGAAATGCATACAAATACCAGGTGGCTTTTATAAATCGTAAAACCAGAACCACAATGGGAACACATATGGTGGGCTACAGTCCAGCAAATAACGTCACCACTTTTAGGGAGTTTTAAAAGTTTGTCCATAAATACCAACAGGGCAAAGGTTATAGTGTCAATGGAGGTATGTTTTACTTGCAGGTCATGGGAGCCAAGAGGCCGCCAACCAGCCGCCTGGGGACCCAACTAGTAGAAATCCTGGTCCAAATTCGCTGACCAGATGCACAGGCATGGAGAGTTGCTGGGCAGGGCCAACAGTCCACTGGAGAAAAACAGTTGGGGGCGGGAAGGGCTAGAAGGAGGTTTCAACGTACACACCGCTGACACTGAAGGTGGAGGCAAACGGTGCAAGGAATGGGCCGGAACTAGACCGAGCAGCGCGCAGCTCCGTCCACCAGAACCAGTGGCTAGCGCATGACTCTCCCAGATCCTTCAACCCAACGAGCAGACCGCTTTCAGAAAGAAGACTCGGCACGGTGCGCTGCATAGTCTTCTGAAAGCAGAGCGCTGTCCTATCCCCAGGCCCACGCACAGAAATCTACCAACCAGGGGCCAGATTACAGAAACTTTGCACTGGTGCAAGTGCAAATTTGCACGGTATTGGCACTAGGGCAAAGTTTGCCCAATTTTTTAAAACACTGGCACATATTGGAAAATGATTGCACCATGACGAGTACAATTTGGCATGGGGTAGGCAAAGGGCAAAAATTGCTCTTGGACAAAAAAAGATAGATTTTCACTGCATTATTGCAACAGGGCAAAGTTTGCCCTAGTGCTAATACGGAATGGTATTAGCACTAGGGCAAACCTTGCCCAGGTGAAAAAACGCATCCAAAATGTATCTTTCTTGCGCTATATAAATAAACTATCATATCATATCACTAGGGCAATTTTTTTCCCCAGGTGCTTATACAATGTCGAGGTGCATTTGTCATAGTGCAATCATTTTCTAATATATCCTAGTGTTTTTAAAAATAGGGCAAACGTTGCCCTAGTGCTAATACCTGCACCAGTGCAAAGTTTCTGTAATTTGTCCCCAGATCTAGTAACCTGCTTTTCAACCAGCTTTCGGAAGTCTGTGCACTGGAGACTGCATACATAACTGCCAAAGCCTTGCATATTGGTGCAGCTGTCCAAATTGATATATATATATGTCCTGCAATGTACAGACATCTCTTTATTAGGGTGAATGTTGTGACCAATCAAAACAGAAGAGTCCATTATTCCCTTAAAAGGTTTTTTACTGATCACTATAGGACCTGTTTAAGATTTTAAATTGTGGACATTATGATGTCCCCATAATGCTCTGGGCTTTTATGCAAATCGCCGAGGATTTGGTTCTATGAAGAGATATTGTATTGTGCAACCTGGCTGGGGCCCTGCCCCTCCGAATAGGTGACAGTTCCGCTAGTCCATTTTTCCATTTCCAGCACTGAAGACAGCAGGATCAGAGGCTCAAACCCCCTGTGAATATGACCGAGGTGATGGATGCTGCAGAGTAGGCCCAGGAATCGTGGATGCAGTGGTCAGGTTAGGTGTAGGAATCCGGTCTCGGTAGGGGACTGCTTCCGTTTAGAGTCCCAGGAAGGTAGTAAGTCCAGAACAGTAGGAGCCACGTCATTGAAGGACCCCCTTTAAAAAAAAGCACAAAAAGGTGGACACAGCAGCGAGGAAGTGCTACGGTAGAGACAGCAGGAACTGCAGTTGCAGCAACTGCAGGCATCCTGGCAGTGCTGGAAATGGAAAACCTTTATTGGGGAACCGTCGCGTCTTAGGAGGGGCGCGGCCGAGGGGCGTTACACAACACATTGTGTATATATAGAACCCAATCCTGGCGAGTTGCATAAAAGCAAGGAGCAGAATGGGAACAACATAATGTCCACAAGTTTAAATGTTAAACATGTCTTATAGTGATTCATTAAGAAAAGCTTTTAAGCGAATAAGGGACTCTTCTGTTTTGATTGGTCACAATATTCACCCTAATAAAGAGATGTCTTTAAAATGCAGGACATATGTCCCAGTTTCAACAGCTGCAAACCTATATGTGAGGCCTTGGCAGTTTCTGTATGCAGGCTCCAGTACTGCGTGTTTTGAAGACTCGGCACAAAAACGGAGTCTTCTGAAAGCGGTCTGCTCGATGGGGCACAGGATCTGTGAGAGTCGTGTCTGGGACCCTCCTGGGACTAGAGGACGGAGCAGCGCCCTTGGCAAGACATTTCTTGCCAGAGCGACGCTGCGTCTTGTTCCGGCCCATTTCCTGCGCTGCATCCTGGGCAAGACGCCCCACGCTCGAGGAAGGCGTTTGGCAGAGCAGCGCAGGGTATTCAGGATCCTCCCACCAAGAAGACTCGGAAATCAGGAGCACCAGCGACTGTGGGCATAGAGGTTCCACAAAGGAATGCCAGAGCGAAGATTAGGATGAGCTTGAGGCCAGATTTCCCAGTATGCAGCAGGAAAGCTATACTCTCAGGAGGAACAGGAGTATACCTGCCTAACTTCCGGGTTTACGGGGATTAACGCTGCGAGGCGCGTGCTTTGGTTCCCTGGCGGCTGCGCTCTGCGCCACAATATCCGGATCATGGAAAGCAGATGCACAAGACGTATGCCATCAAAAGCAGTGGGCAGAGGAGGGCATCGGAGGACCAGGACCCCACCACCTGAAATATGCATTGCTGCCTCTTCCTCCAGGCACACCATGACCACCCCCTCACCCGGAGCCTTCAAGGGATGTGGCCCTATTCAAACATTTAGTGACCCTACCCGTCTGCCCCCCCCATGCAGTGAATGAGAAGCGCACCACAGTCAGACAGTCGCACGTTCAGTGGCCTCACTCGGGAGACCTGCTGGCCCTGCCACATTGCTCGCTCCTTCTACAACCTCACTGACGCCCGCTTGTTCACTAGCCACACCAATGTGTATATTTATAATGTTTACTTTAACACTTCCCAGGCCCTTCAAAGTGTCAAAGCGCTATCCAGTGTGGGCCAATATTACAAATTCTGCGGACACCTCCGCAACAATCGGACCCGATGAGGGTAAAAAAATCAATTTCTCTTATGAATCTACAGGAACATACAGTTGGTTATAAAGTTTAAAAATACATCTGGTCCTCGGGCCATATTGACGTGCGGTTTGTGTTTAAAAATAAAAATAAAAAAATTTGCCGAAAGAGGGGCACAAATCCCTGTTTTCCGGCTCACAGATTCCATGAATCGGCTCCTGAATGCGCCCGCTTGCTGCGCCTTCTCCCGCTACACAAGCTCGGGGGAGCCCTTGAAAGACTCCCCGAGCTGGCGTGGCAGAGGCTAATGGCGCCCTGGAGGGCGCGGCGCCCCAGGCAGTCGCCCGGCTGCCACAAACCCCCCCCCCCCCCCCCGGCCCCCCCCAAAGGCCGGGGCTGCCTCCAACTGGTCACGCCAAACTGGGCCGTCAAAAAGGGTCTTGCGGCCAAACGTCTGCTCCAAAATGTCCAGCTCCGCGTATTGTGACTTCGGTGAAGAGCAGAGCTAGCGGGAGAACGGATCTCTGAGTGACCCAGCAGTGGGCGCCATCTTGTGGTTGTGAACCGCTTTCATTCTTTAAGCTTTCTATCCGAAATGCCTCTGTGGCATTATGTTGCTAATACCAGAAATCGTGTTTCCTCCAAACAGTCATTCATACAAATCGAAATGCATTGTAAGTCCATAAAATGGTTTCATGCTACGTTGTCTATCCCACTCGCCTACCTATTGTTACCAAGAACCTTCTTTTGGAAAAGAGAAAAAAAACCTTTTTTTGCAATACAACTTTTCAAATAAACATTTCTGTAATACAATTTTCCGAATGATTTCAATCTTAAATTAAAGTAAGATATATTAACATTATAGTGAAGAATAAAATATAAAACATTTAGAATAGAAACAATTGCGATTATTCATTTGAAATGCAACAATATAAAAGATCCGTACATTCTAATCGAATTAATGAACAACCATAAAAAAGTGGACATTATAATAATTGTTTTAGTTGACCTGGGTCTTCACCTCAATACATCCATCTCCAAACCTACAACCATGTTTGTGTGTAACTCGGGTGCATCAGATCGTGCAGTATCCTAGATCTTCAATATTTGGCATCTCATCTTGGCGTGATCTTTTCAACTTGTAACCTCACTTGTGTCAATATACGCTTGTTGGAAAGATCTTATTATCAAGTTATTCTATCTCTTTTTTTCTCCCATCTGCCTGAGATTCGACTTGGAAGGTGAATCTTCTAGTTGTATCCTCTCCAGAAGTCTTATGATTGCCAGATTCAGACAGGTGTGCTGTGCGCGCTGCATCTTTTCCCATACTTTGTCGTTATCTAAATTATCATTCCCAAAATATCGGTGAAAATATTTTTCTTTTTTTATCAGCGCCTCACATTCTACCCTTACATAGTCTCAAGGACTGTGGTTTTTTTTTTTTTGTTTTGTTGCAGTATCTCTAGGTTCCATTTTTGTCTCGCTTTTGGTCCCATACTGCTCACTTTGCTGTGGTGGGCCATAGATCTGAGCGAAACCTCATAATTCTGTTTTGCTATTTTAAGTCTGGATGTTTTAAACAGTATTTGGGTGTCACATTTCGTTTTTTCTGTCTCATGGTATCCTGTTTTATATATAGGTATTTTTCGCCTTCAGATATTGTTTTTATCCAATCCAATGACTAGATTTTGCTTTAGTAGGGTTATTTATTACAATTCACCTTCTGGCGGTCCTGATCTTGGACAAGGCCACCTTCTGAAGTGTGTTTGGCCGTCCCAGAATTAATATTAGGGACATTTATTTTTCTTCCCATAAATGGGCTCTGCAAGTATGTAAAGGCTACATATTTGCCAGGCTTGCCCGAGCACACGCTCCCTTGCATATGCAACGCTAGGTGATCCATTCTCTTTCTCGCGATAGTCCATGTTCAGCGGACTAGCCACGCCCACACTAATACCAGTATTTCCCCACGTGCCTCACTCTTCCACTGCACTCTTTCT
Source organism: Ambystoma mexicanum (assembly GCF_040938575.1). Lineage (NCBI taxonomy): Eukaryota > Metazoa > Chordata > Amphibia > Caudata > Ambystomatidae > Ambystoma > Ambystoma mexicanum. The sequence continues at coordinate 174,261,684 of NC_090921.1, read as the reverse complement.
CTCCTTGGCATCAGACCAGGGCCTAGCTTCCCCGGCCGGGGCATGGGCAAGGATTGTCCTTTTGAAACTGCTAGGGTGGTGATTTGGTGCTGTATAGTAACATAGCATAACATATCGTTTCTTCTTTGTCTTAAAATAACGGGCAATTCTTAAATGGTATGAAGTAAAGTGTGTTTTTCATTTTCCCGAAAATGAAAAGGACCGATTGGAAAAGACCGCTCTGAGAACGCTCAGAGCAGTCTTTCTAAATCTTAACTGTCACGCCCCTGCCGCACACGAGTGTGTGCGGGGGCTGCCAGGCTGGCCGAGAGGGGCAGGGGAAGACTGGTTTCAGAGAAGTGTGTGTGTGTGAAAGGGGACAGTGTGGTGGGGAGGGAGCTGGCAAGGAGTGTCTGGGTGCATTTCGGGGTGAGGAGGGTGGCTGGGGAAAAGGTGTGTCTGAGTGTGGGATTGGGGTGGGGCAGAGGAGAAGGTGGATTTGGGTGTGAAAACCCCGATTTCAAAAGGGGGTATTGATGTATTTTGAATATTAAAGACTGCACAAAATCGGGTGAAAAAAAATCGTCTTTTTTGGGTGCGACCTTTTAATATTCGAGATAATTGCATAGAATCTCTTCAATATCGGACGTGGGATGGGATTTGTCCCAGCCCTAGCTTTTGGATTTACAAGGGCCAGTCACCTTGCACGGGGAAAACATGAAGGTGATGGGAATCCTTATTTTGGCAGTAGAACTACGCAGTGCATGCACAACCCCCCCCCCCAATTATCCAGCGGAGCTTCGGGCCTGAACTTTATTGCAGTGAGAAATATAGACTCGGGCAGCCTGTGTGCCCACAAGGCCCTGGGGAGTAATGTTGATACTATAGTTTACAGCATTACATGACCATTGTTTCTCCTTGTAAGCACTGCAGCAATAGATGTTCTCACCAGATGTAGTGTTTAACACACGCTCATGGCTTGTGCCAGCGTGGCATTGTGTTTTTTGTCGGCTTTTAGATGCGTATGTATCAGTATTTTTAAAGAGCATATCATTTATGATAACCGCAATATATATATATTTTTTAGGAGACTATGAAGTCCAGGCGAGAGACAAGGCAAGGGTGTGTTTTGATGGAGTACCAGCGACGGACAGGTCTGTATGTTCCTCATTTCCCAGCTGTGCAACCTTATTGCGTTTCCCCCATCTGGACAATAGGCCAGGAGTGATGCAAAGACGCACACGTCCCTTGCACATTCTAACTGATGCAAATCAAACTCAATATGTGTAGCCCTGCACTGACACTCTGGCAGCCAAGAGCATACACACCTGAAACCGAAATAAAGAGCATACAGGCACATAACATGCAACCTCACAAGAAAAGCCATATTCATTATAGCGCATTGACCTCCGATCATACGCTCTAGCGGCGCGGACTTGTGCTGCAGTTTAGGAGGCCATTAATGGCGATCTTATCAATGCAGTGAGCTGGACTCCCCACGGTATTGTTGCACTCTTGGGGTAGCCTTGCAGTAATCAAGAAGTACACATGCAGTACTCCACCCCTAGTCTAGCTCCTGGCAAGGCAGCAGGTGCAACGGACCCATTCTGCCGTCACCACTCGTCACAGCAGGCAATGACTGGGTAAATAAAACCCTGCAACACAGTGTTACACGGTGCCCGCTCATCACAGTACCTTACAGACGAGGCACATTGGTCCATGTGCCAGCCCTGCAACTGCCGACAACCTTGAGTCCTAGGGACATCGGGACAAAATGACTGCATGGTAGCGCATGGTGCATCGGGGACACATAAAGGTGTGACACTGTGGCTCCAGATCAAAGATTCCACATGATCAAGCGTTCCACTCTTGTTTTCCCGAGATGAGGGGACCACTTCCAGAATAACGCATCTAGAACGCCCCAAGAGCAGACCCAGCAGTGGCCTTCGGAGGTGATTACATTTCATGACACCAATCATTAGGCTCCAAGACAGCACAGAGCAGTGGGCTCCTGTAGTGCCGCCATGGATGAGGTTTTACCCACAGCTGGAGAGCGCTGCAGAGCACGCTGCAACTTGACCTAGAAAGGTAATATATGAGCCTGTGCACGCGGCTGCACTCGTTGGGGACCTCCAGAAAACATGCAGGGCACTTTTACAGCAATAAATGGTCGTGCACTAGTCGGGCTCCTAAGGTCAAGGGTCAGGTAAATAGCCCTTCTCAGGCACTCTATGTTCTTTCATTGCCAGTCATTTCTACGACTGGCTTTTAAACGAGTAGAACATTATGAAAAATGTCATTGAATTTGTTTTTGGAGGGGTTACCTATTTTTACATATTCCCTAACTCCCCCCCCCCCCCCCACTCCTTATCTGCCCTTTCCCGCCCCCCTAAACATTTTGGTGACTTTTTTCGTAATTCTGTACACGTTTAAAAGCCAGTCGTAGAAATTAACGGCGATGGAAAGAGCTATATCCTTTGCTCCATGTCCGTCACTGAGCAGTGTCATGGGGGGGGGGGGGGAACCACAACTCCCTGAAGTGGGAGCCAAACAGAGTTTGATGTGCTGGATAGGGGAGGTGGACACTCATTTTAGCTGCCCCGATCGCTGCTGCAAGATCCACTCGGGTAAGTATACATAGGTTAGTGTTCAGTTTGCCGTAAATAGTTGAGCTACTGGTAAGCTGGTTCAGGCCGAGCATAAGCAGCGAAGACTCGCCCCATCCAGCTGCCACTCACCGAACATTCACACAAAGTGTATTCCAGGTTACATGGCTCGTGCAACATCACACACAGGTGAGCAAGATTATCCGGCAGCTCCCTCTTCACACCCAAAGCAGGAATCCCACAGGCTCCACTTGTGTTGTGAATACAGGGCCCACTTAAGCCAGTGCCTGGATTTTCTGCATGTTTTCTGAATACAACACTCCTCGCCCCTCTTACGCACACTCCTTGTCGTTGCTGCATACGAGTTCCCATCTTGCGCTATAAGTTGGCATCAGAGTCAACGCTGACTTTGTAGATAATATGGACTACATTCAAATTGATTGGATCCCTTTTCTGTGCACGAAAAGGTACAGGTTTGAGAAGTTTCCCATTCTGTCTGCAGGTGGATACAGAAAAGAAAATAGGAAGGTGTTGGCACTCCATTCAGTTCAATCAGAAGGCAACCATGTATGTGCTATTGTGTGCGCAATTTTCTGTTTCTTGGGCTAAGTTGCTGAAGAGGACAAGTGCTATTATTTGGGATTCTCCAGGATATGTGGGAGTCCGTGCGTAACATTTGCACTCGCCTCTAGCCATAGGCTAGTGATAATTGACTCTTGTCGAGTAAGAAATGGGTGCAGTGTTTACGTGCAGAATTGAAGTGGCGAGTCAGGTTTTATGACTGGCTAGTTGCTTGCAACAAGACGTTTTCGCCCCAGTTGGTGTAATAGTGAACACCTGTATCTGCTCTCTTACAGCACGGCCATCACGTCACCAAAATCCATTGATTGGGAGTCCCGCCTACAGGACGGTAAGCATTAAAATGTGTATAGTAGAATTTCCGATTGGCAGTGCTTATTTCGGGGGAATAAGAGGGGTGGGGGGCTGGACCTGGGAGGAGTAAGCAGACATGCACGACATGGATAACTAGTCAGTTTCAGTAGCCCTCCATGTTGAGGCTCACCAGACTGTTCACCTTCAATAGAGCCCATAGTTAAGTCACAGTCGGAGATAAAGCCCAGCTGTGGTGTTTGTTGGGGGGCGAGCCCTCCATTTGCAGTGATTATTCGTCCTTTGAGCCACTGAGGAGGCCAGACCCAGATACCAAATGTTCTGTTCTCTGTTCTCCACAGCCTTTAAAATAAATAAATAGCCTGATTGCATTACTGGGCAACTGTGATATTTTGTTATGTTCTGTTAAGTACACTTCTAAAGTGCAACGTACACCCGTAGGCATCTTGGCGCTACAAACTATTCAGGCCCAGGGCAGCAGACAGAGTGGACAAATCTAAAACGGATGGGTCTATAATAGCTGGTGAAATGATAGATAAGTAGTCACAGCCCGCAGAACAAGGGGAGGGAGTTCCAGGCTTTCGCAACAGCCCCACAGAAGGCTCGTCCCCCTACACGAGGGGGCTTTACAGAAGGGATCCGAATTGCCAAAGATGATTGGGAGCGCAGTGCCCTAGCAGGAATATAGGGACAGAATTTAGCCTGAATGTATTCAGCTCCAATTTTATAGAACACTCTGTGCGCAATACATAGAGACTTGAATAGAACATGTTTCTCTACCAGGAGCCAGTGTAATTGGTGTAGGAGTGAGGTCCTACGAGAGCCAAATGGAGGATGAAGAATCACAGTGGCAGCCATGTTTTTTGTGACAAATGAAGGCAGTGAAGCAGATAAGTTGGCTGTGCCAGGTAGAGGGAATTGCAGTAGTCAATACTACTAGGAACCAGTGAGAAGACAGCTGGGGCATGAAAGCAGGAGGGAATAAAAGGAAGAACCTTGCAAATAGTCTGCAGATTTAAGTGACCAGATTGACAAACAGTGGAGACTTGATCCTTTATCGACGGAGAAGCTGCGAATTTTACACCTAGATCCTTCAACACCGCAACTGTAGAAGGTCAAGGCCCAAGCGTGGAAGGCCAGAAATCAGGGGTCCAGTAGAGGGAAGGATTAGAACATCCTACAACCAGCACTTGTTTTCTAAGCATTAAGCTTCAGCCAATTGTCCGCCATCCAATCCCCCCACAGAATCAAGGCAGTTCCTCCGTTGTCTCAGAAGATCGATCAAGCTGCAAGATAATTTGCCTGTCGTCGTCGTAGGAATAGCACATGAAGCCATGGGAGAGAATGAGTCTGATAAGTGGCTGAATATAAATGTAAAACAGAATGGGTGATGGAGCAGAGCCTTGAAGGACCCCGTAGACTAAAGCCATATCTTTAGAGTAGAAAGTTGATAGAAAGATCGACTGGGACAGACCCTCCAAAAAGGAGGAAACCCACGCAAGTACCTGTCCAGAGAGTCCAGCACAGGATAGATGGGTGATCAGGGTGGGGTGGTCAACAGTATCAAAGGCGGCTGACGGGTCTAATCAAATAAGTGCCCCCACTCCACCCTGGTTGACGAGGCGTGTCCGATCATCCGTTTCTGATACAAGTAGGGATTCCGTATCCCTACCAGGAGGAAAGCCGGATTGAAACGGATTGTAGAAATTAGAAGACTCTACAAAGGAACTAAACAGGGGGGGGTGATCAAAGATTACATCAATTTCATAAGGAATTGCAGAAGTGAAATTGGGCTAAAGTTAGATGGTACAGAGGGATCCAATTGTGGTTTCTTTAGGAGCAGGATCACAAGGGCACGCTTCAGCTCCTCCGTGATAATTCCCGCTGCAAACAAGTAGTTGACTACAGCTGTGATCCAGGGGGCGATCTGGGTGGAGATGTTCTTAAGCCTGGCCCAAGGGATAGGGTCGAGGAGTGAGGCATATTTTAATTTATTTATAGCTTCAGAAACATCCTGAACAGTAAAAGAAAAGAAGGTGGACCATCCTGTGTGAGGGTTACAAGCGAGGGCAGGCAGAAGACGAAGGCCTGGCGGGGCAGTAGAATTAGCTAGATCTACAGCAAACAGTTGTTTAGGTTGATTAATTGCACCCTCAATACTAAGGCGAAAAAAGTTTGTTCTGACATGTTCTGTGCCTATATGTGTTCTGTGAGTAGGATGCGGGCAAACATCCATTCCTCAATGAGTCTTGCAAGATGTCTCTTCTCAGGAGTGGTCAGTTGGAACGAAATAGGCTTCCAAGTAGTGAAAGAGTTCTCACTGGGTGGACGCTGCAGGTGTGTATATTTGAATTTGGCTTTTGTATAGCACAAACCTAGCTAGTAGCAACATAGTGCTGTATGGATAGTTGGTTGTGGTTGCCGAGTGACTTATTAGAGGAGTCCACTAATCCGACACACACTCTGGACAAGCCTTGAAAGAGCCAGCCCACGCCGAGCCAAGTTAACACAGTAACGCATGGGATCAATGCTCTCATTAATGTGTCCCCTCTTAAAGGCATGATATGAGTCATTTACGTGCGTGATCTCAATATCGCCTGGCCTAGTAGGATCGTTGTCCGTCTTCCCGCCCTTGCCTCGTCGTGCCTTGAAACACTTGTGTATAGGCATGTTATAAATGTCATATCATGTAACACGCCTGTACACAACTGTTTCTAGGCGTGACAAGACAAGGTGGGAGACACAGGGAGGACGAAAAAAATTATCTTACTAGGCCTTGTGTCCTTCAGATTGTGCAAAGTGGGGAATGCCAGGAGGGGGGGGAGTGGATTAAGAGAAGTTCGGTCAAGGCAGCAATTGCTCTGCGCAAGTGCAGCTAGGGGAGCCAGCTAAGGAAGTGCAAAAAAGGGGGCGGGCAGCCTGTAGTGTTACAGAAACGGCCCCTAAGTGCGCGCAGGCCCATAGGAAGTGCAGGTGCTTGCCGGTCGTGGAGGAAACCTGGTGCCCTTTGAGTTCAGAGGGTAGCCAGGCAACCAGCTAGCGCGGCAAACCGTGGTCCGCAAGGGAGTGCGAGAGAAAGCAGAAACGAAAAGGAAGGTCTTGAGATGCTTCAGAACTCGAGATGGTCCTTCTCGAGATTGAGAGGGTCAAGGAGGCCATTCCAGAAGCATCTGGCCGTCAGAGTTGGAGGTAGCTCTGAGCGAAGGGCTCGAGAAGGAAGATGTTTAGGAAGAGGGGGTTGGATGTAGTGTGGGCCCCGGCACCAGACAGCCTTGTGGACAATGCATAGGGTCTTGAACTTGATCCCTGCAACCACCGGGAGCTAGTGGAGAGATTTCAGGGCTAGAGAGAGATGGTCCCTGTGCTTGAGGCCAAGGACAATTCTCGCAGTCCTGTTCTGGATTAGTTGCAGAGGGCGGAGAGTAGAGGAAGACAGATTGAGATGAGATGAAGGCTGTTGCAGTAGTCCGGCCTAGAGAGAACCAGGGCTCTGGAGACGTTGAGCTTCTGGGGGAAAGTGAGAAAAGGAAGAATAGCTCTGAGGAGGTGCAGCTAACAGTGGGAATTCTTCAAGAGTTCTGTGATGTGATGGGACAAGGAGAGAGTAGGAGAGAGTAGAGTTCAAGATGGCCCCAAGGTTTTTTGCCTCACAGGAAGGCGCAGGGAGAGGGCCCAAGCACGGGGGCCAGAGGGAAAGCGGGAGCAGGGATTCCAATGAGGAGGATCTCCGTTTTGCTGGCATTGAGGCAGAGATCGTTGCAGGCGCATCATTGCTGAATCGTGGATAGACAGTCTGGAATGAGCGAGAGAGGAGAGGAGAAGAGGCTGAGGGGAGCCTAAAGTAGAGCCGAGTGTCTTCCGCATAACACTGAAAGTTAGAGCAGAAGGTAGAGATGAGGTGGGCCAAAGGCATGCATTTTACAAAACACCCCCGGCTGAGCGTAGACCTCCTGCATCATAATGTAAGTTGGTAAGGCTATGAAGCACCTGGGATTGTTATTCATGAGCCGTGGTGGTGGTGCTGGCCTGGGTTGTGGTGCATCGGCACGTTTGCATTAAAGTCTGCTGGAGTTGTCAGGAGGTCAGGATGTGGGTAATTTGCAGAGGTGTACGTCTCTCCAATGTTGAAGTAGCACAGGTGGAAGAGATAAGGATTAAGATGCACTCACGGGTTCCTACTTGGGTCAGTAAACTGACCTATCAGTGCTACAGATCAGAATTGTGGTTGGGTTGATTGGTTATGCTGGATACAGGTGTATTTTGCAGGTCATCTCTCACCATATCCACCTGTTAGGGTTCCAAGTGTTGGCCGAAACAAAGCTTTTAGATGGCCCCTGTCTGCTCATTTGTATCTTTGGAAATTCTCTGATCTGGTCCTTTTTTCTTTGTCGTTTTTTTTGGGGCGGGTTTCCCACCACCAGAGCCGTTGTATCAAACATATCGCCAGACGGTCATTCGCAAGGAGATAAAGCGCCAGGCAGTGCCGCGCAACTGCAGCATAACTAGCTTTGACGTCAACACCGAGAGCTCCCCCACTTCCTCAGAGTATGGCGGAAACTCACCCAGGAGTCGACGGTCGATCACCCCTCAGAACACCCTGTGGCAGGAGCTGCCGGCCGTCCGTGAAAGCGGCATCCTGGAGAAAATGAGCATGGACGAGCGCAAGATGCAAGAGGTAAGGAAGTCGATAAGACCTTTGGTGTAAGACCAGAATCTGCAGTCTCGGGTTGAAAGCATAGGCTAGGACAAACTTTGTTAGTCATTGCTGGGGGTGTTGGAAGAATCTTGTAAGCGTAGGTGTCAAATGAACTAAGTTCTTGTGGTTTCAAGGTAACACATTGCTCTTTCCAGAGGGTTGTAGCTCCATGGTATTCAAACGTATTCATACCGTGCGCTCCCGCGTCCCCCTAGAGTAAAAAATAGCTTTTTGGCCCCTGCTGAGGGCTTGCCCCCTCTAGGGGTGCCCAAAGGATGTCTGAGGGTTTGGGGTGGCTTGTCTCTTTAACAATATAAGCAGATTTTTGGCAGCTTATATTTTCTATTCAAAGCAGTCCCTTTCATCCTTTCTTTTATATGAAAAAGTTATCTTGATCCCTTTTCAAAGAGACAGAGCCCCCCTGGACATCCTTCTGGCCCCTCTAAGGTGGCCAACCATCCAGTTTGAAGTCCACGGTGTAGCTGGATAGTTGGAATTTTTGGTCAAGTGCACACATTAAAGTAATAAAATTGAAGTTGAAGCAGGAGACACTAATAGCAGAATTTTAGAACCTAAAACCAGGTGATGGAAATCTGACAATTTCTGGGGGGGTGATGCTGCTTTACTATGCCACCCCACGCCAAAGCACCAATCGGCACATGGAGACAGTAAAAGCAATGCTTCTCCTCCTTAGCATCCCCTGTAGACCTGCCTGCATCCCACCTAATTCCCTTTGTTGTCGCTCCTCCTTGCAGAGCATGTTTGAAGTCCTCACCTCTGAGGCCTCCTACCGGCGCTCCCTGTCTGTCCTCACCGAGCACTTCATGGAGTCACGGGAACTGGATGACACCATCATCATACGGGAGAAGAAGATCCTCTTCTCCAACATCCTCAAGGTCAAGGAGGTCAGCGAAAGGTCAGACCAGGGCTGTGGGAATTGCATTGGCTAGGCAAGGGCTGTTGATTTGGTTTCTTTTTCACTTGGCATGTCAGCCCATCTCCTGTTCTATCTGTCTATGATGTCATCGATGAGGCATTTCACATCTGCCCTCTCTGGGGCCGTAGATTGAAGTGTTAAAATGTTTGTTTCATTTTAGGAATTGAGGTCTGCGAATAGTAATGTATCAACTAATTATAGGGTAGGGGGCAGCGTTGTTGAGTTGTGCTAAAAGTGACCCTCGACTCTAAAAATGAATTGCAATTTGGAATGCACCTTCTGCTTCACAATTAAAATTGCATTGTGGGCCGGGTTGCGGCTCCGAGCCAGCGAGTGAAGTTGCTACAGCTTGTTAACAAGTATGCACTGATCCGTTTGTATAGGCCGGTGTGGGTGCATCTGGGGGCTCACGCCTTCTAATTTACTCAGCATCCAATGTCCATTAAGCATCATCAAAGAAAGCATTACATTCTTGACCACACCTTTAACAGACCTCTTAAAGGCTTCACTTTTCCTAGGACAGGTACCTCCTGCTTTATAAGATCCAACATTACATTAGAACAAACTTGCATCCAGCCATCGTGGGAATTGGAATCCAAGCGCCAGTATTCCGTTTTTCAGGAAAATCCTGTAAAGACTACAACTCCAGAAATGCAGTGAACCAATCTAAGCACTCCACGATATCCAATCAGGGTTTAGAGGATCCTTGGGACCCAATTTCCCCTCTTTCATGTGAGAAAATATTGATCAACATGGGACCGGGTGAAGGGATAGCTTGGTGGCAAAACACACGCCCTAATCCGGTTGGATGCTGGAGGAATCTTGAATTAAGTGTGATTATAAATTGCCAAATAAAAAGGGGTCATTAGGGGGGTCCGGATTAATTACATCGGTCTGCTGCCTGTAAAATTGTAGGAATTTATAAAGCGCTAAGGCCCAAAAGCATCTAGGCGCGAGAGAAGACAAAAAAAATGGAAGGCCACCCAACAGAAAAGTCGCAGAGCGTTGTACCATGAGGCTCAAAATAAATGGAGAATCTTACGGAAACTAAGAAGATCCGAAAAGTGCTGAATGGGGAGGGAATTCCACAGTGAGGGTGCGAGGACAGAGAAAGACCAACTCCCAGCTCGAAACGCTGTGGAATCTGGGGACCGTCAACAAGTTGGCGGGAACATATCTGGTCAGCTTTGCTTCCAAATATTCGACTCCAGTATTGTGAATTTCGCGATGAACAATACAGAGAACCTTGAATTTAATGCAGTTCTTAATTGATGGCGGTCTTGTAGCTCCCAGAACCACGCACATTGCGAAATTCTGTAAAAACTGCAAGTGTTGCATCAAAAAATCAGGTTCACCGAGAGATTTCATTGCAGTGGTCCAGGGAACCCATGATTGATGCAGTCACCAGCCTGGGCCGAAGTTCCAAAGGACGAAAAGTCAGAATTTTTAACTTGAGGAAACCAGAACTGTGTACTGTCGAGATTTGAGCTCCGATTTCCCCCCTCCGAACCAGATGACTACAATTTAATGCCCAGACTCTTAACTGAGTCGCAGGGTTTGGGGCAGGGTCCCGAGAAGTATGGCCTGAAGTCCAGAATGTGTTGGGGGTGTCCGAACCAGCCACAACAATCTCCTTTTATTTCACCATTTAGCCTCAACCAGTTCTTTGTCATCCAGTTGCCAATTTCAGAAACAGTTTTGCAATTTAGATGGGGAGTCTGACATAGGCGAGTTCCAACGAAAAAGCAACTCGGTGTCATCCGCGTAGATGTAAAGCGCACCCCGTGTTTTTATTTTTTATTAAAATGAATCCGTTTTTACAAACTCTTTTGATTTATATTTAAACAAATATATTTATGCAAAAGGTTTGTTTTCCTCATATCTGATATCTTAATAATTATCAATTTCTATATATGGTTCAATGATGTTCTCAGGTTTTCATCAGTTCCTGAGAGGATCGGAGCACATCTCTCATTTTGAGCCAAGGTAAGTTTTGAGGTAGTCGGCATATCTCTGAATAATTTTCGTTTTTCTGCCAGTCCAGTCCAGTTTATGATGATGCGCTGTAATGATTACACAGTATCCAGTTGTGCACAAAACCGACAGTGCTGGGACGATAAGGGAATTTTTCTTGACTTAGTTAGCACTTCACGGGCCGGAAGCAGATTTAATCAGAATCTGAGAAATATATCTGATATGTCGGTCTGGAAAAATCATCAGATATTGCAGCAAACAATCTATCAAGTTCAGAATTGATATTCAATGGTATGTCATCTTCCGTTTGATCGAGTTGATCCAGTCGTTGTACATGATGCGCTTTTTTGGCTTGTTGTGGACGATGTATAAGCATATTCCTACGGGTATCCGCTAGCTGTAGTTTCATCTCTGCTGCCTGCTGCAAAATGTGTAATGCCGTGTTGGCTATAGATGTAAAAGCGGACCCCATGTTCAAAGATGAGAACTGCCACAGGTTGAAGATAAAGGTTAAATCAAAGCGGAGACCGAGAGTAACCCTGGGGGAACCCACAAGAAAAAGCCACAGGGTCTGATTTGAAGTGGGAACTATGACACTGGTTATATGAATGAGGATGAAAACTATTTCTCTGGAACCTCGGAGAAGCCTACATTTTCAAGATGATGGCGAAGATGGCTGTTGTCAATCGTGTCAAAAGCCACGGAGAGGTCAAGGAGAATCAAAACCCTCCCCTGTCTGCAGTTCTGCGGCAAGGCATGTCAAGCCATGGCTTTGTTTTCCTCCTTCCTTAAAGAAAACACCCAGGCTCAAGGTCTGTAAATAACATCCTGCCCCAAACTCGCAACACCTTGTGAGAGTCCCTGGCTGTTCATCCCTTATTCTTTGGCTATTTACCAACTGTATGATGCCACTTGCTTCCATTATCATAGCGCTGCCCATCTCCTTCCAACATCCACTTGCGGCTCACAAATATGCTTCGATTTCTGTTAACCCAGATGAACACATCTACCTGCCTAGCAATCGTCCAGTATTTGGCGAAGGACAGTGACCTTTGCCTAAATGCCGCCAATAGAGAAATGTAATCTTCTTAGGTGTGGAAATAACTGTTCCTATTCCATTTCCATGGACTAGGAGGCTTTGAGCCTATCCTCAGATGGTACTTGAAGCAGAGCACCGTAGGGGGGTGATATACTCTGAGCTAGAAGACACGTTTCTAACTTCCTATGTAGCAAGATTGACCCCGGCAGGGCTCTCCTTTCTATGCTTCATTCCTGCAATAGCCTCTGTTTGGCTCCATCAAAGAAACTGACTTACAAACTCACTCCAATTGCTCCAGAGTAAAGTCATAAGAATAGCCCTTGTGTCATTGTTTCACTTTTGGGCACATGACTGGCTCTCTGTTGAAAAGCCTCTTTTGTAGCACATTGGGAGGTCCAGGCCCTTGTTAAAGCCAACGCGGTCTTGGTGAACTACGCCGATGACACTAAGATAATCTGTGAAAGTCCCCAAACCCTGGCCGCCTCCTGCCTTTCTGAAATCCACCACTGGATGACTGCTAACCACCTGCTCCTCAATCTTGCTAAAACCGAAATCCTGGTCTGCGTTAAAACCTCACTATGCCCCGCCCTCGCACCCCTGCCTGTGGCATTCAACTCAGTAAAGAACCTGGGATGCCCCTTGGACTCGGATCAAACACTCTCACCACTGTATCCAGATCATGTCGTTTCCACCTCCGCATCTTCAGACGAATCTTCCCTTCTCTCTCCACACCGAGTCTTGGCTATCATCAGGCCTTTAAATGGCATTGGGCTCTGCCGCTGGTGCCACCACGCCACAGCAGCCGTGACAGAACATTAACCTGCCGGCACCGCTATGATCAGAGACTGCTGTGACTGACAGAAGTGCCAGCAACAGCGTCGCACAAACTGCAACTTCTTGCGGGTCACCAGAGGAAGTTGCTGCAGTTTGTGCGGCGCTTTTGCCAATCATAGCTTCAGGAAGTGCCAGCCGCCCACAGCATCCCCAAACTGAAACGTCCTCTCCCGACCCCTTGGAAGGCTTACAAATCTTGCAGGGGTCACGAGAGGAAGTTGCATCCCCTGGCAGCATTACTCACCTGCTGCACGGAGTCGGTGCCACTGACTGCGCCTGCAGTTGTTAGTACAATTCATGTTGCTCTTCTATACAAATGCGCGCACAGAGTAAGGATTAGAACAAATGGAAGTTTAGTTCAAGCAATGTTTGTTTTGCTCTGCAAACACAGATTAGGTTACCTGGATTTGGAGGAGGGGAGGGTGTTTTAATAATAAACAAATCAAGCGGCCTTCAATAGAACACAGGCGGCTCGGAGGACACGCCCCAAGAGTGCTGGAAAGAACGGCTCGGACTGCCGTCCAGGCAAAGTATGCACAAACTCTTTGAGCGGGATGTAGAAATGGAATTCCCGCGATAGAGCGCCACGCAGTCCGGGATTAAAAAGCAAGGCCGGCCGGTGCTTGAAGGCGCTCTGGCGCGGGCGCCCGGGTCGCTGCTGCCGCTGCACGCGTTGCCTGCAGGTTCATCATGAACCCGCTGCGATGTTGCCTTGTTCTGATGCTCTGGGCCTGCTGGGAAGCGAGGAGAGGCCCTTTACGCGAGAGAGAAACAATGGGAAAGTTATATCCCACCCCTCACCTTCAAAGGGCGGCAATAAGGTGACTGGAGGCTCCCGGATCACAGAAAATGCCCCATTTCATCGCCTCGGGTTTGCATGGTTTGCGATGCTGCCTTTCTCAACAATAACAGCGTTTTCGTCCTCACGTTCAGGCTAGTGCTCTGAGAGGATGTATATAGCTGGAAAAAACGTACGAATCCGCGTCGCCTCCGAAAAGCAAACCTGTTCTGTCTGAGAGAGTGCAACAGTGACTTGTGGCCTGGCACGAGCCATTCCCTCCAGAATTGACAAGTACGACACTCGCGCAGAAGTATAGGAGTGCGTTTCTGCGCCCACATAAACGGAAACCGGCGAATTCCGAGACTGCGCATGAATTGGTCTGAAATGAAGTTCAAGTAAACCTCTTAGCGATGGACGATTTAAAAGATAAAAACGGACTAGCCGACATAGAAATATGTTGGGTGGTGGGTGGGCTTTGGCCCGAAATACTGAATTGGCATTCCCCTCCAGACCCGCGGCTGGTACGCTTGTTGCCCAGTCAGGTCAAGCCTACCTCCGTAATGTACTCTGCCATGATCTCCCCACTGAAAGAGAACATATGAGCACGTTACTTAAGCATGCTTTTGAGAAAGATCTCATGTTGTCCCATGTCGGCTGTGAGTAGTTCATCCCTCTGTTTAGATGTGCTGTTGGGTGCTACTAAGCGCCACCTTTATGCCAACATTATTGTATTGTAGTTTAGCGAGGATGGTAGGAACAACACACAGCTTGTGGGTGTTTAGCAATTTACCCACCCATTGACTGCCCATGGCCACGCTGATCCCTATGACCAGGGCTTTAAGTGGGCCCAGGCTAGCTTGGGCCAGGCCCCGGCAGTCTCTGAGATGGGCTCCCGAAGCCAGGGCCCTGCTGGGGCTCACCCCGACTAGCCCCAGAAACGCCGACCTCTCGGGCAGCTGTTTAGCCAAGTGCTGCAGTTAAATGGCTGCCAGCAGGTGTCGGCATTTCGGATTACAAAAAAAGAAAGGCATCTTTTCTTTTTTCTAATCCGAAATGCTGATACCTGAAGTCATCCTTGCAACTGAGCAGCGCTTCAACTAAACCTGCTGTTTGATGTCTCTTTATTCAGAAACAGGGGGAGGGCTGGGTTGGCTAGCCTCTCCTTTTGTTTCAGAGTAAAGGGCTAACATGCAGCAGGAAGCCCATTAACTGTGCTTGGTTGAGGATCTTCCACTGCGTGTTGGCTATTTACTCAGAAACAGGAGGAGAGGCTGCCCAACCCTGGCTTCGTCTTGTTTCGGGATCAGGCAGCACATTGCATTCAAGGGGCCATGTGGTTAAAGGGTTGCATAGGAGGGTCAGTGACCTCTGCAGGCAATTCTTTAACCAGAGCTCCTTGAATAAAAGGGTTGGAGGGCGTGGCCAAGCACTTGCGAGGCCATGCCCACTAACGAGAACTACCCCCGCAATTTTCCACCCCACTTAAAGCACAGGCTATTGTCCTCTCCTGCTTAGACTACGCCAATTCCCTTTATATGGGCGCCCCTGCCTATTGGCTCAGAGCTCCAACGGATCCAAAACTCTGCAGCCAGGCTCCTCTCTGCCCTCTAACTCAGAGAACACATCACTCCTGCCCTTAGAATGCTCCACTGGCTACCTGTCAGCCGGCCGGTGACTTTAAAGGACATGTGCATTACCCAGTGGCGTTGCTGAGGGGGGGGCAGGGCCCCCCTGTGAAACCCTGTGCCCCCCCACGTGCACCCCCTACAAGACGAACAGTGACCATGTTCTCCCCTTACTTTTGTCTGTGCCCCCCTACTTTTGTCTTTGGCCCCCTGTGTCCCTCCTAAATTTGATTCCTGGCGACGCCACTGGCATTACCCACTATGCCCTCCAAAAGACAGGCCCTGAATTCCTCTAACACAAGCTTGCACGCTACCAACCCATAAGAAACCTTAGCTCTGGCTTTGCTCTACTCCTTGTGATCCCCCTTCAATTCCACCAGAATTGGAGGGTCCTCCTTCTCCATCCAAGCTCCCACCCTCTGAAACTCTCTTCCACTCCTCATCTGGCACGATGAGGACCACCTTTCCTTCAGGAAGGCCCTCAAAACCCGGTTATTCCCTCCAGCAACCTGATGAATTTTCCCCATTTCACGCTCCTTCTCATGACACCCAGGGCTCGACATTGTCAGTGCTTATATTTTCCAGTGCTAGGTAATGTACAATTTCAGAGCAGACCGGACAAACTGACTCCACAGCCACGTCAAAAGCAAAGCACCAACTGGGAATCGTACACAAATGTCAACCTGGGAATTGCGACTGCCAAAAAGGCTGACTTTCATTTTTTTGGGCATTTTTGGTTGTCGCAATAATCGCATAGATGCCACCAACTAAGGTACGTAGTTATGCACCACTTTGGTGGACACCAGCCGCTGGCATGGCCGCCCACTCTCACAAATGCACCCATCCACATGCCTGACCCTTATGGGTAGCTCACTGGGGCTTGGCCATGCCTCCTATACAGAGGCATACTAACCCTTCTGACAATCTCCCCATACCTTGCACTTCAGTCCCCCGAGGGCGTTACTTCGACTCCAAACTGCCACAAGCGCATTGAGGCCATACTAATGGGATCAAAGCACAATATAAATGATGAACTACTACTAAATACCTGCCAGCATGTAACCATGATTGCCATCATACAGGAACATTCAGGCACATGTGTTCAGATGTTGGCTCTGTTTCTTTGTTTCTATAGCCATACATAAGCGCTTCCAAAAGTTAATGAGATGGCATGATGCATGAAATGGTGGTAATTAATAACAGACCGGAGACCAGGAAAGACATACAGAAGTCAAGCAACGTCTGATGCTTTAGAAAACAGACTGGTCATCCCTCACCCGAACCGTTAAAACAAGTGAGGCTGCTCAGTTTACAAATTCACAAAGATTTACAAGATCGAAGTCCAGGTGATCAGTGCTAGCTGCCTGAAGGGCCATGGCAGAGGCGCTCTGAAGCACTCCAACACGCAAGACGGCTCTGTGGTGGAAGGATGTTGGCAGTCCTACGTCTTCAATTTAAGAACAATCTTCCACTCTCGGAAACTGCAGGAGAACAAAATAAATGTTATGGGCCGAAATGACTCGCTGTGAATTTATCTGGCCGCTTGAGCATTCCAATTTGGAATAGGTTACTTGTACTGTGAATGGCTGTTGCGCCCCTGTCTTGTGCCATGCTCCTTTCCTGCTTGTGACAATCCCCGCTCTGTCCCCGTTTTGAAGTTGACCCATTGCAAATCCTAAAAACTGTGGAAAAAATGACCTCCTATGTTTGGCCAACAACACTCTTTGGGATGCGGGGGGATGTAAGCTTGCTGTCCCCATACAATTGGGATGAGTACCTTTTGGAGGTATATATCTGCTTGCATTGCTAGGTGATCACCAATACTTTGATTTCCCTGTTTCTAGAAGTAATGCTTGATCATTGCATTGTGATCAAAATCTGTCATATTTCCTTCCAAAACCGAATTGTACTTGACATCATCTTTGCCCTCTTTCTCACTGCATTGTGTAACCAAAAGTCCAGGGCTCCTTTGGGGCTCTTGTATTCCAATTGCTTTTGTGGGTGCTCCTGCATATAGACCAAGGTGGCATGCACATAGCGCAGTCCTGTCCACGCCGTCCACGTAAGAGAGGTGGCCCGTGGAATAAGGCGTTGGTCCACGTACCGTCCATTGGTGAAATGGTTGAAGGTC
This sequence comes from Ambystoma mexicanum, assembly GCF_040938575.1. Taxonomy (NCBI): domain Eukaryota; kingdom Metazoa; phylum Chordata; class Amphibia; order Caudata; family Ambystomatidae; genus Ambystoma; species Ambystoma mexicanum. The sequence goes on along the minus strand of NC_090921.1, from coordinate 174,244,191 downwards.
TGCACTCCAAACTGGTTATTAGCCTTCTCACAAGGTTCATGTTTCTTTTCTCCAAAGTTTAGCTTTATTAGCTGGGGCTCCATAGGTTAGTTTCCTGCCTGGGGACTCTACTGGGACCCCAACACTCCGATCAACAGTCATTTCCATTCCTAATTATGGACTGGTGCACTGAGCAAGAAACAAATTTGTGTTTGGCAATATTGGTGGCCACTCCTGCTACCCTTACGTCTTACATGCCACTTGTTACTGCCGTGCATGAACCACCACCATCCAGTAAGATAGCTGAATGTGTTCAGCACACGTGGCAGAGACAATAACTTGCAATTCATAGATCTGAATCGAAACCGAGGTAACTCAACTGGTCACCCGAATCGAAACCGAGGTAACTCAACTGGTCACCCAAATCGAAACCGAGGTAACTCAACTGGTCACCCGAATCGAAACCGAGGTAACTCAACTGGTCACCCTTCTTGAATTGATGAAATTAGCTTCATTCTATAGAACTCCTGTTCAATTTTTCCCACTGAACGACTGCTTTTTGTAACTGGGACCTGTGTCTCTCCCACTCAGATTTCTCAAGGACCTAGAGGAGCGGGTGGATGAGAGCTTGTACATCACGGACATCTGCGACATCATTTACGAGCACGCCCAGCAGAGCTTCCTGGTGTACATTGACTATGTCCGGAATCAGGTGTACCAAGAGAAAACCTACAGTTCCCTTATGTGAGTATAATCCCAGGACCCACATCCTGTCCCCCACAAAAGCATGGCAAATATCACGGCACAAGAAATGAATACAAATGTGGACGGTTCTACTCCGTGAGAAATATCATACAATTATCCCATGATTATCAAATGGGTCCAATAAAAGTCCACCGCTATCAAATAATCTGTTTTAGATTTGCAAGCCATGCAAAGTCCACCATGTAGTCATTTATGTAAATTGACAACCCTGTAGAGTTATTTTATCACTTACGGTGGATGGCACTCGATGTATTTATTTAAGGACACCGCAAATCCTATCCATGTGCAGGTCGTTTCTGTTAATTTTTTAAAATATATTCTAGTGTTGGTTTAAAAGCTATTATTTCATCATAGTTTCAATACTTGGTGCAGGGTGCGCGTTACAGATCAGTACAGGCTTTTTTAATTTCCCCTTATAACAGGTTTTACAGTTTTCCAGTTTGTCACCCATGTACAAGATGTTAAGCTAATATGTTCCCACATTTCATTTCAATAATTTCCTTTTTAGCCAATACTATTCAAACTCGTAACTTAAGAACACACATGTGCACGCAGGTATGTGTAGATGCTAAAAGTCAACATCCCGCTTTGATTTTCATAGTGTTGGGCAATTTGGTACCAAGCTTTCCAGTTTTGGAGCCTGGTCCAGAACATATCTGTGCAAAATGTCATACAGAAGCTTCAAAAGTTATTAGAAATAAAATGTATGCAAAGTCACAGGACCTTAGGTTTCACCCTAACTATACCATAAACTAACGTTGCCCTATAATTTACATCAAATTAATTTGAACAGTTATCCTCATGGTAACAATGCTGATGGAAAAAAGTAAAGCGTGGTCATTGATGAATGGGGCTGTATCACTGTTATAATTGACTCCATAGGACAAAGAAGGTGGACTTTTTTAAACCTCTTATACTTTGGACCAGTCATTGATATATGCGTTAGGATTAATCCCAATTCTCCATATATAATCGAGAGCCCCTATGTATGCATTTCAGCGGCCAAGAAGCTAGAAACCCTGTCCTTTATCGTCATCGGGACAAAACCAATGCTTGCTAGATTTATAGCAATGTTTCAGTTCATGTAAAGGAGTTTAACACAGTAAGGAAAGGATGCGTCCCTCAAAGGCCGGCGCTATGCGTGTGCAGCATGTGCGGTTGCACTTGGCCGCGCCTGCTAGGGCCCCACACTGAGGGTGCTGTTGACTCCATCCTCTTGCAGGCTACAGCGTGGGTCGTGTGCTCGGACTACCTAAACATGCTGCAGTGCACTCTGATCTCGCGGGCGGCACATACTGCAGCATGCATGATGACTGGAAGCTTGCCGGAATATCTTTTTCAAAAGTTTCTGTTGTCGCTTGGGGTTTGGCTCCCTTTTGTTTGTTCTGTTGAGGCAACTTGTCAACTCCAAAAGTTATTACAAATAAAATGTATGCAACTCACTCCTTCCGGTGCAACCAACGTCTACTCACACGGTTCCATTTAAAACCATGGAATCTTCAGGACCAAAGAAGTGCTTATTTCTCCAGCATGGGGTCTGGCATGGATTCACATGCTCATGAATATTCCCCATCGTCAGGCTCGAATCCTCTGTAAAAGAAAAAACAGTTTCACTTTAGTTTATAAACTGTCTTTCCCCTATAAACCAATCGCTGAGCTCTGGGTCAATCTGCCCCCAGCCAGTGACTGCCCTCTGCCTAAGCTCCTCCCCTAGCAGCCATCAGATGTGGTAGCACGTAAAGTGGCAGTATAACCAAGAAGATTCGCAGAGAGGCAGGAGGGAGGGTTCCCACGTCAATCCATGCCAGACCCATGCTGGAGAACAGGTAAGTAACTTTTTCCTTCTCAATAACGGGATCTGGCATGGATTCACATGCTCATGAATAAACAATACATAGCAGTACATGCATACACAACCACGGGAGGTGGCAAGGCTCAACAGAACCAATTCCTCTTACCTCCTCACCAGGCTCAACTTCAAGCGAACAGGTTGCGTAGCACAGATTGGCCAACTCTGGACTCATCCCTGGAATCCCTGTCAACGCAGTATAATTTCGTGAAGGTGTGCATAGACCACGTTGCAGCCCTTTAGATGTCCAACAGGGGCACACCAGACAGGAACGCCGTCGTAGCAGCGATCGCTCTGGTAGAATGGGCTCTCGGACGGCCAGGCAGCGGTCGGTTTACCAACCGGTGACTGAGTAATGCAGCCGTAGAGCCACCTGGAGATGGAAGCCTTGGACAAGGCCCTCCCATGGTTCACTGGACCAAGTTCTTCGATTAAAAAGAAACACTACTCGCCATCGGAATCTCAAAGATCCTCCTCCAGCCATGAATCATCGAAACACCTGTCAACGACCAAATCATCATCGAAGTCCACTCCAACGACAATTTCATCAGGGTCCACAGCTCATCCTTCGTCGATGGCTCATCTCTCATCGACCAGCAAAAAGCATATATAGTCGACCACCACTACGACGGAGACTTGGAATGACCTATGCAGGGCAGTATGATGCCCCTAAAGATATTTTGAAGACCTCAACTGGTACCACAGTGGAGCACGACCATGCTTCCCTGGGAATGTCTCCCATAGATTACCCAGATTTCATGCCAGAAGACATTTTGAAGCATGAAATTACATCCGATTCTGAGCCTCCGCCAAAGGAATGTCCAGGTGTCATTGACCTGATCCTGAAGAAGGAACTTCCAATCCTCCTATCCAAGGATCATCTATAGAGGAAGACATACCTCTAAGGTTTCAGACACCTGCTGGAATGGCCAGTATGCATCCACAATACCCCCTTATAAACCAGCAATACCCCCTTATAAACCAGCAATCCTTGCTTTCCTTGCAAGTGCTTACAATACTAGAGTCACCTTTGGGGCAGCTTGATGCCAGGCTTCTGCTCCCTCAGGTTCAGACAATTCGGCTATACAGAGAACATCAAATTACTCTGCAGCATCAAAGGGACCCAACCCATCCAGGTAGAGACCAGGGAATACTCCTTAGGATTCAAACACCTCCACGAGGAATTAGTCCACATAGAAGAGAGCAGGAGGAGGGGGAATTGGTTGACACAGACCAGGACACTGGTCCGAGGGATACAAGCTCCACCACCTCCACGCAGAACCGATACATGGGAGACGGATGATCCTGACCAAGACGTGCAGGGTAGCCCGGCACAACCTTCGCCTCCAGATGACATTGGGGCTTTTCACTCCATGTCTAAAGCATGGCAGGAGTTTGGTTTGATTCCAGAAGAGGACGACTGTTTCCTCTTCGAATATATGGGTAAACGCAGGAAGGCAGTGTGTTCCTTACCCATTCTGGATCACGTTTGGCAGGAGGGCCTCCGTACTCTGAAGCATTCTTTTACAGAGCCGCCACGTAAAGGTAGGCTGGACAAGAAGTTTAAGGGACCAGACACAATGGCAAAATGCCTCACCTTGCAACCCGCTCCAGAGTCATTCGTATCAGTGAAAGCAAGCTGAAAGGCTCGAACGCAGCATAAGTGCGCCACTCTTCCAGACAATGATAACCGGAAAATGGATGCCTTCGGGGGGGAAAAAAGGTTCTCACCATTGGGACAACTGGCAAAGCAGCAAATGCCCTGGCATTAGTTGCTTGATATGATCGAAAGACGATGATGATGATAATAATGCACAGTCTGGCTCCTATATTGGAACACTTGCCGGAACAGCAGAGGAAAGAAGCCATGGCGCTGGTGCGTGAAAGGGAGGAAGCCTCGAATAACGGCATCAATATTACTGTAGACCTTGCTGAAACGGGGTTCATACAGATTGGCAATGGGGTAGTCCTCATACGGCAAGCATGGTTACGTTGCACTGATTTTCGGCAGGAAGTACAGCAAAAAGTAATCGACATGCCATGTGAAGGGGAAAATCTGTTGGGGGGGGGGGTGGAAGATTGATGAAAATTAAAGCCATGGAGGCAGATTTGGAAACTGGTAGGTCTCTTACAGCCCTGCAAGGCAGGCGGTCCTTTCGCTCCTTTTGAGGAACCTCTGGTCATGCAAGATTCTCAACCTCTAGAGACAACAAGAACTATACTAGACCCGGGTGCTACTCTCAGGGCTACAAGAGGAATTAGCAATCCTCCCAGCACAACAGAGAATACCATCAAGGGCAATGAAAGCACAGATCTGCCACCTCCCAAAGAGGTAGGTGAAATAAGGCTGTGGGTGCGATTTCTCGCCGTCACCATAACCAGTACAATGAGGGACCCTGCAATAACTCAGACAGAAAAGAGCCAAGTAAACATTACTTTATTAATGCAGAAGCATTCGCGAATGGGCTGCAAGTTCAAACGTCTCGCAAAGCAAGTCGTCGAAGTGCCGCGCCTTCCTCTACACATCATGCTCTTTTATACTTTCCTGTTTACATTGCCTTGCACATAGAACACGTCCACCCCAGGGCGGATCTCCAGTTGGAGTTTATCTGAAGTATCCAGTTGGAGTTTAACGAACAACCATTGCACATTTGCTATCGTGGTTTATCGTGGTTTCCTGTTATCCCGGTCTTCACATTCTTTCGTGCCCCTTTGTGCCCGTATCTCTGTGCTCAAGGCCATGCTTACTCATTCCTTCCCCCACCCGTAATCTGCAGATAGTTTTAGCAGGCTCAGCATGCTTCGACATACAGTGACCAAACACAATTCTTCTGTTAAAAACAAGTTCTTGCCAGGTCAGCAGGTCTTAAACGCCGCTGTATAAAGAGAAGGCCTCTTCTTTTAACAAAGGGTACATTCTTTTAACGCATATGGTGATTAGTACAAACTCCAAGTGTGAGCACAACATTACATATGTATGCGTACCTTCAATCCACCCTTTGCTCACACTTGAGCATCAATCTAAACAGTCCTAGCATAAGCAGATGGCAGGAAAGCAACATCATTACATACTGTATCTACCATAATCTTCTCCAGGCCTCCCATGTCAAAAAATTCCTGTTGTACATGGCTTTTATCCATTGGATTTAGGCGCGTTATGCTGGAAGAACACATGGAAACACAGCACGACACACATACCGGGAAGCATTGAATGCAGAGACAAATTCCTACAACTATTGCCGCTAGAACCAGTATGGGCGTAAGGAGCTGCCACCCGATTTCTTTTAGGAGCTTCATCCACCAGCTATCTCCTGACCCTTCCTCCTGGTGGATACTATCCGCTATTTTATGTAGTTTGTTTATTCCATCTAAGATTCCTGTACTTTCTTCTGGTATGTAAACACAACATTGGGACCCCACCATGAAACAGACCCCGCCCCTTTCTGCAGTGAGTATGTCTAAGACATACCTATTCTGGAGAGCCACTAGCCGAATTGCTTTCATTTCATAAATGATGTTTTCCATTAGGTCTGCGGATTCTTCGATTACGAACTCAAGGGCCCTGCTTAGCTTTTGGATTTCTTGACTGTTCATAAAGATGCCCGCTGGAGGAACCAGGGCCCCCATCAGATCTATAAACGTTTCCCATCCTGTAGGTTGATACGTAGGAATTTTTGGGTTTACTGCTCGTTTATTTCTGCTGTGTATTTCTTTATGCAGAGTAGACGGGGCATATACCATCACAGCCGGCATTATTCTGGCTATGTAACATACCCCAACAAAATCTTTCGCTAACCACAAATAAGCCCTCTTGTTACAGACGTAGGCATGTCCCTCTATCTGTAACAATCCCGTCGTGTAGTTATTTAGATTCACCATTTGACTGCACCCCGAGATCATTCTTTGATTACCTCTTGCGTTTCTCTTAAAACATATATTCTTTGGCCTAAACTCTTGTGTGATGGTAATAGGGGGAGTAGGTTCTCTTACTATCTGTACCATAGCAGGTGCAAGCCCGATTCCCTCAGTTTTGATTTTATAGCGTATCTTTTCCTTTAGAAGGGTTTTGTTCTCTCCTCTAACATAACAAGCGGTATTCGGTATCATGTATTGCTGTGCTGACACTATTCTCATGTAAATTAATGTACACCCAGCATCCTCAGTAACTGGCGACGCGTACACTGGGATGCCTTCACTGCTATGTCGGGGCATGTGGGTGCAGATCCAGCAATCAGTTTTATTCACTACCCCATATGTTGTGTTTATTATCTTCACGTATTCATTTTTAGCATAGTCTTCCGGGTCGTGTTGGTCATAGGCATCTCGATTCCTGCTCTTGACCCGATCTATTCTCCCTGTTCCGTTTAACACGGGTAACAAGTTCTTTAATTCATATCTAGATGGATGTTCCAAATACCAGAATAATATGGCGAATGCTATTAATACTACTATTGAGCATACAAAAAATATGATTTTGTTCCTTGTGGTGCAAAGTGGTGTTTTTCTTTTACCTTCTGTGTTTGGGGAGCATACATTTATCTGCTCAGGGATTAAACCAGCATATACGGGTGCAGACATAATTCAGTATGTGGCTCAATTATAGGTACGTATGCCTATCAGATGCAACCTAGCGATATAGGTGTATTCCCTATTTAAACCACCAGTGTCCTTATTACTCTAATAGTGGTAGGTCTCACTGAAAACCTTCATCCGATCTGTCCCACGTCTCGTAGTGCCAGTCCCATGAGGGGAACGCCGGAGGCCCTTCAGGCTACAAGCCCGTTGTCTTCAGTAAGGCACAATCCTGCTAAAACCAACAAGAGAGTCCAAATGTTCATCTCCCTAATGATCAAAGTTCAAAACAGTGTCCTTACACGTTGCTTGGCACATACACGTCACGGGATCGGAGACGATGGGCACACCTACTAATGGCGTCTGGCAGTACTGTTGCAACCTGGGGTTGGTTGGTTCCCTTTTCTGGAGGAATCAGTAATGGAAGCGTCTTCTTGACGTGATTCACGTGGTACCAGTGCGAATTGCCATCAACTTTTACCGCAGTTTGTGTTTTGCGAGGAGCACCTGAAACGGGCCCTTCCATCTGGGTTGCAGTCCGCTGGTGCGATCGAAGGCTTTTATAACAACCCAGTCACCGGGCTGCACGTCGTGACCTTCTCCTATCAGAGGAGATGGAGCTACTGCGTTCACCTGTGCATTAATAGAAATCAGTCTATTAGTTAACCCAATACAATACTGTTGTAATGCAGGCCATGCTTGCTCAGACAATCTCTTAGGTGATATGGGGGTCCCAATACTTGGTGGACGCCCCATAACAATTTCGAAAGGAGATAAACCATGTGTACGCTTAGGCATAGTACGCATACTCAATAATGCAATAGGCAATGCATCCGGCCATTTCAGTCCCGTTTCAGCACAAGCCTTTGCCAGCCTGTTCTTCAGTACCTTATTTGTGCCCTCTATAATCCCAGCTGATTGAGGATGAAAAACTGCATGGAAGCGTTGATCAATACCAAGGGCCTTGCAAACTTTGCGTACTACTTCACCAGTAAAATGAGTCCCATTGTCAGACCATAGATATCTGGGGACCGTATACAAGGGCACCCAGTGTTTCAATATGCATTGTGCTGTGGAGGTGGCACTATTGTCCCGCAGGGGATATGCTTCCACCCATCCTGAGAACCCACATCTCATCACCAAACAGTAGGAATGTTTATTTACAGGCTCCAGCTGTATAAAGTCCATATACACCACCTCAAAAGGGCAGGTGGGTAACTTACTGTGGCCCGCCGGGGCTGGTACACCTTTCCCTACATTGTATAGAACACATATTTCACATTGTTTTGCCCATTGACGACAATACATTCCCAATCTTTTGTTATACCACACAGCACTCAAAACTTCTTCCATAGTCCTCGCGTTAACGTGAGTTGGACCATGAGCCACACTCACTATCACAGGTAAGTATGCATCAGGTAGTACCCAAGTATTCGTATTGGTATGTGCCCATAGCCCATCTACCGTCTCCTCGTATTGATCATCCTTGTGCCAAGATAGTCTTTCTTCAATGGTTGCATCTGCTTGGATTTCCTTTACGCGCTCCTTCGTCCCTTCCATAGTCACATCCCTCCCCACTATGAGTTGCCGGGCCTCCCACCGTGTATCCCTTGTGGCAGCTAGTTTAGCCATCTGGTCGGCTAAGGAGTTTCCTTGCGTGACATAATCTAGAGTCCTTTTATGCGCTGGGCATTTCACTATGGCCACCATCTTGGGCAACGTAAGGGCTTGTAATAATTCAGCAATCAATTGGGCATGTTTAATAGTATCACCTTGGGAGGTTAAAAACCCACGCTCTCCCCAGAGTTTACCAAAACTGGAAACCACCCCATGAGCGTAGGCTGAATCAGTATAAATTGTCACTTTCATACCGCTGCTTAACACTAATGCTCTCGTTAGCGCAATCAATTCGGCTGCCTGGGCCGATTTTTCACACACTTTCCCACTCTCAATCAACCGCTCCCCTGTGGTTACAGCATACCCTGCTGTTGTCTCCCCATTTGGCAGTTTGTAACAGGAACCATCACAGAATAATATACCCTCATTATCAACCAGCGGGGTGTCTTGCAGGTCTGCTCTACCCTTAGTGTGTTCTTCCATTTGGATCACACAATCATGCCTAATGTCATTAGGTGAGACGGGCAAAGGAAGCAGTGTCGCTGGATTCAAAGTGTTACATCGTTCGATTTTTACATTACTGGCAAACAGAATCATCTCATACTGTGTGAGTCTAGCTGTGGTCAAATGATGTGTATGCACTCTATTCAGGAGAACTTCCACCGCATGTGGGACTTTTACTGTCACTTCGCTCCCTAGGATGATACCTGCACTTTGTTTTAGGGCTGCCGCGGCCACTGCTCTCATGCATGGGGGTAGGCCTCGAGCTACTGAGTCCAGAGCACTGGAGAAATATGCACATGATCTCTGTTTACCCCCTTGTTCCTGCGTTAAGACTGACACAGCACAACCTTCCTGTTCATCAACGAAAAGGCAAAATCTCTTGGTATAATCAGGTGTGCCTAAGGCCGGTGCGTGGCATAGAACATCTTTCATAGCTGTCGGGGCTTTTTCCATCTCAGGTGTCCATTCTAATGGTCCGTTTTCTTGTACTTCTTTTAAGGCTTTTAGCATGGGCTGGATCAATACAGAAAATTCAGGAATCCAGTGCCTACAATAGGATAAAACACCAATTATCCTTCGAGAGACCTTTTGCCGTGTCGGGGCCTTTTATGGACTGTATCAAAGCAATGCGATCAGTAGACAGAGTTCGCCCCTCTTCGGACAACTCAAAGCCTAAATAATGGACCTTTTGTTTTACATACTGCATTTTGGCTAGGGCTACCTTGTGCTTATTTTCTGCTAAGTGCATTAGCACCAATCTGGTCACATAATGGCATTCCTCTTCGGTGGCTGCACATAATAGCAAATCATCAACATATTGTATCAGAGCAGTGTTAGCGGGTAGGGATAGGTTATCCATCTGTGTTTTTAGTGCTTGGCTAAATATATAGCGGGACTTTCTATATATCCCTGCGGGGCTCTAGTAAATTGGTACTGTCTATCTCGAAGAGTGAAACTAAACAGGTACCTGCTTTCTTTGGCAATAGGAATGCTGAAGAAGGCATTTTTCAAATCGATTACCGTAAACCATTTCGCTGTTTTGGGAATTAAAGTGAGTACACTTGCAATATTAGGGACAACTGGATATCTGGGTTCTACTATTTTGTTTATCTCCCTCAAATCAATAATGAAACGATAGGGTACCGCTTCATCACCTTTCTTGTGTACTGGAAGGATCGGAGAGTTACAAGGGCTATCATTTGTTGGCTCTACCACCCCTAACCGTATCATATCCTGTACTATTTGATATAGTGCCTGCTCTCCCTCGTCTGATATGCGATATTGTTTTATCCTGGGCAACCTGGCACCGGGTTTTAGTTTGATTACTACTGGGGAAACATCCAACACCCCTACATCATTCCCATGAGTGGCCCATAGTTCATTCGGGATGTCTTGGAGTTACGGGGGCAGGGTTTGCGTTACTCCTATCATACCCACAGGTTTGCTTATAGTCATTCTCACCCCCTGAGGGGAGCAATATATTGTGGCCCCTAGTGTCTTTAATGCATCAATACCTAACAAGTTTTCTGGGCAGTGATTGGTCAATAGCCACCCATTCTCCCATTTTACCCCATGAAGTTCCGCCTCTACTATTTCACTTACAGGAGTCTTTATTGGATTTCCCCCAAATCCAACTGATACCTTGCTTTTATCCGATAATGGGACAGCGGGGACGGCTCTGATATTCACGGAACTGTTTCCAGCTCCCGTGTCTACCAGACATCTCAAGTTTCGGTGGGGGCCGATCCTAATGGAGGCATAAGGCCCCCTCTGATCTATAGGTACTTGTACCACTCCCGCTGTCTCATTTCGGGCCTCCTCAGGACATATCACTTGTGTTATCCTGGAAGTCGTCATTATAGTATACCCCTTCCCCACATCCTTCGCCCTGGCATACACCTTGTATTTGTGTTGTTTGTTGTGGCTGATACAGTAGATTGGGGGGAGGCGGGGCCGGCCAGGGAACATCCCCTCTTGCTTGTCCGTCAAAGGCATTGGGTTGAGGGGGTTTAAACATTCTATTGTCTTGATTGCCGTACCCACCAGTCCTATTTCCTGGGGCAAATGTTGTCTGTAAAGGGGGCCGTATGCCCCTTCCTCTCCCACCACTCTGGGGACACTGGGATTTCCAGTGTCCGGGTCTCTTGCAGAAGGCACATACATCTTGGGGTAGCCCATCCCTCCTCCCATATAGCGCACCTCCTTGCACTGTACCTCTACCTGTCCCTTGGCCCCCTATCATGTTGCTACTATAGCCCTGTGACGGGCCATTATTATTGTAGTTATACCTGCCTTGGGGCCCTTGATGCAACTGTTGCATCAACACTTTAGTTTTTAGATCCTTCTCTTGTCGTGCCTTTTGTTGTCCCTTTACTCTTTCTCCTCTTTCATAATACCTGGCCATTTCGAGGAGATCCCGGGGGTTTCTAGTCATCCACGTACTTTCTGCCTTCCTAATGTTCTCCTGGATTGGCCCGTGGAGCCCTTCTATAAAGTTTGTGGCAAGGTACCGTTGGCCCGTCTCAGACCCTATCTCTAGCCCACTGTGTGCTTTAAATGCTGCTTCGTAACGCAGGAAGTACTGTGCTACTTCCTCACTTGCGCCCTGTATCACAGCAGACAGTTTCTCCACATTCACATCAAATGGGGGTAATACCTTTTCTAGAGCCCTCAGGACTGCCATGCCATGCCCCCTTAGAGGTTCGGGATATTCCTCATGCAGTTTCCTATTTTTACTCGCCTCCATTACATCTTTCCATTTTATTGTATCATTGTCTTTGGCACGAAAGGGGGTCCATATCTCCTCTGGGACAATAGCTAACAATATGTTATCTACATCCTCTACAGTAAATAACCCGCGTCTGAATAGCTTTCCTACTTCTTTGTAGAATCCTGCCGGGTCTATACGGGGGTCGGGGATGGACTTGGTGATATGCATCAATTCTATTCGAGATAAGGGGACATACACATAGGTGCGCATCATGTTACCAGTAACTGCATCTATGGTGGGTTGACACTCTCTCATTGGCATTGATAGTAACTTTTCCATGTTTGTTTGTTCACTTACAAGGGCCTGCACTGGTGATGAAGCAGAGGACTGGTGACTAAGGTTTTTCTCTTTTATTTTTTTATAATCTTTTAACAGTTTCTCCACCTTAGCCATTCTCCATCCTTCCGCCCCAGAATCATCCACTCTTATATTAGGTAGCAGTTTCTTATCCAATTCCGTCTTAATCCTATTCCACTGGGACACATATCTAGGCTCCTTTTCCTCTTCTATATCATCCACCCTAATAAGAAGATATTTAATTAAGTTTACTTGTATAGGCCAGCCAAGGCCCTCCATCAGACTCACCAGGGTGGACATGGACTGCGAGTGTATGGATGCTATCATACGATTAGCTACGTTTTGGCCCGCCTGGTCTGCATCTTTGAGTCTAGCCTCTCTTTCCTTCACCTCTCTTTCCCATGCCCTCTTTTCCTTCTCCCATTCAACACCTCCCCTTATGACTTCCGCTATTATGTCGGACATACATCCCCATAACTGAACACTGGACGCAGTCACTGGTAGTAATGCGACAGCGTCCTGATATGCTGAGGGCAGATCCGCAGTACTCTGTCCTCTCAATTTACAGTTACCCTCATAAAAGGTATATAGTTTAGTGGCCACTGTCTTAAATTCCAAAGGTGTCAAACGCCCCAATTGGTCCCGTTGGCTGTCATTGAGGGGTGTGCCATACAGCCCGGTCATAAGGATTTGCAAGTCTCCATCTCTATCCTTTTCTACAGTAGTCGTTCTCCTATGGTCTATCAACCTATCTGGGTCTTCATACTTCATTGGGAATTCCGCCCTCTCACCCTCACCTTCTCTCGGAGGAGCCGTAGCCCCTGGAAATAACAATTCAGTCGTTGTTTGTTCTGCTTCTAGTCCTATCACATCTTCATACCGAGGCGCCGGCAAGGCAGGATACATACCCCCGCTATTCTTAATCATAATCCGTCTATCCAACTGGTCTAGTTTCTCATCCTTCTCTTTTATCTCTAGGTCACGTAATTTTTGATTTACTGTTCTCTTCTGCCCCTTTGCCTTTTGTTTGTTCTGAGCATTGCGCCTGCGCATTGCTTCTACCCTCCATAGTCGTATAGCCTCAAACTGTGCGGGTCTGACCCGTCTTTTTACTAATTCTATTTCTACTTTGGATATGCGGTCCACATCAAAGGACCCGGTGTCTGGCCATTTATGCTCAATCGAATCTTTTGTATATTCAGACCATTCTCTTAAGAACAATGTTGAATTCAATCCATGTTTAATCAACATATCAAATGCAGGGGTTCCTTCAAGAGGGGCATAGTGTCTCTTGCCTATACCACTCTTGCTGGAAGCCGCTTGACCCATTTTGTTGGTATACCACAATTGCCTAAAAACACTCACCTTTCCCAAATGTGCATTAATAGGCTAACATTAACAGTACATCCTCCTGACATATATCGCCATACCAATATCAATACATCACCGTTTCATCATTATTATTCCATAGACGGACATACCACGGTCCTCTTCATAAACCCTAAATTGTTATTTCCTTATTCCATCATGCATCCATCCATACCACTTACCTTAAGGGTCCCGCCAGAGTGTTCCGGACCCGAAGGGCGACAGCCTGCTGTTCCACCGCCGACGGAGCCGGAAAAACAAGGATGACGCGTTGGTTGCAATCAAAGGTGCGGATTCAGTTGTTGGGGCCCCGTGATCAATTCCTTCTCCGGTTCCGCCGCGGCGTTCCTCACCCAGTGACGGACTGTCGCTCCTTCGCATCCCACTTCTGACACCAAAATTGTGGGTGCGATTTCTCGCCGTCACCATAACCAGTACAATGAGGGACCCTGCAATAACTCAGACAGAAAAGAGCCAAGTAAACATTACTTTATTAATGCACAAGCATTCGCGAATGGGCTGCAAGTTCAAACGTCTCGCAAAGCAAGTCGTCGAAGTGCCGCGCCTTCCTCTACACATCATGCTCTTTTATACTTTCCTGTTTACATTGCCTTGCACATAGAACACGTCCACCCCAGGGCGGATCTCCAGTTGGAGTTTATCTGAAGTATCCAGTTGGAGTTTAACGAACAACCATTGCACATTTGCTATCGTGGTTTATCGTGGTTTCCTGTTATCCCGGTCTTCACATTCTTTCGTGCCCCTTTGTGCCCGTATCTCTGTGCTCAAGGCCATGCTTACTCATTCCTTCCCCCACCCGTAATCTGCAGATAGTTTTAGCAGGCTCAGCATGCTTCGACATACAGTGACCAAACACAATTCTTCTGTTAAAAACAAGTTCTTGCCAGGTCAGCAGGTCTTAAACGCCGCTGTATAAAGAGAAGGCCTCTTCTTTTAACAAAGGGTACATTCTTTTAACGCATATGGTGATTAGTACAAACTCCAAGTGTGAGCACAACATTACATATGTATGCGTACCTTCAAGGCACAAAAATGACTGTCTCAGGGGCAGACAGGTGGGGGGAAAATGTGGCGTTCTACCTCGACGAGTGGCAAACAATAACAAAGGACAGTTGGGTTTTAGATGTAATCCAGTATGGCCACTTGTTGGAGTTAAAACGCGCACACATCCCAATCCCTCCCATAGAGGTATCTCACCCGCACCTTCAGGTTTTACAGCAGAAGGTACGTTGAATGCTAAGAAAACGAGCCAGTGAAAGAGTTCCCCATTCAGCAAGAAGAAAGGGAGTATACTCCAGGTACTTTGTCAGAAAACCAGACAGGAAAGTTGCGTCCTGTCCTGGATTCATGAAGGCTAAACAAGAACATCAAAAAGCAGAAGTTCAAGATGGTAACACTCCAGGAGGTCATAAAAGCCATTCAGGCCCATTAATACCTCGCAGTGTTAGACCTCAAGGATGCACACTTCCACGTGCCAATACACCCAAGGCACCGAAAGTGCCTCAGATTCGTGCTCTCCATTATCAGTTTCGGGTACTGCTATTCGGCCTGAAATCGTCACACAGGACATTTGCGAAGTGCCTGGCACCGGTAGCAGCCTTCCTCCGAAAACGGGGCCACCATGTCTACCCGGACGAGTGGCTGGTTCAAGGTTCAACATATCATCAAGCCTTATCTTCTCTTGGACAAACAAACGCTGGGCTTTACAGTAAATTATACAAAATCCTCAATTCCTTACGGACCAGAGTCTTGTCAGCCCCTCATCAGACAGAATGAAGAAATTAATAATACTAACAAACTTGTTCACGCCAAACAAGCTAGTCACGGCCCGCACATACATGGCTCTCCTAGGGACCATGTCCTTTTGCATTCCTCTAATTTTCCATTGCAGGCTGCACATGCGGCTGGTGCAAAAGTTTCTGGCTTCCAGGTGGTCCCAAATCAGGGGTTCCTGGTCAAAGTTACCATCACTCGGACTCTTATCAAACACACTGAAATGGTGGACATACCCCTGCAACATTGCAAAAGGAATGCCCCTGATGGAACCAAATTACTATCTCCGGATTGTTACCGATGCCTCCCATGTGGGATGGAGGAGCTCATTTGGACGAGCGCCAAGTGAAAGGCCTCTGAACCCCTGAGAAAGCATTCCTCCACTGCTGGAACTACAGGTAGTGCATTGGGCTCTAAAATCCTTCCTCCCGCTAATCAATAATTTGGTGCTTCGACTCCTCACAGACAACACAACCACAATGTTTTATCTGCAGAAACAAAGCGGAACTTGGTCAAGCACCCTGTCCCAAGAAGCACAGACCATCATGCATTGGGCCATCCAACACAACATTGTACTTCAAAACTTCCACCTGCTGGGGATACAGAACATGCAAGCGGACACCCTCAGCAGGGATTCCTCTCTGTCACACGAATGGCAACTGCACAACATCCAGATATCCAAGATCTTCTCAATGTGGGGTCACCCCCCGCCCCCTTAGACCCTTTTGCCACTACCGACAACAAGCATTGCAAGAAATGTGCAAGCCGGATTCCTCACCCCGACTCTCCTAGGGGCGCATTCTCGTTGCCATGGAACGGCACGTTTACATACGCATTCCCTCCATTTCCTCATCAGGAAAACGATGCACATGACACGCAAAGGTCGCTGCAGAATACGGCCCAGACACACCTGGTTTTCAGACCGCCTACAGCTGGCAGCGGACGATCCAATCTATCTAGGATCTCATGCCAATCTTCTACCCCAGAACAACAGTATGATTCTTCATCACGATCCGGGCTCTTTCAAGTTAATAGCATGGCTCCTGGACATGCCGAATTCTGTCGTTTTGAATATCCTTCTGGACTGCCAGTGCATTCTAGCAGATGCCAGAGCCCCTTCTACCAACATTTAGGTGAAAATTGAAGATCCGATGGGTAAGTATACTTTGATAGCGCCTACTCCCCAGTAAGGCACCCTACTCTGTGTGTGCTACAATAAAGGCTAGCATTGCCTGATGCCAGTCAAACTCTTAATAGCCTTTGACATCCAGGTGCAGGCTATTTCAGTTTTATTGCAAATGAGGACTCCATTCCTTTACCTTCTGTTACCAACAGCATTCACCTTTATCCACAGTCTGTTCTGGACTAGGCCATTCTAGGCAGTCACAAAATTAACACACTGGAGTTTGACCCAAGGTTCAGTGTATGGAGAAGCCCAGGCAAATGAAGCGCCAAACTGCCAGGGTTTCTGAACACCCGTTCGAGCCCTTCATGCATGATGTGCACAACAGCCCAACCTGTAGCCGCTGGCTCTAACGTCTCATCAGATCCTTCCTTACCTGCTAAAGTTAGCTGACGGTCTAGCGATCTCTTCCATTAAAGTGCACATATCAACGTTTTCTAGATCTACACTGAAAGAGAATCCTTTGAAAGCAAGGAACGGGAAACAATGGACTGGATTAAAACGGGACTGGAAATGGGACTGGTAAAACTGAAGAATAGTTTCCTAGTAGTGGAAAAAAAAACTGGGAGAGTTGCCTAAGTATCTGCTAAAATATCCCAGCAGTGAATCAAGATATGTCTTTTTTAGGGCCCGCCTTAACCTAATTCATACAGGCAAGATCCTAAGTATTCGAGGGCAAAGCCAGAATATCATCATTTTGTAAAATTTGTGCAACTCAAAATAAGCAAAATCTGCGTCATTTACTCATAGAATGCAAAGGAACTTGGGAGACTAGAATTCTCTATTTTGGGAAATGTGTACATAATATGGACTGCCTGCTGTCCGAACTTTTGGAATCGCTTGATCTCTGGGCATAACACCGCCCTGACGATTGCAGTGGGTCAAGACCTTTAAAAACTTGGCATGACCCATTCAAGCGTAGGGCAGACCGGGACCAGTGCCTCTCCAGTCATTACGGCTTTATATAACAGTAGAAACCAATAACGTAATTTGGTTTGCAGGTTTCTGGGGAAATGAGGGTTTCTTATTTTTTTCTATTTTTCATATCTTTTTTTTATTTTATCTTTTCGATTTTCTTTTTAGCCTTCTATTCTATTGCTTTCTTTTTGTTAGGCATGTTTTCCATTTTTGATGAAATGATTTGTTAGATAACTGTATTTTTACTGTGGTAAATAGACAAAATTGCTGGTTTTTATATTTTGTAAAGATCAATTTGATCCAAACAAATAAAAAAATGAAAAGAATTCTACACTGAAAAGATCTTCCCCTCTCTACGGTGACAGGCTAATGCACTACTTAAAAGTGCTATTCCGTACCTTTCCACCTGTATGGAGCCTAAACCTGGTCCTGGCAGGGCTTATGAAGCCTCCGTTCAAGCCTTTGTCTGCAACACACATCAAATTTCTCACGTGGAAGGTGGCTTTCTTAGTTGCCATTACGTCATCTAGATGCGTTTTCGGAACTGCAAGCTTTGGTTGTGGACCCTCCGTATCTACGGTTCATGAAAGACAAGGTGATGCTTTCCACTAATCCTCATTTCATTCCAAATGATCCATCAGAGTTTCATAAAAATGCGACCATAAATCGGGCCACATTCTTTCAAAATGCCACTGCGCCAGCAGAGAAAGCCCTGCACTCTCTGGGTGTGAAAAAGCTATTTAAATATTATCTAGACCGGACAAAATCTTTCAGATGAACTAAGCAGCTGTTTGTTGCCTTTAGTCCATCCAACAAGGGAAAATCCATATCAAAACAGGGCCTCTCGGGATGGGCTTAATCTATAACCTCGTTCTGCCACTCGAAGGCCGTTGGCAACGGCGCCCAGAGCGCACTCCACAAGAGCCACGGCCGCTCTCTGGTCTAAAGTACCCATCAGAGACATTTGCCAGACAGCAACATGGGCAGTGCCCCACACATTTACCAGGCATTACTGCTTACACCAGCAACACGCTGAGGATGTGCAGATGGGGCAAGCAGTCCTTTAACGGCTATTCCAGTGAGCTAAGCCCTGCAGCTTCCGGGGTTGTTTCTTTTCTCTAATTGCGTATGTATTCTTCTCGCATTAACGCAGAAAATTGGAAAGTGTCTAATCTGTGTGTGCCTGGTTTATCACCTCCTAACACGTATACTGCTATAAAATCTATTCACAGCATGTGAATCCATGAAAGATCCGATGCTGGAGAAGGGAGTCATTTCTTAGCTGTAACTCCATTTCTACAGCGTTAGTATCTTTCATGGATTCACATGCACCCTCCAGCCATCTCCCTACAGGCAAACCACCAGGGGATATCCTCCAGCTGCAGTGGTAAGAATCTGAGGGGAAGCTGCTGGGGCGGAGCTATACTCACATCCCATTGGTGGGGACCAAAAGCACACACGACGACGTTGATGGGACACTCAAGATTTTTCCATCGGAGCATTACTAAGTCAAAGTCACCGTGGATTCCATGACGGGGAATATTCACAGCATGTGAGTCCATGAAAGTTACCAACGCTGGAGAAATGGAGTAAAGGGTAAGAAACTACTCTTTCCACGTATTTATATTTACCAAGCCAAAAAGTGTTTAGGTAGAATGCAAAATTTTCCTCATATTATATATGAAGCATGCAAGTGAGCAATGAATATTTACCAAGGATGTGACCAGAGAGGTTGTCATCTTGGAGACTGGAGGGGATATCAAATGCAAATGAATGGGCCCCACACTTAATTCGCTGCACTGCTTTCCTCCTACGTTTCACACAACCCATGGCTTCTCCAAAGATGTTGAGAAAGAAACCTCTATTGTACCCTTGTGTTTGTGGGACCTAGAGTTCCACAGCATCATGAAGCTTGTTACTGAATTTGTTTGTTTGAAGGGTGCCCGCTTTTGATACCCATAAAAATGTCTTTGTAGCACCAGGTGACCCTCCATGAACAGTCTGCTTGTGTCCATGAAGTTTCCGGTTTCATTTGGCTACCATTTGGTATCTTGCATTTGCTCGTATTTTGTATGTTATATGGAAATCGACCATCTGTGTGGGAGCCTCCCTTGTTGTGATTTATTGTCAAAACCAATCGGCTGTCCATATTTTGTCAAGGATCACGAAATCAGCATTGCTTGGGCCAGAAACCATTACTGAAGACCAAGGCCCCTGGCGTTTACGGCTACGTCAACCCGTCTTTCTTCCGCATCTTAACTGTACGCTTCACCATTGCCCGCTTCTTAGGCTTGTCTGTGGAGTAGCGTGCTATGCCCCAGGCAAACTACCCAGACCAGACCTTATCTGCATGGAGGGCTCGAGTGGTTGCTCAGCAACTTTGGCAGTTTGGTGCTTTATTTTCCTGGGCTTCTCCATACTCTGAAGCCGGGTCAAACTCCAGTGTATTAATTCCGTGACTGCCAAGCCTGAGCCAAGAATGGCCTAGTCCAGAACAGACTGTGGATGAAGGTGAAGGCTGTTGGTAGCAGAAGATAAAGGAATGGAGTCCTCAAACCCTTGCAATACAACCGAAATCGCCTGGCACCTGGATGTCATGTAATGCTAGCCTTTATTGTAGCTCACAGTGAGAGTAGGGTGCCTTACTGAGGAGTGGTTCTATCAGAGCATATATACTTGCCCATCTGGAGTGAGAAAAATGACCATGCGCTCCTTGGGCAGCCTGTGATCATTAATGGGGAAGCATGTGTAGGGCTGTACGACGGGCACAGGGAGAGGAAAGCAAGCTATGGTCAAAAAAATGAACTTGGAAAACCAATCCTTTGAAAATGTACTTTATCCGCTGCAAACAATAATGTGGTGTTAGATTAAAGGCATGGTCTAGTAAAAAATTGTATTAAAAAAAATAGATAGGCAACATAAAAAAATACTAGCATTCTCTTTTTTAAAACTTCCTATGTAAAATTTTGAGCTATTCAAGCTCAAAATTCGCTAAAGCAAGCACATGGGCGCATCCATTTTGTGAAATGGATGCCCTCCTGTGCTGGCTTTTGCTTTTGCCGCACTAATGAAGGAAAAGCCAGCCAGCTGTAGTAAACAAAAGCTACCGCTGGGTGGCTTTCCCTTCATTAGTGCTGTATGCGGAGGACGGGGACCGGAGACCAGAGCAGGAAAGCTGCAGCTGAATCTCGGTAAGTGCTATTTATTTTTTTTAAAAATAAGCACTAGCTGGGGTTTTTTTCTAAGTTTTCCGGGCTGGAGGAGCCCGGAAAACTTAGAAATAAAACCGCAGCTTTAAAAAAGTATTTATGTTTGCGGTCGCTTTTGAAGCGTCCGCAAACATAAATACAACGTTATTGTGTTGGAAAACGCTGCGGTTTTTCTTTCCAAGTTTCTCAGGCTCCTCTGGCTCGGAGGAGCCTGAGAAACTTGGAAAGAAAAACTGCAGCGTTTTCCAACACAACTGCGTTGTTTCTTCCTGAATCTGCTTTCCCATTTGGGGCTCTCGGGCTCCCCATGGGAAAGCAGATTCAGGCAGAAACAACGCAGCATTGCGGAAAACAACCGCGTTGGTTCTGCCTGAATCTGCTTTCCCATTTGGGGCTCTCGGCTCCATCTTTACTAGACTATGCCTTTAAGAGCCATTCTAACACCATTGCGTAAATAATTGGCGCAGAAGAAAGCCACAACACTCATCTCCTTAACTGGCAAGTTATACTTGGTTTTTACAATGTTCCAGTGCTTAACACCTGTACAAGGTTCTAAGCTTCTATTTCCAAAAGAAACGTTTCCCCCACATTTCATTCCACTCAATTCCTTTTTGACTAAGAACATTCAAGCTCACGACTTCATATGCACAAGTTCAAGTCCTTCTATCCTGTTTCCTCATTCTTTTGGATTTCTTCTTCTCGCCTGCCGTCTGAAGGAGAGGGCAATGCCATGCCGGTGATCTGCCCCAAGTTGCGCGAAGGGGAACTGCTGCTTGTCTCCCAAGTGCCTGTACACTGGTGACTAGGACTTTTTGCGCATCAGACTAAAACAGTTGCGTAGTTGCCACTTTCCAGCCCTGCATATTGATGGGGATTTCTTCCAACAGATTTTCATTACAAATCCATTTTATTTTGGTTTCAAATTGACTTGTTTCATTTCAGATCTATTTCTAAAATGTATTTCTCCAGCTTGGGGTCTGGCATGGATTCACATGCTCATGAATATTCCCCGTCGTTAGGCCGGGAATCTTTGGTAAAGAAAAAATCAGTTTCGTTTCTGATCTGTCTTTCTCAGTAGTAACCAATCACTGGTCTCTGGGTCATACTGCCCCCAGCCAATGGCTGCCCTCTCCCTATGCCCTGCCTCTGGCAGCCATCTTCAGATTTTTACTGCACGCTCAAGTGTTGGGAGTCCTCGCGTTTAGCTCTCGAGCTTTTGCTGCGTTTTCGCGCTTTTTCAAAGAGAATTTCTCATTTTTCGGTCAAATAGAGCCTCAAGCTCCACCGTCTCTACATCCGATTAACGAGGATCCGTGTCGGATCTTTCTACGCCCCTCAAGGGTGAAGATTTCGTCGAGTTACGCTTCTTGGAGGATTCCAGAAGTTTCTGCGGCCTACCCGAACATGGCCCAGGAGAAAGGAAGCTCGACGCCCGGAAAGCTGTTCAGGGTTTGCCCTGGATGCCAGCTGCAGAATGTTTTGTTCAAGGAGGACGAGCACTCGCAATCCCTCTACTGCCTTCATGAGGACAAAACGCACGTGGAGAAGGACTGTGCGTTTTGCAGGAACATGTCGGAACGGACCATCAGGCACCGACGCCTTCGTCTCTCCAACTGGCTGGAAGGAAAGAGCCCGTCAGGTGAGAAGAAGTCCAAGCGGTCTTTTAAGTCCTGTGAGGGCGCCCCGGCAACGGGGGCCCAACAGAAGGCAAAGCACCGCGAGACCGCGGGCACTGGGAGCACCGAACGGTCGGGCTCTTCGGCTGCCAGGTAGGGCGCGCCTTCCCCGGCACCATCAACCATGAGCCAACGCTCTGGTTCGGGAAAGAGGAAATCCGAGAACCCGGGTAAGCTTCTGGGGAGGCCCCAGTCAATCTCGAAGGATTCTGCTGAGGGGGGAGGGTCACCACCTCTCTCCCCCAAGGTGAAGGCCTAAAGCACGCCCAAGGTGGTGAAGGCCTTGATTCACCCGGCCAAGGCCACTATCGAGGAAGTCACGGCGGCCCTGGCGCAGCCTGTGGAGGCTACACCAGTGGAGGCGACCTCGGGGCCCAGAGTCTCCCTGCCTCCGCGGATGGAAGCCTCTTTCAGACCCATCGAAAAGACCCCCGTGAAGCCCCCGGCGGAAAAAGAGGGGGGGTGGCGGTGGCCATTGTGGACACGGACACAGCATCCGAGGAGGAGCTGGTAGAAGTCTTAGAAGGCCTTGACGAGGGCGTTGAAGAGGCCCGTCCCCACAGGAGGGATCCCGACGAAGGTGACGACGAGAGTTACGGTGGCACCGGCGAGGGTCCTAGTCACCCGTCGCTTCCGGAGCCGCAGGATAACTTGGCGGCCATTTTGTTGGCAATACAATCCATATGTTCGGAGATAAGGATGAGATTGCCCTCACCACTGACGGAGGATCCGGAACCAGGCTCGACGGAGGAGCCAGAGCCGGACCCAGGCCCGGTGAGAAGCCCCCCGAACAAGAGAAGACAGATCCATCCAGCCCTGCCTTTTCAGCCCTCGCGGCCTGCTCAGCCTTTACCCACAACCCCCGTCCCTGGGGATGACACGGGAAAGGACACGGCCACTACGGGTACCGACGACGGCGGTGACGACGGGACGAAGCTCCCATTGCCAGCCCAGGCCTCCCCACCCGACGAGATCGGATCTTTCCATGCAATGATCGCCAGGGCATCCAAGTTTTTTCAGCTCTGCCCCGAAGAGAAGAAGGAAGGTTTCCTTTACCAACGGCGCAATGCCAAGAGGAAGACAGTCCTCGCCGTGCCTCTACTAGCAAGCAAGATTGAACCGACAGCGGTGTTGGGCCCCCACCGAAGCACCCCGGTGGGAGGCCGGATGGCGAAGTTCGTCAGCGTTTTGGAGTCCATCTCCACCGACCGTTGGGTGCTGGATGCCCTGGCCCAGGGGCACGCCCTCGAATTTCTAAAGTGCCCCCGCATTCCACCCGTGGCCAGGAAGGAAAATCACGTCCCTCAACTGCTTTTGGAGGTAAGGGCAATGCTCAAAAAAGGTGCCATCGAGCTCGTCCCGAAGAGGCTGTGGGGCTCCGGAGTATACTCATGGTACTTCCTTGTGAAAAAGAAGACGGGAGGATGGCGCACCATCCTGGACCTGCGACGACTGAACAAGTACATCAAGGCACAGAAGTTCCGGATGATCACCCTCCAGTACGTGCTGGGACAACTGGAGGAGGGCGATTTCCTGTCGTCGTTGGATTTGGAGGATGCGTACTTCCACATCCCCATTCTGAAAGGACACCGAAAGTTCCTCAGGTTCGTGGTCCAAGGACGGCACTACCAGTTCAAGGCCCTCCCGTTCGGATTGAAATCGGCACCCAGGGTGTTCAAGTGCCTTGCACCAGTGGCAGCGCAGCTGCGCCTGCCGGGGATCCACATCTACCCCTACCTGGACGACTGGCTCATCCGAGCAAGGACAAGGGAGCTTGCTGTAGATCACACAGCAAAGACCGTCCAGCTGCTCACGGACCTGGGATTCTCCATCAACTTTCCCAAATCCCACCTGGTCCCGTCGCAAGTCGCACTGTTTCTGGGAGCCAAGCTCGACACAGTGGCACGTCTGGCCTCGCCGTCGGAGGAAAGGACGAAGGCCATCCTGGGCAAGGTGCAGCGTCTGCTGGCCACGGACGTGGCTAGGGTGAGGCCCATCCTCGGGATGATGTCCTTCTGCATATATCTTGTGCGCCTGTGCAGGCTTTGGATGCGCCCTCTGCAAGTGTTCCTCGACGCCCGCTGGATCCAAGCAACAGGCAGCTTCGAGGACAGGATCCCGCTCAACGAGACCTTCCGACGAACGATCCGGTGGTGGGGCACCCGCGCTAATCTGACGGCGGGCACAGACTTTCAGACCCCATCCCACCAGATGACAGTGACGACAGATGCCTCCCTGGAAGGGTGGGGAGCGCACACCGGAGAACTTCACGCGAGAGGCCTTTGGCTCCCGGAGGAGAAGAAGCTCCACATCAACATCCTGGAGCTCCATGCAGTGTTCTGGGCCCTCAGGTCCTTTCTCCCGTCCCTCAAGGGCAAGGTGGTGAGAATATTCACCGACAACACCACCACAATGTTCTACATCCGGAAGCAGGGAGGAACCAGATCCCCAGCCCTCTCCAAGGAAGCCCAGGATCTGTGGCATTGGGCTGTCGCCCAAGGGATGTTTCTGGTGCCCTTTCATCTGGCAGGGATAAAGAACACCATCGCCGACTCACTCAGCAGGGAGCTGCGCTCGTGCCACGAGTGGGAACTACGTCAGGATCAAGTGGATCGACTCTTTCGACAATGGGGAAAACCGCAGATCGACCTGTTCGCGACGGCGACGAACTCCAAGTGCCAGAGGTTCGCCAGCAGGTTTCGCCAGCCGAGGAACATGGGCGATGCCTTCTTGTTCCCCTGGGACGGCCTGTTCCTATATGCGTTCCCTCCGTTGCCGTTGCTCCGACTCGTCAACCAGCTCAAGAGGTCCGGTGCAGGATGATCCTCGTCGCACTGGCGTGGCCGAGGCAGATCTGGTTCCTGGACCTTCTGGACTTGTCAGCGTCCCCACCAGTCAAGCTGCCGATGGACACGGATCTTCTCTCCAGAGAAGGAGGTGCCGTTCTTCATCACGACCCAGAGTAGCTGAACTTGCAGGCCTGGCTCCTGCAGCGCTAGTTTGGAGGGTACGATATCCCGGCTGACTGCAGAGAGGTCCTTGCAAAGGCCAGGGCGTCCTCAACTCTCAAGTGCTACGGACATAGGTGGAAGAGGTTTTCTGTCTGGTGCCGTGCACAGAAGATTAACCCTCTACGGATTACGGCCCCTCAAGTGCTGCCGTACCTACTGTCGCTGGCAAAGGCTGGACTGGCTCCCGCCTCCATCAAGATGCATCTGGCTGCGATCTCCCGGTACACCAGAACCACAGGACGGGCGTCCTTGTGGTCCCATCGCCTGGTGAAGGAATTTATGAAGGGACTATTCCGATAGTTCCCGCGGGTGAAGGCCATCGCCCCGGCGTGGGAACTCAACCTGGTGCTGACCTGGCTCATGGGGGCGCCATTCGAGCCCCTGCATTCGGCAACGGTGAAGTTCCTGTCGTGGAAGACTGCGTTTCTTGTGTCCATCACCTCCGCACAGCGAGTGGGAGAGATCCAGGCCCTATCCTGCAAGCCTCCATACTTCACTTTTCACGACACAAGGGTGGTGCTGAGGATGCACCCCTCTTTTATGCCCAAGGTGCCGTCGGACTTCCACCTCAACAAGCCCTTGGTGTTACCTGTTTTCTTCCCGTCGCCTTCGTCAGGAGAGGACTCTGCACTCGCTGGATGTGGCTAGAGCACTGAAGTTCTACGTGGACCGCACAAAGAGTTTTTGGAAGACATCACAGCTATTGTGAACTTTGGACCTGTGAACCAAGGGAAGACTCTCTCGAAGGCTTCCATTTCCAGATGGCTCTCCGGCTGCATCACGCACTGTCATCGGACCGTTGCCTGGCCGTCCGAGAGCCCATTCGACCAGAGCTATCGCTGCTAACACGGCGTTCTTGTCTGGTGTGCCCCTGCTGGACATCTGCAGGGCTGCTACGTGGAGGTCGATGCACATCTTCACGAGATTCTACTGCGTCGACCGGGATTCCAGGGAGGACTCCAGGGTCGGCCAAGCAGTGCTGCGCAACCTGTTCACCTAAGGTGAGCCTGGTGAGGAAGTAACAATTGCTTAATGTTGAGTTTTGATGTAATGCTTAATGTTGAGCCTTTGCCACCTCCCGTGGTTGTGCATGTGTGTACTGCTATGTATTCTTATATTCATGAGCATGTGAATCCATGCCAGACCCCATGCTGGAGAAGGAACAAGTTACTTACCTGTAACTGTTGTTTTCCAGCATGGGTCTGGCATGGATTCACATGTGAACCCTCCCTCCTACCCCTCTGCGGCTCTTCACTTGGTCATACTGCCACTTTGCGTGCTACCAAATCTGAAGATGGCTGCCAGAGGCGGGGCTTAGGGAGAGGGCAGTCATTGGCTGGGTGCAGTATGACCCAGAGACCAGTGATTGGTTACTACTAAGAAAGACCGATCAGAAACAAAACTGATACTGATTTTTTCTTTACCGAGAATTCCCGTCCTGACGACGGGGAATATTCATGAGCATGTGAATCCATGCCAGACCCCATGCTGGAGAACAGTTACAGGTAAGTAACTTGTTCCTTGATTACATATGTTCAGGGTGAAATTGCTTCGTGGAAATAAGCATCTTTCACCTATGGCGAAATGCAATACATGAAACACTGGCAGGAGCCCCCTACTATGGCAAGAAATGGGCATAGATTCCGTTTTTGGTAAACCGCTTACATAGTCCTTTGATGGACAATTGGGCTAATGGACCACCCCACTGTGCCTTGGCACTTGGTCACCCAGACCAATCTACCTTTCAGGGATGTGATGTATCAGCTTAGTGCCCTGTGTCTGCCCTCCTCCTGGAGCGCGATTGGTTATTTTGAAGGGCTCTTAAGAGTCAGATGTTCTATTCAGCCCTGGGCTGCAAGAAAGCAATTACAGTTAACTCGCAACAGGTGATGCACCTACGTGCCTTGGCTCACGTTCGGTTTGCATCCCTGCTGTTACCATGGTGAACTGTGTTGCCATGGAAACTGAGGCACTTTAGGAAAAGATAATTTAGCAGTGAAGATACAAACACAAGTGAAATTCGAGACAAGCTGTTACATGAACAGATGAGTCAAAGCGCTTGTTGGTGCCATCATTTGTTTTTGGCATGTGCTTCAGTAATTTTTCTGGAAGGTCCGGGCGCACGGATCGGCGGGATCAAGGGAAATGGGATTGCGCACAGGGACATCTTTTACGAGCGAGCTATCATAATTTAGGCGTACTATATAGATTTAAATAAACTGGATTGCAAACAGCAGGCTATTCCTTTTCCACCAACAGAATCTAGCTAATGCGGCCCCATGTCCTTCAATGTACCAAAAGCGATCGAGCGGCTCCTGCGAGCTGCAGCAAGCAGTACATGGACGCTGTGCCAGCAGAGCAACCATCTGAAGGTGGGCATGCCCAAGTCTGAAGATTTGCGTCAGGTCTGCCCATTTCCCAACCTGTTGCAGCGCTCGGACGGCCTCCCAGGTTTCTGCTTTGCTTGAGGAGCTAACACGGCCATTTTGTGAGCCTGCGGCCCTTTGAAGTACGATTTCTTCGCTGCGCATCAGTCTCTATATGGCATGCATTGCACGCGTTGCCCTTTGCTGAAGAGCTGCCAATGCACCCCTTCCCTTCTTTCTGAACACAGTCCCTATCCAGCATTTACATACTAATTGCAGAAATCACCTTGCTCATAGAGAAGGGGGGCATCTCTTTTAAATGAGATTACATTCAAAACGTTTCCAGCAACATCCGATACTGGGAGCGTCATATATTGTCCCCAAATGTTTCATAGTCATGGCCAGCCAGTTTCCATTCCAGCCCACGCATTATCCGCAGCCCAGCTGCAAACCCCGCTTCCGGATCTGCTTGTTCACGAATAGCATGGTAAGCCTTAATGAAATGAAATTCCTCCTTATGCTACCATATCCGTTTAGAATGGTGCCATCGGAGTCCGATCATCAACCAGGCTCGCCTGATTCTAGCAAGCCTGCAGTAACGCGGGTGGCTAGTCCCACAACTCTTAGAATTAGTGCCAAAACAGGAAGTAATATTCGTGCACTATTGGACAACATGGTATTGGGAAATGGCTGGTCTGAAGATTTACTGGAGCTTTGCCCAACTGAGGGAGACCAATTAATAAAGGTTAGCAAGACTCGAATATCAAAGCTTGAGCCTAGTCTGTCGATCTTTTCTTTTGGGATAGAAGTGTCCCCTGCAAAGCCTCCAGGATGTCTTTATTGAAGGCCTTTGTACATGACGGCATCAGCACTAGTTTTTTTAATTAACTAAGACACTGGAAATGTTTTAAACAGAAGAAAATGCCTTAACGCACATAGCATGAAGGATAGCTGGTTAAAAAGAGACTAGTCTTCTAAAATATGCTAGATAGAAGGATAATCTACCTCGCAGAGGAGCTAAATTAAAGCAGGAAAAGGGAAGCACTTGGGCGTCCGAAAGCCTGAAACCTGTGGCATTTGGAGAAATGGGGTGGTTTAGAGACCAGGTTTCCTATAAGCTGGCGCATGGCTATTCCTACACTCCTGGAAAGCTGCATCATTGTTTGGAGGTGGCCATCGAGCTCACCTGTTGTGAATGGCCGAGGCAGACCTGCTGCCTGGCATAGTTGCCACAGCAGCTTTGGATTTGAATCTGTTCCCTGCTGTAGTTATTTCATAAGGCATCTTCAAGACCGTGTCAATATGCATGGACTTGTATTCATTATGAAGGGTTTTTTTACACAGCGCTCTGGCGAGTGGTGTGGAACCATCTATTCCAAGGGTACACAGAGGTCCAGACCAAACTCTCCTTTAGAGGGAGCTCGGACTTCAGTCAAAGGAAGGCTGCCAGAAGGGCGCCATTGCTCCCGACAGGACGCGCACACGAAGACGCCACACACACTCTTTATTATATGGTTGCACATACATGCGTTGCGATGCACTGGAGCAGTGTATATTGAAAACAGTAAAGGGCCTAGGTAGTCCTGGCTCCGGGAGTAAACTCTGTGCTTTAGAAGACTAACTGGTGTGGAAGAAAGGGGAACTGTGGACATCAATCAAAACACGATTGCAGTCCTATTCAGGAGCCAACATGGCAACGCACAAACAGCCGATGTAATCCCCACAACCACTAGTACAAATACTGGCAGGCACGCACATGTAGGTCAGTACAGTACCTAGAGGAAATAAAGGCGGACACGGCTTTCCCAACAACTCTCGAAAGGGCCGCCCACATTTAGAATACGGTTGGACTGGATAATAGCCAGGCAACCGCAGTGCAATGATTTAATGCATTTAAAATTTCAGCAAGTCAGGGGTAATGACTGAAATTCCTTTCTTTAGTAGGAAACTCCAATGACCCAAGTGAATCCATGAAGAATTCAATGGTTCACTTCTTTGTAACTTTTGTTGGAGTTTTGAAGTTGGAGAAAGTTCCCCATAGGATTAAAGGAGAGAGCTGTCATTATAGGGGAAAGGCAAGTAAATACTTGTTCTAACCCCAGAGGAAATCCTCATTCAAGAGTTCCAGGGCCAGGTTCCAGGCCCAGCCAGTCCGACGGTTGTAAGCCGAGCAGGATTCAGGCCAATGTATTGCAATGGCGAAATGTGGTGGAAAGGGACATGCAAAACTCCAACATTCCAGGATCCAGGGGATCCCTGGGTGGGAAATCTGACAAATCCAGTACCCCAGGGGCAAGTGCTCACTGAGCCAAATGCAGAGGACTTGGTGTAGAAATGGTGAAACAAACCGGTGACTGCACAGCTTCTTCCTCAGGTCAAGAGTCGGGAACCGGTACCCAGGGGGTTACATCTGGTCCAGCAACATCCCAGGCGACCTAAAAGAAGTCTGCTTTCCCAGGGGGATGACTACGCAGCCGGAGTGGCGGCAATGATGTGGAAAGCTCCTGGGTGACAGAGAACCCGGCCCAAGATGTTCCGGCTATCTCAAAGGTCAAAACAAGGCAGCTATCCAGCAGAAAGGGGTTGCAGTGGTGGAGGCAACTCAAGACGGCCCAGAAAGGTGCAGAGGCAGAGTTGTGGCGTACCAGCACTCTTCTGGACAGCGGAGACGCACTACTTCGAGCCACGTAGTCCTTTGGGGTAGCACGGCGAGGCAACGCGAGAACGGCCCAGAAAGTCGCCGCTCAGGAAATCCAGCCTAGCTTGCACAGGGAACTGGAAGGATGACTAGGAACGGCCCAGCAATGGTGTCCTGCAGCCAAAAGAAGAAAATCTAAAGGACCGAGGCAGTAGGGCCAGACACGGCCCTCGAAAATCATCATTCCTTCTGGTGGCAAACTCTTCCATTTTAGGAAAGAATCGACTGCAATTGGGAACGCACAGGTATTCACGTTCACCAGGCAGACGCACAAAGGTTTTGGGTGTCAGCCAGACTAGCTGGCCTGAAATCCCGCCACTCTGCTCCACGCACACTGGATGCGGACCAGCCCAAGCCAGTCTAAACCACTCTACAGGGCACCGGGCTGGGCAGAGTGAGACCATGCTTCCACAGTGCCATATCAGGGTCACACTGACTGGTTGCCACAGAAAAATTGATGGCTACAAAGAAATAGCTGGCATGATGACTCCATAAAATACATCGGTAGCCCGATGGCTACCATACTGGTGCATTGGTCTACTTAAAATCTCAACCAGGCTGCCCCACTGGTGAAGCCAAATCTGAATTACAACGGTCACCCGCCTACCCTCTAAAACAAAGGTAGGGTAATACAATCACCCTGGTGCCAAAATGGGGTGTTTATACATCAGCACAGTCATAGGAGCCATGTGGGGGTTACCATGGGTCGGCATATCAACTTCAGAAGAAGTCTCGCTGGCCACAAAAATAAAGTTAAAAATCCCCGATAAACAAGTGGGGGGAAAAGCTCAAGATTTTAGGGGTCCTGTAAAAAGGACAATAGAACATCACATAATTCAACTCTGCCCTAGCTATAACTGAGGTGAGAGAAAGCTCCAAAAATAGGGGTGGTCCCTAGTCCATTCTTTGAGAAGGTTAAATGCAGTTTGCACATTCTCTGATTTTTCTAGATAACATTCAGGGGGTACATCCCCAAAGTGCTCGGAGGCTTATGTTATAAATGTGGCCCACCTTTAAAACGAGAGAAACGATTTTATCAACCGCATAAGAAAACTTGTATTCCAACTTTGTAGTGCCAAACGTGCTAGGCAGGGAACCCTCCTTGCCCACCCTCGCGGGTGTTGAATTTGCCGTCCGTGCTCTTGGTGACAGCAGTTAAGCATCACCAACGCAGGAAGCGAGTCATTTGAACGTTTAGTAACCCAGTGGTGCTAACCCCGTGATGCTGGTTTGTACCCAAATGTAAGACACATTGGCAGCCTCTCAGGACATTTTGGCAAAACCTGTCTGAAATGGGTTTCGTTTTTTTGTTTGTTTTGAAGGTAGGTAAAACTTTATAGTGAGTGGGCAGGTAAGCAGACTTTGACAGAATTCCCAAGTCTGTAGTTTCAGGACATTTTTCTTCAGTTGGTGCTGCGAGAGGGTTTACTGTGATTTTATTACAAAAAATATCGACCTGCCTTTTACATTTCCCATTGTAAAAATACATTTTTCGGGGAGGTCCCTCCAAAGCCCTCGTATCACACCCCGCCCCCCTCCCCCTTACCTCTCCTACTCCTCAACTCTTCAAGTCTCCCTTCTCTTTATCCCAATTTTAACCTAAATCTGTTTTTGTTTTTTTGAAAAAAAATGTATTTACACCTACAACATTACGCCATCATTACACTTTCTTGCCTTTATTTCGATTACTTTTTCTGCCGGTCAGTATTTTTTACCCACTCTATTTATTCTAGCAATATTTTTTCATCTTTGTAAATTTAGTGGTTTTTGTTTCCTGCAATATTATCACTCGATATCCTGCAAGGGTACTGGTAGAGTTATTCGCAGTAAACCAATGGATAGGTCTCCCTTGCAATAAACCAGGGAGATGGGCAAAACGCTGATTGGCTGAGGAAATGGCCTTGACGTCCTATCATCCCTGCCTCCCCAATCACTGTCATCGCTGGATTGCATATCTGCATGCATCCAGTGCTGGTCATTGGGCCGGCTCTCGGCGGATCCGAGATCTGGCACAGAGATCCAGCCAGAGTCAGCCGCCGAAGCCCATGAACTGCTGGAATAGTGTTTTTTAAAAAAAAAACACGTGTGACGGCTTTTTTACTGTGGCTTTGGCACTGGTGAGTAATGAACAATGCTCGCTACATGTACAACTGATTGTACATGTAGCGAGCATTGTGCATTACACACCAGTGCCAAAGCCGTGGTAAAAGGCAATGCGGCCGTCATGGGCATGTTCTTCTTCTTGGGGATAGATTTTTATCCATCAGCTGTGATTTTTGGATACCGAGGCTTGAGCCTCATTACTCCATCTTCTCGGGTTGAGTACGTAGTCGTGGGTTGGTATTCATCTTGGTCTGTGTGGTCTTGTCACAGTAGAGCTGGTTTCACAGGGTCTTCGCAGTGATGGGCCGCGGGTAGCGGTCGAAGGGGTTTCCAGTGGTGGCAGTGAGTCTTCTGATCAGAGGGTTCGGGTTCTGATCCAGTCCTTGGCAGAAGTTCTTACTCAGCTTCGCTAGATGTTCATCCAACAGCTCGATTTCCAGGTCTCTGTGAAGGTCTGCTATCCTTGTGAAGATTGGAGCTCCAGACAATATCCGCAGGGCCTTGTTCTGGACTATCTGAAGATTCTTCCGGTGTCGCTCATGGCAGGTCATCCATGCTGGGGAGGCATACGTCAGGGTTGGTCTGATGATCGCCTTGTAGGCGTTGATCTTTGTCCGGAGGGGCATGGACTTGCTCTTCAGGAGTGGGTACCGCGCTGCCGTCTTTCCTGTTGCCTTCTGCTGAGTATTCTCGATGTGGCTTTCCCAGTTGAGTTTGCTGTCCCATTTGATGGTCTCCCCATTGAGGCTGATGTGTTGATGCTCCTTAATCTTCTTTCTGGTGAACAGCGTTGCGGTTGTCTTGCTGGTGTTGAGTTCTATCCGCCAGTCGCTGTACCACTTTGCGATCGTATCTAATGAAGCTTGCAGGTTCTTTGCCACTTCCTTTTCACTGAATGACTGGGAGATGACTGCAACATAGTCTGCATACAGCGCCAGGTCCGTCTTGTGGAGATCTGTCGGGATGTCCTTGGTGAAGAGGTTGAACAGGAAGGGTCCGAGGTTCGATCCCTGCGGCATGCCTGCCTGCTCGGATGGGATGTGATGAGGACATCTCAGACCGCATGGCGACATGGAAGGTACGGCGTCCCAGGTAGCTTGCAGGCTTACCGTTGCAGGCGTTTTTTAATATGTATTCCAGACCACGCCCCCTGGGATGGATTTCAGATTGCTCAAAGGACAACTCTTTTCTTTGGTGTTAATGGTGCAGCTGGGCTGACAGTGGGCGCTATTTTGGAAATAGTAGCGGTTTTTCTTCCACACAGTCCCGCCAGGTGGCTCGCGAAACATCAAAGAGGCGGTACAGCGCTTTTTCCCCCAACTACGTCACAAGTTTCCATGCTTTAGGAGGGCGAGTAGCCCAGATGAGCAAACCCTTGCTGTGTGGGCTGCACAGACTGGCACTAATGCGGGGCTCTGGATCGCAATGCTTGGTGGTAACGTCCTGTGAGATACTGTGCATACGCTGCACGTGACCCTCAAACCCTGGTGATTGGGGGAGGGGGGTTACTTAGGAGGTAGGGATGGCATTGGTGCTCTGAGACCCCCTGTATACCCCACCCAGTGCCGGAGACTGCAGCCTCCACCCCTAGTGTTCGGCCCAGCCTCTCGCATGTGACCGCCTGTGTTTGGGGTATTAAGCAGCCGTTTAATTGTGGCCAGTTTGTTTTCTTCTGTTGGGTCAGTTATGAAATGCAAGTAGGTGGTCCTTTTTAATATTTTTGCGAGGTTGTTGTGAACGTTGCGATGATGATCGTGCAGAGAGAGTGGAGGGCTCGCTTCACTGAGCTGTGTGTAAACTGCAGTCACAGGTTCGAATCCTAGCAGGACGGACTCAGCCCTTTATCCTTCCGAGGTCTTTTGCAACCACGATCTAAAAACATGAGCATATGAAAACACGGTATCCAATGATTTTACCGAATACATTAGAGAATGTTTTTTTACCGAAAACATGAACAGAAAAAATACTGACATTTGGTAAAAGGGTGTGGGTGGTCGGATAAGGGGTGAAAATGATGATGTTGGGGTGGGCCTAGGCTTATAGGAAAACCGAGGATATCGGGAGGGTCCACCTCCCACCGCAAAAATAGGTATTTTGTTGCTTTGGGTACGGTTACAAAGTGTTCTCTGTAATGGAATTCAATAAAATCACATAGATCCTGAATGTTGTATCGATTTTTTTGGTGTTTTGGCATTTTTTTACAATTAAGGCGGGGAGTGTGGGGTCTGCGGCGGTCCTATCCCGCCCGCCCCTTGCTTACATTTCGAAGGACAAAAATGAAATTAGATTTGAAAAAAATCCGCCTTTTGAGCCTCAGGGTTTTCTCGCTCTTTTAGCATATATCCTGTGGGCTGGAAGTGGCATTGGAGCAAGGTTTGTCGTCTTCTGGAAAGCTTGCATTAGATCAAATTTCAAGTGTATGTCCCACTTTTCATTAACCTGCACCTGTACTATAAAGTGTATGTTCCAAGATGTACTTGCTGTAGTTCTGCTATGTAGGAGTATGTGAGATATAAATGTACCTGTGTACCACCTGCATAAATCATGTATGGTTTAATACTATTTCATTAGATAAATAATGCCATATGGCACTGACAATTTAAAATATGTTGCTGGAAAGCGATATACAAATGTGATATCAAATGAATGTAAATGATTAAATTGTTTGGAAAAAAACCAATGAAACAATTGCTGCTTTTAACGACTGCGCTCTCCGCCAGGGAGCGGAATGTGCAGTTCGCCACCGTGATCGCCCGCCTGCAGGAGCTGCCGCAGTGCCAGCGTCTCCCCTTCATGTCGTTCCTGCTGCTTCCATTCCAGCGGATCACGCGCATCAAAATGCTCATCGAGGTATTGGGCGCATCACCATGTGAACCTGAACTGGCCCGCCATTTACAGCGGGAGGGGTCTAAGGGGGGGGGGGGGGGCAGGGGACTTATCAGCTGGCCAGCCGTCAACATAGGCCAGCGACTTGAGCCCCTGCTATAGCGATCTGTGTACACCCTGCAGGTCACTAGTCTGAATCTAGGCTTGTTACACTCTGCATGTCATCCTTCAGAGGCTGATGTCATCCTTCAGAGGTTGATGACACGAGTACATTCAATTGAGTAATAACGCCTATTTTTAAGCCGTTGCAGATAAAATAGTGTCAAAATGGAGAACCAAGGATACAAGCCGTGTTCTCCTCGTTTTATAACTGGCAATTTTTAAAGTAGACCAAACGTCCTCCCATCCCCAGTACGGTACAGAGAGTACTCCTAACTACTGTGTTTTCAACATTCTTTGTTGCAGTAATTTACTTAATTAACCCACACTCCTAAACTATTTTATCCCTCTTTTACTCTTGTATATTCTTACGTGGGGCAATTTTCCAAATATCTAAAATGTGTGTTTTTTGTTTGTGGAAACAGAACATACTCAAGAGGTCCGAGGAGGGGTCCATCCGGGAGCAGAATGCCTTGAAAGCGCTGGAGTCTGTATCGAAGGTGAGACCCGTTAGGAGCCAGAAATCCTGAGCTGTGTGCGGGTGAGAACTAATTGTGAGATTTGTGGCCAAGAGAAACGGGGACCAGTGACTGATCTGAGATTGGCAAACACACAGAGTCCATTACTACACAAATGCACGTGATACGGAGAGAATTGGATTCGATGATTGGGGCCGTGTTATGAGTTGAGGAATAGAAGATAACTCTGGTAATCACTGCATTCTAGCGAGAGCTCAGAATATGAGTTGGAGCAGGAGTCTGCAGCCTTTAGTTCTCCGGGTATTTTGGACTACAACCCCCATCAGCCTTAGCCAGTCTAGTCAATGGTGAGGGATCATGGGAGTCGTCCAAAACATCAGGAGCGCCACAGGTTGCATACTCAATGAGTTATCGAAACAACAGTTTGTGTTAGTGGTGAGTGTCTTTTGTTGGACTAAGCCCCGTTATTTATGTCTAAAATAGTCAGAGGTAGGGTAGATGGAATAAACTCTGGGATTTAGGAGTGGAAGAAACTGAAGCTATGGTTGGTGAATAGAGGCCGTTAACTCTAGGGGGTTGGTGCAAACGCAGCAGGCTTATCAAAAGATGTGCTCAAAGATCAGTGCCAGTGTTTAGGTGAAACTCTGGGCATTATTGAATGAGGATTTCAAAGATAAATGTGTGAAATTAGAATGCACGCCAGGATGCATGAGAGCGAGAAGCTGGGGACAAAGGGCTGTGACTTGCTTCTGAGGTTTGCGTAAACTTTGGAGTTATCAATTTATAACAAGGGAGCGAGGATGGCTGATCATTGCCTGGGGTTAATGGCAAGATTTGACCTCATCCCTCTTAAGGCATATACTGTGTTTGGGGGCAGTGGTTAGAAAGCATGCCTCAGATTGCTGACTTGAGCCTGGATAGTCCCCTAGATGTGTGTCCATTTGGGGCTTTGAGCCAACAGGTCGCTCAATAAACTGTATAAAATGAGTATTTGTAGTCCTCCAGTTCACTCGTGGTTGGCCACATGGGTAAATGATCAGGCATCCTCTCTAAACCCTGGTCTGCTCACAGCAAGGATGTACTTCCCATTTAGACGTGTCCCTTGAGAACTGAATGTACTATGTCTCCACGGAGGCCAGAGGAATGGAAAGTTGGCCAATGAAGAAGCTCCCATTGCCTGCTGGGGGTAAGAGGGACGCTTGAAAGGTGGGCAGTGATGAAGCTCCCGTTGCATGCTGGGTGTAAGAGGGACGCTTGAAAGGTGGGCAGTGATGAAACATCCGTTGCATGCTTGGGTGTAAGAGGGATGCTTGAAAGGTGGGCAGTGATGAAGCATCCGTTGCATGCTGGGTGCAAGAGGGACGCTTGAAAGGTGGGCAATGATTAAGCATCCGTTGCATGCTGGGTGTAAGAGGGACGCTTGAAAGGTGGGCAATGATGAAGCTCCCGTTGCACGCTGGGTGTAAGAGGGACGCTTGAAAGGTGGGCAATGATGAAGCATCCGTTACACGCTGGGTGTAAGAGGGACGCTTGAAAGGTGGGCAGTGATGAAGCATCCGTTACACGCTGGGTGTAAGAAGGACGCTTGAAAGGTGGGCAATGATGAAGCATCCGTTGCATGCTGGATGTAAGAGGGACGCTTGAATGGTGGGCAATGTTGAAGCATCCGTTGCATGCTGGATGTAAGAGGGACGCTTGAAAGGTGGGCAATGATGAAGCTCCCGTTGCATGCTGGATGTAAGAGGGACGCTTGAATGGTGGGCAATGATGAAGCATCCATTGCATGCTGGGTGCAAGAGGGACGCTTGAAAGGTGGGCAATGATAAAGCTCCCGTTGCATGCTGGGTTTAAGAGGCACGCTTGTGTGCTTCACCATTGTATTCTGAGATGAACCTTTGTGTAATCGCCTGCAACCCATCGGAATCCCGTCTAAAGAATTTACATCTGAGGTGCATTCCCATTGAACTCTGGCAGAAACATTGATTCGATGGTATGGACTGTCATTGGGCGCTTGTGTATCCTTTGTGCACCTCTTAGCCAAACAGTATGCCAGGGGTATGCTGCATGCCTTTTGGGTAACTGGGCTCTAGAGTTAACCTGTGGAAATGTGTCTCATTTGAGATCACTGCTCAAGAAAATGTTCCTGTGATAGGTTGTACCTCTGTGGGGCTCTTAGCTCAAGCGTTGGCCAACAGTAGTGTGCATTTCCATTGGGCTGTTGGCTCACGTGTTCGCCAGCAGTAGTGTGGTTCTCTGTGGGGCTCTTGATGCAAGTGTGGACAATTTATAATGTGCTTCTCCATTTGAGCTCCTTGCTCAAGAACCGACGAGCGAAGCATGCATCTCTGTTGGGCTATTTGCTCAAGAGTTGACCCAGGTATTCTGCACTACAGTTGGGCTCTTGAATCAAGACTTTGTGAGCAGTAGTGTGCATTTCCTTGGTGCTCTTGCTACAAGAGTTGACCAACGGTTGTGTGTATCCTCGTTGGGTCCTTGGCTGAAGAATTGATGCCAAATGTTTCCATCTACATCGAGCTCTTGGCCCAAGTGTTGACCAGAAGTCGTCTCCATCTTCTTTGGGCTGTTGACCCATGTGTTGACCAATAGTATTCATCTCTGTTGGGCTCATGGCTCAAGAGTGAGTATGCATCTCCATTGGGGCTTGGTTCAAATGTTGACCAACGGTAGTAATTCGGTTGGGCTCTTGGAGCAGGAGTTCAGGAGCCGTAGTGTGCATCTCCGTTGGGCTTTTGGCTGTAGAGTTGACCAGAAGTAGTACCCATCTCGGTTGGGCTCCTGGGTCTAGAGTTGGACAGCAGTAGTGGGTATGTCCGTGGGGCTCTTAGTATGCACACCCGTTGGTCCTTGGCCAAAGAGTTGGCCACCATTGGTACGGCTAAAGCTGGGCTTTTGGATCACGAGTTGCCCCGCGACGGGATGCCTTTTGTGGACCACTTGGTGTATGCCCAGGGGATCCTGGGCTGGGTATTGGGAAGGAATGTGTGACATGTTGGGTGATCGCAGCTCCGCCACGGGAGATCCCCAGGTATAGGGACGAGGTGGGGGATGGTCGGGTGGATGCATGGGGGGGGCAACACTTGGTGAAGGATCACTTTCCACCGGCATGACGTCTCGGCCAAGGTCGCCTGTGGTCATGCTTGTCCCTCTGCCCTCCCCTAGATTATCGAGGAGTGCAACAGCGAGGTGGGGCGCATGAAGCAGATGGAGGAACTGATCCTCATCACCAAGACCATCGAGTTCGACAAGACCAAGGTAGGTGGGAGATGCTCGACGCCGGCCTTGCTCCATCTGCGCTTCGGCCACAATCCCGCCTTTCCAGACATTCTAAATGCACAGCAAAACATGCATGAAAGCAGCCACTTCACTGATGATTGCATTATACACCACAAACTGGCATTCTTAAGAATACATGTCGCTCCATAAAAATCAGTGTTCCGTTTTTGCTGGAATTTCTTAAAACCTTTTAAGGACGAGCAACATTTGTAAAGCAGAACATGGAAATTATTAACATTTTTATATGAGGGTGAATAAGACGGAATAGAGCTGAAAGTGCTTGCTTACTGCAGCGAATGTATCTCGCACCCACCTCTAGGAACTTAAGGACTGACGTTGCTGGGGATTTGTCGCCCTCTAGTGTCCTTTTTGAAGAATGACTTACAATGGTGGTTATATTGCTTCAGCATCCCTTCCCGGTACCCCTTGAACAAAGTACAGAACTGCTCAATCCTACCGAGGACCCTCCCTCTCCCCCCCCCCCCCCCTGCCCCCCACACATAAACACACACGCGCTGGGCAGAACACGGCTGTGATCTTTGGCTGTTAGTATCAGAGAGGGTCCCACTAATAAAAGGGCTCCAGAACGGGGATATTTAAGTGGGTGTCATTCACCTATTTTTACTTTGCTTATTGTTTTTAGCTTTTTTCTCTCTGTGGGAATTAAAACAATGGAATTATTTATATTCCGTTTTTATGAAAAAAATAAAATAACCTTGCGCCCAGGCAGCCAAACATTTAGATTCGTGGTTGTTGGTTCCTCTGACAGTCTACCAAGTGCTTTTGTTGGCATATGCGTTTCGTTGGATTTTGAGGTATGTTTATCTGCATGGCTAAAGGATCAAAGTCAGTTCGTAATAAAGTAGTCGTGGGGTAACTACAGGAGCCTGGAACATCTCCAGAGCAGCGCTGCGCTGTAGTGACGCAGAGGCCAGCTGGGGTGGCCTCTGGCTCTAGAGTGACCCGGAACGAGTGGCACGAGCTGACCCGCAGCAGTGACCCGCGGGGCTACCTTCGAGGAGCTCCTTGGGACTGTGGCCACACCTGTGTTTTTGTAAGCACCTCACACTGTGTTAGCCCTGGCATTCGCGTGCTGCGCTGTCCCATGTACACGCTTTGCCCACGTGCAGTGGCTGGTCTTGGTGGTACATGGCGTCGAGTGCAATATAGCAGGAGATGCATACCCCCAGCATCTCGGAGTGGCATTGAGCCCCAGAAATCGACTTCCCGGATTTCACTGCGAGCTGTGGGCGTGGGAGGTCGTGGCCCGTGGTGCCTGGCTAGGATTCTGCCAGTGCGGTGCTCGGTGGCATGTTTTGACATTCAGCACTCTCTCTTTCAGGCTGTGCCCATCATCTCGCAGGCGCGCTACCTGGAGAAGCAGGGGGAGCTGTCCGAGTATATCCAGAAGGGCAGCCTCTTCAGCATCAAGCCCAAGTTCACGCCCGTCTACTTCTTCCTCTTCAACGACTTCCTGCTGATCACCCACAGAAAGAGGTAGGTGGCCCCAGCAGGGCGCGATGTGCCAACCGCACCCCGGCCGCCGCCGCCGCAGGTGAGCGCGCGCATGCACTTTGCAAGTGCGCTGTGTAATGCGCACGGGCAGACATGAGACGCAGCCAGTACTGCGGCAGGCAGGCAGGCCAAGGCTGAAGGGGCCCGCCAGTCTCTGCTTGTGATGGTTTCCTGTGCTGGCTGCGCTCTAAGCCACTGCCTGGCGGGACCCAATTCAGCGCATAGCTTGGTATGCTGGTGGGCAGTGGAGTACACTATGCCACAGAAGGCAGAGAGTATTAAGATGGGTGACACTCGCAAACAGGCAGCTTAATTTGGTCCTGTCTTTGGTGGCACAGTTCAGACACCCTTTTAGCAATGGTTTGCGCAGATCCACAGGCTAAATTTACCAGGGCAAGGGAGAGGAGAAGGTGTCCTGCTATGCAACTATGAGAAAATGGGTCCACTGCTGGAAAGGAAGCAAGTGGGCAGACGGATCAGATGGGACATGTGGAGAGGTCTCGTTGGGACTTGCCTCTGAATTGTTAATAGGGGCAAAGGGGTGTACTGTTAGTCACATGTCTGGGCATTAGGCTGTCATTCAGCTGCCCAAACCGAATTTCCAGATTTCCCTGGGAAATCTCAAACTGCAGGGCCCACGGAGTGGCCATTTTCTTCGAGACGGCGCTAAGTAAATGGATATTGTGTGATACGAGCGACCCACTGATGCTTGCTTCCTTCTTTCTTTCTTTCCCATAGCTCAGAAAGGCACGTGGTGGTAGACTATGCCCACCGCTCTCTGGTGCAGGTCCAGGACTGCGTGGATTCTGCGTACGGGTCCACGATGGAGAACGGCTTCTTCTTGACACTGCTAGAGAACCATCAAGGGAAGACGTGTGACCGACTCTTCAAGGCTCCGACTCAGTGAGTTTTGATGCAGGGGGTGTTATTTGGAAAAGCGTGCAAGCTCACAGGGGATGGCATTGTATCCGTGAACGCTGCACTATGTATGGACTCCAATGGCTGCCCACTTCAGACTGCAGGTGTAGAGCTACTAGCTGATGTCACCTACAGACACTTAGCAGTGCCATCAGGCCCCAGAGTAGAACCAAGGTGACTCGTCAGACTACCCAGAGAGCTGCAGAGGCTTCTACAAGATGGCGGAGGACCGCAAACACTGACTGTGAAAGGAGAACCTAGTGGCTTCAATTTATATCGTTAAACATGGTTGTTAGTAAAGCAGAGTTCTCTCCTGTGGGCAAACACTTGTTTACATGTTTATATATTTACTTAAATTGTGCCAATGTGCTGCATTTCAGGCAAAGCGTGCTGCACTGGACTACTAGAAACATGCAGAGCTCGGAGAGTACAGTTGCAGCAAACAATAGGTGCATCGTTATTGAAGGATTGCAAGCAGCACTGTGAGCTGCAGCCGGAGAAAATGTTGCTACGTGACCCTACATATCCACCCATTATTAGGTTAATCCATTGATCATTTCAGCTGTGGCCTCCAACGCTGCACATTTCATTGCTTCTTGACCCAGTGGGAACACATTAAAATCCTCGCCAAATACACACCAGTCTCCACAATTAGCAAAATAATTTAAAATAAGTCTTTAACACTTTACCAAAGGACAGGATAAGGCAAGTCCTTGGATGTCTACATTCAAGGCATCCCATAGAGGAGTCTGTACCCCACACAGTACACTGTGGGACTGTCGGCAGATGTTGGCTCAATGAACGAATGCACAGAGATGGTATACGTAGGCCAAACTTTAAAGCATGGTAGGCTGGTATCAAACTTACCTTGCAAGCAAATGTACACCTTAGTGCTACACGCTCTTCTAGGAACTCCAGCCATTGCTAGGCCGGAAACTAACCTAGCCCACAAGAAAGATCAGAAGACAGTTCACCTCCAGATGTGCCCCAGGGATACTGGAACACCACCCCAGTGACCATTGAGACAGCTCCAACACTCCTGCCTTTTAGGAGAGAACTGAAAACCCTGCTCTTTAGGGAATTCCTAGCTGTGATTTGGGCTTCTTTATCCCCGGTTCTGTCATCTCTCCGGACCCATTGTAAACTGCCCTCCTATTACTTGAACTCTTGTAAAACTCTTGGTTGCTTGCGAGCGAAGTTTGCACTATATATAACTCTTTAAAAAGGTAAGGCAAAGCTCTCTAAATGCCACCTACAATGAATTCGGATCCATCTGAGTGTCTGTTGCAATAGAGCTTAGCTTTCCTGGAGTTATTCCAAAGATGTCAGGGTACGGTTATAGGTCAAAGTTGCAAATGCTCGAATGCCAAAAGGATCGAGTCAATTGCACCGAAAAAAGGGTCGAAAATATATATATATATATATATATATATATATATATATATATATATATATATAATTTTTATTTTTTGGTGGGGGGGGGGTCGGCCCCCCCCCCTCAAAACACCATTTTTCTTGTAAAAAACACTTTTGTTATTTATACAAAAGCCAAAAAAAATATACATGTAAAAAAAAAAATTCGACCCTTTTTGTTTTCGGGCCTATTGACTCGATCCTTTTGGCATTTGAGCGTTTGCATTCGAAACTTTAACTGGACACCGTCCGGGAACCACCACATTCTGGACTTTCTGCAACTGCTAAAGCCGATTGGCTGGTAATGGTTCAGACAAAG
Organism: Ambystoma mexicanum; assembly: GCF_040938575.1. Lineage (NCBI taxonomy): Eukaryota > Metazoa > Chordata > Amphibia > Caudata > Ambystomatidae > Ambystoma > Ambystoma mexicanum. Next base: position 174,200,589 of record NC_090921.1, on the reverse strand, counting down.
CATGGGAATAATCCAGTTCCTAATTGGCCATAGCCGACACAACTCTTGCATGGTTTGTTTAGGAGAAAAGATTGTCTGTAGCATAGTTGTCGGAGTTGGGGAGGGGGATGAAGCACCTTCTCCTACAACCCTAGTCTGTGCTTTCACCCAAAGACTGCTTTTCAAAGAACACCCAGGTGTTTCCCTTTTACGGTGCATCAGTGTTAATCCCAAACATGAGGGGTAGCTGGATGACATTATCTCATTAGCTTACTTACCTTAGTCTGTCAGATACGATGCAAGAAGTATCCCAAGGTTCGCTTGCACTCAGATAATCTCAGTAGCATCTGCAAAGCAATGGGAACACAGACCATGATCAATGCTCAAACATCGATGTCGAAAAATTGGGCAGACTTGGAGGAACTTGTGGTTATGCGTGAATTTTCCTATTTCCATACTTGTATCGTTTACCCAGGGATGACTATTGGACATGTTTTCTACCTGGCATGAAAAGTGTATCTGGCTATGTTTAATCGATACCTAGCGCCTTCTAATCCTGTTTGGGTATCTGGAGATGCTTACTCAATCGCTAGGGTCTTCCATTTCTTTTGGGTATCTGGAGATGCTTACTCAATTGCTAGGGTATTCTATTCCCTTTGGGTATCTGGAGATGCTTACTCAATTGCTAGGGTATTCTATTCCCTTTGGGTATCTGGAGATGCTTACTCAATTGCTAGGGTATTCTATTCCCTTTGGGTATCTGGAGATGCTTACTCAATCGCTAGGGTCTTCCATTTCTTTTGGGTATCTGGAGATGCTTACTCAATCGCTAGGGTATTCTATTCCCTTTGGGTATCTGGAGATGCTTACTCAATCGCTAGGGTCTTCCATTTCTTTTGGGTATCTGGAGATGCTTACTCAATTGCTAGGGTATTCTATTCCCTTTGGGTATCTGGAGATGCTTACTCAATTGCTAGGGTATTCTATTCCCTTTGGGTATCTGGAGATGCTTACTCAATCGCTAGGGTCTTCCATTTCTTTTGGGTATCTGGAGATGCTTACTCAATCGCTAGGGTATTCTATTCCCTTTGGGTATCTGGAGATGCTTACTCAATCGCTAGGGTCTTCCATTTCTTTTGGGTTATCTGGAGATGTTCAGTTGATAACTAGGTTCTTCTATTACTTTTCCCGTCATGGAGTTGAAGCTTGCCATTTTTCATCTATCTTCTGTGTGTGGAATGTGAGTAGTGGGATTTCCTATAATGGCACTGCAGATAATGTCTTGTCTTTGGCTAGTTGCATTCCTAGTTTCATTTTCTCCTAGACCCTATCTGTGAGGTATGACTGGAGACTGGTTGCGTGAACACACGTGTTTCTTTAAGTTAACAAACTGTTCGCTTGTACCCATTCAAGTGCCGATGTCCCTTCACTATATGTCACTAGATCCTTTATGCACTATGACTTCACCTCCTGTCCCGTTGAGCTGGCGGGGACCTTCAAGGAGATTATTGTGCCGGCATGTCCCCCATTATGAAGGATTTGCTTTTGTGAAACAAATATATGTGCAAGTGCTACACTGAGCAAAAAGAACATAATAAAGAGACAGTCACAGAGCCATCTTAATACAAAAGGGTTGATTCAAACAATCACCCACGCTCGGGGGTGGAGGGGTGTACAGGGCCGGTAATGGCCCGAGCCTAAGTATGCCTGAGCGAAGCAAGTACCTTGGTGAGGGCACAAACACCCCCCACACCGCAGTGGGGGTGATTGCTAACCCCAGGGTGCGACCAGGTTTATTTGTTTAACCCGGAGAGGAGATCTGCGTGTATTGCATGAGCCCAATCTCCTATAAAAAAACAAGATGGCTGCCGTTCCAGGAAAAGGAACTTGGTTCCTTTTCTTTATCCATGTCTGCTTCCACAGGCAGGAACAGCGCCGGAACCGGAGCACCTCTGGCCCAGCAGTTAAGTGGGGAAATGGTATGGGATGTCCTTGGGGGTGGGGGAGGCTGGAGTAATGTGGGGAGGCAACAGTGAGAAGGCTCCCTGTTGCTTCCCCACATTTAAGATGGCACCACCTGGGAAGAGCCTCAGGTGACTGGAAAATGGAGGCAATACACAGTGTGTTCTCTTTCGGTTTTCCAGCCACCTGATTGGCTGAGTGCCCTTCCCCGGGTGCTAATGCGTGTAATTGTTACTTCATTGGATGTTTTAGCTGTACTTGTGTGTATACAAGACAGTTGTAGTTCCATCACATTGCGCCTCATTTTCTACCTGGGCAACTCCCCCAGGTAAGTTTTGCATTTAAAATTTTAAAACTGCTATCCTTTTAGTGCTCTATTAGAATCATTTTGGGTTATATTGTCCCACAGCCAAAAAACAAGTCTCCCTTATCACCCTCCCCAGAGGCCATCCTCCGATTATCTTTTTACTGCACATTCAGTGTGGGAGTCCTCAAAATATCTGTTGCTTCAAAGATTGATTTACCATTTCATTATTTTTTTAGACTTTTTTACACAACTCTTCATGACGCCAGGAACGTCTTGCGCCCGTCGCTCGTTTTGTTCAAGCTTCTCAGTCGCCGGAGATACTGTTTCAATGTCCAGTCATTGGGGCCATAGACTTGTCTGTGAAGCTAATGCTGACACCAGGAAGAAAAGCCTTTTCAAGGCCTGTGCTACCTGTCCTCTAAAGAGCGTTTATGTGGAGGATGTCCACAGCGACTGTCTCTACTGCCTTTATCCTCATCACGAGATCGGCGACTTTTCAATCTGCCAGTCGTTCTCCAGCAAGACGCTTATAGACGGTCACTAGAGGTTAGCGACTTGGATAGACGATGGTGTTGAAGCCTCTGGCATGGCCCCTGTATGTAGCCATGCTTCCCTCAGGCAGAGCAGACCCCTAGAACGTGCCACTTCATCCAAGAGGTCAAGGTCCCATGATGACTGTTCCCATGGGAAAAGAGCAAATCATACGACCCCAGCTTGGACTGCCATTCCGTCCACAAAAGTTCCAACGTCAGTCTGCTGTCACATGAGCAGTGTTTTTGTCCATGAAGACTGCTCCATCTTCGGCTTCGAAACACCCGTCGGCGTCTTCTAATGGGCTACTCTAGTCATCTACCAACAAGCATTCGCTGACCTCTTAGTCTATGACCCCCATCGATGATTCACAAACAGAATTAAGCGCTCTGTACCTTCGACCACCTCATCCACGATCCAGTCAACGCCAATTTCGATGACAATATCGAAGACTGCTGTGGTGCAATGAACTTCATCGACCTCTGTCACTGCTTCGGCCACGCTTAATTGTCAAACGACTCTACGATGTGTCGCACCGGCTGGGAATTCAGCCTCTGATTTCAGCTCTACCAAGGCCTACCCGTACCCGTCCACTGTTAAATGCTGGCCCCATGCAATCCTCCTGTACCTACTATTGTTCCTCCTGAGGACATTTTTCGACCTTCCAGTCATGGTGGTTTGGAGCAGGAAGGTGTCTTTTCTGATGTTGACGACACCGATGTGGAACAATCTACGACTGGAGTTCCCACAATTATGCCGCCCCCCAAGGGTACTTCCTGCTCCTACTGGGCCAGCTCCCGCTCAACTGGAGCAGCGTGACCTCTCTAGACATTCTATCTACGCTTCAACATTTGGTATCATAGTTGCAGCATAGGTTTCCTGTTCTATCTGGAATGCCACGCCAGGAGCTTCCTGCTGGCGTGTTTCCTGTTCCTTCGCCTCCTACAGGGCATCCCTCACAAACCCGCACATTTGCTTTTCCTCCTCTTGCCAACCTCACAGATCCGGAGGATGACATTTCCCAAGGTGATGTGTCCACTGTGACATATCCCTAGATGTCGTTGCTTCTCCCCGAGTGGGAGCCCCTTCCCATAAGGCAACGGAGGTGAGGCCGCTACTCGATAGTTTTATGCGGTAGGGTCTCATGGGTAGGGACGTCCCTTAAGGGATGAGGATGACCATCTAGCGTAAAAGCCTTGTAAAATCAACACACCCACACACACTCTGACCTCCCTTCCTTGAAGAACCTCTTTGTAGAGGGTAAACCTATGCACTATCAGGTGGAGCTATAGGGAAGCTAAAAGTACTGCGACGAGGAAGAGGCATACAGACCTCACTCTCCAGAACTGAGAGAAACCGTCTAGTCTCTCGCGAGGAAATTAACATTTTAACACTTTAAAACCGAAGGACAACCGAAAGAGAGAGCCCCGCTGCTAAGCCATACACAGCTGGGACGCCGGAAGTTGGAGACCGGGGACGCTGGCCAGAAAGGGAGAAAAGCCCTGTCCGATCCTAGAGAAGAAAGACCGTGCACAGTTCTGGCTGCCAAAAGGATCGGTAGCAATGCCCGAGAAGTTGGGCCGGCGAGTCCTTGGCAAGTATTCAGACCGTAGTCAGTGGAAAAATGCAAACCCACCGGAAGGATGGGAGAGAAAGGGAAAGACCAGCAAAGCCAACAAAACACTGCTTCCAGTCCCAGCCAGGCCCGGAGATGTGCCACAAATCCCTACAAAGTAACGGGAGGCACGTGTCTGCCAGCAGGGACACAATGGGTCACAGACCCCTAGAGTCAAGAGGCCTATTTGTGCATCAGAGGAAATCTTCCTGTGTCAGTGGTGGAGACATAACCACTGACCACCAGAGAAGGGTCACAAACCCCAAAAGTCAAGACTGTTTGTGAGAGGAAATCTTCCTCGTGTCTGATATTTATTTCTGCATAAGAGGAAATCTTCTTGTGTCAGTGGAAGGATAAGAACCACTGACAATCCAAGAAACCCAGGTCGAGGATCCAAGCCAAAACAGACACGAGTTATCTTCCTTGTGGTAGTACTTGGCAGGTTAGTGAACCAGGCCTGCCAACTCGAAGTACATGGGTGCAGGACCCACGCACAATTAGAACTTTGTGATATTGAACAGGGGAAATACTAGAGTATTGAGGGGAAGGGAGTCATTCCCCCGAGGTCTAGTGCGATTGGCACGTTGTAATGAGAAGCATCGAGAGGAGGGAGTCATCCTCCTGATGATAATAGGTGGAGGAAGTAAGGACCAGCTTCCAGCCAGGGGAAGGGAGTCATTCCCCCTAATACATAAACGACCCAAGACTAGAAGGGTTGTGGGGCTTGTTTTGTTTGTTTGAGGGCACTTGCAGCCAGGGGAAGGGTGTCATTCCCCTTGGTGAGAACTACTGAAGTTCCTGAAGTGAACTTTGATCACAATCCCAGGACAAGGGAGCCCTTCACCTGGGCAAAAAACACTTAAGACTCATCTTAGGAGCCCTTCACCTGGGCAACAAACACTTAAGACTCATCTTAGGAGCCCTTCACCTGGGCAACAAACACTTAAGACTCATCTTAGGAGCCCTTCACCTGGGCAACAAACACTAAAGACTCATCTTATTTAGTTATAAGTGTGAGGGACAGAACAGACCCTCAAGGATACTCTGGCATGAAATGGTAAACTTTGCAGCACAAACCTTAATTTATTGCAGCATTTTTGTGGCCCTTTTATTATTGACTGGATTGTGCAAGATTGGCCCATTGCAGGACAGAGGCAGTGTGCAATGCTACAAGAGAGCCAGGGTGTCATCATTTGCACCTTTTGCATCAATTTAATAGGAAGAGGCCCAGATGCCTCTAGCTTGTCAGAACAGTGTTCGAGTTGGCTAAGTTTTTGGTTTAATGTGCATGCCTAGTTAATATTATTAACGGTATTGATCATGAGTTGTAATGCTAAAAATATTCCCCCTTCTATGTTCTCCAATACTGCAAACACCCACGCACCTCTCACCAACACACCTCACCATCACAACTTGATTTCTAGCCTGTTGCCAACTCTGATTTCTGGCCGGCCGTTCCCTCGCTGATTTCTGGCCACTGCCCCACTGCTTCCTTGCTGCTTTCTTGCCCCTCTAACCCACTGCTCCTCCACTGCTTTCTTGCCTACCACTCCACATCTGACCCATCACTCCCCCCCCGCACTCCTTTCCCTCTCCTATTGTGACAATTTTTACATTTAAAAAAAAATTAGATTTGGGCTCAGAGCATTAAAAGAAATGTGGCATCTAAAAATAGAGCAGAGGATATGCTATTTTAAAATGGATCACCCTATTCTCAAGGTGGCCTGAACATTGCGACGGCGCTGAGCTGTAGTGCAAATTATGGGCTTGCCATCCACCTTAAAAATATGTTGTGTTGGAAGCGCTCCCTGACAAGGTACTACAGGCTCCCAGCGTGTTTCAGGGGCCTGCCACTGCAAAATGCGACCCCACAAAAACAAATTTCTATCCCATTTGAGGAACAGAAATGCAAGTGAGATGGCAGCGGATAATACCTCTGCTGGCGTACTTAAAAAGAAAAGAAGGGCATGACCGCGTCAGGAAAAACCCTGTCATGCAGTGGCACCACCATGCACCTATTCAAAGCAGGCGCATAGGGTTGCTTGCAATTTCTGGACATTTAAAAGCGCAACTTGTTTGTACATTTGGGACGCGCTTTTACATGTGCAGAAATGCCTCCTGATATGCGCAAAGGAGTGAAAACGTCCATCCGAATGGGCGCCTATTCGGATGCCCTTCGTGGATTGGGCCGCTCGTTTTTTTGGCACAATGTAAGCGATGTGCCTGCGCATTTCATTTCTTAAGGAACCTAAGTGTGTGGAACGCAACCCAGTTCAGATTCGGTAGGGTCGCCGGCGACCCGGAAATCCTTCCTCTTCGTGGTCAGTGCCACCCGTCCGGGTAGGAAATCAGCTCAGTCGGAAAAGCATTATCTCCAGGGTCGCAACTACCATTAATTAAGGTGGTTAATGTGATGGCTATCCTGTCCCACTATGAGATGGGCCCTATATTGGATTTCCTTCCAGATTGCAAGAAGGATGAAGCTTTTGCTCTTTTTCACAAAGGGGAGGCCGCCTCAGACCACGCAATTTCAGTAGCAGTGGATATTGCGGACACTGGCTTCTGACGGATGTGGAGCAGCGCTGTTTTACACCAAGTGTGGGTCAAGGCCGCCCGGAAGTGCAAGCAAAAGTAGTGGACATGCCCTTTGAGGAAAGAAGGTGGATGACTCACTACAAGACATCAAGGTGGACACAAACTATCCACTTACGGGGAATACTGCAACAATGACATTGATGCTTTTGGTCCGGTGAAAACATACTTCCCACGACTACAGGCCATCCTACCAGTCCAGCACCTATGCTGCAATGGGAAGTCCCAGGCCTACAGGGGGGATCCACATCACCATGGCTCAATCCTCCAAACGGGCCTGACCAGGCTCTGCCCCTCCACTTTCAGACCTGAATGGGATGGAGGCTCTCAGACTTCATCGTCACAGACAAATGGGTGTTGTCGCTAATCAATCAGGCACACATGGTATAATTAATCGGGCACTAGTCCTCTGTCCCTCCCTTGTCAAAGGTTCAGATGCACTTGTCATCACTGCTACGAGAAGTTCAGTCCCTGATCTCCAAGGGGGCGATCTTGCATGCCCCCTTCATCAGCAAGGCCAAGGGGTGTACTCGAGATACTTTTTCGTGAAGAAAGATTCAGGAAGTTGGAGACCCATTCTCGACCTACGCTTCCTCAACAACTGCCTACGGTGTCATGACTTCAATATAGTCACACTGTAGCATACTCTGACACAGCCGCAAAAAGGAATTTCCTTTCATCTGTGGATCTTGAAGTTACTTTCAAGTCCCAAACCATCTACGAAACCGAAGGTTCCCTGTCGAAGAGCAACACTTTCAGTTGCTTGCCCATCTGACTCTGCTCCGCTTCAAGGGTATTTATGAAATGACTGGCACCGGTGGCAGCTCATCTATATTGTTTATGGGTACACGTCTACCCGTACCTAGACAATTGGCTGTTTTGGGCAGTCTCTCTTCCACTGGCTAGGATCCGCTGTGAACAAAATCCTGCTCAACTCCTTTTGCAACACGTGCTGTTCCTGTGAGCTCGGTTGAACACAGTGTCTTGCAAAGTTACTCCTTCTAAGGATAGAGTACAGACCATCCTTGCGAAAACTCTACTGCCGTCACAGAAGACGTTGGCTATTGTCCACATGTTGAAGTCCCTGCTTGGGATGTCATCCTGCATTCCTTTAATCTAGCACTGCAGGCTTCGCATGAGGCCTCCTCAGGAGTTCCTCAATGCTTGATTGAAACAAGTCTCCAGCGCATGAAAGCACGGGATTCATTTGATGCGCCCCAGTCGCAACGCTCTTCGGACGATCAGATCACGTTCACAACGGACGCATCATTGGAAAGCTGGGGAGCCTTCAAAGGCCATTTTCTTGCCACAGGTCTATGGTCGCAAGAAGAAAAGTCGTTACACACCAGCATCCTAGAATATTCCGCTGTGTTCTGTGCCCTGAAGTCCTTTCTACTGCAGCTTTTGGGGCGGGTTATCCGTTGGTGATTACCAACACCATGACCACATGTTTTACATCCGCAAACAAGGCGGTACGGGCGTCCTCCCTTCGGGTAACAGATGCTCGGGGAAATGTGATCCTCCACTAGTGGGAACGTCAGAACGACCAGAGTTCGATGCACCTTCCACATGTGGGGGATGCCAGATGTCAACCTATTCGCAACCTTTTTCGCAACCGGGGCGAACAAGAAGTGTGGATTTCGACAGCATATTCCATCATGCAGGGAGTCTAGGGGACTCCTTCACGGGTCCCTTTGGAAGGGTGTATGTGTGCCCTCCATTTCCTCTTGTTCCTCGAGTGATCGATGTGTTCAGATGGCATCAGTGCAAACTAATCTTGGTGGCCCCAGCTTGGCCGAGGCAATATTGGTTCTGACGACCTCAGTCTCTCGTCAGCACCTCCATTGGGCTTCCTCCGGAAGCCAGAGACTGCAACGCCCCTCCCTCAATGTGACGGGTAACCCGTGATTACGTGCTGTAAAAAATAGAGACAATAAATGAATGGGTAAAAATAATGGAATACAAAAATAAAGAGGGTAAAAAAATAGTGGCAGAAAACAAAGAACGAAATATAGGCAATTACATAGGTTTGAGTTTAAGGGGGGGGGGGGGTCGAATAAGACTTCCGTTAAAAATAGTATAAAGGAGGATGAAAGAGAGGAATGACGGGTGTAAGTGGTCCAGGAGTTGTGGGGGTGTCACCCAGTAAGCGGTATTAACCAGGCAAAAGCTGGTCTAAAGTAATATGGTCAGAGCGAAAATGTATTGAAAAGACACAAAACCACAATTCTAAATTATTAAAAGGGCCACTAGATGGCAGTCATAGACTATAGAAACAGTTTACATGTACGTAATATGCATCCGACAGCATGGCCGCTGCTTTCTTAAAGTGTGGGAATATCCTTTGCCGCCAGACTGTCGAAACATTCCGTGAAAAGCCTGGGATTCCCCCACCGTTTCTTGCTACAAGAACAAGTGGAAGCGTTTCTCCACTTGGTGTTCTGACCATAACCTCGCCCCCTTCCATGTGCAGGCTCCTGGCGTCCTGCCCTACCTTTTGTCCTTGGCGCAGGCCGGAATTGTTCACTCTTTCATCAAGGTGCACCTGGATGACAATCCTCGGGGGCCGCTTTCTCTGCAGTTACACAGGCTTATCAAGGAACTCCTTGAAGGTCTGCTCTGATTTTTCCCTCCCGTCTGAGCACCTGCTCCAGTGTTGGGAGTTGAATGTGGTTCTCTCCAAACTCATGGGTCCTCCTTTTGAACTTTTATGCAAAGTCTCTCTGAAGTTTTTGTTTTGGAAGACCGCTCTTAGTTGCCATCACCTCCGCAAGTTAATGTGAGGGAGATGCAGGCTCTCTCATGCAGGCCGCCCTGCCGTGCTCTCCTGCGGAACACTCTGAGGTCCTTGGATGTGGTACAAACACTAAAGTTCTACGTTTCCCACACAAAATGCATTCACACGTTTACACAGCTGTTTGGGGCTTTTGGGACATCCAGCACAGGCAATGCTCTCTACTAGCCATCCATTGCTTATTGGCTGTCCTGCATTTCTTACTGTCATCACCTGGCTTACAGGCCTCTTCCGGGCAGGCCCAGGGCCCGTTGCACAATGGCTGTGGCTGCTACCACAGCTGTCTTCTATGTTGTTCCCCTGCTGGCCATCTGCAGGGCTGTCAAATGAAGATCGGTGCATACCGTCATCAGGTTTTGACTCCGTCAATAGGGATTCCACAGAGCAGTCCAGGGTCCAGCAGGCAGTGCTGTGCAACCTGTTTGGGTGAGCTGATTGTTAATGTTAAAGGTCATTTGTACCGTGCACTATCACCACGGGAGTGGTCCCCTGGCGCTCTGGCGGCTCTGAAAGAGGGAGGGAGAGGTGGGTTAGTGGGTGGAGGCTGGAAAAGTGCAAGATTGCAGTGACGTGCTGTTGGCAGCCTCAGCCCGGTGGTTCCGTCGGCTGGGCCTGGGGTGTATGCTAGTCGTCGTGTGCTGATGTGCGAGTCTGTGTGTTTTTTGTTTTGTTGTTGCAGTGTAGTGAAGTTCGTGCAGTTTGCTGTGCTGGAGGTTTGTGGTTGTGTTTGGCTTGGAGTTTGAGAGGTGTATGCAGAGAAGGAAATTGTTAGTGGTGTTGGTTAGTTGGTATCTTTATCCTGGATTGAATCGGTTGGGCTCGTGTAATCTTACACGACGGGATGCTTGTGCACCCTGTGCCTCAGGAGGTGCGTGCCCGTTTTTGCATTTGAGGCCATTTGAGGATTTAGCTGTCCCCTCCGCCCGCTCCCTAATAACTTTGCATGCTCCTCACCCCCACCCACATGACTAACGCACCTGCTAGTGTCTATACTTCCGATTGTGTGGTGATTGGTGGTATCTCGTCCGTTCCACAACCCTGTGGTATCTAGTTGTGGCTGTACGGGCAGTGGGGGATGTTAACAGTTGGCTGGAGTTGTTGCCTCCGTCTCCCTGGGTCTCGCAGGTGGACCCCTGTGTCCAGCGTCAGCCCTACTGGTGCTCAGAGTACTTCTGTAGGTTCTAGGGGCTTGTCAATGTCTTTTTCTGTTGAGTCATTTGTCTTATTGTTTCGGTTTTAGTTTTTGGTGTTGAAGAGCCAGGTTTTTAGTAATTTTCTGAATTTAAGGTGATCTTTAGTGTTCCTTATTACTTTTGGGATGTTCCAGGTTTTCGCGGCTAAGTGGTAGAAAGCGGTGCCTCCGAGTTTCTTCTTGATGTAAGGTTTTTGTTCCAGTCGGATTTCGTTGGTTGACCTGAGCGGTCTCGTTGGCTTGTAGATTGTTATTTTCTTTTGTAGGAATTCTGCTCCTTGTCCGCAGATTGCCCTGTGCGTTATGCACATTGTTTTGAAGATGATACGTTGTTTTACTGGGAGCCAGTGTAGTGTTTTTAGGGCCGGGGTGATGTGGTCTCTTCTGGATAGTTTGAGGAGTAGTCTGGCTGCTGTGTTTTGGATCCGTTGTAGCTTCTTCAGTAGGTATTCGGTATACCGAGGTAGAGGCTGTTTGCATAGTCGATACTTGACATGATGAGGCCGACGATAGGGAGTGTTTTGTGTGTGAAGGAGAGGAAAGGTCGTATTTTCCTTGCCGTGTGGAGGAGGAAGAAGCATTTCTTGACTGTTGCGTTTATTTGCGGTTCTAAGATTAGGGTGTTGTCCATCAGGACTCCCAGATTTTTTACTACCTTAGATGGTGATGGTGCGGATCCCGTTTCTGTTGGCCACCGGATGGCGGTTTCCTTCTCTTGGTCTTTGGATATGATCATGATTTCTGTTTTTCCTGGGTTGATTTTCAGGTTGTTGGCATTCATCCAGTTAGAGACTTCTTTTAGACAGTCGGTTAAGTTTGAATGATCGGCTTGGGTGTCTTCGATCTTGTAGATGATTTGAGTGTTGTCTGCGTAGTTGTAGCATTTGATGTTGTGTTTCTTGAAGATTCTGATTACTGGGGTTTGGTAGATGTTGAAGTACAGTGGTGATAGAGAGGATCCTTGTGGTACTCCAGTCGTTGACTCGTGGGGTGGATTTGAAGGGTTTGATCCAAACGGTTTCAGTTCTGTCTGCTAGGAATGATTTAGTCCAGCGTAGCGCTGTCTGTTATGCCTATGTCTTCTAGTCTTTTGGTTAGGGTGTCATGGCTAACTGTGTCGATGGCTTGTTATCTGAGATCAGCGTTTCCTTCGAGTGAGCTTTAACCCCACCCATGGTTTGTATTGTGTGCTTTGTAATCTAGTCTCACAAGTGAATCTATGAAAGACACAATGCTGGAAAAGGAAAATATTAACCTGTAACTCCTGTTCTCCAGCATTGACCTCTTTCATAGATTCACATGCGACCCTCCCACCTACCCCGCCTATGGCTCTGCATGTTTTACAAAGATGAAGATGGCCTCTGGGGGTGGAGCTAAGAGAGACCTGTCAATTGACAGTGGGGCAGTATGATCCAAACTGACACCAACAGATCACTAAAGTGACCGCATGTTAAATGTAAACTGCTTTACTATTACCACGATTCCCAGCCTGACTGGGGATATTCTACCAGCACGTGAATCTATGGAAGGTATCCATGCTGGAGAACAGGAGTTACAGTTAAGCAACGTATTGGTTTTCCAGGACTAAACGCCACTTGTACCGTCACATACTCCCACACAGATTTCACGTTTAACCCAAATGCACATGGTATATGGGCATATGTCAGTAACGCCCAACGGGCGTTTGCATAGATTATATTGCAATGTGAGGGGCCGATTGAGCTCTAGGCTCACTAGAATGGGTGCATCACCCTTAGAAGCCCAATCCCAGAACCGCAAAGTTTGGCTGCATGCAAATTCCCATCTTTATCCCCCCACGCCAGTGTTCAGTCAGCGCTCTTTAATCTACATGACTCGGGCGGTTGGGTTCTGTGGCTAAGTAAATATCGAATAAATGCTTGAAAATGGTTGATGCTAAAAAGTTCAATAAAGAAAATTAATTAAAATAGTGTAAACATTTGGTCCACAATTAACCGCTTTAATAGTCGGTGAGATTGCAGAATTCATTGTGGTGGCACTTTAAGCTGCAGCCCAGATGTTGAAGGGCTGAGTCGGCCCATCGAGATTTGAACCTGTGATCTACAGATCTCTATAGCCTTCAACTCACCAAGCTATTTTACGGGTTTAACAGTCAGCATAGCACGTGATCTTGGTTTTCATCCAGACTTCTTTGTCCATTTTGTTTCTTTCTACCATCAGATCAGACATGCATCGATGGATGGGTGCCTTCCCCAATAAAAAGGAGCCAAAGCAGTCCAGTGACGAGACCATCTACGAAGACTGGGGTAAGGACTGAATGTTAAGATGGCTTTTGCACACCCCCTTGCTGCGTTTCCATTTCCTTGTGCCTTGAGTGATGTTTAAAGCAGCAGTGGGGTTTGCTTGGAACGACATTTGAATGAAGGTTGTGTGGTTACAATACACACACAGGCACATTAATTGCAGGGATTAGTGACTGGTTTCCACAGAATTCGGAACTTTGGGCATATGAGTGATTGACTCTGGGGTAGTCGAGGGACCAATTGAAGAAAGGGGTGAGGGAGTGTTTTCAGGATAAGTTTTTGGGAGGATGTTGAGTAGCACTGGCCGGAAGGGTTGGCTGGATCATTGACTGGCTTTTGGATTGAGTAGAAGAGCACTGGCCGGATTACTGATTGGCTTTGGAAGGGTTAACTGGATCATTGACTGGATTGGGGATGGAGTAGAATATATAAAAAGCCCTTTAATTTGGTATATATTCCCGAACACCCATACCCCAAATACATATTTTTCAAACAACCCTATTTTAATTTATTGTTTTGGTTAAAAAAATCTGCGGTAAAAAACCAGCGATAAAACATCCCACGATGTAAGGACGTCGTACCTCAGTGGACACTGACTGGCTCAGGGAAGGTTGGCCAGATCGTTGACCCGTTGTGACCTCCAGTGGTAGAAGTGTACGCAAAGTGGTAGTGGAACTATGTTCCCTGCTGTCCTGTGACCGCCACCCACAAATCCCATCGCCACGCCCCCTCCCACGCGCAATTGAAACCCCCAAACAAATAGCATGCTCTTTAAGGGAATGTTCAGTGCAGTGAACTGATGTGCAAATTTCAACTTGTTCATACACTTTTATTATAAAACTAAACCATTCTGGAACAGTTTCTCATTAAAATAAAAGTATAGGGCCAGACAAACATTTTTTTTCCTTCTTTTTTTAAAGTAAAGTAGCACCGCTCCAACTGCTTACGACCACTGGTGACCTCCCTTCCAACATCTTCTGACAATCCCACCTGTGCACTATCTCCAGCCATCGGTGTCACTATTTCATACGCCCTGTTCTGCCCCCCCCCCCCAACCCTGTACTACAACCTCTACTCCTTCATACTATATTTCACCCTGAAAATATTTAAAATTAAGAGGAAAGTGCTGTTTGGACCTCCTGTGTGGGAAAGGAATGGGTTGTTCTGTGATCACCAGTGCTGACAGGGCCCCTTCTGCTTCTGTCTCATAGATTGTCCTCAGGTGCAGTGTGTTGAAGCCTACACTGCTACACAGGCAGATGAGCTTAGCCTGGAGCCCACTGACATCATCAACATTCTTCGCAAGACCACCGAAGGTAAGATCGGAGGGGAAAATGGATGCAGGGGAGAGGTTGAGAGGGAAGACCCCTGAGGGCAGGAGCCAGATGCCTCAGTTAGGTGCTTCAGCTGGGAATTCATACAGGGCAGCAGCTGTCGGGCCAGGTGCTGAGGGGAAATGGGCCGATGCATAGGTTGATTTTCAGAGTTGGATGGCCCATATCTAACGGCGCCTGTGGCATCCTGCCTACTATCGGAATATACAGAGGATGTTTTCATAGGCTACCCAAATGATCCCATGTCACAATAGCATTGGGTTTCCAGTCCTGGGTTCCTTTATCAAACAATTGGTATATTGTGTGCTAGATGAAGTTCTAGCTCCCAAAATGCATTATATGAACGCAGAAATACACTGGGCAAGGGTGCGCATGTAAGGAGCACCCCAACCAGGTGTACTCCACTCTGCATCCCTCTCTCAAGCGGCCCTGAGGAGCATACAAGAGTGTTGCACACACATTAGTTTCCATATGATTCCCCCCCCATGCCACATATGGTAACCTCCTTACCTCATATGTTACCCTCAATGACATGTACAACCCCAACTACAAATGGGTTGAGTGTTTAGGTACCCTTTCCTTCCCTTCAGTCTATACATATTTTGACTCTTGTTCTTGAGCAAGGTCTCCAGCTTTATCCTATCTTGAAATTCCACCTGAGAAATGTAAGTCGTTGGAGGGGAGTCAGAGCGTAACTCCCACCCCCTTAAATAACTGGGTCAAGATGGACTGTACAGGTCAGAGGTGAAGGAAAATTGGGTAGAGGAAGGACTTACAGCGGTCCTTTGTTGGTGTCCGAGTGCTCGGACTAAAATGTCCCCATACCATAATCACACAGCCAAAACTCTCATAAAAATCAGGATATTCCAACGCTGTCTCCAGAGCATAGCAACATACAAATAAATGGTAAAACACCCTGGTTTCATCAGATTATTGCACTCTGTTTTGTGAGGGGTCGCAGCAACAGACCCCAAATGAGGAGACAGGAATATGTGCATGGTGTGAGCTCAAGCACCATCCATTTGAGGAATACTGTATTTTTAATGTCTTGCCAGGCCACCGGAGGACAAGATGTGTCTTCATAGGGATAGAAGCACAGTTTGTATGTGGTTGTATGCATATGAACAACAACCACACATCAGACCCCCATACAACAGCACCCGACGGGCTCAGAACCGAATAACACACCAACGTGCTCGGCGTACAATGTTAACCGAAGCTGCCAACAGTACTTCACAGCTCCCTTGCTGTTCTCCAAACTTTCTCCTACTAACATGCCTAACCTACCCCTTTGTTTCAGAGCCGCCAGAGCGCCAGGGGACCACTTTGGTGGTGATAGTGTGCAGTACAAATATCCTTTAGCATTAACAAGTGTTCATAATAAAAACATTTACAGGGCTTGCAAAATCTCCTAGCCCACTTGAATTCAAGAGATTTTAAGAATGGGGAGTACCATTTGCATGGTACTCGGCTTTGCTGGTGAATATAGGGATGTTTGAAAATGTTAATTTGACAATTGCTGCAAACAAACTTTCTTTGCACTAAATGGCAAATATATGTTTCACTGTGCGTGGCTGGTAGCATTGTGCCAAATATGAAGTGTGCTTATGGTGACGTGAACCATTTTACAGAAAGCACTGGTAAATATGTTGTCACCCATCACCGTAGGGACGGTGCATTTCTCTTTAGTATAGTATGTAAACAAAGGAACTCGCCCCGCAGGTCTTGTGGGATTTTTAAGAATTTGCCAGGCCAGATTTACTTTTAAAGACCTTATTAAAACAGCATTTACTATTCTTGCAATTAATTTTGCATTCCAATTCTATTTCCTTTGATCATGTGTGTGTTAATTCCCCAGGTTTCATGCACTGTGTTCAAAGGAGAGATATTCTGAGCATCCTTTTGAAATGTTAGATTGCTTGACCCATTTGATAAGAAAATGTCCCTGAAAAAGTTCCTGCTCTTGGACAGTTGTCGAGCGATAAACGCACCACCTGGCTCTGCCAATCTTACCCTCATTACAATTCAATATATGTAATATCCCAAGTTTAAGTGGTGCAGAACATCCACCTGCTGCGTCGCAGAGAGGAAAATGGGTCAATGGCTGCATTACACCCAATTACTGTGTCAAAATCTTATGACCAGTCAGGATGCACAGAACCTTCAAGTCAGGCCAGAATAACTTTCTGTGTACTTCGATTAGCCAGGAATCCCCTGTATTCCAGAAGATTGGTTTCCCAGAATTCTTTTCCCCTTCTATCTGGAGAATATCCCAGTCAATGTTTCTCCTCAGTGCCTTGACACTCCTGCCTTCCCTCCAAAACCTCTGTGGCGGAAAAACATGTAGACTTCCCAGAATGTCATTGAAGTAGGCTAGGTGGCATCTAGGAGTATTCTGCGTGATTCTCCCTGAAAGCCAAACACCAACGACCCTTAATTGGAAATCTCCATCTATAAAAGTAAAAAGGGTTTTTGTTTGTGATGAAGCGTTTTTCCTTATACAATCCCACACTGTTTCACCACTCAGCACCACATTTTGCATAGTTACCTGTTGGGACCCTCGGGACATTACTGGCTACATGACATTTGGTCACACCACCCTGTTCCCCGGATTTCAGCACAAGTAAAATTTGGTTTGTGGCTTGGGTAAGCATTGTTCCTTTTACAATACCACACTGTTTAACCAATCTGTACCGAATTTTGCATAGTTGCCTGTTGGGACTCTCGAGACATTACTAACTACATGATATTTGATCACCTCGCCCCTTTCCCTGGATTTCGGCACCTTCACATGATTGCCTGAAATCAGCAAACAACATTGTGGCCATAGAAGGACCGATCCCGACACGAGGAACAAAACTTGGGGTCCAGGCCCTAAGGATGCACAGTTTCCCAAGATATTTGCACTGCAACGAACCGCACCACTCCAGGGTATGACAGCCAGTCTCTCGCGCCAATTCTGAGTGCAGTTTACTTCAGGGTTCAAAGCACATCAAGCCATAAGCGAGTCGGAACAGAGACCCACAGGATCAGTTATCCTGCCTGTCTACAGAACCCGTACGGATAGCTTGTTATGTTATAAAATTAGAATTTCCAAGCCATTAAGCTGAGTTTCAGACATAACAATTTACTTGTCTGTTCCTTAACTTCATTATAATGCATTGGAATACAGTATTGTGCATCACAAATTACTGAAACATGCCGCCACTTTAAAGACAGAGCTACAGATTGTGTGCTTATTAGCAGACATTGATTTCCTCCAGTGGCCTTAATGCAGTTAGGTGTAAATAGATGCCCCTGGTGTTGCCCTCAGTACCATTTATTAAAATGCAGTTAATATGACACTTCAGGGCATCCTAGCGACTTTACATC
Source organism: Ambystoma mexicanum (assembly GCF_040938575.1). Classification (NCBI taxonomy): domain Eukaryota; kingdom Metazoa; phylum Chordata; class Amphibia; order Caudata; family Ambystomatidae; genus Ambystoma; species Ambystoma mexicanum. The sequence goes on along the minus strand of NC_090921.1, from coordinate 174,182,629 downwards.
GCCAAGCTATAAGCAGGGTTGTATTGATTTCTTTTCACGATATGGTCATTACCTATGTACCACAAATTCTTTTAATGCAGGATAATATATTATACTGCTTACTATGCAATTGAAATGTCCACTCACTTAAACCAGTGCTGCAGAGTACTCAGACTTTTTCCACTTCAGTTCCAGTCTTTAGTTTCCAAAGGCTAATGGGACTTTGATTTCCTCTGACTTACAATTTGTCTTCAAGGCGCTTCTTTCTCAACTTGCGCGGGAGTTTACATTTGCTCCCAAAAAAATATATTTTTCTGAGGATTGTGGAATCTGCTTAGATCACATGCTAGATCACCTGCTCTGCATAGGCGACATCTAGTGGAAGCTGCGAAGCATTGCATTTTTTGTTTTCGAAACTCGAAAAGGGACGTCGACCGGGCGTGCCAGTAATACTATCCCTAGTGTGACGTCCACTATACCCATGGTCCTTCACGTGTCGAGGTCCCTCGGATTTGTTTTTTTCCTCCATCATCGCCGGACGCTATAGCGCAGAGTTCCGTTTCGGCTAACCCCATTAATTATGAATGTTTATATAGCTGACCTTCGACTAACATCTTCGGCGGTGATAAGGAGGAACGTCGCCAGACAAAGAACCTGCCTCGACGACACCTCTTCGGCCTTTGAAGGCCGCACTGGGCCTCGGCCCAGAATGTAGGGAGAGTCGGGGGTGGACATTGCTTAGGCCACTAAGAGAATGCATATTCCCCATTTCCCTCTATATTTTCGCCTAGCTGTCCTTCTATCCAAATATGGAAAACGCACCATTTAAATTTTGCCCCAGTTGCAACAAGAAGTTCTCCTGGAAAGGTAAGCACCGGGTGTGCAACCTCTGTTTAGCAAGGGACCACGACAAGGGCCACTGTAGAGCTTGACAACTCTTCAAACCAAAGACCCAAAAGGACCGAAAGACCAAACGTTGGGCCCACCACGCCATGCAGGCCGAGGCCGTCATGGACGTGGAGGGTGTATCCAGCGACCATAGCATCTGTGCCTTTTAGGACGATGAAGGCAATAGGGAACCGACCGATTCCACGTGCTAGCCCACAACCCCATCAGACAGGCCGGCAGCGCTGTTACGGGGACCACACCCAAGACAGCCCACACAAATCACATAACCCAAGGCCAAAAGTCAATGACACCATAGTCTACATGGTCGCACACAGCATCGAGGGGTAGGTCTACTAGCTCCCTGTCCTCTGGGCACTCACGATCGCCACACGACAGGCCCCCAAAGTCACGAAAGAAAGGTGACATGGATGCCATGTCCAATACAGCGGCCCAAAGCTGAGCGTCGGAAGACGCAGCTTCGGACCTCCCGTCTGCCCAAACTCGGCATTCGCTATGAATTTGATTCATTCATGATTGGGCACCGTCCTACATGCCTTGACCACACTTTGGACGTGGTTTCCACCACATGAGTTAAATCTGACCCAATCACTCTGGCTAACCACTGGGTTTTTTTGTCCCCCAACCCCTTTCCAAAGCCCCCTCCCCGCCCCCATTTTCTTCTAACTCGGTGCTACATAAAAGACACACATTGCTAGTCCTTGCAACGCATAGCACCCCCATTTGGTTTTGGGTTCTTTAATTCACACTTGTAGCACTAAGGTACTATTTTGTATGAGTGCTTGACAGGGGGCAGATTATCCCCTCTGACTCACCTCTATCTTCCCCCTAGGGAACAGAGGTGCCGTTTTGGATCCCATTTGATGGTCCACAGAAGGAGTAACTCCTACGGTTTGATTAACTGGTCCTGAAGAAGATGACTCAAACGAGTATGGTCATCGAACCGGTCGGCCCACCAGCACATGAGCCTTTTCATGTGCAGAATAATGCCTTAACCAAGCAACCAGTGCATGTTTAAAAAAAATACTCGACTAGATAGGCTCAATGCCTCTAGATTCTGTGTTTTCCTTCAATAGAGGGTTAATTGTTTTATGACGATCAGAACAAGTTCCGATTTGACAGGACAACTGCACCATTTGCTGAATAAAACATAGGCAGAAATTCCTGGTAGCAGTACCTAGTCACATACGGAAGAGACACATTTAATGTTTGGTGTCTTGACCTAACAACCTCAAAACTTGTATCTGACTTTTTTAACGCATATAGTATTATAGGTATATGTGTATACTTGTTGGATAAGGGAGAGTCTCCTCGCTAGCCCTTTTAGATAGGCGGCGCACCACCGAGCTCCTATGGAGGGACCCCAGAAGAGGGACAGGGTGTTCTTCTTAGTAGGGACAGCCTGTGTTTGTGTATAACTCAAGAGGGGAGCTCTTCTCCTCAATAATTCTTCTCCTAATACCATTCATTGTGTTACCGAGAGTAAAGAGACTCCACCCTCCAATTTCAAACCCACCGCCAGGCTGAGATCTCAACATAGTATTTGCAAAGCTCATGGGACTCCCCTTGAGCCTATGCATAAATCAAGTCTTAAACACCTCACATATAAGACTGCCCTCTTGGTGGCTATTACATCCAAAAGAAGAGTTAGTGAACTTCAAGCATTGGCAGTTCAATACCCATTCTTTGTCATCCACTAGGACAAACTGGTTTTACGAACACACCCTAGGTTTTCACCTTAATTCCTTTCCAAACTTCACATAAACCAATCCATTGAGCTACCAGCCTTCTTTCAGAACCCAACAAGCTCAGCTGAGGCAAAGCTCCATATCCTAGATGTAAGGAGGGTGGTCCTTTTACTATGTAAACAAGACCAGACCGCTAAGAAAAACAGACCAACTGTTTGTCTCTGTAGCACCAGGCAGAGAAGGGGACAGCATTTCCAAGAATGCCATCCACAGGTGGATAGTCCGATGCAAACAGATCTGTTACTCTTTATCAAGCAAAATACTGCCATTTGCACACTCCACAAGGGGTACAGGAGCTACTTTGGCTTTTATCGCAAACGTCCCGCTGGACACCATTTGCAAAGCAGCTACATGGAGCTCAGTACACACTTTCACTCAGCACTACTGCATTGACACTCAGTCTAAAGCAGATACACAGGTCGGACAAGTGGTTCTAAAACATATTTGCCGCTGGACCTTCTCACAACCCACCACCTTCTACTAACACTGATCGCTAATCTATGCATAGCATGTGATCGAAGCAGATTCCACAAGCCTCAGAAGGGATACATTACTCACCGTAATCGTATTTCTGATGCTTGTATCTGCTTAGACTTGCATGCGCCCACCCTTCCTCCCCTTGGAAAGAAGGTGCATAGATGTTTATCTGAGCTTTATCTGATACATGTCTGCTTTGATACACCTGCACTCACACTACACTTCATGCTACCTCATGTCAGAATCAAAACAATCTTGAGGGACCTCGACGCATGAAGGACCATGGGTACAGTCGACGTCACACTAGGGATAGTATTACTGCCACGCCCTGTCCGTCCCTTTTCGAGTTTCGAATACGACAACTGTAATACTCCCCAGCTTCCACTAGATGTCGGCCTATGCATAGCATATGAATCTAAGCAGATACAAGCATCAGAAATAAGATTACAGTGAGTAATGTATCCCATATATACAAGCTTGTCTTCAACACCAATCACAAAAATGCCCATAATGCATTGCTTTTCCTCAAGATGTTCTGAGGGTAGAAAGCATTTTATTTTAAATGTCTCATGCAGTTTTCCTTCTATCCCTAGGCTGGTATGAGGGTATCAGACTGTCGGATGGCAAGAAGGGCTGGTTTCCCTCGAAGTACGTTCAAGAAATCACTAACGAGCATGTGCGGCGGCGGAACCTGCGGGAGCGTTACCGTGTCTTGCAGGCGGCACGACAGATTCAGACTATGCCATACGATCCCAAAAAGAAGTATTGTTCCACGTAATGCTGTGCAAAATAGGCTTCTTGGGAGACTCTTGGGCCCCATCTGTCAAAGCAGTCCTCGACCCACGGGTGCAAGTGCGTGCTTGATGAAACCTTAGTCGACTTGGTTAATTACTGATTGCACTGCTTCGTCAGTCTACCTACCTGAGCAAGAAGGCTCCACCTACATTTTTCTGCACCTTTTTATACTGTGCTCCTTAACCAGGGTGTCTGTAACATTGTGGGGCCTTCACTGGAAACTCTGAGAACGTGAGTGGAATCTACCAGTTAGATTGGACCTATACCCACTCCTGTTGGCAAGCAAGTTTCTGTTGATCAACATCCTGAAAACTGCTACCTCACCCGATTACGCTGCAGGTCCAAGTAGATGAAATGGCACAAAGTAAAAGGAAGCGATGGAAGAGGAAAAGAGGAAGATGAAGAACGGAACTATAGTGTCACTTTCTGATTGCTCACCAGTGTCATCCAGGTGGCAGGATGTGCAGGCCGAAAGGCTTGTCAATTTGGTAGCAAGCTCTGTTTGGGACATTCTCAAGATGGGGGCTGACGGCTCCTGCGTGTTTGTTCACTAAATGAAGAATAAGTTGCATCATGGGGGTAAAGAGACGCAACCCCCACAACCACCCCAAACCATGCACAGTCACTGGTCTGGTGTCGTCGGTGGCCTCATTGTTGGTTTTGTGGCATTTGTTTAAAGGAAAAGTGGCTTTTTCGATGGCGTTCTTTGGCTTGTTGCTGTGAATGTTTGACACAACTAATCGATGTGATTTACTCTACAGCATTAGTGTGGGGGAGGGAGGGAGGGATGGGGAGACTTTAGAAAGGGACTGGGTTTGTTGTCCCCTTCCATGCATGACATTCATAAGATGATCAAGACTAGATTGGAAGGAGCGATGGGCCAAAACTGCATCAAAGCCGTCAACTGGAAGAGCAACTCCTGTATGTGCACACTATGCTGGGATCCTCGGCAACAGCTCGAAATCCAGGGCATTACTGTGCCAAGAGCTCACAACGTGCCCTTGCTGGTCTTAGTCCAGCTGTACCTCACTGCCCACCGCTGTCCTAGAAACTGGACCATCAGGCATGTCGGCAGCTTTGTTGGGGGTCCAAGCAGAATGGATGACAAGGGCTCTAGCAACTCAACTGCCTTGAAATCACATGGATGGTTTTCTACTGTCGGAACAATTTCCTTCACATTTCTTGTTGGATTTCAGATCATGCCCAGAATAGTTTTCTCTGTTGAACTCCAATCACTTTACTGGACCGCCAAGTGACGGTTCTTCATTTGGGCACCATCACAGCAAGGAGAACCAACCGGATCTCCTTCGTGCAATCGTCTGTGACCTCCCCTCACCCCTGGTACCTTGGGATACTCTCAGATGACGCTCCTTCAAAAACGAGGGGACGCTAATTAAGACGTCTGTTCTGGCTGGAGAGGCCTTCTCGTTTATCCCATCCCACCTCATTTTCCAAAACTTTGCTTCCATGTTGACCTCTTAGTGGAGATAAGATGGTTCCAGCATAGTTCTCGCCATCTTAGTCAAGGCAGGAGTAGCCCCATGAAGATTTTAGGGACATCCGCTTGAATGGAGGTCGGCACAGCTAGCCTCCTACTTTAGTCTTTGGGTGCAGGTCATGGACATGGTGCTTTTCCACTGTTCATTATGCTCTTGTCCAGGATGGCGACCCATAGTTAAAATGCTCACATTTCTTCTTCCCCAAGGCCAAAAAAAGAAGTGTGCCTATGAAGGAGACACTCCAGCCAAATAAATGAAAAGTAGAGTTCTGGTTTCCGCCAGCAGTAGCTAAATGTGAGCTAACCTGTGGGGATTCGGGGTCCTTCCAATTCAGGGTGCTTCCAACCACATGCCCTGCAGCACTGAATTGGCGAAGGTCACAGGCAACCCACTTTGCCCCTGGTTTCCATCAAAATGGCGCCAGGCAGAAGCTCATTTCTTTTCTTTGGGAAATTACCATTCAGAAGAGAGTCTAGTACTGCCAATACATGTGTCGCTTCAACACTGTAGGATATCCTTTGTCACCAGAGACTGGTATTAATGGCCATGTTTCTTTCTCTTTTAGAAAAGCACATTATATTGATCGCTCATATTTTAAAGTCTATTTTGTTTTATTTGAAATCCGATTCTATTTATGTGTATTTGTGTCCCCTTACGCCAACCGTGATTCTGTGTTTATAGACGAAGGGGGGCATTTTCAACCCTTAAAAGGCAGCAGGCTGACTGTACCTATTTATTTTGTACATGAGTGTATCAGTTTATTATTTTTTTGTATTTCAATTGTTATTTTTCTCTTTTAAAGAAACAATACATATAAAATGTACTGGCCTACGTCTCTTACTTGGTCCGACAGGTCGGGTATTGATTTTCAGACAGAATGATCTTCAGTTTTCCTCTTGCCCATTGTACCGAGTTTTGAGCTTCCTGATGTAAGTGGTGTCTCTAGAGTATTGTTAGTGACCAGGAGAAGCATGAACCCAGACATGGGGCATGAAAAACATCTGAGTATTAGTTAACTCCTAAATGCACAATTTCATGGACCACCTAAACCACAGGGATTTAATGAAACATTCCAGGTCAAGGGGAGAGCACTGTAATAGGTGTTAATGTCCCACACCAGAGTTATTGGCCCGAGGTAAAGTCGAGGGAGCATAATGAGGGTCAGGGACGATAACACCGCCACATCCCTCACACCAAGGGCTATAATGCCATTGTAATGTGGCATAATTACCAAAACAAATTGATCAAAAAAACACACCATTGAAGGTACTGGAGGAGTTTGGGTAAGCGAAACATGGAGGCAGAATGTTTTTAGGAATATCAAGCTTTCTAACAGTCGTTGGGTTGGGGCCCTCTGCTGACCCATTGGTTACTATGGGTCACCAATATTCCAGTGCTATAATTAAACCTGGCCTGTAACTCTGTCCCAGTAGGTGTTATGATCCCTGAAGGGAGAGTTAAAGGCCAGAGCACCACAGGGGCTTTTAATTAGGTTACTGGGCTCATAGCGACCAGTACAGCCTGAGGGTGTGGTCTATAAAGCCATTATAACCTGCGTCGCTCTTGCTCTTCTATAGCCTGGTTAATCATTATGTGTGACACTAGATGTTTTGGACGTCCACTCCCATGACCTCTAGCCAGTATATTCAATGGTGAAGTCATGGGATTTGTATTTCAAAACATCTGGAGGGCCACTTAATTAGTAAGTGTTTGTGTATATACAACATGCAAGTGAAGAGAAGTTATTGGCATATAAATCCGCCTGGGCAGCAGAGAAATTTTTAAGGGTAAGGTTTCTTTTTAGATGTATTCTAGCTGCACTAGGGAGTATGGGGGCCGCCTGCAGCACTCTCGAAGATCAGAATGCAGGCTTGTATGAGTGAATACAGCCCGCGTTCTGAGTTTCCTAATTAGCTATTGCCCCCTGGCAAGGGTGCTTATGATCATTAAGTCGGTTATTATGGGTAATACTATGAATTAACCAATTTAAAAAGCACATCTTTTGAGGCCATAGTTTGCAACTTCACGCTAAATTGTCCTAAGGAAGGTATTCTTGTAAGTTAAAACCCCCAGAATTCGGAGTTACTGGCCAATGATCCGCTTAATGTTCTCGGCCTTGAAACGTCTGGGTTATAAAGCCCTAATCAAATCCAGTGCTTCTCCCGAATGGATGCCCACCAGTAAGAATGGTCCTTCCCACAGCCTTGAAGACTATCCTCTCCTTCATTGAGCTGACCTGGAGCTGCTTAGCCCCCCCTCTTCGGTGTGTAAGAGGATCAAGTGAAAGTATTTTTATTTTTTTTATTGCATGCCACCCATATCATATTTCTTAATTGGAATTGTCCTTGGAAGAATTACCACTGTGGTTTCCAGGACCTGGGATAGGCAATGGGTGGAAGGGGGCGGGACCCAGGAGCCTTGAATAGTAGAAAAGTGGCGTGATCCGGCCCAGGGTCTGCAGATGGCTGGTAGGTGGGTGTGCTGAAAGGTTACATATGGCTGGGTGCTTGGTCGGTCAGGGATTGTCTGTGGGTGGGTGGGTGAAGCTTGCGATTGCAGAATACTGGGTTTAAACGCTGCCATTTGGCAGGGCCAGGGATGTGCTGTGGCTACGGTTGAGTCCACTGTGAAACGCATCTCCTCATACACTCTTTACGCCATGGGTTTGTCGTTCAGTGTTCTTTGCTTGAGGTGAGAAGATTTTGGCTAAGTTGCACAGAACCGTGATCTCGACTGATCATGTTCTACTGTGGTCATGCTTTTGATCTGCATTATGTGGTGGGGCACGGGAACGTGGACATGCGGACGCTTCTTTCAGAGCCAAGCCATAGCATGATCCCCTTCCCAAACCTGATTAAATCATGGGTCTGTCTCATGTGATGCTTTCTTTTAAATGCCCGCTTTGTTTCCAGATATGCAACTCCTGCTCTCTGAGGTTGTTGCGTAGGGAATTGTCCAAATCATGTGGGTCGGTTAGAGGGACAGACCAGACATTGCTAACTTTGAGAACCTGTCATCAAAAGCCTAAACAAACATATACAAGTGGCACATATATAATTACTCCATATACAAAGGAAACCAATGTTCCCTACCTTGCTGCCAAAGGCTTGATCTTGTGTTGGATCTCCCACCTCCGTTGTATCCTCTTAGTGCAAGCAGGTTTTACAAGGGGTCAGACAGATGGATCATTATATCCTCCTCAAGGGATGTCCACATAGGTGGCAGGCTGACCGTGCAGCCCTTCAGTTAGGTGAGGGCGGTGGCGGGGAAGGAGATTGCTATTGCTGGAAGGGTTCAGTGCAGTTGAAAGGTCGGTGGTTTAATGGGACAGGTGTAACCCTTTGTTTGGCATAATTGTCACTAGAGGTGTCACCTGATTTTAAATGGGACTAAAGCAGCCTGTAAATGGAATAGCTGGAGTACTGTTCTTGGATCAGGGGCCGGGTTTAGAGGGAGTGGTACCACCAGGTCAAATGTGATTGTCGTGTCTCCTCTAGGAGTGATGTTTGGCGGTATAGTCCCAGATTCCCTAGCTGTAATGGGACAATGAGAAGCCATTCCAATATGTGGACTAATTCATACACTTGAGATCTCTAAAAGACAAGTTCCACACACAGGTATATTTTAAATCCCCTCAGGGTGAACATTGAAGTATGTATATGCATCAATAAATACCCCCACCTGTGTTGCAAAAAATAGGTAATAATAACAATTAAGTTAAATAGGATGCAGTTCTTACATCACCTAGAACAATAAATTGGCACCAAATGCACGTCTGGAAATTAAGTAAAGCAGTGTTGGGATAATGAGAAGTCAATTCCAACTTTTGACAACATCAATCTTTTATGTTAGATCTTTTTCTCGGCACGTAAAGTCCTTTCCTTGTTCACTATTCTATGCCAAACCGTTCCTGCACAATGTCACTTTAAAGTGACAGCCATGTGTGTTGACTTGAAACCTACTTTTCAAGGACTCTGCTGATCTCTATCCTTACAAGGCACTTAATAGCTAGTACCTGCAGACTATCAAAAAAGCCATAGAAAATACAAAAAGAAACCTTAGGGTGCCACAAAAATAAAATGGTAAAAAAGAAACACAAACGGGCTTACATTCCTGGACCTCCATACCTGCTCCTGGATGCTGTAATAACCCACTGTGATTACTGTAGGTAGGCAATGCTGAAAGCCAGTATGGCTGGGCTAGGCCACTTTCCTCTTCTGGTGATGTAATCTGGAAAAGGTCTGAAGGGCTGGGTTGCTGACTTCCTGGAAATGAAATGTCCGCCTGTAGCAACTGCTCTCGTGAGTGGGTGATGCTGGAGCTTGGCTCGTACAAGGTCACACTGGGTCTGCGTCCATGCAGTTGCGATAGTTTAAGAGGAGATCATTCCGAGAGTCAGTTTGCTTCCATGTGCATCTTATTATTTTTTTTATTTTGTTGTTTTGGTCAAGATAATCTTGACCTTTCAACACAAACATTTCTATATATAATGCATACAAACATAATATCAAACAATACAATTTCACTAATAAAAAATATTACATGCTAAGATGTTCAACACAGTATTTACGATTGAGACTAGCAGCCATCATAATATACCAAATCATAACCAGTAAAATACTAATCGTAATGTAATTTTAAAAAACATCAGCATTATAAAATATAAACATTTACTCTACTCTTGGTATGTTATCACTACTAGGTCAATATTGCGATTTTTCCAGTCTTTTACACACAAGTATTTCAAAAAATTAACTGTGGCATATCTTATAGATTTTCTGTTGGTATGAAATATTGATACCCACAATTTTTCAGTAGTCATGTCTACATGGTTCTCAAAACAGCTCTTGAAATTAATGCAACTTTGTGCTAGCAAACGAGGAACATTCTGTGAGTAGGTGTCTCAGGGTTTCATTTTTTCCATTACAGAACCTGCACTTTAACTCTTCCTGTGTTAAAATGATCCTTTTATACGAAATTTCTCACGTTGGCCATATGTTTAACCTAAGGCACAGGAAATCATCACAATGGCGCGGATCTGGAGATTTAACTAGATATTTAGCAGGGGAATTGTAGCTTTGTAGAGCAAAAGGCTCCTGTTTAAAATTATCTCGTAACAGTATTTCAGAAATGCCTGCATCATCCATAATTGTCTGCGCTTTAGTATGCCACAAATGAGGAGATGTGTCTAATAGGTAGCCAGACATTATTCTCAAGAGTCTAATTGCTATTTGACCCATAATGCGTTTCCGATAAAGCGAGCACACTTTCCATTTGTAGAAGGCATACAGCGATATTAAACCCAATTCATGCCTAATGATGGGCATTGCTTCAGACATTGGTAAATTCAAAACGTTCTTCCAAAACTGGCCTTCTATTTTAGACCAATATATGTAGGATTTCCAATTTTTTGCTTCCATTCCATACATAATCACAGACGTTCGCTTCTGTTTGTAATAGATAATTAATGGCATTAATGAAAATTTACAAAATGTGGCCTTTATAATACATGCTTGCGATAGGGCTGTTTGCAGCTTTGTGCTTAGTTGGTCTTCAAATGGGGTATCCCCCGTGTGATTGACAAATATACCCAGATAGTAGTAGGATGTAACTGTTTGCAAGCTTGCCTCTTGTATTCGCCACGCCTGGCAAGCTGTCCCCTGTTTGCAGTTCCCAAATTGGATAACTTTTGTTTTCATTGTATTAATCAATATGCAGTTTTTCTGTGCGTATAAGTCAAGGGCTCCTAACATGATCTTTAGGCCTTTTGGATATTAACACCATATCGTCAGCATAGAAAAGCCACTTTATTTGAAATCCATTAAGTCTCGGTGCATCGGTAACCAGATCATTAAAGCAACAGCCTATATCTGCAATAAAGAAGTTAAATAAGGCAGACGCCAGAAAACAACCTTGTTTCAGACACTGGTCAGTCTCTATGGGATTTGACAAAAGACACTCATTACTTAAATTAATTTGGACACTGGTTTCAGTATGTAGCTCGACTATCCATTTAAGTATGTGCCAAGGACAACCCTTCTCCATTAATATTTTTATAGAGCAGCTCCCTTGGAACGGTGTCGAAAGCAGTCTGGAATTCTATGAATGCAACATAGATTGCCTGTTTCCGTTGGTGTTCCCGCTGTATAATACTATTGAGTGTTATTAGATTTATTTCTGTACCTACACCTAGAATGAAACCCGTCTGAAAAGGGTCTCGGAGGTTCATGCTGTTTAACCAACTGTTAAATTCTGCCAAGACCAAACGGGCAAAAATCATCCCGGGCAGTACAGCAAAGCTATGGGTCTGTAAGAGGAGGGGTCTGCCCTATTGCCTTTCTTATACATTGGAAGAATGATTGATGTCTTTTATGAGGCTGGTATGTTGCCTGTATCAAAGATTTTAAAAATCTGGTATAAGATGCGGGCCCATTCTTGCGGATGCTGCTTGAGCATAATGTTATGAAACCCATCGGGCCCCGCAGCCCGAGACTGGCTTAACTTGGATATGTTATATGCTATGTCATCAATCTCTATTTGAAAGACACAATTAGAATTCACGTTATTGAATCCCATGTCCAAATTGGAAAAGGGTGATCGATATATCTCTCCGTAATAAGCCTGCCAAGCTTCTTGAGATATGGGGTTGATTTGCACTGAGAGTTGCATTTTATGTGAGCCTTCATTCAATAATGCCCATATACCGCCTGAAGATTTTTGTATAATTTGTTCCTTCTTTCACCATCTTTCTGCTATTGGAATGATTTTCTCAACCTTTCCCAAGATTTGTGTGTTTTTTTTATTTGTTTCTCTTTAATACATTTTGTCGAAGGATTCTCAAATTTCGCAAATCTTAGTTGTGCCTTCTTATGCTTCAACTCCAGATCAAATGCATGGCAGTGTCTATGACAATGACTACCATCTGACAATTTTATCTGTTTAAACATTTGCATCGCCTGAACATAACAACCTCCCTCCTAATTGTTCGTAGTCTGGAAGTTGTTCCAAAGTGTATTTTCCAGGTGGTTTAGTTTTGCTTTTGTCCAACGTATTCAATTACCTGCATTGTTTACCATGATGTTGGCTGCATATTTATTTATCTGGGTTGGCTCTATTGCAGTCGCGATACTACAGGTGAGGCATAATTAATTATGATCACTTAAATTTGTTGGTGCAGTAATCATAGACTTAAACTTGTTAAAAAATTGCCTGTTTACAAAGATATAAAATATGATTGCCTATTGCTGGTCTCTATGCCACATGGGTTGTGGTGGTATATCACAGAGCCTTTCACCATAACAAAACTTCATTCAATCATTAGAGTATTCCAATGCCTTTCTGCTGTTGCTATTGCATCATTTCCAGCAGGTAACAGGTGAAGATTCAAATCACCTACAATAAGTGTGTGATTTAAGAATCCGTCTATGGTTAGGTTATCTAATATAGATAAAATAAATTGATCAGGAGACAGGAGTTGCTTGCTCCAGTATATGTAAATGATGGTAATAAGCATATCGCCCCTAGCGAGTTTCACAATCTGGAAACAGGGCGATGGAGATGGACATTTTTGACTTATGAAATTCCCTGATATTTTTATTGCAATCAAAAGACTGCCCATTGGACGCCCAGTGCATCTCTTTGTTGCTGGTACCGACAGTATTGTATGCAATTCCCACAGCGGGGTACTTCACAGCCATGTCTCCTGGAAAGCAATAATATCATGAGTGATGTCACACACTGGAGAATTAATAAAATGTCTATGACCTCTTGTATTCCAGGAGATATGATTTTGAGATATATAGAGCCCAATTGAGGCTCTAATCTCATCTCTCAATTCTTGCATAGATGGAGTTTCTATATTAGATTTCATAGCCAGATCGGTTGTTGGGGCCGATGTTTTGCCTATATTTATGATGGGCTTATCAGTCCGGACAATCGCTGGGCAAGGTTGTTTAGTTTTGGTATTTTTGGGATTCTGAACACCAAATTGATATTGGACTGATGGTGTCGCTATAGCTGAGGTTTTAATCGTCTGGCTTTGAACTGGTTCGGCTGCTGATATAGCAGCAGTCAGTTCTACTAAATCATCTAAAGGTTTATAAATCAGAGTCTTGGTCTTGTTACACTTTTCAAAAGACTTTGTCAAAACATTGCCCACACAATCTGCGTTCACACTGCCACTAATGACGGGTGCAGAGGTTGTTATGCTTGTGATCGGGGACATAATCTTCTTATTAGTTACGTATTGTGGTCCCCTAATTTCCTCCTGCCCAAGGCTTCACTTCCCTTCCTCTTGAGTATAAGGTTGTAAAGGTGTTTCACTCATTAGTTCCTGACTTCTCGCTATACAATTCTCTTCATGCGCAGTTCTTGCAAGATTACCTATTTGTTCTTGTAGTTGAACAAGCATTACCGTTTGTTTATTCATTTTTTCATCTAAAACTTCGTACAGTTTAGCAACCGTTAATGATGCTGTGTTCGTTGCACTCAATGGGACTCATTATGAGTTTGGAGGTAGCCATGGTGCTATCATGGTGTACCGGCACCCTTCGTTACGTGAGCGCCAGGGTCGTAATGAGGCCTAATGTGTTAAGGACAGGTGCTTCTGGAAAGGGGAAGTGCTTCTGTTGTTGGTTATGAATGAAATATTCCAGCTGCTCGTTGAATCGCGAGCACCTCGGTGTCGGGGCTATGAAGGATAGGGACTCAGCCACAGATTGTGTTGGAGATTTATCAAACATTATTGGAGATTTAAATATGTCTAGACTGAGCCCTTGAGATCTAGTCATGTTGTTAATAGATGTACTTTCGGCCTGGTTTTCTTCGCCACCACACTATTTGAGGATGGCCCAGCGGCAACGTGCTTGCCTTGGAAGCAAGACGACACGGAGCAACATGGGTTCGATCCCCGGGTCCGCACTTAGAAACCTCTGGGTATTAAGCATGTTATAAATAACATATCATATCATGAAGTTGAATTAAGTCCCCCATATTTGAAAAAATATACATTATATCTTGAGAGCCCAAAACCGATGTATTTGAAGTATTCATGAATTCTAAGGCATCATCATCAATCTCCCCGGCTATGGTTAGCATATCGTGGGCCTGACATAACCTGTTCTGTGCTATGGCTGAGCAGGTCACCGGTGCCATGTCCCCAAGTGCTACGATATTAGATTGTACATTCGCTGCAATCGTATCACTGGGAGCCGAGCCCATAGGCTGTGAATCCCCTGAGAGGCAAACGTTTTTGAGCTTTTCATCAGTGACTTCGCACAAGGATATTTGGGTAACCTGCATGCTGTAATGGCATTAACAAGTCTATTGCTTTTCCATTATCACAATTAATTGGAGCTGGAGGCTCCATAGGTTCGTCAACAGGCGGATTCGGTACCCCGCCCAGTGGGTGAACCATCTGCTACACAAAAGGACTGTATATCAGAAGTGACGGACACCGAGCGTTCGATTTTTCGCGCGCACCACACTCTTTGCAGGTTCCTATTAATAGACACTTTTTGGAGTGCGGACTTGAAGCGCCTACATTTTCCGGCATTATCTTTGTTGGGCGAGTCGATAAAGACGGAATCTGGGGCCTGCCGGTTTTCAATGAATATTTAAGCCCGGCCGTGTTTGTGATTTAAACTGAAGGTTTAAACTTCTATCCACCCACGCCTGGAAAAAGCTTACCAATAGTAGTTTTTTTTCCCCTCGCCTCTCGCTCGCCTGCTAGACTCGCTCACTTGCTCCAAAGGCGCGCGCAGCAGGTCAGGTTGCTGAGGGCTGAGGCGGGGCTATAACGCTGTGGACACAAGTGAGAATACAGGCACAGGGTGAGTATGGGCGACTATCATTAGTCTAACAATGGCACAAAGTCCATTACCAATACGTGCTGCCTGAATTCACCAATGGGGCTGCAATGAGGAAATGAGGGCTCCAGGCAGCAGTGATGAAGAAATCTGAATTTATTCAATCTGTGCGACAGCGGCCTTATAGAGAGCCAAAAGCCAACACGGCTCTCTCCCTGCAGTCTGAGTCATAACATCCCAGTAACATTCTTAGAACCTCATGAGCTCATAGTGCAGCTCATGCTTAACTAGGATTTGACAATACAACATATATATATATATATATTATTATTATTATTATTATTTATTTATTACATTTGTTATACGCCCAGACCCGGGGGTATCACGGCGTAGTTACAGACAACGGGGGAATGCAATCTTAGAGAGTACACAGAGGAAAACACAGGAATAACAGTCAGTAATATACAATAATATGCGAGGCAGTCAAGAATATACAGCAAAATGCAAAGCAGTCAGATATGTACAGTTAATTGGAGCGGATTAGTGCCCAATTCAGTTAGAACTTATTGAAGAGCCAAGTCTTCAGGAAGCTTTTGAATTTAGGGTAGGAGGTTTCGTTCATAATGTGGGTAGGTAGCGCGTTCCAGTGTCTAGGTGCCAGTGTTTTGAAGCTACTACCCCCTGCTTTCTCTCTTTTGTATCTGGGGGTTTCGAGGTATGAGTTTTTGTTGGACCTGAGAAGTCTGGTCTGGGGCTTCATTGTGACTGTATTGTTGAGGTATTTGGGTGCTTTGTTTGTCCTGCATTTGTAGGTGATGCTCAGGGTTTTAAATAGAATTCTGGCTTGGATGGGGAGCCAGTGGTGGTCTCTTCTGGTGTTGGAAATGTGTTCAGATTTTTTGATGCCTAAGGCTGCTCTAAGGGCTTTGTTCTGCATGAGTTGGAGTTTAGCTAAGTTGGTTTTGGACGTGCCCAGGAAGAGGATGTTACAATAGTCTAGCTTAGACAGTATGAGTGCTCTGGCTAGTGTAACACAGTTTTTGGCTGAGAGGAATTTACGGCTAAGGGAGATGAGTTTGGAGGTGTAGGAGGTGGACGAGGCTAATGTGTTTACTTGTTTAGTCATGGATAGTGTTGCGTCTAAGTAGACGCCCAGGGTCTTGACTTGTTGAAGAACAGGGATTGTGGTTCCATCGATGGTGAATGATTTGAAGGCAGGCTCAAGGGTGTTGATTTTGCTGGAAGAGCCTAGTATGAGGAGCTCTGTTTTATCGTCATTGAGACAGAGGCTGTTATTGGCCATCCAGTTTTGGATAAGTGAGTAGATTTGGTTAACCAAAAGGGAGTCTTGTTTGTGATTGCCTGAGAGAGGAATGAGGATTTGGGTGTCATCGGCGAAGTTAGTATAGATGACACCCATGGCATCCAGGGCTGCAAATAATAGCTTGGTGTAGGCATTATACAGTGTGGGGGATAGGCAGGAGCCTTGCGGCACACCTGCTGGGACAGGCATTGGGTCTGCTGATTCTTTGCCGATGGACACTCTGGAGGTCCTATCAGCCAAGAATGATTTGATCCAGTTGGTAGCGCTCTGAGCTAGGTTGAAGTTGTTTGCTAGAGTGTTGCAGAGTTTGTCGTGGTCGACCAAGTCGAAGGCCGCTGAGAGGTCCAGGAGCATCAGCAGACAGAGTTTGCCTGCTTCTTTAGTGGCATCCATTTGGATCTTCAGATCAAGGAGGGCTGTCTCTGTGCTATGGTTGGGGCGGAATCCTGACTGGCGGTCTCCTAATAGTTGATGTTGTTCCAAATGGTTCTGAATTTGGCAATAGGCTATTTTGTCAATTATTTTTAGGAGAAATGGGACCGTTGTAATAGGTCGGTAATTAGTGGGTATTGAGGGGTCCAGGGTTGGTTTTTTTAGGAGAGGTGTCACCCAGGCTTTTTTAATACTGGTGGGGACTGTGTTTGTGAGGAAAGAGGCATTGATGAATTCGGTAATTATGGGTGTGAGGGTGGGGGCACAGAGTTTTACTAGATGGGAGGGGAATTGGTCTTCTTTGCAGTTGGAAGCTTTGAGTTTCATTATGGTGTCAAGTACTTCTTTGTTAGACACTGGTGTAAATTGGAATGGGGGGCCAGTAGTGGCATTTGGTGTAGTCGTTGATATAGTGGGTGGAGTTTTGTCAGCTAGGAGCGTTTTTTTATTATCAATTTTGTTTTGTAGTAGGAGAATTTTAGATGAGAGTGCGCTTTGTATAGTGGTGCACCAGTCTTTGCTAGCGTTAGAAGGTGCTGAAGTTTGACAGGGGTTTTCAAGCTCTCTAAGGATGGTAAACAGTTCTTTGCTGTCGGAGGACGCATTAGTAATGCGGAGGTTGAAAGCATTGGCTTTTTGAGAGATTATAGCTGATTTATATATTTTGTTAGCTTCAGCGAAGGCTAGTGCCGATTCTGGGGTATTGTTTTTCTTATGGAGATGTTCAAGAGATCTTTTAGTGCGTCTTAAGGCTACAAGTTCCTCATTGAACCAAAAACAGGAACGTTTGTCAGGTCTACGGGTTTTGGTGGTGATGGGAGCAAGTAGGTCAATAGTTTGGGTAAGGCATTGTTGGTATTGTTCAGCTAGATAGGAAGGGTTGTTGGTGCCTGAAACCGTAAGGGCAAGGGCAGCACTCAGGACAGGAGTGAGTTTGTCGGAGGAGAGTTTTTTGATATTTCTAGTTTCGAATGCTTCTGGTTTTTTAGGGGTGATGTGCTCTGTACTGTCATTATCTATGGTGAAGTTAATTACATAGTGGTCTGACCAATTGACTGGGATGATGGAGTCAATGGTGATTGGAGAGTTGAGCGTGAGAAGCCAGTCTAGGGTTCTTCCTTTTGAGTGGGTAGGTTTATCTATCAGTTGTGCGAAGTGCATTTCTGACATGGCTGTATAGAATGTAGACGCTTCTGAGTCCAGGGGGTCGTCGTAGCCTAGATTAAAGTCACCGAGGACTATGCATTTAGTTTTAGGCTTGATGAGGGGCGTTAGGAGTAGCGGTATGTCCAAGTCAGGGTGTGTATTTTTGTTGGGTGATCTGTATACCACTAGCAAATTGGTGGTAGTTTTGGGGTTGGAGGTGTACTTCACTAGAAGGAGTTCATAGCCTTGTATCTGTTCTATTGGGCTAGCTCTGATTTCCAGAGTGGTTTTGGCTATTATTGCAACTCCACCTCCTTGGGTGTTTGACCTGTCTGTTCTAAAGATGCTGAATCCAGGGGGAATAGCAAGGGCTAGAGATGGTCCTGCTGCTGGATGGAGCCAGGTTTCAGTGACCACCAGCATGTCAAGGTGTTGGTCCTCAATAAGGTCATGGATGTCTATGGCATGGGCACCTAATGAGCGGGCATTGATGAGTGCGCTTTTGAGGGTGGAGGAGGGGGCAGGGGGTGGTGTGTTGTCTAAGATGGTGGAAGAATCAGTGGTTTTGTTATTGGATGGGTGTTTGAGTGGTGCGTTGTGGAGGCTTTTGTGTTGGAGATTAATGGGCGTGGTGTTTAGTTTGGTAGGTGTATTGGGTATGGTAGTAAGTGGGGTGGGTAGTAGGGGCATTTTAGTTCTAGACATGAGTCTATTGAGTCTTTCATTACCCAAGATGGGTGTGGTCGTATCATGAGTGCTGATAGGTGTGGTGTGATTGTATATGGCCGGGTTCGGGTTAGGACTAAGACACGGGTGGTCTAGGTTTACTCCATTTTTAGTGGAGGTGGGTGTAATGTGGGTCTGAGGGGATGGTATGGGGAAAGGGGGGTGTGTGGGGAGGAAGGGGGTGGGGCAGGGGATGGGGAAGTGGCGTGGACAGCCTAGTCTAACTAGTCCTTCGCCAACCTTGATGAGATGATCTCTTGTGCATGGTGTGGCATTGGGGACTAAACAATAGGGGAACATGATAATGGTAAGGAGCGCCAGCATTATATTCGTAGGGTCTGAGTAGTCAGTGATATGGTTTGATGGATTATTTAGGCACGTGGGCTGGGTACAATAGTCCAGCGCAGGCAGACAAAGCCTGTGTTGCTAGCGGGGTGCATAGGCAGTGGGGCACCTAAATTCGATTTTAGCAGTTAGGCACAAAACCAAAGGTCACAAGCAGGGTGCATAGGCAGTGGGGCACCTAATTTCGATTTTAGCAGTTAGGCACAAAACCAAAGGTCACAAGCAGGGTGCATAGGCAGTGGGGCACCTAAATTCGATTTTAGCAGTTAGGCACAAAACCAAAGGTCACAAGCAGGGTGCATAGGCAGTGGGGCACCTAAATTCGATTTTAGCAGTTAGGCACAAAACCAAAGGTCACAAGCAGGGTGCATAGGCAGTGGGGCACCTAAATTCGATTTTAGCAGTTAGGCACAACACCATAGGTCACAAGCAGGGTGCATAGGCAGTGGGGCACCTAAATTCGATTTTAGCAGTTAGGCACAAAACCAAAGGTCACAAGCAGGGTGCATAGGCAGTGGGGCACCTAATTTCGATTTTAGCAGTTAGGCACAAAACCAAAGGTCACAAGCAGGGTGCATAGGCAGTGGGGCACCTAAATTCGATTTTAGCAGTTAGGCACAAAACCAAAGGTCACAAGCAGGGTGCATAGGCAGTGGGGCACCTAAATTCGATTTTAGCAGTTAGGCACAAAACCAAAGGTCACAAGCAGGGTGCATAGGCAGTGGGGCACCTAAATTCGATTTTAGCAGTTAGGCACAACACCATAGGTCACAAGCAGGGTGCATAGGCAGTGGGGCACCTAAATTCGATTTTAGCAGTTAGGCACAAAACCAAAGGTCACAAGCAGGGTGCATAGGCAGTGGGGCACCTAATTTCGATTTTAGCAGTTAGGCACAAAACCAAAGGTCACAAGCAGGGTGCATAGGCAGTGGGGCACCTAAATTCGATTTTAGCAGTTAGGCACAAAACCAAAGGTCACAAGCAGGGTGCATAGGCAGTGGGGCACCTAAATTCGATTTTAGCAAATAAGTCTACAGGTGACCGGTAAGCAGTAGAGAGGCACATGCTACTTAGGTGGTTTAAGAACCAGTAGCTGGGAGGTAGCCTAGTGTTTATTTTTACTTGTGGTAACAGCATTGAATAGTCTGTTTAAAAGATCATTTGTGAGAACGTATGTGTGGCAAAGTCATGGCTATAGGTACTTAGGTTACCTTGTATGTTGCAGGTGGGCGGTCTGGCTGACGGCAGACACAGGCACAAACAGGAACCAAACAGGTGCTGGCCTTGGTGCATGTGGGCCGGCTTCGCCTGCCGGTGATCAGGGATTGGCTAAGGCGCTAGGCCAGCCAATCCGGTTGCAGGCAGGTCCTTGGTAGGGAGTCAGGCAGTCAAGACGAGGCAAGGGCAGCCATCTTTGAAGAATCGGCTCCTCGTGGGCTGTAATGGTGGCGAGGGAGCGCTGGCAGGCATGGATGGTGCACTGATGCTGCATTCAGTGCATCATGCAATTTAGGCAGCTTCTTCGAAATTGTGAAGAGCGCTCGCGTTGCAGGCGCGATATTTCGGAAAAGCGGGGGGGGGTGCACAGGGAACCCAGCAAGGATGCCTGGGCTTACCTGGTGCACTCCGAGACTTGCTGGGATGAGGCACTGCTCCAGCAGTGCCTCTCCGGATCTGTCGGCTGGCTTCTAAGGCTGTGCTCGAGAGGGGCTCGTCTTCTATGGTGAGCAGGAGGATGTGGGCCGGCTTCGCCTGCCGGTCATCAGGGATTGGCTAAGGCGCTAGGCCAGCCAATCCGGTTGCAGGCAGGTCCTTGGTAGGGAGTCAGGCAGTCAAGACGAGGCAAGGGCAGCCATCTTTGAAGAATCGGCTCCTCGTGGGCTGTAATGGTGGCGAGGGAGCGCTGGCAGGCATGGATGGTGCACTGATGCTGCATTCAGTGCATCATGCAATTTAGGCAGCTTCTTCGAAATTGTGAAGAGCGCTCGCGTTGCAGGCGCGATATTTCGGAAAAGCGGGGGGGGGTGCACAGGGAACCCAGCAAGGATGCCTGGGCTTACCTGGTGCACTCCGAGACTTGCTGGGATGAGGCACTGCTCCAGCAGTGCCTCTCCGGATCTGTCGGCTGGCTTCTATATATATATACATGACAACGTTTTCACTTACATCATAACACATCTCATCCCTTACATGCATGTGGCTGTTTACTCCACATAATAATCTTTAAACCAGCTGGGTTTGTTCTTGACTCTATTTGAATGTGTCTCTGCTTTAGACCCTACACTGTTGTTATTATTAGAACTTTTCTCTATGACATTAGAGCCTCTGACACTGTTATTAATAAGTACACCATTGTCATGTTCATCATGTACATTGTCCTTCATGCATTCTGGACATTTCACAATTCTGGACATTGACCAGCACTCCCCCCCCCTTCTACAATTACTACATTGTTTCTTCCAGCAGATATCTTTTTGGGACCAATGTATTTGCTTTCTACACATTTAGGAGTGAATCTAGGGTTCTTTATAAGAATGCAATCTCCCACTTTCCAGCTGCTACCTTTGACACTCTTGTCCTCATCAAACCTTTCTTTATACACATCCTGTGCTTCTTTGATGAGTCATAATTCTCTCACGATCAATGTTGGAACTCTTAGCTAAGTCCATCCACCCTGGACATAGTTTTGTTCCAGGCTGTCTCCCTTTCAACGACATGAACGGAGATACATTTGTGACTGAGTGTGGTGTGGTACAGTAGTTCCATATCATTTCTCTTACCACACAAAACCATTTTAGATTTGAGGCCATGGCCAATTGCAAACCACCCTTTATGAACCTATTGGCTCTCTCAACGAGGCCGTTGGCTCTCGGATGATATAAGGCAGTTCTTGTATGTTTGATGCAAAACTTCTTCAAGAAAGTTAACATCCTTTCAGAACAGAATTGTACTCCGTTATCGGTGACTAATTCTGTCGGGAAACCCTCCCTGTAAAACACTTCCTCAAAGAATAACACCATCTCTGCAGTGGTTGCCTCACGCAAAGCTTTCCATTCTATCCATTTAGAATGGTAGTCTACTAACACAACAATGTATTTAAACTCATCCCCAAGGTTGTGTAATGGTCCTATCAAATCAACTGCAAGTTTTTGCCACAGCTCACTCGGTACTTTGGCAGGATTTATTGGCACTTCTCTAACCATCTTGGTTTTGTCACTCTTGTCACACTCTCTACAACCTCTGAGACACTTCTCTGCATCGCTGTCAATCCCAGGCCACCAAAAGTATTGCCGCAAATATCTCTTTGTTCCTCCCATGTCCAGGTGACCTTGATGTGCTATATTTACTAAATGAGATCTGACTCCACTGGGGGGTATTATCCTGTTTCCTTTTCTAAGTTTACATCCGTCTTCAGCCAAACTCAACTCATCCTTCACACCAAAATATCTATCAAACTCCTTTCCTACAACATTCTTGTGAGGCCATCCTTCTCTGCTCCAAATCATAACTTGATTCAATATTAAATCCTCCTCACCAGCTCTTATCCACATCTCTTTATCAATGGCATCATGCTCAATTTCTGCAATGCTCACATCTTGAAATTCAGGTGCTCTCTCCAATTCACCATCACACACAGGTAACCTGGATAAACAATCTGGTACTACATTCTCCCTCCCGGGAATGTAACGCACCTTAAAATTATAGCCCAAGAGTTCTACCATCCACCTTGAGACTCTGGGAGATCCTTTGGCCCACTCAGAACTGTTCATCAATTGAACCAAGGGCTTGTGGTCCGATCTGACCAGAAACAGTCGACCCCATAAAAAAAACTTGAAATGCGTGACCGCCCAAAATACAGCTAGTGCCTCTCTTTCAATGACCGAGTCATTTTTTTCCACTCCTCTAAGTGGCCTGGATGCAAATGCAATAGTGTATTCAGTCTTACCCGAGTCAAACTGAGTCAAAACTGCTCCCAAGCCAAGAGTACTAGCATCAACTGAAAGTAACGTTTTCCTGCCAAACATGAATCCACTTAAAGATGGGGCTTTGACTATACAATCTTTGATTTGCAAGAATGCTTCCTGACACTCTTTAGACCATGTGTACTTCACGTTCTTTTTCAGTAACTCCCGCAGTGGAGAAGAGATGGATGCAAAACCATTTCCAAATTTATGGTAATATTCCGCCAGTCCCATGAAAGAACATAGTTGATCCTTGTCTTGGGGCTGAGGAGTATTACTAATACTTTCTATGAGTGACCCTTTTGGAGAAATACCTTCTTTCGAGATTTTATGCCCTAGATACTCCACTTCTTCAACACTTATCTTACATTTGCTTCTTTGAATCGGTAATCCAGCCTCTCTGTCTGCATAATACTGCCCTGAGCACTCTATCATGCTCATACTCATTGTTTGCAAAAATCAGAATGTCATCTTGGAACACGTTTACATTCTCTAAACCTTTCAACACTTCCATCACCTTTTGAAACACAGATGCGGCCGAGGCCAACCCAAATGGCATGCGATTGTATTTATAAGTGCCTTCAGGTGTAATAAAGGCAGTGAGGTGCTGTGACTCACGGGAAAGGGGAACTTGGTGATAGGTGGCAGAGAGATCAATGACTTAGAACAATTTGGGTTCACCAAGGGTGGAGAGTGTCTCCCAAATGTTGGGTAGGGGATGTCTCTCCACCAGAATATTGTGATTAAGTCTGCGTAAATCTACACACAGTCTTAATTTGCCATTGCTTTTGGCTACTAAAACAATGGGGGACAACCACTCTGTGGCCTCAACAGGTTCAATGACACCCTTATCCACCAAGTTGTCGAGCTCACTGCGCAGTTGCGCTCTCATATTTAACGGCACATTTCTCACTTTATGAACAATAGGTTGAGATTCTTTCTTCAGTTTAATGTGGTGTTCAAAGTTTTTGAGTCTGCCCAGATCTTTGGTGAAGACTTCTGGGAATTCTCTTGACCACATATCATCAATCTCGGCAATGGTGACAGGCTCAGCGGCACTGGCTTGCACCCTGACTCTCAACTTCCTTTGTTCTTCCCAACCTAAAAGGGAAGCTCCCTTCCTTGCAACTAAAATGTCACCTATGCATTCTCCACCTCTGTATTTTATACTTGCAGAAAACTGGCCCAGCATCTCAATGGGGGATTCCCCATAACCACAGGGCTGAATTCTTGGTGGATCCAGCATTGATTCGTCCCTCTTTAACACATCTCTATATGTCTCTTTAGAAATAATGGTCCATGGGGAACATGTGTCGACTTTCATGAGCACTTCTTGGCCATCAATGACAAAGACATCTACTGGACCTTTGCTGTCTCCTCCTCCAATGGTCGAAATCTCGATGACATGTCTGGGGGTGTCTTGTGAGGAATATACCTCCTGTATGTTGTAGTTCGAGTGAGCACCTTCCTCTTGGTTGTTTCTGGTTTCTATTAGATTTATTGATGAGCTCTTACATACGTTAGCGAAATGTCCTCTGGTCCTACACTTGAAACATTCAGCATTCCTTGCTGGACATGAAGGGTAATTCGGACCATGCTTGATGCTGCCACATCTGGTACATTTCGCACCCCATGTTCCTTTCCGGCTTACATTGACATTAAGCCTCTTCCTGTGATCAACTGCACATACATCTTGGGTAATCTGTCTGTCAGACTTCAGTTCTTTGACATATTGTGAGGTTTGTTCTACGCTCCTGGCTAGGTCCACTGCTTCATCCAACTTCATGTCCTTCGCCAACAATTTTTCTTGTATCCTAACGTTATTCGTGCACCTCACTAACTGATCTCTGATTAACGAGTCAGATAGGTGTTCGAATTCACAAGAATGGCTTAATGTACTTAAAGAGGCTATGTACGATTCTACAGATTCTGAGGACTGCTGCACACGTTGAAAGAACTTGTGCCTCTCAAATGTAACATTTTTCCTTGGCTCAAAATGTTTCTTGAGTTGTTTAAGTGCAAGGGCGTATTCATCTATGTCCTCTGTCCCACCAGTTTGTGGAACGCTTAATCCATGGAACACTGCACGCCCTTCTATGCCAAGATTATGGAGCAATAATGCCTTTTTGCGAGTTGAGCTGAATCTCTCTCCTCCCATCGCCACCAGGTAATTTACGAACATGTCCTGCCATCTGTCCCATCTAACTTGGGGGCGCCCAGGTTCATTTAAGAATGGCAATGGAGGTGGTATAGACGCTGCCATATTATAAGTGGCAAAGGGTGGCAACAGTGAACTGACAAGATGAAGCCAAAAAAAACTATTAGTGTTCCTTTATGCCCTGTAGAGTGTACAGACTGAATGGAGTCAGTGCTGTGCCACACAGACAAAGGCACTACTCTTGCATGAGTATGATGTCACAATCTTCCTTTTTTTTTTTCTGCTTGCAGTGAAACGTGTTGACTGTCCATTCCAGACTGGGTACACGTCACATGGCCGGCTCTAGAAACCTGTCATACTTGCATAAACAGGTTGCCTGGCAACGCAATGTCACTGAAGGGGAGGACTCGCTCTGTAGCTCGTGCTCGGGCCGGGGAGTCTTGAAAGTAAATACAAAGTAACGCCTCACAGACGCACGCGGCTCCGCGATGGCTTAATAAAAGTAATGATGAAAGGCAAAATCACACCCCCAGGGGACATGCCTGCTGTTACGCTCCTCAAGACCTTCCTGCAGAGCCCGCCGTCGCACAGGAGACGCAGGCAGCGCTGCAGCGGGGCTTCAAACGAGAGCAGAGTCACTGCTGAGAGCCATCCTCGTTGCCAATGAGGAAATAAGGGCTCCAGGCAGCAGTGATGAAGAAATATGAATTTATTCAATCTGTGCGACAGCGGCCTTATAGAGAGCCAAACGCCAACACGGCTCTCTCCCTGCAGTCTGAATCATAACATCCCAGTAACATTCTTAGAACCTCATGAGCTCATAGTGCAGCTCATGCTTAACTAGGATTTGACAATACAACATATATATATGCATGACAACGTTTTCACTTACATCATAACACTGCACGTTGAAAATTATCAGTTCCAATCGTGTTCCACTCGACCAGCAAGCAGAAAACCAAACGCTAACTGTAGTGAGACAGCTAGAACACTTGTCCAACTGCACTTGCTCCAACTGCGCGCACGCGCCAAGGCGCGATCACGCAACAGATAAGGTTGCTGAGGGCGGAGGCGGGACAATGACGCAATACAGGCTGCCTGAATTCACCAATGGGGCTGCACGTTGAAAATTAGCAGTTCCTATCGTGTTCCACTCGACCAGCAAGCAGAAAACCAACCACTGTAACTGTAGCGAGACCGCACCGAGACAGCAACAACACTTGTCCAACTGCACTTGCTCCAAATGCGCTCCTTATTAAAATCATGGATATGCTAGCTTGTGCAGTAGCTGAAGGAGACGGCGGACAGGATGCATGCAGCTTTCTTGGAGAGTTCAAGGCTCCCTTAGATTGATGCGAGTTTCTAGAGTTGCATGTGTTGGTGTTCAGGTCAGTTGACCGAATTTCACTTTTTGATGCATAGATCTGAACCATGTAGCTGCTTTTAAATGGCAGAGACTGACAACAGCTGTAATGTCAGTCTGTGCCCTGAGTTTAAAGGCGGAGGGATGTTGGAGTATGGGCCAATCCCTGGGCGAAAGGAGCCACATCATGCGGTAAGGCACTCTCGCAGGGCTTCATTTATAAATGGTCACTGCCCTTAGAGTGAGGGGGGATTTAGTTCCAGGGGGATTTTGACTCCCTTGATCTCTTTAATGAGGATGTATTCGCTGCTGGCAGAAGTCCTTTATCTTCTTGATATCAATGAAAGGAGCGAGGTTGGCTTTTTTTCAGCCAGTACCCCACCAGGCTGGACGCACCACACGCGCACTCTTAATAATAACGGAACATAAGTGCTCTTTCGTTTTTTTCTTGTATTTTGGGATCTGCCAAACTGCCATGACTCTTTGGCTTTTTTTCTTTTGACTGCACATGATCACGACTACGGAAGCTGGGGATCATGGCATCTGCCATCAGTCAGGCTCCTATCTACGCAGTGCAACCTCCAGCAGTAGAGGTACGCCGTGTGAAAGTCATACAGGTATTTACATATTTGACTTTTTTTTAAAGGACCATTTAAGGAATGGAACAGACCCCTCTGAAACAAAGCATCCTCTTTATTTCCCACTTCGTGTTTTTTGCCTATGCAGCACATGCGGAAAGACGAGTGGAAAAAAGCAGACTGGTGGAGCGTTCCACTTCACCTGGGCCACAGTTGTGCAGCAGGAGCAGCCTGGCGCTTGGGCGAGGAGGCCAACTGGATTGCCTTCAGCGGGCCAGAGACACCAATGTTTCGTTGGGCCTAGGGAGATTGTGTTTGGTTGCGTTTCTTCCTTTACTTCCCCTCTATAGCTTCTGGGTTTTCGAAAACGACCTTAATCTGCCTCTTCGCTTAGGCCCTCAGAGACTGATGGGCTCATGCCTTGGTCTGACAGGCACCTCTTCACCCAGATCATGGTTGAGTGCAGCAGTCTAGCAGGGCTAAGGCCAAGAGCAGGCCCCCGAAGGCTTGAGAGACTGTTAGTCCATCTTCCTCTCTTGAGAGGTGATGGCTGTATCCACATAATTCACCTCGGGGCATGCAAGGTGTCCACACAGCTAGGCCATACCAAGGCCAAACCATTGGGCTGATGGCCAATCTGGTAAGTAATGTCAAGCTTACAAAACGCTGTCTGTTTGCATGCGTTGATCCCAAGGACACAGTTCACAATGAAGCCGGGAATATAATTCAGATAGAATCATGGCCTACAAGAACACTTTACACAGTAAAACTGGGTTTGAAGCACACAAGAATGTATATATATATATATATATATATGTGTAGAGAGAGACACAACGTAACACAATGTGATTTTACAAAAATAAAGGTGTCCATGTAATTCATCATGTGCAATGCGAGCAACAACATACATGTTGACATAAAGTGCTTATAAATTGACAATTCTTTGCAATTGGTGACCCCTGATTTCATGAAGGGTTACACCCTCCCTCTCCATTGGAAATACCTTGTCCTCAAGGTTGTAATCTTCCCACCAGCTGGAACATGATATTGGCGTGAAGCAGGGGCATCTACCACCATGGCATGATGGTTGAGAAATGTCTGGTTGCGTGGGACCGTACATGTGGCTGAACCCAAGGGCATACCCCCTCTGGTCACTTTGCACCGATTCCCAGAAGTTTTGGAGCTCCACATTCTTACTGGCCTGACCTACTGGGTTGGTCTGGTCCAACTTTGTATCCAGAGGCTGGTCTTTTGCAACATTAAAAGTGATTTTAGGGCTATTTTCACAGAATCGACGACTCCAATGTCTGCCACTGAACTCTCTTTCTTTAGTACAAGGGTTTAATGGGCTGTCAGCCACCACAGGACTTATTTTTCCTTTTTAGTTGTAGTTGAAAGATGTGCACTCTTGGGAGCTGGTAGTCGAGGAAGTAAGACTGGGACTCCCAGTGATCACCCAGTTGTTTCACGCTGTTTTTCCTAATCGTCCTTTTAGGATATGGTCACTGGGTTGCCGGACTGAAACTGTAACCTTCTTTTTCCTGTTGTCCTTTGCAGACACTGCTTGTGCCAACTGATGTGTTTTTGTTCAAAGGGTCTTGGACTTAATGTAGTTCTCAGTTCTAGCCCTATCTGAGGAGAGGCCAAAGCCCAGGACTATTGGTAGCCGGGCGTCCCTCCCGATCATGGGCTGCTATGGAGTGAAACCAGGACTGTCATTTTTTGTGCATTTGTATGCATCAACCAAGGTGGCGACGTGTTGGCTCCCGTGAGATTTCTCTTTAGCTGTCAGGCTGCCCATCATATCCAGGAGTGTATAATTAAATTACTTGGCTTCTGTGGCTCCCTGTGAGCGTTATGAGGACATTCCTGTTTTCTTCACCCCGAACATCAACATGAGATCTTTAATTGAGCGTGATTCATAATCCGACCCCTAGTTTCAATCGAGCCAGGAAGGCCAGCCATAGTTAACATTTAAAGTTCTCCCACAGGACCGTGGCAATGGTTGTGGCATTTTGAGTATATGTAGTGAAGTGATTGGCGATTACCAAGATGCTCTGTATCCCGCTCACCAGTTTTATGAACGTGAATTTGAGACAAAGTCCACAGGGCCAGAGCTCTGAAGGTGTTGCAAAGCAGCTGCATGAAGGATGGGTGATGCAGCGGGCACAGTTCCTGCAGTCATTTTCTCCAAACTGGGCCAGTAGAATCTGTCAAGTCCTGTGTGCATTTGACCCCCAGGTGTCCGTGCTGACTGTGAAGCACATGGTGTGCTGCTTGGAGGGGCTGACGAGGGAGCACTAGGTGATGCAATGGGTGTATTAAGTCTGGCTCTCCTTGTGCAGGATGCCCTGCTTGAACACTAAAGTGTTCTATTGCTTGGAATAAGTGTGTTGGTCTGTGCTGTCCCGATGCTCATTGGTCCTTCTGCACCATTCTCCATCGCTTTCATGACTTGAGCAATGGTGGAGCCAGCCAGATGGTCGTGTCGCTGCTCGGTTCATGTGAAAATGATAGCTCTTGCATAATCAGGTTGGAAACCATGCAGTATCCTGAGGGAACCCTGCTCACAGTCGCCCCCCCAAGGTAGTCGATAATTCCAGCTCATGCTGGGCATCTGTGTTCTTAAGCTGCACAGAGTGCCTACACTGCTGCCACTGAAACATCTCCATAGTATTTGGGGTCTTCTACATCAAGGAAATGCGGCCAGTGGCACAGCGCGTCAAGGTGCATGTTGCTGACCCATGGGCGATACACAAGCTGTCAGAGCAGCTAACCAGTGTTGTCCAATGGCATCCACTTCACAGATTTCAAGATGTAGCTAAGCAGGTTATCCATCTACATGGTAAATCCATCTTGCCCCGTAGATGGTCATGGAGTTTTTCAATCGCTGCCCATGTGAGTGCCAGTAAGGTCATCGTGTGCACCAGGTAGATTCTCTGCTGGCAAAGGCAACTGGTAAAGTGGCACCTTAACTCTCCTGGTACAGTACTGCACATAAACTGTTCTGACTGGTATCTTTGCAGAGGATGTAGGGCAATTGCGGGTTGCAGAGGCCCGTAACGGATGCTCGGTAAGTAGCTTCAAGTGTGCAAAAGCTTGTCTGTACTTGGTGGTCCAGCACTGACCATAGGCCTCTCGTGGGTGGCAGAGTGCATTACTGCAGGTCTTTAGCAAGAGGCCTTTCCTCTACAGCACAGGATAGTCTTTGGTGAGGTCAGTCACTGGCTGGGCTATGCCCGTCACTCTATACTTTATTTGGTATAGAACTATAAAGTTACAAACACTGAAAAAGCTTACAAAACCAATATGGGTACCAGCTAAAAACATTCAATTTACATAACGTTCAATAAATGCTAAACATGAGATAAAACAAAACATTGTCATTTCATACTAAGATAAGAGCTTGCTTGCAGCCACAAGGGGCCCCATAGAACAGTCAACAGCACCGCCTTTCTACAGACTCAAACAGGTTTAGGCTTGCTGCCATCATTCTCAGTCATTTCCAATGTTTTCAGTCTAAGCATCCACACCCTATGGATGTAACTGGCTACTGCAAATACTATATGATGCTCAGTTAAACCTCTGCAAAGCTTCAGCAGTGGATTGTAAGCCAACAGACCTTAAATGTGGTCTTAAGTATCGGCATCCGAAGCCTTTCAATTTTACACAGATAAGCAAGAAGAGGGTAATAGTTTCTGTACCTAACCCACAAAGAGGACAAGTGCTGAACCCACCAAAACCCCACAATTTTGTAGAAGAAGCTAATGGTAACGTTCCTATCCTATCCTATACCGGGTATACAATGATCTCTTGTAGGGTGGATGTATATAGTGTAAAGAAGGCGTGGTATCGACAGTAAGACAGACGCAAGTGACCACAGTTCAAGGGTGTTTATTGAACTTCAACAATGATATAATAAACACTCATCTAATCCTAAATCTACAGAGGTGCGCAAGCTACGACTATCAACTATTAATGCAGTCCTAGTTGTGTCTTGTCAAAAAAAGGGCCTATGCTAAATAAATAAACCTATTGCCAATCCTTACCTCTAAATACAAATAGTGTGGGGGTAGTGTTTATGCAAAAGAAAAGTGTTCACAAAAATGGTATGTTGGGATGGTCAGGCCATTGGCCTCTCTTCCCCCATGTTTTCAGCATGGGACAAGACGGTTCACTCGAGTGTAGCACAATCTCTGGCTTCTTCAACAAAAGGATACAGTTCAATCACTTACATCAGGGCCTTCTGTGCCCAAGTCTCTCTACTTATCAAAGGCTCTTGATTCAGAGGGCCTGATGTACCAAAACAAACAGTTATAATTTCAGTGATTCACTCTTCACCCTGGACCCCCCTCAGCCAGGCTCAGATCCCTTTAATACAATGATCGATACTTTGGATCCCCCTCTTCTGGGCTCAGATCCCCTTTTACAATGTTAATAGAATATTCTTACTCAGGTGACTCATGGTTCACCCTGGATCCCTCTCAGCTGGGCTTGGATCCTTCCTCTTATGCAATTAGTCTCCCTCAGTCGGGTTCAGGCCAATTTCATTTAGTATCAACTATCGAAGACTTTCAAATGTGCACAGGGTTTAGCTTGACCCGTTGCAGGACCACTTCAATTTCACAATTTCTTTTTACATTTGCCACCTTTCAGTTGGATATCTAACAGAGACCCTCGATTGAGCACCCACGTGGCGCTGCACCACTCTGCTTACGGTATCTGTCTTGGCTTCAAACATTCAGGCACTCATCTGCTGTTTAATTATTCACATCGCTCGTCGCATACCCTTCACACACTGTTCTCTTCATATATCTCTACAATGTTGCCACTTGCAACCTTGGCTCTAACAACACAGATAGGTCTGGTATCAGTCTCCCCACTCACCGGCTGTGCTGACTTTACTGCTGCTGCTTTGTGGGAGGAGCCAAGGACAGGACCACAGCGGCAAACGCTTCTCCCCACCTTGGCTATCAATGCAGGAGAGCCCTGGGTACCTTCGACACACAATGCAGGTTTCTTCAGCTTTAATTCCAGGTCTTATGTTTCTTATTCTCGAAGGCTCATGAAATTAACGGTCTTAGTCTGAAAAGGTCAAGGGCACTTCCTTCCAACCCTCTTCGGTCTTGCCGTCTTTCTCCTTGTATTAAAGTGCCATCTTGGAACTGCTGCTTCCTTGTGTGCTTTCGTGCTCCGCCTTTTATCTGTGTGGGTAGGGAAGTGTGACGGAAGTCAGGTGTATGTAATGACCAGTAATTGCCTGACCATTGTGTTGGGACATATCTGGTATATGGCTCGGGTGTTAGTCCATTTTCTCTCAGTGAGCTGTCCATGAGAAAGTGTTTGTGTTGGGAAAGGAGGGAGGTTGAGTTCCTAAGTATCCTACCTGGTAGGATGGAGAAATGGTGAAGAGGGATGGGGGAAGTCTACTCCTCCTCCCCCTCCTACTAAATTCATGACAAGGAAGAAGGCCAGAAAGCACCGCAATCACCAATTCTGTTTCGGACGAATTCCCAAGTATGTCGAGAGGTATGCCCTCAGCCAGCCATACCAACCAAAAAACATACAGATCCATCCATGTGTGGATGAAGAGCCACAGACATGATTAAGTACACCTATAGGCACAGTTTGGACTAATCACGAAGGAGCTGTGTTGCTGACGTCGTTGGAGACACCACGACATAGCAGCGTTAGACATGAAGCATACGTGCCGTCCGCACTTCGGGACACAAGCAAGCACTGAAATACATGAAGAGCATGAGCGTACAGTTAGATACTGTCATTTTTTTATTACTGTCATGATTCCTGCCCCTCATGTCCCCAGCCCTCCAAGATGTCAGGCTGGAGCCAAGCCACGATCACCTACATGGCCCTCAAGGGCCTCTCCATCCCTCCAAAGACCAACTTGGAGTCAGACTTGGCGCTTGTAGCACCAGACTCACTCACTCCCATAGGATAACATTGGGGATTGGACTTGTAGTGCATTGATGGGGACAAGATGGATGCCCCCACATATTTCGGTTCCCAGAACTGCATGTGCGGTCTAATCTTTTGGGTGTGGTTCAGCCCAGAGACACCTGGGATACCCAGAGACTATTTTAAACCACACCCAGGCTGAGAAACATGCTTTGCGTTTTCTGCACCTGCAGCGTGACACTCGCCGTGTTCGGATCAGTCTCCAGTAGGCCTGCATCTTTCTTCTGCGCTCAGCTCCTGCAAAAACACCGTTAGGAACAGCCTTACCTTGCGGCGCTACTGCCCATCATTCATCGCTCCTTCTGTTCTGTGGGCATCTTCCGCGGGGTCATTCCCATCCCAGCACACCGCTTCCTAGGCAAAAGGGGAAAAGAACAGAAAAAAGGCATTAGTAAGCATTCTGCAAATCTTCGCTTATTTTTAAATACTGTACAAGCTTCAAACGCTTACCTGAATCCCAGCCGCAATGGGGGAACTCCTGTCTCCGGAACTTCTCATCCATCTGCAAGAGGGAAAGGACACTCCAGGTTAGCGTGGAAACATCTAGAGGCGCCGCATACCGCGCTTACCCACCGCATTTGTTCTTCATAACTGGCATCCACGCTGAAAACGTTGCAGCACCTAAAAGAGACAGAAAAAGAACTCAGTTCAATGCAAATACGAAAGGGGTGCATCGCGCTCTCATTCACCTTCAGCGCTACTCATCTCAGCAGCATGCCGCCATCCCCAGACGCCAGCCGTCCTCTAAGGAAGGAAAGGAACGAAGTAAGAGAACTGTTCAAAAGACTCAATATACTTACCTGTCGGACTCTTGCCAGTGAAGTAACTAGGCAGCAACGAGCTTGCATCAATCAACGCGCCCCTGCACTAAAAGCAGGACGGAGAGCACACTATCCAAGAAAATAAGGTGAGCTGTGGATCAAAGGGAAGGGTTGGACCCCGGGGAAGAAGGGGTTCAAGCACACAGAGACAATAGGGTGTTAAACTCCACCAATCCTGTGTTTCAGGCCGAGTCTCCAGTCGATTAGCCTCCAGGGAAGGGTTCAAGGTCGTAAGAGGTCAGAACAGGCTGAGTGACGTCCCCGTGGACACCAGGTGAGTGTTACAATTACATTGCCATTAGCCAAACACAGCAAGGCAGAAACCACAAGAGACCAGAGATCCTGAGCAGAGCTTGCAGATGCTTACACGCGAATAACCCTGTGGAACTGCAGGAGCACCCATGGGACCTGACCGAGCCAAGTGTGACTAACCTATGGAAATGTAATCTAGCATGGGCACTGTAGAAACCGCATTATAAGGTCTAGGAAAATGACAGCAGGACTCTGGCCTCTGAGCAAGAGACCAGCTGAGCTGATTCAGGCTGGGCAGAGAGAAAGATGTGTGAGACAGAACCCGTAGCCAAGGTTAAGAGACACAGATAACATTCCAATCCCCAGATGACAAAGAGACCAAATGCAGAAAATACTAAAAAACCCTCATAATTCAGAGCTGCACAACTCAAATTCGTGCTCTCTGAACACGTGATGCGGCCGAAGCAGACACTGGAAAGCGATCAGCGGTGGGAAAGGGGAGATGGTCCCAGGCTACGAGACAGACAGCGACTAGCATGCAACAATATGCAACAAGTGTTAAACCGATCAGGAGAGCACTCTCATGAGCTAAGGTAGTACCCACAAGTTACAATACAGACACATAGTCATTCTTATTACTTTGAAGTGGTACACAGTGAGCTGAGAACCTCTCTGGATCCCAGGCTTGGGAACATCAGCTGTAGCAAATCATAGTTTAGTACCCTAGGGGTGGGTAGCAACGGGCAAGAACCAATGGTAAGTCCACAACAATGTTATAGTTGGTGACTTGGGAATGGAACAGGCCAGCCACCTGACATGAGAGGGCCAGTAGAATAACCTCTATAATGTCCACTATAGGTAGTAGAATACTCCATACCCAATCCCTTGATCTGATCGGATTTCTGGAGAAGAGCCCAGGTTGTGACGTCATGCTGATGCCATGTGGAAGTAAAATTGGCCTGTGAGCTGAATAGGAGCGAGATGTGCATGGATATTCTCTGTTCCTGTGCTGATCCCTGTTGGTTTTGCCTGTAATAAACCGCAGTCTGACCTTGCTGTGGACTGAGTCCTCTGTGTATCCTGGGGGAGGGAGTTGGGCCCTCCAAGTCTGCAGACTTCCAGTGTCCCTCTGACATAACTGGGGATCCTCCCCAACAAAGGTGTTACAGGGAAGGGGCAACTATGTCTCGCCGTCCAGTGGCCCACATCCACTCCCTGAAGACCCCTCATTCAGGTGACCCTCCCGCCCTGGTCCACCCCCAGGAACTGGATCCAAAAGCGATGGCCGTGTCCTGGCCACCTGGATGACAGATCCCCAGGGACTAGCAGGTGGGACACCTTCAGGTTTCTCACAATAGTCAAAGTAGCGATCGAGACCAAAATCTATTTTACCCAGAAGATAGTCTGGACCCAACTTGAGCTTATCAGCTTCATCTATCATCGTCTTTCTTGTCCTTACAATTGCTCATTTCTTAATTCTGGGCTATTCTGGCAGAATTGCACATGCACCTCTGATAATTGCAAAAACCGAGTAGATGTGCATCTTTCTCATGGTATGCGTTCTTAGCCAACCATGGCGTCTTGAATTGTGGCAGGATCCACAAAGACACCCTATGCAGATGCCACATGACCAATATATTTCAAACTCCCTCTGCAGAACTGGACACTTTTCCAGTAACACCTTCAGACCCTGGAGGCAGAGTTGATCCAGCACCTTCAGGAGTGTCTGGTTCTGCCTTTCGAGCCTCCCAAAGACCATGACATCATCCAGATAGACTAACACCTCCAGCAGGTTCATATCTTCGCTGTGACCCCATCAGCCTTTGCAAATTTGGCTCAGGGTTCTGAAATTAAAATGCCTTGATAGAACCCAAGCATGCAATCTTCTAGTTTTCGGGGTTCAAGGGAATCTGGCAAAAGCTGCTTCCCAAATCCAACTATCAGGAACCACATCTGGCGCAGTACGCAGCATCCACTGCACCGTGAAGACTCCTGGGTGCCATGCCGCCTGGGCTTGTCACCAATCGTGAACTACAGCTCCCGTGTGAGTGCGCACAAACAGTCATCCCATGTAACGCAAGGACGTCATGTTACATGGCACTTGGCCAATCGAGTGCAACGCAGTCCAGAAGTCTGTGATCTTCGTTTTAAAGCCCTATTTGGAGAAGTTGCAGTGCTTCTTGCGCTTGCTTGTCCCAACATCAAGGTGAGCGTGTAGCATTCTGGCATCATGGCCTTTTGGCCTATGAACCTACTGAATTCTGCTGGTCCCACATGCATTTGGGTGTGCTTGGACTTTTCAGGTCAGATCTATGCACACATACCCTGCACTGTCTTGCAACCAATTTGGCACGGTGACAACAGGCGGTATATGGTCTATGGACTACCCAATCCTCCTGGTAGGAGGAAAAAATGTAAGGCTCCTCCACTAATAAAGACCTTCCCAAAATTAGCTTTTGGGGTATTGTTATTGGTGGGAGGATTTGTGTATCCAGTAGGTTGCTTTCCTAGTTTTTTTGATGTATAAAATTTCAAATATAGAACATGAAGGTCAACAATATACAAGAAGAAAAAAAGATTCGGCCCATCCCATTCCCACCAGCATCCCCCTTCTTCTCACATACATACCAAAGACCAAGTTTCAATTTAAATAATCTATTAAAAATCTCCCCCATATGTCCTCAGTTTACTTTTCTTTGGATTTCAAACGATCACTCTCTCCATTAATGAAAGCTTGTTCTTTTTCTTGTATCTTGCAAAGCTGGACTTAAGACACGTCTGTTCTGCTAAGGTGAGGTTTTATCTCTGACTTGATGAGAATCTGCTTCTCGGTCTTTTGTTTCTCCTGATTCTGTTTCTCCTGATTTTCGCACCTTGAAACATTTGTATATAGGCACGCTATAAATAAAATATATCTTTGGTTTTTATGTTTTTTGTATTGTATGTTGTTGTTGGTGCCACTATGCCCCTGGGCCTGTCTTTGGCGCCTTATAAATAAATAAATCCATATGTTAGGGAGAATGCTAATTTCTGTGCTAATTCCCTTCAACCTTCAGCCTCTGCACGGCCCTGGCTTTTCATTTCATCTCTAAAACCCAGGATATTCTGTCCACCCTCTCATCCTTTCCTCCTCCTCCCTCTATTCTCTCCTCTACCTCCGGCACCCCGTGACCACCTCTCCTCTTTCTATTCCTTTCCTCAGTTCTCCCCTGACAAGGTTTCTTGACAAGTCGATCTATGAAAGTCTCATCAAAACAGGTTCTTCCAAAACCATCAAGGACCACATTGACACCTTCGCTCCTGCCCTGGCTGACTTCTGCAACGACTCCTTTGTCAATGGAGCCTTCCCCTACCCCCTGAGGCACTCTCATGTGCACCCTCTTCTCAAACCCTCAGCCGACCCCCCCCCTGACCGGCTAACTATCACCCGATCTCCATCACTCCTTTCCTGGGCAAACTCCTGGAAAAGCCTGCCATCTCTCAGCTTAATCTTCACACTGAATCTGTTGGTTGTCTCCATGACCATCAGTCTGGCTTCAGAGCAGCCAGTAGCACGGAAACTGCTCATCTGAACATCCGTGAAGACCCGCTCTCTAACCTTGATTCTAATCTCCCTTCTGTCCTCATCTTGCTCTCTCTTCTGCCTTTGACATGGTCAACCATGACATCTTGTTCTGTAGTCCCCGTGATGACCTGGGTATCACTGATCAGGCACTGGCCTGGCTGACCTTGTGTCACTCTATGGCCGGCCTCCCTTGGCCCTCTTCCTGCTCCCACCTGTGAGGCTAAGAACCTCAGGGTTATCTTCGACTCAGCACTCTCCTTTCCTCCTCACATCTCTGACGTCTCTAAGAAGTCAAACTACCAACTGCACCTCTTCAGAGGTATTCTCCTTCCCCAGAAGCTCACTGTCTCTAGAGCTCTTGTTCTCTCTAGGCTGGACTACTGCAACAACCACGTTCTAAATCTGCCTGCTTCTACTCTCTGTCCTCTGCAACTCATCCAGAACAGGACTGCAAGACTTGTCTTTGGCTTGAAGCCCAGGGATCGTATCTCTCCAGCACTGAAATCTCTGTCATTGGCTCCCTTTGGCTGCAAGGTGCGACAAGGCAAGTTCAAGACCCTCTGTATTGTTCACAAGGCCTTCTCGGGCCTGGGTTCTCAATACCTCCAACTCTCTATTTGTAAATACCTTCCAACTCGAGCTCTTCGTTCCTCCACCTCCACCTCCCTCAGGGTCAGTTGCTTCTCCAAGCAACAATTTGGTGGTAGATCTTTCTTCGGCTGTGGTCTCCCTCAGGAACAGCCTCTCTGCCTCTAATTTCAGGCCCAGGTCCCTACCTACCCAGTTGCACCCCACACTGCAACCCTATCTGTAACCCTACAGTCCCCCTACCTGCACTTTTGGACACCTACTGTCTGCACTTACCCTTGCACCTGCCAACTGCTGGCTGCACTTCTTGTTATTGTTTTGATCCCATGTACAGCACTGCTCCTGCCCCTTTCCCCTGGCACTTAACCCCCCCCACCCCTTCTCTGCACTTGCGCGATCTCAATGACACTTGGCCTAGTAAGATCGTTGTCTCTGTCTTCCCTCTGTTTCTCCCTTCCTTGCCTTGTCGCACCTTGAAACACTTGTGTATAGGGGCGTTACAAATGCCATATAATATCATAGAGACCCCCAACCCTTTTGCTTGATTTTAGGACTTTTAAATTTCAACCCTGGAGTGAGAGACCTTTTTCTCACTCTCGTGTGTTTTCACCTGATTTAGAATGTGTGTTTTCACTGTTTTTGGAGTCTGACAAACTCCATAGGCATCTACTTTTTGTATGTGACACACTGCACCTTCTGAGAAATCCTTTAGATTTCTCATAAGGTTTAAATACCTTTTCTTGTGTGAACTCCTGTTCCCAAGAAGAGTAAAGTGAAATGTACTTTACTTACCTTTTCTCTCAATAGGTCCAACACACACTATCTTATGTGGAGTGCTGGGGGTAAACTAGTAGCCTCTTAACCGACATCCTCATGTAGCATTTTTGTTATCCTCACAACTTTAAATGGCTGGTGGCAGTGGTTTAATTTTCCTAACATTGTGCTTTTCTACCGCAGGCCGAACCCTCAGCTCCAGTACAGCACCCATGGGTGGCCATTTTGTCAAAATGGCCCCGGTCGTCTTTCAGCATTTTCTGCTTGTGAGGTCTTTCTTGGGTTTTACTGTGCTTTGAGCCAGGTTTGAGCCCTTTGTTCGTTTTACCTTTGGCAGCCTTCAGGCCGGCCTCTGGCTCCAGTGTGTCTGGAAAGGCAGGATGTGAGGGAGGTTCCCGAACTCCCTTGTCCTTTGTCTCTAGGAGTGCCTGAATGCAACCAATCCTGATTGGCTGGCTTTCCTTTCAGGACAGCCACCCTACTGTGCATGAATGGGAGAAACCTGCTTAAATGGTGACTGTTTTGGGACTAGAGGCAGAGTCGATCACTGGGAGAAATACCAGACAAAGAAACAGTGAACGAAACTTGCTGCATCTTCCTGGACCTTTGAATTGCCTGGTGAAGCCCTGCTGCTGTGCTGAAACTCCTTTTTCAATTCAACAGAGAAGCTCCAGAAGGAACGACTTCTTCCCTTGGGTTAGTGTGACCAACTCACCCCGAGACGAACTCCACTGGACCATCTTCCATGACTGACTGTACTTCTTTGCTGCTGCAAGAACCGAGTGCCAGGTGTCGAGAAATCCACGCAACGTCTGAAATCCAGTCAGAAGCTCCAGGATTCTCCTACGGACTCTCCAGAAGCAGGACGACCAGAGTTTGAGTCCCCTCACCAGAATGCAGGACCCATGAAGTGAAGGAAGCCCAACCGGTATCGAAGATCCATGACGGTGCTGTTTACTAAGCCCTGAAACCGTGTAGTGCCGCTGAACCGAAAAGAGCCCTAACTGCTGACGACCTCCCAACTACTGCCGCAGGAGCCTTCCAGACGTCCTCCCTCTTGTCCCCGTGACTGAGGCTCAGTAACACAGGGTCTGCAACGCTGTAACAGGACAGAATCCAGCAGGACCACTCTTCGTCCAACCCGAGGTACGGTTTAGACTTGGGGTACTTACCTCATCTCAGTTGGGAATTGCAGTGGTTTACTTTTAGTGTTGATTCCAACTCTGTCTCTCACAGGTCTAACGCTTGTGACCCTGCAAGTGTTTTTCTACAAACTCTCAACATTTGTACAAGACTTGTTTTATCTAAGAGGTGCCTCAGCTCCATAGACTTTGTTCCAATTGGTCGTGGCTGTCCTGGCTCCCTGCAGACTCTTCTAGCCCATTGACTTTGGTATTGTGTGTCCCTCATAGGTGAAAACTTGTTTTAGACTGTTACTGCTGGGAAAGGCGTGTCTAGATTTCATTGTAAGATTCAAGTGTCCTCACATATAATGAGAACCTGTTTAACCCTTTTCCTTCCTGAACCATTTCCTTTCTGCAACCTCAGAATCTGCAAAATATAATTAGTGAATTATAAATGCCATTACTGTCCTTGTGAATGAAGTCCCCTCAGGGTGTAGGTAGTGTGTAAGAAGCATTTCCAAAGAATTTCCACTAACATGTTCCGATTCTGGAAAGTATTTTTAAAGTATATTTTTGTTACATGAATTGCCTTTTTAACAAATGCTTATTTAAAACCTGATGTTAAATAAATCATTATTTATAACTGAAACCTTGAGTGTAAGTGTTACTTGGTTACTTGTATTGACAAATTTAATTGCTACAGCTCTACAGCTCACATTTACCCCTATTGAGATAGACCTGGCTGCTCAGTCACACTACCAACCTGTGCAGTACAGACCTATACCAAAAGGTGGGTTACCTAATACCAAGCAGCTAAATGCTGTGTAGTCTCACACAGTGACTACATCAATTCTTACCTAACACCATACATTCACAGATGGATGATTAGTTGATTTCCAATACCTTAAGATTAGCTTCTTAGCCATGAATAACCATTTCTTCTCCAGCACTGGATCTTTCATAGATGCACATGCTGTGAATATTCTCCGTCGTCAGGCTGGGAATCCTCGGTAGCATGGAGCAGTTTAAACCTAAACTGAAAACATTCAGTAATTTGTGTGCTCTATTAATCATTTTGGGTCATACTACCCACAGCCAATAGGAACACCACCCTTAACTCCTTTCTATCCTCAAAAATCATCTCCAACATTTCTACGAATAATGTTGGTTTTTATTTCCCCGAAATTTCTTTCATTTTCAACGTCAACTCGACCGGCATTGGCGGAGACAGTGCTAGCTCCGTAGACCATCCTACCACCAGTAATCTTTGACAAAGCTTCCTCTGTGCAGTTTGGTCTACCTCATGGCTGAATCCACGAGAAAGAGCCTGTTCAAGGCATGTGCCCGATGTGGACTGAAGAATGTCTATGTAGAAGATCATCATTATGAAGGCAGTCGTCGTGATGATCCTCTGCATAGTCATCCAAGACTGCAGAAACAGCCATTTGTTCTCAAACAAGACGCTGATGGATTGACTTTGTCTCGTCGCGTGGCTCGAGGACGCCGGCGGAGCCTCTGACTGGCTTCGGTACGAAGTCATGCTTTGTTACAGCAGAGCAGGACGGCCCAGCAAACCAAGTCTAGTGAGAGGTCCAGATTGCACGTAGTCCAGACCAACCAGCAAGAAGAGACATAAAGACACTTCTGGTGATGAACCCAGATCCTCGCACAAGGTCTGGTCTTCACCAAAGGTGAGTGCACAAGGGGGTCGGCAGGGAACGAGAGCCATGGTCTTTTCCATCGCCCCAAGGAGACGTCTTCATCAAAGTCCACGTTTAAATCTGGTGGCCACTCTTTGCCTTCAACGTTGAAAAAAATGGTTTGTCGCCCAGATCAGCGACTGGTGTCATCGTCGTGTTGCCGACCAAGCCTTCCTCCAGGTTGTCTACACCAAGGCCGTTGACACCGTCTGCCAGTGCCCCAGCAACGACTGACTGCTGCATCATCGCTGAAACTGTCAACTGCCTCCTAGTGAGCGACAAAACCGTCAATAGCCACAAACATAACTGCTGCATCATCGAGAACCTATTCAACGGCATCTACTTCGACGGCTGTGATACCCTTGTCGACTGGAAAAAGAGCATCTTCCCATAAGATTGTTACCACTGCCATTGTAACTAGTGTCTCAGACCAGCAGTGTTTGCATTCATGGCCCGTCCACGGGCCTCATTCCCTAACTTGGGATGATGCAGCTGCTGGGAGGTATGTATTGTATCTAAGCCAAGTCCTATCAGAAGAGGTAGAGGAAGCACATGAGGAGGCCATCATTTCACTGCTGTCACCTCCAGCACGCAGGACATTGCTTCCCAGAAGGCGATCCAGCTCACCGCTGAGTGAAACAAGCCTAATCATAATATCACCATTACCTCCTCTGTATTCATCTGCGGCACAGGACAGTTTGCCTTTAATGCAGCCAGCTCCATTGCTGCCTCCACCGAGAAACCAGTCACTGGACATTTATCCACATAAAACACGCTGGTTGCAACCTTGCAACAGCGGCTGCCTGCCTCAGCCCCAGTTCCAGAGCCTCTTAGGCGACAGCACGCAGATGTCCCTGGGCTCTCCAGGGAGGTAGATGACATCCCTTGCCCTCCCAGAAGAGGAAAACACCTGTCAGTACCACATAGGCTATCCGATACTGGAACGGACACTGATCCCGATCCAGATGAAGGACAAGGTTTTCACTCCTGCTTCCCACACTGACAGTTGACGATTTCATCACTTGTGATGGGGAACCAGATAACATTTCACTCAGGGACTCGCCCCTTGATGAGGTAGTGGCCTTCTACACGCTCATGTCCAGGGTGCCCAAGATGTCCCGCCTTGTGCCGGAGAGGCAGCGCAAGGAGTGTGCTATACAAACTCTGAGAAGAGCGCAGGAAATCTGTCATGTCCATCCCTCTGTTGGAGAAAGACCTGTTTGATTAAAAAGTACAGAGCCCCAGAAAGCACTACCACCTGCCTCTGCAGCCAACCCACACCAGACTCGTCTCTGCTGCTTCCAGAAAAAAATCCGCTAACCCATCGTCATCCTGCTCCGTCCCTCCGGACAAGGAAGGCAAGTGCCTCGACGCCTTCGGTAAAAAGATCATTACCACCGCGACCATGACAAGTTGGCAAATGCAATGCCCAATCTTGCACACTACGATCGCGAGCTGTGGTACACGAAAGGTCCCCTGATAGAGATTCTGCCAGATGACAAAAAACAGGAGGCCATGGACATCTTTCATGAGGGCAAATTGGCATCAAGCCATGCTGTCCCGGTGTCTGGACATAGCCAATACTGGTATTCTCCAGCTTGGAAATGGAGCAGTTGTATGCAGGGCAGGGTTGGCTCAGGGACCCTCAGACTTTAGACCCGATGTCCGGTACATGGTCGTTGATATGTACATTGACGGATCTGCCCTTTTTCAGAAGAAGGTGGATGAAGCCTTACAGTCCATAAACACAGACACAGAAACCGCTTGCTCCTTGGGCATGCTACAGCAAAGGTGCCAGTCCTTTCATTCGGGAAAAGGGCGTTATGGCAGGACTTCGCGAGATAACCACTCCACGTACCAATCTTCCTCACCTTACAAGACCCTGTACTCATCGGGGGACCAGTACAGGAAAAAGTCCCAGTCCTAGAGGGGATCGCAGCAGTGCTGTCGCTCCTCCTAATATAGGGGCCAGTCTGGCAGTCAGTCATGACCAACCCAGGGCCAGGTCCTCACGCTTCAGCACCCCAGGGGGAGGACAACTGTGAAGCTTCTTTGAAGAATGGGCAACCATTCCAACTGACAAATGGGTGCTATGCCTCCTCCAGCAGGGCCCCTTGCTGGAGTTCATGGAGCATCCACCAGACATTCCTCCCGCACACAAACCAGAAAAGTTGCGGCACCTCTTGCTACAGGAAGTACGTGCTCTGTAGCTAAAAGGAGCAGTGGAGAAGGTTCCAAAGGAGAAGCGGGGCAGAGGACTCTACTCAAACGACTTCCTTGTAAGGAAAAACTCACTGCACAACAAGTCAGAGGGTTGAAGGCCCATATTAGATCTAAGGGTGCTCGACAAGTTCCTAAAGGCCCAAACGTTCTGTATGGCCACATTGCAGCAGATGTTTTCCCAGCTACAACAAGGAGACTTCTTTGCGTCCCTTGACTCGAGGACGCCTACTTCGCCACTCACACCGGTGCTACCTACGCTTCGTGGTGGCAGGAGTACATGATCAGTTCAAGTCCCTTCCATTCAGCCTGTAGTCTACTGCGTGGGTGTTTACCAAATGCCTTGCAACAGTGGTGGAGCACCTGTGACAATGGGAGTTCATGTCTACCCGTATCCAGGGGACTGGTTTGTGAGAGCCCCCTCCTATCAGCTGACCGAAACCAACACCGCTGCCACCATTCAGTGTCTACAGCAGCTGGGTTTCTCCATCAAAGCATGACTCGACACTCAGACTTGCACCTCTAGGCCCTTGAACGAAAGGTTGGCGGCTCACCTGGAAAAGGCACTGTCTCAGCGGTGCCCTAGATATGCCAGTCTGCAACTACAAATCCCTGCATCCCGTTGATCACCAACTGTCGGTTACACATGAGGCTGTTGCAGGAATTCCTGGATGCCCGCTGGATCCAAGCCTCAGCCTCCTAGGATGACCG
Source organism: Ambystoma mexicanum (assembly GCF_040938575.1). NCBI lineage: Eukaryota > Metazoa > Chordata > Amphibia > Caudata > Ambystomatidae > Ambystoma > Ambystoma mexicanum. The sequence goes on along the minus strand of NC_090921.1, from coordinate 174,137,654 downwards.
CATTGCACCAACAACGGTTTTCAGGCAGAGCCTTCGCTGATGGTCCGTGAGGGAACATCTGGTGCAAGGCGCCCCGTTCAGGTTGCTACCGTCACAACTGATGCTTGACTGGAGGGATGGGGTGCCCACTGTTGGGACCAACATACCAGAGGCCTTTGGTCAGAGAAGGAAAAGGGCCAGCACATCAACCTGCTGGTGCTCTGGGTGTTTTTATTGGGCCCTGCAGTGCTTCCCCCCCCACCTCCTGAGGGGAAAGGTGGTGCGGATTTCACCAACAACACAACATTGATGTTTTATGTCCGCAAGCAGAGAGGAACAAAGTCCCCACAGCTTTCCAAGGAGGCCCAAGCCCTGTGGCATTGGGCTCTACAGCATGACCTGTATCTCCTTCCCCTTAATCTACCGGGGATTCAGAACACTGTGGCGGACTCCTTTTTATTTTATTATATGATATGATATGGCATTTATAACGCGCCTATACACAAGGGTTGAAAGGCGTGATGAGGCAAGGGAGAGGGAACAGGGGGAAGACATAGACAACGATCCAACTAGGCCAGGTGACATTGAGATCACGCAAGTGCAGGGGAGGAGTTAAGGGGAGGAGGCAGTGCGGTACATAGGATAACAGTAAAATGAATAAAGACTATAGATAAAAGTACGGCCAGCTGGTGGCAAGTGCAAATGGTAAGTGCAGACATCAGGAGTCTGGTGCTAGTAGGGGCTGTAGGAATACAGAACCAGTCCCCAGGTGCAAGGATTGCCAGGGGGCAGTGCAGATGTGCAACTGGCAGGAAGGGTCCTGGGCCTGAGATCAGAGGGTAGCCAGGTAACCAGTGCAGATTCAGATTCAGCCAGGAGATCAGCAGGGGAGAGGGGCAGAGAAAGCAGAAGCAAATAGGAAGGTCTTGAGGTGCTTCCAGAACCAGAAATGGTTCTCCTCAAGTTTCAGGGAGGCAAGGAGGCTGTTCCAGAGGGAGGCCCCAGCAGAAGAAAGAGATCTACCACCAACTTGCTGCTTGGAGAAGCGGCTGACCCTGAGGGAGTTGGAGGTGGATGAGCGAAGAGCTCGAGAGGGAAGATATTTGGGAAGAGAGAGTCAGACCCTCCAGTTTACAGCGATTTTGCGATCCCGCAAAATGCAGCGAAAACAGCCGTTTTGCGCAAAATGCCGCAAAAACTGCCGGTTTGTGCAAAAACAGCATCTTTTAAAAAAAGCCTTTTTTTTAAAAAGTAATCTGCAAAAATTACTCTTTTAAAAAAATAATACTCAGGGTGCCAGGTTCTCAACTTTTTTTTACACAAGAAATGAAATGCGCTAACACATCTCATCACTTGCGCCCCAAAAAAGTGCAGCCCAATCCACAAGGGACACATGAATGGGCACATTTCATATGCGCGCCCATTCAGATGGCCTTTTTCACCTCCTTGATCAAATAGTGGCGTTTCTGTCAATTTAAAAGCGCATCCTTCATTTCCAAGCAAGATGCACTTTTAAATGTGCAGAAATTGTTTGCAACCCTACGCGCTAGGGATGTGGGGCTGCCACTGCATGACGGGGTCTTTCCTGACCCTGTCATGCATTTCTTTTAAGGTATGAACCGCTGCTGTGTAGCTTGCATTTCTGTTCCTCAAACAGGATAAAAACGCATTTTTTGGGTCTCATTTTACAGTGGCAGGCACCTGGAGGGTGGAGAAAATAACAAAAAAGGGACCCTGCGGTTGCAGGGGAGGCAGGCACCTGGAGGGCCTGTCCCTGTGAAAGGCGCTGGGAGCTTGCAGAACACTATCGGGAGAGCGATTCTATTCAAAGTACTGCCCATTTTGATGACAAAAATCTATCAAATGTTACAATTTTACCTATTTCGTCCAGTACTATTCGATCGATTTTAATACATACTGAACGTGTTGCGGGGGTGTCAACCGCTCCCCATGTTCAGTATTTTTGGCCTAGGGTGGTTGCAGAAGTGTTTTCCCATTTTTCCTCAAAAGTGGAGGCGGGGACAGAAAAAAAAGAAAATAACGAAAAAGGGACCCTGCGGAGTTGGATCCGATCCGCGTCAGAGGGACGGATCTGGCACCGCATGGTTGCAGGGGAAGCGGCAGCGACCAAGCAGTTAGGGGAGGGGGCGGGGTGGTGGTGAAAGGTACATTTTGGGTTGTTTGGCTGAAGTGCAAATCAATTTGCAGCGAAATTGACTACGGTTAATTCCGCCGCAAATAATTACACTTCGGTCAAACAACACAGAACACCATTCATGGCAGCTGGCCAGTGCAGAATTTTACTACAGCTCAAGCCTGTGGAAATGCGCCGGTCACCTTTGAGAATAAGGTGACCTGCTCATTTCCAAAATTGGGTTGTCTAAAAATAGCATATCCTGTTTCTTTTTTAAAATGCCCCATTATTTGAGGAACAGATTCAAAATCTACATTTAAAAAAAAATAAAGAAAAGGTTACACTGTGAGAGAGAGGGAGAGTGATGGGTGAGATGTGAAGTGATAGGCAAGAAAGCAAAGGAAGAGCAGTGGGTCAGAGGAGGAAGCACTGCACAAGAAAGCAGAGGAAGCAGTGATGCGGTGGGCCAGAAATCTGAGATCGAGCCGAGGGACAGAAAGTATAGGGAGCTGTAACGCTCACCTGATTCCCGCAGAGGCGCCGGTCTTGACTGGGTGAATGCTGTATCTTCAAAGGTGATGTGTAACACACGGTTGGCTCTTTGGGCTGGACCTCTGTGCACTGTATGTCTGACTCGAAGAGTAAGATGTCTGCAGATAGAAAATATGGGATTAATGAACTGGGGTTATTGGGTGCCTCTCTCCTCTTCCCTTTCTCTTCTCCTGTAGACCCCCAAAGGTTAACGCCCTCACCTTAGGTGTGTGAACGCCGAGCTCTCCATCTGCCTCTGGGCAGGGTGCCGTAACCAGTTTCTTCACTGGATAAGGGTGCAGGCCTCTTGACCTCAGAGGACTGCTGTCCGTCGTTAACTGCACGAACGGTAAGTTCTGGGCACTTCAAATGTCTTAAAAGTCTTTTGTAATGATATCTCTTGTTTTGCAGGGTTCCGGCGATGGCGGATGGCGGGCTGATGAGAGTCGAGGATCGAACCCGCGTGAGGAATAGAAGCGCCTGGAAGCACGTAAGTAAGCGCTTGTAGTCTGCTTCACGATGCGCACTAACTGTCCCTTTTATCTTGCAGGTACAAGTTCGGAGCTTTAGAGAAGCTGAAGGGTGCTGGAATACCCACTGGATTCGGCGTGGGAAGGAGTAATGACACGTGAGTAATAAAGTTGCCCAATGTCTTTAAACGCACCTTCTTTTGTCTTTCAGATGCGGGATGCAGCGCCGAAGGCCTCCGGAGCGTGCGAAGAGCTGGTAAGCTTTTGTCTTTCAGATGCCGGAATGCAGTGCGAAGACCTCCGGAGCATGCGAAGAGTAGGTAAGCCTTTGTCTTTCAGATACCGGAATGCAGCACGAGGCGTTGGTGACAGCCGATGGACCAGGTAAGAGATGCGCTGCCACTGAAGACCGTAGTGCTAACCTGTTCTTTCTTTGTCTTTCAGGTGCTGCTGAAGACTGGATTCCAGGATGGTAAGCCTTTGTTCCCTTAGGCCCAGGATCAGAAGCAGAAGACACGATGAGCGTTCTGCTGCAGAGAATGCAGAATAACGCAAAGCAAGATGCATCCATCGGGTGTGGTTTAAATAGCCTCCTGTAGTGCTTAGGTGTCTCCTTCCACGGCCTCTCCTAGGTAAGAAAAGAGTTCCTGCTTTCCAGAAGAGTTCCAGTGTTCTGAACCTAGGGAGTGGCTCCTGCCCCACCCAACAGGAAAAGTAGTCCCAAACAGAAGAGGATCAGGGGCTCAACTGGCAGGTAAGTAAACAGCATGGTCTGCTGCAGGTAAGTCCACCCAAGCATTATGAGCCCGGCGCTGCCAGCGCTGGGACTGGGCATCTTTATGAGCCTGGTGCCACTGGCGCCAGGACAGGGTCCAAAAGGTCCCAATTGGGACTGGCTGGCACTTGGAACCGGGGTTATGGGTCTGCTTCCAAGGGAGTCGGGCAAGTCCTGATCTTTTGGAAGCAGAGATCATGACAGCACCCCCCCCCTCAAGGCCCCTCCCAAACCGGGCTTCTCCGGGGGTTTGGGCTTGTTAGGAAATGTTCGATGAAATCTTTTGATTAGAAGAGGGGCGTGGACATATTCTGCAGGTTCCCAGGATCTTTCCTGGGAACCGTAGCCTTTCCAGTCAATCAGGTAAAATAGTTTAGATTTGGAGATCTTGGAATCCAGGATGTTTTTGACTTCAAACTCGAGTTCTCCATCAACTAGAATAGGTTTTGGAGATTTAGTTAGTCGGGTTTGAGGTTGCACGGGTTTTAATAGAGAGACGTGGAAGACCGGATGAATCTTCATGTGAGGGGGCAAGTCCAACTTGACCGCTACTGGATTTACTATGGTAGTGATGGAATAGGGACCAAGGTATCTGGGGTTGAATGTGCGTGGTCCTTTTAGAGGTAGATATTTGGTGGATAACCAGACTTGATCTCCTACTTGATATTGGGGGGCTTCCTTCCGATGTTGGTCTGCTCCTTTCTTGTATTGTTCTTTAGCCCTTTGAAGGTGAGAAACGGGGTCCTTAAAGGCTTGGGTGATTGTAGAATGCAGGTGGTCTACTGCTGGCGTTCCAAGATCTTGGAGTGGATCCAACTCCGAGGTTCGAGGGTGACTACCGTATAAAAGAAAAAACGGGGTCTTCCCAGTTCCCGAGTGGACAGAGTTATTGTAGGCATATTCGGCTATCCAAAGGATATCTTTCCAAGTTTTTTCAGTTTGTTGCAGCATGCAGCGCAAATACTGTTCCAGAGTTTGATTGGTCCTCTCGGTTTGTCCGTCGGTTTGAGGGTGATGGCTGGTCGAAAGTCTCACATCAATTTGAGCCGACCGACAGCAACTTCGCCAAAAATGAGAAATAAATTGACTACCTCGATCCGAAATGAGAACTGAAGGAAAACCGTGCAGTCGGGCGATGTTTTCGAGAAATTCTCGGGCCAGAGTTGCTGCTGTTGGTAAGCCTTTGAGTGGAATGAAATGCGCCATCTTGGAGAATAGGTCCACGATTACTAGGATCGTATTGTATCCGGAGCATGGAGGTAGATCGGTGATGAAGTCCATAGAAAGCATATGCCAAGGGCGAGGTGGGATGTCAATAGGGCGTAAGAGGCCGGCTGGTTTTTCCTTTTGACTCTTGTTTTGGGCGCATACTCCACAGGACATTATAAAGTCTCTGATATCTTTTTTCCAAGACGGCCACCAGAAGTAGCGCTTGATCTTTTCCGAGGTCTTGGTCATACCGGGATGTCCTTCCATTAAAGAATCGTGATAACAAGAGATTACCTTTTTCTGTAAGTCTGTGCTGGGCAGGTATAACCGTTCTTGGAAATATAATAGGTTGTCCTTCACCGTAAAGTCCTTTCCCTGCAGATGCCAATTCTGTATGTCTGCTGGAGTTACCAGTAGCCTGGCTTTATCCTTAACTTCCTCTATGGATTGTGTGGCGATTACACCTAGAATTCTTTGTTCGGGAATGATAGGTACAGGTTTAGGATTTATCAAATGTTCTTCCAATCCCATCCAAGAAAGGGCATCAGCTTTACCGTTTTTTTGTACCAGGTCGATAGGTAATTATGAAGTCAAACTCGGCAAAGAATAGTGCCCAACGGAGTTGCCTAGCGGATTGAGCTTTTGCGGTTTTCAAATATTGCAGGTTTCGGTGATCTGTAATCACAGTAACGGTTTGTCGGGCACCCAGAAGATAATGCCGCCAAGCCTTAAAGGCGGACTTCATAGCTAGGAGTTCCTTATCAGTAATAGTGTAATTGATTTCAGGAGGCGAGAATTTGCGGGACCAAAATGCCACGGGATGCAACTGATTGGTTACTGGGTCCTTTTGTGATAGAACTGCCCCCATGGCAAGGCTCGAAGCATCAGTTTCAACGATGTAGGGGAGTTCTGGGCGAGGATGTTTTAAGATCGGTGCAGAGATAAATCTAGTCTTCAAATCCTGGAAAGCTTGTTCCGCCTCGGTAGACCATTCAAAACGTTTGTTTTTCTTTAACAAGGCGGTGATGGGCTGGACTATTCGAGGGAATTCGGGGATAAACCTGCGGTAAAGGTTAGCGAAGCCTAACATGCTTTGAACACCTTTTACGGAGGATGGCGATGGCCATTTGAGAATTGCATCGACCTTCTTTGAATCCATACGCACTCCGCTAGGTGATAATATGAATCCCAAGAATTCAACTTCAGTCACGTTGAAAACACATTTTTCCAACTTAGCGAAAAGTTTGTGTTGACGCAATCTCTCGAGGACCATTTTCACGTGTTTCTGATGTTCAGTTTCCGATGAAGAATAAACGAGGATGTCGTCAATGTAAACAACAACGCACACATCTATGAGCTCTCTGAGGACATCGTTCATAAAATATTGAAAGGCGGCCGGGGCATTGCAAAGTCCGAAGGGCATGACCTGATATTCAAATAGCCCATACTTGGTGCGGAAGGCCGTCTTCCATTCATCGCCCTCTTTTACTCGTACCAGGTGGTAGGCTCCTCTAAGATCCAGCTTTGTATATATGCATGCTTTTCTGACTTGGTCCAGGAGTTCAGGGATCAAAGGTAACGGATATCTATTCTTAACGGTGATCTGGTTAAGGGCGCAATAATCTATACAAGTTCTAAGGTCCCCCTTCTTTTTTTGGAATGAAGAACAAAGCTGAGGAAGCAGGGGACTTGGAAGGACGAATAAACCCATTCGCTAGGTATTGGTTCAGGTAATGTCGGAGGTGAAGATTCTCAGGCTCGGTGAGGGCATAAATTCTACTACAAGGAGGAGTAGATCCAGGTATCAGGTCTATCTGGCAGTCATAAGACCTATGAGGAGGTAGAGAGTTAGCCTGATCCTTCCGAAAACATCTTGGAATTCTAGGTATTCAGGAGGTAACTGGGGAGCCTCCGAGGAAATTGCTGCCAGTGCAACACCAGGTCGAGGGTGACAAGTAGAGACACATTCTGGAAACTGGACCGTTCTTGCTCGCCAATCGATCTGAGGATTGTGCTTCTCTAACCAAGGAATTCCTAGAATAATCTGGAACTGAGGGGCCTTGATCACGTCGAACACGATCTTCTCATGGTGTCCATCTTGACTTACTAACGTCACTTCTTGGGTGGTATGCGTTACTGGTCCGGAGGCTATCTCCGTACCATCCACCGTAGTAATGACGTCCTTTACAGCCTTTGGACAAAGAGTCAGATTCATCCTCAAAACCATTTCATGATCCACATAATTGCCGATGGCACCGCTGTCGACGTAAGCTTCAATCGCATGTAATCGATCCGGATGTTCAGGGCTAATGAGGACCATAGGTATCACGAAATGCGAGGTCACGGAACTGGTCTTAACGCTCGGCAAGAGGACCTCTACTCTTGTCGGGCGAGGTCGTTTCCCTGCTCAGAGTTTGTGACCCTGGTAACTGCAGCTCCTACTGCCTTCTTGGCTGGTTTCACCGGACAGTCTCGAAGAAAGTGCCCTGAGTTTCCGCAATAGAGGCATAATTGCAGCTGTTTTCTCCTTTCCCGCTCCTTTTGTGTTAGTGGTCCTTTCAGGCCCCCTATTTGCATGGGTTCCCCGGAGTCTACTCCTTTGGTAGGAGTTGGTGGTTTGGGAAATACTCGAGCATCAAACTTGGAACGATCGGCCTTCCTGTTCTGCAGTCTGTGGTCAATTTGAACGACTAAGTCAATATAGTCCGAACAGTCTTGCGGGGGATTCACTACTTGGGCTAACACATCTTTGAGCTCTCCACGTAGACCTCTATAAAACAGTGTAATCCTTTTGTCCTCAGGCCATCGAGTTTCCACTATCAGTCTGTTGAAAGACGCAATATAAGCCAAAAGGTCTTGATTACCCTGTCGCAATGAAAGGAGCTCATTGTCCAAGGCCTGCCCCTGTGAATGTCTTGCAAACAGTTTTTCCATACTGAGCTGAAAAGCTTGAAAATCATGGAGAACCGGATCATCTTGATTCACTAGAGGGATCGACCAGTCTGCCGCATTGCCACTAAGGTACGAAAGCTACCTTAGCTTGATCAGTTGGAAAGGCTGCTGGCCGGCATAAGAAGTGCAACCGGCACTGATTAATAAATACTGCAAACCTCTTTGGGTCACCAGAAAATCGTTCGGGCGGAGCCAGAGGTACATTCCCAGGTAGATTGATCTGTACTGGGTTCGTAGAGGATGTTGAAGGAAGATTTGCCCCTGATGCGGGTAACGGAGTTTGTCCGGCTTGTGACTGTAGCAATTGTCTAGCGAGATCGTCTGTTCGCTCCTTGGAAATAATCAGTTCCCTTCTTAGAGCATTCGTTTCCTGACGGGCTGCATGCACTTCTGCTCTTAGTTCCCCAAGTAACTGGGCTAGCTGGTCGGTATCCGAGGTTTCCATAGCGCCTGGGTGGGAGTTTTGCGGTAGGCTTTGCGTTCTGTAACGCTCACCTGACTCCCGCAGAGGCGCCGGTCTTGACTGGGTGAATGCCGTATCTTCAAAGGTGATGTGTAACACACGGTTGGCTCTTTGGGCTGGACCTCTGTGCACTGTATGTCTGACTCGAAGAGTAAGATGTCTGCAGATAGAAAATATGGGATTAATGAACTGGGGTTATTGGGTGCCTCTCTCCTCTTCCCTTCTCCTGTAGACCCCCAAAGATTAACGCCCTCACCTTAGGTAAGTGAACGCCGAGCTCTCCATCTGCCTCGGGGCAGGGTGCCGTAACCAGTTTCTTCACTGGATAAGGGTGCAGGCCTCTTGACCTCAGAGGACTGCTGTCCGTCGTTAACTGCACGAACGGTAAGTTCTGGGCACTTCAAATGTCTTAAAAGTCTTTTGTAATGATATCTCTTGTTTTGCAGGGTTCCGACGATGGCGGATGGCGGGCTGATGGGAGTTGAGGATCGAACTCGCGTGAGGAATAGAAGCGCCTGGAAGCACGTAAGTAAGCGCTTGTAGCCTGCTTCACGATGCGCACTAACTGTCCCTTTTATCTTGCAGGTACAAGTTCGGAGCTTTAGAGAAGCTGAAGGGTGCTGGAATACCCACTGGATTCGGCGTGGGAAGGAGTAATGACACGTGAGTAATAAAGTTGCCCAATGTCTTTAAACGCACTTTCTTTTGTCTTTCAGATGCGGGATGCAGCGCCGAAGGCCTCCGGAGCGTGCGAAGAGCTGGTAAGCTTTTGTCTTTCAGATGCCGGAATGCAGTGCGAAGACCTCCAGAGCATGCGAAGAGTAGGTAAGCCTTTGTCTTTCAGATACCGGAATGCATCGCGAGGCGTTGGTGACAGCCGATGGACCAGGTACGAGATGCGCTGCCACTGAAGACCGTAGTGCTAACCTGTTCTTTCTTTGTCTTTCAGGTGCTGCTGAAGACTGGATTCTAGGATGGTAAGCCTTTGTTCCCTTAGGCCCAGGATCAGAAGCAGAAGACACGATCAGCGTTCTGCTGCAGAGAATGCAGAATAACGCAAAGCAAGATGCATCCATCGGGTGTGGTTTAAATAGCCTCCTGTAGTGCTTAGGTGTCTCCTTCCACGGCCTTGCCTAGGTAAGAAAAGAGTTCCTGCTTTCCAGAAGAGTTCCAGTGTTCTGAACCTAGGGAGTGGCTCCTGCCCCACCCAACAGGAAAAGTAGTCCCAAACAGAAGAGGATCAGGGGCTCAACTGGCAGGTAAGTAAGCAGCATGGTCTGCTGCAGGTAAGTCCACCCAAGCATTATGAGCCCGGCGCTTCCAGCGCTGGGACTGGGCATCTTTATGAGCCTGGTGCCACTGGCGCCAGGGCAGGGTCCAAAAGGTCCCAATTGGGACTGGCTGGCACTTGGAACCGGGGTTATGGGTCTGCTTCCAAGGGAGTCGGGCAAGTCCTGATCTTTTGGAAGCAGAGATCATGACAGGAGCGTGTGGTCAGTGAGCCAGAATGCAGAGAGGAAGCGGTTGGCCAGAAAGAGGCAGTGAGCTGCAGATTGGGAAAAAGGATGAGGGAAGAGTGCGATAGAATGGGAGAAAGGATGCAAGATGCAGAAGCAGCACAAAAGAATGAAGGACTGCATATTGCGGGAGGAATTGCAGAGTGTATGGTGTGAGTTGGGAGTATGATTTGAAGTGTGGCAGGGGCTGGGCAGTGCAAATTGTGACTTGACAGTGTGACATAGCACGTGAGTATTTGTATGACAAAGTGAGAGGTTAAGGAATGTAAGTTGTGATGGAGAGTTGGTGAGATGTGTGTTGGTGAGAGAGGTGTGTGGGTGTTTGGGGGATTGGTGAACATAGAAGGGGAATATTTTCAGCATTACAATTGATAATAATCAATTTAGTTAATACTATTAAATAGGCATGAACATTAAACCAGAAATGTAGCCAAATCAAACACTGTTCTGCCAAGTCAGAGACATTTGGGACTCTTCCTATTAAATTAATACAAAAGATACATAATAATGATACCCTGGCTCTCTTGTAGCCTTGTACTCTGCCTATTTCCTGCAATGTGGCAATCTTACACCCTCCAGTTAATACAAAATGTCCCGCAAAAATGCTGCAATAAATAAAAGTTTGTGCCGCAAAATTTGCCATTTCATGCCGCAAAATCCTGGAAGGTCTGGAAAGTTGAAGATATTGAGGTCCCAGGCCCCAGAAGGCCTTGTGGACAATGCAGAGGGTTTTGAACTTAATCCTCGTCGCCACTGGGAGCCAGTGCCGAGATTTCAGACCTGGAGAGATTTGATCCCTGTGCTTGAGGCGAAGGACAAGTCTTGCAGTCCTGTTTTGGATGAGTTGCAGAGGGCGGAGAGTAGAGGCAGGCAGATTTAGAAAGAGGCTGTTGCAGTAGTCCAGCCTAGAGAGAACCAGGGCTCTGGAGACAGTGAGCTTCTGGGGAAACGAGAGGAAGGTAAGAATACCTTCCTGCAGCTGGTAGTGTGACTTCTTAGAGACATCAGAGATGTGAGGAGAGAAGGAAATTGTGGAGTCGATGACCCGAGGTTTTTAGCCTCACAGGTGGGAGCAGGAAGAGGGACAAGAGAGACCGGCCAGAGAGTGACAGGAAAGAAGGGAGCAGGTGTGCTGCTGAGGAGAATGTTGGTCTTACTGGCATTAAGGCAGAGATCATTGGCGGCACACCACTCCTGGATGGCACAGTTCAAGATGAGAGAAGGAGAAGAGGTGGCGGATGGGATTCGGAAAAGAGTTCTCATCCGCATAGCACTGAAAGTTAGGGCAGAGAGTGGCAATGCTTTTGGCAAGAAGTGCCAGGTATTGGTTGAAAAGCCAGGGAGAGAGGTTAGACCCCTGGGGAACACCACAGGTAGAGATGGAGATAGAGGAGAGGAAGGACCCAAGTTGGGCCACTATGGTGGTATTTGGTGGTGTTTTATAATCCTTGGTAATATATTGTAACTTTTTGGGGTATTTTCTATAGTAGTGAGACAAATTTCAGAATATTGCCTAATAATTGTGTTTACTGCGGTCACGAACAACAAACAAAATACTGGACTTGATACACTCTGGATAGATGGCTCATGCCTTCCTATGGTACCTTATGTACAATACCACACTACGCCTTTTTGACAGAGTTTCAACAATTGTAAAGCATGCAATTGAAATACTGCACATTCATTCAATCTCTCTAGATAAACCGCTTACTGCAGCTACTTTTGAGGTATTTCTTACTGCACATCTGTCTCTTTATGCATATCAAATTAAAGGGACTGAATGCGGAATAAATGTAATGAAGCTAAAAGCTACTTTGGAATCTGTTTTTTATCGTAAAAAAGAAATATGCAATTTACACAGAATGGCACTTATGCTGCCCACATTGTATTTCACAGTGCAATCATTTTTAGCGCTTTATCAATGCCAAGTCTTGCCAACTGTCCTTGGCATCGTGGAACTTGGCAAGAGAAATATACTTTTTTTTAAAACACAGTGAGACTTTGCAAAACATAAACGCAGTATTACATGTACGTTAAAAATAGACGGCACCTAAAATGAAGTGACCTACTTAATCTCGACTACCTGATCTCATTCATAACAGCAGCCCCTCACTTAACTTCATATTTACCTAGATGTGTTGGCTGTATTTCTGATTCAGTTTGGCATGGAGATCTTCCACAATCTTTCCTCCTTCCTCACCCATGGTCAACCCAGATGAGGCCCGCTTCAGCATCCGACAGCCTGCCAGCACTGAATTCCGTCTCTAGCCAGCCCTCTAATCCTTCATCTCCCAGCGCTCGAGGAGAGGAATGAAAGCTACTCCCTCTCAAAACCCTTTTTATCAAATCCCCTTGTCACTCATGGAGGAAACACCTCCCCTTGAGCAGATAATTCCACTCTAATGGCACATGATTTTATTGTTGGTGAGCAAAAGACACATCTCTCCTTGAGCTTCCTGCCCCCTATACAACGCCCCGTTTTCAGTAGAATGGATCTTCACATTTTCACGCAGCGCAGATTCAGCCTGCGCGTTTAATTTCCCATTTCCAGAGCATCATGCCTTTTCCCAGTCTGCATTCAGCTTGTTTCATCATGGTATAATTTGAACTAAATGCTATTGAGGGATTAAGTTACATGTTAACTGGGGTTGGGTTAGTATGCTAAATGTATATTCGTATTGTATTTAGTGCAGCTTAGTTCATTGAAATATCATCCTGAAGCAAAGTGCAATTTCAAGCAAGTGTTCTGTGCACTGGCATCTTTTTAATTCTGCCTGAGACTCACAATCTTGAGTCCAGAAATGAGTTTCACACTGGGCCCCAGTTGCAGTTCAAACTCATGCGAACATGTGCATGCTACAATGCGGAGTCTAACAGGTAAAATTCCCTACTACTACTGCACTCCCTCCTTTTTTTTACTGCTGGGATATAACCCAAAATCACTGCAGGAAAAACAAACCGATGTTCTAAAACACATATGCTGCTCCCCACTGAATCTTCTTACTAGTCACAAATAAATAACACGCAAATGGCAAAATTCACACATGCAAACACATTATGTATACATTTCTAGTCTTGAGCAAAATAATGTCTTGATCAAAAGAAAGCAACTGTATCTTTAAGAAAGAATAAAAGTGTTTTTTCCCTTGATCACCTTTATCTTTTTATCTTTAATTGATCTGTTTTTGAATTTCTTTTGAATTTTTCTTTTGATCACCTTTATCTTTTTTCAATTGGAGATCCTTTTTTTTATCTTCTTTTTTATAAAAGGAAAGCAGTATCATTTTCAGAAAACACACATCCAACAAAACTGTCTCATTGGCTTCAGTCAAATGAAAGAAAATCTGTTTGTGATGAGAATCAATTTGTGATAGTCTGTAATAAAAAAGTCTTTGTAAATAACAGTCTGTAATAAAATAGTTTGTGATAAAAATAATCTGTGATAAAAAGTAATTCACATAGGAAATCGTTCTTGGTGGAGCTCCTCCATTCTGGGACTCCATGGGACTTCTTTTGGGGTCATCATCTCCACATCTTTTGGAATCATCATCTCCCCCCCCCTTCTTCGGTCCAGGGGGCTTTCCAAGGGACTCAATCAAGTGGTATCCTCCAGGGATCCGGTGCTGATGGGGAAAACAATAATTTTTCTAGAGTCAAAAGAAAAGACAACTTAAGTATCAAGCACATCAAACCTTTTACTTTCCTTTCTCACTGCTGGAGCATCTGAAACAAAATTTAGCTATGCACACAAATGCAAATTTTAGATATAACATGCTATGCAGCCAAGACATTTTCCGAATGACTACTGAAAAAATTACATGAAGTAATGACGCTAATATCACAGGGTATTTTAAATAACATTCTCAAACACAACACTCCTTTCTCTTATTTGTCTATTTGTATTTTCTGTGCACTAACTTGAGATAGATATATCTAGATCTATTATTTTTTTTTACCACTTTCAACCGCCTTTTGATATCTTCGCACTATTTACACCTATCCACCTTCTATGGCAATTAAAGTTGTTTTATTTTCCTTTACTCAGTTTCAACTCGCTCTAGTCGTTTCACTTCATGTTTCGGGTGAAAGGGTTTAATTTGATTAACATGGACAAACTGTTCCACTGTTAATTCTCCCTCCTTTTTAGCAATTTTGTAAACCACAGGTGAAACCTTATCTACAATTCTATATGGCCCTTGCCACGCTGCAAGGAATTTAGAGTTTTTATGTTTCCCCCTAACCAAAATAAAACTTGTAAATCTTTTCTCCTATTTCATATTCTCTACAAATGCCTTTCTATAATAATATATCTTTGCACCGCAGCTGCCTTTTCCAAATTTCACTATGCAAATACAAACGCATATTGCAAATGCTTTCTCAGTTCGTCTACATATTCACTGATGGTGGATGCATTTACAAGCACATGTTCATTTTTCTGAAAAGTAAGTGTTGTGGCAGTACCATTGTCCGTCCTGTCAATATTTCATGGGGCTGAGATTTGTTTATTTAGCGAGTGTCGACCTAATAGCCATCAGTACCAATTGAAGCTGCAAATCCCAACTAGATCCTGCTTCAGCTACAAACCTTTTCAACATGTAAACTATCGATCTGTTACACCGTTCCACTCCCCCTGAAAAGGAGGGCCTATAAGAAATGTGTAGTTTCCTCTTCGCACCCAAGATTTGCCATATTTTTGTCATCAATGCACTAGTGAAATGACTTGCACGGTCTGACTCTATTCTTTGAGGTAAACCAAATCTTGAAAAACTATGATTTACAAGTAACGTGGCTGCCGTTTGCAGTGCAGTCTGGAGCTGGAATGTCAGCATGTACCGGTTTCTCCTTGCTGATCTTGTTACGGGCCTGACATAGTGGACTTGTAAATCAGACCATGAGAGTGTCGAGCCCCTTTTAATCAATGGTGCTCTATGAGCTGGTGACGCAGGTTGAAACTGTGCACACAACAAACGCCCTCTGGTGTAGAGCTCAACATCTTGGGACATGTGTGGCCCATAGGCATAATCTTTTAAAATGTCCAAAGTTTCTTGTGAACCTCTGTGTCCTGCAGTTACGGCATTGTGGGCAATATGTAACATCAATCACAGAAATGACAAAGGCACCACCCATTGGAGTTGGTCCGTCACAGATTCTCTAATCATCAGTCCGTCTTGTAATCTAATTTTCTTTTTGTTTTTTATTAACTCTCAATTCCTATTTCCCTTTGCAGTCCTCTTTAGTCAGAGGATTTTGTTCTGCGTCTAACAAAAAGTTATAAAATAGGCCTAGAATAAGGTCTTCCTTTTACGCTGTGATCAGGTTCTGATCTGGAGTATCAAAACTCCATTGTGCCACACGCTGCTCAACTGCTTTTGGAGTGTGTTATCGCATCTACCTTTATTTCACCAAGCAGGTGTTCAATAGGAAATAACTTCCCCATTACAACTCAAATTTTGCCTAATTTATCTGCCTCATCATTTCCCTCCTTATCTTCACCTGGTGTTTTCAAATGACCACGTATTTTCTTCCAATGGATTATCGGCTCATTTTCTGACACAAGCCTGTCTATAGTTTGAATCATCTTTCCATGTTAAGTGGTTACTTGTTATAGGTAAGCATGCCTTTCACTTTCCAGCTATGTAAATACGCTACAAAACTATTTTGCACATAATTGGAATCTGTTACTAGAACTTTTTTTTTAAGCTTCTTTTCTACTGCTGTAGATATTGCCTTACAAATAGAGTCCAGTTCTGCCACTTGACTGCTTCTGGGACCTATCCTCATGCTTATTTTTGTAATGTTGTCAAATTTAAACCATGTGTTTCCTATTCCTACTTCAAGCTCTTTTTCCGTATCATTCTCTACATGGTATGCACATCCATCTACATATACAGTTGGTAAATCCTTACATGTTTCTTCGTTGAATACTTTGTGTGGGGATTGCTCAAATTCATTCAAACCTTTTTCTAGTTCTTTGTCATCAGATGCACATACAGCTGAACAATCGTGCAACTCTGCTAGTCCTTGAGCAACTGGACTCTTTTTATTTTGTCCATATCTCACTTCCACAGAAAATCCCTGAAGTGCTAATGTCCAGGAAGTAATTCTTGACTGGGCCAAATTCCCTGATCTGATTCTCTTACTTTACAAAAATTGCAGAGACTGATTTGTTTCAATAATCACCCGCTCCCCTTGAATTATGGGGCGGAAATGTTGTAACGCCCAGACAGTGGTCAGAAGCACTTTTTCTCATTCACAAAATTTGGTTTCTACATGGTACAATGCTTTGCTAGCATATGCAATGATTTTGTTATTCACATCATGCTTTTGATAGAACACTGCTGACATGCATTGATCTGTAAATCCAATTTCTACAAAGAAATCCTGCTTTTTCCTTGGATATGCCAAACATTGCTTTCATTAGACACTCTTTTAGCCTGGCTACTGTCTCATTTTGTTCTTTTTCCCAATTCCAGGGTACGCCTTGCTTCAGTTACCTTGTTAAAGGTTGTGTAATCTCTGCATAATTCTCAATACATTTCCTGTAGTAAGTAAAGTTAGCGGGATCTTTTAGTTTATGAATCGCCTACACCTTTTTCTTTTGTGGGTTTAATCTATATTCTGTCACTTCATGACCTAGGAAGGTTCCTTTTTTTTCTACACCACTGTGCTTTCTGTAAAGATACTTTTCCTCCAGCCTTCTGTAGCTGACTAAGCGCATGTCTAATCTCATTGAAATGGATTTTCAGATCTTCATTTTTGATTAGCACATGATCCATATAAACTTGTGTACCTCTTTCAACTGCATCCGAGAGTGCCTTGCTCAGGAATATCCCAAACTCTCTCCCACTACTGACATACCCACAAGGTGTCCGGGACCACGCATATTGTGATTTGTCAAAAGAAAATGCAAACACATTTGAATATCTTCAGCTAGTGGCACACAACAGTATTTTGTGCTCTGAAACACTTGTGTATGAGCGCAATACAAATAAAATATCAATATCCAGCTGTAAGGTCTAATGTGGTAAACCTCTTTGACCCGTGAACTTGTGCAAGACCCTGATCAATAAATGGAGGGGGCCACCTTGAAACAGGTATCTTTTTGTCTATTTCCCATAGATCTGCACACGCGCCATTGGCCATTAGGTTTTAGCACACTTAATAAAGGGATAGTTGATGTGCTATGAATAGGCCTAATGATTGCTCTAGATTCTAAATTTTTGATTTATTTCAGCTAGTGATTCCAAACATGCCAGGGGTAACCTATATTGACGCACAAATACTGTCTCCCTACCATGTCCTTCTGGTAGTGTGGCAACATGCAAATCGGTTAACCCACAATCATAGGCATCTTTGGCAAAAACCTGTTTGAGTTCCATAAATATTTTTCTCAATTGGTCTTTTTCATCTTCACTTGTGCAAGCATCTGCAGCTTGAATTTGCGTTTCCATTTAAGAAAACTCTGGGAAGTCCTCCAAGGGAGGAACCTCTGTACTTTGCGCTAATCATGCAGCAGTATCTCTTTGGAGGGTCGCTACTCTAAAATATTTTGGAATATTGACCTCCTAATATGCTGCTTTTCTCTTTTAGATTCACTTAATTCGAATAGAATACAATCATCTTGATGACAGCACACTATTTCACTTGGCTCATAAGGGTACACAGACTGAACTTTAAAGATTCCTTTAGGCTTAGAATCCAAGGATTCTGGTAACTCACCCTGTGCAGTCACATAACTTTCAGGTATGATTTTGTTGAATTTGTTCAGGGATTTAACCCGGAATTGTTGTCACTGCATACCAACAACATTTTTGAGCAATAAGACACACGGAAAAGGATCTGGATTTGCTGCTGTTTTGAACAAACAAACGAGTTACACTCGTGGAGTACCTTTCACTGTTTCTACACTAATGCAATGTATATGGAATCTAAAACTGGGAATTGGAATACAGATTGACTTGCCTTGAGGACGACCCAGTGGGGGTCGAAATACGTGTCGACTGTACAAACTGTGCCAATGGAACAATTAAAACACTTTTGAAGAATGTTACTTTGCTGCTAACCATATTTAATTGGATGATGAACCATATTGATCTATTCACTATAACTTGTTTCTCGGATAACTAACAGGGCAGAGCACTGACATAAAAGACCCAGCTCCTTTCTTTCTTTCTTTCTAACTTTCAGGTATGTTCCCAATCACTGGGTTACTGAAATTGGCAGTGTACTAAGACTTCTGTATTGCCATTCCTACTGCTGAATTTTCTTCCTAATGAATGTCTTGACACCCTTTATCATCCACCAGTATTTGAATGGGTCCATCCCCAATCTCGGTCCATGGTTTATAGTCGCATTGTAACCCTTGCTGCCTTATGGATTCATTCAGGCATACAAATGCATCACCTTTTATCTGTTGTCCCTTTCTGTATTTTAACGCTACTGTAACTTGTCTGGTGAATACGGGAATGGCAACATCCCTTTTCACCTGCAGTTCAACTGCATATGGTGACATTTGGGCGCAATGGTAAGCTTGTCTTTTGTCTTCAAATTCAGGTGCGGCTCCACCCAACCTGGACCAAACCTTTGATTTAGAAAGTTTAATACCATACACATCCTGTGCATGATGTCATTTTTTAGTGTCGCGCTCACGATCCACACATTGCGATGAATACTCTTAGGACCAATTGGAATCTTTAACATGCATCTTCCTACAATTATTTGTCCCGACTCTGCGTCATCTAGGCTGAAAATGTGTTGATTTTTTTTATTCTGAACTTTGGGATCTCCTCCCTGTCAATTATTTGCTATAGTACCTTTCTCATTAATGAAACTCCTTTCATGTTCAAGCGCTAAAGTGGCTTCAATCATTTCAGGATGCCCATTCACATGGATAGGAATCCATGCTGCCCATCTCCCATGTGGATTTCTGAGATACTTGAAATGCGCTTTTCTTTATTAATTTCTGGAGTGACACTTGGTTCGCGTTTTTCTTAATTTAGATGCAGCATGTTTCAATCTATTTCTGTTTGCCATTTTTTCTTAGGGTCCAAATAAATCTCCAAAGACTGCTTCTCTTTTTCTGCTCGCATTTCATCCTGACACATGAGAATAACCAGGTTACTCACCGTAGTGACCACCTTACTCCTAGTCCATAGTCCCCTTTCCTCCATACGTATGGGACATCTCTCCATCCTGTGGAACGGGACCAGAGCACTTTGTTGTAAAAAGCATCCCAATTTTTTTTTGACCATCAGTCCTTTTCTATCGCCAGGTCAGAGACCTATTCGCAATAACAGAGGAACCTTATTAGATGGGGCGGTGGGCGTATGGAGGAAAAGGGACTATGGACTAGGAGTAAGGTGGTCACTGTCTGCATGGTGTCGTGCAGCTCCTCTGTTTGGTACGTTATTAATTTTGACGGGATCTGGGGACTGACTGGTTAGATTACTATCACATCCACATCCAAGCAGCCAAACAGCACAACAGTGCAGTAATCCACAGTTCCGATGCCCTTCGCACGCTCGGGCTTAACGCCGCAGGGTGTCTGGGTAGCTGTTAAATAGGACTTCCTGGAGGGGGCGGTTGAATCAGGGGCTGGGCAGGGTGTGTGGCCAACCAGCGCAACGGCGCGGCTCTCTTCCCTTCGTCCACACCTTCCTGACCTTCGAATTCTCGCGGCTTTCAACCGCTGAAAAAGACAAAAAGAGAAAGGCCTCAGCAGGTGAAGGGGTCGCAGCCACAGCACAACAGTGCAGTAATCCACAGTTCCCATGCCCTTCACGCGCTCGGGCTTAGCGTCAATAGTAATAGGAGCATAGTACCTATCTTCAACCTCTTCTATTACACATACAAAGTGTGAATTTTTGCTGATTTCAGGACTTAGTTTCCTTAGCTCTTTTTTACTCTTTGCTAGGAAAATGGGCATATGAAATGACATATTTTCCTCCTTTTTGTCCACTTCATTTAGAATTAATTTCTTTGTCTATTCTCCTGGGCTCAGAACCCATTGGGAGTGTAGCCCCCTGACTTGAGACCACTAGTGTTCACACTCCAATTTCCTTTTTGTACGTTTCTCATTGTTTGGATTCTCTACATTACAACCTTTTGACTCTGTATTTTCACAAATGTCACTTGACAGCCCGTCAACTTCTGGCGCATGACACTTATTGTGTTTTGCATGAAGCCTGTCATTGCTGTCCTTTGGAATATCTGTGGTTCAAAATACTCCTCAGGTGACTGACCTGCATCCTCCTTTTGAGCTTCTATCTCCTTCGTATGGGTATCAACAATATTATGACTATTAAGTGTGGATCATCTATCTGTTGATCCTAACTCTTCACCTTGTGTTTTATTTTCACACTGGATGCTCTTTTTAAATCTGTTTCTCAGTTCTTTGGGTTTTTCTTGTTCATGTGGTTAAGGCTCACCTTAAAGGGTTGTCTAAGCTTTTTCCTCTGGTGCATAAGCCACACCCAGTTTGGTATCTCAATGTGGTTCTGGCAGCTTTGCAGCGCAAGCCTTTCGAGCCGATGGTCTCTGTGGACATCCGCTTGGTAACACTAAAGACACTTTTTAATGGTAAATCTCACCTCTGTGCGCAGGATTAGTGAGTTGAAGGCGTTGTCTTTGTGCAAGTCCTTCACCACGTTTCACAACGACAAGGTCATCTTGCATACTCGCCCAAACATCTTGCCAAAGGTAGTCTCTCCATTTCATCTTAAACAAGAGATCTGCCTACCAGTGTTCTTCCCGCACCCACAGTCGGAGGCGGAGAGGGCCCTACATTCCTTGGACAGCAAGAGGGTCCTCAAGTTTAACTCTTGGATGAAATCCTTCAGGAAGTCTGAGATATTGGTTGTGACTTTTGGGGGCTCCTCCTCCGGCTGTCAGGCTTCCATTTGCCATTGAACCAGTCCCAGAGGGGATTCACGCCCATGCGGTCAGAGTGAAGGCCACGTCTGTCGTGTTTCAGAGACGTGCTTCTTGGAATGCTATCAGCAAGGCGGCTACTTGGGCCACTCCGTCGACCTTCTGTAAGCACTATTCCCTGGACACCAGCTCCAGGCGCGATGTTGAGTTCGGTCAGGCAGTTCTGAAGAACCCTTTTGCTTCGTCCTAGATCTGAAGCAGGTTGTCACTGCTCCACCCTATGGTCTTGTTCGGTGGAATCGCCCGCAAGGATGGAGGAAAGGGGACGGGATGTATGAGTAATTAAAGTTACTCACCATAGTGACTAGAGTACTCATAATCCATTGTCCCCTTTCCTCCATACGTCTCACCCACCTTCCCTCACTATTGGCCAAAGGCTGTGATAAGCGTATCCATGTATCTAAGCGTCCGATATGTTCAAAAGGGGACTGAGGTGAGGCACAGAAGGGCGGGGCTTTGGCGCAGGGTCCCCATGCCCAAGGTCACACCCCACGCACTATGCTAAATTTAATGAGAAAGCAGAACTTTTCGCTGCCAAAGGTTTCTGGTATCGTCCACGTATTTGGGTACACCACAAGGATGGAGGAAAGGGGACTACGGACTATGAGTACTCTAGTCACTATGATTAACTTTAATGTGTTCTCTCATATACAATGTATGAGCTTATCAATAGTTCCCATGGGTTCATGATCTGTGGACAAAGGGATCCTACCCAAGATATAGTTAATTTCATCTTCAAAGCATCTGATTTCAGGTTCATCACAATCGTCTTCATGTTCTTTCATTATTTGTTCTATATCGCATGTGAGCCATATGCCCAGGTAGTTCATCAGTCACAGGCACCATTTGAATCCATATGGTCGGTCATCTTACAAAACCTCGAAGCCGGCATGGTTTCCGATTTAGATCAGTTTATTTTATAATCTGAGATAATCCCAAAGCAGTCAATTTCTTCCGTAAGGGCTGGCATAGAACCATCTAGATCTTGGGACCAGCAATAAATCATTAGCATGAGATATCGTTTCTGAAAAACAGACCTTGATATTTAACCCCTACAATTCTCATTGTTTGTCATTGCTATAGCAAGTGGTTCTATCGCTAATACAAATAATGGTGAGAGGGTACACCCATGTCGAGTCCGAGTATACAGCAATCTAATCCACCGCAGGAATTGTTCACCAAAATCCATTGCCTCAAGAGCTTTGAAAAGAAAATCCCAATTAATACGGTTGGAGGCTTTGTCTGCATCTACAGCCTCCTCTTCCAGCTTGTTGGCATCAGTAATTGTCTGAATGTGTCTCCTCATATTGGTTGCAGCGTGTTTGCCCTTTGCAAATCCTGTCTGATTTGGGTTCAGCAGCCTCTGCAAAATATTTTCCTTACGTCTCGCTATCGATTTTACCAGAATCTTATCAGTATTGATCAGACTGATAGGTCTGTAGTTTCCAGGAGATATCTGGGTTTTTGTTATGCTCACCTGGTATCAACAGGGACGCCACCCAGCCGGGCTACTCGCTGGTATGCTTCTCAGCTTTGCCCTGATGTGGTCTGCGGGGAAGGTTCTGCCTGAAAATACAGGAGGACTGTGTTCAAGACTGACCGACTGGGGTAAGTATCCTCCCTCCACCCTCGTATGATTTCAGTCCCTCTGGCGCCCTCTCCTCACCTTGTGGTAGAATTAGGCGTGCTCCGTCCTGTCTTCTTTGCAGGGGTGCATTGTCTTTCATGGGCAAGTGCGATCCAGTTACTTCACTGACGCCGGCCCGTTTCATATTGTTCAGGTAGGTCTTATTGCTGTTCTTTAGTTTTGTTGCTATCCTGCATGCCTTTCTTTGTTTAAAATGTCTCTTTTTTTCTCCCTTAGGTATGCGGAGCTTCAGCGCGGCGAACTGGCTTGGTTGAGCCCCGCTGGTAAATGATGGCGCATTAAGAGCGCTATGATGCGGTAAGTAAGCGCTATGCGCAGCGCAGCAAAGTCTTGCCTTTGCTAACCTGTGTTTTCCTTCCTTGTAGGTCGCGGTGTTCTTCAGCGTGAGTGGAATGTCCAGAGTGGTGCCAGCCGAGAGGCGACCAGCCAGGTAAGCCTTTTGAGCAGTTTGTAATTTGTAAATGTCTCTACTGCTTTCTTTAATGTTGCCTCTATCTTCCTCTTTCAGGTCGTTCTGTCCGGGAGGCGTGCAGATTCGAGGAAGCTGTTCTCATTAGCTGCGAGTGTTTAAAGATGAAGACTGCAGGTATGATGCTGCTGCTAATTCCTTTTGTCTCCTTGCAGGTTCTGCTTCTCCGAGGATCGAGGGAATAGCTGGACACGGTGAGCGTCACGTTGCAAGCTGCAAAGTAACGCGAAGCGTGTTGTCTTGCTTGGGTGTGGTTTAAATAGCCCCAACAAAATAGTCCAGGTAAAGTAGTCCCTAGGCTACCACACCCAAAACACTAGACCGCATAGCTTGGTTCTTGGGAACCAAGCTATGTGGATGCCTTCATGTTGGCTGATAATACAATAAAGTAGTACCCAAGCACATTGTTTTTCATGGTGTATGAGCCTGGCGCAATGAGGGCTTTTGAAGAGGATGCCAGGCTCTAGAGGCCAGAGTCCTGACTCCACCTGGCCAATGGGTTTGCCAGAGGGGGCTTTGGGCGAGGGTCGTGACAGTTTTGTCTTTTTTCAGTAGTACCGATATAATGGCATAGCACGTTCATTGAGAAAGAATTCCTTTGCCCTTGAAGGCATTGTACCATTCCCCCATTAACTTACACACTGTCGAGCATTGTTTTTTAAAACTCAATTGGGAGGCCGTCAAGACCGGGGCATTTCCCAGCATTTAAGATGCACACAGCTTTTTTCAGCTGTTTACTCGAAATGTCTTCCTCCAGACGAATTTTCTCCGATTCAGTCAGCCCCAGCAATGCTAGATTGTGAAGAACACTTGACGGATTGCCCTTTATGTCTCCTTCAGAGGAGTAGAACTGATAGAAAGACTAACATTCTTTGTTAATCGCCTTGCGATCGTAAGTTAGTTCACATGGGACCTTTTCTCTCACAGAAATTATCTTTCTGCATGACACACAGAGGATGAGCAAGTAGTCCATCACATTGCTCTCCCTCCTCATAATAAGGACACCTGGTTCTGATTTTGCCTTTTCATAGAGCTGTTTATTCAACTCGTATTTGTTTTGTCATAGTCATCTTTTCTTGTCTTCAGCCTGTGAGATTATGACCATTCTCTCCAGATCCTTAATCTTCAATTCTAGGGATCTGCTTGTTTC
The DNA here is from genome assembly GCF_040938575.1 of Ambystoma mexicanum. Taxonomy (NCBI): domain Eukaryota; kingdom Metazoa; phylum Chordata; class Amphibia; order Caudata; family Ambystomatidae; genus Ambystoma; species Ambystoma mexicanum. The sequence continues at coordinate 174,113,428 of NC_090921.1, read as the reverse complement.
ATCCTTGATGTGCGTCTTTTACACAAAAGGCTTATCAACAGAGCCCTAAATTTACATTTAAAGGCCTCCAAACTGTTCCTACCGCGCTGTTCATGTTTGTAACTAGGACGAATTGGGCTTCTTGTACAATCCGGTCCACCATCTCGCTTTTCTCCAGTATAGTAGAATTTATCTTCCAGATTGTATTATTCTTGATATTAAAATTCAGAAAAATGTCTACCTCAATAGGGGCATGATCAGAAATATGAATGCTTCCTATCTTGGTCTCAAGGATATTTTAGGTGGCTTTACCAGCTGCCATTATCTGATCTATTCTTGAGCCTATGTCATGTGCCTCAGAGTAGAAGCTATAGACCCAACTGCGCTGTGCAGTGAAAGGGACGTATCTATGAGGGTGACACATGGAAGACTACATTCAAAACCAGATATGTTTTTTTTTTAAATATCTGGTGTTGCCCTTCAGGCCCTTAAATGCCCCAGAGACATTCCAACATTTTATGAATATCTTCAGTCATATGTTGTATCAATATGGCATAAATTATTTGGAAGATCTAGTGGTATACTCAAAATCATATCCATAGCGCACATGGAGTGCACATGAGTGATGCAAAGATGAAAGGATTGGCAATCGCCCACCTCACTGAATCACTTGCAATAATTATTGGACCAATTTCTATAGGCGTTCATAAACTCCTTTTCTTCTATTACAGCTCCCCCTAGCCAGTTTAATGCATCCTTCTGTACCATTCTGTTGCACGGAAGCAAAAGGCTTTTGAGAAGCAAGCAGTCCTCTACATCAACTTTGGTGTTTCAGCACCCAGACCTGCATAAGATGTTCATAGTGGAAGCAGATGTGTCTGCAGTCGCTAATGGGATAATTGTGTCTGAAAAATATCAAACCACCCAACAATTGATTCGACTATTGTTTTTCTCTAGAACATGTACTACGGCTCATTAGAACAATTCCACCATGGAAAGTTAACTACTGTTATACTGGCCGCTTTCAAGAATGGTGTCCCCAGTTCTACGATTTAAACATGGAGTGGTGGCATATACAGACCACTGACATGTATACATACTCGCCTCCCCCAAAGTGTGCCAACACCCTGCAAGCCATATGGGATCTACTCTTTGCCATGTTTGACTTTGCAGTGGGACCTCAGCATGGTAAGGCAGATGCACTTGCATAGCAGGAGATGGTATTAAATGGGCATTATATGACCACATTTTTTATCCTCAGCGAGTCGCACCTCCACTCCTTCGTTGATAGACTAAAGACAGGAGTAGTCTCACGAACACCAGAGTGGAGTGGACACCCTTAATGTGGTTTTACTAGATGGCCTTTCATGTATTGAAGAACACTCTTTTCATCCCCACAGGGTCGGGATGCAGGAATGCGCTACAAATCCAAGCGAGCCGCACATTCTGGTCATCGCAAGATGTTATATCTCTTGTGTCTTTGGAGTTGGTAGCCAGACATGAAAATGGATGTGGTTGGTTATTTACTGGGTTAACTGGTCTGTATCCAATGCAAGATCACAACCCAAAGGCCTGTTGAGCATCTGCATCTTAAGCCAGTACCTCATGAGCCGTGGGACATGATCTCCATGGATTTTATTGTGGAGCTACCATGCGTTGATAGAATGAATACCATTGGGGTGGTCATGGACTTGTTTCCGAAGATGGCCCGCTTTATCGCTGGTTTTTGGCTGCCCATCTGTTATACAGCAGGTGTTCTGCTTGTTCATGTTAAGCTCTATCATCTCGGATAGAAGGACACAGTTCACATCTCTGTTTTGAGATAGACTACCTGCTTTATTATGTTTTCCTCCACTTATAATCCTCAAACTGATGGGCAGAATGAGAGGTTTAACCACATCCTTGAACAATATCTGAGATGCCCGTTCCTTCACCACCAGGACACATACATTTTTTATTACGGCTTGCTGAGTTTGTGTGTAACAACTCCTCATTCATCAATGGGTTTCTCCAGTTCCTAGACTACATAATGCCCTTGATCATTACCAGTGGAAAGACCCAGATCTACTATAGTATCTGCACTGCAGCAAAAGACTGCACACAGGAAGTACATCAAGCAAGTGCTAGACTAGATTATGAATCGTCTACTGGCAGCACATGAGCCTGCCAAGCAATATGCTGACAAACTTCCCTTACCTGTTCCTGTTTACCACCCAGGCGATAGCTATCCACTAAACATCTGCATTTTTCAGCTACTTGTAAACTTCTAATTTGATGTGTAGGCCACTTTTGAGATAATAGAGGGTATCAATCAAGTTAAAGTAAAATTAGAAGTCCCTCTGTATTGGCAATTACATCCCATATTCCAAATTAGCCTTCATACATTGTCATTTAAGTACCTGACTCTCTCAGAAACTGGCTCCTGTCAAAGTGCAAGGTGCCGAGGAATATGGAGTACAGGCTACATTGGATTCTTGTGTTACAAAATGCACCCATTATTGCCTGGTGAATTGGAAAAGGTATGGACCCAAGGAACGCAAATGGGAACCCACAGCAAGCATCCATTCACCCTGATTGCATCAGCACTATCACAAGATGCACCCTGCTATTAAAGAACATAGCAGGGTGGGGGGGGGGCTCGCAAACAAGATGGATGCTGCTTGCTGAGCTCTGAGGGCGAGTGCTGCGAGGAGGAGACCGTACCACCGTAATGCCCGGTGTACCGCTCTACTGATCATGGTATCCTGTGCGGCGGGACCCCGAGCACCTGCAATCCATTGTTGAAGCCACCCGGGTGCCCGATGCAATACATTGAAAGACGCTGTTGTTCGGAAGAGGCAGGCAGGAAAGAGCTGTGATGAGGCGGCAACAACAATCGGGCTGCAACGGGGCCCTGACAGGTAACGGTGGAGTGTGGGCGCAGGGTCGCTGTCAGCCGTGGCCTGAGTGGAGCGGGCAGAGCGGCCCGAGTGTGGATGCCGGTCTTATGTCCGTAATTGGAAGCCCTGTGATCAGCGGGGAGCAAACTAGCCCGTGGTGTTGGGGCTTGTCTTAGAAGTGGGGCAGCTATCCTGGCAGGGAGAGGGCCATATGCTTACTGCATGAGTGGCACTGGATGCCCCATATGATGGCTGGTGCAGGCCAGCCACCCCCCATTGACTTGGCTGCCGGCAGTGTTTTGAAGTCAGTGCTTTCCGGCTCAGGCCTGGACTGTGGTGTTGCTGCACAGGGGTTTGTGCCTGAGTGTTGCAGACCTTTTGGGGGGTGGGGAGTGGTTGTTGCTGGATTGCTGCACAGGGTTGGTTATCTGCTAGCTGCCTGTTCTTGACTCCTGCTGGTGCAGTAGAGGGTGGCTGGGCTCTCTCTCCACAAACACTACGAGGTGCTACATACCCACCAGTGGTCGAAGTGTACGAAAAGAAGTAGTGGAACTATGTTCCCTGCTGGCCTGCACCCACTCCCCACAAACCCCATCATCATGTCCCCTCCCACACACAATAAACACCACCAAACACTTGCACCTGCTGTTTAAGGGAACGGTCAGAGCAGTGCACTGAAAGGGCTAGTTTCAAGTTCTTCCTACACTTTTATTTTAAAACGAAACCATTCCGGAACGGTTTGTTTTTAATATAAAAGTATAGGAGCTGTAAAAGGTAATTTAAAAAAGTAGAGGAGCACCACTCCCGCTCAATTCGACCACTGGTACCCACCCTTTAAAATGGGTGCTAAGGTTGGATGGTAAAGGGGAACAAGAAACGGGGCCACCTGTATTTGTATTCTGTATTTGCATTTATTTTATTTGTATTGCGCACCTGGCCCGAGGGCATCTGGGCGCATTTCTTGGGGAAGGGTGACAAAGGTGGTACATAAGTGGCGGTGAATTTACAATAATGGCAGAGTGCAACAATGAAAGCAAATTTACAATTTTACAGAGAAGCAATGTAACTGAATTGGGTGAACATATTTACAGAGGCAGTTACTAACATGTAATAACATATTTACAAGCGGTAAAGGAGATGATAGTGGAAGTGCAGAAGATTTAAATAATAGATGTAGTGTGGTCCTGCTCGATGAGCCAGGATTTGACTTTATTCTTAAATGCCAGGTAAGATGGTTCGGCTCTCAATGTAGTGGGTAATGTGTTCCAGAGTTTAGGGGCGAGGACTGGGAAGCTGGATCCCCCTGCTTTCTGGAGCTTGAATCTAGGTATTACCAGTGAGTGGACTTGTGCAGATCTTAAGGGTCTGTTAGGAGTATGAGCAGTGAAGCGGTTAGCAAGATAGATAGGTGTCTGGTTGGTTTTGGATTTGTGAGTAAGCACAAGCGTTTTGAGAGATATTCTAGAGTCAATAGGGATCCAGTATAGACTTTGTCCGAAATGTGAGATTTCCTGGGGATGTTAAGGGCCGCCATAATAGCATTGTTCTGGGTTTACTTGGAGCTTGTTGATGTTTCTTTGGCTGGTACCTAAATAGAAGGCATTACAGTAATCAATTTTGCCATAACAAGGGTTTTAGAGAGGATGATGGAATTGGGGGCAGTTAAAACCGGTCTGCATGCTATTATAAGCTTGCAGGTGTTCGGCCGAAGCAGATACAACAGCATTTGTTAGTCTTGTGAGTGACAGAGTGGAATCAAGGTAAATACCTAATGTTTTTGTATCCTTGGAGACGTTAATTGTATTCCTGTCAATGGTAAAGGATTTGAAGGTGGGGTCCAGATTACTGTGTCTGGTGTGAGAACCTAGGATGAGTAGCTTGGATTTCTCATCATTCAGACACAGTCCATGATGTGCCATCCAGGCCTGAATAACTGAATAAACATCATTGAGTGCTTTGGAGTTAATAGCATGGTTGCCCGTGATGGGCAAGAGTATCTGGTGTCATCAGCATAATTGGTATAGGTAACACCCAGATAGTTGAGAATATCAAAAAGGGGCTTTGTAAATACATTGTAAAGTGTTGGGGAGACACGATCCTTGTGGGACTCCACACAGAACTGGTGATGGTTCGGCAGATGCGGTCGGTGAAAAGAGACGCATAGTTGTGTTTCCTAAGAATGATCTGATCCAGGAGGCGGCTTCATCTGAGAAGCGGGCAGCAGTTTTGAGGTGTTGACACAAAATTTGGTGGTTGACCAAATCAAAAGCTGCCGATAGGTCAAGCAATAGAAGTAGAGCCAATTTGCCTTTATCTTTTAAATCCTCAATTTGTGTTTTAAGGTCAATAAGGGCAGTTTCTGTTCCGTGTCTAGGATGGAAGCCCGATTGCCGGAAGCCAAGAAGTATGTTCGATTCAAGGTAAGCCTGAATTTGTAAATAGGCTGCCTGTTCAAAATATTTAGGAGGAAGGGTACCGTGGTAATGGGTCTATAGTTGGCCGGGTTACTTGAATCGAGGGTGGGTTTTTTAACTAAAGGGATAACCCAGACATCCTTGAGGTTGTCGAGTACAATCCCAGATTTAAAGGACGCGTTTATGAGGGCAATGATAAAGGGGGCAAGCTTGTTGGCTGCATCTTTAATAATAGGTTCTGGGCAAGCGCCACCTTGGCAATTGGCGGGTTTGAGCTTTTTAATGATGTTCTCTACTTCCCATGTGGAGAGTGATGAGAAGCTGAATGGTTTAACAGGATTTGTTGACGATGTGGTATTAAATGCTGAGTTGAGTGCAGGAAAGGGGGTTATACTACATTTTTTTATGTTGATTTCTGTTTGTAGAGATGCGACTTTATCAAGGAGAGCTTTTTAAATGTTAGTGCATCAGGAGGAATCTGTGTTGCACTGGTCTAATGGGGCTATGGGTGACTCAAGTTCTTTAAGAATCTTAAAGCGCTCTTTAATATTAGATTCGGCCAACAAGATACGATTTTTATAAGCATCTTTTTTAGCGAGGAATATAGCTTCTTTTTAGATGATGCAGTGATCAGGGAGCTTTTATTGACGTCAGATGGAATACTTTTCCAATGCGCCTCTGTGTTTCTTTTTGCTTTGCGGAGGTCTCCAAGCTGAGGTGTAAACCACGAATTCAGATGAGGGCGTGGTTTTGGTTTACGCAGTTTTAATGGTGAAATGGTGATTAAAGCTTTTAGGGTAGTAAAGTTGTAAGTGTCGACAAGGACTGTAGGGTCGGAATTGGATGATGCCATTTTGTTAAGAAGGGGGGTGATTAGAGGGAGAAGTTTCACCTTAGTAATATCCTTATTATTGCGAGTCTGGATGGCAGGTGCTATGCTTGTTTTGGTACTGAATGGGGAAGCTTTGATGGTGAAGATTATTTTGTGGTGGTCAGGCCATAGGCATGGTGTTACAGACAATAGGTTAATAGTACAGTTCAGTCGAGGGTTCTACCCTTGGTATGAGTGGGCTCCTGGATGTGGTGAGTGAAGCCTAGATCTGTTAGAGAGGTGACAAGGTCAAGGGCAAAGGTGTCATTTGGGTCTTGGAAGCCGAGGTTGAAATCACCAAGTAATATAATTTATGAATTATGTTTTGTATTGGTAGCAACGATAGTGGATATTTCCTCAGTGAATGTGCATTGATGCCTTATGGTTAGGCGAGATAGCTTGTGTGACTGATAGCAGTTCAGCAGAAGGGATTTGCAAATATGGAATGGGTATAAGCCCAAGGGAACTTTAGAAAATTATGGCAATGCCGCCGCCTTTAGATTGATTAGTATTCCTGTCACCTCTGATAATGGCATAGTTGTCTGGTATGGCCAAGACTAGGGCGGGCCAGATGCAGCATGAAGCCATGTTTCCGTAATGACAAGGAAGTCCAGGTCTTTGGTTGTGATGAAGTCGGCAATGTCAAGAGCGTGAGCTGGGAGTGACCTGGCATTGATTAGGGCACCTTTGATTGGTAGAGTTTTGGAGCTTGTAAAGCTACTGTCATGACTCATTGTGAGGATGTTTTGAGCAGGGGTCGTGGTGTTGGTAGCGAAGGCCGCATTGGTAGGGAGATCCTAGTTAGATATTGGTTTGCTATTAGTGCATAGGTGTGAATGGTGGACTTTATGGCAGAATCTAGAGCCTAGTCTATGATTTCTGAGGGGTGTGGCACAGGATTGGTTAAGCGTTGGTTTGGATGCAAAGCGTTGTAAACAAAGGGCTGGTGAGTTCAGGTAAAGGTTGAAGTCCGGCACAGTGATTGTGGTAGTGAACACGAAGTTGTGCAAATACAGCCTAGGTGTGGGAGATGTTAGTGATAGGTGGTGGAGGGAAGATGTAGGGTTGGTGGACAGACCCGAACTATCAAGGTTCTGTTGAGTGAATTGTAGCTGATCAAAGTTGCTTATGAACAGAATGGCTAGGGTAGTGAAGGGAGTAAGCCAGGTGGCGAGTGGTATGTACAGTAACGGGATAAGCATAAGGTATGACCAGGTAAGTTTACGCATTATAATGTGTAGTATGGTCATGTAGGTGCTCTGAAGGAAAGGCGAGAAGGGAGGTAAGGCAGTAAGACAGGTTGATTTCCCACAGAGGGGGTTTATCGGGTAGCTCAATGTAGTCCAGTTCTGAGGTTAGAGAAGTAAGTTAGGCGCTGCAGTTTACTCAGAAGGATGGGCTGGCGCTGTGTAAGGGCACTATGGTGTTATGTCCTGGGTTGCCAGAAGAGAGACTGGCACATCTGGTACATCTGTGGAGGCCTCTAGCTCAGCCCCTGAGCATGGTGTAGTGGTGGCCGAAATGAAAAGTGGTTTCACTTGTCTTAACACCAAGCTGGATGGTATGGAGTATAAAATGGACCGGATGCAGGAACGCATTGAGAAGGAGAGTGGTAGGATCTGGGAGGCAGAAACCCAGAGTGGGGGTACTCAAGGACACTAACAGCATGGTGAGCCCAGCAATTTTCACTTTGCAGCAAGAGGTAACAGATATTCGGGAGCAGAATGAAGATTTGGAGGCTTGCTCCAGCCGTTATAACTTCAGGGTGGTCGTCATCCCAGAATCCATTTCAATGCAGCACATGGAGACATTTATGGAAACTTTTATTAAAGAGGTCCTGGAGGATACCCTGCTCTCATCCCAGTTCCTGATTGCAAGAGCCCATCTTGTGTCGGTGCAGAGCCACTACTTGGGCAGAACCCGCGGCCAGTAATTGCTCAGCTTCTTCACAGTTACCATTTTGCATAAAGCACGCGATATGGGATATTTGCTGTTTAAAGTGGCCAGAGTATCACTATCCAGATTTTACAATAACAGTTCAAAGGGACAGACTGTCCTTTTTGGCTGTGAAACACTTGCTCAGGGAGCAGAGCGGCTTGCAGTACGCTATGTTGAATACTTCCAAGCTGAAAGTCATGCATGAGAATGACACTCATTTCAAGTCTGACCCTTTTGATGTGCTAGTGTTTTGGGAATCCCTGCCTAAGGGTTGATGTGGGGCGCCGCCATGTGAACTTTGTGTGTTTTGGTGCTCTTTGATTCTTCATGATGGGGACATTATGGCAAGCACCTGGACTGCACTGGGATCTGGGTCCTCAGTTTAAGTTGGTCACTGGTATGATAGTTATTTCATTTTTAATGTAACGATGCATATCAGTTGCTTTAGATCCTGTATGTTTACCGGTCTCCTCCTTGGGGGAGGGAGGGCTATTCTTCTAGGCTGAGCTGACAAAGCCGTTGAGGCTCACTGCAGGTTGGGGACGGGCAGTGTTGGAGGGGGCTGGGGATGGACTGTGCTGCGAGGGGATTGGAGGATGGCGAGGATTCAGAGTTGGGGGTGTTTGTACAAAAGGGAGCACATTGCTCTATGCCCTGTTGGGCAGGCTGGATGCTACTCTTGAGTCATGATATGTGGTTACATACCATGGGGGATTGCTAGATTTGCAAGTAGAGCTCTGATGTCTGAATCATGTACCCTCCTTCGTTGGAATTTGTGCGGCCTCAACAACTTTGCTAAGATGCGCAGGATTGTGGCTTATAGGGAACACCATGGGGCTACAATGATTATGCTTCAGGAAAGATGAACAAGGTTGTTGCTAAAACCTGCAGTGACTCTATGTTGTATTCCTCCTAGTCTACGTATTGCCAGGGGGTCCTCACCATTTTTCATCTTCGGGCTTTTGGCCATTGTGCTCTGAATGTGATCTGGATAGAAGGTATGTGATTGTCTCAGGGACACTAAGGCAGCAATTGGTTACTTTCTTTAATGTGCATGGCCCAAATGTTGATGACCCTGGGTTTTACAGCTGGCTCTGTATCAAATGTCAGGCTTTCTCGTGCACACAACTGGTCGTGGTTGAGGATGTCAATACGACATACAGAATTAGACAGGTCGGCTCCTGGGGGGCACTGTCACTGGCTGCTAGAGCAATATGTGGTGGGATGGAGGATTTTGGTCTGCTCGATCTGTAGCTGACCTTACACCCTGGGGATAGGGAATTGTCTTTTTACTCTTCCATCGACATATTGTCATGATCACTGCTTCCAAGGAGCCAGGACCAGCCCAACGTCCTTGGAAGCAGGCCCCTAATCCTAGGCACCAGCCAGTCCCCACGGGGACCTTTTGGACCATGTCCTGGCGCCGGTGGCACCAGGCTCATCAGAATCATCGGTCCCGGCACTGGAAACGGCGGGCTCATAATATGTGTGCAGATGCTTGGGTGGACTTACCTGCAGCAGACCATGCTGCTTACTTACCAGCCTCTTAGAAGTCCTCTGTGAACAGGGACTACTTTCTTACCTGGGTGGGGCAAGCTCCACTCCCTGGATTCAGCACTGGAAAGCTTCTGGAACTGGAACTCTTTTCTTACCTAGGCGGGGCCGTGGAGGAAGACGCCTCATCACTCCAAGGCTATTTAAACCACACCCGATAGACGAAACGTGCTTCGCGTTATTCTGCATCTGCAGCAGAACGCTCACCGAGTCTGTTCCAGCCTTTCTTCTTACGATCCCGAATCTGCAAGAGTCATACTCACCATTCCTGCATCCTGAAGCTGCAAGAAGCATACTCGCCGTTCCTGCATCCAGTCGACAGCAGCACCTGCAGAGACAAGAAACAGCAGGTTAGCAAGGCAGCCTTATCTCGCAGTGCTACTCACCTGATCCATCGGCTGCGGTCATTTTCGGCACGCTGCACCTCCGCCTGCGAAGACAGAAGCATTGTCACTACTTACCGGCACTCCGTGAATTCTGGATTTCTTCACACTGCATCGCCGCCTGCGGAGATAAAAGCATTGTATCTACTTACGGACATTCCGCGGACTCCGGCGCTGCACACCAACTTCTGAAAGACAAAAGAAGAGACATTAAACAGGTATTTACTTACGCCCATCGCGCTCTTCGCAATAGAACGCCTGCTCTTCAGCACGAACTACGCTGCAAGGAAAAGACAGTTAGAGCGCTTGCATTTACTCACGCATTTCCAGGCGCTTCACTCCATCTTCCTCAAGAGTCCTGCAAGACAAAAGGGAGAAAAGCATTATACGAAGTCCTGTTCAATGTTAACGTACCTTGCACCTAAAAACTATAAAGACTAAAAAGGTGTCTGGAAACTCACCGCTCGTGCAGTTAACGACGGTAACGGTCTTCTGAGTCCAAGAGGCCTATGTTCACCAGTGAAGGAACTGGCAACAGCGCCCTGCACCAGACGCAGATGGAGAGCCCAGCATTCACCTATCTAAGGTGAGCACGTTGACCTGGGGGCTCTACGGAGAGGGAGAGAGAGGAAGAGGGACATTGAACAACCCAGACCATTAACCCCCATATTCTTTCACCTGCAGAAACCTCACCCTACGAGTTCGACACACAGTGCGAAGAGGTTAGACCCCAGAAGCCCATCGGGTTCTGCACATCACCTTTCGAGTCACAGACACCTTCCTGCCAAGATCAGCGCCTCCGTGGGAATCAGGTGAGCGTTACACATATAAGGTTGCGCATTGGTTATATTATGGTGGGAAAGGATTGGGTTCATTGCTTGAGCGCCTGCATGATGCTGCCAATAATGTTGTCAGATCACTCCCCAATTCAGTGGTATTTTCAGTTGTCGGATGTGGTGGTCAGTAGGCCGCATAGGTGTTTCAAGGGTCAAGCCCTGCGAGATATTATGTACCGGTGTGAGGCTTATGATGTTATTACTTCCTTTTTTGCTACCAATGTTGGGTCGGTGGCCTCGGTTGGTTCTCTTTGCGAAACCTTTAAGGTGGTCCTGTGGGGGCGTTGTATCTCTCTAGAGAGTGAAGTCCTGAAATCTATCTGGCGGAGCTTGACTAGACTTGAAGAAGAGATGACAGTTCTACAGTCTGGGGGCCCGGACAGGTCACCTAACGAGGGCTTGGGCACAGCGAGGGAAACGCTTGACTGTTTTCAAGAGGAGGTAGAGAAGGAGGTGCGATTTCTGGTGACTCTGCACTTGGCTCTGCGATACGTAGAGGAAGTTGGCCTGGGAGACACTTGAATAGACTGATGAGAGGTGAAGGGGGCCAGACGGATGTGCTGGTACTTAGGTGGGGGGGGGGGGTTTGCTGGTGTCGGAGGCTCTCCTTGATGAATTCAGGGAATTCTATGACCATCAATATGTAGCCCACAGGCGGGCTGGCCCAGTCATTATGCTCTCTTTCGTTGGGGAAGCTCGGTTGGCAGGTCTTGAAGAGAGGGCCCGGGACCTGTTAGGAGCTCTTACTGTTGATGAGGTCCTGAATGCAATTAAAAGGTTACCAACGAGTAAAGCCCTGGATTCAGACGGTATTACATCTGAGTTCTATGTGACATTTGGTCCCCTGGTAGCAGATTACCAGGTTCAAGTATGGCAGGAATTGCCCCCAACCATGCATGAGGGTGTGTTATCTTGAATTCGGGTTACGACCTGTTGGAGTGTGCTTCTTATAGGCCGCTCTCCCTGATTAAAACGTTTTTCTAAAATGTTGGCGGATAGGCTACTCCCTTTTCATTCTTCTGTGGTGCATTTGGATCAATCTGGGTTTATCCCGGGCTGCTGTACAGCACTCAGTTTGCCCAGACTGCTTGCTGTGTTGGCCCAGGTCGATCCATCCGTGCAGGCGGTTGGAGCTCTTCTTGATATGGATAAAGCATTTGACTCGGTTGCGTGGGATTGCTTATTTGTGGTTCTGGAGAAAGTTGGATCTCTGCCCTATTTTTTGCAATGTGTCAGGGTTTGTATTCCGGGGTGACCCTGTGAATTGCCCTCTTCGGTATGGGCTCTGCATCCTTTGATTTAGGGAGGGGGATGCGACACAGGTGTCCGCTATCCCCCCCCCTCCTGTTTGCAATTGCTATGGTGCCTCTTGCAGTCCAGCTGAGATCCTTACACAGGTATCAGGTGTTGGCTCTGGGTGTGATCAGGGAGCTGATTTCACTTTATGCGGACAATGTTCTTTTATATGTGAAGGACCCTGAGAGTAATTCCGATGTCTGAGGTGATTGAGGTATTTGGTTCTGGGTTGCGAGTGAACTGGTGAAAATTCTCCCCCTTCCCCAGGCACAATGTGAGTGAGTGAGTGTAAAAAGTAGACATCCAGGTATGCATGGAAATAGGGGTAGAGCACTAGAATATACAGATCACTGTGATGGTCGGGAGTGGGTCCTGCAGCCTGTGAGAGGTTCTTGGGAGACGGTGCTCTTCCGTCTGTGTGAGTTAGAACAGGGTTTTACCTGGGTGCTGGAATATTGGTTGTGACTTGACAAGCAATAAATGAGGAGTCTTGTCACTTGATTCTGGGGTATAACAGATTTATTACACACTTAAAGCCGACACGTGTTTCGACCTGACATGGGTCTTTTTCAAGGCGTGTGTGTTGTATGTGGTAATGTTGTTGTAGGTGTGAGCTCTTGAGTAAGGGCTCTTGTTGAGTAACCTGGCAGGCTTGGTTACATAGTTTCACATGCTGCTGAATATTCTACATCATCAGGCTGGGAATTCTCTGTACAAAAAACCGAGGTTACAAAGAAATATAAGAAACTGCATTCACTTTAGTGTTCTCTTAGTGTTGTTTTATGTCATTTACCCTTCAGCCATTAGGTAGTGCCTGCCTGAACTCCACCCCTGGAGGCCATCGTCCGATTCTTTACTGCATGTGGGAGTTCTCCACAAAGTTCTAACTTTAGTCAACATTTTCTCTAAGAATCTTCATTACACATGTTTACTTTTGACAGTCAAACTGTGTTGTAACAGCAGGATCTCAATAGCTCCTTGTGACCTGCAAAGCCCAAGTTGCAGCAGCAAGGGTTTTCAAAATAGATGACCTAAAGTTAGTGGCCATAAACCAGGACAAGAAGGGGGCGGGGGGGTGGATGTCCTCCCAGTGAAAGGTAATGGGGTTGGCGAGGGGAACTCAGTAACTAAAATTATGCAAATCTACTCCCAACAGGAGGAGTTGATTTCCAATGCATTAAGTGGGGATTCAGCCAAGGGGACATGGCCTGGGATGTATCCTGCACCACAAAAACAGCCTATCGGTTGGCAATTGATACAGTCTGTACACTTTACAGCTTAAACCTAAGGGCATGTAATGGTCGGCTTTCAAAAGATTAGCTGGCCAATATTACTCTCAAGGGCTGCAATGGGACCTCCCACACTGACTGTCTGTATTACAGGTAAAGAGTGTGCAAGGGTGAGCGACCCTGAGGTATGGGAGAGACCTGAAAGTGATCACAACCCTTTCACTATCAGTGTCTCTGTGTGTAGGCAACAAGCGAGGCCCAAATTACAAACAATGGCCACTATGGATGATGTTAAATGGGCGAGTATTATTGTGCAAGCAACTATGCCAGCTATATACAGCTCAATCCTGGACAATCTGGGTGTCATTTGCGGAGACGCACGTACACAGCCCAACATAGTGAGTTTGGAAAACTGAACAAAAATGTTATCCCATAAATTTCCTCGCCTGCCGCCACAGTAAAGAAGAAAGCATTTACTAAATGTAAAAGAAAAAAACAGTTTCACTACCACTTACAAACTGTATTTCTCCTCTAAACCAATCATTGTCCTCTGGTCATACTTCCCCCATTCAATAACAGACCTCTCCCTAAGACCCTGCTCTGGCAGCCATCTTCAGATTTGGTAAGCACGTAAAGTGGCAGTATGCCCAAGAAGAGCCGCAGAGAGGGTTCGCATGTGAATCCATTCCAGACCCATGCTGAAGAACAATAGTTACAGGTAAGAAACTTGTTCCTTCTCCAGCATGGGGTCTGGCATGGATTCAAATGCTCATGAATAACAAATACATAGCAGCACAACATTACACAACCATGGTAGGTGTCAAGGCTCAACAGAAGTAATGAACTCTTACCTCTAACGAACATGTTGCGTAGCACTGCTTGGCCGACTCTGGACTCCTCCCTGTCGACAAAGTAGAACATCGTGAAGGAGTGCATGGACCACCACGTAGCAGTTCTGCAGATGTCCAACAGGGGCACACCCGACACGAACGCTGTCGTCATAGCGATCGCTCTAATGGAATGGGCTCTCGGATGGCCGGGCAGCGGTTGATTCGCCAACCAATGATGGTGCGTGATGCAGCCAGAGAGCCACCTTGAGATGGAAGCCTGCCCATGGTTCACAGGACCTAAGTTCACAAACAGTTGAGAGGTCTTCCGAAAACACTTTGTTTATGTCATGTAGAACCTCAGGGCTCGAGCAAAGTCCAGCGAGGGCAAGTGCAAGGCCCCTTCAGCCGGAGACTAACAGCCTCATTACGACCCAGGCGGTAAGTTACCGCCTGGGTCATACCCTTACCACCATGGTGTAAACTATGTTTACACCATGGTGGATGGCGGATTTACCGCCCCATTCCAAGGTGAGTGGGGCGGTACACTTTGTTTATGTCATGTAGAACCTCAGGGCACGAGCAAAGTCCAGCGAGGGCAAGTGCAAGGCCCCTTCAGCCGGAGACTAACAGCCTCATTACGACCCAGGCGGTAAGTTACCGCCTGGGTCGTACCCTTACCACCATGGTGTAAACATAGTTTACACCATGGTGGATGGCGGATTTACCGCCCCATTCCAAGGTGAGTGGGGCGGTAAATCCCCATTTCCCATTTTACCCTTCCCCATTCCCATTTTTGCCCCATAGGGCATAATGGGAGTGGGGAAGGCGCTAATTATGTAATTTACGGTGGCGTTATTAGCACCATGGTCCCTTAGCGCCATGGATTTTAACGCCTGCAAAAAGCAGGCGTTAAACTCACCATGGCGCTAAGGGACCTTTTAATCAGGCGTTAAGGGTCGGCGCCGTAAACGGCACCGTTAACCCCTTAACGCCTGACTCGTAATGAGGCCCTAAGGCTTCGGGAAAAACAAAGGTAACACCAAAGGCTTGTTGAGGTGGAATTTCAACGGAACCTTCGGCATGAAAGATGAATGCGTCTGCAGCACCACCCTAGATTCGTGGAAAGTCTGATATGGCTGCTTGCAGGATAGGGCCTGCATCTAACCCACTCTCCTGGCAGAGGTGATGGCACCACATAGCAAAACACGTCCACTTGTGACCGTAGCACTTCAAAGTCGATGACGCCCTGGCCTTGGCAAGGACCTCCCTACAGTCTGCCGGCAATTCATATCTTCCAAACTCTAGGGCTGCAAGAGCCAAGCCCTCAGGTTCAGCGATCCCGGGTCATGGTGTAGGATTGCACCTCCTCTGGTGAGAAGATCCAGAACTACTGAAAGCTTGATCGGAGGCGACGCTGACAGGTTGAGAAGGTCCGGGTACCAAATCTACCTCGGCCACGCCGGGGTGATGAGTTTCATCCTGCATCGGCACTGTCTGAGTGTGTTGATGACTCGTAGCAGGAGAGGCAATGGAGGAAACGTGAACAGAAACAGGCCTTCCCACGGGAAGGAGAACGCGTCTCCCAGACTCCTCGGTTAGTGGAACCTGCTGGCAAATGTCTGGCCTTTGGAGTTCGCCGCTGTCGCAAACAGATCGATCAGGGGCCTTCCCCACTTGACAAAAATGCGGTCCACCTGGTCCTGCCGAAGTTCCCACTCGTGGCACGAGCGCAGTTCCCTGCTGAAGGAGTCTGCAATGGTGTTCTTGACTCCCGCCAGGTGAAGAGGAACGAGAAAGCTCTCTTGTCCAACGGCCCAGTGCCACAAGTCCTGCGCCTCTTTGGAGAGTGCCGGGGACTGAGTGCACCCTGCTTCCTGATGTAGAACATCATGGTGGTATTGTCTGTGAAGATCCTCACCACTTTGCCCTTCAGAGACGGAAGGAACAACTTGAGGGCCCAGAACACTGCCCGTAGCGCCAGGATATTGATGTAGAGATCCTTCTTCTCTGGCAGCCACAGGCCTCTGGTGTGCAGATGTCCGATGTGGGCTCCCCAGCATTCCAGGGAAGTGTCAGTGGTGACCGTTTCCTGGTATGCAGGGTTTTGAAACCCTGTGCCCTGGGTGATGTTGGAGTGGGCGCGCCACCACCTTATCGCCCGATGGAACTCCTCGTTGAGCTGCATATTGTCTGTGAAGCTTTTCAGACACCTGTATCCAGCAAGCATCCAGGAACTTCTGAAGAGGTCACATCCGCAACCTGCAGAGCTGGGGTAAGGTAGATGCAAGACAACATGCCGAGCAGTGACTTGATGTTTCACACTGTGGTAGTCTTTATTGGCAACAGTTGTTGCACCTTACCCCGCATGGCTGCTTCTCTCTCCTCCAAGGGCGGCGCTAGGCAGGAGACCATATTTAGTCTGGCTATGAGGAACAGAACGTTCTGCAATGGTGTCAAGCAGGACTTCGGATAATTGATAGAGAACCCCAGATCCGTCGGCAGCTGGACAGTCTCTTTGTGTCTGACGGCCAACATCGCGAGCTGGCCCGGATGAGCCTGTCGTCGAATATCCCCTGTGGATGCAGATGGGCTGCCACCGGTGCCAGGCACTTTGTAAACACCCTGGGGGTCGACTTTAAGCCCAAAGGAAGGGCTTTGAACTGAGTGCCGTCCCTGCACTACGAAGCATATAAACTTTCAGTGTTTCTTGTGAATGGGGACGTGGAAGTAGGCAACCTCCAGGTCCAGCGACGTCAAGAAGTCTCATTCTTTCAGTTGGGTGGCTGAGCATGTGCTGCAACGGGACCATCCTGAATTTGCGGGATTTGGTGCTTGTTCAGACGTCTCAGGTGTAGAATGGGCCTCCAGCACCCGGTTTGCTTTTTGACTAAAAAGTATCTGGAATAGACTACAGACCCCCAGAGTCATTGGGGAACCAGCTCTATCGCCCCTTTTTGCAGCATGGCCCGTACCTCCTCCAAGAGCTGAGGGATGTGCTGCTTTTTCTGGGCTACCAGAGGGATCCGCAGACACCTGTGCTGAAACTCCAGGGTATGTGTCCTTGGGCAAGAGTGTCCAGCACCCATCTGTCAGTGATCTTCTCCCACTCGCTGATGAATCCTGTCAGCCGGCCGCTCACTGGGGTGCACGGGTGGGGGCCCGACGACCTGGCCTGTTCAGGCCTGCTTTGGCACTCTGCCCTGCGGGCAATGGCGGTGATGGCCTCCTCCACCATAGGCCTGGGAACGGCCTCTGTAGGCTTCTTGAGTTGTGGATCTTGAAGGTTAGCGGTACAACGAGGAGAAACCTTCTGACGACCTGCTCGACTTTCCTCTGGAGATACGAAAGGAAGAGCGGTGCTACTGGAGCGTGCCCAGGGAACGGACCATTTCTGTATCCGCCTCAATGGCCTGCAGGGACTTGTCAACGACCTTCCCAAAAACTGCATGTCCAGTACCCTCGTCTGGACCTCCAGGTGGAAATTTGTGGCCTTCAACCAGCCTTCACGACAAAGGCAAACAGCGTTCTCCATCTGCCAGAACTCTGTGTCGGCAATGCCCAATGCCACTGTGATGGCGTGATCTGAAGAAACCTCTGCCTCCTGGAAGAGGGCGATCACCTCCATTCTCTTGTCGTCGGGAAGGAACTACAGAATCAAGCCCAGTTTGTACCACAGCTCCCTATCATACCAGGCCAGGATCGCCAGTGCGTTGGCCGCCTTGATGGTGGATGCCGCAGAGTATGACCTTCCTTCCCATGGCGTCCATCTTCTTCCCCTTGCTGTCCAGAGGGACTGAGGATGACAATGACAGGTTAGCCAACCGCTTCCTCGCGGCCGCCAATGTTTGGAACCTCAGGCACTTGGGCATGGATCCCGGCACCCGGGACTTCTTCAGCCTATCCCATTTGGCTGGGGCCGTGCAAGGGTTCTTCAAGAGGGCTATGCGCACCACTTACACGTCGTCCAGAAGGGGCACCGCCATGATGGTCTTCCTCTTGGCCTCACTCCTCTGGCACAGGAAACTGTTGTTTCTTTTACCGAGGATTCCCGGACTGACGGGGAATATTCATGAGCATGTGAATTCATCCGAGACCCATGCTGGAGAACTAAGAATTCTCCAGAATTGGATTTTTCATAGATCCACATGCTTGAAAGGCATACCAAGCAGTGAAGCAGCTATGCACATGACAACACAGTTGAGGCTTTATCTCTACATTAGAGGAGCATTTAGACCTTAAGCATGCAAGGTAACCAGTGGAAGGGAAGGAGGGAAACGGGCTGCTCCTACCATACACAAATGGGTGTTGGAGCACGGCCGGTCTGACTGCCGATCCCCTTCTGGTGTCTTCCGCCAAGCAACAATGTTTGGCAAACGTATGAAGCGTGTGCCCGGTGGCCGCTCTACATGTGTCCTTTAAGGCCACACAGGCCTGGAAAGCCACCAACGCTGCACTTCCTCTGGTGGAGTGTACTGTCCGAGTATGGAGTGGGTCGCCTCTTGATTGGTGGTAGTGGGTGATGCAGTTTATTACCGAGCGTGAGAGGGCTGCTTTGAGATACATTGAACTTTTCTGCGACCTGAGAAAACCACAAAGAGTCTTGTAGATGAGCGAAAGTCCTTTGTTCTCTGTATATAGTATTCTTTGAAATGTCCAAGGAATAAAGTGCACATTCAGCTGCGGAGGAATGATTGCTGAAGAATGTAACAGCACTATATGTTCAGACAGCGGCATCTCAGAGACTACTTTGGGAATGAACTTGGGATGCAGTTTTAGAATAACCTGATACTTCTGGAAGACAGTTAAAGGTGATTCTATAGCGTGCAAGCAGCTCCCCAATTCTAATGTCCCACGTAATGGCCACCAGGAAGGCAACCTTCCAGGAAAAGAATCTCAAGTCGCACTTAGGTATAGGTTTGTAGGGTTCCACCATTAATGCTGATAACACTGTTGAGAGACTCCAAGATGGTACAGGTTTTTGCACCTTGGGGGTAAGAGCGCAACAGTCCCTTGAGGAAGACCTTATCCACTGGGTCGTAGACAAATGATATTTGGTGTGGCTTTGTGGTGTACACCGAAATGTAGGAGAGATGTACCTTGATGAATGATTGGGCGAGACAGCTCTTGGCAACGTGAAGAAGGTAGGGCATTACTTGTTCCACTGAAACATCTAGCGGATCTTAACCCATATAGGAATTTTCCTTTCCAATCTATGGAGAACACATTCCCCAGAGATAGGTTGCTGGATACCTGGAGGCGAAGCAGAAGCACTTCTTGTTGTTGCATGTGGTGAACAGATCTATCTCGGGTTTGCCCCACTTGGGGAATAGCCGAATGAGCTCCTGGTCATCCAGCTCTCACTCGTGGGATGAGGAGTACTCTCTGCTGAGCTTGTCCTGCACATTATTGTCTTTCTCTGGTAAGTGATCTGCCCTCCACTGAATCCTGTGCTCGGGGGCCCACTTTTAGAGCATTTGTGCTTCTAGTGATAGGATAATTGACATTGTGCCTCCCTGCTTGTTGATGTAGTTTGTATTGTCTGTTTGCACCATTTCAACTTGGACTGCAAGGACTTGCTGAAAAGACTAACGCCCAACGGATCGCTCTTCATTCAAGTATGTTGATGTGGAGGAGGGAGTCCCTTGTCGACCAGACACCTCTCGCTTGCAGATCCCGCAGATGTGTGCCCCAGCCTGATAGGGATGCATCTGTCCTGAGCAACAAGATATACATGGGTGTCTGGAAAGGCATGCTCTGATTCAGATTGTCTCCCTTGGCCAAACAGCGCAGTGCTTTGTGGAAGGCTGGCGCGAAGTGAACTATGTCCTCCAATGCCCCTTTGACTTGAGCCCATTGATTGTCCAACTCCTCTTGAATGGTTCTCATCCGCAACTTGCAGTTTGGCATTAGGTAGATATAGGAGGACATCATGCCCAGAAGGAATTTGAATCTCTGTACCGTGGAGGATGCATTTTCGAGAAACCAGGCAACCAGCCCCACCATTGCCGTTATCCTCTCTGATGAAGGTCTCACTCTTGGTATGCGCATGTCTAAATCCGCTCCTAAAAAGATGGTGGTCTGGGATGGTATAGGTGATGATTTCAGCCTGTTGATGGTGAAGCTTAGGTCTTGTAGTCTCAGTCTAGAAAAATGGTTACCTCTCAAAAGTGACCGCAAACGTATTGATGGCCGTGGGCCAACCGTCTCATGCACGATATGACAGAATATAGGTTTCTGTGTTTGCCCATGAACGGCCATTTTGATGTAACAAGAATCGCCATTTTTGTTTTCCAACCATTGCTCATTGCTTTCTGTTCTTATTGCTTTGCAGTACATTTTCTTCTTACACTGCTCAACTGTAAAACATTGTTGTCTGCACGTGAAAGGACAAGGCCGCAGGGCCGTGAGGATAACAAGAGTTTGTTGAAACACAACGTAGGCAGCGCCAGGAAGAATGCCCGGCTCCCTCCCGAATGTAGCCGTGAAGCAGAGCTGCAGGGCATTTAATCATTTCGCAGCTGCCAGCCAGTCTCGTTATATGGTAGAATATGTTAGAATAAAGCAGCTAAAGGCTTGAATTATGCTCTTCTTACGGCCCTACTTTGCTGAGCCCCGTTAGAGCGGGTCGGCACCCAGGACACGAATAGCACCTCATAGATAGCAAGGTCTGGAATGCAACTCTCCCCCCGTATGTTGCTCGCTTCCAAGAACAGAAGTGCTGTGTTCTGTTCAACAACTGAAAGATGCCTCCGCACTCACAAATTGCAAATTGTTACTAGAATTGATATTTGAAGGTGTCATAGCTGTCGAAAGTGTCCATCATCACCCCAAGGTCAAAGAAACCCAATAAAGGGGGGGTGTTAAACATGTCATAGCTGATTGTTTGATATGCATTTTGTATATATGTAATTGATGTACGTAATTCACTCTCTTGCATCCCTCGAGGTCTAGAGATACACGTTGCGGGGCGTGAGACCGAGTTGGCCAAGTGAGACTTTTGCTTTGCAATAAACCCTAGCTTTGGGAAAACAACCTCGTGTCTGGCGTATCTAGCGTGTGTGGTGACTCAACTTGTTTCCATAGACGTAAGGGACCTCTAGGGGCCCCTTTCAAGATGGCGCCCAATTAGGGACCCTCCCCCACTTGTTCCATCGCATACATTGTAATTGAGTAAGGCGGAGAACGGCGAGGACGGGACGATCGAGCCGGGACCAAGAGGTGTTTGGGGCGCCCTGTAGAAGTGATGTCAGACTCCTTTGCAGATCTGCACACATCTGATCCCTGATCGACGTGCCTGGCTAGAGAACAAGGAGGCGAGGGTCCCGAAACGAGGCGGAAGCCAAGAAACGCAGACACAACGTCATTTGGTGCGTCAGTATACAGACGACTTGATTTATCAGGTGAGTCATTCCCCGATTCAAAGTAATCCTGATATTGGTTGAGAGTTGACTTTCCAAAATCAAACGACCTAGGTAAGGTTGATTAACCAGGGGGAAGGTTGAAACATGCCTGGGGTATTGTCCACCCTAGCAGGGTTTTTCCGCTTTGGTAGACAATCTTTGGAAGATGGCCAAATTGTACCACCTGGGGGAATGCCGGCATATGAGATGTATGTGAAGTATGGAATGGGTGCGATAATATTCTGCGAGACTTGGCATAGGCAAACCAGAAAGCAACAAGACCATCAGTGGCCGATCAATGGTAGTTTTGAGATAGCGAGAATAGATGACTTGGAAAGGGTGTTGCTAAGAAAGAAAGCGCGTCCTGCAGCATTTGACATCGTTAAGGACTGGAGAAGGGAAGCAATGCTCCGATTTAGAAGTAGAGCGAAGCATGCGCGCAGGCATAAATCGAAAGGTGAAGTAGCGGAAGAGAAAGAAGAGAAGGAGTGGACTGAGAGTCTAAGAAGGGCAGGTAGGCGTGACCAGTTGAATATAGAAAAAATATACCCACAACGAGAATTACACATAGCAGATGAATTGATAGAAAACCTATTGACCATACAAAACAAGGCCCAAGATCAGAAGTGAGGCCAGACATGTCAGTAACTAGTGCCCAAACCCCGCCCGTAGCCCAAGCTCTCCCTCCGGTAGCTCAAGCCCTCCCACAGCCACAGACCGCGCACGTAACACTTCCTATTAGCCAACCAGGCCCACAACAGACACTCCCTGTTCCCATTGTCCCATCCGCACCTCCCGCCTCAGACACAGACTCGGTACCGTCCGTTCCTCCCGGGGTTGAAATTGAAACCACGGGGGCGAGAGGCGGGACTGAACAAGGGGGATGCACGAGGGTAACTCGCAGTGCGATCAGCAAAGAAAGTAAGATGGAATTGCAGCCGCAGGCAGAGATGTATATAGATGGGAATGATGGGACGGCAGCATTGGCTTCGATCTATGACTTCTGAAGAAGCAACGAAAGACAGGTAGTGCTGGAATGCATGGGTGAATATTTGGTGGAGAAATGGAAACAGTTAATTGGGAAATTACCACTGCAGCGATTGTTAGATTTGAATGCATTAGCACACTGTAGGGAGAGGAATGAAGAAGTGAGAGAACATGTATATGGACTTTTTGAACTTAAAGATGAATTAGATAATGATTATGCTGAAATGTTTACTACACCTGGGTACAGGAGTAGGGATATCGGGAGACATCGGAAGGGAATGCAGGGGTCACATAATGAACGGCAGCAGTTACCATCCCCGGGGCAGAAGGAAATGGTGGACGAATTATCATTGTTAAGACAGATGGGGGCAGACTTGAAAGCATGCCTATTGAAAACGCGGGTACTACTGCAGCAAGTAGTGGGACATAATAGAGGGAGAGGGAATGCACAAGGAAGGAGTATTTCAAATATGCATGGGGGAACGGTGGGACCAAATCAGTGTGCGTATTGTAAGGAGGAAGGACACTGGCGAACGCAATGTCCGCATCTGCAGAACAGAAATAGGTCACGTCAGAGGAGACAGCATAGAGGACACCAAATAGTGAATGGACCAAATAGGAATAGTATGCAGCAGCACCACAATAATGGAGGTAATCAAAACCAAGCCCAAAAGCAAAGTGCCCCTAACCAGAGTCAGGGACAGCAAAACCAACAGTATGGAAATCAGAGTGGGGGAAATAGAGGGAAGAGTGGGAACGTTTTCGATACACAGCCAAACACGTATTACAGTAACAGCAATGATTACACATCGGACGATGTGTTATTTCCCCAATAGGACAGCCCAGGACAGGGTTCGGAACCAGTGTCTATTCCCGTGAATCAGAGAGGACCCTACGTAGAAATGAGAGTCGGGAATGAGGAGCACCGCTTTCTTGTAGATACAGGAGCGCAAAGGTGTTCAATAGACCACCACTTGGTTCCGGATATACCACTGTCGGGGCAAAAGAATGTTTCCGTAGGATTCGCAGGTACACCAGTCATAAACCCAGTGTCCCAACCAGTCCCAGTTACTATAGGACCATTCACTGAACATTGTCCTTTCCTTTTAACAGAAAATTGTGGGGAGAACTTGTTGGGATTAAATTTGTTGAAAAAATTAGGTTCCGTTATACATTGCACGGCAGACGGGGTGTTCCTAACGATTTGGCCACAAGATGCCCCTGTGTCAGAATTCATGTCTGAAACTTTACCAGGAGAACTAAGTAAATTGCCAACGTGTATATGGGCAATGCATGACAACGATGTAGGATGCTTGAAAATAGAGCCAGTAAAGATAATTTTGAAAGAAGGTGTTACCCTACCGCAAATTCCCTAATACAAAATTTCGGCTGAAGGTGAGAAAGGATTGAAGAGTATTGTTACAGATTTGGTGAAATTGGGGGTGATTGAAGAAATTACAGGCAGTACATGCAACAGCCCGATTCTTCCAGTATATAAAAAAAGGAGGCAATGAAGTACCATACCGTTTTATAATTGATTTGCGCGCATTAAACAAAGTAGTAGATCCACAATTTCCTTTAGTGCCAGATGTCACTACAATATTGACAATGATACCTGTTTCAGCAGAATATTTTAATGTAGTTGATCTAAAAAATGCGTTCTTCAGCATTCCATTGGACAAGGACAGCAGATATTTGTTCGCGTTCACATTAGGAGGACGATCATTTACATTCACGCGGATCCACAAGGTTACACGGAAAGTCCGAGTATGTACAGTAGAGCATTAAAAGAGCAGCTAGACATGCTAGTCTTACCAGTGGGTTGCGTACTCTTGCAATACATAGACGATCTATTATTAGCTGCTGACACAGAGAAGATTTGTAAAGAAAGCACTGTATTACTACTGTAACACCTAGCGGCACATGGCCCATAAAGCTAGTTTGAAGAAATTTCAATATAATCGAAAGGAGGTGGCCTATTTGGGCTACCTACTTTCGAAAGAAGGGAGAAGGCTAATGCCAGAACGCATAGAAAGTATTTCTTGTATGCCTATTCCAAAGACACAGAAAGGAGTCAGAGCCATAATAGGCATGGCTTCATATTGCCGACAATGGATTGGTAATTTTGCGTTAATTGTGAAACCGATGGTGAATTTGACTAGAAAGGATGTGGCTATGCCTTTACAGTGGGATGAGGAATGTCAGAAAGCATTTGATCAATTGAAAACTGCATTATGTTCGGCTCCAGTTTTGGGCACGCCGAATTATGAGAAGGTTTTTAGACTATTTGTGTGTGAAAGTGAAGGATGTGCATTGGCGGTTTTGACACAGGAACAAGGTGGAAGAAATAGGCCATGCGGCTATTTTTCTTCTGCGTTGGACCCTGTAGCGCGCGCACTACCACGATGTTTGCGATCTGTCACGGCGGCTGCTGCGTCAGTGAAACAAACGAAAGGGATGGGATTGGGGCATACTTTAATTCTGATGGTGGCACATGCCAAAGACGTTCTATTAAATAGGACACAGATGCAACACCTCACCTCTGCTAGATTGACAAGATATGAGATTATCTTGTTGGCGCCCCATATGCAAATTATGAGGTGTAGCGCTTTGAATCCTGCAGAATTAATGCCACTACCCATAAAAGAAATTGGGGAGAATGAATCACCCCTCTCCCCACGATTGCTTAATGGTCACTGAGGAAGAAACCAAGGGGAGAGTTGATTTAAGTGATACCCCACAGAAAGAGCCAGATGGAGAGTTATTTTGTGACGGCTCATGTTTTAAATTACCTGACGGCACGACAACTGCCGCGTACGCTATCACTACCCTAGAGAGCGTTGTAGAAAGCAAAAGAATCCCCTACAATTCGGCACAAGCCGCAGAGATAATAGGATTAACCAGAGCCTGCGAGATTTCTGAAAATTTTAATGTGAATATATATACTGATAGTCAGTATGCTTTTGGGGTGGTTCATAACTTTGGTCGACTCTGGGCTGAGAGAGGGTTTTTGACATCACATGGTGCCAGAATTCAACATGGCCCTTTGATTGTACGATTGCTGTCTGCACTCACGCTTCCAAAACGCCTAGCAATAGTGAAATGCGAGGCACACAAAAAGGGAACATGCAAAGTAGGAGATGGAAACGCGCTTGCAGACAGAATTGCGAAGCAAACTGCCACTGATTTAAATACCAAAATGATGACGGTTCAGACTGAGGAAGTACCTTGTATGATAGAAAATGGAGTTGCCACTGTCAAAGAAATGCAGGCCGAAGCTACGGCCGGTGAAATACAAGGGTGGGCAGAGGGCTCTGCTGAGTTAGTTCTGGAAGGTTGTTGGGTGGACAAGGGAACTAGAAACTGGATGTTGCCAAACTCGTATGTGACTGCAATGGTCACCATGGCCTACAGCCCTACCCACATCTGTGCGAAAAAGATAATACAGCACCTATCCACAGTATGGCAGAATGTAAACCTAAAGAAGAATGCAGAGAGGTTGGTGCAGAACTGTATCACGTGTTTACAACACAATGTAGGAAAGGGAACAGTGACTCCAATAGGCAGTTTTGGCTGTCCTCTATGCCTTTTGAGGTGATCCATTTTGATTTCATAGAGATGGAGGGATGCCAAAATTTGAAATATGTCCTAGTGGTGATTTGTGCATTCAGTAAGTGGGTGGCTGCATATCCCTTAAAGGACTGCACAGCAATGAGTATGGCAAAAGTAATGCTTAAAGAATATTTTTCCTGTTTTGGCTTGCCCCGTGTCTTATGGTCAGATAATGGCCTGCATTTTATGGGTGCAGTGGTGTTACAGATATGTGCGGGTCTTCAGATCGATAAGATTCCATAGTTCAAGGCATCCGAGTTCGGCCGGTCTTGTGGAGAGGCACAACGGGATTCTCAAGTGAAAGATCAGTAAAATATGTGCGGGAAGCAAGTTGAGTTGGGTGGATGCATTACCAATAGCGCTATTATGCATGTGTACGTCTGTACAGGCTAAAACTGGGCTCTCCCCGTACGAAATCGTAATGGGGAGGCCGGCAAATGTTTGGTGCGCACCTCAGCCAAAACGACTTAGAGAGGTAGAACATACTGTGCTTAGTACTTATTGTGGCCTTTTAATGCAGAAATTGCGTTTGATTCATCAGCAGGTGCAGGAGGCATTACCAGTGAGATACACCGGTCCGGGGCACGCGCTGGAGCCAGGAGACTGCGTTCTGCTTAAAAATTTTGAAAGAAAGTCAT
Source organism: Ambystoma mexicanum (assembly GCF_040938575.1). Lineage (NCBI taxonomy): Eukaryota > Metazoa > Chordata > Amphibia > Caudata > Ambystomatidae > Ambystoma > Ambystoma mexicanum. The sequence continues at coordinate 174,086,582 of NC_090921.1, read as the reverse complement.
TGTTAGCACCCAGGTGGCGCGGCCCCTATCAAGTACTCTTGGCAACGCAGACGGCGATTCGGTTGGATGGACGGAAGTCGTGGATCCATGCCACCCATGCCAAAAAGGTTCCAACGTCACTGAAAGACTTGCCTGACCTAGACGACCGGAAAGAGGCAGCGGCCCCAGAAACAGAAGAAACTGTTGCCAGTAAGCAGCCACCAAATCTGCCCAAACGAGAAGTGAAGCTCGAAATAAGCCTGAGACGACTGCCAAAAAAGGGGAAGGGCAAAGAGTGCCCCAACGTTGCCCAGCAGAATCGACTTCACTGTTGGCCGACACGAAATCTGCCTTGCAAATACCAGCAGAAACGAAACGTGTACCCCTTTGGCGCCCACCAGCACTTGCCAGCACGCCAAAGACCGAATCTGCATCACTGGCGCGGCACACACCAGCACCTGCAGTAGTGCCACAGGCTGACTTTGCGCCTGAATCTAGAAGTGCACCGGCACTGTTCACGGATCACACGATACCAGGAGTAAGGCGATACAATTTGCGGCCTCGAAAGACAAAGTGATCTACGGTTCGTTGGCGTTTATATCAACCTCTGGTTCTGCTCATGGACGGAGAAGGAACTAAAGGTGTAGAGGAAAGAAGCGTGAGAATTGTGCAAGTCGGACAATTCAAGACTCGCGGCTCCTCGGTGCGATCATAAAAGTACATGTGTCTGGAACCAGAGCGGACAAGCTGGGCGCACATGGTACTAAGGCAATAAAATAACTGATCAAACGTCCTCTGAGCAGTATGAGAAAGGACAAGTGATCTTGCCAAAAAAATAAATAAGCAAATTCAGGCTATGAAGGACTGGCAGAACTGAACTGTGACAATTCCGTTGAACTTAATGACATCAGAACAAGCACAACGAAGAGAGATATCCACGACGAACTGTAATAAGGAAGAAGAAGGACAATGAGAAACATGTCGGGACCGGTTCCAGCCTTCTCCTGCACCACTGCTGAGAATGAGTCAATTATAAAGACTGTAAGCTTAAGAAAAACGCATGGTAAAAAGAATTGTATGCTGGCACTGACAATAATTATGTGCTTTATGAGCGCGGTAGCACCGATAACGACAGCCCTAATATTATGGTGTGTGGAATCGATACACCCATTAGAAATGTTTTTACCAATAGTTAATATATCCACTACTGAAAGCCCGGTTCAGGTGATTACTTATACCCTGCCCCCAATGGAAGAAAGACACAGGGAAGGTTTTGGGAATAACACCTTGTTATTAATTATGAATATGACACATGCAATTCTGAAGAGAACAAATTGCTGGGTATGTGCCCATTTACCACAGCATGCTGGGAAAGGAATAGGTTGGTATGTACAGCCATTACCATTAAGTTCTGCATGTAGTGCATCTTTAAGTGCAATGTTCTATGGGAAATGGAATGAGAGTAGCACGGATCAATTAGACAGAACCAACATGAATGAGTTTGAGGAAATAATAATGAAGCCTGTGGGTTGTTCCATATTCCATAAAGCACAAGTAATGGCCCCAGAGCCCACGAGGAAAAGTAAGCAAAAGATAACACGACAAAAGAGACGAGATAGATTGTCCCCACCAGAAAAAACATCTGTAATGACGTTTCGTGTAAGAACAGATGGGGCAAAGATGCAATCACCATTTTACATGGTGAATTATAGCCCAAGAACTGTCCCTTTTTGTCTAAAAAAGAAAGGCTCCTATTCAGTCGGAACATATACTGGATGCATGAATACAGTGGTATTGAAATGGGAAATAGAACCAGTATATGTGGGAGATCCACTTTATTTTATATGTGGAGAGAAAGCATATCCTTGGTTGCCCAGAAACTGGGGAGGTACATGTTACCTAGGTCTACTGTTCCCAGGAGTATTCCTCTTAGAAACAGCAGACATGGCCAGACTATCCAGAGCTAGAGTCAAAAGGACTAGCGAGGGTGTTTTGATAGCGACTGACGTAGCAAAATCATTCATTCCATTCTTAGGGCAGATAGTGAACTCCTATAATATAAGGCAGCTGTCCAGAATACTAAAAAATACCATAAACACAACAACAGATATACTATTTAACATGACGTTGGAAGAAAGAGGAATCAGGTTAATGACGCTGCAAAATAGAATAGCTCTCGATGTGATCCTGGTTGATCGTGGGGGAATTTGCAAAATAGTGGGATCAGCTTGTTGTGCATATGTAGATGACTATTCCCCTACGATCTTTGAAGCAATAATGAAAATGCATGTCCTAAGTTCCGAACTACCTACTGGAGAAAGAAGCTGGGGAATAGGGTCTTGGTTTTGGGGAATACTGCGTTCCTGGGGATGGAAGTTGATTTCAATATTGGTAGTGGTGTTTGGAATATTCATAACGTGCTGTTGCATACACTGCCTACCAATAGTTTGTGCTGAGGTAACTGAGGGATGTACGAAGGGATGTATGCATATGATGACAAGAAAAAAACAAACTCATGGTCGAGCTGAGCAAGACACAAATGAGATGAAAACAGTAAAAGAGTTGATGGCTATAGATATTGATGAAGATGATGATGTTTACGATAGCATTCAAAATTCAGACATAAGTATTTAAGACTTATCATCATTAGAGGAGCTTACAATAAATAGATGAGACGTTTGGCATACGGCCAAAGGAGGGTTTGTCAGTCTAGAAAAATGGATACCTATCATATGTGACCGCAAATGTATTCTGATGGCCGTGGGCCAACCGTCTCATGCACAATATGACAGAATATAGGTTTCCGAGTTTGCCAATGAACGGCCATTTTGATGTAACAAGAATCGCCATTTTTGTTTTCTAATCATTGCTCATTGCTTTCTGTTCTTATTGCTTCACAGTACATTTTCTTCTTACGCTGCTCAACTGTAAAACATTGCTGTCTGCACGTGAAAGGACAAGGCCACAGGGCCGCGAGGATAACAAGAGTTTGTTGAAACACAACGTAGGCAGCTCCAGGAAGAATGCCCGGCTCCCTCCCGAATGTAGCCTTGAAGCAGAGCTGCGGGGCATTTAATAATTTCGCAGCTGCCAGCCAGTCTCGTCATATGATAGAATATGTTAGAATAAAGCAGCTAAAGGCTTGAATTATGCTCTTCTTACGGCCCCCCTTTGCTGAGCCCCGTTAGAGCGCGTCGGCTCCCAGGACACGAATAGCACCTCATAGATAGCAAGGTCTGGAATGCAAGTCTCCCCCCGTATGTTGTTCACTTCCAAGAACAGAAGCGCTGTTTTCTGTTCAGCAACTGAAAGATGCCTCCGCACTCGCAAATTGTTACTAGAATTGATATTTCAAGGTGTCATAGCTGTCGAAAGTGTCCATCATCACACCAAGTTCAAAGAAACCCAATAAAGGGGGGTGTTAAACATGTCATAGCGGATTGTTTGATATGCATTTTGTATATATGTAACTGATGTACGTAATTCACTCTCTTGCGTCCCTCGAGGTCTAGAGATACACGTCGCGGGGCGTGAGACCGAGTTGGCCAACTGAGACTTTTGCTTTGCAATAAACCCTAGCTTTGGGAATACAACCTTGTGTCTGGCGTATCTATCGTGTGTGGTGACTCGCCTTGTTTCCATAGACGTAAGGGACCCCCTAGAGGGCCTAGAGGGCCCCTTTCAGTAGCAAGGTCATGGTTTGCACTACTGACGTGGCTGCTGCTTTTGGGGAGTGTCCCTTTATGAGCCAGTCATCTAAATGCGGGAAAGCATCTTCCACTGACAACCTGAGATGAGCTTCCACTGGCTCCAGACACTTCGTGAAAACTCTTGGAGCGGACTTTAGACCAAAGGGAAGCACTCGGAATTGGAAGTGTGCTGCTCCTACCGAGAATCTGAGGTATCACCTGTGCGCTGGATGAATTGGGATATGAAAATAGGCGTCCTCCAGGTCTAGGGTCGGCAAGAACTCCTCCTTGTTCAACCACGGCAGGACCATCTGTAGCAACGTCATCTTGAGCTTTATGGACCTTATTAACTTGTTCAAAGCTCTTAGATCTCAAATTGGTCACCACTGACCATTTTTGTTTCTGATGAGGAAAAAGTGAGAATAGAACCATTTTCCCTGTGCGGGACCCGTTCTACGGCCGCTTTCTGCAGAAGCTTGTCTACTTCCAACCTTAGCTGTTCTAGAAGGGGATCCCTTCATAGTTGTGGTGGTCGGCATGAAGGATGATGTAGAAATTCGATGGTATGTCCCTTTTGCACCAATTGTTGGATGTGATTAGTTATCAATGCTGTAGATGTTGGTTTATCCTCCCTCCCACTGGAGTGCGATGTGGGATGTGCGGCGCTCTGGTCTCAATTCTTCATTTTGCATTTTTAAAGCACTCACACAGGCCGCAGGCATCGAGGCGCTTTTACAGGAATTATTATTTTTTTTTTAGTTGCATAATTGTTTTTTTTAGTTGCGTATTTATAACGTGTTTAAATACCCAGAGGTTTTCCAAGCGTAGACCTGGGGATCGAACCTGTGTTGCTTCGTGTCGTCTTGCTTCCAAGGTGAACACGTTGTTGCTGAACTATCCTCCGTGGACATGTCCTGGCCTGACCCCCTTCTGCCTCTTTGTGATTGGTATTTGGAGGAGGCTTGCTGATATTTATTGCCCGTCTGGTAAGAGCTAGATGGCGATCCCTGCGTGTGACATGGTCTTCCGTATGCCTTGTACCATGTGTTTGAGCCACAAAAGGAATGATATGGGAGCTGGTGGTTCTCGGCATGCCGGTATCCTAAAAAATGCCTTTCAGGTGGCCGTCAATCTTCTTACTGAACAAATCTTGGCCATCGAATGGCCACTCCAATATTTGGGCCTGAACTTCTGGTCTGAAATTTGTGGCTTTCATCCACGCTTGTCTTTGTAGTACTGTGCCGTGAGCCATCTGTCGGAAGTCATATTGAGCCACGTCATGTCACAATCTATGTACCTTTCTATTCCAAAGGTGTGGTGTTCACAGTCCCTACTGCAGATATCAGATAAACAACAAGACAACACTAACCTGGTCATGTAGAAATTCGTAGAGAAGAATGGAAAGCTCACCTCACCTCCTCTCCCCGCGCCGGAGAAACCCAGGTCGAGGAGGGGAAGTCAGGGAAACCCTCGTGGGGGAAAAAACCCTGTTGTACCAGGAACTGAAAAGAAGCGATGGGCGAGTCTTGATTCCCAGGAGTGACTTCGGGAGTTGGACTTGCGATCGCGAACTATCCTGAAGAGAGAAACCAGATGGTGTTTTAGAAAAGGGAGAGGTTGCTGCAGTAGGACTCTGGTGAGCGATATACCTTTAAATCTGGATGTCTGTTGAGGGGGTGTAAGACGGCTTGCACAAAGGTTGTATTCTGTTCAGCGCGTGGTAGAAAGTAACTCCCTGTCCTTGCAGAAGAGACTGAAGAATGGAGAAAGATTAGTTTTGGAATGAATGAAAGTATGTTGTATGCTGGGGGGGGTACGGAACTATACATACTGCAGAGTGTAGAACCAATGCCTTCGGTGTGAGTGTATGGAGAGCTGGTAGGGAAGAGGACCATGGGTAGAGGAGTCTAATAGTGAGAAAAGGGAGAGACGGTTGAAAGATTACAGACAAGCTGAGTATTCGAAGGGTAAAGAGAGCTAGCCTTGAATTACGAACTCACGGAGCGTGGCCTCTGAAAACAGTAGCAACGCGCTGGACCGAAGACGCCGCCGAAGGAAATCCATTCTGCGAGGTTGGGGGCGGAGTCATCCGACACTCTCGGATTCGGAAGGCTGGAGCGCTGCTTTTCCTTGCTACCGCCATGTTGGAGGGGGTAGAGGCGATGCATGAAATTCGTCTCCACCTGTGCCAGAAAGTCCACGTGAGCCGCCCCCTAGAGGGAGCGGACGTGACACGTCAACTGCGGCATCTATTATATGGTCAGATGTGGCTTCCCCATCTGCCACAATGGCCCTCGCTTCCTCTTAAAATTCTGAAGGTAGATGTTTGGTTAATTTGGACATTCTGAGCCAGAGCACTCTGTCAAACCTGGCTGTCATAAGCAGTGCATTGCCCCCTCTAACTGCAAGTGATGCGGAAGAGGCTCCTTTCCTCCCTATCACTTTGAGCTTCCACCCTTCCTTGCCCAGAGTAGCGGTTAGCAGTGTAGCTGGATTTGGTACCTTCTTTCTCGCCACCACTGCCATGACTGTGCCTGTGAGGGCATCTGAAATCCGACTCAGAAGTGCAGAATCCTGTGCCTTCTACTTTTTCTCTGGTCATGTAACCAAAGCCGGAGTGGATTGTGGTGTTGCCAAAATCTTCTCCCCTTCCTCCCATATTGTATCAAGGATCGGTATGGTAATTACTGTGTGCCTTCGCTTGTCCCTATGCTCATAGAGCACAGATTTATTTCTCTTCACTAGCCACCGGCATCTGAAAGAGTTCTGCTGAATTGGCTATAATTGAATGAAAGGACACTGCCATTCGGCGGTGATGCAACCCCAGGGGAGTCATGCTACCTCTGTTTTTCTATTATGTGATTGACCCACTCATCTGTGCTCTGATCAGGTGTATCGCTGGATTGTTCACCCTCCTACGGTTCATCATCCTGCGTGTCTGGGTCAGAGAAATCCCTAAAGGGGATGTCTCTGATGTTCGGATCATACAGGTCTTCCTGCTATTCAGATATTGAAACTGTGCAAGGTGCTCTATAGTCCTGTGTCCTTGGCGATGGTGGGGACTTTGGTGGTGAGGGAGACTGTCCCCGCTTCTGTGGCCTAGTGGCTGGAGACGTGCGCCATGGCGATGTACTGCAGGTAGATCGCTGTTTGTGGTGACTACTCCCCAAAGGCGATCTATGCCGGCGTATTGAAGGTGATCTGCTCCATGAAGTACAGTGCAGGGAGGTATAACGAGTGCCCCGAGGTGATCTGTCCCGACTTGGTGAGCCTTCCCACTCAGTTGCAGGAGATGTGTTCCTATGAGAAGTGGAAACGTCCAATTGTCTTGAAGGTGTCAGGGCTGCCAACTTAGCCCTCTGCCTCCTTTGAAACGGTATCAGGTAATATTATCCCCATATATATGGTCGCCGTAAATAATATCGCCGGGAAAAGGTCCCAGATATTATATTTTTGACCATATATATGGGGACAGGGGCAAAAAAAAAAAAGTTTGGGGGTCACGGGGGTGTTGCCCGCATGTTCTATGCAATAATGTCGCCACAAAAAACAGCCATTTTCCGGCGATATATTTGCATGCCGAGATTTTTGTGGAGACATTATTAACCTTTGAAACACCTAATGATCCTCTGCATCAATTGCATGAGGGTTGGATCAAAAGGATTCGATGCATCTTCCATAGTAGGCTGCCGGTGTGGGCTTTAATCCCTGGGCAGTGCAGGCTGTAACTCTTCCTCGATATCTGAGAATTCCTCCTGAAGGATGAGGTCTGGCAGCTCAACCATCTGTAATTGGAGACAGCTGTGCAGCTATTCCTATGTTGCCCAGATTTGGTGGTCTCTTTTCTCGCCCATCTGACTTTGGTTGTTCACCTGTTGTGGATTTATTGGGCATCCCGTCAACGACCTCTGTGGGGTTCCGACCACTCTTGGATGCATTATGGGCGTGGCAGTGAAGTTTTCATGGATGAATCGTCCTTATGCGTCTTCGTGGATGAGGCATCACAGAGTAGTATAATTGTTCCAATATTTAAAAAAGGGCTCATTGTATGGTCCCCACTGCTATAGGAGAATTGTATTACTGGACATCTCTTGTAAGAGCTATTCCAAATGTCTCTTAGCCAGACTTGAAGAATGGGGTGCAGGTAGCAATATACTGCAGCCAAACCAGGCGGGTTTTTTGTTCGATCTGGTTTTTGCACGTTGTACCACTGTTATATCCTGAGCACAATTATTGACAAATATTGTAGAGTTAAAGGGGACAGCTTATATGCAGCATTCTTAGACCTTGAAAGAGCATTTGATTCTATAGACAGGAATACCTGGCGGTGCAAATTAGCTGCTGTGGGGATGCTGTTGAGGCCGCTAAATTTATTTCAAATATGTTATGTGAACACCATGAGTTCAGTTAAGTATGCTAGGGCGGGCTCTAACACTCCTTGTTTTTCCACTAATAAGGGGGTTAAGCAGGGTTGTCCGCTCGCCCCACATTTTATTTTTGTTGGCATTTCATCCAAGCAAGTCAGGAAAGAAGGTATTTTCTCCTACTGCGAGGAATATCGATTGTGCACACGATAGTCTTCCTAGCTTTAACCCCGGGCGGGGTCGACCAAGGGCTCACCTATGCCTACGAATATTTGGAAAAGCACAAATGAAAGCTAAATTAAAATAAAACTAAATGAATGGTCTTTGGCAAATAGGGGAAACTTTACAGGTGGGACATAAAAGGGAAAAGAATCGAAGTGGTGAACTCCTCCCTGTATTTGGGACCGATGTTCTCTAGGAATGGTCTAGGGAATCCACATATAAAGTTTCAGGCTTGAAGGACACCTTAGGTTTCACTTTCTGTATGGGGCACTTAGACTTGATAAATGCTTGGAAGCATTAAAGATACAAGTGTCCTTTACGATCTCATATTGTTGTGAAATCCAGGGCCATAGTAACTGCAAACCTCTGGAGTTAGCCCAGAATGCATGTTTACGACAATTGCTGGGTCTTCAACCTGGCACTCCAAGCAGTTCCTTGACAACCAAGTTAGGGCTAAAGAATATAGAATCCTTATCCCGGGCTGGACATGTCATTTATTTTACTAGGATAAAATGGAGCCTTTCAGATAACCTCAATACAACAGCAGGGTTTCTAGAGATGGGGGCTTCCGTGTGCAAGAATAACTTTTATTGGTATAGGGGATTCTCCAGCATTTAGGACGATTTTTCTGGCTCCAGTATTGATTATACTACCTTAGGTGCTCTAAATCAAGTTAAAGCAGCCGTTACAGTTTGGGCCAGTAAAAGGGCAATGGAGTCAGATGTACGAATTACCAAGTCTTTACACTTAATGAGAAAAGAAAATGCAGACTAGAAGGAGTATATGCTGAGACCCGGGGCCATTGTCAAGATAAAATGACCGGCCAGTAGGAGGTCACCACTAATGGTACCAGTGAAGCCAACTCCCTCTCAGCTAGCGCACAAGCTGGCTGACTGGCCCATAAAAATGTTCTTGCAATATGGATTACAATGAACACTTTTTATTGATTTGTCCTCATTATCGAAATAAGGAGAAAGGACTAACACCTGACACTGTATCAGGCCATGGGCTGAAGCTGTCTCTAATTAACTATGATGATTTATTGTTTTTATATAGTCTTGCAGTTCATAAACACGGTTTTGTTTTACACCTGAGATCTTAGAAGGGTTAAGCCATTGGTAACCTGGGTTTTACTATGTTTATTAATAAGGCGGTGTGTCTCATAAAACAGAAATGTAGGATACTATAATATTTATATTCTATGTAGAGATGGATTGTCTATGTATTTAGCTTATTGGTGTTTCTTTTTTTAATGTTCTGTTTGTGTTCTAATATTATGGTTAATGGAGGAATCTGAAAGAAGAGTTGAAGCCATTGTCCAGGTAGGGATCGCCATGTACACCTTTGAGACTGAAGATAGCTGCCACGGCCGTCATCAATGTGGGGACCGTTCGGGGAGCCCCATTTCAACCTAATGGGAGGACCCTGTATTGATATTGGTGTTCCCCCCACTGAAAATCAAAGAAAGTTTGGATGATGAGCCAAAATGGGCACATGAAAGCATGTATCCTTCAAATCAACCACATATATCGCAGCGAGTTACCACCTCCATTACTCCCATGGAAAGCAGGGTCTGGATCTCTCTGCATAGAGTTTCACTCTGCATTTGAAGAAGAGGGGACCAAAAGCATTGGAAGATGAAAATCTGTAGTGGGCTGCTGGAATAATATTAATAATAAATCACTGTTCAAGTGACTCTGGTCCAACTTTCACCTCCTCCAACCAAAGCATAGATTCAGAGGCATCACTTGTCAACCTCTCCCAACCAGGCAATGCTAGTTTCAGGACTGCAGATTTGTTCAATTTTACTTTGATGCCTTTCTCCCTGGCCAGACTCTTTGAAGGCTCTCCACTTGTCCAACACCTCCTTGGGATAATCTGGGTAGATAAACAAAGGTTTGACTTAAAAATGATGTGACCCTTCCCTCTCGCTGCATTTAGCACCCTTTCTCTAGATCTCACACTAGTAAGGGCTAAAAGGATCTTTCGTGGTCTGGCAGGTGAAGGCATCCCCATATGCAAAGTCCACATCGGGCAGGGAGAGAATATCTAGACCAAGTGTTTCCGTGAAGATCTTCACCATAAATTAGTCCATGCTGATGTGTTCATCCTTATTTTCATCCAGACCCACCAGCCTCAGGTTTCTGCCATGGACCATTCTGAGGGTTTTCTCCTTCAAATGTTCTACTTTCAGTTCATTGCAAGCCCAGAAACTATCTGTAATCTCCACACCAAGACCATCAGTATTTGCTTCAAGCTTGCAAATGCTGCCTTCAGATGGGTCACTTTCTGTGTCAGTTCAGACAGGCAACTCAACTTCCCCCACATCCTGAGCCACCCTCAGCAGTTAAACATGGATGTCTTGAATTCCTGGCACCTTACCCATGTCTGGGACCTGCTTGGGCTTCTTGGAGGTGGGGTTTCTCTGCGGTATCAATCCTCTTATTCATAACCAATAGAGAAATCTTTCACAGGAGAGGGGCAGGAGCTGCAGGTCTAGGCTGCTGCTTCAATGGCTGACATTCCAGAATCCAAAATATATAATTTTTTATGTTTTTCACTGTTGACACTGAACTATTGGAAACCAATACACCCTCCTCCGATACTGGAGTTTCCAGGACAGTTTAGTCCATGAACTCCATGAGGCTCCAGCCACTCATAAAAAACCTGAACTGCAGCCGGTAAAACCACACTCCTCATGCAGACATGTGTTGTATTATTTGTGGCTATTTCTGCTTTTATTGGATTAATCAAATGCTGTAGCAACGCTTTTCACCGGACTCTCTCCAGGCATCTGACTGTTTGAACTGAAACCCCGCCCCCTTTTTCAGTGACACGTGAAAAAGGGGACTGCGCGTGCACCAAGTGGAAGCACCGGTGAAGCACCGCTTTGCACCAGACTCTCTCCAGGCATCTACTTGACTCCTGCTTCTTTCCATGTCAATTGGATTGAATCTCGTGACTGTTTGAACCGAAGCCCCGCCCACTTTTTCAGTGACATGTGAAAAAGGGGCCTACACATGCACCAGCGTGCACGCACCAAGTGGAAGTACTGGTGACGCATCGCTTTGCCGCGACACCGGTGCCCCACATTTCTGAGATCTTTATCTCGATCCCTTTTTGGTAAGGCGTTATTATTTGTACCAAATTTACACAGGAACAAAGCTCTGAAGGCATGCTCTGCCAGTATCAGTTCTCGTACTGCATAAGAAACAAAATCTATACAAGCTGTGCACAAACATGCCACCACTCTGCCTCGAGCAGGGCTTCGATTGTGGCTCAAAGAGAAAACAAATGGAACTCTCTCGCTCCTGATCTTAAAGCATGCTCCACGCCGAACTTGCGCCCTGTTTCAAAAAAGTCAGCGGCTCAACAATCAAAGGACATTATTACCTCTGACGTACGTTTTTTCTATTCTGATTTTATTGCAAAGAATCTTTCAGTGATAAACTCTTTGGAACCCCATGACACGGGTTTGTGTGTTGTTAGACCTGCTTCTGACACAGAGAAAAATCTTGCTCAAAATACTGTATTTAATGTTCCCTTTTCGGATAGTGCGGTCCTCAGAGGTGACTCGATGGCAGCTTTTGCCAGCGGTTAATATCGGTAATGAGCTGTCATCGACTTAGGCTCTATGAAGACTGATTAGTCTGTCCAAGCACTATTCGAGAAGCTATCCTTTTCACCGAATGTTTTCTGATGTCAGCCCGGCCAAGTCAAACAGACTCTTTTTTGCTCCTACACCGCGGAAAGGTAAAGCAACTGAAGGTCAGCCCATTACTGAGGGTGTAAGCAAAGTGGAGGGATTGACTTTAGAGGCCATGAACACAACCATGATTACAATAGTAAAACGCTTTGAAACATTGAATGACAAAATGAATAACCAAAGTACCCAAATAGCCTCGATTATAGTATGGCAATCCAAACATGAAAATCAGTTCACCAAAAGAGACGGTCCCTATGTGGAACAAACCATCAAAACTCCACGCCTGCTTCGTGTAGATACAGCCACTTCTCTTTTAAGGTTGACTGACTTGCAAGAGTGCTCAAACACCAATCTAGCTAGCGCTGAAATTATTCCATCTCTGCCTCGCATTACTGGAATTATTACTGAAGAAAGTACAAGTAAAGATAGGGTTGTCGCTCTGCAAAAGGATGTAGTACCTAAAACAGGGTCAAAAGCATATACTATTTTTTTCTAAATCAGGAAAGAAAGACACAATAGTTCTTCCAAAAAGTAAAAAGACTAAGAACATAAAAACCTGCAAAGTTACCACGATGTTTATTAAAGCTCTAAAAGCCCCGGTCAAGAACACACAAATGGCCTCTAAGTTATTGAGTCAAACACGTAAATTGCAATCAGTCATACTGCATAGTACTGAGGCAAACATCATACCATATGCCCCTTTCAACGCTCTTGTAGAAGCCGTCCAAAAGCATCAAAATACGATTCCCACCACTCCCACCACTGCTCGACCTTTAGCATCAGATACTAACATTAATAAAGATGAGCAAGCGGGCAAAGGTGACTAGACGACAAGAAATTAGGAAGGAGGTTGACGTATACATGGCCAGGTTTACAAATTTACCTAAAATAGGAGCACCTTTACTTGACCCAGACATGCAAGCCGGTGCTCTCATACCTTCAGACACTTATAAGCAGTGCCCCACTGACACTAATATTCTAGTTAATACTAAACAACTCACTAGGGAGTCCGATGGACATCACTGCTCTGTAAGAGCAACAGAAGATCAGTCTACAGTAAATGGGGCAGAGATTGCACGAATGCTGCAGTCCCTTCTCCCCAAATATCAAACTAAGAATCGGCCTTCTATAGATGCAACCTCACAAAAAGTCAAACTTTCTTTGAAGCAACAAATGAGCACTGTTACTCATGACAAAAATGCTAGTGCTTTGATTCTTGGATGTCGGCCAGCTCCCTTCCCTCTGTATGTCTTAAATTGACGTAGTATCCTAGAGTTATTCTCTGATATCACCGAACTTGAGGACATAAGTTCATCAGATCTTGAGCAAGTTGAGTTTGTTAATGATACAATGTTGAGCACTGTCTGTCTGTGGTTGAGATCACGAGTCATGTGTAACATCATTTGGGAAGCCAAAGACCAGTTATTTGCCATGGGATTCCTACTTATAGTGGGCCCATCTCAGGTAGCAGATGCTTATCAGGGTGGTGGGTCTCGGGTGGAAATGTCTTCCAGGCTGTCAACAAATGCTGTAATACCCAATGAAAATGTCCAGCTTGCCTCAACATGTGTTTGCAATAGTGGGTCCAGAAGATAACTAGAGCAACAGAGCGTGAGCAAAGTCATCACAATGGTATCTTGGAATACATGTGGTCATCGTCATCTACTTAACAACAAGGAGTCTAAATTAGGGAACTTTGATCTGGTCTTATTACATGAAACATGGCTTATAGAAACACCTATTTGGCATGACCATGCAGTACATCTCACGCCGGCCTTAAAAGGCGATAAGGGTCGGCCCATGTCTGGTCTTCTTACTAGCACCAAAATCGGTTCAGGGTCCTCTATAATCTTCTCATATGCCCCAAATGCCTACTCCCAGATTACCATTGTTTCTGTCTACTCAGTTCTGTATGCTCTAGTTAACTTATATTGGAACCCAAAGGGTATTGATGACCCAAAGTTTCTGTATGATGTTTCCAACATGTTGGCCTATATTGCATTAGTCCCTGAAATCTCCCATACTATCTTGGCAGGAGATCTCAATTTACATTGTTTTGAACGTGACCATGTTCAGGAAAAAGGAAAGCCCACACAATGGGAACAGTTAATGAAATCCTGTGCACTATGTATGCTTAATGGAGCCTTTCCTGAGGACAACCCACCTTGTCACACGTGGAAACAGGGCTTTTCAAAAGCCATAATTGATTATATCTACGTGGATCTTAAACTACTTTACAAAATAACCTCCTTTCGTATACATCCAGTAGTAAACAGTGATCATCAAATGCTCACTACACAATGGGTTGTATCCTCCCATCCTACAGCTCATACAAAGTCACTGATGGGAGGGACTTTAATCGTAAATACTCAATTAAATCCTATCAGGTGGACAGACAAATCCTTAGCTCAGTTTGCACACACTCTGACTTCTCTCTTTGTTAATCCTTCAAATAGAGAGCTTGTTACATCCTATTACCGCCGTTGGTCTTTGTGGCATTGCGGTAGGATTTGTCATTCTTTGTTTCTGGCTCCTCCTAAAATGGCCGCTGTTCATTCCTGCTTCATTTCAGCGAAAGGCGCTGCCATCGCACGCACGGACCAGACGCCTGACGATGGTCACGTGACAACATATAGTTGCATTCGTTCCGCTGTCCGGCGCGTTGCTACTCTACAGCAAGATGCTCCGTAAGTTTCCGTTCCTAGCTCTCTTTCTTCTAATCCTTACTTATTACTAACCTTTTACTTGTATTATAGGTCCGTAAATTACCAGAGTTCTTCACGTTCTACATCTACTACCAGGGACCGAGACACATTTCCCAGAACGTCCTTTCACTCAGGGGCAGCTTCTCTTTCCGTTGTCTCTATTTACCCAAACCTATTTTCCCGAGACGTAGCTAAGAGATTCACCCGCTCCGGTTCATCGATCACTTTAACAAGAACCGTCATTAATATACTTTCCTTACCCATAGAGTATCATCCTTTCCTGAACAACCGGTACCAGATTGGATATAAAAAATCTTCATGGCAACTCTTCTCTTTATCGCCAACTACAATGCAGTCCACGTAGGTTCAGGGCTCAACTTTGTCATAATCTGTTCTATTCTATACTCTCCCGGAACCCAACTCAATGGCTTCTTCTTGCAGAAGGAGGACGGATCCTATTGCAGTAAAGAGACTAACAGCTCTCTCTCATGCTATTCAGGTGGGTGGGGTTTTCAGGGTCTCACTTCTTTCTCTTTCGGGTTTCTTCTCTGTAGTAACGTGTTTTCTCCTTTTATCAGAACACTTCCGAAGAGCCTTTTCAGTGACTGTTTCCACTCTCATCCGTCACTGGAATTAAGACATCAACCTAGAATCCGGATACAAAGCCTTCGGTTCATCTAGATGCTGTACCAGCCTCTCCAACATCCATCACAGGGTTTTCTACCCCAGAGGATTTCCCTGGGAGTATTGCCTCCCTCTGTTCCTGGTGATCTCCGGATGGAGGGCGGTAAGATTTTAAGGGGAATTTTCACTTTCTTCAAGCTGTTGTCATCTGACCAGGTTAGTGGGTTCTGCGGATTTGGTACTAAAGTGAATTCAGTATTATAGATGACAGTGTACAATTACAGTCTTACAGTTAAGCGTTACAGAGCTGTTGTGCGACATACGATACTATGATCTTACGCAAAGATTCACGCTAAATAAGTTAAATACAAGAAGCCAAATATCTAGAAAGCACGTATTTGACGTAAAAGTCAAAAACAAGAAAACAGTTTTGTTTACAAAAACGTAGGGCCCTTAAGCTTCCAGTCAATATGAGAACCATTGCTTTAACTAGAGCAAAAACGGTATATAAAAACTGGGTATGATCACATTGTGCGACACTCTTTTAAAGAGATGGGGAACAAATGGTGACTGTAATGCGTGACAAAAATACTGCACAAATTTAGCGGACACTAAATCGGGCTTTAGCAACTCCACAAATGATGTCACAGGTACACATAGTCCCTGAGCTAGTTTGGATAGATAATTTCAAGAAAATATATGAGAAACCAGCCCCATCAGTGGAGACCCAAGAAAATGAGGTAGAAGTTCCTTTCTACCTTGATATAGAGAGCAAACATACTTCATTATATCAATGTTATAAGTCAGTCTAAAGCGCAGGGCCCTGACGGTCTTTTAAATAAGGTTTTCAAACAACATCCTGAAATCTAGTCTGATATTTTATATTACATTGACCAACACATTAATCACTCTCAATGCATACCCTCCTCTTGGAAACACTCTATAATCGTCCCAATTTACAAAAGAGGCGACTGCCGTATGCCGGAAAGCTATCAACCTATTGCATTGTTAGATGCCCCAGGGAAAATCTACAGCCACATCATACTGCAGAAACTTAATGCATGGTCACTTCAAGAGCATAAAAGAGATCCTTTCCAATCTGGTTTTGTTAGCGGGATAGGCACCTCACCAAACATGTTGACACTCAACTTGCTCAAATCCAAATATTTAGCTCAAAATCAACCATTATACATGGCATTCGTGTATTTTCACATAGCTTTCACATTGGCAGTTGCTCTTTGCGAAATTGCAACAATATGAGTGTCCGTCATCGCTTCTTACCATAATTAAAAAACTCCATACTAACACTACTATCCAAGTTAGACTTACTTTGGATGGAACATTATCTGCCAGTATGTCGACGAAAGAGGGCTAAAACAAGGGTGCATATTGGCATCTACTTTGTTCAACTAATTTCTGCTAGACATAGGAATAACCTTTGAGGCTACCATCTCTGATGCTCCCAAACTAGGTCATCAAAAGATCATCTGGCTCCTTTATGCCAATGATCTTGTTTTATTGTCTCAAATGCCCAAAGGACTTCAAAATCTCTTGAACAAATTGGATGATTATGTCTGTGAAAATAACTGGACTATTAACACTGATAAAACCCAAATTGTAATCTGCCAGAGAAAACAGAACAACAAAATCTCAAATCACGTATGGTCTTTGCAAAATAAGAGACTTTCAGTAGTACCATATTACAAGTATTTGGGAATACCATTTACTGGAACTATTAGTGATTACATGCATACAGCGACATTGGATGCCAAAACCAGATCGCTAACATCTCAAGTCAATACACTGTTATATAAATATAGCAAATTTACACTATCTCATATTTTGACTTTATTTCAACAGAAGGTTGTTCCGATTGTCACATATGGATCGGACACAATTGCTCCTAGAACAAGACAGTACTAGGATCAGTACGAGGGTATGTTCTGCAAATCGGTTTTGGGACTTCCAAGGTGCACGCCCTTACCACTACTACGATACGAAATTAGGTACGACTTCCATCTATAGCCAAGTTATTTGGAAAATGTGCAGCCTGTACAGGAAATGTCTAATAGGATCTACGGCTCCGAACATTTCGGGTACAGGGGCTCAGTATGTTCTATCCGCAACTGAAAGGTTTCCTAAAACTTGGTCTAATTGTGTGCATGATGCTCTGTTCGATGCAGGCATTTCAATTGTATGCTTGTTAATGAATCCAACAAAGGCTAAAGTATCTTTATATCGTTTTGACTGGATAAGTACTCATGCACAGTGTAAAAAATATCTAGATTTCAATATGACTCTATTCCCACATAAAAGTATTTGCACTATGGAGAGCTATCTAGTCAAATGTCCTTCAAAGCTTGTTAGATCACAAATGATGAGAATACGACTGAATCTGTGTACCACAAAGCAGATCTTAGCAAGAAGGGGAATGATGGCCAAAAATCAAATTGCATGTCGTTTCTGTAATGACCAGAATCAAACTGAAACTCTTTCACATTTAGTAATTGTTTGCCCTGCATTGAGTACTCTCCGTCAAAAACATTTTAATAACTTGTGTCAATTCTTGTGTTCTCTTCCTGAAGACGATATATGGGGCTTCCTACTATCTAGTACAAGAACTGCAATAAATATCGCACTTGTTCAGTTTGTTAATGCGGTTATACCAAGAGAAATAAACCTGAGCTAGGTCGCTTCATAGGGTAATGAAGCCCTGTATGTTTAGCAAATTGGGGCACACTGAATGCTCATTTTACATCTGTCAGCCTGAATGGCTCTAGTGACTAAACAAAGCTCTTGATTTTTTTCAGGATTGTCTGTAATATATTTTAATGTTTTTATATGTGTTTATTGGTAATAATGATGATATGAAGAATTAAATTTTATAAGTAAAAAGAATGAAAATGTGAAAGGTTGAATCATTCAGCCAAACAAATAAAACCAAATTTAAAAAAACAAATGCTGTATCAAGTATTGCATAAAGGAAACTGCTGAAAGTTTCTATCCTGAACAAAGTCATGATGATGTTTACGAGGAAATTAATCAGAGGAATGTTGCTTATTTAGGTGGAGCATATAGAGTCTCGAATATGCAAGTGTAATGTGTTGAGGACACAGTGGCTTAACAAACGGTTAATGTTCTTGGAGGAATCCGGGGGGATTTAAATAGAAATGTTCTTTTTGATTGCAGCATGGAGTTTGCATGTGGCCTGAAAGGAGCATACCCTTTGCCTTTCAGCCACGTAAATACTAAACGAAACTGTTTCGGCATAATCAGAATCAGTTACCAAGATCATTTCTTTGAATTTATTTTCAACTGCAGTAACAACTGCCTTATAAATGGCAGCTAACTCCACTATTTGGCTACTCTGGTCTCCAATTCTCATCCCTACACTAGGAATGTCTTCACACTTTATCCAGACATTTCCTATCCTTGCCACCAGTTGCTTTTCAGTGTCATTTCCTATATGATACGCGCATCCATCTACATACAGTGTTGGCAGATCTTTGCACACATTAAAAGCTTTATGCAGTGATAGTTTGAATTCATTCACACTGGGCTTTACCTCTATTTCATCAGAGGTACATTCATCTGCACAATCATGCAGATCTGCAATCCCTTGAGCAATTGGCCTCTTTTTATTCTGTCCATATCCTACTTCCACAGGGAATCCCTGCTCAGCCAATGTCCAGGGTTGAGTGATTTCGGCATAATTCTCAATAAACTTCCTGTATATCCTGTCATCCATAGTAAACATTTCAATCCCTTCAGGTTAGTAGGACTTTCAATTTCTATATTGCTTCCACTTTTTTCTTTTGAGGATTCAACCCATGTCCAGTCACTTCATGGCCTAAGAAATGTACTTTCTTTTTGCACCATTGGGCCTTCTTAAAGGATACTTTGGTTCCCAATTTCTGTAATTGGCCAAGCACATATCTAATCTCATCAAAATGACTCCTCAGGCTTTCATTTTTAATCAGAACATCATACATAGACTATGGATCCCCTTTCTGTCGCATCTGGGAGTGCTTTTCTCAAAGATATGCCAAATTCGCTCCCACTATTGACATACTCCAATGGTGTTCTGGACCAAGCATATTGTGTTTTATCAAATGAAAATGCAAATAAATTTTGAATATCTTCACCCAATGGTACGCACCAGTACCCAGATGTAAGGTCTAACGTGTTAAACACTTTTGATCCATGAACCTGTGCAAGGCCTTGATCAATAAATGGGAGTGGCCATCTAGATACTGGTACTCTTTTGTTTAATTCTCTCAAGTCTGCACATAGGCGCCATTCACCATTTGGTTTTAACACGCCCAAATTGGGAGTGTTTGAGGTACTATGATTGGGTCTGATAATTCCTCTGGATTCTACATTTTTTATTATCTCTGCTAGTGACTCCGAGCATGTCAGTGGTAACCGATATTGACGCACAAATACCGGATTTCTACCATATCCCTCTGGTAATGTGGCAACATGCAAATCAGTTAGGCCGCAATCATTTGCGTCCTTGGCAAAAACCTCCTTAAATATTTTTCTCAATTAATTCCTGTCCTCTTCACTACTATACGCATCTGCTGCCAGAATCTGTTCCTGTACCATTTTTGAAAATTCTGGAAAATCCTCCAATGGTGGAACTTCTGTGTTAATTGCTCCTTATTTTCATCCAGTCCCACCAGCCTCAGGTTTCTGCCATGGACCATTCTGAAGGTTTTCCCCTTCAAATGTTCTACTTTCATTTCATTGCAAGCCCAGAAACTACCTGTAATCTCCACACCAAGACCATCAGTATTTGCTTCAAGCTTGGAAATGCTGCCTTCAGATGGGTCACTTTCTGTGTCAGTTCAGACAGGCAACTCAACTTCCCCCACATACTGAGCCACCTTCAGCAGTTAAACATAGATGTGTTGAATTCCTGGTACCTTACCCATGTCTGGGACCTGCTTGGGCTTCTTGGGGGTGGGGTTTCTCTGCGGTATCCATCTTCTTCTTGGTATTCATAACCAACAGAGAAATCTTTCACAGGAGAGGGGCAGGAGCTCCTGGTCTAGGGCTGCTGCTTCAACGGCCGCCATTCCGGAATCCAAAATACATATTTTTTTATGTTTTTCACTGTCTACACTGATCTATTGGAAACCAATACCGATGATAAACACCTTCCTCCGATACTGGAGTTTCCAGGACAGTTTAGTCCATGAACTCCATGAGACTCCAGCCACTCATAAAAAAACCTGAACCGCAGCCGGTAAAACCACACTCCTCATGCAGACATGTGTTGTACTATTTGTGGCTATTTCTGCTTTTATTGGATTAATCAAATGCTGAATCAAGTATTGCAAAAACTAAACTGCTGAAAGTTTCTATCCTTAACAAAGTCATGATGAGCGTTTATGAGGAAATTAATCAGAGAAATGTTGCTTGTTTAGGTGGAGCATATAGAGTCTTGGATATACAAGTGTAATGTGTTGGGGACACAGTGGCTTAACAAATGGTTAATATTCTTGGGGGATTTAAATAGAAATGTTTTTTTTTATTGCAACATGGAGTTTGCATGTGGCCTAAAAGGAGCATACCCTTCGCCTTCCAGCCAGGTAAATACTACACGAAACTGTTTCGGGCATAATCTGAATCAGTTACGAGGATAATTTCTTTGAATTTAATTTTCAAATGCAGTAACAACTGCCTTATAAATGGCAGGTAACTCTGCTATTTAGCTACTCCTGGCTCCAATTCTCATCCCTACACTAGGAATGTCTTCACAGCTCATCCAGACATTTCCCATCCCTGCCACGAGTTGCTTTTCAGTGTCATTTTCTATACGATACGCATATCCATCTACATACATTGTTGGCAGATCTCTGCACACATTTTCATTAAAGGTTTTATGCTGTGATTGTTCGAATTCATTCAAACTGGGCTCTACCTCCATTTCATCAGAGGTACATTCATCTGCACAATGCAGATCTGCAATCCCTTGAGCAATTGGGCTCTTTTTATTCTGTCCATTTCTTACTTCCACAGGGAATCCCTGCTCAGCCAATGTCCAGGAAGTGATTCTGGACTGTGCCAGATTACCTGTTCTAATCCTCTTACTTTGTAAAAATTGCAAAGGTTGGTGATTTGTTTCAATTATCACTTTTTCTTCCTGAATAATGGTACCGAAATGCTGCAATGCCCATACAGTGGTCAGAAGAGCTTTTTCACATTCACTGAATCTAGTTTCAACTTTAGATAACGCCTAGCTTGCATAGGCGATAGTTTTATGATTTAAATCATGTTTTTGAGATAACACAGCCGACATACACTGCTCAGTGAATTCTATTTCTACAAAGAAATCTTCATTCTTTATGGGATAGGCCAAGCATGGCGACTTCATGAGACATTCTTTCAATTTCTCCACTGCCTCAGACTGCTCTTTTTCCCCATTTACAGGGTACATTCTGCTTCAATATTTTAGTTATGGGTTGAGTGATTTTGGCGTAATTCTGAATAAACTTCCTGTTATATCCTGTCATCCCTAGAAAACTTTTCAATCCGTTCAGGTTAGTATGATTTTTCAATTTCTGTATTGCTTCCACCTTTTTCTTTTGTGGATTCAACCTATGTTCAGTCACTTCATCACCTAAGAAATGTACTTTCTTTTTGCACCATTGGGCCTTCTGCAAGGATACTTTGGCTTCCGCTTTCTGTAATTGGCCAAGCACATGTCTAATCTCATCAAAATGACTCCTCAGGCTTCCATTTTTAATCAGATCATCATCTACATAAACTATGGTTCCCCTTTCTATCGCATCTGGGAGTGCTTTTCTCAAAAATATGCCAAATTCGCTCCCACTATTGACATACCCAAATGGTGTTCTGGACCAAGCATATTGTGTTTTATCAAATGGAAATGCAAATAAGTTTTGAATAGCTTCAGTCAATGGCACCCAAATGTAAGGTCTAACGTGGTAAACACTTCCAGTGGTGTGGCTGTATCTCTCTGCAGAGTTGCCACCTTTAAATATTTTGGAACATCAACCTTCATTTCAATAGGCTGATTTCCTGTTTTATTTTCACTTAAATCAAATAATGTGTAATTCTCCTGGTGACAGCACACTCTCATTGGAATCATATGGATGCACAGACTGAATTTTGAATATCCCTTTAGGTTGAGAATCCAGAGACTCTGGCAAGTCACCCTGTGCATTCACATATTTCTTAGGGATGTTCCCAATCACTGTGTTGTTATAATCTGCAGTGTAATGTGATTTTTGTCATTGCCATTCCTAACGTGGAATTCTCTTCCAAATATCTTCACACCCTTTATTATCTACCATGATTTTGATGGGCCCATCCCCAATCTCCACCAATGGTGTATATTCACATTCTAACCATTGCTGCTTCATAGATTCATTTATGCACACAAATGCATCAGAATCCTTCATCTGCTGTCCATTTCTGTGCTTTAGTGTTATAGTGACTTGTCTGGTGAATGCAGGAATGGTAACATGCTTCGTCAGCTGTAGCTCAATTGCATATGGCACCAACTGCGCACAATGATAAGCCTGTCTCTTGTCTTTACATTCAGGTGCAGGTGCTCCTAGCCGGGACCACACTTTCTGGTTAAGAAAATCCAACACCATACACATTCTGTGCATAATGTAATTTCCCAAATAAAATTAATTTTGTGTCCCACTCACTATCCACACATTGTGACAGACAGTTTTTGGGCCAATGGTAATTTTTAGCATGCATCTACCGACAATTATATTCCCTGAGTCCGGCTCATCTAAACCAAGTACGTGTTGGTTTTTAATTCTGAATTTCGGGATCTCCTCCCTTTCCATCATTCACTGGAATAGTTTCTCATTACTAAAACTCCTTCCCTGTTCAAGTGCTAGCGTGGCCTTTATCATTTCAGAATGACTATTTACACCAATATTGATCCATGTCTGCTCATTTCCCATGTGTATTTCAGAAAGAGTTGTAATATGTTTTTCTGTGGTTATCTCACGGATAACATTCTGCTTGGACTCTCTTCTTTTAAGTAAAAGTGCAATGTATTTTCATCTATTTCAGTTTGCCATTTATTCCTAGGATCCAAATAAATCTCCATGGATTGTTTCTCTTTTTCACTTTGAATTTCACCCTGACACATTAGGATAACAGTGACACTAGGCACACAGCCATTTTGAAGATACACCTTCAGTGCATCAATTTATTTAGCATCGGTATGGCATTCATTTACTCCATTGTTTTTGACTTTACTTTCTTAGGCCTTAATGTATTTTTTGTCAGAGACCACAGAACTCCATTTACCCCATCAATGAGGGGCGACAACCTCTTCAGGCAATCTGTTCCCATCAAGAATGGAATTTCACTGATAGATGTGATCAACACTTCCTGTCTCACCCTGTGTTTTCCTACCTTTATGTCAACCTCAGTGACACCTTCGATGGGTATCACCTCACCATTGAAATTATGTACAGGGCCTGCATTCGGTTTCACCTTGATGTGATTTTGTGGGGTTCTCCATTGATACTCTTTACCAACTCTTCGGACATGATCGTGGCCTGTGCACCTGTGTCAATCATTGCCAACTTATTGCACTTCTCTTCCACAATAATGGGGGAATAATACCTGCCCTCAATGTCTTCCAATACACACAGTGTATTGTGAATTTCTGCTGATTTCAGGACTCACTTTTCTCAGGCCCTCCTCAAGCCAAGCACAGGGTCAAGTGAAAGGATATCTTTCTCTCCTTTTTGCCCACTTCACTTTGAGAATCTTTGTCCATCTCCCCATGTTCAGAAGTAATTTGGAGTGTAGCCACTGTTTGCCCATCTATTCAGGGACCATCAGTGTTCACACTGCTGTTCTTTAACTGAACATGCTCATAAACATCACATGGTAACTTGTCATTTTCAGACCCTGAGCACCTATGTGCAGCTGGCATGGTATCAGTCCTTTTAATCTTTTGAAAGATGTGTGGCTCGAAGTACTCTTCAGGATACTGGCCTGTGCCCTTCTTTTGAGTACTAATTTTTTCTGTCTGTGTCTCATCAGCATTTTTACTCTCAAGGGAAGGTATTTTAACAATTAATCCTACCCCATTATCAGGTGGTTTATCATGGCATGTGATATCTTTTTTGAATCTGTCTCTCTGCTCTTTTGGAATTTCTTGTTAATCTTTTCCTTTCTCTTTTTCATTTGCACACACCAAACCAAACTTCCTTTTATGTGTGTTTGCATCCCCTGGCTCATTCTCATTTGTGGTCATCTTCATGTTTAAATCATTAAGCAATTCAGGGCCATTACACAAAACTGGTGCATGGGATTCTGTACTTTTATCATCGCAGGGGCTAGTGTTGAGTCACTTGTTGTAAGAACGCATAAGAACACTTCTTTGACATTCTGCACCCTCACTTTGTGACTGCTTTTGAACTGCACAGAGTTTTCCTATTTGCTCAGACAATATTTTAACTTGGGCCTCAAGACATTGAAATCTGTCTATTTCTCTGGAATCCTCACTTTGTTGCCTAGGCCAGTACTGGTTACTTTAACCCCGGTTCAATCTGTTCTGGCATCTCTCAGGAGATTGATTTCTATTTGTATTGTTTCTGAACTCTTGATTAATGGGAGGTGGGGAGCGTGGTGTGACCATTCTTTGGTTGTGATCCACTGGTAGTGGTGATTGATTATAGTGGCGCAGGGCAAAGTTCATGTTTTGTCTTTCACTTTGTGGGAACTGTCCCCTACGCTGATTTCCATTTTCAATGAACCGATCCACATATCATGACCTGTCCTGATAGCCATATATCATAGTGTTGGGGTCAAATCTGCGCTGTGCCCCCAATGTCTGGTATGGACCATTGTTTCTTTGATCTTGATTTTGTCTTGGATTGTTATTTATACCTGATAAAATCGGGCCGGTATCCCACCCTAGGTCTGTCTCCCATATACCTAGGACTAATGCAACTCTCTCTATTGCTTAGATCATGTGACTGAAACATCAGTGTTTGGGAAGGCAACCTCTGTGGTGCGCTTCACTGATCAGATGTCATATTGTTTCTGACCGGAGTTTGAGCTGATTCAGGTGGCATTTTTGCAGATCTTATCTCCATTAATGTTGGCGAGGAGTCTTTAGATCTTGATTTAGTCTCTGTAATTCTATTTCCCTCTCCGCTCTGACAGTATATGACTTCATATAGTTTAGTGTCTTGTTCTACTATCCATTCCAGTGACTTCTCGCAATCAAACTCACAAATTAACTGTGATATAATGTCTTTTTGCAAGCCATAAAAGTAGGCAGTCTTAAACTCAGTCGAATTAGGACTAAAAGATACATCAAAGCGAGAGAATGCGCTTTTTAATTCTTGGAGAAACTGGCGAGGTGGCACATTTGACTTTGCTGTCATGGTATATGCTGCCTTTTTCGCATCCTGCAATGACTGATATGGTGAAAAATTTTGTCTAACCTCTTTTTCAAATTCTGCCCATGACATACTTTCTTGTTCATTCAAACCCCTGATTATGCTCGCAGTAGCAGCATCAAGAGTTAAATTAAACTACTGCCTATATTGTTCCCTGGGTATTTTTAGGGCTTTAAATATATCATGCCCTGTTTCCAAGTGGTCCTCTATGCAACACTCACCTCCCTTTTTTGAATGGCTTGATCGATTTCATTATTTTGATAGGGCTACTTGGCGCTATATTTGGAGTTGCATTGTTCTGTTGTTCATTCCTTTTCTCAGGTGTATGGGACTGGTGGCAACCACCAGTGGGTGAGTCAAACTCCCCAAATGTGTTACAACCGGGTCCAGCCACCGGTATAGCTACTGGGACATTATTCCCTCGTGTAGAAATGGGGCTAACCTCAATCCCATTGAATGTGGTACCTTGTTATTTCCCCTGAGATTTAAAATTACATATTTGCTGTTCCAAATCTTTGCACTTTTTATGGAGCTGTTCTGCCTCCTGACACAGACCAGTATTTTCATCACCCATTTTATTAATCACACCCAGCATTTCACTTATTTGCATTTGGCATTGATTAAATTCCCTGTCCCTTTTGTCCTTTTCCTGGAACATTTTAGCTATCTCTTGTTCAATATCTTGGAGCTCAGTTTCTTTCTCTATGTTGTCCCTTTGGAGAGTCTGCATCTAACATCCTCTTTATCTTGCCTAATGTCACTTACCAACCCTTTCAGGGGTTTTAGTTCTTGTTCGCTGTCTTCAAATTGTTTCCTTCTCCGAGACAGTTGGGTCTCTAATTCATTGCATTTAGATTGTATTTCTTTCTGACATAACTAATTCCAATTTTCAATTTTTCTCCTGCTCATCAGCTTCATCTAATTTGATTTGTAATCGGCTAATTATCTCAGCATCATTTTCCTGCATCCGTAAAGATAGATTCAGAATGAACCAGATCTTGGCACAGAGCCTTATCAAGCAGACTTTTTCAGCATTTTTGTCAGTAGCTCTAAATAATCTCAAGACATGCCTGAATTCTACTGCCCTCTTCAAATATATTATTAAGTGGTTCTTTTCCACTTCTCCACAAATGCGGTCACGCCGCAGTGTGGCGTTATCTGATGACCACACCCATGCACATATAACTTTGCCTCTAGATTTATTACCAGTTCAGGAAATTTGGCATCAATTTGAGACATAATGATACAGTGTGCAGCACTACACTAATCTCACAGAATGAGTTCCCTTTAAATGCACGAATGGCTGTGTGGAACACACTTGTCACGCCCAGTAGCTGCTTTACAGTCTGTTCCCACAGGGCCAACACACCAAAATTATGTAAGGGGTTTTGTCTTTGGGCTGTTACCTAACTTGGTGGTATTTTAGTATCGTGGTATTCTGGCAGTAAATTGCCACTATCTTATTATGGTGGCAAATTAGTGGTGAGCATATTCATAAAACTGCCCTACATGATAAGACAAACCTTCCCTGTTTTATAACTATGCCCTATACTAGGGATGACTGTAGGCATACACCCAGGCATAGCACATTTAGAAGGAACCCAGTAATGTCATACATGATGTATAAATTGTGCTAATGACTTATCTACGACATTAGCTTGGGCCCAGTTCAGCCCCAGCATGCATGGCTGAACACACTCATACAACACACCAGCTTTCTAGCTTGCCTATATATATTTTCCCTTTTTCTTTCTTACTTTACCACAGTGGTGGAAGCACTAGAGTGCCTCTTGATTATCTTCCCCACCTAAATAGTGACCATGAGACACATGAGAAGGGAAGAAAAAAAAAACTGGCAACACCATCTTTGCTTTTGTTACTGCAATTATTTGTGACCCAAATACATATAAAAAGAAACAAAAACATTACATTTCATGATAACACAGTTATGTGCTCATACCAAAGCCTCGACACTGCCGGGGGTTATCTAAAAGGCAAAAATACACATGCACTGCAGAATATTTCCCTTTGTTAATTCACAGTGTGCCAAATAAAATAACAATGACTCAGTTGAAAATGATGAACTATTCTTGTCTAAATAGTCACAGAAATAATCTACTTTCATTCTAGGATCTCCTCAATTTCACAATCACTTGCATAGGAGTTCGAAGTGTTTGTGTCTTATCTGCGGGGCTCCTTTTCCACTCCTCCCTTTCTGCGAAGAAATGTTACAAGTTCCTGTAGGGGAGGGCAGGTCAATAGGACCCCCCCATAGCCTACATCTCCTACCCAGGTGAAGAGTCATGACTCGTCGGCAGCCCCCGCGACCCTGGGCCCGGGAGGCGAGGTGGCTGCGGATCGACACGTGAGGCTGCACAACCACATATATGGCACAACACAGACAACATTTTGTACTAGACAACTCCATTTTGTCAAAGGCGCTTAAACCTAACACAGGCAGAACAACTTGCACTCATATAAAGCTACAGCCTGACCCTTGCTTGACCGCGTTCACAGAGGCCTGCACTTTCCCCGGCCTCCACCTCATGGTAGATCCGCTGAGAGCTCGTTCTCACGAGCAACCAGACATGAACAAACAACAAAATAAACACAGTATCGTTTAACCTTCCGCAGTACATCATTGCCCCAGTCGTGGCCGAGCTCATTAGGAAGCAACCGAAACCAGCCCAATCCTGCATGCCCTGACCCTGTACCAAGCCCCCAAAGTTGGACTGAGTGGCGCCCCTTACCCCCCCCCCACCCACCCTCGAGGCACCTTGTATTGTATGGTAACCATTTTTGTGATATTTGCCACGTTGACTGTTTGCTGCTATTGTGTAGACGAGTGGCCATATGATATGTGATAGCTTTTTGACAGCCCCTGTACATAATGTAATAATGGATCACTGAAATGCATATAGGCCCATCATGGGACTGGAGTCAGACTGTATCATGGTATAACATGTATTGCCCTCTGTTGCACACCAACCAATCTAACACTACTTCATGTTCGTATGTCAACTGCTGTTATGAAATATTGTGCTAAATGACAAAGTCACCCAGCTTATATTCTTACTAATGTAAATATATGTGCACATCCCAGATGCCCCCAAGTGTTGTCACCCGCCCCTTGCCAATGGTACAATACGCTGCCCTGTGCAGGGAGACAGGCTCAGAGCTGCAAGGTCGTCTCCCCCCTCCTCCATCCCAGGTTCGCCGGGGATAGCTGGTGTTCGAACAGCACAGCTTCGCCTCCCCTACCCCCCTCCCAATCTTGCTGGACCCGCTTTAAGCATCCACCTCCCCCATGTCAGAGGCCGCCACAGCCTGACTCTACGAATTAAGAGCTACCTGGTCCTAAATCCCACCGTCTCCCAGGCACCAGTTACATGCCCCCCACGGCCCATTGGTATCCCTGTTCACCCCAAGTTAATGGCCCTTGAAGGGGGGCGCCCACCCCTGTACCAACAAATCATAATATCATCCCTCACCGACAGGACGATCAAGTAATCCCTCCCGTGTCCTTGACCCCACACATGGACCCATGGGATTAACGTGTTTGAAACTAAGGTGTCCTTACAACAGATGTATTGGGGTACTTCCTATTATATATCAATGTCCCTGTCTCATTCTCGATCTGAGGTCAATGTATTACAAGAGTTACAAGACAACTGAAACTGTATAGCATGATGAATGAATGTGAATGTTTGGCACGAAGGGCAAAGTATCAGTGTCGCCACTTAACATCACTACAAGTCATGTCCGTCCCCGGACTCCACCCAGATGAGCCCAGCTGACCCATCCACCCCGCGTGATTTATTTTAATAATTGTCCCCTTGGCACGTGACGGCCCCGGTCGCAGTGGAGACGCATGGCGCACCCGCTCAACAGAGCCGCCCACCTACAGCAACTGGTATGCAGAGACGTGCGCACGCAGTTAGGGCGAGAGGGTACGGGTCCCGTTTGAAAAAACCCTTAGTACTGCTCGCCGGAGCCGGGTGGGGCCATTGAGTGTGAGGCCGCGCCACTTGGACGGACCAAGTCCGGAGAGTCTTGGATCAAGACGGGCACGTGAGTATTAAGTGCGAGCAATACTAAAAGGGGAAACAATCGAGAGGATAAGGGGAAATAAGTTGGGGACATAGTGGGGACTTTCAATTTCCAATACTTCTCTCTTTCTTGGCAAATGGCCATTAGGATACAAAAGTGAAAAAGGGAACAGAGGACGAGAACCTAACTCTGCAAGGGGTAAAAGGCTGCGCCGTGTAGTACTATCTCGACTAGTGCTGGGAATAAGTAACACAATGGAAAAATAAATTGAGGGTGTCTGCTGGGAATAAGTAACACAATGGAAAAATAAATTGAGGGTGTCTAAGTTAGGAGACACGGTAAATACGTTAGAACTAGCCTTTCTATCTTCTCTTCTTATTTGGGGTAAAACAAAGTTGCGTATAAGGGAACAAAAAATAATAATAATAATAAAAATAAACAAAAGAAGTTGTGTGAGGGTTAGGGGGTGTCGCCGTAGAGAGAGGCGAAGGGCCAGGCAGGGAGGGTAAATGCTATGGGTGTATGCTGAAGTATGATGAATGTCTGTCGTATGTTGTGCACATTGTGTGTTTATGATTTTTTGCAATCGATTGTTTATATATATTACTACTGATTTAAGTGATTTTCAGGTGATGTGGTCAATGTAAGTGTGACCTGGTGACAAAGAAATGTTCTTGTTTGAGTAAAAGTATAAGTTGATCATTAGGAACTGACAGTGAGCAGAGCCCCACATATACAGTTACACACGTATGGTGATAGAAGAGATTGACTCAAGAGAATAGAGTAACACAGGTCTAAGCATGGGGGCGGAGACACCCTTAGCGCACATTTGTAGAAGTTTACCGGGACATGCGGAAAGAATAACTAAGTACCATGACCAGTGGGTCACGGAGCTGAAGGGGGAGGGTCTCCCCCAGGTTTGGCCACAAGGAGGGTCCTTTGATAAGAGCGTTCTGGATATGGTGGCATCCTGCATATTCCTAAAATACAAGGGAAAACATTTTCATAACAGGAGAGAAATACTAGATCTGTGGCGATTATTCAAGGAAATACCCCCACTGAAGAAAATAGACACTACACTCGATCAACCTGCCCTCACTGCCACCCCATCAGCAAGAGCAGAAGGTGGTAAGGACGGCGGGGGGAAACGGGGATTGGTGGAGGTAACCCGATTGTACCCACTCTTGAATAAGCCTGCACCTGCTGAAGGTTATAGTGACCCCACATATGTGCCCACCAGCACCCCTGCCCCCACAGCACGACCAACAGCACCACCACCATATGATTGTCCATGAACAAGTTGGCAGGTGAGTACGCCGTGAGTGAACATATGTAAACTAACAGAAGACTTAGATACATGACTATCAATAGTCAGAGAAGAGCTATCAAGGATACAAAGCATATGTGAACAAAGTGAGCCAGGCACAACAAGATAAGAGCGATTGTCCTGATCACACACCCTAGATAAATCAAATGAGGAGGGGTGGGAAAAAAGGGGGAGATACTATTCAGGATACAGGAGGAGCCCACAAGGATAGCAGAACTGGGAGCACACACCCTTGGAGGGAGTGCAGAGGGGGGGAAGAAGTGGCGGACAAAGGGAGAGAAGAGCTATGGTGTGATATAGAAGAGGACGAGCAAGAAGCTGGGAGATTAGGAATGGCCACAGGGGGTGATTTAGTGGAGTTTGGGGAGACACCATTGGGAAGAACAATGGAACAAGAATTGACAGGAAGATTAAGGAACAGGATGGGAAGGATGGCCCTGGTGGGAAAGAAAGGGTCAAAGGTGAGTATTGGGAGAGGAAGCAGGGGACGCCTACAACTCCCACTGATACATCGGGGGCGGGAAGACCAAATTACATACCCTGGGCACAAATGGATAAGGCTAATATACTAAAGTCATTAACCCCGCTTTCCGGAGGAGCCAATAAGTGGATATATGCCTTCGAGAAGCATACCGCAAGAGTACCCCTGGCCATAGGAGATGTCAAGAGTTTACTTGTGTCAGCAGTAGGTGACCAATCAGACCGGGTGTGGGCAAAAGCAGGTTTCCCGGGAATAACATTGGACAGTGACAGACATGATGGCGCTGCTTTCAATACAGTCGAGTGCGAGTTTGGGACGCGTTGAGTGAAACATTCCCAGACACGCCAGACTTGCAGTCTGTAATGCAATGCACCAAGAATGATGGGGAAGAGGCTATGGATTACATTTTCAGAGTGCAGGAGATGTGGAGAGCTGAAACGGGTACGCCGTATGACCAATCCACATCCTTATTTTACTTCATAATAAAGATTGGGGCTCCCGAAAGAAGTCCAAAAACACTTGACAAAATAGCAGGGATCGAGGCGAAGGGATGGCCAGAAATACAGAGCATAATAGTTCACCATTGCAAAAGAATCAAAGAGAAGGAGGTGGTACAAAAAAGGCTGGCAGATGAAGCTAAACTAATATAAACAAAACTAGTGAAGGTCGCTGCAGCTCTAGCAGCACTCCCCCATGACAGAGACGCAGAGGAGGAGGAGGGACTGGTAGCGATACAGGGGAGGATGGTTACAAATTGGGCAGACAACAGGCAAAGACAGTGGAATGGATAGGAAGACTACGGAGAGCAGCAGTGCAAAGTGCGGCATCCCAGCAACAGGAGAGGTGGGTACAGGGGGCGCCGAGGAGGTGGACAGGGATATGGAGGTAATGGCGGAAGTGGGGGGCCAGGACCCAGAGGGGGGCAAGGAAACTGTTGGAATTGTGGGACGTGGGGACATTTCTCACGCGAGTGTAGAAGCAGACTGAACCCAGCTTACCAAGATGATCAGTATCGCGGGCACCCCCATCCAGGGAGCCCATACGGATTGCCCCGGGACAGGGGGAGAGAACAGCAAGACTACAGAGGGCAAGAGCAATATAGGGAATGACCATATAATGTTCAACACCCACAAAGTAGTGAACACCTCCCCTACACACAAAACAACCCCTTCACCACGACACCGAATGGCGCACCTGGCCCATATGGAGGAGTAGCGGTAGTGTCAGGTAATGTTTTCAGCCAAGGAGGAACGACAAGACACCCAGCATAGGACAGCCCACAGGGAGCACTTGCGTGTCCAATCCTATCGACGACCTTCAATGCAACTGAGGAACCATTGATAGGGACAGAGATAGGGAATAAGCAATTCATCTTGATGGTAGATTCCGGAGCCAAATAGTCATGTATACGTGAAGGCCGGTTTCCGCTATCTAATTGTAAATTGGAGATGCAGGGGTTCTCTGGGGCAGTGGTCGAAGTTCCTTACACAGAAGATTTGGATGTAACAGTGGGGGAGGGTGGAAAACAGTAAGGGCACCCCTATTGTATTATGAGCAATCCCCTGTCAACCTTCTGGGGAGGGATCTCCTCAGCAAGCTTAACATGACTATTTCGTTTACCAAAAGAGAAGGGATTGTTTGCTCATCCCCAGGGATGTGGTCCATGCGTGTAATGCTAGTGATATATTCATGAGCAACATGCCCAGAAGTGCGCGCAATACCGGTGGACCCAGATATATTCCTCCATGGGTTAAAAACATTGGCCCGGGTGGTCCCAGAGTTAAAAAAGCTAGAGTGGAGGGTGCCAGCAGAATTTGTTTTTCGTCCAATAGCCACCCAGATATAGTGCCAGGGACAGTCATGTCACTGGACATACATGCAGTACAAGTCTCGGCCAAGAGAATAGCTGTAATTGCAATAGACATACACGGGTGCGAGTGGCGTACAGTGTTATGCATAAACGCTGACATTGCACTTCAAGATTTGTCAGACGAGGAGCTTTTCACAGACTCAGAGAGTGATGGAGAAATCATAATGGAGATAACCATCCCTTGTGAAATAATGATACAGCAGAGACAGGTGCCAGTACAGCTAATGGCGGTAGTGAGGGCCCCACCATCATTTTTCAATGATGACATGCAATCAGTGCCCTGCCAGTTATGGACAGCAGGTCCACATGACGTAGGGCTACTACACGGGGTCACTCGAGTGAAAATTAACCTTAAGGCTGGAGCCATACTGCCCTGAGTAAAACAATACCCTGTGTCCCGGGAAGCAGAAGAAGGGATAAATGAAACAAACTGCGCACTATTGGCACAGGGGATAATAGTACCCTCAAACTCCCCATGTAACACATGCATTTACCCCATCAAAAAAGCAAAAGGAGGGGCATAGAGGATGATCCAAGATCCACGCCCACTTAATGACATCATTCAGAAAGAGTTCCCTTTGGTCCCAAATCCTGCATCTATTCTATGCAGTATCCCAAAAGATGCATCTCACTTCACTGTGGTGGATTTGAAGAATGCATTCTTTTCAATACCACTCGCAGAAGAGTGTAGATATCTGACACCATTCACCCTAGGGGGGAGGAGGTACGAACACTGCAGATTGCCCCAGGGTTATTGTGAAAGCCCCAGCATATTCAACAGAATATTGCATAAAGATCTTGGAAACATGACAGCAGATAGCACGATAATTCAGTACATGGATGATTTGCTGATATGCAGTAAAAACGAAGCCGGATGTAGAAAAGACTATTGCCCTCTTGACATTACTAGCCCAAAAGGGGTACAAGGTGGACAGAGAAAAGTTGCAATATTGCCAACGTGAAGTGCTGTACCTGGGGCAATTGATTTCAAAAGATGGCAAGAGAATAATTCCAGACAGAGTAGCAGCCATTTCAGCTGTAGGAAGACCAAAAACAGTGAAGGACATGCAAAAATTCCTAGTGATGTGCAACTACTGCCGTGCATGGATTTTAGACTATGCTGCATACACACACCCCTTGCTTCAAGCACTCAAAGAAGCAGAGGGAAAATACAGAAATCCAGTGGGACTCAGAAGTGTGCGACGCATTCACCTCACTCAAAGAACTCATATCAAGTGCACCAGTACTCGCAAACCTAGACTATGAACGCGAGTTCTACCTGTTCTCACACTGCAAAGGAACGCTCATGACAGCAGTCTTAACACAAAAAACATCATTGGGGCACAAGCCTCTGGCATACTACAGTGGAACACTAGATGCAGTAATGCAGGGACACTTCATGTGCGAACAGGCCCTCGAAGTGCCGCGTTCACTATCGAGAAAAGCGCCACAGTAGTAATGGGGTGTTCAGTGACATTGTACGTGAAACATTCCTTGTTTGCTATACTAGAGAGATCAAAAAGCACACTGACCACACAAAGAGCCACCGCAAATGAAGTAATCCTATCTAGCGCCAACATACATGTAGTGAGATGTAAGGTGATCAACCCTGCTAGATTCATTTCAGAACCTTGCACTGTCGAGGACATCCAAGCACATGACTGTGCGACATTCCAAGCAAAGGAAAGTGGGGCAACAATAGTGAGTGAAAACACACTAGCTGAAGTTGAAATATTTTTCATAGACGGGTCAGCCTCCATAAATTGAGAAACAGGAGAAAAACATGTAGGGGTGGCTGTCGTGCAATTGGAAGAAGGTGAGTACAAAGTGCTAATACAGCAGCGCCTGCCCACCCATTTCTCAGCACAAGCGGCAGAGCTCATAGCATTGATTGAAGCGCTGTGTGCTGCAAAGGGGTGTGCAGTCACAATCTACACAGACTCAGCATACATGACCACAACGGTACATGGTGGACTTGCAAGGTGGGGGATAAGGGGATTTAATAGGGCTGATGAGTCCCTGGTGCAACATGCAGAACTCCTGAAAGAACTTATAGAGGCCTTGAAGGACCCCACTGCAGTAGCAATAGTGAAATGCCAAGCCCATACTACCAACAACGATTTTGTCTCTTTGGGAAACGTGGCAGCGGATGCTGCCACCAAAGAAGCATCCTATTTTGTAAAAGAAAGGACAGGTGAGTACTTAGTGAGGAAGGAAACAGTGGAGGACCTCCCAGACGGTTACAACACTATGCCCATATCACAGATATTAGAGCTGCAAGAAGGAGCAACAGAAGAGGAAAAAAGTGGGAAAAGAGGGGATGCAGCCAGTCAGCAATTGATTTATTGTGGCGACAAAACAACACAGGGAAGGTGGTCATGCCCACTAAACTATTAGAAGTGGCATTCCAGAAATTGCATTTTCCTGCACACAATGCAAAACAACACATTGCTGCAGAAATACAAGAACACTGGTTCGTCCCTGGGTTGCAAGAACAACTTTCAAAATTGTCAATGGAATGTACAACGTGCCAGATATACAATTCAGGCATGACTCTAAGAACACTCAGAGGGACAATACCCAAGCCAATACGCCCATTCAGAGAGCTACATATTGACTATGCAGACATGGGGGAAAGGTGCAATGGGGCTAGGTATATGATAGTGGTAGTGTGCCCCTTCTCAAGGTGGGTCGAGGCAGGACCATGTGCACGTCCTGATGCGAAATGCGCTGCAAAGTTTCTGGTGAGAGAAGTGTTCCCCCGCTGGGGAATTTGCGACATAATTCGCTCAGACAATGGCACGCACTTCGTTAATGATCTATTTAAGGAAGTAACATCAATGTTGGGCATAAAACACAAATTGAGCTCGAGTTATCACCCGCAAAGTAACGGCGTGGTGGAAAGAATAAACGGCCTGCTGAAAGGGAGACTCTCAAAGCTTTGCTTCACTCTTAAAATAAATTGGGTGCACTGTCTCCCCTTGGCCCTATTCGAGCTGAGAAATCAGCCCAGCAAGGACCACCATCTGTTAACTCATGAGATTGTGACAGGAAGACAAATGCACACAGCAAACTAGCCCCTTCGCAGCCATTCTGACGCCCACAGGAGCGCAACTGTACTGGAAGACAAATTTAATGAGTATCTGACAAAATTTACAAAAGCAGCCCGCATGATAGCAAGGCAGCTCGCACCACCTATCACAATCGAGGGAAAATCAGACGCATCAGAAAAAAGAAAAAGAAATGCCAACAGGGCAGCTAGAGCCAGGAGACATGGTTTATGTCAGAAGCTTTGTACGTAGGTGGAATACCCCAAGATTTCATGGTCCATACAAGGTGGTGTATTGCACGCCCACGGCTGTAAAGGTAAAGGGCCTGAGGTATTGGATACATTTGACAGACGTCCGAAGGGCTTATGACAGCATCACAAAGGTGAATAGCACAGAAGGTGAAAATGTACTAGAAGCACAAGAGTAGAACAATGACAAAATAGCCACACTGAATGTTTCCACGTGATGTACAAGAATACCGAATGACAATATATGACAAGTATATTTAACGTGCGTTAAAATTTAAAAGGAAAATGTAAATAAGTGAAATCTCTCTCTCACTCCTTCTCTTTTCACTCTTTTTTCTATCTTCCACTCTTTACCTATATTATCAGAAATTGAGAGATGTGAATTTCAATATATCTGTATGCTCAATATGTTTTTATGTCTTAACATGTCGGAGAAACCATGGCAACGAACAGGCAGCCTGCAACGGATAGGGAAATTAGGAATAGAAATGTAACTTTTGATTTGCAGACTTATTCGTATGAATGTGGTTTGACTGTTTGTGCAATTCTATTTTTTACTATCATGTTTGGGCTCGTAATTTACTGGGCCATTGCATTTATCTCCATTGAGATAAATGAGGTGGGAGGTAATGGAACCATTATGGAGAATGCAACAAAACCGTTTGAGGGTAATTATTTGATATGGGCTGGTTTCCAGCTGGTATGGGGGTATGGCCCTCATCCCGACCGGGCTAAGCAGCATAATGATAGCAGTAACAGCCCAACCACACTCCCAAAGCCCCAACTCAATGCACGAAATTTCAGTGTATATGATTTAAATGATCGCAATCCCTCTGCTATATCATGGCTATATGACACCACTGCTACCCTGCCCACCCCAGCAACCAGTCAACCAATAGAAAATGTTTACATCACAGATAGAATAAAAGAAAATGCAGAAATGACTAATAACTTCATGACCCTGTATGACGAGTGGGAAAAGGGGGTGGGGGAAAGGAATACACTACTATGAGCAGCCAGGAATGCAAAAGAATTCCTTAAAAGCAGTAGAAGGAGGAGGGAAGTGGGTAGGAAAAAATATGACAAATACTCCGGCCTGGGGCTGGACACAATAGAAGATCCCAGACACCCACACCAATCAAATAAATGGTATGCAGACATGAGCTCCACAGCTAAGCAAACAACTAACGAGAGTTGCTTTGTGTGCTCATTGATTCCACATGCTTCAGGCACACCTAAGGTCTTGATGCCACAAGAACTGCCTCTCACAAATGCCCAATGTCTCCTTCATCTCACTCTGTGTAGAATTAAGAACACCTTCCAGGTACACACGGTATTGTTCGAAATGATGCAAAATGAGAAGACATGTTGCTCAAGAGCCAAAGGAGTGGTATGCTTGAAAGAACCATTTTTCATCATACAAGGAACCCTGTTCTCTGAAAACAAGTGGAAGGAGGACGTGATAACGTGTAAGGCTGAAGCACTGCGAGGGTTGCCAACCGAAAAACTACAATGGGTCGAGAAAACCTGCACCGCAATCTGGACAGAACACATAGCCAAACTGACGTGGGTAAGTGCCATAGAAAAACCGTTCAAGCTGCAGAAGGAAATCTCAAATGAACTTTGCTTCCTGGGAGAAGGAAAAAATGATCTGGGAAGAAACACAAACTGCAATAAAACACTCATGATACCAGACATGAAAAAGGGGCCAGCTGCCCTGATGGAAACTTACTGGGTCTGTGGCAAACGGTCATACATGCACCTCCCACCATCATGGGGGGGCACGTGTTCCCTGGCAACGCTGCACTCAGCCCTAATGGTGATCCCAGGAGAGCCACATCGGAGAAGGAAGCAGGACAGTGGTCCGATTGGCAGCCAACGCCCCACCCACTGAGGACCCACCGCTGTATGCCCTGTCGGAGGGCCACATCGAAGGGAGGGAGCGTATCCCGGAAACGAAGGTCATCAAACTATATATCAAAAGCCTCCTCAGAACTGTTGGCACAGATCCCAGACAGGTACAGGTTATTCAGTTCAGCAGAGACCTTTTTCGCCTCCCTTGTCCCGAGCATGCAGGCATGAACGAACGCAAAGTGGCTGCAGATCATGCGCTGGGAGTTGATCCAACTGGCAAACGACACTGAAGAAGGGTTCAACGTGATAAAGGTGGAGATAAGGGCTCTGAGACTAATGACAATGCAAAACAGGTATGTCCTAGACCTGTTGACGGCGATGGGTGCAGGTTTTTGCTGAAAAATCGGGACCGCGTGTTGCACATTCGTGCCTTCTGAAGACGCAAATAATGGGACACTATCGCACATTATCACCGCAGTACACAACTTGGGGGAACGTATGACGAAAGAAGGCGGTGCGGAGTCAAGCACATGGTTCGACAACATTCATGGGTGCCTTCCTGGATGGGACTCGCCATCAAAATGCTGATGCCCCTCATCGTGTTTTTTCTCTTTATTTTTTGTGTGTGCCAGCTGGGTCTTCGCTGCCGCGCAGGCGCAGTCCCCAATGGAGCAATGATGATGGTGACAATGGGCCACGCTAGAGGAGTGGCACGACTGCAACAAGAGGTACACGTACAGACTGGTGAGAACTCTGAGCTAAAGTTCAGAATGGTGCCAATATACTATGATGGGGATATAGTAGATATGTTATATCATACAACAATAAAAGAGCCCCTGGAACTAGAATGGTACACAGAAGTATGGGTAGACCTGGAGGGAGATGGGGGGGGTGTATATATATATGACCTGCACGCCAGACGAGTATGCTAGAAGGGGAGAAAGCCTCCGGGGAGTATGTAGAGCGTGGATGCCAATAAAGGGGACGCCAGCATGGGAAGGGAATAGTTTCTTACCTGTAACTCCATTTCTCCAGCATTGGTATCTTTCATGGATTCACATGCTTAGAATATTCCCCGTCGTCAAACTGGGACCCCTCGGTACACATATATAGCCTTTTCCTATAGGAAACCTTCTGACACTTTTGTGTCCTATCTACGTCCTTTTGGGGGCTGCATAAGCATGCCCCGTAGGACGTCGCAGTATAAAAGCCCCGCCCCTGCGGCTCCCTTCAGATTTCGTCCCCTCCAAAGTAGGAAGGGTTAAACCTATCAAGCATATACATTGCATCCTGGGGAGGCTGGCGGGCACATGTGAATCCATGAAAGATACCAATGCTGGAGAAATGGAGTTACAGGTAAGAAACTATTACCTTCTCCAGCATTGGATCTTTCATGGATTCACATGCTTAGAATAGATTGTATAGCAGTAAACTGGAAGACGGCGGTGAGAATGCATTGCAACATACACCCACCAAAAAATACACAATGCATAGGTACACAAGACATAAGTTTACCCATATATCTGTATCTCAATAAAGCATACGGTCACCAATAGGTAGAACAAAACTCTCCACAGTGTAGAGCTTACCTTATTGAAACAGATGGCGCAGGACTGCTCTTCCCATCTGCACCTCGTCCGCATGCTGCCTCGCAAGGCAGTAGTGGCGGGTAAACGTGTGGGGCACCGACCATGCCGCAGCCTGGCATATGTCCGTTAGCGGAATTCCTGCCCATAATGCTGCTGAAGAGGACGTTGATCTTGTAGAATGGGCTCTAGGATGCCCTTGCAGCGGCCTTCCGGCCTTGGAGTGGCAAAACGCAATCGTCGACGAGACCCACCGAGCCAGTCCTTGCTTAGAAATTGCATTTCCTCTCGTCGACTGGCCATACGCGATTAACAGTTGTCGAGTAGACCCGAGTTATTGTGTACGATGTAGGTAAAATTTTAGGGCCCTCTTAACATCCAAGGTATGAAGAGCTTTTTCCGCTGCCGATGATGTGGTTGCGAAGAAAGTAGGGAGGACAATGGATGAGTGTTTGTGATACACTGTAGGAACTTTCGGAACGAAAGTAGGATTAGTTGCCAGAACCACCTTGTCTTTAAAGAATCTTAGGTATGGAGGGTCTATACGACCAACGCTTGCAGTTCCAAAATTCTCCTAGCTGACATGATAGCAATTAAGAACGCCAACTTCCACGATATGAATTTCATGGCTGAAGTGGCCATAGGCTCAAAGGGTGGTTTCATTAAGCCTGCCAGCACTACGTTGAGACTCCATGTTGGTGGAAAACATTTTACTGGGGGAAAAGTTCGAAATAAACCCCTCATGAAGTGTTTCACTAACCTGTCGCTGAATAAAGGAGACGACTGTCTCTTCCTCGTGAACCTAGAGATGGCCGCCAGGTGCACCTTTCTCGATGTGAAAGATAAACCCCCCCTCGGCTAAGTGAAGCAGATAAGGCAGAACTTGCTCCGGAGTCACGTTTAACGGGTGTAGTCCTTGTTGTCCTCGACACCATTCACAGAACCTTCGCCACTTATTTGTTGGTAGAAGAGGCCCGAGCCGCTTGCAGAATTTTCTGGCAATCCTCCGAAACGTCTAAGGTACCAAATTCCGAAAAGTCAGGAGCCAGGCTGTGAGGTTGAGACTGTCCGGGTCGTGATGCCACACCGTACCTTGGTCCGGGAAACGCTATTGGTTGTTCCAGCGACAAGTGGAGCAGGTCGGAAAACCACGGTTGCCTCGGCCAGTACGGTGCCACTAGAATTACCCGGCAACTGTACCTGCGTATCCACTGCACCGTCCTCCGTATGAGGGGGAACGGAGGAAAAGCGTAAAGGAACTTGTCCGTCCATGGGAAGGAGAACGCCCCCCCCCAGGGAACCCTCCTGAGACCATCTGCTTGCGGATTGCTGGCATTTCTTGTTTTCCTTCGTTGCGAAGACGTCCAGTGGGGGGTGACCCCATTTCTCGAAAACTTTCATCAGCTGAGCTGTGTCCATTTCCCATTCGTGTATCTGGGCCATCCTTCTGCTGAGGGAATCCGCTTGCGAGTTCCTCACTCCCGGGAGATGGTGAGCCACGATGGATATCTCGTGCTTTCATGCCCAATGCCACACTTTCTGGGCCTCCATGGAAAGGGTCCTGGATCGCGTCCCCCCTTGTTTTCTCAAATAAAACATGGCCGTCGTATTGTCTGTCAGCACTCGTACTCTCGATCCCTTGATGTGTGGTAGGAATGCCTTCAAGGCCCATCGCACTGCTCTGAGCTCTAACACGTTGATGTGTAGGAGTGACTCCGTTTGAGACCAACGACCTTGCGTTTGAAGAGTGCCCATGTGAGCTCCCCAGCCGGTTAGAGATGCATCCGTGACTATGATTAGCTGGAACTCCGGCTCCTGTAGGTGTACACCGTTGTTCAGGTTGTGGAAACTCTGCCAAAACTGAAGAGTCAGAAGCAGTTTGTCGTCGTCGATGATTATCTTGTCTGACCACGATCCTTGGGCCTGTGTCCACCGGTCCGCCAGGAACTCCTGAACTGGCCTCATGAATAGGCGACAGTTGGCCACCAGATGGATGCAGGATGCCATTGCCCCTAGCACCGAAACATATTTTCTCACTGAAAGCTTGGTGTTTCGTCGTAGTCGACCCGCCAGTCGATTGAGTTTTGAGATTCTGTCGAAGGAAGGCTTCACTAGCCCCGACTGGGTTTCGAACTGTGCCCCCAGGAACACCAACATTCTCGATGGCATCAGCGAGGATTTTTTGAAGTTTAAGGCAAATCCCAGCTGTTGTAGAAGCTGCATGGTGGCTTGCAAACTTTTGTTTGTCGACGCTGGGGAGGATCCCCTTACCAGCCAGTCGTCGAGATATGGGTATACATGGTGGCCTTGCCTTCTTAGCCAGGCCGCTACTGGGGCCAGGCATTTCGTGAACGTTCTGGGGGAGG
Source organism: Ambystoma mexicanum (assembly GCF_040938575.1). Lineage (NCBI taxonomy): Eukaryota > Metazoa > Chordata > Amphibia > Caudata > Ambystomatidae > Ambystoma > Ambystoma mexicanum. Next base: position 174,044,040 of record NC_090921.1, on the reverse strand, counting down.
TTTTGAGCCCAAAGGGAAGCACCGTGAATTGGTAGTGAGTCCACCCTATTACAAACCTCAGGAACTTCCTGTGTTTCCGACGCATTGGAATATGGAAGTAAGCGTCCTGCAAATCCAGGGACGCCAGAAAATCTCCTTCTTGAACGGTTCGGATCACTTCCAGGAGCGTGAGCATTTTGAATTTTAGGCTCTTTAAGGACTTGTTGAGATTGCGTAAGTCTAGAATGGGACGCCATTTTCCGTTTGGCTTTTTCACGACGAAGAATCTTGAGTAAACCCCTTGACCTTTCTGTGATGCTGGAACTAATTCTATCAAACCTTTTGCTAACATGAGCGTTACCTCCTGTTGCAGTACCCTCAGATGGGAATGAGCAACGAACGCAGGTGGAATGTGTGGAGGGCTGCGCTTGAATTGTAGAGAATGTCTGTTCCTTATTCTGTCCAGCACCCATTGGTCTGTCGTTATTCGTTCCCATTCGTCGACATAGGCTGATACTCTTCCCCCCCAGAACCGTGTGTTGCTCGTCATTGCTGATCTTTGCTTTGCTTCTCTCTCGACGACGACGGATAGGATGATCTCTTCCTAGAGGTCTGGAAGTTCTGGCGTCGGTTTGCTGTTTGAGAAGCATGCCTGTATCCCTGGGAGGGGTACGCCGACCTACAGAAGGATCTGTCTGACGCAGAGAATCTGGAATTGCCTGAAGCCCCTCTAAAGGGACGAAAAGACTTGTACCTAATGAACGTGCCGTGTCAGAGTCCTCTTTCATTCCCTTCAGGGCCTCATCTACCTTCTCTCCGAATAGAAGGTCTCCCTCAAAGGGCATATCTAATACTTTGTATTGTACCTCCGGCCTGAAGTAGGTACACTTAAGCCATGACTGTCGTCGTAACACGACCCCATTATTGACTTGCTTGAAGCCCGATTCAGCGAGGTCCACCGCAATGTTTGTTGCGTGATTGGAGGCTTCCTCACCCTCTCGGACTAGTAACATCGCCGCCTTCCTATGCTCTTCCGGGAGATGATCCAGCAACGGAGCCAGCCTGTGCCACATTTCTCTGTCGTATCTGGCTACAATAACCAGAGAGTTTGCAGCCTTCACTGTAGTTGCTCCCACAGATAGCACTTTTTTGCCAAAGGCATCCTGACGTCTTGCCTCGTTTTCAGGCGGAGTCGTGCACTTGTGCTGGGCCTTCGCTTTCCTCGCCGCTGCCGCCGACACCACCGATTCAGGCGTTGGTTGGGAGGATAAGCACTTGGGGGTAGACTCTGGAGCCTTACATTTTTTCTCAAGGCAACCTTTTACCGCCGGTTCCGAAAAGGGGTGACGCATTGTCTGCAAACCCTCCTTCCACACCTGATCTAGTATGGGTATTGAAAACACTGACCTCCTTCTCTTACCCATGTGGTCGAAAAGAAAACAGTCCTTTTTCTGTTCTTCCTGGGACAAACCGAATTCCTTACACGCCTTCTTCATCATATAATGGAATGATGCAATATCATCTGGGGGGGACGGCTGAGCCGGGCTCCTTGTGGTTTCTAACTCCACCTCTGACTCCCAGGCTGGATCCCTGGAGGGGGATGAGGAGATATCCGACATGGCTCCTCTATCAGACTCCGAATCTGGCAGCTCACCTTCCTCTTGGGGTGACTGTGGTGCTGAGACTGGCGTGCGTAAGTGAGTCGGTGGACGGGACGGGCCCGGCTCGTCGACGGGTGACTGTGGCAGGTTTACCTGAGGTAGTCTCTGGTCCAACGACTGTACTAAAGACTGAAGCGTGGACAGAATCTCCAACAACAAAACAGATTGAGGATTGAGAAGAGGGGCAGCCACCGGAATTCCGGATCCCCTCGTCGACGACTTGTCAACCACTCGTAGCCCGAGGTCTGCCGGGCCAGCTATTCCCCCGCTCTCGTCCTCTCCCGAGGACAGCAACGCTGCCTGTTCCTGCAGTAAAGTATCCGGAGGGACCGGATCGAAAACTTCAGGCCTCCAGGCTTCCTGTAGAACCTCCGTCGACGAGGCCACCATCGCAGTCGTAGTCGGTGGGGCGGTAGATACCACATGCGTCAGTGGTAGGGAGGAGGCCGTTGACTGGACCGCCGTTGACGCCGGTGGCTTAGCAGGTGGTTTTGGCGGTCCCGCCTTTTCTGCACTTGGCCTGCTTTTACCCGACTCTCGACTCGTGGTCGATCTATGGTGATCGCCCGAGGAGGATTTCGGCCTTTCCTTGTCATGCTTTTTTGACGAAGATGACAATTTTCTCATCGAAGATTCTTTAGCTGAATGACTCCAAGATGACTCTTTCTCCGCTGGTCGAGATTTCTTCGTCGGTGGTTCCGACGATACAGCACGGTGTGATGTTTTTGCCGATTGTGTGGAGCCTACCTTCGAAGGGGGGTATGCCCCCGCCCCACGATTCAACCATGCCACCAGCTGTCGATTTCGGTCTTTGAGGGTCTTTTGAGAAAAATCCCTTTGCATATGTCACAGTTATCAGCGGAATGATGAGGGTGGAGACAGTATATACAATCCATATGTCCATCCCCCTCGTAAACATTTTTCAAGCCGCACGTCACGCACGGACGGAACAGCGCCTTTCCCGACATGAAGGAAAAATTCACCTAACTCCAACTTCAAGTACACAACCTTGTACAAAATAGTAAGACGACGCGAGGAAATCCCACTACTTTGGAGACGGTTGAAATCTGAAGGGAGCCGCGGGGGCGGGGCATTTATACCGCAACGTCCTACGGGGCATGCATATGCGGCCCCCAAAAGGACGTAGATTGGACACAAAAGTGTCAGAAGTTTTCCTATAGGAAAAGGCTATATATGTGTACCGAGGGGTCCCAGTCTGACGACGGGGAATAGTCGAAGCATGTGAATCCATGGAAGATCCAATGCTGGAGAAGAAGCAGTAATGGATGAAAAAGAACGCGAGCGGCTAGGGGAATTACGGTATTCGTTACTTAAGTAACAAAAGGGGGGAAATGTAGGGGAGGGCAGGTCAATAGGACCCCCCTCTAGCCTGCATCTCCTATCCAGGTGAAGAGTCATGACTTGTCAGCAGCCCCCGCGCCCCAGGGCCCGGGAGGCGAGGTGGCTGCGGATCGACACGTGAGACTGCACGACCACATATATGGCACAACACAGCACCATTTTGTACTAGACAACTCCATTTTGTCAAAGGCGCTAAAACCTAACACAGGCAGAACAACTTGCGCACATAGAAAGCTCCAGCCTGACCCTTGCTTGACCACGTTCACAGAGGCCTGCACTTCCCCCGGAATCCACCTCAGGGTAGATCCGCCGAGAGCTCGTTCTCAGGAGCAACCAGACACGAACAAACAACAAAATAAACACTATTGTTCAACCTTCCGCAGTACATCATTGCCCCAGTCGTGACCGAGCACATTAGGAAGCAACCGAAACCAGCCCAATCCTGCATGCCCTGACCCTGTACCAAGCCCCATAAGTTGGACTGAGTGGCGCCTCTTACCCCCCGCCCACCACCGAGGCACCTTGTATTGTATGGTAACCATTTTTGTGATATTTGCAGCATTGACTAATGTTTGCTGCTATTGTGTAGAAGAGTGGCCATATGATATGTGATAGCTTTTTGACAGCCCCTGTACATAATGTAATAATGAATCGCTGAAATGCATATAGGCCCATCAAGGGACTGGAGTCAGACTGTATCATGGTATAACATGTAATGCCCTCTGTGTCATGACCCGGCGAAATTGCCCCTTCTGGACCTCATGGTCATTGTCATGAAGGGCTTGTACTCCCTGTTCCTCCCAACATGGCCGTACCAAGCTCCATGCTACGCACTAGCTTTCACGTCGTGGCACGTACTATAATTTGGTCACGCCCCTGCGGGTCCGCGCGTCTCAACGCTATCTTCGGTAGTGACCCGACGTGTATTTACTCTCTACATTGGTTTCCTTAGGTCCTCTTACTTCCTTCCTTGCCTTTTACCCTGTTCCTGGATTTCCCCCCTACTTACTCGTTCAGCGCTATCCTGGATACCTTGGAACCACAAACTTCCCGAAACTCTGAACGCGTCCTGCAACCTGACGAGGCTCAGGCGAGCCTATTCAAGACCCGAACCATCCACAGGAAGAGTCCTGCGGCCGAACAAGGGAAATCCCGATCACAGGTTCAGTTCACTATCTGGGATTTGTCCTTAGTTCAGAAGGAATTAGTATGGACCCTTCAAAGGTGAAGGCCATACTGGCTTGGCTCGCCCCAACATCTGTTAAGCAAATACAATCCTTCCTGGGGCTTGCCAACTTCTACCGGAAATTCATTCCCACCTTTTCCGAGATTGTTCAAGCCATTGTTAATCTCCTGAAGAAAGACGTTCCATTTAACTGGTCTATACCACAAGACAAGGCATTCCAACGCTTGAAAGAAGAATTCACTCAGACCCCCATCCTGGCCCAACCTGACATAAGTCGTCCTTTTCTAGTGGAAACTGATGCCTCCAATTACGCCATAGGAGCAGTTTTAAAACAAGAATCCGATGAGAAGTTGGAACATCCCATTGCTTATCTCTCACGGACCCTGAACACCAGCGAGACTCACTACTCAGTTCTGGAGAAGGAGTTATTGGCTATTCGTCATGCCTTCACTGAATGGAGACATCTACTCCTGAGTGCTAAATATCCAGTTCAAGTCCGTACTGATCATCGAAATCTTCAGGTCCTACAATCCATGGAGTGCAGGAACAGTAGACAAGCTCGATGGGCCTACTTCTTTGCTCAATAGCAATTTCAAATTTCACATGTTCCTTGATCACAAAACTTGATTGCCGATGCCCTTTCTCGGCGTCCCGACTACGTTCCCTTGGAGGATAAGATCTATCCTAAAATGTTTCCACCCACAATCTTTGTAGCTCAAGCGATCAACCTCCTGGAAGAAATCAGAGTACAGACTCAATTATCTGAACTCTGGAAAGACATATCGAAGAAAAATCCCTGGCGTCTAACAATCAAGGAAGGATATTTATTCAAGAACAATTCAGTGGTCATTCCGACAAAAGCACTTCAACAGAAGGTAATGAATATATGCCATGATACTCTTCACTCCGGCCATCGAGGAGTAACCAACACCTTCCGTCTTATACAAAGACAGTTCTGGTGGCCAGGGATGAAGTCCAGTGTAGTTCAATACATCAAGACCTGTGCTATTTGTAGTCAGAACAAATACGATAATCAGAGGCCGGCGGGTCTGCTTCTACAACCTACGTTGCCAACCAGACCCTGGGAAGTTATCGCCACCGACTTCATTGTTGAATTACCACCTTCCGGAGGATATACAACCATCATGGTAACCATTGACTTGTTCACTCATCTAGCTCATTTTACACCATTGTATAAACTACCATCTTCCTCAGAACTTGCTGGAATTTTCCTGGAACATATTTTTCGTCTTCATGGCCTTCCTTCCAAGATTATTTCGGATCGGGCACCTCAGTATATTCCACAATTCTGGAAACATCTCTGTCGTGTTCTAGGAATCCAACGTGCCCTTTCTTAAGGCTATCATCCACAAACCACTGGGGCAACGGAACGAGTAAATCAAACCCTGCAACAATATCTTCGTTGTTTTGCCACCAAGGTTCAAGACGATTGGTCTCTCCTTATACCCTTAGCCGAATTCTCCTACAATAACTCAGATCATTCAGCTCTAAAGATCAGCCCTTTCTATTGCAGTCAAGGTTATCACCCGTCTGTTTTACCATCAGTTCTTCCAGAATCTACTCCGGTACCTACCCTTGACTCTTGGATTCAGACGCTGATCGACTTACAAAGAGAGGCCAAGGGTCAGTTAGAACAGGCCCAGACTCAAACCAAAAGATATGCAGACTCTAAGAGAAGACCATCACCTTCCTATTCAATTGGCGATCAAGTCTGGCTAGCCTCGAAACTGTTACCTCAACATCTACGACCAAACAAATTAGCTCCTCGCTATTATGGTCCATTTTCTATAAAGGAGATCATCAATCCTCTCTCCTTCCGACTTAAGCTCCCGGATTCCTGGAAGAAAATACATCCAGTCTTCCATACTTCCCTGTTGAAACCCTACATTAGTTCTACTCGAAAACCCTTCAAACCCACACCTGTTGTTGTGGACGACCAGTTGGAATATGAGGTGTCCAGGATATGTGATTCCAGGTGTAGGAGGGGTCGACTACAATATCTGGTCGAGTGGAAAGGCTACCCCCCTAGCGAGAGAACATGGGAACCAGTTTCTAATTTAAAGACCCCTCGTTTGCTCAGAAGATTCCATCTTATTCACCCAGGCAAGCCTGGAGGAACCAGTCTTCGGAGGGGGCATGCTGTCATGACCCGGCGAAATTGCCCCTTCTGGACCTCATGGTCATTGTCACAAAGGGCTTGTACTCCCTGCTCCTCCCAACATGGGCGTACTAAGCACTAGCTTTCACGTCGTGGCACATACTATAAATTGGTCATGCCCCTACGGGTCAGCGCGTCTCAACGCTATCTTCGGTAGTGACCCGACGTGTGTTTACTCTCTTCATTGGTTTTCTTTTATCCTCTTACTTCCTTCCTTGGCTTTTATCCTGTTCCTGGATTTCCCCCCTACTTACTCGTTCATCGCTATCCTGGATACCACCCTGGAACCACGAACTTCCCGGAACTCTGAACGCGTCCTGCAACCTGATGAGGCTCGGGCGAGCCTATTCAAGACCCGAACCATCCACAGTAAGAGTCCTGCGGCCGAACAAGGAAAATCCCGATCACAGGTGAGACGGGGGGAGATTTACGACACTCTGTTGCACACCAACCAATCTAACACTACCTCATGTTCGTATCTCAACTGCTGTTATGAAATATTGTGCTAAATGACAGTCACCCAGCTTATATTCTTACTAATGTAAATATATGTGCACATCCCAGAAGCCCCCCCCAAGTGTTGTCACCCGCCCCTTGCCAATGGTATGATACACTGCCCTGTGCAGGGAGACAGGCTCAGAGCTGCAAGTCGTCTCCCCCCCCTCCTCCCTCCCAGGCTCGCCGGGGATAGCTGGTGTTCGAACAGCACAGCTTCGCCTCCCCTTCCAATCTTGCTGGACCCACTTCAAGCATCCACCTCCCCCATGTCAGAGGCCGCCACAGCCTGACTCTATGAATTACGAGCTACCTGATCCTAAATCCCACTGTCTACCGGGCACCGGTTACATGCCCCCCATGGCCCATTGGTATCCCCGTTCACCCCAAGTTAATGGCCCTCGAAGGGGGGCGCCCACCCCTGTACCAACAGATCGTAATATCATCCCTCACCGACAGGACGATCAAGTAACCTCTCCTGTGCCCCTGACCCCACACATGGACCCATGGGATTAACGTGTTTGAAACTAAGGTGTCCTTACAACAGATATATTGGGGTACTTCCTATTCTATATCAATGTCCCGGTCTCATTATCGATCTGAGGTCAATGTATTACAAGAGTTACAAGACAACTGAAACTGTATAGCATGATGAATGAATGTGAATGTTTGGCCACAAGGGCAAAGTATCAGTGTCGCCACTTATCATCACTACAATTCATGTCCGGCCCAGCACTCCACCCCGATGAGCCCAGCTGACCCATCCACCCCGCGTGGCACCGCACGGACGTCCACCAATCCTGGAGCAGCAACTGTATACAATGTATACCACCTACCCATCACCACCCAATCCCTAAGACTATGTGCCCCCTATAGCTTGTGTCATGCGTGACGTAGTTTTGTAATAAGTAGGACTGTCTTTGCTATTGTCAGACAGAGCGCTCTCAGAGTTTGCAGAGTCCTTTGCATGCCCTATATTGGTTTAGATAAAAAACCTTTTTGATCTCAACCGTACTTGGTCTTGGTCTCATTCCCTCCTGGGGTGTGTCCGTTATTGCCGCTCACTAAGGGGGGTGAGTTTTTGGGGACGCTTACATTCACCCCGCATGGTCACTGGCACTCTGAAAAGCTGACCTTGGACCCCAGCAGACTTCAATGCCAGGAATGCAGCCTGTGAATCCTCTCGGCAGCCGGCCGCAAGAAGCATCCAGCAGAAGAGCCCCAACCCTTCAGTTCACCGATTTATTTAACCTGCCTGTCAATCAAGACTGAAACTGCCTTCTTTCTGATGTGTCTCAGCAACTTCTAAGCTCCTGATATCACTGTCCAATCACTCATGAGAGCATGTATGTCTATGAACTTATTTCCTGCGCAGACAAAGAAGCCCCAGAATGCAGAAAGACAGCCCATTTTTTTTTTTTTTACAGCGAGAAAAGAGAAAAATAAGACAGAATTTCCATCCGTGTTCACTGACATTGCATTGCAATGTTAATCAGGAGAATTAATTAGTTATTGGGGTATCATTTAATAAGGGTAGTTAATCTGGGTTATTTTCACCAATGCAAGTTTACACAGATGGGAGGATACCTCTAGGAGGAACTGGTTTATACCATAAAGATTGACAATGAGCCACAATTCTCTAGTCTTTTCGGGTAAGAAGTATCTATAATAAAACTCCAGGGATGTCAGAACCTTGGGTGGTGGAGCAAGCAGATCTCCACTTGAGAAGCGAAAACGAATGCCTAGAAACACAGGTGTTGCAGTGCAGAAGTAAATCCAGACCTGCTTGGAGGTCAGAAAATAGGAACTGGGTTGTACCAGTTTGTTACATAAACGGGTATGGTCATCTGGGCCAGCGCACAGGAGGGACTTGTGTGCCCTGTTTGGCTAAACACACTTTCTTAATCCGGTAGCATGTCCTTTGGAGCTGACTCTCCCTGCAAATGCAGGTAATTTCAACCATTTGGAAAAGAGAGAGAGCAGGATAGAAACATATATGCATCTCTTTGCTAGGTCTGATAATGGAGTCCCAGTCGGAGTCACAAAATTGAATAAAATATCCAGGCACAGAGAGGCAGACACAAGAAAGGTTTTGTAAATTCAATCTTTATGTAAAAATGATCTTAGAAGACATTCAGTCACCCAGCTTCACAAATAACTTAATGCATTTTGTACAAAAGCAGCCAACACACTTCCAAAAGGAAATTTCTTTTTTTTTAAAGGTGTCGGGTGATCATAACAAAAAACAGGATACATTGACTGGCCTAAACATTTCTTTAAGCAGACGAGGTTGTATGCATAGTTGCTGCTTTTAACTTCCATTACACATGATACAAGAATACAGGTTTTCACATTACATCTTCTGTACTGCCAACTGCTAAGGATGCAGATATGGAGCTTTGTGCAAATGTATCCTTAATATCTTTTTGACATTCCTACAATTCAAGTGTAATTTCATACATTAACATCATCCTTCTATCATCTCAAGAAAGACAACTGGCAGAGGATAACCCAGCAAGCAAACAAGGCTATTGTTCAGAAGCTGGCTGAACGGGTACACGCAGTAAGTGCCCTAAAATCAGACAATAACTTCTCAAATACACTACTGATGTCAAGGTGTGTATATTTGATGTGGCTCGTTGGAAGAGAGGCTGAACTTAACCAAGACTTCAGGGAGCAGTATGTTTTTGTGTCACAAGTTGTCTGGTGTCCATAAGCATCAGACAAGGATGTTGGCCTCTGTGTACAATCTGTTTGAACGGTATCTTTCTGGGAAGTCTATATACTGGCTCTGGCAATGTGGCAAGCAACATTACTGTACCATAATTCATTCTATAATCTCATCCACAATTATTTCATGCGTTTACAAAAAAGAAATTGGTGATTGGAAGAACAATTGGTTCACCTTTAACCAAAGGTATTTCTGTAATCTGTTTACTGGATGGGCTTTTTAAAATGCACCAGCCTGGTTCATTCTCAGCAACTGTTCGAGTGATTGCCCAAATGCATAAAAACGATAGGCTAAACAAATAATGGGAACCAGAAAGCTTAAATTCAACCCATAATTAAAGCTAATGTCCAAGCTTCTAGAAGTGTCCCCTATGTCTGCACAGAAACATTCCAAATTCACCAGATATACATTTACTAAACCGGTTAGCGTGACAGAGAAACGAGGCTGCTCTGTATTTAGACGGAAGCAGGAAGGCTGTGTGGTACTCTTATCCATAGGAACATTGGAGACAATGTACTCTTACATTACCAAAAAAAGGTTGTTGGCTAAAACCGAACCCCAGCATTTACATGACACAGCTCAAGTGAGCACTGCAAAAACTGGCACCAGGGCAGACCTCCAAACAAAGTGGTGGTTAGCACATGTGCACACATGTACAAGCCCATGTAGCAGATGTACAGATTTCCACCGGAGGAATGTGTATGGCAGAAGTTGTGAGTATTGCCATTATCTCAGTAGAGCAGGCCCTCGCACGAAAATACATTGCAGATAAGCTGGAAATAGTCACTTGAATGTCAGCCTTGCCTTTATCAACAAACGCTACAGGTACATTGCTGTGCACGCCAGTAAGGTTTCTTCCTTCAATTAGTCATTACACAAACATTTCCAAACGTAACCTGAACTGTTTTTACAACTCTGCAGTAAGAAAGCATGGGCAACAACTGGTTGTAAGAAAATAAAAAAAATACAAAAACAGAGACATTAAATGAAACCGGAAGAAATACATTTCAAGTCCACTCAACAGTCTAACATTTCAGACAAAAGTTAAGGAGACCTTCCTAAATGTCTTCTACCAAGAAATTGCACATAAAGTAACCTTAATGGTTTCATGCCCAAGGCCTGACTTCGCTAGGTGCAACTAATACTGGTGTACAAACAGAATTCCCCACAGTCCCGATTCACTAAGCTAGGGACTCCTACACAAAGGCACTTCATAGGCAACTGGTGAAAATGTTTGCTGCTCAATTGAAAGACACATGCTAGTTTAGGAAACAGGGATTGCAATTTAGATCACCTTGTTCTACCATCAGCATAAAACACTAGGCCACATGTACCATAGCCCTCTTCCCATCCCCCGCTCCTTCACACTCCTCTGGTCTTCGGATTATTGCTGTATCCGTTCGGGGGTATGAAAAACATTTTTTAGGAACGTAAATTGTTGATGGCGTTTTCCTGTTAAGCGCAAGCTTATTGTGAGCATGCATCTTCACCCAAGCCTTAAAGCCGCCAGCATGGAGCGGGGCAGATTCACAGAAAACATCCTACTTCCATCCTACAAGAGGGCTGCTTTTCAGGACCCATTCCAAATAACCTCTCAGCAATGCATGCTGCAGCCCTGCAGACACAACTTTTACCCCATAAAATGCACTTCAAATGAAACAAGCTCGAAGCCAGAAGAACCAGCAATCTTCCCTCAGGTGCTGGGTATAGCGTAGGAGCAACAACCTTCTCTTACTTCCTGGTGCATTCTTAGTCTTTGGTTTTTCACAGGCTCCATGATCAATGGCAGCAACGTCCTGTCCAGATTCTGGTTTTCAGACATCAAAGCGCGCATTCAGTGCTCTGAGCCAGGCCCATGCATACTATCATTTCAAAGCAGCATCCATCTTCCCCAAACATTCCCAAATAGCCCTATATTCAGCAGGACATGCAACCGGAAAATGCAGCCATGGTTTTCCTGCCCCTTCTGGTCCTAATTCAAGGTCAAGAACTGGACATTCCTTGGTGCATCTTTCTGTGCTAACATATTCCTAGCTTTTATTTTATGGAAGCCCTGTTCTTCCTATATCTCACAAACATACACAGCTCTGTAGCTGGAGTGATGCCAAACCAGTCATGGTTATCAAGCAGGATTTATGGTATCTACTCCTTCAGCATTTTCATCCTTGGCCTTCTTCAGTCATCACCTGCCCAATCCCTGGGTGGAAGGCACTCACAGGACCAATTGAAGAGTAGGAGAGAATGTCTAGCTCATCATCTCCCCAAAAAGGGAATATGTTAACCTGCCAAACATTGCTGGTAAACAGACTTGGAGTTGCAGAAGCTTTGGTCGTTTACCAAGGAGTGGCCTGCACTTTCCTGAAACCCAGTGCCCTCTGTTCTATAGGTTTCCATTAAAAACATTCCCTAGCCCGCTAGGACACATCCCAGCCCATACACTTCCTGGAGTTCAAAGTCATTGATTACCTTCCACATAGGTTTTCCTCAAATAAAATCGATAGGTTTCAAGTGATTAATGACAATGCCCTGCAATGTTCTACCTGAAAAACGAAGTAGGCAATCATTCTCACTATCTGAACAAGTTGGAAATCAAGACGTGGCTTTGGGCTCTCCAAAATCATCAGACAATCGTAGCAATTGATCTAGCGGCCAAGAGTAAAGTCACTAACGATGCTCAAAGCAGTCTCCATTGTGGTAATTTTAAGTAGACGTTATGCACTTTAATGGCACAGTTGATTTTCAACCTCTATGGTTTTCCTTACATTTACCAGTTTAGCACACATTAGACAGTTCACGTTTTCATGTAAGCATGATAGGTTTGCCAAAGTGTTGCACACCATCTCAAGGTTTAAATTAGCTTAATTTAAAGATGGAGTGAGAATCAGCCAAGAAAGAATGAAGATTTCCCGGTGAACCAAGTGGTGCCACAGAGATCTTTTGTGAAGACTATCAGAGATGCATTTATGGTGAATATTTGAATGCAGCCTACTGAGTCGCAGAGAAATGCAGCATGCATGAATGTGCAAATATGCACCATGGATAGCCACATAATACCTAAAGACATTTAGCTAGAACACATCTGAAAATCAAGCCAAGGGGTCTGGGGTGAGCAACCCTGTTGATGTTATAGCGCGTGGAGTTGGGACAGCCTGTTAAGGCTGTAAAACACTTGTAGAAGTGAGGCAGAGGATTTCATGTATTTGGAGAAGAAGGCGAAGGCCAGGAAGTAGCAATTTTTAAAGATCTTAAGGCACTATGGATCCAGGGTGACAAACATCCACAAGTGAGTGAAAGGAAGACACTCTACTACTCAGGGAAGACTAATACTCACTGATGTAAAGGGGCGCCAATGTCCTAAGCGATTCAGTCACTGGATTACCAAATAAGTGACCTGGAAACAAAACCTTGATCCTCATAATCCGCAAACAGCCCTTGAAGCTGTGTCAAACCAAATCCTAACCGATTTAGTGAATCAGCTTCCTTTTCTTCTGCAAACCAAAAGAAAGACTAGGTCGCCCCACCATAGGCCTTTCAGAAGAACTATGGCTTGATCATGACACAGCATGAAAAGCAACACAAGTTTGTGTGTTTTGGCATCCCAGTAAGAGGCGGTTAGAGCTCCTGGGTTAAGCTCTCCCATCTCACACACTGGCATGCACTCGGCAAGGTCAAATTCCTGCCATTAGCAACTCAGCCATTGATCCTTCAGATGTCAATACATTGAGAGTCATTAAACAGAGTAATAACAGCTATTGCACAACTTAGAAGCAGGACTAATCAAGCATGAAGCGCCATATACAAACATCATACTGCAAGGAAAAGGTACCTACACATTGGTATGAACGAAGTACTTGTCTTTGGCGGCTAAAACCAAATGAGAAGCCAGTCTATCAATCTTAGGAATTAGCAAAAAAGCTATGCAATTGAGAAAAAACCTGTGTTTGCAAATTTGAGTTTAAATTAACAACATTATATGCTACATCTTTATAGACTTGGTAGCAGCAGAACAAAGGCTGCTGTGATGGAACGGGGTGGCGGGTGGGTGGGTTGGGAGGTGGGCGTATAAGGAGGAGGTAAAAACCAAAGGCTGCTGTGGTTAACGGAGGAGGAGGTGGAAAAAAAACAGGCTACTATGGTGGAGAATGGCAGAGTAGGAGGTAAAAACCACAGGCTGTTATGAGGGAGACGGAGGTGCAGGTAATACCAAAAGACTGCCGTCGAGAAGAATGGGAGAGAAAAAGGGGGGGGGAGGTAAAAACCACAGGCTGCTGTGGTGGTGAATGAGGGAGTAGAAGGGGAGGTAACAACCACAGGCTGCAGTGGTGAATAGGGGAGTAGGAGGAGGTAAACATCACAGGCTGCTGTGGTGAAGAACAGGGGAGAACGAGGGGTGGGAATACCTACAGCCTGACGTGGTGAAGAATGGGGGAGGACGAGGGGGGAGGTAAAAACCACAGACTGCTGTGGTGAAGAATGGGTGAGAAGAAAGGGGAGGTCAAACCTACAGGCTGGTGTGGTGGAAGGGGATGCAGATTTACATAAGAGCCCCTAGATGTAGAACACCACTTAAATTTGACACACAAAACAATGGAGGTGATTACAAGATTCTCTTATTGAAGTACTGAATTACTGTTGCAGGGGGCTAGCAGTACTACGATGAGACAAAACCTTGTTCTAGGGATTCAGATATCGAATCACCTCTTAGTGCCGATAGACGCGCAGCTAAAGGAACTGGAACTTCGCTTGATACCAATGGTACCAGGGCATGTCTAGTACCCCCCCCTGCCGACCCCCAAATCGGCCCAATGTCACTCAAAGGTTGTAACCATCACAGCAGAATGGGTACGGCAACTATGGTATCTTCAGGATTATCAGGCAGGCCTAAATGCGAAGTCGGATACTGCAGAAATACCAGAAATACGACCAGGAGTCTTCCCTGCAAGAGGTACTTACGAGCTGCACCATTCTATATAGTGTAAGAAACTTACCACATGGCTTGCAGATTAGTACGTATCCTAGCAAGGAAAACCCAGGTACTTAGCAGATGAAAATGTGAAGGCAGTTCACCCAGTGCGGTCAACACCAGGCAAGCATCCACCTCAACCAATGCAAACGGCATGCAGAAGAGGCAAGCGTAATTGGAATAATTTTGTAATGCCAAATCAAGTACTGAAACGCAATGGAAAAAAACTCCACTACAGGGATAAATATGGAGCAGCATAATCAAGCTTCCTGGAAAAAGGGAGAGACCACATCAAATGCAAATTTCATAAGCAGGCTACTGAGTATGTGTAGGGGAGGATACCATGTGTGGCATCTGGCATCAAACATTCAGGAGGGGGGCATTGCTTTGTTCAATGCATCCCCTGGAGGTATATGGCCAGTGGATGGCTCCCTTTTTAACTTTTAAGTGACCGCGCTTTTTCACTACTGGCCTTCCCAGCCAGCTTGATAAGCTGGAGAACAGAATGGCCGAGGTGGTTTTCAAATGTGGCACCTTAAAAAAAGTGTGCACTTTTCTCAGCCCAGGATAAGGTTTGAATGTGAAATAATTTTACTCATGTCATTTGGAAGTTGTGAAATATTTAAATCTTAATTTGTAGGGTAAAGCATGTTTTTGTTTCAATTACTAATGCAAAGGGCACAGTATTTTGCCTTAAATTCCCATTTCAGCTCAGGCAGCAACAATCATCCTATGTAGCATGGTGCTGATGCCACAGATCGAACAGATTGTCGAACAGTTCTATGTGCAGACTCTGTAGATAACCACCATGCGTTGTTTGCTGTCTAACTGAGCCGTTAAGAATGTGTGTGATCCTAGGGACTAAAATCAGGCTGAAGTCTTGGTATCATCTGCTGGTTATTGAGATATGCCAGTTGGTAAATGGGTATTCATTGCCAGAGTTCGAGAAGGATGGGGGACGGATGATTTCCTATGATTAAAACTTGATACTTTGGTTTTGTTTCAAAGCTGCCCTTTTGACCATGAGTAAAACTCTAGGAGGTGGTACTTTAAATGCGAGTGACTGGAAAAGGTCCTCAACAAAACTTTGTACTGCCATCATTAAGAATAATAGCTAAGTATCTAACAACATCTTGATCAACAGTCTTCTTGATACTTTCAGAAATTCCTTTCAAACTATATTTCTTTGATATTTTCTGGACTTATTTTTGCTACCATTTTGTAAATACAATGAGATTCTTGACAATGTTCCATTCCAGGTTGGATAAGGGGACTGTAGAGGTTGAAAAGTGAGGCGGCTACTGGGAGGTGCCTGCCTAAACAAGGCACCAAGTACAGCTTTGGGCCCAAAGCTCGTAGACATCTTGGTGGCAAAGTTCAACCTTAACGGAGCAAGACAGGAAGAAAATGTGCTTCCTAGGTCAATCCTTGGCTTCAGTTGATGATGAAAAGGAAGCAACAGTGGCTTGTCCGAAGTCATACCAAGTATATGTTGGGACGCAATATGTTCTCAACCATGTAACATGACAATTATGTGAAGTTATGAACCTCTCGCTCCATTGGACAAACAAGAGCTCCGGATGTCAAAAACCATTCAACACATCACATGACTGAATCAGAGCTGAGCTGATAGGTGAAGGGAAAAGGGAAGTGAGGAAGAAGCTCCAATGCATGACCATAAAGAGAGAACTAGAGTCAAGGAAGTCCATGTAAAGAGGCACAAATCACTCTTTTCAGGAAAGTATCCTCATCCGTAATGGTCACAGCTACTGCACCATAAATGGAGATGGTATGGTGACCTGGAGAACCCATTCCTTTTTCGCAATTTAACATTATGGTGGAAACAGGCTGCTTCAACACTATCCACTTCCTTTGCTCGTTGACGAGCTCTCTGGACAAACAGCCATTGTGTTGTGATATCCATGAATTCCAGAGATGTACTCTTCCCCTCCCCCCTTCTTCCAGCCCCTTTCCTCCATGTCCAGATCTGTTAGGGGTCTACGAATGAGACCATGATGTACCGTGTACCACGTGTGGTAGGTAGGCCCTCGTGATAGTGAGTTAGGCGGCCCGGATGCATCAATGACCACCCTTTACGGGGCGACTCCACCTTGCAATCATAGCGAATAAAACGGCATCCACCACCCTGTAAGAAAAAGAAAAACTGTTAGCAGCAGTATAAAGAAAAGATATTAGAAATTCAGGAACAATGTGGTTTAATTCACAGTGCTCATTACACCACAAAGCACAACAAGGCAATTCCACCCATCTTTACATGAACACCTCCAAATGTACCCTGTGTATTACCCACATGCCTAGGCTTGGGCGGGACGATTTTGCGTCTGTACAATGTAGCTTCACTTTCCCAACCTTTCCCTCAAAAAAACGATCAGTCCTAAAGTAAGGATGAATATTATTTGCACCTGGGAAGGGAGTGCTGGTCAATCAGGATGCTCGGAACGCTGACTGTATTGTCTGATACAAGCCCGCGTTCTGAGCAGCCTGGGTGCTGATAGCCAGTGCCCCTTCCCTTCTATTTCCTTTCCCTGCCCCCCCCCTCTTCTCTGTTTCCTGTGCGAGTGCTAACAGTGCTTAATAAAAGTTAAAGAAATAAAATAAAAAAAATACAAATAAAATAAAAGGGTTCCTTGCTGTGTGGCCCGGGGCCTCACTATGGTTTCCCCGAGTCCGTTTTCAATGTTGATGACGTCACAGCGATTAACACTGAAAAGGGACCTGGGAACCACGGAGCAGCACAGGGCCGTAAGAAAAGTTTCTTTTGTAAAAACGAAATAAAAAATATTATAGGAAACTACACGGATGCTAAGGGCGATCTACGCTTCGGCGGTGGGCCGACCCTGCCAGTAATAGAACTGCTGCCCGCGTTAAAGGACCCTCACTTCGATGGGGCCCTTAAGTTGGGCAGCCGCCTCGGTATATATATCGCTCCATTAGCACCATGCAAGGGGGCGCTGGCCAATCAGTATGCTCAGAACACAGGCTTTATTGTCTGGTACAAGCCTGCGTTCCAAGCAGCCTTGATGCTGCTAAACAGCGGTTCTAGGTCATGTCAGAATTTTCTTTTTGGAATGGCTTTTTAACAAATATTTTTCAATGGAAAAAACTCATCGAATTTTAAATGCCCATCCCCTATTGTTTTTTTCCTCTATTTCCGACCCCCCACCATTTATATCCACTTTCCACCCCCCCCCCCGATATTTTTCAATTTGTTTTTTCCGTTGAAAATTGTTTGTTAAAAAAAACCCATCGAAGACAGCGCCCCCTTCCCCACTCCTACCGAACCCCCCCCCCCACCCCACAGAACTCATGCGGGAGCCAAGAGTACCCTAGCAACATGTGGAACGGGCAGCCAGGCGCAAACGGCCTTCACATCAAGGTAAGCTAGTTAAGCCGGTTATGAGTTGACTGCTCTCAATTCAAGAGAAACCAAGTAGATGTGCTACTTGAAGGTATGGTTGGTGCAAAGGAGAGTTGGGGATGCCTAGGTGACTGTCCCACGTATTCAAGATATGAAATTTCACATGGTCAGGATATCTGCTATAAGAGGTTGCTTCAACTGTCCAAAGGCATTGTGGAAGCACCCTGCTCCTGCCTGCAGTAAACTGCATCATTTTTATTTTTAAACACTGAAGTTGGTCAACGACAATAGAATATGCGTACATATGTAATTTAGCCGCAAAGGTACTCCTCCGGGCAGACATTTTAAAATGATTCCTTGACACTCCCCAGTAACTTTTAGAGTAACAAAAATAGATGGATTACTGGAAGTCTAAAATTGTTCTGCTGGGACTACATCCTACGGTGCCTGAAAGGCAATACAGGGTGCACTGTACCATTGCACTATTCAATACAAAATAGGACTGAAAATGAAATGTTTTTCTAACATGGATGGCAACAATGGCCAATCTGCATGTTCATTTGAGACTTACTTATTATAGTCTGTTGCCATTCATCAAGGTTCAGCTGATAATTAATGTAATGATTCTCAATTTTAAACCTGCACAATACCATTCGGTTGAGGTATATTCTAATCATAAAGCAGACAACCATGCCCTTATGCAGCATTGTATGCGAATTTCCATATCTATGCTTCAAGTAAGTGCCTAGTTGTAGACAGTGGACCCATGCAACACTCACTGACCACTAGGCACCAGATTGGTTAGCCAGTGCTTTAGCAACACTGCATATTCCCAACACGCGTATTTGTACAGCAGCATTGGCTGTGAAACACATGTAAAGAGAAAATAAACCAAGCTTCACCTTGGTGCACAGGTGAGTGTGTGGATCTGCGTCCCGTTTTCCCCCCGTTTCTCTGTGCATTTGTAATTGTATTTTAACAACTTTTCAAACATTCTTGGCCTCTTTCCCGCACCAGTGTGCACTCTCCCCTTGCCTCGGCACCAAATTCCTTGTTCCCGCCTCCCACCAGCCCCCGAGCTCCGTGATTGGGCCTGGTAGGCCTCAGTTCTATCTACAAGGGTCTCTTCCCACTGCACCCAAGCGTCTTTAGCTTCAGCTTGATGCACAGGTGAGTGTGTGGGTCTGCGCGCCGTTCTTCCCGTTTGTCTTTGCATTTTTAATAGTATTTTAACTTTTTGACCATTCTTGGTCTACACCTACACCCAAGCGTCCTTAGCGTCCCGTTTTGCCATTTTCTCAGTGCATTTGTAATTGGACAACTTTTTGACCATTCTAAGGCCTCTTTCCTGCAATCGTTTTTGTATTTTGTATTTTTATTGTATTCATAAAGCGCTTTTATCCAAAGCGCTGCACAGTTAAAATAAACGGTGCAGCAAAACGGTAATTCAATAGGTCAAGCAACAACAATACTGAAAACTAACAATCAGAAGCAATGGGGAGATGATTTTTCAAAGAGGCCTGAAAAAGAGAGTAAACTGAGATCGACCGAAGGGAGAGGGGGAGGGCATTCCAATGAAGGGGAGTGAGAAGCTAAAAAACCGAAAGCGAATGAGAGTACAGGGAGGAGGAGGAACGTTCAGCCTAAAGAGAGAAGAATGGCGAAGGGATCCAGAAGGAGTATAAAAGGACACAAGTGCAGCAAGATAGTCAGGAGCTAAACCATGAAGAGATTTAAAGACTAAGCAGAGGAAATGAAATTTAAATTGGTAATGGAAGGGTAACCAGCCAAGTGAGACAAGTGATGCTGCAATAAGAGTCACGAAAGGAGAGTAAACAGAGCACACGGACTGAAGAATGGTAAAAATATTTTAAAGGAGCAAGACGAGATTATGGGAGACCAAATAGTGTAACAGAACAATAGAAGAGCCGCAAGAAAATAAGAGAAGAGATAAGAAGTTTAGTAGCATGGAAAGTAAGAGAAGGACAAACTTTACGAATATTGTAGAGATGAAAACGACAGGAGCGAGACGTGAGAGAAATGTAGTGTAGAGAGGAGAAAGTGTTAGCAGGGAAGAATAAAACCTCTGTCTTCCCAGCATTTAAAGTAAGAAGGTGAGACGCCATCCAAGATTTGAAGGCCGAAAGACAGTTCGTAAGAGTAAGGTGTATTTCTGGAGTAAAAGACAAAAAGGATAGAAAGAGTTGCATGTCGTCGGAGTAAAAGTGATGAGAGAGTCCAAAAGAGAGAGTCCAAAAGTAGAGATAACAGGAGCAAGAAGTGCAGTGTATAATGAGAAAAGGACTCAAGACGGACTCTTGGGGGACACTGTGCTCAAAATGGAAAGACGAGGAGGTTTTACCACCCCAAGAGAAAGAAAAAGTTCTGTTAGACAGATAAGAAGAGACCAGGAGAGAACAGATCCCCCTAATACCAAATGAGAAGAGAGTTTCCAAAAGCAAAGAGTGATCAATGGTGTCGAAAGCTGCATATAGATCAAGAAGAATAAGAAAGGAGGAGTGTTTAGAGTAACAAGCTGAAAGAAGAAAATTATGCACACAAGTCAAAGCAGTTTCGGTTGAGTGACGGGGACGAAACCCTGATTGAAAATGTGGAAGGAGGGATAGATCATTGACAAAAGAAGTCTGTGAGTAGACTAGGCGCTCTAGAAGCTTAGAAACTTTGGGTAAGAGTGAGATAGGTCGGAAGTTAGAGAAAATTTGAGGATTAGCTGAGGTTTTTTTTTTAGAATGGGAATGGTAGTTGCATGTTTGAAAGCTAGAGGAAAGACTGAGGTAGAAAGACCGATATTAAAGAAAGCATCAAGAAATGGAATAAGAGAAGGATAGATTTTAGGAATAAGAACAGATTGGGATAGGATCCGCAGGAGCAGCAGAGGGATGAACCTTCGCCAACTGAAGTGATACAGAGTCAGAGACAGGAGCAAAGTCAGAAAAGAAGGTCAAGGGAGCAGAAGGAGGAGAGAGAGTATTAGAAGAGGTCGAGTTTATAATGTCCTGACGTAAATAGTGGACTTTGGAAGAAAAGAAGAGCGCAAAGTCAGAGTCGAAGAGTGTAGAATTGATTGAAGGATCCGAAGAAGGAGGGGACAGAAGCCGAGTTAAAGTTTGAAAAAGATTGAGTATGGAGAAGATCAGAAAAATAGGAGGATTTAGCAGAATTCAGACAGTTTTCTTAAAGAGAGTGCACGCTATCCCCAGCACAGAAATCGTGGTTCCCACCCCATCCAGCCCTGAGCTCTGTGATTGGGCCTGGTACGCTGTAGTTCTACCCGCAAGGGTCTCTTTCCCCCTGCACCAAAGTGTCCTTAGCTTTTGCTTGGTTCACAGGTGAGTGTGTGGGTCTGCGTACCATTTTCCGTTTCTCTGTGCAGTTTTGAGCCGCCATCCAAGCAGGCGAGTGTGTGCCTCGACCCCATTTCATGGATTTTTCTTTATAAAAGAATGTTGCGCGTTCAGGCACAAGCACCTTTCCAAGTTCCTTCCCACTTCCTGGTCTCTGAAGCGCCCGTCTTCCAGCACACCCCGTCTCCACCCGATCGGCCAGTTTGCCCCTTTTCACACGTCCCCCTGGGGCAGCGCTTCTACCCGGGCAGTACCTGTGGCAAAGGGCCCAAAGGCAAATGGCAGCTCCTACAGAAGCAGCTCCAGAGCGTGTCTGCCGGGGAAGCAGGAAGCCATCAGCCGTCAACAAGCTGCGACTGACAAGGTAGGCGTGGTGCGGACAGGGGGGCAGCAATCACTGCAACCCACTAAACTGTCCCACCTCTCTTATTTCTCTTATCTGACTTCATCGTCAATAAGCCTATGTTCTGACACATGTTCCCACACTTCTATGCCAACCACATCCCTTATATAGACACACAGTGTTAGCTTCCCACA
This sequence comes from Ambystoma mexicanum, assembly GCF_040938575.1. Taxonomy (NCBI): domain Eukaryota; kingdom Metazoa; phylum Chordata; class Amphibia; order Caudata; family Ambystomatidae; genus Ambystoma; species Ambystoma mexicanum. Next base: position 174,022,203 of record NC_090921.1, on the reverse strand, counting down.
CCCAGGCGAACTGTGTGGCTTAGCATGTCTCACATTTAGGTAAACTGTGTTTCTTAGGAAGGGGCAGAAGAAAGGGCGAAGGAAGGGGGGAAAAGGGAGGAAAAAAAAGGGGGGAAAAAACGTTTTATTTTTCTCGATTTGAGCCCCTGGGAGCCTTAAAAGCTATTGCAGAGGAGAAACAAGAGGGTAAATACACTTTTGAGCCAGCATTGTATTGGAAGGGCCATGAAGCTGTGCAGCAACCCGATCCAGGATGATCTTCGAGCTCCAGAATGGGAGGAGCCCAAAACAGCTAGTAGTCCCCTAGCCCGAGGTTCAGAGGGGCCTCTGGAAGCTATCGGGAAGGACTGGTTACCTGGGGTTGGGAATCAGCAGGTCCATGCACAAGTACATGTGGATTCTTCCCTTTCCTCCCTCTCTACACCGGTAGGATCTAGCGGAGGGCAGGAAGTCAAACTCACCTCTGCAGATAATTGGAAACAAGGCCTAGAATTCACAATTACTACAACAAAAATACAGAAAAAAATAGACGAGCATTTCAGAGAAGAAAAGACTGCCGTGTGAAATTGAGGCTTATAGAGACAAGGACGGCTCAGTAAGCCCCATTAAAAGACTCAAAGGGAACAATGAGCCTGTTAGGTCTTCATTGGATTTGGACACAAGCGACCACATGTTGAGCAAGTTGGATCTTTCTGGCACAGGCAAAAATCAAGAGCTGGCTGGTTTTGTGCAGGAAGAAGTACCAATAGAAGTACTAACAGCCCTGGACTTAAGGGACCCTCAGGTTGAAACAGCTGAAGAGAGGGCCCAGCCAAATGAAAATACATTGAGTGCACTCAACTATGTGCTGAATTCGTTAGTCTCCGTCTTTGAACTCCTGAAGGGCGAAGTGCAACTTCAATCTGGCTCCCTATTGGAACTGACGAAGGAGGTAGCCGCGCTAGATGGGTCAATAGTGGGCTGTTGTAATGTCATCAACACAAATGTGCTGTCAAAACTGCAGGAGTTGAAGCTTGAATCAGTCAAACAAGGTCTTGACATCGCAGCGATTCAAAGATCCTTGGCAACTAAAAACAAATCGGAGGAGACAGATAGGGCGCTAAATCAAGCCTTATTGATTCAATTCCAATCCCTGAATCAAAAACAACTGGTGTTGGATCTTAATGAACCAAAAGAGGTGGATAACTTACAGATGGATGACACCCCTCTTTCAGAGTCGGTATTGGAGGGGTTTCAGAGACTGGAAAACGTGGGAGATGGGCTCCAAGATGAGGACACAGTCGAGAAACTCCCTTTGGCTAATTCCCCAGGCCAGATGGAAACACAAGGAGAGGTGGACAAAGAAGTATGTCTGCAAAGTGTCCGTCTAGGTGAAAAAAAAGAGCAAAAGAGGGAAGCCAGAAGGTTGAAAAGACTAAAAGAAAAGGTAGTCCAAAAAAAAGGGGAAAAAAGTCAAAGAATCAAATGAAAGTGAAACATAAGAACTCAGACACCAATTCCTTCTTGAAGAAATTAGTTAACTCACAACCATCTGTGGCAGAGGAGGATCAAGAGATTGTTGAACTTGACTCATTGAACAGCCCCCAGGAGAAAATGGGGGGAGAAAAGAAGAAAGATGAACATGAAAGGGCCTCCCAGTGTGCTGCAGAAGGTGTAAGGAAAGTTGGCTCTAAAAAAAATGAGCTAAAGTCCAGTATGACATCACGAGGCCCCCAAACAGAAAAAGTGTTGAATAAGCAGGAAACGGCCTCAGCCTCGACAAATTTGAAGAAAGGCCTCAAAATAGCCCCATTTTCCTCAAGGCCAGGCTGAAAATTGGGTCAAAGACACTCCCAGTTAAGGTTGTGAGTACTGAAGAATCAAAAACAAACTTAAAGATTGCCCTCATTTTCTTGGAAAAAAGTTTTAGCTCAAGCCCAGAATAAAACCACACCACAGGTGGTGGAAATAAAACTGGGTGAAGGCAAATTTAGGAGTCTGTGACAATCTGGTTCCGCCACAGAAAAGCCTGAAGAGTCGGAAAAAAATGTGACCCCGGCCCCTGAAACTTCACTGACAGTGGAAAAAATGCCTCTGCAAGGTGGCAAAAATACCAATGCGGGTTCCCATTTTGCGATGCCGATTATTTTGTTATCACTAACTGCAAAAATGGCAGAAGTGGGCTGTGCCTCTAGGGAGGCGTTTATGGCAATTGATGAAGCATAACAGGACGTGAAGAAACTGGACTTATTAGTCTCAAAAAACCGGTTGTTGAGCCCGGAGGACGGAAAGCATGTGCAACGACAGGGTGGGGCTTCTAAACATTAATCCCTGACCCCAAAGTCTGCTGGTACCTGTGAACCATCGAGTGTCTCCAACAAGGACAACACCTTAGCCCTATTACCGAGTATCTTAACTGAAGTTTTTCAGAAACTGGGGCTAGGTTCTCAACCTCTTTGAAAATGAAGGGCTAAAAGCTATCTGTTGGAATACACAGGGGCCAAATAACTGCACATCAAGAGCAATGAAGAACTATCTTTTTGAGGTGGTGGATGTGCTAATGTTGCAGGAGACTTAGCTGGACAATCCAATAGTAGTAGAAGGGTACCTTATTAAAGTTCAAGGGGCGGCACAGAAATCAAGAGGGAGGCCTAGTGGGGGGCTGCTCATTGCCTTTAAAAATTCTAAATTTAAGGATGTTGTCTCTGCAGAAGTGAACATACAAGTTCTACAAATATGCAAAGCAACATTCAGAAATAGGGGCCGTGACTGGGTGATCTTCTGCAATATCTGTTGGAATCCCTCAAGTGTGGTGCTCTGTGTATTTTTGGATGAGTTAGCCAAGTCACTAGGGGACATGAAGCTAGCATTCCCAGGTGCCGATATAATCCTGGGGGGCGATTTGAATGCCCAATGTATTGATCTCTTAAGAGATCAAAGAATATCAATTGGAAAAAGAATCACTAAAAATGGTCAGCTGTGGGTGGATTGGTTAAATGACTGGGACTTGAAAATGTCAAACGGGAGTCTGCCGGGAGACATCCCGGCTAATCCTACCAGGAGTTAGGGTACATCTGCCTCGATATTGGACTATCTTTTTTTATCTGGTGGTCTTTTTGAACATAAAGTAAGTCTAAACATAAAAGATGGGGGAGGGTGTGATCATCTTAGGTTGGAACTCTTTCCCAGAAATAACATCAGAAACCCTGCTACTCAACACTCACAGGATCGTAGCCAGGAAGGGCAAAGTTTGCCTATTTAAATATAAGGCAGGGGGAGCAAACCTGAATGAAAGGCCGTTAGCCTTGTCATAAGATTTTCAAAAGGAGAATTGCTCGCCCTGAGGCTTTATTAAATTTATTTGGCAAACTTGCCCCCCGAATTTTAACGGGGGTGGGCTCAAACAAGTCCACTGGCATGTTTATGATGAGGAAACTATGGCAAAGAAAAAAGATCTTATTAGGAGGGTGAGACTCAAAAAAAAGATTCCTCTCGCTTTAAAATTGAACAAGAGGCGAAAATAAGATTGATAAAAATAACTTGCATAAACATTGGTCATTGCCACGGAATATAAAAATATTCCAGTAGGATGGGGAGCACATCATAGATGTACTGGTTAAGAGGGATGCAAAGGGGTTTTGGGACACAATGCATGAGATGGAGGGGGCGAAAACAACTCAGCTATTTAACTTGATATCGGAGAGTGATTGGATTAAGTACCTAAATACAGTCTTTGGAAAGCCAGAATGAACAGTTTGTTATTACAACACAAAGGCTGATTGGTGTCTTGACTTCAATGCCTCCGATATCGAAGATCTTATCCTGAAGGGCTCCTCCTCGAAAGCGGCAGGTCCTAATGGCTTGACCCATCAGGTATTGAAGGGCAGTCCGTCTCTATGGGCCAAATTGCTTAACTGGCACTTTAGGGAAATCCTGACGAAGAAACAGCTGCCGACATCATGGCGTACCGCTACAGTTATCCCACTATTCAAGGGGGGCGATAGGGAGGCAGCGAAAAACTATCGCCCCATCGCCATGTTGGATACTGATAGCAAGATTTTTATGAAAATCTTGCTGGGGGAATTGGAAGCATGGGAAAAAAGAGTTGGAGTGTTGTCCAAGTGTCAAACAGGGTTCAGGAGGGGGCTCTCAACTGCAGTGAATGGCATGGTGCTAAACCTGAGCGAAAAAAAAAACAGGCAAAGGGGGGAGAACAACTGTATGGTGCCTGGGTTGATTTCTCAAGGGCCTTCGACCAAGTGGACAGGGGAAGGCTCTGGTTGGAGTTAAGAGCAAAATGGTATTCCAGAGGGGCTCTTGGCGATGCTCATTGAATTCCACAAAGAAAACGACATCAGAGTGAAACTAGATGCAGAGGGCCACATGTCAGAAACAGGGAGAGTAAATTGGGGGGTGAGGCAGGGTTGTCTAAGGGCCCCTCTATTCTTTAATCTGTATACAGCTGACATGGGGGATTTCTTAGCGCCATTTGCGTTGGCCAGTCCAGCTCTAAATGGAAAGAAAATACACTGGCTGGCCTACGCGGACGACGTGGTGGTCTTGGACAAAACGGTCATCGGCCTGCAACGACTGCTCAATGGCATTCACAAATATGCAGTGGAAAATGGGCTCTCTTTAAACTCAAACAAATCAAGGGTCCTGGTCTTCAGGCAAAAGTCCCAAAAAATGGTATTCCCCAGGTGGTCAATTGAGGGAGGGGGGGGGCGATTACAACGGTGGAGAACTTGGTATACCTGGGGCATAAAATCTATGCCACTCCAGCAATCTGTCGGATCGTGATGCAAAAATAAAACCACTAGCAGCCCAGATGAAAAGAATTCTTTGGAAATATGGTGAATTTTCGATCATACCAGTTCTTAAATTTTACCAGGCTAAAGTTATCCCTGTTTTGTTATATGGTCTTGAAGCTAAACCTCAGCTATGGAACACGTCTTGGCAAAAATGGGAAGGTCTTTTGTGGAAGCATGTCGTGGGTCTTCCAATGAGCTTATCCATGGACAACCTCAGATTCAAACTGGGCCTCAGATCATTAAAATGTCAAGCAGGGTGGAAACTGATGGTATTGCAACATCGTATCACCACAACCCAAGATCACTCATTATATGCAGACATAAGAAAACATCTGGAGGCGGGTAGCTCTCAATATTTGGGTAGGCTAGACTTGCTGGCGAAGGAGCAGCTTCAGAGTGTGGACATAGATAGAAAATTGATGGAGGAAAACCCAACAAAGGCTAAAAAAAAAATGGGAGGAAATGGATTGGATCCAGACCCTTGAAAAAATAAGATCAGGGTCGAATCCAAATCCTCTCCAAATGTCGGAAAAAAAGCTGGGTTTCCTCAGTAAATATTTAATTAAGTTCCCAGACTGGCGACTGAGGAATACATTCCTGAGATTAAGATTAAATATTTTACATACTGGGGAAATCCTAGCGAGAAGAGGGTCGGGGGCCCTAGCATTGAATCTGTGTCAGACATGTGCTAAGCCAGAAAACCAATCCATCAAACATCTGATGGCGTGCGATGGCACACAAAGCTCCAGACAACTGTTCTTCAGCAGGTTTGTCTCTGAATCAACGTATTGGGTACACAACCACTTTTGGGAAAGTTTGATTGATGGCCAATCCCAACAAAAGACAATTGCGGTAGTTAAGATACTGGAGGACTGTAAGTTAGATCTGTAAAATCTTGGCAAGTGCCCGCTTGGGGGTCTGGTGTTTAACATGTTTCCCTTTAGGAAGGCAAAGCTGTGGACAACTTTTCTTTTTGTGGAAGTTCTCCTCTTTCTCCTTTATTTTGCCCTCTTTCCTCTTTTCTTTCTCTTTTTCTTTTTTTTTTTAAAGAGTTGAAGGTTGGAAAATTGGTTTATCTGTATTGGATTTATTTTTAAGCTTTTGGTTCTTTTCATAGTTTTAAATATTTTGTTTTTGAAAGGTTAATTTTGTAACCATATACAATAAAAAAAAAAGAACAGACTATGCCTCGCCAAAGAACCAGGTGGCGCAAGAGAAAGCAGGGTAAACGGACAACCACAAAGGAACCACTTAGAGCCCCCACAAAAGGGAACTACAGAATACCAACAGAAAACACACCCAAAAATAGCACAGAAATAGGAGCAGCTCCAAAACAACGGACTAAAATCACTTTGACACCCTACCTCGCAACAGACCACCAGAAAGATGCCCATACACGCCAGCAGAATACCAATAGCTCATAGAAAAAAGAATGAAACGACTAGAAGACTGAGGAACCACACCCTCAAACACCAAGGTAACCTCAACCATCCAGAACAGGCCATTAACCCAATAGAAACCTAACCAACCTATTCAACGACGAATCTTAGAATAACGAAACACACTCAACCCACAGACGACAGGAAGAATCAGAAACAAAACCTCACAAAAGTGCAAGCCAGAACAAAAAAAAACACCCTTCAAGAGGAAGCAGCACTGCAAGCTAATCAATGACAGATCAATGTCCAAACACACAACCCAGATCCACGACCTACTCTGCGACATGGGAATCTACTTCCTATTCATCACAGAAACTGGGCTAGGTGAAAACTACAAAGTGATCCTAGACAGCTGCTTACAGGACAATTTCAAGTGCAAACAAGCAGGGAAAAGAGGAGGCGTTGTCGCGGTAGCTTACAAAGAACACCTAAAAATAAAAAACAGCCAACGGTTTCAAAATCCCTAACTGCTAATCCCTTGTCCATCAACTCGCCACAGACCCACAATCAAACCTCACATTCATTCTAATCTATAGGCCACCAACCTATGACGCAACCTTCGCAGACACCTTCATAGAAGCAGTCACAAACCTAGCCATACAGCATGAGCATCTGATCATTCTCAGAGACTAAAACATATGTTCGTAGATGAGAACCCCAATTCGCAGAAAGCATTAACCAAGCAACTCAAGACCAACCAAGCAACTCAAGACCATGAATTTCGGACAGATGGTGAAAGGAGCGACACACCACAGGGCACACCATGGACGCAATCTTTGCCAATATAATTCTGATCACATCATCACTGGCCATCCAAATACTATGGAGCGATGACCTCATCATCCCTTTCTTGATCCAAACACCATCAAACCCACCTAAACAACCTGAAAACTACCCACCTATTAGGAAAAGAAACTGGAGAACCATCAAGAGCAGTAACTTAAAAGAGCGACTAGAAATCTCAAATCCAGCAATCACATCATTGGTTGCAAAAGACAGACAGAAAAACAAACCTATTGCAGAAATGGATTGCTGAAACAACGACATCTGCCCAAAAAAAACCGCTTGGTCCCCTCAATCGCTTGGTCCCCTCAAAATAGAAAGCAGTGGCTAGATGGTACAGATCCAACTTAAAAGCAATAAAAAGAATTAACAGAAAACCAGAACAAGAATGGAGGAAAAACCCTGACCAAGGCAAAAGAGTAAAATACCTACTACAAATCCGAAATTCTCAAAGCAAAAAAGAAATACTACAACGACCGGATCGCAAAAACAACAAACACACAAAAAGAACTATTTAACATCATAAATGAGATGAGAAACCTGCCGGGAAGCAACAACTCACTGACACCCTCAAACAAATTATGCGATGATCTGGCAAACCATTTCAAGAACAAAATCACCAGTACACTGAGTCATACAAAGCAGACCAATCGAGCAAACAATCCGCCGGCTACCACGAACCTCGGGATCAACAAACAAAATGCACTGCTTCCAACAGATGTCGAGAGAAAAACTACTACATTTGGTGAAAACCACCATCAAAGCAGGTTTCACCGATGGACCCCTGCCCTCCAGACATCTACAAATCAATCCTTGCAAAGGACACACCATCGGCATATAACCTAAACCTCTTCAATCAATCCCTCTCAACAGGAAAAGTACCAAGAGCTTTCAAAACAGCCTACATCAAGCCTCTACTTAAGGACACAACGGGCAATGTGGAAGACCGCTCTAACTATAGAGCAATCTTAAACATCCCCTACTGGGAAACAATACTAGAGATCTACGTCTACCAACAATTATTGGAGCACGTTGAAAATAACCAACTACTAAAACAGGCGCAAGTAAGATTCAGAACTATGAGAGGAACCGAAACAGCACTAGTCTCAATCTGGGATGACCTAAAGATGAATGCCGACTCCAACACCAAATCAGCACTGATACTACTAGACCTCTCCACTGCCTCCAACACAGTCAACCACAACATCCTGATGAAGACTGGAAGAAATAGGGCACACTGACACAGCACTGGATCAAGTTCTTCCTCGCAGAAAGGACAGAAGCAATCTGGCTAAAGCCTTTCAAATCCACTCCACGGGATTCCTCCTGTGGACTACCCCCAAAGCTCCTCGCTATCCCCACTGCTCTTCAACATCTGCATGACACAGTTTATCAAAATCACCAAAAGACACAGACTAACATGCTACAACTACGCAGACAATACACAAATCTTCAAATTTGTTGCCATACAATGCAGTCCATTGCAGCCGTTACCTGCCATGAGGTTGGCCTCCTCTCTTTGTACGCAAGAGTTAAATGGAACACGCTACAACTCTTCAACAAAATCAGACCTTCCTGTCCGCCACAATTTTCTATTCTGCCATCTAAACCTGGAAGCCATATAGATTGGCCATTAGAGATCTGGTCTCAAACATGTCTTCAGATTTTGACCAATGTCAGTACATCAAAAGAGACTCTGGGTAATAATCCATGCTATGTAAAGAAAATGGTGTGGACTCAGGACTGGCAAGAGACAAACAAAAAGGGGCCTCTCGAAGATCCACACACATACCAAGTCTCTGAAAAGTGCCTACAATCACACTCCTGCCTGCCTGACAAATTTACCAGTGTCAAACACTGACAATTGTTCATGAGATTCCAGCTGAACATTCTTCACAATAACACCACTCTTCATTAGATATGGCCTAAGTCCACACACAAAATGCAGACTTTGCGATTCACAGGAGTCGTCGTTAAAACACTTGACCCTATTCTGCCCAAAACTGAGAAGCTTATGAACCTTGTATCTAATCAATCATCTAGTTCCATTGTCTGACCTAGATGCTGAAGCTTGGTGGGAGGCCCCTTATGCAGGGGATAGGCCTAGATGGACACATGTGTTAACATTTATGGAAACTGTTTTAGAGAAACTATAGTTGGCTTAAAGGTATCAGGAATGTATCATGTAATGTTGTAATATGGTAAAAGTTTATGAAAACTGTAAACCAATAAAAAAAAAAGAATCAACATACAAGAAGAGAACACACCACTAGGAGGGTGCCCTCAAGGAGCTATACCAATGGATGAACATTAAAATCAAAACCAACCCGGACAAAACTGGAATCGTGATTACCCCGAAAGACAGAGGAAATAACCAACACATGCCATGGCCGACAGAACTGGGAAACCCAGCGACAGCATCCAAAAGCTGTAAAAACCTTGTAATCATCCTGGACAACGTGTTAACACTTGAAACCCAAGTCAATGCAATAATAATTGAAAATGCTTCTACCTCCTACAAACAATAAAAAAGATCTTACCATTCCTCTCCTTCACGCACAAAACACTAGCCATCATATCTCTCATTATGACCAGGATTGATATTGCCAACAGCATATACCTCGGAATGCTAGAACACCTGCTGAGTAAACTACAATGAACACAAAATGTGGCAGCCAGACTTATCCTCAAACTCAGCAGAAGAGACCACATCACACCCACTCTCAGGATGTTACACTGGATCCAGGTCAAAAAGAGAATCGCTTTCAAAACCCTCTGCATAATGCACAGAGCAGATTGCGGCCAGTGCGCAGACTTTATCCAAAAGAAATTCTCTGTCTACAAACCAGCCAGAACACAGCCTTGAACCCAAACAATACACAAAGAAAAAACTGGGCAGTTCAGCATTCTGATGGCAAGCTGTGAATCTATGGAACATACAAACCATTGAGGACCATACAAGATTCAGAAAACTGCTGAAAACCTGGCTGTTCAGCTCCGAGCACAACGAAACCGAATGAATGACGCCTGCACACCACGCAACCTAGCAAGCACAGGAAAAAGGACGAGCAACCAGGAAAAATAAAAGATTGGGTTAAGACCAAAGAGAAGTACCCCGCACCACCCCCACCAGAGGCAACCAGAGACCATCTGGGAAAAAAGAAGGTAATAAGCCAGAATCACCAGGGCCAGGGAAGAAGGCCCAGGGAAATCCACGGAGGGAAATGGGGGAAGGGAGGCTCACCACCAGGCACGCAAGCTGAAATTAGACCAAGCACCAACCCTTCTCCTACCAGAATCCTTGTGAACAGAGGATAGCACAGGTGCAACGTGCTGGTCTTGGAAGCAAGACCACGCAGAACAACCGAGGTTCGAATCCCGGATCTGTGCTTGGAAACCGAACTCGGGTACGGTATTAGGAGCGTTATAAAAAATAAATTAAATAATTATGATTAAGGGCAAACAAGCGGAAACTAGATTTAGCACCAACCCCGCCCGTACTAGAAACCTAAATCTCCCCAAGGGAATCCAGTGAAAATCCCTCCCCCCACCCCCACCCAACCAAGGGCCAGAGTACCAGCACCAGGCCAGGATAAGAGCTGGCGATCTGATTTCAAGGGTGCAAATGGACTGGAAATGCAGCATTGGAACCTATCGCCTCAGAGGCGACCTCACTGACACAACTAGAAAGGGCAAACGGAGGATGGATAGGTACTACTAGTCAATGGGAAAAAGCTTAAGATCTGCTACTAACAAAGAATCGAATACTAACACTCACCATCTGCACACACCTCTCGTATACTGCACTAAAGACAACCAGCAGCACAGCAAACCGCACATACTTCCCAACACTGCAACCACAAAACAAAGCACAGACATCCTTGCACAACACCACATAACCTCCCGAATCTTGCGCCAGTCTCAGTGAACAGTCCATCCAAACTGAAGCTGCCAACAGCACATCACAGCTCCCTTGCTGTTTTTCCCGCTCCTCCCACTAACCCTTACCACCTCCTTATTTTCACAGAGCCACCAGAGCGCTGAGAAACCACACAAGTGACACCTGTTTGCGGTATAAAAACCTTTAACATTAACAAAATGAAACAGTGATGTGGATTATGCATTTTAATCAAACTATCTCTACAACTCATCCAAACAGGACTGCGAGACTTGTCCTTGGCCTCAAGCCCAGGGACCGCATCTCTCCAGGACTGAAGTCTCTGCACTGGCTCCCAGTGGCGGCGAGGATTAAGTTCAAAACCCTCTGCATTGTCCACAAGGCCTTCTGGGGCCTGGGACCGCAATACCTTCAACTCCCTCTCCCTAAATATCTTCCTTCTCGAGCACTTCGTTCATCTGCCTCCAACTCCCTCGGTCAGTTGCTTCTCCAAGCAGCGAGCTGGTGGTAGATCCATTTCCTCTGCTGGGGTCTCCCTCTGGAACAGCCTCCATGCCTTTTTGAAACTTGGGGAGAACCATCTCCGGTTCCGGAAGCACCTCAAGACCTTCCTCTTTGCTTCCACTTTCTCTCCCCCTCTCCCTTGCTGATCCCCTGGACGAATCTGAAATTGCACTGGTTTACCTGGATACCCTCTGATCTCCGGGCCAGATCCCCCAACCCCCGCCAGTCGCACAACTGCACTGCCCCCATGGCATCTCTTGCACTCGGGGACTGTTTCTATATCCCTACAGCCCCTACTAGCACTCTGCACCCTATGTCTGCACTTACTCTTGCACTTGCCACCAGCTGGCTGCACTCCTTATCCTATTTATTCTGTCCTCATTAATTCACTGTTCATCTCATGCACTCCCCCCCCCCCCTCAACCGCACTTGCGCGATCTCAATGTCACCTGGCCTAGTAGGAGCGCTGTCTGTCTTTCCTGTTTCCCCTCCCTTGCCTCGTCGCGCCTTGAAACACTTGTGTATAGGCGCGTTATAAATGCCATATCATATCATAACCCTGTTAGATAGATGAGCTGCTAGAAAAGTAGAATGTCAGCTGTGTGAAACTTGCAGGTAGATTGGCACGAACACCAGCGAATTGGGCTAGTTAATGTGACCTCTGCTCCACCCACCTGCTAATAACTCCTAGTACTTTGGTGCCTCTTTTCTGGCACTCTTTCTTAACCTGCCACATTCTTTTCTTACTCAAGCTGCCTTTCAGCCTCTTTTCTTTTGCAGTTGGTCAGCTAGTTAGTACAAGAGGATCTAGGTCATGTGACTGCCGCCCCACCACACATTTAGCTCTGTTCCTTTCCTAACTCTTAGCTGACAGGCCAGACAAAGCCAATTCCTATTTATTCCTTTTAATGTAAGTTAAAAGCTGGGACCCTTGTTTGTTTTATTACTTGTATTGTGCACCAGACCCGTAGGTATCAGGGCGCATTGCATAAGAGCTCACAGCTTAGTTGTACATAGCATAATAAAAATTTACATAATACAATTAATTTTACATCAAAAAAATATATACAGGTCAAATTTACATAATGCAGTTAATTAGGCATCAAAGATAAACATAAGTCAGGTCTTATATATGACATGCATTACTTACCGTAATTGCATTTCTGATGATTGTATCTGCTTAGATTCACATGCTGTGCATATGGTCCGACATCCAGTAGTAACCGCAGAGTATTGCATCTTGTCTTTCGGGGACCGAAAGGGGACGTCGGCATAGGCGTGTCTGTAACACTATCCCCATCGTGACGTGTGTAGTACCCAAAATCCCTCACGCGCCGAGGTCCCTCCGATTGTATTTTACGGTAATTAATGCATGTCTTCTGATGCTGGTTAATCTGCTTAGAATCGCATGCTGTGCATAGACTAGCGAGCAGTACCCGGAGTTGGAGGTGGGTTGTGAGAAGGAACAGTAGAGAAAATATGTCTTAGTACTGCTTGTCCCACCTGAGAATCAGACCTAGAATGAGTGTCTAGGCAATAGTGTTTTGTAAAGGTGTGTACAGAACTCCAGGTTGCCGCTTTGCAAATAGACTCAAGAGGAACATTTGCAATTAATGCTATGGATGCCCCAGTGCCTCAAGTAGAATGTGCTCCAGGCTTGAAGGGCAGTTCTCTCTTTGCAAGAGTGTAACATAGTGTGATGCATTTGACAATCCACCTTGAGATAGCTGATTTAGAGACAGGATCCCCTTCTCTACCAGCTGCCACCGAGACGAAGAATTGTTTAGTCTTTCTTAGTGGTTTAGTTTCTCCAGGTAAAACATGACGGCCCTGCGCACGTCTAGTGTGTGAAGGCTTCTTTTCGGCCATGTTAGTAGAAAGTGGGTAGTTCGATTGACTGGTTCACATGGAACTTCGAAATAAATATAGGCGCAAACCTGGGATGTGTGCGCAGAACTACCTTATCTTTGTGGACTGTAACAAATGGGTCTAAAACAGAAAGAGCCTGTAGTTCGCTAACCCTTCTGATAGAAGTGATAGCCACTAGGAAGGCTGTTTTATAAGTCAGGTCTTTCAGACTTGCTTTATGCATAGGCTCGAAGGGAGCTCCCATGAGCCTGGTTAAAACCACATTCAGATCCCATCCAAGGTCTAGGTGAGAGATGGGACGATAAATCCTCTTAACTCCTTCCATAAAGGCTTTAATCACTGGTATCGTCCACCACAATACCTTTTGCTGTGATGTGGTGTAGGCTGACAAAGCAGCCAGATGAACCTTTAGGGAATTAAAGACTAAACCAGAGTCCAACAGGTGGGTTAGATACAACACAATGTGTGAGGGTGAGCAATCGATAGGATTGACACCCTTGGAATTGCACCAGATGACGAAACGTTTCCACTTGCTAGCGTAGCAATAACATGTATTAGGTTTCCTCGCTTCCCTGAGTATGTCCATGCACCTCTGAGGGAGTTGCAAGTGTCCAAACTCTATGATCTCAGGAGCCAGGCTGCTAAGTTCAGGGTTTGGGGGCACGGGTGTAGGGTTTCCCCCATGTCCTGAGACAACATGTTGTACGGGCAGGGCAGCTTGACTGGTGGGGAGAGGGACATTTCCATCAGGTGAGCGAACCAGGGTTGTCGGGCCGACATGGGGGCCACTAGTATCATGGTAACTGGTTCCTGGTGCATCTTGTGCACTATCGTGTTGAGAAGGGTAGTCGGGGGGGGGGGGAAGCGTAGACAAATTTCCCCGACCAAGTTATCCAGAGACCGTTCCCCTTGGATCGGTTCTGGGGGTACCTGGAGGCGTAGTCTTGGCATTGGGCGTTCTCCTGAGTAGCGAACAGGTCGATCTCTGGGAACCCCCATTCTGTGAAGACGCTGGATACAGGGTCTTCGTGCATTCGCCATTCGTATTCTTCTGGCAGAGGAAAATCTCTGCTGAGTACATCTGCCAGAAGATTGAGTTCCCCTGGAACATGTTGGGACAACAAAAACATCTTGTGTTTGAGAGCCCATATCCAAATGTTTTGGGACAGCTTGGATAGCGCTGGAGAGTGAGTGCCCCCCTGTTTGTTCAGGTAATACATTGCTGTAGTGCTGTCGGTTAAGATCAGCACCGTCTTCCCTTGTAGTTGTACCTGAAAGGCTTTCAATGCTTTGAACACTGCTAATAGCTCCAGTAAGTTTATATGATTGGACACTACTAGAGAGGACCACACTCCGTGTGCTGTCTGCTGAAGCAGGTGAGCCCCCAACCCCGTGAGAGATGCGTCTGTCGTGAGAGTGGCTTCCACCGCAGGGGTGGTGAAGGTTTTGCCCTTCAGGAGGTTTTCCCTCGACCACCGCTGCAGAGAGAGAGAACGAGGGCTGGCGAGACAAATACCAGATCTTCCCATTGTCCGCTGGCCTGACACCAGTGGCTGTTGAGCCACTCTTGCAACGGACGCATGCGCAGCCGCGCGTGGGGAACCAAGTATATACATGACGCCATCATCCCTAGCAACCGCATGGCTTTGCATACCGTCACCTCTCGACTGGCTACATATTGAGGAATCTGAGAGAGCATGTTCTGAACCCTCTCGCTGGAGGGGAAGACAAGACCGTCTTCCGTCCGAATTAGTGCCCCCAGAAATTGTTTTACTTGGCTGGGGACTAGGCTGGACTTCTTTTCGTTGATTGAAAAGCCCAGGCTGAAGAGGAGATCTACTGTTTTTTGTGTGTTCGAAAAACAAGCATCGAACGAGTCTCCCGTAATGAGCCAGTCGTCGAGGTAAGGGTAAACTGGGACTGATAGACTGCGCAGGTGTGCTGCTGCCACTGCCAGGTCTTTGGTAAACACCCTTGGTGCCAAGGCGATGCCGAAGGGGAGTACTTTGAACTGGTAGTGTTTGCCCTGGATCATGAACCTTAGGTATTTTCTGTGCGCTGGCAACATTGAAATATGAAAGTATGCATCTTTCATATCCAATGTTGCCATGAAGTCCCCGTTTCAGCACTGGGATCACTTCTTGTAGTGTTACCATGCGAAACTTCTGGGGTTTTATGAACTTTTTCGCTGGGCGCAGATCTATAACAGGACGCATGCTGAGATCCTTTTTGGGTACAAGGAAGTACACTGAATAAATACCCTTGTTTAGCTGAAGAATAGGGATGGCTTCTATGGTGTCCTTTCCCAGCAGTGCTTCCACCTCTCGAATCAGGATGTTAAGATGGTCCGGTGAAAGGCGCCGTGAGCGCGGCGGTCTGAACTGGAGGTCGGGAGAATTCCACGCAATAACCGTGGCCGACCGTCTTTAAGACCCACTGGTGGGAAGTTATCCCCTCCCATGCCTTGAGGAAAGATGTTAATCGCCCCAGAGCGGGGAGGCATGGGAGGGGACCTGGACTTGGTGGTCATTTCTGACCTGAGGCTGTGGCACCTCTGGGATTGAGGCCTCTGCCTCTACCCTTGCCGCGTTTCTGATCCCTTAAGGGATAGTAAGCGGGGCTTCCAGATGTTTGGTTATTGTTGAAGCTGCCCGTGCCATAGTTGTTTTGACCGGCACAAGCTTGTCCTCGAAAGGACCGCTGAGAGTTATTACCCCTCTGGGAAGAGGGTTTTTGGGCAATTTTGTCTTGTAGGTTTGTGACTTTATTAGTTACAGCTTGCTGTATATTGGAACACCAAGGTTTATCTTTCACAAAGTTGTCTGGCACTGGGTTGGGGGCTTCTAGTTCTTTCAAGATGACGAAAAGTTCCTTCGTGCTTGAGTTGGCTTGTGCTATTCTGTTATAGATTTTGCGTTTGGCCAGGAGTATTTCACGCTTATAGAGTGCAGTTATAGTGCTGAGGTTAGATTTATTTTCCTCCGAAAGTGATAGTCTCCAGGATTCCTCGCATTGTCTCTTTTTAGTGCGTAGTGTTTTCAAGTATGGTGTGTACCAAGAGTTGAGTTGAGTTGAGCTTTGGGCTTACTTTTTCTTATTTTGGACGGCGCAATTAGGTCAAGGGAGGTGGATATAATTTTATTGTATTCGTTCACTAACGTCTCCGGACCCAGGTTTTCTGGCAGAGAGTTGAGTGTAGGGAAGAATCAGAGGGATTGAGTTGTCAGGAGTAATGTTCTTTTTATTCCTAGTTTGTAAGAGTGGGGCCAGCTGGCAAGACATAGTGGCAGGTTTGTTAGTTGCTAAGGGAAATGCCACAAGGTGGTGGTGGTCTGTCCATAGCTGGGGGTAGACTGACGAGATAGAGATGTTACAATTGCAATCTGCCACCCAGTCAAGTGTTCTCCCTTTGATATGGGTTGGGTGGAACACTCTCTGGGTAAACCCGAGTTTGATTAGAGTATTGGTCATGTTAGAGGCATGCATTAAATCCCATTAAATCCCAGGTTAATGTCCCCTAAAAGGATGACTTGTGAGGAATCTTTTAGATTGTTTGACAGGATGGTAGAGATATCCTCCTCGAAGGTAGTACCCCTGGGGCCTGGAGGTCTGTATAGCAAATGGACTGTAAGCGTCAGAGTTATTGATAGATTGCTTGGCTATGAGACTTTTGCAAGATTTGATATCAAGTGTAGGAGCTAGTCTAATTGAGAGATTGGATTTGACGATGTGTGCTATGACTCCACCACGTGCATCAGTTCTATCAGTTCCTAGGATGGTGTATCCATCTGGAATGGCTAACATTAGGGCAGGGCCTGCAGCGGCATGTAACCAGGTTTCCATGATGGCCAGGAGGTCACAGTTTTCAGTTTGGATGAGGTCAGATATCTCAGTGGCATGTGCAACCAAGGATCTGGCGTTTATTAGAGCGCATTTGAGATTAGAGCCACTGGTTGTTGGTATGTATGAGATTTCTGTAGATTGGGTTTTAGGAGAGGTACGGGTGCGTGGCCTATGTACCAACAATGGGCTGCGTAAGTTATTAACACTAATGTTAGAAGCTGCAGTAGAAAGGCTCACTTTCTTGCGATTTGAAGTCGAGAAAGTTCTAGCTAAAGGTTCGAAAATGTTAGCTAATCTTGAGCGCAATGTTTCGTTTCTGGTGGTGGTGTTACATGGTTGGGTGTCCTGGGTGGGAAGATGCTGTGATCTTACATGGTCGTTTAGGTTGATCCATGCTGGGTCTGAGTCAGGCTAGACTGGATTATTATTGGTTTAGGCAATGAGCAGAATTCAGCAACTAAATGAATTATATAATTGCAGACAAAGGCTAATCGTATTGTGAGGGAGAGCAGTAGTCACCCAGGAACTCTTATCTTGAAGTAAGTATAGAAGCAAGATAGTCAAATTCCAGGGCGCAGTTCATCAGGTACCAGATGCAAAGAGCAATTAATCAGAGTTCACAGTAGGGTACATTTCAGTTACATAGGCATCAGGATGGGTTAGGTTAATTTGCAAGGGTAGCAGTGAGTAGGCTAATTCAATATGCAGAGGCAGCAGTGGCGCAGGTACCAGGTGCAGGGACAGTAGATTGGGCTATTTCGAAATGCAAAAGCAACAGTGAATAGGCTGGTCCAATATGAAAAGGCAACAGTGGGTCAAATACCGAATGCAGGAAACAGATTCGGCTATTTCGAAATGCAAAGGCAACAGTGAATAGGCTGGTTCAATATGAAAAGGCACCAGTGGGTCAAGTACCAAATGCAGGAAACAGTAGATCCGGCAATATTTCGAAATGCAGAAAGGTAACAATGCATAGGCTGGTGCAATAAGCCGGCCGCGTTGGGAAAGGTCCCAAGTGTAAGAAAAAGCAGATTTAGCTATTGATGTAGCTTGCTTCAGAGAGAAGCTGCATTCCATCTTTCTCTGCCTGCCATCCACTGCTGACCAGCCCCATTTTGGGCTTCACTTAAGGGACACAAGTAGAATAAGCCGAATCAGCCTCCAGCAACAAATGCAGTGAGAGCAGGTCACGTGACCTCATTCTTCCTGCCATTTACTGATGCGCGCGCCCACCCCGGGCTTCATTCAGGCGGTCTCCTCAGTGGACCGCATCACCGGGCGTAGTCAGCAAAGGACATATAAGACCAGGACACCTGTATGGGCCTGGGAGGAGCCGTATCCTCTGCACCACTCTACTAATAAGACAAAATGATGCATCTCTGACAAACTCAATTTATCCCACACACTCCTAAACCCTCCAACCAAACGCACTCAGGCACACTGCACATCTAACCTGACCAATATTCTCCAAATCCCCCTCATCAGCGCTCACCTTTTTCTCTAACACTGTACAGGCTCTTAGTGCTGATTAACACCAATTCAGCCATCATACAGGCAGCCGACATTTCAGACTTCATCACCGCTAAAAGACTAGATACTACCTTTTTTACCGAAACCTGGCTCACACCTACCTCATACGACATCTTTGATGGTCTCGTTCCTCCCGGCTACAGTACCCAACATGTTGACCGTCAGGGAAAATGGGAAGCAGTCGCAATCATTCAAAAAATGGACTGGCCTTGCACAATCAATTACCATTAGCTTAAATGGAAACTCTCTCTTGCCAATTCCCTATATCACTTAAAGGATAGTTCCGGGACTTTTTTTTTATTGTCCCTACGGGTCGGCCATGTGTTTGTAAGCATAAATCGGTAGATCGTAGGAAACTTTCCTATGGACCTTACCCGACTTTTCGCCCATTATCGCACTCGAAATCAGCCTCCATTTTGTGATAATCCTATCATTCCGCCGCATCGACCTGGCTCACCTGCCTTTGCGGCACTAAATCAAATCCCCCGCCCCTGAAACAGACTTTATCAAAACATTCATATTCCCCGCCTCTATCCGTGACGTGACTGTGCTGCGTAGGCAAACACGCCCAGGCGTCTTCTACGCGACTCCACACAGAACCCGGAAACCAACACAGATCAGCTCACAACACAGCACGCCACAATTCGGAATATGAAACTGTACTTTGAAATCAAACCGCAAGATTGTAAATGTGGTAAAGTACATTTATTGGACATCAAATGTTTTGAGAATATTCAGCGATTTGCATTTTTATTTGCTCATGTTCCAAAAAGTTCGTATTGAGGAACGCGATGGTCTTTTCCTGTACACAGGGTCTTAGAGCATCTCACAATACAGCACCACAATTCGGAATGTGAAACCGTGGTTTAAAAGCAAACGGCAAGATTGTACATTTGGCAAAGTACGTTTATTGGACATCAAATGTTTAGAGAATATTCAGCGATTTGCATTTTTATTTGCTCTCGATCCAAATTAGTTCGTCTTGAGGGAAGCGATGTTCGTGTGCAGTACACAGGGTGTTGGTTTACGATAAAAATAAGCTCTTCGGTCGCACTGATAATCGCATGGCTGTTCCAACAACGAGGCACTAGGCCACCACAACGGTAGGTATGTTGCATCTAACCGTTAGTACCGCGTAAGGGCATACTTGTACTTGGCGATCGTCCCATAAAATGGTCAGGGTGGTAACGTTGTTCACGCGGAGAAGCAACTGGCGGCTGTAGAAGCCGTCCGCCGGTGTCTGGTACTCGTGACACAGACAGTAGTGAATGATGTACCTAAAAACATAAAAAATGAAATTAGTCTCACCATCAGATCCTTATTAAAATCATAGTGAGGACAGCGCTACTGGGTGTACACAAGTGTTTAAAGGCGTGGCGAGGCATGGAGGGGGGGGAGTGGAGTACAAGGTAAGTAGCATAAAATAATAAATAAATAGGGCCAGCTGGTGGCAAGTGCAAGGTAAGTGCAGAACAAGTGCTGGGAAGGGGGGGCTGTAGGATACTGAGACAGTCCCCCAGTGCAGGGGTTGACAGGGAGGCAGTGCAGGTGGAGAGTGGAAGGGCCCAGGACCGAGGTCGCAGACAGTGGACCAGTTGTAGCAGGGGAGAGGGAGAGAGAAAGCAGAAGCAAAGAGGAAGGTTTTGAGGTGCTTCAGTAAAAGCAGATGTTTCTCCTCAAGATAGTGCGCGGTAGAAAACAATATGCCACATAGAACGAACAAGTACAACTGAACCCGTCTTTAAAGCCACTGTATAGTAATGAAATTGCGGTATAAACTCATCAAAAGTTACTTACATTATATTTGCATTTTCCATTGTGTCTCTGTGTAGGGCAGACCCGAAACACCACTCCTTCTTTGCCGACGTTACTTCTTCTAATGAACGTGGCTCATCGTTTCGTTTCTGAAATTTTATTCATTATCTTTTCTTAGTCTTTCAGGATGGTCCCGGCCTGTCAAGGTCAAATCACAATAGAACCTTATATTGGGTCGTGGGCCGTTCCGCCACCCGAGCAAAACATCAAAGCAGCTGACCTTCACTTTGAGCGAGCACACATTTCTAGTTAGCTGCGGTTAGTTTTAGGGACATCTTGTCTGCGTGCCTTTTTTTTTATTGTCCCTATGGGTCGGCCATGTGTTTGTAATACGGAAACATTCTATAATTTTTGTAAAAATGATTTATATTACTGTTTGGTTTAATTGCAATGGGCCTGCAACATGAGGAGACTCGAGAGAACAGAATCAAATTACAATCATTTAAACCGTGATGTGTATTTCTCAATGAGCTCTGCTTTAGGTGGACATGGAACAGAGGCAATGTTGGGTGGCAATGCAGTTGTCCCCTGCATAGGTTCGTTCACCACTCCATGTATGTGCCTATCTAGGACGTCAACGATAAGTTTCTCAATAAACTCATATTGCATATCCTCAAACACTGGTTTGATCACCCATTGTTTACTTCTTTTAGTGAAGGCCTTATTGTAGCGAAGCGTCCCTAAAGTTCCGGTCGTCCTACTTTGTTGACGGCCAACATTATGGTTATGTGCCAAGACCGCTAAAAGAGTCCGATTTATCATGCCCTCCATGCCAAAATGCAATCGTTTTGGCCTGTACTTGAGGCACATATTGTGGAACACCTCCAAATCTCCTGTGTGGCAGAATTCCGTGAGTCCCCTCAAAGCTTTTGTTATAGTTTTATCAAATACAATCTTTTCAATGGCTTTGTGAGTGGGTGATGAAGGAATCAACCACTTCTTCCGTGCCTCCTCTGTGGACAAATGGCCATGTTCACATTTGTGGAAATGTTCATTTGTCGACCATCGATGTACGTTGCTACAGTGCAAAATTACTGACCGCCATTTTTCCAGTAGAATTTCCAACGACCCTTCACATGTTTTTGAGCTCCACCAAAGATGGTTGCTGATTGACTTGGACCACTGTGAAATACCTTGCAATTCCTTTTTTTTACCTGCAGCCGACAATTTTTTATTGATTGATTTTGCAAGATGCCAAACGTCAAATTGGTGATTTATATTTTTGTACTGTTCTCTCATTGTCTTGGCAATTGAAACGTGTCTGTCCGTGGCTATCAGGTCGATCACCATTCCCCGCGATTGTAGTTCTTGCAATGATGCTACAAAGCCAATTTTCTCCATGGCCACTGAGGATGTACTTTGTGACACCTGCACGACCACCGAACTCACAATTTTCTTACTTTCCATGTCCTGAAAGTGGTAGGTGCAGTACTTGGCTGAAAATCCTGGGCTGTCGCACTGTCCATCACCGGCTAGCCTGAAGCGTTTGCCGCGAATGTACTTTCCATTGACATTTTTTCCATTCTCCAAGCTTCGCTGATGGCTGGAAATAGATAATCGGTTTGGTATTTGTAGAACTGACTTTTCGCAATGAAATGGATTCCCACAAACTGAAAGAAATACTGTAACTTTTTAAAACTTGAACCACTAAAAAGTGCGGCCGCTGCACAAAGTAGATTGCCTGCTGGCAGTTGCCCCAGCATGGGTTGTGCAGACCATGCGAACGGATGATATTGTGTACAGGTGGCATGTATTTTAAGGTTAGTGCCTCGAATTGCACGAGTCACATTAATCAATGGCTCCCCACATACTTCCCCACCAACCCAATGCCCACATTTCATCATCATAATAATATCCATCAAACAGCTATCGAATACAATGAATTTGGCCTCTTTCCTTATACTGTCACTCTGCATCCCAGCTGGTTCGGCCTGTAACGTTGAGGACATGTCACTCGCATGGAAGGTACAATCTCTGATATCGTCTTCCGCTATGCTGAGTGATATTGATGGTGTTTCATTGTCGTCCACTTCATTCTCTTCCATTGCAACATCTGTTCCTTGTCCGGAGATGGGAGAAAAAAACAATGTCTTCAACTTTCGCGCGCTCTTATTTTTTGCGGGTGTGGATTCTGTGAATTGATCTCCGACTGCATCCAAACTACCAGGAGGACATTCACTATCAATGGCTGGTGGTGGTATAGCTCCGTTGTCAATCACTTCATATTCTTCCCATTGGCACGATGCATCTCCAGTCTCAAGTCCCTGCCAAAAGGTTTGACAAGCAACATCTCTCGTTCGCTTCACTGTCTGTGTAGATCTAGTTCTTACACCCACTCGCAACTAGAGGACAGATTAGAAAAGGGATGTTCAGTTTAAACACAACTTACAGTATTGAACTATTGACAGTGAAAGACAACATAAAATAGTGAACAGGACACTAACCTTCTTTTGCTTTCTTTTCTTTGAAACTTTCTTGCCTCGAACTTCAACATCTGGACGCTGTTGCTCCGACTCGTGTGTGCATGTCTCCACTTCCTCTCGCGCTGCAACGACTATATTTTCATGATAAGCACATCCATCACTCACTGAGGCTCCATCGACTCCCTGAAACATAGAACTTTCATTAGTATGTATAATAATATTGAAAACACAAAATGTACTTGGGGACCAATACCCATACGTACATCTCAATAGCAAAACACGAATGAACGCATTGTGTAGAACATTCAAACGACAATAGTTCACGCATTGTTGATCTAGTTAGATTGAACTGTCAAGATCCATACCTCGGGCTCCGCATAGACTTCCATTGATGATATTATTGAAGATGACGCTTCAGCAACTCCCTGAAACACAGTAATTGCATTAGTATGGTTTTCTATTTTGTTTAAAAGAACATAAACTTTCTGCAGGCGTCAACGGCTCATCTAAATAGACCTGCACAAATGATCAGTTGTCTAAAATAAATAATGGATATCTAAATATGATTCGATTTGCTCCATCGTTGGAAGTGTCACCACCCAGAGATCTGCATCAACTACTAGGGGTGATGTTCTTGTTGAAGAAGCTCCGTCAGCTCCCTGAAACATAGTACTTGCGTTAATAAAGAAGGAAGTATAGCGGGTGTAATCACGTCATTTGATCTCGCATGATTGATCTGTCAGTATCCATACCTCGAAATGCATAAGAACATCAAGGGACGCTGTAACTGCGGTGCACACTTCTGCAAGCTGTTGCGCCGACCCGTAACTGCATGCTCCCCCTTCTTCTTGGACTAATGCTCCATCGACTCCCTGAAACATAGGACTTTCATTAGTAATGAACACAATATTGAAAAAAGAAGACACATAGGAGGGCGACGACAGAAGGACATACCAATGGCTAAAAACGAAAGAAACATTGTGTGTAACAATCACGCTACAAGAATGCAAGATCTGATGATCTCCATCGATGGAACTGTCCGGAAACGTACCTCGAGCATCTGAGTGACATCTACGGTTGTCGTCAATGCGTTGGACTCCTCAGCATCTCCCTGAAAGACAGTACTTGCATTATTTTGGATAACAATAATTATAACTGAAAACAAAGACTAGAGGACGAGTACTGTGGTGTACCATTAGGTAAAATAATTACACGATCAATTAAAACTATTGATTTACATGCCTAAAACAAGTCAGTGTCAGAGTAGCTAAGTAAGATTACCCGATAGGCGCTTGAAGTGGCTGATGACTGCAATAACGACACGGATGGAGAATCTTCCGCCTTCATATTGAGTGGATACATAAATGGGGAAATTATTGTTAGCTAATGCTACACACTACCGCAAGGCCGAGAGACAAATACGTAAACTTGACTCACCAGTGGAGGGATGTGGACGAATAGAGTGGGAATAGCGGTTGAGAGCAATTTTCGCCTCGCTCGCGGTGTTTTCTTCTTTATTAGCAATGATGTGGAGTACATGTCTGGGCTAAAGTGCCCGCTGCAGATGCGGTATCGATCACCCCTCTTGTCCGCAAAGACTTCTAGGACTCTACTTTCTAGCTCAGAGGCTGGATATCCGCAATATCGGACCCATTCTCTTATCTGATCTATTGTCTTAGGGAAAACATGCATTATAGTATCTTCAGATTTGTTATGGGTCTTCGAAGGGCAACCGCCAATGGAACAGGCAGGCATTATGGAAAGTTCTGAAAAGTAAAGATCAACAATTCTCTATGAATACCAATGTGTTAAAACATTAAATGACACATAAAAGGTTCAATGCAAGGTCCGTTTTGGTTCTTGGAACTATACACGTTATTCACATGCGGATAAGTATTTCAATAACTTTCAAAAAATAGAAAAAGTAATTTGACTAAACTCAGAACATGTGACTAGTTCCTTGCATGTACTGTCGTGAACGAAAAGAAAACATGGATGCAATTTGATGACTACTAGCAAATAGATATAAATTAAAAAATTGGACGCAAAATGATTATGGTACATGGACTTACCTTGACGAACAAACAGTTAGATGCAGGGATCAGAGTAGTTTCTTGTCGTAGAACAGGGAGCAGTTCACAGGTTGCAAACTGACGAGTTTGCTCAAAGTGGTCACGGAAGTTCACAGAGACGAAGAGCAGATAACCAGCACCTTCACGGGTTGACTAGCAAAGCGCAAAGAAGTTCTCATTAGAAATATGAAGTGGGTTATAAAGAATTCGAAACAGGGGTGTGTTTGTGAATGAATGACGTGTATATGTCGTGGCATTATGCGGATTGCAGGGGGGCGTCCAGCGTGAGGGGGGATGCTTGGCAGGAGACACGGGGTCTGGAGGTAGACATGGGAACAACAACCCATGCTCTATAGACCACTTTGAAGTGTACATGGTCTTTGGCACCTCTTGGCCTTTATCGCTCCCTGACAGCTCCACTTGCCAGCAGCGCAAGTACCCCGGTGCGAACTGCCTTTGATAGGGCGGGGGGTGGATCGGGGCGGTGGTCGTGCAGACAAGACACAGGAAGACTTGTGAATGGAGACACACTTATGTGGATTGCAGGGGGGCGTCCAGCGTGAGGGGGGATGCTTGGCAGGAGACACGGGGTCTGGAGGTAGACATGGGAACAACAACCCATGCTCTATAGACCACTTTGAAGTGTACATGGTCTTTGGCACCTCTTGGCCTTTATCGCTCCCTGACAGCTCCACTTGCCAGCAGCGCAAGTACCCCGGTGCGAACTGCCTTTGATAGGGCGGGGGGTGGATCGGGGCGGTGGTCGTGCAGACAAGACACAGGAAGACTTGTGAATGGAGACACACTTATGTGGATTGCAGGGGGGCGTCCAGCGTGAGGGGGGATGCTTGGCAGGAGACACGGGGTCTGGAGGTAGACATGGGAACAACAACCCATGCTCTATAGACCACTTTGAAGTGTACATGGTCTTTGGCACCTCTTGGCCTTTATCGCTCCCTGACAGCTCCACTTGCCAGCAGCGCAAGTACCCCGGTGCGAACTGCCTTTGATAGGGCGGGGGGTGGATCGGGGCGGTGGTCGTGCAGACAAGACACAGGAAGACTTGTGAATGGAGACACACTTATGTGGATTGCAGGGGGGCGTCCATCGTGAGGGGGATGCTTGGCAGGAGACACGGGGTCTGGAGGTAGACATGGGAACAACAACCCATGCTCTATAGACCACTTTGAAGTGTACATGGTCTTTGGCACCTCTTGGCCTTTATCGCTCCCTGACAGCTCCACTTGCCAGCAGCGCAAGTACCCCGGTGCGAACTGCCTTTGATAGGGCGGGGGGTGGATCGGGGCGGTGGTCGTGCAGACAAGACACAGGAAGACTTGTGAATGGAGACACACTTATGTGGATTGCAGGGGGGCGTCCATCGTGAGGGGGATGCTTGGCAGGAGACACGGGGTCTGGAGGTAGACATGGGAACAACAACCCATGCTCTATAGACCACTTTGAAGTGTACATGGTCTTTGGCACCTCTTGGCCTTTATCGCTCCCTGACAGCTCCACTTGCCAGCAGCGCAAGTACCCCGGTGCGAACTGCCTTTGATAGGGCGGGGGGTGGATCGGGGCGGTGGTCGTGCAGACAAGACCCGTTTGCCGCAGGGCCTCACCAAGGAGAGGCCATCTAACTGAATGTAAGAGGATGGCTGCAGGATCTACTACATGGAAGGCAGGGGGGTGAGTTTATAAATACCTCACCCTCCCAGGAGAATATATGGGGGTCATCTCTGTACCCGGTGCCCAAAAAGAGGATTTATTATGATCAACCATATTTATTATTTACCCATAACCATGTTTTGTATCAATAAAATCCAACAGCTTTTTATTGCCAACGCTTGATGCCAACCCACAAAAGAATATATGTATGACTGCTGCATATATGGGTTCAACGGTTATGTGGATTGAAGGTGTGCGGCCAGCGTGAGGGAGGATGCTGGCCGGAGACATGTGGTGTGACAAGACAAGGCACTGGAAGGCTATTCAACGGAGACACACTAGATTCATTTAAAAAATCAAAACAACCATTGTTAAAATATATGTTGTGCTTTATTTTAGATTTTAATTAAACATAAATAATAAACATTACACATTGTAAAGTTGAGGTTGCAGCACATCGAGGGAAAATCCGCGGTATTGTCCACTGTCACTGGGGAAATGTTGTCTAATGGCAAGTACCGCACAGGCAGGTATTACTCTCCGAACGCGGTGTCCGAGCCTCCCGTGAAGCCACCAAGTGAAGCAACGATAGGCCACCAGCCTGTACCACCTGTGAAAAAAAAGATGCAAACTGTATTAAACTGACCAAACTTTCTTATCAATGTCGATTCAGGTAACACATGTCATTTTTCTTAGAAAAAAATTATATCTAGAAAATGCACTATATGGAACCAATTTACATGCGTTCGAATGATATGTAAATGTAATTTTATATGTGGGAGACGACCATGAAATAGTGGTGGCATCACTGACATCACAAACAGAGTATACTTACTCGTTACTCGGATTACGCGGACGAACAGTGCCACGAAGTTCGTGCATAAGCACCATCATCATCCTCAACACTGTCCGTGAGAGGCAGGCTTCCCTGAACTCTGGCAGCTCGGTGATGCATTGCGGACTTTGCTCGCCTTCCTGCAGACTTTGCTCGCTTTCCGAAATGTAGGCCAAGCACCCGGAATTTTCACGGCAGCAGCAGTTCTCCTCCTCAGTTGGCATTAGCTCGCACCGATTGCACGTGCACCAGGTGGAGACGCCGTCCATGCGACATGGTCCAGGCTCTTCATCCGTTGACTGGTCCTCCCAACTGCCGTCCGAATCCCCATCGTTTTCGCGTGCTTGCCTTTCCAGTAGTTCCTCCTCGGTGTACTCGGGCTCGTACATATACGGCATTATTGTGGCCATTGTGCGGTAAAGATAGTAAAATAATTTACAGAGATGGTACAGGTGTTCACACGGGCTACAAGCGGCGAAGGTAGCTGACCAGAGCACTGAAACGAGTCACAGAATACTCAAAGTAACACAGAGAGAGGAATGGAATCGAAAATCTGCTGCTGTGTGTTGTGAAACGGTGTGTTTATACTTATTGGGGAAAGAGGCGTCCTGCCATTTCCATGGCAACACGTCAATAGCTGAGGCGCAGCGATTGTTGACACGAGACGTGCTTGAAATGGGCAGTACGCGTCTGCTGATGTCAGGCTCAGGGGCGGGGGATTTGATTTAGTGCCGCAAAGGCAGGTGAGCCAGGTCGATGCGGCGGAATGATAGGATTATCACAAAATGGAGGCTGATTTCGAGTGCGATAATGGGCGAAAAGTCGGGTAAGGTCCATAGGAAAGTTTCCTACGATCTACCGATTTATGCTTACAAACACATGGCCGACCCGTAGGGACAATAAAAAAAAAGTCCCGGAACTATCCTTTAAGGAGTCGGTCTCATTCCACCTCATCTGTATACCACCTCACAGGTGTGGTAAAGATTTACTTTCCACAGCTTGCATCACTCACAGGACTAGCCTCCCCGGGAGCCAAACAGCAGAGACGCAGTCTCTTCCATGGCAGAATAGCTGCTCAAAAACCAATGTGTACTATCCACAACACACATTAGGGGTAATTCTCTAGCTCCATCTTATCCTCTTCCCTGCTCCCGTTGCATTCAACTGGACAGACCATGCAGCCATCCCTTTTTCTCCTTATCACACTGCCTGACAGCCCACAAGGGCCATTCCTTCAAATACTTTCACGTAAACGCACTGGATAACCGTTTCTCCAACTTCCCTGCATCTGCAAATGTCATCTTGCGGTTAGAAGCTTTTAGCTAAACCTCAAAAGGAGTTGTCAGATACTGTTGCTCTGGAAAACTGAGGCCACGCCAGAACCAAACCGTCCATCCTTAATAAACTAAAGGACTATTAAAGAATCCATTAGAGCTCTTGAGAAATACTGGTGGCAGCCCCATCAAGCAAGAACCTATCTATCGATCAATCAATCAATCAATGCCTTACATTCCAAACGGCAGACCCGAATATCCTACGTCAATGCTACTTATTACACCACCACCATTACGGCAACCTCAAACAGCAGTAAAGCCCTTTCCACAGCAGTCAAACACTACTCAAACCCCACACCAGGCCCACAGGTACCAGAATCCAGGAAGTGTGCAGCTATTAATAAATTCTTTGTCATCAAGCAAGATACCATCAAGCTCCACATCAAGGACTACAAATCTTCTGACCCAACTCCCTAGCTCACCCCACGGACCTTTAAAGCCTAGACCAACTTCTCTCCCCTTTCACCCAGGACCTCTCATAAATACCCATCCATAAAACCTACTTCTTACATCGACATCCTCTCAGCCACCATCCCTAAAATAATGCACCAGTCATATCCTTGCTGCTCTTCTTGGGATAGTCAATGCATCCCATTTGCATTACATTTTTTACATCTAAAACATTTGCATCGAATGCATGTTTTTTGGGGGTAAAGGGTTAATTTATGTTTAGGTTGATTTTTAAGGGTAGAAAACAGGGAGGGGGGAGAACCCCCCACCACAAAAAAACAAGAAACAAAAATGCATTCGATGCACATTTTTTTGATTGAAAAAAAGCGACGCAAAGGCAGCTCGATACAAGGCATTTGATGCAAAGACCATAAACCGATCAGAAGCCTACCATTTACCGGCAAAGTGATTGAGAAGGTAATTGACAATCAACTACTAACAAAAGAAAATAATATAAAACCATTCAAGGAACTATGCTCCAGTATTACCAATCCAGGTTTTGTTTCAAATGAGGCGCTGAAACAGACACCATAATGTGGCAGATGACACTTCAGATTTTAAATAAAGGGGACGGTTAGTTCTCATGGTCCTCTTGGCTATGTTCGACATATGCGGCCACTACACACTACTCACTCTCCTTGCAAACAGGATGGGCTTCTCTGGCACGGTCCTGAAATGGTTCACATCGTACCTATCTGGCAGACACTAAGCTGGACAGAAGGGCTCCCTCAGATCTGAATGCCGCCCAGTCACCTGTGGAGTACCTCAGGGTTCCATTCTTATCCCAATCATCTTTAAACTCTATAAGGAACTACTGGGCTTACTCCTAGACGACGCCAACATTGCGATACACCCTTATTCAGATGATACACAGTTTGCCCGAAAGGTCAAGGACATACAAGATCTTGCTCGCCTTTGCTCATGCCTACTTAAAGCTCAATTCACCAGGCCCAAATTCCTTATCCTGTGCTACCCCTTCAGGCAGTGAACTACTCAAAAGGTGGCGGGACAAAATCTGCTTAGACAGATTAAACCCTATTTTATTTACATTTGTGGGCATCAAATGCCCAACCAAGATACTCTTGGTGTGTCTTACAAGGTTCAATAGGTGGGAGATGAAACGCAAGTTAAAGAAAAAACATTTTTGGGCCAGGCAAGGAAGAATAGGATAGACAGGTAATGGCAGCATGGTGGTGAGGCTGCGCTAGGTGAAAGGTATGTTTTGAGGATTTTTCAGATAGCGGTCATGGTGAATGTGGGCGGATGAGGAGTGGTAGGACGTTTCAGCCTCTGGGTGCCCACTGGGGAATGGGAGGATAGCTCAGGGGCAACGCGCTCGCCTTGGAATCGAGATGACATGGAGCAACACAGGTTCTATCCCCGGGTCCGCAATTAGAAACCTTTAGGTATTAAGTGCAATATAAATAACCAATTACAATGCTTGTTTCTGTGTGCATGTTACTTTGCAAAGTGGGTTACGTAGAATATTTTGGCTAGCTTGTCTGGTGTTTGTGTGGGTGATGTGTTACAGTTTGTTGTGAAGGCAGGATGGGGTTTTAAGGTAGATCGCTTTGTATACAATGCAGAGTCCTTTAAGGAAATGCTCCGAGGTAGGTGGAGCTGTGAGAGAGCTGGAGTGATGAGTGTTTGGGTAGGTAGGCATGAGTCATGCGGCTACATTCTGTGTGGCTTGCAGGGGAGCCAGGGTGCTGTTGTGTAGTCCAGTGAATAGAGTTTCGGCAGTCCATCTTGGATACAGGTCAGTGCTTGGACTGCTGAACTTAAGCCATCAGGAGGAACGGTGCATCTTCTACTGCAGAGGAGGTGTAGCTGAAAGTGGCATGTTTTGGTGGTATCAGCTATGTGGTGTGTAAAGGAAAGTTGGGGGTTGATGTTGAAGACTAAGTATTTGACAGGTGTGGGGAGGGAAGTGTGTGTATGTTGTAGGGGTGTCACGGTATTAGTTATATGGCGGTACGATAACCTTCTTGCCAAATGACGGCATATCATGGTTATCGCGGTATAGCAGGTGGAGTTAACTAATCTTAACAAATATTTTCTTAAAAAGGTCAAATTGTCAGATTTATCCTCACAAACAAAACCAGGCACCCACGGCCAGAATTTGGCTTTTCAACATACTTTCTACTGAAATGCCACCCCTTGCTACCATCAAAACACACACACATGTGTGGAAAGGAGGAGGAGGAGGAGGAGGGGGGACCCTGCTGCGACTGGCAAAGCAAACTTAATAGCTTTTCTTAAGTGGTCATTTAGGCTTTTAACTGCCCCACTCGCTACTGGTGAAGATGAGCATGTTGCCATCTTGATAATCCGCATGCCACAGATCAATGGAGGCTGATGGTAGTATGCGCTTGTGCGCATACACACACACGCACACACTCTCTCTTTACGTTACAGCCTTTAGTTTACTTGCGGGCCAAAAGGTGTTCAGTAATCACGGATATGTTACTCTTTGGTATGGCAGCAGGGAATACCCGCAGAGATGAGTGAATTTCGCGGTTTGACTTATTATATGTAAATTCATTGATAGAACCAGGGAAATCCCCCATTGTCATATGTTTAGAAAACCACCATTATAAATATATAAACCCCAATGCCGCCAACCCAAAGTTAATCCTTTTCCTTCTTGGCACTATATTTATTCTTCCTATTGCTAACATATTGATTTTGTGTCAGGCACGTGTGGTTTACGGAATGGCATTAAAAACTGCTCCAACTGCAACTACGTGTACCAAAAACCCCCCAAAAAAAGGGTCTTTTTTACTTTGCCTTTTTGCAATTGAAGTTCTTTAACTAACCATTAAGTCAATGCTTTTTAGTTAACTTACGAATAGGCAGGCATGATTTTCCAGCTGTAGCAAGGTAGCATTTTGAAATTTGTCTCTGCACATATTTAGCTGATCCTCCAGGAATCTAAGGCGGCTGCAAGATTGGTCTTTCGTGGCGCTCCCTCGTTGATCGCCTTGAATGAAAGAGTGACTCGTGGAAGTGTTCCAATGAACATTTTGAGCAATGAGCTTTCTGCTCAGTCACAGGTCATCGCTTTGAAAATTGGCCTTCGACTTGCATTTTTTTGGAACCACATGGCATGGGCATCATCAACCCTCACTGCGACAAAATGTTTGTTTTGACAACTCTTTATCCCATTAAAGGGAGAAAAGTCACTCATATGCGGTCTGAAAGCCCATGCCATTGTTTTTCTTTTGTCAAAATGTCATAGCCAACACAGACACACCAAAAGGTTGCATAGTGATCTAATCACTATAGCTTGTTTACCATCTTTCTGGTGTATTATGAAAGTCTGATGTATGAGTCACCACTGACCATGTAATCCTAAAGTGACAGCTACCAGTGGGCGCTGTCGAGTTCTTTCTTGATTCTTGCAATACATGTTCATTTACCTTCTTAAAGATAGTGGCAAAAAAAATACTTTGAAAATGACAAAGTTAAAATACATATCGGCACAAATATGGCCTAGACCACCACCTCACCACAGCCTCATCATTACCGTTTTCCTCGGATCTGAGTGCATTAGGACCCTTGTGATGCGAGTTCAGAGGGAGGAATGTTTTCATGGGTGGTGTAAATTGAGAATAGACCCAATAATTATTTCACCCCCATTGCTCTGGATACTTCAAATTGAATGTAGAATCTGCCCTGCCTGCTTGAGTCCAGTGCCATATGCAGAAGGCAGGTAGGTGAAGGATCAAGTGAAACAACAACTCTAGTGCCAATGTGCAAATCTACACAGAGCACAGAGGGGGTGGGGGCAGTTTATTTAAAAGCAGAAAGCACCGATAGGCCCAGTGTTCACACAGTCTACAGCAGGATCGGACTGGGGCATAAAATTGTCTCGGGCAACAACATAAAAGTGGCCCACAGTTGCAAATGGGAATTCATTCCTTTTGGAACACTGTTTGAAAAGTACCCAAGGGGAAGATTTTTGATAAAATGTGATGCAAATTGTACATTTAAAAGAATATTTATTCAGCAACAGCGGTCAGAACTATTAGCCGCATAGTGAAGTCACTC
Source organism: Ambystoma mexicanum (assembly GCF_040938575.1). NCBI lineage: Eukaryota > Metazoa > Chordata > Amphibia > Caudata > Ambystomatidae > Ambystoma > Ambystoma mexicanum. The sequence goes on along the minus strand of NC_090921.1, from coordinate 173,988,897 downwards.
ATCAAACTGGCCCACTTTGGCCAAAAAAGTGCCCCCACTTTGACCCAAAAAAACTGGACCACATAAGCTTTTCACGTTTTTGGTCCAGCCATGGGCCTATTGCCCTAAAGGCCAATGCATGCCTGGTCTACAGAGCTAAAGTTTGTGGACATGCATCAGAAGGGCATCCATTTAATTCCCCCCTTTGAATTCTGGGATGTGTAGTTCCCCATCTTTCAAATTGGTGGGAAAACTACAAATCCCAGAATTCTAAGCTAAAACAGAATTGGATGGCTATCCGATCCATGACCATGAGAAACTTAAGTTCCTTGAATCTAAACTTTGGGGAGAGTAATTCGATATGCATGACTTCACTGGCCTTCTTTTTTTAAATTTTCTTTTACATTTTGCCCAGCCAGAGCAAGAGCTGTTCCAATGTGCGTTTGCTCAGTGCAGTAGGACCTTAACTTACTGAACTAATGGCACATGATGCCGGGCCAGGCTGAATGGATACCTTTCTGCTCCTGCTGGCTGAGTAGTTGCTAAGCAAAGTGCTCCTGGCTCCACTGTTTTGCAAGTCACTAAACGTTTTATTAATTTGTTTACATATGAACAAAATGAAAAATAAAATGCTCCCTTTCAGTTCAGGCCCTCAGCTCACCCTCATGATGTCCCTGTGGTCTTGCTAATTGCAAATTAAAAATCGGGACAATCACCATAGAAGATCAGACCTGTAGCGTTTAAAATCTGTATGCTGCCTTTCAAATAAATAATGCATGAAACAAAATAACTTTGTTCTAGTTTGCCCATGAAATCCAGTTCTGGCAGAGTCTATGAACTGGAGTCTCCGGTATGCTTTTAAAGCCAGTCGGTCAGCTCATCTTTACCAGCTTTGCCTGGGGAACACAAAGGTTCAGGCACTGGGCAGCTTTCAACACAATTTGCACAAAGTCGGCTGATCTTTGATCCGACTCTACTGATCAGAGAGCAAGAGCTGTCACAGCAGCAAAGCTGCATTTACTAATGTGGCCTCACTTTCCCTATGCTCTTGTCTGCCAAACAAGGCCCCCTTGGCAGACGGCACATCCAACAGTGCAAGACCAAGACTGCATAGCACTTGCTTACGGCAGCCTTTCCAATTCAGATTGAAAAGCACACTTAACGGTATAAACGGTATTCCGGTATAAACAACGTGACGGTAATTATTGTTCAATTAAGTTGTTCACAGTATCTTTACCGTTATACCGTTACATTCCTAGTGTGTTGTACATGGTGAGTCTTTGATCCATGGGGTGAGGGCAGGTTTGTGCCTGGTGGGGGAGGGGTCGGCAGATGAGGAGGTATTCAGTTTTGGAAGGGTAGTGTTTGAGGAAGTGGGGTCACATCCAGGTGGGGATGGTGGAGAGACAGTTTTTGAGGATGTAGAGTTGTGAGGGGGAGGAGATTTGGAAGTATATTTGTGTGTCCATGTATTTGTACAAATAGACGTGATTGCTAAGGGTTGATATATGTAATTTATAAAACGCCTGTACGCAGTGTTTCTAGGCGTGACAAGACAAGGGAGGAAAGACAGAGGGAGGACAAGACAAACTATCTTACTAGGCCTTGTGTCATTCAGATCGTGCAAGTGCTACAACGCAAAGTGCAAGGGGAAGGGAGAGCGGGAAGTACCAGGAAGAGGGAGGAAGAGGGAGGGGGAAGTGCAGCCAGGGCAGCATAGCTCTGGGTAAGTGCAAGAAGGCAGGGGGCTGTAGAGGTTACAGTCTTTAAGTGCGCGGTAGGCCCATAGGCAGTGCATGGGAGACTGATCATGGAGGAGCCTGGCAACCTATGATACTCTGGGGGTACCAAGCAAATAGTCGGCGCAGCAGGCAGGTAGGTAGGTAGGTCAGCATGGGAGGGAGAGAGAGAAAGCAGAGGAGAAAAGGAAGGTCTTGAGCAGCTTCCGGAACTTCAGGTGGTCTGGCTTGAGAGAGGCAGGGAGGCCATTCCAGAGGGAGGCCCTTGCAGAGAGAGAGATCTACCCCCACCCTCTGCCTGGAGAAGCGTCTTACAGCAGAGAGTTGGAGGTAGCTGGGCAAAGGGCTCTTAAAGTAAGGTATTGTGGAAGAGAGAGTTGGATGTAGTGCGGGTCCCGGCCCCAGAAAGCCTTGTGGATGATAGAGGGTCTTGAACTTGATCCTTGCAGCTACCGGAAGACAGTGGAGAGATTTCAGGGCTGGAGAGATACGGTCCCTGGGCTTGTGGCCAAGGATGTCTCGCAGTCCTGTTCTGGATAAGTTACAGAGGGCAGAGAGTAGAGGAAGGCAGATTGAGAAAGAGGCTGTTGCAGTAGTCCAGCCTAGAGAGAACCAGGACTCTGGAGACAGTGGGCTTCTGGGGGAAAGTAAGGAAAGGAAGAATACCTCTGAAGAGGTGCAGCTGGAAGTGGGCCTTCTTTGCAAGGTCCGTGATGTGGGGAGAAGGAGAGAGTGGATTCAAAGAAGACACCAAGGTTTTTGCCTCAAAGGAAGGCGATGCAAGAGGCCCCAAGGAGGGCGGCCAAAGTGAGAGTGGGAAAGCGGGAGCAGGAGTCCCAATGAGAAAGATCTCCGTCTTACTGGCATTAAGGCAGCGATTGTTGGAGGCGCACCAATCCTAGATTGCGGATAGACAGTCCGGAATGAGCGAGAGAGGAGAGGCGGCTGAGGAGAGCCTGAACGAGAGCGGAGTGTCATCCTCATAACACTGAAAGTTAGAGGAGAAGGTAGGGATCAGGTGGGCCAAAGGAGTCAAGTAGACATTGAAGAGCCAGGGTGAGAGGATAGATACCTGGGGAACACCACATGTGGGGAGAGAGGTGGTGGATAGAAAGGACTCAAGTTGGACATGGGTGGGTGGGTCCAGGAGGAAGGAGGTCAACCACTCCAGGGCCCGATCCGTGATGCCCAGGTTCTCACCGAGTCGATTGATCAGGATGCCGTGATTGACCAAGTCGAAAGCAGAGGAAAGGTCAAAGAGGATGAGGACAGAAGGAAGGCTGGTGTCATAATTAGAGAGCAGAGAGTAAGCTGCGAGATGGCCAGCTTTTCCAGGAGTTTGCCCAGGAAAGGGGCGATAAGAGTACGGGTGTTAGTTTGCCGAACAGGTAGGATCGGCAGAAGGCTTTTTAAGGAGGGGGTGAACAAGGCAGTGCTTGAGAGGAGGGGGTTAAAGATCCAGTGGCGAAGGAGTGACTGCAGAAATCGGCCAAGGCTGGAGCAAGGGTGTCAATGTGGTCCTTGATGGTTCTAGGGGACAAGGGGAGCACCTGTTTAGACAACACTTTCATAGATCAGACTAGTCTAGAAAGATCGTCAGGTGCGTCAGCGAGAAGAGGAGAAAGAAGGAGAAGAGGGAGAGGCGGCCAGAGGGGGGCCGAAAGGGGGAGAGGAAGAGGAGAGCAAGGACAGGATGCCCTGACTTCTAGTGGTGAAGTGAGAAGCTAGAGTTGTACAGAGGGCCTGGGAGGGAACAGGAGATGTGGACACTGCAGAAGAATTGGCCAGCTCTTTGCAGATCTTAAAGAGTTCTGCCGTGTTATTAGAGGCTGCAGAGATGCATACTTGGATGTGGGCTCTTTTCTTGGACAGGACAGTGAGTCTGTATTGCCTTTGGAGTAGGCGGCAGGCCAGTTTGACAGGGGATGTGCCCGAAGCACTCCACTTCCTCTCAGCCACCCTGCACTTGCGTTTCAGGGCGGTGAGGTCGGAGTCATACCAAGAGTTGCAATTGGAAGTTGGCTTCAGATGGATTCTCATGACAGAGGCAAGGATGTCCACAATGCTGGGGATAGAATGATGCAGGTTACAGAGGGCTGTGCCAGAGTGCAAGTCTGCCACAGGAGTCGGAGGAGCAGAGAAAATAGAGGCAAAGGTATTTACTGACACACGCTGCATGGGGTGAATGACCGAGACGGTAGGTGGCAATGCTGGAGTGGGCTTTGCCTGAGGGACAGAGTTGCAGATGAGAAGAAAGCAAAGTGGTGAGAGGGGGATGTCTGAGGCAATGAGAACATCCAAGGTGTGTCCGGAAAAATGTGTTAGGAGTAGAGGGTAGTATGGAGAGATAGAGAGAGTCGCAGATGTTGCTCAAGAGCCCAGAGGAGGGATTAGAAGCATCCAGGTGGATGTTGAGGTCCCAGAGGAGAGGTTGAGAGGTAGAAGCAACGAGAGCTCAGCCCATTCTGAGAGGAAGAGGGCAACCTGACCAGGTGACCTGTAGATGGTGGCCACAGTCAGAGAGAAGACATGAGAGATAGAGAGCCTGCACACCAGGCATTCAAAGGAGGAGTAGGCCTGCATAGGAATGACAGAAGCAGAGACCCACTCCGTAAAGATCAGAGCGGAGATTGTCAAAATGCGCGACAGAGCTGGCCGTGAACTATGTCTCAGTGAGAGCGAGGACATCCAGGTCAAGTTCTTCGAGGAGGTGGCAGATGTCAGAAGAGTGTTTGACAGCAGAGCAAGAGTTTAGAGTAGCGACGTGGAGCAGGTTGCCACATCGTAAAAGACTTCCAGGGTGGGCTACAGGCTTGAGGTGTACACAGCAGAAGTGGTAGAGGGGCCCGAGAGTGGGCAGAGGTGGTAGCAGAAGGTGGCATAGAACCCAGAGTGGTGGAGGAAGGTGCCAGAGAGGCAGAAGAAGGAGGAGGAGGTGGCAGAAGAGCCAGCGAGGTGCTAGTAAGAGTAGCAGGAGAAGGCAGGAAGTTGATAAGACACAGGAGACGCCTATCGGAAAGGAGGAGATTGGGCTGAGGGCCTTGGACCAAGACGGTGCCATTCAGATTGACATTAATGATGGTCTTGGAGGAGTGGAAGGAGGCCAGGCCTCCCACCGAGTACCACCATTAATGGGCGAGAAAGAGATAGGAGAGCCAAGACCATATGCGGAGTCCATAGATCTGGACAGGGAATGACAAAGGGGATGATGGTTAGGGTCTTTCTGGAGGAAGCAGTGATGTGGGTATCAGCGATAGGGAGGCCAGGGTTGGAGACCAGGATATCTCTTTTGAACCTTTTCCTACCAGACCAAGTGAGAGGGATAGGATAGAGTAGATGTTCAATCATCTGATCAATGATGAGGAATTTGTGGGAATAAGCAATCCTTAGAAGACCAGCATATTTTACTCCTTAACGTGTTGATGGATTGGTCCTTTCTCCCACTATTCAACCTCCCAATCTACCCCTCATGTTGGCTAGCTTGTTCACATCTTCCTGCTCTGCGGTCCCTCAGCTGCTGAGTGCTAGGAGAAAAGCCATAAGGCCTCATTCCGAGGCTGGCGCTATCCATGGAGTAAATAGCACCATGGTAAGCAACCATGGAGCTATTTACTCCATGGAAATCCGGCATGGTGAATTGAGTAATTACCGGTCCATTCCAAGGTTGGAGGGACCGGTAATTCCCCATTCACCATACCGGTTCTCCATCCCCATTCCTGCCCCCATAGGGCTCAATGGGAATGGGGAAGGAGTAAATTACGGCACCGTAAATTACGGTGCCGTAATTTAATCCAAGGTCCCTTTGCGGGTTGGATTTTTAACGCCTGCTAAAAGCAGGCGTTAAATGCCAACCCGCAAAACGGAACTCGGAATATGGTGGTAAGTGTTAACGGTCACCGTTGCCATTAACGGTGACCGTTAACCCTTACCTCCAGCCTCGGAATGAGGCCCATAGCTATCATGGGCCTCCATATATACTGCCCCCGACATCTTGTTGTCATCAAGGGCGTACAATGGAGTCTATGCAGAGCCGTATAGCTCCCCCTGGTAGCTTAAAAACATTCCAAGAGCAGCTGGTGCTGGAAGATAAATATTTAAGATGAGGAATCTGTGGCAGTAAGAACTAATCCATCAGAATAAAATATGACCCGGACAGAAGTATTTTCTTGGTCTGCAGTAAGGAAAGGAAAAGCAGAGCTATGGGAAACAGAAGAGTAGAAGACAATCAAATTAGGTTGAGAAAAGATCCAGACATATGAGATGGAAGAGTGAGCAAGCGAATCAGGTGGTAACAACTGTAAAAAGGACGGTGCAGTGTTAGGGACAGTTTTCTGAAGTCCAACTAAGGGCTTCATAAAACCATATCTGAGGCAGTACAAATCTCCACTCTTAGTATCAGGCAGCCTGTACCAGTTGGGAGCATATGGTAGCATAGACAGAGCAGATAGGCCTATCTACAAGGGAGTGGGGGCTGTAGCTTAGTACAAAGAAACTGTAGCATACATATGGTCCAAAGAAACACTGAAAAACTATGTATTGTAAAAATACATGGGTTATTTAAATACAAGTAAGCCAAGATAAATCTTGGGTAAGTAAGTACTATAACAAAGCATACATGCATTACTCACCGTAATCAGATGATTATATCTAGATTAGATGCACATGCTGTGCATACAGTCTGACATCTAGTGGTAATCGTGGACTATTGCATCTTTTTTTCTAAGATTGAAAAGGGATGTCGACATGGGCGTGACTGTAATACTATCCCCAACAAGATGTGTAGTGTAGCCCAAACCCTTCACCCGTCAAGGTCCCGCTGGTGGTTTTTATTCTGCCTTGAGGGAGCCTTACAAAAGCATGAGTGAGTACAGAAAAGGAAGGTGTAAGATTTCTATTTCCCTTCTACTCAAGAGGGGAGGAAGAGTTGGCGCGTGTGAATATAGGTGATACAATCATCAGAAATACATTTACGTATGTCTTCTGATGCTTCGAATCACATGCTGTGCATAGACTAGCAAGCAGTACCAGGAGATGGTGGTGGGATGTGTGAAGCAACAGAAGCAAAGATGTCTTAGCACCACTTGTCCCACCTGAGAATCAGACTTCGAGTGTGTGTCTAAGCAGCAGTGTTGGGTGAATGTATGAACAGAACTCCAAGTTGGTGCTTTGCAAATAGAATCTAGAGGAACATTTGCAATGAATGTTAGGGTAGCCCCTGTGCCGCGAGTAGAGTGAGCTCTAGGCGTAAAGGGCAAGTCTCTCTTGGCCAGAGAGTAACAGTGTGATGCATTTAACAATCCATTTGGAAATAGAGGTTTTAGAGACAGGGCCTCCTTCTCTACTAGCTGCCACAAGACAAATAATGGTTTTGCTTTACTCAGAGGTTTAAACTTTTCAAGGTAGTACACGACTGCCCTTCTAACATCTAGTGTATGGAGGCTTCTTTCAGCTGAGTTTGTGGGGTTCTGAAAGAAAGTAGTTCGATAGATTGGTTCACATGGAACATTGAGATGAATTTAGGTGGAAAATGAGGGTGTGTGCAAAACCACCTTATCTTTGTGAATAGTCACAAATGGGTCTTGAACTCAGAGTGCCTGCAGTTCGCCAACTCTCTTTATAGGAGGTAATGGCCACCAGGAAGGCAGTCTTATAGGTAAAGGCCTTAAGACTAGCCTTATGCATTGTTTCAAAAGGAAGTCCCATTAATCTTTTGAGAACAATAGTCAAGTCCCATCTGGGAGTTGGGTTGGAAATAGTAAGATGAAGTCTCTTTACCGCTTCCATTAAGGCCTTAATCCAGGAATCTTCCATCATGAAACCTCGCTCTGAGATGTGGTATACGCAGAGAGGGCAGCAAGGTGGACCTTTAGGGAATTGAAAACAAGTCCTCAGTCTAAAAGGTGCGTTAGATTAAGGACTACGGGGGTCATCACAAGTTGGGTGGTATCCCGGCAATAAATCTGCCGGTTCCATGTGTTAATATCCCTGCAAAAATATCACCATACAAAAATATCGTCATATTTCTGCAGCAATATTAAGGCATGGACAGCCATGCAACCCTTGCTCCCAAAAACCCCCAAAATGACCCCACCCCCCCAACAAATATCGCCTATTGCCGTTCCAGACGACCATATATACGCCGATATTTTTGCTGGGGATAATATGTAGTGATACCAATCTGCCGGCCAAACGCAAATAGCGTTACCGCAACTCAGTCCAGCACAATTAATGCCGGATCCAGATTTGCAGCAAGGCTGTAAATACCCATTTTATTGAGAGTCCATTCGACTATATGCAGCACTTTTGGTGCATTTACCACGGCGTATGTAAGGCAAAATAGGCTCAAAGCTGAAGGTGAAGGTGAATCTTCCAACTTTCCGCCCAAACTCCAGATTGCGGCAGTAATTGCGTTACCGCAGCATTTTTACTGCTCCGCCCAACCCGTGATGAGGCCCTACAAGGAACAAGTTACTTACCTGTAACTATTGTTCAGACCCCATGCTGGAGAAGGAACAAGTTACTTGCCTGTAACTATTGTTCTCCAGCATGGGTCTGGCATGGATTCACATGCAAACCATCCGTCCCCTCTGTGGTCCTTCTTGGCCATACTGCCACTTTATGTGCTTACCAAATGTGAATATGGCTGCCAGAGGAGGGGCTTAGGGATAGGGCAGTCATTGGCTGGGGGCAGTAAGACCCCCGAGCTCAGTGATTGGTTTAGAGGAGAAATAAAGTTTGTAAGTGAAAGTGAAACACTTTTTTCTTTTACCGAGGATTCCCAGTCTGACGATGGGGAATATTCATGAGCATGTGAATCCATGCCAGACCCATGCTGGAGAACAATAGTTACAGGCAAGTAACTTTGTTCCTTCTCCAGCATGGGGTCTGGCATGGATTCACATGCTCATGAATAAAGAATAGATAGCAGCATTACACAACCACGGGAGGTGGCAAGGCTCAACAGAAGCAATTATTCTTACCTCCGGAACAGGCTCACCTTCAAGCAAACAGGTTGCGTAGCACTGCTTGACCGACCCTGGACTCCTCTCTGGAATCCCTGGCGATGCAGTAGAATCTTGTGATGGTGTGCGTGGGCCTCCACATATCAGCCCTGCAGATGTCCAGCAGGGGCACACCAGACAGAAATGCCGTCGTAGCAGCGATCGCTCTGGTGGAATGGGCTCTTGGACGGCCAGGCAGTGGTCAGTTTGCCAACCGATGACCGTGTGTGATACAGCCGGAGAGCCACCTGGAGATGGAAGCCTTGGACAAGGCCTTTCCAGGGTTCACAGGACCAAAGTTCACGAATAGTTGAGACGTCTTCCAGAAACTCTTCATACGTGCCACGTAGAACTTCAGAACACGAGCCACATCCAGCGGCAAAGTTTTCGGAAAGAACACATGCAACACAAAAGGCTTGTTGAGGTGGAATTCCAACTGAACCTTTGTTATGAAGGAGGGGTGCGCCGCAGCACAACCCTTGAGTCGTGAAAAGTCAGATACGGCTGTTTGCAGGATTGTGCCTGGATCTCACCCACCCTCCTGGCAGATGTGATGGCCACGAGTAAAGCCCTTTCCCATGAGAAGGACTTGAGAGGGGCCTGATGCAAAGGCTTGAAGGGGGCCCCCCCATGAGCCTTGTCATTACCACGTTGAGTTCCCATGCCAGGGAAGGCGCCTTCACCGGCAAGAACGATTGAAACAGTCCTTTAGGAACTCCCTGATGAGATGGTGGAACCAAAGAGAAGATCATCCTGGAGACCTGGTGTAGCGGGAGATAGCCGCCAGATGCAACTTGATCGAGGCGTGCGCCAGCCCCGCCTTGGCCAAGGACAACAAGTACGGAAGAATCTGCGGGGCCGTGACCCTCAGAGGATTGATCTTCTGCGCCTGGCACTACATAGTGAAATGCTTCCACTTGTGCCCATAGCACTTAAGAGTCGATAACGCTCTGGCCCTTGCAAGGACCTCCTTGCAGTCCGCCAGCAACTCATACCTTCCGAGCTCCAAGGCTGCAGGAGCCAAGCCCTTAGGTTCAGCGACCCTGGGTCGTAATTTAGGATTGTGTCGCCTTCTGGTGAGCAGATCCGTGACCACTGGCAACTTGACTGTAGGTGACGTTGACAGGCTGAGAAGATCCAGGTATCAAATCTGCCTCTGCCACGCCAGGGCGACGAGGATCATCCTGCATCAGCGCGGTTTGATTTGATTGATGACTCGCAGCAGGAGAGGCAACAGAGGAAACGCGTACAGGAACAGGCCTTCCCATCTGGAAGAAAAACGTGTCCCCCCTTGCTCCTCGGCTGGAGGAACCTTCTGGAGAATTTCTGGCATTTGAAATTCATCGCTGTCACAAACAGATCCATCTGGGGTTTGCCCCACTTGCGGAAGAGGAGGTCCACCTGATCCTGCCGAAGTTCCCACTGAGGAAGTCGGCGATGGTGTTCCTGACTCCCGCCAGGTGAAAGGGAATGAGGAACATCCCTTGGGCGACGGCCCAGTGCCACAAGTCCTGCGCCACTCTTGAGAGCGCTGGGGATGATGTAGAACATCATGGTGGTATTGTCCGTGAAGACCATCACCACTTTGCCCTTGAGAGATGGAAGGAAAGACTTGAGGGCCCAGAACAGTGCCCGCAGCTCCAGCATATTGATGTGGAGAAACCTCTCCTCTGGCAGCCACAGGCCTCTGGCATGGAGACGTCCGGTGTGGACTCCCCAGCCCTCCAGGGAAGCGCCCGTGGTGACCGTCTCCTGGCACGGGGAGCTCTGAAATCCTGTGCCCCCAGCGATATTCGAGCGCTGGCCCCACCACCTTATCGCTCGATGGAACTCCTCGTCGAGAGCAAACTTGTATGCAAAGCTTCCGGACACCCGGATTCAGCGAGCATCCAGGAACTCAGGAAGGGTTCGCATCTGCAACCCGCAGAGCAGGATCAGGTAGATGCAAGATAACATCATGCCGAGCAGCGAGTTGATGGTCTGCAACGCGGCTCTCCAGTGCCAACAGCCACTGCAACTTGCCCTTCCGAGGGCACCAATAGGCAGGAGACTGTGTTGAGCCTGGCCCCCATAAACAGCATGTTCTGCGGTTGTATCAAGCAGGACTTTGGATAGTTGACAGAGAATCCCAGATCCGCCAGCAGGTGGATGGTCCTCTCCGTGTGCTCGATGGCTACTTCCCTTGACTTGACCCAGAAGAGACAGTCGTTGAGGTACGGGTACATGTGTATCCCCTGTAGACACAGATGGGCCACCACTGTTGCTGGGCACTTCATAAACACCCTGGGCGCCGATGTCAGTCCAAAGTGAAGGGCCCTAAATTGGTAGTGCTTTCCCTGTACGACAAAGCGCAGGAACTTTCGATGCTTCTCGTGAATGGGAACATGGAATTTTACGTTCTCCAGATCCAGCAACATCACGAAGTCTACTTCCTACAGTTTGCCGAGCATGTGCTGCAACGTGACCATCCTGAATTTTTGGGACATGAGATATTTGTTGAGACGCCGCTGGTCTAGAATGGGCCTCCAGCCCCGTCTTCTTTACCATGAAGTATTTGGGGTAGACTCCGGAGCCCCACAGTCGCTTTGGAACCAGCTCCATCACCCCTTTTCTTATTCTTATCAAGGCCTGTACTTCCTGCAGAAACTGAGGGATGTGCTGCTCCTGCCAGGCCACTGGAGGTATCCGCGGACACTTCTGCTGGAACTCTAGAGTGTGTCCGTGAGCGAGAGCATCCAGTACCAATCTGTTGGTGGAGATCTTCCACTCGTTGACGAAACCCGCCAGCCGGCCTCCCACCAAGGTGCAATGGTGATAGCCCGACATCCTGGCCGGCCAATCTTGCTTCGCGGCCTGCGTGGCACCTTCGGAGCGACGTTAGCTACCTCCACCGAAAGCCTTGGAACGGCCTCTTCAGCCTTCCTAGGTAGTGGACCGGGAGGGTTGACGGTACGAAGAGGAACCTCTGCGGAAATCTTTCCACGATCTGCCAGACTTCCAGCCGGAGTCACGAAAGGAAGGGCGGTGTTTAAGAGTGCCCAGGGCAGAGGCCTTCTCTGTATCAGTCTTAATGGCCTGCAACGACTCGTCGACGGCCTTCCCAAATCTGTTGTCCCTGTTGGATGGCATGTCCAGCACCCTCGCCTGGACCGCCTGACGGAAGTTGGTGGCTTTCAGCCAGTCATGACGAGGCAGGCAGACACTGTTCCCCATCTGTCGGAACCCTGTGTCCGCGATGTCCTGGGTCACTGTGATTGCATGGTCCGATGCCACCCCCTTCCTGGAGGATGGAAAGTGCATCAACACACTTGTCATCGGGTAGGAACCCCAACAGCAGGGCAATTTTATACCACAGCTCCCTGTCGTACCTGGCCAGGATTGCAAGTGCGTTGGCCGTCTTGACTGTCGATGCCGCAGTGTAGATCACCTTTCTTCCCATAGCATCCAACTTCTTCCCCGCGCTATCCGGAGGAACGGATGATGAAGATGAGGGGCTAGATGACTTTTTTCTCGCTGCCACCACAACCACAGAGTACGGGAAAGGCTGTGAACATAGGCAATTGGGTGTGGACTCTGGCACCCAGAACTTTTTCTCCAGCCTATCCGTCTTGGTCAGGGACAGATTTCTCATCAAAGCTAGGCCCTCCTCCCAAACGTCGCCCAGGAGAGGCACCGCCAAGATGGTCTTCCTCTTGGCCTTGCGCTGTTGGTATAGGAAAACTTCCTTCTTGGTCTCTTCTGGCATCAGTTGGAAGAGTTTGAACGCTCTGGCGACCATGACATGGAACAACCCCACCTCGTCCTGTATAGAAGCCCTTGGCTGCGGCGAACCGCCTGCCGTGGCCATGTTGTTGTGCGTAGTCCACGTGTCTGTCACTGTGTCCTGGGGGGGGGGGGAGGGCACGTGTGGACGTTTATGCGGCAGCGTAGGGTGGAATGCGGGCAGAATAATTTTCTGATTTAAATGGAAATCAGACACAACTTTAGGCAAAAATGAGGGTTTAACCCTCAATACCACTGTCCCTGTGGAACACCATATAGGGTGGCCCAGAAGACAGTGCCTGCAATTCGCTCACTCTTCTTGCAGCTGTTAAAGCAATCAGGAAAGCTGTTTTCAATGTTAACAACCTTAATGGACAAGTGTGCAAGGGTTGAAAAGGGGCACACATTAAAAGCTTTAAAACCAGGTTAATGTCACAGACTGGGACTTGGAAAGGGTAAGGAGGGAACACATTAATGAGTCCCTTTAAGAATTGTGTTATCAAAGGAATTTTAAAGTAGGAACATTCTTCTGAAGAGCGCTTGAAAATGGAAAGCGCTGCAAGATAACCTTTAATGGTCCCAACATTTAGGCCTCTATGTGCCAGGGACAAGAGAAAGGACAAGACTTCTGCGATAGAACATAGAAAAGGATCAACATTCTTTTCTCTGCACCAGTTGCAAAACATTTTCCAATGGCAACGGTATAGAGATTTTGTTGCCCGCCTTCTTGCCGAAAGCAACACCTCCATGACGTCATCTGGAAGGTCCCAATCCTTGTATCTCACCCTTTCAGATACCAAGCATGAAGGTTGAGAGTCTTGACCTCTGGATGGAGAACCTGGCCCTTCATTTGTCATTTGTGAGAGAAGGTCCTCTCTCTGAGGAAGACGTAACGGAGGACAGATGGACATGTCTAGAAGGTCCGGGTACCACATTCTCCTGGCCCAATCCGGGGCAATTAGGATCATGCGGTTTCCGAACCATCTCAATCTCCTGATGACCTGAGGAATGACGGGAATTGGAGGGAACGCATATAGTAGTGGGAAGTTCCACTCCACCACAAACGCGTCTCCTAGGGCTCCTCATAGGGGAAATGCCCTTGAGCAATACCTTTCGCACTTCCGGTTGATTCCGGTCGCAAACAGGTCTGCTTCAGGGGTTCCCCAAAGGGCAAAGATCGCTTGGAGGACTTACTGAGCCATTTCCCACTCGTGGGACACTGTGCTCTGCCTGCTCATAGCATCCCCCGTCATATTCTCCTCCCCTCCGTTAAGGAGATTCCTTCTTGAATTGCCCAATACCAGAGCCGCATTGTCTCTCTGCACAGAGGAAGTGACCCTACACCTCCTCATTTGTTTAGATAATGCATGGCCACCGTGTTGTCCGTCATTATCAGGGCATTTTCCCCTCTGACAGATGGCAGAAAAGTCTTCAGCGCTAGTCTGATTGCTCTCAGCTCTAAAAGGTTGATGTGTAGTTTGGACTCCGATGGAGACCAACGACTGTTGATTGTCAGATCGTTGGCATGAGCTTCCCACCCCATGAGTGAGGCATCCGTCACTACTGTAATCTCCGGCCATGGTTGCCAAAAATGTTCTCCTTTTAGGATGTTCTCTGTGCAAGTCCACCACAGAAGATCCTGCCGAACCTTGTTCGGAATCTGAAGAAGGTCTGTCATTTGACCTGAGAACTGGGACCGTTGAGTCTTTAGAGCCCATTGAAGGGATCTCATCCTCAGGCGTACCTCTGGCACTAGAAAGATGCAGGATGCCATGAGGCCAAGCAATCTTAAGAAGTCGTAGGCCTGGAGATTTTGGGCCTTTTGGAATTTGGAAACCATCTGAAGAATGTCTTGAGTCCTCGACTTGGGAGGCAAGCTCTTTCCCAAGGATGTGTCTAATACAGCCCCTATGTACTGGAGCTGTTGGGAAGGTGTCATTTGTGACTTCTTGAAATTGAGGGAGAAGACCAGTCTGTGGAGGAAGTGGCAAGTGACATTCAGATGATCCAAGGCCTGTTCGGCAGAACGTGCCCTGATCAATCAATTGTCTAGGTAGGGGTAGATGTGAATCCCCCCCTCTCCTGAGGTGTGCTGCCACCACTACCATTAATTTGGTGAAGACCCTCGGGCGGAGGTGAACTGATAGTGTGAGTCGCCAACCAAGAACCTCAGGTATTTTCTGTGCTTGAGATGAATTGGCACATGAAAATAAGCATCCTGGAGGTCCAATGACACCAACCAATCCTGATGTTGAAGGGCCTGAAGGATCTGAGAAAGAGTGACCATCTTGAACTTGTCCTTCCTGATGAGCTTGTTCAAACCTCTGAAGTCCAAGATGGGTCTCAGTCCTCCGTCCTTTTTGGGAATCAAAAAATATGGGGAGTACCATCCCTTGTGCCTCTCTGCTACAGGTACTGGTTCTATAGCACCTTTCTCGAGTAGGGTTAAGACTTCCTGCTGTAGGAGCGGGTCTGGAAACTTCAAAGAGCATCTCCCTGGTGGATTGCTCTGAGGCTGCGTTAGAAAAGGAAGGCAGTAACCGCGGCCTATTATTTCTAGAGCCCAAACATCTGAAGTAATGGCTCGCCATTCTTGCAGATTCTGTGACAGCCTGCCTCTCACAGGCGTCTTGTGATGCAAGTCCTCAAAGTGGTTTTGTGGCGGTCGCTGCGGCCGCTGATGGTAAAGAGGCTGCAGCTGGGGCTGGCTTTGCATGTTTTCCTCGTCCACCACGAGTGGCCTTTTTCTGGCCTCTTTGACTGATGCCTGAAAAGGCTGAGGTTGCCTAATAGCAACTCCTAAAGACTTGGCAGCCGCTTTTGAGGTCTACAACCTCTCAAGGCTCTCGTCAGCCTTTTTGCCAAAAAGGTGAGACCCGTCAAAGGGCATGTTCAGAAGACTGTTTTGCAAGTCTGGTGCGAAACCAGACTTCCGTAACGACGCATATCTGCGCATTACTGTGCTAGTGCCCATGGACCTGCTAACACTATCTGCAGTGTCCTATCCAGACTGAAGGGATTCCTGCATGGCCTCCTTTCCATCTTTAACAATGGCTAGGAATCCTTTCCCTTTCATCCCCTTCTGGTATGTGCTCCGCCGCCATTGCAATGCACTCCCACAGAGTGTACGACAATTTTGCCAAGGCACATGTGGAGTTGACTGATTTTAACGCCAATCTTCCAGCTGAAAATACCTTGCGTGCCCAACCATCCACACGCTTGTCGTCCCTATCCGGAGGTATAGAAGGGTACGCCACCTTACTTGAAGCTGTGGCTGCCTGGACCTCTCGGGAGTAGGGTGCTTAGACAGATAGCCGGGGTCGCTACTTGAAGGGCGGTATTTCGAAGTGAGGGACTTATTCACCAGAGGAATCTGGGGTCTCCCAATTTTTGGCCACCCTATTTTGCAAGGCTACATGGAAGGGTAAAATCGGATCTTCGGTGGGACCATGATCCAATATATCGGTCAGATCATCCTGGATGAAATGAGTTGGTGGTCTAGCCCATTCTAAGTATTTGACCACCTTTGTCATTAGTTGTCTGTATGAGGGACTGGCATGTTCCCCTGGTTCTGTCCTGCCAAAATCAGTTTCAGGTGAAGTATCAATTCCACTTGCATTATGCAAGGTTTCCACCAGATCCCTCATCCTGCCTTCCTCAGAAATCAGGCATTCTGGGACATTTGGGGTGCCATATTCCAGTCCAAAAGGAACATTTCCTCATCAGACCTCTCCCGTTCTTCCAAAATTGAAGTTAAGGATTTGAAAAATTCTTTCCTTGGAAGAGGTTTAAAACCTTTTCTGGGGACTTCCAAGATGGCCACCGGCAGTGGAAGTCGCGTCTGAGCCGCGCTCCCCCCGGGCCGCCAACAATAAAGTACCATAAATGGAGAATTCCGAGCGTTTCAGCACCGGACATCCACCCGGAGCCCCCGGGTAGCAGCGGGCACAGAAGCAACGGGAAATCCTCCCTGCAGGACCCCACGGAGGAGACATTGCCGCTGAGAGAAGCGAGTGCCCCTCTCCCACCGAGGGAGAACACGGCAGACAACCAGTAGAGGCCGCGTGGGGGCAGAGCCAGAGGATAGGAGCGTACAGTGGTCCATGGGGCGAGCGTGTGGCCGTCTATTCCCCCTCGCGGGAGAAGTAAAAGTCACTCCGACGCCTGGGGGTTCCACGCGCCAGCCTCGGAAACACATCCCAGGGAGCAGAGCGGATGAGCGCGCACTGCCGAGGCTGGCCGCGAGTGGCACCTCACCCCACGAAAGGGCCGTGGAAACTCAGCACACGGACAAGCGGAGAGGTGCTGGGGGCCAGGCGGGCCCGAGCGGATCCCCATGGGATCTCCGACACAGGGGACACCAGCGCACGCAGGAAGGCTTGAAGATCCCACCTGTGCAGCTACCGGCAGGCTCCAGCGCGGCACACAGGGCTTCGGCGCACTAGGGAGACCGGTGGGAGGAGGAGGCACCATCCACAGACACAACAAGAGGATGCACCAGTCGCGGAAGAAAGGAGACCCGGAGCCTAAGGTGAGCGCGCCACCAAGAGCACTACCCCTGTCCCCACTTCACAAGGGCCCAGACGGGTGCTCACTAGCAAAGCACCGCTCCCTGGACAGAGGCGCGGCACCCCACCTTCCCTCATCTTCATCAATATAACAAAGCACCGAGGGGGGCCGCGGCTCCTTTGGAGGGTGGAATGGGACTCCATCACAATAACGGGTATGCAGCATAGCCAAGGAGGGAACGGGAGAGACACAATACTCACCCCACACTAACGCAGACCCACGCCCAGCGGCCCCTGTCACAAGTACACAGTGGGAGTTGAAAATAAAACCCTATACATCGGAGAGACACCACATCTGCCCCACCACAGGCCCCCTGGAGACATCCAGAGACACTACAGAACTCCCATAACCAGAGAACGATGTCAAGGGCGAAAGGGGGGCGCATCTCAAGCCGCGTTGCAACCTCCCAGACAGGACTCAAATCTGCTCCATATGTGGTCTTCAGATGCCTCGGCAATCTCAAAGGACAGGGCTGGTGAAGAAGCCACAATGAACACCACCCCCCCAAACCAGCGCACCCTTCCCCTGACAAAGAACAACATGCATGCCTGGTTTGTGGAGCTGCAGGACAAGTTCATGTCCACAGTACAGGACCAATTTACCTCAATGAGGAACAAAATGAAGCAGGCAGTCCAAGAGTTGAAAATAGATGTGGCCAAGCTGGAGGAAATGACAGACACCATAGAGAGAATTGTGCAAAATGTAGAAGAGGAAGCAAAACAGAACAGTGAAACGCAGGAACACCTGGTTCGGTTAACCCATAACCTAGAAATTCAGTGTGAAGACTTGGAAAACCGTTCCCGCAGATCCAATATCCGCATCAAGTATATGCCCGAGTCGGTGTCAGACAAAGACCTCAAGAGTGCGGTACAAGAAGTATTCAGAGATATAATCGAGGCGCAAGAAGCAGAGAGCATCGGGATCAACAGAGTCCATAGGGTGGGCCCAAAAAGAACAGGCGCCCAGGGGAAAGACCAAGGGATGTATTAGTGGCCCTCTCATCATATCCACAAAAAGAGCAGATCCTAAGGAGAGCGAGGCAATTAGACCACATAAGGATGAATGGCGTGGAAATACAGTTATAGCAGGATCTGGCTTCGGCGACACTCTTAAAAAGGAGGGAGATGGCCCCACTGTTGAGGGAGCTGGTGGCGAAAGCAATAAAATACAAATGGACGTTCCCATTTGGTCTGCTGTTTGAGTGGGAAGGCAAACAGAGAGGAGTGACCACCAGTGAGGAAGGACTTCATGTAATGGACCTGCAAACTGAGGAGGTAGACACGAGAGGCGTCAAGACCAAGGGGGAACCGCACGAGAGGCCGAGAGGATGGGAAGTAGTGAGGCAAAAAAAGAAACAAAACGGCTGGGGGAACACCGGGGAGCCTGCAGGGGAGTAGAAGAAAAACCCAGACAAAACTCGACTGTTCAATCTTCCGATTGGAGAAGGCGGGAGAAGAAAAACCTGAGGAACCTCGGAACATCAGATATTCTGCGGCCCGGCAGGGGACCAGGAAGGGACACTATCCAGGTCTGAGGATGATACAGGGTTTAGGACCCCCCGCAAAGTTTATCCCGAGTCATGTGAGGGCAAAGAGCGATAGGCGCAATGCCCTAGCAACCTTAGGTGCCTGGGCCCTCCTCAGGATCAAAGTTGAGTTAAGGTTAATAGTTTGGGGGGAGTTGGGGAGGAAATTTGGAGGGGGGACACCGGAAGAGAGAAGGGATCACAACAGGCGGGATCGATAGCAGCTGCAGCAGACTAGACAAGATGGGGAAGTTCAGAATCTTTTCACGTAATGTGAGAGGGTTGAATTCACCGACAAAGAGGAAAAAAGTGGAGGCCCTGCTAAGAAGGGAGAAGCGGGCATTCTGCTCCTCCAGGAGACGCATATAAAAGCCCAGGATAGAAAGAAGGTAAACCTCAGAGGGTACACGGTTTGGGCGCAGGCGAATGCCGGGGAAAAAAGAGCGGGAGATTGGTGGCAACCCTCATAGATACACAGGTAGACAGGCAAGGGAGGTTTTCATTTGCAAATGTCTCAATAGAGGTTCTCCGGCTTACCCTAGCAGCAATATATTCACCAAACTCTGGGCAGGACGGTTCCTCCGAGACACCCTAGGGAAACTAGAGGGATTTGCGAAGAGTGAGGTAATACTGGGAGGAGATCTGAACATGGCCTGGCAACCAAGGTTGGATAGGAGTGCGGGAGGAACTCATGGCCAGGGGGCCAGTCCAAACAGCTCAAGCAAAGGATGGAGCAGTTGGCATTGCGCGATGCCTGGAGGTAATTGAAGGGACAAGCTAGTGGATTTACGTATTACTCGCACGTGCATAACACTATGTCGAGGATAGATTACTTCTGGGTGTCGGTGGGACTGATTGGGAAGATACAAGGAATAGAAATGGGCTCTATAGCTCTATCAGACCATGACCCGCTATGGCTGGACATCCAGACGCCAGAAAGGGGAAGAGCCCTCTGGAGGTGGAGGTTGCCATCTAATATTCTTACAGACCAGGTGTTGGGGGGAGAAGCAGTAGGGGACAAAATCAAAGAATTTTTCAAACTAAATTACAATGGGGAGGTTCCTCTAGGGACCATTTGGGAAGCTTTCAAGGCAGTGATCCGGGGACATACGATAGCACTGAAGGCCACCAAAGACAAGCAGAAGCATGATTGTGAAAGAACATTGGAAAAGAAAATAACAGACATTCAAGGGGAACTAGTAGTTCATTCCACTAGAAGCCTCAAGAAGGCATTGAAACGTGCAAGGACTCGATATGCTCCGCAACAAAAAAGCAGAGAAATCCCTCCTCTATCTAAAACAAAGATACTATATCAAGGCCAACAAGGCGGACAAATACCTTGCAAGACAACTCAGAGAAAAACAGAAACCAATGACTATTTTGAAGGTCAAAGATGCGCATGGAAAGACACGCACCAAGAACATAGGGGAGGCCTTTAAGGCTTTCCATCAAGAGCTCTATGCGACAGAGCACCCGGATGAAGAGAAACAAGATAGGTTCCTACAATCTCTCCCCATTCCAACAATTTCCAAGGAGGACAAGTGGTGCTGGAATCTCGGATTACAGAAGAAGAAGTCCAGAGGGCAATAGCGGACCTCCCAAATTCAAAGGCACCAGGTCCAGATGGCTTTACAGTGGCCTTCTACAAAAAATATGCAGACATTCTCATTTCAGTTCGGACAAGGCTACTGAACATATTCAAGGACAGCGGAAACGTAACTCCTTCCATGAACGAGGCGAAAATCCTAGTGTTTCAGAAAACAGGTAAAGACCCCACCCTCCCCGGCTCGTATTGCCCCATTGCCCTGATAAGATCTATACCAGGGTACTGGCCACTAGACTATCACCCCTCCTTCCGATCCTAATAAACACAGATCAATCTGGCTTAATTCCCGGCAGGCAAACACATGACAATTTAAGAAGAATAATTCACCTGGTAGAAGAACAATTTACTCCTTAACTGGTAATGTTTTTTTCGATGGGATGTTCCTCCAACGTATTGCTTATCTTTGATAATTCGTCTCCAGCTTGCTGGCCTCAGAAATTATTTTCAGCAGAGGGCGCTGCGCATCGACGTCCGTCGAGTTGGTGTCCCTCGACAGCCACCGTATCGGCGCCGACGTCACCATGCCCATAAATAGCCACGCGCAGCGTCCGTTGCTCAGTTCCGTTTTGTAGCATAAGATAAGTCATGCCTGAATTGGTTATTGACCTTGAAGGAGCGTAAGCTGCAACCACAGGGGAAGTATTACTGCAGGGATGGATGGGAGGGGCGATAAGGAATACGTCGGAGGAACATCCCATCGAAAGAACGTTACCACGTAAAAAGTAACTTGTTCTTCGAAGGGATTGTGTCTTCCGACGTATTCCTTATCTTTGATAGACTCCCATAGCAGTGTTGTGTAATTGGAGGTGGGAGTAAAAACGCCATTTTTCCTTTTAGGAATGAACAGAATGTAATACTGCGTTGCCAAACCTAGTCTCTTGACTAGAGGAGGAATCCAGGTTGTAAAATCTTGTGAAGGTATGTGCGGACGACCATGTGGCAGCCGCACATATATCTTGAACCGGAACCCCTCTTTGGAGGGCCGAAGAGGCTGCGATACCCCTGGTTGAATGAGCCCTAAGATTTTGAGGAGGCTCTTTCCCTGCTAGTTTGTAACATTCCAGAATGGCCAAAATAATCCATCTGGAAATGGTCTGTTTTGTTATCGGTAGTCCCAATTTGTGCCCTGAGTAACCTACGAACAGTTGGTCTGCTTGCCTAATCCTAGCAAGTCTGCCGATGTAAAAGCTTAAAGCCCGCCTTGGGTCCAGCCTGTGTAGCCTTTCTTCCTCTTTCCCCAGATGGGGAGGAGGATAGAATGAAGGTAATGTAATTTTCTGAGTGATGTGGAATTCAGAAACCACCTTTGGGAGGAAATTAGGCTTCACCTGTAGGACAACTTTGTCTTTATGAAAAATTGTATGAGGGGGTTTACAAGATAGAGCTTGTAATTCGCTCACCCTTCTAGCAGATGTTAGTGCCACTAATAAGACAGTTTTAAGGGTGAGAAATCTTAGCGAACAAGAGTGGAGTGGTTCGAAAGGAGTACCCATCAGGAAATTTAAGACTAAATTTAAGTCCCATAAGGGAACTTGGAATGGTCTTGGAGGATAGATATTAGTTAATCCCTTTAGAAATTGTATTACTAAGGGTAATTTGAAATACAATGGCTCCTCTGCAGTGCGCTTGAAGATCTCTAGCGCTGCGAGATAGCCCTTGATAGTGCCAACTTGAAGGCCTGAATTTGTCAAATAGAGTAGAAAGGATAACACCGTTGGTGTACCACATGAAAAGGGGTCAATATTCTCTTCTCTACACCAGCTGCAAAATTTGTTCCAACGGCAGCGGTATAAAGACTTTGTTGCTGGCCTTCTGGCCGAAAGCAACACCTTCATAACATCATCAGCAGGAAGGTCCCAATCCTTGTATCTCAACCTTTCAGAAGCCAAGCGTGAAGGTTGAGGGTTCTGATGTCTGGATGGAGAACCTGACCTCCCTTCTGTGAGAGAAGATTCTCCTTGAGTGGAAGGCGAATTGGAGGGCAGATGGACATAGCCTGAAGGTCCGGGTACCACGTTCACCTGGCCCAGTCTGGGGCAATTAGGATCATGGTCCTCCTGAATCTTCTCAACCTCCTGATCATTTGAGAAAAGACAGGGACTGGTGGAAATGCGTACAGGAGTGGAAACTCCCAGTCCACTACGAACGCGTCCCCTAGAGCTCCTCTCGGGGAAAATTCCCTTGAACAAAAAAGATCGCACTTCATGTTGATATTGGTGGCGAACAGATCCACTTGAGGGGTTCCCCAAAGGGCGAACATCTCTTGAAGGACTTCCTGAGCTAGCTCCCACTTGTGGGAGACTGTGCTCTGCCTGCTCAGAGCGTCCGCTGTCAAGTTCTTCTCTCCGGCTAGGTGGACTGCCGATAGAGAGATTCCTTCCTGAATTGCCCAAAACCAGAGCTGCATTGCCTCTCTGCACAGTGGCAATGATCCTACGCCTCCTCTTTTGTTGAGGTAGTGCATGGCCACTGTGTTGTCCGTCATTATCAGAACATTCTTTCCCTGTACTGATGGCAGGAAAGCTTTCAGCGCTAGTCTGATCGCTCTCAGCTCCAATAGGTTGATGTGTAGTCTGGTCTCTGATGGAGACCAACGACCGCTGATGGTCAAGTCGTTGGCATGGGCTCCCCACCCAGTGAATGAGGCGTCCGTGACTACTGTTATCTCCGGCCATGGTTGCCAAAAAAGTTCTCCTTTCAAGATGTTCTCTGGCTAGGCCCACCATTGAAGGTCGCGGGCTACCTTGTCCGGAATCCGGAGGAGATTTGTCATTCTCCCTGAGAATTGCGATCACTGAGTTCTCAGTGCCCACTGAAGGGGTCTCATTCTCAGGTGAGCCTCTGGCACAAGGAAGATGCAGGATGCCATGAGGCCTAGCAACCTCAAAAAGTCGAAGGCTGGGAGACGTTGGGCATTTTGAAACTTGTTGACCATCTGCAGAATATCTTGAGCCCTCACCTCTGGTGGCGAGGCTTTTCCCAGGGAAGTGTCCAGGACCGCTCCGATGAACTGGAGTCTCTGTGATGGTATCATCTGTGACTTCTTTAAATTGAGGGAGAAGCCCAGTTTGTGAAGGAAGTGGCAGACATAATCTAGCTAGATCTGAGCTTGTTCCGAAGATACAGCCCTGATCAGCCAATCGTCCAGGTAGGGGTAGACGTGGATCCCTTCCCTCCTTAGACTCGCAGCCACTACCAACATTAGCTTGGTGAAGACCCTCAGGGCGGAGGTCAGCCCAAATGGCAGAACTCGAAATTGATAATGAGAGTTGCCAATTGCGAACCTCAGGTATTTCCTGTGTTTGAGATGGATAGGCACATGGAAATAAGCATCCTGAAGGTCCAGGGATACCAGCCAGTCCTGGAGCTGGAGGGCCTGAAGGATCTGAGAGAGAGTTACCATCTTGAACTTGTCCTTCCTGAGGAACTTGTTCAATTCTCGTAAGTCCAGGATGGCTCTCAGTCCTCCGTCCTTCTTTGGTATGAGAAAGTAGGGGGGGGTATCAGCCCTTGTTCCTGTCCGCTACAGGTAACGGTTTTATGGCACCTTTCTCTGGTAGGTCTATAATTTCCTGCAAAAGGAGCGGATCTGGAACTTTTAGAGAGCTGTGCCCCGGTGGATGACTCTGAGGGACGTGTAGAAAGGGTAGGCAGTAACCCTGGGCAACTGTCTCCAATGCCCAAGCATCTGACGTTATAGCCTGCCATTCCGTCAGTTAACCTGCCCCCTACAGGTGTCTTGTGTGGAAAGACTCAGAGTGGTTTGGGGGAAGCTGATGCAGATGCCGAGGGTAATGAGGCACCTGCTGATGCTGCGGCCTTAGTGCTTTTGACCCGTCCACCTCGGGTGGATCTCCTTTGGCCTCTTTGAGCCGGCTGTCCTCTTCCTTTCCCGAATGCGGAATAATAGCGAAAGGACTTTCCTCTTCCAGAGGTTCCTGAGGGGCGAAAAGGAGTTTGGCGGATTGCAGCTCCTAACGATTTTGCCGCTGCTTTAGATGTTTGCAACTTTTCCAGACTGTCATCAGCCTTCTTTCCGAATAATGAAGAGGCGTCAAAGGGAATATTGAAAAGTCTGGCCTGTACATCTGGAGCAAAGCCAGACTTTTGCAACCACGCATGCCTGCGTATTGTTGTACTTGCAGCCATGGCCCTGCTGATACTGTCAGCGGAATCGATGCCAGTTTGAAGTGACTGCACATGGCATCTTTGCCATCTTTAATAATGTTAAGAAAGGCTTCCATTTCCTCTCCTTCGGGTATGCAGTCAGCCGCTGATGAAGCACACTCCCACAGTGTGTGACAGAACCTGGCGAGCGTACAGGTGGTGTTGATAGAGTTCAACGCCATACTACAAGCAGAGAAGACTTTCTTCGCCATAGAATCGTACCTCTTGTCATCTCTATCCTGTGGGACAGTAGGGTAAGTGGTCCTACTGCTAGATGAAGTTGACGCTTGGACCACCAGGCTCTCTGGAGTCGGGTGTTTTGATAAGTTTTCAGGGTCAGCAGCAGCTACCCTATACTTGGCTGACAATCTTTTATTGACCGCAGGGATAACTTCAGGAGTTTCCCCAATTAGATGTAATTTTCCTTTGTAAAGCTGCATGGAAGGGGACCACAGGATCCTCCTGTGGACCTTTGTCTAATATGTCTGTAAGGTCATCCTGTTGAAAAACAGGTGAAGGCGCAGACCAACCCATACATTCAATAATTCTTGCCATAAGGGTTCTATAAGGTGTTTCGGCATGTTCCCCTGGGTCTGGCTTAACAAATTCCACTTCTGGGGAAGTGTCCAGCCCACTTGCCTCATGTAGTGACTCCTGTAGGTCCTTCAACCTTCTTTCCTCAGAGGTGAAATCCTCTGAAACAGGCAGTGTGGTCCTCTGCAACCCAAAGGTTTCCTGGTCAAAATCTTCCCCCTCTTCATAAATTGAAGATAGTCCAGGGAACTATGACCTCTGAAATGGTGTAAAACCCATTTCTAAGGCAGAAGGAGCCAAACTCGTCATTATTGGGCGAGAAACCGTCGATGTCGTCGACGCCGATGTGACAGGCTTCGAAGGCGTCGAGAACGGCGTCGAGAAAACTGTAAGAGGTCTCGAAGAACTCGAGAGGATCGGGATCCTACTCAAGGATGTCGATGGTCTTGGCGTCGTGCCGGAGGCCCTTGGAATCACCGTTGGCTGTGGAGTAGCCTTGGTCTTTTCTTTCATCAGCGTCGATGTCGGCATCGACGATGGCGTCGAGTCGATTAACCGATGTGTTGAAGAACCCTTCGACAACGGCGTCAATGACGCCGATCCATGCGCCGAAGGAATCTTCGACGACTGCATCGAAGATGGTGCCTTCTTACCCGATGGCTCATGGCGCTCTCGGGTGGAATGTTTCACCGGGTGCAGCGACTCGCAGCGTTTTGATTTTTTGGGTTTTTCACCCGGGGTATCACCCTCAGCTGTCTTCGAGGGAGTCCAGGCCGCTTTCTCGAAGACGCTTAACATTTTCTTTCTGAATTCCTCCCACTCAGCCTGAGAGTTGTGTTTTGTGGGACAGGAGACCCTTTCTGGGGAAACAGAAGACGAGGAAGGGGATCTTCGTCGTCTCTTCTTTGAGTGTCTTGATCTCGACGAATGGTGGGAGCTACTTCGAGATCTAGAATGGGAATGTTTGACGGCGAGGAGACGAATGCCTCGACTCAGCCGAATAAACCTTCGAGGTGGTTTTGACTGACTTACCTCTCTGGAGCTTCCCCTTGCGCTCCTTCAAGGCTTTCGCCGTCATGGACATGCAGTCCTCACACTCTGAACAATGGTGCTCGGCTCCCAAGCACCACAAGCAGATCCTGTGTGGATCCGTTATCGACATTTTTTTACCGCAGTCTCAACATTTTTTGAAGCCGGATCGCGGCGTCGTCGTTTCCGATGAAGATGCCATCGAGAACGAGATGGTATTTATTCGAGTAGATATAGAGGGTTATTCTGACTGAACTGAGCAAAGGACGCCGCGCGCTGCAATTTATGGGCATGGTGACGTCGGCGCCGATACGGTGGCCGTCGAGGGACATCGACTCGGCGGACGTCGACGCACGGCGCCCTCTACTGGAAAAAATTTCTGAGGCCAGAAAGCTGGAGACGAATTATCAAAGATAAGGAATACGTCAGAGGACACAATCCCTTCGAATGGTCCATTCTATTCAAAACACTGAAACACATGGGATTTGAAGACCAATTCATAAACATGGTAAAAGCCAATTACAATTCCCCATCCATAAGAATAGCAATAAATGGGGAAGTCACGGATAGGGTGGAGATATCAAGAGGTACCAAACAGGGATGCCCCCTCTCCTCTCTCCTATATGCCATATTCCTGGAGCCCATACTAATTAAAATTAGGGAATCGGCAGGGGTAAGGGGGAATCGAGATGGCGGACAGACAAAGTCATAGCTTACGCAGACGATATGTTACTGGCCCTGGAGGACCCTGGGAAATCCCTACCACAAACCTTAAAAGAACTGGAGGAATTCGGGGAGATCTCTGGCTTAAAAATAAACAGGAAAAAAATCAGAGATCCTGTTCCTAGCCGGGTACAAGGGGACACTGGAAAAAGCGGCCGGCTCGCTAGGTCTAAAAACAGCAGAGGAGGGTATCAAGTACCTAGGGGTGACACTCACACATAGGGTGGACAGGATATATAAGAGCAATTACCCACAGCTCTTGGCCAGAGTGAAGAAGGACTTAGATAGACGGTGCCCGCTAAGGGTCTCATGGTGGGGCAGAATTCATTCAGTGAAAATGAACATACTCCCCCGGGTGCTGTACTACTTCCACGCCCTCCCAATAACAGTCCCAAACTCCTTCTTTAAAGCACTGTCAAAAGCCATCTCGTCCTACGTGTGGAACAGGAAACCCCCAAGGGTTGCCAGAGCCATCCTCACGGCACCAACCAGGGCAGGGGGAATGTCACTCCCACATTTTAGAAAATACTATCAAGCAGCACAACTCTGGGTCCTGAAGGAATGACTGGGGGATGACCAACAAACAATTTGGGTTACACAAGATAGGGCGGTCACCAGGACCCCCTTGGAGGACCTACTGTGGAAATACAAACAACATAGACACCCGAATCTTTGCATTAACAATGTCATGAAAACCACCTTAGATGCCTGGGACGACCAAACCAAGAGGGGTATTATGACCACCCCACTGGCCCCCTTCACGCCCATATGCCGAAATCCACAGTTCCCACCAGGACAAGAAACTGGGGCCTTTGAAAAATGGAAAGCCGCAGGGTGCAGAAAAATTGGGGAAATGATCCAAGACAATGATATAAGAACATTTGGAGAATGTAAAAAAAATGTGGAACCTAAAAGAGGCGGATAGGTATAAATATGAGCAAATCAAACATTGACTTACCACACAAGAGGTCTTATAGGGTGCCACAAGGGACCTAACATCATTCGAAAAATTCCTAATAACCAACCCAGGCGATAAGAAACTGGTGTCAACACTATTGCTCTTTATCAATACACAAGAAGAAAAAATTGAATGGACATACATGAGGAGATGGGAAGGCACGCTGGGGGAAGAGATAACCAGACAGCAATGGGAGGAATTATGGGCAGGTATCCCAAAACTCACCCGGGCAGTCCAAACCAGAGAAATGTGGCTTAAAATAATCACTCAATGGCACTACACTCCAGAGAGGCTCAAATCAATGTATCCGGAAATGTCGGATCACTGCTGGAGGGGATGCCCGGAATCAGGCACGTGGAGGCATATTTGGTGGAACTGCCAGGGGGTAAAGGGCTTCTGGAGGGAAGTGCAAACGGAAATAACAAAGATGTTCCCAGAGGCAGACCAAATGGGGGGAGCGGGTGTGGCTGTGCGGATTCAAGGACCCACAGGCCAAGAGACTCCACAAAGCACAATGGAGGAGCTTCATGGGCCTAGTCATTGCGGCATGGGCAACAATTGCCCAAAACTGGAAAAAACAAGACCCGCCACTGGTATTCACCTGGCTGCAGAAGGTGTGGTCGCAAATGACCATGGAAAAGATCATGCACCACCTTCAGGACCAGAAGAACTCTTTCCCGAAGGAATGGGGGCAGTGTTGGAGTATTTGCAGTCGGGCTATATGGAACAATGGTGCCCGCATAACATCAAAGTATCAGACATATACTGCACATAAACTTTCCCGAAGCAAAACTGAATGGGGCCCTAATCTTCCGGGTGCGAGTGGGGGAGGTGGTGAGAGGGCGGGCGGGGGGGTTAGATTTGTGGGATTAATGTGTTGATGGTTTTGTACATGAAAAACTATAAAAATATGGTTTAAAAAAAACCTTTTTTGGGAGTGGTGGGAGAGTTGTATCATGTGGAACCTGAAGGCATTACAGCCTTTGCAGCCTTCTCTTTTGCTGTTACTTGACAGCTTCTGGCTGAGTTGGCCGAGTTGGAGCCTTTGGAATATTTGGCGCCAAGGGCTTTGGGGTCGATGTCGACAAAGGTGTCAATGGCGCTGACAAAATAGTGGTCGTCGATGGAGCTGGCTTCGAGGGCATCGAGGCGCTCTTCGAAGACTTACCTTTCGAGGTGTGTTGGGTTCCGGGCGGCATCGGTGACCTCGAACGGTCGACTCGACTCGAGCGGTCTTTTTCGCTCTGCGTCCTGGAGGGTTTCCGATCCTTTCTCCTTCGATCACCCGGGCTCGAGGGCGCGCGAGTGTCGGAACGGTAACACTCCGGCCGGCTTCCGAAGAAGGCGCGGACCGAGGCTTAGCCTTTTCAAACACCTCAATCATTTTTATTCTAAATTCTTCCCATTCTTCGGAAGTAGAATGTTTTGTGGGGCATTTCATTCTTCTAGGGGATTGGTCAGAGGACGAGGTAAAGGGGACCTTTGGCATCTTTTCTTGGACTTTTTCGTCAAAGACGAAGAACGGTGAGAACCACTTCGGGACCTAGACCGATGCTTTTGCCTTTCGCGTCAAGAAGATCTCCTCACAGGACCTCGACTCAACGCTAGAGGCTTTTCGGTTGGGTTTTCGACCTACCTGCAGTTTTCCCTTCCTCTCTCGCAAGGCCTTCCCCGTCATTGCCTGACACTTCGTACAGGCCTCCATGTCGTAGCCTTCACCGAGGCACCACAGACATTCTCGGTGCCGGTCCGTGATGGACATTTTTCGAACCGCAGGAATTACCCTTTTTGAATCCCGAACGCGGGGTCATAGTTGGGGTCGACGACGAGGACATATCAAATATCTTCAGTAACTGCGTCACAGAACTACTCCAGGCACTCCGAGTCTCTGAAGCAACAGGTACTGCGGAAAAACAGAACTGAGGCCAACGGGCGCGGCGCGTGCTACTTGTATACCCGATGACGTCTCCCTCGACAGAGGCCTCAGAGGTACCTCGATGACATCTACGCACGGCGCCCTCTGCCGAGGGAAAATATTTTTCGAAGCAGCTGAAGCTGGATGGAATACATCTAAGATGAGGAATACGTTGGAGGACACAATCCATTCGAACAATTATAAAAACCAACGCAATACCTATGGTCTACAAACCTAGGTATAACCTTATTTAGATTACAATCAGCAGTCAGGGTGAGTCAAACCTAGAACACATTCCGAATGGCATTAAGCTGTTTTTGGGAGTAAAACCAGGTTAGGTATACTTTCAAAATACAATAAGTAATGCAACGGTAGTAAGCCCTATTGGGCCCACTATACTGTGTTATTCTGGTATAGACACACTTAATTAGACCAACA
This sequence comes from Ambystoma mexicanum, assembly GCF_040938575.1. Lineage (NCBI taxonomy): Eukaryota > Metazoa > Chordata > Amphibia > Caudata > Ambystomatidae > Ambystoma > Ambystoma mexicanum. The sequence continues at coordinate 173,958,952 of NC_090921.1, read as the reverse complement.
CTGTTACAAGCATCTCTTGCAACATATGTAACGTTCTTCTTTCAAGAATGGATACAGATACATACCAATGTTACCTTTTAGAACACAGATCAGAGGCAGTAACTTAACTTGTATACTACCTAGAGGCCTTAAGCTACTCAAGGATAAGTATGAACATAGTGTAACTATTTCAGAGGTGCCCTAAAGCAATTCAGGGAAAGCGCAACCTAACAGGTGGGTAATGTACCATGTACTCTTCCAATTACACAAAGTGACTTCAGTTAGGAAGGTAAGATCACTTAATTGAATTAACTCAGAAGTATTACAAGTTTAAGAAGAGCAACAGCTATTCAAGGACAGTAAGTCCTCTATTATACTTTTCAGAGGGGCTACAAGCAACTCAAAGACAAGTATCAACTCGAAGACTGTTTTAGAAATGCACTAAAGCAGATCGGGGAAAGCAAAACCCAATAACACACAGCTAATCACGGTGGGTAAGTCCTATTGGAAGGCTTTTACACTCTTTTACTTTAGAAATGTTAAAGGTATTTGTACCGTGCACCATCACCAACGGAATTGGTCCCCAGGCGCTCTGGCGGATCTGTAAACGATAAGGTGGGATGGGTTAGTAAGGTGAAGAGGGAGTAGGATAGTGAGAGGAGTGGTGTTCTGTGGGCAGCTTCAGCTCGGTATACACCAGATACTGAGCTTTGGTGCAGGTCTTGGATCGGTGTCAGTCCACGTGTGCTGTTGCTCCGGCTTATGTGTTGTTGCAGTGTTGTGAAGTGCCTGCGGCTTGTGGTGCGAGAGATGGTTGTGTGAGTTTTTGAGTGAGATAAGTATGCAGAGTTTGAGGTTATATTGTTTAGTGGGTGACCTGACCTTTAGCATGCTAACATTCACAGTTTTCTCTAAGTGTTGCACTTGTTGGCCTTCACAATCCTATCTAGAAGCGGCGCAGGCCAATGTTCAGAGTTCTATCTAGGTGTGGGCATGCTAACATTCAAAATTTTATCTAGGAGCGGCGCAGGCTGGTGTTCACAGTTCTATGTGTGGCACATGTTAACCTTCAAGTTTCATCTGGGCGCGGAGCATGCTATCCATCAATCAAAGGCCTATCTAGATGCGACGCAGGCTAAAGTTCCCATTGTATCCACATGCGACGCAGGCTAATGTTCACAAATCTATCTAAGTGTGGACATGCTAATATTTACAATTCTATCTAAGTGTGGACATGCTAACATTCACAATTCCATCTAGATGCGACGCAGGCTAATGTTCACAATTCTATCTAAGTGTGGACATGCTAACATTCACAATTCCATCTAGATGCTACACAGGCTAATGTTCACAATTCTATCTAAGTGTGGACATGCTAACATTCACAATTCCATCTAGATGCAACGCAGGCTAATATTTACAATTCTATCTAAGTGTGGACATGCTATCATTCACAATTCCATCTAGATGCGACGCTGGCAAATGTTCACAATTCTATCTAAGTGTGGACATGCTAACATTCACAATTCCATCTAGATGCGACGCAGGCTAATGTTCACAATTCTATCTAAGTGTGGACATGCTAATATTTACAATTCTATCTAAGTGTGGACATGCTAACATTCACAATTCCATCTAGATGCGACGCAGGCTAATGTTCACAATTCTATCTAAGTGTGGACATGCTAATATTTACAATTCCATCTAGATGCGACGCAGGCTAATGTTCACAATTCTATCTAAGTGTGGACATGCTAACATTCACAATTCTATCTAAGTGTGGACATGCTATTATGGCACTCTATGTTATTGGGAGGTAAGATAAAGTGGCAGTGGTTTTCTGGAGTAGAGTAATTGTTCTGCTCCCCACCCATGCCTCACTCACACAGTCATTGTTGGTGTCTGTTAGCGGCTGGCTTCCTTGGCGTCCCCTGCATAATACTTTCAAATATATCCACAGAGATTTAAAGTTTTGTCACCAACGAGGTACTGACCAAAGCCGATTCTGTCCCTGTTCCTTTACTGCCATGCCGGGTGAGGCAGAGGGTCCCTGTGCTCTTCTCAACCACTCTCAGCAACCAACATTAATACAGTTCGGGTAGTTGATGGGCCCGGGCTACAACGTCATGTGCAGTTGGGGAGGGTCTGGAGCTTTTACATCTGATCTCATCTATGTACAAACATGCCGGTCTCCATGGTGATAAAAAGATCAAACTCTACCAACTCTATTACTTTTTAGAAGTGTGAACCACATGTCAAATCTAGTAAAGTAACTTCTATACCATATAAATTAGCAGCAAACAACGTAAAGCCAAGTATCAACTTTTAGACACTTTGTAACCTATTGTATTGCAGAGATACAGTTACCACACAATTTACAAGTAGGTACTTTTACACGTGTTATCATTTCAAGACATAAGCTTTATCAAAGTCATTCCCTAGTCATGAGTTTTCTCAGAGGCGGAAGAGAGACCCTCGTAGTCTAGGAGCCAGATGTCAGAAGGTCAGGATAGGTTTCAGGTACAGGAAAGTGATAGTTCCGGAGGATATCTTCTTAAACAAGTAAGCATTAGTTTCAGAGTTAGTTACAAGTGTCAGGGTTCTTCACAGAAGACTCCCGATATGCGTTCCAGCATTAGGCCGGGGCGAATGGTATGGGTAAACTCCCAACCACATAAATCACCCACTCAGCCTCACAGGATTCACACAAGACTTAAGGTAAGTATTGCCCAAGCCAACACAGCGCCTCAGCAGAAAAAAAGAGCTGCTGGGTGTATGCCTTCAGGATGCAGCAGCACAGGATCCGGTCCTTGGGTTCTTGGTCTGGAGACTAAAGAAATGGACACTGAATGAAAACTGGTGTCAGTCATCGACGGGGAGGTGTTCAACAAAGAATTCTTTGCAGCTTCTCGTGGCTCTATGGATTTGGCGCCCTTTTACAGGTACCTGATGAAAAACGAATATCGTCAGTCAGGGGACTTAACAGATTCAAATCGTGTCTCTGGAGGTCCAGCAGGAGTCGGACAAAATCAAACTTCAGAAGACCATGCACTGCACTCAGGCTCGAGGTCTCTTGGTATTGGCGTTTTGCAGCCCGTCAAGGGGACAGCTGTAAGGAACTCATGGTGGCAAGAGTAAAGACAAACACAAGTAATCACAGTTCACTGTATAATGTGTGAGAAACGCCTAATCGAAACCTAAATCTAGGATGGGAGCAAGCTACGACCATCAAATAATAATAAGGCAGTCCTCCCACCTAAATTACAAAGTAGTGTGGGATAATGCTCACAAGAAAAGAAAGAAGTGTTCACCAAATGAGAAGTCAGGATGGTAGGGCTGGGGTCTCCCTTCCCCACGTTTTTAGAACAGGATAAGGCAGGACCTTTGAGCACAGCACACCCCTGGGCTTCGCCAGCACAAGGTTACAGTTCCTTTCAACAATGCCAGGACCAAGTCTATTTTATGCAAAGTCTCTTGCCTTAGAAAGCCGGCTGAACCATAAACAATAAAACAAACAAAAGTTCCTTTTGTAATCCTTCATGTTGGGCGATTGCTCTTCGTCCCTTGGATCTCCTTCAGTCAGGCTCTGATCCTTCTTGTAAAGTTAGCCTCCCTCAATCGGGTTCACTGTGGCCTTTCACTCAAAACGCATCATTCAACAAGTTTCAATGTACTTTTGAACAACTAGTTATTGTGGACATCCCTCAGCCGGGTTCACACTTGTAGTCATGATGTTCATGAGTAAATCCCGGTTTACCCTCAATTCGAAGGCATCCCTCCGTTGGGTTCACATTTGCCCGTTTCAACTATTCATTGTGGGCATCCCTCAGCCGGGTTCAAAATTGTCACCACACTGTTCATAGGTTTGTTACCACTATGCAGAATTCACTTCCCTTGAACTGTGTGACAACTAAAGTGGTAGGTAATCCATTTTGGTTTACCAAACAGTGTATATTTTGCATTGCTTATTTTATAATGTTTTTACTTAAATTCAAGCATATTATTAATAAACAATATATTTTATATGCATCCGCATGGACATTTTACTTAAACGTTTATACAGCGCTGGCCGTGAAACTGAGGATCTCTGAGCACTCTGCAAAGCAATTACATTCTAATATTTGTCAATTACATTATAATATTTGTCAATCTATTGGTTTTAACTAAAAATCTAAACCTTAGGCAACCCATTAATAGTTTAGTTGGACCAAAGTGTGAAAAACCCCTGGAGGTCTATTAGGTTTGATTCCCCCTCATCACCTTTGTTGGTTCTGAAAAACGCTCGTAAGAGCGGGTCACAAAACCCATGAGTGATCTGGCTAAGACATCTGTGGAAAGGAGAATGAGGATCTGTGTATGGGAGAAAAATACAGCTGGCCACACGATTTGCATTAGAAAAATCTGACGGCATCGGCAGGAAATAAGTGCAAGTAAAGTAACAGCATGAAAAAGGAAACAATCTTGACTGAAAAATAATGTAGAAAGCTGTACATCTGTATCTGTCCAAGAGGAGAAACGGCCTGGGAAGTGAGGAGGAATGTAGATGGGTGCAAGTACAGTCCTGATTGTGCGACCTTGCTTCGCATAGGTTTCTGAAAGATTATTGCTTGTCAATTGTCCTGTGCCATTCCCAGGAGTTAACAATCCCCAACGTATTGAGAAAAAAGGAACTACAACGTTAGGGTTTTTTTTCTGAGGTCCTCTGGTGAAGGGTTCAGGAACACCAACTTATAGTATGTGTGCAGGGCTTCCACCAAATTAATGTAATAATCACAATAGTAATCTGACAGGGCAGGCTGGCCTCGCTCTAGGCAGCTGAGCATGTCCCACGACGAGGAGCAGCTGCTCTAGGGAGGAGCGTTGGGATGCCCCATGACTGAGCAATAGTTTTGGTGCAGATCGAAGGGTCTTTTTACCTCTGGTCCAATTAAAACTATGGAGACAAGGAATATATACCAGTGTAAGAATCCTTCGAGTTACCCCACACAGCAAATCTCGGGAATATGCTGGGGACACAGACACACTCACACACTCACTCCTCTCCCCCTGAAAAGAGTCGACCTATGTAGAAAATCCATTTCCTCAAGTCCAAATAAAGACCACAAAAAAAGCCCATGATGTAACATTTTTTAAAATGCCTTGGTTTTATAATATCTATCAGACCATATAAGGGAGCAGTAAAAAAGATACAACGGGTAATGCCAAAAATAAAATATGTAGCCAACAGCATTGCTGGGTGAGAAAGTTCAACCAGAAAAACTGGGGTGCACCTCATACCAGGTACTAATATGTTCTGAGGACAGCACCCCACAAGCGAGTTGCAGCTGCAGAGGGAGTCCAACTGAAGTCCCTCTAACAGCCTAAAAAAAATGTAGAAACTCAAAGAGCTGGTAAAAATGTTTAGGAGACTCCTCACATAAACCAAAGGAAACTAATAGAATTATGACTACCAGAAACCTGGGATAAATACAGACAATGCGCCATAGTGACAGTAGTACTTTCATCTCACAATGAGGTAGCATTTGCTCAGACAAAGCAGGAGAAAGAACTTGGTTGTGTTTACAGAGGCATGTGCCTAAGTAACAGCGCAAAGATGATGATGATTCTGTGGGAGGAATGTATTCATTATATTCATAAGAATTACACTTTTCTCTTCCGTGGCAACATAATACAATATATACAAAGACAATTTTGAGAAGGTACTAAAAAATATATTTTATGATTATGAATCTGTGAAGCGATCTTGTAACATTCTTAAAGGGACCTTTCATTATATAGCCATATGCACTAAAAGATAGTAGCCACCACCTTGGGTCAGACGCATGGTCAATAAGTGCTTTAAAAAAAGGGCGGGTACTCACTTCATAGTCATTATCCTTGCTGTTCAGCGCTATGTTTATTGTAAATGTAGAGGAATCGTGATGCGGCCGCAGAAAGGGCTGTTCATCGGGCCGATAACGGACCACAAAGTTCAGAACCGCTTGAGCCTGGGGAGACATGGTGCGCCAGAAGAACAGAGAGCATAAGATTTATTGATGCGTCATAATACCTTAATTCAAGCATTGACTGTACAACTAATCATATCATGTAAAAGACTTGTAATAAAATCACAGCTCTTTTGATAAGTACAGAAGCACCCTCTACCCTGCTTCATGTTAATGAAAGAAAAAAGCATCAATGCATTTTGTTATATTTTGGTTGGAGTGGGAAAATGGAGAGGGGAATATTATTTTTTTTGGTGGTGTAAACAAATCCCCTTTGTGAAATTTGAAGGTACCGAACCAGTACCACATCGCATTCACCACCTCCTTGTAATGTGGCCCAGCGACAGCTTGCACAATCCGGGCCTACAGTTGCTTTAGAAATAATGCTCTTTGTGGTAAGTGTTAGGAGGTTTTTCTACAGAACCTCTAATGAGAATTTGTGAAGACCAACCTGTAGTGTTAAGCACTGTTTCCACCAAGTTAGTCCTGACTCAGAATGGTTGTGTAATAAAGTACCACTTCCACACAAAAGGGAAGGTGCACACAGTATATGAAAATGACATGCATTACTTACCGTAAAAGCATTTCTGACGATTGTATCTGCTTAGATTCACATGCTGTGCATATGGTCCGACATCCAGTGGTAACCGCGGAGTATTGCATATTGTCTTTCGGGGGACCGAAAGGGGACGTTGGCATAGGCGTGTCTGAAACACTATCCCTATCGTGACGTGTGTAGTACCCAAAATCCCTCACGCGCCGAGGTCCCTCCGATTGTATTTTTTCTGCCATGAGGGAGCCCAAGGCTATAGTGAGTGAGTACATGAAGAGAGAAAGCAGTAAGAAGTCTATGTTCCTTCCACCCCAAGCGGGGAGGCAGGGAGGGCACATGTGAATCTTAGCAGATACAATCATCAGAAATGCTTTTACGGTAAGTAATGCATGTCTTCTGGTGCTTGTTAATCTGCTTAGAATCACATGCTGTGCATAGACTAGCGAGCAGTACCCGGAGTTGGAGGTGGGTTGTGAGAAGGAACAGTAGAAAAAAGATGTCTTAGTACTGCCTGTCCCACCTGAGAATCAGACCTAGAATGAGTGTCTAGGGAATAGTGTTTTGTAAAGGTGTGTACAGAACTCCAGGTTGCCGCTTTGCAAATGGACTCTAGGGGAACATTTGCAATGAATGCTAAGGATGCCCCGGTGCCTTGAGTAGAATGTGCTCTAGGCTTGAAGGGCAGTTCTCTCTTTGCAAGAGTGTAACATAGTGTGATGCATTTGACAATCCACCTTGACATTGCTGATTTAGAGACAGGGCCCCCTTCTCTACCAGCTGCCACTGAAACAAAGAATTGTTTAGTTTTCCTCAGTAGTTTAGTTCTATCCATGTAGAACATGACTGCCCTGCGCACATCTAGTGTGTGAAAGCTTCTTTCGGCCATGTTAGTAGGTCTCTGGAAGAACGTGGGTAGTTCGATTGATTGGTTCACATGGAACTTCGAAGCAAATCTGGGATGTGTGCGCAGAACTATGTTATCTTTATGGACTGTAACAAAGGGGTCCAAAACCGAGAGGGCCTGTAATTCGCTAACTCTTCTGATAGAAGTGATAGCTACTAGAAAGGCTGTCTTGTAAGTCAGGTCTTTCAGACTAGCTTTATGCATAGGCTCAAAAGGGGGTCCCATGAGCCTAGTTAAAACAGCATTTAGATCCCACCGAGGGGCTGGGTGAGTGATGGGGGGATAAATTATTTTAACCCCTTGCATAAAGGCTTTAATCACAGGTATTTTCCACCACAACACCTTCTGGTGTGATGTGGTGTAGGCTGACCACCCCGCTAGGTGAACCTTTAAGGAATTGAAGACTAACCCAGAGTCCAACAGATGGGTTAGATATAACACAATGTGTGAAGGCGAGCAATCAGTGGGATTGACGCCTTTGGAACTGCACCAGATGACAAAATGTTTCCATTTGCTGGCATAGCAATAACGTGTGTTAGGCTTTCTTGCCTCCCTCAGTATGTCCATGTATCTTTGAGGGAGTGGCAGATGTCCAAACTCTATGACCTCAGGAGCCAGGCTGCTAAATTCAGAGTTTGTGGGCATGGGTGCAGAGTCTCCCCCCTGTCCTGAGACAACATGTTGTATGGGCAGGGCAGCTTGACTGGTGGGGAGAGGGACATTTCCATCAGGTGCGCGAACCAGGGTTGGCGGGCCCACATGGGAGCCACCAGAATCATGGTGACTGGTTCCTGGTGCATCTTGTGTACTATCTTGTTCAGAAGGGGAGTCGGGGGGGGGGGGAAGGGGGGGTTGAAGCGTATACAAATTTTCCCGACCACGTTATCCAGAGACCGTTCCCCTTGGATGGGTTCTGGGGGTACCTGGAGGCGTAATCTTGGCATTGGGCGTTCTCCCGAGTAGCGAACAGGTCGATCTCTGGAAACCCCCATTCTGCGAAGACGTTGGATACAATGTCTTCGTACAGTCGCCATTCGTACTCTTCTGGCAGAGGAAAATCTCTGCTGAGTACGTCTGCCAGAAGATTGAGTTTTCCTGGAACATGTTGGGATATCAGGAACATCTTGTGTTTGAGAGCCCATATCCAGATGTTTTGGGACAGTTTGGATAGCCCTGGAGAGTGAGTGCCCCCCCTGTTTGTTCAGGTAATACATTGCTGTTGTGCTGTCGGTTAGGACCAGCACTGTCTTCTCTTGCAGTTGCTCCTGAAAGGCTTTCAATGCTTTGAAAACTGCTAGTAGCTCCAGTAGGTTTATATGGTTGGACGCTACCCGAGGGGACCACACTCCGTGCGCTGTCTGTTGAAGCAGGTGAGCCCCCACCCCGTGAGAGATGCATCTGTCGTGAGAGTGGCTTCCACTGCAGGGGTGGTGAAGGTTTTCCCCTTCAAGAGGTTCTCCCTCTACCACCACTGCATAGAGAGAACGAGGGCTGGCGAGACAACTAACAGATCTTCCCATTGTCCGCTGGCTGTTGAGCCACTCTTGAATGGGACGCATGCGCAGCCGCGCGTGGGGAACCAAGTATAAGCATGATGCCATCATGCCTAGCAAACGCATAGCTTTGCGTACCGTCACCTCTCGACTGGCTACATACTGAGGAACCTGAGAGAGCATGTTCTGAACCCTCTTGTTGGAAGGGAAGACTAGACCGTCTTCCGTACGAATTAGAGCCCCCAGGAACTGTTTTACTTGGCTAGGGACTAAGCTGGATTTCTTTTCGTTGATAGAAAATCCAAGGCTGAACAGTAGGTCCACTGTTTTTTGGGTTTTTGAAAAACAAACGTCGAACGAGTCCCCCGTGATGAGCCAATCGTCGAGGTAAGGGTAAACTGGAACTGAAAGTCTGCGCAGGTGTGCCGCTGCCACTGCCAGGACCTTGGTAAACACCCTTGGCGCCGAGGCTATGCCGAAGGGGAGTACCTTGAACTGGTAGTGTTTGTCCTGAATCACGAACCTTAGGAATTTTCTGTGCGCTGGCAGCAGCAGCATTGAAATATGAAAGTATGCATCTTTCATATCCAATGTTGTCATGAAGTCCCCGTTTTAGCAATGGAATCACCTCTTGCAGTGTTACCATGCGAAACGTCTGGGGCTTTATGAACTTGTTTGCTGGGCGCAGGTCTAGAACAGGACGCATGGCGAGATCCTTTTTGGGTACAAGGAAGTACACTGAATAGATAAGAATCGGGACGGCTTCTATGGCGTCCTTTCCCAGCAGCGCTTCCACCTCTTGGATCACGATCTGCAGATGTTCCACTGAAAGGCATCAATGTTTCGGCAGTCTGAACTGTGGAGGTCAGGCGAATTCCATGCAGTAACCGTGGGCGACCGTCTTTAAGACCCACTAGTCTGAAGTTATCCCCTCCCATGCCTTGAGGAAGGATGTTAATCACCCCCCGACCGGGGAGACATGGGAGGGGACCTGGACTTGGTGGTCATTTCTGACCAGCAGTTGACGCTCCTCTGGAATTGGAGCCTCTGCCTCTATTCTTTCCACGCTTCCGACCCCTCTGGGGGTAGTAAGTGAGATGAAGTTGCCTGTGCCGAAGTTGTTCCTCGAAAGGACCGCCAAGAATGACTGCCCCTCTGTGAAGAGGGTTTCTGGGAAATCTGGTGCAGCGACTTAATAGTCTCATGCTCCTTGTTGGCTGTCTCCAACGCATCGTCTACCGCCTTCCCGAAATGGTTGGCCTCTTCGATGGGTTTGTTGATAATGGATGCCTGGGTCTCAGGCCTGAAGACCGACGTGCGCAGCCACGCGTGCCTCTTAGGAGAGTACCCTGTGCGAGAGACCTGCCTGCTGTCTCTGCGGTGTCCAGGGTATTCTTTACCACATTCTGATTGGCAAGTTTGCCCTCCGAGACAATGGCGACAAGCTTGGCTCTGGTTGGTTCCGGAACCTCTTGAAGGCCTTCCTGGAGTAGGTTCCATTGCGCGTCGACATAGCTTGCTAGTAACATCATGTTATTGGCAATCCGGACGGTATAGGCTGCCGCTGATGTAACCCGTTTACCTAAGGCATACAACTTTTTGGACTCCTTGTCCGGGGGTGACTCTCCCGTGGCAAGGGGAACCCCTGCTCTCTTGCGAGTGTTGGTCACTACCAGCGAGTCTGGGATTGCATGTCCTTTAACATAAAGCGGGTCGGTGGGGGAGGGTCGGAAATGTATTTTCGACCCTTGGGTTCACAGCCCTAGTCTGAGCGGGTGTGAGTAAGGAAGGGGCCAGCCATCTCTTTACAGAGCTCAAGAGAGGGATAGACTGGCTTGCCAGAGGCTTTTCATTAATAATGTCCTCTGCAAAATCTTGTTCGGGCAAGGCTTAAAGCGTGGCAATTTTAAAGAATTCCACTGCTTTTTTCAACAAGTTGTTGAAAGCCATTTGATCATAAACGGGGAAGCTTGTCGAATCGAGGTGAATGGGGGAGAGTCGAGGCAAACGATAGAGTTGTGATCGTCCTGCTGGGTGTCCTCCCAGTTGTCCGTTGCTCCTTGATCTTCCCCATAGTTGTCCAGAAAAGAAGACTCCTCTTCTTCTGTATAGATGTCTCTATATGTGTCCATCTGGACATCTTCTTGATAGTCAACTTGGTGTTGGACATCTAGGTGTTGGACATCTTGTATTTGAGGGTTAAGGTCTACCCGAGCTTTTTTCGGCGGAGGTTGATCAGAAGCCCTGAAAAACTGCTCCAGCCGATCCATAAACCCCTCGAATTGCTCCGTGGTCCACTTGGATGACCCAAATGGACCTAGCTGAGTAGGAACCGTGTTCACCGTCCTAAGGCGTTGAGAGGGTCTCCTCAGGGTGCTTGAGAGGGGTACCTGGCTTTCTTCGTAAGAGTCTACGGGATCGTCTTCCCAATCCGTGGAAAAAGTTTTGGCGGATTGGCCCATAACTGTGGGCGGGACCGGTACTAGGCCCACCGCCGTAGCAATCCTATTGATGCTCTTACGGATAGTCACCGAATCTTCGGGAGACACCACCTCCGATGATGTGTCAGCAGTGAAAATGTCTTCCGCGGCTCCAGAAGGGCCAGCGGATGGCTTCTCGGGTAGAGGCCTACTTGTAGTTTTCAGGCCGGTACAGGCCTTGGAAACCTTGGAATCCGTCAAAGTTTCTTGTTCTGAAACTTCGGCGCGTGTAGTTTGGGGAGTAGCGCCCTTGTTATGTTTTTTATGCCCAGTCGTCATGCGCTGCTGCGGATGCGGGGAAGGCTTCGGATCAGACCGATCCGTGGTTGCCGCCGAAGTTTCCGGCGGACCCGTTGGCGCTTTGGCCTTCTTCGACGAAGTCGTCTAGGAGGGCGCTTGGGTTGTGTGCTTTGTACGGTGCGATTGTACGCCCCTGTCACCGGGTGTGGTCCCTGTAGCAAGACCAGAGTAGAGTGTGGAAGGGTCGGGGACGGGCGTGGCGGCCCTAGAATAGTCCGCCTCAAGCTCTATAACGTCCGCGTTGGACGTTTGGTCATCCGATGTACCCCCGTCACTTTCGGCTGGTGTCGCGGCAGGGGAGGGAGGCTCCACGCGTGACATTCCGTACGCGGCTCACCGCTTCAACCGGCACTCCTTAAGGGTTTTAGGTTTAAGGAGTTTACACGGCAAACACCGCTTTTCGTCATGCTCTAGGGGGAGACAAGCGTTATACAACGTGTGCTCGTCTTTCCACGGATATCTGACCCTACACACAGTGCAGAATCTAAATGGAGTCCTTTCCATAGCAGAAGGGAAGGGTGACCTGACCAAAAAGGAAAGCAGTGGAAAAGAGGAAAGACATAATAACAGCATGGCAAACCCCGAGCCCACTCTCGCTACTGTGTAGGCCGGCCAGAAGGCCCGACCACGTGGAAGTTCGAACGCCGGATCTTAGGCGCGGAACCCACAGCCGTAGATGATTCCCCCTTAGTCTTTGTCGAAGATTTTCTTGAAGGGCGAAGTGACTTAACGGGGAATAAACCGAATATTTGGTAAAATAAACAATGCCTCATGAAGATCTCCGCTATAGGGCGACCAGTTATCTGGGCGGAAAAAAACAATCTGAGGGACCTCGGCGCGTGAGGGTTTTGGGTACTACACACGTCACGATAGGGATAGTGTTTCAGACATGCCTATGCCGACGTCCCCTTTCGGTCCCCCGAAAGACACGATGCAATACTCTGCGGTTACCACTGGATGTCGGACCATATGCACAGCATGTGATTCTAAGCAGATTAACAAGCATCAGAAATATTGTTTATTTAAAGCAGAGCATCAAGAAATACCCACATTTACAAGCAAGTACCTTAAAAATATAAAACCAGCATATAAAATACAACGCATACAAAAATGATAAACTTTCTTCACACAATTAGAAAACAAGCAATTGTTAGCATAGTTTAAAGGGAGCTGCCGAAAGATGCAACCTCATGCTGGAGACTCTGAAGAATATTACAGGAAGAGATCTGGACCCTGGTTGGGCAATCCGAGGCACTTGGAAGGATTGCAAAGTCGGGATGAGCCCTGTTGCAGTGAATGCATCGCTTAGGTGGGGAAGAGGATTGATAAAGGGCTTGGAGAAACACTGCAGTTGAAGCCTCAAGATCCAACTGAAAAGGACCAACATTGGAATGCAAGTCTGAAAACCCCAGGCTACACCACACCCACAAATTGAGGTGTCTAGGAGACCACATCAAACCTAAATTACACTGCATCCAACCGGAGAAGGCTTCGTGAGCTCTGAGACAAGTGATCACTATCTTACAATATGGTGCTGGAAAGGTTACCTAGTATCCCCTTTGTCTAGTTTCTCATGTAACATTTTTATGTTACCCCTTCTATAATTAATGGCAGGTGGCAGTGGTTTACTTTTTCCTACCATTGTGTGTTTTTACTACGGGCTGCGTTTGCAGCTGTAGTAAGGCACCCATTTTGTCATAATGGCCTGTCTTCTTTTTTCGCCATTTCCTGTTAGAAAGGTCCTTTTTGAGATTTACTCTGCGCACCATACCAGGTTTGGTCCCTTTGTTCGTTTTGTCTTTAGCGGGATTCACTGTGAAGCCTGCATCTGGCTCCAACCTGTCTGGCAGGGGCAGGAAGTGAGGGAGGTGCCCGAAACTCCCTGTGCTTACTCAACTTGGTTACAGCAATGCACCCAAAGGTGCGATTGATAGCTAGGCTGCGAATGAATGGGAGAAACCTGCATAAAACCTGCATAAAAGGCGAGGCTTTTTGCTTGGAAGGCAGAGTCGACCACTGGACGAAGAAATCCGCAGAGGAACTTGGAAGAGATGCCTGCTGCAACTCCTGGAACGTTGGTTTGCCCGGTGAAACCCTGCTGCAGTGCTGAAGCTCATTCGAGTGCTATTTACGAGGGTCGCAAGAAGCTGAAACCGTGAAGATTTGCTGATCTGAAGTTTGCCCATTGCTGCCGCCGACCTTCCATTCGTAGTCCAGGAGTCCTCAGATGTCCTCCCTTTTGTCCCCACGACTGAGGTCCAGGAACAACAGGATCTGCAGACCTACAAAAGAACAGAAGCCATCTGGAACCAATTTCTTAAAACCAAAAGGTACAGTAAACGAAGGGGACTTAACTTTTGTTGTGTAGCCTTACTAGCTCTCAGTTGAGACTGGTCTTGGTTGCTTTTGCAGAATTGCTTGCAGCTTTGCGCCTCACAAGCCTCCCAGCTTGTGGCCCTACAGTGATTTCATTTTCTACAAAGAATTCTAAAAACTTTGGGCAAGACTTTTTACTTACCTGAAAGAAGTGCTTCAGCTCACCTAGACTTTTTGTTAATTAACATTATCTGTCCTGGCTCCCTGAAAGACTCTTAACTCTGACTTTATGCTTTACCTTTCTCCCAGGAAAGGGTTAATTTACTTTGCATTGGAGGGTTCAAACGTACTTACCTGCTTAAGAATATTTGTTAACCTTTGTTTTATTCCCTAAAACCTTTTCTTTGACACCAAACTCAGTATTGCTCTAAACGTGCCAGTGACATATTAATGTCCATAGTGTCCTAGTTACTTAAGTCACCTGAGGGTGTAGGAAGTGTGTGTCACCCCGATGGGCATCTACTAATTTACTGAAACTGAGAGTGTGTATTTTGAAGTATATTTTTGTGTTACATATATTTGCTCGCTTCTAAAGAAGGCTTATTCAACTGACTGTTAAATTAATAAATCATTGTTTAATCAAGAAACCTTGAGTGTAAGTGTTTATTTGGATACTTGTCACTATGAATCTCTGTGTAAAAACCCTACAGCTCACAATGACCCCTCTTGAGATAAGCCTGGCTGCTCAGGCACACTACCAACCTGCGTAGCACAGACTTACACCAGACTTTGGGTTACCTATTGTCTGAAAGTGTCTGTGTAGGGAAGGGTAAAGTTCCCAGGTATCCTACCTGGTAGGATGGGGTGAAGATGTTGCAGGGGGAGGTGGAGGAGGAGGATACTGCATCTCGCGATCAGGTCTCCCACTCCCCAAAGACCTCTCACCCAGGTGATCGCCCCGCATTGGTCTACCCCAGGGTCTGGGTCCAAAGGCGATGGTTGTGCCCTGGCAACCTAAGCGAGAAATCCCCGGGGACTAGCGGGTGAGACACCATCTGGTTTCTCACACTACTAAGGGCAGCACATAATAACTTAGTTACAGCTTTCAGGGAGGCTATGTGAAAAGGTGCAGAAATAGGTACAGGACACCAGAGTGCCATCAAAAGGAGTGGGTGCGGTGGGGGGAAAAGAGGGAGGCTTTGTAAATTAGCCAAGGAACCACAAAAGTGGATTTGTGAACAAACACTGAAATCAGTTAACCATACAAAAAGACTTACCTTCGTATAGTATCCAGGGTACAGCTTTTCTGTGACAGGAGCAATGTAGTCCAAGAGGAACTTGAGCCACTCGCTCTGGAACTCTACTTGGTTCATATGGATGTCGACAGTTGGCACATTTTCATACCCGCCAGCAAGACGCTTGTCCTAGAATCAGAACAAATTAACCCAGTTACCAACTCATGGTCGGAAGTGAGAGTGAAAATCAACAGATCAATACAAGCCATCACTACAGTTTCATTGGCATTTCTGGCTAATTGTGTATCATGTGTACAAACAATATATCTGGATCTATGTGGTTAAAACAACCCTCATAATGTGGTTTTACATTTGGTCAACTCGTTTTGTGCAACCCTGGACAACCTTGTATTTATTTGTTACATATTATCTTAAGACCACACGTGAAGGGTTCAGGAAGACCATCCAGTATTAGTTAAGCAAGCATTCCGCCAAGTTAGCCAACGTGGTAGAGTAGTCTGGCTTCATTCTTAGGAAGGATAAGGATTAGTACAAGGTACAGTAACTAGTCTTTTTACTGCACATGTTTCACTGTTGTAATGTTTTACCGCTGACCCTTGACCACATTTCTTGCCACAAAAATATAGGAGGGTTGTTTGGGCAGGGCAATATGGAGTGGAGGGTGGCTGGGGTCGAGGGATGCGGGTATCTCCTGTATTTTGCAGAAAAAAGGGCACACTCAAAAAAGCAAAATATTTGCGGTTAAAAACAAATAGAACCAAAATGTACAGATAATCTCAGAGCAGCATTCAACAAAGATAAAGACACAAAGTATATTTACTGAAAAAAATATACTCTTTATTATAACTTCATTGTCAGGACAGAATTCCATTTTTAGCTAACTTTGATGTACCCCCTCCATTTTATGCTGGATTCCTTGATTTTCTCACTCCCTTTTTCCTCCTAACCAGGCTTAATCTAAAGCTTGAGAGTGTGTGGTTCTATTTTTATGTGTTCTACCTTATGGGTCCAGTGGTATCCCAGATGTACCCCACAGAGTCAAAGAGAGCACCTCTCTCTATTATTCATGTGGCTAGGCCTGGCTGGTTCCTTTCCGATTCCCTCCTCCAAGTCACCAAATGGAGGTTGTGTTTGTTTGCCTCGAATACCGGAGAGGAGGGCCACATGACTATGACTTGCCCCTTTGTGTGTCTGAGAGGTGGTGTCAGCTTTGGCCACTGGATGCCTGCAGCCCAGGACTGGGGGCTGTAGTCAGCCTAAAGCTAGTTTTCACTGGTCTAAGGCTGAAAGCCGCCTTTCCTACCACATTTGCAGCCCCCTACACATTTTTATGGCATTTCTGGGGTTGTGACTTGTTATTCTCTCAAACAAGCTTCATCTCAAGCCCAACAGAGCTTGGCTCAGTGTGTTGTGCCCTGCCTTAAGAGCCCCATGACTCCAAAGGAACGGGTATCCCCTTAGTCCCTCAGGTGAATGTATCCACTCTACGTTGTCATGTGTCTAGGCTGGTGGTGGTTTGTACATCTGCATATAATGGCACCACTGGGTGGACTCCATTTAATCCGGCTGTGCCGTTTTTGACTCTCTGCTCCATTCATCAAAATGGAGGTTGTAATTTGTTTCCTTGAAGATCTGAGGGGTAACGTGACTATCACTTGTTCCTTCTGTCTGTGTGCAAGGAGGTGGACATCTTTGGTGTGCATGTGTGTGCCTGTCTGTCTGTGTGCTTCCCAGGACACAGGGCTGTAGCCAGCCAGAAACAATTTCTGACTGGCATCATCAGGTCTCCGCCTGAGGCAACATGCATTAATTCCTTTGTTTGAGAGACCTTTCCAGAATGAATGGGTGTGCTTGGAGACATGGGGCCTCATTACAAATCAGGCGGTCCGGAAATAACGGTGGCGGTAAACCCGCCGCCACCGTTGTTTCCGGACCACCTGATCCCGACTCCTGCAGGCGGGAGGTGATGTTCCTGCCAGGTTTGACCTGCCGGGTTTAACACGGCCCGCCTGCAGGCGGACGAGGAAACACCGGCAGCATTACGAGATGCTGCCGGTGTTTCCATGATCCGCATTGAGTCCCATAGGACTCAATGGGAATGGGGATTAACACCATTCCGCCTCCGTGATTCCCGGAAAACCGGGGTTGTAATGCCCCGGTGATACCGGGAATCACGGAGGCGGAATGGTAATACGAGTCCGGTGGTAACCAGGCAGTTTTACCGCCTCGGTTACCGCCAGACTCGTAATGAGGCCCATAGTCTGCTGTTGGGGAACCACCCCTCTGTTTGAATTATGCTTGGTTTGTGATTGGGTGCAGTGTTCACACACTGTTTCCCAAGGGGGATAAACGTGGACCCCTTGCCCACTCACCTAGGCTACAGCTGGATTTCTGATCCTGCATTCTGGAAGGACTGCTGCTTAAGAAAGGATGAAGTATTGGACCAGCCCTTGATGTCCTGAACTATTTGACAGTGAGACTCTGCCTTTCCAAAGAAGACTAGAAGGCAAACGATGTTGCCCATCTGGCAGAACCCCACGTCTGCGATGTCCGTGGCCACCGTGATGGTGTGGTCCGACGCCACCTCGCCTTCCTGCAGAATTTCCAACGTCTCCGACATCGGTATCCAGTCAATATGTCGAATTTTTTTTTTAGAAATGCCAAAATGGCGAACAAAAAGTGTAGAATTCTTTTTTTTAAATGTATTGTTTTTTATTTTGTTTAGTTAGCAAAAAAACCATGTTTTTTTAAAAAAAAAAAACGGGCGTTAGGGGGGATCCCCCCAAAAAAATATATATTTTAAAAAAAGCCATTTGAAAAAAAATAATTCCGCCACTTTTGGTTCGACATTTTGGTATTTCGAAATAGTGACTGTCGGAAAAGTCACTATAAACCTCTGACATCTTATCATTGGGGAGGAAGTCCAGGATGGGAACTATCTTGAACCACAGCTCTCGGTCGTAGCACACTACAATGGTGAGGGCGTTGGCGGCCTTGATGGTAGTGGTCGCAGAGTAGATAACCCGTTGCCCCATGGCATCTAATTTAACCTCACTTTCCAGAGGGGTGGACGCTACCGAGGAAGAAGCGCCTGATGACATTCTTGGCCGCTGCCGATACCACAGAGTCCGGCGATGGTTGGGCCCGCAAGCACTTGGGCGCTGAGTCCGGCACCCTGCAATTCTCCTCAAGACGATCCCTCTTCGCCGGGGCCGTAGAAGGGTTCTTCATGAGAGCCAAACATTTGTCCCAAATGTCATCCAGGAGTGGGACTGAGAGGATGGTCTTTCTCTTCGCCTCATAGTGCTGGTACAGGAAGCCCTCCTTCTCCTCTGAAGCGAGCTGGAAGAGCTCCGAAGATCTGGAGATCATCACATGAAACAACCCTATCTCGTTCGGCGGAGAGGGTCTGTGCCCGACGTCATTGTTGTGCCCGTGTCAGGGTCCGTCTCATCCCTCTGGGGTGGGTGGGGGCATCAGGGAGAGGGAGGCGAGGGGTGGCAAGGAGGCGGAGGGTGCCTCTTCCTCTTCTTGGCCAGCTGTTCCTCCGTCGCCAGAGAGTCAGCCGTTCCCGGCGTCGCGGGAGGGACCGCCGGCGCAATAGGCATCCCTGTCTGTATCTCAGAGACCAGAGTATACAGTGCAGAGAGAATATCCATTGAGAGGTCTCTAGGTGGCAGCTGAGGCAGAGGTGGCAGCTGAGGCGGAATAGGAAGATGGGGCTGGCGGCCCAGGCCCTCGTTGCCCTGCGTCCCTCCGTCGCCTTCCTTGCTGGTATCCTTGTTGTCTTCATTGTCGCCTTCGTCAGCACCCTCGTCGTAGGGCTTGCTTCCGATGTTCTCCTCCTCCTGGATGGTTTGAAGGTAGACGAGCCCCTCCTCTGAGGAGATATCCGTGCCCTGGAGGACCTCCGTCCCCCCCACCTCCCTTCTTCGCATCCAGAGGGGATGGTCTCGGGGAGATATCGGCATCTTCTTCTCTGGTGTATTCTCTATGGATCGGAACGCAGCCTCCCTCTTGGGAGGAAGGGCCACTCTGGCCTTTGGTGTTGCGCCCTGTGGATCCGCCTCAGCCGCCTTTGCGAGAGACGCCACCACCATCTCGATGGAAGGCTGAGCCTTTGCTGGGCGTACCTGGTCCTTCACAGTCAGGACCGGTCCCTTGTCCTGTTTGGCTTTGGGCATCCCGGACACCTTGTCCTGCTTGGCCTTCTCCTTAGGGAGAGGGTCATCGCCCGATCCCCCTTGGCCTTCTCCGGCAGGTCAGTCTTGGGCTTCTCCTTTAGGTTGGCTGGAAGGTCCAACGTCCTCTTGGATGAAGATCCTGAGTGCTGACTGAAGTCGCTGGAGACGTTGGATGCACCCTGGTCGCCAAGGAGCCCGCCACAACGGCGCTCCCGGTGGTAATTGACTTGTGGTGCTTATCCTTCTGTTGGACCCCCGCGGGAGGGGCGCCTTAAAGGTCTTAGAAGCCAGCTCAGCTTTCTTGGAACCAGGAGAGGCATGCTCCTGGGACCCACCCAGAGCAGGGGCCTTGGCCTGTAGCCACTCTTTCAGCCGCCATGCCGACCCTTCAGCGTGCGAGCTGTCTTCTCCTGGCAAAAAGCACAATCTTCCTCCTTGTGCGTCAGGTACAGGTAATAAAGGCACTGGGAATGCTTGTCCGAGAAGACATTTGGTAAGCTGCAGTCGGAGCAAAGCTTGAAAAGAGGGGTTGTATCCTTCTCCGACATCCACGAGGCACAGGCCTGAAGAATCTTCTGGGAGCCACCATGAAGAATCTCGACGAAATCTGCCCTTGAGGGGTCGCTGAAGAATCTGAACCTCCCTCCCTCTGAAAAATATAGTAAAACTTCCAAAAAGCGAAAAAAAGCAGTAAAAGTTCAAGAGCTAAACACGAGTACTCCGAACACTTGAACATGCGGTAAAAGTCGGAAGATGGCTGCCAGAGGAGGGGCTTAGTTAGAGGGCAGTCATTGGCTGGGGGCAGTATGACCCAGAGCTCAGTGATTGGTTGTTAGGAGAAAGACAGTTCAGAAATGAAAATGAAACTGATTTTTTCTTTACTGAGGATTCCCAGCCTGACAAGGAATATTCATAAGCATGTGAATCCATGCCAGACCCCATGCTGGAGAACTTAAAAGATTGGAGTATGAGAAGGTGAAGTTAGCTTCGATAGCTAGGTTTGGGGAAACTCCTTCCCAGGATCTTAAGAGGTTTAGGACCCTCAAAAAGACTGATGGTATCCCTTGGGCTACCTGGGTGTGTGAATGTTTGAAAAATCTAGATGGTTGGGTAAAGGGTTACAGAGTGAACACCTTTGAAGGAATGAGACATCTGTTTTTGTTGGAATCTATTTTTGATGCCTGCTCTCTTGCGCTGAGACAGCACTTGGCTGACTCTAAAGAGATTGATCCCAAGATGCTAGCAAAGGCTGCTGACTGGTGGGTTGCAAACAGACCTACTCACAAGGATTCTCTCTCAGCAGGAGGGGGCAGTATTGCACCGGAACCAGAGGGGCAAGACCTGGCAGCCTGGCTCCCTTTCAGTTGAAACTGCAATCTTTCTAAAGACAATCTCAGGGCTATTCAGGCTGTGCGCAAAAGCTCGACCAGGTCCCAGTACCATAGCAAATGCACCAGATTTTGCTTCTGGGAAAAGGACAAACAACTAGATCCGCTAACATGCACTCTAGATGATGTGGTACATTCTGGTGTGCAGGTGGACACCTGCAGCACATACCTAGCGGCCATCAGAGTTTACAAGAATTCATCAGGGTACACCTTAACAGCGGCTAATCCGGTGGTGAAAAGCTTTCTTAAAGGGTTGTCGTGGCTGTTTCCGCCAGTGCACAGGCCAGATCTAGTTCTTGCAGCATTGGCTCATAAGTCGTTCAAATCTACGGCATCGGTGGACATCAAAAGGGTCACTCTTAAAACCATCCTTCTTGGCCTTCCGTCGGCCAGGTAGGTTAGCGAGATCCAGGTGCTCTGGGCGGCTGAACCATTCACCATCTTTCATAGGGATTAGGTTGTCCTCAGCACAGACCTCAAATTCCTTCCAAAGGTGGAGTCATTCCATCTCAAGTGGCCCTCCTACAACGCCCAGAATAGAACTGTTCCCAGTGGAATATGTGAACATGCTGTCAGGGCAACCGCCACTGCGGTTGCTTTTCAAAGACACACCTCATGGGACGTCATCAGCAAAGCAGCTAATTGGGCCACACCATCAGCTTTTTGCAAGTACTACTCACTGGATAGCAGCTCTAGAGATCGGATGCACATTTCGGACAGACAGTGCTAAGGAATCGGTTTGCCTCATCCTATGGTGGTTCATGTCCACCTCCCAATTTGAGGTGTACATTGTAATCGCCCATCCAGGATGGAGAAAAGGGGACGGGACGTAGGAGTAATTGAATGCAACTCACCATAGTGACTCAAAATACTCCTAGTCCCAAGTCCCCTTTTCTCCATACTACCCACCTCCATCCCCCTTGAATAACATTTTTCTGGCCATATACTGTGCTAAACGAGCCCGGCGTGCAAAGGGACTGTGGTGAGGCGGCAGAGGGCAGGCCTAGTAGGCGTGCACACGCCCGCGGCTGCACTCCATCATAAATTTAAAGGGGAAGCTCATTTTTTCACTGATAAAGGTTCTGGTACCGTCCACGCTCCAGGGACGCCCAATCAGGATGGAAGAACGGGGACCTAGGACTATTATAGTCACTATTGTAACATTCAATAAACAGGATTTCAGTTGCCAACACCATCACAGTATTTCTAGACCTGTAGTACATAGTATTTGAAAATGTAAATGTGCATCTCAGACAGTGTAGTGCATAGAGGGTGAGCGGGTAGGGCTAGAAAGAATTCTTACACACACTTAAGATAGCACCAAACATTTCTCCCCAAGAGAAGAATGGATACGCTGACACTAGAAGTGGTATAATTGTAATCGGGTCGTTCACATTAAGTGGGCAACACCAATTTAAACAAATTAAATTGCAGGTTCAAGTTAGAATTCTAGTCTTTGGTCTGAAAGTCTTTGGACTGGTTAGGGAGAATTCTCAGAAATTCCCTCTACCTTAGAGACCCCTAGCAACTTTGCTGGATTTTGAGGACTTGATTTTTTCGGAGAGAGTGAGACCCTTTTTTCCCACTCTCTCATGTATTTTAATGTGACTTTGTACTTGTTTCTTGTGGTTGTGGAGTCTGACAAACGCCACAGGCATAATCTTTTACATTAAGTCACACAGCACCTTGAGTGCAGTGACCCAGGGGAGTCTTTCAGATTTCCCAAAGGTTTAAATACCTTCTCTGGGATAAACTACTGTTTCCCAGAGCAGTAAAGTGAAATTGACTTTACTTACATTTTGTAACTTTCTAGACCCAGCACACACCATCTTACAATGGGGTGCTGGACGGGTTACTTATTATCCCCTTTGTCTAGCTTCTCATGTAACATTTTTATGTGATCCTTTCCTCACTGAATGGCTGGTGGCAGTGGTTTACGTTTTACTATCATTATGGGATTTTACCACATTTGCAGCCAAGGTAAAACACCCATGGGTGCCATTTTTGTCAAAATGGCCCTGGTCTTCTTTTTTCGCCATTTCTTTATGGAAATTTCCTTCTTGAGATTTACTCTGTGCGCCAAACCACGTTTGGTCCCTTTGTTCGTTGTGTCTTTGGCAGGCTTCACGAGTGAAACCCGCCTCTGGATCCATGGTATCTGGCAGGGGCAGGAAGTGAGGGAGGTTGTCAGCCTTAAAGACCTTCCAGAGAGGGGTACAAATCAGAGGTACGCCCTGTGGAGGAGTGGAGGTAGCCTGAAGTGGGGCAGAGGAGGAGGGAGGAGTGGGCAAGGTAACCAAGGAATGAGGAGGGGACAGCCGGAGATCAAAGGAAGTTGATGAGGTGAGGGAACCGCCTATCAAGGAGGAGGAGATTGGCATGAGGACCTTGGACCATGACAGTGCCATTAAGGTAGACATCAAGGATGACCCTGGAGGAGTCAAAGGAATCCATGAGGACTTCCCAGCGAGTGCCACCATTAATGGAAGAGGAGAAGACAGGACAGAGCACAGATATCATATGCGGGGTCCATAGATCTGGCGAAGGAACAATGAAGAGGGTGTCAGTGAGGGTCTGTCTGGAAGAGGCGCTGCAATAGGTATCAGCGATAGGGAGACATGGGTTGGAGGCCAAATTATTCTTTTTAAGCTTCTTCTTTCCAAACCTGGTGAGAAGGGAAGGATAGAGAAGCAGTTGGAATAGATGGGAGAAACAAAGTGCCATGGGGGGGAAAAGAGGAGGCAGAGGGAGGAGTATGGAAATACAGCAGTATGGAACAGTCACTGGGCTAGCAGGTTACAATCAATGGGCAAGGTTAAATGCAAAATACACCCAAGTTTGACCTTCAAGTTAAATGTAAGGCCCTGTTAAGGAAATGAAGTGGGAATCAGATGGTAAAGGTGAGTACAGAAATGACTTATTTTTGTACACAACAGGGAGAGCTGAGAGTACAGGGCAGTCAGGAGGAGGAAACTAACCCATGCATAGTGAGGTAAGAGTCATGGTAGTCCAGTAGTCCAGGGATAGCAACCTCAAGGAGGGTTGGGCTGTGGTAGACGTCTCATGCAGCGGCCTGTCAGCGGACAGGGAAGCAGACAGGGGCCTTAGAAGTGGGCCTTTGGAGTGGGCCGGCTGCGCCTGCCGGTCCCCGGTTGGCCAGATGCAGTCAGGCACCAACCATTGGCAGAGCGGGGCAGGCCAAGGCAGCTAACTCCCACTGCCTCACACACAGCAAACCCCCAAGCGGCTATCTTGAAGGCACAGCATAGTGGGACCTTAAATGCAGGCAAGTCAAAAAGAGCTCAATTTAACCAAGCAGCAGGTAACAAAGTCAAGACAAAAGCACTGCGGGAAAGCGCGGTGAAATGCGCTGCAATTTAGTTTGTTTTGCCCAAAATAAAACGATTTTACTTTTCTTCCGCATTCCTCTCTGAAATGTTTCGGATGTCCCCAAAGAGAACCGTGCAAACGGGCAATGCAATGCAACCTACCTCTAGTAGAGGCTGCAGTTTAGTGCGTGAACGCCCAAGAAGAATTGTAATTGTAGACCAACGACCGCTGACTTTCAGATCTTTGGTGTGGTCTCCCCTCCCAGTGAGTGAGGCGTTGGTCACTACTGTTATCGCTGGCCATGGTTGCCAAAAAGGGTTCTCCCTTCAGAATGTTATCCTCGCAGGCCCACCAGAGAAGATCCAGTGCAATTTAGAGCCCATTGAAGGGATCCCATTCTCCGGCGGGCCTCTGGCACCAGAAAAATGCAGGATGCAATAAGGCTGTGCAATTGCAACCAAAAAAAAAAAAAAAAAAAAGAATAGAAGGCTGAGAGACACTGGGCACCTCGGGTGGCGAGCTCTTTCCCAAGGATGTATCCAGAACAGCTCAGATGAATTGGAGTTTCTGCAAAGGTGTCATATGGGACTTATTGTAATTGAGGGAGAAGCCCAGTCTGTGAAGGGAGTGGCATGTGCGTTGAGATGATCCAGGCCTCATTCGGGAGAACACGCCCTGATCCGTCAATCATCCAGGTAGGGGTAGACGTGAAAACCCCCCTCCCAAGACTCGCTGCCACTACCGCAATCAGTTTGGTGAAAACCCTCAGGCGGAGGTCAGCCCGAATGGCAGAACTCGAAATTGATAATGAGAACCGCCAACTGCGAACCTGAGCTATTTTCTGTGCTTGAGATGGATTCACACATGAAAATAAGCATCCTATTGGTCCAATGACACCATCCAATCCTGGAGTTGGAGGGCCTGAAGGATATGAGAAAGTGTGACCATCTTGAACTTGTCCTTCCTGAAGAACTTGCTCAAGTATCTCAAGTTCAAGATGGGTCTCAGTCCTCCGTTCTTCTTGGGTGTTAGGAAATATGGGTAATACCACCCCTTGTTCCTCTCCGCTACAGGCACTGGTTCTATAGCGCTTCTCTCTAGCAGGGTTAAAATCTCCTGCACAAGGAGCAGCTCTGGAATCCTCAAAGAGTGGTTCCCCGGTGGATTGTCCCGAGGTCTCTGTATAAAAGGAAAGCAGTACCTGTGGGCTACAGTTTCCAAAGCTCAAGCATCCGAAGTAATATCTCGCCATTCTTCTAGATGCTCAGTCTGCCACCCACTGGTGAATTGTGACTCAAGACCTCAGAGAGGTTTTGAGGTGGCTGGTGCAGCGGCAGATGGTAAAGATGCACTTGTTCGAGCTGGCTTTGCATCCCTTCCTCGTCCACCACGAGGAAATCTTCTTTGGCCCCCTTGACTGGCCATTCCTCTCACCCTTCCAACTGAGTAGTAGCGAAAAGATCTACCACTCCAAGGATGTCCACGGGGTCGAAAAGGCTGAGGTTGCCCAATAGCAGTGCCAAAATATTTTTCTGCTGCCTTGAAGGTCTGCAACTTCTCAAGACTTATCAGCTTTGTTGCCAAAAAGGTGAGACCCGCATGTTGAGAAGTCTGGATTGCACATCCGGTGCAAACCACAACGTCCGCAACCACGCAAACCTGTGCATAAATGTGCTAGTGGCCATGGCTCTGCTGATGCTATCAGCAGACCTGACTGAACAGAACTGCACATGGCTTCTTTGCCGTCTCCAACTATGGCTAAGAACCGGTCTCTTTCACCCCCTTCGGGAATGTGCTCTGCTGCCATGGAAATGCAGTCCCATAGAGTGAACGTAAATTTTGCAAGGGCACATGTGGATTTGGCAGAGGAGTGCCATGCTCCCAGCGGAAAATACCTGGCTTGCCCATCGATCTACTCTTTTGTTGTCTCTATCTGGACTCATGGTAGGGTAAGCCGCTTGCTTAGATGTTGCAGCAGCTGTCTGCACCACCCGACTCTCTGGAGTGGGGTGTTTCGGCAGCTAGTCAGGGTCACTACTGGAAGGGCAGTACTTCTTGGTCAAGTTTTTATTTACAGCTGGATTGGTTTCCGGTGTTTCCCAATTCCTAGCCACCCTTTTCTGCAAAGCAATGTGAAACGGTAATATGGGATCTGACTGAGGACACTTATCTAAAATGTCTGTTAGATCCTCCTGTTCGAATGGCAATGGAGGCCTACTCCAACCCATGTAGTCCACTACCTTGGACATGGAGTTGTCTGTAGGACGCATCTGCATGCTCCCCAGCATCTGTCTCCCAAACTCCAACTCAGGTGAGGTCTGTAGGCCGTGGTGGAAACAGTCATCTGTACCGATGGAGGGCCACACAGAGAGCTCTTCTATTCTAACTCAAAGGTGGCAGAACCCCACACCCAGGGTGTTCCGGATGGGTGAGTGAACTTAGTCATTATCACTGGAAATGCTATGTTAAAGCAAGAGATTCATACTCTTTGACGCATAGTAACACGCAGTCACTAGCCTGAATTTAGGAAGGCGCCAAAAAACGGGTAATTTTAACCCCTTTTTTCTGTGTATTGTAGACCCCGTGGCAGTTGGTGGATACAGACAAGGATGACCACGCAACATTAATTTGGAACTTGAGATGTCACCTGGAGTGGCAGAAATCACGATATAGCAGAAGATTGATTTTTTAACAGTGTAATTGTAGTAGACCTGTAATAGCAATGTGGTTATTGTATGCAGTGTTCCCCTGAAGAAACTCCCATAATAACTATTTTGTATGAGAAAGAGAAGGAGCGAAACATGTCGGGATCTATAGGAAATGAATGAGTGAATAAGGTCATTAGAGGATGAAAAATAACTTTTTAATTGTAATTAGAAGATCAAGTGGAGAGCTAATTGGAAACTACCGTTTTTTGTAGCCACTACTACTTTGTCTACTAGCTGTTTATAAACACAAATGTTCTACAAAACTGAACTGCACAAATGAAATGATGGAATAAATTCTTTTTTATTGATAAAAAAAGTAGAATTGGTTTGCTGTCTGTAATAGAAATGTATCGAGTACAGGTGTCAGTACGCTTAATGATAAACGGCTGTACACTACTGGATGTTACAATGACAACACTGGTTATGACACTAAACTACACAGGGTTCTACAATGCATGACCCAAAGGAATATTTTGTTTTTTGTTGAGGTCTGTAGGCTGTCAGAGGTCTCTCACACTTAACTACTCTGTAGTAAAACTCTCTGGTACATTTGGCGTACCAAATTGGAGGCCAAATGGAGCCTCTTCATCTGAGGGTTCATTCTCCTCATATATGGAAGTAAAAGACTTCAAATAGTCTTCGGTAGTGGCACATATTCTCAGGTATGAGAAGTTTTGTAAATAATGGGTTAGATGCTGGAGGAGCCATTAAAACTTTCTTCATTGGCGCCATAGTTTTTACCGGGGCGCTCAGCGTTGATGGCACAACTGGCAATGATGGTGCAGTTGGCGGCGAAGTTGAGGGTTTTGGCTGGCGCCGCGAAGGCGTCGATGACCTCGACTTATGCTTTTGGCTCGACTGATCCTTCGATGTTACTTAATCGGATTGAGGCCTAGAAGGCTCTCAATGTGGATCAGGCCTTCGTCCCGGGCTTGAGGGCGCGCAGGATTTAGGTCGAGCCCTTTCCTTCCCAGCTTCTTTCGAAGACGCGGTAGGAGCCTGGCTTGGAGGCTTCTGTTTTTCAAATATTTTGAGCATCTCTGCTCTGAAGGCCTTCCACTCAGCCGGAGTGCATTTTTTAGTTGGGCAAGAAACCCTCTCAGGGAAAGCGTCTGACGATGAAGTCGACAAAGCTGACCTATGGTGCCTTCTCTTAGGCTTCTCCGAGGACGAAGAAGAGTGGTGGGAACCACTCCTCGATCTCGACCGCTTGGCCTTCTTCCTCCGAGAAGAGTCGCCTCTCGACTCGTCGGTCGAAGGTTTCTTGGGCAGGTAGGGATTCGATCTACCTTCAATTTCCCCTTCCATTCCTTCAAGGCCTTTCCAGTCATCGACTGGTACTTGGAGCAGTCTGAGGTGTTATGGTCTGCCCGAGGCACCACAAACATATACGATGGGGATCGGTCAAAGACATTTTTGACCCACAATCATGACACCTTTTGAACCCGGTCTTTGATTCTCTATCGAAATAACAAAGTCGTCACGAAAGCGAGGACAGCGCTGTATTTCTCGAAGCAAAAGCTGTTGCGGAAAAACAGAACTGTAGCCAACGGGCGCTGTGCGTGCTATATATGCCCTCGATGACATCCTCGAGACAGCGGCCTTCGAGGGACATCGAAACGACACCATAGAAGCACAGCGCCCACTACCAAAATAAAATTCCGAAGCAGCTGAAGCTGAATATCGAATATCAAAGATGAGTAATACGTGGGAGGACACAATCCACTCGAATGTGCGTGTTCTCCTACTTGCAGTTGAGAGGGGTACTTACGGCTACACATTGGAGGGGAATGGTGGACAGCAGGCTAACTCCCCTGGAAAAGGTCCTGGACTCGAACTCGGAAATGAAGGGTCTAATGTCCTCCTTATACAGTGCCCTGGTGGAAGTAGGTAGGGGGATGACTGAAAGGCTTCGGACCAGGTGGGAGAGGCACTTGGGTCAGGAATTAGATGCTCGACTGTGGCAGGACCTTCAGGGTTTCAATAGCATGCCAGTACACACTTCATGCGATTAAACTGCTGCATAGATGGCAGTACTACCCGGTTGGTCTTTCCAGGATGTTTCCAGATGTGACACCCCTTTGCAGGCATGGGTGCGGGGAAGGGCTGACTACTGGCACATGTGGTGGGGATGCAACAGGGCACAAGTTTACTGGGACGAGGTTCTTGGGTGGATCAAGGAGTTAGACGGGATACACCGAGAAGAGACGCCATTATTGGTGCTGTTTGGCGTGGAAGATAGAGAAGGGGAATACAAAAAGTCTCCCACTTTTGCCTCACTCCTTGTTTTTAGTGGGAAGGGCATGCTTAACGATGCACTATAAGAGACGACTGCTCCCATGCAGGAAAGAATGGATAAATGTGGGTAGGAACATTTATGCTATGGAAAAGATTACAGCTGCGATACACAAGAAAGGAGGGAATCTTGAATCGGAGTGGGCTGCGTTTGGAGCCAAGTAATTGCCTGCGGGGTTTGGCCAGGGACCGGGGACAGTGATCTATACGGGGGAGGATGGTAGTATACAGCGTGCAGAGGGGAAGACAATTTACGATGAAGGAGTTTGTGAAGATAATCTGATATTCATGTGCTCTCAACAAGACAGACCTTGACATTTCCCGCTTGGCCGGAACAAAGGGTGCAATTATAACGTTTAGGGGGTGGAGGGTACTGTAGGTGAGGACATTGCTAAGTGGTTCGTCAAGGCTTGCTCTATGTTCAATTATCTGGCCATATTATGTAATGTTTTTGCTCTTGAACATTTCAATAAAGTTGAATTTAAAAAAGCTAAAACGAAGAAAAAAAACTGAGTGGTGAAGCAGAAGGAACAAGTTACTTACCTGTAACTGTTGTTCTCCAGCAAGGGTCTGGCATGGATTCACATGCTCATGAATATTCCCCGTCGTCAGGCTGGGAATCCTCGGTAAAGAAAAAAATCAGTATCAGTTTCGTTTCTGATCCGTCTTTCTTAGTAGTAACCAATCACTGATCTCTGGGTCATACTGCCCCCAGCCAATGACTGCCCTCTCCCTACGCCCCGCCTCTGGCAGCCATCCTCAGATTTGGTAGCATGCCAAGTGGCAGTATGACCAAGTGAAGAGCCGCAGAGGGGTAGGTGGGAGGGTTTGCATGTGAATCCAAGCCAGACCCATGCTGGAGAACAACAGTTACAGGTAAGTAACTTGTTCCTTCTCCAGCATGGGGTCGGGCATGGATTCACATACTCATGAATAAAAGAATACATAGCAGTATACACATGTACAGGCAACAGGCTCAACATTAAGCAATACAACAACTCAACATTAAGCATCTCTTACCTCCTCACCAGGCTCACCTTAAGCGAACTGGTTGCGCAGCACTGTTTGGCCGACCCTGCACTCCTTCCTGGAGTCCCGATCGACGCAGTAGAATCTTGTGAAGGTGTGCGTCGACCTCCATATAGCAGCCCTGCAGATGTCCAGCAGGGGCACACCAGACAGTAACGCCGTGGTAGCAGCGATTGCTCTGGTCGAATGGGCTCTCGGATGGCCAGGCAGCGGTCGGTTTGCCAACCGGTGACAATGCATGATGCAGCCGTAGAGCCATCTGGAAATGGAAGTCTTCGAGAGAGACTTCCCTTGATTCACAGACCCAAAGTTCACAAACAGTTGTGACGTCTTCCGAAAACTCTTCATGCGGTCCACGTAGAACTTCAGCGCTCTAGCTACATCCAGAGAGTGCAAAGACCTCTCGGCCGGCGTCGAAGGTGACAGAAAGAAAACTGGTAACACCAAGGGCTCGTTGAGGTGGAAGTCCGACGGCACCTTGGGCATGTAGGAGGGGTGCGTCCTCAGCACCATCCTCGTATCATGAAAAGTGAAGTATGGAAGCTTGCAAGATAGGGCCTGAATCTCTCCCACTCGTCGTGTAGAGGTGATGGCCACGAGGAACGCTGTCTTCCATGACAGGAACTTCAAAGGCGCCGAATGCATAGGCTCGAATGGGGCCCCCATGAGCCTGGTCAGCACCACATTAAGCTCCCACGCCGGGGCAGGAGCCTTCACCGGCGGGAATGATCGGAATAGCCCCTTCATAAATTCCGTCACCAGGCGATGAGACCACAAGGACGCCCGTCCCGTCATCCTGGTATATCGGGAGATGGCAGCCAGATGTATTTTTATGGAGGCGTGAGCCAGTCCAGCCTTGGCCAGCGACAACAGGTACGGCAGCACTTGAGGGGCCATAATTCGCAGAGGGTTAATCTTCTGTGCACGGCACCAGACAGAGAACCTCTTCCATTTAAGACCGTAACACTTGAGAGTTGAGGACGCCCTGGCCTTTGCAAGAACCTCTCTGCAATCAGCCGGGATATCGTACCTTCCAAACTCTAGTGCTGCAGGAGCCAGGCCTGCAAGTTCAGCGACTGTGGGTCGTGGTGGAGAATGGCGCCTCCTTCTCTGAAGAGAAGATCAGCGTCTGCCGGCAGCCTGACTGGCGGGGACGTTGACAAGTCCAGAAGGTCCGGGAACCAGACCTGCCTCGGCCACGCCGGTGCGACGAGGATCATCCTGCACCTGGACTTCTTGAGCCGATTGATGAGGCGGAGCAGCAACGGCTATGGCGGGAACGCGTATAGAAACAGGTCGTTACAAGGGAACGAGAAAGCATCGCCCATGCTCCTCGGCTGTGGGAACCTGCTGGCGAACCTCTGGCATTTGGAGTTCGTCGCCATCACGAACAGGTCGATCTTGGGTTTGCCCCATCATTGGAAGAGTCGATCCACTTGATCCTGGCGCAGTTCCCACATGTGGCACGAACACAGCTCCCCGCTGAGTGAGTCGGCAAAGGTGTTTTTTATTCCTGCCAGGTGTAAGGGAACCGGAAACATCCCCTGGGCGACGGCCCAGTGCCACAGATCCTGGGCCTCCTTGGATAGGGCTGGGGATCTGGTGCCCTCCTGCTTCCGTATGTAGAACATTGTGGTGGTGTTGTCTGTGAAGATCCTCACCACTTTGTCCTTGAGGGACGGGAGGAACGACTTGAGCGCCCAGAACACTGCTCGGAGCTCCAGGATGTTGATGTGAAGAGACCTCTCCTCCGGGAGCCAAAGGCCTCTTGCGTGGAGATCTCCGGTGTGGGCCCCCCAAACCTCCAGAGAGGCGTCCGTAGTCACCGTCTCTTGAAACGCCGGGGTTGGAAAGTTCGTGCCCGTCGTGAGGTGAGCCCGGGTGCCCCACCATAGGATCGCCCAACGGAACTCCACGTCGAGGGGGATCCTGTCCTCGCAGCAGCCCCTCGCCTGAAACCAGCGGGCGTCGAGGAACTCCTGTAGCGGTCAAATCCGAAATCTGCACAGGGGCACACGGTAGATGCATGAGGACATCATCCCGAGAAGGGACTTGATGGACCTCACCCTGACCACGTCAGTGGCTAACAGGCGCCGCACCTTGCCCAGGATGGTCTTGGTCCTCTCCTCTGAAGGGGTGGCCAATTGCTCCACTGTATCGAGCTTCGCCCCCAAAAACGGTGCTACTTGCGATGGAACCAGGTGGGATTTGGGGTAGGTGATGGCGAACCCCAGCTCCGTGAGCAACCGGACGGTCCTCGGCGTATGATCGACGGCGAGTTCCCTTGACCTTGCCCGGATTAGCCAGTCGTCCAGGTAGGGGTAGACGTGGATCCCCTGCAGGCGCAGCCGCGCCGCCACTGGTGCCAAGCACTTGGTGAAAACCCTGGGTGTCGACTTTAATCCGAACGGTAGGGCTCTGAATTGGTAGTGGCGTCCCTGAACCACGAACCTGAGGAACTTCCTGTGCCTTTTTAGAATGGGGATGTGGAAGTAAGCATCCTCCAGGTCCAACGACGATAGGAAGTTGCCCTCCTCCAGCTGTCCCAGCACGTGCTAGAGGGTGACCATCCTGAATTTCTGCGCCTTGATGTATTTGTTTAACCGACGCAGGTCCAGGATGGGGCGCCAACCGCCTGTCTTCTTTCTGACGAGGAAGTACCTTGAGTACACTTGGGAGCCCCGGAGCCTCCTGGGGTTGAGCTCGATGGCACCTTTCTTGAGCATCGCCTTTACTTCCAACAGCAGTTGAGGGATGTGATTCTCCTTCCTGGCCACGGGAGGAATGCAAGGGCACTTCTTTTGGAATTCCAGCGAGTGCCCGTTGGCCAGGGTGTCCAGCACCCAACGGTCGGTGGAGATGGACTCCCACACGCTGACGAACTTCATCAGCCGGCCTCCCACCGGGGTGCACGGCCGGGTCAGTCTTGTTTGGAGGAGGCCTTGCCGCCTTGGCCTCCTTGACGATGACGGCAGGATCCCCCTTGCTTGCCGCGACCTCTGTAGGCCTCCTGGGAAGAGGAGCAGGCCGCCTGGCGGTAAGCGGAAGAGCCACCGCTGGATCCTTTGGAGGCACCCTGTCTGCCTCCGGGGGTCTCCGAAAGGGCCGTCGCTGCTGAAGCACCCCAAGGGCCCAGGCCGTCTTCGAGTCGGTCTTGATGGCCTGTAGAGACTCATCCACCGCCTTACCAAAGAGGTTGTTGCCATCGAACGCCAAGTCCAACACTCTGGTCTGGACGCCCTGGCGAAAGTCTGTCGCCTTGAGCCATCCCCATCGTCGGAGGCAAACTCTGTTGCCCTGTTGGCGAAATCCGGTATCGGCGATGTCCGTCGCCACCGTTATGGCGTGATCCGACGCCACCTCGCCCTCCTGCAGAATTTCTAGTGCCTCCGCCCTTTTGTCATCAGGCAGGAAATCTAGCAGGGGAGCTATCTTGAACCAGAGCTCCCTGTCGTAGCGGGCCACGATCGCTAAGGCATTGTCTGCCTTAATCGTCGTCGCCGCCGAGATGACTCATCGTCCCATACAGTCCAACTTCTTGCCCTCGCTGTCCGGCGGGGAAGTGGAAGTTGAAGCCGCCGTGCCAGCTGCCTTCTTCTTAGCTGCTGCCGAGACGACCGAGTCCGGCGTGGGCTGGGCCCTGAGGCACAAGGGGGGGGGACATCGGGGACTCGGTACTTCTTCTCGTACCTGTCCCTCTTGGCTGGTGTCGTGGCAGGGTTCTTGAGGACAGCAAGCTCCTCGTCCCAGATGTCGTCGAGTAAAGGCACCGCGAGGACCGTCTTCCTCTTAGCCTCTCGTCGTTGGTGCAGAAACTCCTCCTTTTTGTTCAGGGCAGAGATGGAAGAGCTCGGATGCCCTGGTTATCATGGTGTGGAAAGAGCCAACCTCGTCGGCTGGGGAGGCCCGCGGGGTGGGTGACGACGGGATGTCTGCTGTGTCATCGCCGCCGTCATCGTCCGTCCCCGTCACCGCATCCGTCGCCATATCCTCTCCCGGCGAGGAGGATGAGGAGTCCACCGGTCTCGCAGGCACGAAGGGCGGAGCGGGGTGGACTCTCCTCCGCTTGTTCGGAGGGCTTCCCGACGGGCCTGGTTCTGGCTCCTCCGTCGGGGTGCGTGGTAATCTCGTCCTTATCTCGGTAGATAAGGATTGGATTGCCAACAAAATGGCCGCCGCGCTATCCTGGGGCTCGGGCAATGGCTGCGACGGACGGGATGGCCGCTCCATTGGGCCCTGTTCGTCGTCGCTATCTTCGATCACGTCAGCAGGAACCGCCCCCTGGGATCGAACCTTCTCGAACCTCTCGTTGAGATTTCTGAACCTCTCGTTGAGGCCTATGGACCTTTCGTTGAGGCCCTTCTCGGTCTCCACCAGTTCCACCTCAGAGGCTGATTCCGAGTCTGTAATGGCCACCGGCCGCCCTCCCCCCCTCTTTCAGCCGGGGGCTTCACGAGGGTCTTAGCGATGGGCTGGAAAGAGTATCCGCGGCAGCAGGGATACTCTGGACCCAGAGGCCGTTTCCATTCGCGTAGTCTCAGCCGGCTCCGCCAGGGTCGCAGCGACCACTACGGTAGAGGCCTTAGCCGGGTGGATCAGAGCCCTCACCACCTTAGGTGCGTCCTGGGCCTTCGCCTTGGGGGGAGGGTCAGCGCCTCACTCCCCCTTCGAGATCGACCGGGTCTGCTCCAGCAGCCTACCCGGGTTCTCGGACTTCCTCTTCCCCGAACCAGAGCGCTGGCTCGTGGTCGAACTTGCTGGGGAAGTAGCGCCCTGCTTGGCAACCGAAGAGCCCGACCTTTCGGCGCTCCGGGAGCCCGTGGACTCGCGGTGCTTGGCCTTCTGTTGGGCCCCCGTTGCCGGGGTGCCCTCAAAGGACTTAGAAGCCCGCTCAGACTTATTCTTCGCCTTCTCACTTGCTGTGCCCTTCTCCAGCCAGGTCACGAGGTGGGAACAACGATCTTGTTTGGTCCATTCCGAAAGGTTCTTGCAGAACGCACAGTCCTTCTCCACGTGCGTCTTGTCCCCATGGAGGCAGTAGAGGCATCACGAATGCTC
This sequence comes from Ambystoma mexicanum, assembly GCF_040938575.1. NCBI lineage: Eukaryota > Metazoa > Chordata > Amphibia > Caudata > Ambystomatidae > Ambystoma > Ambystoma mexicanum. The sequence continues at coordinate 173,923,695 of NC_090921.1, read as the reverse complement.
GTCCTCCTTGAAAACGTTATATAATCTGCATCCAGGGCAGTTCCTGAACAGCTTGGATCCGGGCGTCGAGCTCCCCTTGTCCTGGGCCATGTCCGTTGAGGTAGGCCGCAGATCTTCCGGAATCCTCCAAGAAGGAGGATTCCGGAAGAAAACTTCACCCTTGAGGGCGTAGAAGAATTCCAAAACGGGTCCCCGTTATCGGAAGTAGAAACGGTGGAGCTTGAGGCTCGATTAAACCGAAAAAATGAGAAATTCTCCTGAAAAAGCATGAAAACGCAGTAAAAAACTCGAGAGCTAAACACGAGGACTCTCAACACTTGAGCGTGCGGTAAAAATCTGAGGATGGCTGCCAGAGGCGGGGCTTAGGGAGAGGGCAGTCATTGGCTGGGGGCAGTATGACCCAGAGATCAGTGATTGGTTACTACTAAGAAAGACAGATCAGAAACGAAACTGATACTGATTTTTTCTTTACCGAGGATTCCCAGCCTGACGACGGGGAATATTCATGAGCATGTGAATCCATGCCAGACTCCATGCTGGAGAAGTTACATAATGTTTTCAGGATATGATAGACAAGTGGAAACAGGGGAAATGGAGAGCAAGGTTGCGTGGGGACAGTGGTAAGTTTTGAGGCTCTTTCTGAAAGTGGTGATGCAGGATGCACTACGGATGTGAAGAGGATGTTCAATGCCTGGGTAAATACTTGCTTTTTTTCGCATGTTAGTTTGCAGAGTGGAAGGTGTAGGAGATGCTGCCTTGTTTTTCTGGGGTTTGTGTGGGTAATGGATTTTAATTTGTCGTGAAGGTAAGATGGGTTTTGTGTTTGATGGCTTTGGGAACAACAGTTGTTTGAAGGCAGCTCTTTGGAGTACGGGAAGCTGGATGAGAGCAGGGGTGATGTGTTTGTAGAATGTAGCTACAGGGGTCATAGAGAATTTTCCATACTTTGGATGAATTATTTTTGCTTGTCGGGCTAGGGACAAGGTTTTTTCTTTGAGGTGTGCCGCCCATTCTTCTTCTGTTGTTGATTGGGATATCCATAATCCAAGGTATTTTATGGTTTTTACGGTTTCCATTTTTTCCTTGCCTATATAGAAGGGGTGGAGCTGGCGATTGCTGTTTTCTTTTTTTAGAGTCATGATTTTTGTTATTTTCGTATTTATTTTCAGTTTGTTCTTTGTCATGTATGTTTCTAATTTTCCAAGTGCAATCTGTAATCCTCTCAGAGTTTTAGCCAGAAGCACTATGTCGTCAGCGTATATAATGCAAGGTATCGCTGTGTTGTTAATTTTTGGTGGGTTTGTTTGAGGTGTGTAGATGTTTAATTCAAGGTCTGCCATATAGAGATGAAATAGAGTGGCTGCTAATGGGCATCCTTGTTTTAGTCCATTCCATGTTCTGATTTGTTCCGTGAGTGCGCCTTCTTTCGATAGTCTAACTCTAACACTGGTGTCCTCGTATAAGAGTTTTATCGGTTCGATGATGTCAGTTGGGCACTTCCATGCGGTCAGTTTTTCCCAAAGAATGTCTCTGTTGACAGAGTCGAAAGCTAGCCGTAAGTCTACGAATGCGGCATAGATTTGGATTTTGTTTCTTATGGCTTCATGTTTCAGTATGTTTAGTATAAATAGGTTGATGTTGGTACCCAGTGTTTTAATGAAACCAGTTTGTCTTGTTGCATATTTCTTTTCTTTTTTTGCCCATCTGTCTAGTTTTTCTAGTAGGATTTTTGCAAAAATGTTACCCAACGGGTCTAGGAGCGCGAGAGGTTGGTAGTTTCGTGGGTTTTTTTGTCTCCCTGCTTGAATATGGGTATTATGGTAGTTTGTTTCCATGTGTTTGGGATTTGTTTTGTGTTTTGTATCAGCTTGAAGATGCTTTCGCATATCTCTGTCCACACTGCTGCATTCTGCTTGATTATCGTGTTGGAAAGGCCGTTCGGGCCTGGGGCTCTGGAGGTGTTTAGGGTATTGATCGCCTTTTTTATGTCTTCGTGGTCCCATTCCCATATTTATTGTTGTGTATTGTTTGGTTCTTTCGTTGTGTGTTTGCTCCCGTAGATCTCTGGGAAATATTCCGTCCATCTTGCTTCTGGTACGTCAGTGACCATGCTATTTTGTGCATGGGTTTGGTCATGTAGTAGCGCCCATAGTTGTTTCGTATTTCTGTTCTTTAGTGTCAGGAGCATCTTCTCCTCATCCTCTTGTATTATCATGGCTTTGTTGTTCTTATCCAATTTCTTTAGTGTTGTTTTGCTGTTTTGATTTCCTTATATTTGTCCGGTAAGTTTTGTTTCATTAGTAGTTTTGTTTTTGTTCTCAATTCTCTTTCCTTAATTGTTATTTTGTTGTTGTATGCATGAGTGTGTTTCTTTGTTATTAACTTTCCATTTTGTATATTATTGCATCTGTATGGTAAAAGTAGCCATCCATAGTTAATTTTTTCTAATTCGTCTAGTGTTGAGTTATTCATTATTTTTGGCAATTCTTCCATTCTTTTTCCCCCAATTCTTAATCTGTTGTTTCTGCTGTTTATTTCAATTTTTGTTGAGTCAGCTATGTTGTTCACCGTTTTTCCAGTGTTCAACGTTCTTTCCAGTATGTAATGGTCACTTTCTTCTGTTTTGATGTTTCTGGATTCCCTCAAATCTTCGTGTATATTTTCGGTCATGTATATGTAATCGATTATGGCAGTGGACTTGCCTCTTGCCCAAGTTTCCTTTTGCCTTCCAGTAGTTGTGTCAATGCTATCTGATCTCCTAATATTCCTGCATTGTAATTCTTTGATCCAGCATTAGGCTCGGGGTGACAAGTTAGATTTTTCTAGTTCTTCTCCATTATCATTGAATATATGGATGTTTAGATCGCTGCATAATATAAATTCTATCTCGTTGTATTTTCCTTTGGTGTTATCTATTGCTGAGGTTACTGTGTCTATAAATGTCTCATCTGTTATTCCTGCTGGATTCCAATATAGGTTCATTAGAGCCATAAACGTTCTTTCTTGTGATTCTCATATGTAGCTTCTTTCTCTTTTTGTTATCCGTTTGGTGCTTAAGTATTGTAATTTGTGTCCATGGATTTAAGTTTTCGTGTTCTAGTATGTCGATGTTTTGTCCATTTTTGATTAAAGTTAAGAGGCCGGCAGACGGTCTGCCTTTTTGCTTTTGGATTGCGGGATTCATTAGTATGGTGTATCCATCTGCTATCGGTTGTTGCGTTATCCATGATTCTTGGATGCAGATTATATCAGCCATTATGAGATTTGGATTTGTTGTGTTAAATAGATGACTGTGTCCCCGCGTGTTCCATGAGCATAGCCTGGTGGGGTGCAGACTTTCTTCTTTTAGTTGTTATCTTCTTTGGTTATATCTTTCTTCTGTATTTACGGGTGAATTCTCTTGTTGCCTCCATATTCCGTATATCTGCAAAGGTCATGACGGCTTTGATAATCTTTATTGTCATTTGCTCTGTTCTCATACATGTCGCTTTCGCTCTTGTGTTCTGGTGATGTATTCTCATATACGTCATCCAGTTCACATTTGCTTTGGTTCATCTCAGGCTGGCTCCAGCTTGCCGTTTTTTGTTTTTTCCTCCTCTCTGTATTTTGTATTTCTTCTACCAGGGTCACTTCAAAGCCTAGCTGCTTGCAGATTTTTTTGTTGTCTATCATTTTGTTCAGCGTTTTTTCAGAATCAAAGGTAATTTTCACTTGGTCCGTTGTTATTTCATCGCAGAATTCTACTGTTCTTATATATTTTTTTGTTGTGATTTCTTTCATGTTGGGGATGGCTTGTATCAATCTTAAGACATTGGAACGGTTCATGATTAGATTGTCATTTTTTGTTGTTATTCTTGTTAATTTTATTTTCTTGTCTATTATTTCCGTCTGCTGTTTTTGTTGAAGCACGAAAATTGGTAGTTTTATTACTTTTTCTATTTGTCCCTCGGTTGTTTTATCATCATCGTTGTTGCTTTGGAGTTCCCTTGTCGGTGTGAGATGGTTGTTCAAATCCGATGTTGTTTCATTGTCATCTTCCCATTCTATTTTGGATTTTTCGTCAAGTGACATTTCATATCCTAGTTCTTCGTGGATTTGGTCTTCTTCTGGCTTCTCTTCTTCATATTCATCTACCGTAATCAACGATGCCTCTGCAATTTCAATTTGGGCTTCTTCAGATTGATCAATTTCATCTTCCGTGTAAGTTGATAAGTTGATTAGTTCATCTATTTCTGTGTCTACTTCATTGTGGTCTGGGCTTTCCTTTTCTCTTTGGGTTCAAGGTTTTTTTGTTTGTTCTGCTGTGTTACTTTGTTCATTTTGGGATGTATTTCTTTTGGAGGATTTGTTAGATTTCTTACGAATGTTTGTGCGCCTCTTTGCTTTTTTTTTTTGTCTTGCTCTCTGTTAGGTTGTGTCTTGTTTCCTTTGGAGAACATTTCATACGTTTCTTTCCCTTTCGAATGGGGTATAAATCTCTCATCATCAGTTGGTTTGTTAGTCTCTTTTTCTTTGTCTGTATCTGTATGGTTGTTTGTCTTCATTTCCTTGAAGGGTTCTCCGGTAAGGTCGATTAGGTTTATTTCTACGGAAGTGAGTTTTCCTTCATGTCTTTCCGGTAAATATGAGGGTTCACTGTTCTCTGTCCCTTCTTGCTGTGTTTTCATATTACTTGGGCTTTGGTGGTTTGAATAAGGCATCTGCGTTGATTTCGCTTGATTAGCGGCTGTCATCATTTTAATTAGCGCGTGAGTCATGTCTGTTTTTCCAGCTCTGTCGCTGCGTGCGATATCAAATAGCCTGCTTTGCCATAGGTGGCTATTTTGTGCTTCGATGTCTAGTCGCTCCAGTATTTTATTCATGCGTTGCTCTAGATAACTTTGTTTTGAATGTATCAAAACCATGAGTGTTGTTTGATCTTTTATTGAGTCTACTAGTGCCTCTTGTAGCTTCATGTACGGTAATAAAGATTGTGTTGTAGTTATCAACATATTTTGTAGATCTAGCATTGAAGTTGGTATTGATGCTAACTCGTGGTCAGCGCGTTGGTCGCAACTGCATTTATCTGGTATTTCTAGATTTGGATTTCATATTTCTTCACATTCTACTTTCAGATTATTTGTGTCTTGTGATCTTTTATCTCTGCTGTAGAATTCTTGCTCTTTTGGTGTTGGTACTTTTCCTTTTTGTAGCTTTTGTGACCATGGACCTGTGTCTATTTTCTTTGCGAGTGATGGTGGGTTAGCAAAGACCTCTTTTCTTCTTTCATGATTCTTCATTAGGTTTTCGAATTCTGTTATGTCAAGTTATAATCTTGCAGCTTTAGGGTTTGTTTGCTCATTTTTCTTTGGGTCGATTTGTTGTGAGTGTCTGCGACTTTCATACAGGGCCTGCCATTTCTTTTGTGCTTTGGCAGCTTTTTCCTGCTGGGTTATGGGTTTTCTTTCTTTTTCTTTTTTTCCTTCTTGTATTGTCAGTGGATTAGGTGTCTTCTCATTTTCCTTTATCCCTTCCTCCAAGTTTGTTTTTGTCTTGTCTTGTCTTTTGGACTGGGGGTAGTTCTGTTGCATTGTTCCACCTTTATGGCCTCTATTTTTTCAGATATCGAGTCTCCTGTGGCAAGCTTCACCTTTGGTTATGGTGTTTTTAATGACTCTTTGGTTAAGGACTTCTCTTTTATGTCTTCTTTCGTGTTTGGAGATGAGAATTCGCTGGTGTTTCCCGCATTTTCATTTGGTGTAGCATCTGTTTGGTTTCTTTCTGTTTCTCCACTTTTTTTGGTGTCACTTTCCATAGTGGTCGGTAGGTCTTCGATGTTGGATTCCCTTAGAATGGTATTTCTGTTAAGTGCGCCTGATTTGGTTGTTGCGTGTTGTATTTCAGGCGTCTCCATTGACTTTCCTCTAAGGTTCATGTGCGGGGGGTTAATTCGGCGGTTTTCCCGCACTTTGTTGTGCGAGTCAGTCAGGAGTTATTTTCTTGGGTTCCAATCACAGGACCTTTGTCTGGATGTGTCTCTCAGACCGTTGTTTCTTGCAGTGGATCAAAGGCTATATGCCTGCAGTCTCCACTGTCAATTTTACCTAATCCCTCTTTACTTTGTAAGGATTATGTGCGGCGGGATCTGTGTTGATTTCAGCTTCCTTGCACCATCGCCGCCAAACGGCCGCACAACAGCCGACGCCCTTTTTCCTGACGGGCTTAACACTGTAAGGGTGCCTCACGGCTTCTAAAATAGTCGCTCAGAGTCACGTGATCCGTCACGTGACACGGACAAAGTCCCGCCTCCTCCAGGAAGCGGGTGAGGTAACGGCAAGAGCTGCACACGCTCGCAATGCCGTAGGATGGTGCTGGCAAGACAGTCAGCGTTCAGGGTGCAAGTCCAAGCTTTTCCTTGAGGTAAAACAACCGCCGCTCGGGCGCCTCACGGCTTCTAAAATAGTCGCTCAGAGTCACGTGATCCGTCACGTGACACGGACAAAGTCCCGCCTCCTCCAGGAAGCGGGTGAGGTAACGGCAAGAGCTGCAGTAGGATGGTGCTGGCAACACAGTCAGCGTTCAGGGTGCAAGTCCAAGCTTTTCCTTGAGGTAAAAATATATGGCCATTATAGATCAACCACTAGATGGTGGCAAATGAAAAGCTTTCAAGTCAATCACTGACAGAAGTCTGCCACAAAACGTGGATGCAACCTATTTTAGTGAAGCCATAATTGAGAAATGTGCTAAAAAAAAGTAAGTGGTCATTCAGATAGTACTTGCCTCATTCCTGCCCCCAGACCACTGTCCAAAGTGTTCCATTTCTTCCACCATTTCATCACACATCTTCTCAGTGAACACTGGAAACCAGTAAACATCTGGGCATGGCTAATAGAATGGAAACAGAAGGACACAAGGGACACAAGGGTCAGAATACTGCAAAATATAAACCAGCAATGCAGATAAGAAGGACTAGTTAGACAGTACATTCCCTGGCAGTTGGGCGACTACCGGTGGCTGCAAAGCACAGTAACGGTTACATTGTGACTCCTTTATTGCTAGTTCTTCAGCCAGCCTGTCAATTTGTGGATGGCCTCCAATTTGGCAAACCCAGTGCAGATGCCCAAGTAGTGCAGATACCCAAGTAGAACTGTGAGCACAAAACCAACATGAGAAAAAGGCTGTGCCCCATCCTCATCCAACCATCCTTAAACAACTACCATTTGAAAAAGACACTTCTGCCATCCTTAGGAAGTGTTGCTTAAAAGAGACAATTTTGCTATTCTTAGGAATTGGCTGCATGAAAGACATTTTTGCTATCCTAAAGGAGTCATTATTTGAAAGAGACACTTTCGCCATTGTACCCGAGATATCCAGGGGAAGGGAACCACTCTCTGGATCCAAAGATTGTTTTTCTGAATTTATTTACTTGTTTTAATACACTTTTTGCCAAGACTGATTCAGAGACGTTCTCCTTACATACTTATATTTTAGTGTGAGGGTCAGATTCATGTTTTGGACACAATGACAGTTTATCTAATTTTGATGACAAGATACAGACTGATCTTTAGTTTTAGTTACCTATGTAGGGAAACTCTTTCAGATAGGGACAGAAAGGCCTTTATCCAACCCTTTTATTTTAATAAAGATGTCTGATGTTGAAAACACTACCACTTTGTGTCTGCCTCTCCTTTCTGACTCCTCACACAATTCAATACCAGTTTCTTGCCTCAAACATGGATAGTCACCATGTATGTAAGGGTCAGCCTCACATGTACAGGTGCTGCTAACAGTCAAAGGAAGCCACAAATTCTTCAGAAATGCCATCCAGTGCCAGTTAGGTTCTCATTTGCCTGATACAGTCAATTTCTACAACTGACCACAGTCTGGTTTGCCAATTGGCAGAGGCACAATATCTGGACCAGCATCAGCGCTATAAAAGCGATGTGACCATAATGGGTAACGTATAAAGGTTTGTAACATAACAAATACTGTTGTACAGCCTTACATGTGCAAGTGCTGCCATCATAGGACAGGTACACTTTCAAATGCCCCAATAATGCCTTTTAATGGAAATGAAAATGAAAAGTACAGTTTCATGTGTGGGTCCCGCATCTCAGCTTTTGGTGTAAGGTCACAAGTCCACAGCTCTAATAATGCCGGCAACTTTGTCTCCCGGCTCTGGCCCATTACAGATGACGCGCCCTTCTGCAGCATCTTATCACCACATTGACAACATCCTGATGCAGGTACGAGGTGGGAAACCCTTGTCCATCACCTAGTCCCTATGCAGCCATTAGCATCTGTTGAGTAAACTCTGCTTTGAAGAGAATCGTTTCATTTTGTTTTACAGTGTCACCCATGCGATCCCTGTATCAGGCAAAACAAGAGCAGCAAGGGTGTCAATAAGTGTAGCACTTGGTACCTCTGGCGACGACCACATTATGCTAATCACATACATAACTATGGAGAGGGGGATGTGTGCTTAGGCTTTGAAGTTCAATATTGATTTAATAGGACTGAAAGGGCCTGGATGCAATAACATATTTGATTACCGGCAGTGTTTAATATAGATAGAAACAACTGGGAAAATGTTAGTGGCATTGGAGTAGAAAAAGTTACATTAATTTGAATCTTCTAAAAGCCACTGGCGTTTCTTGCAAAATCTGACTAAATTTAAATTTAGCAATAAAATGCGTTATACACAATTTCAAGTGGAAAAGTAGGACAAGCCATAAGCTGGCACCAAAACAGCACTCATCATTTTCACAGCAAATTCACTGGAATACCCCAGAGAAACATACCAGCTTAGTATTTACCTGTTCAAAGTAATCGCTCTCAAATATCTTTGAGTAGTTCTCATGAATATATTTCTCTTTCCAGTCCTGGTGAGATGAAAAAAAATAAACTGAAAAACATTTCATCCCAATCTGTACATTAAACAGATGTCTGAAAGAAAGCAATCTCTGGCCCATCTTATCCCCATCCACTCATACCTACGAAGACCCAACCCCTCTCCAGCTCATCATTTGACATTGCCTCTTCCTGCTTCCAACCACAGTCCTACTAAAACTAATCCATGCCGCTCCCACACTGGCCCTGCCATCACACTTCCACTCAAACCAGACCCATTGAAAACCTAACCAGAAACCACTCACGCCAAGCACACTCTGCTCTTTTTCATCCCACTTTCCAGGGCATGACCAATTATTCCTTCTCTTTCTAAGTAGAGCACTCAGATTCTGTGTGTCCGTTTCTCGCAATATGTGGATTTTTTCGCACCCTGGTTTGCCTCATATGCCCTCTGTCCTTCATCACTGACCCTGCCTCTACTCAGGTAAAAAAATATCCTGGATCTGTTCTTCAACTTTGTCTGCCTCGTACCTTGTACCTTCCAGTGGTCATCTACGATAACTACCACAGTACTGTCTCGCCAACACAATAAAGGGCAGCACTTCATGGATCTCCCATTGTATCTTTAAACCCAACCAATCCCCAAACCCTCCAAGTATATTCTCTCCCCCAACTAATGGAGGACCCATTCCCGATCTCGCCTTGAAACCATCTAATCCTCAACCAAGACTTCTCTTTCTGATCTTTTTGCCCTCGCTGTGCCCGTCTGTATTTGCATTATTACTGCCCTTTCCTCGTAATAATATTATTTTCTCACTATGCCATCCAATTCCAGATCTTTATATATTCTTTCTGATCCAATACCAACAAAACCTAACTTTACTGATCCCTCGTTGAATCTTCTAACTTCCAAACCATCGTCACCATGGATCTTGCTACGTTCAACCAAGACATTTCCTTTTAGTCTTGTCTCTGGATCTATTCCCATATGGCCTTGTGCTCATAATTGTTACTCTGCTATATACAGCTCTTATTTACCTTTTCATCCTCAACTAATGTTCCTCCCCATTTCAGATGTCTGTGCCTACTTTTTATACCTCAAAAGGTGACCTACCATTCTTTATAACTCCTTGCATCTTTCAAACCGAGAACCAGGAATGTCATATACTGGCCCTATATCACTTCCCCCAACCCCTTCTAGGGCGTGCAATAAAAGGCACAACACTTTCTGAATCTTCATGCACTTCCCATTCCTCATCTCCTATTGTACCTTATCTAGGCAGGATATAGATTTTTGATCTTCGTTTACTAATCATTAACCAAGACACAGCCTGCCCAGAACTGCTCCTGTACCTTCACTTCCTCTTCCAAGAGAATGCTCAATCAATGATTTGGCTACCTCCTAGTACTCGCGTAATAGGCCTCATTCCGATCTGTCCTAACTTCTCGTTCACAATCTGGCGCATTGTCCATTCTTGCCTTCTGGAATGTTTAGCACTACTGCTCTGTGTCCAGTACTCACTGTGGGGTTTTCAAATATTTGCCATAAGTCGTTGTGCAGGCGGGAGATATTATACCGTGCAGTTGATACAAGCCTTCCAAATTCCTCTTTGTTGCTGATGTACATAAAGAGTCCCTGGAAATGAGAGAAAGAATACATGTCTTGTGTTGGATTCTAGAGCATTCAACAGGAGGGACTATACAGTCTCTGAATAAAGATCAAAAAGGACATGTACATCTATTACAGTAGATATTCACTTTTGCAGAAAAAATACTGGCTTCCCAAAAACAGTGCACAGAAAATCAATGGCTCAAGAACTAGCCTTTTTGTCTTGCAGCCGCCCTTTGTGGTTAAGAAACCGAACAGAAAGAAACTAGAGATAGGCCTTTTATAGGTATAACAAGAGAGCAGAATTGCAAATTTCATTTGCAAGTGAACAATGGCATCGTCAATGCGTCTGACCTCTGCACCTCCATCCATTCTTTAGGATTCAGGGGAAATTAACGCAAAGGACACATTTACTGCTTTTTTACAATCAGTAAAATGAAAACTAAAGGTTATCGTCAAACCTATGAGGTAAAATTTGAGCCGTATAAGACTTTCAATAACATACAATCAAGAAAAGGTTTTCAGACGATCAACTAAAACTATGCAAACTATTGACTACGAGCTGGTCTTCCTAGTATTGATTAATGCAAGATCAAATGACTAAACTGGCAGAATGAAAAACCTATTCAACAGTTTGTCTTAAAAGCTGTACTTTGAGCATTAACCACCGTAAATGGCCCCAGTGTGCCACATCCTGTGGGGCTGAAACAGTCTAACAGATTATGTGCTTTCCATCCATTTCCTGGTAGGTGAGCGCAGCAGAAGAAAGGAACATGCTCTTCCCTGCATATTCTGCCCTCAATTAACTTGCATCTATCTCCCCAAATTTAGTGGTGTGGGACACTTTGCACAGATACAGTATTTTTCCCCCAAAGTGAAAGTAAAAGCACAAATTTAATGTTGGGTAAGAAGTAGTGTCCTCATCCTCAATCCACATCTTTTAAAGACAGCAGAGGATCTAATGGGCTGCTGTAAAATTAAGCAAGTGCACACAAACATTTAAATCCCACAGTGAATTAACAAGCCACCTGAGGTAAACGATGTCCGAATGGAGGGCTGCACTATGTATACACTCCTTTGCCAAGGTAGAAGGTGCAGGAAAACAAAGTCTAAAATCTATTTGTCCATTAAGATATTTCTATTTTACCACTTTAAAGTTGGGTCAGAAATGTGAACATACAACTCGATTGAGGGCACGCCTGTTGGAAGGAAACATTTACGTAGAATGGTTGGTGAATTCATAATCAGATTCAAACCACAAACTAATTCACTTGGAGCACTGCTGGGCTGTCTGGTTCACATATACTGGCTACAATAACAAGATTGCCAATGCAAATGCGCAGATGGGCCCAATATGACAATAACTTGAGAGTATGGAAAAACAAGCACCCCATGCTTCTGCAGAAGTGCGCAGCCGACTAGGGAACTGGGCCCACATGCTTTACTTAACCCTGTAATCCCTAAAGTCTTAAGATTCTCTCGATCACCACCTTGTAATCCCTAAAGTCTTAAGATTCTCTCGATCACCACCTTGTGGAAGCAGCTACTGCCTCACGGGATCACATTAAAAAGTGCTTCTAAAAATATCAAAAGGGAAAATTAAAAGGAACATGTAGCCATGTAGTCTTCAAATAAGAGTCCTGCTTCATCCCAATTACAGAACCCACGCTTCCTGCTTAGTTTTTGCTTCAGAGCGCCTTTTGGTTACTACAATTGCCAATATTAGTAAAGATGTTTCTTTTTGCAGATTTTCTACTCCTTTCAATGAGAAACTCAGCATATCTGCAGAATATTTCAAGACCCTTTGTAGCCTCACTCCCTTGCTTTATTAATTTCATATTACGGCACTGGAGAGTCTTTGAAGGCGAACAGTGCTGGGTGCCGAGTCACCCATGTAAGTCAAAGGTGCATGCAGGAGTGCAGGACATTTTAATTTCCTCTTTCTCTACCTGTACGGCATTTGCAGCAATACTCCACATGCTTCTGGCAGTGGTATCTTTATTTTACACTTTCTGGGTGCACACCTGTTAACATTCAACGTTTGAATGCATGGCAGCATTGTGTTCTTTGCAGTGCTCACAATGGGTAGGCATGTTGTTTAAGCTCCATCTTTGTACTTCACTGTCCTTTTTTCAACCTTGCTCCTGCCTTGGTGTAGACAATGATGTGTAGAAAAACAGAGTGTAGGTGCACTCATTCAATTCTAGTTACATTAGAAAAAAACACTTCTAATTTATTAAGTGTCATTTGGGTGCAGAGGAGGTAACAGACCATGACACAATGTTGGGAATGCAAGTTATACAAGAAAGAGCATCCAAACGTATTGGATACTCCCATCCCCTGCACACCTTGGAGCTGAAAATTCAGCCAATATAATTATAAACCGTTTAAATTATTTCATATTTTCGCATTACATTAATTGGTTTAATTTTTAAAAAGAAAACAAACGAATGACAATGATTCAGTCCACAATAGTCCAATAGGTTAAACATTCTTTGTTTGATATCATCACAATGCGTTTCGGGATTCGGTTTCCCTTCATCAGGTGCAGTTCAAAAGCTAACAATACAATATGACATAACAATCCGTCAGTATAATATTTAACTATATTAGAAAGTTCGGAATAGATAAGAAAATCTCTTCAATATTTCACTAAAGAAAATGTATGCTCCAATCGACCGTGTTTGATAACCATTAAGTCGAGTATCTGCAAGCACCAGTGATATATGCCCAAGATAAATAAAAGTTACTCATTGTAGTAACTAAAGTACTCATAGTCCATTTCCTCCATCGGTCGTAAATCTCCCCCCGTCTCACCTTCGATCGCTTCTTGCTCTGTTCGCGGGAGGATTCCTCTTGTGGACGGATCAGGTCTTGTGTAGGCTCGCTCGAGTCTCGTCCGGCTCCAGATCTCGGAAAAGGTAGAAATGAACTTCCGGTAGAAGTTGGCAAGCCCCAGGAAGGATTGAACTTGTTTCACAGATGTGGGAGCGGGCCAAGCCAGTATGGCTTTTACCTTTGAAGGGTCCATACCAATTCCTTCTGGGCTAAGGATGAAACCTAGGTAGTGAACAGAAGTAACGTGAAACAAGCATTTTTCGGGTTTGGCTAAAAGTTTGTGTTCACAGAGTCGTCGTAATACTGGCTGTACATGCTCTTCATGCTTTAGAGGATCCTTGGAAAAGATCAATATGTCATCCAGATAGACAATGACGAAGAGGAATAACATGTCAGAAAACACCCTATCCATAAAACGTTGAAAGACTGTGGGAGCATTAGCTAGTCCAAAGGGCATGACTAGATATTCATAGTGACCAAAGGGTGTTCTAAAGGCTGTTTTCCATTCGTCTCCTTCCCGGACACGGATTAAATGGAAGGCCCCCCCGGAGATCCAACTTTGTGAATATTACGGCACCTCTCACAGCTTCCAGGATATCCGAGATCAGGGGCAGTGGGTACCAATCTTTGAGGGTGCATTGATTTATGCCACGATAGTCGAGGCAAGGTCTGAGTTCCTTGGTGTCCTTCTTGGGAACGAAGAACGACGAAGCACCCGCTGGAGATTTTGAGGGTCTTATGGTGCCGTTTTCAAGATTGGTGTCCAGGTATTCTCGAAGGGCCTTTTTCTCAGGTTCGGAAAGAATGAACATTCTGCCGAAGGGAATCACTGCTGAGGGATCTGTATCTATGGCACAGTCTTCAGGTCTGTGAGGGGGTAAGGCCTAGACTATGGCAGTTGAAAATACATCAGCATATCCCGGATAGGCCTCTGGGACTTGTATGATATTGGAAACCATGAGTGGTGTTTTTTGGTCTCTTAGTGATTCTTTAGGAGGTGTCAAGGAGGGATCCAGGGATAGACAGTGGGACATACAAAACTCTGAGCCCAGGAATAGTGATCCTGCTGTCCAATTGATATACGGATTGTGCTTTTGTAACCAGGGCATACCCAATACCATGGCGTAATGGGCTGACTTAATGAAGTCGAATGTAATCTGCTCTTGGTGATGATTTATGGAAAGTTGGATCTCTTTTGTCTGCAGGCTTATGGGTCCTGAAGAGAGAGGTCTTCCGTCGATTGCTTCCACCGGCTGCATGGTGCTTCGTGTTTCGTACGGAATATGATGACTAACAACCCAGTCTTGATCAATGAAAATTCCCATAGCTCCGCAGTCCACCAAGGCCAGAATGGGATAGGTCTCATTCTTGGAGGGCGACAGGAAGGCCTGTAGTATCACCAAATTGTTTTGTCCTGGAGAGTTTAAGGATGGAATTGATGTAGAGCAAACATCTCTCTCCCGACACCTTGCTCCATCTAGGACCGGGAGCTGGCGTTTCCCGAACGCCGTGGAGGGGCTAGAGGACATTCTCTAACAAGGTGTTTATCCGAGGCACAATACATGCACAGGCCTGTGTGGATCCTTCTCATCCTTTCTTGTGGGGAAATAGGTCCACGGATGGCTCCTATTTGCATGGGTTACGGATCTATGTCAGGGGTTGGGGCAGGATCGGTTTTTACAGAAGTCTCAAGGGAGTTCTTTTGAAAGGGTATCTTGGTCTTTCTTCTTTCAGCCTTTCTTTCCTGGATTCGGAAGTCTATTTGCATGGCTAGATCCATAAGAGCCTGGAATGAGCTAGGACGAGCCACTCTGGCTAATTCATCCTTTATATCCTCATTTAGACCCCTGCGAAATAGAGTGAAACTTGCTTCTGAGGACCAATCTGCTTCCTTGGCAAGTTGTTTGAATCTAGTAACATACGTTAGCATATCCTGGGATCCCTGTCGGAAATCAAGTAACCGTTCCTGAGCACTATCAACCTGTTCTGGGCGGTCGAACATAGTATTGAGTGCCTGAATAAATCCATCATAATCATCCAGGAGGGCATCTCCAGAGTTGATTAGGGGAGTGGTCCAGGTCAAGGCGTTCCCTGTGAGGTGCGAGATTATGAAGCCCACCTTCGCCCTGGAAGTTGAAAAATAGTAGGGCTTAAAAGTAAAATGCACCAAGCAGGAATCCACGTAAGGACTTTGCCGTACCATCATATTTGTCTACCACTCCACCCAGTAACACACTCTCCTTGTTAGCGGAGTCGCGAGACAAAACAAGTTGCTTTAACGCAGAATTCTCCGCTTTTAAGTTCTGCACTTCAGTTGTTAGTTCTTGCATGCCACGCATGAGGTCCTGGACTGCTTTCTCCATAGCAGTATCAGTGTCGGTCGTTTGGCGTCTCAAACTGTCGTAAATCTCCCCCCGTCTCACCTGGGATCGCTTCTTGCTCTGTTCCGTGGGAGGATTCCTCTTGTGGACGGATCGGGTCTTGTATAGGCTCGCTCGAGTCTCCTCCGGCTCCAGAGCGCATTCAGAGTTCCAGGAAGGTCGCAGTTCCAGCATGTCCAGGAAGAAAGTAGCGGTTGCTAGGGTTAAGGATTCCGGGAGCAGATGGAAAAGATGGAAGGAAGGAAGAAGGGACCAGGAAACTAGGAATAGTGGATTCTCCGAACAGCACACGCACGTCTAGTCACTACCTAAGGATAGCGTTGAGACGCGCGGGCCGCGGGGGTGTGGCCAATTTATAGAACGTTACGTGTCCGACGTAAAGGCTGGTGCGAGGCAAGTCACTTGGCACGGCCATGTTGGGAGTAACAAGGAATACAAGCCCCGTCGCGATAAGGACCAGGAAGTCCACAAAGGGCAAGTTCTATGGGTCATGACACCATCCTTGTGGGCGTTCCCAAACTTGGGGACGGTACTGGAACCTTTTGCAGGGAAACATTGAGCTTCCCCTTTAAATTTAGTATAGGGTGCAGGGTGCGGTCTCAGACGTGGGAATGCCCCACTGAGGCCCCGCCCTCCGGTGTCTCCCCTCAGTCCCTTAACACATATCGGACGCTTAGATACCTGGCTACACTTATTACCTATAAGCCAGTGGCATACTAGCGGGGGAAGGTGGGTGGGACGTATGGAGAAGAGGGGACTATGGACTATGAGTAATCTAGTCACTACGGTGAGTAACTTTAATTACTCATACATCCTGTCCCCTTTCCTCCATCCTTGTGGGTGATTCCACCGAACAAGAACCTAGGGTGGAGCGGTCACAACCTGCCTCATATCTAGGATGAAGCAAAAAGGTTCTTCGGAACCGCCTGACCAAACTCTGCATAGTGCTTGGAGCTAGTGTCCAGCAAGTAGTGCTTACAGAAGGCCGACGGAGTGGCCCAAGTAGCCGCCTTGCTGGTCTCTGAAACACCATGACTGTGGCCATAACTCTGACCGCATGCACATGAAACCCCTCAGGAACAGGTTTGCCCATGGCCGTGTACGCTGCCAAAATGACCTGAACCATCCATTGGGCAATGGAAGCCTGAGAACCAGGGCCGGTGCCCTCAAAAGTCATAAACAATGCCTCAGACCGCCTGAAGGATTACGTCCGAGAGAGATAAAACTTGAGATCCCTCTTGAGGACCAAGGAATGTAGGGCCTTCTCAGCCTTCGACTGTGGGTTCGGGAAGAACACCGGCAGGCAAATCTCTTGGTTCCGATGGAACAGAGAGACCAACTTGGGCAGAAAAGTTTGGCCGAGTGTGTAAGATGACCTGGTTGTTGTGAAACGCGGTGAAGGTCTTGCGTGAAGACACCCCCTGCAACTCTTTAACCCGGAGGTGAAAGCCACCAATAAAACAGTCTTTAGCGTCACTAAGCGGATGTCCACAGAGGCCATCAGCTCGAAAAGCTTGCATTGCAAGGCTGCAAGAACCACATTAAGGCCCCAGACCGGATGCGGCCAATGCATCAGAGGATAAAGCATGGACAACCCCTTAAGGCGGGCCTTAACCACCTGGTTGGCCACTGGAAACATGTTTAGGGGAATTCTTGTAAGCCTCAATGGCCGCCAAATACGTGCAGCAAATATCCACCTGAACTCCCAAACGAGCTAGGTGGGCTGAAAAGGCCAGTACGTCATCTGGAGGATGGTAGAGGCAAGGGAACAGGAAGACAAACCCGTGGACACTACGGATAGGATCCACGGGTTGCTGAAAAGATGCTTACAGGTGTCCTGAACAGAGCCAAACGGCTCCCCACAGGCGAGCTGTGTTCGAGGACTTTGATGTCACTGCTTCTTGGTGTCAGGGGTGGGGAAGCGGTAAAATCCACGCAACGTGCTCTGCTGCTTCCTTCTGCTGTCACTGGGAGACCTGTAAGGCCTCCGTGTACAGCGGTCCTGGAACCCCTTGAAGCCAGAGAAAGTGTGGGGCTTGAACTCACTCATGCCCTGGGACAGAGGGAAGGTTTTCTGACCTGGTTTTGTCAGGATGGCCAAGGACTTAGCGAATTGAGTGGATGTTTTCTTCTTTATCAAATCATCATCGGTCGACGAATGATGCAGGATCCCTGCACTTCAGATGAAAACTTTGTGGCGTGCATCCACGCTGTCCTTTTCATCTCGACCCCAAGGCACAACCCTCTGCTGGCTGTGTCGATGTGGGAGACCGAAGACTCCATGAGATCCTGAGAAATGGTCTGTGCATCTGCCAGACCGGCCTTGAAGGAGGCCTCCCTGTCCGAAGACAGCTCGGGGAGAAATTCCAGAGCTCCTGCCACAGCTTCTGGTTAGCCGCAGCCAAGAGGGCGTCCGCGTTGGCTTGCCACAGATGCAGCCCTGAGATGGAGTAACAGCGAAGAGGCAACTGGAGGTGGCTCCCGTGGAGGAAGACGACAAAGACAATGGTTTAGAATATGAGGCTGCAGCCACCACAAGGGCATGGGGCTGTGGGTGAGACACAAGGAGGATTGGCTCCCCGTCCATCAGCCTAAACCTGCTATCTAACTTCTTATTCATCTGGGCAGTGGCCCTGTGGAGGGGGCTGCTACATGGAGCACGGCTCCCCAGATGGTTGGTGTGAGGACGGTGGAGAAGGATGGAAGATCTCCCTCCACTGTAACAAACGATTCTTCAATGCCCTGTGACTGAGAGGGCTGCAGGCTGAACATGAGTCCCAGCGGTGGTAGGGCCCCAAACACTCAAGACAGTGAGCATAGAGGTCCGAGGCCGGGAACGAGCAGTCGCATGAGGCGTATGTCGTGAATCCTCCTGCACCGAAGAGAAGTGAAATAATTATTGAAAAAACAAATGGGTGCAAGCAGAAAGCTAAAAAAAAGTCTACGTGCTGGCTGTCAGGTCTCTACACAGTCCGTGCGGAAAAAGGGACTGAGGTGAGGAGCCGGAGGGTGGGGCCTTGGCACAGCGTTACCACGTCTGAGGCCACTTCCCGTGTGCTATACTAAATTTAAAGGGGAAGCTAAATTTTTCGCTGCCAAAGGTTCCAGTACCGTCCCCATGCTGGGGGACGCCCACAAGGATGGAGGAAAGGGGACAGGATGTATGAGTATTTTCATGCAGTGGAGAGCACAAAATGTTTAAAACATTCTTCGCGGAATTGGTGTCCTTTCGGTGCGTGTGGTCAGATGTGCACAACATGCATAAAGAAGGTTACATTAGGTAAATGTTTCAAAAGTAGAGAAGCACAGTGTGTGAAAATAATAGAAAAAATGATTTTAATTACCTATTGCATCCCCTGAGGTTGGAGATCGTGTGTAAATGGAGAGAACTTTTGGCAGCTGGAAAAGAATGGGAAACATAGTGCCCATTCAGGGTTTAGTGTAGCATTAAAGGAAAACAAATTAAGAGAACAAGGAGACATGTTACTATCTGTGCTCAGAGCAAACGCATTCAAAATGAATCCTCGTAGGCAAATGGGAGACTGTGTTGCACCACTTGTATGTATTAGGTTGCCATGGCACTGGGGTGCGACATGGTAGAAGAACTAGTCTATTAAGGGCTTCCATGTTAGTATCACTGCCATGGTAACGGCCGTAAAAATAAAGAATTGACTAATCCGTATATACATTAGGCAATGTGTGGCTTGGAGAAAATAGTGCAATACCATAATTCAGGCATTAAAATGTGTCCTGAATAGGCTGAAACTCTGGAGATATGGGGATTGCAAAAAGGGTAAAAGGAAGTAATATGTGATGATAAAATGGCCGCCATTGGCGATGTATGAATAAGGAACTACCGGTGTGGTAGGGAATTTTAGTCCTAAAGACCTATGGACAGGATCGCTCGGCAGAGTGTAGCTAGTGTCTGAGTACGTAGTGCAGTACCAGGGAGAGCTCCAGATGAATCATATGAGAAGGAAAGATCTGAATGCTTAATATGGCATTGTGTAGCCAATATAACATTAAAGAATAAATGGAGAATATATATATAACACGCATGCGCAATAATGTGCATCTTTTATATAAATTGTACACTTAAGTGTAGATGATGCAATTTTCCTACAAGAACGCTAACATACTAAGAAAACTCACAAAGTCTGTCCTGACTTATGTCAGTTTTTATATGTATATAGTATGTATACGAGATATAAATTGTGCACATATACAAAATGTAAACGCCTATCCGCCTCATATGTATTGAAGACTCACATTAAAGTAAAGCCTCAAGGAGTAAACAAGGTTTCCCTTTTCCTTGGACTGTCTGGGTGGGCACAGATGGCACCTTTATTGTACCCTTTCCAGCGCACTCCTGTGCATCTTTTGTTACTAAATGGCAGCCTTCTGTCCACTACAGTGGTAAAAAAAAAAGACTTGTTACGTTGTATAAGTCCTGCCTTTGTGCTTGACTGTCCTTCTGGCCACCTTCCTCCCGAGTAGGTGAAAGAAATGACAATATACAGTTATTCTTCACTGGCTCTGGCCTGTGTAGAATAACTGGCTCAGTTGCCCTGGAAAGCTGTGGGCCTGTAGTAGGCACACATCAGGACTGACATCAAGCTCAACATATTCAAGCCTCAACTCTCATTAAGTGCAAAATCTCTTTCTGGTTCATCATCGACTGAGATCTCCCATTCAAGACTTATTTCCAGGTAGACCCAAGCAGGATGGTACTAGCTTATGCCTCTTTAAAGAGTCAAACACCTCATCCCTCACCAAGTTTCAGAAAAATTGTCAAAGCCCTGGTCAACTTCTACCGGGACAGTGGCAATGCCACTCTTGCAGGAGTCCCAGATTCCACATTGGCACCTCTGAACACCGTCCACCATGCCTCCCTAAAGGACCATTAACATTGTGTCATATCACTTCCATTCTTAAGGAACTGCACGGACTAGCCTTCCAAGCATGCATCATGTTTGAGACAACCTGCATCAATGACAAAATCAGTCACAACAAAACACCACTCTACTTATAAGAGAAACTGACCAACCTGGAGGCCAGCAGACCAACAGAAACCCCATCATCACCAGAATGCACAAAAAAAAAGAAATTGCATTGGCTAAAAAGAGCAGGAACATAAGCATTTTCCTGCTAATCACTCACCCTCTATCTCACGCTGCAAGGCGGAACATCTCATTGATCAATCAACTTAACCCTAACTTCTCCAATGCTTTGCGGTTAGGTTTGAACTTTGTGCAGCCTGGTACTGTGAAACCTGTACTGCACACTCGATGCTTTACCTAGGCATTATAGATTTGCTGATGGTCTATACCAAGAAGCAGAGGTTTGTTAGAGCCTCAGGTTCGACTGAACTTTTTAGGGTCCCCTAAACATTTTCCTTTTCCCCCTTCATTATATTTGAGATGTTGTCCTCTTTTTGTGGGCAGAGTGACTTCTACTGAAGTCCCCCTGCCGCTTCAACCTTTTTACGCATATGGTCCTCAGCAGCCCATAAGGCTCCTAGCCCAGGAGTGGCCTTTTGTGCACCCCTTTTGCTATAGGGTGGTTTTGCAGAATAGACTGGCGGCAGCTGCAATTTAGGTTTGTCTTCACAGAGGTGGAAGCATATTTACTGCCTTGGTAGCCAAATGTACCTTTTTGGTAGCCATGGTGATGCTAATGTATTTTTCAAGTCCTGCCCTAAGCGATTTTGTTTCCTGGGATTTCTTGGTTCAGGGAAAGTGCGAGTCAAGCTGAAAATAGTCTATCTGCAGACATAGGCTCACTTTGAGCTCAGTCATGCACTCTCCATAGGGGTTGCAACTGGCTGAGACAAGTGCCCTGCCCTGGCTTGTCGTGGGAGTTTGTTTTTTGGGCCAATCTGACTGGCTGGCCTCCAAAAATCTTTGTGTGATTGTGTAAGTGTAGTCTCAGCCAGCTTTCCTGCCTTAGACATCTGTAGGACACCCTTTATTTTTGCTTTGTTTAGTGTGACGATTCACTAGGTGTCGTCACTTCTATGAGGCTAGGGAGGTGAGGTCGCTACCTAATAGTGTCCCCTAGGGGTGGTTTAATGCGAGAGAGCTCATGGGGAGGGACTCCCCTCTCTGGGGACAAGGACAACCACCTGGGGTACAGCCTGTTGAACATCACCTGATCATTCTCTAGCCCCCACCCTCCATTCCAAACCACTTCCTTGAAAGTAGACCAATGTATTCCTGTAGTACATGGGATACAACCAAAATAGCAAGTACTCGGACGGAGAAGAGCACAGACGACATGAAGATTATGGGTATCAGTAGGAAAGATCAAAAATAACATTCTCAATGGTAGATTTGTTTGAATTTCGGCTGTATGAACATTACTTGCAGCTGAAAAATTACGAACACATCTACCATTCAGTGAGATTACAGTGAACAAGGAGCGTGGGTTCCCTGACCCTTGTTCACCTGTGTCGCAAAGGGATGGCAGAGGCACACATTGAAGTGTGCCGCCTGAAGGTGAGGGGGTGGGGACTGGGGGAGAGGGTTGTCGGAAATGTCAGCGGGAGACAAAACCGAAAGTTATTTTCTCCTTCGGACACTTCGGGTTCGAACAATTCATCGATAACCAGATTATGGACTGTGCTTGTAATGGTATCAGGTGGTCCCGGGGAGGTACAAAGATCAAGGTGTCAAAAGAAACCAAGGACTTTCACAATCCACCAGAGAGGGAATGACAACAATGTATAAAAAGAGACGATGGACTAAAGAAGTTGTCAAGCCCAGCCAGGAAAGCCAACAGGTGTGGAAACCATCCAGAGCGGGAGTTTCAAATCCTGTTGGCAGACCGGAAGCATAAAAGAGTGGAGGACGCCGGCGGTTCGCTGAGGGAGTTTTCCATGGGTCCAGCTGGAGTGGATTCGAGCACGAAGCAGCAAAATCGAACCGAGCAGTACAGCAGAGCACAGAGCCGTCGCAGTGCTGCAGGGCCAGATGAGAAAAGCCCGCAGAGTCGGAGAGATGTACCCCAGTCCCAGAAAGCCTCTGTGGCATACGGTAGTCCCAAAGAAAGTAACAGGAGGTACGAGAGACCTGGAGGGTACGCAGGGATGGAAGAGAGGCAGGCTGGATCGGCTCTCCCTTGGCCGTCATAACAACCAAACTATTGGGAAGAGTGGAGTGAGCATCCGAGGAGAACATTCTCATTGCAGTGGCAGCAATAAGCCAACTGACCCCACCAGAGATGGGTCGGGGACCCTAGAAGTATCAAATCAACAGTGGCAGTCATAAGCCCGCTGACCCAACAGAAGCCAAAAAGTACAACAAAGGAAGGTTTCTTCATTACAGTAGCAGGCATAAGACAACTGACCCAAGATGGAAGACAGAGTACCACAGTGAAGGAACAAGTTACTTACCTGTAACTGTTGTTCTCCAGCATGGGTCTGGCATGGATTCACATGCTCATGAATATTCCCCGTCAGGCTGGGAATCCTCTGTAAAGAAAAAATCAGTATCAGTTTCGTTTCTGATCCGTCTTTCTTAGTAGTAACCAATCACTGATCTCTGGGTCATACTGCCCCCAGCCAATGACTGCCCTCTCCCTAAGCCCCGTCTCTGGCAGCCATCCTCAGATTTGGTAGCACGCAAAGTGGCAGTATGACCAAGTGAAGAGCCGCAGAGGGGTAGGCGGGAGGGTTCGCATGTGAATCCATGCCAGACCCATGCTGGAGAACAACATTTACAGGTAAGTAACTTGTTCCTTCTCCAGCATGGTGTCTGGCATGGATTCACATGCTCATGAATAAAAGAATACATAGCAGTACACACATGCACAACCACGGGAGGTGGCAAAGGCTCAACATTAAGCATTACATCCAAAACTCAACATTAAGCAATTCTTACCTCCTCACCAGGCTCACCTTAGGCGAACAGGTTGCGCAGCACTGCTTGACTGACCCTGGACTCCTCCCTGGAGTCCCGATCGACGCAGTAGAATCTTGTGAAGGTGTGCGTCGACCTCCACTTAGCAGCCCTGCAGATGTCCAGCAGGGCCACACCAGACAGGAACGCCGTGGTAGCAGCGATCACTCTGGTCGAAAGGGCTCTCGGACGGCCGGGCATCGGTCGGTTTGCCAACCGGTGACAGTGCATGATGCAGCCGGAGAACCATCTGGAAATGGAAGTCTTCGAGAGAGCCTTCCCTTGATTCACAGACCCAAAGTTCACAAACAGCTGTGACGTCTTCCGAAAACTGTTCGTGCGGTCCACATAGAACTTCAGCGCTCTAGCTACATCCAGCGAGTGCAGAGTCCTCTCGGCCGGTGTCGAAGGCTACGGGAAGAAAACTGGTAACACCAAGGGCTCGTTGAGGTGGAAGTCCGACGGCACCTTGGGCATGAAGGAGGGGTGCGTTCTCAGCACCACCCTTGTCTCATGAAAAGTCAAGTTTGGAGGCTTGCAAGATAGGGCCTGGATCTCTCCTACCCGTCGTGCGGAGATGATGGCCACAAGGAACGCCGTCTTCCATGACAGGAACTTCAAAGGCGCCGAATGCATAGGCTCGATTGTGGCCCCCATGAGCCTGGTCAGCACCACATTAAGCTCCCATGCCGGGGCAGAAGCCTTCACCGGCGGGAACGATCGGAATAGTCCCTTCATAAATTCCTTCTCCAGACGATGAGACCACAAGGACACCCGTCCCGTAGTCCTGGTATATCGGGAGATGGCAGCCAGATGTATTTTGATGGAGGCGTGAGCCAGTCCAGCTTTGGCCAGCGACAGTAGGTACGGCAGTACTTGAGGGGCCGTAATCCGCAGAGGGTTAATCTTCTGTGCATGGCACCAGACAGAGAACCTCTTCCACTTATGACCGTAACACTTGAGAGTTGAGGCCGCCCTGGCTTTTGCAAGAACCTCTCTGCAGTCAGCCAGATATCGTACCCTCCAAACTCTAGCGCTGCAGGAGCCAGGCCTGCAAGTTCAGCGACTCCGGGTCGTGATGAAGAATGGCGCCTCCTTCTCCGGAGAGAAGAGCCGCGTCGGCCGGCAGCTTGACTGGTGGGGACGTTGACAAGTCCAGAAGGTCCAGGAAACAGATCTGCCTCGGCCACGCAAGTGCAACGAGGATCATTCTGCACCTGGACTTCTTGAGCTGGTTGATGAGGCAGAGCAGCAACGGCAACGGAGGGAACGTGTATAGAAACAGGCCATCCCAAGGGAACGAGAAAGCATCGCCCATGCTCCTCGGCTGCGGGAACTGCTGGCGCGCCTCTGGCACTTGGAGTTCGTCGCCGTCGCGAAAAGGTCAATCCGGGGTTTGCCCCATCGTCGAAAGAGCCGATCCACCAGGTCCTGACGTAGGTCCCACTCGTGGCACGAGCGCAGCTCCCTGCTGAGTGAGTCGGCGATGGTGTTTTTTATTCTTGCCAAGTGGAAGGGAACCAGAAACACCCTCTGGACGACGGCCCAGTGCCACAGATCCTGGGCCTCCTTGGATAGGGCTGGGGATCGGGTGCCTCCCTGCTTCCGTATGTAGAACACTGTGGGTGTTGTCGGTAAAGTTCCTCACCACCTTGTCCTTGAGGGATGGAAGGAACGACTTGAGCGCCCAGAACTCTGCTCAGAGCACCAGAATGTTGATGTGGAGAGACCTCTCCTCTGGGAGAAAAAGACCTCTTGCATGGAGATCTCTGGTGTGGGGCCCCCCAACCCTCCAGAGAGGCGTCCGTCGTCACCGTCTCCTGAAACGCTGGGGTCTGAAGGCCGTGCCTGTAGTGAGGTGCGCATAGGTACCCCACCATAGGATCGCCCGACGGAACTCCTCGTCGAGAGGGATCCCGTCTTCGAAGCAGCCCGTTGCCTAAAATCAGCAGGCGTCGAGGAACTCCTGTAGCGGACGCATCTGAAGTCTGCAAAGGGGCACAAGATAGATGCATGAGGACATCATCCCGAGGAAGGACTTGATGGACCTCACCCTGGCCACGTCGGTGGCTAGCAGGCGCTGCACCCTGCCCAGAATGGCCTTCGTCCTCTCTTCTGACGGGGAGGCCAATTGCCCCACTGTATCGAACTTTGCTCCCAGAAACAGTGCTACTTGCGACGGAACCAGGTGGGATTTGGGGTAGTTGATGGCGAATCCCAGTTCCGTGAGCAGCCGGACGGTCCTCGCTGTGTGTCTGTGTGTTCGACGGCGAGTTCTCTTGTCCTTGCCCGGATTAGCCAGTCGTCCAGGTAGGGGTAGACGTGGATCCCCTGCAGGCGCAGCCGCGCCACCACTGGTGCCTGGCACTTGGTAAATACCCTGGGTGCAGACTTCAATCCGAACGGCAGGGCTCTGAATTGGTAGTGGTGTCCCTGAACCACGAAACTGAGGAACATTCTGTGTCCTTTTAGAATGGGGATGTGGAAGTAAGCATCTTCCAGGTCCAACGACGATAGGAAGTCACCCTCCTCCAGCTGTCTCAGCACGTGCTGGAGGGTGACCATCCTGAATTTCTGCGCCTTGATGTATTTGTTTAACCGACGCAGGTCCAGGATGGGGCGCCAACCGCCTGTCTTCTTTCTGACGAAGTACCTTGAGTACACTCCGGAGCCCCGGAGCCTCCTGGGCACGAGCTCGATGGCACCTTTCTTGAGCATCGCCCTTACCTCCAACAGCAGTTGAGGGACGTGATTCTCCTTCCTGGCCACGGGAGGAATGCGAGGGCACTTCTTTTGGAATTCCAGCGAGTGCCCGTTGGTCAGGGTGTCCAGCACCCAACGGTCGGTGGAGATGGACTCCCACACGCTGACGAACTTCCACCGGGGTGCTTTGGTGGTGGTCCGACGACACGGCCGGGGCAGTCTTGTTTGGAGGAGGCATTGCCGCCTTGGCCTCCTTGACGACGACGGCGGGATCCCCCTTGCTTGCCGCAACCTCTGTAGGCCTCCTGGGAAGAGGAGCGGGCCGCCTGGCGGTATGTAGAAGAGCCACCGCTCTTCTACATATCCCTTGGAGGCCCCCTGTCTGCCTCCGGAGCTCTGAAAGGGCCGTCGTTGTTGAAGTACCCCTAGGGCCCGGGCCGTCTCCGAGTCGGTCTTGATGGCTTGGAACGACTCGTCCACCGCCTTACCAAAAAGGTTGTTGCTGTCGAACGGCATATCCAACACTCTGGTCTGGACGTCCTGGCAAAAGTCTGTTGCCTTGAGCCATCCTCGTCGTCGGAGGCAAACTCTGTTGCCCAGTTGGCGAAAACCGGTGTCGCCAATGTCCGTTGCCACCGTTATGGCGTGATCTAACGCCACCTTGCCTTCCTAGAGAATTTGTAGGGCCTCCGCCCTCTTGTCATCCGGTAGGAAGTCTAGCAGGGGAGCTATTTGAACCAAAGCTCCCTGTCGTAGCGGTTAACGATTGTAATGGCATTGGCCGCCTTAATCGTTGTCGCCGCCGACGAGATGACTCGTCCCATGGAGTCCAACCTCTTGCCCTCGCTGTCCGGCGGGGAAGTGGAAGTTGAAGCCGCCGCACCCGCTGCTTTCTTCTTGGCCGCTGCCGAGACGGCAGAGTCCGGCGTGGGCTGGGCCCTGAGGCACAAGGGGGCGGCATCGGGAACTCGGTACTTCTTCTCGTACCTGTCCCTCTTGGCGGGTGTCATGGAAGGGTTCTTGAGGATAGCATGCCCCTCGTCCCAGATGTCGTCGAGCAACGGCACCGCGAGGACCGTCTTCCTCTTGGCCTCTCGTCGCTGGTAAAGAAACCCTTCCTTTTTTTGTTCTTCAGGGCAGAGCTGGAAGAGCTCGGATGCCCTGGTTATGATGGCATGAAAAGAGCCAATTTCGTCGGCTGGAGAAGCCCGAGCGGGGGGGTATGGGGGCGATGACGGGATGTCCATTGTGTCATCGCCGCCATCGTCATCTGTCCCCGTCGCTGTATCCTCTCTAGGGTCCGGCGAGAGGGATGAGGGGTCAACAGGCCTCGCAGGCACGAAGGGAGGCGAGGGGTGGACTGTCCTCCGCTTGTGCGGAGGGCTTCCCGACAGGCCTGGTTCCGGATCCTCCGTCGGGGTCCGTGGTAATCTCGTCCTTATCTCAGTACACAAGGATTGGATCGCCAACAAAATGGCCGCCAAGCTATCCTGGGGCTCAGGTAATGGCTGCGACGGACGGGATGGCTGCTCCACTGGGCCCTCTTCGTCGCCATCGTTGCTATCTTCAAACACATCAGGGGGGACCGTCCCCTGGGATCGAACCTTCTCGAACCTCTCGTTGAGGCCTATGAACCTCTCGTTGAGGCCCTTCTCGGTTTCCACCAGATCCTCCTCAGAGGCTGATTCCGAGTCTGTAATGGCCACCGCCCCCCCCCCCCCTCTTTTTCCACCGGGGACTTCACGGGGGTCTTAACGATGGGCTGGAAAGAGGATTCCCTCCGCGGTGGCAGGGATACTCTGGGCCCAGAGGCCGTTTCCACTGGCGTAGTCTCAGCCAGCTTTGCCAGGGTCCGCAGCGACCACTTCGATAGAGGCCTTTGCCGGCTGGATCAAAGCCCTCACCACCTTAGGTGCATCCTGGGCCTTCGCCTTGGGGGGAGGGTCAATGCCTCGCTCCCCCTTCGAGATCGACTGGGTCCGCTCCAGCAGCTTACCCGGGTTCTTGGACTTCCTCTTCCCAGAACCAGAGCGCTGGCTCGTGGTTGAACGTGCCGGGAAGTAGCGCCCTGCCTGGAAGCCGAAGAGCCTGACCTTTTGGCGCTCCCGGTGCCCGCGGACTCGCGGTGCTTGGCCTTCTGTTGGGCCCCTGTCGCCAGGGCGCCCTCACAGGACTTAGAAGCCCGCTCAGACTTTTTCTTCGCCTTCTCACCTGCTGTGCCCTTCTCCAGGCAGGCGGCGAGGCGGGAAAGACTATTTTGTTTGGTCCGTTCCAAAAGGTTCTTGCAGAACGCACAGTCCTTCTCCACGTGCATCTTGTCCTCATGAAGGCAGTAGAGACATTGCGAATGCTCGTCCTCCTTGAAAACGTTTTGCAATCTGCATCCAGGGCAGCACCTGAACAGCTTGGATCCGGGCGTCGAGCTTCCCTTGTCCTGGGCCATGTCCGTTGAGGTAGGCCGCAGATCTTCCGGAATCCTCCAAGAAGTGTAAACTCGACGAAAACTTCACCCTTGAGGGGCGTAGAAGAATTCCGAAACGGGTCCCCGTTATCGGAAGTAGAAACGGTGGAGCTTGCGGCTCGATTAAACCGAAAAAATGTGAAAATCTCCTGAAAAAGTGCAAAAGCGTAGCAAAAACTCGAGCGCTAAAGCACGAGGACTCCCAACACTTGAGCGTGCGGTAAAAATCTGAGGATGGCTGCCAGAGGCAGGGCTTAGGGAGAGGGCAGTCATTGGCTGGGGGCAGTATGACCCAGAGATCAGTGATTGGTTACTACTAAGAAAGACAGATCAGAAACGAAACTGATACTGATTTTTTCTTTAGCAAGGATTCCCAGCCGGACGACAGGGAATATTCATGAGCATGTGAATCCATGCCAGACCCCATGCTGGAGAAATGTTTCTTCACAACAACGGACGTCCTAAAGCCACTTAACAAAACGCCAAACAGGAGTATACAAAACAGAGGATTATCTCCCCTTCGCAGTGTGTGATGAATCCTACAGATCTCTCCCTAAAATCCTGCCTAAAGTCTCCTCCCAGGTGGCCAGAGAAAGGCAGACGCTTTCTGTTCCTGACCTTGGGGGTGGTGTACTGTGGAAGGATCACTTGGGAGATCAGGCCCAGGGTGGTGAGAAGATCCTGTGCGATGAGACACAGTATTTATGCTTGAAAGGGAAGAACCTATTGAATATACCAAGTTATGTAATGGCTTATTGTTGTTAAGATATTGTCATGCTGCCTACTCCCGGGAAGCCAGTTCAGGCCCAGCGTCCCCGAAAGCAGACATGTCCCCAGGGAGGGACCCAGCAACCCCTTATAGGGGCCCTTTGGACATTGTCCTGGCGCCTTTGGCGCCAGGCTCATAGAAGGCATCAGTCCTGGCACCATAGGCGCCAGGCTCATTATGGGAGTGCTTGGATGGACTTACCTGATGCAGACCATGCTGCCGGATCCAGACCTCCTTGAGGTCTGAAAGGGACTATTTTACCTATGGGACTATTTTACCACTCGGGCGTGGCTGAGGAAGAATACTTACCTGGAACTACTTTGGGGGCTATTTAAACCACACCCAGACAGCAGCTCACGCTTCGCGTTGTTCTGCATCTAGCAGCTGGACGCTCACCGTGTCTGCTCCTGCATCCTGGCTCCAGCCACGCCCACCTGCAACCTGGAGCACCTGAAAAGGAAGGAAAGGAGAGAAAGGTGAATAATTGAACTTTACCTACCTCCATCCGGAGTCCGGAACCATCACTCTGACGATCCTGAGAAAAGACATTATTTTTAGAAGTGCATCGCATCGCTCGCTGCAGCGCCGCGTTCCACTCACCTTCAGCGACCATTGGCACCATCCGTCGCCTTTCAGCGCCTAAGGAGAAAAAGAGACAAAACAAAGGTGAGCGAAGGAACAGATTGAGGAAGGCCTGATTCTTCCACCTTAAGACTTACCTGATTATTGTTGGGACAATCTTTCCTCACCTCGGGTCGGCGCCGCTTCTTTGGCACTTCCGTACCCCGGCCCCTAAGGGGAAAAAGACACACGCATTAGTGGGTGAAAGCAAGATCACTAAGGGAACCATCCATCAAAAAGACTCACCAGAGTTTACCTTCGGCAAATCCATTCCTCTACGCGGATTCTTCATCCTGCATCTGAAATAGAGAAAAGGACAACGGACAATTAAGGCTTGAACTTTTGCAACTGAATACTTACGGCCTCATATCGGAAAAGTCAAGCGGAGTTGAATACTCACCAAACCCGAGATCCAGTGAAGTAACTGGAAATCAACGCGCCCCTGCATCGGAAGCAGGATGGAGAGCTCGTCCTTTCAGACTCTAAGGTGAGACTCTACGGGGAATCGCGGAGGAGGTTCGAGGAGTGTGAGAGGGCGAAGGGGGGGGGAATCCGACACATTATCCAGCAGACAGTTAATCCCCTTTTCCATCTACAGAAGGATTCTTCTACGGGCCAGACAGGCGAGGTTTGGGGGTCCGGTCCAGTCCGTCTTCCGAGTCCTGCGCATCACCTTAGAAGAGGTCATAGCAGTCCAGAACAGGTCGGCGCCTCCGTGGGAATCAGGTGAGCGTTACAGATATATTTAAACCACATATCAAGTGTGTTGACGTGGGTAAAGTTGGTGTAACGTTTTAAAAGATCCCAAGGAAGGAAAGACGATTTAAGACGTCTAAGGTTAAAAATGCCACTCAGTCCCAGAGGTACAGTGAAAGGGAACCTATAAATAATAACATGAACAAACTGCCTAACTCTGTTCAAATAAATGCTTGTGATTCTTTAAATACATTTAAGGAAAATAGATCTGAATAAAAAAATATAAAACCAACCATAAAACCTAATTTTGTTGTCAGGGACTACAAGTCCCATAGTCCCATAAGTACTGGGATGGGGAAGAGGACTAAAGAGCAGTGTTGCAGCAGTGGTAAGGCAATTAAGCCTCATAGCCCACACCTGAAGGGAGCTGAGAGACTAAAAAGACCCCCTCAGGAGCAGGCCATTAGGTGGAGACAAAGCAGTGGCTGGCGTGTAAGCAGTAGCAGAAGCAAGAAGAAGAGAACACAGTGTTGGCAATTCAGGCAGTAGTCGGAGAACCGAAGGGGTGCCAGGACTTTGATCCAGAAGCTTTCAACTGCCTGTCCTGCGAGGGTCCTGTTCCCTCAAACTCTGAAGTGCAGAGGTTGCGCAGCGGAAGGCATGAAGGAAAACTGCTTTTCCTCATGTGAAACTAATTGCAGAGATTGCGCAGCAGGAAGCGTGCCGGAGACCGTGGTCAGAAGGTGCTGGGAAACTGTGGGTCTCGGGAACGAGAGGGGCTCCTTAACTGCATGGCCGGACCGAAGACACCATCAAGTAAGGCGGTGGGTCTAACCGAAGCCAGAAGTCGCAGAAGTCCTGCAACCCACCAACGAAGGAATACAGAAGCCGGTGAGTCTTAACGTGCGTTCTGACCCCTTGCGCGAACACTGCCTGCAACAGTATCCAAATACAATCACTTGCATATGAGTAACGCGATGTGAGATTGACCATTGATTGTCAAACAATGGAGTACTTGAAATGTAGCACTCGCGTAATAAGCGAACACTATTTCTTTCACTTGCGTAAGAAAGAAACGCAGTGGATCTTCTTCATTGAACATTAAGCTTGTTGAAAATAGATAAAGTAGAGGTTGCAGGTGCTTAATAATGGTTCTGAGTTTAAGGGTAATCTCTGAAGCTATACTAAAGCAGTTGAACCACTATAACAATAAAAGCTGTGTCTGAAGACTAGCAAGTTGTTGTAAGGTTGTAAAGCGTAAGCATTGCCCAAGCAAAGAGTGAACAAAGTGTTTATGCAATCAGTAGTGAAACCAGCCTTTGCCAAAGCCAAAGAATGGTATAAGCATTGCCATAAGCTTAGGAGAACACCAGCATTGCCCAAGCCAAGAGTGTGCAAGCATTAGCTGAATCCATGAGAGACTGACAGCAAAGCTCCTGGGTAAACTATACTGGCTGACAGATTGGTATGTGGCATAATTGTTCGCGGCAGAATTAACCATACTCAATTTTGCCTTCAATCCCATTTCATCATACAAATACATCACCCCTCCTTCCCCCAATACATCCCCACCTCCCCCTTACCACAATTACCTTTCACCATCCGCTTTTAGTCTGACCCTGCGGCATCAGTTCCGTCCCTGCCAGTTCCATCCCTGCAACGCGGGTCAGAACTGATGCCCCAGGGTCCCTTTCTCGTTTTTTTTTTTTTTTTTTTTTTTTAAAGTCCCCCGCTTCCAATGTCCCAGAAGCGGGGAACACCCCTGCAACCCCCATTCCCATTATATTGAGCAAGGTGAGCGGGGGACACCCCCGCAACCCCTGTTCCCCGTCTTCGCTATAACGGAACCATATGGCCCTTTGACCACATTTTTGGTTGTACAATAATTTCGTACAGCCTACATTCGGTCAAATTGGCCATATAGTAAAAAATATTAGGTAAATTTGGCCAATACATGGCTGGCAGAATACAGAGGTAAAGGCAAGGTTGGGGAAAGGGAAGCTTGCTGCTTGTAATTATTCTTTAGACGTTGATAC
The DNA here is from genome assembly GCF_040938575.1 of Ambystoma mexicanum. Lineage (NCBI taxonomy): Eukaryota > Metazoa > Chordata > Amphibia > Caudata > Ambystomatidae > Ambystoma > Ambystoma mexicanum. The sequence goes on along the minus strand of NC_090921.1, from coordinate 173,890,854 downwards.
AGCCTATATTGCCAAAGCCAATAGGAATAAGAGAGAAGTGTATCCTAAGGGGCAATTTTGGATTATCATTGTTGCAGAGAGAGAATAGTGCCCCGCTGGAAAAAGAATATTCAGAGGATGAGTTCCTTGCTTGCTTCAAGGTGGGAGTGCCCTAAAGTGAATCCCGTCATATCTGAAAAACTGTTTGAAGTCAAAGTACTGAAGCTGTGGAGGTGTTTTGATTTTCAGTAGATTTGATACTTCAGTAGCACAATTGGAGCTGGAATACTATGAGGTAGAGCAACAGATCCTTATGGTGAAATCGTGCAGCGGTTACTCGAAGTTGAGAGTTGCTTAGATGAAACCATAAGTGCTGTGAAGTCATCCTGGCAACAACACACACTGATTTCTAACCTTCTAAATGATGTACCTGTAGTTGTGTCTATTTAAATCTAATAGGGAACTGTGGTGTTTCTTTCCTGGACAATTGGAAGTTGTGGCAAAGCATTTTGGCTGGAAAGAACAATGATGATATTTAACGAAGTGGAAAATCTTTATTCCAGCAAAAAGAGGAATTTTCAGTTAACAAAACATTTTTTTGATTCATTGAAGGAGCCAATTACTGAACTGAGTCTTTATTATAAACCCACATTTTCTTGTTTCTTTGTTAAACATTGGAACAGAAATTATCTTGAAACTGGGGAAGGAGAGTACACCCAGGGTACTATGAGGAACCTGAGGGTTTCCGCACATTATTCTCCCCGATATCCTCTGCTGAGGTGGCCATGGAAGGGCCCTCACTCTTGGATCCCGACCCTTGGGGTTGATATGCGAGAGAAGATCACCTGGGTAGGGGAGACTTGGGGAATGGTAGGGAAATATACTTGGCTGAGACGCAGTACCCTCCATTTCCATTCCATGATTAACCTTCAGTCCCAGTTGCATTTTGTTAGGATATTGTTACCCTTTTCATTCTGGCCAGGATAACACCAGAAGACATCAATCTAGGAACACTAGGAAGAGGGTAACGAACAGGAGGTCCACAGGCAGGACATGGTGTCCCCTTTTCCAATTGAGAAGCAACATCACCCTACCCCTGCCTTTATAGGCTATTGTACATTCTCTCCCCACAATTCCTCTCATGCAATCCACTGTAGTACTAGGACTAAGAAGAGGCAACTAAGAGGAATGCACACTACTAGATCCTTTCACCATTCTAGTACTGAGACGAGGAAGAGGCCAACAGACTGTAAGGTTCAGGCATGTCCAGAATGCTGCACTAATGGTGGTCAGGCAATGGAGCCTAAAGACTCACACCAGTTGCAGGCGTATAAAGGTAGAGTCGGAAAAAACATGGGGAGACTAGCAGGAAAGCGTGCAGACTGAGAAATCCTCCGTAGTACGAGGCATTCGAGGGTGGTCCTGTCGGGAAAGCAGGACGCCAGCTGAACTGGGAAGAAGCTGTGGTGCCAGGAAGGGCAATGCGAAAGCCACAGCACTGGGAGCCTCGCTGTTTGTTGCCGGCCTCAGGGGTTGCTGGCTGAAGAAGAGATCCAATCATCATAAGTCACCGACAGCATCTGTGGGATGCGAGAAGAGCTGCCGGCGACCCACACAGAAAGAGAGCAGCAAACAGAGTGGGGCTCGTGGTCCATGAAGGACGTGTACATGGAGCAGGAGGTGACAGGTGCCCAGAGAGGATGCCAAAGACCATTGAGTGAGGCAAAGGGTTTATGCGAACCGGGGCACTCCTGGGGCTGTAGCGTGGCAAAAAGGGAATGCCGAATGAAAAGAAAAGTTAAAGGTACAGTGAACCAAAGAAATAGTTTGTGATGATTACTGCAAAGTGTGAGCAAACATGAACTGGAAACTATTGAATACTGAATTGATTGAAAGCTTTTGGGGACAATATGTAAGCTTTTAATAAACCAATGTGCAAACAACAAGATGGTGTAAAAAGCGAATACCAGATATTGCAAATTAAAAACGAAGCTAATGAAAAACAGTATAAAGCAAGAATGGAACATTGCTTAAGAGTGTGTGAGCAACGTGGTAAAGGGAAAAGAGCACAACAAAGTGAACTGTACAACTGAGCTCATGGTGGCAGAGCCAAGAGACTGGCAAAGAGCCAAATGATTGTGAATCAAAACACAGGTACTGCTACAAAAGAACCTGTGTGGTCAAGCAAACCTACGGTGACCGGTTGTGTGACCTGTAATGGCTGGACCGTATGGCCCAACAACTGTGCCTAGACCGGCTGTACCCGAACAGAAGAAAGCAATCTGTATGAACTACCCATAACTAGAAGGAGTATAAATTGACCTTGAATTGGTGTTTAATATTGAGAGACTGACTAAGTACAAGCAAGCTGGTGTCTTGGGAGAGTATTTGGAACTGGCCTTTTCTTGGGGAAGGGACCCCCGAGATCTAATCTTGGAACCGTGTTGTCTTCATGTGGAAGGGAACCCAGAGATAACTTTCAAGACTTTGTGGACTTTTGTTTGAACTTGGAGAAGGGTAGCTTGAAAGTAAGCCCAGAACTTTATTTGGAACACCATTTCTTTTATTGCTGACATTCCTACACAGTATTTAGCTTCAGTTGTGAGGGCAAGTATAGAATTTCGTCACAGACAGACTTAAGTTGAACTTCCTGACTCAGACCATCCTTAGTTTCTTTAGGTAGGGAAATCCCACCTTAGCATATGACAAGTTAGGCCTTCAACCATCCTGATATTAATAAACCATTTTCATTTGAACTTTGAATCGGTTGTCTGTGTCTTGCTTCATGATGCCTTCACAGTACCAAGAAAGACTGAATACCATTGTTGATGTTATTGTGAATTGCCATATTTCTTTTTGTATTTGATGTTTAGGTTTGAGTGCCAGATATCCTGTGTTAGAGTGCTTTTCTTTAGTTTTGGTAGGCAGGGTAATCAGAGTAGGGATAGTGAGGTGTTTGAGGACACTCATACTTTAACAAAATGGCAAAGCTTATTAAATCCAAGTTTTCCATCTCACATTTCTGACCCTTCGCAAGTGGTAGTCAAAAGACCACTTGCCAAATCTCAAGAGAACCGTTCATAGGGAATAATATCCCTTACAAATGGGGCATTGGTAGAAGAGGCCAGACCAAGGAAGCCTTTGTGGGCCTAGTGAAGAAAGCTCATTAGGATCTACCAGAGGTACGGAGACAGCTCTTTCATAAGGGGAGAAAACCAGGAGCAGGGAGGCATTATCCCGGCGGGAGGCCTTTTCTTTTGCTTTGAACTTTCGGAGCGTGCCAGGAGAAGATAGGCATTCTTTTGAACTTTTACCTTACTGGATACCAGGAGAATGGAGGCATTCTCCTGGCGGAACACCTTTAAGTTGCTTAGAACTTGTTAGGTTTAAGTGTAAGGGATAGATGCAGGATTTTGGACAAGGACGGATTATCATTTGACAGATATTCTGACATTATCTTATTTTCCTAGGTTGACGCAGGGAAACCCCTCAGAGACAGGAATAATTAGGTTTGGTGGTTTTAAAATCAAAGTCTATAACCCAAACATGACATCTCCTTGTCGGACTCTTCTTCGACAACCTTACATAAGACTTGTCCTGATTTGTTCGAGCTAAGTAAAGCCTTACGCTTTCCTTCCCTTGCCATTGCCCTTTAGCTCATTCTTATGGGGAAACTGATCCGTCGATAAGACTAGGCACAAGCTCCCACACCACCTTAGGGTTGGACTCATTAAGTGCTAAGGGAGCTCTTCTGTGGTTATTCGAAGTATATGTTCAAATTCTAATGCATCAGATTACCTGTGCTACATTGTTCATTGCATCTAATGCTTTTCTATATCTCCCAAGGGTGAATGTAAACATCAGTTTTATAGTTGAGATGTATTTCTAAAGTCAGCCCCTGGGGGGGGGAATTTTAAGAGGCCACCCAATTTATGATCAACAGGGAAGACATTGAGCGGTTAGACAAAACACGAATAAGGAAGGTGGATGAGCAGTCAAGGCTTCATCTCAGGAAGAGTGTGAGAGTGGTAAATGGTTACAAATGACTCGACACAGAACACCAATTATTCAAGTTAGTAAGTATACGAAAATACTATTTATTAGGCCATTCTGAACACATAAAACCATATATCACATGTATATACATTCTCTTTTAGAGATATTTACTAGTAGCCATCAAGTAAGTAATGAAAAGGTAAGAAAAACAGTTAGATAGAATTATCACAATGCAGTTCCCTGTGTTTTATGAAGCCCAGTCCTAATCTCTATGTGGCCTTGTATCCAAAAGCCAAAAAATCCACTAAGGGTTTCTCCAGGGAAGGTATTTCACTCCCGATACAGTGGGCTGTGGTGATAATTGAAAGGTTCCTTAAGAAGAACAAGTTACTTACCAACTGTAACGTTCTTTCGACTGGATGTTCCTCCCACGTATTCCTTATCTTTGATAAATCCACTTTCAGCTTGCTGGCCTCGGAAACATTTTTCCACAGTAGAGGGCGCTCCTTGAAGGAGCGTAGGCTTGAACTACAAGGGAAGTTTTACTGCGGGAATAGATGGGAGGGGCGATAAGGAATACGTGGGAGGAACATCCAGTTGAAAGAACGTTACAGTTGGTAAGTAACTTGTTCTTCGAATGGATTGTGTCCTACCACGTATTCCTTATCTTTGATAGACTCACAATGCAGTAATGTGTATAGGAGGCGGGAGTAAAAACAATTATTTTTTAAAAATGCACAGAGTTCAACAAAGCTTTCCCAAATTTAGTCTCCTGGCTAGTGGAGGAATCTAGACTGTAGAATGTGGTGAACGTATGTGCAGACGACCATTTGGCATCCGCACATATGTCTTTAATTGGAACTCCTCTTTGGAGAGCTGAAGAAGCTGTGATACCCCTGGTTGAATGAGTCCTGAGGTGTTGAGGAGGATCCTTTCCTCCCATTTTATAGCACTCTATGATAGTTAGTATTATCCATCATGAGATGGTTTGTTTCGTGATAGGTAAACCTAGTTTATGTCCTGCATACCCCACAAACAACTGATCTGCTTGTCTAATCCTTGCAAGTCTGTTAATGTAAAAACTCAAGGCATGCCTTGGATCCAGACTGCAATCTCTCTTCCTCTTTCCCTGGATGAGGAGGAGGGTAAAATGAAGGCACAGTTACTTTTTGTGTGATATGGAATTCGGAGACCACCTTTGGAAGGAAATTTGGCTTCACTTGATGAACTACCTTATCTTTGTGAAAGATTGTATGAAGAGGTTTGCAAGATAAAGTGTGTAATCGGCTCACTCTTCTAGCAGAAGTTAAAGCCACTAGAAAGACTATTTTTAGATTGAGAAACCTTAATGGACAGGAATGAAGAGGTTCAATTGATGTACCAATTAGACATTTTAAGACTAGATTTAAATCCCACAGGGGAACTTGAAAAGGAGTTGGGGGAAAGGTATTAATCAATCGTTTCAGAAATTGAATGACTATGGGCAACTTGAAATATGAAGGCTCCTCGACCGTGTGCTTAAAGATTGACAACGCAGGGAGGTAATCCTTGATTGTGCCAACTTGAAGGCCTGAATTTGCCAAATGTAGTAAGAAAGATAACACCATCGGTGTACTACATGAAATAGGGTCAATATTCTTATCTCTACAAAAGCTGTAAAATTTGTTCCAACGGCAGCGGTATAAAGATTTAGTTGCTGGCCTCCTGGCTGAAAGCAACACCTTCATTACGTCATCCGGGAGGTCCCAATCCTTGTATCTCAACCTTTCAGAAACCAAGCGTGAAGGTTGAGTCCTGATATCCAGATGGAGAACCTGACCTCCCTCTTACGAGAGAAGATCCTCTCTCTTTGTGGAAGACGAATCGGAGGACAGATGGACATGTCTAGAAGATGCAGGTACCACGTTCTCCTGGCCCAATCCTGGGAAATTAGGATCATGGGTTTCCGGAATCTCCTCAACCTCCTGATCACTTGAGGAATGACAGGGACTGGAGGAAGCGCGCACAGAAGTGGAAACTCCCAGTCCACCACGAACGCGTCCCCTAGAACGCCTCTTGAGGGAAATTCCCTTGAGCAATACTGATCGCACTTCAGGTTGATACTGGTGGCGAACAGATCCACCTGAGAGGTTCCCCAAAGGGTGAAGATCTCTTAAAGGACTTGCTGAGCTAGTTCCTAATCATGGGAGACTGTTCTGCCTGCTCAGAGCGTCCGCCGTCGTTTTCTTCTCCCCGGCTAGGTGAACTTCTTGAACTCCAATGGAGACCCACGACCGCTGATGGTCAAGGGAATCTGTTCAATTCTCGCAAGTCCAAGATGGGTCTCAATCCTCCGTCCTTCTTTGATATTAGAAAGTAGGGGGAATACCAACCCTTGTTCCTCTCCGCTACAGGTACCGGTTATATGGCACTTTTCTCTAGCAGGTCTGAAATATCCTGCATAAGGAGCAGGTCTGGAAACTTCAAAGAGTTGCTCCCCAGTGGATGACTGAGTAGTGTGTAGGAAAGGCAGGCAGTAACCTTGGGCATCTGTTTCTAATGCCCAAGCATCTGACGTAATAGCCTGCCATTCGGTCAGATGTTGAGTAACCTGCCTCCTACTGGTGGTTTGTGTGGGGAGATCTCAGAGAGGTTTAGAAGCAGCTGACGCAGATGTTGAGGGTAAAGCAGCACTTGCTGATGCGGACTTGGTACCTTTGACCCGTCCACCACGGGTGAATCGTTTCTGGCCCCTTTGAGCTGGCTGCCCTCTGCCTTTTCCAAATGCGGAGTAAAAACAAAAGGGCTTCCCCCTCCAGGACGTACCTGTGGGGCGATTTGGAGTTTGATGAATTGCAGCCCCAAGGGATTTTGTTGCCGCCTTTGAGGTTTGCAATTTCTCCAGACTGTCATCAGCTTTCTTGCCAAATAATGAGGTAACGTCAAAGGGCATATTCAGAAGCCTGGCTTGAACATCAGGAGCAAAACCAGATTTCTGCAACCACGCAAATCTGCGGATAGTGGTACTCGCCGCCATTGCTCTGCTGATGCGGTCAGCAGAGTCGAGACCTGTTTGGAGGGACTCACACATTGCATCCTTCCCATCCTTGACGATTTTCAAGAATGCGTCTCGTTCTGCCCCTTCTGGGAGATGGTCAGCCGCCGATGAAGCGCACTCCCAAAGAGTGTGACTGAATCTCGCTAGCATGCAAGTTGCGTTAGACTTAAGTGCCATGCTGCTTGCTGAAAAGATCTTTTTAGACCTGTCATCAAATCTTTTGTCGTCTCCATCTTGTGGTATAGTGGGGTATGCCGATTTACTACTTGACGACGTCGCAGCCTGCACTACTAAATTCCCTGGGGTTGGGTGTTTACTTAAATATACAGGGTCTGAGGCCGACACTCTGTACTTCGCCAAGTGTTATTTTATTTACTGCAGGGATAACCTCCAGTGTTTCCCAATTTGCAGTTCTTTTTCTGCATGAAAAGGAACTGTAGGGTCTTCTTGAGGCCCTTTACCTAAGATGTCTGTAAAATCATCTTGTTGGAAAGAGGGTGCAGGTGTTGTCCACCCCATAAACTCCATAATTCTTGCTGTAAGGGCTCTGTAAGACATTTCTGCATGCTACCAAGTTCTGGTCTGGCAAATTCTGCCTCTGGAGAAGTATCTATGCCACTGGCATCTTGTAAAGATTCTTGAAGATCTCTTAATTGAACTTCCCCAGATATTAGCTCCTCCGGAATAGGAACTCTTGTAGTCTGTAAACCAAAAAGGTCTCATTATCAGAGTCCTCTCCTTCCTCATAGATAGAGGATAAAGCTCTAAAGTAGTCAGAGCGTGGATAAGGTGTAAAACCCATTTCAAGAGAAGAGGGTGCCAAATTGGTAGACACTGCTTGGGATAAAGTTGTAGTTGTCGATGTAGACGTCATAGGTCTCGACAAACCTACAAACGGCGTCGAAAAACTCGAAAATGGCTTTGATATCTTCGAAAGAATCGGAATTCTAGTCAGTGTCATCGATATTGTCGAGGCCACTTTCAACGCCTTGGACGGGACCTTCGACACATCTAGTGCCGATGGTGCAGTTAGGGCCTGAGGCTTCGAGGACCTCTCTTTCGTCAGGGTCGACAACGGTGTCGACGACGGCATTGATGACACAGACTTGTGCATCGAAGGCACCTTCGGCGATGGCGTCGATGACGCTGTCTTATTCGAAGAATTCTTGTCTTTACTCGAGGGTTCATGGCGCTCTCGAGGGTTTTTGTTTGCCGTATTCGAATGACTCACAGAGTTTGTTTTCCGGATCTTTCACCCGGGGTATCACCACTAGGTATCTCCGAGGGTGACAATGCCATGTTTTCATATACCCTAAGCATTTTTTTGCGAAATTCCTCCCACTGAGCTGGAGAGCTTTGTTTAGTGGGGCAGGTGACCCTTTCTGGGGAATTAGAGGATGAATAGGAAGGAGATCTATGACGCTTCTTCTTAGAATGTCTCGATCTAGATGAGTGGTGAGAACCATCTCGAGACCTCGAGCTGGAATGTTTGATGGTGAGGAGGCGAATGTCTTGACTCAGCCGAGGACAATTTCGAATCCTTTTTCTAGCTTCCTCCTACGCTCCTTCAAGGCTTTCGCCGTCATGAACATACAGTCCTCACATTCCGAACACTGGTGCTCTGATCCCAGGCACCACAAACAGATCCTGTGAGGATCTGTTAATGACATCTTTTTCTTCCACAATCTCGACATTTTTTTAAGCCGGATCGCAGCGTCGATGAAGCGGACAAAGATGCCATCGTAGGATGAAGATTTTAGAAGTTTTTCGAAGAGTTTACTGAAGAACCGAGTGTTGCGAAGCGAGAAAAAACAGAACTGAGCAATGGACGCTGCGCAAGACTTTTTATACTGTTGGGTGTCCTGACCCACGTTTAAGCTATCCTGCTACAACATTTGGTGCTGTGGGCTTAGGAAATTCAAGATGGCGGAAAACCCACATATGCGCTGAAATCCAGGAAAGCTGCGCAGTTTGTGCGCCCACCAAAATGGTTGCCTCACTTGCCACCCACCAGTGCGAGAATGAAAGGCCGGGTTGCCATGAGGGAAATGGGTTGCCAAAGGAAAAACAGTAGCGCCGGTTAGCTTCAAAGCGCTTTAAAACCACCATTGGACTACCCGCACAGTAGTCTGAAACCATTGGGAATGGCAATGCTGATTGCCAAATGCAACCTAGAATTGTGGGGAATTCATTTCTTAAATCCCAAAAATGGGTGCAGTACCAGTACTCACCACTATCCAAAAGCCGGCGTTTTAAAACCACTCTGTGTGTTTTTCTGAAGGCAAGCAAAATGCCTATTTCAAACCTTGCAACATGTGCAAAATATTCACTGAACACCAGCAGACATTTGGCAGAATGGAGTTTTGTGTGCCTACAAAATCTGGGAAATGAAGAGCCCAAAAACAATGCTTATAACAAAAATGCTATGGAGTCAGCAGCTTAAGCCTAACTACAACTGGATTTAAAACCACCAAAATCGAAAATGTTAAATTAAATGAGTGACCTATGTTTGGTGTCACATGCCTTTGTAACTGTTGAAATGTCATAGTTTTGCGCTTAGAATCAGCATTCTAGCTGCATGTGTAAAATTACAAGTTATTTTAAAAGCAACAAAAAGTTAGCTGAAAGTCTGGCTTAAGGAACTTGATTCTGCCTGGCAACTACCCCATCAGCAGTGAAACTTGAGTCACCACTGTGTTCCCAGGCCAACCTTCCTTTTGCTGCCCCCACTAAGGATATGCCATCTATCTGATAATTGAATTTCCTGTGCTCTGCCAGAGAGTGAACAAAGCCCTCTCCACTCAGGCAAAGGTTTTTTATTACAGACGTCGTAAAAAGTGGCTTCCTCCTGGAGAAGCTGGGAGGAGCACTGCCTGTGAGAAGCAAGCTGGCTTGGCAGAAATTGGAAAGACTGGTTTCTGTACCATGTGACCTGAAAAGACACACCCCTGCAGCAAGGATATGGTTTTATAAAAAGGGGGATAATTCATAGAGCGGACATGTGAAAATTTTATAAATGATACCATAATTCTTGTGATTTTTCTGCCCACAGTTTAAGACGTGGTAGGAACCGGTGGTATGTTCAGGGGGGTTTTAGCGGAAAAGTGGATATTACTCTAAATGTGTGCATGTTAAAAATCTGAAACTTCATCAGTTAATGTCCCTACCCCCTGCACACATGTATGTAAAGTTGGGTCCATGTCGGAATTTGGAAAAGCAGTTAAAAAGTCAATTATGTACACTCTTTGAATGCAAGCTCCGAGAATGAGCAGATTTGGACATAGACATGGCTAAATTCAGCCACACCATGTATATGTAATTTTAAACAAATGTGTACCTGTGCAAATATGTTTTTAGGTCAGATATAGATTGTGTGTAAAGTTGACAGGGGTGGGTTCTCTGTATCATAAACAGACCTCATCATGATGACACTTCATTTCATTCCCCCAATCAAGTAAGGGATGAAAGTTTGACCAATTAGAAGCTGAGAGAGAGGTAGGGTCAGTGATGCTAGAACACACCCACATTCTAAACACATAAAAGCAGACAGACAGGACAGATAGAGACCTTCAAAATCCATCTGCCGCTGGAAGCCCTGCCGGAAAAATCCATACTTACCTCCATCAAACTCCAGAAAGCCAAACTAGAGACTTCAATCTATCCAGACCAGAGAGAAAGCAGTGCTGTGCCCAGCTGAGACCAGACTAGAGAGAAAGCAGTGCTGTGCCTAGCAGAGACCAGACCAGGCGCTGTGAGCAGAATCCGGAAAGACCTGACCAGACTGAAGTCCGTGACCAAGTCGCTTTCCTGTTCAAAATCTCTTGTGAGTACTTAGCAAAACTCAGAACACATCTCTTAGTTTAAATTCATCTAATTCAATCTATTTAACCTAAGTAGAACTGCCTCCTAGCTGTCACCTGTCATTCTAGCTGCAAAAATTTGTCACTTGTCATTTTGAAAAAGTGTGCGTTTAAAATTTACAAAACCAAAAACGACCTTTACTAAATCGCTCATATCTCCGCGACCGTTTGAGCTAGAGACTTGCAATAACTTTTATCTGATAGCATCCGCGAATTTTACCGCGATTTGCAATTTCTTCACTTGTAAAAACTGCTGCTGTTTGCCTGATTTCATTTGCCAGAAATTCGTTTAACCTGCTAACTATCCCTGCATCATTGCTAGTGTGAGCCTGGACTAATATTAACTAGATACCACTCACCCTGAACCTCTATAAGGGAATTAAAAGCAAGTTTAGCATATTTCTCATTCATTGCCAGCACATATCCAAGCATTGCCTGTGTTTTCAAACTCCTATCTGTGTTTTCAAAACTCCTATCTGTTTTCTGTTGTCTAAGCTTGCTGGATTGAACTGATTACGTTGATTGCATTTCTGAGAACTGTGTGTTTTCCTTCCATTTCCTTGCATTGCATAAAGAGGGGGGGAGTGAATAGCCAGAGAAAAGTGATTACATTGTTTGGTTGAAATCATATTGCGTATTTTCTGTACTGCATTCATTGAATATTGCATCCACCTGAGCTACATAAAGCATCCTCTACCACATTATACTTTTGTTCCTATTTACCAGTGTGCTACCTTATCCATTTCAGGTCAACTCATTAGTCATTATAAAGAAGTGTGCTAGTGCCAGATTCTCCGTTGTTAATATTTACCATATCAGATTAAGTGTGATATTCAATTATTAATTTATTATAAAGTGTGATATATATATTTTAATTTATCAAATAAACCTTTTAAACTTGCAAAACAGAACTACTTCTTGGCTCAGTGGGGTCAGGGGGATTCCAAGAGAGGGGTGTCATACAAGGGTAGTCATCCAGAACGCATGAACTGGACCTAAAGATATATCAATAAGGGTTTTCATTCAGTATTATAGACTAGGTGTTAATTTGGCTGTAGTGCTGAATTGAATCCTCTTACAAAGTGGGGGCTCGTATCCGGGATTCTGGGTTAGAATACCACTTGTGCAGCTTAATACAGTGTGCTAACTGACGGGATACATACATCCAGTCGGATCACCACGCTGCATTACGCTGTGAAGCATTCCTCAAAAGGGACACTCCAAGAAAAGTTCTGTTCTGCAAAAATAAAATACAAACTTCTGTAAGTCAGGACAGAGACCAATCTCTAGAATGACGACCTTAGTAGACATGAAAATAGCCAGAGAGCACCTCTTGCATAAGCTATTTGTGAGAGGTGAATGGACCGAACAGGGCCAGGATGTGTGGTTGCAGGCCATCACACAACAGGTCACTGAAACAGGGTCAGATATATATAGAGATCAGGGTCCCTTACATGTGGCCCTGAGTGAACTATATATGGCTCCTAAAGCCAAAGAGGAACACAATAAGATCGCCAGGATAGCAGCATACCTGTACCTATATATGGGAGACATGCAGGATAGATGTGCTGAAAGCCAAAATCTGGCAAATAGGCAACAGATGGCATTACAGAAGGTCCAATCTGATCTGGACTCTTCTGAGCAGAGGCTGCAGAGGAGCCAGGAGTCAGAAAATGACAGCAGACTGTACATCACTAAAATGAAGGAGGATATGGATGTGCTGCAAAAGGAAAAGTCAGAACAGGATACCAGATTTCTGGCCCTGCAGAAGGAGCACCAAGACAGTTTGGACTCCTTACTGCAGAGCCAGAAAAAGCTGGAGCAACAATTAGACTTTAACAGGGCATGCACGGAGCAGGTAGCCACCCTGCAAAGTCATCTAGATAGAGTGAAGGTAGAGAGCAACAAGCTGATCTTGAAAGACCTGGATACCCAGGCAGAGTTTGACCAGGAGCGCCAGAAAGCTGGTGCCCTTCAACGGCAGAGGGACGACCTGGCGGCACAAATGCAGGCTCTTAGTCAGGAAAGAGACGCCTTAGGCCAGGAAGTCTGCCATTTAAAAAGGAAAATGGAAGATAATAACCTGGCCCACCAGGGGCTGGGTGACCTCCAAAAAGAAAACCAGAACTTGGTAGAGCACACCAGAAGGGTGGAGGATGCTCTAGCAAGAAAGGAGCAGGCCAATAGGGACACAGCTCAGGAGGTAACCCTCCTGCAGCAAAGACTGGCCCAGTTCTCCAGGACCAACCAGGAAGCACAGAGGGAAAATGAGGCCCTCTGTCAACACAATGATAGGCTCCAGCAACAGGTAGCGATGCAGGAGAAACTGATAGAGTCGAGTAAGGCCTTAACAGAGGAACTGAAAGCACAAATGCAGGCTCTTGCATTGCAACAGGGAGCAGGGGCGGATAGAGATGAGGTCCGCTGGGAAAGAGAGACTCCTGACCATAACCGCAGGAGCCCTAACACCAGGGGCCTTCATCTTCCCCAGTCCCTGGACTCTACCACCCCCGTGTCCCCTGGCGCACATGAGCACAGGGCCACAGGGATGGCAGATTACTATCCAGCTAAGAGTATGGGGCTCATAGGCCAGTACCATCCAGGAATGGAGGGGTGGGCATCCGGGTATGGGCACCCAAGTACAATACAGTTCAGTGGGGAACCCCAGGAGAGTAGGCCCATTAAGGGCATCCTGAAAACCTCTGCCCAGTTAGGTCAGTGGAGGGGGTACCCATCAAATCCTGACAGCAAGGAGGAATCTGAAGACTCCTCTGAACTGCGCAGGACACAGGAGACCAGGTCCCCACATTCTGCCAGCCATTCCCAGGCTCGCAGAATCCGGGAAAACCTGGAAGAACAGACGGGAACCTCTGGGAGCAGTGCCTCTGAGTCCGACGAAGAATGGACAAGGGTTACCCGAACCAAAAAGGCCAATAAGGCAAAAAGGGCCTTGCTCAAGGACCCCTTAAAGCAGATTAAGGCGATCAGGAGCGTCATCACGCCTTACCATAAGAACGCTAAGTATTCTGTTTGGGAGCACTTAGAGTTGTTTGAACAAATGATGGAGACTTTCCATTTGAAGGACAGCCAAAGCTGCATTCAATATGTAAAGTGGACCTTCTCCCCGGAATACTCCAGTTTCTTTGCGGGGCTGGAGGACCAAAATCATTTAAGATGGTCCACCTATAAGGCGGCCATCCTGAAACATTTTTCTGTTCACAGAAATCCTCAAGAGGCTCGCAAGGCAGCCTACAATTTGCAATGTGGGGAGGATCAGGCCCCACAAGAATTTGTGCAGGAGTTAAAGCGGGCTTTTGCACAGACCACAAGAAGGGTGCGCACGGATAGCCGTGAATTTATAAACACGTTTTTCCATGCCTTGCCCAAATATATCATGACCCAGCTCGTGAGGGATTTTCACGAGAAAAGATCTTTAGACTGGGTCATTGAACAGGCTACCCGCATCTATGAGGTGCAGAAGCCCATAGAAAATAAAAGCAATGCCCAGAAAAACCCCAAAGCCAACAGCACCCCTGCTGCTGCCAAGGTGGCAGAGGTAAAGGTCACCCCCGTTTTGGATTTGGAGATGGGGGGGCCTAAAAACCTACCTGCACCTAATAATGCTAGGCCCAGAAGGTCCTCGGGCCAGTCGCAGACAGGGAGCCAGGGAGGCAGCCCCACAAATGGGGTCCCTCGCTCTCCTGACTATGTAAGTCCTCGCTACAAAGGTAATCGACCCATCCTGGGTTATGTGTGGACTCCTCCAGCCCAAGGGGGGGGATCCAGACAAGCACCTAACCCAGGGAACTTCCCTCCAAACTTCCCACAGGAGGGCAGAAATTTACCAAACCCTGGGCAGAACTTTTTCCCCAGATATCCACCCGACTTCCAACCCCAAAATCATCCATCCTTCTTTCCTCAATTCCCTGAGCCCAGACCACTGAATCCGGGAGAGGGGAGGCCAAGGGTGGAGGGGTACCAAAATCTTCCCAACCAGGGGTACTACCAGAGGAGGGACAGCTACCCTTCCCGGGATCAGCCCAGGGGAGAAAACAGGGCCCCGTATCAGCCTGAGCGGGTTTCCCAGTTAGAGCGCCAGGTTCAAAACATGGCGCGGGATATGGGTCATATACTGAGGGCACAGCAGAACCCTCAGATCAGCATGCCGGCGCAGAACGCACCCAACTCTGGACCTGGTGCTCCAGAACAATGACGGGGGCAGCACCCCGATAAATCACCGGTTCCCAGGGAGGAGGCACAAAGCGAAGGGGGGTGTAAAGCCTTGGAGGTAGCTTCCTTCCTCACTTGTAAACAGCCCCTGGAAACCCAGGAACCGGAAACAAAATCTCTTGCCCCTGAAAGTCTGCCTCCTAAGGAGCAGAGGGGGGGTAGGAGAAACAAAAGACCCAAACAGACTCAGTTTGAGGAGGAGGTACAGATCTTCCAATTTGAGGGAGAGGGATCCTCAGAGGATCCTGGGAAAAGGATCTTCTCCTTCAGAGAGGGGGGAACTCCTCCCAAAGAAAAATGGGTCCCTAGGGATGCAAATCCAGACTGGGGAGATGTGGAGACTGAGCTACCGCCGCCCACCATCTCATCCCAGAACCAACAGCAAGAAAATCCCCTGGTTCAAACCCATCCTGGCGACTGCCTCCAAAAAGGGGGGGGCGGCCCAGAAACGGAGCCAGGGGAACCCACAATGGCTCTGATCTCCAGTTGCAAAATTTTTCTTTCAGATTCCCAAGACTCTCCACAGAATTCTGCCCAAATCTCCTCGCTAGCGATGTCCAAAACCAGAAAGTTAGCCCACCAGTTGTCCAAAAATGTACATTATCTGTGCCCCCTTGAGGAGAAGGAGGGAAGATATTATGCACCGGTACAAGTACAGGGGCAGGGTACAATCTCGGCACTGGTGGACACTGGATCTCAAGCTACCCTTCTGTCCAGAAGGGCCTTTGACGAACTGAATGCAGGAAGGGGAGAGAATTACCAAATTCCTCTCACCTCTCTTCCTGGACAACTGCAGAACTTTGACGGGAAGGAAATTCCCGTTGAGGGGACTGCAGACTTGGACATTAAGATCGGGCGACATAAGTTGAAACACCCGGTCATAGTTGTGACCCCAGAGGGCACCCCTTGTTTACTAGGGAATGACCTCCTGAGAAGGTTGTCACCCCTAATAGATTGTGTAAACAAGGTCCTCTGGACCCAGACTAGCCGACCAATAAAATTAAAACAGAGTGTCAACCATGTTAGTTTAAACGGCACATGCCACATGGTTGAACAAAAATCTGACCAAGTAGAATTTCACTTCCAGAATAACCAGATTCCAGACGTGACAGTAATAGCAGTAGGACAACAGACTGGTGATGGGGGGTCCTCTCTATTTCTGAAAATCAACCTTCCTTCCAGTCTAAAGTGGTATTCCACGCTGGAAGGAAACACTCTGAAATTCTATACTAATCCACAATCTGAAACTCCCACTCCGATAGTCCAGAAAGATGTGAAATCAGCTCAAAGCCTGGCTGATATTCAGCAAATTGGAGAGCAGTTGTTCATCCCTGTTCAGTTAAATGATGGGAAGGACTCTGTTCTCGCTCGAGTGTGTGTGAACAACGGGAAGAGCTTCATCAGCGAAGCCATGTTTCGCCAACTCCCAAAAGAACCAGCCATTCCCACCTTCAAACTGATAGACAAATGGGAAATGGACCTGGAAGTACCTAATTCCAAACATCTCCTGCCAAGCAGGTGTATTCTCAAAATCTCCATTGGCAACAAGAGCATAGTCCATAATTGTTGGGTCGTGCGAGACGTCCCTGCCGCCTTTTACTTAGGCAGTGACATTCTCAATCGCTTTGCCATTAGTTTGGACCTAATAAACTTCAAAGCTTGGTCCCGATTAGCGGATAATCCCATGGGCTTTGATGATCCAGAAAAAGCATTTAGGTCAGCTCAATTGCTACCTTATGCAGTTGAAATTCAGGTTAAAGAGGAAGTCACCATCCCAGAAAGGACCCGACAATTCTCCCTGGAAGTGAAAGTTAAAAGGGGACAAGAGTTGAAAAACCCTGATGCTTACATACATCTAAATGCTTCTCTCCAACAGCAAGGGTTGGGGGTAAACCCGACTCCATTAGTCAACATAGAACATGACCCCATTCTAATAGAGGTGGATAACAGCGACTTAAAGAGTATTACTCTAGCCGCAGGCACCATTATTGGAATGGCGGTTGATGACCGACATTTCTCCATTGATCTTGTAAATGAACTGTTAGGACCCATCCCCAAGGACTGTTTTGACAGTGACAGTGATGACAACGCAACACCAGACAGGATTTTTACCCGGCATGGGGGGAACTTCCTGGTGTACACTTCCTGCCCCTATGGTAAGGAAGATGTGACCTGTGACTTCAGGAGGGATGAGGTGATTTTCCAGGTCCATGAGGGCTGCCTTTCCCACCTGAAGCCTCCGGTCCAAATCAGCACTCTGACCAGGGACTTCTCCACCCAGCTGGAGGAGGCCGCGGAGATAGCCAAACCAGAAGTCTTTCCAGGCTTCAGGCAGATGGTGGAAGAGAGAGTCAACCTAGCTGATGCCTGCGTGACTCTGGAACAAAAGCAAAAGTTGAAACAAGTTTTCTTGGATTTCCAAGATCTCTTTGCGGTAGACTCATATGACTGTGGTCGCACCGACATCCACACCACAACAATCCCCACGGACCCTGGCATGACTCCAGTGTTTGTGAAGCAATATCGCTTGCCTCTCGCATCAATGGAGTCCCTTACTGAAATAATTAAGAACCTTGAGTCCCGGGGAATAATCCGTCCCGTCCACAGCACTTTCAATAATCCGGTGCTGGGAATATTGAAGCCAAACGGCCAGTGGAGACTCTGTGCCGACCTCAGGGAGCTCAACAAACGGGTCCACACTTCCCGATGGCCTCTGCCCTACATTGACCAAGGGCTGGCCCAGATCCAGGGGTCACAGGTATTCACTGCAATAGACCTGACCAATGGATACTGGACCGTGCCTGTCAGTAGGGAGGACCAATACAAGCTGGCTTTTACCTTTGGGGGCCAGCAGTACACATGGACCCGGACTCCCTTCGGATACCTTAACTCCGGTAATGAGTTCAATATTTTCCTACATAAGGCCATGCCCGACCTGGGTACGAGGGGTAACCTGGCTTATGTAGATGATGTCCTCATCAAAAGTTCATCTGTGGAGGAACACATAGCGGAGATCCGTTATGTTCTGACACAGTTGAGGGCCGCCGGAGCAAAACTTTCCTTTCAAAAAGCACAGTGGTGTAGAACCCGTGTTAATTTCTTGGGGCATGAGATTACTCCTCAGGGTCTCTGTCCCCAGGAAAAGAAAGTGGAAGCACTTCAGAAACTGAAAGACCCCACAACTCTGCGGGAACTAAGGAGCCTCCTTGGACTGACTAATTACAGCAGAAAGTTCATTGAGGGCTACGCAGAGATCACCAGACCCCTGATTCATCTCCTGAAGGGGGGGGTCAAGTGGGAATGGGGTCCAGAACAAGCCGAGGCGGTAAAACAACTCAAAAGAAGCCTCTCACAAGCGCCTTGCCTAGCTTACCCTGTCAGAAACAAGGAGTTCTTCCTGGAGACGGGGTTCTCTGATACGTGCTTGACGGCAGTATTATACCAAAAGCATGACAAGGTCAATAAAGTAATCTCCTATGCGAGCAAAACTTTATCCTCTGTGGAGGAAAAATTCAACGATTGTGAGAAGGCACTCCTGGCAACGGTGTGGGCATTGAAGAATTACCGCCCGTTTATCCAGGGGGAGCACATCATAGTGGAGACTCCACACCAGCCTCTGCAATATCTCCAAAGTGACAGAATCCGGGCCGGAAATGTGAGTAATTCCCGAATTACTTCCTGGATTCTGTCAATGCAAGGCTTTCCTGTGGAGGTCAGATATGGCCAAAACAAGAAGAGTCCACTCGCGCAAGGTCTGGCTGACTTGCATGATTGTGCCAGAGAAAACTGTCTCGAGGACGAAAGTCTAAAAATAAAGGACAACATGGAGGCATACCTTAATTCCCCCCACAAAGTCTTTGAAGAAGACAAGTGTGAGGGAATGCCCACTGTCTATGTGGATGGATGCTCTTACCATGTCGACAACAACGGGGAGAAAGAACTGGTGGCCGGCGTAGGGAATGCATGGGTGAATGAGTCCCCAGAACCCTCCGCTGGATACAAAATTGGTCCCCGAAGTAGTCAGGTGGCAGAATTGATGGCTGTGCATCAGGCCATCCTCACTGCTGTCCAGCATCAACTCCGCGAACTGGTCATAATCACAGATTCGGATTATGTACGGAACGGGTTCGTGGAGCACCTGGTTAATTGGAAAACCAGAGGCATGTTATGTGCTAACAACAAACCCTTGAAACATGGGAAGTTGATCCAAAACATTGATGATCTGGTCAACTCGAATGAGATGACCATCTATTGGAAAAAGATCAAGGGTCATTCCAAAGTAGAGGGACCAGACAAAACTGGAAATGACTTAGCTGATCAGCTGGCCAAAACCGGGGCCATCCAAGGGGATCTAATTGAGATTGAGTCCCTGTTGGGGGAAATCCAGGTCACTGCCATCACTAGGTCCCAGACAAATGCTCACAACGACCTCTCAATTGCACAATGGAGTAAGGAGACCCCTGATGCTGATTTGATTACTGCTCAGAAGGGGGATCCAATAATTGGTAAATTTTACCAGCACCTTGAGGACCCTGAGAACTTTCCCCTGACGGATACCGATTACATTGGGAAAGAGGACCTAAGAGTGTTGATGAAATGTCCCAAAATGTTCCGGATCCAAGACGGTTTGTTGGTAAGGAAATCCAAAGCTGGCCACGATCAGTGGGTGGTTCCTACCTCATTCCGAAGCCTGATGTTAAGTCACGCCCATGATGCGGCCACTGCCGGTCATAGGGGGTTTCACACAACATTGGAAATCTTAAGAGAGGTTGCATACTGGCCACACATGGGGCAGGACCTCGACCAGTACCTGAAGGGTTGCCTTGTGTGTGCACAATTTCAGCCATCATCCCTCACACACCGGGCGCCTTTACAAAAGAGGGGAATGACACTGCCATGGTCAGATTTACAAATCGACTTTGTAGGCCCTGTGATTCGCTCGGCTAGGGGGAATAAGTACATGTTGACCGTGACATGCTTGTTTACCAAGTGGGTGGAATGTCTCCCAGCCCCAAATTGCAAGGCAGAAACTGCAGCTGCCTTGATGATTAACCACATCTTTTCCCGTTTTGGTCTACCTCAAAGGATTGAGTCAGACAGAGGTAGCCACTTCACCAGTGAAGTAATGACAAAGATGTGGGAGATACTGGGGGTCAAAAGGAAGTTGCATATTGCTTATCGGCCAGCTTCTTCTGGGGCAGTAGAGAGATATAACCGGACAATTGTGAGCATATTAAAGAAGTTTGTGGCAGATTCTGGGCCAAGTTGGGATATCCGATTACCTCTGGTCCTAATGGCCATCAGATCTACCCCTTCATCTGCAACCAAAATGTCACCATTTGAGTTGATGACTGGGCGCAAGATGGTGCTTCCTCAGCATTTGCTCTACAGGACCCAAGAGCAGACACTGATAAATGCCTCCACTACTCATGAGTATGTAGAGAATTTAAGGAAACACCTCCAACATGCTTTTGCTTATGCTCAGCGGAATCTAGAAAGATCGGCTGATAGCATGAAGACCTATTATGACCTGAAAACTTCCAGGAAGGAATATCAGGTGGGAGACCGGGTCTATCTATACAACTTCCAAAGGAACCAGGCCAAGCAGCGCAAATTTTTGCCTACATGGAAGGGACCCTTTGAGATCGTCGATAAGATCTCCCCTGTGGCCTACAAGATCCGCATCCCCAAAGGCGGTTCGGCAGAGGGGGAAGACAAGTGGGTCCACATAAACCAGTTGAAATGTTGCCATCCCAGGCACACTCTGCAACAACTGGAGGAATCCTCTGGAATCCTAGCGGGTATTGTATCAGACTAATTCAGTTCCAATCATAAAACCTACCACATCTAGTCTCTAAAATATTGTGATTTACATGAAACTGTCTCTAGTGATGCTGTTTTTTTTTTTTCAAAATAAGAATGTAATATTTCGTTACGATGAAATGCATATGCTGCCCCACTATCTCAACAGTGGTGGAAAAAAAAAATCGTCTATGAGTAGATATTGCCGCTCTTCCTTTATCATCCTAGGAGAGATGAAACCATGAAGGATGACCAAGAAGGACGATCCGGAGACCGGGAGCAAAGACACAACGGGCTCGGGGTACCGCCCAATCTTCCCATCAGGACCGGCGAGGAGAACTGATCGATCAGTACCGGATGGAGAAGAAGATGCTGAACTGTGCCATCTACAGAAGAGGAAGAAGATTATGCGGACAGACCGGTGCATGGGCCAAAACCCTTGTGCACGCGACTCCCCATCGACTCAAATTCAAAGTGCAGTCGCGTGGGGGGGACTTGTTGGGTGTCCTGACCCACGTTTAAGCTATCCTGCTACAACATTTGGTGCTGTGGGCTTAGGAAATTCAAGATGGCGGAAAACCCACATATGCGCTGAAATCCAGGAAAGCTGCGCAGTTTGTGCGCCCACCAAAATGGTTGCCTCACTTGCCACCCACCAGTGCGAGAATGAAAGGCCGGGTTGCCATGAGGGAAATGGGTTGCCAAAGGAAAAACAGTAGCGCCGGTTAGCTTCAAAGCGCTTTAAAACCACCATTGGACTACCCGCACAGTAGTCTGAAACCATTGGGAATGGCAATGCTGATTGCCAAATGCAACCTAGAATTGTGGGGAATTCATTTCTTAAATCCCAAAAATGGGTGCAGTACCAGTACTCACCACTATCCAAAAGCCGGCGTTTTAAAACCACTCTGTGTGTTTTTCTGAAGGCAAGCAAAATGCCTATTTCAAACCTTGCAACATGTGCAAAATATTCACTGAACACCAGCAGACATTTGGCAGAATGGAGTTTTGTGTGCCTACAAAATCTGGGAAATGAAGAGCCCAAAAACAATGCTTATAACAAAAATGCTATGGAGTCAGCAGCTTAAGCCTAACTACAACTGGATTTAAAACCACCAAAATCGAAAATGTTAAATTAAATGAGTGACCTATGTTTGGTGTCACATGCCTTTGTAACTGTTGAAATGTCATAGTTTTGCGCTTAGAATCAGCATTCTAGCTGCATGTGTAAAATTACAAGTTATTTTAAAAGCAACAAAAAGTTAGCTGAAAGTCTGGCTTAAGGAACTTGATTCTGCCTGGCAACTACCCCATCAGCAGTGAAACTTGAGTCACCACTGTGTTCCCAGGCCAACCTTCCTTTTGCTGCCCCCACTAAGGATATGCCATCTATCTGATAATTGAATTTCCTGTGCTCTGCCAGAGAGTGAACAAAGCCCTCTCCACTCAGGCAAAGGTTTTTTATTACAGACGTCGTAAAAAGTGGCTTCCTCCTGGAGAAGCTGGGAGGAGCACTGCCTGTGAGAAGCAAGCTGGCTTGGCAGAAATTGGAAAGACTGGTTTCTGTACCATGTGACCTGAAAAGACACACCCCTGCAGCAAGGATATGGTTTTATAAAAAGGGGGATAATTCATAGAGCGGACATGTGAAAATTTTATAAATGATACCATAATTCTTGTGATTTTTCTGCCCACAGTTTAAGACGTGGTAGGAACCGGTGGTATGTTCAGGGGGGTTTTAGCGGAAAAGTGGATATTACTCTAAATGTGTGCATGTTAAAAATCTGAAACTTCATCAGTTAATGTCCCTACCCCCTGCACACATGTATGTAAAGTTGGGTCCATGTCGGAATTTGGAAAAGCAGTTAAAAAGTCAATTATGTACACTCTTTGAATGCAAGCTCCGAGAATGAGCAGATTTGGACATAGACATGGCTAAATTCAGCCACACCATGTATATGTAATTTTAAACAAATGTGTACCTGTGCAAATATGTTTTTAGGTCAGATATAGATTGTGTGTAAAGTTGACAGGGGTGGGTTCTCTGTATCATAAACAGACCTCATCCTGATGACACTTCATTTCATTCCCCCAATCAAGTAAGGGATGAAAGTTTGACCAATTAGAAGCTGAGAGAGAGGTAGGGTCAGTGATGCTAGAACACACCCACATTCTAAACACATAAAAGCAGACAGACAGGACAGATAGAGACCTTCAAAATCCATCTGCCGCTGGAAGCCCTGCCGGAAAAATCCATACTTACCTCCATCAATCTCCAGAAAGCCAAACTAGAGACTTCAATCTATCCAGACCAGAGAGAAAGCAGTGCTGTGCCCAGCTGAGACCAGACTAGAGAGAAAGCAGTGCTGTGCCTAGCAGAGACCAGACCAGGCGCTGTGAGCAGAATCCGGAAAGACCTGACCAGACTGAAGTCCGTGACCAAGTCGCTTTCCTGTTCAAAATCTCTTGTGAGTACTTAGCAAAACTCAGAACACATCTCTTAGTTTAAATTCATCTAATTCAATCTATTTAACCTAAGTAGAACTGCCTCCTAGCTGTCACCTGTCATTCTAGCTGCAAAAATTTGTCACTTGTCATTTTGAAAAAGTGTGCGTTTAAAATTTACAAAACCAAAAACGACCTTTACTAAATCGCTCATATCTCCGCGACCGTTTGAGCTAGAGACTTGCAATAACTTTTATCTGATAGCTTAGAATCGTAGCTTTGAATCGCACCAAGAACCGCATTCCTACCCCTTATAGTTTTACCGCAATCGCGGAACACGCATCCGCGAATTTTACCGCGATTTGCAATTTCTTCACTTGTAAAAACTGCTGCTGTTTGCCTGATTTCATTTGCCAGAAATTCGTTTAACCTGCTAATTATCCCTGCATCATTGCTAGTGTGAGCCTGGACTAATATTAACTAGATACCACTCACCCTGAACCTCTATAAGGGAATTAAAAGCAAGTTTAGCATATTTCTCATTCATTGCCAGCACATATCCAAGCATTGCCTGTGTTTTCAAACTCCTATCTGTGTTTTCAAAACTCCTATCTGTTTTCTGTTGTCTAAGCTTGCTGGATTGAACTGATTACGTTGATTGCATTTCTGAGAACTGTGTGTTTTCCTTCCATTTCCTTGCATTGCATAAAGAGGGGGGGAGTGAATAGCCAGAGAAAAGTGATTACATTGTTTGGTTGAAATCATATTGCGTATTTTCTGTACTGCATTCATTGAATATTGCATCCACCTGAGCTACATAAAGCATCCTCTACCACATTATACTTTTGTTCCTATTTACCAGTGTGCTACCTTATCCATTTCAGGTCAACTCATTAGTCATTATAAAGAAGTGTGCTAGTGCCAGATTCTCCGTTGTTAATATTTACCATATCAGATTAAGTGTGATATTCAATTATTAATTTATTATAAAGTGTGATATATATATTTTAATTTATCAAATAAACCTTTTAAACTTGCAAAACAGAACTACTTCTTGGCTCAGTGGGGTCAGGGGGATTCCAAGAGAGGGGTGTCATACAAGGGTAGTCATCCAGAACGCATGAACTGGACCTAAAGATATATCAATAAGGGTTTTCATTCAGTATTATAGACTAGGTGTTAATTTGGCTGTAGTGCTGAATTGAATCCTCTTACAATACCTATGGTGATGTCGGCACCGATACAGAGGCCTTCGAGGGACGTCGACGTGCAGTGCCCCCTACTGTGGAAAATGTTTTCCGAGGCCAGCAAGCTGGAAGTGGATTTATCAAAGATAAGGAATACGTGGGAGGACACAATCCATTTGAAATGTATTTATTCCAAATAAGGTACATACCCCACTATCCCCTTACAAAGGTGACCCAGGATCAATGACCGAAGGCCAAGCCAGAGGGAGTTTAGGGACAAGGGTTCTCCACCCAATGTTACCCTAAGGGAGATGGGGGGGGACAGGTATGTTAACTTACCCCATCCCCTCACCCTCCCCAACTCAGATTCTTCCAGGTGACAGTGCAAGTCTTATGAAATTTGCTAGACCTCCAATCTTCTGTCCTTGGTTCAGGTGAAGGGAGCCCAGGATTTGTCGGTGCAGAGGTAATTTTTCATGTCAGGAGATGGTGGCTGTTCTCACCAGATGATTCCAGGCAACTACATGAGGAAGACCTCCCCCAAACAATGAAAAGATGCAGGCCTTAGCGGTACAGACCCTTCAGGATAACTCACGGGATTGCAGAAGAATGGTTCCAGCAGAGGTCACCACGTTCAAGCATTGACAAGTGATCTTCCATCGGTGAACACAGTTTCCCTTGTCTTGAAGAGTCTAATTGCGAAGACATGAAACTTATGGCATAAGCTGAAGATCCTGCGAGTTCCAAGGCTCAGCTCTGAACGGCAACGGCTGTAGCACGGTAGCCCAAGGGGGGTATGTCAGTCCACCAGGTGGTCCAGGGACATTTCCGAAGGATTCCAAGGCATGCATCTGCAGGCAGGGGTCAAGACTGGTTGTTCCCACCAGTCCAAGGGTGGAAGCACCAACAAGGATCTTTTGAGATCAGAGGAGCAGGTTTTCACCATGCCAATTACCGGAGTGAATGCTGGTCAACTAGAGGCGTCGTTACCGTGTTGCTCTTCGTAGAAGTGTTATTTCCAACGATGATCTGTCCAATAGCTGAAGGAGCCATTCTTTTAGCCAAGATTCAGGCAGGGAGCTAGCCCATTCCCATTAGTGGTAAGGATCTGCTACAATTAAAACAGACCAGGTTTGTCCAATCCTGGAAAACTACTTGTCATCACATCTGTCCACCAGCATACTTTCGGGCACCAGAGGATGTGGACTGGGACCAAACAGTCCCAGCCCCTTCTATGGCTCACACATACACAAAGCAAGCACACTTGCCAATGAAAGCACCATTTTTCACGGGAAAGGGGTTACTATATAGGGCATTTCCTGACATGAGAAGGCTGGAAGAAGGCCAAAGAGCAAGTGGACATCTTGTGGCACAGCCATTTTAGGGTGCTAGGCACCTTTAGTAGATGCATGCAGTAATGCAAAAGAGCACAAGAAAAATATCACCAAAATGGTGAAAATCACACAGCTGCCACCAGCTTGTCTTAGGATACAAATGTATGAGGATACAAATTATCCAAACTGCACTTCACTGGAAGGTGATGTGTACAAATGCAAGCATTCCAAAAGTGAGACAAAGTCTCTGAGACAAAGTCTCTCAGTACTGACTGTCTTAGGCATTAATCAGTTTCCCCCCCAACAATGAGCAAACAGGCAAGTGAAGTAGAGTAGAAGATTTACTGACATCTCAAAAAGTCATGATAGTGTTAAATAAAATGAACACAAATCCTGGGGTCCCATAGGACTCTATGGAGGGAAAGGTGCAAAAGGAAAATCTTTCCTAACACTCGCCCTTCCCTCCCGACAAGGAACAGGGGAATCTAATCCACCACTGGATGTGTTTCCTGTTCCAGTTGGTTATGCATCCAGTATAACAGCCCATCAACATTACTATGAGGAGTACCTGGCCTGTGCTCAATAGATAAGTCAAAATCTGGAAGGCTTATGGACCACCTGAGCAGTTTAGGATTCTCTCCCTTCATGTTTATCAGCCACTTTAAGGGCTTATGGTCGGTCTGTACAGTGAAGTGAGTCCCAAAGAGGTAGGGTCTTAAGCTTCCTAAGGGCCCATGCTATGGAAAAACACTCCTTTTCCACTATGGCCCACCTTAACTCTGTCCTTAAGCTGGCAACCGATGAAACATATAGGATGTTCCCATCCTTTGTCTCCTAGCTGAGAGAGGACAGATCCTATTCCAATGTCAGAGGCATCAGTTTGTACTAGAAGGTTTCTGGTAGTCGGGTGTCCTGAGAACAGGTTCTTGGCAAAGGGAATCCTTCAAGCCATCTCACATTCCACTTACCAAGTAACCATTTTAGGTTTCTTTGGAGTGGTGAGTGCAGTCAAAGGGGTAGCTATGGTTCTATAATCTGCCATGAAATTCCTCTATTACTCAGTGAGGCCTAGAAAAGCTATCACCTCGGTTTGGGTTGTGGGAGCAGCCAAGTCCTGTACAGCTTGTACTTTACTGGTTAGAGGTTGAACCTTTGCCCTCAACATCCTCATGCCCAAGGCAAGTCACTGAGCCTTGACCAATCTGACATTTGGTAGTGCTTATGGTATAGTGGGCCTGCTGAAGAGCCTGCAACACAATCCCAGGTGTTTCACATGTTCTTCCTAAGTAGGGCTGAAGACTGCAATATCATCTAAATGTGCAATGCAGAGTTCATATAACCCATTCAGAACATGGTTAATCAACCTTTGGAAAGTGGCAGGTGCATTCTTTAAGCCAAAGGGCATTACCCTGAACTGGTAAAGTCCCTTAGGTGTTCAGGATGTGGTCTTCTACTTGGCATTTTCTGTCAGGGATATTTCCCAATACCCTACAGTAAGGAAGGTCAAAAGGTACTGAGATACTTTGCAGCACCCAGTTTGTCCACAAATTCTTCACAATTCATGGGAGGGGATGAGCATCTGTCTTGGTGACTGCATTAAGAGTGTTATAGTCCACACAGAACCTCAAATCTGTGGTGCCTGCTTTTGGTACCAATACCACCGAACTGAATTATTGGACTGTTAGAGGGCTCTATCACCCCTAGATGCAACATCTTATTGACCCAAGACTTGATATGTGATCTAATCTTGTCTGGACATAGGTGGAGTAAATGCCTGTGCTCCTCTTGAAGTGGGACTATTCCTATGGCCCTCCTTATGTAGCAAAGCTGCTACTTCAGCTTCTTGCAACGCCCGATATTTGAGTCTTTTCTGATCTTATTGTATACAGGTATTTGAAAATCCTCACAATACCCCTCTCCTACTGTACCTATTATTCACTTGTCTGCTGCCCTAATGTGTGAGGGAAGTTTATCTGTCCAGCTACTGGGGTAGCACAAGAAGAAAGGGTATACTGGCAGTCAGTGTTTTCATGCAGTTCTGCTGTTGGGGGAGGTACCTGGGCAAGGACCGTATCCACTTTGTTGTACCTGTGTTTCGAGTACTACGGGTACTGAACACCTTGATTGAAACTAGTAGAAAAGTCTCACGCGTTGATAGTTCTTAAAATCTAAGTGTTTCCTGACCCTTTAGTGTTTTCCAGGCTTTGGGTTTACTGATCAATG
Organism: Ambystoma mexicanum; assembly: GCF_040938575.1. Taxonomy (NCBI): domain Eukaryota; kingdom Metazoa; phylum Chordata; class Amphibia; order Caudata; family Ambystomatidae; genus Ambystoma; species Ambystoma mexicanum. The sequence goes on along the minus strand of NC_090921.1, from coordinate 173,862,761 downwards.
TCAGGTTGGATTTAGACTTAAATCTTGTTAAGCGCAGTCAGGAGTACTGTTTTGAGACTGCTGCTTTGGCTGCCTGTTTGGCTATTTCTGCCATGTCTAGTCTGCTCTTAAGTGCATATGAGGCCTAATCTCCTACAATTATGACATGCACCTTTATATGTATGACCTCTGACACAACTTTAAGACGTTCCTGTATTGCATCCGACTGGGAGCAGCCATAACTATCCATTAGGGTGGTTGCATTTGCTTTGTACATTGTAGGCTGCTGTAGATGCCATCTCCTTCCACGTGAAATAAAGCGTCTTCCTTTCTTTATACGAGTCGCTAGCTTAAATTGGTGTATCAAAGTGTTTCCTGGAAGTTGTCAAAACAATGTCAACCATAAACGGCCCAGAATCATGAGTGGGTCAGAATGGGACAGATCATACTTTACCTCTACATTCACCGCTTAAGTAGTAGTTGCTTTTTCAATGACTGCATCAGTGCAATATATTGGGCCACTGGCGTATTGACTCCTCAAGTGCATCCTCAATGAACTCTTTTCCTAGGCCTCTTGCTGTACATCTATATTGAAATGTGTGGCCACCCTCTTGACTGGTGGATTAATCCTCTTTTAGGGACGTTGATGCCAGAGGCTTTGATAATCTTGATGTGCTTAGTCATATCTGCAATAGGATCATTTATGGGCTAGTTATAGGTAGTCTCCTGTACTCTTTGAATTGTCATGAAGTATCCAGACCCACGTGACTTATCCTTTTTCCTTCTCACCCTTTCTTCTCTTTATAGTATGAATAGGTTAATGTTGGCTAAAACATGGATGAAATCCTGCTCATTCTATGAAAGTGTTTCATCATTAAGGTTAGGACATCTGTGTTAAAATGGATTTAAGGAAACTGGTCTGGTGGACAGATTTTAGGAGGCCACCCTAACTATGTTGAAGGAGCTCTGAATGGTTAGCTAAAACCCATCAAGTTACATGGATAAGAAGTCAAGTCTAAGTCTCAGGGTAGTGTGAGTGAGTCAGGGGCTCTCAATTAGTCCACAAGTTATGACACACAATCGAATTCAGACAGTGAAATTTAAGAATACAGTTATTTATTATAGGCCGTCTGAACACACTGGAAAATGAACCCAACCAGTAGTATTATCACAAAACACTCTTTGGTTCAAATATACATCAAATAACTTAGCAAAGCAAGTAAGTATTTTAGATGCAGTCAATGATGGAACCAGATCACAAGACAATAACCTAACTTAAAAAGTCCAAACCCTAACATGAATGGGGCCTTGTGCCCAAAGGTCACAGAGCCACAATGTTTCTCAACAGGATGATGTCTCTGTAGGTTTTAATAGGCTTGTGTTGGTGATAGTTTTAAAGATCTACAACAATTTTACTAGAGGTAAGTGTTTTCCTTTCTTCCAGACCCAAGGCTAAACCAGGGGCAGGATATCCGACACAGGTGTGATGACCAAAGGGTAGTGGAATGGGATAAGGAAACAAAAGGGACTTGTTCCCAATGTATCCAGATGAGGACAGGTGCAATGCGTTTAGTTACCCTTCCTGACTCACTCTGATTTTCCCAGATGATTTCCTATGATCGTCCGAGAGTCGCCGAGGGCTCGATCTTCTGCTGTTTGTTCCAGTGAGAGGTGCCCAGGGGTTGCAGGTTCCAGGATTCTTCCGGTTAAATGGAAAAGCACGATGCAACCATTTTCAGAGAAGAAATGCAGAATCCACTCATGTAGACTCCTTCAGGACATTTCACAGGTTGGAGGAAAGTGAGTTCCAGCAACACTCATCCCACACAGTGCTTCGAGGCGTGGTCACAGCAGCTGCTCCAGGACAGGTTCACTTGAAGGTGGAAACCTGAAATTCGGGTAGTAGGCTACTAGTGGCACAAGCTGGCGACCACCAAAGTTCCGGATTCGAAAGAAGAACGACAACGCTTCTGGTGAGGTAGCCCAGGAGAGAGTCAGTCCACCAGGCAGTCCAGGCATACGTCCGAAGGCCAGGATCCTCAAGAAGGTGTAGATAGCAGTTGGTCACATTAGACCAATGTCTGAAGCTCCGCACAGGGTCTTTAGAGATCAGGCAGAGGAACAGGCCTGCACCCGACCGGCTACTGAAAAGGATACTGTTCCACTCCAGGAGTCATCGGCTCTTCAGCAGGCTGCTCTTCTTTGAGGGATTCTTGGATCCAATAATGATCTGAATAAATGGCTGTAGAGGTTCTCTTATCCAATATCTGAGCTGGAAACAAGCCCAAGACCACCAATTGCAAGTATCTGCACCATTCAAAGAGCTAAATACTGGTTTCACATTTGTCCCACACCCAGACTTTCAGGCACCAGGGATGTGGATTGGAACTAGACAGTTTCAACCCCCTTACTGGGACGGACGGACGCAGACACACCTTTTTTGGGCAAGTGCATGACCTTATAAGGACTTCTTTCCCCGAGAAGGCAGGAAGAAGGCCAAACTACAATATGGCCAAAGAACAAGCAACAATCTCATGGCACAGCCATTTTAGAGCACTATTCAGTAGCCATACGTTGTAAAGACGAATGTGCATGACAAAAATAATTCAAATACAGTACACATTTAACTGCTGCCACCAGCTTGTCTTTAGGCACATATAAAAGTAACCACAAATCATATGTGTAAAAAGCTATTGCAATGCACTGTAAGTTGCCAGTTGCAATGTTAAAACGTAGAAGAATTAAAACGGGAAAAGAACTGATAGTGTGAAGAACAGATCAGCGTCACCATAACAATTATCAAAAGCTAAGGGAAGTGAAGCTGAAGGCGTTACTTTCCTACAAAAAGTCAGGACAGGATAAAAACAGGGCTCCATAAGAAAATATGGAGGGAAAGTTCGCAAAAGGAAAATCTTTCCCAATACTCTGTGCAGTATTCTCCAACCTTTCCACTACAGTCCTCTGCCCAGCACTGTTTGGTGTAGTGAGAGGAACATCCAGTCGACTGAACGTTACCAGGGGAATTCCTCATCTTATGATAGACTCCCAAAGCAATATTAAGTTCTTTTGGAGAAAAAAGTAAGAATTTGAGAGAGTCAATATTTGTCAAGAAAGGAGCATAGAACCGCCTTCCCAAATCTTCCCTTATTGTTAGAGGTGTCGGGTGTCTAAACAACAATGTTGTTATCGCTACTAACAAAATAGTTTTGTAAGTTTGCAACCTTAATGGGCAGGACTGGAGTGGCCCGAAAGGGGCACACGGCATCTTTAAAACCAAATTAAGGTCCAAGTTGGAAAGTTGTAGGAGGAAACACATTTTTGAGTCCTTTAAGAAATTGAGTTATTGAGGGTATTTTGAAGTAGGGTGCATCCTCGGGGGTGTGCTTTAATATGGAATGCGCTGCTAGATAACTCTTGACTGCTCCAATCTGAAGCCCCATATTTGCCAAATGCTGCAAAAATGATAACAACGTAGGTCTATCGCATTGAAAAGGGTCCACATCTTTCTCCCTATACCAGCTGCAGCGCTTGTTCCAACAGCACCGTTATAAGGATGGCTTCTGGCCGAAAGCAAAATCTCCATTACGTCATCTGGGGGGTCCCAATCCTTGTACCTCAGCCTCTCAGAAACCATGCGCGAAGGCTGAGTGTCTTGACCTTTGGATGGAGAACCTGGTCCTCCTCTCGAAGGAGAAGGTCCTGCCTTTGTGGAAGACATAGTGGAGGGCAGATGGACACGTCGAGAAGTTCTAGGTACCACATCTTCCTGGCCCAATCCTGGGCAATCAGGATCATGGATTTCCCAAACTTTCTCAACCTCCTGATCACATGAGGAATGATAGGGACGGGAGGAAAATGCATACAGGAGTGGAAACTCCCAGTCCAATACGAACGCATCTCCTAGAGCTCCTCGTGGGGAAATTCCCTGGAGCAGAACAGATCCACTTTGGGGGGTTCCCAAAAGGGTGAAGATATCTTGAAGGACTTCCCGATCTAGTTTCCCACTCGTGGCCTTCTTGAATTGCAGAGAACCAGAGCTGCATTGCCTCTCTGCACAGTGGTAGTGACCCTACGACTCCTCTCTTGTTGAGGTAGTACATGGCCACTGTGTTGTCTGTCATTATCAGAACATTCTTTCCCCGTACAGAGGCCAGAAAGGCCTTCAGCGCCAGCCTGATTGCCCCTGGCTCCAAATGGTTGATGGTGTGCTCTCCACCCTGTGAGTGAGGCGTCCGCTACTACTGTTATGTACGGCCATGGTTGCCAAAAATGTTCCCCCCCTTCAGAATGTTGTCTTCGCAGGCCCACCACAGAAGATCCTGTGCGATCCTGCTCGGAACCTGAAGTAGATCCGACATCTTGCCTGAGAACTGAGACCACTGTATCCTGAGAGCCCATTGAAGGGATCTCATTCTCAGGCGAGCCTCTGGCACCAGGAAAATGCAGGATGCCATGAGGCCCAGCAACCTCAAAAAGGCGAAGGCCGGAAGATGCTGGGCATTCTGGAATTCGGTTACCATCTGCAAAATGTGTTGATCCCTCAACTCTGATGGTGAGGCTTTTCCCAGGGATGCATCCAGGACTGCTCCAATGAACTGGAGTCTTTGAGATGGTATCATGTGGAACTTCTTGCAATTGAGGGAAAATCCCAGTCTGTGTAGGGAGGGGCAGTTTACGCTGAGATATTCCAGTGCTGGTTCAGGTGAACGTGCCCTGATCAACCAATTGTCCAGGTAGGGGTAGACGTGAATCCTCCCCAAACTTGAGACTCGCTGCCACCACCGTGATCAGCTTGGTGAAAACTCTCAGGTGGAGGTCAACCCGAATGGCAGAACTCGAAACTGATCATGAGAACTGCCAACGGCAAACCTCAGGTACTTTGTGTGCTTGTGATCAATTGCCACATGAAAGTAAGTATCCTGAAGTCCAATGACACCATCCAATCCTGGAATTGGAGGGCCTGAAGGATCTGAGAAAGTTTGACCGTCTTGAACTTGTCCTTCCTGATAAACTTGTTCAAGTATCTCAAGTCCAAGATAGGTCCAAGTCCATTGTCGTTCTTGGGGATTAGGAAATAGGGAGAATACCACCCTTTGTTCCTCTCCATCACAGGTACTGTTATATAGCACCTTTCTCGAGCAGGAATGGATCTGGATCATTTAGCAAATGGCTTCCCGGTGGATGATCCTGATGTCTCTGTATGAAGTTGAAGCAGTAACCTTGGGCTACTGTTTCCAGTACTCATGCATCCGAAGTAATACCTCGCCATTCTTTCAGATGCTGTGACAGTCTGCCTCCCACCGAGGTATTGCGAGTCAAGACCTCAAAGAGTTTTTGTGGCAGCTGAAGCAGCAGTTGATGGTAAAGGCGCCGCTGCTTGGGCGGGCTTTTTGCCCCGCTCCCTCGTCCACCCCGAGGGAATCTTCTTTGTCTCCTTTGACAAGCCTGTCCTCTCGCTCTTCCAACTGAGTAGTAGCGAAAGGATCTACCCCTCCAAGTTGATTTGCTGGGGTGAAAAGGCTGTGGCTCCCTGATAGCAGCACCTAGGGACTTGGCTGCCGCCTTTGAGGTCTGCAGCTTTTCAAGACGGGTCAGCCTTATTACCAAATAAGTGCGAGCCGTCAAAGGGCATGTTGAGGAGTCTAGATTGTACATCTGGGGTAAACACCACACAAATCGGCGTACAACAGTGCTTGCCGCCGTGGTCCTGCTGATGCAGTCAGCAGTGTCCAGACCGGATTGCAGTGACTCACACATGGCCTCCTTACCATCCTTTATCAGGTTCAAAAAGCAGTCCCTGTCCTCACCTTCAGGGATGTGATCAGCCGCCATCGTTATGCAGACCAACAGGGTGAATGTTAGTTTTTCAAGAGCACATCTAGAGTTACCAGACTTTAAAGCCATGCTGCTAGCAGAAAAGATTTCTTTGCCCATGCGTCAACACGTTTATCATCCCTATCAAAGAGGTATAGTTGGATACGCAGCTTGCTTAGAGGCAGATGTAGCTGCTTGCACTACTAGACTTTCCGGAGTCTGATGTATTGACAGATAGCCAGGGTCACTACTGGAGGACCTGTACTTTTTTGTGAGATTTTTCTTTACTGCAGCGCTGGAGTCTGGAGCCTCTCAGTTTGCCACAACCCTTTTTTTTGAAGTGCCACATGAAATGGCAGTATAGGGTCATATTGAGGACCTTTGTTGAATATGTCTATAAGGTCGTCTTGCTCAAATGAAGGAGCTGGCCTACTCCATCCTAGGAACTCTGCAACTCTGGACATTATGTATCTGTATGATGCACCCGCATGATCAGCCGGGTCCAGTTTCCCAAAATCTAGCTCGGGAGAGGTGTGTACGCCACTGGCTGTCTGTAGGCTTTACATGTAGCTCCCTAACACTGGTCTCTTCTGAAATGAGGCATTCAGGGACATTAGTAACCAATTGAAAACCACATGGAGGGGTTTCATCTGAAGTTTCATAGCCCTCATATACTGAGGTTAAGGATCTGCAAAAATTCTTTTTAGGTAGAGGTTTAAAAACCTTTTATTTTTTCTGACTTTTTTGAGGTAAAGCATTGATGAATGCACAGTCGGCGTCAATGTTTTTTGCATCCGCGTCATCGACTATGTCAACGTCCGTGGCCTCTATGGTATCGACGTTTTGTACTTGGACTTGTTCGTCGAGGGACTCGACCCTCAACTCAAGCTTTCTTGTTGATTTCTCATCTTGTTGAGTACTCAAAGACTTGAGAAGTCTTAGGCTTATGTCCCTGGGCTCGAGGCGTGCAGGGTTTTTGCCTTGGCCTTATGCTCTTCATCGACCATAGTATGGCTACCTTTCTTGTCTTTCGGGGACGGGGACTGTTCCTTGAATCTTTTAAACATATATTTTTCTAAAGAGTTCCCACTCATCTTTGGAGGAGGATTTAGTCGGGCAGACTACGCTCCTTTCCTCTGAGGAAGGAAAAGAAGGAGAGGGTGATGTGTGCCTTCTCTTAGTTTTTTTTTTTTATGACGAAGAGGAGTGTGTGCTCCTCAAGTGGGATGGTTTATTTGACCTTTTTTAATGAGTAGATTAATCCTTCGACTCGTGGGATGACAGTATAGCTTTTCGTTTTTTTAAGCCCTTACCGGTCATTGACTGACAGGACCAACAGTCGGCGGTCTTTCGCTCGACTTCCCAGGCACCAGGTGTATATTCTATGCGGAACCGTGATAGACATTTTGACGCCGCAATCTATGCACTTTTTGAAGCCGTCTTCAGAGTAGTAGGAGTCAAAGATGAGGCCATCTCGAAACGTTTTTGGGGAAACTGAAGCACACTGTAATTCTCGACGAAGCAATCGTATTCGTGGAAAAACGGAACTGAAGCCAAAATGCTGTGTGTGGTATATGTACTCAACGAAGACGTCAACCGAGATGGAAGCCCTCGAGGGACATCGTCTCGACGCACAGCTTCCTCTCCTGAGAAGAAATTTTTTTTCCAAAGCAGCTGAATCTGGAAACAAAGAAATCATAAGATGAGGAATAAGTCAGAGGACACAATTCATTCGAAAGAACCTGAATAAAACCTAAAAAAAAAAAATAAAAAAATAAAAAGTGTTGGGACAATATCCCTGTGTTTGGATGATTAAACCATGGCGGCATGCTGTGGGGTTATACAAAAACATTTGGGAGTCGTGTTTTGTTTTAGTTTTTAGCCATTGAAGCAGACTTTTCAGAAACTGGTTTTTCAGCTCCAGATTTTTCGACTCCTGACCTGTTTAGATGCAATGTTTATGTGCCCATTCAGTGCCAGGTTTAGAAACGTTTTTGCACCATGTTGCCTTTTGGCTGTACCGTCCTTCTAGGCAGCGTGCTTATGTAGGAGCCATATCCCATGATTTTTCAAAGCCATATACCTGTGTGTCCGAGGCAACAGTGCTTTTGACTGCTGACACCAACTGGCCTTTTTTCGCAATTCTTTTGGATGTATTCTTTACGCTATGACTCTCGTCTTGTCACTCTGGATTTTATCCCCATCCAACCACATGGAGACCATGGGATGCGCCCTTTTTAAAAATCTTTGCTTTAAACCTCTTGTTTCAGCCTTATCACTAGTCATTCATTACATACCTTATAGGAATAAAGCCAGGGAAACATCTTCATGCACTGTGGAAAAAACAGAAAGATATTCTCTCCATGGGACCTATTGGTGCCGGGAGAGTGAGGCCCACAAGATAAAATAAACAGGTAAATCGCTGAGTGATATGACCTGGCCACAGCCTACCGTCCTTTGTCCCGGGAATGATTTCGGACTCTGCTACGTTGTTCCCTGAATCATTGCGCCATTTTCTAGTGTTTTGGCGCTCAGCAACTGAGAAAATCCTTTTTTGTCCCGTGCCACACACGGCGACGCTTGATAACTCTTCTGCTTTCCAACTCCTGTGACAGACCCAAGATGTCTACGGGTTTACGCTCTAAGGGCAGTATGGCTACCTGAATAAGTAGGGTAGGGAGAGTTTAACAGGAACACCCCTTTCAAGACTAACTTTTACTTTGGAAGTAGACAACTTGTAGCACTCCAGAACAACCACTAGCTTGGCAGAATCTGCACAGCATATGAATATAAACAGAGCCACAAGTCCCAGCAATATATTTAGTGCAACTCATCTTGTAGTTTAACATAAGGAACAATATGCTTGTTAAATAAGTACCCATATGTATATTACCAATATCTATCGTTGGATTACATTTTGCTTGGTGTACCTTGTGAGTAACATGTACACTCTACCAGTGTTCACCCTTCCTGGAAGTTAGGCCTAGCTACTCATTCACACTACTATTAAGAGTAGGTAGAACCTTTGCTCAGACCCTGCAGGTACACTAGAGGGCTATCTCTCGAAACCTCACACCAGTGGTTACACAGAAAAATCCTTTCGAAGACCATGCCCAAGCTGTTTCTTGAACAAGTAGCTTCCAAGCTTCATAGCAGAAATATATAGGAGGATGTGAAGCAGAAAGAGGAGAAAAAGGCGATGCCCCAAAGTAAAAAGGACAAACACATCAACTAACGATGTAAGTATTACTCCTGGTTCTGTTCTAGCTCTAGTAGCGACATAGAAGCTCAAGAGGCGTGAAGCGGGCATGCCTTACAGATGGGGCCATACACAAGTGCTTAATAACAGGAAAGAGGACATTCTCAGGCTACTTACTAGCCTGTGAGCATTGGACATGTAAAAAGTACGGTCTCCGAAGTATTTCTAATGTGTCAATTCGATGACGAGAAGGCTAGAAGTGGCTGAACGGAATGGTACGATGGTATGCTTGGCAAGGTTTAGAGCGTTAGGATGGTATCCAGGTATATAGGCATTTATGCAACAGCAAACATCTTAAATTGAGGGTATCCCTCCCCTCTGCCCCCAACTCAGCGAAGCCGTTCCAGTATTTTACAGTATTTCCCACAGCATTATGGGGTTAAAAGGTCAGGGGGGTTGGAGTATAGGGCTAGAGGAGCAAGAGAGGGTGTAGAACAGGTGGTCTGAGGGCTGTACTCCCATAAAAATGCCACACTCTTAACAGTCCAATGTGGAAGAGTCAATACGTGAAAAATAAAGTATATATTATACCCCAGACCGACCAGCAGATGGCAGACTATGCAAAGCAATTAAATGTAAAACATTTTCTTCAGCTTCACAAATGGCACATTGCCAATAAAGGATCAGAACGTTTTTTGTGGTCAACACATTTTGAGTGACATAAACAGGAGGTCATGATCAAACAGTATCCTACGTTTTCGAGCCTCCTGTACCAGCTTGGGAGGGGGTCAGAGTGAATCTGGCCAGGAGCATTAAAATACTCGGTAGGTTATGGCAACTGTACTGCCAGCATGTATGTTATGGATTTAGACTCGGACTGTTTTTGTGGGGGAGCGAGATTGTTCTGTACTCATTATGTTGGGCTGTACCAGGCAGTTCTTCTGGTTCTCAGTGCAGGGAGAGCATCAACCATTTCTTTTTACCTTTGTTCTAGTGTAGCGCTGCCGGCCTTACTTGAAGGGTTGCGGGGACACTGTCCCTTTTTTACTTCTAGGTAACACCCGTTAATCTACGGACAGAACAGGCTAGTGCAGTGAACCATTACAACCGTGCACCAGTGATTTTACCACAATTAAAGGCTCTCTGAGTTTCATGTACTGAAAAGTGTTGCCCAAATCCCTGTTCTACATGCCATCTTGTGTTTTGGCCGTCTGCTTGCTCTTTCAAATCAGAAATGGCCATGCTTGGTAATCCATTTTCACAGGGTCCAGCTAAGGACGCTGTGCCATTGCTTTGTGTGTCTAAAATGCTCTGGAACTAGGCTTTGTGACTATGGAGCCCCAAAGCACTCTTACAGCCAGGGTATATGTCTACTGATGGATACGGGTATCGGCTGTACATGTCTGAAAAGCCTCTTACTGTTTGAATGCGGCAATCCTTACAAGAGGAGAGCCGATAGAAGGAGAGGCGCTAGAGCCATTCTGGATGTGTCACATTGGAACCAAGAGTCAAAGACAGTATGCATGAATGCCGGAATACCGCAGCGGACTAGCATTCCCATAACCACCCACCAGGGAGTCGACCCTCACCAGGCGCCTTCTTCCCTTAGACTGGTCCTACACAGCTGCCCTGCGCGCTCTGCAGCATTGCTGTAACTGCCCAGAGCCTTTAGCATCCTGAGAGAAGGCCCACCGCTCTTGCCTGGAGACGTGATGGTGCGCATATCCCTCAGTTCTGCTGCATACAACCATGAAAAGGGGCTTATGTTCTACTGGCCTGCGACTTCGAGCCTGCCTGTCCCTGTGCTGGGTCACTAAATAACTCACCATGCCTGAAGTGTCCTGGGGGATGTGACAATGTCGTAGGAGTTTAAAGAATGGGGGCCTGAGATGTCAGTGCTCTCCAGCTGGTTGGTCACTGGAACAGTCTATCTTGCAAGAGACCAGAACCGCTTATAGTCTTACCCCAAACCAGAAACTGAAAATAAACACTGCACCTTCAACCCCTGGACCTCCAGAAACCAGACCCAAAGAAAGTATTTTAAGGTGTGTTTTATTCAATTCAGAGTTTTGGGACTAAGAATACACACCACTACTGAAACCCTCTGGTCTTCATAGTGATTGAACAGGTGTAGCGTCATATCCCTACACCCTTACCTGGCTCAAATGTGGGAGATGGAGTTCTGGTCTAGGATTCCTATCTGGGAACCCCTGTGTGCAGGGCTTGGGAGTTGCACCATCCCTTTGTGGGAAACACTTTGTTTGAAACTTGAGTGTCATTATCTAAATAACTCACATATTGGCGTTGTGAGTGCCTTTAACCCTTATACAGGTTCCTACCTTTGAAATGGGCTAACTGGAACTAATGTGACTAAACTGGGTCGGTTGTGAAGGACTTAAGTTATCTAGGTGCTACCTTATGATTCCAAGGTACACAGTATTGACAGCGTAACGATTTTGATGCGTGTTCCCTCCCACCTTAGCTTGAATAGTGCCGATTTTGCTTTGGTATGCTCCGCACTTTAGTATATATCCACTGTATGTATAGATTTTGATTCTGTCTTTGTCTATTGAGTAGCAGTGTTGACTTGAAATGTATGCATGCTCCTTAATAAACAGTATGCTTTTATGTCTGTAAGGACATTTGAATACTGGTCAGCTTTATTTGATGTTCATTGTGCCTACCACTAAAGTACAGATCTCCTATGTGTGGGCCTTAGTGCTCATCAACCAAGTGAGAGTTTGGTTAGATCTAATTTTGGGAAGCCCTTGCAGCGCACCTCTAGATTGGGTCCAGTGTTAAGTGTTGGTTCAGAAAAACCCTCCGAAAAGCTATTGGGTCTTGACCCAGGCACAGTTCCTCCATATCCAGAGAGACTTGTTCACTGGGGACTTCAGCAGGACCTATTATATTACTTTATAAACCTCTGTGCAAGCAGAACATGGTTCCTGTTTGACCAGTTACTAAACCTGCCATTTGACACCAACCTTTTCTCGCACATTCTTGCAAAAAGCCATGTCAGGGTCCATCAGGTCAACGGTGAACATTTTCTTCTCCTGCAGCTCATGGCGTAGAGTCTCTCCTCTAATCAAGTACACCTGGGTTATGTAGGGCACATTCCACACACCACTAGGGTCAAAAGAAAGAGTGGATAATGAACAGATCATGTGTTTCACTGGTCCACGCTAGAGACAACTCAAATGCAACAAAATATAGTGACGAGATGAACAAGTTACTTTCTTACCTGGTAACGTTCTTTCGATGGGATGTTCCGACGACGTATTCCACATCTATGACAGGTAATCACCACAGCTGTGCTGCTTTGGAAAATTTTCTGCGTCCTGCGTCGAGGACGTCGATACGCTGTCGTCGAGGGCCTCCGTCGAACCGACGTCACCGGATGTTATAAGTAGGATGCACGATGCCCATAGCCTCAGTTGTAGATTTTTCCCCGAACGTGTGGCACCAATCTTCTGCCAGAATGACTACAGAAAGCCTTGCGGAAACGAAAGCTTCAATCGCATAAGAAATTCTGTAGAGGGGCAGGTAGGGAGGGAGCAATGTGGAATAAGTCGTCGGAAAATCCCATCGAAAGTACGTTACCAGGTAAGAGTAACTTGTTCTTCAAAGGGATTGGTTTCTCCGACGTATTCCACATCTATGACAGACTCCCAAAGCAGAACCAACGTAAGGAGGTGGGAAAGAATTTAGAATTTTAGAATGCCCAATTAAATTGCAGAATAAAGGACCGCCTTGCCAAAGGCCAGATCTTGCGCATGGACAGAATCCAAGGAGTAGTGTTTGACAAAAGTATGGACAGAGGCCCATGTGGCTGCTTCACAAATGTTACGAATGGGAACACCCCTCTGCAGGGCAGTAGAGGCAGCCACACCCATAGTAGAATGGGCCCGTAAGCCTACCGGAGGGTCCTTACCCGCCAAGCGGTAGCATCCAGAAATTGTCAAGATAATCCAGCTAGACAAAGTCTGTTTAGTAACAGCTTGTCCCAAACGCCTTCCAGCGTATCCAATAAAGAGCTGATCGTCCACTCTGACCCGGGACATGCGTGAGATGTAGAAACTTAAAGCTCTCCTAGAATCCAACCTATGGAGCCTCTCCTCTTCCTTACCAGGATGCGGAGAAGGATAGAACGCCGGAAGAACAACCTTCTGGCTTAAATGAAATTCCGACACAACTTTTCAGAAGGACGAACCCTAAGGACAACCCTGTCCTTGTGGTAAACCGTGAAGGGTGGCTTAACGGAAAGTGCCTGCAACTCACTCACTCTGCGAGCAGAAGTGACTGCAACTAAAAATACAGTTTTCAAGGTCAACAGTCTCAAAGGGTAAGAATGTAAAGGCTCAAACGGAGCTCCCATGAGGAATTTTAGAACCAGGTTCAAATCCCAACCGGGCACCTAGAAAGGTGACGGTGGAAACACATTAGTGACTCCTTTGAGAAACTGGGAAATCAAAGGAATCTTAAAATAAGAACACTTCTCAGACAAGCGCTTAAATATGGACAGCGCCGCCAGATAACCCTTAATGGTACCCACTTGCAGGCCCTTGTGGACTAAAGAAAGCAAAAAAGACAGAACCACAGGAATGGCACATGAAAAAGAATCCACATTCTTAACCCTGCACCAGTCGCAGAACTTTCTCCAACAGCAACGGTACAGGGACTTTGTTGCACGCCTTCTGGCCGAAAGCAACACCTCCATCACGTCTTCAGGAAGGTCCCAATCCTTATACCTCAATCTTTCAGAAGACCAGCATGAAGGTTGAGGGACATGACTCTGGATGGAGAACTTGACCCCACCCTCCCTTGAGAGAAGATCGTTTTGGTAGGGTAGATGGCGTGGAGGGCAGATGGACATGTCGAGAAGGTCCGGGTATCACATTCTCCGGGCCCATGCTGGAGCAATGAAGACCATCTGGGAACGGAACCTCCGTAACCTCCGCATCACTTGAGGAATGATGGGGACTGGAGCAAACGCGTACAGCAGTAGGAAGGACCACTCCACTACGAACACGTCCCCCAAGGCTCCTCTTGGAGAAAATTCCCACAAGCAGAATCTTTCGCACTTCCGGTTGGCACTGGTGGCAAAGAGATCCACTTGTGGGGTCTCCCAAAGGGCAAAGATCTCCAGGAGAATCTCCTGAGCCAGCTCCCACTCGTGAGAGTCCGTGCTCTGCCTGCTCAGAGCGTCCGCCGCCACGTTTTCATCTCCGGCCAGATGAACTGCGAGATCGAAATTTCCTGCTGGATGGCCCAGAACCAGAGCTGCATCGCCTCTCTGCACACAGGGAGAGACCCTGCCCCCACCCTTTTTGTTGAGGTAGTGCATGGCCACTGTGCTGTCTGTCAGAATCAGGACATTCTTCCCCCGCACAGACGGCAGAAGAGCCTTCAGGGCTAGCCTGATGGCTCTCAGCTCCAAGAGATTGATATGGAGTCTGGACTCCGACGGAGACGAATGACCGCTGACTGTCAACTCGTTTGCTTGAGCTCCCCATCCCGTGAGGGACGCATCCATCACGATCGTTACCTCCGGCCAGGGTAACCAAAATGGAGACCCCTTCATCAGACTGCCTTCGACGGCCCACCACAGAAGATCTGAGCGACCGAGGGTGGCACCTGAATGGGGTCCGACATCCTGCCGGAGGACTGCGACCACTGGAGCTTGAGAGCCCATTACAGAGATCTCATCCACAACCTGGCCTCTGGCACCAGAAGAATGCAGGATGCCATGAGGCCGAGCAAGGAACAAGTTACTTACCTGTAACTGTTGTTCTCCAGCATGGGTCTGGCATGGATTCACATGCTCATGAATATTCCCCGTCGTCAGGCCGGGAATCCTCGGTATAGAAAAAAAATCAGTATCAGTTTCGTTTCTGATCTGTCTTTCTCAGTAGTAACCAATCACTGGTCTCTGGGTCATACTGCCCCCAGCCAATGACTGCCCTCTCCCTAAGCCCTGCCCCTGGCAGCCATCCTCAGATTTGGTAGCACGTGAAGTGGCAGTATGACCAAGTGAAGAGCCGCAGAGGGGTAGGCGGGAGGGTTCGCATGTGAATCCATGTCAGACCCATGCTGGAGAACAACAGTTACAGGTAAGTAACTTGTTCCTTCTCCAGCATGGGGTCTGGCATGGATTCACATGCTCATGAATATAAGAATACATAGCAGTATACACATGCACAACCACGGGAGGTGGCAAAAGGCTCAATATCAAGCAATGCAACAACTCAACATTAAGCAACTCTTACCTCCTCACCAGGCTCACCTTAGGCAAACAGGTTACGCAGCACTGCCTGGCCGACTCTGGACTCCTCCCTGGAATCCCGGTCGACGCAGTAGAATCTCGTGAAGGTGTGCATCGACTTCCAAGTAGCAGCCCTGCAGATGTCGGGCAGGGCCACACCAGACAGGAACGCCTTAGTAGCAGCGATCGCTCTGGTCGAATGGGCCCTCGGACGGCCTGGCAACGGTCGGTTTGCCAATGCATGATGCAGCCGGAGAGCCATCTGGAAATGGAAGTCTTCGAGAGAGCCTTCCCTTGATTCACAGGTCCAAAGTTCACAAACAGCTGTGATGTCTTCCGAAAACTCTTCGTGCGGTCCACGTAGTCCTCTCAGCGGGCGACGGGAAGAAAACTGGCAACACCAAGGACTTGTTGAGGTGGAAGTCCGACGGCACCTTGGGCATGAAGGAGGGGTGCGTCCTCAGCACCACCCTAGTGTCGTGAAAAGTCAAGTATGGAGGCTTGCAAGACAGGGCCTGGATCCCTCCCACTCGTCGTGCAGAGGTGATTGCCACGAGGAATGCTGTCTTCCACGACAGAAACTTCAACGGCACTGAATGCATAGGCTCGAATGGGGCCCCCATGAGCCTAGTTAGCACCACGTTAAGCTCCCACGACGGCGCAGGGGCCTTCAACGGCGGGAATGATCGGAACAGTCCTTTCATAAATTCCTTCACCAGTCGATGAGACCACAAGGACGCCCGTCCTGTAGTTCTGGTGTTATGTGAGACGGCAGCCAGATGTACCTTGATGGAAGCGTGATATAGGCCAGCCTTGGCCAAAGACAATAGGTAAGGCAATACTTGAGGGGCCATAATCCGCAGAGGGTTAATCTTCTGTGCACGGCACCAGACAGAGAACCTTTTCCATTTGTGTCCCTAGCACTTGAGAGTTGAGATGCCCTGGCCATCCAAATAACCTCTCTGCAGTCGGCCGGGATGTCGTATCCTCCAAACTCTAGTGCTGCAGGAGCCAGGCCTGCAGGTTCACGACTCTGGTTCGTGATGAAGAATGGCGCCTCCTTCTCTGGGGAGAAGATCCGCGTCCGTCGGCAGCTTGACTGGTGTGGACGCTGACAGTCCAGAAGGTCCGGGAACCAGATCTGCCTCGGCCACGCCGGTGCGACGAGGATCATCCTGCACCGGGACCTCTTGAGCTGGTTGACGAGCCGGAGTAGCAACGGCAACGTCCCAGGGGAACGAGAAAGCATCGCCCATGCTCTTCGGTTGGGGAAACCTGCTGGCGAACCTCTGGCACTTGGGAGTTCGCCGCCGCGCGAAGAGATCGATCTGGGGGTCGGAAGAGTCGGTCCACTTGATCCTGGCGCAGCTCTCTGCTGAGTGAGTCGGCGATGGTGTTTTTTTTTTTATTTTTATTTTTTTATCCCTGCCAGATGAAAGGGTACCAGAAACATCCCTTGGGCGACGGCCCAATGCCACAGATCCTGGGCTTCCTTGGATAGGGCAGGGGATCTGGTTCCGCCCTGCTTCCGAATGTAAAATATCGTGGTGGTGTTGTCGGTGAAGATCCTCACCACCTTGCCCTTGAGGGACGGAAGGAAGGACCTGAGGGCCCAGAACACTGCACGGAGCTCCAAGATGTTGATGTGGAGTGTCTTCTCCTCCGGGAGCCAAAGGCCTCTCGCGTGGAGACCCCCGGTGTGCGCTCCCCAAACTTCCAGGGAGGCATCCGTCGTCACCGTCACCTGGTGGGCCGGGGCTAGGAAACCTGTTCCCGCTGTCAGATGTGAGCGGATACCCCACCATCGTATCGCCTGACGGAACGCTTCGTCGAGCGGGATCCTGTCCTCGAAGCTGCCCGTCGGCTGGATCCCGTGGGCGTCGAGGAATTCTTGCAAGGGCCTAATCCGAAGTCTGCAGTGGTGCACCAGATAAATGCAGGAGGACATCATTCCGAGGAGGGACTTGATAGACCTCACTCTGGCCACGTCCGTGGGCAACAGACGTTGCACCTTTCCCAGGATGGTCCTTATCCTTTCCTCCGACGGTGAGGCCCGCTGCGCCACTGTGTTGAGCTGTGCTCCCAAAAACAGGGCGACTTGCGACGGGACCAGGTGGGATTTTGGAAAGTTGATGGAGAACTGCAGGTCCGTGAGCATTTGGACGGTCTTCGCAGTGTGTTCCACCGCGAGCTCCCTTGTCCTTGCCCGTAAGTGCCAGTCGTCCAGGTAGGGGTAGACGTGGATCCCCTGCAGTGCAGCCGCGCCGCCACCGGTGCTAGGCACTTGGTGAACACCCTGGGTGCCGATTTTAATCCAAACGGGAGGGCCTTGAACTGGTAGTGCCGCCCTTTGACCACGAACCTGAGGAACTTTCGGTGTCTCTTTAGAATAGGGATGTGGAAGTATGCATCCTCCAAGTCCAACGACGACAGGAAATCGCCCTACTCCACCTGTCCCAGCACGTGCTGGAGGGTGACCATCCGGAACTTCTGTGCCTTGATGTATTTGTTCAGTCGTCGCAGGTCCAGGATGGGACGCCATCCTCCTGTCTTCTTCTTTACGAGGAAGTATCTTGAGTAAACTCCGGAGCCCCGAAGCCTCTTTGGAACGAGCTCGATGGCACCTTTCCTGAGCATCCCCCTTACTTCCAACAGCAGTTGAGGGACGTGATTTTCCTTCCTGGCCACGGGAGGAATGCGGGGGCACTTCTTCTGGAACTCGAGGGCGTGCCCCAGGGCCAGGGCGTCCAGCACCCAACGGTCGGTGGAGATGGATTCCCACACGCCGACGAACTTCGTCAGCCGGCCTCCCACTGGGGTGCTTTGACGGGGGCCCGACCCGAAGGTCGGTTCAATCTTGCTTGGAGGCTGCTTTGCCTCCTTGACCACCTTGGCGACGACGGCGGGATCCACCTGACTTGCCGCGTCCCCTGTAGGCCTCCTGCGACGAAGATCTTGCCGCTTGACGGTACGTAGAGGAGCTGCTGCCGGCTCCCTTGGAGGCACCCTGTCTGCCTCTGGAGATCCGAAAGGACGGCCGTCGCTGTTGGAGCACACCCAGTGCACGGGCCGTCTCTGTGTCCGTCTTGATCGCTTGAAGGGACTCATCAACCGGCTTGCCAAAAAGGTTGTTCCCATCGAAGGGCTTGTCCAAAACCTTGGTCTGTACGTCCTAGCGGAAATCCGTCGCCTTGAGCCATCCTCATCGTCTCAGGCAAACACTGTTGCCCAACTGACGGAAACCGGTGTCCGCGATGTCCGTAGCCACGGTAATGGCATGGTCCGAGGCAATCTCACCTTCCTGTAAGATTTCCAGGGCCTCAGCCCTCTTGGCGTCCGGAAGGAAGTCCAACAGAGGGGCGATCTTGAACCACAACTCCCTGTCGTAGCGGGCTACGATGGCCAGTGCGTTGGCCGCCTTGATGGTCGTCGCTGCAGATGAGATGACCCGTCGTCCCATCGCATCCAGCTTCCTACCCTCGCCGTCCGGCGGGGAGGTTGAAGTCGAGGCTGATGCCCCCCCCCCCGCTTTCTTCTTGGCCGCCGCCGAAATGACTGAATCCGGGGTAGGTTGCGCCCTAAGGCACAAGGGGGCAGCGTCGGGGACCCGGTACTACTTCTCGTACCAGTCCCTCTGCGCAAGAGCCGTGGCAGGGTTCTTGAGGAGGGCCAGCCCCTCATCCCAGATGTCATCAAGAAGCGATATGGCGAGGACCGTCTTCCTTTTAGCCTCGCGCCGTTGGTAAAGGAACCCTTCCTTCTTTTCTTCGGGGCAGAGCTGGAAGAGCTTGGATGCCTTGGAAATCAAAGCATGGAAGGATCCAATCTCGTCGGGCGGGGACGCCCGGGCAGGGGGTGACGGGGGACACGTCCCGTGGTCGCCTCCGTCGTCATCCATACCCGTCATAGTCGTGTCCATGCCTGTATCATCCCTGTGGGTAGTGGACCGGGCGGAAGGCAGAGAAGGCCGCAGAGGCGGGAGAGGAGGTCTAGGTTGCGTCCACCTCCTCTTAAGTGGTGGGCTCTCCGAAGGTCCTGGCTCCGGTTCCCCCGTCGGGTCTGACTCGGGTAGCTCCATCGGGAAAAGGGGCAACCTAGTCCTTATCTCCGAGCATAAGGACTGGATGGCTGACAAAATGGCTGCCGAGGTGTCCTGCGGCACTGGAAACGACGGGAGCGAGGGCTCTTGAGGAGCCTCGTCTGCGACGTCGTCGCCCTCGACGGGATCCCTCCCGATGGGCTGGGCCTCTTCCACGACTTGGACGAGCTCCTCTTCAGAGGTCGTGTCCGTATCCACGATGGCCACCGGCCCCTCCCCCACCCCCACCCTTTCCAACAAGGACTTTGTGGGGGTCTTCTCGATGGGCCTGAAAGACGACTCCCTCCGCGGTGGCAGGGAGACTTGGTACCTGAGGGGGCCTCCACTGGTGTAGCCTCCACAGGCTGAGCCAGGGCCGCAGCGACATCCTCAATCAAGGTCTTAGCAGGGTGAATTAAGGCCAACGTCACCTTCTGTACGCCTGGGGCCTTGACCTTGGGGGGAGGGTCCGAGCCTTGCTCCCCCTCTGCCGGAATCTTCGAGATCGACCGGGGCCTCTCCAGAAGCTTTGCCGGGTTCTCGGACTTCCTCTTACCCGAGCCAGAGCGTTGGCTCGTGGTTGATGGCGCCGGGGAGGATGCGCCCTGCCTGACAGCCAAGGAGCCCGACCGTTCGGCGCTCCCGGTGCCCGCGGACTCGCGGTGCTTAGCCTTTTGTTGGGCCCCCGTCGCCGGGGCACCCTCACAGGACTTAGAAGACCGCTCTGACTTCTTTTTCTTCTTCTCGCCTGGCGGGCTCTTACCTTCCAGCTAGTTGGCGAGACGGAGGTGGCGATCCTTCATGGTCCGCTCCGACATGTTCCCACAAAACGCGCAGTCCTTTTCCTTGTGCGTCTTGTCCTCATGGAGACAGTAGAGGCGTAACTCGACGAAATCTTCACCCTTGAGGGGTGTAGAAACTCTGAAACGGATCCCTGTTGATCGGATGTAGACACGGTGGAGCTTGAGGCTCTATTTAACCGAAAAAATGAGAAAATCTCCTGAAAAAAGCACGAAAACGCAGCAAAAGCTCGAGAGCTACAGCACGAGGACTCCCAACACTTGAACGTGCGGTAAAAATCTGAGGATGGCTGCCAGGGGCGGGGCTTAGGGAGAGGGCAGTCATTGGCTGGGGGCAGTATGACCCAGAGACCAGTGATTGGTTACTATTGAGAAAGACAGATCAGAAACAAAACTGATACTGATTTTTTTTCTATACCGAGGATTCCCGGCCTGACGACGGGGAATATTCATGAGCATGTGAATCCATGCCAGACCCCATGCTGGAGAACCTCAAGAACTTGAACGTCGGGAGACTCTGGGCATGTTGAAACTTGTGCACCATCTGCAGAATGTGATGAGCCCTCAACTGGGGAGGCGAACACTGCCCCAGGGATGTGTCGAGCACTGCTCCGATGTACTGTAGCCTCTGGGTAGATGCCAAGTGGGACTTCAAGTTGAGGGAAAATACCAGCTTGCGAAGGGAATGGCAGGTGACTGACAGATGATCCAGGACTTGCTCGGGAGAGCGTGCACTGATCAACCAATCGTCCAGGTAGGGGTAGACGCGAATCCCCTCTTTCCTCAGATACGCTGCCACCACCACCATGAGCTTGGTGAAGACCCTCGGGCGGAGGTCAATCCAAACAGCAGGAACCAAAACTGAAAATGCGAGTCGCCAACCACGAACCTCAGGTACAAGTGCTTGGGATGAATCGGCACATGAAAGTAAGCGTCGGTGAGGTGGAGAGACACCAACCAGTCCTGAAGTTGAAGGGCCTGGAGGACTTGAGAAAGAGTAACCATCTTGAACTTGTCCTTCCTGAGGAGCTTGTTCAAACCACGCAAGTCCATGATGGGTCTCAATCACCTGTCTTTTTTCGGGATCAAAAAATATGGGGAATACCAACCCTTGTTCCTCTCTGCTACAGGCACCAGTTCTATGGCGCCTTTCTCCAGCAAGGATTTGATTTCCTGCGCAAGGAGCGGATCCGGACTCTTCAAATAGAGATTCCCTGGTGGATTGTCGTGAGGCCTCTGCCAGAAAGGAAGACAGTAGCCATGGGCTATGATCTCCAGAACCCACACATCTGAAGTAATGGCACGCCATTCTACAAGATGCTGCACCAGCCTTCCCTCAACCGGAGAACCATGGGACATGGCCTCATGATTGAGCTGAAGCGGTTGCGGCAGTGCCGGAGGGCAAAGAGGCAACTGTCCGAGCGGCCTTGGCACCTCGAGTACCTTGTTTTCCACCTCTGCCACTCCTACGGTGGCCCTTTGACTTGCAGCTCTCCTCGATCTACCAAAGGAAGAGTAGTATCGAAAGGAGCCTCTCCTCCATTGCTGTCCCCTAGGACGAAAAGACGGAGGTTGGCGAACTGCAGCGCTCAATGACTTTTCTGCAGTTTTGGAGGTCTGCAACCTCTCAAGGCTCTCGTCAGCCTTGCTGCCAAAACGATGTTCACCATCAAAGGGCATGTTGAGAAGCCGGGCTTGTACGTCAGGAGCAAACCACGACTTCCGCAACCACGCAAATCTGCGCATTACGGTGCTCGCCGCCATGGACCGGCTGGCACAATCTGCCATGTCCAGACCCGACTGAACGGATTCACACATGGCATCCTTGCCATCCTGAACGAGAGCAAGAAAACCATCCCGTTCCTCCCCTTTGGGAATATGTTCAGCCGCCAAAGACACACAATTCCACAGAGTGTGAGTGAAACGTGCAAAGGCACACACAGAGTTGGCTGCCTGTAAAGCCATACCCCCTGAAGAAAACACTTTCTTCGCTCATCCATCAAAACGCTGGTCGTCCCTATCAGGAGGGATGGTAGGGTACGATGCCGGCTTTGCTGGGGCTGTAGCCGGCTGCACCACCAAACTCTCCAGGGTGGGGTGCATAGTCAAGTAGCAGGGGTCGCTACTGGCTGGAAGGTATTTTTTCGGCAAAGACTTGCTCAATACCGGGAGACTCTCCAGAGCAGTCCAAGCCGCCGCCACCCTTCTCTGTAAAGCCATATGAAATGGCAGCACCGGGCCAGTGGGTGGACCTTGGTCAAGGATATCCGTCAGGTCATCCTGCAGAAAATCCACTGGTTGTGTAGACCACCCCAAGTACTCCGTCACCCTCGACATGAGTCGCCTGTACGAAGATTCAGCATACGTACCAGGCTCAGGCCTGCCAAACTCAACCTCCGGGGAGGTATCGAGACCACTGGCGTTGTGCAAAGACGGACGCAGGTCTTCCAACTGGCTATGAACAGATAACGGGTCATCAGCAATCCTCATCAGGAACCTCACCAGGAACCAAACCTTCCTCAGACCCTTCCTCCGCCTCAGAAATATAATCCAGAGGCTGGAACAAATCCCTGGGAGAGGGCACAGAAAAGGCTCAAATACAGGCCTTACCGACTTCTTCAGGGCCTTCCTGAGAGTTTCCACCGACACACGGGGTACCTCTGGTAAAACCTCCACAAAAGGCATTGACGGATTCGGCGTTGATGTTGAGCGTGGCGCTGATGGCTTCGACACAGGCCTCGAGGGCGGAGCCTCAAGCGCGTCCTTTGACGGCCTCGGCGCTGATGACTTCCTCGGAGGCAGAGCCTCGAGAGAGTCCCTCGACGGACATGGCGCTGATGGTGTTGATGTCGTCTTAGAAGACCTCACATGGGCATGGCTAGAGGGATCCACCTTGTCCGATCGGGACCTCGAAGACTCCCGATGATCGCGCCGACCGGCCGAGCCCGAAGGCGTGCGAGTGGAGGCCCTAGCATGTTCCCTACCGGCTTCCTTCGAAGGCACAGACGGAACGGAGCCCTGCGATTGGAAAATCGTCATCATCTCTGTACGAAATGCATCCCATTCCGCAGGAGAAGAATGCTTGTTGGGACAAGCAACCCGCCAACGGGCGGAATCCTTGAACGAGGAAGGCGACCGATGACGGTGCTTCCGCGAGTGCCTAGAAGAGGTAGAGGAATGGGGGGACCCTCTCCGGGACCGTGACTCCCTGGACTTACGCCGATGAAGCAGAGAGTTGCCTCTAGAATCGTCGGTCGAAAGGCCAGCAGATTTCGACTTTCGGCGCTTGGACACCCTACCGACAGAAAGCTTTTTCTTCTGCTCCTGCAAGGCCTTCGATGTTACGACTGGCAATCGTCAATCATCTGTGGCGTGGTCCCCACCGAGGCACCAGAGGCAGGTGTCGTGCAGGTCCGTCAGTGACATCTTGGAACCGCAGTCCCGACACTTCTTGAAACCCGGCCACGGGGTAGACAAAGACATGATATCTTCACAAACAAACAAGTTCGAAGAACCGATAGAAGTACTCAGAAGAACCGAGGCGCGCCGAGATCTTCGAAGCGAAAATGTTCACGGAAAAAACAGAACCGAGGATACGAGCGTTGTGTGTCCTACTTATAACATGTGGTGACGTCGGCTCGATGGAGGCTCTCGACAACAGCGTATTGACGTCATCGAAGCAGGACGCAGACGCCGAAAATTTTCCAAAGCAGCATAGCTGTGGTGATTACCGCTCATAGATGTGGAATACGTCGGAGGAAGCAATCCCTTCGAAATTACTTTCTACATTTTACTCTTCACATTCCAGAACTTGCAATTTAATAATTTTAAGTAAAAGTCTGGGTACAGCAAAATAGTGGAAGAAATCTGTCCATCGCTGGTAGTGATCAATCAATCATCTGAGGACAATAACAGCTATTGAAAAGACACAGGCATCCCCTTCAGAAGTAGCTAGTATGATCGCTCAGCAAGTTAAGTGCTTGCTTTAGAAATCTGAGTATGTACTTTTGTCACAGGACCAAAATACAGAAAAGCAAACTAAGCCCTTTGTCCTACCGAGCTTGATAAATCCAGATCCATTACATTGGCTAATAATGTCAGCTAGAAATAAAACATGCAGCTGCATATAAAACGGTAATACTAGTATCATATGTTAGCAGTTGACACTGTTTCATGCTTAAATCCTCTCAATACTGCAAGCAAGCTGTGCAAAATGGCAGCAAGCTGTGCAAAATGGCCTTTTCTTAAGCACATCTCCGGATTAAATAAAAATGATAAAACTTAGAGAACTGCTCATTATCTTGTCCACAGGGTTGTTTTTTTTCACTTAGGTGACATGTTCTCCTTTTAGCAAGAACCCACACAACTCAATCGGGCTAGTACAGGGAGCACAATTGCCAGCTTCTTTCTCCCTTACTTTATATACCAGAACTAGAATTGTAAGGGCTTTGGAGAAAGAGAAAAAGAGTAACTAGGAAGGCAAACAGACATACCTGCGCTTGCCTTGCACGATTTCCACATAATCTTCAGAGCGAGCATAATATCCCTCAGGACTCAGAGCTCCCCAGAAGTTAGACCATAGCTTTCCATGTCGTGAGATCATTGGAGCAATAACTTTTCTGTAAGGCAGTGAGAAAGTGCAAAAGGAAAACACAAAGGTTTTAGCTGTGTGCTTTAAAAGGTCATCTGTGATGTCACCACACCCTTGATTCACATCACCCACAGGGTGCCCACCCAGCAACCTCTGGCCACTCAGACCTGCATTTAGTCAGGCAGCCAACCTGTAAGCAAGCAGTGGCCGATCTCCAGTTTAGAAACATTGGTGCTCACAAGATCACTAAGAGAGACTTGAGCAGACTAGAACATCCACCAACTACTCAAGAGGAAGAAAAAAACAGCCAAGACAATTAACAGTGACAACTAGATCAGAAAATAGAAGTATGGAGAACAGTGATGACTACAACAATCAAACAGGGTTTGTCAGCCTTTCAGTGGAGATGTTGGACCCTGTTGCGCCGGCAGAATTTGGGGGGCCAAGAGGGATTGAAGACTGCTGGGATTTTTGGGAGGAATATGGCAAATTGCTGTCTCAAAATAGTTGCTTCCTTCTGCCCTGAGCTCTCTCAACACCAACAGAGTGCAGTTAGAATGTACTGTTGCTACAGCCATGAGATCCTGTCGCTGTGGAATAATTCTGTCATTAAAGGAAACAATAACTCATGAATGGATCAGACAGTTACCTAAGACACCACTTGTAAGGACGGAGTCTCTAAACCGTGTGTGTTGAGAGGACGGGGCGGAGGGGGATTTACTGAACCACAGTTAGGCACCAGGTTTCCATTAAGCCTTCCGTGGCTCACCTAGCAGGGCAGTTCAAGATACAGTAAAACAAATACTATTCAATAAGTGAATGTCCATGCAGAGACGTTATGAAAATAATACTTTAGCTTCTATGAATGCAAGTAAAATGTTGCGCGAGATTACAACCAAGTAAACCTTTCAAGACAGTGGGCCTCATTACGAGGCCAGCGGTAACTGAGCCAGAAAAACCAGCAGGTTACCGCCGGACTCGTATTACCATTCCGCCTCCATGATTCCCGGAATCACCGGGGCATTACGACCCCGGTGAGACACAATTCTGCCTCCGGAATTCCTGGAAGTCCCCATTCCCATGGAGCCACATAGGACTCCATGGGGATGGGGGACAATGGAAACACTTGTTCCGTCTATGACAGAGCCGGTGTTTCTATGTCCGCCTGCAGCCGGGTGGTAAACCCGCCAGGTCAGACCTGGCGGAAGTGACACCTCCCGCCTGCAGGAATCTTAATCAGCCGGTCTGGAAAGAACGGTGGCAGCGGTTTTACCACCACCGTTCTTTCCGGACCGGCAGGGTCGTAATGAGGCCCAGTATATTTTCAGTGTTCACAGATTGTGACCCTGCTAGTTCGGGCCACCGGAAAGCTCCAAACTCTTGAGATCATCTGAGCTCAGGGTCTTGGTGACAAATCACCAGGGGCACATCAGGATTTGTAGCTCCTTAGCCATGAGTAGTCTCCCATAGGAATGATAAGGAGAGACTGGCTGGCATCTGACTGGCTGAGGTAGCTATGTGCCCTAATGCTACCCCCAATGTTCATTATATTCCCAATGTTAAAGACGCTGTCCCAAGGAAAAGGTCAACAGTGAAAGCCTCAGTGTCTGGCTGGGAAGCAGCAGTTCTGGTGGCGACAAGAGGTTCTGCAGGCAAGCAGACAGACAGAAAACCCACTGAAGAAGGCGCTAATCTGAAAAGATGACAAACTGCTCCAACAGGGCTAAAGTGCAGATGTGCTGTTTGCTACCCTTTTGGGCCCAATAAAGTCCATGTTCTGCACTCTCAGTTCAGCGGAGTGTTGGGAATGATTTTTGTATTGCTGCTTTCCTCCCATAGACCTCTATGGGACACCCTGTCTGTTTGCTTTGTTAATTTGAACCCTGTTCTGACTGGGGAGGTAAAGTCTTCTGGCTTTAATTCCTTGCCTGTGTTGCTCATTCTTGCAAGGGAAATGGACTAGTCTTTAAGACCATTAGTATTGAGAGACCGTCTTTCTTGCAAATTCTTGTATTGTTACAATTGCACAAATCACCTTACAGTGAAATGCAGTCTTCATAATTTGTGCCCTAATCTTTTTATAGAATGGCCTTTTGGTTACTTTTACAATGTGCCTAAGACAAGCTGGTGGCAGCAGTGATATTTTTACAGTTTGTCATTTGTTACTTGTGCACTTTTGAATTTACCGTGAATGGCTACTGAAGGTGGCTAGCACCCGAAAACTGCCATGCCACGAGACATTTTGCTTTCTTTGGCCATATTGTTCTTTGGCCATCTTCCCGCCTTCTCAGGTCCGAAAATGTCTTGTATGGAAAGATGTTGCTATTCCCAACCCACATCCCTGGTGTCTGAATGTCTGTTGCTGGGCAGATGTTGTGGCCAGCGTCTAACCATGATTAGGTAGCCGCTGCCAACATGAATAGTGCAGATCCTTACAGTTAGGAAAGATTGCCCTTTTTGAAAATTTCCCTCAAAAGTTTATATGGACCCCCATTCTTTTTGCTCTGTTTTTAAACGTGTTCAGACTTTTTGAAGGAATGTAAAGCTTTCAGCTTCACCCCTCTTGCCTTTGGCTCATTGCTATGGGGAAACAGAGCAGTCCTTTAGACTATCAGTATTGAGAAACACTGGGCCTCATTACGAGTCCGGCGGTAACCGTGGCGGTAAAACCGCCTTGTTACCGCCGGACTCGTATTACCATTCCGCCTCTGTGACTCCTGGAATTACCAGGGCATTACAGCCCCGGTGTCCCGGGAGTCACGGAGGCGGAATGGTGTTAATCTCCATTCCCATTGAGTCCTATAGGATTCAAAGGGAATGGGGAAGTGGAAACACCAGCACCATCTCGTGATGGTGCTGATGTTTCCACGTCCGCCTTCAGGCGGGAGGTGTTCAACCCGCCAGGTCGGACCTGGCGGGAAGATCACCTCCCGCTTACAGGACTCAGGATCGGGTGGTCCGGAATTAACAGTGGCGGCGGATTTACCGCCACTGTTAATTCCGGACTGCCCGACCCGTAATGAGGCCCACTGTTTCCCTTTTAAATTCTTGTACTTAACATTGTGCACAGCACCTTAGTGGGCAGTCAAGCGGGGATACTTTTGTATCACACTATCTTTTTCCACATGGGATTTTTTGTTACTTTTATATATGCCTAGAGACAAGATGGTGGCAGCAGATACATTTTTGCCCTTTTTGGATTAGTTTTAGTGTGCACATTTACGTTTACCACGTATATGCCACAAGATGATTTGCTTGTTCTTTGGCCATATTGTTGTTTGCCCTTCTTCCTACCTTGCCAGGTCAGGAAATCCCTTATAATGTTATGCACTTGCCCAGGAAAGCTGCTGCTTTCGCAGGCTAGTGCTGCCTTTGTGGCCCAGGAAGGGGGTGGAACGGTCTAGTACCACTCCACATCCTTGGTGCCAATCTGGGTGTGGGGCAATTGTGAAACCAGTAGTTGCCCCCGACTGGACAACTACTGGCTGTTTGAATGGTGCAGACCAGCCTTACAATTGGTGGGCTTGGACTTTCTTCCAGCCCAGGTTTTTGATAAAACAAGGGCCTCTGCAGCCATTTTGGCAAATCATCACTGGAGCCAAGAATCCCTTGAAGAAGAGCAGCCAAAAACAAAGACTACTCCTGAAGTGGCACAGCATCCCTTCCATTAGCCAACCCAGTGAAGCCCTGCTCCTCTGCCTCATCTCCAAAGACCCTGGGCTTGGCTCTAGTGGGACCAACTAGTCTTGATGCTTTCTTGAGGATCTTGCCATACAAAGCCGTTCGCAGTTGTCCCGTGACTGCCCGGCGTGCTGACTAGCTCTCTCGTGGGCAACCTTGACAGAAGCGTCACCATTCTGTGTTCGAGTTCGGAGCGGTGGTTGTGTCACAAGTTACCTTCTCCAGGAATTTCAGCGTCCCAGCAGCAAGCAATCCCATCCTGGAGCAGTTTGTCATCGCAACTGGAAGGACGTCTGTAGTCGCCTTCGTGAGAGACTGTTGCTAGAACCGGTGAAGTGTCCTGAAGAGGCCTGCATCGGTGGGTCTTGCATTTCTTCCTCGACAGAGGTTGAATCTTGCAGCTACACCAAAACAGAAGAATCCTTGAACCCGCAACTCCTGGGCACTTCTCACCAGAACCAACGTCGGAAGCTCAATTTCCAGACGATCGACAGTCATCTGGGAAAATCAGAGTCAAGGTGGTAAGTAAATGAAGTGTAATTGTCCCACCCTGTCCTCCATAGGATAACCCACTCCACGTCGAACCTGGGTTGAGTATCCGGCCTCTGGGTTAGCCATGGGTCTGAAATAAAAGAAAACGCATACCTACCTCATGAAACATTTTTGTGGAACTTTTAAACGATCACCAACACAAGCTCATTGAACTTAACTACAGAGACTCCATTCTGGTGAGAAACATTACGGCTCCTGTGACTTTGAACTATTAGGGTTTGGCCTTCTTAAGATATGTTACTGTCTGTCTTGTGATCTGGTTCCATCATTGACTGCATCGCAAATACTTACCTACCTTTGCTAACAAGGTTATGTGATGTATGTTTGAACATATGGTGACTGTATATATTAATATCAGAGTTTTGTGCGATAATACTATCTGTTAGATTAATTTGCAGTGTGTTCAGAAGGCGTATGATAAATAATAGTATCTTTATACTTGACTGTCTGAATTGAATTATAGTGTGCCATACCGTGTGCAGTCATTGAAGGCCCATGTCCACAGTCACACGATGAGAATAAGCTTTGACTGCTCTCCATTGCTACCTTGTTTTGGTTTTGCTTATCCACAAGGGTGCCCCCCTTAAATCTGTCCAAAAGGTCATATTCTAGAAATTCATCTTAACACTTACCATTGGTGGACAAGCTTACAGTCCAAATCGTAAATAATAGGACTTCTGCAGCCATCGTTCAGATTATAGTTGGAGCCAAGAACCCAACAAAGTGCAGCCCATTGATGACCCGAGGATGACCACTGCAGCTGACCAGCTTTACCTCCAGCCAAGTCCCAGTGAAGCCCTGCACCTTTGTCTTAATCTCAAGAAGGCCCTTCTCAGTACTCCGAAACCTAAACTAGTGGGAACAACCAGTCTTGACCACTGCTAGAGGATCTGCTGAGCCATCAAAGGTTTACCTGGACCAACCAGTGGACTGACCAGGTCTCTCGTGGGCTACCACGCTGTAGCCATCACTGCTTCGAGTGGATACTTGGAGGATCTTCAGTTTATGGAATAAGACGCCTGTTCCTGCATTTACAGCCTTCCCGCATGAACAGAAGCTGTGCTGGGCCTGCTGCTGTGTTCATCTCGTGAAGATTGCCCGTCGATGCCCAAGTGCGGGGACTCACGTTGCAACACTCCCTTCAATCCGTAGCTGTGTCCTGAGGTGTACTGC
This sequence comes from Ambystoma mexicanum, assembly GCF_040938575.1. Lineage (NCBI taxonomy): Eukaryota > Metazoa > Chordata > Amphibia > Caudata > Ambystomatidae > Ambystoma > Ambystoma mexicanum. Next base: position 173,832,629 of record NC_090921.1, on the reverse strand, counting down.
CCCACAGAAGTCTTGGTTTTTCCTCATTTGGTTGTTCTACTGGAAGCTGTCTGGAACGACTCCTAAGCACCACAGCTGACAAACAAAATCCTGCCTCCGAAAGTGACCTCAGCACCCACCACCTCTTGGCTTCTCGCGAACAGATCAAGCACAGAAGTACGTCTCCTTTAACTTTCAGTGTTATGCGGATGATACTCAGCTTTCCTTCAGGCTCCCCTCAGCCTTCTGTCCTCTCTCACTCATTCCCGACTGTCTGTCCATGATTCAGGATTGGTGCGTCTCCAACAATCTCTGTCTTAATTCCAGTAAGACAGAGATCCCACACATCGGGAACCCTGTCCCTGCTTACCCTCTCTCACTCTGGCCGCCCGCCTTGGGCCCTCTTCCTTCGCCTTTCTGCGAGACAAAAAACCTTGATGTCAGCTTTGACTCCACTCTCTTTCTCTCCTCACATCACGGACGTCGTGATGTCCCACTACCAGCTGTACCTCCTCAAAGGGACTGTTCCCTTTCTCACTTTCCCCCAGAAGCTCACTGTCTCCAGAGCCCTGGTTCACTCTTGGCTGGACTACTGCAACAGCCTTTTTCTCAATCTGCCTTCCTCTACTCTCCACCCTCTGCAACTAATCCAGAATAGGACTGCAAGACTTATCCTTGGCCTCAAGCACAAGGACCGGATCTCTCCAGCCCTGAAATCTCTCCACTGGCTCCTGGTGGCTGCAAAGGTCAAGTTCCTTGACCTTTTGCATTGTGCACAAGGCTTTCTGGGGCCAGAGCCTGCACTACATCCAATGCTCTCTTCCAAAATACCTTCCTTCTTTAGCCCTTTGCTCAGCTACCTCCAACTTTCTAAGGGTTAGACGCTTCTCCAGGCAGAGGCTGGGTAGATCTCTCTGCTCTGCAGGTGCCTCCCTCTGGAATGGGCTCCCTGCCCCTCTCAGACTTGAGCCGGACCACCTAAAGTTTCAGAAGCAGCTCAAAATGTTCCTCTTCCCCTCTGCTTGGCTACCCTCAGTCTCCCTGTGTAGCAGGCTCTTTCTTGATCAGTCACCCTTGCACTGCCTCTAGGCCTACCATGCACCTAAGGGCTGTAACTGTAACCCTACAGTCCCTTATTCTCCTTGCACTACCAAGAGCTGCACTGCCCTGGCTGCACTTACTCAGCAATTCTGCCCCGTTTACCCCATCCCTCTTCCTTGCACTTCCCCCTCTCCCTTTCCGTTTGTACTTCTCGTTCTCGCACGTGCACAATCTGAATGACACAAGGCCTAGTAAGATAGTTTGTCTTGTCCTCCCTAGTCTTGTCGTGCCTAGACACACTTGTGTACAGGAGTGTTATAAATGACATATCATATATATATGAGTAGTTACTCACCGTAGTGACTAATGTACTCTTAGTCCATAGTCCCCTTTCCTCCATACTGCATGGGCGTCCCTCGCTAGGGACAGGAACCAGAAAAAAACACCTTCCCCTTTAAATTTAGAGGCACGTAGGGGCGCGGCCCTGGGAGCACTTGTTGCCCTGACTCCGCCCACCGGCGCCACGCCTCACTCCCCATTGACGTGTCGACAATATTGAGATTGCCTAATTACACCATTATTATTAGGGGGAGAATGGTGGGATGTATGGAGGAAAGGGAACTATTGACTATGAGTACGTTAGTCAATACAGTGAGTAACTTAATTGCTCTTACGTCGCGTCCCTTTTCCTCCATACTGCATGGGCGATTACAACTGAATGTAGCGACCTGGTGGAGAGGTGACCCTCTTAAAGAAAACAAGTTCCTTAGAACCGCCTGCCAGCAAGTGGCGTCTGACTTAGAGCCGGCGTCCAAACAGTAGTGCTTGCAGAAAGCCAATGGGGTGGCCCAGGTAGCTGCCCTGCTGAAGACCTGCCATGGAACCTGTCTCTGGAATGCAACGCCCATGACCTTGGCTATGACAGTGTGGGCATGCATGTTAGCTGGAAGTGGTTTGTGCTGCCCCTCATAGCCCTCCTTGATGGCCGCAACCATCCACTTTGCTATAGAGGCCTTGGATGCCTGATACCCAGGCCTGGACCGCCCGAAGGTGACAAATAGAGCGTCCAACTTGCGGAAGCTCTTGGTCTTGTCCAGATAAAATTTCAGAGCGTGTCTGACATCAAGACAGTGCAAGACCCTTTGAGCATCGTCCTTAGGATCGGCAGAAAACGTAGGTAACACTATCTCCTCATTTAGATGGAAGGCAGAGACTACTTCCGGTAGGAACGCGGTGTGCATTCTCAGGACCACCTCGTCCTTGGGAAAGGTAGTATAGGGTTCTGATGCCACCAGTGCCTGAATCTCGCTGACTCTACGAGCAGAGGTGAGACTCACCAACAAAGCTGTTTTAATGGTGACCAGTCTGCGGACACCATTGGCTCAAAAGGCACCCAACACTATATTGAGATACCACACAAGTTGTGGATTGTTGATGGGTGGGCAGAGCCTGATGAGGCCCACCAGATGTCGTTTTACCACCAGTTTGGAAGAGAAGACCTCCTCTTCCAAATTCCTGTAGGCGCCTAAGGCTGCCACATAGGTGTGGCATGTGTCCACTTGCACCCCAGAGTGAGTGAGGTGTGCAGAGAAGGAGAGCACATTGTCCAATGTGCACGTAAGGGGGTCAATCTCCTTAGAATCCACCTAGTGACAGAACCTAGTCCATTTACTCTTGTACTGGCTCCTAGTAGCCTTGCTCCTAGCGCCCTGAATGTCTAGGTTAGCCTGCGACAGGCTCAGATGTGTCAGTGTTACCTGCTCAGGAACCACGCTGCTAGGGCTAATTTCTGTGGAGCAAGCTGGAGGTCCCCTACCCCCCTGCTGCGCAAGATGATGAGCTGGGACCAGCAGCAGGTGAATCGGAGGTCTGTTCGAGAGGATGAGGGGCTCAGAGAACCACAGTCTCACCGAACACCATGGCGCTATCAGAATGATGCAGAGGTGACGTAACTCTTATCTTGCAAATCACCCTGTGTACCATGACTGGGCGAGGGAAGGCATATACTGTCATGCCATCCCACTGTATCTGAAATGCGTCGTCAATGGAGCCGGGCCCCTGCTCCTGCCAGGACGCAAACTGCTGGCACTTCTTGTTGGCCGAGGAGGCCCAAAGATCCCCCTGCAGAAACCCCATCTGCTGAAGATCCCGAGCAGGACCTGATTGTTCAATTGCCATTCGTAACTGTCCGCTCTCGGTCTGCTGAGCCTATCTGCTTCCAGGTGGGACTCCCCTGGGAGGTGGACGGCTGTCAGGTAGATGTTCTCCAGGGCCCATGCCCACATGCTGATAGCGAGGCTGCACAGCAGAGGGTACCTGGTACTGCCCTGCTTGTTGACATAGTACATGCTGGTGGAGTTGTCCGTCTGGATAAGGACGACCTTCCGCCAATGAGCAGAAGGAAAGCTTTGAGAGCTAGCCAGATGGCCTTCAGCTCCAGCCAGTTGATACAAGACTCCTGCTCCTAAAGGATCCAGACTCCATGGACGCTGTGGTTGTCCAGAGTGGCCCTCCAGCCTTCCTGGGAGGGATCCGTGGTGATGGTGATCTGTGGTGGCGGCTGCCAGAACGGCTTGCCCGTCCACAGGTTGCAGTTCCTGGACCACAATGGGAGGTCCGGGTGGAGAGAAGGAGGAATTCTGACAAGCTCCACTTGGGAGCCCTGCTCTTGATTCCATGAGGCTGCAAAGTGCAGCTGTAATCTCCTCATCTTGAGTCTCGTGTGGGGTACGGCCAGTAGAACCGCTGCCAGGATACAGAATAGATGTTGTTACCACCTGCGTTGGTACCACCAGGCCGAGGTCATGTCACGGGTGAGGAAGTGAATAGTGGCCCTCTTGATGGTCATGATCTTGTCCTCTCTCGAAGCTTGTGTCCCATATGAGGCCCAAAAAGGTCAGCCTCTGTGTAGGCTGCAGCTGAGACTTATTGAGGTTGATCGAAAATCCCAGCTCGTGGAGTGTGATCAGAAGGGCTGAAGAAGTGTGAAAGTGTGATGAACCACCTCTGGAGATCTCGCCCTGACGAGTCAGTCGTCCAGTTACGGGTAGACGTGGTGACCCTGGGCCCTGAGGAGGGCTGCCACTACATTCATCAGTATGGTAAATACCCTGGGGGCTGTCATGATCTCTGCTTCCAAAAGGTCAGGGTTTTCCCAACTCCCTTGGAAGCAGATCCATAGCCCAGGTTCCGAGTGCCAACCAGTCCCAATTGGGACCTTTTGGACCCAGTCCTGGCGCCAGTGGCACCAGGCTCATAAATATGCCCAGTCCCAGCGCTGGAAGCGCCGGGCTCATAATGCTTGGGTGGACTTACCTGCAGCAGACCATGCTGCTTACTTGCCTGTCAGTTGAGCCTCTGATCCTCTTCTGTTTGGAACTACTTTTCCTGTTGGGTGGGGCAGGAGCCACTCCCTAGATTCAGAACACTGGAACTCTTCTGGAAAGCAGGAACTCTTTTCTTACCTAGGCGTGGCTGTGGAAGGAGACACCTAAGCACTACAGGAGGCTATTTAAACCACACCCGATGGATGAATCTTGCTTTGCGTTATTCTGCATCCTCTGCAGCAGAACGCTCATCGTGTCTTCTGCATCTGATCCTGGGCCTAAGGAAAAAGGCTTACCATCCTGAATCCAGTCTTCAGCAACACCTATAAAGACAAGAAAGAACAGGTTAGCATTACGGTCTTCAGTGACAGCTCTTCACTTACCTGGTCCATCGGCTGTCACCAACGCCTCGCGCTGCATTCCGGCATCTGAAAGACAAAGGCTTACCTACTCTTCGTGCGCTCCGGAGGTCTTCACACTGCATTCCGGCATCTGAAAGACAAAAGCTTACCAACTCTTCGCACGCTCCGGAGACCTTCGGCGCTGCATCCCGCATCTGAAAGACAAAACAAGGTGCGTTTAAAGACATTGGGGAACTTTAATACTCACGTGCCATTACTCCTTTCCACATCTAACCCAGTGGGTATTCCGGCACCCTGCAGCCGCTCCGAACTTGTACCTGCAAAATAAAAAGACAGTTAGAGCGCATCGTGAAGCAGGCAACAAGCGCTTACTTACGTGCTTCCAGGCGCTTCTATTCATCACACGGGCTCCATCTTCAACTCACTTCAGCCCGTCATCCGCCATCGCCGGAACCCTGCAAAACAAGAAACATCATTACTAAAGACTTTAAAGACATTAGAATTACTCGAAACTTACCGTTCGTGCAGTAAACGACGGACAGCAGTCCTCTGAAGTCAAGAGGCCTGCTCCCCTTATCCAGTGAAGAAACTGGTTACAGCACCCTGCCCCGAGGCAGATGGAGAGCACGGCGTTCACTTACCTAAGGTGAGAGCGTTAACCTTTGGGGTTCTACAGGAGAAGAGAAAGGGAAGAAGAGAGAGACATTCAATAACCCAGTTCCTTAATCCCATATTTTCTATCTGCAGACATCTTACCCTTCGAGTCAGACATACAGTGCACAGAGGTCCAGCCCAAAGAGCCAGCCGTGTGTTACACATCACCTTTGAAGATACGGTATACGCCCAGTCAAGACCGGCGCCTCTACGGGAATCAGGTGAGCGTTACAGGGCTGAGTTGAGGCCGAAGAGCCATGATTCTGATCTGAAGAAAGGAGCGATGAGGCTGCCAAATCAGGACGTGTAGATGAGCGTCCTTCAGATCCAGGGAGCACATACAGTCTCCCCTGCACAATGTTTCCGCAATGAGTGCTGGCGTAACCATCTTGAATTTTTGAAGAGGAAGGGAGAGGTTGGGGTGGAGAGGTCCAACACAACTCTCAAGCCAGCCTGGTTCTTTTTTTGTATTGTGAAAATCCTGGAGTAGAAGCCCAAGCCTCATTGGGAGGCTGGAACTTCCACTGCCTGGCTCTCGATGAGTGACAGAATTTCCACCAGCACAGTTGCTGTACCAATCTGTCGTAGAGGAGAGGAGGAGGAAGGACAGGGAGGAATCGGAAGGCGGTACCTGGTGGATACTACGTAAGAGATCCAGGGGTCATCAAACTTCGGACGCCTAAACTGTGCATGAAGGGCAAGCCTGCCCCCCACCTGGAGACACGTGGACCCGAAGGGGGGCGTCATGCCAGCTTTCCCTCTGAGGCGGTTGCAGAGGAGGGAGACTGAAAAAAAGCCATTGCTCCCGCCGTTTTGTTGTTTGTGCTAGTGCTGACTCGGAGAACGGTCAGGGTGTCAAGACCTACCTTCTTGGAAGCCCCGGAACCCGCCGAACACCCACCCCTTGTCAGAGCGTTGATGCGACAGGGTGTACGCTTTGGGCGTGGCATTCGTAAGGATAAAGACTTCGCTGTTAGTGAGACGTTTTTCTTTTTATCTAGCTCCTCATCGGTGGTGGAGTGAAAGAGGTCAACCCCCTCGAATGGAAGGTCCAATATGCGTTCCTGGACGTCAGTGTTGAATGTAGTAGCCCGAAGCTAGGCAGTCCTTCTCATGTCCGTGGCAATGCAAATGGCCCGGCCAGAGGTGTCGATGTGGGCCACAGTGAACTCCATGATGTCCTGCGCCATCAGTTTGGCCTCCCCCAGTCCCGCCTTGAAATGTGCCTGGCTATGCACCAGAGGTTCCAGAAGGAAATCGGCTAGTTCCCTCCAAAGCCTCTGGTTAACGGCTGCCAGCATGGCACCCACGTTGGATTGACGAAGATGGAGTGTTAGGGAGAATTATTAAAATGTGCCAATTCCTCCCACCTTAGAGCCCTCCAGTTCTTTTGCTAAAACTTTGAGACTTTGAGCTTTACAATTCAATGTGTTTTCTGTATTTGTTTTCTTTGATTATTGAGTTTTAGATAACTCCATAGGCATCATCTTTTCATGTGTGTCACACAGCACCCTCAGTGCAGTGACACAGGGAAGCCTTTTAGGCTGTCCCAAGATTTAAATATCTTCTCTGGGATAAACTACTGTTTCCCAGAGAAAGTAAAGTGAAATTGACTTCACTAGTCTTTCCAAATTCCTAGACCCAGCACACCCAATCTTACAATAGAGTGCTGGAGGGGTTACTTAGTATCCCCCAATGTCTAGAAACTCATGTAGCAGTCAAATGCTACCTTTTCCTCTCGAAATGGCTGGTGGCAGTGGTTTTACAACGAACTACCATGATTTTTCCCAACCGCCAACACCGATAGTGTTAAATCGCGGGAGCCATGTTTTTCAAGGTGGCGTCTGAGCCTCCTTTGTTTAAACATGTCCCGGTCTTCTTTTTTCGCCATTTGTTTTTGGAAAGGTCCTTCTAGAGTTTGTCTCTGCGTGCAAACCAGGTTTGGTCCCTTTGTTCCTACGCCTTTGGCGGGCTTCAGGACTGAAGACCGCCTCTGGTGCCCGAGTGTCTGTGGTGGGCAGGGAGGTGCCCAAAACTCCCTGCGCTTAGTCTCCTAGGTGACCCAAATGCACTCTGGCGTGACAGCCACCCTGCTGGGTGAGTGACAGCTAAGCTGGAATTAATTGGAGGAAACTGGATAAAAGGCGAGTCTCTTGGCTTGGAAGGCAGAGTCGACCACTGGAACGAAAGAACCGAAGATGAGCTGGAAGAGGACAGCTGCTGCAACTCCTGGACCGTTGGTTTGCCCAGTGAAGCCTTGCTGCAGGTCTGAATCGCCAAGTTCATCTCGACAGAGAAGCCCTTCAAGGATGACTTCTCCCTTTGAGGTGGTGGGACCAATCAACTCGTAAGCCACCTGAATACCATTCTTGGAGCTGGTTGTATTTTCCTCAGAGTGTTGCAGGAAACCGAATAGCCAGGAAGAAGGACAACAGTTTATGTGCTTGACTACAGCTACCGGAATTGAAGATTTGCCTTTGCCAGCTTTTTGACCAGTCCCAGTGCAGTGCAGGAGTCCCCCGCCGTCCTCCCTTTTGTCCCCACAGCTGAGGCTCAGGAACAACAAGATCTGTAGGAACTGCCAGGAACAGACGTCTTCAGTTGCATCTTTTTCTTCATTGTAAGCTACTGTGAAAATCCGACCGAGAGAACTTACCTCTCACTGCAAAAGTGCTTGAAACTTTGGCAACTTGCAGGCCTAGTCAGCTTGTGACCCAACATATGAATGTTTCTTTTATGAACTACTTCTGAGAGCTGTGGCAAAGACATTTCCGTTTAACTTCCAGAATTACTTTATCCTATGCAAGACTTTAGCCCATTGAATTTGACCGGATATAGATTGCCTCCTTCTAGTGAATGTTTTATAACGGACTGTGAAATATATTAATAAGTGTTTTAGCAAGAAACCTTGAGTATAAGAGTCTATTTGAATACTTGCATTTATAGACCTCTGTGTAACATCCTTACAGCTCACATTCCCCTCTTGAGATAAGCATGGCTGCACAGCAACGCTACCACAAAACTGTGTAGTACAGTTTTGCTTACACCTCTTGTCCTAGTTGTGTGTAGTGATCCCACAAGGGTACTGCATACAAACTTTGCCTAACATGCAGCGAGGCGTTGGAATAAAGCTTCTTCCTATACGCCTCCAAGGTCTTCTAGTCCTTGCCTAGCAGCGACGAGGACGAGGTGGCCGAGGACGACCAAGTCTTTGTGTAGAGTGATGCTGCAGTGATCACCGAAGAGTGCGGTTGAGGGTGTGCCGACAGCAAGAGTGTATCCCTCTCAATTTGCCTATACTTGGCATCAAGATAACAATTGACAGGCTGGGCCGTGTGGGGCTTGAGCCACCCGTTTTTGGCCAAGGCGACAACGTCCTTCTGCATCGGGATCTCTGTTCTAGCCACAGTGCATAGAACGAGGACCTCTGCAAGGACCCCCGCCTCCAGTTGCTCGACCTCGGGTTGAGGAAGGCCCAAGTACTCTGCCAGACCTGCGAACCGTTCTTGGAAGGCCTTGGCTGACGATGGCACGTCAGGTTCTTCATCTTCATCCGTGTCCAGCAGGGCATCCAGCTGGTATGGAGCGGGTGGAGGAGTGCTGGCCGCTGAGGACTGCAGTGTATATACTGGAGCCAGAGACTGCAGCGGAAGCAGGGGAGCCAGAATTGAAGGAGCCGGCAAGGGCAGCAGAGGCTGCGCCGGGGCCTGCAGCGCTGAAGCCACAGGAGGAATGACTATAGGCGCAGGAGGGAGCATGTCCCTGATCACATCCCGGAGGATGGCCCTCATCTGGGGAGATCTCTTGAGAATGAGGAACTTTTCAAAGAACCTGTACTCACAATCCGGTGGGGTGGCAGGTGATGTTGACGGGGTAGTAGGCGGATGCTGGGGCCGGTGCATACTCTGTTTAGCTGACTGTGAGGTAAACATTTCCTGCGATGCAGATGGATAAGCTGTAGGCCACGTACCTGGTTCACACTAGTCCCATCTTGCAGCACGCTCTCCTACCTGCTCCGTTCCCAAGGGCGGCATCGGGCGAGCTGCCATTTTGTCTGCCATGGTGGCCATCTTGTTGTGCCACGTGCCGAAGTCGTGGTGCTTAGCTCTATGGGCATGGCCTCCTTCAGGACTCTTAGCGATGGAGCATGAGACCAACCCTGCACCTCAGGACGGGGCCTGGTAGGCGTGTTGCCCTCGGCAGTATTGCTGGTAGTGCCGTGTGCAGGTGCCCCCTCGGACATCTGGCCGGTATTAAGGCGTAGCCCCTCGGTGTACATCCAGTAAAAAAACTTGCGGTTCCTCAGCACTGTCTCCGTAAGGATCTAATGACCCCCTCGGCCTGGCGGCCGGTAGCCAGGCCGAGGGGTCATTAGCTGAACTAGACTCGGTACCAGTGCTGGGGCGAGAAGCTGAAATGTTCCTCCCGCTCTGGCATTTCCTTGGGAGTCGCCCTTGCGGGGTGCGATGTAAAAGAGCAGCCCTACCTTGGGCCGTGACGTGATGTTTTGACAAAGTCCATTAAGTCCTCTGGAGGAGACTTCTCGAAGAGCTCCCTTCACCAAGCTAGCCTGTTCTTCAGAGCACGCAGTGTAAGCACGTTGCACGTGGAACAACCTTCCCAGCCGTGGTGGGGGCCAAGGCAGAGGAGGCAAAGAGCATGGGGATCAGACGTAGGGAAGAACCCCTCACAGGCGAGACACCTGCTGAAGCCCGCTGAAGTTGACATGCGCCGGGGAGGAGCGTGGCATCAGAGGATCGAGTACCTGATTGATAAAAGAAGACAAAAAGACAGAAGAAAGTATCCCTGGAAGAGCACGTGGTATTCTATGGCTAAAGCCAAACCTAAGAGCGCTGGTGAAATCGGCCCGCACCCGACGCGGAAAAGGTGACTGAGGTGTGGTGCCGGTAGGCGGAATCAGGGGAGCGCATGCTCCCAGGGCCATGCCCTGCACCCCTCTACATTTAAAAGGGGAAGTTTTCTTTCTGGTGAAAAAGGTTACATCTCCCGTCCCTAGTGAGGGACACCCATGCAGTATGGAGGAAAGGGGACAGGACGCAAGAGTAATATTATATATATATATATATATATATATATATATATATATATATATATATATATATATATATATGATACATTACTCACGGTAATCGTATTTCTGATGCTTGTATCTGCTTAGATTCACATGCTGTGCATAGGCCGACATCTAGTGGAAGCTGCGGAGTATTACAGTTTGTTTTTCAAACTCGAAAATGGGCGTCGACACAGGGCGTGCCAGTAATACTATCCCTAGTGTGACGTCCGCTGTACCCAAGATCCCTCACGCGTCTAGGATCCTCAGATTGTATTTTTTCTGACATGAGGTAGCATGAGGAGTAGCGCGAGTACAGATAATCCAAGCAGATAGACAGAAAGGTAAGACTACAAGCAATCATGCGCCTTCTCTCGGAGGGGAGGAAGGGTGGGTTGCATGTGAATCTAAGCAGATACAAGCATCAGAAATACGATTACGGTGAGTAATGTATCCCTTCTGAGGCTTGTGGAATCTGCTTAGATCACATGCTGTGCATAGATTAGCGAGCAGTACCAGAAGAAGGAGGTGGGATGTGAGAAGGGTCATGAGCAAATAAGTGTCTTAGAACCGCTTGTCCCACTTGTGTATCTGCCTTGGAATGGGTGTCAATGCAGTAATGCTGAGTACAAGTGTGAATAGAGCTCCAAGTAGCTGCTTTGCAAATGGTGTCAAGGGGTACATTTGCAATGAAAGCCAGAGTGGCCCCAATGCCTCTAGTAGAGTGGGCCCTTGGCGTAAAAGGCAGAGTCTTTTCAGAGAGTGAGTAACACAGCTGGATACAGTTAATAATCCACTTCGAGATGGCACCTTTAGAGACGCGATCCCCCTCTCTGCCTGTAGCTACGGAGACAAACAGTTGATCTGTTTTCCTTAGCGGTCTGGTCTTGTTTACATAGTAGAGGACCGCCCTACGCACATCTAGGGTGTGTAGTTTCACCTCAGCCGAGCTTTGCGGGTTCTGGAAGAAAGCCGGAAGCTCGATGGACTGGTTTACATGGAATTTTGATATAAATTTAGGCGAGAACCTAGGGTGTGTGCGTAAAACCAGTTTGTCTTTATGGACAGTAAAGAAGGGATCCTGCACTGACAGAGCCTGAATTTCACTGACCCTTCTTATAGAAGTAATAGCTACTAAGAAGGCGGTTTTATAAGTCAGGTGTTTGAGACTGCTTTTATGCATGGGCTCGAAAGGGGGGCCCATGAGCTTGGCTAGCACCACATTAAGGTCCCATCCTGGTGGTGGGTTTGAAATAGGAGGGTGAAGTCTGTCATGATCTCTGCTTCCAAAAGATCAGGACTTGCCCGACTCCCGTGTAAGCAGAGCCATAACCCCGGTTCCGAGTGCCAGCCAGTCCCAATTGGGACCTTTTGGACCCTGTCCTGGCACCAGTGGCACCAGGCTCATAAAGATGCCCAGTCCCAGCGCTGGAAGCGCCGGGCTCATAATGCTTGGGTGGACTTACCTGCAGCAGACCATGCTGCTTACTTACCCGCCAGTTGAACCCCTGATCCTCTTCTGTTTGGGACTACTTTTCCTGTTGGGTGGGGCAGGAGCCACTCCCTAGGTTCAGAACACTGGAACTCTTCTGGAAAGCAGGAACTCTTTTCTTACCTAGGCGTGGCTGTGGAAGGAGACACCTAAGCACTACAGGAGGCTATTTAAACCACACCCGATGGATGAATCTTGCTTTGCGTTATTCTGCATTCTCTGCAGCAGAACGCTCATCGTGTCTTCTGCTTTTGATCCTGGGCCTAAGGGAACAAAGGCTTACCATCCTGGAATCCAGTCTTCAGCAGCACCTGTAAAGACAGTCTTCAGCAGCACCTGTAAAGACAAAGAAAGAACAGGTTAGCACTACGGTCTTCAGTGGCAGCGCATCTCTTACCTGGTCCATCGGCTGTCACCAACGCCTCGCGCTGCATTCCGGCATCTGAAAGACAAAGGCTTACCTTCTCTTCGCATGCTCCAGAGGTCTTCGCACTGCATTCCGGCATCTGAAAGACAAAAGCTTACCAGCTCTTCGCACGCTCCGGAGGCCTTCGGCGCTGCATCCCGCATCTGAAAGACAAAAGAAGGTGCGTTTAAAGACATTGGGCAACTTTATTACTCACGTGCCATTACTCCTTCCGACGCCGAATCCAGTGGGTACTCCAGCACCCTTCAGCTTCTCTAAAGCTCCGAACTTGTACCTGCAAGATAAAAGGGACAGTTAGTGCGCATCGTGAAGCAGGCTACAAGCGCTTACTTACGTGCTTCCAGGCGCTTCTATTCCTCACGCGGGTTCGATCCTCAACTCTCATCAGCCCGCCATCCGCCATCGCCGGAACCCTGCAAAACAAGAGATATCATTACAAAAGACTTTTAAGACATTTGAAGTGCCCAGAACTTACCGTTCGTGCAGTTAACGACGGACAGCAGTCCTCTGAGGTCAAGAGGCCTGCACCCTTATCCAGTGAAGAAACTGGTTACGGCACCCTGCCCCGAGGCAGATGGAGAGCTCGGTGTTCACTTACCTAAGGTGAGGGTGTTAACCTTTGGGGTTCTACAAGAGAAAGGGAAGAGGAGAGAGGCACCCAATAACCCCAGTTCATTAATCCCATATTTTCAATCTGCAGACATCTTACTCTTCGAGTCAGACATACACTGCACAGAGGTCCAGCCCAAAGAGCCAACCGTGTGTTACACATCACCTTTGAAGATACGGCATTCACCCAGTCAAGACCGGCGCCTCTGCGGGAATCAGGTGAGCGTTACAGAACGCAAAGCCTATCGCAAAACTCCCACCCAGGCGCTATGGAAACCTCGGATACCGACCAGCTAGCCCAGTTACTTGGGGAACTAAGAGCAGAAGTGCATGCAGCCCGTCAGGAAACGAATGCTCTAAGAAGGGAACTGATTATTTCCAAGGAGCGAACAGACGATCTCGCTAGACAATTGCTACAGTCACAAGCCGGACAAACTCCGTTACCCGCATCAGGGGCAAATCTTCCTTCAACATCCTCTACGAACCCAGTGCAGATCAACCTACCTGGGAATGTACCTCTGGCTCCACCCGAACGATTTTCTGGTGACCCAAAGAGGTTTGCAGTATTTATTAATCAGTGCCGGTTTCACTTCTTATGCCGGCCAGCAGCCTTTCCAACTGATCAAGCTAAGGTAGCTTTCGTGCTTTCGTAACTTAGCGGCAATGCGGCAGACTGGTCGACCCCTCTAGTTAATCAAGATGATCCGGTTCTCCATGATTTTCAAGCTTTTCAGCTCAGTATGGAAAAACTGTTTGCAAGACATTCACAGGGGCAGGCCTTGGACAATGAGCTCCTTTCATTGCGACAGGGTAATCAAGACCTTTTGGCTTATATTGCGTCTTTCAACAGACTGATAGTGGAAACTCGATGGCCTGAGGACAAAAGTATTACGCTGTTTTATAGAGGTCTACGTGGAGAGCTCAAAGATGTGTTAGCCCAAGTAGTGAATCCCCCGCAAGACTGTTCGGACTATATTGACTTAGTCGTTCAAATTGACCACAGACTGCAGAACAGGAAGGCCGATCGTTCCAAGTTTGATGCTCGAGTATTTTCCAAACCACCAACTCCTACCAAAGGAGTAGACTCCGGGGGAATCCATGCAAATAGGGGGCCTGAAAGGACCACTAACACAAAAGGAGCGGGAAAGGAGAAAACAGCTGCAATTATGCCTCTATTCCGGAAACTCGGGGCACTTTCTTCGAGACTGTCCGGTGAAACCAGCCAAGAAGGCAGTAGGAGCTGCAGTTACCAGGGTCACAAACTCTGAGCAGGGAAACGACCTTGCCCGACAAGAATAGAGGTCCTCTTGCCGAGCGTTAAAACCAGTTCCGTGACCTCGCATTTCGTGATACCTATGGTCCTCATTAGCCCTGAACATCCGGATCGATTACATGCGATTGAAGCTTACGTCGACAGCGGTGCCATCGGTAATTATGTGGATCATGAAATGGTTTTGAGGATGAATGTCCAAAGGCTATAAAGGACGTCATTACTACGGTGGATGGTACAGAGATAGCCTCCGGACCAGTAACGCATACCACCCAAGAAGTGACGCTAGTAAGTCAAGATGGACACCATGAGAAGATCGTGTTCGATGTGATCAAGGCCCCTCAGTTCCAGATTATTCTAGGAATTCCGTGGTTAGAGAAGCACAATCCTCAGATCGATTGGCGAGCAAGAACGGTTCAGTTTCCAGAATGTGTCTCTACTTGTCACCCTCGACCTGGTGTTGCACTGGCAGCAATTTCCTCGGAGGCTCCCCAGTTACCTCCTGAATACCTAGAATTCCAAGATGTTTTCCGGAAGGATCAGGCTAACTCTCTACCTCCTCATAGGTCTTATGACTGCCAGATAGACCTGATACCTGGATCTACTCCTCCTTGTAGTAGAATTTATGCCCTCACCGAGCCTGAGAATCTTCACCTCCGACAATACCTGGATCAATACCTAGCGAATGGGTTTATTCGTCCTTCCAAGTCCCCTGCTTCCTCAGCTTTGTTCTTCGTTCCAAAAAAAGAAGGGGACCTTAGAACTTGTATAGATTATCGCGCCCTGAACCAGATCACCGTTAAGAATAGATATACGTTACCTTTGATCCCTGAACACCTGGACCAAGTCAGAAAAGCATGCATATATACAAAGCTGGATCTTAGAGGAGCATACCACTTGGTACGAGTAAAAGAGGGCGATGAATGGAAGACGGCCTTCCGCACCAAGTATGGGCTATTTGAATATCAGGTCATGCCCTTCGGACTTTACAATGCCCCGGCCGCCTTTCAATATTTTATGAACGATGTCCTCAGAGAGCTCATAGATGTGTGTGTTGTTGTTTACATTGACAACATCCTCGTTTATTCTTCATCGGAAACTGAACATCGGAAACACGTGAAAATGGTCCTCGAGAGATTGCGTCAACACAAACTTTTCGCTAAGTTGGAAAAATGAGTTTTCAACGTGACTGAAGTTGAATTCTTGGGATTCATATTATCACCTAGCGGAGTGCGTATGGATTCAAAGAAGGTCGATGCAATTCTCAAATGGCCATCGCCATCCTCCGTAAAAGGTGTTCAAAGCATGTTAGGCTTCGCTAACTTTTACCGCAGGTTTATCCCCAAATTCTCTCTAATAGTCCAGCCCATCACCGCCTTGGTAAAGAAAAACAAACGTTTTGAATGGTCTACCGAGGCGGAACAAGCTTTCCAGAATTTGAAGACTAGATTTATCTCTGCACCGATCTTAAAACATCCTCGCCCAGAACTCCCCTACATCGTTGAAACTGATGCTTCGAGCCTTGCCAAGGGGGCAGTTCTATCACAAAAGGATCCAGTAACCAATCAGTTGCATCCCGTGGCATTTTGGTCCCGCAAATTCTCGCCTCCTGAAATCAATTACACTATTACTGATAAGGAACTTCTAGCTATCAAGTCCGCCTTTAAGGCTTGGCGGCATTATCTTCTGGGGGCCCGACACACAGTTACTGTGATTACAGATCACCGAAACCTGCAATATTTGAAAACCGCAAAAGCTCAATCCTCTAGGCAACTCCTTTGGGCACTATTCTTTGCCGAGTTTGACTTCATAATTACCTATCGACCTGGTACAAAAAACGGTAAAGCTGATGCCCTTTCTCGGATGGGAGTGGAAGAACATTTGATCAATCCTAAACCTGTACCTATCATTCCCGAACAAAGAATTCTAGGTGTAATCGCCACACAATCCATAGAGGAAGTTAAGGATAAAGCCAGGCTACTGGTAACTCCAGCAGACATACAGAATTGGCATCTGCAGAGAAAGGACTTTACGGTGAAGGACAACCTATTATATTTCCAAGAACGGTTATACCTGCCCCGCACAGATTTACAGAAAAAGGTAATCTCTTGTTATCACGATTCTTTAATGGAAGGACATCCCGGTATGACCAAGACCTCGGAAAAGATCAAGCGCTACTTCTGGTGGCCGTCTTGGAAAAAAGATATCAGAGACTTTATAATGTCATGTGGAGTATGCGCCCAAAACAAGAGTCAAAAGGAAAAACCAGCCGGCCTCTTACGCCCTATTGACATCCCGCCTCGCCCTTGGCATACGCTTTCTATGGACTTCATCACCGATCTACCTCCATGCTCCGGATACAATACGATCCTAGTAATCGTGAACCTATTCTCCAAGATGGCGCATTTCATTCCACTCAAAGGCTTACCAACAGCAGCAACTCTGGCCCGAGAATTTCTCGAAAACATCGTCCGACTGCACGGTTTTCCTTCAGTTCTAATTTCGGATCGAGGTAGTCAATTTATTTCTCATTTTTGGCGAAGTTGCTGTGGGTCGGCTCAAATTGATGTGAGACTTTCGACCAGCCACCACCCTCAAACCAACGGACAAACCGAGAGGACCAATCAAACTCTGGAACAGTATTTGCGCTGCATGCTACAACACACTGAAAAAACTTGGAAAGATATCCTTTGGATAGCCGAATTTGCCTACAATAACTCTGTCCACTCGGGAACTGGGAAGACCCCGTTTTTTCTTTTATACGGTAGTCACCCTCGAACCTCGGAGTTGGATCCACTCCAAGATCTTGGAACACCAGCAGTAGACCACCTGCATTCTACAATCACCCAAGCCTTTAAGGAAGCCGTTTCTCACCTTCAAAGGGCTAAAGAACAATACAAGAAAGGAGCAGACCAACATCGGAAGGAAGCCCCCCAATATCAAGTAGGAGATCAAGTCTGGTTATCCACCAAATATCTACCTCTAAAAGGACCACGCACATTCAACCCAAGATACCTTGGTCCCTATTCCATCACTACCATAGTAAATCCAGTAGCGGTCAAGTTGGACTTGCCCCCTCACATGAAGATACATCCGGTCTTCCACGTCTCTCTATTAAAACCCGTGCAACCTCAAACCTGACTAACTACATCTCCAAAACCTATTCTAGTTGATGGAGAACTCGAGTTTGAAGTCAAAAGCATCCTGGATTCCAAGATCTCCAAATCTAAACTATTTTACCTGATTGACTGGAAAGGCTACGGTCCCCAAGAAAGATCCTGGGACCCTGCAGAATATGTCCACGCGCCTCGTCTAATCAAAAGATTTCATCGAACATTTCCTAACAAGCCCAAACCCTCGGAGAAGCCTGGTTTGGGAGGGGCCTTGAGGGGGGGGTGCTGTCATGATCTCTGCTTCCAAAAGATCAGGACTTGCCCGACTCCCGTGGAAGCAGACCCATAACCCCGGTTCCGAGTGCCAGCCAGTCCCAATTGGGACTTTTTGGACCCTGTCCTGGCGCCAGTGGCACCAGGCTCATAAAGATGCCCAGTCCCAGCGCTGGAAGCGCCGGGCTCATAATGCTTGGGTGGACTTACCTGCAGCAGACCATGCTGCTTACCTACCTGCCAGTTGAACCCCTGATCCTCTTCTGTTTGGGACTACTTTTCCTGTTGGGTGGGGCAGGAGCCACTCCCTAGGTCAGAACACTGGAACTCTTCTGGAAAGCAGGAACTCTTTTCTTACCTAGGCGTGGCTGTGGAAGGAGACACCTAAGCACTACAGGAGGCTATTTAAACCACACCCGATGGATGAATCTTGCTTTGCGTTATTCTGCATTCTCTGCAGCAGAACGCTCATCGTGTCTTCTGCTTCTGATCCTGGGCCTAAGGGAACAAAGGCTTACCATCCTGGAATCCAGTCTTCAGCAGCACCTGTAAAGACAGTCTTCAGCAGCACCTGTAAAGACAAAGAAAGAACAGGTTAGCACTACGGTCTGCAGTGGCAGCGCATCTCTTACCTGGTCCATCGGCTGTCACCAACGCCTCGCGCTGCATTCCGGCATCTGACAGACAAAGGCTTACCTACTCTTCGCATGCTCCGGCGGTCTTCGCACTGCATTCCGGCATCTGAAAGACAAAAGCTTACCAGCTCTTCGCACGCTCCGGAGGCCTTCGGCGCTGCATCCCGCATCTGAAAGACAAAAGAAGGTGCGTTTAAAGACATTGGGCAACTTTATTACTCACGTGCCATTACTCCTTCCCACGCCGAATCCAGTGGGTATTCCAGCACCCTTCAGCTTCTCTAAAGCTCCGAACTTGTACCTGCAAGATAAAAGGGACAGTTAGTGCGCATCGTGAAGCAGGCTATAAGCGCTTACTTACGTGCTTCCAGGCGCTTCTATTCCTCACGCGGGTTCGATCCTCAACTCTCATCAGCCCGCCATCGCCGGAACCCTGCAAAACAAGAGATATCATTACAAAAGACTTTTAAGACATTTGAAGTGCCCAGAACTTACCGTTGGTGCAGTTAACGACGGACAGCAGTCCTCTGAGGTCAAGAGGCCTGCACCCTTATCCAGTGAAGAAACTGGTTACGGCACCCTGCCCCGAGGCAGATGGAGAGCTCGGCGTTCACTTACCTAAGGTGAGGGTGTTAACCTTTGGGGTTCTACAGGAGAAGAGAAAGGGAAGAGGAGAGAGGCACCCAATAACCCCAGTTCATTAATCCCATATTTTCTATCTGCAGACATCTTACTCTTCGAGTCAGACATACAGCGCACAGAGGTCCAGCCCAAAGAGCCAACCGTGTGTTACACATCACCTTTGAAGATA
Organism: Ambystoma mexicanum; assembly: GCF_040938575.1. Classification (NCBI taxonomy): domain Eukaryota; kingdom Metazoa; phylum Chordata; class Amphibia; order Caudata; family Ambystomatidae; genus Ambystoma; species Ambystoma mexicanum. Next base: position 173,813,566 of record NC_090921.1, on the reverse strand, counting down.
CGGCATTCACCCAGTCAAGACCGGCGCCTCTGCGGGAATCAGGTGAGCGTTACAAAGTCTCTTTACTCCTTCCATGAAGGCTTTACTACTGGTACTTTCCACCACGAAACCTTGTTATGGGAAGTGGTGTAAGCCGAGAGGGCTGCCAGGTGTACTTTCAGTGAGTTAAAAACCAATCCTGCATCTAGCAGGTGGAGCATGTATGTAACAATAGTGGAAGGAGTGCAATCAACTGGGTTGATTTGTCTACTCTGGCACCAGATAACGGACCTCTTCCACTTGTCAAAGTAACAGTGCCTTGTGTTTGGTTTCCTAGATTCCTTTAGGATGTCCATACACCTCTGTGGTAAATTGAGGTGTCCAAACTCTATGACCTCAGGAGCCATGCTGCCAGGTTCATTGAGTTGGGTTGCTGGTGCACTGTTTGACCTTGGTGCTGGGACAGAAGGTTGTACCAGGCTGGAAGTTTGATGGGCTCGCAAACCGCCATCCTGCGTAGGTGTGGGAACCACGGTTGTCTTGCCCACATGGGAGCAACTAGGACGAGCGTCATCGACTCCCTGTTCATCTTGTTCACCACTTTCCTGATGCGAGGATTTGATGGAAAAGCGTACGCAAACATCCCTGACCAGTTCATCCACAGGGCGTTCCCCTGGGAGTCTGGTTGGGGGAACCTGGATGCAAATCCTGGACATTGTCTGTTTTCGCTTGTGGCGAATAAGTCTATAGTGGGGAAACCCCACTGAGAGAAGAGATCTTCTACGACCTCTCTGTGAAGAACCCATTCGTGTTCCTCTGGGAGGGAGTCTCTGCTCAGAGCATCCGCTAGGGAATTGAGCTCCCCTGGAACATGTTGTGATGACAGGAAGATGTTCCGTCTGAGTGCCCATATCCAGATTTTCTGGGCAAGCTTGGACAGATTTGGCGAGCGAGTCCCTCCTTGCTTGTTCAGGTAGAACATGGTTGTAGTGCTGTCCGTCCGGATTTGCACTGACAGGTTTAGTAGGTGGGGCTCGAACGCCTGAAGCGCTCTGAATACTGCCAGAAGCTCTAGCAGGTTGATGTGGTTCTTGGCCACTGAGTGAGACCAGAGACCCTGAGCTGTGTGGTGGAGATGGTGAGCTCCCCACCCCGTCAGACATGCATCTGTAGTGACTACTGCCTGTACTTCGGGATCGTAAAAGGGTTTCCCCTGTGCGATATTTTCTCTTGTCCACCAGTGAAGGCTTTGTACCAGTGTTGGCGAAACGACCACTAGATCGTCCCACTGACCCCTTGCCTGAGACCACTGTTTCGCCAACCATTCTTGCATGGGACGCATGTGCAGGTGCGCGTGGGGGACCAGGTAAATGCATGATGCCATCATGCCCAGTAAACGCATTGCTTTGCGTACCGTTATTTGTTGACCGGACTGATAATGCGGAATTTGCAGTAGTATTTTCCGAATTGTTTCTTCTGAGGGAAAGGTCAACCCCTCCTGGGTATCCAGGATTGCTCCTAGGAATTGTTTTGAGGTGCTTGGCACCAGGCTTGACTTCTTCTCGTTGATTGAGAAGCCTAACTCGTGGAGGAGGTCGATAGTCCTTTCAATGTTTGTCCTGCAAATTCCTGGGGTTTCCCCCGTTATGAGCCAGTCGTCCAGATAAGGGTACACTGGGATTGCCTCCCTGTGTAGGTGTGCAGCCGCCACCGCCAGTACCTTGGTGAATACCCTTGGTCCAGAAGCTATCCCGAAGGGCAGTACCTTGAATTGGTAGTGCTGACTGTCCACCTTGAAGCGCAAGTACTCTGTGCGCTGGGAACATGGAAATATGAAAATAAGCATCTTTCATATCCAAGGTTGCCATGTAATCCCCTTTTTTAGGAGGGGGATTACCTCTTGTAGCGTGGTCATACGAAATTTTTGGGGCTTGACATACTTGTTGGCAGGCCGCATGTCCAATACTGGGCGCATTGTCAGGTCTTTCTTTGGCACAAGGAAGTAAGTTGAATAAATACCCTTGTTTATCTGGTTGCCCGGGACGAGTTCTATCGCGTCCTTTTGTAGAAGAATGGCGATCTCCTCGAGGAGAATCTTTTGGTGGTCCAAGGAATGTATTTTTTGTCGTGGAGGGTGGTTTCGGGGGCGCTCGAGCAGTTCGATGCAGTATCCTGCAGACACTGTGGACAGCACCCATCTGTCTGATGTGATCCCTTCCCATGCTTGGGTGAAGTTGGAAATGCGCCCCCTTACTAGGGATGCGTGAGAAGGGACCCTGAGCGGAACGTCACTGCTTTGCGGGAGGCGTACCGATTCTGTTGGGGCTGCTTCTACCTCTCCAACGGCTCCTCTTGTTTCCTCTGCCGTACCTCTGCTGGTTGTTAGCCAATGATGTACCCTGTCCCTGTGTATAAACGAGCCCCTTTGGGAATTTTGGCCGCGTGGGTGACGAAAATTACTATTCCCTCTTTGATTAGGGGGCTTATTTGTCAATTGTCCCAGGGACTTCAGAGTATCATACTCGTCTTCGGCAGTTTTTAATGCGTCCTCTACCGCTTTGCCAAACAGAAGATTAGGTTCCACCGGCATGTCAATTAGGAATGCCTGGGTCTCGGGTTTAAACCCTAACTGTCTTAACCAAGCATGCCTCTTAATGACAGTGCTCTCTGCTATGAGCCGGCCAGCGTTATCTGCGGCGTCAAAGGTTGCCTCAAGGATGCAACCGGACACGACTCTTACCTCCGACGCGATCTGGGCCAACTGACCGTTTAGTGGTTCTGGTGCAGAGTCAATGAGGGCAGCTACCTGCTCCCACTGGTGGCAATTGTAACTTGCCAGCATAGTGGTGGTGTTGGTAATCCTTGCTTGGTACGGAGAAGTGGAGGCTACCTTCCTCCCCAACCCGTAAACTCTCTTGCTCTCCTTGTCTGGGGGGGGGGGCTCAGATGATGATAGAGGAGTCCCCACTCTCTTTCTGGTGTTTGTAATTACCAAGGAGTCGGGCTTCAGTTGACCCCTTATGTAAAGAGGGTCTGACTGGGCATCCCTGAACAATCTCTATTCTGGGGTTTACAGCCCTGGTGAGATTAGGAGTGAGAAGGGAAGGATCAATTCTCTGTTGTATGGACTTGAGAATTGGGAAGGCTTGAGCAATGGGTCTTTTTTCTCCTACTAGTTCTTCTGCAAAGTCCCTCTCTTCCTGCGCCCCCCGAGTGTCTATGTGGAAGTGCTCTGCAGCTCTAGACAAGACCTCATTTAGGAGGGGCTGGTTATCCACTGGAGAGTCGGTAACCTGAGGTTCTTTGCGAACAGGAGAGTGCGGCGTCTTCCTCCTCCCCATCCTGACCATCGTCATCTCCATAATAATCCACCCCCGTTTAGTCGTCCAACATTACTAAATCTGGATCCTCATCATACGGTTGAGGATCTTCACCATGCTGTTGGTAGGGTTGTATGAAGAAAGGGTCTGAAACTAGGCCCCGAGTTAGAGTCTCAAACCGAGGTTTCTTACTAGGGGGCTGAGGGTCCTGCATCCTGAAGGAGTAGCTTTATCTGGGGTATAGTGGAGGAAATGTTCTGAGTCTTTAGAGTAGAAGTCAGCCAGGGAAGATATTCTCCTCATAACCCTGTCTATGTCTTCACTGCTCCATTCTCTGGAGCTGGGAATGACGACTTCCTGAGAAGTTCTCTCTATAATGGTTTTGGATTTAGGGGCAGAAACAGGGGTCTTGGATTTTTGTTTATCTGAAGACTCCTGTTTTTCCCTATGTGTCGGTGGTGCATAAGTAGGTTGAGAAGACTTTTTCTGCTGTTTACCCCAATCCCCTTGAGAAGAAGTGTTTCCCTGATATTTTCACCTTCTCTGAGCTTTTCGATGCCTGGCATCGAGATTCGGGGGTACTCTCTCTCACTACCGATTGTGTACGTCAGGACTCAGAGGCAGACGCCACGCAGGCTGCCGGAGCAGACTCTTGATGTGTGGCCTGGGGGTGGAGGTCCGTGACTTGGGGAAGCGAGGCACTCTTGGCAACTGTGGATGGTTGCCTTGTGTCATACGGCGATCTCTACCTGGAACGCCCAAGACACCGATTCGGTGTACTGCTCTCTTTGTGCCTCTTTCCGAGAACTCGACACGCATGTCGAATCTCGGTTGGACTTAAGGGGTAGCGCTCGTGTCGACGGGTGTGTTCCCCATAACTGCCCTGCCGGACAATCTTCAATTTGGTCGAGCGGTCCTTTAGTGTTTACGCCTTGAACAGGCTACACGTTCTGCAGTTCGCTTTTGGGTGATCCCTCGGTAAGCAGAGGTTACAGGTGGCGTGTTTGTCAACCCAAGGATACTTGCGGTTGCACTTGGGGCAACATTTAAATGTAGTGCTCTCCATATGCACCTATGGCAGCAGGCTGGTGTGTGTAGGAAATAATAATAAGAGTGTAGAGTATGTTTCCACCTCCCACTCTCCCTACTTGCCGAGGCCTTCCAAGGCCCAAAGTCCGTTGTGCAGCTCTTGACGGTTGTTTGTTCTTCGGACCAGCGTCGATCTTCGAACGGGGAAATTAATATTGATTTTTTGCAAAATGGCTGAAAGCCAGGGAACTCGGCGCAATGCTTCCGACCAGTATGGCGGAAAAAAACAATCTGAGGGTCCTACACGCATGAGGGATCATGGGTACAGTGGACGTCACACTAGGGATAGTATTACTGGCACGCCCTGTGTCAACGCCCATTTTCGAGTTTCGAAAAACAAACTGTAATACTCTGCAGTTTCCACTAGATGTCGGCCTATGCACAGCATGTGATCTAAGCAGATTCCACAAGCCTCAGAAATATATATATAAAAAATAAAAAATTGTCAAAAAGCTTAACAGAACCATGTGTGTAGGCGTTGTATAAGCAGGACTATAATAAATCCCCAGCACAAGATCTCATAGCAAAAAGAATCTTCAATTTTTTTCAAACACAATTGCAAAAAACATTAAAACTCATTATACAGATATCACCTTTTTGATTGTATTAATATTTCGAACAACGTTTGCCATTGATGTTGTCTTGATTGCTGAATCTGGGTTATGAATAAACATGCACTTGCACTTTATTCTAATTATTGAGGCTTATAGTTATTATGAGAGCTGATGGAATTTCAGCAGAATAATACGGAGCTGTTTAACCTCATGTGGCACATAGATTTGCACTTTGTTTGCACTAAGTATATTGCAAAGCACATATTTTTAAATGTGTCACATGACCATTTTACTTTGATCTATGTATTAGGGATTCAATATCTGATTGTCATGTATTTTTATTGACATTAACCTAAATTCAGCACACTTGTTATCTTATGTCCCAAAGACAATGCAATATGGCCGCTTAATTTTAATCGGTTTTGGATGCATTTAAATGTATGAAGGATGAGGATGCAAAAAAATCACGTGTAATGTGCAAACATAAAAGAAATCCCTTACAAACAGTATACAAACCTAACAAAGCCCCTGCAGAGGTGCGGAACACATGGTTTGACTTCCTGTTACAAGAGTCACAGGGACTCGTATGTCAACGAGTTAATGTTTTTTGCAATTGTGTTTGAATAAGATTCTTTTTGCTATGAGATCGTGTGCTGGGGTTTTATTATAGTCCTGCTTATACAACACCTACAAACATGGTGTTAAGCTTTTTGACTATTTGTTCTACGATTAGCCCCAAGATAAAACCTGCCTGGTAGGCCGAGTGCTGCGTGAGAAGAACAGTTTGTGACACATCCATGTATATATTTATTACCAATTCTATGGTAGCGACCCGGTAGTTATGGGCAAGTTGCTCAACCCATACGAAGAGCAGTTTTTGGGAGGCTTATATCTTCGGTGCCTGTTTGACAAATCCTCACAAAACTTTGCAAAACAAGTATACACCCAACTCAATTATTTTGCAACATTTTGTGCAATTTCGTCAAGGTGTTTCGTTGAAGAGGGGTGGGTGGCATTGGAATTTCCCAAAACCTTTGAAATCTGGATAGACATGAATGGAGAAAAAGCTTCGCTCGTGGCTAGAGCCCAAACCACTGGATGCATTTGCACCAAACTTGTGCAAGGTGTGGCAGCCTAGTCAAAAGTTGTGCTTTTGCAAATTCGGTGTGAATTCATACAGTAGAAATGTTTTAAATGCCCAAAAAGTTGGTCTAAGAAATTAGTGTTATCTCCATCCGTTCTACAGACGCACTTCCTGATTCAGTGCCCGCAGACACCTCTTGGACAATCAGGGTGCGGACATCATACATATCCAGTGAATCTGGCCGCTGGGGTTGATGTGGGCATGGCCACCAGGGACTGACTATGTGGTAACTTATATGAAATTGGGAAAGGCTTGAATGGAAAAATAAATTCTGCTTGTGGCTACAGCCCGAAGGGCTTGACAGGTTTGAAGTAAACCTGCGTGAGGAGCCACAGCAAGGACCTGAACGTATTATTTTGCAGATCTGTCCTGTGTTTTATTTTTTCCAAAGTGTCAAAAAGTATGTACAATTGTCATAACTTTGGTGCCTGGCCCTCGGCAAGGACAAATGTCTACTCATTTGCTTATTGGGGCCTGCATCATGGCCGAAGCTCAGGCCCCATGGATTGTGGACACTGGCCATGTCTGCAAGTCATGAGCACTGGCCATTGATCCAAGGACTCCTTTGTTCATCATCATCGACCGCTTTCGTCCTGCCGGAGAAAGTCAAGGCCGCCGACGACCAAGGAGAATCCGCCGGTGGGTTCTCTGCCACCTGAAGACTTCAAAGACACCGACAAAGCTACTGAAGCCAGCAGTGGTCACGTCCCGTTCGGCCACGCCAGACGCCGATGACTCGATGCCCTTGCTGGGCCAAAGTTCTTTACTAACTCTTTGCAGCAACTAACCCTCGTCGTCGAGGTGCAACGCATGCCTCCCCTGTTGCAGGACATTTTTTGATCACTCGTCAACGAGCACCGCAAGGACCGAAGCTGCTGCCTCAACGACAACATTCACCCTTTCTTCATCTCAGAAGTTCGATGACCTGTGGTTCCTGCTTGAAAGGGAGTGCACTCAAGAGGGGCCCGTCGATTCCCCGATGAAGAACTCTACAACACAAGGTACAGTGGGGTTGCAGAACTATAGAAGAAGATAAGACTCTAATAGACAATATCTGGACTGGGCTTGTAGTGCATCTTCATTTACAGGTTGACCAGGTGGGGGAATCCTCATAACTACATAACTGTGCCTGATGGTAGGGGCACAGTATTCTGCCAATTGTCTAACCAACTTGTCTTCCTCCTAAATCTATGGTTGATATCGTTTTGCTGTGTTGATTCGTATGCTACTTGAACTAAGTACAGTTGATACATTTTAATGGAATCAGAGTAATCGTGGTACCACCTAGACCTGTATTTATCCATCATTTTAGAATTGTGGAGCACAAAGTGTTTTATCATGATAGTGTATATATAACATTGAACCTTATTTATATAAAGACTGTTTTAACTAATACAGTGTGTGGACATTCCTTTGTGGGTGCTTGGGGACTACACTGTACTAAAGAACCAGCCCGCATCACCTCGTGAAAAGCTAGGTCTTGATTGCTCGCCCATTGCTGCCACAATCGAGAATATTGGCTGGGGTCCTCTGTGCCTCTCCTCTGCCGTACAGAGAGCAGGAGCACAGACACCCCCCACCAGTGCGGGTTGTTTTACAGACGTTATGTTTAAGTTGCATTATAAAAACCTATGAAATTCATTGAACAAACTTTATTAAAGGGACGTTTTGGTTCCAAGGTAAAATCGAAAAACCAGAGAAATTTGCCAGTTTGGGTAAGCTATAACTCGGAACACTGCCATGCACTGCTAAGGCTAACAGCCAGGACATCAAAGATCACATCACACATTTTTGTGTGAAAGTTTTCCTTAGTGGCTTAGTTTTGTTTATGTAGTACAAGACCACCCTCCTTATATCTAGGGTATGGAAGCTTTTTTCTGATGAACTTGAAGGATGTTGGAAAAAAGAAGGAAGTTCGATAGATTAATATGGAACTTTGAAATTAATTTTGGTGAAAATCTAGGATGCGTCTAAGAACCACCCTGTCTTTATGGATGATTTATGAAAGGTCCTTGTACTGAAAGTGCTTGTAGCTCACATACTCGTCTTATGAAAGTGATAGCTACTAGTAAAACAGTCTTGTAAGTTAAATGCTTTAGATTGGCTTTGTGCATAGGTTCACTATGACTAACTTGCTCCTAGTTGATAGTCCCTGATCCTCCATTCTGTATGGGCTTCAACCCACGCGAGGGACAGGAACGGAACCTCTTTTCCACCAGAAAAAGACATTTCCCCCTTTAAATTTGCTGGCACACGTGGGCGTGACCTCAAGATCACAGGCTCCCTAAACCGTGCCCACAAGCCCCACATGTCAGTCCCCTTTTGAAGTGCCGGCTGTATTAGAGTCCAACAACCTCACTGGTCTTATTATAGGGAGATGAATGGTAGGACGAATGGAGGAAAGGGAACTATGGACTATGAGCATTATGTTAGTCACTCTGGTAAGTAACACTTAATTACTCCTACGTCCCGTCCCCTTTCCTCCATCCTGTATGGGCATTTATAACGGACACAATCGCCTGGGGAGGAGAGCCTGACCTTCTAGGCAAATAGATAAGGTAGCACTGCTTGGCTGAACGCTACATCAGCCTTGGCACCGGTATCCAAGCAGTAGTGCTTACAAAAAGCCAAAGGAGTGGGCTGCTGATGACCTGCCAGGGAACGGGGCGCTGGAACGCATTGCCCTGTGGCGGGTCCTTGCGCTGCACCTTGTATGCCTCCTGCTTATCTGCCGCCATCCATCATGCTATGGATGCCTTGGAGCCCTGCCGCCCAGGTCTAGAGCCTCCAAATGTCACAAACACAGTCCGTCTTGCCGATCCCTTTCGTCCTGTCTAGATAGAATTTCAGTGCCCTCCTGACTTCCAGGCAGTGGAGCGTCTTTTCGGCATCCTCCTAGGGGTCCAGGAAGAATGTGGGGAGCACAATCCCTTCGTTGATATGGAAGGATGATAAAACCTTTGAGAGAAACATGGGGTGCGGGCAGAGCAGAACCTTGTCCTTGTGAAATCTAGTGTATGGTTCTGAGGTGACTAGCGCCTGGATCTCTCTCACTCTGTGGGCAGATGTAAGCCCAACCAGAAGGGCTGTCTTTAGAGTGACCAACCTGATGTCTGCCATGGGTTCAAATTATTTGTGCCCAATAGCGCTTAGGACTACATTAAGGTCCCAAACAGGATGATGGCGCCTGACACGCGGTACAGCCTGGTTAGGCCCGCCAGGTGTCTCCTTACAATGGGATTTGTTGAAGACAGGGTAAGAGAGTCGGAGTTCTTGTATGCACCGATAGCGGCCAGGTACGTTCCGAAGGTATACAACTTGACGCCAGACCTGGCGAGATAGGCCGAGAATGATAAAACCTGGTTGAGGGTGCATGTCAACGGGTTCACCCAGTGTTCCTTAGCCCAAAAGCACAATCTTGTCCATTTACTTTTGTACTGCTTGCGCGTAGCCTGGCTCCTAGCATTTTGGACGATCTCCAGATTCAGGACAGCTGAAGGTGCTGGAGCGTCAGTTGCTCCGGAACAAGGCCGCTAGGCTGAAGTGACATCTGCTGTGGGTCCGAGAAACAGGGCTGCGCTGGCCAGCGAGACACCACGACGAGGACTGAGGTTCTTGGAGCTCCTGATTTTGCTCACTACCTTGTGGACGAGAGGTGTGGGCGGGAATGCATGTGCCCACATCCCGTCCCATCCCAGGGTATCTAGAGTGTCCCTCCGAGAGATTTGCATTCTCTTGCTCCCCAGGGCGCTAACTGCTGGCATGTTCGATTGTGAGCTGTCGCAAACAGGTCTGTTGTTGGGTGACCCCATCTGCTGAACACTTCATGGAGAATTCTCCCGTTCAGCTGCCATTCGTAATTGTCGGCGGCAAGGCGGCTGAGCCTGTCCACTTCCAGATTGGACTCCACCGGAAGGTGGACTGATAAGAGCCACACTCCCTGGCTGATCTCCCATTCCCACACAGTTGCGGGGATCTGGTACTTCGTTTGTTGATATAGAACATGCAGGTCGAATTGTCCCTATGGATGCACACCAACCTGCCCTTGATGGACGGTTGAAAGGACCGGAGTGTCAACTATATAGCCATAGGCTCCAGCCAATTGATGTGATTCTGCGGGTTGGTTGGGGTCCAGAGACCGTGCACAGAGTGCGTTTCCAGGGGGGCTCTCCAGCCGCGGAGTCAGGAATCCGTGGAAATGGTGTACTCGATGGGGGTGGACAGAAGGGTCTGCACACCACAATATTCTCTTCCTGTTGCCACCATCTGAGGTTGTGGTCCAGGTGTTGTGGAATGGCCCAATTCCTGATCCCAGTAATCTGCGAAATGTAGCTGGAGCCTCCTCATGCGGAGCCTGGTGTAACGGATTGCCAGGAAACATGCTGCCAGCACTCCCACAAGGTGTTGATACTATCAGGCTGTGGTGATTGATCTGCTGTGGAAATGGGAGACTGCTGATCAGATCGCCATCACCTTGTCCCCTGTGGGAAAAACCCTCTGCTGCTGTGTGTCCCACAACAGGCCCAGAAAGATCAGCGTCTGAGTAGGGATGAGCTGAGATTTCTGGTAGTTGATCGAAAACCCCAGTTCGAATAGGGTAGAGATGAGTCTGTCCGCTGAGTCGAGAACCTGCTCCGGGGAGGTACCCCTGACTAGCCAGTCGTCGAGGTACGGGTAGACGTGCAACCCCATTGATTGGAAGTGCAGACCCATGACCTGGATCCTGAGGAAGGCCCGGTGAGACTGCACAATGGGAACATGGAGATACGCATCCTTAGGGTACAGGGAACACGTCCAGTCTCCCCCACACAGTGTCTTGGCAATAAGCGCTGGCATCACCATCTTGAACTTCTGCAAGGGTAGGTAAAGATACAGGGAAGATAGATACAACACCACTCACAGGCACCTCTTGTTTCTTCTTCTGGATATCAAAGATGCAGAAGTAAAAGCCCTGCCCCCTACTATGAGGGGGGACCTGCTCTACCGCTTCGCTCTCGACAAGGGAGCGAATCTTCGCTAAGAGTGATGGTGTGCCGATCTGTGGAAGGGGAGGGGCACTCTGAGGAGGAGAGGGAAGAGTTAGCTGGAAGACCCGGGACACTACTGTGAGGACCGAGGTGTCTGCAAACCTCGCCCGCCAAGGCTGACTATGCAGGGCCAGCCTGCCCCCAACTGGGGTGCTGTGGACCTCAAGCAGAACATCATTGTTTCTTCTAGTTAGAGGCTGAGGCAGAGGAGAGGGACTGGAAGAACCCCTTATGAGCGGTTCTGTGGTGCTTTCTCTGGTGCTGACTGGGAGACCTGTCTGGCTTTGCGGTCCTGGAACCAACGGCAGTGCGACTGGGACAGAAAGAAAAGTTTAGTCGCCGTTTTGGTAAGTATGGCCAGAGACTTTGCTGTCTGGGAGCTGCTCTTCTTTTTATCAAGTTCCTCATCAGTTGAGGCATGGAAGAGATCCCCCACCCCCCTCAAATGGAAGATCAAGGATTGTGTTCTGCACATCCTGGTTGAACCTAGTGGCTTTCAACCAGGCAGTGCCTCATGTCTGTTGCCAGACAGATAGCTCTATTAGCCATATCGATGTGGCCCACAGAGGCCTCCATAATATCCTGAGCCACGATTTCTGCCTCCGACCGACCCGCCTTGAATGAGGCTTGCTTGTCCTTGGGGATATCAGGCAGATAGTCTGATCTCCCTCCACAGGAGTGGATTAGCTGCAGCGAGGTTAGAATCTGTGTTGGCATGCCTGAGGTGTAGCTCGGCATTTGAATAGATTTTCTTGCCATATGAATCGAGGGTCTTTTCTTCCTTGGTGAGGAGGGCTGTTGTGGCGGTACTAGACGAGGAAGCCTGTGGTTTTGGCATACATGGATGCAGCAGCGATTACTGATGACAGGGGCTGCGGGTGTGTAGAGAGTAGTATGCTATCCCCCTCAGTTCACCTGAACCTAGCATCGAGCTTCTTGTTGACAGGTTGTGTAGAGTGGGGCTTGAGCCAGCCCTTTTTGGCCAACGCTTCCACATCTTTTTGTAGGAGGGTGCCTGATCAAACCTCAGCCTTGAGGATCAGGACCTCCACCAGAACTCCAGCTTCAGGGAGCTCCTTTTGTGGCTGGGGGATACCCAGGTATTCTGACAAGCCGGCAATCCTATCATGAAAAGGCTTTTGCTGAGGAGGGCGTATTCTTCTCCTCCTCGTCTTTGTCCTGCTGTTCCACTGTCCACTGGGCTGGCACCAACGAGCCTCAAGAGTTCCTCCGAGTTGGGGGTCTGGGACCGCACCAGTGTTGCTGGAGCCTCTGTACTGGGCTGCTGCAGCAGTGGAGCCTGAGGAGGCGGCATGAGGTGCATTTGCGGTCGGCTGCGCCGGGGAGTCATCAGTGACGTAAGTTACAAAAGTTAAGAATCCAAATGGCTGGTTGGCGTGACCCTATACATAAGCTACCTGCTCCATAAGGGATGCCAGGCCATCAGTCCCAGCACCTTCTGTCCATCTTCTTTCACATGGGTTCCTTCTTGCACGTCAGCGGCCATGAAGCTAGAGCTAATTGCCAATTAGAAATAAAAACAATACACTATCTCGGACCTAGTGTGCACCTAGTATTGCAGAGAAGGGCTAAGAGGATACTCTCGAGGTAACTAACTCACAAACCCTGGCTCGATTCCAGACACGTTGGCGCCCTTCCAAAGCTCTCCACTGTCGTTTTAGATTTGTTGTTTCACCCGTCCCGTCACCTCACAGCACAAATCATGTGAACTAATGGTAAAGGCAGTCTGCCCCTGCTTTCTTATCTTTTCTGATCAATTGGGGGTCTAACAGTTTTATGGTTGATGGTATGGGACTGGCCGGTACCAGGGAAAACTGGGGTCTTGGGACGACGGCATCGGGGCGCTATTACTTAGAGCTGTGGACTGGGGAAGGCTTGTGCCCTCCTTCTCGTGGGATAGATTTTCGCAGGGAGCTCTCAGTCCCTTCATGGCCTTGCAGGCCACATTCCTCCTGGGATATGAATACTGGCAACATGAGGCAATGAAAGGTCTATGAATCTCTGGCCTTTCTCACTGGTGCCCATGATGCAACTTTTTCCCCACATGCATACACTTATTTCCACCTTCATGGCCCGTGGATGCTGTCCTAGTTGCAGCGCAAAGTCAGGCCTTGATTTCAATATGGCTGCTACTTTCGAAGATGGCGTTTAACTCCCAGTGTACTCTGTATCCAAGGCATGCACCAACCTCCCCAAACTGTGGGCCCTGTGAACACCCCTCCCCCTGTACCTTCCCTGCACCCCTACAGCACACTTCCAGGCCTCTCCCTCATTCGAAACCACGTGGGGGTCTGGGACAATGGCCCCCCCCCTCCCAACACTGGCAACATTGAAATATGAAAGTATGCATCTTTCATATCTAATGTTGCCATGAAATACCCCTTTTTCAACAGACGGATTACCTCCTGCAGCATTGTCATACAAAACTTTTAAGGTTTGACCTATGTGTTTGCTGGACGCAAGTCTAGTACAGGGCTCATAGTTAAGTCTTTCTTTGGAACAAGGAAGTTCATTGAATAGATCCCCTTGCTTACCTGGTTTGCTGCGACTATCTTGATTGAGACTTTTTGTAGCGGGGTCTTTATTTCCTCTTGAAAAATTGACTTCTCTTGTGCCAACATCTTCTGGTGTTTTGGAGGATGGTTTTCAGGTCTTTCTAGGAACTGCAGCATCCCCCACGAGCCCCCCCACCTTGGATAACACCCAATGGTTGGATGCGATTCCCCTCTTGTGAGTGGGTGAATTGGCAAATATGGTCTCCAACTGGAGATGCATGGGAGGGAACCTGTATCGGGTGTCATTGCTTAGAGGGAGGCGAGCCTCTGGTGGTGGAGGCTGTACTTCTAGTTCTTCTATACCCTCCTTAAAAATTGGGCTGGTAACCGGTCGTCTGACCCTGTGTGTTGCCCCAGGATGAGGATCGGCCTTGGTAATAACCCAGAGATCGTGGGTAACCTTGCCCACGAATGGAGCGTTTGTTGTTCAACTGCCCTTGTTGGGCAAAGGGCCTGTTTATCTGGCGTAAAGACTTTAAAGTTTCTATTGCCAAATAGTATGTTAGGTTCTATTGGCAAATTTAAAATTGTGGCCTGCGTCTCTAGCTTGAAACCCGACTGTCGTAGTCAGGTATGCCTTTCGATCAAGGTGCCTTCGGCTATAATGGACCTGCATTAACAGTGACATCTATATTATTTTTTAGGATGCAGCTGGCAACCTGTTTTCCCTCTGAGGTAGTTTTAATGAGCTAAGATTTTAAGGGCCCAGGTACAGTGTCAATTTGCTGTTGTATTGTATGCCAGACATGGCAGTTATAACTGTCAAGAGGGCGGTGTTATTGGCAATCCTGGTTTGGTATACTGCAGAGGAGGCTACCTTCGTGCCCAGAGTCTTGATCTTTTTACTCTCCTGTCTGGAGGCGCATACATGGAAGCCAGTGGTGTGCCTGCACCTCTGTTCTGGTTGTTGTTACTAAATAAAGAGGGGCAGATGGGGGAAATTAAAATATTTATTCAATGCAGGAGTTGGGGGTTCAACTGCTCTTGGTAAGGTGGGTAAGTAGAGATGGCTGAATGAGTCTCTGAATTGACTGGATAATTGGGATAAACTGTTAGGCAAGATCTGGAGCTGTACCCTTGGGGTGCACTACAACAACGTTGACCTGCTGGCAATAGGAACCCAACCTTATGCGAATTAACATTGTGAGTGGTTAAAATTCCCTCTTTCATTTGGACTCTGGCGGATGGAACTTGTTTCATTTTGATGTTTCTGTATTTCAGTGGCACCTCCTAATCTGTCTACTTCTCCACTGAATAGTCTCTTTTTGCTGACTGCAGGATTTCTCATTAGTATTGTTTACATTTTCTCTTCATACTTTTTCTATTTTCCCTTTATTTTTTATCTTTTATCAATTTTATTATTTATTCCACATATACTTTCACTCCTCTTGACACATTGTGGTTCACCTCGGCAGGCTCACCCGATGACTTCTTACTCCATTCTAAGATGGCCGATCCTTTAGGTGACTGCTTTAGTCCCTTCTCTATCTTCACATTCGCCAACCTTTTTCTTCCACATTGCGCGCCGTTCCCATAGCTGCTAGGACACATTGACCGGCGGCAGCTGTCTTTGCGATTGGTCTCCTATTGTGCAGGTAAGCGCACGTTACCAGGCATTGTCTATCCCATTGAGATTTCTAGTTTAAGTACTTTCTTAAACTCGATCCGGGTTAATTCTCCGTTACACTTTTTCACAGATCATCATCTGCGCATTGAGACTCGTAGTGCACAAGTGCACTGTATTTGTTTTGCCTGAGTTCCTATCCTTACAAACTGCCCACTGAAGAAAGCGCATTGCCAGCACGCTGTGCCTGACAGCTCGCGCACCATAACTGCTAAGCGTATACCACAAGGTATTTTTTTCATCAGCTAACACTTTAGTTGTGGATAGTATTGTATCAATATATGTTGTTTTAGTATTCCTCTCAAGCTCACACTTATATCGTATTCTCTAGAGTGCTTTGCTGACTCTTGATGAACATTGAACAGAAGTTACACAGTGTTTAACGTGAATTAACCCTGAATATATCAGGCTTCCACGCCGTTCGAATATTTTCTCCAGCACTTGCCAGTCCTCTTGTACACTCCACAGGTACTACATTTCTTCTAGTGCCTAGAGTTGAATTTACCTTTCATCATAGTTTGATCTCTACTCACTAGCTCCTCATTTTTGTTGCAGCTGTGTCTTCCTCTTGACTACAGCAAACTATATTTCCCGTGGAGGATCTACACATCGCTTGATTCACCACCAAGGATCTCTATCTGCACCCGATGCCCTCGAACACTTTGCTTACTGGTAATTATACTTTCTTATATCTTGTCCTATATGGCTCCTTTACCTACCTACATTCTTTCTAAACACTTTTGAACGACGACTTCTCTTGCACTGGACTAGAAACGTCTCTCTGAACCTCTTCTCCTCCCCTCACCCTGAATTTAACTGGGAATGAATGTGCCCTTGTGGTACTAGATTAATTACAATTTCTCTGACAATGTAGTCTGTTCTGGCTCACAGATGAGACTGAAATGTACAGCATGAGTTTAATGAATTACCTCAAGTTATAAAAAACGTGTACAAACGTTCTCCCTTTTGTTTTTTTCCTTTTGTATGAAGAATTCAATTTTGGCCATATGAAGAAGAGGAAAGTATCCTCGAAACGCGTCGCCACATGAATTGGATTCCACCATTGTTTCAAATTTATTGTGACCTACTATTGCACTGCTTTGCTTCTTGAATTTGTAAATGTTTCTCCTTTTGAAATATTGTGTATTTGACACTTTAGATATAAACTTTTGCTATAAAAACACACAACTGAACTCTTTGGTTTATATGTTTTTTGTATTAATATGAGAAAACAGTAGTGGACTTAGTCCAAACATCCTAAAGTGTGCAGGGGACGGGAGGGTTCCCTTGTTGAATCCTCATTCCAATTGTCTCAGAAGGTTTCTTTTTGTGGTGTGAAGCCTCTGATAATGTGTCCTGAGGGGTGTGTAGACTTTTTTAAATTTGTGTACCATATGTGGTTAAAGCGTCAGAATACTAGAGGTTTGACATTCTGCCCTTAAGCAGCATCTTTGGGACATGTTTTGGGATAAGTTGCTGCATTTTCGATGTGCTTGAAGAGTGTGTCAAAGATTTATCTTCCAACGTAAACTCTTCGGCACGCAAAAGGAGCGCCTTTTTAGGCCCAGTGTCGGAAACAGTTCTATCCAGTGCCTGTTTTGGAGACTTGTGCGTCGAGGATAGCGGGCGTTGAGATTTTTCCTTCTCCTTCGACACTGTGTGGCCGTGTTTGGACGAAGGTGTGGTTGGCGTTTCGGCTCAGAGCTGTGTGTTTGGTGCGTTTCTGAGAGTGTGTGCATTTGTCGCCGGGTGTCTTCTCCATGACAGGACCGCCAGTCTGCTTATTGGAGACGGGGGGCTAGCACTTGGGGTTCCGTCAAAACCGTGATCGTCCCCTGCGCTACTATGATTGCTGTCACTGCCTTCGTCGGATTCACCGTCACTTCGATTGAGGCATTGGTCTGCATGGCATGGTCAGACCAAAGTTTTGTGCATCGATATTTTAGAACCTTGGGCTTGAAAAGCATGCAACATTTGCAATGCTTTTCATCGTGATACTGTGGAAGACAATGGTGGTACACGTGGTATGTGTCCTTCCAGGGATATTTTTGACCGCAAGCAGTGCAACATTTAAAAAGGAATTTTTTCCATGATAGTAGTGAAAGGCAGCACAAAGATGAACATGAAGGGATGTGAGGAAAATAGGCATTCTTTGAATAAAGAGCATATGTCCTCCCCCCACTCTCCCTACTGTAAAGGGCCAAAGCCCGGCGACGGCCTGAGTAGGCTACAGTCACTGTCCATGTCTCATTGTAGCCCTAGACCATCTCTCACACCCCTCCTAAGCTTAACCTTTCAGCTACCTAACTTGATTGGGTTTGGCTAAACTTCAGCGTCTTTCCTTTTCTCCACAATAGTTTGGCCCCCAAAATGCACCCCAGGGTTGATCACATTCACAATTGTGGTGCCGTCAGGATCGCCGTGCCAGGTGAAGTTATACATATCAATCCCTGAATAACTCTTTAAATGGATAGTGTTTAACAGCTATGCCAAAAGACCCCGTCTTTTAAGGGCAGTTCACTAAGAACAGTCTAAAACAATGGATACAAAAATTACATGCATTTTCTCAATGTGAGGATTCCTCTTGTCCTTTTCTCTGTGCATTGATGTATCCACTTATCTTTGCCATAGAAATATTATGGGCCGAACAGGCTGGTATAGACACTGTGCTGAAACTTGGTATCAAAATAAACTGAGTGTTTCACCAGCACCCAGTTGGTTAAAAGGCAAACTAGCAAAAATACACGATGGTTCCTCTACATGATGTAACAAAGGTGTTTGCTTCTTGAAAAGCAGTAAAGTGCTATTATTTAGCTTTTCCTCCAAATTATTGAAGCAAGCATTCAAAATCCGAATTAGCAAAAATTGGAAAAGTTGCCAAATCTAGGCCCATAAACAGAAATAAAGTGAAGACTAATGAATTAAATGCTTGCGTTCTCTTAAACAAATAGTCAAATCTTGTGGAAATTGATTTTCCCCAAATCCTGTACTCATCTGGCTTTTTTAGTTAACTGGACTCTGGATGCTTCTGAAATCATTGTTGCCTGTTGTCTTGTGAGGCTGCTAACAAAGTCATAACCTCCTACCTTCTTCAGGCTCATCTGAACCTCCCTCTTTTCTTTGCCAATCAACCCCCCACCCCCCATTGGGCATCTTTAATTTAATCTGTGGTTTCAATCTGTTGATACTAAATGAAAGGTCCACAGCCCATTGAAAAATTAAAGATCTGAAAAATGTTTACATAAAAATGCGTCCAACATCTTGTAAACTCCTCCCATGAACAGTGAGGCCCATTTACAACTGGTATCGTCTGTCCTTGGGAGTTGGGCCTAAATATAAGGTGCACAGCCCACTGAAACACAGCCGGTGAAAAATGTTTATATTTCAAAATTAAAATTAAAAAGCTTACACCCATGATAATTGCTTCTGCTTAGTAGACACTGAATGATTAAGCATGTTTTCTTTCACTACAAGATTTACAATTAAATGGATATTAAAATGAGAATGATTAAACTGTCCATATTACAATTTAAAAAGACGTTCTGAAGGAGAATGAAAATTCACTTTTCTTACAGTGAATCCTTTTGAAATAACACATTGGGCCGTATTACGGGCCCGGTGGTAACTCTGCCAGTAAAACCAGCGGTAGCCACCGAACCCGGAAAATTAATTACCGCTGCCCGACTTCCCAGTGCCACCGGACTATTCTGAGTCCGGTGGCCGGGAAGTCAGGCGCCAGTAATTTTGTTAGTGCCCATTTCCATGGAGTCCTAGTGGACTCCATGGGAATGGGGACATGGGAGCACCGTTAACAGTGCCCGTGCTTCCGTGAGAACTCTGCCATCGGGTGCCATCCCGCCGCGCATGTCTGACCCTGGCAGGCAAGACGGCACCCGCACGCTGAGTTGTACTGTACCAGTCCAGAAACAATGGTGCCAATAGGCTTACCGGCCCCGTTGTTTCTTGACCGACACAGATGTAATGAGGCCCATTGTTTTTAAATGAACCACTTAACAATGTTTTGAATCATTGCAATCTTTGTTTCATAATAAAATGAGGATAGCTGGTACCATTTGTGACCTGTGCATTCATTTTTGCACTGAGTACTAAGCCATGTTTTCACAGAGTGATGTGATTGCAATAAAAGGTAGCAATGAACCCTTTTGTATTTCAACCTCTGTGTAGCTTGATTAGAAAAAAACTATGTTTTTACCCTACCAGTGCTTTCCCGGCTTTAAGTCTGACCATCCAATATCACTTACAGTGGACACTTGTTTTACTTAACCAGCGTAAAATGTGAATGAAAAGGTTTAAAAACACTTTGTGTGCATTACCTGTGCTTGCAAGGAAGATATATCAAAACCAATAGGTCTGGGTGCACAGCTGTGAATATGCATCTTATGTGTTTGCTGAAACCTGTCAAAGTCAAATCAGCAGTTTTGCTAACGGGTTCCAGGCATATATAGTTTGCCTTGGATTGTAAACAATTCAACGCCCAGGTATGTTTTTGCAATAAGTGACAAAATTAATTAGCCTATTCCCCACACTGCATTAAAGTAAGTCGCTGTTTTCCTCCCTTTTCTAATTACTTTTGGATCTGATTAAACCTTCCCCCTCCTCACAATTCTCTTGAATCCAAAACAGAAATGTTCAAATACAAAATGTTTCAACACCAGATGTAGTTGACCTTGGCTCGGTTGTCTAAAAAAGCAAGCTTCTGCATAGTAGCACTACCAGCACCAAGTTGAGTTTCCTACTGCAATGCAACAGCTTTATGACAGCAACAGTGCCACTTACCGGTTCTCCCCGATCAGAACCTTCAATATATCACGGTTTATGATGACAACCTCTGCATCTACACTGAAGTAGAAATCGCACGTGGTGTCCTGGCGACAGACGTCCCTGCAAAGGAGAGCAAAGCCTTGTTAGAAAACCTGTGGAACCTAGCAAAAACATTCTTATGCAATACAACAGGCTAGGAAATGTGAACAGTGTGTAGGCTTCGTTCAAATCAAAATACCTTACAGCGAATACAAATATATACAGAACTGGATACAAACTAGCAAGGAAAGCACTCTGGCCTTCAAATTGGATCTGATGGCCCTTGATAAAACCAGAGTTGCTGGAGTCTTGAGGAGACAGTGTTTCGACAAACAGCTAAAAAACTAGGAAATTCAATCTGCTGAAGCCAAAGAAAGGGTGGAAGGATTTTGTGAAACTTTCAGAGGAAGACCAGGATGGACTTACATCTTTTATATATTTGGTTTTGGACACAGACGTAATATATAAAATCAACAGCTGGACCTCCTTGTGGTTCTTGGCATGGTGCCAAATACAATGCTTTTGAGAAGCTGTCAGCTATGAATTTAAGGGAGGTGCCCAGCCTTTCCTATGTAAAACCTGACTGTTCAGACACAGGGCCTCATCACGAGTTGGGCGGCTAATAGCCCTACCGCCAAACCCCCCAGCGCTATTAGCGCCGGATCACGGGTTTGGCGGAAGGGTTATTGCCCATTCCCCATTGGGCCCAATGGGGAAAATTTGCGCTATTACCGCCGGCGGATTTCCCGCCGGTGGTAATCGCGCAAAAAAAAAAATCGGCAAATTTGCCGCAGATTTCCCCCCAGCTTAGAGCTGGGGGGAAATCCGCCAAAGCCATGATCTGGCGGACCCTTAAATGCGGTGGTAATAGCACTACCCCCGCATTTAAGGGTTACCGCCAGACTCGTGATGAGGCCCACAGTGTTTTAAAACGGTAACCTTAATTTGCACTTCACTTCAAACTGTAAAATAGAAATACTATCGATTCTTAAAAAAAAACAAAAAATATATATATCAGCTTTTTTTGATTAAGGACAAACCTCCCACTAGCACCTTAATGTCAGGAAGATTTAATTACTTTCACAGGAATTATAAGTTACTCACCGTAGTGACTAACATACTCTTAGTCCATATTCCCCTTTCCTCCATACTGCATGGGCGTCCCTCGCGAGGGACGGGAGACGGAACTTTTTTCACCAGAAAAATCTACTTCCCTCTAAATTTAGAGGCACGCAGAGGCGTGGCCCTGGGAGCATGCGCGCCCTGACTCCACCCTCCGGCGCCACACCTCAGTCCCCAAGACGCTTCCACAATAGAATTACCATTGCCTAATGACACCAGATTATTAGGGGGAGGATGATGGGATGTATGGAGGAAAGGGGACTATGGACTAAGAGTACGTTAGTCACTACAGCGAGTAATTTATAATTACTCTTACGTCCCGTCCCCTTTCCTCCATACTGCATGGGCGAATACAACTGACTGTAGCCCCAGGGTGGAGAGGAGACCCTCCTTAAGCAAACAGGTTCCGGAGAACCGCCTGTCCGAAAGCCGCATCTGATCTGGAGCCGTCATCCAAACAGTAATGCTTGCAGAAAGCCAAGGGAGAGGCCCACGTGGCCGCCCTGCTAATGACCTGCCAGGGGACATGGCGCTGAAAGGGGATGGCTGTTTCCTTGGCCCTGACCGCGTGTGCATGCATGTTCGCCGGAATGGGTCTATGCTGGCCCTCGTATGCTTCCTTGATGGCAGAGACCGTCCAGCGGGAGATGGAGGCTTTGGAGGCCTGATAGCCCGGTATGGTGCCTCCAAAGGTGATAAATAGGGCATCTGACTTGCGAAAGCCCTTGGTCCTGTCCAGGTAGAATTTCAGGGCACGCCCGACAGCCACGCAGTGCAGAATTCTCTGAGGCTCGTCCTTCGGGTCAGCAAAGAATGTAGAAAGGACAATCTCCTCTAAGTGAAAGGCTGATGGCACCTTAGGTAAAAATGCCGGATGGGTCCGCAGGACCACCTTGTCCTTGTGAAAGGTGGTGCACGGCTCTGAGGCGACTAGGGCCTGTATCTCGCTGACCCTGCGCGCCGATGTGAGGCCGACTAACAGGGCCGTCTTGATGGTGACCTGCCTGAGATCTGCCGTAACCATATGCTCAAAAGACTTGTGCGCGAGGGCACCCAAAACCAGATTCAAATCCCACACAGGGTGTGGCTTCCTGATGGGCGGGTAGAGCCTAGCGAGCCCGACCAAATGCCTCCCGACGATCGGGTTGGAGGAGGAGAAGACCCCTTCCTCCAAGTTCCTACAGGCCCCAATGGCTGAGAGGTGTGTGCGGCAGGTGTCCACCTGCACGCCGGTGCTGGGGAGGTGCGCTGAGAATGACAGCACGTCGTCCAATGAGCAAGCCAGCGGGTCGATGTCCGGAGTGAGCCCAGTGGGAGAACCTGGTCCATTTACTCTTATACTGAGCCCTGGCAGCCCTGCTCCAAGTCCCCTGTAAGATTTCCAGGTTGGCTTGGGGTAGGTTGAGGTGGCTGAGCGTCACCTGCTCAGGAACCACGCTGTGAGGGCCAGCTTCTGGGGGGCGGGTTGGACGGCCCTGCCCCCCTGCTGTGTCAGAAGGTGTGCTGGGCCTGTCGGCAGGTGTATTGGCGGGACCGCCGAAAGGCTGAGCAGCTCCGAGAACCATGGCTGTGCTGGCCACCACGGAGCTATCAGAATGAGGTTGAGCTGGCGGGACTCTTTGAACTTGCAAAGTACTCTGTGAATCAGTGGAGTGGGCGGGAAGGCGTATGCTGACATGCCGTTACATTGGATCCATAAGGCGTTGCCCTGCGAGCCTAGGCCCTGCCCCTGCTAGGAGGCGAACTGGGGGCACTTCTTGTTGTGCCTGATGGCAAAGAGATCCACCTGGGGGGAAGCCCCAACAGTGGAAGATCTCCCGTGCAACGAGGTCGTTCAGCTGCCACTTGTAGTGGTCTGCTCCCAACCTGCTGAGCCTGTCCACTTCCAGGTTGAAGGTAGATGTCGTTCTCCAAGGCCCATTCCCACATGCTGATCGCCAGTCTGCACAGTGAAGGGACTTGTTCCCCCCCCCCCCCCCCTGCTTGTTGATGTAGTACATACTGGTCGAGTTGTCTTTCTGGATGAGGACCACGCTTCCCTTGATACGTGGGAGGAAGGCTCTGAGCACTAACCAGACGGCGTTCAGTTCCAGCCAATTGATGTGGTATCCTTGTTCTTGCTAGGTCCACGTGCCATGGAGCGATAGGTCCTCTAGGGTGGACCCCTCAACACTCTAGGGAGGAGTCTGTGGTAATCGTCACCTGAGGGACAGGGGGCGGGAAGGGCTTGCCCGTCCGCAGGTTGCAGTCCCTGAACCACCATGTGAGGTCAGGGTGGAGAGAGAGATGGGGATCCTGATCATTTCTGCCTGAGAGCCCCTCGCCTGGTTCCACGATGCTGCTAAGTGTAGCTGAATCCTCATCATCATGAGTCTTGTGTGGGGGACGGCCAACAGTACCGCTGCAAAGAGGCCCAGCGGATGCTAGTACCACCACGCCGAAGTAGAGCCCTGGCTGAGGAAGTGGGACGTGGCCCTCCTGATGGCCGAGATTTTGTCCTCCGAGGGGAAGACCCTCTCGGAGCATGTGTCCCAGATGAGCCCCAGGAAGGTCAACGACTGTGTGGGTTGCAGTTGTGACTTCTTGAGATTGTGCGAAAAGCCCAAGTCGCGTAGTGTGTTCATCAGTGCATGGGAGGAGTGATGAACTGCTTCCTGAGATGTAGCCCTGACGAGCCAGCCGTCTAGGTAGAGGTATATATGAAGGCCCTGAGCCCAGAGGAGGGCTGCCACCGCATTCAAGAGTCTGGTAAAGATCCTGGGGCCGAGTTGAGGCCAAAAGGAAGGACCTTGTACTGAAAATGGCATCCCATGATCCTGAACCGAAGGAAAGACAGATGGGGTTGCCAGATCGGGAAGTGCAGATAGGCGTCCTTCAGATCCAGGGAGCACATCCAGTCTCCCTTGCATAGTGATTCTGCAATAAAAGCAGGCGTCACCATCTTGAACCTCTGGAGAGGTAAGGAGAGGTTGAGGGTGGAACGGTCCAGTACAACTCTCAGGCCAGCCTGGTTCTTTTTCTGAATGGCAAAGATCCTGGAGTAGAAGCCTGATCGCCACTCTGAGGCTGGGACTTCCTCTATGGCCTGGCTCAGGATGAGCGACCGAATCTCCGCCAAAAGAGTTGCTGTCCCAACTTGCGGAAGAGGGGGAGAGGAGTGAGGAGAGGCAGGAATAGGTAGGTCGTCCCCAGAGGATACTACTGACAGGATCCAGGGGTCCACAAAGTTCTGCTCCCCCCACTGGCAACACGTGGACCCGAGTGGGTCTGCCATGACTTTTTACCCTTGGAGGCAGAGGAGGGGGAGGGGAACTGGAAAAAGCCCTTGCTCCCCACCCCCTTTTTGATGCTTGCGCCGACTAGGGGTCGGCGAGCGTTCCGGCTGCTTAGACATCTGTTCCTGGAAGCCGCGGAAGCCCCCAGATAAGCGTTGCTGAGACTGGGAGTACGCTTTGGGCATGGCCTTTGTCAGAATGGATAAAGACTTAGCCGTCTGAGAGCTATTCTTCTTCTTGTGCAGCTCTTCGTCTGTGCTGGAGTGGAAGAGGTCAGTGCCCTCGAAGGGCAGAGCTAGAATACGTTCTTGGACCTCCGGGTTGAACTTGGTTGCCCGGAGCCAGGCCATCCTTCTCATGTCCGTGGCAATACAGATGGCACATCCAGAGGTAGCGATGTGTGCCAGTGTGGACTCCATGATATCCTGCGCCACGAGCTTGGCCTCGGCTAGCCCCGCCTTGAAACGCGATTGGCTGTGGGTGGGGAGTTCTGGGAGGAAGTCCGCAATTTCCCGCCATAATCTCTGGCTAGCGGCTGCCAGCATGGCGCCTGCATTGGCCTGTCGCAGATGCTAGGAAGCATTGGAATACAGCTTCTTACCGTATGCCTCCAAGGTTTTCTCCTCCTTGCCTAACAGCGCTGTCTAAGACTAGGACGACTGAGGTTTGGAGTACAGTGATGCTGCAGCGATCACCGAGGAGTGTGGCTGAGGATGGGAGGAGAGCAAGAGTGTATCCCCCTCCATCTGCCTGTACTTGGCGTCCAGGCGGCGGTTGACTGGCTGGACAGAGTGTGGTTTGAGCCAACCTTTCTTGGCGAGGGAGACTACATCGGTTTGCAGTGGAATTCCCGTTCTGGCAGAAGGGCGCCTGGTGAGGACTTCAGCGAGGATGCCTTCTGCCGGCTGTTCGACCTGGGGCTGTGGGAGGCCCAGGTATTCCTCCAGGCCCA
The DNA here is from genome assembly GCF_040938575.1 of Ambystoma mexicanum. NCBI lineage: Eukaryota > Metazoa > Chordata > Amphibia > Caudata > Ambystomatidae > Ambystoma > Ambystoma mexicanum. The sequence continues at coordinate 173,788,083 of NC_090921.1, read as the reverse complement.
CGATACGTTCGTGGAAGGCCCTGGCCGATGATGGTGTGTCAGGATCCTCCTCCTCATCATCATCAGTATCCTGAGGGTCTGCGGGATCTTGTGGAGGTGGAGTATCCGGAGGTGGAGTATCCGGAGTCGGAGGCTGGGGCACGGGGACGACCGCCAGAGGCTGAGGAAAAGGCAGAGGCTGGTATGGAACCGCCTGTGGAGTAGGCTGAGGAGCCGGCTGCACCAGAGATGTTGGCGGAGGTGTCTGTGGTGCCGCTAGCATAGCGGGAAGGACTTCCCTGACTGCGTCCTTGTTGATAGCCCCCATATCTGGAGACTTCATGAGGCCGAGGAACCTCTCAAAGATCCGGTACTCGCTGGCCAAAGAGGAGGAGGAGGAGGAGGAGGAGGGCACTGAGGGGGTTATTAGAGGCAACTGAGGCCGCTGCCGACCCTGTACATACAGACGCAAAGGAAAACAGTCTTCCGCATAAGAAGGGTAGGCCGTAGGCCACGTACTTGGTTGATGCTAGTCCCACCTTGATACTCGTTCTTCGCAGAAGTCATGCAGAGGCGTCTAACGGGTGTCCTTCTCTGGTACGTCAGCCATTTTATTGAGCTGCCTACCACGTGGCTGTGATGTGTTGCTCGGCTCGCTTGGGCCAGCCTCTGTCAAGTCTCTTATGTGTGAGGTGTGCGACATGCCCCGCTCCTCGGGCACATGCCCGGTAGGTGTACCAACCTCAACCCGGGGGTCGTTAGAGCTGCGTTCAGGCGCCCCCTCGGAAGTACTGCCGATAACAGGGCATAGCTCCTCGGCCATGATGCCGGTACAAGGGCTGAGCCCCTCGGGCGCAAGCCCAGTAATGGAGCCTAGAGGCCCTTCAAGCCTGGCACCGGGAGGATCCGAGGACCCCTCAGCCCAAAGGCCGGTAGCTGTGACAGCCTTGGTGCGCAAGTTGGTAAAAGGACCTGCGTAGGAGGAGAGTCCCTGGGAAGGGGTCTCCTTTGCGAGGTGCGGATGGAAATTTAGGCTCTACCTCTGGCCTCGAACGTCTCACGAAACTCTTGAGGTACTCAGAAGGAGACCGCTGAAAGAGCTCCCTCCACCTGGCTAGTCTGTCCTTTATAGCTTTTGCGGACAGCGAGCCGCACGCCGAACAGGCTTGTCAACCGTGGTCTAGGCCAAGGCAACCTAGGGAGAGGGCGTGGGAGTCTGAAGTTGGAAAAGGCCTGTTGCAGGATGGGCACCTTCTGAACCCTGTCGAAGTCGACATGCGCCAGGGAGGAGCTGTGGCGTCTGAGGACCAAGTACCTATTGAACAAAAAGACAAAAAAAGACAGAGGAAAAATGTACGTGTGGAATTACATGGCAGAAGACCAAACCCAGGAGCGCTGATGAATTCGGCCCGTTCCCGACAGCGTGGAAAACGGGACTGAGGTGTGGTGCCTGAGGGCAGAGTCAGGGCAGCGCATGCTCCCAGGGCCTCGCCTCTTCACGCCTCTAAATTTAGAGGGAAGTAGATTTTTCTGGTGAAAAAGGTTCCGTCTCCCGTCCCTCACGAGGGACACGCATGCAGTATGGAGGAAAGGGGACGGGACCTAAGGGTATGTATATGGGATTGAGAGATACTAGAGTGAAGGGCTTCTCCTATTTACAATGCAGCAGCCAGGTTTATCCACCAAGACCAGACTGCAACAGACCACACAAAACCTTCAATTCCAGGTCACCTTTAACACCTGCCAGTATGTCAAAGCATAACGATTAAGTGCCCCAATGAGATGCCTCAATTGTGGCTAACTCTAGAGTAGAATTAGTCCCACTGCATATCATAGGGAACTTACTTGCTCAGGCACTTGCCCAACACCACTATTTAGGCTTTAACCATGTGAATGACAGTCTGGAGGTAAGATAAATCTCTCACTGTCGTGCTTTAAGACGTCCTATAAATGCAATATCCTTTGGCAACAAAACAAATGAAGTTGGCAACTTGGGCAGGCATTTCCTCATCTATTCTTCTACGTTCTGAACATCAGTGAAGCAGAAGTCAAAAATGTTTGATACAAAGTGCTCAGACTAATTCGGAGACATCTAGTGCAGGGAATGGATTCCTCTTTCAGCAAGTAGATGGGGCAGGTTGGGGTGGAATCCCCTGGTCCCCCTCAGCCCCCAGTATAAAAAACAGGTGTCATTACATGAAGACATTTGAAGATTGACAGGTCCTACACTTAATGTGCTGAAACAAAAAAGAACTTGTGATTCAATGATTCCCCTGTCCCCACGGAGACACTATGGGCCAGATTTTCAAAATGTAATTTAAGGAAAGGAGCGCAGAGAATGCGCTCATTTATTTGCACTATTACTCTTCTGAAAGGTGACCCAAGCACACCAAGAGGCACAGAGTTGAGCTGACCAACCCCCTTGCATGCCTTCGTGTCAGAGCGGCTCCCGACTCTAGTGTACGACAGTCTCCCAGCAACCACGTGGTAACTGGGAGCGCATTCACCCAGACATAAAGGACCCATCTCAGTGAAATGCTTGAGAAAAGAAAATCCAACCCCGTTTAGGAGATGGAAATGCAAGTGTGACAGCCACGTTTCAAACCATGGCTTTCACACATAAAAATAAATCATAACAAGGTCAAAAATTACTGTGTCATGATGTGCATCTCTGCCTGTGCCGGTTTCAAAAGGCACAGGGGGATGGCCCTCCTTGATCTGCATTTAAAAACGCATCCCATTTGTGAATTCAGAATGCGCTTTTAAATGCCCCGAAACACCACTTTATTTTCAAAATGTGCAATGGGTGGGCTATCTGAATGAAAGCATCAAGATGTGCTCATTCAGATGCCCTTTGAATTGGGCTACTACTATTTGGGAGTAAGTCAGGAGATACACTAAAAAATCTTTGAGAATCTGGCCCTATGTATTAAGTAAGCAGATCATTGAGGGGTTGTGCCTTTTAAGGGAATGGAGCTCTCAGGCCCAAGGAAAACTTGTAGCAAAGGAATTAAGGTTCCTTCAATACGGGTAGTAGGCATCACTTGCGCATCAGAAATACCCTGCAAATTCCTACAGCACTCACACTGCAAGTGTACAAAGACATCATAAGCACACCACACTTTCCTATGGCACTCACACAGCAAGGCAGCTTAAGAAACTCTCTTTTGCTCAGTACTGCAGGGAAACTGTCAAATCCAAAAGTGCATATACTTTGCCCACCATCCTTTAAGACCCCTGATGCAAGCATGATCTCTATGGCACATGCAGGCAGAGGGAATGCTGTGGACGGCCTGGGCTGCAGCATCATCATAGCTGATGAGTAGAAAGCAAAAGGGCGGCTAAGCCCATTTAAGGCTTAATCAAGCCTCTTAAGCGGAAAGCCCATTTTCTACCACATGTGGTAGCCCCATATTCTTTTACATGACTTTTGGTTTCCAAGCCAGACTTAATCCAGAGTCCAACAGACTGTTTGTGCTCTGCATTAAGGGCCCTTATGGCTCATAATGCAGTGGTATCCCAAGGCACCCTTTAGTCTCTCAGTAAGAATTCCCTCTCTCCGACAGCCTGTATAAAATGGTTGAACTAGGAGGACTTTGTTTTATCTGACAAGGTCCTTTTTTGGCCCCTGTCCCCACTCCCTTCCATTCATCAAAATGGAGGTTGTACTTGCCGCCTCAAAGATGTGGGGGTGAGGGGCTACATATTACTATCCCTTGTCCCCATTGTATGCAAGGCGGTGGGCATCCTGGGCTACCGGACCTCCAAGATTGGGGGCTGTAGTCAGCCTGAAACTACCCCTATCTGGCATATGCAGATGCCTGTCTGGGAGAGAATGGATCCCTTCCTTTGTGAGAGAGACCCTTACAGAATGCTTGGGTATGAGTGGAGGGATGGTACGCCTTTGGCAGACCACTCACTATTGGAATGATTCTTGGTGTACTGTGTTCACTGGCTTCCTACCGGGGTAATCAAAGCAGTACCCCCACCCTGACCACCCCCCCAATTCACTCACCTGCTGGATCTCTGTATCTGGATTCCTGGATGCCCTGCTGCTCAAAGGCCCAAAGCTCTGCACCAGCATATGTTGACACTCCACCAAATTACACAACTAAGCTCGGTCTCTCCAAAAGACCTGAAGAGCATATGGCACTGCCCAGTCTCCCAATCTGGTGGGGTAACGAACACAGCTCCTGCTCCAAAGGCCTAGTCTCTCTGAAGCTCCCAACTGTCCCTGCATTGACGGACCCAGTGGCAGGTGCCTCTGTTGTCAGAACACTGCAGAATTTCTGCGCTGAACTAACCAGACTCTTCACCCGAGGATGCCAGGTAAGTGCCCTGGTTCAATCTCCCAAGTCTGAGAAATTCTACAGGGCTGTGCTGCTCCATATCCTTCAAGTGCACCACCAAACTTGCCACCTGGTCCTTCTTCAGTGGGTGTCACTTGGCAAGTCTTCCTTGAGCCGACCTCATCCTCGGAAGCCAAATCAACTGCCAGAGGAGGACGTGGGAACCTTGCTTCACCGCCTTCTGTCAACGGTGGGGTCTCAGTCTTACAACTCAGTCTTACCTCTTCTCTGGCTCAGCCCCTCCAACAGTGAAACAACAAATGGGCAATAATCGCCTTTCGCCAAACAACATGCACAGGAACTGTGTGCAGAACTGCTGCTTCAGTCCATTGATATTGCTCATCTGATTCACTAGCTTTGCTGGTGAGCACCGTCATCATTTCTTTCGCATTCCTGGTCCCCTCTTCATCAAGGGTCATCTGTGGATATCACTGCACATACACCACAAACTACTTTTGGGGCCTCTTTGGGAGAAGTATCTCTCTACTGCCAAAGACTTTCCCAAATCAGAACCAATTGTGCCAGTTTGTCTCTTTTTAAGGTGTTGCTTACCTGTTACTGCGTATTTCCTTATAAAAATGCACCTGCAGGTTTAGTGATATTTTCTCCTGCCTTTTCTTATATAAAGATATTGTTATACAATTAAAGTGTGAGGACATTCTCTCAATTGACATTAATAGCACCTGTGAACAACCCCAATCTACCTCCTCTGGCCTGGGCTGCACAGATACACTACCTTTTGGAGAGCCTAATGTGCTTGAGAGTATCAATAACAGTACCTAAGTCAAGGAGATACACCTGAAGACGCAGACTACAGGGCTTTAGGATAATGGCCCTAACATTGCTCACAGATACACACCTAGAGGGGACAACCATGGAAAAAAGATTGTGAGAAGAGTTTGTCAGTGCAGTTGCTGAACAAAGAGAAGCACAGGCTTATAGAGCTTCCCACAAGAGGTGTGATTGGACCAGGTCACTTGCATGATGTCCATGGATGAAGACGTTTGTATCCAAATGGTTCAGTGTACCTTTTCGGTAAGAGTAGGGCATGGGCTCCCACGTGTGGATCCAGCAAATGCAGCCATGGTCCATAGCTTCAGATAGACAAGGATTTTGAGCAGGTGAGGTGATCCACTTGTCTTCACAGGATCAGGGGGGGGGGGGAGGAGTGCTGCAGTCAATTCCTTCCAATCAAACTTTGCTGTACATCAGTGGAGCATCAGGTGGAGCATCAGAGGTGCTAGGGGGTAGCTTCAGCCCTTCTCCGTGGCCGCAGGCCTTCCAGGAGTGCAGGCAGAGGGTTGCAGCAGTAGACAAGATGAGTCGGGCAGATCTGCTTATATCCCCTGTAGAAAACAGCCAGTGTAAACAGCAGCCAATCACACACCATGCAAAATTCAAACAAAGAGGCTGTCAGCCAACAGCTGACCATAGCTCCAAAGACATAGAAAGAGAATCCACATTATCCCAAACTAGCACCTGAAAAGGTCAGTAAGAACTGGATTCAGATCGGTACTGTGCCAAAATAACTACTTCTCTGCATGAGTAGTGGCAAACCCGCAGCAAAGGCCAAAAGGTAGGCTGTATCACGAGGACGGGTATGAGTCAAAAACATCAGCAACCCCCAAGCAGCGTAGGTACAATGGACCCAAAATAAAAAAACATCCCTCCAAGATTTTATAAAAAATAGGAACTTTATTTTAAAAAAAATCAATGCATACAAAGTAATTAAAAACTTTAACAACCCAACCCTGTAAAAGAAACTCGGAGCATGCAGAGCTTTCACGTGAAAGGGTAATCTTTGTTGATAGGCTGGGGTGTTTAGGCAAGATACTTCGCAGCAATATCAATTGTTAAGGAATATGTAGACTGCAGTTATAGAAGGGGGATTTTCAATAGTCAATATGGTCCTTTAAAATGGATCAGTTGACAGGGCTTATTCACAAGTTCTCGTCTTTGGGTGGACAACAGCAGCGAGCCATGCTTCTAGGTGCTTTTACAGCTATTGAGTCGTTGTCGAGATGTTCGCGTGTAGTCCCTGGGTAGTAGATCTCCAGGTGGTTCAATGTGCAGCCTCCCACTGGGTCGAGACAGCATTCAAGGCATGCAAGTCGATGGATTCGAACAGTTCAAGGCCGCAGTCGATTTGGCCGGTGAAACAATGCTTCTACTGGGTCAAGCCGGTGTCCAGAGACAATGAGTCGATGATTTCCAGCAGGCGAAGTCTATGTGCGAATCAGTTGTGCCTACGGAGTCGAGTCAGCAATCATGTGGAGTAATTCAGTCTGCTGCAATGATCCGAGCCGGCATATGAATGGCTTGAAATGCAGGTAAGCAGTTTGAAGACACGTAAAGTGCCAAATAAAAGAGCACAACAGACCCTGAAGCGGCTCGAAGTGCATCTGTCAGGCTGGCCCGCAGATTTCCCCGTCCGATTAAGGGTTTGAGAGGATTCTGGGTTGCTGGAAGGCCAATTCCAGGGTCTACAGGGATAAGGTGAGTCCTCTTGTGGCTCTTACAGGAGTTCCTTTGAATCCATTGAATAGGATCCTGGCTCCAATGCACAGCCAGCAGAGAGGCCTTACTCCAAAAACAGTGTTAAGTCCACTATTCCCTGGGGATGGTTAGGAAGCAGAGCTCTCCTTTCCTGTGGATGCTTCGGTCTTCACCGATATGGCAGAGGACTGCTGGAATAGACTGTATCCCAAGAGAGTTCCAGGTGAATTATTTTCGGTCTTCTATGAGAGCAGAGATGAAACAAATAAGGCTTGCGTTTCTTCTCCTCATAAAAGCAAAATGTTGCATCAAATTGGTGTAAAGCCAGCCAGCAATAAGGGCTCCAATCCAGGCTGTCTGTTGCTTTTACACTTCTCAAGCTTTCATCCACACCTTAAGAATAACTTACCTTACAGTCAATTCCCAAGACTAAGGCGAATAATCTCTGACAATGACACATATAAAAGAATGTGAAATTAGGAGTGACCTTTTCCTTTCAAGAGGCTATCCATATATAGTTAATGACGGTCCCCAAAAGGCATCTTGTGAAATACATGAATTGTTGATTCCCAAACAGAAGACAAGTCCTTTCCATGTTGACGCACCATTAAATATTCCAGCCAAAGCCACAATATATCAAAGGTTATTAAGAAAAACTGGGATAGAATACGATTGGACAGAAGATCCAAATGCAGGACTAGGCTACCTGTAGTTCACGTAATATTGTTTATGCAATTAGTTGTCCTCGTGGCTGGTATTATGTGGGCAGAGCACCTGCAAGGCATGAGAGCATTGGACGGAACATAAATCCAACATCCACAGTAGTAACCTAAAATCTCCAGTAGCGTGCCACGTTAATGACTATAAACATACTGTAGCACAATTAAGATGCATGGTGTTGCAAACCGTACACCAACTGCCCAGGGTTGTCCCAAAAAAACAAAAAAAAACAAGCTTAACAGGAACTTTTTTTAGATTGGAAAACCTGACTCAATGTATCCCATTATTATTAAGTATTTAATGTAGGAGTCAACATCGAATTGCTCCTTCAGCACCATTTACCTTAGAGCATTTTTATTGTACTTGTCTAAAGGACCATGTAAAACGACAATTGAGAGCTATCTAGATGTCAACACCATACATGAAATACTATTAAGACTTTGATATCTCTTTTCAAACTCTTCACAATGTCATTGAAGTTATTATGTTGGCTATTACTGTTAACTATTTACCTGATCTTTTGGATATATTGTCATATGTACGGCTGTACGCCATCATGCCTCATATGATAGATGGCTTTTCCCCCACCTCAAAAGGGATTTTTTCAATTTTACTCATTCATGGAGATTTATAGTATGCATCAGTCATTCCTCGCTGTAAGTAGAAGATATTAACTTTATTGTGACAGTCTCCTGGAATAACTGACTGTTTAGCATTATTTACAATCTACTTGACTATGAAGTTCTCTCCATCACACGTACTGCATTACATGCAAGTTGTGACATCATTACACCAGGTACGTTATGGCACAGTTATAAATGCGGCCATTTTAAGATTGGCTTTACACTTGTGTTCTAAACTAAGACACACACGTAAATAGGAGTATCCTAAGTTATTAATTTATTTCTATAGAATGTAACCCTAGACTATTGTTTCTCTTGTCCTCTAAGGTACTCATTGCATAAATCAATTCAATATCCCCAATAAAGGTGTATTCCTTTACCTTGTAGATACGATTTTTGAAATTTTCTTTATATGTACATGGTCGCACTTCTACTTTTGTAATGTGTGTCTTGCATTTAACAGATTGTTAATGTTATGCCCCTGGTCAAGGGATCTTGCCACGAAACACGTTGATAAAGTCTTGGACATCTGAATTTTGTTGAACGAAATATTGTTTTATTGAAATACAATTGTCCAAAAACTAAAACTTTGACTAAGTATTCCTTTACTCCTGAATCTCAGTATGAAGGTGGATACCTGAAAAATACTAAATACATCAATCATTTTATTACCTATGGACTATTTTCAGCAAATAGGTTTGCAGAGGATGGGAGTATCCTTACATTTAGGATAACTTATTCTTCTCATTGATTTAGCATCATTTTAAATTCCAATCACCCTGAATTTCAGAATCTTGCTACTCCTCGTTACTTTACTTTAGTGTTTAAACTATTGGTATGCTCAGAAGTACCGGTTAGCTCTGCTGCCTGACATCATGCCCTGAGTGCATTGTCCTGAAGGCGATGAGAGAGTCAGGAGGGGGGTGTTGTAGAGGGCCCTAGCAGAAGCCAAGATGGTGAAACCCTCTCTCAGCCTACCTCTCTCCTCTAGCTACTCTAACTGCACTATCTTCCCATGTCTACTGACTTCAAAGGACTCCAGTGACCAGCACCCTAGTGCTAGTGTGGCTTTGGAATGTGAGGGCTGACTATGAAGGTTCCATGGAGACCTCCTGGGGAGAGTTCCTGGCCCATGGGAGGAAGGTGTTTGCCTTCCTGCAAGAGGATCAAAAAGGCATCTTCCTTGTATTTGTCCCACGTGGCAGTTGCAGAGACTTCCAGGCCAGATGTCAAAAACACATCACCCCTGTCATAGCTGAACCCCTGTTCACAGAGGTGTCACAGAGGTAACACTCATATTTATTTATTTTAATTTTGTACCGTGCCACATGCCAGCAGGCCTCAGGGCACACATCATATTGCCGTGTCTGTATAACCAGGTTACTCACCGTAGTGACCACCTTACTCCTAGTCCATAGTCCCCTTTCCTCCATACTTATGGGACATCTCTCCGTCCTGTGGGACGGGACCGGAGCACTTTGTAAAAAGCATCCACATTTTTTTTAAGAAAATGTGTCCTTCCTCTCTTTCTTGCACCATCAGTCCTTTCCTATCGCCAGGTCAGAGACCTATTAGCAAAAACAGAGGAACCTTATTAGAGGGGACGGCGGGCGGGCGTTTGGAGGAAAGGGGACTATGGACGAGGAATAAGGTGGTCACTACGGTGAGTAACCTGGTTATACTCCTACATCCCGTCCCCTTTCCTCCATACTTATGGGAGATTCCCAAGCACTCCTAACAAGAACTACGGGTGGATGGAAATACCCCTTACTGAAAAAGGTTCTTCAGCAGAGCCTGACCAAACTGAGCATCAGATCTTGAGCTCATGTCAAGACAATAATGCTTACAAAAGGCAGATGGGGAGGCCCAAGTAGCTGCCCTAGTGATGGACTCCCAGGGGACATATTTCTGAAAAGCAACCGCAGCTGCCTTGCCCCACACCAGGTGTGCATGAATACCCGTAGGAGGTTTCAGCCCTTGGACGGTGAAAGACTCCATAATGCAGGCGGCGATCCACTGAGAAGTAGTTGCCTTAGAAGCCTGCTTACCCTGAGGGTTACCAAAAGTCACAAACAGTTGAGAAGAACTCCTAAGCTCGGAAGTTCTGTCCAGATAGAACGTAAGAGTCTTTCTGACATTGAGACAATGCAGAACCCTTTCTGCCTCTGAGGTAGGGTTCGGAAAAAAAGACCGGCAGGGAGATCGACTGATTCAGATTGAATTCAGTTACCTCATTTGGCAGGAAAGCAGGATTCGTCCGTAGGACTACCTTATCCTTGTGAAAGACCAAAAAGGGATGCTCCACCAACAAGGCCTGGAGCTCACTCACCCGCCTCGCTGACGTATCGGCGACCAAAAAGGACACTTTCCAGGATAGGTACTTGAGGTCCACCGTGGCCATTGGTTCAAAAGGCTTATGGCACAATGCCTTCAGGACTATATTTAGATCCAAGGGCGGGAACGGACTACGAATTGGAGGGTAGAGGCGTGTCAAGCCTGCAAAATGCCTCTTAACCACTGGATTACACAGAGTAAGAACATTGGTCCGTAGAAAGATAAGCAGAGACTTCTGAAACATAAGTTCTGCATGACAGAACGTGAACACCCGACTCTGCTAGGAAGGATACGAAGGACAGCACCGTGTCAATCGTAGCTCCCCTTGGGTCCAACTGTCAAACACCAATGGCAGAACCTGAGCCATTTACTTCTGTATTGGGATCTAGTCGAGAGTTTCCTGGCTGCCTGGATAATACGCATGTTATCCGCAGACAAGTTAAGATGTTCTAAAGACTTGAACTCAGGCACCATGCCGCCAAGCTGAGTGATTGTGGGGAGGGGTGCCACATCTGCTGTTCCCCCTGATGAAGAAGATCGGGGGTCACTGGTAACCTGATCGGCGGATACAACGACAGGTGTTGAAGTTCTGAGAACCAAAACCTGGCCGGCCACCACGGGGCTATGAGTAGAAGGGAACAGTTCAACGAGTTCTTCAGCTTCCAAATTGCTCGATGGACTAGAGGCAGAGGCCGGAAGGCGTAAAGCTCTCATGTTGTGCCATGGCACCTCAAGAGCATCCCCCAGAAAGGCTCCCAGCCCCCCTCTGGAGGCATACAGAGGAAGCTTCTTGTTTACCTCCGTAGCGAAGAGGTCCACCTCCGGTGTGCCCCAATGCAAGAAAATCCATGAGAGGACCTCTGCCTTCAACTCCCACTCGTAGCTGACCACTGTCCGCCGACTGAGGGCATCCGGTGTGACATTCAGCTGGCCCGGGATGTGCACTGCAAACAGCCAAACACCATGAAGCACAGCCCACTCCTAAATCTGGATGGACAGGTCCACGAGAGGGGGAGACCCTTGCTTGTTGATGTAATACATCGACACCACATTGTTTGTGCATATGTGGACCACCTTGTTGGCTATGATCGGTCTGAACGCCCTGAGCGCTAGGAAGATCGCCAGAAGCTCTAAATGATTTATGTGGAGGAGCTTGTCCTGAGGCGACCAGAGATCCGAGACCTGAAGAGGATCTAACGTCGCACCACACCCCAGTAGGGAGGAGTCCGTCGTGATCATCACCATAGGGGCTGGGTCCTGAAACCCTGCACCCACCGACAAGTTGCTGAGAGATGACCACCCTTCCAGGTCCACTCTCATGGAAGCCGGAATCATTATCAACTTGGAATCCGGGTCCACAGCCTGACGCCAAGAACTCCGAAGAGCCATCTGGGTCCGCCTCATCTTGAGACTAGCAAGAGGAAGGGCCAACACGCACGAGGCCATGAGGCCCAGAAGCCATGCTCTCCGACTGCGCAAACATCTGACACGTGGCTAACAGATCCGCCATCCTGTCCCCGGTCAGGTACACTCCTGCAGTCGATCGTGTTCCAGCGAAAACCCAAGAAAATCAAGTCCTGCTAAATCATCATGGAAGCTATCTGCCAGTTCACCGACAGCTCAAGATGGAACAGGAGCTGAAGGAGAGACTGAAGATTGCCCGCTGTTTTCGACGGACAAGAGCTGCATAAGAGCCAGTCGTCCAAATACGGATACACATAGATACCCTGCAGACGAAGATAGGCCGCAATCACCAACATCATCTTCGTGAAGACACGCAGGGCGAGCTGAGGCCAAAAGGAAGCACTCGAAACTGGAAGTGCTCCTCTCCCAAAGAGAAACGGAGATATTTCTTGTGTGGATTCCAAATCAGAATATGCATGTACGCATCCTGAAGATCCACCACACTGAGCCGATCGCCCATCTGCAAGGAGGACCGTATCTGGCTGGGCGTGATCATCTTGAATTTCTCTTGGGGTAGGAAAAGATTGAACTGGGAAAGGTCTAGGATGGTGCGCAGGCCAGCCTGGTTGGGTTTGGGCACCGTAAACAGCTGGAAGTAGAAGCCCTCCCCTCGTTCCCCGAGGGGAACGGGTTCCACAGCTCCGAGGTCCACAGGTTTCTGAACCTCGGCTTTGAGGGGGGGCAAGCCAGAGAGCTGAAAAGGAGGGCTGAAGGGTAGGGGCAAGCAGAAGCCCGCCCGAGCGACTGACAAGACCCATCTGTCTTCGGTGATGGTCTGCCACGCCTCCCAATAAGACGCAATGCGTCCTCCCACCGGGGTCTCGTGCGAGCGCAGTGAACCCTCATTTTGTAGGTTTTTACGGTGGTGAACACCTGAACCTGAGGAGGAGGCTGAGGAGCGGGAGAAAAACCGAATCCGTTGTTGCCTACGGCGGTTATTCCCCAAAGGGGTATCCACTCTGCAGGATTAAGCCCCTAAAGCCAGAGGAGGGTCGGCTTTGTGACAACGGTCTCTGGGTTTTGAAAGGGGTCTTAACAAGGACCAACAAGGACTTAGCTGTCTGAGTGCTATCCTTCATCTTGGTGAGCTCTACATCTGTTGTAGAATGAAAGCGCTCCTTACCATCGAACGGAAGTTCCAACACCTTGTCTTGCACTTCTTTTGAGAATTCAGTGGCATGCAGCCACGCCTGCCGTGAGGTATCAACCCCCAGCATAAGGCCCCGAGCCGAGGTGTCTACGTGATGAGCCGCAGCCTCCCGGAGATCCTGGGCCAAGACCCTGGCTTTGGATAATCCCGCTTTAAAGTCTTCCAGCTTCTCGACCGGGATGAAGTCCTCAAACTCCGACAGACCTTTCCACATCCGCATATTAGCCCCCGCTAACACCAGTTCGGCATTGGCCTGCCTGAGCTGCAAGGCCGAGTTGGCAAACATTTTTCTCCCAAGGAAGTCAAGGAGCTTATCCTCCTTTCCCAGAACCTGAGTAGCCGTCGTGGAAGAGGATGCTGCAGGCCTGGACTGCAAAGTTGCCACAGCCACCACTGTGGAGGAGGGGGCCGGACAAGACGACAGGGCTACCTCTTCCCTCTTCCGAAGAATGCAGCCTGTATCGCGCGTCAAATTTCTTATTGACGAAAAGTCCAGAGTGTGGCTTTTCCCAGACCCTGCGGACCTCGGCCAGAATGTCCTTTGCAAGAATAGGCCGGTACGCTCCAAAGGAGACTGGGTGAACGCCCCAGAAAGCACGCCCTCCTGCGGGGCGGGTGCCTCGGGCACCAGAACATGTAAGAAGCACATCATGTCCAGTACCCGGTCATGAAAAGCTCTAATAGAGCAGAGCAGGTCCTCGTTGTCCTGATCGCCTTGCGCGTCATCCGACAGGTCAGGATCCTGCTGAGCAGTGTCGGGCGCTGCCTTGTCCACAGGGGACAATGGGGACAAAGGCGGAAGAGTCAGGGAAGGCACCATAGTCAAGGGAGGAGCCAGCGGAACCACCGGAGGAATCGGTGGAGCCGGAGGCGCAGGCGGACATATCTCCCTAAAAAGCCCTTTGAAATATTCCCTCATGGGGTCGGTACGCATGAGCGTTTGAAATTTACCAAAAAAGGTGTCCTCGGAGGACTGCTTTGGAACGTGAGGAGGCCTCTCATGAGGAGGATAATTCCAGGGACGTAACAGGGAAAGGTGCCACACCGGCCCTTCCACATCAATCAAAGGTGCGACCCCACAGGCAACGAAACATTGTGCGACCGGGGCAGCCGGGCGTTCCAATCAAACTGGCCGATAAGGATGCGCACAAGGAACTCTATGTTCACCCAAGGAACCAAGCCCTACACCTGAGGCCGATGGCGTAGTTGTAGGGGTATGTACCGATCACCTGGTATCCACGGGGACGTCACTCAGTCTATTCTGACCTCTTACGACCTCGAACCCTTCCCTGGAGTCCACTCGACTGGATTCTGGGCCTGAAACACTACTGAAACACTGAAACTCCCTATTGTCTGTGTGCTTGAAACCCTTCTTCCCCGGGGTCCAACCCTTCCCTTTGATCCACAGCTCACCTTTTTTTCTTGGAAAGTGTGCTCTCCGTCCTGCTTTCAGCGCAGGGGTGAGTTGATTGATGCGGGCTCGTTGTTGCCTAGTTACTTCACTGGCAAGAGTCTGACAGGTAAGTATAATGAGTCTTTTGAACAGTTCTCCAACTTTGTTCCTATCCTTCCTTCGATGATGGCTGGCGTTTGGGGATGGCGACGTGCTGCTGAGATGAGTAGCACTGAAGGTGAGTGAGAGCGCGGTGCGCGATGCGACCCTTTCGTATTTGTATTGAACAGAGTTCTTTTTCTGTGTCTATTAGGTGCCGCGACGTTTTCAGCGTGGATGCCGGTTATGAAGAAGAAATGCGGTGAGTAAGCGCTGTATGCGGCGCCTATAGATGTTTCCACGCTAACCTGGAGTGTCTTTTCCCTCTTGCAGATGGATGAGAAGTTCCGGAGACAGAGTTCCCCCAGAGCGGCTGGGATTCAGGTAAGCGTTTGAAGCTTGTACGGTCTTTAAAAATAAGCAAAGATTTGCTGAATGCTTACTAATGCCTTTTTTCTGTTCTTTTCCCTTTTCCTTAGGAAGCGGCGTGCCAGGATGGGGATGACACCGCCGAAGATGCCCGCAGAACAGAAGGAGCGATGAATGATGGGCAGAAGCGCCGCAAGGTAAGGCTATTCCTAACAGTGTTCTTGCAGGAGCTGAGCGCAGAAGTAAGATGCAGGCCTACTGGAGACCGATCCGAACACGGCAAGTGTCACGCTGCAGGTGCATAAATCGCAAAGCATGTTTCTCAGCCTGGGCGTGGCTTAAATAGTCTGTGTATCCCAGGTGTCTCTGGGCTGAACCACACCCAAAAGACTAGACTGCACATGCAGTTCTGGGAACCGAAATATGTGGGCGCATCCATCTTGTCCCCTCAATGCACTACAAGTCCAATCCCCAATGTTATCCTATGGGAGTGAGTGAGTCTGGTGCCACAAGCGCCAAGTCTGACTCCAAGTGGGTCTTTGGAGGGATGGAGAGGCCCTTGAGGGCCATGTAGGTGATCGTGGCTTGGCTTCAGCCTGACATCTTGGAGGGCTGGGGACATGGGGCAGGAATCATGACAGGGTAGCACCCAAAATGGCCACCGCGGTCTTGGCGGGAACGGGCGCCATTTTATCATTGCCTGAAGGGAACTACAGCACGTGAGGAAGTGAGGCAGGGGTCCCCGTCGATGGATCAGGGGTCTTAACTTTAGCCTTACCATAAGGAACCTCGGCAGAGCTGGTACTATGAGGCCCGGAATGTTTCTTTGACATACCAACGCCAAATTAGCCTTCCCAGGAAGGACCTCGGCACTGCCGGTAAAAGAAGAATTTTCCTTCTTTGCCCCCTCAACAGGTCTGGTGTTGCCGCAAGAGCGGGAACGGTGAGAAACAGCCTTCGACGATAAGGCCTTGTCAGGCCTCTCAGAAATGTTGGTAGCTTTAGCCTCTGTACGAGGGACCTCAGACCCAGGTCCGGTAAGAGACTTATCCGCGCGGGCCTCGAACATCCGATCAGTGACACCAAGCCCAACCAAGGCCTTGGGGCGCATCCCGGTCTTATTCTTGAGGGAAGCCGATAGAGAGGCCTCAGAGCGAGCTACGGTACCCCACGACTCAGTAGAACTGGGTCTACAAACAGCCCCCACAGGAGGGGCCTCGGAGCGTGCTCCGGTATCCACAGGCCCCTTACGGAGACCCTCGGAGAAAACTCTGGTACAATTATTAGGCCCAACGGGCACCGGAGGGCAATCCCCGGTGACAGAACGATCAAGCTCCTCCCGGCCCGGGAGGAACCAGGTAAGGTATCCTCCGGCCGGGGGGCTCTGAAAAGTAAAGAACTTACCGGGCGTTTCTTCTTTTCGTCGAATGCCTGAAAATGCGAAGCAGGAGTTCGTCGGTACACCTCCTCCCACCGCTCCAGCCAACGTTGAAGTGCCCGGACCGAAAGGGAGTCGCAGTAAAAACAGGAGTCCCAACTGTGATCCGGACCCAAACACTCTAAACAAAGAGGATGGGGATCCGCCCATTGCAAAGCGTCGGTGACAGGATGATCTGGAAAGTCTAGTTTGAACGGCATAGATAGACACACTAGTTTACGATCGCTAGCGAGAGCCAGAGAGGAAAAAAGGGAAGAAAATCTTCCGAGGGTGCAAGTCTGAACGAGCGGAGAAAAGGACTGATGGGCGATGCGCGGGTGGAGCCAAAGTTGGCGGGGTTACGGCCGCGGGCCGGGCCCCGCGCAAGAAAGAGAGGAAGGACACATTTTTGGATGCTTTTTACAAAGTGCTCCGGTCCCGTCCCACAGGACGGAGAGATGTCCCATAAGTATGGAGGAAAGGGGACGGGACGTAGGAGTATAATTGCGACACCTTAGTAGCCACCATGTCACAAACTTGTTTAATTATTAACATGCCACCGGGCTGACTAAGGCACACTAATGTTTTGTATCAGTGTATTAGAGATGTAGAAGCTTGAAAAGCCATCTCTGCTTACAGGAACTGTGTTACAGCAGCTGTCGGGAATGCACAGGACCTTTGAAACTGCCCTGTGCCACTACACTAAGGGTGTTGTGATACTTTATCTGCAAAGGCACATGATTGTCAGTCCTCCCTTTCAGAAATGAAATTACCTGCATTATTTTATTGACTAATAATTAAAAAAACAGACTGTCCCACCATCATCGGATGGCATTTTGTCACAGGAATAGCCACCAGCCCCGGGATATAGGAACCCTCGGTCCAAATATGGGCACTTCCTCTCATACGATAGCACACCTCTGACCAAATAGGGACACAACACAACCACCACCGCCCCCAACCCCCTCAAATTCTCAAGGCAAACAACGACTTCCTCTGTTTTGTGAATGGATGAGTGTGACAAAAAAAAAGCTCAGGCAGGTAAAATGGTTAAATGGGACACTATAGGGTGCTTCAACCATAGGAGTTATAATCAGGCTTTGGCTTAATCCTGGCTGAGAGGAAAAATAATGTCCAAAATCCAAAAATGCTGGCAAAACAGAGAGAGCTAGCACATCAAGTAAAAAACCAGGTGTATTTCTTCGTGCCTTTGTATGGGACTAAATTCCTTCTGAGTTCTCAAGGTTCCCAGTTCCATGTGTGAAAAAAACATGCCATCCCATTTTTTTCTTAGAATCCTGGGACTTGTAGTTTTAACCTTTACATTTTAAATTTTGGACTACAAATGCCAGAATTACAATAAATAAAATGGGACTGGATGGCTCCCTAGCATGGAACTGGGGAACTTGGCAGCTCCATTGTATTTTGTAACTGGCCCACTGCTTCTTGAAGTAAAGAGTAACTGTTCTGCCACTACAAAATTAAAGGATTTGTTCTTGCTTTACAGACACCCTGTTCTCCACATAGGCTAAGCATTTCTACACCCCTCACATGAATTAGGTGGAAAACATTTCCAACACCACCAGGAGGAGGTTGCAGCTAAACATCAGGAGGTGATTGGTTTGAGACAGCAGGAGGTGGAGACAGCAAGAGGAGGGGGTGGAGTGAAGAGTTAGTAGACAGAGGCTACGAGGTGGTAGCTAGCAAGGTCAGGAAGTAACTAGAGGCAATTCTTGGCCAAAGGAAGTGGGTAGGGCTGAAACCAAGATCTGGAGGGACAAAGCCTATGGTGAGAGGAGGAACAGGCACATGGTTTTACGTCAAGGAGAAACAGGACAAGAGCAGAAGCTGAAGGTTGTGGAAAAGGAATCAGGACCCCTTGATAATGAGGCTACAATCCCTTTCAAGCTCACCTGTGGAAACTGAGGAAGGCAAATACAGTTTGTTCTGTCTAAAGAAGGTTGAAGAAACTTGTCTTTGAGATACAGTAATGTCCACAGGAGTGACAAGGAGGACCAGGGGGTGGTCATAGCCCAACATCAACAGGAGAGCAGCAGAAAATAACCCAGAGAGACACTGAATGACAGGGGAGGGGTAACCAAACCTTTGTAAACTGTATACAGAAATTATTGCCCTGTTGAAAAGAGACTGTCCTGACACTGTTTTGAGATTGACCAAGGACAGAACCTTTTAAAATAAAATGACAACTTCAGATTGTGGACCACATTTGGCTATGATACTTTCCAAATTATCCTAGTAATAAACTAGTTTTGCACAAGTTGCAGCAATATATTTACATATAAATGCTTTTGTGTGGTGCTGCACTGTGCCGCATTTCATGTCTGCAATAATGCCACGATAGAACCTGCAATAATAGGGGGAAAATTTGACTACTGTAATAGTCTCTTTGTAGGACTAACAAAGCAGTCTATTAGACTACTATAGATGTTACATAATGCTGCCGCCATTGCGGTTACAAATTGTATTGATCAAATACATGTGTTCCAGTTCTGAGAAGGCTACAGTGGCTTCCCACTGCAGCCCGAATTCAGTTCAAACTTCTGACCCTCATCCATTAAAAAACCTTTTATGGTAAATCCCCCGAATATTTGAAAGAGATTTGTCTGGTGTATTGCTACTAGGCCACTTAGATCTTCAATGCGGTGTTCTTTGTTACTTCCAAGATATAAGAAATTAAGGACATACGGATGCTCCAGTACCATTATTGCTATCAAACCGTGGAAACGTCTCCGCTTTTTTTGTCTTCCGTCTGTTCTATGACAGTTGAGCGATGTGAAACCCCACGGTAGTAGCGTTAGTATAACTCGAACAAACAATACACGTGTTCTTTATAGTATCTAAATACAACGAAAAGCAGTTTGTCAGCAGCTAGGGAGACACAAACACGAGTTGAGATAAGTGCCCATTGTTGTCAAGGTGTCTTAGTTCTTTAGTCTGGAAAACGTTGGCAATATCAGAGGCCTCAGGTTTCCCCTTGGCATGTGTGAAAAAAATCATCCTGTCATGATTTTTGGGGGAATTGTAATTTTCATCAAACTATTTTCGGAAAGACATTCCATAAAAGTAAACAACATCAAAAGTTAATCTGAATGACACAGAAAATTATTACTAGGTTAAAAATCCCAGTTATAAAATGTACAGAAAAAAAAGAATCCTACCATACTAGGTTTTTGCACATTTCTCAACACACTGGGCCTCATTACGAGGTTGGAGGTTGCCTCCAAAACCCTACCGACTCCGCCCCGGTGAATGGAGCTATTACCGGTCCATTCCAAGGTTGGCGGGACTGGTAATTCCCCATTCACCAGGGCCCTTCCCCATTCCAATTTGAGCCCCCATAGGGCTCAATGGGAATGTGGAAGGCGCTAATAACGGTACCGCAAATTGCGATACCGTTATTAGCTCCAGAGTCCCTTTGCGGGTCCCGTCCTTAACGCCTGGAAAAACCAGGTGTTAAGGGAGGACCCGCAAAGGGAACTCGTATTAGGGCGGTAAGGGATTACCGGCACCGGTGCCCTTACCGGTGCTGCTAATCCCTTACCGTCCTCCTCGTAATGAGGCCCACTGTTTTCTTTCAAGCACATACCAAATAGATTGAAACAGCAAATATAACATCAATACATTCTGCATGTTTGCACATATATTCAGCCGCAATCATCATCATCATCATCATGCTCCCCCCACCACCGATTGTTCATACATAGTTTCACATTTCTTTTCCTTATGGCATCATGAATGGGGCAGGTGAAGAGAAAGTGTTGCAAAACTTCTTTTACAGTTGGACGGAAAGGGCACACAGGGGAAGATCCAGAAAACCAACTAGCTTTAACATAAGCAAGTGGTAAATTACCAAGATGCATTTTTTCATACAGGGATTGTTTTGCTGGATCACCTATCCAAAATAAATACTCCTCCATCCTATACGTGTCTTTGCACATCAGATACTGGTAACCCATGGCCATATTTAGACACTTCGAGGCATATTCACCCCGGACTTGCTGGGAGTGAATGTCCATAATGGTCCCCATGTCTGATACTCTTAATAGGCTCTTGTAAGAACCATAGTGCGTCCAGCCCAAGCTTAATGGCATGAGCCTTTATATGTCTGATCCAACCACACAAATATTATTGTATCACAACAAATACTTGACAAAACATTACAGAATGTAATATGGCCATCACCCGATCATATGCAGACCCATACAGCGGTTTGCAGGCAATCAAATCTTGGACCCAAAACAAACCCAGTTCCATGTGAACAGGAACATTAGGGGAGTACCTAGGAGACGAAGCAGCCTTTTCAAAATGTTATTTTCTGTTGTTGCAAGAGTCTTATATTTAATATAGCCCCACAGTTCTGCTTCATATAGGGACCCCGCCAAGACTTGTGCACTGTAAATTACAACAGCGGGAACCACTGAATTGTATTTTGCTTTAGTTGCAAATTGAATAAGGTTAGTGCATTTTCTCACCATATCAACTTTGGCCATCTCCATATGTTTCACCCATTTCTCATCACTGAAGATTCTTATGCCCCAGATAGTCGAAGTGGTCAACTTCTTCGATAATCTCCCCCTTAATATCAAATAATAAATTAAAGTGACAACCCCTTTCTTTATTACATCTCAAACTTCTTATTGGAGACATTCACCTCCAACTCTCTTGCATCACAAAGGTTTACAAAATGGCCGACTTGCTTCCTCAAGCCTATTGGAGAGCTTGAAATAAGTTCTAATATCATCCACAAAGAATAAAATACCAATTTTCTCACCAGCTAATAAGGGAGAAGCTGATACTTCCACGGGGAAATCCTCCAATACCCCATCAAAGAACAAGTTAAAGAGTAAGGGGGCAAGAGTACAACTTTGTTTTACCCCCTTTTTCAAAACATTAGTGGTCTTGCACCCAAAACCCCATCTTGCTCTTGTGGAGGAATCAGAATATAATTCGATGACTGCTCTCAGCACATTAACCGGAAACCCTCTGGCAAAAAGAGGCTCCTACAATGCTGCCCTTGGTATGATGTCAAAGGCAGCCTTCAGATCAACAAATATTAAGTATAGGCTGCCTTTCTTTATCATACTATACTTGTCATAGATTAATCTTAACACTTGGTCAACAGTGCTCAATCTCCTGCTAAAAAGTGGCTGAGAGCTTCCTGATCCCATCTTTCTAATCTAGTTTGGAGAATTTTCCCAAACATTTTACTGCAGATACAAAAGAAAAATTGGCCTATAATTACTGGTGTTCCCACAATCCCCCTTCTTGAATAAGGGCGTCTTCCGCTAAGTTCCAAATAGGAGGTTTTAAACCAGTCTGCAAAATGGTGTTAAAATAGTTTAAGTAGGTAAGGAACCTATACTTCTAAATTACTCTTGTAAAGGTCTGCTGGCATGTGATCAGGGCCAGAGGCTTTCCCAGAGATTTGGCACCTCACTGCCCGTGCTACTTCACTCAAGCTCAATAGAAGTTGAGATGTTCCCATGGGCTGTATCCAACCCAACCAGGAATATCTGATTGAGTTTCAAAAATAGGTCAGGATTCTTGATAACGTTTTGAAAAAACGATCAAGCCATGTCCTTTCTGTGATTGCTACTTCTACTGTATTCAAGTACTCACAATTTCCCCTGGTAACAATCTTCCAAATTTATTTCACATCTTACTTTATTGTCTAAAGACATTTTTAGAGACTCCCATATGCCCATTTAAAATTCTTTCCTAAAGGATCATCTTTCCTAATCATGGGATCTCTATTGTTTGAAACGCCCAATAGTCTTTATTTCGCTGCTCTGCCCTGCTGATCATACAAGCTCTCTTTCTGCAATTGGCGACCTGTTATTCCCCTCGCTGGCTTTGTCAGATATTTACTAAAAATAGGCGAGATCTTAGAGGCAGACTCACGTCATGTCAGGGGTGGTGTCACAAACCTTATAGAGTACTGGCATCACCAATTCGTATGCCTCTGCCAAATTTGCTGCAAGAGCAGACTCATCCCATTTTAGCCTGTGTCTTATTTGATAAGTAAACTTTTTGGGCTGCATTAGATTTAACCCTACAATAATGAGAAGAAGGAAGAATTAGAAAAAGTATATTGTGGTCACTGTTCATTCTTTCCTGGATTTCAAAGGATTTGATCGCACCCAGAAGAGGTGGTCACCCAAAGCACAGTCAATATGACTACGCATATCCCCATAATTCAGCTGCTTGGACAGCATATTTTTGGCCAGATTGCCTAGTCGGAAATACCAAAGCAGGAATTCCCCAAATAGCATCCCCATCCTCTATGAGTTCCACTAGATCCACACATGGTGCTTATTGTAGATTTAGGTCACCCTTCACTATCATTTTCAGGTGTAACCCATACTTTTGTTCTAAATTCACCTTCAATCCCTCCAATCTATTTAAGGTATCCATACCATTGGCAATAAAGATACAAAGTCTCAGATCAGAACTAACCGTGACCATTAAACATTGCAAATCCAGGGATTGGGTTTCCACTACCATAACTTGAATAAACATTGAGGGCGGTATTAACCCAAACCCTCAAACCACCGCTGGGACGCCCTACCCCACTTCTGTATTTAGAAACTGGAACAGTGAATATAGAATATCGATTCACTGTATATTGCTCGTGACTTATGCCTCCTAGAAACAAAGGATGTCGTAGTCCAAGGTAATTTTGCCAGCTCAAGTCAACCATATGTTGTAGAACACCTGCAATATTCCAGGATACCATTTTCACATTATGTAAAGTTGAAATATTTTCGGTTACATCATTACATATATACATATCACATTGTGGGGAAGGTGAAGCATATCAAGTAGAGGCAGAGTGTAGCAGGGGAACCACCGGGGTCACTAAAGATGGATTAAATGTGGCATTTGATACCTCTCCCCTTTGTTGTATTCTAAGGGGGTATCCTCCCTCTCAATTCAATTTTCTAATCAGCTGGCTGCAGTGTCATGTCCTGGAATCTATTGACAGAAGACCTGATGTTAAATGGTTGTTCACCAGGGTTCATTTTGATATGATCCAGGCCCCTATTGGGGTCTGGGAAAAGCGCCATACATCCACTATATCTGATCTTACCACGGATAATCAATGTTTATGTCTTATCCAGCGGATTAATTTATTCACAAGGCCATCCTTGCTCTCCCATGCGATTATGTAATATTTGTTGAATAGCTCCTAGTCACTAATGGAGAGGAAATCAGAGCAATTAAATCCCCACCAGATGCATGAACATTATTGTTCACCTTCCTAACCACCTCCATCAAAGCTACAGGCCCCTGAGGGATTGAGTGGACTTCAATTGGAAACGTGAAGTACCCCCAGCCTACTGGTGGTCTGATCACAGACTGGCCACCCGATCACAATCATAGAACGTTACCTTCGTCCCTCGTCTACCACTAGTTTAGTATTAAGCTTAGAGGTCAAAACGGAAGCTTGCTTGGAGATAATTCCCATTTGGATTTCCCTTAGCTATCAGGGGCCGTCCTCCGTTTCCCTTAGTTCTATCTTTGCCAGTTGTGGATGGGCCATGGCAACAGTCACTTTGATAGATATCGCCCATCAATGCTTCGATCTGTTCGATCAAGAGATTAACTTTATTAATTGGGGTCACTACCCATGCACTTGGGATCTTGGGCCGGAAGTGCTTGGGAGGTTGCTTCCAGCGTGGTCACCTCAGCACGATCAAAGAAAATGTGTACAATTAACAGTACTATGTCAATTAGTGAAAAGAATAGCGGAGTGGGACATTTCAATTAAAGTGCAAGTACAGTTGAACAATTCTATCAAAATACGTATATAAACACAATTAAGAAAACAAAATCAAAAGCAACTAAGACACATCCTAAAACCGTGGTAAAAAGGAAAAAGAAAATTTGTTAACACAATAAAAATGTTAAAATGTTTAAAATACTAAATTGCTAAGTTATAAGACCCCTCAGTCAATAAAAAAACGAACAGCAGCCAAAATCGTAATATAGTGTAAGTTGACTCTTCCACTCTCCACTTCCCCTCTTGGGGCAAGAGGGGAGGCAAAATACAAAGTTTTGCAGTGAGTACTAGAGAGTGTGCAGCGAATACTAGAGAGTGCCAGAGGAATATCCGACCGACTTAAGGAGAAGCAAAATGAGAAAACACATCAAGCACCTTTCTGATGGTCCAGTACTATGCCTGCAGGACATCCCTTTGCCATCCTTCACTGCAGCCTTTCCGTTCACAGCGCTTTGAAGCAAGGAACAGGTGTGGGGAAATCAGCCCCACCTCCAGCGCGCTCGCACCTTAATGTTCTAATTTAAATTTAAAACTACAAATCTCTCTGGCATGGGGAAGTTGGAGAGCACTGGATATGCACAAAAAAGTATCATGTATGACTAACCTGGAAACAAAATTCTACCACACTCAATTTGGCTTAATATCACACTCCTTTCCTCATCAGGCTCTAAATATTCCTGCAGGTTATGGCACTTAGCATATCTTGGCCCTCTTGTGAAACTGCAGTGTCGTATGACACTGCTTGTCTCAGCATCATTCCATAGGGCCCAATGGGCACAACCACTCTCCATATGGCACTCCCAGAAATGTCTTTCTTCAAAACTAAACCACTTCTAGATGTATCCTCTCTTGCAGAGCAAGGCCTCTGGTTGCTTTTTCCACAGTCGCAGAGGCCATTTGAGTGCATGGCCTCCCATCAATTCCGAAAATACATTCAGATCAGCAATTCTATACTCACGACTGTGATATGTGTTTATATGTAGGATTGGTGTGACCTCTCACCCTGAATTTTCTTTTTTTGTTCACTAAAGTATGCCCACCTGGGCTGTTCAGGGTTCTGCCAGGTGCCCTTATACTGAGTCTCTCCCATCAATTCCTCCACCATACATGGTACAAGTTGTCTTCCCACCCGGATTCTAGGCATACTTACATGGCCATGTCCCTGGCCTCTCCCTGAGTCAATGCCTCCTCCGGCCCAACTATTTTAATGCTGGCAAATTTATGCTTGTGATTTTCCCAGAAAGCCTGGATGTGAGGCTCGTGGTATACCTCCTAAAATGAGAAGAACAAATAAACATGACATAAGCACAATACGTACCAGAACACAAGACAAAGCAAACTACTTGAGCAACAAAAGGCAAACAAGTCAAGCAACCATTAAAAGAGAAAGGATAAGAGAGCACTATTGTCAGTCACCAGTGATCCTACCAGTGATGGAAAAAGGTTGTGCCAAAAAGGAATGCATGGAAATTACATTGTTAAGTGGAGAAGGGCAAAACAAGCGCTGAAATCATGATCTGGACTGAGGCCTATATGTCTGCAAAGCTCCCTGCTTGATGCACTGCACATCTGCTCTGGATGCTAGTCAGCTGCAGGTCTCAGACTAGGTCCATTACTCATGGGTCTCAATGTAGACAAAGGAGGAAGATGGTAACCCTGTTAGTAGCGCGCTGGACTCAAAATATCTTCATCAGTTGAGGTAGTGCGTCAGGCGCAAGTGTATGACGAGTCTTACTTCTTTGGTTTGAATGCAGTGTTGATTCATTGGCATAAGGTTGCCACAATCATAGCTGTTGTAATGCCAATCACTTGAAGAGTGTCGACACGTGTTTCGACCAAAGGGTCTTTGTCAAGGAGGGTTGGGTAATGCGGACATATATTTCTGTTTAAGGAGTGCTTGATGGCCACTGTAAGGCCTCTAGAAAGGAGATGTGCGGTCACAGTGATCTTTCGAAAGACAATATAGCTACACTCTTATTCCACTCACTCACACACAGAAATTAACTCTAGCTCAGAACTCTCAAGTGGAGCGCCACAACCCCCTTAGGACAGTACAACTAGACTACCCAAAAATCAAGAAACAATTGACATCAGGACAGGAAAATAATGAAAATAATGAGACGCCACATAATAGCGGCTAGCACTTCAGGTCTCAAAACTGAGAGCATACACTACAAATGCCAAACCTACAAGAGTCTACTATTGTTTAGATCAAACTACAATGTATAAACATTCAGAATCATCCAAGTCCTAGAACATAACGAAGTTAGGGATTATTAAAATATAATCTTACAGAGAAAGAGGAACATTGACATTTCAAAATCTTTAATTCACACCATTTGTTTAAAATATAGAACCCAAGTGCTAATAAGAAAGCATTTGATAGTAAGAAGAGCTTGTTCTAAATTATAAGCATGGACTATGCATCAGTTAGATCTCCTATTTACATGCTAACAAAAAAAAAAAAACAGAAAAAAAGAGGACAATGATTGACCAGCATAGGGGAAAGCAGCATGAGCATCATGCAGACCATCATGCTGAAAAAGTTATAGAGCAAGGCTTGAGCAAACTGATCATACAATTGAAAGCTTATGGCCAAAGTAAAATGCTTGCACTTATAGGTGCAATAGCTCACACGCATGCCTTGCAGATTACTTTTTAATAGATACATACCACTGTCACATTGGTCCTGACAACACACAATGTATACCTTTAGGAAGTGGATTAACGGTTCTATGTAATTCTCCCATTTTCTGAAGGTCTTTTTTGATTTTTTTTCGGTCAATTTTGTCCAACCCCCATAAAACAGGAAAGGGACATCTCCAAAGTTTCTTTTTTTAAATTCCGTCCCTCGTGTGCAGCGCAGGGGTTGACAGTTCGATTTAGGAAGACCGTTCTGTGCATCACTCTCATGTATTTTTAATGTGATTTGAACTCTGTGTTTCTCTGTTGAGTATGGAGTCTGACAAAATCCATAGGCATCACCTTTACATTGTGTCACACAGCACCTTCAGTGGCACAGGGAAGTCTTTTAGATTTCCCAAAGGTTTAAATACCTTCTCTTGGATAAACTACTGTTTGGAGCAGTGAAGTGAAATTGACTTTGCTTACACTTAACTTTTTAGACCCAGCACACACTATCTTACTATAGGGTGGTGGAGGGGTTACTTCACTTTTGTCTAGATTCTCATGTACATTTTTTATGTTACCCTTTCCTCAATGAATAGCTGGTGGCAGTGGTTTACTTTTAACTACTGTAGTTTGTTTTTACCGCAGGCTGCCTTCTCAGCTGCAGTAAAGCACCCAAAGGTGTAATTTTTGTCAAAATGGCCCCAGTCTTCTTTTTTCGCCATTTCTTTGTGGAAAGGTCCTTGAGATTTACTCTGCGCGCCAAACTAGGTTTGGTCCCTTTGTTCGTTTTGCCTTTGGCGGGATTCATGAGTGAAGCCCACCTCTGGCTCCAGGGTGTCTGGCGGGGGAAGGAAGCGACAGAGGTGCCCAAAACTTACTCTGCTTAGTCTCCTAGGAGACCGGAATGCACTCCTAGGTGATTGGCCGTCTGGCTGTCTGGCAAGGACAGCCACCCTGCTGTTCGACTGGCAGCTAGGCTGGAATGAATGGGAGAAACCTGCATAAAAAGGTGAAGCTTTTTGGCTTGGAAGGCAGAGTCGACCACTGGACGAAGGAATCCAAAGAAGAACTTGTAAGAGATGCCTGCTGTAACTACTGGACCGTTGGTTTGCCCGGTGAAGCTCTGCTGCTGTGCTGAAGCTCCGAAATCGCCTCGACTAGAGAAGCCCTGCAAGTACGACTTCTCCCCTTGAGTTGGTGGGACCAATCAACTCCAAAGTAAGCCACCTCGACATCCTCCAGAAGCTGGTTGTATTTCCACAGCAGTTGCCGGCCGTCCCATTGCAGTGCAGGAGTCCTCTAGACGACCTCCCTCTTGTCCCCATGACTGTGGCTCAGGAACACAGGATCTGCAGAGCTTCACAGGAACAGAAGCCAGCTGGAACCGTTTTTCTTCTAACCAAAGGTACTGTAAATTCTAAGAGAGTTTACCACTTGTTGTGTAACCTTACTTGATCTCAGTGGAGACTTGTCTTGGTTGCTTCTGTAGAGTTGTTAACAGCTTCTTTACCTCACAAGTCCAATCAGCTTGTGGCCTACGTTGATTTCTTCCTTTCTACAAAGACCTCTAAAACATTGTGCAAGACTTTTACTTGCCTGCAAGAATTGCATCAGCTCACCTAAACTTTTGCCCAATTGACTTTGGCCTGGCCCGGCTCCCTGAATGACTCTTCTACCCTCTGACATTGTGTTCCCTCTTCCTTCCAGGAAGGGGTTAACTTACTTTGTATTATGGGTTACCAAAAGTACTTACCTGCTTGTGAATATTTGCGACACCTCTTGTTTTATTCTAATAAAATTTTTCTTTGGCATACTCATAAGTATTGCCCTAAATGCAACAGTGATATATTAATGTCCAGTGTCCTAGCTATTTAAGCCACCTGAGGGTGTAGGAAGTGTCTGTGTGCCATCCCAAATGGGTACTTACCGATTTAGTTAAACTAATAGTGTGCATTTTGGAGTGCATTTGTGTGTTACTATTATATTGCCCACTTCTGAAGAAGGCTTACTCGAACTGACTGTTAAATAAATTAATAATTCAAGAGAAAAATCTTGTGTGTAAGAGTTTATTTGAATACTTGTCACTGTGAATCTCTGTGTAACTCCCCTACAGCTCACAACGACACCTCTTGAGATGAGCCTGGCTGCTCAACACAATACCAACCTGTGTAGTACAGACTTATACCAGAGGTTGGGTTCCTATTGCCAGTAGTTCAGGGTTGTTGTAGTGCACCCAAAGGGTACGGCATACAATCTTGGGTAACAGAAGGCCTTGTGAGACGGAGACAAGGAGGAGCCAGAGAATGAGCTAGAGAGAAGCTTGCAAGTCTGCAGAGACAAGACACACAGGACGGCCGATCCCCCTTGGAGGCAGACCGCCATCCCACGCAGACAGCGAGGAGCACCAGTGCGCAAGGAAGCCTATGGAGCGCGCTCCCTACGTCCAGGGCAAGAGCTGGAGGAGCTCAACCCTGCAGAACCGAAAAGACGTGGCTGACCACAGCTTAAGGGAACCAATGCTGTAATCCTCCCTAGAACAGACAGGAAGAACTTAAGTTCACGCACTGATGCGGAAGACCATGGAGAAGCAGAAGCAGCTCACCCCCAAGGAGCCTCCCAGCCGCAAAGCAGGTAAGTGGTACACACAGTGAACCAGGAGGGGAGCTGACGGGCCCAAAGAAACCGCAAGCAGAGGTGAGAGAATGAAAGGCCCAAAAGGTGCCAGCCCACCATACAGCCAGAGACAGGGCGATAATCCATATACCCCAAGAATGGGTAAGCGAACGAAAGGCCTAGGGGGGCCAAGCCACCATACACCCTGAGACAGGCAATAATCTGCATACCAAAGGTGTGATACCTAGGCCCATGAGGGACTAGGGTACCTAACAGCCCAAAACGGCCAAAACCTAAACACCCTATCCTGGGGCAAGAAACTAGAAACAATGAAAGGGGCTGAGAGCCCAAAATGCCCAAGAGAGGCAGAGAAGGCAAACATCCCAAGCAGGGCAGAGAGACTGGAGACCCCACAAAGGTGTATAAAACCTGAGATTATAGGGAGGGGCAGGAACTAAAGAAGTTACAGACCAAGCCGGGAAAGGCCCGGCCACCCAGGGCACTTGAAAGGAGACTTTGCTTGAAACAGAATTTAACCACATGCCCAATGGCCTAGAGACATTTGTTTTCCTTATACCACAGGCAGGAGCCCTTGGGAAAAGAATGGCCTGATTGTGGTTAATTACATTGCAGCCAGTCTTCTTTGCTTACTGGTGCTGTGCTGAAGTGGTCAGCTCTTTGCAAGGATGTTCTGCTGGACTGCCTGAACAAGGTACTGCAACTAACTAAAACTAAATCCCACGTAATACAGTGTCCTCTGCAACTGATACCCTTGGGCCTACTTCTACAGGACAAAGCAAAGAAGAGCGTGTATCCAATGGAATACGGAACCTCGGCAGTGGTATCTGGAGGAATCAGAGTAAGGGGGGTAAATTAAGAAACCAGTTTCTTTCCCCCCCATCTTCCATAGGATTACATGGGCATGAAGGCCTGCCCCCATACCTCTTTCATGTCTTAGACTGGTGGTGATCTAAGTCAAGTATCCGTATCCCCTCCTGGGCCGACCCTAGTGTAGTGGGATTGAGAGAGCTACTTACCTGAACTTTAATTAACTTATTGGAACTCGGATTCACATCCACTGGCATTTTATCACATAATAAATCTACCATAAAAGTATATATTTTGGAACAGAGGACTTTAGGGCACTAGGCCCTAAACCATCTCTAGGCTGGACTTACTAAGTAATAGGGAACTGTTTTAGTGCTGCTGGAAAACATTTCTACTTTGTTTACTGCATCTGATTACTTACTTGTATTGCACTGGTATTGGATGATATGCTTTTCTATATTCTCACAAGAGTGAATGTATATGTGAATTTTATAATAAGTGTATGACAAGACCTGCCTAGAGGTTTCATTGCTTAGGGTGCATTTTAAAAGGCAGAATAAATCATTCATGTTTGTACTTGCCTGTCTAACTGTAAATATCGTGTTTCTCTGTGTGGACTCACTGCACCCCTAGACCGCTCTCTCCCATCCATCCATCCATCCATCCATCCATCCATCCATCCATCCATCCATCCATCCATCCATCCATCCATCCATCCATCCATCCATCCAGGTCTTGCCACTCTGCTACATACCTTGAATGGGTATGACTTTTAATGTCTTTCCTATTCACTATAAAAAGTTGGCATCCCAAAATCCACCCTGTGGTTGATTTTGGATATCCATCTTAACAGTAAGTATGCCAATTTTCGGCATATCTGAAAAGAGGCGAGGACAGAAAAAAAGCATAATTTGGTCATGCGGGTAAACCACAACTGAGTTGCATTAAAATAGCTTTCAGCAGGATGAAGTATGCAAATACTAGGCGTAACAGAGGTGATGGCACTGCACTGTTTGACACACTACTTCCTGTAGGTTATAAGATCCTCACAGAGTGGGGAAGCCAGACTAGTTTGATTATGGACATGTTCCTTGTGGATTTTGGGCACATCTCCCCTTTGGGTACCACCCCTAGACACACTGAATTTGACTACAATGGAGCCGGAACACATTTTGCCCTGGAAGATCCATCAGGGGAGACCAGACTGGTTTGAGCGTTTGGCTGAAATTGAGAGTCTGCCAGGCTTCACCATCTGAGTGAGAATAGTGCATTGAGTGTCTCCCAAGAAGAGTAGTTTCTCGGCAAACTGTAATGGGTCAGCATACAACTATTTAGTCGAGGGCTGAGGTGTGGCGTAGAATACCCCTTTGCGTCATTTAACCAAGATTTATTGCGACAGTTCCCGGAGAAAGGGGAACTGTGGCAATAAAGGTATGTGGAGAGAATGTAATGAATATGCTGCCTCCTATGAGACTACATACCACTGCAAAGGAGTAGGTGGAAGTGGCTGAAAAATGACAGGTAACTTGAAGGAGCAAGAGCAACTGGGCCCTTGGATCGGAGCCCCAGAACAAAGCCTCACCTTTGCATCCTGAAATGGGGCCTTCTGACAATAGAAGAAATACTGAATTGAAAACAACATACCACAACAATGCAGCATGATCATGGAGAAGTATGGCTGCTAGAGGCAAATATGAATTAGGGGTGTGGAATGTGGCACCATCCACCTGGGAATTATTCGACGGAAGAAACTCATCCTTGGCAAGCTGAAGAGAATCCCGCTGGAGGTTTTCAGAGTGACAGGGAGCGAGATAGGTGACGGATCGGTCCCCATGGACTAGGAGGAGCTGGGTGGAGTGCTTTGGGAGGTAGAGATAGTAGAGGTATTAAATGTGGATTCCTCCTGGGTATCTATCGCCCCAGGCTTCACTCAGCTTACACCGATTCCACCCATGAGAAAAATAAGGACATCCGTGATGCGATTTCTTGGAGGGATACGGAAGATGTACCCCAGTTGATGTGCTGGCTGCTCCTGGTTCTCTGAAGCCTGTGAAACATGGGCAGGTAATAAGACACCAAGGCTGGTTATTAGGAGGGGCACATCCGTGGTGGGTATTTTATGGATTGATGCACTTTAAAGACTGCATGCTGTGGGCCTTTAGCATTGGTTTAAGTTATTTACCTTTAACTATTGTTCTCCAGCATGGGTCTGGCATGGATTTACATGCTCATGAATATTCCCCGTCAGGCTGGGAATCCTTGGTAGAAGAAAAAATACTTCACTTTAAAACTGTATTTCTCCTCTAAACCAATCACTGTCCTCTGGGTCCCCATCCAATAACAGTCCTCCCTGTAAGCCCCTCCTCTGGAAGCCATCTTCAGATCAGGTAAGCACGTTAAGTGGCAGTATAACCAAGAAGAGCCGCAG
Organism: Ambystoma mexicanum; assembly: GCF_040938575.1. Taxonomy (NCBI): domain Eukaryota; kingdom Metazoa; phylum Chordata; class Amphibia; order Caudata; family Ambystomatidae; genus Ambystoma; species Ambystoma mexicanum. The sequence goes on along the minus strand of NC_090921.1, from coordinate 173,755,386 downwards.
AAGGGACAGAGGGAGGGTTCACATGTGAATGCATGCCAGATTCATGCTGGAGAACAATAGTTACGGGTAAGTTACTTAAACCTTCTCCTGCATGGAGTCCAGTGGTCGAAGTGCACAGAAAGAAGTAGTGGAACTATGCTCCCTACTGGCTTGCACTGCTCCCCACAAACCCCATCACCACGCACAATACAAACCCCAAAAAACAAACATTCTACTGCTGTTTAGGGGAACACTCAGTGCATTGCACTGAAAAACAAGTTACTTACCAACTGTAACGTTCTTTCGATTGGATGTTCCTCCCACGTATTCCTCATCTTAGATATATCCTTACCTTCAGCTTTGCTGCTTCGGATATTTTTTCTCTCTCCACCATAGGGCGCTCCACTCGAAGCGACGGCGTCGATGTCCCTCGGCGGCCTCCAATACAATACTGCTTTGGGAGTCTATCTAAGATGAGGAATACGTGGGAGGACACAATCCATTCGAAGAACAAGTTACTTACCAACTGTAACGTTCTTTCGATTGGATGTTCCTCCCACGTATTCCTCATCGACCCTCCCATCCTACCCCACAGTACAGTTTACATGGTTTACACTCTAAATTCTTTCAAGGCTTGGATCAATAAGAGGCACGCCTTTGTTTATAATACATGGGCTCTGATACGAAAAAACAGAACTGAGGCCAACGGGCGCTCTCGAGGCATTTATACTACGGATGACGCCGACACCGCTGTCGCTTCGAGTGGAGCGCCCTATGGTGGAGAGAGAAAAAATTTCCAAAGCAGCAAAGCTGAAGGTAAGGATATATCTAAGATGAGGAATACGTGGGAGGACACAATCCATTTGAAAGTGAAAGTTTTAACTTCCTACACTTTTGTTTTAAAACGAAACCGTTCCGGAACGGTTTCTTCTTAAAATGAAAGTATAGGAACTGTAAAAAAGAAGTAGAGAAGCACCGCTACCCCCCACTTCGACCACTGATGGGTTCTGGCATGGATTCACATGCTCATGAATAACAAATACATAGCAGTACATTACACAACCACAGGAGGTGGCAAGGCTGAACAGAAGCAATTCATTATTACCTCTGGAACAATCTCACCTCAAGCAGAAAGGTTGTGTAGCACTGCATGGCAGACTCTGGGCTTCTCCCTGGAATCCCTGTCGACACAGAAGAACTTCGTGAAGGTGTGCGTAAACTTCCACGTAGCAGCACTGCAGATGTCCAGAAGGGGTACACCAGACAAGAATGCCGTGGTAGTAGCGATCGCTCTGGTCGAATGGGCTCTCGGACGGCCGGGCCACGGTCGGTTTGCCAACCGGTGATGGTTCATGATGCAGCCGGAGAACCATTTGGAAATGGAAGCCTTCGCGAGGGCCTTCCCTTGCTTCACAGGTCCAAAGTTCACAAACAGTTGTGATGTCTTCTGAAAACTATTTGTGCGGTCCATGTAGAACTTCAGCGCTCTAGCTACATCCAGTAAGTGCAAAGTCCTCTCGGCCCGCGACGGGAAGAAAACTGGTAACACCAAGGGCTCGTTGAGATGGAAGTCCGATGGCACCTTGGGCATGAAGGAAGGGTGCGTCCTCAGCACCACCATCGTCTCGTGAAGAGTCAATTATGGAGGCTTGCAGGGTAGGGCCTGGATCTCTCCCACTCGTCTTGCGGAGGTGATGGCCATAAGAAATGCTGTTTTCCACGACAGGAACTTCAACGGTGCCGAATGCAGAGGCTCGAAATGCGCCCCCATGACCCTGGTCAGCACCACAATGAGCTCCCACGTCGGGGCCGGAGCCTTCACCGGCGGGAATGAACGGAACAGTGCCTTCATAAACTCCTTCACTAGGCAATGAGACCACAGAGATGATCGTCCCGTAGTTCTGGTGTAGCGGGAGATCGCGGCTAGAAGTATTTTTTTATTTTTTCTTGGTTCCATTACAACATAGCATTAGATGTAGCACTAGATGTATTTTGATGGAGGCATGAGCCAGCCCCGCCTTGACAGCAGGTACGGCAGCATTTGAGGGGCCGTAATTCGCAGAGGGTTAATCTTCTGTGCACGGCACCAGACAGAGAACCTCTTCCATTTGTGTCCATAGCACTTGAAAGTAGAGGACGCCCTGGCCTTTGCAAGCATCTCCTTGCAGTCCGCCGGGATATCGTACCCTCCAAACTCTAGGCCTGCAAGTTCAGAGACCCCGGGTCGTGATGGAGGCTGGCGCCTCCTTCTCTCGAGAGAAGATCTGCGTCTGTCGATAGTTTGACTGGGGGGGGGGACGCTGCCAAGTCCAGAAGGTCCGGGAACCAGATCTGTCTCGGCCACGCCGGTGCGACGAGGATCATCCTGCGCCGGTACCTCTTGAGTTGGTTGACGAGTCGCAGTAGTAACGGCAACGGGGGAACGCATACAGGAACAGGCCGTCCCAGGGGAAGGAGAAAGCATTGCCCATGCTCCTCGGCTGGGGAAACCTGTGTCATGATGCCCGCTCCCGGGGAGCCGGTTCAAGCCCGGCACCCCCGAAAGCGGACATCCAGTCCCCAAGGAAAGACCCAGCAACCCCATATAGGGGCCCTTTAGACAGTGCCCTGGCCCCTATGGCGCCAGGCTCATAAAAGACATCAATCCTGGCGCCATAGGCGCCAGGCTCATTATAGGAGTGCTTGGGTGCACTTACCTGATGCAGACCATGCTGCAGCATCCCGGCCTCCTTGAGGCCTGAAAGGAACTACTTGACCTGTGGGACTAATTTACCATCCGGGCGTGGTCGGGGAAGGATACATACCTGGAACTTCTTCCAAGGCTATTTAAACCCCACCCGAACAGCCACACGTGCTTTGCGTTGTTCTGCATCTAGCAGCTGGACGCTTACCATGTCTGCTCCTGCATCCTGACTTCTGCCACGCCTGCCAGCATTCTGGATCACCTGCAAAGGAAGAGAAGAAGAGAACAGAAAAGTCCTTACCTGCTAAATCCGCATCCCGGAGACATCTCGCCGACAATCCTGAAAAGGAAGACTTTAATTTAAAAGCTCATCGCGTCGATCGCTGCAGCGCCGCATTCCACTTGCCTTTACAGGGCGCCTCCATGTTCAGCAGCGATCATCCGGATTTGCAGTCACGCCCCAGCGCCTAGGGAGAAAAAGACCAGAACAAAAGGTGAGAGAGACCCTCTTCATTTCGGGTCCGCGCCGCATCCTGGCAATTCCAGACCCCGGCCCCTAAGGGGAAAAAGAGACATCAGCGTTAATGAGCGAATGAAAAGACATTACCAAAAAACGCTCATTAAAGACTTACCTGATTTCTACAAGGATTTCACCTCTCATCTCGGGTCGGTGCCTGTTCCCCGGCATTCCGTACCCTGGCCCCTATGGGGAAAAAGACACTAGCATTAGTACATTAATGCGTGGACACAAGGGGAACCTCTTATCAAAAAACTTACCTGGAAGCCAAGCAAGTTTGGTTCTCACCAATCCGAAAATCCAGTGAAGTAACTGGATACCAAAGCGCCCCTGCTTCAGAAGCAGGATGGAGAGCTCGTCCTTCCAGACCCTAAGGTGAGACGCTACGAGAAATCACAGAAGGGTTTCGAGGAGGGTGAGAGGGGAAAGTGGGAGGCCGATTGCATTAGCCCGCAGACAGTTAATCCCCTATTTTCGCCTACAGAAGGATACTTCTGCGAGCCAGGCAAGCCAGATTTGGGGGCCCGGTCCAGTCCGTCTTCCGAACCCTGCGCATCACCTTAGAAGAGATCACAGCAGCGCGAACCAGGCCAGCGCCTCCGTGGGAGTCAGGTGAGCGTAATAACCTGCTGGCGAATCTCTGGCACTTGGAGTTCACCGCCGTCGCGAAAATGGTTGATCTAGGATTTGCCCCATCGTCTGAAAAGTCGATCCACTTGGTCCTGACGCAGTTCCCACTCGTGGCACGAGCGCAGCTCCCTGCTGAGTGAGTCAGCGATGGTGTTGTTTATCCCTGCTAGATGGAAGGGCACCAGAAACATCCCCTGGACAACGGCCCAATGCCACAGATCCTGGGCCTCCTAGGATAGGGCCGGGGACCTGGTTCCTCCCTGCTTCCGAATGTAGAACATCGTGGTGGTGTTTGTTAGGGAGAATTCTCATTTATGGCTAATTTCCCTCACCTAGTGAGTCCCCAGCAGCTTTTCCGGACTTCTGGAGTTTATTTTTTTTCCACTTGGTAAGAATGAGAGCTTTTCCCCCACTCTTACCTATGTTTTGTCATGTGTATTTCTCTGTTTTTGTGATTGTGGACTCTGAAGTACACCACTTCAGTAGCCCCCTTCTTTTTGTGTGTCACACAGCACCTTCAGTGCCGTGGCACAGGGTTGACTTTGAGACTTCTCCCGACTCCATTTCTGAGGCGACTACCGTCCCCCAGAAAAGGGTAAAGTTACCATTAACTTTACTTAGTCAATCTACCACAGATCCAGTACACCCCATCTTCCATGGAGTACTGGAAAGGGTTAATTTGTATCCCTTTTTATCTGTACGTCCTAGAGCATGGTTTTGCTCTTTTAACATTTAGACTTGGCTGGTGGCAGTGGTATCGAACCTAACCTTTCTACCGCGATTATACTAGATAAACATGGTATTGTTCTTGGCTATTATATTAGCCTCGAACATAAACCCGCTTGACCAAATCGTCTTTCTTTTGGCTCCGGTTGGGTTTATTCGCCATTTCTTTTTTTTAAAGTCCTTCTTGTGTTTTACTTTGCGCAGCAAACTAAGTTCGCCTTCTTTTTTCACTGTCTTTTGGCGGGCTTCTGCTCAGAAACCCTCCTCAAGGCGCCTGGGTGTCTAGGTGGGCTGAACGTGAGGGAGGGTTGTAGTCACCCCCTGCACAGGGTATCCTAGGAAACCCAAGTCGCACTTTGTCATGATTGGCCAGGGTAGTTGTCCGGGCTGGACAAGCCCACTCCTGGGTGATTGACAGCCAGGCTGTGTGAATGGGGGATTTTCGCATAAAAGGCAGGTCTCTTGGGCTAGAAGTCAGAGTCGCCACTGGAACTACAAGGAACCGAAGAGAAGCGGAGAGAACGACGGCTGCAGCAACTACCCCGTCCCGGTGAAGCCCTGCTGCAGTCCTGAGCTAACTTACCTTCAACGACTAAGAGGAGATCTAGTCCGGAGTCTTCTTCCCCTAGTGGGGATAACCAGCTCATCTTCCACAGCCAGAGGATCCTCATCCTTGGTCGAAATCGCTGCACACTGCTGTAGTGGTCCGGATAGCAACCTGAAGAGCCTCTCCTGTTTTTAAGGAGCGCACCTTTTATTCCTCGCCACTGCTGCCGGCTTCATCCCTGTGTGGTGCAGACCCCCTTCAGACGTTCTCCTTCACAACGAAGCTCCAGGAATCGTCAGTCTGCGGGAAACCAACAGGAACAACTGCCAGGGCACCAGCTGCACCATTTGAACAAGGTACTGTGTTCTGCTTGAGGAAACTGGGTGAATTCTTTTTCTTCATTTCCAAGGCTTGCCCTTGTCTTCCCTCCTTCTTCTAACTTTTGCTTCGGAACATTGACAATATCAAAGTACTTTTGGCTACGTTGAATCGTGAACTGTCTGATCATCGGCCCCAGGCCCCCGGTGTCATTCCACCCTGGCTCCGGCCCTTTGACTTTTGAACTCCTGTCTCTGAGCGTTTCTCGATTCCGTCTACCTAACCAAAATATTGCCTGTGATTTTTGTCTCCAACTCCCTCTGGGTATCTCAGGTGCTAAGTGTGTTTTTGCCCCGGTAGTATTTCATGTCACGGATACGCGTTTATTTAGTAGACCGAACTGTCAAAAAGTGATCGCAATTGTAGTCGCGGTAACGTGTTTTGTTCGTAATACCGGTTCATTCAAACACAGGGTACTTACCTTGAGACATACTGTACAAAGTGAATTGGTTAGTTGTAGTATATTTAACGTGTGGTTTTTGTTTCAATTTAATAGAAGTGTTGTGTTTATAACGAATGGTTTGAAAATAAATGTACTTCTATTTTTCTACCTGAAACCTTGAGTCAGTGTTTGCTTGAGTCACAGCAGTTGTGGTCCCTTTGTGTAATCTCTGCTACTGCGCATATACTCTTGAGATAAGCCTGGCTGCTCCACCACTGCTACCACTCTGGCATAGCGGTACAGGCTTGTACCAAAGGTAAAACTTGTATGGCCACTTGTAGTCTTAATTGTGTGTAGTGGTCCCTAAGGGCACTGCACAGGATTCTGCCTAACACCTGGCGGAAATCTGTTGCCTTGAGCCATCCCCACCGTCGAAGGCAAACACTGTTGCCCAACTGGTGCAACCCGGTGTCCGCGATATCCGTGGCCACCGTTATGGCGTGGTCCGACGCCACCTCACCTTCCTGTAGGATCTCCAGGGCCTCCGCACGCTTGTCTTCCGGTAGGAAGTCCAGCAGGGGAGCGATCTTGTACCACAACTCCCTGTCGTAGCGGGCCACAATCGTTAGGGCGTTGGCCGCCTTAATTGTCACCGCAGACGAGATGACTCGTCGTCCCATGGCGTCCAGTTTCTTTCCCTCGCCGTCAGGTGGGGAGATTGAAGTTGAAGCCGTCGCCCCCGCCGCTTTTTTTTGGCCGCCGCCGAGACAACCAAATCCGGGGTCGGCTGTGACCTAAGGCACAAAGGAGCGGAATCGGGGACCCGGTACTTCTTCTTGTACCGATCCCTCTTGGCAGGCGTCGTGGACGGTTCTTCAAGGAGAGCAAGTCCCTTGTCCCAGATGTCATCAAGCAGCAACACCGCGAGGACCGTCTTCCTCTTGGCCTTGCGCTGTTGATAGAGGAAGCCTTCCTTCTTCTGTTCTTCGGGGCAGAGCTGGAAACGCTCAGATGCTCTGGCAATCATGGCGTGGAAGGAGCCAATTTCGTCAGGCGGAGAGGCCCGAGGGGGTGGTGATGGAAGGCCCATCCCGTCGTCGCCACTGTCGTAATCCGTCCCCGTCGTGGCCGTATCTGTTCCTGTGTCAACCCTAGGATCAGGGGAAGGAGATGAAGGCTGAGCGGGCCGCAAGGGCTGGAAGGGCGGGGTGGTGGGGGGGGTATGAACTCTCCTCTGCTTGTTTGGAGGGCTTTTCAGGCCCGGTTCTGCTGGGTCGTCCGTTGGGGATAGAGGCAACCTCGTCCTTATCTCCATGCATAAGGTTTGGACTGCCATCAAAATGGCCACCGAGTTGTCCTGAGGCTCGGGCACTGCCTGCGACGGGCGTGATGGTTGCTCCTCCTCCACGGGAGCCTCGTCGGCGCCACCGTCGCTCTCTTCGTCCGCATCCCTGGGATTCCTCTCGTGGGACCGGACCTCCTCAAACCTCTTGAGGCCCTTCACGACTTCAACCAGCTCCTCCTCAGAGGCTGTATCCATGTCCGTAACGGTCACCGCCCCGCCCCCTCTTTTTCCACTGGGGTCTTCACGGGGGTTTTATGGGCTGAAAAGAGGATTCCCTCTGCGGTGGCAGGGAAACTTTGGGCCCCGAGGTCGCCTCCACTGGGGTAGCCTCCACAGGCTTCACCAGGGCCGCCACGACTCGCTCGATAGAGGCCTCAGATGGGTGAATCAGGGCCTTCACGACTTTTGGCGCGCTTGAGGCCTTCACCTTGGGGGGAGGGTCACCGCCTTGCTTCCAATCGGCTGCTTCCATCGGGATGGACCGGGGCTTCTCCAGAAACTTAGCCGGGTTCTCCGACTTTCTCTTCCCCGAGCCGGAACGTTGGCTCGTGGTTGATGGCGTCAGTGAAAGTGTGCCCTGCCTGGCAGCCGAGGAGCCCGACCATTCGGCGCTCCCGGTGCCCGCGGACTCGCGGTGCTTAGCCTTCTGTTGGGTCCCCATCGCCGGAGCGCCCTCAAAGGACTTAGAAGACCACTCGGACCTCTTCTTCTCACCTACCACTGGGCTCTTCCCTTCCAGCCAGTTGGTGAGGCGGATCCGCCGATCCCTCATGGTCCGTTCCGACATGTTCTTGCAAAACGCACAGTCCTTCTCCACGTGCATTTTGTCTTCGTGAAGGCAGTAGAGGCATCTAGAATGCTCGTCCTCCTTGAACACATTCTGCAATCTGCATCCAGGGCAGTTCCTGAACAGCTTGGATCCAGGCGTCGAGCTTCCTTTGTCCTGGGCCATGTCCACGGGGTAGGCCTCAAGGTCTTCTGGAATCCTCCAAGAAGCGTACTTGACGAAAACTTCGCCCTTGAGTGGCGTAGAAAATTCCGACACGGGTCCCTGCTGATCGGAAGTAGAAACGGTGGAGCTTGAGGCTCGATTGACCGGAAAAATTAGATTAAACTCTTTGAAAATCGCAACACTTGAACGTGCGGTAAAAATCTGAGGATGGCTGCCAGGGGTGGGGCTTAGGGAGAGGGCAGTCATTGACTGGGGGCAGTATGACCCAGAGTCCAGTGATTGGTTACTACGAAGAAAGACAGATCAGAAACGAAACTGATACTGATTTTTTCTTTACCGAGGATTCCCAGCCGGACGACGGGAAATATTCATGAGCATGTGAATCCATGCCAGACCCAATGCTGGAGAAGATCTGTAACCACTGGCAGCTTGACCGGAGGCGCCGCTGACAGGCTAAGAAGGTCTGGATACCAAATCTGCCTCGGCCACTCCGGGGCGAGGAATATAATCTTGCAAGGACACTGTGTGTGTTGATGACTCATAGCAGGAGGGGGAACGGAGGAAACGTATACAGAAACAGGACTTCCCACAGGAAGGAGAACGGGTCCCCCAGGTGCCTCAGCTGGTGGAATCTGCTGGCAAACTTCTGCCACTTGGAGTTTGCTGCCGTCACAAACAAATCTATCTGGTGCCTGCCCCATTTGACAAATGGGTGGTCCACCTGACCCTGACTAAACTCCCACTTGTTGCAGGAGCGCAGTTCCCTGAAGGGAAATTCCAGAAGGGGGTGGCATTTGCAGCCTGCAGAGCCCGATGAGGTAGATGCAGGACGACATCATGCCTAGTAACGATTTGATGGCCCACACCGTGGCTGTCTTCGCCGAATACAGTCGTTGCACCTTTCCTTGAATGGCTGCTACCCTGTCCTCTGAGGGCGACGTCAGGCAAGACACTGTATTGAGACTGGTGACCAGGAACAATGCGTTCTGTGCTGGTGTTAAGCAGGACTTTGGATAGTTTATAGAATCACAGATCCGTCAGTAGCAGGACGGTCGTCTTTGTGGGTCCGTCAGCCAGCTCCCGCGAGGGGCCGCAATTCAGCCAGTCATCCAGGTACGGGTATACGTTTATGCCCTGTAGACGCAGATAGGCCACCACTGGTGCCAGCCATTTCATCAACACTCTGGAGGACGACTGGAAACTGAGAGGTAGAGCCTTGAATTGGTAGTCCTGCCGCTGCACCACGAAGCGTAGAATGGGGACGTGGAAGTAGGAGTCCTCCAGGTCCAACAACGTCCTTTTTCCTGTTGGCCGAGCACGTGTTGCAACGTGACCATCCTGAACTTTTGTGGCTTTAGGAATTTGTTCATATGCCGTAGGTATAAGATGGGCCTCTTGTCTTCTTTCTGACTAGAACGTATCTGGAATAGACTCCGGAGCCGTTGGGGAACTAGCTCTATAGCACCTTTTTTCAGCATGGCCTCTACCTCTTCCAAGAGCTGAGGGATGTGCTGCTCCTGATGGGTAATGGGAGAGATCCGTGGACACCTGCGTTGAAACTCTAGGGTGTGTCCTTGGGTGACAGCGTCCAGCACCCATCTGTCAGTGGTGATCTTTTTCCACTTGCTGACTAACTTCATCAGCAGACTTCCCACCAGGGTGTACGATGGGAGCCCGACGTCCGGGTCGGTTCAGGCTTGTTTCGGTGCCGGTGACCTGCCCTGCGGGCGACGCTGTCCTCCGCTACTGTAGGCCTGGGGACGGCCTCTGTAGGCTTACTGGGTTGTGGATCTGGATGGCTGAAGGTACGATGTGGAGAAACCTTTTGAAGACCTGCTTGACTTTCCTCTGGATCAGCTAAAAGAAGAGTGGTGCTGTTGTAGAGCGCCCAGGGAACAGGCCATCTCTGTATCCGCTTTAATGGCCTGGAGGAACTCATCGACGACTTTCCCAAATAGATTCTCTCCATCGAAGGGCATGTCCAGCCCCTTCGATTGGATCTCCTGATGAAAATGTGTGGCCTTCATCCAGCCTTGTCGACGAAGGCAGATATCGTTCCCCATTTGCCGGAACCATGTGTCTGCAACGTCTCATGCCACTGTGATGGCGTCAGATGCGCCCTCCACTTCCTGGAAGAGACTCCATCTTCTTATCATCAGAGAGGAACTCCAGAATAGGCCCCAGCTTGTACCACAACTCCCTGTCATACTTGGCTAGGATCGCCAGTACATTGATCGCCTTGATTGTGGACGTCACAGTGTAAATCACTGTCCTTCCCATGGCGTCCATCCTCTTCCCCTAACTGTCCGGAGGGACCAAAGATGAGGACGGGTTGGGTCCCCACTGTCGGCAGGCACATAGAAGCACACAGGCTTCTATGAAACAAAAATAGAACTTTTTTCCAAAACACAAAGAAATGTACAAATATCTCAGAGCGCAAACTTGAGGACTCCCAACACTGAAGTGTGCGATAGAAATCTGAAAATGGCTGCCAGAGTGTCAGGTTCCCATTTAGCATCTCATACAGAAGGAGGTGTGGGGTTACGCAGATGTGCGGGAATAGGCAGAACAGTTTTTGGGGCAAGAGGGTTGAGAGTTTTTAGTTATTGGTTTATAAAGGAATCCAGGGGCAAGAACATTCTTTCCTTAACTTTCTTTTTCAGGAAACTTGAGTGGTCCCAATTCAAGATGGTGAGCATGCTGTAGTACAATTATTGGCTGTGAGTAGTCTCCGAGGTAGTTTGGAATCTTAGCAAGAATCTAAACTGCCTTTCATTCAAGTCATGTCCAAGTAAGGTCACAGTAATTAGAGGCTCCAGAGAGAAACTTAAGAGTTACACCAATTTACAGCCATCAGAAACAAGAAGAAAACCTTTGCCTGAGATATTCAGTGAAAGAAGATTCAGGTAAGTCACGTTTGAATTTGGAGAAACGTAAGGTTTAAAATCCACGCTATTGAAAAAAGAAACTGAATGTGTTCACTTTAAAAGAATAGCCCTTGGAAAAGAAATTGATTTAGAACTGTTTTTAGTAAACTTCTCCAGTGGGAAATATTAAAAGTTTATTTCTGAAATAAATGTGAGGCGAAACGGGCACATGATTGATTACATCCGTGTAAGTCAGAACATAGTGCGCGCGATCATCAGTGCGAAAATTCGTTTTTGTTAATAGAGGCTTTGGGTGCTGGCGGTTTCAGACCTAAAGTAACGCGGATGAGTCTTCAGCATTGTTTTTGGGAGATAGCATAGGTTGTAAACATTTGTTCAGCTCAGCTGTGCAGCACAAAACTATTGAGGCGAGGAGTGGTGTTGGTTTCCTGACGTCGGAGAACTCAGTTGCAAGTTTTTTTCATTCGATTTGTTAGTAAGGCGCGCAGCACAAGGAATGAAATGAAAAGACAATGTACTGCGTTGTAAAAGTATGCCTCAGGAGTTGCAGTAAGCACACAAGAGTTAAATGTTAGTGATATAGAGTTCAACCTGTGTATACTTAGATCAGGAACTAGTTCAGTTAAGTTAGCAAGTTATGAGTTTCCTTAGTAGAACAACAGTATTAATTTATAATTGAGATCCATTTGACATTGAACAATTCAGAGACCTAAAATTAAACTCATCTGTAAAAATTGTTATAAGCACAATAAGTAAAGTCAGAGTTTATTCAACAAGGTTATAAATCTGGTTATCAGTTAAGGAATCAAAACACTCAGAAGCACACAACAAGCCACAGAAGAGCTGTTAGTCATAACTGATTACACTCATTCCCAGAGAATACCTACTAGCTAGGGGCGAAGGTAGTGAAGTAACCATGGAATTTTGGTGATAAAATAAACTGGGAAAGTTAATGGTGAATGTGAAAATGATTAAATCAATAGATGTATCTATTTGCAGGTTTCCGGAAGGCGCAAAGTCCTTTTGTTATCCTACCCATTTCCCCTTTTCCCCCCAACCTGGTCTCTTCAGTAGTTGTACTTAAAAAACTGCTGGTTGGACCAGATTAAGGGGTCTGGAGGACTTATCGTCTGTGCCTGCAGGATTCTGAGCTGGGAGCTTATACAGAGAAGGGTATTAGGAGGGAGGCCTATCATTGGATGAGGACAGTATGACCCAGAAGACAGTGATTGGTTTAAAGGAGGAATACAGTTTTTAAGTGAAAGTGAAAATGTTTTTTCTTTTACCAATTATTCCCAGTCTGACGACAGAGAATTTCCATGAGTATGTGAATCCATGCCAGACCCCATGCTGGAGAAGTTAGGGCTACCACACCATGGGACGGAGGGGGTGGTATATCTCAGAGGATTCAATTATTTATTATTCTGTTACTTTTTAAGAGAGTGGTATTTTATCGATTTGGAATGTTAGAGATTGTTTTCACAGAGCACTGCTGAGGAGAGTAAAAAGAGACGTATCCTGAAGAGTAGGGTGTCGGTCAAGTAAGATAATAACTTGGTCAATTAGTAATTTCCGTCTCAGGAGGGAATTATCTGGATCAAAGGACAATTATTCCCATTCACAAGTACAATAAAATACACCACACAATATATTGTAAAATATACACACACAAACACACATTTAGTTTAAAGATGTGGAAAAATAAGTACTTTAAAAAGATACCAACACAGCAGGTTTATAACAAATAAAAATCAGTAAAGAAGTAGGGCATTGATTCTACTTCACTTGAGGGCATAAAATACAGCAGTCCAACTAAATAGGTGAGCACTAGGCTGACACAAGTTGATATAAATTATGGGGTTGGGGGTGACGGTTTATAGAAAAGAGCCGGGGCTTACCTTATTGGAATAGGTGTCGAAGCACCGCCTGTCCCATCCGGGTATCTTCGGCATGTTGCTGCGACAGGCAGTAATGGCGGGTAAAGGTGTGTGTAGTCGCCCAGGTAGCCGCCATGCAGATGTCCCCCAGAGGGACTCCGGCCCACAATGCCGTCGACGATGCCGCTGCCCTAGTTGAGTGAGCTCTTGGCCGTCGTAGAAGAGGTTTCCCTGCCCTGGAATGGCAGTACGAAATGGTAGATGACACCCATCTTGACAGTCCTTGCTTCGAAATGGCTTTTCCTTTAGCACCCAAACCATAGGCCACGAACAGCTGTCTCGTTTCTCTGAACGGTTGCGTACGATGAAGATAAAACTTGAGAGCCCTTTTTACATCCAATGTGTGTAGCATGCGCTCCGCTCCCGAGCATGGCTCCGGAAAAAACGTAGGCAACACAATAGAGGAGTGTTTATGGAACACCGAAGGAGCTTTTGGTATGAACTGCGGGTTAGTGGCTAGGACTACCTTGTTCTTGAAAAATCGTAAGCATGGTGGGTCTACCATTAGAGCCTGAACTTCTGAAATACGTCGGGCTGAAGTGATGGCCACCAGGAAGGCCAATTTCCACGACAAAAACTTTAGAGACGATGATGACATTGGCTCAAAAGGAGGCTTCATAAGAGACGTTAAGACCAGATTGAGGCTCCACTCCGGCGGAAATTTCTTCTCTGGAGGGAAACTCCGAAAGAGGCCTTTAAGGAAGTGCTTAATCAGGCGGTCGCTGAACAATGGTGCCGAATGCCGTCGACGAGTAAACCTGGAAATGGCTGCTAGGTGTACTTTTATTGACGATACCGACAAGCCCTTTTGAGCTAAGAACAGCAAGTATGGAAGGAGCTGTTCCGGCTTAATCGATTGCGGGGCCAAACCTGGTTGATCCTCACACCATTGACAGAAACTCCTCCATTTGTACGCGTATGAGGCGTTTGTGGAAGGTGCTCTTGCCGCTTGCAGGATACGCCGACAGTCCTCCGGAATCGTTAGCTGACCAAATTCGGCGAAGTCAGGAGCCAGGCCGTCAACTTGAGGCTGTCCGGGTCGTGATGCCAAACGACACCCTCCTGTCGAGACAGAAGGTCGGGGGTTTTCTGGAATCTCATCGGTTCCGCCACCGCTAAGTGTAGTAGGTCTGAAAACCACACTTGTCTGGCCCAGTACGGGGCCACCAGAATTACCCGACATGGGTACCTGAGGATCCATTGCAACGTCCTCTGTACAAGGGGAAATGGAGGGAATGCGTACAGGAATTTGTTCGTCCATGGGAAGGAGAACGCATCCCCCAGTGAGCCCTGCTGAGGCCATCTGCTTGCGTACTGATGGCATTTCCTGTTGTTCTTCGTCGCAAACAAGTCTATGGAAGGGTGTCCCCATTTCTTGAATACTTGTTGTAGATGTTGGTCGTTCAGCACCCATTCGTGAACTTCGTTCATTTCTCTGCTGAGGGCATCAGCTTCCACGTTTCTCACGCCTGGTAGGTGGAACGCTAAGATTTGCATGTTGTGTTGCAGGGCCCAATGCCAGATTTTCTGTGCCTCCTTCGATAGGGACCTGGAACGTGTCCCTCCTTGTTTCCTCAAGTAGAACATCGTAGTGGTGTTGTCCGTCATGACACGCACCACCGAGTCCCTCAGTTGAGGAAGAAAAGATTTCAGAGCCCATCGCACTGCTCTCAGTTCTAGCAGGTTGATATGCAGGGAGGACTCCTGCAACGACCACTGGCCTTGTACCTGTAACGTATCCAGATGAGCTCCCCATCCGCTTAGCGATGCATCCGTCACCACCGTCTTTTGGAACTCTGGTTCCAGTAGAGGCATTCCTTTTGTTAGATGAGTAGACACTCTCCACCAGCAGAGTGCTTGAACTAGTTGTTTGTCGACGACCAGTCTGTCGGACCAGCGACCTCGGCTCTGCGCCCAACGGTCCGCTAGAAATTCCTGGCAAGGTCTCATAAACAGACGGCAGTTGTTTATCAACGGAATGCAGGACGACATGGTCCCTAGCAGGGACATGTACTTGCGCACTGAAACCTTGGTACCGCCTCTCCATTCCGACGCCTTGCTTTGAAGTTTCTGAATTCTTTCGCTGGATGGTCTCACCAGGCTTGTGTGTGTATGAAACTCTGCTCCTAGAAAGACCAAGGTCCTCGAAGGCTCTGCGGAGGACTTGAAGTTTATTGCGAAGCCCAGTTCCTGTAAGAGGGACATTGTGGCCCTTAGACTGTCTCGTGTTTGTTCCTTGGACGAACCTCTGACCAGCCAGTCGTCTAGATATGGATAGACATGGTGACCATCCTTTCTTAAATGGGCCGCTATAGGGGCCAAGCACTTGGTGAACGTCCTGGAGGAGGACTTGAGCCCAAACGGGAGGACCTTGAACTGAAAATGCTTTCTCCCGACGACGAACCTTAAATATCTCCTGTGTCGTGGGCGTATTGGGATGTGAAAATAAGCATCTTGAAGGTCTAGTGATGATAGATAATCCATGGGTTGCACCGACCTGATAACCTCTTGGAGCTTTAGCATTTTGAATTTTAGGCTCTTTAGCCACTTGTTGAGTACCCTCAGGTCGAGAATGGGCCTCCATTTGCCGTTTGGCTTCTTGACAACGAAGAACCTGGAATAAACTCCTTGTCCTTCCTGTGCCACAGGAACTCTCTCTACCACCCCTTTTCGCAACATAAGCGCCGCCTCTTGTCGTAGGATTCGGAGGTGGGGCTGTGTCGAGAATAAAGGAGGAAGACGCGGAGGCTTGTCTTTGAATTGTAGCGCATGACCCATGCGAATCGTGTCTAGAACCCATCGATCTGCGGTGATGCATTTCCATCGGTCGAAGTGATGAGAGACTCGACCCCCCAGGACGTTCCGAAGGCCGTCATTGGTTGCTGGTTTGTTTGTTCTTCGTTGACGACGGACCCGAGCCTCGCCGCCTGGAGGCTTGATAGTCCCTGCTTCTACGTGCCGACTGGGACGCTCGTCTGAAACCTTGTGAAGAGTACGAGGGCCTGTTAAATCCACGGTCCCTCGAGGCTCCAAAGCGGGAGTTTCCAGAAGCACCCCTGAAGGGGCGAAAAGAGCGAAAGTTTCTACCCGTTTGAAGGGCGCTGAGGGACCTAGCAGTATCCGTGTCTTCTTTCATCCCTTTCAACGCTTCATCAACCTTTCGCCAAACAGGTGTTCCCCTTCGCATGGCATGTCAAGGACTTTGTACTGGACTTCAGGACGGAAAGTAGTACATTTGAGCCACGCTTGTCGACGAAGCACTACTCCATGGTTGATTTGTTTGAAACCAGACTCTGCTAGGTCAACTGCGATATTAATAGCGTGGTTTGAGGCCTCTTCGCCATCCCGCACCAGTAACATAGCTGCTTTTCGGTGTTCGTCTGGCAGGTGTTCTAGGATAGGGGCTAGTTTGTGCCACATTTCTCTATCATATCGTGACACGATCGCTAAGGAATTGGCTGCTCTTACTGTCGTCGCTCCGACGGAGAGCACCTTTTTTCCAAAGGCGTCCTGCCTCCTAGCCTCGCTTTCCGGTGGCGTTGAACATTTTTGCTGTACCCTGGCCTTCCTAGCCGCTGCCGCCGACACCACCGAGTCAGACAGAGGCTGTGATGTTAGACATTTCGGAGTGGACTCCGGAGCTTTAAACTTTTTCTCGATCCGTCCCTTTATGGCTGGCTCCGAGAACGGATGGCGCATCGTCTTGAGACCTTCTTGCCACACGTGGTCCAGGATTGGGATGGCAAATACCGATTTTCTCCTTTGACCCATGTGGTCAAAAAGGAAACAGTCTTTCTTCTGCTCCTCAGGAATCAAGCCGAACTCGGAACAAGCTTTTCCCATCATTGCATGGAAAGCTCCCACATCATCCGGGGGAGATGGTTGTGTCTGGCTCCTCGTAGACTCTAACTCTACATCCGAATTCCATGTTGGGTCCCTCGACGGTGACAGGGAGATGTCTGACCCCGAGTCACCCGGTATAGTCAGATTCCGACAACTCACCCTCCTCCTGAGCTCGAGGACGATCTTTTACCACCTGGGGAGCCGATGGGTGTTTAGTCGTCGAGCGAGCCGTACAAATTTGCTCGTCGACGGAAGGTACAGAAAAAAGTGACGATGACGTCCCAGGTTGAGGGAACTGCGTATCCAGCCGTTGCAGGAGCTTCTGAAGAGTATTAAGCACATCCAGAGACAGAACCGTCTGGGGGGTCAGTAGCGTGGATGATATAGGTACCGTACCCCCGCTCGCACTCATCGTCGTCGCCGACGTGGAAGGCCGTAAGCCTAAATCCGCTGGCTGCAGAACCGTGTCGCCTTCTCCTTCCGCCGAGCAGGCCGTGTCTGGCTGCAGTAAGACCTCAGGGGGGGATCGGGTCATAGACCTCTGGCAGCCAAGCCATAGACTGAGTCTCCGTCGACGAAGGAATCCCAACCGCTGCTGCCTGAACGGTAATAGGCATCGTCAATGACACCGAGGTCGACGAGCACGTCGTCGTCGTCGAGCCCTTAGACTTCGTCGTCGATTTCAATGCCGACTTCCCGGCTGAAGCAGCTCGACTCATGGAAGACCTGGAACGGTCCCCTGAGGAGGATTTTGACAGCGCTAGCCTCTCCGTCTTAGATGATGAGGAGGAGGAGGGCTTTTTATGTGATGAGGAAGATCCAGCATGCTTCCCCTTATGCTTGTCCTTAGTGCGAATTTCCGCTGGCCGTACCTTTTTCGATGGAGGCTCCGACTTGCTCCTGGAGGCCGTGGAGCCAACTTCCGAAGCCGGGTAGGCACCCGCTCCGTCATTAAGCCAGTCGACCAGCCTTCTTTTACGGTCCTTAAGGGTTTTTTGAGAGAAACCCTGGCATATCTCACATGTATCCGCCGTGTGGTGCGGGTGGAGACAGTAGATACAGTCCATGTGGCCGTCTCCTTCATAAACTTTTTTGAGGCCACATGTTGCACACGGGCGAAATAACGCTTTTCCAGACATAATTCTCCAGAATTTGAACTTCGCCGAAGCGAAACAGAAAAAACAACCTAGTTTTCACTAGTAGTAAACACGAGGATCCCACTACTTTGAAAGACGGTTGAAATCTGAGGGAGCGCGGGGGCGGGGCCTGTATTTGTATCATGACGTCCTGACGGTGCGGGCACGCATGATACAAAACGAGGTGGATAGGACGCATAAGCGTCGAAAAAGTTTTCCTACGGGAAAGGGTCTATATAATGTACCGGGGATTCCCAGCCTGACGACGGGGAATATTCTAAGCATGTGAATCCATGAAAGATCCAATGCTGGAGAAGTGTCGTTTACTGTGCCCATGGGGCCTACGCGCATTGCGGTTCCTCAGATTGTTTTGTTCCAGAAGTGTAAAAGATAGAAGCATCTATGCACTTCCAAACTCCAGGAGGGTAGGAAGGGAGGGTACATGTAAATGTAAGCAGATGAAAGCATCAGAAATACAATTACAATTGCTTACCCGCATTTTCTCTAATTATATGTACTACAAAATGCATTGGTGCAAAGTCGGCCCGCGCATATTAGGTGCAGTCCCTAACTCTCTCCTACTTACCATGAACTACCTCACCTAAGATTGCAGCCTCCTGTGAGCCACCATGTGACCAGGACCCAACCCGTTGTACCTTCAGTGCAGTGGCACAGGGAAGTCTTTCAGATTTCCCAAAGGTTTAAATACCTTCACTTGGATAAACTACTATTTCCAAGAGCAGTGAAGTGAGATTGACTACTTGGCATTGTAACTTTCTAGACCCAGCACACAATCTTACAGTAGGGTGCTGCAGGGGCTACTAAGTATCCCCTTTGCCTAGTTTCTCATGTAACATTTTTATGTTACCCTTTCCTCAATTAATGGCTAGTGGCAGGGGTTTACTTTTAATTACTGTGGTGTGCTTTTAGCGTGGGCTGCGTTCACATCTGGAGTAAAGCACCGAAAGGTACAATTTTTGTCAAAATTGCCCTGGTCATCTTTTTTCGCCATTTCTTTACAGGAAAGGTCCTTCTTGAGACTTACTCTGCATGCCAAACTGGGTTTGGTCCCTTTGTTTGTTTTGTCTTTGGCAGGATTCAAGAGTATGTCTGGCGGGGGCAGGAAATGATGGAGGTGCCCGAAACTCCCTGTGCTTAATCCCCTTGGTTAAAGGAATGCACCCAAAGATGATTGGCCTGCAGGCTGTCCAGCAAGACAGCCACCCTGCTGTTTGACTGGCAGCTAGGCTGAAAGGAATGGGAGAAACCTGCATTAAAAGCCAAGGCTTTTTGGCTTGGAAGGCAGTGGACCACTGGACGAAGGAATCCGAAGAAGAACTTGGAGGAGACGCCTGCTGCAACTCCTGGACCGTTGGTTTGCCTGGTGAAGCCCTGCTGAAGCTCCTAATTCACCACGACTAGAGAAGCCCTTCAAGGACGACTTCTCCCCTTGAGTTGGTGGGACCAATCAACTCCAAAGTAAGCACCTGGACATCCTCTCGAAGCTGGTTGTATTTCCACTGCAGTTGTTGCAGGAAGCGAAGAGCCTGGGTGAGGCACACCAGTTTGTTTGTTGCTTATAAGTTGGCTGAACTTGCAGGACGCAGGACTGACTGAGCCTGAGCCACCTCAACAGAGTGCTGGACCCCAGATGCAAGGAAAGCCCATCTCAACAGCCAAGAGGCCGCGGGTGGTGCTATTTGCTGAGACATGAGGACCTGAAACCACAAAGTGCCACTGAATCGAAGTTGGTCCTTTTCTATCGGCGACCGTCCCGTTGCAGTGCATGTGTCCTCCAGACGTCCTCCCTCTTGTCCCCAAGACTGAGGCCCAGGAACACAGGATCTGCAAAGCTGCACAGGAACAGAAGCCAACTAGAACAATTTCTTCTAACCAAAGGTACTGTAAAGTCGAAGAGAACTTACCTCTTGTTGTGTAGCCTCACTTTATCTCAGTGGAAACGGTCTTGGTTGCTTCTGTAGAGTTGCTAACAGTTTCTTTACCTCACAGGCCTAATCAGCTTATGGCCCTACTTTGATTTCTTCTTTTCTTCAAAGAATTCTAAAAATTGTACAAGACTTTTAACTACCTGCAAGAATTGCTTCAGCTCACCTAGACTTTTGTCCAATTGGCTTTGGCCTGGCCTGGATCCCTGAATGACTCTTCTCCGCTCTGGCTTTGTGTTTTGTCTTCCTTCCAGGAAGGGGTTAACTTACTTAGCATTGGGGGTTACCAAAAGTACTTGCCTGCTTCAGAATATTTGTGTGATCTCTTGTTGTGTTCTAATAACCCTTTTCTTTGACATATTTCAAGTACTCCTCTAAATGCAACAGTAGTATATTAATGTCCAGTGGCCTAGCTATGCAAGTCACCTAAGGGTGTAGGAAGTGTCTGTTTGCTATCCCAAATGGGTACTTACTGATTTAGAGAAACTAACAGTGTGTATTCTGGTGTGTATTTGTGTGTTACCATTATATTGCCCCTTCTCAAGAAGGCTTACTCAAACTGACTGTTAAATAAATTAATAATTGTTCATAAAGAAACCTTGTGTGTAAGGGTGTATTTGAATACTTGTCACTGTGAATCTCTGTGCAACTTCCCTACTGTTCAGATCGACCCCTCTTGAGATAAGCCGGACTGCTCATCACACTACCAACCTGTGTAGTACAGACATATACCAAAGGTTGGGTTCCTATTGCTTTGCAGTCAGGGTTTTTTTAGGCAAGATTTGTACTGGATACAATCTTGCCTAACAGGTGCGCTGCTACTACTGCTAATACCTTCGTGAACACCCTTGACACTGATGAATTGCCAAAGGGAAGGACTTTGAACTCTTAGTGATTGTTTATAATCTTGAAGCGCAGATATTTTCTGTGCATTGGCAACAATGAAATATGAAAGTATGCATCTTTCATTTCCAATGTTGTCATGAAATCCTCTATTGTAACAGAGGGATCACTTTCTGCTACATTCTTATGCAAATCTTTTCAGGTTTAACATATGTGTTTGCTGGACGCAGGTCTAGTATAGGACGCATAGTTCCGTTTTTCTTGGCACATGGAAGTATATTGAATAGATGCCCTTATTTACCTGGTCTGCTGGGACTAGTTCGATTGTGCCTTTCTGCAGCAGGGACATTATTTTTTTCAGAAGAATTAGCTTCTCTTGTGGCGACATATTCCGGTGTTTTGGAGGAGTTTTTCTAGAAATTCTATGCAGTAGCCCCTTGCTACGGTGGATTACACCTCCTGCTCAGATGTGATCCCCTCCCATGCGTGGGTGAATTGTCAAATGAAGCCTCCGACTGGAGTTGCATGGGAGGTAACCTGTATTGGGCGGCATTGTTTAGACGCAGGGGAGGCTGTGGTGGTGGAGACTACCTCGACTTCTTGTTCTTTTATACCCTCTTTGAAATGTGAGTTGGTAACCGGTGGACTGAGCCTGTGTGTTGCCCCAGGAAGATAATTAGCCTAGATTATATCCACAAATCGTGGTATTTAACACCCCTCCCTGTTGAACAAACGGCTTGTTTGTTATCTGGCCCAATGATTTTAAAGTTTCATGCTCTTCCTTTGCACTTTTTAGTGCATTGTCGACTGCCTTGCCAAATAGGTTCTATTTGCATATTTAAAAGGGTGGCATGGGTTTCCAGTTTGAAACCTGACTGTTGCAGCCAACTGTGCTGTTTAATCATGGTGCTTTCTGTTATAATACGTCCAGCATTGGCTGCTGCATCTAACTTATTTTATAGAATGCAGCTGGCAACCCGTTTGCCTTCTGAGATGGTCTTGATGAGCTGAGATTGTAATGGCTGAGGGACTGTATCAATGTGTTGTACTGTATCCCAGACATGGCAGTTATAACTGGCAAGTAGTGTTATTGGCAAAACAGGTTTGGTATGCAGCAGAAGACGTACCTTACTGCCTAGTGTATATACATGTTAACTCTCCTTGTCTGGAGGTGCTTCCACAAAAGCTACCAGTGTGCCTGCCCTCTTTCTTGTGGTAGTTACCACTAATGAGTCAGGTTTTAGCTGACCTCTGATATAAAGGGTGTCAGTTGGAGGAGAATTAACGACTTATTCAATGCTGGGGTTAACAGCTCTTGGAAGGCTGATGTAACTAGAAATGGCTGAATGAGTCTTTGTATTGACTGGAGAAGATGAATAAACTGGGTAACAGAGTTTGTTTCCCCTAGCATGTCGTCCATAAAGTCTGTCTCGTTGTGTCTCCTGAGTATCTATTTTAAAGTGTTGGGCAGCTTTAATGAGTAGCTCATTGTATTGGAGTTGGTTGTCAATAGGGGAGTCAGCAATGGGCTGATCTTGGTCTTCTGGGGACGGCATTATGTAGATGTCTGGATCGTCATCATAGAACTGATCACAATTAAATTGGTCAACCTGTGAGATTTGATCTCCTTGATGGGAAGGGTCAACAATGTACAGGTCATCTGAAATTTCCTAACAGAGTAGTACAGGGGCGGTGTGTTGAAGTACTTGGCTGTGAGCTGTACAGTTTCTGTACCTTTGCAGATGGTTCCCACTTGTCCCCACACTACCTTATGCAGTACCCTGAGGGTGCGAGAACTCTTCTGGATGCTGGTTCATATAGTCGACAAAGCATGAAATACTTCTCATTACTTTTTCAAATGTTTCAGTGGTCTACTCAGTGGACTTTTGGGAAAGGGTTTGGCCCTGAGGAAGAGGGTTCTGGGTCAGATGTGGGTGTAAAGATATTTTTGACCGCAAGCAGGGCAACATTTAAACGGTGTGTTTTCCATAACGGAAGAGAAAAGCAGCACAACGATAAACAGGAAGTAATATGAGGGAAACTGGCATTCTATAAAGATGGAGAGCAGATGTGCCCCCCCCCCCACTACTCCCACTGTGATGGCCGAAGACGGTGAAGGCCTGTGTAGGCCGAAGTCAATGTTCGTCGAACGAGGAGCTCTCTTCGACCCAGGTAACCAGAGACATCCCGTCGAGCGTCACCAAAGGTTGCTTGAAAGCAGCAGGCAACTAAGGGATGGACCGGCAAATATAATATGAAACTTTGTGATAATAAAAGGCGAGCCAGGAATCTCTGCAACACTTGACCGACTATGATGGCGGAAAAAAACATGTGGAGGACCATGGGTACAGTAGACGTCACACTAGGAATAGTATTACAAACACACGCAGTCGAGGTCCCTCTTCGAGTATCCAAAACAAGTCATGCAATACTCAGCGACTGTGCAGGGCAAATGGATGGGTTTGGTCAGATTTCACCATCGCCAGTACACCCCAGACTAGTATGTCGACCTTGTGTCCTAAATTCCTATTTCAGGAAACATCGCAAAATTGTCAGTCTCCATAAATCGCCTATACTGGTAGCACAGGGCCGGGACCCGCCCTGCGCAGTGCAAATGGGTGGGGTTAGTCAAATTTCACTATCCCCCAGTACACCCCAGACTGGTATGCCGACCTTGGGCCAACATTTCTAGCCCACGGGCCACCTCTCCGGTGGTTGAGTGGGGTGGCTCAAAGAAACAGCAACACCAAACGAAAGAGAGTGCACACACTAAGTTTAGAAAAATATAATAATTATAAGAAAAAAAATCAAAGGAAAAAATACACTTGCAGGTATGGTATTTCTGTAAAACCAAAGAAGCAACAACGCATTAGGTAAATATACAGTTTTAGATAGGAGTTCTAAAAGAAAAAAAAAAGAAAATGAATTTTAAAAAAGTGTACTTCCTTAAAAAGGAATAGCAGTAATAAGTAAGTTAAACGACTTAGGTCCTAGGCAGGCAAGTTCAGGAGAGTCCAAGAAAGCACAGTAATGCGAATGAGGCCGTCTTTGGCGGGAAAGAGTTAGCTTAGTGTGAAAGCAGCACTTCCTGGAGCTCAGTTGGAGGGAAGCCCTCAAATGTCACTAGAAGAAGGGGTTCAGGGATGAAGAAAAGAACAAAGTAATGATGCGCCAAAAGTGCCAGAGGATCAGTAGAGCAATACCATGGGCCTGAAAAGCAGTTCTGCAGCCGGTGGTCTTTGCATTCTAGGTGCGGTTGCAATGAGCTTTGTTCAGTGACCCCCCTAAGGGATCCAGCAATTAATCACTGGTGCAGAAGAAGCACTTGCGTATAGGGATTATTCTCAATCCAGTGATTCCCATGTCGGAGTCAAGGAGCTGAAGTTCGAACAGGTTAAGAGCAAGATGCGGTTGGGGTAGTCCTCAGTGCAAGGTTTCCAGGTCATCCAAGGGCTCAGGATTCAGCTTCTGAGGCTGGAATCATTAATAGTGTACCAAAGGGAAGAACAATTACTCATGTTAGCTTGAAGAGTTGCACTGAGGAGGGCAGAGCCATGGAATAAAGGCTGGGAATGCGAGTGTGGATTCAGTTGTAGGACTCAAGACAAAACAGACGGAGTGCTTCGGAGTCGAGGGGAGTGGAACCAGGGAGCTTGCCAGATGTCCTGGGATGAAGATTCTCTGGTCAAATCAGCATAGAGAGTCTTCAGGGTCCAGGATATCAAGGGAAAGGTGTGCAACTGTGGGTTGCTTCTGGCCGTCCTGGTGAGGGAAAGCTTCCCCTTCCGATTATTCATTGTGTCAAACGATCCTGGTTCAGAGATTCGGTCATTCTTCGAGCAGAGTAAAGGCTCAGAGATTTAGCTGGTGAGAGAGAAAGGGCTCAGCTTTTTTTCTCCTTTGAGAGTCATTGAGTGACCATAGCACACGATCAGATCACATAACAAGTACCTTTTAAACAATGGTAGGTCAATATCTCCTTGCACACAGGAATGGCTCACACAAAGGAGGGTATCCACTCTGTCCCAGACAGGCAGCTGCAAATGCCAGTCAGAAATGGTTTCAGTGTGGCTATATCCTCAGACCTGGGGCACACAAATCCAGGGGCAAAGGATGATCATCTCTTCCATATACCAAGAGACACACAGGTTAGTCGTGTGACCTCTCAGGTCTTCATAGCAAACGACAAACTCAAATTTGATCCATAAACAGAAAATCATAACCTGACTATTACTTGAGTGATATCACTAGAAAGATGCCCGCTAGATTTTTGTGTGAACAATATGGTTATGTATCTGTGGGCACCATAAGCTGTACTGTTTTGCTCAAATATGTTATAAATTGTCGGCATCAAGCATATTCATGCAACAGCTTCCTGCGAACAATTTAAAGGATGCTTACAATGATTATTTGTTGTATGACCTGTGCATTAGATTGCATTCTAAATTGAGCAGCCTGCCACAGCTCTATTATAAAAGATGATTTAGTGGAGATTGTGGAATACATACAACAGTTACCTTTTTGTGTGTGGATTTACTGGTGAGTTATTTGGTGGAAGAGTGGTGCAGATGGACTTTTGAATGACTATAGCTATGTAGTATCACTCCGGCAGCAGGTAGAGACTTTACACAAAGGCTTGGTATTATCTTCCCATTCCCCTCCAACCCCTTCCATTAACCTTCATTCATTCATTTCATGCGAATTGCATAGTGCAGAAAGCCCATCTTTCTTACATGGCTTGAATTCTCACAGTTTCCAAGTGTTCACTACCCTTTGAACCTGAGGTTAAAGGGTTGAATTGATGCTGGATACTTACACTGTTGTGAATGAAGAGCCTCAGCTTGCTTAGTGGGTAGTCCAGTGTAATGAGCCTTTCCAGGAATTCTGGCACAAAGGGAGTAGGCTGCTCGATGAAGACCCCCAAGAGCACCTGTGGGAGCATGTCCTCCTGTAACAAGAGGATGGTTAGAGCCTGCACAAAAGGCTAAAAAAGAAATTCAACCCACCCGCAGCATGCCAGCTACTAACACCACTCTCCTTTCTCATCGCCACCTTCTCCAGCCCATAAGGTCACTGAACACCGAAAACACAGCTGGGACACCTACCATCAATACGATACAGCAGCCCTGTGAGCATCTATGGGGCAGGGAAGTGGCTTTCCTATCATATGGTATGCAGGGGCGGACTTGGACAAAGAAGTAGGCCCGGGAATTAATATAAACATGCCCCACGGTGGTAAATCACTTTTCTGTTTTTTTCGTTGCTAAAAACTGAATTGTACCTAGGGACATACTTTTGAGAAAAGTGGGTGGCAAATGATGCATGGGATAAGAACTTTGGTCAAAGCTATTAGATTCACAATGCATCGAATGAAGCTGGCACACACTGTTCCACTAAAGCAGCCCACAGCAGCCCAAAGGGCTGGCATTGTGCTATTGCCCTATAGGTGTCCATCAACCAGAAAGGTATAGGGCTGTCAATCATCCACTGAGAGCGGTATGGTAATCACTGAAGATGCAGTAGGTTGATGGCAATAACAAACAGTGAGGGGGAGCCCACAAACAGAGAAGGTGCTGGTAATAGTAGACAGGGCATACGTTGGCCACTGGAAAAGGGCTGTGGATTACTTGTGTGGCAGGAGCTGTTGATAATGGACATGGGCTGTGTATTAATTGCAAAGCCTAAGCTGTTAATTGTCAACTGTGAGGTGAAAGGTGAAAGCTAAGAGAACAGATGCATGTTTGGTTTAAGAAAGCACATTTTCATAGCAAATGGTTGGTCATTGCATTTGATTGAAATAGCCACACAGGTAAAAATATGGATGCCAATTGATAACTACAGGTGTTTGCAGTGGTATGCAGTTAGATCAAATGGTTACGATGAAGGAAATAGGCAGATTAGTTGAAAAGGTACAGCATAGAGGTGTGTGTATAGAAGAAACCATTCCCTGAGGTGGATATGTGCATGCTGGTTTAGAGGGGGCACACTTTAGAAGAAGTCACATACAAACGTTTCCAGCTTTAAAAAGGTAGCAGCATTAGAGAGGCTAGCTCATGTGGCAGTCGGTAGGTGGCAATGGTTTCATGTGGCAGCTGGAAAAACAAGACTAATGCGTTTGCCACAGACTACCATCTTGTTCAGGAGAAAGTTTTGTTTACACAAATTGGTGAGACAAATCCATGTGCTTAGTACAAGGAAAAACCATCCTATTGGGGTAGGAGAATGATGTACGAGTACAGCATGGGTTAGGTGGAGGTAAGGCATGAATAAGAGATGAATAACTGTTCATCTGATCAGAGTTTACACCCGTTTGCAGAGTATTGTGTAGAAAAGCATGGTGAAAGCAGGTTCACATCTGGGTAGAAAACGTCACACAGTCTTGCCTTAGGATGCAGAGTGGACATGAAGGGTATCAGTGTAGGGATAAGTGCTCAGTGGTTTCAAGGCTCAGAAAACAGAATTCAGGTCCACGCTTACCTTCAGCTCTGACATATTGAGTAATCCATCATTGCATATCTCACAGCCACCTTCATACGTCCAGGCGTTTGGCACATAGTTGCCCAGGTAGTTCAATTGTAGCTGCGGGAAGACAAGCATACACATTTTTCCAATTTACAGCTACACAATCCAGTTACAGGATAGTCCCTACTGTCAAACTGCTTTAGTGGCCACCTCTCCCTAGCAGAAATATGAGTAATTTAGACTCACAATGGCTTGATCATTTGTTTTCAAATTCGGGAAAAACTGCAAACATTTTACAAAAATACTTCCTTAAATAGGGTCTATGGATTAAACACATGCTTACATTTCTTTTTAAACTATTTATCTTTTGTGTTTTCTTAGGACCCCTTCAAGACTCTAGAGTTGGTGCAGGGAGTAGGGTAATGACATTCAGCAGGGCTCATAACATGAAACAAAAACAAAGATTTTAGGACCACAGTGTAGAAAGATTCAATGTGTATTGGCCACAGAAGCCTGCTCTGGTGTGTGTTAAAGGAAAATGTAACCACTTTATATATTGTGACGAATCGCAGGATTCTGTCAGTACGTACTGCCCAAGGAGGAGCCTTTCCTTTTGAGACTAGGCAGGCGAGCTTGGTATGCAACACCATCTCAAGGGGTAGCGGCAAGGAGGACCTCACCGGGACAGACTCCTCCTTTGGGGACATGGACACCTGTTCCTGTGAGAAACTCCCTAAACCTAATATCACTACAAATTAAAGTTTTACTGTACCATTAATGTCCATGAGAGAAAAGTAAGAAAAACTGGAACGAAGAAGATTATGCCGATCGGATTGAATGAGAGGCTGAAATTTAAGAAGGAATACAAGGGAAGGCCCATGACAACATCATAAATTAGGAAGGTAGGGCCCTGGAAGGAGAGAGAGAGACTGCAAGTTACAAATCAGCTGGTGCTGCCCAGTTTATGAAGCCCTGGACGCATGGTGTCCAATGCAAAAATAAGAGTCGGGTGAAAACCTCAGTGAGATTTTCGAAAAGGGGGAAGGCTCGAAAAGCTGAAACCAGGTGACAGCGTACAGACTGGGAGAAGGTACCACGACCGGTCGCCAACACACAGCATTGGCAAGAAGAGACAGAACTCTAAAGGGTAGACATGATGTGCCGTGAGAAGCCCTGACCGCGAAAGGAAGAAGAGTGGTGGAGTGACCGTAGGCGAGAAGCGGTGGTCCGGTGGGTCCAAAAACGACGCTGACATCACGATTGAAGAGTTGACGGGAAAGGAAGTGAATGGAAGACCAACGAAGCAACCGTCTCATACATTGCTGAAAAGGCCGGACATCATTCAGACACTGAGCGAAGCAGGTCCCAGTCCACATAGTACCCTGGTTAAGTTGCGCCTACAAAACTCAGGTAACGGGGAAAACGGGAGACCCAGGAGAGGGACAGAAGAAAGATGATCATTACTGGAAAGATCATACTCGTCCCAGTCAGAGGAAGGATTGGAAATGGAGAGAGGACTAATCACTACTGGAACACTCATACTCATCCCAGTGAAATGGGAGCATTGAAACGATCAAGTGAGAGTAATAACAATTGCTGGAACATTTATATTCGTCCCTGTATAGGCGAGTTAATAAAAGGAAGTGAGAACGAATATTGGGTATTTACAACCTGTGGTCATCACGATGAAAGATACATAATAAAAGACTGGAAGAACTTTTGTGAAAGTAAAGAGAAAAGTGTTGAGGCAGGGAACACACAGATTAGTGAGAGTTGGGGTTTTTCACCTTTTTGTTAAATAAAACTACACTGAAATGGTACATCAGACTCTGTGTCCTTCTGACCCGCCACAATAGGCACTTCTATAATCTTAGCGCCAAGCTTCCCCAATTCAAACTATGTCAGACCTTTGCCACCTACTGCAATGCTTTGAAACTGTACCACAACTATAGAATAACGAAGACAAAGATACATGCAGCGTCCTTCAATTAGTTCTTTCCCACCCCCAGCAACCTGCTAGGTGTGCCCTATCTTTATGGTGATAGTGATTCCCTAATTTTAAGATCTTTCCAAGTCCCAGATTGTGGGGTCACAAGTCCATCATAATCGGACTTCCAAATAGCTTCCACGTCATCTGTAGCAGTTCCTTGGTTGGGCAGTGGGCGCGGACAAACCCCCAGAGAAAGGGAAAGATCAGACAAAGCAGAGTGGCAGTGGAAAGTTCTTGTTATATGCTTCCACTAGAACCTCACACCTATGACTAAGTCACAAGTGCTTAGAGAAAAGCCACATTGAAAGCGTGGGGAACTTGGAACAGCACAAGGAGCAAAGTGTTGTCCCTTGAAATCCCTCGGTTTCACTTCAAGATGGCCGCCGTGGAGGGAGGACGTGTGTAAGCCGAGCTCCGTCTCCCCTCCCGCGCCTCAGCTTGCTTAACACGAGCCCTTGAAGCACTTGCCGGGACTCCACCGTGACAGGAGTGGAACGACACCCCAAGCACATCACCCCGAAGGCAGTCAAACCGCGCCGCGGGAGGTCTTCCCGCTGATCACAACAGTCGGCGTAACCGCCAAGGAGCAGCGACCAGACCAAAGGAGAGTCCACCCCCTCCAACTTCCCCTCCGCCGGAGAATTTCTTTGGGGCCGCGGCGCTAAGACCACACGTCGGGCCCGAGAGCAGCGACAGTCCCAGTCAAGACCGGGAGTCGAAGGTGAGCTCCGCCCGTCCGGGAGAAGGGAAGCGGGACGGTGACAGCGCCCTCCCAGAACAGAGGAACGGACTCGGGGCTCTGGGAGCGCCTTTAGCTCGGGCCGGACGGCGGATTCGCGCGGGTTCACGAGCCGCATTAGTGGATCTACGGGTGGTCGGGGCCCGCGAGCACGACTGCTCCGGTCAGCCCCCCTCACCCCAGGCAAAAGGAGAGTCCCCTTCCTCGGATCGGCAACCCCGACCGGGGAAGCCTCCCCGGGAAGGAGGAGCGGATTAAGGGCCCTGGGAGCGCCTTCACCTCAGGCGAGTTCACGCGCCGCCCAAAAGGATCAACTGGTATTTGGGGCCCGTGGGCACGACGGCTCTGGTCCACCCCGACACCACCCCCCGCCCCCGCCTGTCCATATCATCAGGAGAGCAGCAGCAAAACCAGAGCAACGACGGGAGAATCCGCATGTAAAGGAGAAGGGGGGAGTGCTCTCCCTAACAGAGTGTTAAGATGCACCCCCAGGGGTGAAACGAGAACTTGTGAGGCCCCTGGCACTATCTCGTCGGCCTCATTCACTAGGGGGCAGGCGGTCAGGGAATCCAATTTGGGCAGGTCATCAAGCGCGTGGGACAGACACGCATGTAGAAGTCCCGGAGAGGTGGGAGTCGAAATAGCACGAGGCAGCCTTCATATGGTATAAACTCGCTCAGGCCCAGATGTCCAGGCCAAGAGGGAAGCAAGGACAGACAAACCCATTGTCCCAAACTCAGAAACAAGACCAGAACTTGGTCCACCACTGGGGGGGTGACAAAGGGAATCCAGATAAAGCAGGAGCGCATAAAGCTTCAAAAGCCAGCCAGGTAGTAGATATTCCCCACGGCGAGATGGCCACGAAGGAAGATCTAAAAACGTGGTTTGGGGTGTTCCAGTTGCATCTAGATGCCATGAAGAACGAATCTAAATCAGCGCTCCAGGAATTAAAAACAGAAGTCGCAGGACTGGGGGAAAGAACAGATACCCTGGAGAAAGTTGTACAGAACTTGGAGGAAGAATCGCAACAAGTGGCAGAAACGCAGGAACAACTGGCCCGACTAACGCATAATCTGGAGATCCAATGCGAAAATTTGGAAAACAGATCGCAAAGGTCAAACATCAGGATCAAAAACATGCCAGAGACGGTCGAAGACAAAGACCTCAAATCGGCTGTGCAACAAGTTTTCCTAGATATCCTCGACCTGCAGGAGGAAGAATAAATACTGATCGATCGAATACACAGGGTGGGCCCGAGGAGAACGAAGACCCAAGGTGACCACCCGAGGGACGTGCTGGTGGCCCTCACGAGGTACGCACAAAAGGAGCAGATCCTAAGGAAGGCCCGGGCAATGGACCATATCCGAATGAATGGAGAGGAGGTACAATTTTATCAGGATATTGCATTATCAACGCTCCAGAAAAGAAGAGACATGGCCCAAATAAAAAAAGGAACTCACTTTGCGTCAAATTAGATACAAGTGGACGTTTCCATTTGGACTATTATTTACTTGGGATGGAGTGCAAAAAAGTATAACCACTAGAGAAGAAGGTCAGACAATATTAAATCTACAGGAACAGGACGACGACTCCCCACAAGCAAGCGGCACGGTCCCCTCCGCGAGGAAGAGCGGGGGGGAATGGAAAACAATAAACAGAAGGGTGAGGCGCCCTAGCAAAAGTAAATAAAGACCAGCAGAGGGCAGCGAATGGAGGAGCAGAAGCACGATAAGGCGGAGCGCAAGGAGACTCGAAAACGACAGCAGAAATAGAGAGTCTGATGTAAAAGGTGCTGGGAGGGGGAGGGGCGTGAGGACCCGGGGGTCTCTGAAGTCATCTGGAAGGGTTTAGGAATCCCTTCAAAGTTATCCCTGAGAGTGTTGGAGGGTATGAAGCACACGGCGACACGCCTGAGCGATAATAGAGAATCATGACATCCTCAGGGCAGTTGGGGGAGGGAAGAGGGAACGCGCCAGTTGGGGGTTGCACACTTTTTTTGGGGGGGTGGGGGAGGGAGTTGGGGACAGGGGAAGACCGAGCATAACTCAATAGCAGAGAATGGGAGAAACGAACATAAGACATGCCTAATAGCCCGTAAAAACCAATGGGGATAAAGATCCTGACACACAATGTCAGAAGCCTCAATTACCCCATCAAACGAAAAAAAGTTGAACACTCCATTAGGCAGGGCACATATGACATCGTAATGCTTCAGGAGACACACAGAGACCAGGATAAGCAGAAGGTGCGTCTCAAGGGTTTCAATCAAATACTCCAGGCAAACGCACAAGATAAAAAAGCAGGAGTTCTTATATACACGCACAGGTAAAGTCTATATGGAGAGACAAACAGGGAGGATGCCTAATAGTAACTCACAATCGAAGGTAGGCCCCTCACACTGGCCACAGTATACGCCCCAACACAGGTCAGGAGGGCTTCTTAAGAGATATCCTGAATAAAATTGAACAGCAAGTCACAGGGGACATTATATTAGGGGGGGACTTCAACATGGCGTGGGACCCATCCCTAGATAGATCCGGACCCAGACAACGAGATCAGGGCACCCTGTCCAAAAACTTAAAGAAGAAGTTCACGCACCTAGGGCTGACAGATGCATGGCGGAACAGCAATCCCAAACAGAAAACCTTCTCTTATTATTCACACGTACATAATACTGCCTCGAGAATAGACTACCTATGGGTCTCAGTGGGGCTTCTTGGTAGGATAAAACAGATTGAGATTGAACCCATTATACTCTCTGACCATGGCCCGCTGTGGGCAGATATTAACTGGTCAAAACACCACAACCGGTTATGGAACTGGCGCCTCCCAGAGGACATCATTAGGGATCCAGTGATGAGCCAGGCGCTAAGAGAACACATCCTAGAATACACTCCAACAATGATCTCCCCGGAATTAACAAAGATACATTATGGGACGCCCATAAGGCGGTCATGAGGGGACATCTCATAGCGCCTAAAGCACAGAAAGAGAAAGCGCATCGCCAATGGGAAAATTAATTAGAAGGGAAAATAAGGGCAATACAAGCAGAACTGATTCAGACGCCACCAGGAAACTCATGCGAACAATGAGACATGTACAGGGGCAGTTGGAAACACTCAGAATGAAAAAAGCAGAAAAGGCACTACTATACAAAAAACATTGGTATTATGTGAAGGCAAACAAAGCCGACAAACTGCTAGCAAGACAGCTAAGAGGGAAACAGCAGGCCCAGACAATACGAGGTCTAAAAGATGAGTCAGGCCAACTGTTACGCTCACCTGGCTCCCACAGAGGCGTCGATCTGGACTGGACTGCGTCTCCACCAATGTGACACGTAGGACCGAGATGACGGACTGGACTGGCCCACCTAGCTTCGTTTGCTTGGCCCGTAGGAATATTCTTCTGCAAATGGAGAAAGGGAATTAACCACCCGTGGAGTTGAGCGTAAACCCCCCCCACCCCGCTGTTCTCCCCACTGATCACCTTGGATGTCCCTTCTTATAGTGTCACCTGATGACTTGAAAAGATGAGCTCTCCATCCTGCATTGAGCGAAGGGGCGCGTAGATAACCAGTTGCTTCACTGGCTCGAAGGAATTGGGGAGTTCCAGGACAATATTGACTCCGATATTCCCGGCAAGACGCCGTAAGTATGTAGTTCGTAAGAGTTCAAATGCCTGACTTTCACTCTTGTCCGATTCCTTGCAGGTTGCAGCTTGACCCTACTGAAGAGTTCCTCGTGGCAACCGGTAATATTCTGGTAAGGATTTGTATTATCCAACACAGTTCGATAAAATAATGTCCATATGTAACCTGTTGCTTTCTCCCTTATTTAGGCGCTGAGAGAAAGTAAGAAGTCTCGGGGAATAATGCCTCTGGCGGTAAGATCAAATAAGTCTTTTGTGGTGAAGAGGGTTCCCCTTGTTAGTCCCTTTGTTTCACCTTGCTGTCCTTTTGTTTCCCCTTAGGGGCCGGGGTTCGGCTAGGATGCAGTGGAATCTGCGCCGACCCGTGAAGAGGAATAGTACCCCCGGTGGTAAAATCAGGTAAGTCTATGGGGGGGGGGGTATTCCTCTGTGTATTCTCTTGGCTCACCTTGCTGTTCTTGTCTTCTGCTTAGGTGCCGGAGTGCGGCGGGAACGCAGGAGGATGTGGTGAAAGGTGAAGATGCTGCGAAGGCCGGTGAGTTCAGCGCGGCGCTGCAGCAGGCGAGGCAACGCGCGTAAAATAACTTCTTTATTCCAGCTCGAAGGTGCGATGGCTCGGGAATTCAGGTAAGGATCAAAGGTATTGCTCTTGTTTTAACCTTTTCTCCTTCTTTCTCCCTTTTTCTAGGAGCTCCAAACTCGAGGCGGACGTGGCAGAAGACTGGATGCAGACTTGCAGGCACGGTGAGCGTTACGCTGCTGGATGCAGAATAACGCGAAGCGTGTGCTTCTCCTCATGCGTGGTTTATATAGCCTCCAAAGTAGTCCCAGGTAAGTATTCCTCCCCAGCCCCACCCGAGTAAAAAAATAGTCCTTAGGTAAAATAGTCCCTTCCAAGCCTCTTTTGGCTTGGAGCTCTTGCAGCATGGTCTGCATCAGGTAAGTTTTAATCTACTCTCCATATGAGCCTGGCGCCATAGGTGCCAGGACTGCACCCAAATAGCCCCTAGCAGGAGTTGTTGGGCTTGCTTGGGGTAACGTGATGCCTGCTTCCGGGGTTGCTGGACCTGGTCTGGGTCCCCGGGGGTAGGCATCATGACAGCACTCCCACCGCCAGGCCCGTCCTGAATTTGTTCTTCCCAGTGGTTTCAGTTTGTCTGGGAAATTTCGGTAGAATTTTTTCACCAATCGGGGTGCATGAACATGGTCACTAGGTTCCCATGACCTTTCCTGTGGTCAGTAACCTTTCCAGTCGATTAAATAAAGTTTTGACTTTATAAGCTTGGAGTCCAGGATGTTCTTAACTTCAAATTCGGGTTCTCCGTCTACAAGGATGGGTTCTGGTGGCTTGGTTAGTCTTGTCCCTGGTTGTACTGGCTTTAAAAGTGATATGAAAGACGGGATGAATTTGCATATTAGCAGGTAAGTCCGACTTGACAGCCACCGGGTTGATAATGGCCTTAATAGAGTAAGGTCCCAAATATCTGGGGTTAAAGGTCCGTGTTCCCTTTAGAGGTATATGTTTTGTGGCTAACCATACTTGATCCCCTATTTGGTATTGTGGGGAATCACTTCTATGCCGATCAGCATCTTTCTTGTATTTTTCTTTCACCTGTTTTAAATGTGTAGTTGCTTCCTTAAAGGCTTGTGTAATCGTAGCGTGCAGATGGTCCACTGCGGGCATTTCTAAGTGTTGGGGTGAGTCAAGGTCTGAGGTTCGAGGATGGTGCCCATATAAGGTATAAAAGGGGCTTAGTCCAGTTCCAGAGTGTACTGAATCATTGTATGCATATTCGGCGATCCAAAGAATGTCTTTCCAATTACTCTCCATCTGATGTAACATACAACGCAGGTATTGTTCGAGAGTCTGGTTGGTCCACTCCGCTTGACCATCGGTCTGGCGGTGGTGACTGGTCGATGACCTCACATCGATTTGCGCCAATTGACAGCATTTTTTCCAAAAATGTGAAATTAATTGACTCCCCGGTCAGAGACCAATACGGACGGAAATCCGTGTATGCGAACAATGTTCGAGGAACTCCTTGGCCAGGATTGAAGCAGAAGGTAATCCCTTTAAAGGAATAAAGGAATAAAGGAATAAAGTACCTGCGAGTACTGTTGGCTGTGGACTGGACTGCTCTCCCCTTTGGATCATCGATACAGCGCTGTCTCTGTTCTGCGCTGCACCACGTTACTTTTTGTGTTGCAGTTGATACGGCTGGGAACATTTCGAAGGCTGGAGGACGTCTTTCTGTGGAACTCACAGTTCGCCTGGCCTTCGTTCGTGGGTTAGAGGAGGTGACTTTTTTTCCACACTCGTACTGTTCCTAGGGAAGGGAACTCCCCTTCTCTCATTCTGTTGCTACTTTAAAAGCTAACATCCGTTTGGAGGTGTGCCTAACTACTTGCTTCGTGTGCTCTCCCTCCCCTTAGGTTTCCTCTGTATAGGAGGCCCCCCCCCCTGCGCTGCGTGATGCTCAGGAAGCCTCTACAAGGACCTGCCTCCTCGAGCACCAGCCAAGTACCTGCAAGTACTGTTGGCTGTTCGCGGTTCGCGTGGAGCACGGAGGTGGCTGCGAGGTTCCTCTCGCCTAGCTTGTGCTTTATAGCTTTTGTCTTTTTGGTGTCCCTGATCGCACCTTAGCCCATTCTTACCCACAAATTCTTGACATCTGCATTGTAAAGGGCGGTGAGTGCGTCCCCAGAGTGGAGCCCTTCCTCTCTACGTGCTTCAGGTTGGTTATAACTTTTTTGTTTTGAAGTGCCACTGGTGATACCAACTAACCAGTTGGGCATTTCTATCGCAAATGCTAGCATATTTTCATTTGTTATAGTGTTGTTTATTCCTATCACATGCCATGCGCATGCGAATGAACATTGGCACTATTCTATTCTGTACATTTTGTTTGCAGATTTCAAGTATAGCCTCTGGTGTAACACTGTTTTTGGGGAAGATAGGGGGGTTGTTTTGGGCTTGCTACATCGGTGGAGCAGGGTTGTGTCCTCCTCGTCCCTTTGCCCCTTTGGTATTGCAACTGTCTATATATAAGAAGCCCGCGGGGAAAGGGCGCGGGGTGTTTGCGTCCCGCAGGGGGACTTTGTCTGGCCCAGGAGGGCCTTCGTTCTTTGGCCACGCCCCCCCCCACCTTAAAGGCACGGACATTCAAGCCCGCCGGGTGAAGCCCGCGGGGAAAGGGCGCGGGGTGTTTGCGTCCCGCAGGGGGACTTTGTCTGGCCCAGGAGGGCCTTCGTTCTTTGGCCACGCCCCCCCCACCTTAAAGGCACGGACATTCAAGCCCGCCGGGTGAAGCCCGCGGGGAAAGGGCGCGGGGTGTTTGCGTCCCGCAGGGGGACTTTGTCTGGCCCAGGAGGGCCTTCGTTCTTTGGCCACGCCCCCCCCACCTTAAAGGCACGGACATTCAAGCCCGCCGGGTGAAGCCCGCGGGGAAAGGGCGCGGGGTGTTTGCGTCCCGCAGGGGGACTTTGTCTGGCCCAGGAGGGCCTTCGTTCTTTGGCCACGCCCCCCCCACCTTAAAGGCACGGACATTCAAGCCCGCCGGGTGAAGCCCGCGGGGAAAGGGCGCGGGGTGTTTGCGTCCCGCAGGGGGACTTTGTCTGGTCCAGGAGGGCCTTCGTTCTTTGGCCACGCCCCCCCCACCTTAAAGGCACGGACATTCAAGCCCGCCGGGTGAAGCCCGCGGGGAAAGGGCGCGGGGTGTTTGCGTCCCGCAGGGGTGTTCGCGGACCGCTGAGGGGGAGCGTTGCACTCCATGTTTGCTTGCTGAGATATTACTCCAACACTGAACAGAGGGAGGTTGGAGTTTGAAGCCGGTGCTCACCGCCGCTCATCGTACGGAAGCTGTTGCCGTCTGCTGTTTGTAAAGGAGGTAACCTAGGTGTCAATTCCTTACTGGCGCCTTTTTTGCCCTATTTTTGAATCAATTGTCTGGGCCCTTATGCCGGATCACCTTGCCCAACCCACTGGGGGGACCCCAACCCTTGCACCCCTTGTGTTTTTTGGACCTGAGCTCGGCCCGGGCCCCCCTACCGGAGCCAAGAGGAAATTCAGACAGCTAAAGAGGTCTCGGATAGCGGGTCCCTTAGCTGCCTCGATGACACATTGCGCACCAGGAACCACCCATGAGGCCACAGCACCCGCAATCCTTGGGGATACCCACTTCCTGCTCAATGAGATCCGTCATCTTCTGGATAGTCCAAGGGTAGAGTCCTCCCTCTTACCTGCACGGAATCGGGTTGTTTTACCCTCTGGGCCCAGGCTGGACTCTCCTATTTCATCTGTTTTGGCTGCGGGGGACAGACTGACACTAACTGCCCAAACTGTCCAAAGGGGCAATTCCTCCTCAAGCTCCCACAATAGCTCCCACAATAGTTCGTGGAGCGATATACTTTCATCTACTAGTTTAGGGGGTTGCTCCGCCCTTGGTGTATCCCCTTCACGGTCGGTCGAGGTCCCCATCCAAAACAACACATTTGCTGAGAGTAACCATGAGCCCAAATTGACCTCTGACCATCCTACCGAGGAAGCGCCCTTGCAAAGGGGGTGTGGGTGTACCCAAGTACTGGTGGAACTGGCCATCATTAAGGACCTGTTATACACTTTGCTAGAGGCTCAAAAGAAGGGAGATGGAACTGTTCAAGTGGAGGAGCCCAGGATCAACACCCCAGCTGACGAAAGGCACACGACCCCACTCCTGGAATGTCCCCCAGTTTGTCTTCCTGTAGAGGTCCCTTTGGTTTTGTCCACCCCCAACGGGACTGCCATTGACCGAATACAGGCACAGGGCTCTGCCCCCATGGTCTCCGAATGTATCGAACCCAAAGTCCAGGGTCCAAGGAAATCGGGGGCTCAATTAAAGTTGCTGGAATCAGGAAGTTCCAATCATACAATAGTCTTTCTTCAGGGGGT
Organism: Ambystoma mexicanum; assembly: GCF_040938575.1. Lineage (NCBI taxonomy): Eukaryota > Metazoa > Chordata > Amphibia > Caudata > Ambystomatidae > Ambystoma > Ambystoma mexicanum. Next base: position 173,716,888 of record NC_090921.1, on the reverse strand, counting down.
GCCCAAACTGGCAGCAGACAAGCCAGAGCCAAGGGACGCTTTACTTAACAAATGCCTGTTCTGGCTAAATACCACTGGAGGCTGCCCGTTTGTACGAAGAGAGGCTTTGGCAGGGTGCAGCAGAATTACCAGCATGGGCAAAAACTCCCTGGACAGCATTAAATTGACTTTTTGGGACCATCGTATAGCATACAGGGTTTGGGGAGGTTGTGGTCGGGCTGGCAAGTTATTGAAGAGTGGGATTTCAATCAGTATGCCCCCTTTCCTCAGCCCTGTCACCCCGGTTAGATCGGCCATAGTAAAGACCGGGGTCTTCCCTAGTAACAGCCTCCTTTCTGGTGCTAATTTGACTGTCTTGGGCCCGAGGCGCCATGGGTGTTGGAGGAGGCATGGGGATGGTGGGACCTGATTTTGGCCCTAAAGATCTGCTTATGGTCTCCATTGGAGGGGGTGGATTGCTCGTACTGCCCTGTTCTTTTCTTTGTGGCTGATTCTATGCAACGCTGTATCAGAACTGCATTTTTTATTTTTTATTTTTATTTTATTTTTATTTATTTTTTTAGTAATGTTTTTGTAGGATGTACTTTGATGGTCATTTTTCTTTGGCCGAATAAAGTTGTTTGACTGACTATATATAAAGGGGGCTGCTTTACCCTTTGTTTCTGTGGTGTGTATAGCTGTTGAGCATGAGTCCAATCCTAAGAAGTGGTTGTAAAACTGGTTCCTCACCGAAGGAATCCGCGCCACAGTTAGTCACTAATACCCAAAGCCCTACCCTCCTTTTGCCTCTTTCCACCAAAAAGTCTTGACTATCTATGCCTAGTTCATCAGAGGAGAGGGTTGTTGAGTCGGTTCAAGATGGGAACCTTGAGTCTGCCATAATGGTAGCTCCATCTTCTGTTAAGCCTCTATCCTCACCTGGTCCTCCGCCTACCTTGGTATTGTCAACTTTCTCAGTCCAGGAAGCTAATGACAACGTTGGGGAGGCGGGTGATGTAGATGTCCACAGACATGTTCTCAATAGTTCCCCTGTGTATGACTATCGTGGCCTTCCCTGCATTTCAGACACCTCAATGCTGGCACCCACTATTGTTAGCGAATTAAGCAGAAGAGTGCGGCTCTCATTGGGCCCCTCGTCTCCAGCGTCGTCTTCTTTCCCCCTTCGTGAACAAGTTCACTTCCACCTCCCCACAGAAAGCAGCTGCAAAAAATCTGGCGGCCATGGGAGCCCCCCGTTGGTCTCCCCCTGCAGGGTTTTGGAAGGGGGCGCTGTCTCTCTCTTTGACAATATCCATGTTGATGAGGGATTGCCATCAGGATCCCTTCTTCCAGGCGGTGTGGACCCCTTTTCTCTGGGGAATGAAGAGGTCGATATATCTGCCCCAAAGGGGGAGGTCAGATCGGCTTCCACCCCCGAAGATTTTTCCTCTACTACTCAGCCCAACGAACCCATCAATTTTCCTGTAATCTCGCGCATTCTTAATTTGCTGGATAAAGGACCTAGCTAACACATTATTCCATAAGGGAGATGCAGGCTTCACTTTCCCTTATGAAAGATAAGATGGCTAGACTGGAAGGCTTTATCTTAGCAGAAGAACAATCTAGACCCTTCTATCTGGCCCAATTTGAAAAAATGCTGGCGAACGCTCCAGCTATTAAAACACAGTCTCCGTGTACCAACTTGACCTGCTCACAAGGCTCTCAAACTGAAACTGGGTTTTGCTCTATAGATCCCTTTCGGAGATCTTACTCCCAGGTACTGCAAGGGGATAAGTGGGTCAAATTGGAGCATGACAATTCGGAGGCTATTAATTTGGTGGAGGTTCACAAAAAAAAGCATGATCGTCTTTTACAGGTGGTACATCTTTTATACAAGATTGCTGCCACCCAGCAACATTTGGAACCGACAGATCGCTTAGGCGAGGGAATTGGAGTTGTTGAGGGGGATTGTCGTCTCTCCAGACAGCCCCTCGTCCTTGACTGACATCATCGATGCCCAGTCTAGTCCACCATCGGTGGTTGCTGTTTTGCCCTCGGATCCTGAGGAAGGTTCTGTAGTGCATGAAGGAAGGCACTTTGTTTCTCGTAAAGCAAGGAAGTCCTTCCTAAGAGCCCAAAAACGTCTAAATCAGACAAAGGCTAGCCAGAAGAAAGTTGCCTGCAAAGCACTAATAGCTAAATGTGCGCAGCTACCGTCTGAGCCTAACTCAAATCCTATTAACGGTACCAGCCATGACGAGCTTGGTTTGGACTTATGTGACCTCGATGAAGAAAGCAGGAAACATTTACAGATTGCAGCTTCGAAAAGCAGTAATATCCAGCCTGCCCCTCATGTCCCTCTAAGGACCCCCACGGTCAAGCTGCAATCTCAGCTTCATTGTTTCTTCCCTAATATTGAATCCAAAAAAGTGTGTACACGGCTTCCAGCTGATGTAACAGTGGCACCTGTTGTGAGCCCACGAAGCGTTGCACCACCTATGGAAGTGTCGTCTGGTGGTATGGTAGCAGATTCTGTTCCCCCAGCACTTGTCGTTGGGGTAGCCGATGACCGGGTGATCCCTGCTTTCCAACCAGAAGTCGCACTGGCTCCTTCGATTCCGGTGCGGCCTCCCTGTGTGGAGGAAGGGCCCTCCCTTCAAACATCACCTGGAGTGTTTACTTCAGATGCCTTGTCCTTTTCGCAAATGCCCAAGGACATGAAATTAATTCTTGGTTGGACGAGTAACCCGGAGATAAATGGTTCAGCTCGAATAAATAGGTCATTCTTGATTAATTCCTTTTTTCAGATCCCTGCCTTAAGGAATCTCTCATCTAAGGACCTTGACTGGGTCAAATTAGCGGCTCACAATAACCACAGAGTGCTTTGTAGAGTACAATCGCAGATTATATCCAAACTTCTATTGGAATTTGCTGATGACTTTCACACTATTGGTCTTATACCTAGCTTGTTTCTGGATATGGAAAGTGCTTGGGCTTTTCTTGACTGGGTTCCTTCCCCCCCGCCCGTATGTTCGGTAGGTCCAGCCATGGATCTCCCCGACTCCCAGGTTAACCAACTATCTATTCAACTGGCCTCGCTTACGCAAGCACTTAGTGGGCTATCCTGGCTGGAACCCCTTTTAAAAGTGGCCACCGCTATCAAAGGGCCTACTCCTGGTTCATAACTGACTAGTTGGACCATTGCCTCTTGGAACTGCTGTGGCTTAGGCAACCTTGCAGTATGGCATAAACGGGTTGAGCCTGACAAGAAACCAGACATTTTATTCCTTCAGGAAATGATGGCTTTAAACGATATTATACTAGGTGGTTATGCCTGTTTTTCTGTGCCGGCTCGTCGTATCCTTGCAGGCCGCCCTTCTGGGGGTATTGCTGTCCTCATTAATATTGGCCTACAAGTAGTGGCCTCAATATTGGACACTTCGGACTCCTGCATTTTGGTGGAGTTGTCGTGCCAACACTCCAAGGTCCTGTCTTTGCTCCTATTGTCCATGTATACGAATCCTAAGGCAGTTTCTCTGAACTTGATCTTAGAGGACTTGGATCGGATTTCGGGCCATACTTCTGTTTCTTGCCCTAATCACGAAATTGTGATTGGAGGCGACCTGAATTCATATCTGCAACTTTGTAATGTTTTATGTCCCTCCTCTCTTTCCTCCTTATATGCACAACAAGCTTATCATAGAGGGCGGCAACTGGTAAGCTTCTTTGAAACATGGGTCATCTACCCAATTCAATTGGCGCCGCATTCCATCCATACCTCTTGGAGTCGTGGCACAGCTTCCTCCCTTATTGACTACTTACTTGCATCTAGAGTGTGTTCTGGTTTGCTTGACCCAATTCTAATTTTAGACTTGGGTCTGAGCGACCACCACATGCTGTTTTCCCGTCTTCATATGGGGTGTGATGCCTATATAGCCTCGGCACCAGCTTGTTTGACTGAATGTGACAGGAATACTATCTCTGTCAAATGGCATCCTGCAGTTTGTAGGAAACTGGTGTTCCTGGTGAATAGGGATCTCCTAGTGTGTCAGGATGATTCTCTCTCGCTGGGTAATGAGGAAAAAATCAACGAAATTAACATCAAAATGATTCACACACATCTGTTATTTTTAGCGAAGGACTCCTTGGGTAAGGGTAACCCCTTGGATGTCCATCTAAATCAGAATCAGATAGCGACCTTAAAAAAGCAAAGAAATTGTGATCTCCACATCTTAAGAAACAAGTCTACCAGTTTGCCTAATTACCATAGAGAAAAAAATTACATTTCTGCCCGTTTTAAGCAGCAATTAAATTATCTTTGCCAGGCTGCCTTTACCTTAGCCAATCAACACATGATCGGCTTGCTGTGTAAAAAAAAAAACTCGGGAGATATGGGCTATTTTAAGAAATCCGTCTGGCAAGGCAGACACTCCTTCGGTGGCTACCATTCTAGGCCCGGAATGGGTGAAGTTTTTTGGTCAAAAATATGCCTTGCCAACCATCCATTCTAAATCAGAAAGCATTAACATGCAGTTGTCCTTTCCAAGGGTTTGTCCATGTGAATTAAAAGACATAATATGGGCAATTTCCCAACTGAAATTTTCAAAAGCAGCAGGTCCAGATGGGTTGCTCCCCTGTGTCTTTAAGGACGACCCCCATTTTTGGGCCAGGTACCTTCTGCCACGTTATCAGTTGATCTATCAAACTGGCACTATTCCGAAATCATGGTTAATGGCTATAATCATCCCTATACACAAAAAGGGTGCCCTAAATAATCCTTTAAACTTTAGGCCTATTGCCCTTATAGATACAGCTGCAAGCATTTTAGCACAACTGATTTTGTCCGAGTTGGAGGCTTATATAAGCCCAAAAAATTCTTGCAAAAGCTCAGGTCGGTTTTCGCAGGAAAATGGGCACCCAGCTAAACGCTTCGATCTTAGCCCATCTACTTCGGACTGCAGACTCCAACTCTAATGTCACCATATATATGGCAGCATTAGACCTTTTAGCTGCATTTGATAATGTACTTCGCACTCGTCTTTGGCAGAAGATGTTGTCTTATGGTATCCCTTCTACCCTGGTAGCTTTAATTGCAGCATTACACCAACAAACTTCTTACTGGGTTCGTATCAACTCTGAAGGGCTTCTATCTAACATCATCCCCACGTGTGTAGGTGTAAAACAGGGCTGCAATTTGGCTGCGGTATTATTCAATCTTTACCTTGCCGATATTGACAAAATCTGGCAGGGCTCAAATTCTTTTCGGGCAACATTGGGTACTATGCGGCTCCACTGGTTGGCATTTGCGGATGACGTCATTTTATTTGATAGAGTGCCATTTGGACTCCAAAACAAATTAAACTTATTTCACGAATATTGTATGTTGAACAACATGACCATTAACCCAGCTAAATCACACATAATGGTCTTTACAGCAAAAAAAAACTACTTAAATTTAATTTTACTATTAATGCCCAACCGATTTTGAGGAAAGAAGAGATTACCTATTTGGGCTATCATCTATCAAATGGGATGTCTATTGGCACATGGCGGCCAGTGTTGAACGCAAAGCTTAACCCACTGATTGCCCAAATGAGAATTATCTTCAAAAAATACTGTAGATATTCTATCCTGCCTCTTATACAATACTACACCATGAAAGTGGAGCCTATCCTCCTTTATGTGGTGGAGATGTGCCTTCTGAAGTTGGGGCCTCTTAAACCTTTTACAAGGCAATCTTTGGAAGAGCATTTTAGGGCTACCGGGATATCTACCCAACGCCATTATTTTACATGAATTAGGCTTATATCCTTTAGCGGATAAATATCTCTGGCGGATGGTAAATGCCTTTTCTAAAATGATCTCTCCGCCTCCAAATTCACTCTATGAGGACTTTCAGGCAATGCTTACCCATAATTGTCCTTTGTCGATCTCTGAAGTGAAAGTTCTCATAAATTCCACCTTAACATCATTGAATATGTCGCAGGAGGATTTGATTAATACTCCAATTAAAGTCAAAAGCCGTTTCTTTAATAACTCCTGGGCACGTAACTCGGATCAGATTGGAGGTTACGCCTCTTTCACGACTTATGCCACTTTCAGGCATGCAGTTACACCTCGGCTGCCTTATTTACTATGCTTCCCTGACAAAGATGCAAGACGGTCCTACATGCGATTCCGTTTGGATCTTATCCACACAGGCGCTCGGATCAGGAATCGGTCCCTCTATAGGGATCTGGCGAAGTGGGAGGGCTGCAGATTTTGCTTAAATATCTCTGAGAGCGAGACACTGGAACATCTGTTTATGTATTGTAACTTCTTTCTCAATCATAGGCGACGTTGCTTGAATGCTTTTTTGACCTCTTACTCTTTGCTTGAATGTCACCTAGTCTGGCTTAGATGCATGCAGGGAAATACCAATTCCATCATCTTAGCAACTGTTAGACTTGTTGTAATGATTGAGGAGCAGTTGCTGCCACTTAACAGGGCCATCTTAAGTGGGCAGTTTTTAGCCGCTTCTGTTTCTAAATAATTTGTTATGGTGTAATAAGTTTACTATTTGTTTGTTTTTGATTGCTTGTCCTTGCATGTTGCTTTTTACAGATTCTCTAGCTATTTGTGATTTTTTTACATGATTCTGTGTTGATTGATTTCATTAGGTATATTTTTTTTGTACATATTTTTGTGGGATTATAGAAAGTTGGTGGAGGGTAGTTCTGATAAATGCTTTCCTCTATGGCTCGGCAATATGTAAGTGTTTTACCATGTCTTATCTGCTCAAGTAATTACCAATTTTGATGAAATTTTATATGAATTCTTATATGATGTATAATTTGTAAAGGTGTAACTTAATTTTTGCTACCAAAACAAATAATAAAAAAAATAAAAAAGTGGGCCATTTTGGAAAAAAGATCCACAATAACTAGAATGGTGTTAAATCCATTGCATGGGGGTAGATCAGTAATAAAGTCTAACGATAAGGTGTGCCATGGTGTAGGCGGAATGTCTGAAGGTTGTAAGAGTCCAGCTGGTTTTTTCTTTTGACTTTAGTTTTGAGTGCAAATGCCACAAAACATCACAAATTATTTAATATCCTTTCGCCAGGTGGGCCACCAGAATTGTCTTTTAATTTTAGCTTCAGTTTTTGCAATACCTGGGTGCCCCTCCATTAGGGTATCATGATAACGGGAAATGACTAGCTCTTGTAGTTCCTTGTGTGGCAGAAATAGCCGCCCTTGGTAATAAGGCAGATCATTGGTGACAGAGTAGTCCGGGCCTTTCTTTACCCAGTCCTCCAAGGCTGTAGGATCAAAGAGTTGCTGGATCTTTACCTGAATGTCCTCTAGAGTCTTTAGCTTAGTCATGCCAAGAATCCTTTGTTCGGGAATTATAGGTACTGGTTCAGGGTTCACTTCTGCCTCTCCCATCCCTATTCGGGCTAAGGCATCTGCTTTACCATTCTTAAAACCTGGTCGATAGGTTATCACGAAATCGAACTCGGCAAAGAACAATGCCCATCGGAGTTGACGTGACGATTGGGCCTTAGCTGTCTTTAAATACTGTAAGTTCCGGTGATCGGTGATCACAGTAATGGTATGCCTGGCACCGAGAAGATAGTGCCGCCAAGCCTTGAAGGTGGATTTAATGGCTAATAACTCCTTATCGGTAACCGCATAGGTTAACTCAGGTGCCGAGAACCTTCTGGACCAAAACGCTACTGGGTGAAGCTGGCCAGTTTCAGGGTCCTTTTGAGACAGGACAGCTCCCATGGCTAGACTGGAGGCATCAGTTTCCACTATGTATGGAAGTTCAGTGCGCGGGTGCTTTAATACAGGTGCAGACGTGAATTTCGGTTTCAGCTCTTGGAAGGCATTTTCAGCTTCTTCAGTCCACATAAAGCGTTAATTTTTTCGCAAGAGTGCTGTGATGGGATGCACAACATGTGAAAAATCCGGGATGAATCTGCGGTAGAAATTGGCAAAGCCGAGCATACTTTGTACTCCTTTAACTGAACTGGGTGATGGCCACTTAAGGATTGCGTCCACCTTTCGTGAGTCCATTCGGACTCCCTTTGGGGTCAGGATAAACCCAATGAATTCAACTTCTGTGGCATGAAAAACGCATTTTTCCAGTTTTGCATATAGTTTGTGCTGGCACAATTTCTCAAGGACTGCTCGGACGTGCTTCACATGGTCAGATTCTGAAGAGGAGTATACTAGAATATCATCGATATATACGACAACACAAACGTCAATGAAAGATATCACCTGGTATTCGAATAACCCATACTTAGTGCGGAAAGCAGTCTTCCATTTGTCGCCCTCATTTACACATACCAGATGGTATGCCCCCCAGAGATCTAATTTAGTGCATATGCAAGTGTCCTTCACTTGGTCTAGTAGTTCAGGGATCAAAGGCAATGGGTATCGGTTCTTAACAGTTATCTGGTTCAATGCGCGGTAGTCTATGCATGTTCTGAGGTCACCTTCCTTTTTGGGCACGAAGAACAAAGCTGAAGATGCAGGGGACTTAGATGGGCGAATAAAGCCATTGGCAAGGTACTGGTCTAAGTATTGTCGTAGGTGAAGGTTTGCAGGTTCCGTAAGGGCATAGATCCTGCTACAAGGGGGTTGTGCACCGGTTATGAGATCGATTTGGCAATCGTACGATCTGTGAGGAGGTAAGGTTTTTGCCTGTTCTTTTTGGAAGACATCCTGGAATTCTTGGTATTCAGGAGGTAGTTGCATGACTGCTGTGGTTACTGTGGCCAGGCCTGCGCTCAGATTTTTCTTTGGGTAACAGGTTTGCGCACAATATGGAAGGTTATTCTCTTCTCTCGCCAATCAATACAAGGATTATGTGTTTCCAACCAAGGTATCCCCAGTATTATTTGGAACTATGGGGCCTTGATTAGATCAAACACAATAGCCTCTCGATGCCCATCCGGACCCAATAATGTCATCTCTGCGGTGGAATGAGTTACAGGCCCAGAGGCAATTTCAGTTCCATCAACTGTGGTGATGACATCTGAGGTGGTTTTTCGGCAGAGAGGCACATTCATCCTGGAAGCCAATTCGTAGTCCACATAGTTTCCTATGGCCCCGCTGTCAATGTATGCCCTTACTGTATGCATACGCAATGGCTGCCCTGGATCTATGAGGACCGTTAGTATGATGAAATGCGAGGTCTGAGTATCCTTCTTCAAGCTCGGCAAGCAGACCTCTACGCTTGTCGGGCGTGGTAGTTTCCCAAATCAGACTCCATATGGCTTTTATCAGCAGCTCCTACCACCTTCTTGGGTGGTTTTACAGGGCAATCCCGTAGAAAATGCCCAGATGTTCCACAATATAGACACAATTGCATTTGCTGTCGCCTTTCTCTTTCCTTCTGGGTTAAAGGTCCTTTAACCCCTCCGATTTGCATGGGTTCTGAAGCATCTGCTCCTTTGGGGTTAGCGTGGGTTTTGACCAACACCCCGTTCTCAATCTTAGCTCGATCAGCCTTTCTGTTCTGAAGTCTGATCTAACTGGACTACTAAGTCTATATATTCAGCACAGTCTTGAGGTGGTTCTCCTCGAAGCCCTCAATGAAATAACGTGATTCGTTTTACCTCAGGCCATCCAGTTTCCACTATCAACCTATTAAAGGTCACGATGTAAGATAGAAGGTCCCGATTACCCTGTCATAGGGACAAAAGTCGTTATCCAGGGCCTGTCCTTGGGAGTGCCGGGCAAATAGTCTTTCCATGCTAGTTTGAAAGCCCTGAAAATCCAGAAGATATGGGTCATCCTGAGTAACTAGTGGAATTGACCAATCAGCTGTACTGCCACTGAGATATGACAATACAAAGGCTACCTTGGCATGATCGTTTGGGAAGGCTCCAGGTCTGCATAAAAAGTGCAAGCGGCCTTGGTTCATAAACACGGCGAACCTTTTGGGATCTCCAGCAAAGCGTTCGGGTGGAGCTAATGGAATATTTCCAGGTAGGTTTATTTGCACAGGGTTACTTGATAACACAGGAGCTGGATTTCCCCCGGAACCAGGTAGGGGTGCTTGTCCAGCCTGGCTTTGCAATAGTTGCCTAGCAAGGTCATCAGTTTGCTCCTTTGACAAAATCAGTTCTCTCCTAAGGGCATTGGTTTCTTGACAGGCGGAATGCACTGTAGCCCTCAGTTCCCCTAGTAATTGGGCCAATTGGTCACTCTCTGAGGTATCCATAACGCCCGGGTGGGAATTTGTAGGTAGGCTTCGCGTTCTGTTACGCTCACCTGGCTCCCACAGAGGTGTCGATCTGGACTGGACTGCTGCGGTCTCCACCAATGTGATGCGTAGGGCCGAGATGACGGACTGGACTGACCCACCTAGCTTCGTTTGCTTGGCCCGTAGGAATATTCTTCTGCAAATGGAGAAAGGGAATTAACCACCCGTGGAGTTGAACGTAAATCCCCCCACCCCGCTGTTCTCCCCACTGATCACCTTGCATGTCCCCTCTTATAGTCTCACCTTATGATTTGAAAAGCTGAGCTCTCCATCCTGCATTGAGCGCAGGGGCGCGTAGATAACCAGTTGCTTCACTGGCTCCAAGGAATTGGCGAGTTCCAGGACAATATTGACTCCGATATTCCAGGCAAGACGCCGTAAGTATGTAGTTCGTAAGAGTTCAAATGCCTGACTTTCACTCTTGTCCGATTCCTTGCAGGTTGCAGCTTGACCCTACTGAAGGTAAGGATTTGTATTATCCAACACAGTTCGATAAAACAATGTCCATATATAACCTGTTGCTTTCTCCCTTATTCAGGCGCTGAGAGAAAGTAAGAAGTCTCGGGGAATAATGCCTCCGGCGGTAAGTCTTTTGTGGTGAGGAGGGTTCCCCTTGTTAGTCCCTTTGTTTCACCTTGCTGTCCTTTTGTTTCGCCTTAGGGGCCGGGGTTCGGCTAGGATGCAGTGGAAGCTGCGCAGACCCGTGAAGAGGAATAGTACCCCCGGTGGTAAAATCAGGTAAGTCTATGGGGGGTTTCCTCTGTGCATTCCCTTGGCTCACCTTGCTGTTCTCGTCTTCTTAGGTGCCAGAGTGCGGCGGGAACGCAGGAGGATGCGGTGAAAGGTGAAGATGCTGTGAAGGCCGGTGAGTTCAGTGCGGCGCTGCAGCAGGCGAGGCGACGCGCGTAAAATAACTTCTTTATTCCAGCTCGAAGGCGCGATGGCTCGGGAATTCAGGTAAGGATCAAAGGTATTGCTCTTGTTCTAACCTTTTCTCCTTCTTTCTCCCTTTTTCTAGGAGCTCCAAACTGGAGGTGGGCGTGGCAGAAGACTGGATGCAGACTTGCAGGCACGGTGAGCGTTATGCTGCAGGATGCAGAATAACGCGAAGAGTGTGCTGCTCTTCAGGCGTGGTTTAAATAGCCTCCAAAGTAGTCCCAGGTAAGTATTCCTCCCCAGCCCGACCCGAGTAAAAATAGTCCCTAAGTAAAATAGTCCCTTCCAAGCCTCTTTTGGCTTGGAGCATGGTCTGCATCAGGTAAGTTTGCAGCAAGGTCTGCATCAGGTGAGTTTTAATCTATGAGCCTGGCGCCTATGGCGCCAGGACTGACTCTCCATATGAGCCTGGCGCCATAGGCACCAGGACTGCACCCAAATAGCCCCTTGCAGGGGTTGTTGGGCTTGCTTGGGGTAACTTGATGCCTGCTTCCGGGGTTGCTGGACTTGGTCTGGGTCCCCGGGGGTAGGCATCATGACACCAACTTAGAACACAGACTATAGCGATAGGAAGGATTCTAGGTAGATTTTTACCAAAAACTGTACTCCACGGACCATCCAGAAGAGGAGCTGCAAGAAGCCTTTTTGGCTGGGGTTCACCTCCCCGGATTGACAGAAGAAGATAAACAGGCCTTTGACGGGGACATCACCATAGAAGAAGTTTATGCAGCAATACAGTCCCTCCCGAATAACAAAACCCCGGGTCCGGATGGGTATACCGCCATTTACTATAAGACATATAAGGATATCCTTGCCCCGATACTTACATCCCTGTATTACACATTTGGGGAGAAGGGAGATGTGACACAGACAATGAACGAGGCAAAAGTGCTGGTTTTTCATAAAAAGGGGGAAGAAGAACAACTCCCCACCGCTAACCGCCCAATAGCCTTAATTAATCTGAATGCTAAAATGTACACAAAGATTCTAGCAACAAGACTGGGCCCAATCCTCCCCAGGTTAATCCACCAAGACCAGTCAGGATTTGTTCCAAACCGCCAGACTCACGATAACATTAGAAGGGTCCTTCACCTGGTCGAAAAGATAGGCATTAAACAAACCCCAGCAGCACTGGTAGCCCTAGACGCTGAGAAAGCGTTTGATCGAGTAGAATGGTCTTACCTTTTTCAGGTTCTTCAGAAAATGGGAATGGGCAAAGGCTTTATAGATAAGGTTAGGGCCAACTACAACTCTCCGTCCATAAGGATACCTGTAAATGGTGGGTTATCGGACAGGGTATACCTAGAAAGAGGGACGAAGCAAGCGTGCCCGCTTTCCCTCCTTTTATATGCCATATACTTGGAACCACTCTTGGCAAGAATAAGGGATCTACCGGAGGTGAAGGGTATAGAGATGGCAGGGCAGACTCAAAGCGGTGGCCTATGCAGATGATATGCTGGTGGCTATAGGGGATCCAGCAGAGAAGTCCCTCCCACACTTAATGGGAATCACAGAAAGATTTGGAGATATATCTGGGCTGAAAATAAATAGGCAGAAATCGGAGATGTTGATTCTGGCGGGGAACAGAGAGGAAATCAGCACAACGGCCACAGATTGCCAACTGAAAATAGCCACCACGGGCATCAGATATCTAGGAATTACTCTCACTGAGCAAATAGACAAATTGTATACCCATAACTACCCTCAAATCCTAGAAAAAGTCAAAAATGACCTGCTAAAATGGACCCCGTTAACGATTTCCTGGTGGGGAGAATCACGGCAGTGAAAATGGCAATTCTCCCCAAGCTAATGTATTTGGTTCAGGTGCTCCCGATTAAGCCAGCCCCCCCCCCAGGTTTTTTTCAAAGCACTCAGGAAGGCAGACTCCAAATACGTCTGGCAGAACAAAACCCCAAGAATTTCAAATGCGGTATTGACAGCACATAGAAGGGAGGGGGGGGTGTGCCATGCCTCACTTCAAGAAATACTATGAAGCGGCCCAGCTTTGGGTCTTGAGGGAATGGATCTCGGAACAGGGGGAGAAAATTTGGGAGAGGCAGGATAGGGCCCTGGCAACAAAATCCACCAGGCACCTCCTATGGATCAATAAACGATTCCGACATGCTGACACCAACATTAGCGAGATAATGAAGACGGCAATGGGGGTGTGGGACGCCGCCATGAAAAATGAAACCCTGACCAAGGATCCCGGCCCGTTCATGCCAATGTTTGGAAATCCTGAATTCCCTCCTGGAATGGAAAAGGGATCTTTTCGCAAGTGGGAAAAAGGGGGGTGCAAGATGGTGGGAGATATGCAACAAGACCAACAGATCAGGTCCTTCGAGAACTGCAAAACACTTTTGAACTTAACAACAAAAGACAGATATAAATATGAACAGATACATCACTGGTTGAGCACTCCACGTATAAAGGAAGCATTAACTAGGGAATGGACCCCCTTTGAGAATTATATCATGACGCATACTGGCTCCCGCAAATTTGTCTCCAACACTTACAAATTTATAAATGCACTAAAGGAACATTCCGCATGGCAATATATGAGGAAATGGGAGAAAAGCCTGGGCTACGTACTTTCCAAAGAAAGGTGGGAATACATATGGGGTCTAATGCCAAAAATGACAAGAGCCAACCAAACGAGAGAGATGTGGGTGAAGATGATGGTGCAATGGCACTATACCCCGGAGAGACTGAACTCGATGTTTGCTAACTCCCCGAACAAATGTTGGAGAGATTGTGGTGGGAAGGGAGACTGGAGACATCTGGTGGGATTGCCCGAAGATAAGCCCATACTGGGGAGAGATCAAAAACCAAATGCTTGGAATGTTCCCGGGGACAGAACACCTGGGAGAGGAAATATGGTTAGGGGGCTTTTGGGACCCAAAGGACAAAACGCTAACTATTCCACAGAAAAGAAATTGTATGGCCCTCCTAATAGGAGCGTGGTTGGAAATCGCTAGCAACTGGAAACACAAATCCCCACCACTGGTAGTGGATTGGACCCAAAGGTTTTGGTCACATTTGGCACTGGAACTAATAACTTATAACATTCAAGGGGATCATGGGAGATTCAGAAATGACTGGGGAGGGGTACTGGAATTTCTTCAAAAGGACTATAAAGAACAATGGTGCCCACACAATATAAGGCTATTGGACTTAATCACGTGAAAGAGGAAAAGAACTTCTTAGAGAAGAACGTACTGAGTTATGCAGGCTCAGGGGGGAGGGGAGAAAGGTTTTTTTTTTCTCTTGTTTTATAAGTGAAGTATTCTTTGTATAGAATGACACCGAGCTAATTGAAACCAAATAAAAATATCTTTAAAAAAAAGAAATCCCTAGACAGTATCCAGCAGAGGCAGTTCAGGAAGGAGATGGAATCCACAGAGTCCTGATATTACTAAAGTGTTCCTTTGGGTTTAGTGGAGTTCTTGTACTTCTGGTCACAAATGCAGGCCTCAGACTATATTGGCTGCTATCGACCTGTGTCCGGTGTATCAGTCTTTACGTTAGGTTCAAGCAGATTTTCTCCTGGGAGAAGGTGACCCTTGAGGGTTTGCAAATCAGCTGTTCCTGTTGAGTCAAAAGAAGGAAATCTCTGGTACCTCAGGTCCCTTTAGTCAGTAAAAGTAAGGGGATCACCATCATGAACAGGTAGAAAAGGGCAGCTTCCTCACAGCTCCTTTTCAGATAGACTTCTCATTTTATACATGCATATTCACCCAGAGGTTCCACAAAGTAAGGATGTAGGCCGTCAGATTTTAGAGCAGATTGAGGGCAGAGCTCAACTCAACTACCTGCCAATAATTAGTGGCTGGTGCATTCCACTTTCATGAGGTTCTTTCAAGACTCTCTCTCAGGTGTGGAGTCCGACATCAAATTGCAGACACTATTTAGAAACTGTTCCTAACTGATTTTGGCAATTATAGCCCTCATTCCTGCAACATCTCTGTCCCTACTGTGTATTTTCATGTTAAGTCCAGAGCCAAGTCCAAGTGCCGGACATTGTTCCCAAGAAATAGGGAACAAGATACAGATGTGGCTAAATATGATCATGGCGTTCACTCACATAGAAAAGCTAGGGCTACAGTTGCCAAGACAAGATATGACCAGATTATGAATGTGATCGAGATTCAAACACGAATCCACACAAGAGAGAAATTACAGAAAGGAACCCAGGACAGCAAACTCTGGTGGTCCCCAGTGATTGGGTTGGGTGGCTCTTATAACGTTTGAATAGAGGCAATCCTGTGATTGGCATCTTGGTTTCTGCCCAGTTCTAACTCCCCATAAAAGTGGAGGGACTTATCTTTTTTCTTGAAGCACTTGAGAACAAGTCTCGAAGCGCTGAAATAGGTACAAAAAAAGATACAAGATGGCCTAGCCAAAACCATTCCCTTTGACAACCTCTTTTCTAGTACAGCCATCCAGCTACAAGAGGCTAGACCTGTTGTTCTCTTACCCCTAAATTAGTCAGGACCATCCACGTTCAATGAACTTTGTTACACCCATGCACAACCAAGGCAATAAAAATTGTATAAGACCTGCAGTTGTTAACGACCCGAGGAACTACAACTTACTGCAGTGAAGAACACCATACTAAACCGTGACATTAGGAAGATGGGGTCTCATATCTGAAGTACCAATGCTGGACTAGATCAGCACCTTCAATTACTGGAGGTGTGCCCCCAATTAACTGGACAGCAGTGCTTCACCTCAGTTTTGACACACACTATTCGTATCTGAGGTCTCTGCATCTTCATTGGCTCTATAGCCATCCTGTCTGGTCGAACAATATCCAGAATTCGATCTTAGCATCACCACTTAAGATAACGAACATAGAACAGATGCCCCCCACCACTCACTTTCACTGACCCAAATATTGGAAAGGGTGGAGTCAGCAAATGCTGTACATATAAGAAAACACATTTCTCACACCACAATTCCCTTCCGAAAGGTGCAGAGCCACCCTGAGGCAAGGTCCTATCTTAATGCTAGCAAAACACGCGGCAGTGGCAGTGATAGTGTATCGTTAGGCACAGTATGCCACTTTGCCAAGCTCAATAACCCGCTCAGCCAAGCAGAATCTACCTTTATTTTCTACGGGAGATAAACAGTCTGATTGCAAAGAATCGATGTATACACAATACACAATATCGGCACGTGAGACCCAACGCATTGCAATCAGCCATGTTAATCTGGTTGATACCAGCTACAACACATAGAACGCTGTGAAACCCCCTCCTTTGGCCACGTCTGAACCACGATCTTACTTGCATAGATGTAAATGACTATGCTCCGTCTCCCGATTAAATCACATGCGGATGCTTGCGATTTACAGATGTCATCAGGCAGCGGCGTCATAGCGGAAAATCGGCCAACAATCTTCATATGATCTCCGTATGTAGTGTCTCATTGCACACCCGCACCCTTGACCCCGGGAGCATGTCAAGACCAAACATAGTGCGGAAAAACGTAGCTGGTGTAGGAACGTCTTCGGATTAAATGGCACTGTGCTGCTTTAGTTTCAAGTGTTTTACCCAGGGAGAAGTCTATCGCCTGTCTGATCCGCGCCCGTGCAGGTTCAAGACCCAGACAACGGGCCTTTTCTTTTAGGAAAGGCGAAGATTCGTTTTACACATGAGCCGTCAGCATGACCAGAACGGCGCCTCAGCTTTGAAAATCAGCCCAGACCGCCGCCGGTTACAGCACCGCGATTAAGCGCCGAGGTTCGCCGCCACCAGCGAGTAGAGAACCCAGCAGAAGAGATTGCGTGCACTAAATTACGATGCACGGAAAATTCCACCAATGATGTCAAAGGATTAACGCGAGTGGTGTGTGAGATTAATTTCCCAGAGCAAACCGCCATGCTAAGGGCATCGACACTCTATGGGGTACCTGATGCACGTTAGAACTGCGCGCAGATATAAAAAGGGGCACCGGGGAAGGCGGTCTCGAGGTGGAGGCTGACAAACTATGGCAAGGAATGCGCAAGGTGTGCCAACGCTCCCGTGAATCTGGCGCCCTAGGGGAGACTGGGAGCTGCTCCTGGTTCTTAATGCAGCAAGCACTAGCCACTGCCCCAGCGCCTCCTTCTTCGAACGCACATCTGGAAAGCATTGGCAGATCGTCCCTCTTGCACTTCCATCTATCATAACAGCTGGAAACGCTCTCTTGGAAACGTCTGTATGCAACTTTTATTTCTGTCACTAGGGTCTGGTTCCTCAGACCTGGATCGGTAGGGGCCGCCTCTTCTCCAGCCCATCCTTAAAAACAGGGCGATAATACCAACACAATAATAAGAAACACAGATGTGTCGCAACAATCGTGCAACGATAGATTAATATTGGCCTTACAAGCCTTGTAAAGCGCATAGACATTCCGAAAAGGTACCTGGTGTTACAAAAAAAGTATTGGCAATGGTAACAGTTTGGGCTTTTGAGTAGGCATGGGAAGGGGTAATTTATAGGGAATGGGAATGTACAGCCACAACATGAGAAAGTGAAAGCCATCCTAGATACACCTACACCCAAAACTAAGATCTCAGAGCCTTCCTATGGTTAATAGGATATTACCGTAGGTTTATCCCAAAATTCTCAGTCAAAGCAGGTAGGCTGACCGATAAACTCAAGAATTCCGAGCTCCAGATACTCCATTGGACTGACGCAGATGATATATGTTATTAACACCTTAAAACAAACCCTGCCAAAACCCGATCCTAAAGGTAGTAGATTTCTCTAAAAATGTCATATTGCAAACGGACGCCTTCCCATTCAGGGTTAGGGGCAGTCCTATCACAAGTTTGCGATGGACTAGAACATCCCATCTCATTTACAAGTCGCAAACCTTTCCCATGAAGAACAAAAAAAAAATGACTCTGTGCTGGAAATGGAGTCCCTGGCCATCAAGTGGGCCATTATCCATCTTAGATACTACCTCCTAGGAAGAAAGTTTACACACTGACCATTCTCCACTAGTTTGGATTAGCCAGACGAAAGGAATCCAACCCTTGTGTCATGCGATGGTTCTTAGACCTGCAACCCGACTGTTTCACTGTGGAACAACGATGAGGTAAAAACCAGAGGAATGTAGATTTCCTTTCCCAGTTCCCCTGTGAAAGGGGTGCGGCTACATCGCATGGTTGGAGGGTATGTGAGAGACCTGACGGTGCCTCACTCGCTAGTCCCCAGGGATCTGTCATCCTAGAGGCCAGGACACAGCTATAATTATTGGATCTAGTTCCTGAGGGTGGACCAGTGCGGGTGGATCACTTGGATGAGGGGTCTTTGGGGAGTGGAAGTGGGACACCGAAGGGTGAGACGCGGTACCCCCGGCCTTATGACAGCTTTTTCCCATACTACCCCATAGGATATCTAGAAACCCATACACCCCTTTCTTGACACAAACACTTTCTCACAGACTGATTACCATGAAACACAACAGACTAACACCAGAGCCGTATACCTAACATGCCCCAACACAAGTGTCAGGCAGAGTCAGGCAATTGCAGATAATTACACACACCTGACTTCCCTTTCCCCATAGGGATAAAAGGTGGAGCACGAAAGCGCACTCTGAGCAGGGCCAAACGCATGAGGAAACTGCTATTCCAGGAAGGAGGTTCAAACGGAGGAGAAAGGCGGCAAGACCTGAAAGGACGAGGAGGGAATTGCCCTTGCGCTTGTCAACCCAGACCCACAGAGACTCTGAGAAGGGAAACCTAAGACCGGGAATTGCAGCTGGTGAATGGTGCAAAGGATATCAGCGGTGCACGGGTGCACGGGATACTCCCGCACTGATAACCAGGGTGGGGAGAAGCGGTTACCATTGTGGTACCGTCCTGGACTCCAGAAGCAAGAGACGCCAACAGAGTCTGAAAGAGCTGATAATAGACTGAACTGTAAGAAGTCTTTTAAGACTAAAATTGGCAGCAGTGTTAGAATGGTCCAGAGTCACGTGGGTACTCATTCGAAGGACTCAAACTGCTGCCACGCGGACTACGTGCTCCTCTACCTAGGTGAGCTGGAACATAACCTTCCATTTGGACCTTGAGGTCCTAGAGAACTTTGCAGGCATTTCTGGCATCAGGTTCGCTAGAGATAAATCCTGTATATTCCCTCTGGGCCACTTACAGAGGCTGGACTGCCGAGACCTAACAGACATGGTAATCCGATGGGAGACCCGGAAGTTTCGATACTTGGGAATACTTATTCGTCACTCGGCTGAAGAGATGCATGTCCGATATACTGTCAGGGCCTTTGATGGAGTGATGTGCTCTATGGGTTTTTGGTCCCGGTTGGCATTGTCTGTGATGGGGTGGTTTGCCATTGTCAAAATGATTGTGCTACCTCATCTGCTCTACCACTTTGGGAATGTGCACTTCTTTATACCTGCAAGTTTTCTTATCAAATGGCTGGAGCAACTATTAAGACATTTTCTCTGGGGGAAGGGCCGTCATCGGATAGCAATGTCCACGCTTTGCCGAGGCTAGGAAGATGGTGGCGTGCGGCTCCCTTGGTTAAAGCTATACTACTTGGCTACACAGTTCATATTTGTGGCAAGGCGGCTGGTGGATGATCCCCCCCCCATTCCCCCGTCCCCGAGTGATGCAGACTTATGGCGGAAGCCATTAAGCCTGCTAACCTGAAGGAAGCAGTGTGGATTAATTACAAGTGTGTTGGTAATATACCATATATGTTGCGGTCAGGTAGACAAATATGGCCCAGGACTGTTTGCTTGTTGAGACTAGGCAGAACATACTCACCCTGTATGCTGATATATGTCGAGATGAGAGAGACCTTTTAGCTGCTAGGAAGCGGGAGAAGGCAGTTGTGTGGGGAGACATGTTTGAGGGTGGGAATTTTAGAAGCATGGAAGGCCCGATAGCTGATACTGGGCTTCATAAGGGTCGATTCCTCCGATACTTGAGGGTAGAGACTATGGCTAAGAAGAAATGGGCGGGATGGGTAGCTGAACCAGAAGTTTGTAAAATATTGTTTCTTTTGTATGATGTTGAAGATGCCTGGAGACCGGTGTTGCATCTATGCAACAGACTTCTGTCCGTTGAAAGCATTGGCGAACTGAAGGTTAGAGCGGATTGGAGAATAGTTTTGGTGATAGAGCAGGGTCATTAGCAGTGGGTACGTGCACTGCTGTTCAACAAATGGGTATCTAGGAATATGCGCTTCCATCTGATACAACTTAATGTGCTACACCAGCGGACATATTGCATATGCTATGGAATTGTGTGAGAGCGTGGACCCTGTGGGGTTCGGTACAACAAATTCTTGAATGCGCTGTGGTGACTAGATTTGAGTGGTTACCGGCTGAATGTTTGCTGGGGATATGCAGTAGACCTCAGAATGAGGCATTTAACCAAACCTATGGATATGGCCTGTGTCCTTGAGAAAAGAATTGCGCTTTCATGGAAACTAGCAAGTGGCCCTAGTCGCGTGCTGTGGTTGAAAGACATGCAGCAGTGGTGTGGAATGAAGCCCTGCGCGTTGGTTTGATAGAGCACACCTCCAATATTGAAGCCTGGAGAGCACTCCTTATATCAATGGTCAGACCTTCTAATGATAAACCCCGTGAATGTGACGCCCCACCCCCTTCTTGGATGCTATATAATGGCTGGATATATTTGAATGCCTCTCTTGTGCCACAAAACCTCCTACCGAATGGAGTCGCCTCCCACTCAACCCTTAGGTCTAATCCACCCCTTGGACACACAATGGAAATGACTGACGTTTTGTCGATTAACTAGATGACCCCACCAGTCCCTCTTATACAGTAATGCGTTGATACTATCTTCTGAGGAGATGCCTGGTTTGTTTAGATTTTGTTGCGGTTTGTATCTGAATTTGGACAATATGCTAATTTGCTATTTTTCTGTATTATATCCTGCAGATATGCCAATAAACAGATTATGAAATAAAAAACAATTTATAACCTTGGAGGGAAGGTGGGGTAAGTCGTTACTATGACAGAGGGGATACCGTGCCTCGCCCAAGCGCCCCCAAACCCCAAGTACTCTCCACTCAGGTGATCCTCCCTCCCTTGTCCACCCCCCAGGGTTGGGATCCAAAAAGCGATGGCCCTTCCCTGGTCACCTGAGAAATGGATCCCCGGCCAGAGGCGAAAACACCCTTAGGTTTTTTCAGAAAAAAAAAATAATAAGTTTGGAGTTCTGTAAAATAGTCTTTCCTAGAAGGGAACATGTATTAGCAGGTAGACAAAATGCTTTTATTATTTAGGCCCGAAAGTTTCAAAGCAACTAAGGGAACCAGTTTTGTGTATTTGTAGCTTGGCGAGAAACTTTCCTACTGCAAAAGTGTCCAAAGTAGCAGTTTCCAGAGTTCTAGTGGACTGAATCCCAAGGAAAACCCTTGATAATGAAGCAGGATCAAGAAATAAATGAAGAGGCTGGCCAGCAACACCGGTGAGTCAAGTGAACAATACCATGGGACCGAAAACAAAGTAGCTTGAAGTAGCAATTTGGCTATTTCCAGATGCGATGTTGTGCATGTTTGGCAACCACCTTAATTTCCAGCAATGACAAACGGGGAAGTAGGACTCCCACTGTCCCCCCACGCCCGTGCGCTCACCCTGCTGCCTCTCTCACCCCCTCAAGACCGTTTGAGGAGGATTACTGAAGTTTCAGTGATTCCCAAGTCGAAAGTCTAAACCAGGGGAGATAAAAAGCAAAGATGATGCAGTAAGGCGGTAGTTGTCGACGTACGGTTCCAATGTTGTCCTCAGCTACAGTATTAAGCTTTTGAAGATGAGTTCAGCTTGAGAAGAGGCCAATGAAGAATGAATATTGAAGAAATGCTAGCAAAGTCACACCAGTGAGGAGCCAGCCATGGGAGAATGACTGGGAGGAGAGTTTGGTGGTGCAGTTGAAGAATCGAAGGCAGCACTGGCCCCTAGCGCTTCCCAGACAGGGAGATAGAATCAGAGGCACTTGCATGATATGATGGGATAGTGTCTCTGGTTGGTTTGTCAAGAAGATTCTCCAGAATCCTGACTACAATAGAGCACCTGCTTCTGGATTCGGAGAGGAGATTGAGAGAGACTAGGCCTTGGAGCAGAAGCTATGATCAAGTTGCTCCCACTGTTAGTAACTCAGCCCTCCAACCCCATTTTTCCCAACACAAACGCTTTCTCCTGGACAGCTCAATATGAGAGAAAACGGACTAATACCGAGCCGTATGCCTGACATGTCCCAATACAATGATCAGGCAGGGTCAGGCAATCCCTGATCATTACACACACCCGACTTCCATCACTCTTCACAACACAGATAAAAGGCAGAGCACAAAAGCAAACTCCGAGGAAGGCGAAGCACATGAGGAATCTGTATTTACAACAAAACAAGATCCTGGTGTATCAAAGGTTGGCCCTGGGGTATAAATGAATTAAAGTTATTCATCCGGTCCACAACCTTTATATCTAGTATAATTCATAGATATTGCATGCGGTCAGAAAGTAAAGTCATTCCTTCAAAATAAGACAAACATTATGGAAATTGCAAAGTAAAAGCTTTATAGCAAGGAAACACAAATTACATACATAAATGAGGTCTAGCATGTAAAATCATATAAAATCAGTGATTTAAATGCTACATACAATTATTAGGTGTAGAATCATTAAGGAAATGAGAACACTTAATGAAGAAAGTTGACATAAATTTGTTCTTAGTCACAGTTGGTTTACAAATGAACTCTTAACAAGTGAAAGTATGGAATTGAAGAAACAATTGTATTAATGCTAAACTGTGACCTTACTAGGAGATCATAAGGAAAACAAGTGCCCCTTGTTGTGGGACAATTGTAAAGAAACAAATAAATTAGTTATTTTTACATATTTTTACACATCCCAAAATCGAGAATTATTATATATTATTATATATTGGGATTATAAGCAGCAGTTCCAAGATGGTAGTTTAATACAAGGAGAAGGACTTGCTAGACCGAAGAGGTTTGCAAGGAAGGAAGTGCCAATGACCTTCTCAGAGGAAGAACATTACTTTCTGGAGCCTTCAAGAATAAGAAACGCAAGACACGGAATCATTGAAGAAACATGCATTGTGTGTCGAAGGTAACCAGGGTTTTCCAAAGTAGATAGCCAAGGCGGGAAGGATCGTTTGCCACCATAGTACTGTCCTTGGCTCCTATAAAAAGGCAGCGTTAGTAAAGTCAGCACAGCCACTCAGTTGGGGAGACTGATATCAGACCGGTCTGTGCTGAAGCCATGGTTGCATGGGGCAAAATTGTATAAAGAAATCTGAAGAGAACAGTGAAGTGAAGCGTATGTGACAAGCGATGCACATATAATTAAAAAAGCAGATGAGAGGGGGTGCTGTTGAACAGCCGAGTTTGAGGGCTGCCTGAATGTGTGGTTCCGACCCCATCAACAATCCTTAGGCAAATAAATCTGTGGCTGAGCATACATAGATGCTTAAAATATAGGCCTCTGAAGATATGTGAGGAACTGTTGCAACTGCAAGGCCACCAGCAGCCTGCGGAAGAGGTGGATCCGATTCCCGCTGAGACCAGCGAGTTAGTAACTGGGAAGCCGTACCTGAAACGACTTTGTACCCCCGTATGCTCAGAGGAATACTACACTGTTGGAGCAGCGTGAGTCCGAGGGGGCTGGTGTCCTGTGTGGACTCAGCGGTCCTGCTGCAGCGAGGTGATCCCTTGTGGAAGAGCCGACCTGCAGAGTGCCCGGAGTGTCCAGCATGGTGCATCACCACCACGAGGTGCATGAGACAAAGTGGTGAGGTGCCTGAAAGCCCACATGTGGAACCTTGAGCCGGTGAGTGGGCTGCTGCGACCCGATCCCCACCCGCTATAACGCAGAAGACCGGGCGAAAAAATGTCCCCCACCGGACGACGAATGCTGTGCATGCGGCAGAGACGTAAACATTATTGTGAGCCCTGCTTAGCTATAAACTGGAACATTGCTCCCGTGTGACACAAAATACCGAATATACACACAAGTCGGCCATAGCTCCTCCAAGCTGGGGAACCAGTACCCGTGAGAGGCCGCAAACTGTCCCCAGGTAGGAAACTGCCATATTGTGGCACAGCCCGGCTCCCCAGGGACACTGCTAATAACTGATCATTTTCTAGCCGCGTTTTATATCAGGAGATGAACAAGTTACTCTCTTACCTGGTAACGTTCTTTTGATGGGATGGTCCGTCGACGTATTCCATATCTATGACAGGTAATCACCACAGCTGTACTGCTTCAGAACATTTTCGGCATCTGCGTCCTGCGTCGATGACGTCGATATGCTGTCCTCGAAGGACTCCGTCGAGCCGACGTCACCGGATGTTATAAGTAGGGCGCACGACGCCCGTAACCTCAGTTGTAGTTTTTTCCCCCCAGAAGTGTCCAGCATGGTGCATCACCACCACGAGGTGCATGAGACAAAGTGGTGAGGTGCCTGAAAGCCCACATGTGGAACCTTGAGCCGGTGAGTGGGCTGCTGCGACCCGATCCCCACCCGCTATAACGCAGAAGACCGGGCGAAAAAATGTCCCCCACCGGACGACGAATGCTGTGCATGCGGCAGAGACGTAAACATTATTGTGAGCCCTGCTTAGCTATAAACTGGAACATTGCTCCCGTGTGACACAAAATACCGAATATACACACAAGTCGGCCATAGCTCCTCCAAGCTGGGGAAACAGTACCCGTGAGAGGCCGCAAACTGTCCCCAGGTAGGAAACTGCCATATTGTGGCACAGCCCGGCTCCCCAGGGACACTGCTAATAACTGATCATTTTCTAGCCGCGTTTTATATCAGGAGATGAACAAGTTACTCTCTTACCTGGTAACGTTCTTTTGATGGGATGGTCCGTCGACGTATTCCAAATCTATGACAGGTAATCACCACAGCTGTACTGCTTCAGAACATTTTCGGCATCTGCGTCCTGCGTCGATGACGTCGATATGCTGTCCTCGAAGGACTCCGTCGAGCCGACGTCACCGGATGTTATAAGTAGGGCGCACGACGCCCGTAACCCCAGTTGTAGTTTTTTCCCCCAGAACGTATGGCACCAATCTTCTGCCAGTATGACCACAGAAAGCCTTGCGGAAACGTAAGCTGCAATCGCATAAGAAATTCTGTAGCGGGGCAGGTAGGAAGGGAGCGATATGGAATAGATCGTCGGACCATCCCATCGAAAGAACGTTACCAGGTAAGAGTAACTTGTTCTTCAACGGGATTGGGTCCTCCGACCTATTCTATATCTATGACAGACTCCCAAAGCAGTACCAACGTATGGAGGAGGGAAAAGAATTTAGAATATAGGCATTTAGAATGCCCAATTAAATTGCAGAGTAAAGGACCACCTTGCCAAAAGCCAGATCCTGCCCATGGATAGAATCTAGGGAGTAGTGTCGTACAAAAGTATGGACCGAATCCCAAGTGGCTGCTTCACAGTTGTTACAAATAGGAACACCCCTCTACAGGGCACTAGAGGCAGCCATAACCCTAGTAGAATGGGCCCGTAAACCTACCGAAGGGTCCTTACCCGCCAAGCGGTAACATTCAGAAATTGTCAAGATAATCCATCTAGACAAAGTCTGCTTAGTAACAGCTTGTCCCTAACACCTTCCAGCTTAACCTATAAAGAGCTGATCGTCCACTCTGACTCGGGACATGCGTGAAATGTAGAAACTTAAAGCTCTCCTAGGATCTAACCTACAGAGCCTCTCCTCTTCCTTACCAGGATGCAGAGGAGGATAAAATGCCGGAAGAATGATCTTATGGCTTAAATGAAATTCCGACACCACTTTCGGAAGAAAGGAAGGATGAACCCCAAGGACAACCCTGTCCTTATGAAACACTGTGAAGGGTGGTTTAACAGAAAGTGCCTGCAACTCACTCTGCGAGCTGAAGTAACCGCAAATAAAAATACAGTTTTAAGGGTTAACAGTCTCAAAGGACAAGAATGTAAAGGCTTAAATGGAGCACCCATTAGGAATTTTAGAGCAAGGTTCAAATCCCAACCGGGTACCTGGAAAGGTGACGGTGAAAACACATTAGTGACCCCTTAAGAAATTGAGAAATTAAAGGAATTTTGAAATAAGAACACTCCTCAGACGAGCGCTTAAATATGGACAGCGCCGCCAGGTATCCTTTAACAGTACCCACTTGCAGGCCCTTGTGGGCTAACGAAAGCAAAAAAGACAGAACCGCAGGAATGTTATATGAAAAAGGATCCACATTCTTAACCCTGCACCAGTCGCAGAACTTTCTCCAACGGCAACGGTACAGGGACTTTGTTGCCGGCCATCTGGCCGAAAGAACACCTCCATCACGTCTTCAGGGAGGTCCCAATCCTTACACCTCAACCTTTCAGAAGCCAAGAGTGAAGGTTGAGGGATCTGACCTCTGGATGGAGAACCTGACCCCCCTCCCGTGAGAGCAGTTCGTGTCGGTAGGGGAAACGGCATGGAGGGCAGATGGTAAAGTCGAGAAGGTCTGGGTACCACGTTCTCCGGGCCCATGCCGGAGCAATGAGGATTATCCGGGAACCGAACCTCCGTAACCTCTGCAGCACTTGCGGGATGACGGGGCCTGGAGGAAACACGTACAGCAGTGGGAAGGACCACTCCACCACGAACGCTTCCCCCAAGGCTCCTCTTGGAGAAAATTCCCGCGAGCAGAACCTTTCGCACTTCCGGTTGACACTGGAGGCAAAGAGATCCACTTGTGGGGTCCCCCAAAGGGCGAAGATCTCCAGGAAAATCTCCTGAGCCAGCTCCCACTCGTGAGAGATCGAGTTCTGCCTGCTCAGAGCGTCCACCGTCTCATTTTCGTCTCCGGCCAGATGAACTGCCGAGAACGAAATTTCCTGCTGGATGGCCCAGAACCAGAGCTACATCGCCTCCCTGCACAGAGGAAGTGACCCTGCCCCCCCCCTTTTTGTTGAGGTAGTGCATGGCCACTGTGTTGTCCGTCAGAATCAGGACATTCTTCCCTCGCACAGTTGGCAGAAAAGCCTTCAGGGCAAGCCTGATGGCCCTCAGCTCCAACAGATTGATATGGAGTCTGGACTCCGACGGAGGCCAACGATCCCTGACTGTCAACTCGTTGGCATGAGCTCCCCATCCCGTGAGGGATGCGTCCGTCACGATCGTCACCTTCGGCCAGGGCAGCCAAAATGGAGCCCCCCCTCATCAGATTGCCTTCAACGGCCCACCACAGAAGGTCCTGGGCGACCGAGGGCGGCACCTGAACGGGGTCCGACATCCTGCCGGAGGACTGTGACCACTGCATCTTGAAAGCTCATTGCAGAGATCTGATCCGAAACCTGGCCTCTGGCACCAGAAGAATGCAGGATGCCATGAGGCCGAGCAA
The DNA here is from genome assembly GCF_040938575.1 of Ambystoma mexicanum. Classification (NCBI taxonomy): domain Eukaryota; kingdom Metazoa; phylum Chordata; class Amphibia; order Caudata; family Ambystomatidae; genus Ambystoma; species Ambystoma mexicanum. Next base: position 173,689,320 of record NC_090921.1, on the reverse strand, counting down.
CCTCAAGAACTCGAACGCCAGGAGGCTCTGGGCATGTCGAAACTTGTGCACCATCTGCTGAATGTGATGAGCCCTCACCTGGGGTGGGAAACACTGCCCCAGGGACGTGTCGAGCACTGCTCCGATGAACTGGAGCCGCTGAGTTGGCATCAAGTGGGACTTCTTTAAGTTGAGGGAGAAGCCCAGCTTGTGAAGGGAGTGGCAGGTGACTGACAGATGATCCAGGACTTGCTCAGGAGAGCGTGCCCTGATCAACCAATCGTCCAGGTAGGGGTAGGTGTGAATCCCAACTTTCCTGAGATACGCTGCCACCACCACCATGAGCTTGGTGAAAACCCTTGGGGCGGAGTTCAATCCGAATGGCAGGACCCGAAACTGAAAGTGCGAGTCGCCAACCGCGAACCTCAGGTACTTCTTGTGCTTGGGATGGATCGGCACATGAAAGTAAGCGTCCTTGAGGTCAAGAGACACCAACCAGTCCTGAAGTTGAAGGGCCTGGAGGACTTGAGAGAGAGAGTAACCATCTTGAACTTGTCCTTCCCGAGGAGCTTATTCAAACCGCACGAGTCCATGATGGGCCTCAATCCTCCGTCTTTCTTCAAAATCAAAAAATAAGGGGAATACCATCCCTTGTTCCTCTCCACTACAGGCACCAGTTCTATGGCGCCTTTCTCCAGCAGGGATTGGATTTCCTGCGCAAGGAGCGGATCCGGACTCTTCAAAGAGAGATTCCCTGGTGGATTGTTGTGAGGCCTCTGCCAGAAAGGAAGACAGTAGCCGTGGGCTATGATCTCCAGAACCCACACATCTGAAGTAATGGCACACCATTCTAAAAGATGCTGCGCCAGCCTTCCCTCAATCGGCGAACCAAGGCACATGGCCTCATGACTGAGCTGAAGCGGCTGCGGCATTGCCTGAGGGTAAAAAGGCAACTGCCCGAGCATCCTTGGCACCTCGATTACCTTGTTTTCCACATCTGGTACTCCTACGGTGGCCCCTTTGATTTGCAGCTCCTCTCGATCTACCAAAGGATGAGTAATATCAAAAGGAACCTCCCCTCCATTGCTGTCCCCTAGGACGAAAAAGGCAGAGGTTGGCGAACTGCAACACTCAACGACTTCGCTGCAGCTTTGGAGGTCTGCAACCTCTCAAGGCTCTCGTCAGCCTTGTTGCCAAAAAAGATGTTCACCATCAAAGGACATGTTGAGAAGCCAGGCTTGTACATCAGGAGCAAACCCTGACATCCGCAACCACGCAAACCTGCACATTACGGTGCTCGCCGTCATGGACCGGCTGGCGCAATCTGCCATGTCCAGACCCGACTGAACGGATTCCCACATGGCATCCTTGCCATCCTGAACAAGAGCAAGAAAGCCATCCTGTTCCTCCCCTTCGGGAATATGTTCAGCCGCCAAAGAAACACAATTCCACAGAGTGTGAGTGAAACGTGCTAAGGCACACACAGAGTTGGCTGCCTGTAAAGCCATACCCCCTGAAGAAACCACTTTCTTCGCCCAGCCATCAAAACGTTTGTCGTCCCTATCAGGAGGGATGGTAGGGTGTGATACCTGTTTTGCCGGGGCCGTAGCCACCTGCACCACCAAACTCTCCGGAGTGGGGTGCGTAGTCAAGTAGCTGGGGTCGCTACTGGCTGGACGGTATTTTTCTTCCGGCAAAGACTTGCTCACTGCCAGGAGACTCTCCGGAGCAGTCCAAGCCGCTGCCACCCTTCTTTGCAAGGCCATATGGAATGGCAGTACCGGGTCAGTTGGAAGTCCTTGGTCAAGGATATCCGTCAGGTCGTCCTGCATAAAATCCACTGGTGTCGCAGACCACCCCAAGTATTCCGTCACCCTCGACATAAGGCGCCGGTACGAGGACTCGGCAAGCGTGCCAGGCTCAGGCCTACCGAACTCAACCTCCGGAGAGGTGTCCAGACCACTGGCGTCGTGCAAGGACTGACGCAGGTCTTCTAGCTGGCTATGACCAGACATGAGTTTGTCAGGAACCTCCTCAGGAACCATACCTTCATCAGACCCTTCATCCACCTCAGAGATGTAATCCAGAGGCTGGAATAAATCCCTGGATGAGGGCACAGAAAAAGGCTCGAATACCGGCCTTACTGACTTCTGCAGGGCCTTTCTCGGAGTTTCCACCGGTCAACAGGGCACCTCCGATAAAGCCTTCTCAAAGGGCGTCGAGGGCATCGACAGAATCGACATCGAGCGTGGTGCTGATGGCTTCGACACAGGCCTCGAGGGCGGAGCCCCGAGCGTGTCCTTCGACAGCCTCGGTGCTGATGGCTTCCTCGGAGGCAGAGCCTCGAGAGAGTCCTTCAACGGTCTCGGCACCAAAGGCGGCGACGTCTTCTTTGAAGACCTCACAGGCTCTGACGGTCTCGAGGACCGGGACCTCGAGCGGGCATGGCTATAGCGATCCACCTTGTCCGACCGGGACCTCGAAGGTTCCCGGTGATCGCGACGACCGCTCGAGCCTGAAGGCGTGCAAACAGTGTCTCTAGCATGTTCCCTGCCGGCGTCTTTCGACGGCGCGGACGGAACGGAGCCCTGTGACTGAAAAAAATCTCCATCATCAACTTACGAAATGAATCCCATTCCGCAGGAGTGGAATACTTGTTGGGTCAAGCAACCCGACGACGGGCAGAGCCCTCGGACGAGGACGGGGAAGGCGACTGGTGACGGTGCTTCTGGGAGTGCCTCGAAGAGGCAGAGGAATGGCGGAACCCACTCCGGGACCGAGACCCCCTGGACTTACGCCAATGATGTAGAGAGTCACCCCTCGAATCGTCAGTCGAAAGCCCAGTGGATTTCGACTTCCGGGGCTTGGCCACCTTACCGACAGAAAGCTTCTTCTTACGCTCCCGCAAGGCCTTCGATGTTAACGACTGGCACTCGTCACAATCGTCCGTGACATGGTCCTCACCGAGGCACCAGAGGCAGGCGTTGTGCGGGTCCGTCAGCGACATCTTGGAACCGCAGTCCCGACACTTCTTGAAACCCGGTCGCAGTCGCAGGGTAGAAGAAGACGAAGACATCATGGAAATCGTCACAAACGAACAGGTTCGAAGAACCGAAAGAATAGAACTCTGAAGAGATCTCCGAAGCGAACACGTTTGCGGAAAAAACGGAACTGAGGCTACGGGCGTCGTGCGTCCTACTTATAACATCCGGTGACGTTCGACGGAGGCCCTCGAGGACAGCGTATCGACACAGAAAATGTTCCGAAGCAGAAGAGCTATGGTACCTGTCATAGATATGGAATACGTCAGGGACCCAATCCCCTCGAAATTGTATTAGCGGACGGAACACACATGGGATGAATATAACCAAACAGGCTGAAACAAATATACAGCGTGGTCGGGTGAGCCCGTGTGGAAGAGATAAAACTTGTCACCCGACAACACGTTTCTTTGGAGGCTCGCACAGCTACCAGGCACAGAGTGGCACTTCCCAAGCATTAACCCTAAAGCTCTGGGAAAGTGGGAGGCAAGTCCAACCCAACAGAGTGCAAAGCTCACTCAGAATACGCACACCACCCGATTACAGACCTAGAACTAGGCAAAGATAACCTGGGAAGATCTCCAACACATGCAAAGTGCAGATAACTGAACCATATCACCAGTGACGGTGCAACAGTAAAAGGGACAGTAACAACCCTATGCTGGAGATATCCTGTGACTAAGGTGAAAACTAAGCAGTCAGCATTGCAGTTCCACTGGAGCAATAGTGAAACATCTACAAGTAACGGATGAGAGTTAATGATAGCCCATAGCGAAGAAGGAGGCCAGGACATAACCTCAAATTGAAAGTAACCCAGAAAGGATTCCAGTCCATTTAGCCAACACTTGCTCTTTGTGAAAAGCTGCAATAATACAGCTGGGACACCTGCAATATCCACCATGGACACTGCAATAACATATACTGCAAAAGATCCACGACTGTACAGTATAGGGTTCACTTTGCGCACTCCACTTACTCACAAATTATTGCGACTGAAAAGGGAGCTGAAAGAGTGGATTGACATAAAACACCGCCCCAGCTATATCACCGAAGGACAAATCCTGTAAGTGCGGCCCATTGTGACCTCGGAACAGACGTCGGATACTAGCAGCGGCCCTGCACAGCTGACCTAGGTCATAGCTCACTCTGAACCATGATGAAAGGAGCTTATAAGAAAAAGTGCCCCCATGGACTCGTTCACCAGTCCTCGTCCCTCAACCCCAGAAACAACCAGCCTTCCCAATACAAATCCGGTGGAAGTCAGAAGGTAGCTTTCGTGACGATCATCTACTGCAAACAATGCAAAGAGAGTTTATATCAATTAATGTTAAATTAGAGGACATTGTCACCGCCATAGGATCTCTGAAAGCGAAAATTGAGAGAGAGAGCAGTCGCATCAACGAGATGCGAACAAGGGTCAGTACGGCGGAATATACTCTGGACCTTCACGACTGAGATTTAACATCCATCAAACAGAACTCAGTAAGATGAAGTGTAAGTGTGATGACCTAGAATCAAGGTCCAGACCTAACATCTGAGTGATGGGAGTACCCGAAGCGGTGTGTAAGGGCCCAATGGAGCCTTTTGTAGAGAACCTCCTTAAAACACTGTTTGATCCTGCAAAGCTTTCCTCTCGTTTACTGGTGGAAAGAGCTCACTGTACGCTTTACCCCCCCCCCGCGGCGCCCGGGTGCAACTCCACGCACAATAATTGCAAGGTTATTGAACTACAGAGACAGAGATGCAATGCTTCGACTTTCGGGAGAATTAGGGACACTGCGCTTTGAATCAAGCAACATCCACATTTACCCAGACTTCGCTGCCGGGGTGCAAGCACAAAGGAAGACATACTACTCAGTGAAGCACCTCCTTAGAGCATGTAGAGTACCATACTCTCTGACCTTTCCTGCTAAGATGAGGATTCAATATGGAGATAGGGCTCATTTTTTTTTAAAGCCCAGCTGAGGCGCTAACCACCGTAGAGGCCTCTATACCTGCTCCCCCACCTCATCAGAATAGAGAACCGGATGGACCACCGAGAGACAAGGTGGACCACGGCGATGAGAATGACTGAACTGACCAATAAATCAGATGTATATCCAGTGGAACAGCATAGAAACCAGGTATACAGGCAAGGAATAATAGAACTTGATGAGGCATGTTTGGGCCGAGCCAGGAGGCCATGATGATCAATGTAGCGCCACAGGGTATTTCCAAAGTTTCCCAGGACAATGCATCCGCCACCCTCACCATCTCCAGTTGGGGGAGATGGTGAGGGTGGCGGATGGACGGGGGGGGGTACAACTAGACACAATGTTATTGGGTAATGGAGCAAGGGGAGCCCTAGAGGCTCAACAGTTGTGGGTAAAAAGTTGTAATGAAAAGTTGCATGTGGGTAATGGGACTGATCAGACAAATTATGAAATATAGGATGTACAGTCATTATTGAAGGAATGAAATTCACAACAGACAGGCATGGCTGTCTGCTTGAAACTGATCTCATGGAACGTACGCAGTCTAAATAACCCGATAAAAGTCAGAAAGATTTGGGCATATCTGGAACGACATTCGCCCAACATAGTTATGCTGCAAGAGACACATGCACTAGATGCAAGGCACAGACAAATAGCACCAAGATGGGGGGAAAAACAGATTCTATACTGGTTACTCATCATGGGCAAGAGGAGTAATCACATTAATACATAAGTACGTTAACTTCAAAGCTGGGTCCACTCACATAGACCCAGGCGGCAGATATGTCATAGTGACAGGGGACATAAGTAATGAAGCAATAATATTAGTAAACACATACGGCCTGAATATTGTTGACCCCACATTCTATATTAAAGTGGCCACGTTGATTGGGCAAGCCCTCGATGTCCCAGTACTATGGGGAGGTGATTGCAACACAATTCTTGACCACACCAACGATAGATCTAGCACCAGAAAC